>NC_084894.1:5000-2945000 GCF_958979055.1 Alnus glutinosa | reverse complement strand
GCAACAACAAAAAATCGAACGGAAGTTTGATTGGAAACACAAATCATTGTCAATGGATCTATCCAAGTTCCAACCCAAATGTATAACTAAATCAATGAGCCACAGATCCATTATAACAAGAGCAACAATCATATCCAGAGATCTAGTTAAACTAACCTGGAAAATGATATCCAAAGACTTGAAAAGCCAAAAACAAAGCAGGAAGACAATGAATGAAACAGATCTGAGAAAACCCAGAAGCAAAAGATAGAGATCTGAAGGCCCTTTTCCGGGTTTACAACAAAAAATGCAACAAGAATCCCATACAGCAACACACATAACTAGCCAAAACTTCAGCTAACCATAACAGTTACAAAAACACACAAAACCATAAACCCTTAGACATCCACAAACAGACATAGAAACCGACCGATCCAGCCGGTGCTATAAAAAGATATATTCGGAGAGAGAGAGAGAGAGAGTACCAGTTCGCCTTGGCTCTCGGAGAGTGGAAGGGAGGCAATGAAAGAGGGTTTGAACGGTTACGGGAGAGAGGTTTTTATAAACGGGGATCAGGGTTTTATAAAAGGTGTCAAAAATTAAAAAATAAAATTGAGATTCTCAAATTTTGTTAATTTTGGTCGTTTCATTCATCGGTGTAAAAAATATTACAAATTAAAAATGTTGCATAAAAAATATTATATATTAAAAATGTGATACGGTAACAATTAAAATTAAATATATTTTTATCATATTCTTATTTTTTAGCCTTTATAATTTATATCATATAAAAATTTCGAATAAAAACCTGTCTTTTTGTTTAGTAAAAAAAAACAATTTTTAAAAAGTAAAAAAAAAAATTCTTTTAAAATAATTTTTTTTTATCTCAATAACATATCATATTTTTAATATATAAATTTTTTATGCGTTGAATGCACGAGGCTACCAAAATTATAGGGATCTTAATCCTATAAACGGTGAGACGTTCAAATTATTTATACGTGGGGAATGCTCGAGTGTGAAGCAGGTGCATTAGTTTTGGAAGTTCATGGGGATTGGTTGCCGCGGATGTGGATGATAGTTTGTTTGATGTAAGGTTGGTGAGGGATCAAACGGTGGTAGACGATGCATTGACTTGGTGCTTTGGTGGTGGCTGAGGAGGTTTGTGTATTTTTCATGTGAAAGTGATGGGAAGGAGATTGGGAAAGTAGGGTAGCTATGATATGACATTACTTTGAAACTTCTCTTCTTGGCATGTGATTCCATTTGTACGCTTGTGTTGCCAACTTTGACTTGACAATGAATCCAGGTTCTTAGGAAAGACTTCGCTATGCCCTCATACAGCACAACCACTTTTCCCAGGTTTTCGCTATCGGAATACCCTTTAAGAGCATCTCTGGCATGAGTATTATTTGAGTAATGCTACACATCATTCCTTTGTTTTTTTTTTGTCCTCTTAAATTTGATATGACTCTTAAAATTACCATTGAATTTATGATAAATCATTATTGAATTTTGATCCAATAGTAATTTTAAGAGCCACATCAATTTTGGGAGGATAAAAAGTGGACAAGAGGATGATGTGTAGCATTACTCGTATTATTTTAATCAAAAAGTTAAATTTAACTTTTTTTTCTCTTTTTCTTCCTCCAATAGAGTAATTACTCTAACCTTTTTTTTTTAACTTCATAAACAGTAAATAGCAGTAGTACCTATTCACTGTTCATCAGTTATTTAATTTTTTATTATATTTTCTCTCACCCTCTCCACCACTTCCCAACTTCGTTCTCTCTCTTGTTCACTTCTCATCTCCATCCCTCTCTTTCAATCCCACATCTCCCCCACTTCCTCACTTAAGGTTTGACAAAGAAGGAAGGAGAAGAATCGGAGAGAAGGAGATCTGAGAAATGTGGGTTGACTGAGGAGAGGCGCCAATTTTCTTGCGGGTCGTTGTCCAGCGGTTGAAGAGTGATTTTCGGTGACTTTGAGAGGCAATTTCTTGCAACTCGAGAGGCGATTTCTGGCGACTTCCAGCGGTTGAAAGGGTTTTTTTTGTGAATTTTTCCTTAGTTGGCCAATTGGGTGTGTTCCCTGTGATAGCGTTATTAATTTCAATTGCGTGTGTGTGTTGGCTGTGTTGTGAACATCCAATCGTGTGTGTGTGTGTGAATCTCTTGTTGGATTTTAAACAAACCCATGAGATTTGTTGGGGATGATTTTGTAATCCTTGTTTACCCGTGTCTCCTGATTTGTGGATTAGTATTTGTTGTTGTTTTAGCCGGAAGTTGATTGGGTGTGGAATTCTGGTGAACCCACCGGCGAGGAGGAGTGACCGGAGAGAGAGAGAGAGAGAAGAGGGAGAGAAAGAAAATAAAACAATAAAAAAATATTATTTAAAGAAAATGAATAGTGAAATAGAGATTATTGTTGGAGTGTTTTTAAGAAAATTGGTAGTTAAAGTAAATATTTGTACTTTTTGTATAGCTACTTTAACTCCAACTGCTTGAGATGCTCTAAGAAGGACAGAAATTTCATACAAATCAATTTGCAGAAAATTTTCTATAACCCACATATAAAAGTGACATGTATCATTTAAGCATGTGAGAAGTACAAATTTTTTTATTAATGCTATTAAAAAGTCATGTGAGAAACATATGCTATTAAAACAACATATGCTTCTTACATGCCAAAAGACACGTGTCACCTTTATATGTGGGTTGTAGAGAATTTCTTACAAACCGATTTGTAAGAAATTTTTGTCCCTCTATAAGAGTATCCCTAGTGAGCTCTCTAAATTTTTTTTCTAAATTTTAGCTAAAAAATTTACTTTTGTTATTTTAAGTACTACTTTTAACAAAATTTGAAGAGCTCACTAGGGATGTTCTATTTTAGCTAAACAATCTACTTTTGTTATTTTATCTATCATTTTTAAAAAACTTTCTACATCAAACTCTCTAAACATTTATCTATTTTAAACAGATATGATTTTTTTTTTTTATTAATTTTGAGAGCAATTACTTTAACAACTTTAACTACCATGAAAAATTACTCCAAATGAGTAAAATAAACTTTCTCCAGAAAAAAGGTATTCACAAAATAAATCTTACTAACAACTCAAGCATGAACCGTCAATATTTCTAATCATCTAAGTCTCTTTTGGGGTTTGGGGTTTTGGTTGCTGCTTATATTTAGTATCTCACAAAACGATTTTTTGCTTTTGGTTTATAGTTTTTTGTTCTCTATTAAGGGTCCGTTTGGGCTTGCGATTTCAAAAAGTGCGATTTAAAATCACGATTTTAAAATGTGCAATTTGAAAAAAGTGATTTTTAAAAACGCAGTTAATCGTTTGGCAAAATCGCAGTTTAGCATTTAAAATCGCAAATTAGCCTTTAAAATTCTGCATTTTCAAAAAAGCACCATCTCACCTGCAATTTGAAAAACAGATTTTTTTCGTTTTTAAATCGCAATTTTTAAAAACGTAGTTTCTAAACGATTAATGTTCTGCGATTTGGTTTAAAATCACACTTATTATCTACAAAATCGCAATCCCAAATGCACCAAAAGAGTAATAGAACAGAGAGAAAGAGAGATTTTGGCGTTGTGGAAAGGAGCAAGCAAGGTTGTGGGTTAACGGATTTATGTCGGCTGGGTTTGATTTGGTGCTGATTGGGGCTCTGTTGCAGCTCTAACTTTTCCCTACTGCGATCTTCTCTGCGTTTTATGCTCTCTGCTCTTGCTACTACATGCTTCTCTATTGTTTCTAGCAGAGATTGAATCTGGTGAATCCGTCCGTTTTGATGCATTTGAGGCCAAAGAGGTATGGGCTTTTTGCGATTTTGTTAAATCTCGGTTAAACCCTTGTTTGAGTTTTGAGGTTTTTTGTGCTTTTCTAGGCTGAATTTAAGATGGTTTGTATGATTTTGGTTTTTTTGCAAGACTTGTTATGGAGTGGAGTGCTTTGGGGCTTTTCATATAAAATGATTTTCTTTCATTTTCTTGTTCCTTAGAGTGGATCTCACTTGATAACGTTGAGATTCTGAAAGATTTTTGGCCTATTTCTTTTTTAGCTTTTTCTGATTTTCTTTTGCTTTATACTTGAAGATTTTCTAGGTATTTTGAGGGGTTTCTGATGCCGTCCCTGAGAAGAGCAACAACCCGTCGTCGTCTTTTGCTGCGATTTTTAAGTCAAAGAACTACCATTTGGGTTCCTCAGATGACTATGAGAGCGTGTTGTCACACACCTCTCCGGCTTCAGCGCTAGAGTCTGAGACCTCAGCGGCCAACACCAATGCCATTCTCACTAACGTAGTAAAAGAAGGGGAGGGAGAAAAGTGAAGAAGGGGAGAGGCAGGAAACAAACGAAAAATAATAAAATATTACTTTTAACAAACTTCTTACGTCAAACTCTCTAAATATTTTTTTATTTCAACTAGAAATTAATTTTTTATTAGTTTTAAGTAACTATTTCTAACAAACGAGGAAAGAAAAATAATTAAATATTCAATAGCTCATAAAATTTGTGAGTCAAATTTGGAATGAAATTCTGACAATAGCCAAATTAGAGAAATTACATACAGTTCGTTGAAATAGATTTTTTTGAATTTTTCACTAAATTTTGGTGAAAATTTTGAAATTAAAAGCTCTCTATGAATCCTCCAATAGCTACATTCCAAGAAAACACATTTGGGTCATGCGCATTATACAAAATCCTGGTGCCACACTCAAGATTCCACCCCTCAGAGAATGCGCAAAAGGCAATGACCTGGCCACCCAGCCCGAAAAAGATGGTTGTCCAACCCGCAGCCAACGTTTTCTTTTTTTCAATTTTTTTTTTTTGAAAAAAAAATTAAGTTTTATATATTTATAATTTCTTTTATTAAAAATGAAATGTGTCACTATCATACTGGCGCCAACATGGTGTCTAATGAAATCGATCAAAAATTTTAATAGAATATAATTTCTAGGAACGATTTCTAAATTAGGCCAATCATAAAAATCTTTGAATTCATATTGACAACACATTGAGTGATTTATCGTTTGAGCCAATCATAAGGACCAATAATACAATTTTTCCTTATCTTTAACGATGATTCTTTGAAAGAGAAATGAAGATCGTCACTATGAAGACCCAATCAGCCTGCTAATAAGATTTTTTGAGGATTTAGTTTTAATATAAGCCTTAAGAATTTACTTACTGAAAAAATAAGAACTTATGCTTTAATCAAAATTGTGAGTTTATCATAAGGCAGCATACTCGTTTGGACCAACTGGAAAAGAGATATAAAAGGTTACAAATTGCAAGTGAATTCGCTAATCTTATTTATACCTGCCATCACACATGCTTTCTCTCTTAAGTCTCATGGAAAAGGAAAGAAAGATCCACAATGTTGCAGTAAAGCTTTTACAGAATTCTAGTGAGTGAAAATTCAGAAGGGAGCAATTATAATTGAATATGAATCAAATCCAACAAAGTGAAATCACAACCGCTATAACAATCAGGGATTATGGGACCAAAAATCCCACAAGGAAACAATTCTCGGGAGTAGAACTCCTCTAAACCAAGTTATTCAAGTGAGTAAAAAATGGATCCTAAGAAACTGAACTCAGAAAATTTTCATCAACATCTATAGGTATATGGGGCAAGAGATGTCTGTTCATCTAAATTAGGCCCCACCAGAACCATACTTCTTACCCAACACGAGCACCTGAAGCTTGTCGTAACCTGCAAGAACACCAGCACCGGCAACAGCACGGAGGATATTTGCACCAGCTCCCTTAAAGAGAGATTTAGGCCCTTCATTCTTAAGGATTTGAGAGAATGCATCAAAGGAGCTCCTGTACTTGACAGCTTCACCAGATGTCATCATCATTCTTCTACGGACAGTGTCAATTGGATAGGAAGCAAGGCCAGCACCAATTGTGATAACCCAACCAAGAGCAAAGCTAGCGAAGAAACTATCCTGAAAACATCAAGAAATTATATGAGATGAAAATGCCCACCACCAAATCCAACAATCATTCACAGTATACTTGTGCTGAAAGCATATAGGACAAGGCCATATCAAATAGTTGAGATAGAACGTCATGGTTCATCTGCGGTATAAGACTGTCAGTACTGAACATTGCTTCTCAAAGTCCTAAAACAAACATTTTCCACTTTCAGGGGTTTTTCTTCAATTCTATTACTGCAGATGCATTGCAGTGGTTGTCCATGCAAAGATTAAATAAAGAACTAACCCTAAAAATGACACATTATTCTTGATTCTGAATTTCTGAAAAACATGTCATTAAGTTTCAGTGGTCAAGGACGATGCTAATTACAGACAGCAGAATCTATGAATGCCAAGTAAGTAGTAAAATCACAGACTGCATTATCACATAACAAGGATAGATAAAATGAATCCACAAGGAATCCTAACCTGCATCTTTCCAGTCAGAAGCACCGGCTTCAAAGAGTCATACATTCCAAAGTATAAACCCCTGTACAATATGATGCCGACACAAGAAATGTTGAAGCCACGGTAAAGGCCAGCAATACCATCAGATTTGAGAGTCTTCCTGTAGACATCAATCAAGCCATTGAATTGCCTCCCTCCTCCCTTCTTCGCAGCCTTGGCATCATTTGTAAGACGGGTTCGAGCATAATCCAAAGAGTAGACAAAGAACTGGGAAGAGGCGCCAGCAGCACTACCAGAAGCCAAGTTACCCGCGAACCATTTCCAGTAGCCATCCTTGTCTTTATTGAAGTTAAACAGCCTCTTGAAGTAATCTTTGAAAGCAAAGTTGAAGGCCTGGAGGAGAATAAAAAAAAACAAATGAAATAAGCACACTGCAATAAGATCATAAGGAGGTATCACTAAAAGGAAGTGTTAGTAACATAAGAAATGACAAACCTGTGTGGGGAAGTAACGGATGACATTAGTAGCGTTCCCTCTCCACAACGATCCAAAGCCCTCATCTTTAATCGTTCGGCTGAAACAATCTCCAATTCCCTTGTAGGGTTCAGATAGCCGACCAGCCTTGATCATCTCATCCTGGTTCTGGACCAAGAGCTTCACACGCTCGATTGGAGCAGCAGCAGTTTTGGACACAGCACCAGAAACTCCACCCATAAGAAAATCAATAGCGAAGCTGGCAAAGCCTTTCTCTTGTGGGGCTTGGACAAACACAGGTGAGGCTGCAGGATGTACCAATGACAAATTGTGGGTAGCTCGGCATGCCTGAGTCATGGGATACTGCAATCCCTCGTTGGAGTAATTTCCATATGCAAAATGCCTCTGATACAGAGCAGGCCTTTCAAGGGAACCATTGCGGTTATGAGCATCTTGGGAAAGGCTAGAACTGACATGGAGCTGGCCGGCGAACTTTTGCATGACAGTTGGGTACTGGTGCCTATCTGCCATCACTTTTCCCAATTAGAACACCTGCAAGCCATGCCAATATATAGAGGTCAGAGAGGACAAACTTAAGAAAACGGCAAATCCAGAATGTCTCAGAGAGTCACAAATCACAAAATGGTTAAAACAGTGTACAGACAGATTGTAGGAGAAAGAAGAACCAGTAATAAAATTAATCATGCAAAGCACAACTAAATCAGGTTAGTAGCTCACCACAACTCTCAAAAACAAATAAAATTGAAATGTTTTTTCATTTAGAACTAAATAGCGTATGCATTCTGTCTATATGGGAAATCTAACTGCACTTTAGTGACAAAATGCTTAAAAAATTCACAGAGGAGATCGTAAAACAAAGAAGAATGAGTAATAAAAATAATCATACGACAAAGCAGCTTAAAAGGGTTGATAGATCAGCAATAGCTCTCAGGAACAGAGAGGATTGAAATGTTTTCATTTGCAATTAAAACTTCTCAAAATGCACTTTAGAACAACATGCAACTGATGAACAAAAATGGAGGTCTTCAATTCAGTTCATTTTTTGTATATATACCATTTCAGTCCATTTTTCTTTTCAAATTTCTTAATTTTGGTCAGGTCACCTCTAGCATTTAGACTTGCAGACATACTCAAAATAACAAACTTTTTTTTTTTGACAAACACAAGAATTTCTTACACAACGGTCAACTATCAAATCTTGTGCGTGTCTTTGGGAAAGAGAGAAGTACCACTTGACAATACAAGGAAATTGAGTACTGAAAGAGAGAAGTACCAACTATTGTCTATTTGAGACTAACCAATTCATCCATTTTCGACTGTTAATGGTCGCAAATGTTAGAGCCTAGACTCCACAGAAGGCCGGAAAAACCTGCTGACAATGTGTTCTGAATAGAAAACTGTCAGCAGTCATGATAAATTAGCTCAATTGAAAAATCACATCCTCAAACTGATTTTTCAACAAGGTCTCACGTCTTAACTAATAGGAAAAAAAGGATATACCCCCAAAAACAAAATTCAGTTAGACCATCCATGAAGTTAAAATGAATGATACTTCATACCCATCACACCCAGATCTATGCTTTTTTTTTTTTTTAATTGGTAAGTTACACACGCACCCAGTGGGACTTGAACCCACGAACTCAACTTCTACCTTGTAACAAAGGGAGAAAGTATGCTCATGGGTAACACCCAGATCTATGCTATACAAACTAAACTCCTTTTCACAATAAAAAATCAACAGTTAGTCCATTAAAATCCAAGCAACAACAAAAAAATCGAACGGAAGTTTGATTGGAAACATAAATCATTGTCAATGGATCTATCCAAGTTCCAACCCAAATGTATAACTAAATCAATGAACCACATAACCATTATAAAAATAAGAGCAACAATCATATCCATAGATCTAGTTAAACTAACCTGGAAAATGATATCCGAAGACTTGAAAAGCCAAAAACAAAGCAGGAAGACAATGAATGAATGTTATGATATGGTCGGTAAAGAAGTAAGGCAGGAGTCTTGTAGTGGGTCTGGGTTTACTCAAGTGTATGTAATTCAGAGTCTTTCTCTATGAAGCATAGGTTATCAAGTCATAGAAGAGTTCAGCTCTTTGTAGAAGTATGTTTTCATTTACAAGTAATCTACAGCCCTATGTTATCGCTTTCTAGTAGATTAGTTTGAGTCCTATGTTACTGCTTTCTAGTATATTAGTTTGAGTGGATGTTAACCCCACTTGGTTGAGTCATTATAGGAGTTGTTTTCTGTGCTGTGAAACTCAACTCTGCGTAAGTTATGTTCATCTATTTAAAGAGATGAACTTATTAATAAAGGTAAGCGAAATTAATCTCAAATCTTGTATTTGAAAAGGTTTAGATTCCCTTAAAATTTAAGGTCTAAGTTTCCTTAGAACCTATCAAATTATCCCATTGCGTGTTCGAGAAATCATTCACGTAACATTTTGGTATCAGAGTTAGGTTCTTGCACAATGGCAAACCCAAGAATGGATCGTCTTGAGCAGCAACTTGCTAGTATCAAAACTTTGTTTGAAGGCTTGATGAAACAAATGGCTGAGGACACCAAGAAAATGGAAGAGATAAATCGCTTCTGCAGGTTGGCCACACTGAAACTGGCCAAATCCCAAGTCCTAACCCCATTGCCACAGATCGTGTCAACCCCACCCACATAGACCCCCACATTCCCATTCCACCACCATCCAATCATAGTGGCGAAAATCTTTGACCCAGAAACCACAGTGGCAAAAATCCACCAACCACCACACCTTACACCAACGAGCCACCACACATACGAGATGAAGGAAAATGTTTTAGATCTAAAATTTTTGTCAAAAATCGGAGTTGCCGTGCTTATAGATGCGGAAAATTTGAGGCTTTTGTAGCTAAAATTACGGCCATTGATATGAACTCACTCCTGGAACGACCTCTTAGGAAGCAAATGAGAAGTCAGGAGACCGTGGATGTTAACAAAATTATGAAGACTCTCTTTCTCCCACGCAGATTCTTTAAAGAATGCATTTATCAAGACACTACAAAAAACAAACAAAAAAAAAATTGGTTTTTTTTTTTTTTTTTTTAGTGACGGAGTTTTAGTGATGTGTCAAGAGGTCTAACACAGCACTAAAATGTAGTGATGTGTCATTATTGACGTGTCTCCAATGTCACTAATCACTACATCACTAATGGGGATTTAGTAACATGTTAACGTTTGGCACGTCACTAAATTTAGTTTTGGCACATCACTAAATTTAGTGCCCCCCCCCCCAAAAAAAAAAAAAGTCATACCTGTGAGAAGACTGCTACGATCATTCATGGCTGTAGGAGAAAGCATTGAGAAATTACAGGATAAAGTACACAAACAAGAATCACTCCTCCCACAAATAAAGAAAGATTGCATATATTTTATAATTGATTCATGAAATTCAATTAGGACCATCAGGAAAATCCAAATACCTACCCTTGAAATCCCAATAACTACACAAACTAAATCCATCTCAATGGGCTCTCTTTGGTCTTAATGCATCTCAATGAGTTCAATCTAGAACAACTAAAGAAAGAAAAAGTCCGACATGCAAGAACAACGTTTACGAGATTAAAACAAATGGGAGATTAATCAAATATGTACACCACCCAGAAACTGACCAAAAGCTAATGAGAGAAGATGAAAGCCATCTAATTGGATTCAAATTAGCGACTAATACAAAACAATCACTAGAGAAAACAGGCAAACATAGAGAAACACCTTGAAGATCACCAATAATCATTAAGGAAAAACAAACAAGAAAACCCCATATAAGTTAATCCAACATTAGCCAAAAGATAAAATACCCACAGAAAAAGAAATAATTTCAGTCAAAGCCAGTAAGATCACAGAAAAGAAATCAACGCATCATATGAAAGCTTAACCCAAAATTACAGGGCACGAAAACAAAGACCCAGATCCATAACCAGCCCCAAAACACGAAGCTACACAAAGAGCCATCGGTCAATCCGGGAAAATGAATGCATGTCAATCTCTGTAGATACTCAAAAACTGAAGGAATGTAAGCACTCACTTGGAGCCAGAGCTTAGGGTGGAGGCCATGAAGAACTTGCGAGATCTGAGGCTGGCCTTCGATTGGAGAGCCAAAGAAGGCAGCTTTGGAGGTTGAGAGGTGAAAAGATTGAGTTTGAGAGCCATCGTTTTGGGTTCTTCCTCCACAGAAAAGAGGGAGAAATGCCTTTTTAAGCGAGAAGGAGATGAGAGCCATTTCTTTTCTTGTCGAACGAGTGAGAAAAGGACCTGTGCGCGGGAGGAAGAAAGAGAAAAGAGAAAAGGAAAGGAAAAAAAAAATCGTAAAAGGGGGCAATTCATTAAAATTTGAAAATCTTAATCAGTGACGTGCCACTAAATAATTACGTGTTATTTTGGTACCTCACTAATTTATTAACGTATCAAAAAGTTGCCTTAAGCATTAAGTAACATATCACATACAAATTTAATGATTTGTTAAATTTTGTCATCTAACTAATAATTTAAATTTTAATATTCTCTTAAAAAAATTATATTGACTTAAAATTTAATAACATGTCAATCTTTAATACGTCACTAATTATTTTATTGATGTGTCACTAATTCGAAGCAAAAAGTGAATTATACATTAAAGAAAAATGTAATTTATTTATTTATTTATTTTTTTTTCAGCGAGACAACAACCGGCAGATTTAGTGGACCAGGAAGGTTGGGCTTGAACCCAAAAAGAACAAGTTCGGTTTCAAGCAAGATGACTCAAACCAAGAGGCTCAAAATGATCTTTCAAATAACATATATTGGTCTTTGGGTAGAGAATGAAATAATCCAAAGTGAAAATGTTGCGATCAGAAAGGCTCCAAAATGTAAATTGTCCAGCTTCGATCTTGGAGGTCCACCCTTGGCGAGAAGAAGAACGGCAACGTCGCCATAGATCCTGTCACTCCTGTGGATGCAACGTGGGAGAATTGCAGTGTCATGCATGCAACAACAGTTTTCACAATCTGTCCTTCTTGAGGATAAGAACTGTTTTAAGGGGATAGAATGTTATGATATATATGGTCGGTCATGACGTGGATAAAGAAGTACTAAGTTTTTTCAGACTCGGATGTCTAAATTTCTTTAGAATTTATCAAATTATCACGTTAAGTGTTCGAGAAACCATTCACATAACAACGAAACAGATGTCATGAGAAAACCCAGTATCAAAAGATAGAGATCTGAAGGCCCTTTTCCGGGTTTACAGCAAAAAATGCAGCAAGAATTCCATACATGCAGCGCAACACATGCACATAACTGGCCAAAACTTCAGCTAACCATACACAGTTACAAAAACACACAAAGCCATAAACGTACCCTTAGACATACACAAACAGACATAGAAACCGACCGATCCCGAGCCGGTGCTATAAAAATATATATTCGGGGAGAGAGAGAGAGTACCAGTTCGCCTTGGCTCTCGGAGAGTGGTAGGAATTAAGGGAGGCAATGAATGAGGGTTTGAATTGTCACGGGAGAGAGGGTTTTTTAAACGAAGAGACGTTGAAATTTCTTTTACGTGGGGAATGCTCGAGTGTGAAGCGGGTACATTAGTTTTGGTAGCTCATGGGGATTGGTTGCCGTGGATGTGGATGTGGATGATAGTTTGTTTGATCTAAGGGAGGTGAGGGATCAAACGGTGGTAGATGATGCATTGCCTTGGTGTTTTTCATGTGAAAGTAGCCGACGGTATGACATTACTTGAAAACTTCTCTTTTTTTGGCACGTGATTCCATTTGTTTGTGTAGCCAACTTTGACATGACAATGAATACTTGGAAACTTCTCTTTTTTGGCACGTGATTCCATTTGTTTGTGTAGCCAACTTTGACATGACAATGAATACTTGGAAACTTCTCTTTTTTTCAAGTTTTTGGCACCTGATTCCTTTTGTTTGTGTTGCAAACTTTGACTTGGCAATGAGTTCAGATTCTTAGACCATTTACGGCAGTCTTTCAACCATTTTTTTTTACGTTTAAAGAACAAAATTACTTTTTATTTTCTTATTAAAAAATACTTTATAATAGATTCTTTTAATTTTTTCTATGCCGATAAAATATTATTTTTTACTCTTATTTTATTATTTTTTCTCTTTCCTACTTTTATTTTTTTTTTTTATCAATTTCTTTTCTTCTCTCACTCGTCTTCTCTCTAGACTCTCTTGCTCTCGTCTTCTCCGACTAATCCTAGATGAAAACCAAATGAAAAACAACAAATTTGGTTCCATTCGCAGAAGAATGCCAACAAATTCTCAAAACCCACAAACAGAGCAGAAGCAAAACAAAAACCAGATTGAACCGACAAACCCATGGGGGAGAGAGAGAGAGAGTGATGGGAGCTGAAAGATTGGATTTGTTGTCCTAAAATTTAGGAGCGGCAGAGTAAAGGGATGTATGTTGTTTTTTTGTCAATTAGCTGATTATACTATAAATTTTGGGGTCTATGCTTGTTGAGAAGCGTTTTGAGAGAGAGAGAGGGGGGGGGGGGGATCATATCGTCGAGTCCCCAGCCTTGCAGCAGAAGGCTGGTAGCTAGTGGCGAAGAAGCGAGCACTCGGTGGCAGCGTGGCGAGGAAGCGAGAAAGCAGGGCGGTCGGACTCGACGAGAGAAGAGAAGGAGAAGAAACGTAGCAAAGAGAGAGAAGAGAGGGGAGATAATTTTTTTATTATTAAAATAAGGATCGGGTGTCTACAGTGACTCTTTATTTATTGGGAGTTACTGTAGATTCCCAATGAAGTTATCTAAATATAAAGCATCTACTGTGGGAAGTTTTTTAGCGTTTTTCATGAAATTTTCCCTAAATATAAGAAATGAAACCAATATAGGGAGACTGCTATTAGTGCTCTTAGAGCATTGACTGCAGCTTTTCTATTTGTTTCTTAAATTTTAAGAAAAATTTTAAGAAAATTGCCAAAAATTACCTACAGCAGTTTTCTTATATTTGTATATTCCTTGAGAGTGTTGTATTGGGAAGCACCGTAGCTTTCTCACTCTTTTATTATATTCATAAAAAAAAGTTATCTTGCATAAATAACTATAATTAAAAAAGTATAAAGAAAGAATAAAGAAATAATATTTAATTGATATAGTGAAAGATAAAGGAAGCTAATTGTGGTGTATTTTTTGAAAATGAAGCAAAAATTAGTTTGTTTTCTATATTTAAGAAAAATGGTTAGAAAGCTGCTATGAATGTTCTTAAGAAACACTTTGTTGTGCCCTTTAAAGAAAAAAAAACTCTTTAATTTCAATTTATTAAATTGGCATATTTTTATGCTAATGTATACATATGAGAATTATATGGTCTACTAATTTTATTAAAAATATATGTGAGAATCACATATTTTAAGAACGGATGTCAGAGTTAAAAGAATTTTTCCCAATCCAATTTAGAAAAAAATTGTGGTTTTTGTTGTGTTCGAAGTTATGTGCAATTTAATGGTAATTTTACTCTTCTGTAATACATGATTGTCTACACAATTTCTTATTCTTTTTTTTTTTTTTGGGAGGGGGGGGGGGGGGGGGGGGGGGTTCAAAAAGATGTCTTCCCTCTCTTAATTTATTTCAAAATGATATACACATTAGACCAAAACACTTGTATGTGATAACTTTTTGTTTGTTAGAATAATGTGCTGCTACTCACATATGTGGTGTAGATGGTTTAATAATTATGAATCAATTTGTTCAAAAGGGTACACAAGCGGTCAGGGCAGAACTAGAATTTTAAATTAGGAAGAAAAAAACTTTTTGAATGGGATAAAAAATTAATATTGAGATGGATTATTTCAGAAGAATATATATATCGAGGGAACGAGTCACAACAATGCATGTTGCATGCTGAATATGTAGTAAACTAAAAAATACCTTTTGTTCCAATTACTTTAATTTCTATTGCAAATATACTCAAATTTAAGATAAGAAAGCATATTGGTTGTGATTTAGGTTTCACTTTAGCCATTAAATTCATGTCTTTTCTCACCACTATTGCCTTTGCATTAACAAAACAAATTTGACATCTAATCTTGTAGCCAATGCTGGCTTATGGATATGGTTTTAATCGAATCGAGTCTTTAATGTTTAAGTTTGGTTTGTTTAATTTTACTTCGAACACTAGCCGAATTCAAGCTTATCATCGAACTCTATAATAGACCATGATTGAAAGTCACAATTATTAGACCATGTAAAATTCCCAACCTACAAGAGGGATGTCTATGAGGCCATGATAAAAAAGAAAATCCAAGCAGTCCAACATAGCTCATGATTGTCTGGAATTGCCTGGTCTTTCACACAAAGACATTTCCTATCGACATTATCATTTGTGCTATACACCCTGCAAACGCCTATTCAAAATTATCAATAGCGCTCCTAAAAGAACACGCTACCGAAAAATTCTCCATACAATCCTCAATCTTCTCTACCACCCGCCTATCCCACATTAACAAAATCCTTTTTGATGCCCCTCTCAACCCCAAATATGTCCAGTCCACATGTTAGCAACCCTATAAACTACAAATCACCTCCCTAAAAATATACTCCAATTATGTCCCTTGTAAACAAACAATATCCGACTTCCAATCTCTAAGAAAACCTCTAATTCTCAACCTTTAATCCCTCATTCAGCCCTCTCACATACATTACATGATACTTTCTTAGGTTTCATAAATAAAAACGAGAAAGAGCGTGATCAGAGAATGAACCAATCAATCGTTAGATACAAACCCCAACACCAACTTCACCAAATTACAGAAACTCCAATTCACAAGCATGTTTTTGATAAGTATAATAATCTGTTTTTTTTTTTTTTGTTTTCACAAGCATGTTAAGATATGTGAATTGGAGTTTAGATGGACAATTAAGGCAGTTTCCTGCGGTGGAATATTTACACTGCAATTTTACCTTTCAATGAATTATTTCCCAGATGTGATAAAGATATTAATATTTTTTGTGCCACTGTCAAAAGTGGCAAGAGTAAACCATTTCCATAGAGAACTAGAGGATCAATTCATGTGTAGTTACAGACCCGGAGTCTTCTACTAAGCATGACAAGAGCATTCAAGTAACAGACAGATAATTGAAACAATTAATGGCAATTATCTTGCTTCCAAGAGAATCATCTTCTATACCTGGTAGAAACTTACTTTCAGCATATAATACCTCCACACCCATGTTCTTCAATTATCTCTACCGTTCAGCTGAGTTGGTGACAAGTACTAGGCATGCCCCATGCCTGATCCCCAGCTAGTCCCTATATATACAGGGCTTAGCTTGTAAGATCAATTTAAATACTGAGATTCACTCCAGATCCATTCATCCCGCAAAACCCACAAAAGAGTGCTAAAAAAAGCAAGGGCTTGTATACCTAAGAGGGACTCATCCTTTTTAATTAAACATGCAACCATCAACTTGAATATGTTTATCATCTAATTCATGCAACTGTTTCATAATAAAAAATAAAAAAAACATCTACGACATTATCCAAGAAGTCAGATTTTACATGAAATGGTCAAAAGCTGGCAGAGAACCCAGATGACCAAATTTTGGTGACCTCCCTAAAATACAGAAAAGTAGACCATGTAACAGTGTGAAAAATGTAAATAGGTCATGTTACAGGATCAGGTCTAATCTTTTTACAGAGTCCAAAGATTCATTAAATTTAATAAGAAAAGGCAAATGTAAAAATATCTAATTAACAATAAAAACTACAGTTACAATTTTTTTGGCATGAAAAACTATATTTCAATATAGTGCAAAGTTTCTTTTGTTTCTTTCTTCTTCTTTTTTTATTATTTCCTGCTGCAAATGCATTATAGAAAATCGGCAGCCAAAAAACTAAATCATATTATAACTTCAACTTACATGCAATTACATGGTCTGAACAACAATAGAAATTCAGGGGAAAGAAAGGCAACGTGATCTGCATTAAAACTTTACAGCCAAAAGCTCAACACAAAAGATAAACATCAGTCATTTCTAAAATTTATCTAAAGCAGAAGTGGCTAAGGTTAGTGTCCCAATGATGCTTTGAGGGTTTAGCAGGATATCATACATGATTCGTAGGCCTTTTGCAAGAAGCTATTGCCGCCTGCCCAAATCAATCTGATCTCTTCCTTGCAATCCGTCAATGTCAACAGAAGTAGGGTCTATCGGTGCTTCTGACCTCCTGAAATCTATCTCCAGTTCCTTGTGCCTCAGTTGCAATAGCCTGCGCTCATTCTCTAGTTTCATCCTCTCATTCTCCAACCTCAACCTTTCCAGCTCCCTGCTTTTCTTGCTGCAGTATCTAAGCCACTTAAAATGTTGTTTCTCAAGCTCCAAAGCTTGAGCTTGGAAGCTGACTCTTTGTTCTTGGAGTTGCAACGTCTGTCTCTTAATCCACTCTTTTCGTTCCCATAACGACTTCACGGGGTCTTGAATAATCCCAGCTATTTCAGCTTCAAAACCATCAAGGCCAACAGATTGTGACCAGAAATGGTCATCTTCTTCACTCACCTTCACCCTCCCACTGAACTCCCCCATCCTCTCCCCATCTGCTTCAGCATTGTTATCATCTTCATTATCCATTTCATCATCTTCACTGTCATTATGTTCCCCAGCTTCTTCCTCCTCCGACCCATTATTGTCTTTTGAGCTCCTCCCAAGAGGTAAAGCATGGTCTTGTAGATCATCAAGATCGTGGCAATTGGGTATCCTCTGCCCATTATGGTAAGCACACATTTCTTTATAAAACAAGTGTTTTGAGCTCAGTATCTTTTTAACATCATCCTTTGCCTTAGCTGAGAGGTGGGGCATTGAGTCCATAAGAGCAGGGTTCTCCACCACTCTACAGCTAGTTCCCCTCCCAAGAATATCATTCAACCTCTTGTACCTCTTGTTCAAGTCATTAAACTTGTCCTCACACTGCTGTGGTGAAACATGGCAACCCTTGCTTATCATTATCTTCGATACTGTTTTCCACTTACCCTTCTTTTGTAAAATCCCAGATTTCCTCTTGAGCCCCTCCCCACCCTCATGCACGCCATCATCACCCACACAAGCAACCACTGCTATAAGAAGCCTAACCACTTCATCTGTCCACTTCATTCGCGGCCATGGAGACCCCCTTTTCCCACCATCAACACTGTCCCCATTCCCATCTTCTGTAAAACTCGGCTCGTCTTCTTCACTCATATTGTTACCATCGGGGGCACTAACGGGGCCAATTGCCTTCCCTTTACTAAAATTCATTGGCATACATTTCAAGATCGTGCCTTTCTCTTCCATAAGTCCAATAGGGTGGTGATCACTCTCAAGGCCACTTATCACATTCATGTGATGTTGATGTCTTAATGATGGATGACCCAACTGGGTCTGTTGGTGCCTATGCATCGACGAGTCGAGGTCTAAAATCACCCCATTTGGCCCCGACATAAACCCACCTGCCAACCCTGAACCATCCATTTTTTGACAAAATCTAAAAAATTTAAGGCTCTTTCCTAATGCTCATAGAAGACAGGACCAGAGAACAAAACCAAAATTCTTGGATCATCCAGATAACTCAAACTTCACTAAGCCGAATCATCAATAAGAAAACAACCGGAAATCATAAACCCAAATCCTATTTTCCTACATTTTCCGAATTATATAAGCAATCAGACATAAGATCACCAGAAAAGTGACAATCCCACAAAAGCCGGAACAAATTGAAATCTCTTATAACCACACCATGCTTCCTCCAGCATCAATATTTCTTATCAGCGACAAGCTAAAACCCTGAAACCATGCACATACCTCTGAAACTAAATCAGAAACCCAGTAAGATTCAAACATCGACTCTCTACAAAGTACCAAAGTTACTTTAGAATATTACACGAGGTTACAAAGGTATCGAACCAAAGTTTTAGAACAAAAAATAAACATATAATAATAATAATAAATAAATAGAGAAGAGTATGAGCTCTTTCAAGCCTACCTTTTGACGATCCACAAAAGGGAGTAAAATCAGAGAGAGTTTTTGTCTGAACTTTGAAATCAGTTAGGGGTAGACTATGGAGTTAGGAGACTTTCTTCTTTTTTCTTTTTTGTTTTTTCTTTTTTTGTTTTTTTTTTTTTTTGTTTTTTTTTTTTTTTTTTTGTTTTTTTTGAGGGGATGGAGTTGGGAGACCTGGGAGTACTGCTGCGTCTGAGCTCTCAGATTGAACTCTTAATAAATTGATCTGCGTTTGAAACCTTGGATAAAGCAACGTGTTGAGGCATGATTGGTCGGTGATAGGTGTCCTTGACAAAATAAAAGCCTCTTTTCGGTTGAAAAAAAAAAAAAAAAAAACATTTACCCCCCTTCCATCACGGAGCAATTTGTAATGTTTATGAACTTTCAAGCTTTGTAATATCGCCTTATTTTATAAGAAATAAAATTATTAAAAATATTAAAAAAAATTACAATTTTATCTCTTATAAAATAAGATACCGGCTCCTCTTCATTTTAAGTGAAATAAAAATAAGTCGTTTCCTATAATGTCCGTCCAATTCTTATTTCTTCTTCTTTAATGTCTCTTCCAAATTGTTGTCGGGGTTATAATGACTCCATTTTTCTCAAAAAAATAAATAAATAAATAAATAATAATAACAAAAATATCTCTAGTAACAAATTTAGAAGAAAAAAAAAATCACTTAATATTATTTTATATAATATTAAGTGATTTTTTTTTTTAATTTTAATTTTATAGTTAAAAAGTAGGTCTTGTTCATTAAAGTGTTTTATGAGTGTTTTTATTTTTTATTTTTTATGTGACATAAAAATGATAATTATTTTTATATTTTCAAGAATGTTTTGTGTTTATGGTTTTTATAAATACTTTTATTTTGAAAAAAAAAAAAAGGTTTTCATTCTTTCTTTTTTTCTTCTTTTTTTCTCAGATCCTTGGGGAATGGATGAAAGCAACGTGTTCGATCGTTGTTGACATGTTGTTGTCTCCGAGAAAAACTGCGTGACCTTTGGGGGACATAAAACAGTTCCCATCACCTTTGGGTTTTGAGACTTTACATTTGTGAGCAGATTAATTACAATTTTTTCTTTTTCTTTTTTATCCTTTCTATTTGACATTGAATAATTTGAATTAATGAATTCTCTATTTATTATTTGAGAGTAGGATGCTAAAATATGAGTAAAATGAGAGCTGCATTTAATCTAGTAATTTGACAAAATATCTTGTTAATATTGGTTACTGAAAATAAAGTATTTTTTAATTTCTAACAATTTCTCTCTTATCAATAAATAATTGAGAAAGAATATTTAAATAAAACAGTAAAAGTTAATAGTTAAAAATTAAAATAATGAGTCGAATGTAAGTATTTTGAAAAAGTTGATAGTTAAAATATAAAAATGTAATTAAAAAAAAAAAAAAAAAACTAAAATAGGGAGCAAATTTACTGAGTCGAATGCTCTTACGTATCATGTCTCTTAAAAATCTCGGCCTATGAAGTGTAAGCCTTTATATATATATATATAAAAACTAAAATTAACTAAAAGAAATCCACATTTAATTAGTAGTTGAAATTGACATATTAATAATAATATCTTCAACAAGTGAAATGGAGAGTAACCATGAAAAGATGAACTATTTTATGGTCTAGATTTTGTTGTGTTATATATAAAATGATGTACGTGATATCACATTATTATTTTTTTATTTATTTATTTTTAATATATTTTATATATATATATATATATATATATATAATTAATTAAATCTGTAAAATCTAACCTACACTATAAAATAAAATGAAAATATGCATAAGATCTGATGCCAGCTATTTAAGTAGAATTGGAAAGCAATATATATGTTTATTTGTAGGGGAGGGAGAGGGGGTACCACAGATTTATTTTGCTTGAAAAGGGTGCTTGCCGTACCAAAAATAAAGACCAATTTATTTTTGATTAATGTAAGATATATGCACAAAATTTAAATGTAGAATAATAATAATAATAATTCCCAAATCCATGTCGTACAAAGTTTAACACAAAAAACAAAAATGATGACAGCTATGCAATATTATTGACGACCGACTTGGTTTTGTCGTTAGAGCAAACGACGAAAAGGAATTGAGAAAAAGAGGTAAGACATCCTGACCAATAGCATTGCTTTCAGAATAATTCCTCCTACTGTCTCAGGTGCTAATTTTAGCCGTAGGTTCATCAATTTCTCATAAATAACGTTTAGACCCCAAATAAAATATTCAAACAATCATAGTGCAGTATATATATATATATGCAATGATAACAATACTCAAATCACAAATTTAATCAAAATGCCACAAACACATCATTGCTTTGAAACTCAAATGTAAAATCTCTTCTGGCAGCTAAATTCAAGAAATCACTATCAAAATAATAATAATATACAGTCAAAGACACTAACAATCCTTTGTAGTTCTTAGACTCTGTGCGCAGATGAATTCATCACTCACCTTCCTACTTCCTTAGAAAGTTCCAGTTCCTTACTGGCCTATCTTTAGATTCTTTTTCTGACCCATCGGTAGACTTCCGTTAATGAATAATGATACAGCAATATCAGGTTTTGGCACACAACCCTAAGCACTCCATGTATAAACACGATGAAGGTAGTGCTTGGTACCAAATTGCTCTTTGAACTCCTATGAGTCTTATAAACAATCGTGCAAGAGAGAGCTCTCCTCAAATAAACAGAACGAGCCTTTTGAAACAAAATCGGATTCAATTTTGCATGGCGGCGTCCAAACGTGCTTTTCTCACGTCTGGACATGATTAGGGGTTCATGCCTAATTGCACATTCAGGTTTGAAAATCATAGAACACACAGGAAACATGAGTTTCTGGAACTTGACCATGTCCGGACATCAAAGAATGCAACGAGAAAATGAGTCTATTGAACACTATCGTGTCCGGACACCAGAGAAAACATTACTCTATGAAACTAGCCATGTTAGTTTTAGACATTGAATGAGCCAACCTAAAAACCCAACAATTTCGATTCTTTGTCTCTTCCGCCACTCTCTCTCAAGTTTGCTTCTTTAAGTTCGCCAATGTCATAGAGTGGGATTGAGAAATAAACTAAGAAGCAATGCATTTCTTCGTTGTTCGGCAGATATTTCTTTGTTGTATGTTGAGTTTTTAGTTTTTACGGTCTATGATTGTATTTTTCTTGTTGCCTTTTTGTTGTTTGTTGATTGCTTCTTGGAGTGCTAGATCTTTGTTAGCTTTGGTTTTATTCACTCTGGTTGTACTTGTGTCCACTGTGTGTGATTGTTGTGTGAAATTTGTGATTATCTGTATTTGTTGCTTTTCATTTGATCTCTCTCTTCTTCTTTTTTATTTTTTTTTGGGTGAAAGGATTGAGGATTTGTTTGGTAGTATGTATTTCAAGGAAAAGAAACATGCATATATTTAGGGATTAGCGAATGCTTGTGAGCTGGTTCAGTTACTTTGGTTATTCATATATTCATTTAATTGAGCATTATGCTCATAGAATTGAGAATTATGACCATGAGGTTTTAATTATGTTGTTGTTGACACTTACAAATAAGGAAAGGGAATGCGTTTCTCTAAGAGTGTTTTCAATAGATGAAAGATAAATTTGATTAGGAAGAAGCTCTCAAATTTTTTCCACGTTGATTTTCAATTTGCTATTCTATAGTAATGCTATAAAGGTAGGCGGTTAACGGTTATTAACTGCATTCACCTACTCTTAAAACCGCTAACTGCTCCGCTGTAAGCGGTTAGTAATTTTTTCCAACTGCTTACAAAAACGGTTATACTATTAGCAGTTATTAGACAGTTAATAATCGTCCGCTTGTACACCCCTCTACCCGAAGGCTCTAGAGAGAGTTCAACCACCCTCGAAGGTTCGGTTAGGATGACCGACTATCCCAATTCATGGAAGAGTCTGGAGAAATTTTTAGAAGTTGGCACGGCTGCCACGGCAATAAATTATTTTTAGGAGTTGGCATGGGATCAGGGAGTAAAGGGGTGGGAGTTAAATGAGAGGATGGACTAGCATTTTCTTGAAACACATCTCATTGTTCACTTTATTTATCAAGAGAAACTGATACTATAGAATAGCATTGCTATTCTATATTAATGCTATAAAGGTAGGCGGTTAACGGTTATTAACTGCATTCACCTACTCTTAAAACCGCTAACTGCTCCGCTGTAAGCGGTTAGTAATTTTTTCCAACTGCTTACAAAAACGGTTATACTATTAGCAGTTATTAGACAGTTAATAATCGTCCGCTTGTACACCCCTCTACCCGAAGGCTCTAGAGAGAGTTCAACCACCCTCGAAGGTTCGGTTAGGATGACCGACTATCCCAATTCATGGAAGAGTCTGGAGAAATTTTTAGAAGTTGGCACGGCTGCCACGGCAATAAATTATTTTTAGGAGTTGGCATGGGATCAGGGAGTAAAGGGGTGGGAGTTAAATGAGAGGATGGACTAGCATTTTCTTGAAACACATCTCATTGTTCACTTTATTTATCAAGAGAAACTGATACTATAGAATAGCATTGCTATTCTATAGTAATGCTATAAAGGTAGGCGGTTAACGGTTATTAACTGCATTCACCTACTCTTAAAACCGCTAACTGCTCCGCTGTAAGCGGTTAGTAATTTTTTCCAACTGCTTACAAAAACGGTTATACTATTAGCAGTTATTAGACAGTTAATAATCATCCGCTTGTACACCCCTCTACCCGAAGGCTCTAGAGAGAGTTCAACCACCCTCGAAGGTTCGGTTAGGATGACCGACTATCCCAATTCATGGAAGAGTCTGGAGAAATTTTTAGAAGTTGACACGGCTGCCACGGCAATAAATTATTTTTAGGAGTTGGCATGGGATCAGGGAGTAAAGGGGTGGGAGTTAAATGAGAGGATGGACTAGCATTTTCTTGAAACACATCTCATTGTTCACTTTATTTATCAAGAGAAACTGATACTATGTAAATGATCATCACTAAACATAATTTCACCTCTTATTGTGACAACTTGGTGCCACAGAAGGCACAAACAAAATGCAATATGTTGAATCGGGTTGGCGGGCTACCCCGCGGGTTGACTTGTCAGACACGATCATAATCGGGTTGACCCAATCATGACCCGAACCCGATTAACCCAAACCCTATATTTTCGTGTCGTATTCATGCAGGTTCGTGGATCGTGTCAAAAATTGTCAACCCTAATTTCAAGAGATTAGTCCACCTATGATAGGAAGAATTATTAGGACGTTATGGCTTACTATTTACAAGACCAGGTGCATATTCATTACAGATGCCAATGACAATAACTAAAACTACATCTTGAGGCTAAAAATAAGAAAAATGTGGATTGTTATGTAGGCTTGGAGTAGTGAAATGGCCCTTGAGTGTTCTGGTTCTGAATATTCAAAGGCTTCTTATAAGACTGCAACAACAGAGAAGAACAAACCACACTAATGGATGAAGCAGCCATGCAAGCACCTGCAAGCCAAGGTGGTAACCGAATTCCGGTGAAGGGGAATAGAATTCCAGCAGCAATTGGCATGCCAAGGATGTTGTAGCCAAGGGCCCACACGTAGTTAAGCCGGATTCGGGCCATAGTCTTTCTGGAGAGATCAATGGCTGTAACTACATCTTCCAAGTTGCTCTTGATGAGAACTATATCAGCTGCTTCTATAGCTACATCAGTGCCAGCACCAATTGCCATGCCAACATCCGCTGCAACTAAGGCTGGCGAGTCATTTATTCCATCCCCAACCATTGCCACAGCCATCCCTTTCATCTGCATCCAATTTCATTACAAAAAAATCAAATAAAGTCATTAGATTGTACTAAACTTTCTGGTAAGTGACCAACTATAAATAATTAACCAAATCACAGTCCAAATAGTAGAGCAATCAGTTCCCACCCAATTCACAACTTCTCAATCAATAATCATGTATCAAAACTCTATGAAACACTTCAAAAAACACAATAACTAACTCTAATTGCTGGGTTTTACCGATCCAAAATCTGAAATCAAGACACATAACTCTCTTCTTTTTTTAAACTCTTTCTTTGGACAACTAATAAAAATTTGGACATTATCAAGCAATCAAATTATCAAATATTTGGAAAATTGTAGCCAAACCCGTATGGCGACAAACTAGGAGAGTGTTCAGACACCCCTAATTCTCCTCCTTTCAAAGATAACTTATGCGAGCACTTTATCGAATGTTAAAATTATTAGAATAAGAAACTATATTGGCAAAAGAAAAAATTAAGTCAAGGTAACAGGATCATTAGTTGAAAGATTTTAAAGGTCAAATCAATATACATCACATGGTGAGGAATTATACCTCCCTCCCTCCCTTTTTTCTGCTACCTATCACTAGTGAGAATTAATCATGATTAATCTATCATACTGTAACCTCAACAATTACTCATTGACAACTGCATTTCACAAAGAGATAGATAACACATTGCACTAAGACATCAATTGAACTTACCTGTAATTCTTTGATCTTATCAGCTTTTCCCACTGGATCTACCTCGGCAAACACATGATCAATTCCAACCTCCTGTGCAATGGCCTTTGCTGTAGCCAAGTTATCACCAGTCACCATAATGCTTGAGATGCTCATTGATCGAAGAAAAGTGATGACACGCCTAGCATCTGGCTTCACTGGATCAGATACAGCAAAAGCTCCAGCAACCTTTCCATCAATGGCAACTAACACACATGTTCGAGCATGTTGCTCATTTTTCGAAATATAATCCTCCACCTCAGGACCAACTGGGATGCTACAAGCCCGCATCAGTCTCTTGTTCCCAACCAAAACTATTGCTTCACCAACGTTTCCACGAACTCCAGCTCCAGTATGCACCTCAAAGTCCTTTACCTCTGTAAAATGTTCAGTTTGAGACCCATACTTCTGGCGCCGCCTCTTAACATGTTCCATCACAGCTTTTGCAATAGGGTGTTCACTATTTGCCTAAACATTTGTGAAATAAGTAAAAATTAGCTCACACTTTATTCATATCTTAGCGAGGCAGCTAATAATGGCTTTTCTTTCATACCAGCAAGGAGTATACCACAAAAGATCTATCATGTCAGAGGTTACTCCTCGTTAGAATATTTGACTGTAAAAAGACTACACAAATCTTTCAACCAAACGTACTAGAAACCTAAATTTGTCACATCAGAAAAGCATCCAAAATATAAACACCAACCTCTGCAGCAGCAGCCATATCACAGAAGTTTTCCTCTGAATAACCGGAAAAGGGCACAGCACTGACCACTTCTGGTTTTCCAAGTGTCAGTGTCCCTGTTTTATCAAAGACAACTGTTTTCACCTGCAGGGGCAGAGGAAAAAGAGGCCCAGGTTTTAAATGAGTGAAAATGGAATGAACTCAAACTCTCAAGACTACGTTTTCATTAATAATAATGTCACAAGAAATACGCACATAGAAAAGTGTGAAAGCAATACTTTTAAATGAGACATCTCTATTCAGAAAAATTAGAGACATCTGTCATTATGATGATAATCAGCTGCTGATAACCTAGTACCACTATCTTATGCTAAATATGATATGGACAACATGCATACAACCAGCTTTTTTGGGTAGCAATATCCCACTAAGAAACACAGAAGAAAACAATTTCCACCAATATAAAAAATTCTGTTTGCATTTTCCACACAACCACCTACTTCAAGAAAAAATGAAATTTAGAGAACATTCTACTGAAGATATAGAAAACACTTCCTTTGTTCCAGATAACTTAGAAATCAATCTTGATTGAGTCTGTATATGTTTCAATAGAAAATAGAGTTTGCAAAAGAAAGGTGCAATTTTACTATATGAAGCATCGAATTGATCAAAATTGTCGGTGTCCATACCCTATGTTAGTAGAACATTTGGAGATATGACAACTAGACAGATTAGGCAAGCAGCCTTCATGAAGCAAAATGAAAGGGATGCAACTCCCAGCATGGAAGACTTGTAGAATTAGGTATCAATATTGATCTCTTGTGACACAAATGCGATGGTACTTTGAGTTTTCAGGCCTGATTTGTTAAATGTAATTTCATATAATACAAAGACCGGCATGGAATTTACCCTCTCAAGAGACAGCCAGTAGAACGAGAGTATGTTAAAAGTATTTGCATCAAACCAAAAACAATAAATTAAACCAAAGTCTGATCACACAGCTATAGCTTTTTTTCTTTTTTTTTAGTATAGTCTTACCTTATGTGCCTTTTCAAGAGCATTTCCACCTTTGATAAGCACACCTTGTGAAGCACCCTTCCCTGTGGCAACCATTACAGCTGTCGGGGTTGCCAGACCCAAAGCACAAGGACAAGCAACCACCAGTACTGAAATACCAAACTGCAATGCAAGCTCAAACTTAGTAGTCGCTTGTGGAATCCAATGTGCGGGGTAAAGACCAACTTGACCAGTGATAAACCATGCCAGCCATGTAATAAATGCTGCAACAACAACCTGACATGGGTTGAACAGACAATATTATTTTTCCAATAAACAGTTGTCGTAGAACATACTTCTATACCAAACAGCACAAGCACCTAACAAATGCCATGATACATCCTTTATCAAGCCTTGTCTAATAACCAAAAATCAAATTAACAGTAGAAAAGGTGTAGCAGTGACATTACTAGAAAATACAATGAACGCTAATAGTGCTCTACTAAAATGGATTACAAGAAAAATTAGAATCTATCTCAAAATAAAAACTAAGAAAAAATCCCCAAAAAATAGAGACAAGTTACAGAAAATCAATGGATTTATTGCGTCCAGCAACCATTTAGAGCAAATCAAATGGTCAAGTATTAGTTTCCATGCACGAAGCGCAGAACTGCTAAAATATTATAGCAAACAGAAATCTTCCTGTTCAAAATGATATCTTGGTTCCCAAAAATTTTGGTTGACATATACAGTAGAATACTCAGATTTTATCTGCACTTATTCTTGAATTATGACAGTAGATAGCAGAAAGGCTAGCTACATAAGGCTTTCCAGGTTTAGGACACTCGGAAACTCCTAAAAAACGAAGTTGGTAGCTTCCTTCAAAAACTAATCTCCATGTCACAATAAAAATATACACGAGAATAATATCTTATTGTTTACCTTTGATATTTCTCACCAAGACTATTTAACTGTAATTCTGTTAAACTAGTAAATCAATTACAATTATTGCACATTAATTAATGACATCAAGAGCCACTGAGAACAAAAGTAAAGAGAAAAATGGAGGAATAACGAAAGAAGTAAAAGAAGGGAAATAAAACTGGAGAAAATGTTTTAAGAAACAGCAGGAAAGACGGAAAAGGAAAGAGAAGAAAAGCGTCATCTACAGAATCTGCAGCTAACCATCAAATCAAGAACATGTTTTCAAAAAGAGCAAACTATCTCCTGCGGATAGCAGAGTTACAATCACTATAAAGGGCTACTGTAGATTGAAATTCTATCATCCAATAGACAAACAAACACAGTTGAGAGAGAGAGAGAGAGAGAAACTCTATGGAGTGTTAGAAGAATAAAATATGTGAATAAACTTACTGTTGGAACAAAAAACTTGGAAATCTTGTCAGCTAGTTTCTGTACGGGTGCTCTGGCAAGCTGAGCAGCTTCAACCAGTTGAACAATTTGGGAAAGTGCTGTCTCTGACCCAACATGAGTGGCCTTAATGAGTAAGCATCCATTCTCATTCATGGTCCCCCCAATAACCTATTAATGACATTGGAAACAAAAATAATTTGGCATTTGTAATTTTCTCTTAAACATCATTCATCAGAAAGTAAGAACCAATGATGCAGTACCTTGTCACCTGTTCTTTTAGCAATTGGTCTTGCCTCTCCTGTGATCATACTCTCATTGACATGACTTTGACCATCAATAACAATCCCATCAACAGGAACTTTTGCTCCAGGAACAATCTTAATTATGTCATTTCTTTGTAACAATTGAGTGCTAATTTCCATCTCTGAGACCAAACTTCCATCTCTATCTAATGTTACCAGATGAGCTGTTTCAGGAGCAAGTTCAGTCAGCTTCGATAAAGCATCTGATGTTTTTCCTTTAGCCAGAACTTCCAGATATTTCCCTAAGAGAATAAAGGATATCAACATGGCACTGGTTTCAAAAAAGTCTTGCCCTTCAAATTTGTCAGAGGTCAATGCTTTTATCACTACATAAACAGAGTAAAAGTAAGCAGCATTGGTTCCCAGAGCAACTAGAACATCCATGTTTGCAGATATCCGTCTCAATGCATGATATGATCCCACATAAAACCTGACAAGGACATCCAAAGCTAAAAATTATTGGGTTTCACAAGGGCATATCTCTACTTCTCAGAGACAGAGAAGCTCAAGTTATAGATATAGAGATAGCAATAATGACAAGAACCAATATAGAAAAGAATACTATGCAGGTACCTTCGACCAATGATGAACTGTACTGGTGTACAAAGGATCCACCTTAGAAGTATCCCAACAGAGAGCATTTTGTAAATCTTGTTCTCTAACCAGTTCCCATAAGGAGGAAGCATAGGAAGCACCATGGAGAATACAAATACTGGAACTGTAAAGAGGCAGCTCAAGAGAAACTGGTTCCTATACATCCGAATTTCCTGCTGCTGCTCAGCCTCTCTTCGTCTTGGAGCAACATACAAGTGTGCATTATAGAATTTTGAACCATTGCCAGCCTCTTGGATGCAACTTATAATAGATCTTGGACCAGTGAGGTCTGGGTCATAGGTGACACTTACCTTATTTACTCCCAATTCCATTTCAATACTACTCACACCTTCAGCTGACTCAAGGGATGATCGAATAGTATCCACATCTTCTGGAGAATTAATTCCTTCAACTGTTAGATGTACTTTATTTACATCATTCCCAGAGCTGATGAGATCAGCTCCAAAGCCAGCATCTTCTATTGCTTCCATGATGTGATCAGTATCAGTAAGGTTGGGATCAAAGTGGATCTTTGCTTCTTCAAGAGCTAGACCAACTGCTGCCTTTTTCACTCCATCAACCATTAGAAGGGCACGTTCGATAGACTCAGAGCAGCTGGTGCACATCATTCCTTTTATCCTGAGTTGGCATACTGCTATGTCTTGTTCTGGAAATTCATCAACTGGGAAACCTGCGTCTTCTATGGTTTCCTTAATTTTTTTGGCCTAAAACAAAATCACATTGTCATGTTTCCAGTCACTAATAATAGATCAAGAATTTACACTTTAGAATTAAAAGAGAAAGAGAAGAACCACATGCATATATTCATTATTTAATAATATTTACATAATAATTATTGTGAAAATTGTAGGTAATATAAGTTAAGCTCAATATAGCTTTATCCAGCAAGAAAAATTTTGGGGAGTATATCTTTTATTTGACATTTTTCATGATGACAATCTCCAGGCACGCGCATGCACATACATACAAGCACAAAGAAGCACATCCATGCTTATAAATGTCTAGATGCGCGCGCGCAGAGAGATAGAGAGTATGTGTAGTTGTAATATTAACCGATCTTTTGGCATTGAGAAAGGGAGGAACAACATCTAAATTTCTGATCACAAACTAAAAAAAAAAAAAAAAAAGGACTCGAAATTATATTTAAGAAAAATAAATAGAGCTCAACACCAGTATCTTCTGCACAAAAAAGGTCAAGAAATTACTACACTGAAAAGAAACATGGAACATATTAACTAAAACTAGGAGTAAGAAAAGCACAAATACTTGGATTAAGGAGAATGTGCAAATGTAGCAAGATAAACAAACTCCATTACATTGAAAATTAGTTTGCCACAATCAAAGAGGGCTCTCGTTCGCACTCTTATTCTCAGAATGAGGCTCAGAGAGTGTTTGGTTTCTTTGGAGTGGTTGCCCCTCTCTGGAGCCAACGTTCCATTGAACCAACCGCTTCTTGCTCAGAAAAAAAAATTAAAACAAGATCTCTGGAGTAAAAATACATGAGTAAGTTCTCAAAGCTCACTTACATTGATGAGCTCGGGTGTATAACTAATCACGCCCTCGCCTTGAAGAGATGAAACCACAGCATTCTCGACCCCGTCAAGCTTTCCCAGCACAGATTCTATAGAAGTCGCACATGATGCACACTTCATATCCCCTATTCTGAACCTAACCGTCCTAGTCTTCTTCTTCCTCTTGTTATTTGGTTCAGAAATAGTGATTGCAACACTGTCTGAAGGCCTCAACAGAGGCTCCTTAGGATCATTCCACCCATTAATCTCCATAAAGCCAGTCCAAGAGTTCAAGCACACCGCTCCTAAACAACAAATCAGAAAGAAAGAAAAAAAGAGTCAACCACTCTATTTTACGCATTACCAAGTACTACCCGACTCCAAACACAAAGCATTCTAATGTCATTAATGTGCACGGAACCCACATAGCATTGAATCATAATTACAAATTCCAAATCTTTCAACCATTTTAACCATGTGATTCTAGCTTCAAAATTTTCAGCCATTTAAACCATAATTCTAGCTTCCAAATTTTCACCCAGTTTAACCACGATTCAAGCTTCCTTTATAGTTGTATTGAATTTCTTGTAAAGTTTATACAAAAAAAAAAAAGAATTTTTTTCCCCAAAATTTGCAGACTTACGAGAAAACAAGAATATTAAAGAATACCACTCATTGATAAAAAGTATCAAATTTAATAAACAAAAATATCTAACTCCCACATAATTGTAATTTACCCACAACCCAATCATTGAAATCACCCAAACAACAATTCACAACTTACAACTAAATTGAAACAAAAACTCTTTCCCTAGACTCAATAAGCAAACGAATCAAAACACTGAACACGCCAATAAACGCTTAAAAAATGTAATCCAATTAAGAACGTACAAAATAAAAAAGTTCCCATCAATCCGGGGATCGATCAGAGTACCTGCTATGAAAGAAACCAAACCCAAACAGCCCAGAGATATATAGGACTGAATTTTCGACTGACGTGGGCACGTGGGTGAAAAAAATGAACAGGGGGATAGGTTTTTTGGGCGAACGAAAAGATAAAAAGTTGGGAGCTTTTGTTTGTGGGATGAGAAAGCAGGTGGTGGGGGCGAGAAGACAAGAGAAAGTTAGGGTATTTTTTGGTCAGCTGCAGAGAGAGGAGAGGAGATGTGAGGCCAAGTCGGTTCGTTCACGGGAGAAAAAGTCAGTTGCTCCAGAAAGTTCTGTGCGCGTGGTGCCGCGAGGATTTGTCGTTTCCTATACCACTAGAGCTTTTTGAATTTTTGAATCTTAACGTCTTTGTATGCCTCCCACCTTGGGTTAACCACCAAGGTCCACGGAAAGGTTAAGAGAGAGAGAAAATAAAAATGGGAATGCATGAGCCATGATGTATTTGCCCCTTTCGATCACTCCTTCCATTAATATTTTTTTTTGTTAAAGCCTAACGAAAAAAACAAAAATGACTAAAATATCTCTATTTATAAAATTTTAAAGGAAAATGAAATGAAAAAAGTGAAGAAAAAAAAAATAGTGGTCTTCTTTTTTTAAAATAAATAATAATAATTAAGGGTATATATTTATATTTTTATTAATTTTACATAGGTATAAAGAGTTGCTTCACTTGTTAGCCGTTTAAGTTAATGAAAAACCTAGAAATGAGCGATTGAAAGGTGCTTATGCATAAAACAAAAGGGCATTGAAAAAGGTATATTGGTTTAAGGGATAAATGAAGTTTTTTTAAAAAAAATAAAAAATCTCTAATAAAACAACTACTAAGCTGATGTTGGAATGCCATCGGTCCTTAAATTTTTTTATCCAATGGCTATCTCAGCCTAAGTTAGTCCTTAAAGGCAAAGGCCAATCATTGTTGATCACTTAAAAACTATGACTTTTGGAAGTGTTGCTAAAAGTTTGATAACTATTGACCAATTTCTGAAATGATTGGAAATGTTAGCCTAGGTTAATCCTTAGGCAAAGCCCCATCATTGTTGATAAGCACTTATCAACTATGACTTTTGAGAGTGTTGCTAAAAGTTTGATCCCTTTTAAATTTTTATTTTGTTTGCTAATTTCGAGGTAAAAAAAAAATGTGTTAGAATAATTAGTAGAATTTAAATTATTTTTAAAGTTGTGTCTTGGTGTTGATTTTTGAGATTGAAAAGTAATATTTTTTAATGGTATAAAATTATTGGAGGTGTGAACAGTTATATATAATGATTGATGTTATTAAAAATAGTGTGGAATAATGATTGAAATAATAATTATTTATTATAAAAAAATATTAAAAATTACTATTTAATGTAAATAATTATTATTTTGGTGTTGATAGGTGTACCTATGTTAGATCAGGTGGGACCCACTTAAAAAATTGTTTCTTTATAAAAAAAAAAAAAAAAAAAAAAAAAAAAAAAAAAAACTTGATTTCCAAGTTGAAATCGGGTTAGATTCAAAAACCCGATTTAAAAATCGGGTTGAAACATAGACGGGATTTCAGTATAATGTGATCAAACTAAAATACTGATATAGTATATAGCATTACTCAAGTCTTTGACAAGTGTTGATGATTTAATCTAATATCATACTAAATATGGTGAGTTCAAAACCCCCTGATTCTCGTAGGTTACTCAAATTTCAATTAAAATTGGCTTCACCGGATCACTTACAGCAAAAGCTCCGGCAACCTTTCCATCAACAGCAACCAAAACACATTCCCAACAAAAACTTATGTGTCACCAACTTTTCCGCTCATGCTAGTTCCAGGGTGCACCTTAAAGTCCTCAACCTGGCCCCTATGACATTTTCATAATTACTCTGTGGCCGGAACTTCTGGCGCAGCCCCTTTGCAGCTTCCACCACGTACAGCTTTTGTTATTGGGTACGTGTTTGCTATTTGCCTGAATGTTTCAACGAAAAACAAAAAAGAAAGAAAAGTTAATTTCAAGAAATTAGCCATAATGTTTCAATTAGCAGCATTACACAATCATCCAAAGTCTAAAAAGTCATGTATATATATGTGACATGTAAGGGTACTGATTATACGTGTTCGTATGTTGAGTTCGGGTCATATCATGACATTGATATAAGATTATATATGTGAATTCTAATTCAACTAAGTATAACCGCCTACTAACTGCTAACCGTCCATAACCGCTAACTGTATAACCGTAAAACCGCCTAAAAACCGATAACCACTCTAGAAAGGCGGTTAGTGGTTTTTAGAAAGGCAGTTAGTGGTTATAACCGCTAACCGCTTTTATTATTATTATTATTATTATTATATATATATATATATATATATATATATATATATATATATATATATATATATTTATTATTATTATTATTTAGATATAAAAACAACAAAACCGAAAACACGTCGTTTTGGAAATTTAACCTAGACATTAAAAACCAAAAAAAACCCTAGACTCATCTACATTCTCTCGTCTCCCTCTCCACGCCGCCAGCCCCTCGGTGACCTCACCTCTCAACTCTCTCATGATTCTCATCTCCATTCTCTCAACTCTCTCATGATTCTCATCTCTATTCTCTCTCGTCTCCCACTCCAGTCGTTTAATGCAGTCTTCGAAGAGAAGCTCCAGGGTGATGGAGAGGAGATCGAGGGCGGTGGAAGCTCTATTGATGGAACCGGAGAGATCGGAACAATAGAGGAGTTGGAGGACAGTTAGGTGGCATTGGAGGGACGATTAGCAGTGGAGCACGTGGGAGTGAAGGTAGATCTGGAGTGGTGGTCGCGGTTGGGTAGATCTGGAGCGGTCGTGGTGGTTTGGTAGATCTGGAGTGGTCATTTTTGTTGGATGAGGACTCATCGGAGTCTGAAGTGGTGTTGGTGGCTGGGTCCACGAAGAGGTAGAGGATGACGTCGGCGGTGGAGGGGTCGATTTCCGCATGGCCAAATGTAAAAAAAAATAAACTATTGCCGGTTTTTATGGCGGTTTTTTCATAGCGGTTGGCGGAGGCGGTTTGTGATTTTCGGTAACCGCCTAGGCGGTTACGGTTAGCGGTTTTGGCCAATAACCGCTAACCGCCACCGCCTTTTCACCCCTATTTTCAACAACCCATATTTAATTCTAATTTTTTTTACAACACCAAATCCATTCCACCCCTATGCTTATGATATTACTCAACAAAGTCCTTAGAAATATTCAACAACGAAAGCCCATTCTTTTTAGGAGAAGTGTCTAGAGCTTTTAGACACAATTATGTGCTTGAGAATCAAACTGCACTCATTCTAAAAGTTTTTCATATGAAAATCCTACAAATTATTCTGCAGTTTATTTGTTGTACATATCTTTATACAATTTTTTCACAAATTAACCATTAAATGTTAAAAAAATAGACTACATATAAACAACAGAATAATGTAAAACATATTTCTTCTCATTTATAGTACCATCCAAGAGATTGACACCCGGCCACCTCGATCTATTGGTCTAACCATGTCACAGAACTTATAAATAGCCATTGGAACTCTGGAAAAAGAGCTGGCATTATATATATAGCACTGACGACCACTGGCTTTCCAGCTGTTAGTTTGCCCGTCTTATCAAAGACCTCTGTGTTCACCTGCAGGATTAATAGAAAGATATTTAAAGGTAAAAGAAGAAAACGAATCTGCTAAAAAATCCAGTCACATGCAAGGAAAGTATTGTGGCATAAAGCAGATAGGACTACACCCATGTTATGAAAGCTGCAGCAATCACAACCTGATATATATGGAGCAAAAAAATTAATTCGAACAACTTGATTTTCCAACATTGAAATAGGATGATGGAAATGAAGAAACTCACGGCCGGTAGGAACAGAGAATTTGCAAACTGGGTCAGCTACTTTTTGAAGCTCAGCTGCTCGGGCAAGCTGAGCTAGCTAGTAGCTACGTCGATATGCATGATTGTTTTTGCGACAAACATTTTTGGTCTAGGACCACTTAATTTGTTGTTTCTGAAAGCCATGCATGTGCGGTGTACAACAGAAGAAGGGTAACATCACTTCTAATTTCCATTCACATGCATATCTAGTCTTTTATACTCCGTTTTTTTTTTTTTTTTTTTTTTTAGATATCTTTTATACTTCGTTTGATTTGGTGGAAACAAGTTTTCATTGTAAAATATTTTTGAGAAAATCATTTTTTCAGAAAAATATTTTCTGTTGAAATTATTTTCTTGTGTTTGGCGCGTACGGAAAATTACAAATATTTTTTATATTTTATTCAGTCATTAATTTATAAAAATCAAATTTTATTCACAACATAAAAAATATTAATGTAAAATAATATATATATATATATATTTTTATATTTGGTGCATACGGATTCCAGCAAAAGTGGCTGGGGATCCAGCCGTTCTAGCCAGATTCCGGCCAGTCTAACCGGAATTTGGCACAGTACTGCCGGAATCCAGCGACGGTAGCCAAACGTCACCGGATTCCGACATAATTTTTCAAATTCTGGCACCGATTGGTGCCGGAATCTGGCGATAGTTGACTGCTTGAACGTAAAGGTCGATATCGTCGTTTAAAAGAGGGTCGACTGCATTTGCTATCTAAGGAAAATGATTTACCCTTTTAAAAAGTGTAAATCATTTTCCAAAATTTATTAAGCATTTTTTATCAAACAAAAATCATTTTCCGGTTGACCATTATTTTTCGTCCCTACCGAACACCGGAAAATGCCGAAATCATTTTCTAACAACCATTTTACACTGAAACAAACGGAACATTAGTTGCAATTTTTTATTTGGGATTAAAGTATGAAATGAGGCCTAACCTAATTTTCAAGCCTATATGTAAATCATTTAGGAAAATGTTATTTAATAGACTGCTATATGTCTGCGATATAACTGGAATAACATAGCAGTGAAAATCTACTTCATTCCAAGAGTTTATTAAAGGGATAATTGCATCACTGGTCCCTGTGATTTGCCTAAATTACAAATCACTCCCTATGGTATCAACATGAATTCAAAGATCCATGTGATTGGCTTAATTTACAAATCGATTCCTGGAGTCAAATTCTGTTAAAATTTTTGAAAGATTCTGTTAAAACGCCACGTAAGCGACAAGTCAATACCAATAAGATGGCAACACGTGTCCATATTAATAAAAAATATAAATATATTAAAAAATAAATAAATAAAATTTATTTTTAAAAAAAAAAAAAATTAAAAAAAAAAAAAAAACACCCTGAAATGCATTTCGGGCAGGCCCAAAGGCCACCCCCAAGGGGTTGGCAGCCACCCCTTTGCTTTTTTTTTTTCGTTCTTTTTTTTTTTTTAAAAAAAAAAAAATGTTTTATATATATATATATATTATTAAAATGGACACGTGTCACAATCTTATTGGTTGACATGGCGTTTAACAGAATATGTCAAATTTTTTAACAGAATTTGACTGCAGTGATCGATTTGTAAATTAAGTCAACCACATGGATCTCTGAATTCATGTTGATACCATAGAGAGTGATTTGTAATGTAGGTCAACCACAATGACCAATAGTGCAATTATCATTTTATTAAATAGTATTGCTTTATAGTACTGCAATCCTCACTAGTTCTGCTGTCAATGATGGCACACCATGTTAGGGTTAATTTTAACCACATAACTAATTTCATAGACTGCGTGAAAAGCTTAGAAAAAAATTGTTATGTGCTGTGAAAAAAAAAAAACAGTTTTTGAAACTATTCGCACAATAAAAAAGTATCTAAAAAAATCTGATTTCCCTCTATATATCTACCTTTTAAAGTATTTTCAAAGCCCAATGATGTCAACAACTTCCGGATCCAGCCGAATCCGAATCAAGCCGGGTCGATTTCCCTTTGCTACCTTGTACTCTCTCAAACTCTCAGTGACAGTGCACCACTAGGGTTTATCTCCTTCTTCCAAAGCTCCATTCTCAAAACCTTAGACCCCAAAATTCCCCAAATCCAAATGCTCTTCTGCTTCGAATAAGGCTTTACAATTTGGAAAGGAAATTGAGGATAGTGCTTTGAGCGGGTGTTTGGTATAGTAGTATAAGTGGAAATCAAGAAAAATTTTGGGTCGGGAAGAATTTGTCTGAGATTGTGTGAGAATACGAGGACGATCATGCAAATGTTGATGTGAGTGAGATGTAGACTGGAGGGGTTGTTGGATTGTAGTAGGCGGATGGGGTGGCGGGTCTTGAGAAATTTGGCAAAGTTGTTGATCTGGAGAATGTTGCTGGAGTTGTATTTCTGGATGGCTGGAGTGGGTTTCTATGACGACCCTTTTTCTTTTTTAATTTTTTTATATACAAAATGGAATCATCACCGTGGCATGACTATTTGTCACTAAGCCAACACATAGACATGTCCCCATAACTTGTACCCGATATGTCAAAGATAAACGTCTATCCAGCGGAAATTAAATCTCATAAACGGACTAGTCTAGATTACAATAATATGGCCATTACATTGTCTATTTGTTTAAAACTTAATTAAAATATTAATTACACAAAAGAATGGCTGTACAAAATAAGTGTCACAAACGACACAAGCCATATATATAAAAATGTCTAAAAAAAATGCTGATCATCTCCGAGTCCAACACCTATAACTGTTGCGATGTGCTTCAAGTATCCCAAGTATTTTGTCATAGGGTCATCGTCGACTTATGCGGTATCTACAGTCATAACATTAACATCTACATGGCTGTGGAGTTAGCCACGTCCGAATAGGTAAAAGCATGAGTCCACCAACTCAGAAATATAGTACACACTGGTTTTCGTAATGAATCATAAGCATATAAACAATTCTAAGCATACTAACAATCATTATCAATTGAATCATCATGTACATATCATACATTATCACTTTGCTATTCATTCTCAACATCATTTTCATCACACTACCTCACATGCTTAACATTCATTTTCATCTCATTACACATCATCACTTGCTATACATTCTCAACTTACAATTTCATTTCATTTTAGTGCCAAAGGGGTCGCAGCTCAATGATATTTCTTTTCATCATTTTACATATCATCATTACACTTATCATTTTTTTCATTTACTTTCATTTTGTTGTGCCAAAGGGGACGCAGTCTAGTGATCTTTCTTTTCGTGGTGCCAAAGGGGACGCAGCTCAGTGGTTTTTCACATCACATTGCCGAAGGGGGTGCGGCCCTGTGGTTAATTTTACTTTCTTCCTCTTTCATTTCACAAAGCCTCTTTTCATTTTACATTTTCTCTTTTAAAATCACATTGCCAAAGGAAACGCAGCCCAATGGTTTGTCATTTCACTTTATCTCTTTTTATGTACATACTCATGTTATCACACATGTATCACTTCTCATGTTCTTTACACAACTTTCATCATCTCATCATCATATCTTAAACATCATATCAAATTTACAATTCAAACATCATTCTATTATCACAACTTAATCATCATCTCATCATTATATCTTAATCATCATATCAAATTTACATCTCAAACATCATTCTATTATCACGACTCAATCATCATCTCATCATTATATCTTAATTATCGAATCAAATTCACAACACAAACATCATTCTATATTCACAACTCAATCATCACTTTATGTTCTCATCTCATACACCATTTCATGTTCACATATCAAACATTATATTATTCTCACATTTCATATTCATACTCATTCACTATCTCATATTCACTTTACAAGCCTCGTATCAATTTCACATCACAGTTATTGCATTTCATCACCGTATGCATATAATCAGGGGCGGAACGACGTTCATCACATTAGTCCCCCAAAAAGTTTTGAAATTTGCTTAAAAATATGAAAATTTATAAATTTGTCCCCCCTAATTTTTTTTATATATATTTTGACCCCCAAAAATAACTTTTTTGTCCCCCCTAATTTTTTTTTTTTATATTTTGACCCCTCATTCATTTTGAAAGATCAAAAATATTCTTGTTTCTACTATTATTTTTTAACCAAATGCCCAAAATTAGCTTCTTCTTTTTTTCTCCTTGATACTTGAATCAATTACCAAGCCATATCACAAGCTAGCTAGACTGCAGCAGTGCAACACGTCTGCATTTAATACAAAGTTGAAAGGTTACTCTTCCAAAGTCCTTCATGGCGCCTTCATCCCTCTCTCTCTCTCTCTCTCTCTCTCTTTGACTCTCTGTGACTCTTAGTCTCTATGACTCTATTTGTTGTTTATTGGACTAATCACTAATGGTAAACTAATGGACTAACAGTAGCATGCAAAACACGTTCCTGTCATTCTGCACTTCCGAGTTCCGATCCGCCCCTATAAGAATCCTTCTTCTTCTTCATTTTTCTTCATTTTTTTTTTAGTACTCAGCTTTTCTTTTTCCTTTTTATTTTCTTGGTTTGAAGTTTGAACCCAGTCACCTAGAAAAGAGAGAAGCAGAGAGAAGCTTTTCTTTCTTCACTTTTTCCTTCTTTTTTTTTTTTTTTTTTTTTTTTTCTTTTTTCCTTTTTAGTTTTTATCTTTATTAAGTCGATGGATCATGGATGGTACTGGCTTTCAGTTAAAAATTAAAATTATCTGTATATACTACATATACTAAGTTATAATTTTAGAGCTCTTTACTCTTTTGAATTTTCTGTATGTAGAATGTAATTATGATTTATGTGGCCATGTGGGCCTTTCACCTTTGTATCTGTGTATATTGAATTACTAATCTCACTGTTGTGCAATGCGAGATGGTGGGCCTTGGTGGTGTGTATTGTTTGATGCTCAAGTCGTCCATTTGTTGCTTTGCTTTTTGAAGTCTCTGTACACATTACACATTAAGCAATGGTTCAAATAAATCTCTTTTCAAATATGTTTTGACTTTTAAATGGGTTTATCTTTTAAACTTTGGACGCTGCAATATTGTTATGACTTGACTCTCATCATTGTTGTTGTTAGGGGTTTTGAGAGATTTTGTAAAGAGAGAGAGAGTCTACGCTCAAAGAAACAATTTTTCTTGGACCCTATAAATTGTGCTTAGTTTATTTTAGGGAAAAGTACACATATCCCCCTCAAACTACCACTCAATTGTCAATGTACCTCCCAAACTACCAATTGTGTCAATTACCCCCCTCAAACTACCAAAAAATGTCAATGTCCCCCCTAATACCAACAAAAAGACAAAAATAACCCTAAATTTTTTTGAATAAGACAAAAATGTCCTTATAAATTCGAAAAAAAAAACTAAACTAAAATATTATTTTTTAAAAAACAAATTAATAAAAAACAAAATAAAAAATAAAAAAACGAAAAAGAAAGTTTTTTTTTTTTTTAAAAAAAAAACAAACGAAAAAGAAAAAGGAAAAACCGGCTTTTTTATTAAATTTTTTTTTTAAAAAAAAAAAATCATTTTTTTTTTAAAAAAAAAACAAAACAAAAAAAATAACTGAAACTTACAAAAATAATTTGTTTTAACAAAAAAAAAACGAAAAAAAAAAAACAGTTTTTAATTTTTTTTTTTGTATAAATTTTTGTTATTTTATATTTTTTAAAATATTTTTTTAGTTTTTATTTTATTTTAATAATTTTATGAAGGGTATTTTTGTCATTATGGAGAAATTGATAGTTTTTTGTAGTTTAGGGGGGGACATTGACACAATTGGTAGTTTTGGGGAGACATTGACAATGAGGTGGTAGTTTGAGAGGGTTATGTGTACTTTTTCCAAAACTAGTAGTTTATACTATTGTGTATTTTTGTGTTTTTTTTATTGTTAGTGGTAATAAAAACTATAGTAAGTATTACTTGTTAGTAGTAATAAGAACTATGATAAAATTCTAATAAAAATCTTAACGTCTAGAATTTTTCAGGTTAATTATTGATCCATAAATTTTTCTTAAAGTTAAGAAAAATATGGGCAAGCTAAAAACACTTGATTCGTTCTTTAAGAGAAAAGATGGTAATCACTCAAAAGTCAATACTGATACGTCTTTAGCAATGGAAATTGAAGCTTTAGTGACTGATGAGCGCCCCTCCAAATGTCCAAGTTTAATTCAGCCTGAAGAAATGGATGCTACCATTTTCCAACGTGATCCAAGATTACGTCCGCAAATATGAGAATTTCCCGTAAATTTACAAGATGAAATGCAACGTGCTTATATTAACGCCGGTTCATGTCAACCCATTCTTTCGAAATATCCATTTTCAAGAGAGGGTAATAATCGTCGCCGATTTCAAACTTATTGGTTCAACACATTCTCAACTTGTTTGGAGTACTCGGAATCAAAGAATGTCATATTTTGTCTTCAATGCTACGTTTTTGCTAAGAAATCAACAGGCTGTCCAGAATCAAATGCATTTGTTGTGAAATGCTTTAACAATTGGAAAAAGGCAAGCGACAAAATGAATAGTTCTTTAATGGGACACATGGGGAAAGATCCAAATTCACCACATAAAAATGCTGTGAAATGTTGTGAGGATCTGATGAATCGGCCACGGCATATTAACAAGTTAGTTGAAAAACAAACATCACAAGAAACAGAGAATAATTGGTTACGGCTCAAAGCCTCAATAGATAGTGTTCAATGGCTAGCATTCCAAGCATGTGCCTTTAGAGGTCATGATGAAAGGCTTGACTCAAAAAATCAAGGTAACTTCATTGAATTGATAAAGCTCCTAGCAACTAATAATGATGGTGTTTCTGGACTAGTCTTGGAAAATGCTCCAAGGAATGCGAAATATACATTACCCAAAATTCAAAAGGAAATTCTACATATCATTGCAAATAAAGTGCAGGATATGATTCGAAAAGAAATTGGGAATGCCAAATTTTACATTCTTGTTGATGAAGCTCGGGATGAGTAAAAAATGGAGCAAATGGCTATTAATCTGAGGTTTGTTGATAAAGATGGTTTTATAAGAGAGCGATCCATTCATGGTATGCATGTCAATGATACTACTGCAGCAACTTTGAAAAAGAATATATGTGTTGTTCTTTCTCGTTACAAACTTCAAATTGAGAATATTCGAGGTCAGTGATATGATGGAGGTAGTAATATGCGTGATGAATGGAATGGGTTACAAGCTTTATTTCTGAGGGATTGTCCCTCTGCATATTATGTGCATTGCATGGCTCATAAACTACAATTAGCTTTAGTTGCAGCATTTAAAGAAGCCAAGCATATTCATCAGTTCTTTATTCAGTTGGCTTCTATTATCAATATTGTTGGTGGTTCTTCAAAATGCCATGATGAATTACAAGCTGCTCAAGCTGTTGAAATTGAAAGTTTGATTGTTTCTAATAAAATTGAGACTGGAAAGGGGGCAAACCAAATTGGTACTTTGCAACGACCTGGAGATACTCGATGGTCATCTCATTGTCAATCTATTTGCAGCTTGATAAAAATGTTTGGTTCAACTTGTTCAGTTTTCAACAATATCTCCAAGGAATGAGCTAATTATTCTTAACACGGTGATGCTGAAGCGGCTTACATGGTATTAACATCATTTGAATTTATTTTGATATTGCATTTGATGAAAGATCTTATGGGACTCACTAATATGTTGTGTCAAACTTTGCAACAAAAATCTCTAGACATTTTAAATGCCATGACTCAAGTTTCAACTACACAATCACTCATTCAAGAGAGGAGAGAAGATGGGTGGGAACCTTTGCTTGCTACTGTTAAATCATTTTGTGAAGAAAATGATATTGATATTCCCGATATGAATGCTCATTACAGTAGAGCTCGAGGTCGATCTTGTTGTCAAGATGAAGGGTCTCCAACAACAATTGAGCATCATTTTAAAGTTGATATATTTACTACTGCAATAGACTTTCAATTATAAGAATTGAAAAGTAGATTTGGTGAGCAAGTTGTAGAACTCCTCACTCTTAGCTCTGCTTCAAGCCCTAAAGATGCATACAAATCATTTGAGATTGATGATATATGCAAATTAGCTGAGAAGTTTTATTCTAAAGATTTCAACGTGCAATAAAGATTCTATTTGAAGTTTCAATTGGAACATTATAAGCTTGATGTGCTAAAGCATTCAGATTTTCAAAATATGTCTACATTATCTCAGTTATGCATAGGATTGGCAAATTCGGGAAAGTCAAAGATCTATTATTTGATTGACAGGTTGATTCGTCTAGTGTTGACTCTCACTGTTTCTACTGCGACTACAGAACGAGCTTTTTCTACGATGAAACTTATAAAAACTAGATTGTGTAGTAGAATGGAAGATGAATTTCTTGCAGACCATATGGTAGTTTATATTGATAAAGAAATTGTTAAGAATTTCACTTTAGAGATGATAATTGATGAATTTTATTCTATCAGCGATCGTCGTCGAGCATAATTTGAAGGAGAAGCTATGTTCTTTTTTGGGATCTTTTTTTTGTACATGTTTATAGAAAAATAGGAAACTTGTGTATTCCAAAGGAAAGTTCTCTTGATGTTTTCTAAGATGATTTTGAAATAGACATGTAACTTTTGCATGACTTACAATTTAATATGGAATTAAATTTAAGGCTTTTATATTTTTTATTTTACATAAACAAGTACAAACACACACAGAGCGAAAAACTACATGTATCTATATACTTATGTACGTAGTTACATATTTATATAAATTCGTTCCCCCTTACCAAAAATCTTGGTTCCACCCTGCATATAATCAACATAAATAACAATAGTTCAATTATAAATACATAACATAAAACTCCTTAAGTTCTCAGTGAGTAAAATATTCACTTTGGCTGCTTGGTTTATGGCTTAAAGAAGAATCATCCACCAAATGAGACTCAAGGCTTGGAAATTACTTAGGAAGCTCCAAAACACTCAAAACCTCAAATCGATTGGTGAAAACGTAAATCTCACTTCGTAGATTACGTTTTTGGATTCGGATTTGAGTTTGGAGGCCTAGATCTTCAAGAATCAATGGTTTTAGATGAAACCCTAAGGAAATGGCGCAAGGGGGTGAAGAAATTCGGGAAAACAAAAATGGCTCAAAAATCGCCAATTAGCGTTTTAAATTGAAGCCTGTCCGAACACGAAAGTGGCCTATCCAGACACAGTGTGTGCCTTGTCCGGACACAACCCACGAAGAGTCATTATCGACTCTCTGATCAACCCGTCCGGACACGGGTTCTAGCTTGTCCGGACCCAACACCCATAAACTCAATTTTAAAAGTTGGATGACTTAGTTAAAAATAAAAATAAATAAATAAATAATGGATGACTTGAGTTTGGAAGTGGATGAAAGCTGGCGCACGTTTGGTTAGATGAAGTGAATAATTGAGAAATAAGTAGCTCCTGTAGCCTTAGCCTAGGTTTTGCAACTTCTAACCAGTGCCCAGCACGTCACCTGCATGTTATTAGCCTATGCTACCTATCAAAGTAGTCTTGAGTACTCTTTACTAACTTGAGTCTTCACAAATCACAAGGGATTGAAGTCGTGGCTTTATGTGAAAAAAGTCAAATGAATTTAATGAACTGCTTACCAAACTTCAAGCCTACAACTCTACAGCTACAGCCTACAAGGCACATGACATCTTGTGGCTCAGGAAAAAAAAAAAAAAAAAAAATCCCAGTTAGTTTGCGACGTGTGTGTGTGTGTGTGATGTTGTGTCATCTCGGGTCAGTGTGCGACATGCGTCTTGACTTGAGCCAGTTGAGTGAGTTTAGAGCCGCTTGCGAGTCATTTAATCAAAATGTCAAATCTCAGTCAGAATTTTTTAGACTTTGAGGCTTTGAGCGTAAGAGCTTTGGGTTAAACTTAACACACACGAGTGTTATTTTTACAAATCATGGAAAAGCATGAAATCAGATAGTAGAAAAATTTGCTCTGTAGAATTTGTTAGGTATTTCTTTCAAGTTCCAACTCAAACATTCAACCATTCAACTAAACCTTCAAAGTTCAACCATTCAAATCAATTTCTAAACAAAATCCAGCCTTTCAGTATCAGCCTATCAGGTATGTAATAAACTTTTATTTTGCTTAAGATTTAAGCTTTTATATTTGAATTGTTTTTTCAATTTATTGTTCTTTTATATTTAGATTGCTTTTTTTTTTTTATATAATTTTTTTTATATTTAATTGTTTACGAATATATATAGTTTTTGTTTCATATATTAATTGTATAAAATATATAATTGTAGTTACCTAAGATTATGGAGAACAATGATTCAACTGAGCTACAATCAAATATTAAACGAGCTCGTATTGAGGTAGTTTTAGCAAATTTGCCGACCGATCCTGGCTTGAGAAAAACAAATTCTTGACCCTCCACCCAAAATCCTGGCTCCGCCACTATTTGCAGTAGTGCAAAGTTAGTAGCAAGAATAGAAGAATCAGGTGGAAATAGAGAGAGACATGGTGATGTTGAAGAAACAAAACCAACTGAATCATCCCTTGTTGGCCAAGTGTCAGGGGAAAATGTTGTTGTTGGAAAGGCTGTTTCATAAAAAATAACATGTCTTGATATACACAAACAATTGGTTTGGGGATCTAAGCACCTATTACCCTTTTTAATTAGAACTATAGCTTAAGAAAATGTTTTTTTTGCTTCTATAGGCAAATTTATGATAATTATAGGCCTAAACAAAGGGAAACAAGCACATCCGAAGGTTTTGAGAAAAGCATAATTAGGATGATGTTGAAATAATTTGAAGAAAGGAGATTGACGTTATAATACAAGAGTAGGCATACGATTGATTAAGTAAACAGCTGTGAGGAAAGCATCAACACAATAAATAGATGGAAGTTTTGGTTGTGCTAAGAGAGTGATCAAGGCCAGTTTCAGTAATGCGGCGGTATTTTCTTTCAGAAATTCCGTTTTGCTCAAACGTATAAGGACATGTAAATTTATGATGAATGCCATGCTAGTTAGTGAATTGTTTAAATGCAGCAGAAACATATTCTCCGTCATTGTCAGTTTGAAGTTGTTTGATTTTATAGGAGAATAAATTTTCTACGAGACATTTGAATTTAATAAAGCATACAAGCACGTCTGACTTTTGTTTTAATGGGAACAACCAAACAAATCTTGAAAAATCATCAATAAAAAACAATGTAAAACTTACAACCACCAACTGATACGACTGGTGAAGTCCATACATCCGAATGAATTAATTCAAGAGGATATGTAGATCTTCCTATGGAATCAGAAAAAGGCAATTTCCTACTCTTAGCAACATGACATGCTTCACACACCTTATTAAACTTAATCGAACCAGACATAGGTAACAAAGACTCCTTAATTAGTTTCTGAATGATGGACTCTGACGGGTGACCAAGCCTAGAATGTCAGACATGAACAGGTGTTGTGACATCTAGGAAAGCAATAAAGGATGAACTGAAAGCAGCCTTAGCCGAATGTTTTCTCTGTAGAGGTTGTTTGAGGTAGATGGGGTATAACCCCTCTTCACTCGACCCTTGCAGGATGATTTTCGTGGTCAGCAAATCCTTAAATCACAAAGCAGGTAGAAGTAAGAATAAAATAACAATTATCATCCTTACAAAACTTTTGAATTGAAAGTAAATTTCAAGAGGCATTAGGACAATGTAATATATTATGCAAATGGAATAGAGTTTTAGGAGTAGAAATAAGAGTAGAATTAGTGTTGGCAATCTGCAATCCTCCTCCATTTCCCACTGTTACACTGTCAGTTCTCTGGTAAGGCTGCTACAAAGTCAGATTCTCAAGTTCTGCAGTTACGTGAATGTTTGCACCACTATCCAAGTACCATGGTTGTTCATTGTCTTGAATATCATGTGTACGTGCTGCCATGGTTGCTAGTTGGGAAGGTGGATGCCTACCTTGGTATGAGAAATTCATACGAAGGTAGTAATCAAGTGCCTGTTGATCTGACAGGGAGTCCGATTAGTAGTAAAAAATTGAGAACTTGAGAAGCATTTACCATTATGCTGCATGGGTCCTACAGTTTTGGAGATTGGCAGAGACCGATTTGGCTGATTTGGATACTGTTGAGAAGGTTGATATCGCTGATTGAAAGCTTTCGGTGGCTGAAACTTGTGCTTCCTATTGTAGTGTTGCTGTTTTGGCTTTTGTGTGAAGAAAGCCACCTGATTAGCTTCAGGTGGGACTGTCTTCACATGAGCATTCAATAAGTGCTCAAAATTGAGCAATTGCATTGAAAAATTGTCGAATTAAATTGAGGCTTCTCTTGTAGCAAAGCTCAAGGAGGTGATAAATGAGGTGATATGAAGGGTTGAGACCTCCTACAACGTAAGATATCAGGTCCTCATCATCTACAGTCTTACCAACTGCAGCAAGTTGGTCAGCCCAACTCTTTGCAACAAAGCATGTAATTTGAGCAATTTTTGGATCCCTAATTTTAACGTATGGAGTTGATGCTTGAGCCTTGAGGTGTGAGATTCTTGAATGAGAATTAGAAGCAAATTTCTTAGCCAAGTGAGTCCAAACTTGGCATGCAGTATTCTGTCTATAAATAGTCTCTGCATATTCTTTGCTTCGTAACTGCGCGCTCTTTACTTTATTGTATGCCATGAGTCTCTTCATCTTCAGCAGATGGGCAACAACTCTTCTGTGAGTCTCTTGCTCTCCTTTAATTACTCTACATGTGTTATCAGTGTTGATTCTGGACATACTTCTAACACGCATCCGAATTCTTTTTCAATCCGGCAATCGCTCTTGTGTCAATAACGATGCCGCAAAACGATGACGTACGGTTCACTTCGTCCTCTCTCAAAGTCCCTCTCCCTCCACAACCCTCACCCTTCAAATTCCCGTTCTGTTCCCAAACCTTAGCTTCGCAAATGGCGAAGACTAGGAACTCGCTTGCTCAGCTCATCGACTCTGTCAAGACTCGCTCGGATTTCAAGCGATTCCGCCCGGGATTCTCTCATTTCTGGAATCGGTCCACTGAGACGAGAAAATCTTCTCTTCTTTGTTCGGCGTCGTTGTCTCTGATTCGGTCGGACGAGTCGACTCAAGCAGAGTCGTTTGGAACTCAGAAATCGGGCTCGAGAAGTCGATACGGGAAGGAGGAGGAGCAGAGGCTGTTGGTACCGAAATCTTCGCTTCTCTGTTCGGCTTCGTTGGCGCTGAATCGGCCCGACGAGCCGGCGACTCAGGGAGACTCTTCGGGGAGGGAGGCTCAGCCAAAGGGACACTCCACGAGTCGAGTGTACGACGAGGAGAGGGTGCTGATCAGCGAAGTGCTGGTGAGGAACAGGGACGGCGAGGAGCTCGAGAGGAAAGACCTGGAAATGGAGGCCTTGCAGGCGCTTAAGGCGTGCCGAGCCAACTCCGCGCTCACGGTGCTCGAGGTTCAGGAGGATGTGCATCGAATCATCCACAGCGGGTACTTCTCCTCGTGCATACCCGTCGCGGTCGACACGCGGGACGGCATCAGATTGGTGTTTCAGGTATAATTGTTGGTTGAGCATTGTGTAAATTGATACGCATTTGCAAGGTGTTGGTTTTTAAGATTGTAAATTAGTAGTTGTTTCCCATGGACATTCTGAACTTTCCTCCGAATCTATATCTTGTTAACTACAAAGTGGTTAAGAATAGTATGGCATTTTGTGGGTAATCTTTTGTGCAAAATGCACACTCGTGTCCTAAGAATTTTTGGGAACATGTTTCTTATTTGGTTTGGCATGGAATAGAACTTAATATTGGTTTTATTGTGGCATAAGGTAGAACCAAACCAGGAGTTCCAAGGGTTGGTTTGTGAAGGAGCTAATGTTCTTCCAGCAAAATTTCTAGAGGATTCTTTCCGTGATGGATATGGTAGGTCTTTTTATACCTTCTTATATGTGTACTCCTGTGTATATGCATGCATTTATATGATACTATTTGGTTTTTAGCCTGCCAGTTTTGGAATGTGCTCATAAGAGACCTTTATTGTTTTTGAATTTTGGTGTCAAGCTGTGCAGGAAAAGTGATTAATCTCAGGCGTTTAAATGAAGCTATATCTTCTATCAATGGATGGTACATGGAGCGGGGGTTTGTTGCCATGGTTAGTGCTTGATCTCTGAAAATTAATTATGTTTACTGTGCAGAAATGCAGATTTTTTTTTTTGGTCTGGTAGGAATGCTGAGATGATTTATTATATACTCAAGGTTTGTGAAGACAACTGTTCATATTAATGGATAATTGATTTTTATAATTCTCAAAGGTTTCAGCTGTTGAGATTCTCTCTGGGGGTATTCTTAGGTTACAAGTTTCTGAAGCCGTGGTCAATAAGATATCCATAAGTTTCCTGGACAGAAAAACGTAAGAGTTGCCTATTTGATTCACATGCATAGGATTTCATGACTAATTTATGCTTTATTGTTATATCTTCAGCGGTGAGCCCACTACAGGGAAGACAAAGCCAGAAACAATACTTCGACAACTTACAACCAAGAAGGGTCAGGTATATCATCTGCCTAGCTTTTAGCACTTAAATACACAATGGTACTCAAGACAATCTCTTTAGGAACAGGTGTTCTACTTTATAAAGAACCAGTGATGGAAAGAGTTTCAGCTAAAAAAAAAAAAATAGTATTTCTATATTTATGCATACAAAAGTTGCTCTTGCTTGTGTCTTTCTTGTTTTGTTTGCCATCATAATTTATTGGGAGGAAAATATATTCTTGTTTGTTATTCATTATCACAATGATGTATTCAGAGATGCTAGTTGTTAACATTGATTGAATTGGAACCTGAAGAGTAATGATTTCCTTTTTCTGTGCCATAAATGGGTCTTCCTTATGGAAATGCACAGTATTTAGTTGTTAAATACTGACTGTAAGGATATTTTCACTTTGGATGATCCTTGTTCAGGTGTACAGTATGCTTCAAGGAAAAAGAGATGAGGAGACCGTATCAACCATGGGAATCATGGAAAATGTTAGCATTATTGCCCAGCATGCAGGTGGTGAGTAAAATCTTTTCCTTCTGAATCATTCCCTGTTGAGATTTATTTGCTTTGCAATAATATTTTATAAGACACGCTAAGCTAACTAGAAATTATTCTTTGAAATGCTAAGCTAGTTATTAAAAAAGTTATGGAGCTCTTGAAAAATGTTGCTGATGTGGAAAATCCTTCTGTACATTTGAAGAGTAGTTTTTAATAAGAAACTGATCTGATTTGAATTAGAGGCAGAATGTAATTTCAGGAAACCGCTTCAAATCCTACTCAGAATTGCAAATATGATGATCATTATAATAAACTCCTACGGCAAATCTATTGTATGATACTCCCAATGTACTAAGGGGTACCTTACGCTTATAATGAGTTTGGCTTATCAAAATGAGATTGACTTATTACCTATGAAAAAATAAAATCTATTGTATGGCATTCACATAAAGTGGATCAGAGAGCTCATGGGTGACTTGGAACAGAGAATTGGCATGAGGATCCCGTGAAAGATCATCGTCTCCCAATAATTCTGATCCATTATTGGAATATGATTGTTCTTGGTTACTGGCCTTTTATGTTGATGTTTGCATAATAAAATCTAGAATTAGTTTCCAACTGCTGGTCACTAGTTGAAAACCGTGAGAATAATTCTGTGGATTTGGACTGTTGAGGTTCAAGCATGGCTTGTCTTTCTCCTCCATGAGGTTGGTTTATTGACAATTTTTTGTTGATTGCACTCTTGTTTCTTTTGGGGTATATTTTTCATTGTAATGATCTTATGTGTATTATTGAGTGGAGATGCTTCTACGCATGTTTATGAGCTTCTACATGTTTTCCTTAATCTTTGATTTTCCCCATCCTATTTTTTTATTTGTTGTCACATTTTATTTGCAACATGGTAGATACTGGTAAGGTTGATATGGTAATGAATGTTGTTGAGCGTCCAAGTGGAGGTTTTTCTGCTGGTGGTGGAATATCAAGTGGGTAAGTCATAAGTGTGTTTGTTTGAAGGGCACTATCATGCAAGCAATCTTACCTAAAAAATTTACTTTTGTTTCAAAGCTTAAGTTTAGATTAACTTGCGCTGTATAATATTTACTCGGTGATATTTCAATTTATAGGATTACAAGTGGCCCAGCAGGACTCATTGGAAGGTAAGCTTATGAACTACATTATTTGGTTGGTGCCTTTTTTCAATTCTAATTCTTCCTTTTTCATTACATGATATCCATGCACGGTAATGAAAATTTTATCTCAAGGAACCTTTCTATGTACAATGGAGCAATGAGGCATTTTTTATGATGCAGTTGGTTGTTTTGATGCATCCATAACTCAGGACAGAAATGACCAGTTTAGTTTATCTATTCTTTTTTTTAAAAATAAAAATAAAAAAATCCAGAAGTGATTCAGAGGCTACAAATTGATTTGAGTCAAAGCATGTTACCTTGCTTGTGCTTTTGTCTCATTCTGAAGTGCTTATCTTGAGACAATATTACATGTTGGATTCAATTTTTTTAACTTGTACACACAATGAGACCTGTATGTGAGTTCATATAACATAGGAGTCGACACAATTTGAAGTTCGCTGGGTTATGCCTCCTCTTCATTTAAGAGCTTATACCCAACTCATCAACTTGTTCATCTTGGTTTTATTATACGGTAATGACATATCCATACAAACCATAGCATTTTGGCTTTGGGAATTTATTATCGCAAATTGCTATTGCAATTTTTGAGAAGGGCGTGTAATGACTTAAATATGTGCTATCACTCCAAAAGGACTAATCAAGTTGCAATTGGAGCTACTTAGAATCAATTATAAAGCCCAATCTCACATAGTAATCAACAAATATGTAACTTAGCACCCATGAGCTCCTTTATAATTCACACACTCTATGTGAGCTAATCATCTTTCCAATGTAGGACTCAGGGGTCACAATCTTCCATCTTTAAATACCTGACGTCCTCCTTATGGCCACATTATTTAGTGCTTCAATATCACATGACGTTACTAGGTTGCTTTGATATCATTTGTAACGACTCAAAGAAAGTGTTAGCCATATCTGAGCTATCAATCTAAAAAGACTAGTCGAGTTGCAATTGGAACTGTCTATAATCGCTTATAAAGTCCAGTCTTACCTAGTAAGGAACTAATGTGGGACTTTATAATTCACCCACTTTATGTGGGCTAATAATCTTTCTAATGTACGATTGGGGTGTTACAGGGCATGGGTTTCATTTTTCTGTAGAAGCTATCTTCTGCCTTTCTACCACACATTGTAACATTAAATATTCTTTTTCTTATTTGATATAATTTTCGTTGTTTAGTTACATATTATCTTATCTTATGAAGAACTCCATCGTTTGATTATTTCCTTAATGAAAACTGTTACATTAGTTTTACAAGTATTATTACAGAATAGAACCTCTCTGACCTACTTCCCAGTTGTAAGTAAAAAGTTTTGATGTATCCAAATGTTATTGTGATGTGAAGGAATACTTGTTTGGGAAGTAACACAATTTGTGCCCATAGCATCTAGTGTTGCACTAGATTCTTGTTACTTCGCATGATTTTGCTGTTTAGCTTATTTATATTTTTATTTCAATTGCAGCTTTGCATACTCTCATAGGAATGTTTTTGGAAGAAACCAGAAACTCAATATCTCTCTAGAGAGGGGCCAGATTGACTCAATATTCCGCATAAATTATACCGACCCATGGATTGAAGGAGATGACAAGCGGACATCCAGAACAATAATGGTTCAGGTAATCTAATTTGTTGCTCTTTTTTTTTCCTTGTACTATGTTTCTCTTGATGACGACAAGCTGATTATTGCGTAATTTATTTTAAAAATTTTTTACTTTAGAATTCAAGAACCCCTGGAACACTTGTTCATGGTGACCAATCGGATGGAAGTTGCCTGACCATTGGCCGTTTCACAGCTGGTATAGAATTCAGCCAACCAATCAGGCCTAAGTGGAGTGGAACAGCGGGTCTTTTTTTTCAGGTACTTAGACTAAAATTGCCATCTCCAATGCCTGGTTTTGATGCCAAATAGGATGACTTTTTACACTGGTGATACTGGCAAGCTTTTGAAAACCTTTATGGTGCTCATAAATTACAGATTTTCTCCCCTTACCTGTGGTGGTTCATTATTTATAAATCGGGAGAAATGTATTAGTGGGTTCCATTTCCTTTGGCCAGTGCTCCATATATTATGGAGAAATTATATATCTTGATATTGTGCTGGGATTGCAGTCCTTATGCTGTCTCCTGGAATCAGTAGTGTAAAGGTTGTAGATTATATTGCATAATTGTCTGTATGCATCACCAGTGAAAAGATTGTAGTTTATATTAAATATTTGCCTGTATATTTATATTCCTGGTGTTGCTTCCATTAATTAATCTGCATTGTTCTAGCATGCTGGCGTTCGTGATGAAAAAGGAGATCCTGTTATCAAGGATTTTTTCAGCAGTCCGCTTACTGCAAGGTATACATGTTTACCAGTGGATATTACCAACTTTTTTTTTGATAAGTAGATATTACCAGTTTTTGTAAGTTTGATTGCCAAGTGTGAGCTGTTAATTATACATGAGAGGTCCAGTATACTTGCTTCTGATCTTATGTTCTCAATTTTCTCTTTGTCTGTGCAGTGGCAAAGTCCATGATGATATGCTACTTGCTAAATTTGAGAGTGTCTACACTGGATCTGGTGACCAGGGCTCTTCAATGGTTAGACATTTACAGTCGTTGTAAAGTTATAATTTTTCACTCTATCCATAACACTCCTTTCTGTTTATCTTGCAGTTTGTAGTCAATATGGAACAGGGACTTCCTGTTTTGCCTGAGTGGTTGTCTTTCAACAGAGTGAATGCTCGTGCCAGGAAGGGTATAGAAATTGGTCCTTCTCGCTTTCTTTTAAGGTATGGTGCCTAAATGGTAACTTGGAGGGCTTTATTGTGAGAACATTCGGCTGGGTGACATCTTTTTTCTCTTAGTTCCCTGTTATTGTTGTTATTCATTGCCAGTGAAGCAAATGATGATCTGATTTATTTTTTATTGGTAGTTTGTCTGGTGGCCATGTCGTGGGTAATTTCCCTCCACATGAAGCATTTGCTATTGGTGGAACCAACAGTGTGAGAGGTTACGAAGAAGGTGCTGTTGCCTCTGGTCGATCTTATGCTGTTGGTTCTGGAGAAATCTCTTTCCCCATGGTAAGTGGTACTTCCTTTTTTTTATTATTAATTTTTTTTTTTTTTTTTGGAGGGGTGGGGGGGAGTGTTCTTTTAAGCATCTTGTGATTTGCATATTGCTGTTCCAAGTTGAGAGCATAAAAGGGATAGTGGATATGGAAGTGTAGGAGCATATGCAAAAGTGATCGTCTTCATTGTCTTAGATAAGTTATCTTTGAGGAGAAATTGAAGAGTAAGACCCGTCAGGGTGCAGCCTAGTGGTTAAAGAGTGGGCTTGAGATGAGCCGTAGACTCAGACAGGGTTCCATTGCACACTAGAAATTCCCGTGGATTACATGATACACGATTCTGGCGGGTGGGGTTTACTCCCCAGGTGTGGGTCCGAAGGCTAATGATCGCTAAGGATATGGCCCTTGATAGAGCTGAATGGTAAAAAAGGAATTTGCTCATTTGATTTTCAGTTGTTGGAATATGTTAGTGAGCATTAACTTGGGAAAAAAATTTATATGATAATGTAAAGCTTATGATAGCATGAAAATGAGATTTTAGAAGGGGTTGATATACTAGAAGATTTTCAGAATGTCAATGAGACGAGCAACTTATGACCATTTGGTCATTCCTGTAGGCTGTAAGGAAGGATTAAAACCAAGATTTTGAAAATGGCCAAATTACTTAACTTCAAGAAATAAATTATGAAACAAACTAGCAAATTTTCCAGAGAGATTAATGACTTAATAATCAAACTTCTTTTAATCTCAAAAGATAATAATTTGGTCAATTTCTTTTAATCAAACTTCTTTTAATTTCAATTCTATGGCCATCGCATTTGTCATTATGCACTGCATAAAGTTCAACAAGAAGGCAACGCCTCTTCACTTTGACCAGCACCTCTCTGCTAACGCCATATCATCTTGTAAATCCACCATTTTGACTTCCCCACTTTTTTTGCAGTTGGGCCCGGTAGGGGGAGTTATTTTCGCTGACTATGGAACTGATCTTGGATCAGGCCACACTGTGCTTGGTAGGTATCTTTTTGGTTGTTTCATTTACACTTGTAGTTTCTTTTTTTCTTTTTTGCCTGTTTGTTTCTTTTTGTTTTTGTTATGTATAGTCATTATTTGGGTTATATTTGCTAACATGACGGCAATGATCATGAGATGACCTGACTGACTGGGTTTGAAAAGGACAGTATCTATGAAAATTTGTTGGCGTCTACTGTCTCTGCTTGACTAGAAAGCTTGGTCTGTAAAGCTGAATTATTATCTTTGATGGGGAGAACTTTGAAAATATGTTGGCAATGGAACCCTGACTTTCAGGCAGGTCGTTTTCTCACCTTTTATCCAGAAAAGGAATATTGGCAGCAATTTAGAACCAGCATCAGTTGCTGGATCGGTTAAAATCAAATATTCGTGCTTTGTTTATTCTTTCTTCTTTGTTAGGTGATCCCGCCGGAGCAAGGCTGAAGCCTGGAAGTGGATATGGATATGGGTTTGGCATCCGAGTTGAGTCACCACTGGGTCCCCTGCGGCTCGAATACGCATTCAGTGACAGGCATGACAAGAGGTTTCACTTCGGGGTTGGTTATCGGACCTGAGGTCCTCTTTAGACTCTGGTTTCTTCTCCTTTGGATGCTAGTCGCCACTGTGCTTTTTTGTAACTAATTTTTGTTCTTGATGTAGAGTCCTACTATTGCTAGAGTTTTTTTGTTTTTTGGTTATATTACCTTTGTCATTACTTGATTCATTGATGCAGACTGGATTGAGTCCCATCTCGGCAATTATATCAACCCATACTCAATCACCTTTTTTCTCCTTACTTAAGTCAAAATTTAAAATAATGATTTTCGTCACACCCATTTATCACTTTTATGTCATGCTGTCTGACATGATGTCTTTTAGGTGGTTTACAATGCTAACCACTTGAAAAGAAAAAAATTGTAAACTGCTAAATGACTTGTTGTTTAGAGGCCTTACCTGGCGTTTCAAAACTGTAGCCCATCAAAATTAATTCTCAAGAAGTAGATCGTATTTATATGAGTCTCTCTCTCTCTTCTTCCTTTTTTTTTTTTTTTTTTTTTTTTTTTTTTTTTAAAAAAATTTATTTTATAAAGTAAATTTCAGAAATGACATTAACAATTATAGAGAAGCAAATATCGGCTTGAGAAACCCAATATCCAAATATATTTTCAGCTTCAAAGAGCTAGCATTTTTTCAACAGCACTATTGGAAAGCATTTAACTAAATTCAAAGCATAATGAGTTAAGATCACCTATGCTATGAAAAACGAAAACACTCTTGTTCTCTCTCATACCTAGATATTTTTCTCCCTAACTTTTCAGCCGCGGGAGGGAAACCCCCTTTTTGGCGGTTTTTTTTTTTTTTTTTTTTTTTTGTTTTTTTTTTGTTTTTTTTTTCTTCGCTTATATACTGTTTTGCTAGAGGTTTCTCTAGCTCTCATCATTTCTCATGAGGTTTTATTCGTTGTCCCGTACAACTTATCCCGCCTGGAACTGCTACCTTGGTGTCTTGGCTTCTCCACCGAGCCGGTGGCTTTCTCCTTTTTTTTTTTTTTTTTTTTTTTTTTTTTTTTAAAAAAATTATGTTATTTTATGTTGCTTGGGTTATAGTAGAGGGAAATGAATCTTATTTATTTATTTTTAGGCAATATAAAAGAAAACCTATAGACAAAGTACTTGTTTTTAGTAGTTTTGTTTCTTAAACCAAAGGTGGAAAACAATTTGAGAAATTTTTTTCTTCATATTTTTGAAAAATAGTTCATTTTCTTTTATTATTGTTTTTTTTGTATAGGATAGATGCATGTATCTGAAATGCAAATCGCTCTCGAGAATGAATATGATAGAAGTATACAGGCGGACATGGTGAAATTACTCTCAAACAACAAACAAATACAAGTTTTTGAAAGAAACTTTGAGGGTTCACATTTGATGAATAAGCAGCAGTAAGAAAATGACAAACCCTTTAGATCTGAGAAAACCCTGAGAAAGAGAGAGAATGAGAGAGTTAAAAAATTTGTGAAGTGACATCAAGACCTTACGTGATTAGTGAATATAAATTTAATCATTATACTAAACTGCAGTTATAGCACTGCTTTTACCATGCATTTTTCCTCTTAAATTCCACTACATGCCGATCTCAGATGTGCCCACAAAAAGTCCCGCATGTTTCGTCATGCATGCAAATTATGGTCCTCTATGGGTTCACATTAACTTATCCTGCTTTAATTAATATTTTAACGCTGCTCAAAAAATAAGATCCAGCACGTAAAATGTCTGATTATAATAAAAATAAACTAGTCACTATTTTTCCCGGTTGCTAAATCTTATTGCAAGGGATTGCCCATAAACTAGATTCATAGATTTGCTCTCCTAATTAATTTGGAGATTGACCACATTAGTTCATAAGAAAAAGAGTGGGTGGAGTTGAAAGCAAAAGATATATATATATATACCAACTTGCTTTGCCTGATTTAAACGTCTAGCCCAGAAATAAGGGATTTTACCGGTTACGGGCCGGTTATACACCCGTACTTCCGGATCCAGCCGAATCCGATTCAAACCGGGTCGATTTCCCTTTGCTACCCCGTACTCTCTCAAACTCTCAGTCACAGTGCACCACTGGGGTTTATCTCCTCCTTCCAAAGCTCCCTTCTCAAAACCCTAGACCCCAAAATTCCCCAAATCCAAATGCTCTTCTGCTTCGAATAGGCCTTTACAATTTCGCATCCGAATTCTTTTTCAATCCGGCAATCCCTCTTGTGTCAATCACGATGCCGCAAAACGATGACGTACGGTTCACTTCGTCCTCTCTCAAAGTCCCTCTCCCTCCACAACCCTCACCCTTCAAATTCCCGTTCTGTTCCCAAACCTTCGTTTCGCAAATGGTGAAGACTAGAAACTCGCTTGCTCAGCTCATCGACTCGGCCAAGACTCGCTCGGATTTCAAGCGATTCCGCCCGGGATTCTCTCATTTCTGGAATCGGTCCACTGAGTTGAGTCATTTTGAGTCGAGAAAATCTTCTCTTCTTTGTTCAGCGTCGTTGTCTCTGATTCGGTCGGACGAGTCGACTCAAGCAGAGTCGTTTGGAACTCAGAAATCGGGCTCGAGAAGTCGATACGGGAAGGAGGAGGAGCAGAGGCTGTTGGTACCGAAATCTTCGCTTCTCTGTTCGGCTTCGATGGCGCTGACTCGGCCCGACGAGCCGGCGACTCAGGGAGACTCTTCGGGGAGGGAGGCTCAGCCAAAGGGACACTCCACGAGTCGAGTGCACGACGAGGAGAGGGTGCTGATCAGCGAAGTGCTGGTGAGGAACAAGGACGGCGAGGAGCTCGAGAGGAAGGACCTGGAAATGGAGGCCTTGCAGGCGCTGAAGGCGTGCCGAGCCAACTCTGCGCACACAGTGCTCGAGATTCAGGAGGATGTGCATCGAATCATCCACAGTGGGTACTTCTCCTCGTGCATGCCCGTCGCGGTCGACACACGGGACGGCATCAAATTGGTGTTTCAGGTATAATTGTTGGTTGAGCATTGTGTAAATTGATGCGCATTTGCAAGGTGTTGGTTTTGAAGATTGTAAATTAATAGTTGTTTCCCATGGACATTCTGAACATTCCTCCGAATCTCTATCTTGTTAACTACAAAGTGGTTAAGAATATTATGACATTTTGTGGGTAATCTTTTGCGCAAAATGCTCACTAGTGTCCTAAGAATTTTTGGGAACATGTTTCTTATTTGGTTTGGCATAGAATAGAACTTAATATTGGTTTTATTGTGGCATAAGGTAGAACCAAACCAGGAGTTCCAAGGGTTGGTTTGTGAAGGAGCTAATGTTCTTCCAGCAAAATTTCTAGAGGATTCTCTCCGTGATGGATATGGTAGGTCCTTTTATACCTTCTTATATGTGTATGCCTGTGTATATGCATGCATTTATATGATACTATTTGGTTCTTAGTCTGCCAGTTTTGGAATGTGCTCATAAGAGACCTTTATTGTTTTTGAATTTTGGTGTCAAGCTGTGCAGGAAAAGTGATTAATCTCAGGCGTTTAGATGAAGCTATATCTTCTATCAATGGATGGTACATGGAGCGGGGTCTTTTTGCCTTGGTTAGTGCTTGATCTCTGAAAATTAATTATGTTTACTGTGTAGAAATGCAGATTTTTTTTTTGGTCTGGTAGGAATGCTTAGTTGATTTATTATATACTCAAGATTTGTGAAGACAACTGTTCATATTAATGAATAATTGATTTGTATAATTCTCAAAGGTTTCAGCTGTTGAGATTCTCTCTGGGGGTATTCTTAGGTTACAAGTTTCTGAAGCTGAGGTCAATAAGATATCCATACATTTCCTGGACAGAAAGACGTAAGAGTTGCCTATTTGATTCACATGCATCAATACATACATGCATAGGTACCACACACACAAATATACAAAAGTTTTGTATTAACAGATGTAGTGGTAGGATTTCATGACTAATTTATGCTTTATTGTTATATCTTCAGCGGTGAGCCCACTACAGGGAAGACAAAGCCAGAAACAATACTTCGACAACTTACAACCAAGAAGGGTCAGGTACTTCATCTGCCTAGCTTTTAGCAATTAAGTACACAATGGTACTCAAGACTAGTGATGGAACAGGTTTTTTACTTCATAAAGAACCAGTGATGGAAGGAGTTTCAGCTAAAAAAAATAGTATTTCTATATTTATGCATATAAAAGTTTCTCTTGCTTCTGTCTTTCTTGTTTTGTTTACCATCATAATTTATTGGGAGGAAAAGATATTCTTGTTTGTTATTCATTATCACAATGATGTTTTAAGAGATGCTAGTTGTTAACATTGACTGAATTGGAAAATACAATGTGGTGGAAGAAAGGAGGAGGAGCTTTTCAAGGTTAGTTTTTTTCTTAGCTGTAAGACTTTACTCCGAGGTTTAAGGAATTAAGGTTTTAAACTATGGAGCGTTGGTGCTGCGTGGAGGCCAAGACTTTCGTCTTCACGGTAGTAGAAGGAGCTTCGGTAGTGAGATTGGTAGAAAGGAGGAAGTCTTACTCTGGGCTGGTTATTCTTAGTTATCAAAGCTTAGGGTGGTTGGCGTCGACAATGGAGAGTTTGCAGTGGTGTCAGGCGGAGAAGGAATTTATCAAGTCATTCAGGGAGGGGTTGAAGGTTCTTATAGCCAGACGAGGTGGCAACGCAGCAGGAAGGTTCCTTGAAGTGGCAGTCTATGGTGTGGGTGGTCGGAGAGGAATTATATACATCCCAGAAGGTCGTGACGGGAGGGGTTGGAGGACTTTTGTCTCTGTTTTGGACAAGATCAGTGCTTTTCTAAAAGAACAGACTAGGCTTGGAGTAGCTCTTCCTGTTACAGTTCTAGAGAAGCCAAGGAGAAATGGTGAAGGCGCCATTGGAGGACATGACATGGCTGGTTCTTCTAGAGCTCTCAGCAATGATGTTACGCCCTCCTTCGCAGATGTTCTACGCTCAGGCCCCGGTAGCATGGAGGTGGAGAGGGTGTTGTCTCAACCAGCGAGACCCTTGGCTAAGGATTGTGGTGAACGCCCGGAGGAGCAGAAGCTACCGGCTCCGAACGGGTCAGCAAATCCTCTGGGTATGGACCAATGTTACCGGTGCGGTTCTGAACTTGCGAAGGTCAAGGCGGCTCCTGCTGTTCGTGACAAGACAGAGTATGCCGTTGGTGCTACTTCTGCAGGAATTCAGCTGACAGGAGAGTTGAACACGTTTTCCTCTCTTTTGAATTGGAAGTGCCACCTGGAGAAGCTGAAGGCTGAGGTGGACAAGGCCTTTAGTAGGGTTTGTGAAGGGCTCCTTGAGTTTGGGCCTGGTGTAAAGCCCAGCGTTAATGGGCGGAAGAGAAAGAACAAGCTGAAGAAGAAAAGAAGGTTACGGTGGGTTCGGAAAGAACCGAAGCCCAACGTCTTAGTCCAGAAAGTGCGCGATGTGTGTCCTGGGGAGGGCTCGCCGCCGGTGAAGGACTTAACGGGTTCAGATAAGTCTCCAGAAGTTTTAGTGTTCCCCGGTTTTGTTTCGGGGGATCTGATTGTCGGGAGCTCGGCAGTTTCAGAGATCTCCTTTAGTTCTGAACGGGGTCCTCAACCAGAAGACAACGAAGATTCCTTGAAGGGTGATATGGGTCCGATTGTGGAGATGGGTTGGTCTTCTAAGCTCCCAGAGGTCGCCGGAGGTCCTTCTTCCTCCCTGGAAATACGGGTGCCAGTAAGTGCTTCTGCTCCTTCGGTTTTGGGTACTGGGACGTTAGTGCCTATTGCTATTTCGGGGGATTCTCACATTGAACCGGCTGTTGGTGCCAATGTTTTAAGGGCTTCAGATGATGTGCTGTCTCTATGGGTTGAGTCGGGTCCTCCAGACCCCCTGTTCTCTTCCGGATTTACCTCTTCTGTCCCTATGCTGACCCACAGTTCAGGCTTGGGAGAAAGGAATGGGCTGGAAGTGGCTTTACTCCCAGTGGAAGAGCTTGTACCTTTGTCTTTTATTGACAAGGTCAGGGAGTGCTCTGGTGAGAAGACCCCAGAGGGCTTTTTGAAAGCAATTCTAGCATATAGCCATCGGGTGGGGATTACTTGCGATGGCTTTGAAAGTAAGCTTTCGGCTGTGTTTGAGGCTATAATCGATAGTAATGTTAAGAAGGCAGCGGGTCCTAGCTCGAGTTTGAGCATCAAAGGTACGAGGAAATTAAACAGATTATCTTGTTCGGTTAATTATGATGCACATAGTGGAAGCACCTCTCGTGGTAGGTGTAAAGGCAGGGCTTTTGGTAGTTTTTAATGAAGCCAAAAATTCTTTCTTGGAATGTTAGAGGGTTAAACGAGGGTTATAAGAGGTTGAAAGTCAGAAACTTATTAAGGCAGTGGAAGGCTGATATTATTTGCTTGCAAGAAACTAAATTGGATTTTGTTTCCAATAGTCTAGTGAGAAGTCTATGGGGTTGTCACTTTGTTGATTGGTGTTATTTAGCTTCTCGCGGAGCCTCCAGTGGTATTTTGATCATGTGGGATAGAAGGATCGTAGAGAAGATTGATGTGTATGTGGGCGAGTTCGTTGTTGCTTGTTCTTTCAGAAGTGTTGCTGACAACTTCTCTTGGGCGTTTGTTGGGGTCTACGGCCCTAATTTGGACTCTCTTAGAAGTTCTCTCTGGGATGAGTTGGCTGGCCTTTCTTCTTGGTGGGAGCTACCTTGGTGCATCGGGGGTGACTTCAATGTCACTCGCTTTCCTGCCGAAAGATCTAGAGACGTTCGGATTAATGCGGCTATGATGGAGTTTTCAGATTTTATTTTTGAGCTGGATCTTATGGATTTACCTCTTTCAGGAGGGCCATTTACGTGGTCTAATAATCAGGAGACTCCCTCTTGGTCTCGCCTCGATAGATTTCTTGTTTCTCCAGAATGGGAAGTCAAGTTTCCAAGTTCTCTCCAGAAAAGGCTTCCTAGATTGTGCTCTGATCATTTCCCTATTCTTCTCGATTGTGGTGGGGTTCATTGGGGTCCCAGACCATTCAGGTTTGAGAATATGTGGTTGAAGGTAGAAGGGTTTGTGGATAGGGTGCGCCTTTGGTGGGAGTCTTATAGCTTCCAAGGCTCGCCCAGTTTCATCTTCTCTCAAAAGCTTAAGGCTTTGAAGATTGATCTCAAAAGATGGAATGATCAGGAGTTTGGTAATGTGGAGTTCCGAAAGAAAATGCATTTGGATGAATTGTGTGCTCTTGATAGATTGGAGGAACAACGGGGTTTAACTCCTGATGAAAAGGCGAGGAAATGCGGGGTTATCAGAAATTTGGAGAACTCTATTTTACAGGAGGAGATTAGCTGGAGACAGAAGTCTAGGGCTCTTTGGCTTAAAGAGGGTGATAAATGCACTAAATTCTTTCATCGGATATCCAATTCGAACAGGAGATCCAATTCCATTGAGTCTCTCTCTATCAATGGCTCTATTTCTTCAGATCAGCAGGTTATTAAGGATCATGTTGCTCAATTTTACAAATCCCTTTTTACAGAATCTTGCTGTTGGAGGCCTAGGATGGATAACATGATTTTTGACAATTTGGATGCGGGTGAAGCCGATTCCTTAGAACTTCCTTTTGAGGAAAGGGAGGTCTTTGAGGTGGTTAAAGGTATGAATCGTGATAAGGCTCCAGGTCCGGATGGGTTCACTCTTGCGTTTTTTCAAGATTGTTGGGAGGTGATCAAGACAGACCTTATGGGAGTTTTCCAGGACTTTTACACTCATAGTAAGTTTGTTAAAAGCATTAATGCCACTTTCTTAGCCTTAATCCCAAAGAAGTGCGGGGCTGTGGATCTTAAAGATTTTCGGCCTATTAGTCTTGTTAGTGGTGTATACAAGATCATTGCCAAAGTTCTTGCTAATAGGCTCAAAAAGGTTGTGGAGAAGATTATTTTGAATCCCCAAAATGCTTTTGTGAAAGGAAGGCAAATTCTTGATTCTGTCCTTATAGCTAATGAGTGCTTGGATAGTCGCATCAAATCAGGTGAACCAGGGTTGCTCTGCAAACTGGATATTGAGAAGGCTTATGATCATGTTAATTGGGATTTCTTATTGTATATGTTGAGAAGATGTGGTTTCGGGGAGAGATGGTGTTCTTGGATAGCGCATTGTATTTCTTCGGTGCGCTTCTCGGTTTTGGTGAATGGTTCCCCTACTGGTTTTTTTGGCAGCTCTCGTGGTCTTAGACAGGGTGATCCTCTGTCGCCTCTTTTGTTTGTCATTGTGATGGAGGCCTTCAGCAAGTTGTTCTCTATTACTGTTCAAAGGGGATTTCTCTCTGGGTTCTCTGTGGGCTCTAGTAGCAATGGTGTGATTAATGTTTCTCATTTGCTTTTTGCAGATGATACTTTAGTTTTTTGCGAGGCTAGTCCTGAACACCTTCTCTATCTTCGTATGTTATTACTGTCTTTTGAAGCTGTTTCAGGATTGAAGATTAATTTGGATAAGTGTTTTGATTCCTGTGGGTTTTGTGGATAACATGGATGATCTTGCTGGCATTTTGGGCTGTGGTGTTTCTTCTCTTCCGTTAAAGTACCTTGGTCTTCCGTTGGGGGCTCCTTTTAAGAATAAGTCTAGTTGGGATGAGGTAGTTGGCAAGATTGAGAGGCGGTTGGCTAGCTGGAAGCGGTTGTATTTGTCGAAGGGTGGAAGAGTAACCCTTATTAAAAGCACTCTCTCTAATCTTCCTACTTATTTTCTATCCCTTTTCCCTATTCCTTCAAGTGTTGCTAATCGTATTGAGAAGTTGCAACGGGATTTCTTGTGGGGTGGCATAGGCGAAGAATTTAAGTTTCATTTGGTTAATTGGGCCAAGGTCTGCTCTCCTATTTCTAGTGGTGGCCTGGGCATCAGAAACTTGAGGATTTTCAATATGGCTTTGTTAGGGAAGTGGCTATGGCGCTATGCCTTTGAGAGAGAGGCTTGGTGGAAATCTGTTGTGGATGCAAAGTTCGGATCTACTTGGGATGGTTGGTGTTCTTTAGACCTCCCTGGGTCTCATGGAGTGGGGTTATGGAAGAATATTAGGAAGGGGTGGAGGTTGTTTTGCAGCTATACTAGACTTATTCTGGGAAATGGATCTAGGGTCCGTTTTTGGGATGATGTATGGTGTGGTGAGGTACCTCTCAAGGAAGCTTTCCCAGTTTTGTATGACATTGCGTGTGACAAGGACGCACATGTTGCAGACCATTTGGTTGTGGTAAGTGGGTCCTATCAGTGGGATATTAGCTTCTGAGCGGCCCACGATTGGGAGGTGGATGTTTTGGCTTCTTTTTTCTCTTTGCTGTATTCAACTAGAGTGAATTGTGATGGGGAAGATCAGCTCCGGTGGTATCCTTCTCACAAAGGGAAATTTGATGTTAGATCTTTCTACAAGGCTCTTGTTTGCAAAGAGGCTATCCATTTTCCTTGGAAAAGTATTTGGCGGACCAAGGTTCCCTTGAAAGTGGCTTTCTTTGCTTGGACGGCAGCGCAAGGGAAGATCCTCACCTTGGACAACCTCAGGAAGAAGCGTGTCATAGTGATTGATAGATGTTGCATGTGCAAAACGAATGGGGAATCGGTGGATCACCTTCTTCTCCATTGCGAGGTTGCACGCGCTCTCTGGAATGCCTTTTTTAGTCGCTTCAGTTTGTCTTGGGTTATGTCTCTGCGAGTGGTAGATTTATTCGCTTGTTGGTGGACAGGCGGTCGTTCTCAGAGTGCAGCTGCGTGGAAGATGGTCCCTTGTTGCATTCTGTGGTGCTTGTGGAGGGATCGCAATGACAGGCAGTTTGAGGACAAAGAAAGATCTATTGAGGAACTCATTTCCTTTTTCTTTCATTCCTTGTATTCTTGGGTGGCGGCGTTCCTCGCACCTTTACCTCTTAGTTTTAATGATTTCCTTGTTCTGTTTTCTTTTTCTTCCTAGTTGCTTTTCTTGTATACTTCCTGTGTACTTGATTGCGCTTTGCGCTTTTTAATGATATCTCTCGTACTTATCAAAAAAAAAAAATTGACTGAATTGGAACATGAAGTGTAATGATTTCCTTTTTCTTTGCCATAAATGGGTCTTCCTTATGGAAATGCACAAGCTTTAGTTGTTAAATACTGACTGTAAGGATATTTTCACTTTGGATGATCCTTGTTCAGGTTTACAGTATGCTTCAAGGAAAAAGAGATGTGGATACTGTATTAACCATGGGAATCATGGAAGATGTTAGCATTATTCCCCAGCCTGCAGGTGGTGAGTGAAATCTTTTCCTTCTGAATCATCCCTTGTTGAGATTTATTTGTTTTGCAATAATATTTTATAAGACATGCTAAGCTAACAAGAAATTATTCTTTGAAATGCTAAGCTAGTTAATAAAATAGTTATGGAGCTCTTGAAAAATGTTGCTGATGTGGAAAATCCTTCTGTGCATTTGAAGAGTAGTTTTTTAAGAAGAAACTGATCTGATTTGAATTAGAGGCAAAATGTAATTTCTGGAAACCGCTTGAAATCCTACTCAGGATTGCAAATATGATGATCATTATAATAAACTCCTACGACAAATCTATTGTATGATACTCCCAATGTACTAAGGGTTGCCTTACGCTTTTAATGAGATTGGCTTATCAAAATGAGATTGGCTTATTACCTATAAAAAAAAATCTATTGTATGGCATTCACATAAAGTGGATCAGAGAGTTTATGGGTAACTTGGAACAGAGAATTGGCATGAGGATCCCGTGAAAGATCATCATCTCCCAATAATTCTGATCCATTGCATGAATATGATTGTTCTCGGTTACTGGCCTTCTATGTTGATGTGCTCATAATACAATCTAGAATTAGATTCCAACTGTTAGTCACTAGTTGAAAATCATTCTGTGGATTTGGACTGTTGAGGTTTAAGCATGGCTTGTCTTTCACCTCCATGAGGTTGGTTATTGACAATTTTTTGTTGTTTGCACTCTTGTTTCTTTTGGGGTATATTTTTCATTGTAATGATCTAATGTGTGTTATTGAGTGGAGATGCTTCTACGCATGCTTATGAGCTTCTACATTTTTTTTTCTTAATCTTTGATTTTCTGCATCCTATTTATTTATTTGATGTCACATTTTTTTTGCAACATGGTAGATACTGGTAAGGTTGATATGGTAATGAATGTTGTTGAGCGTCCAAATGGAGGTTTTTCTGCTGGTGGTGGAATATCTAGTGGGTAAGTCATAAGTGTGTTAGTTTGAAGGGCACTATCATGCAAGCAATCTTACCTAAAAAATTTGCTTTTGTTTCAAAGCTTTAGTTTGGATTAACTTGCGCTGTATAATATTTACTCGGTGATATTTTAATTTATAGGATTACAAGTGGCCCTCTATCAGGACTCATTGGAAGGTAAGCTGATGAACTACATTATTTGGTTGGTGTCTTCCTTTCTTTCTTTCTTTCTTTCTTTCTTTTTTTTTTTTTTTTTTTTTTTTTTTTTTTTCTTTTTTTTTTGTTGTTAAAAATAAAATAAAATTCAGAAGTGATTCAGAGGCTACAAATTGATTTGAGTCAAAGCATGTTACCTTTCTTGTGTTTTTGCTTCATTCTGAATGCTTATCTCGAGACAATATTACATGTTGGATTCAATTTTTTTAACTTGTACACACCCAATGAGACTTGTATGTGAGTTCATATAACATAGGAGTCGGCACAAGTTGAAGTTTGCTGGGTTATGCCTCCTCTTCATTTAAGAGCTTATAGCCAACTCATCAACTTGTTCATTTTGGTTTTATTATACGGTAATCACATATCCGTACAAACCGTAGCATTTTGGCTTTGGGAATTTAGTGTCGCAAATTGATATTGCAATTTTTGAGAAGAGCATTTAATAACTTACATCTGCGCTATCACTCCAAAAGGACTAATCAAGTTGCAATTGGAGCTACCTAGAATCGCTTATAAAGCCCAATCTCACCTAGTAATCAACCAATATGTGACGTAACACCCATGAGCTCCTTTATAATTTACACACTCTATGTAGGCTAATCATCTTCCCAATGTAGGACTGAGGTGATACAATCTTCCCCCTTTAAATATCTGACATCCTCGTCAATGCCACGTTATTTAGTACTTCATTATCACATAACGTTAATAGGTTTTGATATCATTTGTAACGACTCAAAGAAAGTGTTAGCCAGCTATCAATTCCAAATGACTAGTTGCAGTTGGAACTGTCTAGAATCGCTTATAAAGCTCAATCTTACCTAGTAAGGAACTAATGTGGAATTTTAATTCACCCACTTTATGTGGGCTAATCATCTTTCTAATGTACGATTGGGGTGTTACAAGGCATGGGTTTCATTTTTCTGTAGAAGCTATAGAAGCCTTTCTACCACACATTGTAACATTAAATATTCTTTTTCTTATATAGTGAAATTTTCGTTCTTTAGTTACATATTATCTTATCTTATGAAGAACTCCATTGTTTGATTATTTCTCTAATGAAAACTGTTGCATTAGTTTTACAAATATTATTACAGAATAAAACCTCTCTGACCTACTTCCCAGTTGTAGGTAAAAGGTTCTGAATTGTCATGTGAAGGAATACTTGTTTGGGGAGTAACACAATTTGTGCCTGTAGCATCTAGTGTTGCACTAGATTCTTGTTACTTCGCATGATTTTGCTGTTTCGCTTATTTATATTTTTATTTTGATTGCAGCTTTGCATACTCTCATAGGAATGTTTTTGGAAGAAACCAGAAACTCAATATCTCTCTAGAGAGGGGCCAGATTGACTCAATATTCCGCATAAATTATACTGACCCATGGATTGAAGGAGATGACAAGCGGACGTCCAGAACAATAATGGTTCAGGTAATCTAATTTGTTGCTTCTTTTTTTTTTCCTTGTACTATGTCTCTCTTGATGTTAACAAGCTGATTATTGCGTAATTTATTTTAAATATTTTTACTTTAGAATTCAAGAACCCCTGGAACACTTGTTCATGGTGACCAATCGGATGGAAGTTGCCTGACCATTGGCCGTGTCACAGCTGGTATAGAATTCAGCCAACCAATCAGGCCTAAGTGGAGTGGAACAGCGGGTCTTTTTTTTCAGGTACTTAGACTAAAATTGCCATCTCCAATGCCTGGTTTTGATGCCAAATAGGATGAATTTTTACACTGGTGATACTGGCAAGCTTTTGAAAACCTTTATGGTGCTCATAAATTGCAGATTTTCTCCCCTTACCTGTGGTGGTTCATTATTTATAAATCGGGAGAAATGTATTAGTGGGTTCCATTTCCTTTGGCCAGTGCTCAATATATTTTGGAGAAATTATATATCTTGCCATTGTGCTGGGATTGCAGTCCTTATGCTGTCTCCTGGAATCAGTAGTGTAAAGATTGTAGATTATAGTGCATAATTGTCTGTATGTATCACCAGTGAAAAGATTGTAGTTTATATTAGATATTTGTCTGTATATTTATATTCTTGGTGTTGCTTCCATTAATTAATCTGCATTGTTCTAGCATGCTGGTGTTCGTAATGAAAAAGGAGATCCTGTTATCAAGGATTTTTTCAGCAGTCCGCTTACTGCAAGGTATACATGTTTAGCAGTAGATATTACCAACTTTTTTTTTTTTGTAAGTAGATATTACCAGCTTTTGTAAGTTTGATTGCCAAGTGTGAGCTGTTAATTATACATGAGAGGTCCAGTATACTTGCTTCTGATCTTATGTTGTCAATTTCCTCTTTGTCTGTGCAGTGGCAAAGTCCATGATGATATGCTACTTGCTAAATTTGAGAGTGTCTACACTGGATCTGGTGACCAGGGCTCTTCAATGGTTAGACTTTACAGTCGTTGTGAAGTTATAGTTTTCACTCTATCCATAACACTCCTTTCTGTTTATTTTGCAGTTTGTAGTCAATATGGAACAGGGACTTCCTGTTTTGCCTGAGTGGTTGTCTTTCAACAGAGTGAATGCTCGTGCCAGGAAGGGTGTAGAAATTGGTCCCTCTCGCTTTCTTTTGAGGTATGGTGCCTAAATGGTAACTTGGAGGGCTTTATTGTGAGAACATTCGGCTGGGTGACATCTTTTTTCTCTTAGTTCCCTGTTGTTATTCATTGCCAGTGAAGCAAATGATAATCTGGTTTATTTTGCTGGCTGACTTTGTTTTTTATTGGTAGTTTGTCTGGTGGTCATGTCGTGGGTAATTTCCCTCCACATGAAGCATTTGCTATTGGTGGAACCAACAGTGTGAGAGGTTACGAAGAAGGTGCTGTTGCCACTGGTCGATCTTATGCTGTTGGTTCTGGAGAAATCTCTTTCCCCATGGTAAGCAGTACTTCCTTTTCTTTTCTTCTTTTCTTTTTTTCCTTCTTTTTTTTTTTTGGGGGGGGGGGGGGGGGGGGGGGGGTGGGGTTAAGTATCTTGTGATTTGCATATTGCTGTTCCAAGTTAAGAGCATAAAAGGGATAGTGGATATGGAAGTGTACGGGCATATGCAAAAGTGATCGTCTTCATTGTCTTAGATAAGTTATCTTTGAGGAGAAATTGAAGTGTAAGACCAGTCAGGGTGCAGCCTAGTGGTTAATAGGTGGGCTTGGGATGTGCCGTAGACTCGGAGAAGGTTCCATTGCGCACTAGAAATTCCCGTGGATTACATGATACGCGATTCTGGCGGGTGGGGTCGTGTATACGGGGGTTGTAAGAGTACATGCATAACTATCAAGTTTTGAGAACATTTTCACGAGTTGTCTATAAGACTACCCATAATTTGTGGATTGAGGTGTGGTGAGGTCAACAATTACGTTTGCAATGCGAGTGTGAGTGTTTTTGAGATGAGGACACTGAGATAACATGAAGCATCTGCCTGTGTGTTTGTTTGTGTCAAACACATTTTATGAGGTGACATAATTTGAAAACACGGTGAGAAAAAGATATTGTTTTATTTTGTGCAATGACTGTCATGATTCAATGGGCAAGTAGTGATTTATATAAATTAGAGGCACTCCTTACGATGGAAGGTGAATAAGGGTTATCTTGGCTGTGAGTATTAAGTTGAAGGCTAATAATCGCTAAGGATATGGCCCTTGATAGAGCTGAATGGTAAAAAAGGAATTTGTTCATTTGATTTTCAGTTGTTGGAATATGTTAGTGAGCATTAACTTGGGAAAAAAATTATATGATAATGTAAAGTTTATGATAGCATGAAAATGAGATTTTAGAAGGGGTTGATATACTAGAAGATTTTCAGAATGTCAATGAGACGAGCAACTTATGACCATTTGGTCATTCCTGTAGGCTGTAAGGAAGGATTAAAACCAAGATTTTGAAAATGGCCAAATTACTAACTTCAAGAAATAAATTATGAAACAAACTAGCAAATTTTCCAGAGAGATTAATGACTTAATATCAAACTTCTTTTAATCTCAAAAGATAATAATTTGGTCAATTTCTTTTAATCAAACTTCTTTTAATTTCAATTCTATGGCCATTGCATTTGTCATTATGCACTGCATAAAGTTCAACAAGAAGGCAACGCCTCTTCACTTTGACCAGCACCTCTCTGCTAACGCCATATCATCTTGTAAATCCACCATTTTGACTTCCCCACTTTTTTTGCAGTTGGGCCCGGTAGGGGGAGTTATTTTCGCTGACTATGGAACTGATCTTGGATCAGGCCCCACTGTGCTTGGTAGGTATCTTTTTGGTTGTTTCATTTTCACTTGTAGTTTCTTTTTTTCTTTTTTGCCTGTTTGTTTCTTTTTGTTTTTGTTATGTATAGTCATTATTTGGGTTATATTTGCTAACATGACGGCAATGATTATGAGATGACCTGACTGACTGGGTTGGAAAAGGACAGTATGTATGAAAATTTGTTGGCGTCTACTGTCTGCTTGACTAGAAAGCTTGGTCGGTAAAGCTGAATTATTATCTTTGATGTGGAGAACTTTGAAAATATGTTGGCAATGGAATTCTGACTTTCAGGCTGGTGGTTTTCTCACCTTTTATCCAGAAAGGAATATTGGCAGCAATTTAGAACCAGCATCAGTTGCTGGATCGGTTAAAATCAAATATTCGTGCTTTGTTTATTCTTTCTTCTTTGTTAGGTGATCCCGCCGGAGCAAGGCTGAAGCCTGGAAGTGGATATGGATATGGGTTTGGCATCCGAGTCGAGTCACCACTGGGTCCTCTGCGGCTCGAATACGCATTCAGTGACAGGCATGACAAGAGGTTTCACTTCGGGGTTGGTTATCGGACCTGAGGTCCTCTTTAGACTCTGGTTTCTTCTCCTTTGGATGCTAGTTGCCACTCTGCTTTTTTGTAACTAATTTTTGCTCTTGATGTAGAGTCCTACTGTTGCTAGAGTGTTTTTTTTGGTTATATTACCTTTGTCATTGCTAGATTCATTGAGGCAGACTGGATTGAGTTCCCATCTCGGCAATTACATGGATTACATTTGCTTCTTATAGAATTCTAATTGTTTCCTTTTCAATTTATATCACCCCACACTCTTATCACCTTTTTTTCTCTTTGCCCAAGTGAAAATTTAGAATAATGTTATTCATCCAAAAAAAAAAAAAAAAAATAAAAATTTAGAGTAATGTTACTCTTTACACTTATGTCACATCGACTTATATGATGTGTTTTAGTGGTTTACAACGCCAATTACCTCAAAAAAAAAAAAAGTGTAAACTAATTAATACTCTTGGTTAGCTAGTGTGACATGGGTGCGAAGTATTACTCAGAAAAGTTATCTCCAGTTGGTCAGGTTTTTTTTTGTTTTAATTTTTTTTTTTTAAAAAAAAGGTCATTCTTCTTAGCTGTTCCATGAAGCTTGGGTCAAACGATACTTTTAGCCACCGAAAAATAGGGTGATGGGTGAGTCAATGCAGTTATACAGGGCTGAAGTGTTTCTTCGAACATTTGACCGAGTTGGGCTTAACTCAACCTTGAAGGAATTCCAGTTCGATCATTTCGGTTGGTTCATGTTTTAAAAAGCTCCATTATTATTGTAACTAGCATTTTATTTATTATAATGTAATTTCAAAAATAAAAAGGATCACACTTGAATACCGAGCATCATTTTTTTTTTTTTTTTTTTTTAATCTTTTAAATTTATTTATCTGCTGCTAAATGACTTGTCGTTTAGAGGCCTTACCTGAAGTTTCAAAACTGTAGCCCATCAAAACTAATTCTCAGAAAGCAGATCGTATTTCCGGGAATATTGTTGAATGATTAAAAATACTATGTTATACTTTAAATGACAAACACTGTTTCCAAATTTGAAATTAGAACTACCACATTTTATAGAGAATACAGAACTTTCAGAGCAAATAGCGATTTCAGGGACCCAATACCCAAATATATTTTCAGCATCAAAGAGCTAGTATTTTTTCAATAGCACTATTGGAAAGCATTTAAGTACCCTTTTTATTTATTTATTTATTTTTTTAAATACTTGCTACTTTCAAAGCAAATAGCGCCAGGTCTCTTGCTGTCCTCCGCTCCACCAGATACTAAATTTTTATTTATTTATTTTTTAGCTTTTTTGTTGTTTATTTGTTTATGTTATTTTATGTTGCTTGGGTTATAATAGAGGGGAAATAATCTTATTTATTTAATTTTAGGCAATATAAAAGAAAACCTATAGACAAAGTACTTATTTTTAGTAGTTTTATTTCTTAAACCGAAAGTAGAAAACAATTTGAGGAATTTTTTTTCTTCATATGTTTGAAAAATAGTTCGTTTTCTTTTATCAATTATTATTATTATTATTATTTTTTTAAAAAGAATAGATGCATGTATCTGAAATGCAAATCCCTATGAGGGATGCATACGATCGACATAGACAGACAGACATGGTTGAATTACTCTCAAGCAACATACAAACACAAGTTTCAGAAAGAAACTCTAAGGGTTCACATTTGATAAAGAAGCAGCAGCGAAAAAATGACAAACCCTTCAGAATTGAGAAAACCTTGACAAAGAGAGAGCTACAAAATTTGTGAAGTGATGCCAAGACTTTATGTGAATAATGAATATAAATTTAATCATCGCACTGAACTGTAGTTATAGCACTGTTTTTACCATACCTTTTTTCTCTTAAATTCCCCTTAAGTGTCGATTTCAAATGTGCCCATAAAGCATTCCACATGTTTCATCATGCATGCAAATTATGCTCTTCTATGGGTGTACATTAATTTTTTCTACTTTAATTAATATTTTATCGCTCAACATGTGAAATATTTAATTAAAATAAAATAAACAAGTCTCCATTTTTCCCGGTTGCTAAATCTTATAGCAAGGGATTGCCCGTAAATAAGCTCATTGCAATTAGCATTAATCCCAAAGCAAATGAAAGTACGTACAAATATGGAAGGTAAAGAAAATTTGTAGTAATAATATAATATATTATTATGGTGTACGGAAATAGAGGCATATGTTTGAAAATCTCAGAACAGAACATGGACAGGGAGACAGACTCGAAGATCTCACAGAAGACACGTACACTCGTGCTCTCTCGGAAACATCGATCTAATTAATTAACAAGGAATAATTGCATGAGTGGTGATCAAGTTCATATTTTTTATATTTAAATTAATATATAGACTTTTATGTAGGACATATATATACCGTCTACATTAAGTATATATTCTTACACGTTTTGTTTTTTATATATATATATATATATATATATATACCGAATTATTAGAAGAAATACCAGATACCTTTAAAATAAAAAAATCAAGAGATTAAAAATCATGTGTCTACATCAAATCATAATGAATAAATTTTGAAAAAATCACAAGAAGAATCAGAAACAAAAGTAGATACAAAATCAGACATAAATAAGTTACAATCTCAATTCAAAAATCTAGATCTAAATAGAATGACTTTAGGAAATGGAAATGATAGTGGAAGAATACCTAGGAATAATTATAAGGGAAAAAATGCAACGCATACTTCTATAATCCGTAATTGGTATCCTAAACCCATACCTCCAGATATACAATTTGAAGAAAGAGAATTAGGAATAAGAGCTGCTTACACAGCTGATGCTTTGTATGAATGGAATATAGATGGTTTATCAGAATATAAAATTTTGAATGTCTTATATGAAATGATGATGATAGCAAATGTTTATAAAAATATTAAAAGATCAGATCATCAAGTTGTAAATAGTTTAATAACAGATTTTAAGGATGTCTTTCTTTCAAGATTATTAATCAAAATGGATAATAGAGCCCCCTATTGGAAAGAAAAATTTATAGATTATTTGCCCATAAGGTTAAAGAAAAATTTAATAATGGTCACAATGATTATACGAGTCTTACATATGAAAAATTATTAATGCATTAAAACATATAGGATTAAATTTGCGTAATAATTTAAGACTAACAAATCAATTAAAAAATGATAAGAAATATGCTAAACATGAATTAAGATCTTTTTATGAACAATATAGTTTTCCCCCTTTGATAGCACCATATAAGAAATCATACAAATCTACAAAAAATTCTAATAAATTTAAACATAATAGGGAAACAACCTGTTTATGGTCAAACTAGTCATTATATTGATGAATCTCAACTCTCAAATATATTATCTGAATCTGATACAGAATCTGAAGAATTATTACAAATTGATAATAATATTATTACATCTCAAAAAGAATATTCTGATTTGAATAAAGAAAATGAGATAGGATTTTGTTTCTGCAAAGATAAGAATATGCATACCTGTAGAAAAGAAATAAATACTTTAACAAGAGAAGAAAGAATAATATTAGAACTAATAGATCAAATTGAAGATCCAGAAATAAAAATAAAGTATTTATCACAAATTAGTCAAAATGAGAAAATAATTACTAATGGCATAAATTATAATTTTACTAATGTTTCTAATAGATTTAAAAAAGAAAAACGTCATACTACAGTTCAAGATTTAAAATTTGAAATAAATAATATAAAACAAGAATTAAAAAATAATTTTAAAATTTCTAATGAACAATTAGTATAAGAAATTATAACATTACAATCAGAAAAACAACAAACAAAGGAAAATTTACAAGATGATAAAATCAAAGAGATTCAAGATCATGACAATACAAAACAAAATTCTGTAAATAATAAATTATTCATTAATCTTATAGATAGAATAATCTTTCAAAAATGGTAGTTGAAGTTACTTTAATAATTAATGCTGAATTTCAAATTACAACTGTAGCATTATTAGATTCAAGTGCAGATATGAATTGTATCCAAGAAGGAATCATACCTACAAAATATTATGAAAAAACAACTAAAAAATTGCATCAGGCTAGTGGAGCAAGATTAAATATAGAATATAAAATACCTAATGCCCATATATGTAATGATGGAGTATGTTTTAAGACTACGTTTATTTTAGTAAAAAATATCACTTCTAGAATAATATTAGGAAATCCATTTTTAGCTTTACTTGATCCTTTTATAAAAACAGAAGAAGGAATTAGTACTGAAATTATGGGAAAGAAAATCTTATTCAGATTTATTTTACCACCGATGACTAAAGATATTAATATACTAAAAGATACTCCCATATTTCAAGATATTAATGTTATTTCTAAACAAATAAGAAACAGAAAAGAAAAACAAATAATGTTCTTAAAACAAGACTTAAAACACAAAAGAATAGAAGAGCAATTAAATGATCCATTACTACAACAAAAAATTAAAAATTTTCAAGAAAAAATAGAATCAGAAATTTGTGCTAACATTCCAAATGCTTTTTGGCATAGAAAGAATCATGTTGTCCAATTACCTTATGAATCAAACTTTGATGAGAAAACAATACTAACAAAAGCTAAACTTATTCAAATGAATCAAGAATTATTAGAATATTGCAAAAAAGAAATCCAAGATTTATTACAAAAAGGTCTAATAAGAAAAAGTAAATCACCTTGGAGTTGTTCAGCTTTTTATGTTCAAAAGAATGCTGAATTAGAAAGAGGAGCCCCTAGACTAGTTATAAATTCTAAACCACTAAATGAAGCTTTAAAATGGATAAGATATCCAATTCCCAATAAAAAAGATTTACTTTCAAGATTATATGATGCTACTATATTTTCAAAATTTGATATGAAAAGTGGATTTTGGCAAATTCAAATAGATGAAAATGATAGATATAAAACTGCTTTTACAGTTCCTTTTGGACATTATGAATGAAATGTCATGCTATTTGGATTAAAAAATGCTCACAGGGAATTTCAGAATATTATGAATGATATTTTCACCCCTTTTAACAACTTCTCCATTGTATACATAGATGATGTCTTAGTCTTCTCCAAATCAATAGAACAACATTGGAAACATTTATATACTTTTGTCCAAATCATAAAAAATAATGGATTAGTAGTTTCACCAACTAAAATTAGTTTATTTCAGAATAATATTCGTTTTCTTGGTCAAAATATTGTTCAAAATACTATTACCCCCATAAATAGATCATTACAATTTGCAGATAAATTTCCTGATAAAATAAAAGACAAAAATCAGTTACAAAGATTTCTAGGAAGCTTAAATTATATTTCTGATTATTATGAAAATCTTAGAATCATTTGTAAACCTCTTTATTAGTGATTACAAAAAGATCCCCCTCCTTAGTTTACTCAACATACAGAAATTGTTAAGCAAGTTAAAAAAACATGTCAAAGTCCTTCCTTGTCTAGGTCTTCTTTCTCCCAATACTTTCAAAATTGTTGAAATAGATGCCTTAGGAATAGGATATGGAGGTATCCTTAAGCAAATAACTTCTAATTCAAAAGAACAATTAGTTCGTTATCATTATGGCATATGGAATACTGCACAACAAAATTATAGTACTATTAAAAAAGAAATTTTAGCTATTGTATTATGCATTCATAAATTACAAGATGATATTTTAAATCAATAATTTCTTGTTCGTGTTGATTGTAAAAGTGCAAAAGATGTTTTACAAAAAGATGTTAATTAAAAATATTGCTTCCAAACAAATATTTGCCAGATGGCAATCAATTTTAAGTTCTTTTGATTTCAAAATTGAATATATAAAAGGAGAATCAAATAGTGTTCATGATTTCTTAACCCGTGAATTTTTACAGGAAAAATAAATGAGCCAGATAAATCAAAAATTCAAAACTCCGGTGATTATGCCATGAATAAGGAATCATCTTCGACTAATCCTTCCTTCACTTCTCCTTCTATGAATAATATTCCTACTCAGAATAAATTTACTGTTCTAGGAAATTTTCCCCCCTTACCTACTAAATTAACCACCTTTGCTTAAGCTGCATCCTCCTCCTCAAAGAATCAGTCAAAAGAACATTCTTCAGAAATCATGAATTCTATTTCCCTTTCTAATCCAATTTCCCAACCCTCACAAATTTTGCATAAGTATAAATCATATAAGCCAAAATTATTTCCTATTGAGCCTGAATACCAACATATGAAAAATGCTAGGGAATTAGCTACAAAAGTTTTCCCACCAGGATGGGATTTTCTACCAGAGGATCAAAATAAAAATAAAAAATTTTATGAATTTATACTTGTTGACTTTGGATCAGTCCTTTTGTCTCATACCCCTTGCAAATATGATCCAAAACATAAAATGATTGCTTTCTCCAAATGCACAATTAAAAATGTTCTTTCTCCTGCCCATTGGAGGCATAACCCTTGGCAAGGAAGAAGATTTACTCAACCTTTTGTTCCTCAAACTTACAATTATTTTGATTATCAAAAAGCCTGGTATAACACATTTTTCTTTCAGAATAACCGCTATCAACATTCTTGGTTTTTTACCTTTGATAAGATTCATGAAATCAAAAATTTGCCTTTATGGTTTGATGAATGGTGAAAGCTTTTTGGAGCTGAAACTAGTATTCTACCTTCTCTCCTTTGCAACAAATTATTAGAATATTCAAAGAATTTTCCTTTGCCTTCTCCATTTAATCTCTTTCCCCCATAATTATATTTATTCCTTCATTTTAATATCCCTTGGATCTTGTCCTGGGATTACAACTTTGTCTCTCCAGATGAAAATATTTATAATCCCCAGTGTCCTGATCATAGCATTAAATATATTGTTCGTACTATCTCAATCAAGTGGTGGGACAAGTATGATTATGATGATATTATTACAAAAATTATAGGATTATCTACGAATCAATCTTCAGTATCAAATCAGAATCAGTTTTTTCTAAAGAAAAGTATCAATTAGACAAAATTGGCATCCTCCAGTTCAAAGCAAGAATTCAGAAAACATTTGTTAGAAACTTTATCTCAATTATCAGGTGATGAAGATGAAGATGAACCAGTACTAGCAGGATATTCCCAAGATCCTTATGCAGATTATGTAGATTTAGAATTATGAAGACTTTATGAATCAGCTGCAAATGAAGACTTTTTTGAAGAATCATTTATGAATACTTTATGAATCAATTTCACATCCGCCGATGCAAATGAAGATTTTTTGAAGAATCATTTATGATATGAAGACTATTTATGATAAGAATCATTATCAGTTTCACATCCGTCGAAGCAAAAGACAAAATATTCAATGTTCAAGAATTATTACTGCATCCGTCGACGCAAAAAGACAAAAAAAATCAATAATGCTCAGAAGACTCAAGAATTATTACTGTCGAATTATTGTTGTTTCTACTGTTCAGAACGCCTACAAAATATTGAATTATTGCTACATTTACTGTTCAAAAGAGATGCAGAATATTTACTACTGTTCATATTTGTAGTTTTCCTTTTCTTTTAACCTATAGAAGGCATGTAAGATATGTTAGAAGGCAAAGGCCATTTGAGAGGTAATTTGAGAGATAACTTGAGTGCCTATCGTCCTTAGCCTTTCAACCTTTTATCCTTTGTATCTTGTACTATCTTTTCTTTTCTTTTCTTTCCTTCTTTCCTTTCCTTGTATCTTGAATCTTCCCACCTCTGCATCGAGGCTTTGAAGCTTGTATCTATTTCCTCTTTGAATTCATATACCAAGTAAGAATGTTTATTACTCCGTCTTTATCTTGACTTAACGATTCTCCTTTATATTATGTTTTTGAATTATTTTGCTAAATCATTATCTTAAGTTATCTTTCATTACTTTCGTTATCTTCATTATTTACTTGCATACATCATTATATATATATATATATATATATATATATATATATATATATATTTTCCTTCTTCCTTATGTGTACGTGTTTTTATTTTTATATTTTTTGGGGTTAAAATGGAATTATGGATGGTAATATAATCTGAGTCGACTTAATTCAAATAATCTGCTAATTACTTGGCTATGGTATGCGAGGTAAAGCAATGTTACATAGAACATGCCGTATATGTCATGCATATAATTAAAAAATAGAGGAAAGACAAATGATTCTCTTACATCTTTCATATACATTTTCCATATCTCATGCATCCTACGTGGATTTTATTTATTTATTTATTTTTGTGGGAGATAGAATGAACCAAAAAAAAAAAATGTGTATGGAAGATGTATGGAAAATACTTTAGACCCCGAACTATGTACCATCACATTTGCACTTACACCTTCCAACTTTAAAAAGGGACATCGAGACCTCCTATACTACCACTATATATCATATTAGACACTTGGAAATTGGCCGGTGTTAAAATGAACAGAAAATTGCATGTGACAACTTTTTAATTCTTCTTACCTAAATGACCTTAAAATGATTTAAAAATAAAAAATAAAAACAAGAAATAGAAAATAATGAAAATTGAATTAAAAAAACAAAACCTAAGGAGTGGCCAAAAACCAAAATGGGGGTGGCCTAAGGATGGTAGTATTTTCAAATGAAAGTTTATATTTCTAAGGGTATTTTGGGGAGAAAACACATTTTTTTCGTCTGTTTTGACGACAAATACTAACGGAGAGTCTAATTTGACACACAATGGTAGTATAGGGAGCCATGTCACTTTCTAAAGTTTGGAGACATAAATTTAAAAGTGGTGGTAGTTCAAAAGAATAAATTGTATGACATAAGATGTGGGATGGTTCAGCCACCTTCTGAAATGTGTGAAAATATAACAAATTTTTAAGATTTTTTATTTTTAAAAATAAACATCGCACATGAAGTGACCCATGGCCTAGCCATTATTTCGCTCCTTTTTATTTATTTATTTATTTTTATCTAAATGGGTATTATTATCATTTTGGGGTCGGATTTAACATAAAACCCTATTGGACGGGTTAACTGCAACGGCTTGGTAGATTGATAGGGGATGTTACAAACTTTTGAAGTTTGAGGCCAGGGGTATATTGCAAATTAAGAGGTCGTTGTTTGAGAGGAATAAGTGTAATTTTCTTGAAAAACAAAAATAATTTCTTGAAGGAAACTGAGAGGCGCCATCCAAGTCCAACTTTTTGTAAGTAGCTAATTAGGTGGTAAACCTTGGTCACAAGGGTGGTATATGTTAAAGTGTCCTATATCGCCAAGAGATACAAGAGCTGGACACTTTATAAGTTATGGTGTCCTCTTCTCTCTCAATGCATCTTTTGAGAGTGAGTAAGGCCCATAGACTTTCACAGTATATATAGGTCTAGCTAGATAGGTGGTAACATTATAAGTAACATTTTTTGATATTTTGATTTTGATTTTGATTTTTTTGACATTTTTTTTGTGTTAGGATACATTTTTTTTTGGACGTACATATAATGGTTTCTTAGGGACAACACAAAATGTATTAATTAAAAATATATCCCTACTTTGAGTAATGCATATGTAGCGTTCGTTACAAAATGTATTAATTAATCAAGGGGACAACACAAGGTGTAAAGGTCAAATTGTGACCACCTTAAAAGCCTATAAAAGTTTTAACCCCATAACTTTAAAAAGTATTAATAATTTTATACTCAAATTTCAATTTATATATATATATATATATATATATATATATAACTTTTAAACAATTTCACGATAGAAAACCACTAATTAAAAGCGGTTTACTCTTGGTCAAGCATTGGAATTTATAATTCTTACATATCCAAAACATATATGTCTTAATTTGTTTTTATAGGTTAGAGAAAAAGATATAACTTTGAGTACATGTATATACTTACAATTAATGGTATTTATCTATCATTGAGGAATTTAGGGTTTAAGATTTTTAGGATATAGGGTTGGTTTTCAAAATCTTGGGATATATATGAAAAAAGAAAGAAAGAAGTAGCCCAAAACCCTAACAAAACAATTTACTAATGTCTATTTCTAAACTTATAATACCTGTCACGTATTTAAGTCGCATGCAAAGGATGGTGATATTGAGGCTTATTAGTGTTGAAACTTGTCTCAAATCCTAATTAGCTTGAAATAGTTTCATAACTTGATATTCTATATACAACAATGAATAGAATTTGAAACATAAATAATTTGATATATATTCCTTCCAGGAATAATAAAAATAAAGCCTATACATAAAATAAGTTTTAATTTTTAAGATTGGTGGCTTAATTAGTTAATTAGTATAAGCTCAAAATTGATCGAGATGTTGAGTATCTTGAGACTTGAAAATTTCATTGAATGAAGCTATATATCTACATGCAATTGGAGGTGATCACACTTTATAAAGTGGTGGTACAAATATTGTTCCATTCGCAGCACTATCTTAAAGTATGCAAATCCTCCAAATTGTCCCCAACCTAATGCCCCTTCAAATAAATGAATTCCCACAGCCGACACTGCCATGCACGATCATCATGAATCTGCTCACTATTTATATAATTGAAGGTCCCACTCAATTGTACTCTTTGAATTAATCCCATCCATCCAATTCTTTACTCTCTCCTTATTAATTTGTTTATATATATATATATATATATATAGGATTAGAAAAAACGTACTCATTGCAGTACCTGATCCCATCCGGCACAACGATGATGATTAGTTCTAACTCCTTATTTAGTTATATGTTGGAATATTAATTAAATGATTAAATTAATTATTTTTTATTAGCTTAAAATTTTAAGATAAGTGATAACTATGGTATCAAAATAAAGGTTTTGAATTCGAATTTTGTCTATGTCGTTCAACAATTATTTTAATTAATTATTAAAAGAAAATTTAAGATCATGCACGTACGCATGCAATGATTTGTTAGAATATTAATTAAATGATTAAATCAATCATTTTTTGCCGACTTAAAATTTTAAAATAAGTGGTAAGTAATGATTTAACCATCCATCTGTACGTTTTTGCCTTTAGCAATTGAATTCATTCATATAAATGCTTCCTTTCGATAAAGATCTTCAGATCCTTAAAAAGACCCATTTAATGAAAAGCAAGCATTATATTAATCACGAAAACTTTCTTCTTTATTTTTGTTGTTTTACTTCTTTGTTTTATTGATGATTCTAGCTAGGGGATAGCAGCACAATCATTAACGAAGTCCCAAGAAACAAGGATTACTAGTTCATTTCTACTCTTGGGGCCATCTGTTGGCTCATTTCTACTCTTAGAGTCATTTGTTGTCAACTGTTGGTTCGTTAAGGATGTCTTAGATTATGAAGAAAAATAAAATGTCTAGTTGCTACGTACAATATTAATTACTTCGCAAATTTGTTGAGCACCCTACCTTAACAATGCATAAGTAAAATTAATGAAAAAATCAATGTGATTTTCTCTCCTCTTTACAAAGAAATAAAGCAATAATATTTTAAATGGATAAAGAAATAATATATATTTTGAATGGAATATATAGTGAAGTTGGCCGGATAGTTAAAATAGATCGAGAGTGTAAGTGATGTAGGTGTTTTAAAAAAATTGATAGTTAAAATAGAAAAAATGTAATTTTTTCGCTCACAACAATTTTTATGTTATCGATCGACTAATTCGACTTGATAACAATTTTCATGAAATAATAATACAAAGAGTTACTTGTCACTTTCTGAAACTCCGTAGAATTATATGTCACAACAAGGACCATTATATTATAACAATTTTTCAATAAAATTCGGGTGACAAGTATTAGTCATATATTCTGAGCTCCAATATATTCCCCATCACTCAATCCAAATATATATAAACAAAGACTGGATGACTTGATCTAAGATTTTTGTGTTATCGAGTAATTCGACTTAATAATTTACTGTTCAACTAAGGATTACGGTAATATTTGTTCTCCTTAATTACTGTCTGATCATACTGGTGTAATTAATTAAGCTAGAGTTTAGACATGTCATTTGGACATTACATTAGCCAGATGAGGCTCCGGTATTGAAGACTTGAAGCATTGATCAGCCAATCTACAGCACAGAGAGAGAGAGAGAGAGAGAGAGAGAGAGAGAGAGAGAGAGAGAGAGAGATCAGAAAGAGAGAGAGATGGGGGGTTAATTAATTGGGACAGTACTCTCTCTGCTCGTAAGGAGGTAAGCCGACCAGGGCGCGCCCACCAAAGCAAATGCTGTGTGGGATTGGAACTATTTGTTTCCCAAGGAGGAGAAAACCGCAAGGCAAGAGGATAAACTACAAGCCATGCTGCTTTCTACGTCTATATGGTTCTTGTTGTACAAAGTATATTCTCTTTGAATCAATGGTTTTGGGAGACAACCTCCAAACCTAATTACACTATATTCTCGGTGAGGTAATTTTCTGTTTTTTCTTTTACTTTGTTTATTTTTTTATTTTTACACTCTTTTCACACACTGTCCCATAAAAATAGCTGGGTTCTTATTTCTTTCCAAGTCCCAAGATTTTCTTATTTTCTCCCCTCCCACAGTTCCCCTTTTCACCTCTCTCTCTCTCTCTCTCTCTCTCTCTCTCTCTCTCTCTCTCTCTCTCTCTCTCTCCCCTTTACATAATTTGTACCCATTGTTTAGTCATACCTCACAAGTGATTTCTTGTCTCTCCTTTTTTTTACTCAATTGGGTTCACTTTATCAACCTTGATTTTGTACATTTTTTTTTTTCTTTTAGCCATTCACCCTTAGATTTCCTTTAATTTGGTGATTTTGTTCAATCTCTCCCTTATAAAGTTTTGATGATCACCTTTATCTCTCTCTCTCTCTCTCTCTATAATAACAGACCCATCTACCCAAACTATTCTCTCGTCTCCCACCTCTCATCATGAATGATCCCTACTCCAATTACTTCACTGGCTGGTTCAACTTCAATTCTGTCCACCACTTGATCTCTTCCTCCACATCTTCTTCCAATCAATCTTTTTATTCTCCTTACAACACTATCAACACAAACTCTTTCACTTGCTTCGAATCCTCTCCCCCCTCTCCTCCTCTAAAAGAAGCTCTTCCCCTCCTCAGTTTAAGCCCCACAAGGCACGATCGACATGAAGAATCCTCCTGCTATACTACTCATGCCATGGAAGTGGACAAGAACAAGAGTAAAGAAGACAGCTTGTTCTCTAGCCCTACATCTGCTGATGATGACACCGTGGCAGTTTCTCTTCATCTAGGGTTGCCAAGCCCTAGCTCTGCTGATTTGACCTCACGCCTCTCCTCCACGGCCATCTCGGATGATAAAGATGATGTCACTGTTGCTTCAAACAGGCTCAACAAGGGACAGTATTGGATCCCTACTCCGGCTCAGATTCTGATTGGTCCAACTCAGTTCTCATGCCCCCTTTGCTCCAAGACCTTCAATAGATACAACAACATGCAGGTTTGTAACTTTCAGGATATGAAGAAAAAAAAAAATAGAAAAAAAGGGTTCCCTTTTCCTTTTAATTTTGAGGAAAAAGAGGATAGGCATACCCATCTTTGCATGTACACTTCTTTTCTAGCTTGATTTCAACCTTTCACTTTTATTTTAAGCGGACTGATGATGATGGGAGAAAAGAGTATCTGGGTCCTTAGGGTTTTCCTTTAATTTCTCTCTTGCTGCTTTAGATTTTTAATATACACACACATTTGGCCTGACAATTTGGAGTCTTTTTTTCTTTTTTTTTTCTTCGATTCTTAAAGTTTTTTCCATCCCCCATCCCCCATCCCCCATCCCCCACTCTCCTCTTTTTATCTTTTTGGATGATTTTTGGGTTTTGGAATTTTTTTAAAAAAAACAAAAGAATAAATCTACCTGGTCCAACTGAGAATAAGATCAGTACCCCTCTTTATGTGATTGAACAACACAGCCTTATGCTTTTTGCACCTTGAAGTTTGTGTATTGCAGTTGCTGTAAAACTGAAGATATCCTAGTTATTCCAGGGCTCAGATGATCTTCGCCAAAGCCTAAAAACAATCTAGTACACATGCATGAAAGCCCCCGTACATAGTATTGCTTCATAGTAAGCTCAAAAGCTGAAGATATCCGTTTGCCTTAATTTCTTTTATTGTAGATCGAGACTAGCTCAAAAACCTGTGTATTAACCTCTCAAGTGTTATTAAATTGCATTCTAGTACTTGGTTTGAGAAATATGAAAGCAAAAACAATTCAAATTCGGTAGCAAAATTGCAAAGCAACACACATGCAGAGAAAACCCCTATTAAACTCTTTGACCCATGAGTGCTTTAGAAAACCAGAATATTTGAATGTTCTTTGCCTAAGTGAACTCAGCCGAAAGACATCTGAATCTTGTGGCATCCTATATTCAACGGAATGCTTCCACTCTTTTTTTTTTTTTTTGGTTCCCTTTCAACTTTATTTTTTTACCAAAATTTAATTTTAGGACTAAACCCATCTTGATCCACCCTTTTACTGCACCTGCAGACATGGCTAGATAGACATAATATTTATTAAAGTACTACTTATTTTAAAAGTTTAAGCTGATAAAGTATGAGACTAAAAAATGTTAGAACTCATGACTTTTATTCTCATATCATATTAAATTATTAATCATTCTAAAATTAAAGCTTAAGTATATAAGAAATGATTAATATAGTTTAATTTATATTCTAACGTACCATTGATTATATTGATGCATACTTAATTATATTTTGTAGATGCATATGTGGGGGCATGGATCTCAATATAGAAAAGGGCCGGAGTCTCTAAGGGGAACACAACCAACAGCCATGCTTAGGCTTCCTTGCTATTGTTGTTCAGCAGGGTGTAGGAACAACATTGACCACCCAAGGGCAAAACCACTCAAAGACTTCAGAACCCTCCAAACCCATTACAAGAGAAAGCATGGGATCAAGCCTTTCATGTGCAGAAAATGTGGCAAGGCCTTCGCCGTGAGAGGTGATTGGAGAACCCATGAGAAGAACTGTGGGAAGCTCTGGTATTGCACTTGTGGTTCAGATTTCAAACACAAAAGATCTCTCAAAGATCATATCAAGGCATTTGGAAATGGCCATGCAGCTTATGGAGTAGACTGTTTCGAGGAGGAAGATGAAGCAGCCTCTGAAATCGAGCAAGATAATGAATCCTCTCAGTAAGACAGATGGAACCAATTAAAGGGATCTCGAGCTAAAAAGATTGTTGAATTTCCCATATTCTGAGCTGATGCTTTACACATTAATCTTGGCTTATGCAAGAACATATTTTATATTAGCATTATTTTGAGTCCCCTTGCCTTTATTCCATTTCTTATTATTGTCCCTTTTCTCTTTTTTCATTTTCTATTTATTAAATTCCTGGTACTTCTTTTTTTTCCTGAGATTCTCATTCCTAGAACTTACACTTCGTATTGTAGACTCCTTATATAGGTTAGGTTAAGGTCCGTTTGAGTTTGCGATTTAACAATAGTGATTATAAAATGTACGATTTGAAAAAGTAATTTTTAAAAACATTGTTAAGCGTTTGGTAAAATCGTAATTTGACTTTTAAAATTGCAATTTAGCATTTAAAATTGTACGTTTTCAAAAAAAAAAAAATTACTTGCTTGCAATTTGAAAAAAAGATTTATTAATTTTTTAAAAACATGATTCCAAATGATTCATTTTCTGCGTTTTAGTTTAAAATCGTACTTTTGGTCTACAAAAATTACAATGCCAAACGCATCATAGCTGTTAGACCAATTAAGTTGGCTTTGGCATTTTGATTCTCTCTCTCTCTCTCTCTCTCTCTCTCTCTCTCTCTCTATATATATATATATATATATATATATATATATATATATATATATATACATTTACCTTTGCTACTACTTTTCTCGCTATATATGCTCAGTCCAAGTATAGCTCAACCATATATACACTGCTTCGTAATTGCAAAACAAGTTAAAGGTCAATGGAGTAGAGTAACATTTAACAGTGCTAAAAAAGGAGAGTCATGTCTGGGTCAAACTCATACTCGTATATGATTTAAAGTTAGTCAGCTGTCTTATATATATATATCCAGTGGTCCAATGAATAAAATATAAACAAAAATACGAATGTAAATGTTTTTTACATATATATCATTATTGCAATTAATTACCAAGTTGTTCGTACGTATATATATATATATATATATATATATATATATATATAAATACCAGGTTGTTCCTCAAAAGAAGTTTGAGGCTTGGGATATGAAATTTGATTTAGTTCATCAGTTAAACTTCTTCTAAGGTATCTCTCTTTTTCCTAACAACAACAAGAATATTAACAACATAGACAGTGAGATCTAGAAGAAGATATTCCTACTTTTAGAGGGATCGATAGTCAATGCAAGGCAGTTTATAACCCATGTGGCTTTTTGTCCTTGATAATTCTTTTCGTAAGATCTATCTACACCAGTTATTAATATTAATGGGGGCAGAAGCATGTAGCTGATATAAGATCCACCTTATGTAGATAAAGGCTTGATTTCGACACGCAATATATAGAGATTACAATTTTTGATACACCTATAAACCTGACGTAAATCCAACAAAAAATTAATTGGGTTAAAATTGAAAAGTTTAATCCATTTAATTAAATTAATCAAATAATAATTAATTTATATAATTTTATATTATATCTTGATATGAATGGAAGTCCAAATTACCACTTAATGCAAATAGATGAGCTTTTCGAATGCATGCATTTGATGCTGTTTCCCTTTGGTTAGTGGTAGCTACAATATATACATATGTATATATATATATATATACACGGGTTGAATATTCAGTATGAACAAAAACTCAAATCAAATGATTGTCAAAGTAAGAAAGATGGGATCGGAGTGCAATTTTAACAGAAGGTATTTTGTATTATTGTCATAGTAAAGAGGTTTGAATGGATAGATTGGATCTTGGTGGCAGCTTTGTGAGTCGAGAGAGAGAGGGAGAGAGAGAGAGAGAGAGAGAGATGAGTCAAAGGGTTTCTTGAAACGTCATTTCAAACAACTAGACATTCAGAGTGTGTACTGTTGGTGCCTTCTGAACGTGTCCCACATGAACCCAACCAACAGAAGCCAGGCTTCAGACTCTCTCTCTCTCTCCCTGTCTTTTTCTCTCACTGTGATTTCTTCTTCCCACTTCATGATCATGATGAGGTAAGTTTTGGCAGTCTTAACTTGACAGTTATTGGGGTTTCATTGTACGTAGTCAAGATTTAACAGAACAGTGAAAATCTGTGATGAATACGATGATTAATTATGTGATTCCTTCGCTTGTCAATTGTCACGTACCCCAGCAACCAGTGTTCTGTCACACATGCAACGTACTAATCACCCTCTAATGCGTCTGCTACGCGTTAAGACACGATGGATCACTATTGCCTCTGCTTTTAACATGATGGATCTTTGTTATCTGTATCAGGCACACCTGTCACCACCTCCTCCTCCTTCTTCTTCTTCTTCTTCTTCTCCATCTTCTTCTTTTTTATTTATTTATTTATTTTTAAACAAATAACATTTTATATATATATACCAGTTGATCTGATTTGGACATTAATAACACTTGACCTATTCATATCAGGATATATATATATATACTAAAGAAATTCTATTTGATTTAGATTTCTAATATACTTTATTTGATTTTACGCTTATATTTTATATATTACATAAGCATTCTAGGGATATATATATATTACAATGTCCCTCCAAAGAAATAACTGAGTTACCCTTAACGTACGTAAATGACGACATAAAATAATTCCACTTGACATATATATATGTCCTCTCAAGATCGATCAGTCTCAACTAACAAATTCATAAAATCTAATTCTATTTTTTTTTCAATTAATTAAATCTAATAAAAACATTCTCTCTCTCATACATGGGTCCGTTTTCCATTGTGAATATAGCAAAAGTTGATAGGTATTGGCCGGTGAATGTTGAGTTGATAAAGACTCTCAAACAAATCAAAGTAATGAAGACAAAATACAAGTAGCTTACGAGTTGCAGTATATTTTTATTAAGAGTGCATGATCACCTTGTCTTTTGGTATTTCATTTCCCACTACCCAAAAAAAAAAAAAAAATCACGTTTGGCGTAACAGTGGAAAAGAAGACGTCAATCAGTAGTTGACGTCGTTTTTTATCGGTCGCAAATCTTGGGTTTGAGAAATTTTTTTAACGTCCTTTGTTACAAGAAATGACGAAAATTTTGCACATATTAATTATGTTGAAAATGGTGTTTGCATCCTTTATTTTATTTTTATTTTTTAACTTTTTTTTTTTAAAAAAAAAAAAAAATTACTTTGATTATTAGTTGATTTTGTTTCTCCAAATTCCCGTTTATTCTTTAAACCCTCTTGACTTAAATTTAGGCATAAGTGTATTTTGAGATCAATAATTTATATAAAAAAAAGGAAGAAAAAAGAAAAAATTCATGTCCAATATACACTACTTAATAGTCTCATAAATCAAGTCAAGATAATTAATTTAAGAGTAATTCTAAATACTCAACTTCCAACTTTCTTCTTAATACTGGGCTGATGCGGCAATGCCCACATGCTCTCGATTTATTATTATTATTATTATTTTTAATAAAAATTGATCTAAGAACTGATCATGACAGTGTCACATCAATTTAATAAGATATAAATAGAATGAGAATTGAGGATGTAACATTACTTAATTTTAGAAATTAATGAACAAGGTCATTAATGGACAGCTACGTATATCTATGTATAATTATTATTGTCATTATTATGATGGTGATATTGATAATGACAACTTCGAAGAGGGGACGGAGAATCCCATGAATACGTACATTTGTACGCTCCTTCCAATTCACTTCCCAACACAAAGGAGATACCCTCTCCGTTTCAAGTAAAATAGATAAAAGTCATTTTCATGGTCAATATTTAATGTTATAGATCGATAATACCACATGATAAATATGTTGGCACGTCGTTTAGAGCATTTAAATGATGCCACACTATTTATACCCGTTAGATGCAATAACATTAAATATTTCTGATCATGAACTTCAAGCGTAGTGGAGAGGATCCTTGTCCGTCCCGCTTGCCTCAAATCACTAATCTTTCCTGTTTTTATACATTTTACCGCCATATGTATGAACTGAGATTTAGCCAAATAATTGCAGTAGATCGACATCCAGAAATTTGAAAGCTAAACGCGGCGTTTTGTGTTTAGGGTACCGATTGGCGGTGAAGTTGATCTCGTGATAGGCACAAAAGTGGCTTTGCTTGAAGGAACCCCATAAAGAAAAGTCAAAAAGGGCGACGGGAACATTTTATTGGGCACGTAATAAATAATATTTTTTAAAATTAATAATAAAACTAAAATAAAAGTGAGGGGAGATGCATAGTTACCAAAATATATACCAGTTTGTTAGACTAATTATCATATTATTATTACGGTAATCTTGGTATTATTTATTTATATTGAGCTGTGAAATGTGCGTCGTAAATTTTTTATGACAATTTATACTAAAATCGCTTAAAAGTTTTCTTTTTCTGTTAAATATAGGTTTAACGTATTCTTTATGGGATAAAGTTTTTCCTTCAAATTGAGTTAGAGAAAAAAAAAAATTCAACCCCATTTATTAAATCGATATTTGTCATTAGAGCACGTAATTCTCATATGAGTAATGTTTCTTGCACAACTCTTACACAAGTTTTGCACAGCTTTAACTACTTTATTTATTTATTTATTTATTTTTTTTATGATTAACCATTGAATTTATTTTCCTATATGTGAGCCCTAAATATTCAATGGTTGATCTTAAAAAAATGTTGTTAGAATTGTATAAAAGTTGTGTAAAAAACATTACTCATTCTCACATGCAATGTTAATTCGATTAAAAATGCGTGTGAGAATTATATAATTTAAAGACAGATGTCAGTTTAATAGACTGAATTAAAAGGAATTTCATCCGACCCAATTATGTCTATCCCTTTGCAGCTTTGCCTGCGCTTGCAAAGCCCATTCGTTAGAGTTCAAGTAAACTCTCTTGGGAGGCAGTGTTGTGTTCATGACTCAACCCCATTGCCGACCTTCAAATTACCATTCACTATGGAATTTGTAGGACTTTGGAGATGCATTGAACACCATTGCAAGAAATATATTTATGTTAGATTCAAAAAAGACACAAATACATCAAAAACTATTTGTAGAAAAAGTATTCCTTTAAATTGGGTTGAAAGAAACTCCTCCAATTCAATTGATATTTGTCGTTAGAGCATATTATTCAAATGGTTTTAATTAATAATACGAAATGGATTAACTTTAACAGGCAACAACTATCCGCACCGCCCCATAAGAGTATAAAAACAACCCAAAAAATGGGGAGAAAATAGAAAAAAAAAAAGTTTAAAAAAAAAAAAAAAATCAATTTTAGTTGCAAAAGCAGGAAAATTTTGTAAACTCTACCGGTCCATGACTCTATATGATCAGATTGGTTTCTAGAAATTAGAAGAAAAAAACAAAAACAAAAACAAAAAGAGATTGGTTTATATAAGTTGTTCCTCTCTCCCATAAAGCATTTGGGCAAAAAATTAAAAAAGAAAAGAGAAAAAGAGAAAAAGAGAAAAATTGGCTTTCTTTTTCCCTTTTATTCCCCTTTAGCTGATAAAACACTTTTCTTCTCTTTTTTGCTTTAAGTGTAGGTCTCTTCTTTTCTGCCCTCTACGTATATCCCATTCTCTCTCCAACTTTCACAGATCCAATCAAAATCTCACTTTTTCTCTATTAAGGAAAGATAGGACTAGACAGCTTTAAACCCATGAATCTCTTTGATGAGATTTTGTCCCTCCAATGGCTTCAATTGATGCAATAAAACAAAATTTAGACGGCAAAACGGCTCATCTCAGTTTCAAGTGAAATGGAGATGTCAGTATGGCACTGCTTAAATCACAAAGAATGAAAATTATGAGCTTATTTTATGGCTCCAAAGTGGGGTTCTTAACAATACTTGGGTGACAATTGACAAATAATTTAATGTTTAGCCACAGGGCAAAGTAAAGCTTCAAAATAAGGCTACAAGTTACCTGAGATTTTGTGTACATATGCAAACCAGCAGAGACGGATGATAGAAGTTTATTAAAGAGAACAAGTTCCATAACATCTTCATTTTGTTTTTCATTTCTCTTTTTTTTTTCCCCCCTTTCCAATAAAACACAAACAATGAAGTACATTTCTGTTATCTTAATGAAAAGAGATGCGATGGTACAAAGACAGCTATACCTTCTCTACCTTCTGGCTGAAATCAAATGATGCTGACCATCAGTACAGGTCTTCAATGCGACCATCAGTAAAGGTCTTCAATGCCACTTGAAAAAAGCAGGCACTGTTTGAAAAACATCATGGCGGTTCAGGATTGTACGAGACTGGGAATAACAAAAGGCAGCATCCATGACTACAGGCTCATCTCCTTGGGTAAGCTGATCTCAAGAAAGTATAGGCTGCCAACAAGCAAGGAGATGAGTAGAAGACAAATAAAACCGGGAAAAAGAAGCTGGAGACAAACTAATGGAAACGCTTTAATACATATTTGTTAGCTTAATATGTGATTTCAACGCCACCAGTTGTAGAACTGCAGATGGCAAGAGCCACCATGTACAAAACAGCATACATGCCACTTAGAAAGAGCTGTATTTTTCTTTATTCTTGTGAAGACACCTATTTGCATTCTCTTTCAACATCCCCATAGCAAAAGCTAGCGGAAGTATCCACACCAAAACAATTTAAGGCAGTATTTTCATTTTTTTTTTTTTTTTTTTTTTTTTTTTTTTTTCTCTCTCTTCTTTGTATCCCTTTCTTGAGGTAGGATTGACCAAATGATTTACGCCAGTAACAAAAATCAAGTGCTATCCGGAGAAGACAGCTGTGGCATTTTCCTGTTTAATAATGTTTTTACCCCTTATAGATAAGAAATGACTATTTTCCATCATAAAGTATGCCCTAGCAAACATGCATATAAACTTTTTGTGGTGTTAGTGGTAGTCACTACCAGAGCAACTATCACTTACCTCCAATTACAAAGAGAACAATAAAGTTGTAGAATCAACCAGTTTCACATTCCACATGGCATGTATACAGTATGGGTCTCAGGTCTTATAGGTGGCAGGATTTCGCTGGGGGCAAACAACAATCTCTACTATAAGTCTGCCACTAGCACTCTCTCTTTTCATTTTTCTAGAAAATGCAGATATTGAAAGGCACTATATTTTTGCTATTTCCACTGAGGAATGAAAAACAGAGGTTTCTGTTGGCTCCTCAAATGGAATTTCTTTGCCATTAATTTTATTACCTTGCAGACATGAAAGCCATTCCAAAGAACACGGCCTTGACAGCTTGCTTCTGCCCCGCATAATCAAACGCCAGTGGCAGCATTTCGTGCAGGGTTAGAAAAGCCATCACCCCACCAACTGAAAACAAAGAATTAAAAACTATTATAACAATTCACCACTCTTTGATCAACTCATGATTAAGATATGATTATATGGCTAACCTGATCCAAGTAGGCCCTCAAGAATTTCTGGACTCAAGCTGCTTGGAAATAGATAGGCTGAGAATGAGATATTAAAAAGTTTATTTTTTCAAGGATAATCATTAAAATTTACAAAAAAAAAAAACAATCCCGATTTGCAAATTTGTAATGCACACAGTATCTATCTCACAACCTCACCCTACGTCAATACCAAGGCTTACATCTCATAAACATCACTTCTATTAGTTAAAAATAAGGCTTCAACTTAAATTTAAGTTTTCTATTCGTATAAAGAAAAACAGCTTGCTTTGCCATTTTACAATAGAAAGCAGTTGACATACCTACTATTATAACACCCAGAGGCTCAGCAAAACCAGAAAGCGTAGCCAACTTGAATGCCTGCCATTTGCTGCGATTTGAGAAGAATCAACCATTTAGTGATTTAACTGCATAGTTGATTTCTATTTCTTTATCATAGCTTCGTAGAATATACTACAGAGCACCCATCAAAAGTAACTTAGAACATTAATGTCAATCGTTATAATGTCCATGTCAGCTTATTTTCTCATAATGGGATCAAGGGAAGCTTTTTATCACACATTGCAAATCTGACTTGTGCACCAAATAAGATCCCCATGGTGCCATACTGATTCTGAAGGACACAACTTTTCTCCTACAAACTGTTAGCACCACAACCAACAACAAACAAAGGCTACCATCACCACCATTGTCACCAGGAACAATTCTTCCAATACCATCCTTTGAAACCACAGCCAAAAGGTACACAACCATAAAGATCATCTCCTTCAACACCACCAGACTGCCCTCACCATCTTCAGTACTAGCAGGCACTAAGGTAACAGCCATCAGTGTGATAACCACTTGATAATTGCTCCCCCATGACCACTCTAAACCACTTTTCACACCATCCTGCCAGCATGCAATGACCTCCACCACCTCTAAGACTATCACCACACCCATTACCATCAATACCACTCTTTCAAACACTATTCTGATTTCTGATGAAGTACCAATATTTGCATATGCATTGACCAAACATGATTTAGTTTATGTATTGCAACAACTAAATATTGCCAAAAGAAGTAAATATATTGCACGCTTGACTAATCATAAATGCTTTTAGAAAGCTGAATCAATTGCTGCCGTCAAGCATTCTCACCTCTGTGTAGCAAAATAAACAGGAAGTGCAACAGCAACACCCTGAAAAAGGGAACTAAAATAAGGGCGGGCAAAATGAAACATCTCATCACCACATATATCGTCATTTTTCAGTCATAAGACTGATTGGGTTTCCAAAAACAAGGGAACATGATAATCAATGCCATTGATTTTAGCTCGGTACCATGTAGCTGTCAGTACATGATTATTATTGTTATTTTTATTATTACTACTATTAATTGCCTGAGACATTAATTCAAGCTGGGACTTCGAACTAATCTTGTAATTTTTGTAATTTCAAAAATCTTGATCACACAATTAAGTTTTGGAATTGCCAGAGCTAATAAGAGATACAGCATTGACCAATAATTTAAACCTTTTAAGAAAAACTAGGGTAACTCAAATAAGCTTTTAAAACCACATTATTTTAATTAAACTTTAGGCACCAGAGCAAATAAACTCGGTAATGTGATATTTCTTTCATGGACGAATCTAATTACAATTATAATTTCATAACATAATCAAGAGAACTGGCAGAGCATATACCAATATACGTGCGTTTTGATAGAGATCGTCAGTAAGAAAACAATTTAAGAATGATTCTTTCAAGGACCAATCTAATTACGATTCCAAATTCATACCATAATCAAGAGCGCTAACAGAACATATACCGCAATAAATGTTTTTTGATGGAGATCTTCAGGAAGAAAACAAAAGCAGAACATACAAATATGATCATGCTTTTTGAGAGAGAGATCCAGGAGAAAAGAAAAAGAAAAAGAAAAAGAAAGAATGAATTTAGGGCAGTACACACCTAAAGTCCTGGACACATTTCTACAGACTATAATGAAGAGCCTTTAGATGAAACTGTATAACCAAACACACTAAATCTAATTTCTATAAAGTTCCTTTGCAAATAAATTAGCCATACAATTATATTTGTATGGCTGATATATTAGCCAAAGCAACTTGGATAGACACTTAAATACATCTAAGGAATTACCACGTTCTTAACTTTGTTTTGGCTCTCCCTTTTAAATTTTTCTACAACAGTATTCTCCAGGTCTCTAGTTGCCAAGTATACTGATATAAGTAAAAATCATTTGAGTATCATATACTGATTTGGAAAAATATTCTTCTTAATCAGAATAGTATCACTAATTCTATGAATTACATGACAAGTGCATTTCTAATTTCTCAGCTTGGGCATGACTTGAACAATTTGTTAAAGCCATAAAAGGGACAGAAAGCAGGTTCAGGCACGAACAATAATTCTGAGCTTTATTTCTCCTTTCCAAAAATAATTTCTGCCTTCCAAAGCCATAATTACATGTATATTATATTTCTTGACAACCTCAGACCCCTAATAGATTACAGTTGTGGGAACAAGGCTGAAGGATCTCTATTTCCCTTTGTTCTAATAGGTTGGACCCATTCAAGTAACTCATCACATCTTATCCCAGGAATTCTTCTAGTCACATGCATCCATGCGCATAAAGCTGGTTTGTAGCACATGGAATTAATCATGATTGACAACAACAAGCACACACTCGAACATCTCTGAGATCAATACTGTTGATGGAACCCATGTGTGCTTCTGCTATGGTCTCTAATTCATTGGGTGGGGGGGTGGGGGAGAGGGAGGGGAAGGTGCTCATTACACATAGAGACAAACAAACAACAATAAAACTAAGAAGAAAAAAAGATAAATCGCCACCTTAACGCGCTATGTCAAAGCTTGAGCTGCACCAATCTACAGGCTTACAAGTAAGATATGTGAACAAATTCTGTGAAAAGAGCATGCCAAAATGGCTACCTTTGAAACGAGAATATAGGCTCACGATAAATGTTCATCAAATGGGAAGTAAAGCAGTGGTTAACAAATATACCAGTTCAGAGTTTGTTAGCAATTAAAAAGTTGGAAGTTACTGTTAGTACTGGCAGGGTGCAGCATTCTGGAAGAACCAATAGCATCTGTATGTAAATTAGATATATTACAGAATCAGAGAATGCATACCTCTGGAATATTATGCAGAGCAATAGCCAAAGCCAAGTTGACACCAACGCGAAGACCCTATAAAAGAAGCATGAAAAAATTAGAAATCTTGGTGGCATTGGTGGCATAAGCACCAGTGTTTATTTCTCTGAAGACCAGAAGGTTCAAAATAAGTTTCAGCTTCCTTACAAATCAGATTATATATGGATCCTATCAATTCAAATTATTTCCAAACCAAAAATGGGCATAGCTTTTATAAAAATCACCTCAAATTCAACTCATACTGAAGTATCAAAAGATTGAGCATCCATAACAAAGTGAAAGATTGCCACATAAGCCAGATTTCTATCAACTAGAGAATGCTCATATTTTCATTTTAGTTGGAAGTTTATAGGTTCAGAGAAAGCCCACAATGCCTAAAAATGTTATGCAAGGATATGATAAAAGAAAAAACTTATAGAACACAAACTTGATGGAAGTTCTTTTTTTGATAAGAGTAAAACTTGATGGTAATTCTTAAAACAACAAAGATTATTGTTTGGTACAATAAAACTGACGGTGGCTAAAATATTCTCAAACTCTTCAGGCAGTTGCATGTCTTGCTCTGTTTCCACCTGTCAACCGTGTTCGAGAAAATTTTATTTTGGTTGCATGGAGATAAACTTTCCTCACTTCATGGCTGAAGGGATGGGGCTAACGATCAAGCTATCAAGAGCTATCTGCTTGAAGAATTAATTTTTATCTAGTATTACATATATGCATTGTAGCCAATTACTAGCTCATTTCAGTTTGTTTAAAGTTTATCAATAAGTTGGCTTCTGTTGCTTAAGTTTATCAATAAGTGGCTGGTGCTTATATATCGACGTAATTGAGCATTTCGTATTATTATGAAAAGTATTTGAATTTTCCCATATTTTCTAAGAGATAAGACATCTCTGTTAGCACTGGTGAGACTCCATTGCTTGAGTGTGTGAGTTGAGTAGTTTGTTTACTCTGTTTGTGCCTCTGGTTTATGTAACCTCTGTTAGTGCTGCGTCAAAAATATAACATAATAAATTCCTAAACAGATGCTCTGTTATATGTTAATCGTTTGGTGATACACTTAAATTGTCTCATCTTTTAACACATTAAGATTACGGAATAATAAATAATTCCTCTCTATCTCTCTCTCTCTCTCCCCTTCCAGCATGTCCGTACCTAAAGGGAAAATCAGACTCTTATACTGCATCATGGACAAATAACATAAAGGGAAAATCGAATTCATATACTTCATCATGAATCACAAAAGTATAATGATAATTAAAAGAACATCTATTTCCCAAGAGTATTCACAATTACACTGAATTAAATTAAAGCTGAACATCTAATTCAAAGTCAAAGGAGTACACGCATAACAATGGATATAACTTTTTTCATTAAATTTAACTTGACACTCCTGCAACAGAAAAAAGAAAAAAGAAAAAAAGAAAAAGGAAGAGCTGGGAATACCTTCATTGACCCAAGGAACACTGCCATTCCTTCAGGGAAATTGTGTAAGCTTATGCCTGCAGCTCGGAGGACACAAAGTTTTCATCAAATAGGATCAACAAAAGCACTTTGTTTACATTGCAGATATGCAATAACTCATGAAAAATGAAGTTTGAAATTTCTCAGTGCCCTTGAAATATCAATTTCTTGAAATTCTGCAAAGCATCCAAGTGCTAATAAGTGCAGTTTAATCATCAGGAATAGTTTGGAGGCAGATCACTATGTACTAGTCAGGACCTTTGTTGAAGCAGCTACTCAAGCTAAAATCTTTAAGACGAGGATATCGACATGATCAATTCTACAGTAGTAACAAGTCAGCTCTACATTTTCCTTTCCAACGGATACGTTCTAGAGAAGGGACCTTATGTAATCGTTCCTATTTAGTTAAATTATTATAATAGCTGAAGATTATCGCAAAAGAAAATTAAATTTGCTAGATTTTTGACATCTCACTCAAGCAAAAGTGGAAAAAAGAAACAATTTGTGTTAGCCAACCCCAAATTTAGTTGAGATTAAGGCTTAGTTGAGTATTGAATGAAACTATGGTACCATAAGGTGTAATCAGTTCAAAGATATCTGTAATTCAAAATATAAGCCATGAACCTCATTGCAATTATATTTCTTTTTATCAATAAATTCATTAAAAGGACGCCAAGGAGGGATGCCACTGAAGTCCACCAGAAGTATACATATGTACTTAATGATCACTTGTATTTGTACGCGGAGTCCCTAATTCAGAGAGGGAGCGTCGTGAAGGGATATAAGTTTGTCATCCAGACATATAGAATATCCAGTAAAAGTTTTTGATGTCACCAAAAGAACATTATCAGCAAGCATGTGCCCATTCAATTCCTTCAATAAATACCAAAGTAAACCTTATTGCAATGACATATAGTAATCAATACAATTTACAATTATACAAAATATATAGAGTAGCTATCTATGCAATAGATTAATCATAGCTTAACACTTCCTAAAACATATTAACATATGAAATTCACTAAATCATTTATTCATAAGCACTAAATCTAGAATTTTAGTAACCAATTGCCTTGAATACTTCATCCAGAAAATCATCAACATTGACAACTTCATTGGCTACTCATAACCTCTCAATAAAACAAAATTTTCTACCATTATTATTATTATTTTTTGTTTTGGATAAGGGCGCAACTCAAGTACACATAATGTATGCAAGAGAAACACCTAACCCAAAAAAAAAGAGCAAGAAAATTGTGCAAGCCAGAAATATGAAAGTGATCAAGGCATGCCCAATATTAAGGAAAAAAGCCTTTAAGTCCATTACCGTCCTCTCACAATCTCCAAAATGGTCTTTTATTTCTCTCCAAATACACCACATTATGCAGTACATAATCATCTTCCACAATGCTGCACTATGAGAACTACCACTCTAACCTCTCCAACAGGCAAATAGATCTACCACTTGTCTAGGCATAACCCAAGGTAACCCCAAAGGCTGAAAATAGAATCCCATAACGCGCTAGCAACCTCACAATGGAGTAACAAGTGATCAAAAGATTCCACACTGCTCTTATACAAAACCAAACTACCACTATGATCCGCCGCTTCCTAAAATTATCCACAGTGAGAATCTTCTCTAACGCGACCAACCAAGCAAAGAACACCACTCTAAAAAATACCTTATTCTACCCTATACTCTTCTAAGGGAAAAGAGCGTTAGATAATTCTTCAATTTATAGAATGATCTAACATCGAACAACCCTCTCTTGGAAGGGGCCCAACATAACTTATCTTACCTGCCCGTCTCAATCTGAAGGAATCTTGTCCAATCCAGGACAACTGAGATCTTCCGGTCTGTGTGCGTGGGAGCAGCCCAACCAAAGAAGAGTCTGGTCTGGTCTGAATTCAGGCATAATAAATTGAAGAACGAAGTAAAGAAGTCCACCTCCCAGTAATGCGCCACTTTAATAAAATTAATGTTCCATTGATGAGAGTCACAAGAAAACTCCAAATGAATAAATAACACAGGGCAAGCTGCTTAAGGACCAATTCCCACAACATGCGTCATGCCAAAATCTAGTCTTAGAGCCATCACCTACTTCAAATTTAGTATGACTAAAAAACTCCCCCAACCCCTCTTGATATTTTTCCAAAGACCCACCCCATATAACCCATGAACCTCATTAAAGCGCCACCAACCCCATGAGTTGCCATATTTAGAATCCACTACCACCCTCCACAAAGCCTCTCTCTCATGCACATAGCGCCATAATCATTTCACCAAGAGAGCTCAGTTGAACTAAATAAGCTTTCAGAACCCCAATCAGAAAGCAAACCTTGGTCGAACTAACCAAGTGAAATTTAAACTCTTTACCTATACCACCCCACAAGAAGTCCCGCTGTAACTTCTCTATCTGATTGGTAACACTCGTAGCGAGGGGAAAAGGAGAGAGAAAATAAGTAGGCATATTAGATAAGGTGCTCTTTATCAAAGTAATCATTTCACCCTTAGACAAGTACATTCTCTTCCAACTAGCCAACCAAAGCTCCATTTTTTCAATAATGCCATCCCAAATAGACTTGGCCTTAAAAGAAGCTCCCAACGGAAGACCTAGATACTTCATAGGTAAAGAAGAGACTCTGCAACCCAAAATGCTAGCAAGTTCATCAACATTAGAAACTTTGCCAATAGGGACATAAAGCGCCATCCGCAAACAATAGATGAGAGATGTTAAGGGCACCCACATTCCTAATTCCTACAAGAAAGCCTGAGAGAAAGCCCCCGTTCTCTATAGCACCAATCATTTTGCTCAGAGCCTCCATAATAATGACAAACAGTAAGGATGACAAAGGGTCTCCTTGTCTTAGTCCATGAGAACTACTAAAAGTTCCTGGTGGAGTGCCATTCACCGAAACAGAAAAGTACACTGAAAAAATATAATGCGCTATCAAGTTACACCATTTCTCTCCAAACCCGCAACTCCTCAGCATATTCAGCAAAAACTCCCAATTGACAATCATACCTTTTTTTAGTATCTAGTTTGCAAAGCACACCTAGCTACCCGGATCTGAGCCTAATATCAAGGCAAATATGCCTAACTCTGATGAGAGCATTCTGCCTAGCCAATATGTGCACAATATGGCCAATGAACATTAAAAACAACACACTAAGCGGCACTTGGTGCAAAGGTGCATTATTGAAGCTAGTGGTCTAGTCATGGAATGCCAACCTGCCACAGTACAGTTCACATCTAATTCCAGGCAGCAGGTGCACTTTTAGTCTGGCAAAAAATTATCTTACGGAAATACACTTCCAGCATCATTATATCCCATTTTCAGGTACTAAATAAACTTTTCATAATATAACTTTGAATTAGCATTGGCAGAATTTCATCTAAGTTTATCAAACAACCAGTAAGCAGGCAGAAAATTACAAACATGCAGGCAAGATCCATCAATGGCAGAGACTCACTACATATTATCCAAGTACCTCAATTTCTAGTTCATAGCTTTATAACTATATGAATTACAATAGATCCTTAGGTAATATGCAAAAAATGATCTTGGCATTTATCAAATGATATGATCAAACGCAGAAGCGGCAGCATGAAACATCAACGATGATGGGGCCCATCTTTGTATGACATAAACTATTCAGAATTCCATATGGCAAATTAGAAAGTAAAGGAGCACCTAGCATGAGCTATAACAAAATCCTTTCACAAAGTGGACTATAGTGGGAAATGGCACAATATTCGCTCAACCCAATACTGTAGTTCTCAATAAAATGGTAAGCTTTGTTTGGCCATGTCAGCCTGATAGGTAGTAGAAAATTGTACAATACGAAATTCGGCATATCAGCTCAAAACGTTAACAAGCCTTTTTTTCTCAAGGAAATTAAAAAGAAAAGTCCAGGAAAACAGAAAATTTGCCTTATGAAAACAAAGTAAAGACTCTTCAAACACATAAACAATTCAAAACACATACAGAGAAAAACAACTTTTCTAATACTATAAGATCGAGAACCAAAAATTCAATTGTTCAAAGTGACTTATCAGAAGAAGAAAAAATGTTCAAAGTTATCCATCATATGCCTTTAGGCTATATCATTTGCAGATGGAATACATTAACTAACTACAGTTTTAGTTCCACAAATTATATGCAATCAATTTTGGAATAATTCACATCACAATCTATGAGGAGAGTGAACCATGTCAATGAGGTTGTTCATACCTATCGCTGTAATAATCCCACTGTATAAAACTTGGCGGCGATGCTTTTTCATAATGTCCTTGCCACCTTCATCTCCAGTTTTCTGTACTCAAGCACAGCAGAAAACTTTCAACCATTCTCCAATTTTTTGGAGCCATTATAGAAGCATTCAATCATATACAAGTAGATTAAGAAAACAATCATTAAATATTCATACCTTTTTGCTTTTCACATCTGAAACAGGGACAAGTGTTGGTTCTGGGATAAAATTGGCAACAATAGCAAAGAATATGACTCCTGCAAAAAACTGCCTTGGCAATAACGTAGAATTTAATTACCACGACAAACATGAATAAATCAGGAAATAAAAGTGAAGATTTGTATTATATGAACATTGAAGTATATAACTCACCCAAAGGTTGGCTTTTAAGAAGCCAATAGAATTTATGGCATTGTGAGCCAAATCCAGGAATGATATGCTCAACATCAGACCTGCAGCAAATCCCTGCAGGGAATATAATAATTCCGAACAAAATATCTCCCAACATTAATATTAATTGGAAAAAAAATCAATATGTGATCAAAGTCTAGATTATTCTTCCACATTTCTATTATCAGTTCAACGAATCCTGGGAAATTATAAAATATAAGCATTGGCTAGAAGAGAAAATCACAAATGATAGCAATTAAGGAAATGCGTGGTATCACATGTCCCATGCAAGCCATCCAGAATTTTGGATAAGAAATGAAGCAGTTGAGTACTGAGCATCACCTGTAAAAGCCCAAGCATCTTCAAATTGGGAGCCTGATTGAGAATTACAAAAAGTGCACCTGCTCAACATTCCAGAACTTAAAATTATATTACAAAACACAAGCTAATATGGAATTACTTATGTTCATCACAGAGGCCATGAAGTAAACAGAAAAGAAGTACAAGAACTGCAAATCAAAAGTTTATAATACTGATGCATTTAGCATGCGTAGGATGTTTGAGGTTGCTAGAGTTGAATAAGTCAAGGAAGAGTGCCATGCTAACACAAAAACTTGCATGACTCAGATAGACACACCAAGCATGTATATGTTTCTGTGTGTGTGTGTTAAGATGCAAAGATATCAATAAGAGAGAAAAACTTTTTAGTACGCAATGCGATATCATAACCTGCAATTCCACGCGTAAAAACAATTTCTTAAAAAACATTCAGGAAATCCATGAAACCTTGGTATGGAACACGTAACAAAACACTAAAAGAGTAACTTTTGTATTATGAAACCATATTCTACTACACGAAGATGTCAATGACCAGAGCAGCATTTTGGAAGGTAAGACTAGAAAATGCAACTTACGAAGTTTTCTGAATGCATAGGCAATTCATATAAAAGACATTATTATTTCCAGTCAGATTACATTGGCTTAAATAATCACTCAGCAAAGTCTTGGTCCCATCAAAGCCTCAATCACAGAAAAGTATATGAACCTGAAAGTCAACTTTTCAGCAGAATGTAATTACTTCATATTTGAAATTAGAAGCAACCCATCGACCAATGCCTCCAATATTGGACGTCTATAAATCCAAATCCAAGAAAAGATTCGAATTTAACGATACCCAAAACACAAACGAATTATAAAATGTAATAAGCAATTAAAACCCTCAAATTATATCCACAAAAATGCTCCTTTAATACGATACTCATTCGAATTTGAAACACTATAAGCTTCACTCACCAAGGGAAGTACTCGCTCCACCAACAAGTGAGAGTGCCAGAGCCACCAAGACCTGGGAATCCATAAAACCCATAATTTTTTTCTTGTGCCCCGAAATTCAAACCCAAACACCAAACAAAGCAAATTTGGCACAAAAATCAAGAAGTCGATTCAGTGAGACAGATTTTTATGGAGAGAGGGAGAGTTGGTAACTGTGGACACCACCAAAGAAGCTATTTATAATGAAGATGGAGGAGAGCGGGACGAATTTCTACAGCGAAAGAAAGAGATTGTTTGACGGGGTGGTACAAGTCACTACAAGATTCGTTAAAACTTAAAAGAGAGAGAGAGAAGAAAAATATACATATCTCCTTAATCTACTATTAAATTAAAAAAAAAAAAACACTTTAATTTAATATGTCCTTCAATATTCTCTTTTAACATATCCGCAAGTCACTACTATTCCATTGATGATGCCCTTCAAAAGTTCAAATTATCAATTGCATTAATATTCTCTTTCATGCTATTAAAATATGTCAATATTTTTTTTTCTAAAATAACTTATAAATTCAAAAAAATTAAAATAAATATACAAATTAAAAAAATTAAAATTAAAAAAACTAAAGAAAAAAATGATTTTTTCAAAAAAATAAATTAAAAAAACGAAAAAAAATAAGTGAACATTAAATAAACAAAAAATTAAGGGAAAATTGCACCGTTAGTCCCTGTGGTATGCCATAATTATTTTTCACTCCCTTTGGTTTAAAAAGTTCATGGGAGGTCCTCGTGGTATGTAATAATTACAAATCGATTCCTGGCGTCAAATTCTGTTAAAATTTTTAACAGATTCCGTCAAATGCTACGTAAGCGACACGTGTTGCCAATAAGATGGCGACATGTGTCCATCTTAATAAAAAATATATAAATTTATTAAAAAATAAATAAAAATACTTATTTTAAAAAAAAAAAAATTCAAAAAAATTCAAAAAAAAAAAGAAGCTGAAATGGTGGCTGGGCCACCCCTTTGGGGGTGGCCCCAGTGGCCGCATGGGGTGGCGCGCGGCCACCCCTGGAAGATCCGGGGGTGGCCCAGCCACCCTTTCAGCATTTTTTTTTTGAATTTATTTATTTATTTTTTTTTAAAATAAGTATTTTTATTTATTTTTTAATAAATTTATATTTTTTTATTAAGATGGATACGTGTCGCCATCTTATTGGCAACACGTGTCGCTTACGTGGCATTTGACGGAATCTGTTAAAAATTTTAACAGAATTTGACGCCAGGGATCGATTTGTAATTATTACATACCACGAGGACCTCCATAAACTTTTTAAACCATAGAGAGTGAAAAATAATTATGACATACCACAGGGACCAACGGTGCAATTTTCCAAAAAATTAAAGAAAAAACGATTTTTTCAAAAAAAAAAATTAAAAAAACAAAAAAGAACGATTTTTTTTTTTTTAAAAAAAAACAAACGAAAAAAATAACTGAAAATTAAATAAACAAATGAAAAGGAAATAAAATAAAAATCCATTTTTTTTTTTATAACATTTTGTTATTTAGATTTTTTTTTTAAAAAATATTAATATTTTATGAAGGGTATTTTTGTCATTATGAGAATATTGACATTTTCGGTAGTTTAGGAGAGAGATTGACACAATTGATAGTTTGGAAAGACATTGATAATGATATGATAGTTTGAAGGGATTATATGTTCTTTTTCTTAAAACAACATTATTCTACCATTTCCTTTTGCACGCGTGTTGTTCAATTTAAATGATATACAAAAATTTCTTACAAATTGAGTTGAATGAATTCTTACAACATTTTTTTAAAATGTAACATGTGTTGTTTAAGTATGTAAGAACCACTTACTATATTATAAACTGCCTAAGAGTATTTTATTCCGGTTTTTTTAATATATAATATAGTAAGTGGGATCACTCTAGTTGTAGAAATAAATGATTTTTATATATTAAAGAACACGTCATTTTTTTTAAAAGTTGGAACGTAGGAATTCTTACAACCAATTTGTAATAAATTTAGGATAAAAAAATATAGAGACAAACTTGTACCACATTTAATGTAGAGACTAAGAAGGAGGGATTAAGATTCCGTCAATTTTTTTGTCAAAATTTAAAAGAATTAAGGCAAGTGATTGTGAGAGAGCATTTATAAGACTCACCTACTCAGATAAATAATTAGACAGTCTAATTTTTAGTTAATCAGTTTCATAAGTCCTATCTTAAAATCTCTTAAATTCAGTCTTCGGACACAAAATTTTGAAGGATCCTAATAAGAGAAGAAGAGCTGGTTAAAGCAATTGAACCACTTTCTTTGTCCGATCATTGGGGGGTGCATTAATTTACTTAAAATAATGCCACAATAATAGTATAAAGAAAATTATTATTAATTGTTTTAGGGCACATGACTGTAATCATATTTTATCCAAATGCACGTGGAAGACTCACATGCTAACGCATGCCTGAGTGAGTCTCAAATTTTCTTCTTTTTCTAATTAATTATTTAGTCTTAGTTAAGCTGTTTTCTTTATATTTTATTATATTTTATGTTGGAAATTCCTACTTTTCTGAAACTGGAAGTCCAATAGCCGCCTTGCATTCTATTTCTCACCCCCACCTAATTCCCAAAACCCCCTAAAACCTTTTTAGACCTTCATTTCCTTCCTCTTCACAATTTTCATCACTTTCCCGAGAAAATTCCAACCCCCTAATCCATGGCCGCTCGCCTCTCCCTCCGCTTCAGATCCCAACTCCTCCGCACCACCACCACCACCCTTTTCCTCTCCCCCGTCAAATCTCCACTGTCCATTCCCAACGAGATTCCTCTATCCACCCTCCGATTCCTCTCCACGGCCCGGCGACACCCGTCCCGACCCAAGACCGTAGACATCGGCGCCCGGGCCCGCCAGCTCCAGACCCGGCGCCTCTGGACCTACGCGCTTACCTTCAGCTGCATCGCCGGCTTCGTCGTCATCGTCCTCAATGGTTTCCAGGACCAGCTCGTCTTTTATGTCACCCCCACCGACGCGCTCGAGAAGTACGCTGCGAACCCGTCCAAGACCAAGTTCCGATTGGGTGGTCTCGTCCTCGAGGGAAGCGTGGTTCAGCCTGCCTCGTCGCCCGAGATGGAGTTCGTGGTCTCCGACCTGATCACCGACATTCTGGTGAAGTACCAGGGCTCGTTGCCGGACCTGTTCCGGGAGGGACATTCCGTGGTGGTGGAGGGGTTCATTAAGCCCTTCACGGAGGAAGTTCGGCGGGAGGTCTCGGCCAAGAGCGTCTCCGGGAAGGCGAGGAGCGGCGAGTGCTACTTCTCGGCCACGGAGGTGCTGGCCAAGCACGACGAGAAGTACATGCCCCAGGAGGTTGCCGCGCAGATCGAGAAGAACAAGAAGAAGATCGAGGGGGCGGCGCAGGAGGGAGTGAAAGAGTCGTAGGGAGAATAATGGGTATGATTCGGATTTCGATTTTTTTGCCTTTTTTTCTCGAGGAAATTTTACATTTTTGTGCTGGATATAGAGGATATAGGTGAAAAGGGGTAATGGGTTTTTTATGATTGGAGAGTTGGAGATTAGGGTATACTGGATTATATATGTTGAGGAAGGGATTGTTTTGACTAATTGAGGCTTTTGAGAATTCGATTTTGTATGTTGCAAATTGCAACGCTAAACTCATTGGTGATCATTTATACGTTATGTTTGGACGGAGCAATGAATAAATTCAACTACGAATATGTATTCTGTCCACAATAACTTTGGCTTGTTATGTAATTTTGTTTTTGGAAAATCTCTGAGATGTTTTCTAATGAACTTGGGGAAGTTGCTGGTGATGGCTTGAAAATGCTCCAAGTCACCAACCATTTTGGGTGTCATTTCAGAGATATGTTCTTTGCACAACTCTTACACAACAATGATGATGTGTCTTAACATTTTTTTTTTAAAAAAAAAAATGAAAATGCTGGACACATGAACATTGTTGTATAACTAACATATCTCGTGATTTAATGGTATGTGTTATCAGGTGAAATGGCTTGTAATTTAGCATTTCCTTAAAAATATAAGGAAGGTCTGTCAGCAGTACTAGCCGTGTCTATTATCAAACTTAAATAATTAGTCCCTTAGAGCATCTCTAGCAGCAGTGACCATTTTAGGCTTTTAGCTAATCAAAAATCACATTTTTCTATTTTAGCAACTAACTTTTCAATACAAACTCCAATAGATTATCTATTCCACTATCTAATTTATTCAAATATTCAATAATTTTTTCCACTTCTCTCTTGTTTTCTAAGTTTTTCCACTTCTCCCTCTCACTGTTGAGTCCGAATCAAAATTGCAACCAAAATCTTGATCATCAAACACCCAAATCAACCATCAACAACAATTCAAATCTCTTCAACAACACCCAATCGGGCACCCAAACCAGCCAAGCCAAACACCCAAACTTGTCCAAATCAGAAATAGAGAAACACAAACTGGAGTTGGGCTAAGTGCGGTTCTCTTCCATTCCCACACGATGTTAGACTGTGAATCCCCACAATTTCATAATTAGGTGCCATCTCGTTGGTAACAATGGAGAAAGAAGAAGAGAGGACAAGGAAGACGAAGAATTAGTGGTTGAGAGGCAAAAAGATAGGGAAGACGAAGGTTTAGGTGCAGCCTCTGTTTTTGTTTGGGTGGATACCGTGGAGGAAGAGAGCGACAGAGGGGGAGGGGGAGAGGGAGAGGGAGAGGAGAGAGAAAAAATAATAATAAGGTTATAGTGTGAACAATGAATAGGTTCTTCAGCCTATTCACTGTTCATACTAGAAGGAAAAAAAAAACAATATTTTGGTTATTCTGTTGGAGAGAAAAAAATGCTGATAATAGTCAAATTTAACTATTATGAATGGTTTGCCTACTCTGTTGGAGATGCTCTTATAAGGTCTTTTCTTGGTGTTAGTCTATCAAATAACTAAGAATTTAAGCATGAGCATGTTGTTCTAAGCTTCACTAGGTGGTCGATATGTGTTGCATGTGTAAAAGGGATAAGAGTTTATGGACCATCTTCTTCTCTATTACGAGGTTGTTTGTGCCCATTTGGAATGTATTATTCAGTCAATTTAGGTTGTCTTAGGTTATGCCTAGATAAGTAGTCAACTTGTATGCTTGTTGGTGGATTGACGGCAACACTTGGAGCGCTGCTGTGTGGAAAGTTATTGCATTCGTGCCTTTTATGGTGTCTATGGAGGAAGATGAGCAGTGGAAGTTTTAAGGACCGTGAGAGAATTTTGGAGGAGATTAAGTCTTTATTCTTCAATATTCTGTATCTTTGGACAATTGTTTTTGTTTTTCTTTTAGTGATTAGTTATCATGATTTTCTTGTTTTCTTTATTCCTAACTAGGTGTTTTCTCTTGTATACTTTACGTGTACCTAGAACGCCTTACACTTTTAATGATATTTTGATTACTTATTAAGAAAACAAAAAAGAAAAGAAAATAAAAGCTTCACTAGGTATGAAGGGGCTGATTGCTGGATTGAGGCCGTTTTGGTCCATAATCCAAGAGTATACGAGAATAATGTAATCTTACGAGGACCTAAATCCTGTACTCTTGTCACTAGTCTTTGGGCCTGTGGCCATATGAACCCCAGTAGGTAGTTTGATCGGTTTATGCAATTTGATTAAGGGCATTTTTGTCTGTTTAGAGAAAAGAAACCTTTTCAAGGTGAGGAGAATGGCAGAGAAATCTTGCAACTGTCGCTCTACCTCTAGAAAATTGTAGCTGGTTCTTTTACCACTGCCTGCTAGCCTTATATTCTTTACTCACAGAAAAACTCATTAACGTTCTCAACAGGTACGATCTTTTGTGTATGCCACAAAATTGTTGGCATAATAATGCTTTGCTGAAATTGTTTGTGTTATATAATTGTGACATCTCATCATGTTAAGTCCCATTTTAGGTAGTTGATTGTAATGTTATTATATAGGTGTCAAATCATACATTGATTTTTAAATAAGTGAGATCGAACTTTATAAATAACAGTAGAGAACAGTAATTATAACTTTTATTAGATCTTTTAGAGTAATAATACAAATGTAGCTGCGTTTTTCTGGTAATGATATCAAAGTAACCTAGTAATACCATATGTAGTATCAGAGCAACATAGTAATACCATGTAGCGTTTAGACACTGCAGCATGATGTGAGTCCTTACGAGAATGTTAGAATTTTGAATGGAAGATTGTGACAACTCGAAAAGTTAAGTCTAACATGGGGTGGGTGGATAATAATGGTATTATATGGGTGTCTAATCTCTTATTGATTACTTATTATCTGACCAGCTGCTTTGGCCTCCAAGGAGGTCCCAGTGGTTCGGCCATGGCTTTGCCTATGGTTGGGTCTTTGGTCAGAGCCTCACTCTTTTCTCTCGTCGGCTTCTACTTGCGGTGAAGTGAGACAAGAAAGGATGAGAACATTCAAATTGAGCCACCTTTGGTAGGACTTGTCCTTCTAGTCTATTGTAAGAAACTCGAACTGCTCTTAGAGACTGGCAGGAGTAAAGGCTTATTGGAAAGTTATCAAAAAAGGTATTAAACCCTAGATCAATAGTTGTAAGTTGACGAAGAGTGGAGAAGTTAAAGATGGAGATGTCTCCTTCAATGAAATTGATTCGTAAAATCAAGTCTGTGAATTTGTGCAATTCATCAAAGATGGGGGCAGAGAACTTGTTAAGGAGTTTGTATTAAGGAGTAAGTACTTTAACTTGGAGAGCTTTCCAATATTTGCTTGGAGCTTGCCACTCAATTCATTTCCGTATAACTCAAGGTTGGTGAGTTTTGTAAAGTTCACAATATCACTGTTGATGGATCCTGAAAGGTCATTGGAAGGTAAGGAGATTTCTTCTAGCCCCGTCGCATTGTAGATATCATGAGGAAGCAATCTAGAGAGTGAGTTAAAACCTGCCCGGAAAACCTTTAGCTTGGAACATGACCCCAGTCCACTAGGAACTTGGCCACTATGAAGATTATGAGAGAAATCAAGGAGCCTGGCAAAGAAAGAATTGGTGCAAGGATAGGAAGGAATAGGGCCTGCAAAATTATTGTTGTTGACATTGAGCTCAATCAAACTCCATGCCCTTTGAAGGAATGAAGATTGGATTGTCCTGTTGAAGTGATTGCTAGATATTTCAACTATTTCAATGGAGGTAGGCCACCCAGATATATTTCCAAATAGACGGTTGTAGTTCAAATTAAGGACCTTGAGTTGATTCAAGGAAGAAAACAATCCTACAGGGAGAGGACCCGAAAGTTAATTGTGGGAGAGATCGAGGTGAGAGAGATATGTAAGGTTTCCAAGAGAATGAGATATACTTCCTCTGAGGCCTTTATAGGGTAACCAAATATGGGTGACCTGACCTTTATCATCACAAGAAATACCTTCCCAATGGCAACAATCAATGGAAGACGAATTTAATGGAGGCCGGAGGAGAAGTATTAAAGGGCAAGGACAAGAGAGAGCTGCGGTCTGTTTGGTTGCACGCATGATTTGCAGAGAAAATGCCAAAGAGAAACAACTAGGTGAAGAGGAGAAGACGAGGCATCAAGTCTTGCATGGTTCTTGTTTGATAACTCATACCAGAGGAAGCATGCATATAGTTTTGTATCATCTCTTTTCTGGACCAAAAGAATGGAAGGCAAAGTTCTTGAAGAAGCAAGAAAAAAATTGCAAGCGTATATAACGAGGAAATGTTTTGATCAGAGATGACGACTTTCCAACGTAAGACTTTTTTTTTTTTTTTTTTTGGATTAAAATTGATAAATAATAATTTTATCATTAATGGTATTACGAATTAGTTCAACGTCGTAGTCTGGTGAGAAGAAATTGGAAAGAAGTAGCTTGTCGTTTTGGAATTGATAAAATTCAATATTGAAGGCTGCATTGTCAACTGTCCAATGGATTTTCAACATTTCATTAATTAGTTGGAATATTTGAATGCATTCCCCATCATTCCCAATAAGATAGCTGCCCTCATTTTATTAATTTTCAAAAATATTCTACGCAAATTAATTGGTTAAAAAAAAAAATCAAATAGTTTATGTTAAAGTATTTTCTTAAATGATTGGTGGCCAACTCGAGATGCTCTATACCACCTAAAAATTTGAGAAAATTGTCAAGAAAAAAAAAATTGGTCCAAGTCCAACTCAAGAATTTTGGCCCAGCCCCAAACCAAAAGAATTTGTTCTTTACAAGCCCAAACAAATCTGTCATGGTTTTATTTGAATTAAGACACGTTTGACGACCAATTGAAGTTCAAAAAGAAATTTGTGAGCATGGTTTTTACCGGGAGGGGGTGGCCTCACGCCTCTTCCTCCCGGTGGTATTTTCTCTCTGGCTTCACGTGACTTAGGGTATTTTTTGTTCCTCTTGGGTTGGTCTAGTGGAGTTTGTATTTTTGCTTAGGCAGCTGTTTTACTAAGTCAGATTCTTCTGACTTAGAGAGTTAGAGGGTCCTATTCCTTACTTTCAAGTTGTAAGCCTATGAACTGTTTGTAGTATTAATGATAGCACATGCTATTTTGTTAAAAAAAAAAAAAAAAGTGCTTCTAGATTGTGACGGACGAAAAAGGACAGGCATACGTATCTATAAATTATTTTTTCAAAAAAGTAAGACGAAATGACACGAAACTGACGCTGACATGGACTCAAATACAAAAGGACAAAACATATACTTTTTCATGATTCAAAAAAGACGAAACGACACGCATGTTGGCTTTAGCTAGAAGGAAGATTACATATATTGTTTTTTAATGTTCTCTCAAAATTAATATAATTTTTAAAATTATTATTAAATTAAAATTTAATAATAATTTATTACAAATCTAATGATAATTTTTTTTTAAAAAAAAATTTAAATTAATTTTGAGAAGGAAACAAAAGAGACAAATATTTTTCTTCTCATGTATAATTTATAAACATAATTATTTAAGAAGTGGTGCGTTTATATTCAAGTCATTATCAAAAACGTGACTTGTTTAACATTTTCAATCAAGCGGCCAAGTCGTTATAAAATAAGAAATGACATTTATGAAGTGTAAATATATAGGTCGGCTAATTAACAACTTTTTTCCTTTAGAGTGGGTTTAACCTCGCCATTTTCTCAAGCCAGAAAATAGCCATAAGAAGTGGTGCGTGCTAGCTGTTTTATCTTCGCAAGAAAAGTCAAGGGCTAATTTTCAACAAGAAGAGTCGGCAAAACCTAATCGAATGACTCCAGGCAATCCCACTAGCAAAAACGAAAGAGGTAACATCTCATCTCTAACTATATATATATATATATATACTTGCAATTTGGGCAAACTTATGTGCATCATCTTTCTCTTGCTTCTTCTGCAAAATTGCCTTCGATTCTTTAATTTGGCCCCAAAAATAGGTACCAATTTATCATGCTTCTTCTGGTATGAGTTATCAAACAAGAATCATGCCTGACTTGATGCCTCCTCATCTCCTCTTTATCTTGTTTCTCTTTGGTATTTTCTCCACTAATCATGCCTGCACCCAAATAGACCGCGACTCTCTCTCGTCCTTAGCCTCCAACTGGTTGTCTTCTCCTCCACTAAATTGGTCTTCCATTGATTGTTGCCAGTGGGAAGGTATTTCTTGTGATCATAAACGTCAAGTCACCCATATTTGGTTACCTTCTAAAGGCATCGGTGGAAGTATATCTCTCTCTCTTGGAAACCTCACACAGCTCTCACACCTCAATCTTTCCCACAATTCACTTTCGGGTCCTCTCTTTACAGGATTGTTTTCGTCCTTGAATCAACTCAAGGTCATTGATTTGAGCTACAACCGTCTATTTGGAGATATATCTGGTTGGCCTGCCTCCATTCAAATTGTTGACATATCTAGCAATCACTTCAGCGAGACAATCCAATCTTCTTTCCTTCAAAGAGCATGGAGGTTGACTGAGCTCAATGTCAGCAACAATAGTTTCACGGGTTCCATTCCTTCGTTTCCTTGCAGCAATTCTTCCTTGGTTAGGCTACTCGATTTCTCCCGTAATCATCATATTGGCCATATTCCCAGTGGATTAGGGGCGTGTTCCAAACTAAAGGTTTTTCGGGCAGGTTTTAATTCTCTCTCGGGACTGCTCCCTCCTGATATATACAATGCAACAAGGTTAGAAGAAATCTCCTTACCTTTCAATAATATTTCAGGATTCATTAGTAGTGACATTATGAACCTTGCTAAACTCACCAACCTTGAGTTATCTGGCAATAAATTGAGTGGCCAGCTTCCTATGAATATTGGAAAGCTCTCCAAGTTAAAGTATTTAATCCTTCATACAAACTCCTTAACAGGTTCTTTGCCCCCATCTTTGGTGAATTGTACAAATCTCACTACATTGATTTTACGGTTCAATTTTCTTGAAGGAGATATCTCTATCTTTAATTTCTCGAGTCTTCATCAACTTACTATAATTGACTTGGGGTTTAATAACTTCTCCGGTAACTTGCCAGTATACCTTTACTCATGCAAGTCCTTGATTGCAATTCGACTAGCCGGAAACCAACTAGAGGGACAAATCCTCTCCGAGGTGCTTCAATTGAAATTCTTATCTTTTCTTTCTCTTTCTTACAATAGGCTAACCAATATCATAGGCACAATCAAGATTTTGATGCGTTGCCAGACGCTTAGCATTGTCCTCCTTGGAGGAAATTTTCCACACGAGGTAGTGCCAGGTGAAGACAATGTTTTTGGTTCTAATGGATTTGAAAATCTCCGAATTTTTAGTCTTAGTCAATGCCAACTAACGGGTCAATTTCCTATATGGCTATCTAAGCTTAAGAAGCTAGAATTTTTGGATCTAAGTTTCAATCGTATCACAGGCTCAATTCCTGGTTGGTTGTCGATTCTTCCAAAGCTCTTTCGTTTAGACTTATCCAATAACCTCCTTTCAGGTGAATTTCCAAAGGAACTTTGTGCATTGCCAGCATTGGTGTCACCAAAGGCTATAGTAATCAACAGTTATTTGGATTTACCAATTTTTAAAAAAGACACATCAGGTATATCAAGTACACAACAATACAATTTACTCTCAAACATGCGACCAGCAATAATTGTTGGAGGAAACATCCTTAGTGGAAACATCCCCATTGAGATTGGCCATTTGAAGATGCTTCATGATCTGGATCTTAGTCATAACAATTTCTCAGGTAGCATCCCTGACCAAGTGTCCGAGCTCACAAACTTGGAAGAATTAGACCTCTCTGCTAATTGGTTGTCTGGCCAAATACCTTTATCATTGAGTAGTCTACATTTCTTGTCTAAGTTTAATGTTGCAAACAACAATTTGCATGGACCAATACCATCAGGAACTCAACTTCAGAGCTTTAATGCCTCTGCATATGAGAACAACCCTGGACTTTGTGGCCCTCCACTTCCACATGAGTGTGCCCATATTGTTAGCAACAACAAAGACTTTCATGATGACGACAATGGGCATAGAATCCCATGGTTTCATGTTACTGTGGTTCTTGGCTTCATTACAGGCTTTTGGGGAGTTTGTGGTCCATTACTTTTTAGCTATAAGTGGAGAGTTGCATATTTTGAATTTATGAGCAGCATAAAAGATAGATGTATAATCCTCTTCTTTAAAATTGCATATTGGTCGTTTTAGAGGCTATTATCAATTGGTCGCTTTATAGTCTTGCATCATTTTGGTTTCTCGAGTTTCAATTTGAATAATTTTTAAGGCTTTGTTACTTTTTTGGCCATTTGCTTCAATGTGATCCCCTTGTCCTCCTGACTATTAATCAAGGGCGGTTAAAGCCAAAACCTTTATGAGAAAAAATAATTTTAAATTTCCAACCAAAAGAAATAAGAATAATGATAAGACCATCTTTTGATCTTTTTTTTTTTTTTTTGTCATCTCAAAGTTTATGTGACTTTTAAAATCACCATTAAATTTGAGATTGACCATATTGCACTCATAAACTACCAATTGTAACACTCAAGCCCTTAAACAACCAATCGTGGGTAAAAAAGTCCTTCGGTTAGCCCAATTTGTTAAAATGGACGGAATCTCGATCATGCAACAAGTTGTTGCTTTCAAAAAGATATGACAGGGTTTGGTCAGTTGAAGTCACTGTTGGTCTGTGGTCTGGGTTCTTTCTTAACATGCTCTTGATTAATTGTTTCCTGAATTCCAAATTCCATCCAATCTCAGTTGTATAATTCCTTCTTGTATATTTGCTTTTGTAGACTTCCTTACAGAAAAAATATTACTTTCACTTACAATGCAGAAGAGTACACAATTGGAAGTGGTGATATGTATGATCGGTTTATTTTGTTAACAAGTCCTGCCAAATCCTGTTTCATTAATTTGTCAATAATCTGATTTAATGTAACTACAGGATTTCTTTTTCATGAGAAACAAATAATTGTTCCCACGAATGGCGCCAAACTGTTGGTATAGTTTCTAGTAAGGTGCATGTGAATCAGCACGTCCTTCTCGTGTTCTTCAAGCTTTCCTCAAAGATCCTGCAAGACAAGTAGAGTTAGAAGAGATTTTTCCGGGAATCTTACTCCGATGCTTAAGTTAGTGTTTGGGAGAGATAGTCTACTTTTATCATTTGAAATTTTTCCATCTTATACTTGGAGTATGAGATGTATTTATAGTGCTGAGCTTGCTTAGCAAGCAAGCAATTCCTCGGGTCCTACGCTTGGGAATCACTCCTTGTCCTGTCATCCTTATCACCTGCACTTGCACTGTCATCCTTATCACCTACAGGAGATATTTTCAGCGATCTGCACAAGGCATTGTGGTACATGCACTTCGGCTTCGAGTTCCTGGGACATGCTTGTCCCTGGCCTTAGCTTTGTAACGGCCCAATTCTTCTTGGGCCGATTCTGACCTGATCAGTCCATCACTCTCCGGATGGGCTGGTCTAAGTAAGGATTTATTCCCAACACTAGTCTTTGGTCAATTTTCTATGTCGAAAATGTCGTCCAAGTATTTAACTCTTGGTCATTTTTCTCTCAATTTTCCCTGAAATCATCACAAAAAAGACTCCAAAGGTTGAGGGATTTGGCATCTTAGCTTAGCCAAGCTCGCTAAACGGGGACCTTTTCTTTTTCAGTAATTTTATTCAAAAAAAAAGATCCTAGCTAGAATTACAACAAAAGGGGCCATTGGTTATCATTATCTTAATAATTATAAATAAATGACATATTACTTTTTTATGATTCATAGTTTCAACAGGTATGTAGACTTAGCAACACTCAAATGAAATGGCTCAAAGCAAATCCACTAGTAAATAGAAAATAGTTAACATCTCATCTCTAACTAAAACAATTCCTCGTTATATATACTTGCAATTTGGGCAAACATATATAGAGAGGTATACAAGCTTCAATCTTCTGGACCTTTTCTTTTCATTGCTTTAATTTGGCCCAAAAAACAGGTATAAAAGCATGATGTGAGTCCTTAAGAAAATGTTACAAATTTGAACAGAAGATTGTGACACTTTGAAAAGTTAAGTCTACCATGGGGTGGGTAGATAGTGATGGTATTATATGGGTGTCTAATCTCATATTGATTACTTATTATCTGACCAGCTGCTCTGGCCTCCAAGGAGGTCCCAGTGGTTCGGCCATGGCTTTGCCTATGGTTGGGTCTTTGGTCATAGCCTCACTCTTTTCTCTCGTCGGCTTCTACTTGCGGTGAAGTGAGACAGGAAAGGATGAGAAACATTCAAAGGGCAGAGGGCGTTTGAGTCTTTGACAGCTACTCTTTCCATAACGCCATGAAATCTGTTGAAGTCAAGTCAGCAGCCTGCAACTACCTTGAATATTTGGCCAAATTGCACAGGAGGTTATGAATCTATTATCTTTTTTTTTTTTTTACAAAAAATAAAAAATAAAAAATTACATATTGGTCAATCTAGAGCCTATAATCAATTTGTTTCTCAAGTTTCAACGATTTTTTTTTTCCTAAGCCAATAGGGAAAAGGTTACAAAGGGGTCTCAAGTTTCAACTTGAATAAGTTACTTCTCTTTGTTGGCTGGATATTCCATTAATCATGACACACAAGGGCTACTAAGAAATTAAGCTGAAGCAAATCAGCACTTATGAAACAATATTCGTTGCTGCAAGTTGCCAAGTGGGTATTGTTAGGTAAAAGAGAGGACTAATTTAAAACTTATAATGAAAGATCACTCACTATTTGGTGTACGTAGGAATGATGTTAATGACTCTCTCCACTGAATTTGATTATAAGCTCTTAAAAATTGCTCAGTTTGATTAAATTTGCCCACAAAAAATCTGGGTTGTATAATTGACATGATTAACATTTGAAGTTGCAACTGCTAGAACGAGAGAAAAGAATAGAAAAAAAAAAAAAAAAAAAATCAGATTTTGCAGCTCCCAACTTCCCTGTTTTTCGACTCTGTTTCTGCAGAAAATTGCAACATATTTTCTTTCAATAAGAACTGATTTGCTTTTTTTTTTTTTTTCTTAGCTTCCCTTATTTTTTAAAGACGGAATATCCAGACAACAATGAAAACTAATTCTTTCAAATTGAAAATTGAGAAACCAAATTGATAACAACTCTAGAGCAACGAATATGTAATTTTAAAGAAATGTGCAATCTGGCCAAAGACACTGCTAGGCAGACATTAATTTATAAATCAGAGGACCACAAACTCCCCAAAAACCTACAATGAAACCGAGCACTACACTAACTGGAAACCATGGGATTCTAGGCCCATCTTCCTCATCCTTAATGTCTTCATTGCTACTAACAATATCGGCACACTCATGTGGAAGTGGGGGGCCACAAAGTCCAAGGTTTCCCTCATATGCAGAGGCATCAAAGCTTTGTAACTGAGTGCTTGATGGTATTGGTCCACGCAGATTATTGTTTGCAACACTAAAACGAGACAAGAAATGCAGCCTACTTAGTGATTCCGGTATTTCGCCGGACAACCGATTTGTAGAGAGATCCAGTACTTCCAAGTTTGAGAGCTCAGATATTTGATGTGGAATGTTGCCTGAGAAGTTGTTATGCCTGAGATCCAGTTGACGAAGCAACTTCAAACCACCAATCTCAATAGGGATGTTGCCACAAAGACTGTTGTTTGCAATTTTTATTGTTGGTCGCATGTTCGAAAGAACATTATACTGGCCTAAGGTACCATCTCTAGCAGAAAAAATAGGTAAATTCAAGTAGCTATTGTCTACTAGAGTCCTTGCTAATACTAATGCTGGCAATGTACAAAGTTCCTTCGGGAATTCACCTGAAATGAGGTTATTAGATAAGTCTAAAGCGAAGAGCCTTGGAAGAGTTGACAACCAACTAGGAATTGAACCTGTGATACGATTGGAAATTAGATTTAGAACTTCTAGCTTCTTAAGCTTAGATAGCCATATGGGAAATTGGCCCATCAATTGGCAGTCACCAAGACCCAAAACTCGGATATTCTCGAATCCATAAGAACCAACTATACTATCATCAGTTGGTATTGCCTCGTGCAAAAAATTTCCTCCAAGGAGGACTACGCTGAGAGTCTTGCAATGCATCAGAATCTTGATTGCCCCTGTGATATTGGTTAGCCTATTATAACTAAGTGCAAGGAAAGACAAGAATTCCAATTGAGCCACCTCTGGTAGGACTTGTCCTTCTAGTCTATTGTAAGAAAGTCGAACTGCTCTTAGGGACTTGCATGAGTAAAGGCTTATTGGAAAGTTACCGAAAAAGGTATTAAACCCTAGGTCAATAGTTGTAAGTTGACGAAGAGCAGAGAAGTTAAAGGTGGAGATGTCTCCTTCAAAGAAATTGTGCCGTAAAATCAAATCTGTGAGATTTGTGCAATTCATCAAAGATGGGGGCAAAGAACCTGTTAAGGAGTTTGTATGAAGAAGTAAGTACTTTAACTTGGAGAGCTTTCCAATATTCGCAGGGAGCTTGCCACTCAATTCATTTCCATATAACTCAAGGTTGGTGAGTTTTGTAAGGTTCACAATGTCACTGTTTATGGATCCTGAAAGGTCATTGGAAGGTAAGGAGATTTCTTCTAGCCCCGTTGCATTGTAGATATCACGAGGAAGCAATCCTGAGAGTGAGTTAAAACCTGCCCGAAAAACCTTTAGTTTGGAACATGACCCCAGTCCACTAGGAACTTGGCCACTATGAAGATTATGAGAGAAATCAAGGAGCCTGACAAAGGAAGAATCGGTGCAAGGATAGGAAGGAATAGGGCCTGCAAAACTATTGTTGCTGACATTGAGCTCAACCAACCTCCATGCTCTTTGAATGAATGAAGATTGGATTGTCCCGTTGAAGTGATTGCTAGATATGTCAACTATTTCAGTGGAGGCAGGCCAGCCAGATATATCTCCAAATAGACGGTTGTAGCTCAAATCAAGGACCTTGAGTTGATTCAAGGAAGAAAATAATCCCATAGGGAGAGGATCGGAAAGTGAATTGTGGGAGAGATTGAGATGAGAGAGATATGAAAGGTTTCCAAGAGAAGGAGATATACTCCCTTTGAGGCCTTTATAGGGTAACCAAATATGGGTGACCTGACCTTTATCATCACAAGAAATACCTTCCCAACGGCAACAATCAATGGAAGACCAATTTAATGGAGGAGAAGAAGTATTAAAGGACAATGACAAGAGAGAGCTGCGGTCTGTTTGGTTGCACGCATGATTTGCAGAGAAAATGCCAAAGAGAAACAACAAGGTGAAGAGGAGATGCCGAGGCATCAAGTCTTGCATGGTTCTTGTTTGATTACTCATACCAGAGGAAGCATGCATATAGTCATGTATCATCTCTTTTCTGGACCAAAAGAATGGAAGGCAAAGTTCTTGAAGAAGCAAGAAAAAAATTGCAAGTGTATATATAACAAGGAAATGTTTTGATCAGAGATGATGACTTTCCAGCGTATGACTTTCTTTTTTTTGGATTAAAATTGATAAATAATAATTTTATCATCAATGGTGTTACGAAGTTCAACGTTGTATCTGGTGAGAAGAAATTGGAAAGAAGCGCAGCTTGTCGTTTTGGAATTGATAAAATTCAATATTGAAGGCTGAATTGTCAACTGTCCAATGGATTTTCAACATTTTTCATTAATTAGTTGGAATATTGGGGGATGCATTATTGCATTATTTGAATACAATCCCCATCATTCCCAATAAGATAGCCGCCCTCATTTTATTAATTTTCAAAAATATCCTACCCAAATTAATTGGTTAGTTTTAACTCTTCACACTTGTCCATTTTAATGATAGAAAAAAAATAAAAAATTAAATAGTTTATGTTAAAGTATTTTCTTAGTGGCCGAGACACTCTACCCCACCCCAAAATTTGGGAAAATTGTCAGGAAAATAAATAAATAAATAAAATAAAAATTGGTCCAAGTCCAACTCAAGAATTTTAGCCCAGCCCCAAACCAGAAGAATTTATTCTTTACAAGCCCAAACAAAAAACTCTAGGCCCAAGCCATTAAAAAAAAAAAAAAAAAAATCTGTTTACACCTCATCATTTTCCCAAAGTTAGGCTTGGGTTTTTAAGCAAAGTTACCTTGCTGGCTGACGTGAGATTAATAGATGGCTTAGCGGTCCCCAAGAAATAGCTCAAGCGGTTGGAGACTACGTCTCGTGAAGCGGAAGTCACTAATTTAAATCTCCCCTCCCCCTCTTGTGTGGACATGTCAAAAAAAAAAAATAGATGGCTTAGCGTGCGTTTCGGATTGTGATTTTATAAGTAATTAAGAAGTATGATTTTAAATCAAATCGCAGAAAATAAATCGTTTGAAAATTACGTTTTTAAAAAATTACGATTTGAAAACACAGAAAATTATTTTTTCAAATTGTAGAAAATGCGATGCTTTTTTGAAAACGTAAAATTTTAAAGGCTAACTTGTAATTTTAAAGGTCAAATTATAATTTTGTCAAATATTTAATTGCGTTTTTAAAACTCAATTTTTTAAATCACATATTTTAAAATTATTATTTTAAATTCGCATTATTTAAAATCGTAAATTCAAAGAAATTTTGGAAAAATAATTTGGAAAACTGGTGCAATGAATCTTTGAATCCGTAGCATTTGCAATAAATCCGTGAAGATCAGAACAAAGACCACAATTAGTCACCCTGACCAACTTTGAATGGACCAAAAAAAAAAAAAACCCACAATTTAGAGTAGGTAGCATTTATTAATGTTACTGCTTCATCTGATGATGTATGGTGTTTACTTTTTTTCTTTTTTTCTTAAATAATTAAAAGAATGGGCAACGATAAGTTAGAATCTTTTAGTGGAATATACCCATGCCATGAGGCAGAGAAACTAATTCAAAGTATTGCTAAAAATATAATACATTTGCATTATTTAGTATTCTAAGCAATAATCATTTTCGATAACATTTTGAATCACTCAAAAGCTACGTTATTAAGTTACGCACTAAGTCCTAAAAAGCTCACCAAGCCAACACCTAATGTTCGGGAAACTCCTTGAAACTCTACATCACACAAAATCTAAAGAAAACACTAAGTTAAACTTATTTCTACAAGATTTACTAAAAATGTCCAAAATATGAGTTTAGCGATTTACCTCAAAATGTTCGGTCAAAATGTAGATCGGGCTTTGTGGATCATGTTACTGAAGTCGGTTTTGAGATTGGACGGTTGGATTTTCGTGGATCATGGTTTTTATGGTGAAAAACTGAGAGAGAGGAGAAGGAGATTCGGAGAAAAGGGCATGAAAGGGCTCACTGTCACACCCAATAAAAACTCGACACGTGTCCATTACAATTAAAAAAATATAAAATCTAATGCAAATGTAAATAAATAAATAAAAATATTAGTTTTAAAAAAAAATAAAAAAAAATACAAAGGGGAGACTGTCCCCTTTAGGGCTGGTGCGCGACCACCCCTAAAATCCGTACCCACCCCTGACCACTAGGGTGGCCGTGCGCCACCCCCTGAGGTGGTCTGGGGTGGCCTGGCCACCCTCACTGGCAGCCACCCCTTTGTATATTTTTTATTTTTTAATTTTTTTTTAAAACAAATATTTATATTTATATTTATATTTTATTTTATTTTATTTTTATATATTAATAGACATGTGTTAGCTTCCTATTGGGTGTGACATAACTGACTAACGAAATCTGTTAACCTAGTGGATGAAAAATTGATCCAGGGAGTGATTCGTAATTATTGTTTACCATGATGACTTTCTATGAACTTTTTGAACTACAGAAAAAAAAAAAAAAATTATTGCCAACTCCAAGGACTAATGGTGAAATTATCCCTAAATCAAATTGTAGAAAATGAATTATTTAAAAATTGTGTTTTTAAAAAATTATGATTTGAAAACGCAGAAAACTGCTTTTTTAAATAGCAAAAAATTGAATTTTTTTTAAAAACATAAAATTTTAAAGGCTAATTTGTGATTTTAAAGGTCAAACTACAATTTTACCAAATAATTAACTGTGCCTTTAAGAATTTTTTTTTTTTAAATTACACATTTTAAAATCCTACTTTTAAAAGGTTACGATGTGAAAACCCTTGGGTGTGTTTTTTAAAAGTCATAAATTAAATAGGATACATTTTAGCGATGTTGGAATTTGATAGTTCTCTTGGGAGGCGTGGCAGCATGACGTAGATTGCACTAACCAAACCAATTCCATGCATAGCTGGCGAAACCTTGCTGCAGCCTGCACCAATTAAGACCTCAAATCAGTGAATAAAAGAAGAATTCTTTGACTTGAAAATTTGTCCGTTGGTTTACCAGAATTACAACAAAAGAGTCCATCGGTTTGTCGTTGTCAGAATAAATAAATTGCATACAACTTTTCTATGATTCATACTAATTTTCAACAACATGACTCGGCAAAAACCATCTCAAATGGCTCCAACCATACCACTAGCAAAAACGAAAGAGGTAGCCTGTTTGGTTGCTGTTTCAGAAACAGGTTTTCTGTTTTCAAAACAGTGAAACACGTTTCAAATGTGATTAGGCCGCTTGGGTAAATGTTTTGAAAACAAAAACAAGTGAAAACAAAAACCAGGAAAAACACAAAATATGGAAACATCTTTAAGATGTTTTCAAAAACGGTTTTCTGTTTTCTTAAGAAAACACGGAGAACACAACAACCAACTTAAGTGCACAGTAAATAATACAATCTCAGATCGTGGGTTCGAAACTTCAAAGGTATTTTTCATCCTTCTTCTCCAGTTCTCCTTCACTCCCACGCCCAGTCGCTTATCTCTGAAAGCCCAACCTCGAGCTTAGAGACCAGTACTGTTTCACTTGTTCACACATTCCTAAAATCTGAAAAGCCCCCCAAAATGCAAACGGTTGTCCTAGAATTTTGAAGCTATGATGGTACGGATTCAACAACAACAGCAACTCTCTCTGCGAAACCATTCCACCGTCGTTGCCTCTGATGCTCAGGTACTTTTCGACCTCCACTCCTTTCCTGCTCTATCATCTCCACTTAGACAGATCACTCCATGTGTCTCGTCCCCTCCACTGGAAACGCCAGGACGAATAGCAGCTGACCCGACCCGAACTGGTTGATCGGATTTCTCGCTTCGTCGTCCTCTGACGGTTCGATGCCCTCGACGACCTTTCCTTCGAGCTTTCGGGCGTGCTATTGGAACGAATTGGTCGATCTCTGTAGAAACAATTACTCGGCGTTTGTTGTTTGGGATGAGCTCGTTAGAGTTTATGCGGAATTCACGTTTTCGCTCACTGTTTTTGATATGATTTTGATTCTTTGAAGGTCTATGCTGAGAAGGTTGAAGTTGTCCTGTTCTAAGGGCATGTGGCAGTTGATGAAGTGGTAGCAGTGGGGGTGTGTTCCAGCTGGAGCACTCTCCACTCTCCTCCTCTCTCGTTTATCTCTCTTGTCACTCTCTCATGTTCATTAAATCTTAGTGGAAAGAAGAGAAGGACATCCCCCAATAACTTGATGCTACTAATGTCTTTTTTTTTTTTTTTTAGAAATTGATGCTATGATGTTGAGAATGGTGTTGATCTCTTATACTTGAAAAGGCTGAGAAGGTGAAAAAATAAAACATTGAAAACAAAAAATATGTAAAATTTATAAATATATTTTATTTTTATTTTTTCTTCAAAAGTGAAAACTGTTTTGAAAATAGTTGTCCAAACGCCTTAATCATTGTTTTCTATTTTCAAGAACTGTTTCTGGAAACAATTTGCCAAACACTTTTTTAATGAAAAAACAACAAAAACCGGTTTTCTGATTTTGTTCTCGAAAACAGTTCTCAAAAACAAAAACAAAAACCAATTTGCCAAACAAGCTCGTAACATCTCATCTCTAACCAAAATAGTTCTTCGTTATATATACTTGCAATTTTGGCAAACTTATGTGCATCATTTTTCTCTTGCTTCTTCTGCAAATTTGCCTTCCATTCTTTAAGTTGGCCCAAAAAATAGGTACCAATTTATCATGCTTCTTCTAGTATGAGTTATCAAACAAGAACCATGCCCGACTTGATGCCTCCTCATCTCCTCTTTACCTTGTCTCTCTTTGGTATTTTCTCCACGAATCATGCTTGCACCCAAATAGACCGCAACTCTCTCTCGTCCTTAGCCTCCAACTGATTGTTGCCAGTGGGAAGGCATTTCTTGTGATCATAAACGTCAAGTCACCTATATTTGGTTACCTTCTATAGGCCTCACCGGGAGTATATCTCCCTCTCTTGGAAACCTCACACAACTTTCCCACCTCAATCTCTCTCACAACTCACTTTTAGGGCCTCTCCCTAAGGGATTGTTTTCGTCCTTGAATCAACTCAAGGTCATTGATTTGAGCTACAACGGTCTATTTGGAGATATATCTGGCTGGCCTGCCTCCATTCAAATTGTTGACGTATCTAGCAATCACTTCAGCGAGACAATCCAGTCTTCATCCCTTCAAAGAGCATGGAGGTTAATCAAACTCAATGTCAGCAACAATAGTTTCATGGGCGCTATTCCTTCATTTCCTTGCGTCAATTCTACCATTGTTAAGCTCCTCGATTTCTCCCATAATCTTCATAGTGGCCTTATTCCTAGTGGACTAGGGGCATGTTCCAAACTAAAGATTTTTCGGGCAGGTTTTAATTCTCTCTCCGGTCCGCTTCCTCGCGATATATACAATGCGACGAGGTTAGAAGAAATCTCATTACCTTCTAATGATCTTTCAGGACCCATTAGCAGTGACATTGTGAACCTTGTCAAACTCACTAACCTTGAATTATATGTCAATAAATTGAGTGGCAAGCTCCCTGAGAATATTGGAAAGCTTTCCAAATTGAAGTTCCTAATCCCTCATTCAAACTCCTTAACAGGTTCTCTGCCCCATCTTTGATGAATTGCACAAATCTCATACAACTGATTTTACGGATCAATCTCTTTGAGGGAGATGTGTCTTTCTTTAATTTCTCTGGTCTTCATCAACTTACTGTAATTGACCTTAGGGCCAATAACTTCTTAGGTAACTTGCCAGTAAGCCTCTACTCATGCAAGTCCCTGATTGCGGTCCGATTAGCCCGAAACCAACTAGAGGGACAAGTCCAACCCGAGGTGCTTCAATTGAAATTCTTATCTTTCATTTACCTTGCTTACAACAGGCTAACCAATATCACAAACGCAATCAAGATTCTGACTCGTTGCAAGACACTCACAATAGTCCTCCTTGGAAGAAATTTTCTACATGAGGCAATACCAGTTGATGGCACTATAGTTGGTTCTGATGGATTTGAAAATCTTCAAGTTTTGAGCCTTAGTGAATCCCAACTCACAGGTCAATTGGCTATATGGTTATCTAAGCTCAAGAAGGTAGAAGTCTTGAACCTATATTCAAATCGTTTCACGGGTTCAATTCCCAGTTGGTTGTCAACTCTTCTAAGGCTCTTCCAATTAGACCTATCTGATAACCTTATTTCAGGTGAATTCCTGAAACAACTTTGTTCATTGCCAGCATTAATGTCACCAAAGGCTCTAGATAACAATAATTATTTGGATTTACCAATTTTTGTCACAATAGCAAGTACTATCCAATACAATTTTTTCTCAAACCTGCGACCAGCAATATTATTACTTGGATACAACAGTCTTAGTGGCAACATCCCCGTTGAGATTAGTCGTTCGAAGATGCTTCATTATCTGAATTTGAGTCATAACAACTTCTCAGGCAACATTCCAGACCAACTGTCTCAGGTCACAAACTTGGAAGGATTAGACCTCTCTACGAATCAGTTGTTCGGAAAAATTCCGGCATCACTAAGTAGTCTTAACTTCTTGTCTCATTTTAGTGTTGCAAACAACAATTTGCATGGACCAATACCATAAGGCACTCAACTTCAGAGCTTTGATGTCTCTGCATATGAGGGCAACCCTGGACTCTGTGGCCCCCCACTTCCACATGAGTGTGCCCATATTGTTAGCAACAACAAAGACTTTCATGACGACTACAACGGGCATAGAATCCCATGGTTTCACATTACTGTGGTTCTTGGCTTCATTATAGGTTGTTGGGGAGTTTGTGGTCCATTGGTCATTAGTTATAAGTGGAGAGTTGCATATTTCCGATTCATGGACCACGTAAAAGATAGGTGTATAATCCTATTCTTTAAAATTGCATATTAGTTGCTTTAGAGTCTGTTTTCAATTGGTTGCTTTACGGTTAGTCATCAATTTTGGTTTCTCAAGTTTTAATTTGAGCAATTTAAGGGAAAGCTTGTTGTATTCTTGATACTATGTTGTTTTTTTAGCGGCTGTTTTGGTTTTAGTAGTTGTTGTTTGTATGTAAGTGTTGTTGTTATGCTGTTTTGTTGTAGTTGTTTGGTGCAGCAATAGGTTCTGCTGCATTTTGTGTTCTGTTGTAAGTTATGCCAGTTTGTAGCATTTCTTGTGTTTGGTGTGCTTCTAGTTGGATGTGTTCCAGTTTTCACTTTAGGGGTGTATTCTTTTTTTGGGTTATTTATAAAGCTTTAATTTATCAAAAAAAAAAAAAAAAAAAGTTGCGTTCAATGTGATTCCCTAGTCCTCACCTTCAATTGTCTATGGGGTTTTGAATTTCGGAATTGAAAAGCTTGCTGTTATTTTTGATGTAGGGTAAAGTTTGATAAATTCAAGATTATTCACCGTAAAGAATTGATTAGGTCGAGGAGAGTTACTACACCTATACCTGATGAAACTATATGCATGATCCTTTGCATTTGGACCATAATGAAACGATTCAAACTGAAATGGTGAATCCAAACGCGTTCTCATCTCAAGTTTAGTTGAGCTTTCTAAAGTTATCGAAATAAATAAATGGGTAAAGTATACTTAGCCTTCTTTAACTACTATTTACACATTCTCTAAGCTACCACGTACCAACGGTGACACACAGGCTCCGAGGCTCCTTAAACTACCAATTGTTGGTTAAACAAGCTCTTCAATCCACCCAACTCGTTAAAATGGACGGAATCTCATTGTCATGTCATAAATGTGCATTTTTTAGACCTAATATGACGATCGCATATTTAGGTATTCGCGATTGCAAACATTTTTTTTTTTTTTTTGGATGAATAAACACAACAGTTCCAGAACAGTGGGATTAAAATCTCACTATGAAAATATTCAAATATCTTATAATTTTCTACTATGAGAGTGAAGCAAGGAATAATGATGGTTTCCACTAAAGCAATTGACTTGGAAATACTACACTACTCTATTTCCTAAATGACTATGTTTTGAGCATCACGAACATCTTGTCTTATTTGACAAGCAATACAAAAATTTTCAACTTTATTTTCACAATTTTTTAAAAAATTCAACACTGAAATATTTTATTTTATTTTTCCACCTTTTATATCACATCAATAATTTTTTTATTATTATTCAAATAAAAAAATTCACTACAATGCGTAACCTTTTCACTTTCTATATATATTCCTTTTACTTTATATCACATCTATCACTTATTACTAGCTCAAAAATTATTTGCACACTATTTTGTTCAATTGACTCACTCGCCAAACATGTCAGAGTTCCTCACTAGTCACAGCGATCGAGAGCAATCTAGCTAGGATTCTATCTTTATTTATTATTAAATAAATAATAATCAGAAGGAAGGTTCATGGCAATAAGGTTATGGAAGCTTTATCCGAGTGTAATCACCAATGCACTGAAGATAAGCTTTAAGCATGCATTTACGCAAACTTCACGTGTTTGCTTTGTGAGAAGAAAAAGTAACAAAATTATTTTTGGAGTTACAAGAAGACTCATTAGTGGCCGTCACTTCATGGCGACTTAACTTTATTCACACGAAGAAAGAGCAGAAAAAGATTTCAGTCAAATTAGTCGAAATCTAACCATCTGTGTCAGGATTTCTTGGTTCATTGACAAAATTTTGTCAAATTACCGTTGATGATTTTATCGTAAGAACTAAATGTCGAAAATATTTTTAGAAAAATAATTTTTTTAAAAAAATAATTTTTTTAAAAATATTTTATGTCGAAAAACATTTTACGTTGAAACAAATAAATTACTAATTTTTTATATTTTCATCATTTTTACAATTAATTTCCTAATTATTAAAACTCTCAATTTGTTTATCTAACTTAAAAAATAAAATAAAAATTACAAAAAATCCAAAGCATACCAACGACGAGATATATCATATATGGAAAGTTTTATGGAAAAGAACTTTCTTGTTGGAAAGTTAAACGTGCTTCCAAATAAGGACGGAGTTAGAAGTTTTTATAGACAAGGGCCAATGGCCAAAATTTTTTTTTTGGTATGGGCCAAATAAGCTAAATTTTTATTTGGAAAAAGTACACATAACCCCTTCAAACTACCACATCATTGTCAATGTACCCCCCAAACTACCAATTGTGTCAATCTCCCCCCTTAAACTACTAGAAAATGTCAATGTCCCCCTAATGACAAAAATGCCCTTCATAAAATTATTAAAATAAAATAAAAATTTAAAAAAATTATTCAAAAAATATAAAATAACAAAAAATTATTCCAAAAAAAAAAATTAAAAATTAAAACTTTTTTTTATTTTTATTTTTAAATAATAATTTTCAGTTTTTTTTTCCTTTTTTTTTTTTTTAAAAAAAAATTGTTCTTTTTCGTTTTTTTTTTTAATTAAATAAAAACTGGCTTTCTTTTCATTTGTTTTATTTTTTAAAAAATAAATAAATAAATTTCAGTTATTTTTTGTTTTTTCGTTTTTTTTTTCTTTAAAAAAAATGTTCTTTTTCGTTTTTTAATTTAATAAAAACTGGTTTTTTTTTTTTTTAAAAAAATAAATTTCAGTTATTTTTTGTTTCTTCGTTTTTTTTCTTTAAAAAAATTTGTTATTTTTCGTTTTTTAATTTAATAAAAACTGGTTTTTCTTTTTTATTTTTTTCATTTGTTTTTTTTTTTTAAAAAAAAAAAAATTCAGTTATTTTTTGTTTACTTTTTTAAAAAAAAAAAATTAAAAAATTTGTTCTTTTTTTTAAATATTTTTTTTTTCGTTTTTTATTTAATTATTTAATTATTTTTTTATTTAATTTTTTTAGTTTTAGTTTTAATTTTTTTTTGTATTTATGAGGACATTTTTGCCTTATTCAAAAAAAATTAGGGTCATTTTTGTCTTTTTGTTAGTCTTAGGAGGGACATTGACATTTTCTGATAGTTTAAGGGGGGAGTTTGACACAATTGGTAGTTTAGAGGGTACATTGACAATTGAATGGTAGTTCGAGGGGGTTATGTGTACTTTTCCCTTTTTATTTTTACCTTATATTTTTTAATTGGGAAAAGTACACATAACCCCTTCAAACTACCACATCATTGTCAATGTACCCCCCAAACTACCAATTGTGTCAATCTCCCCCCTTAAACTACTAGAAAATGTCAATGTCTCCCTAATGACAAAAATGCCCTTCATAAAATTATTAAAATAAAATAAAAATTAAAAAAAATTATTCAAAAAATATAAAATAACAAAAAATTATTCCAAAAAAATAAAAATAAAAATTAAAACTGTTTTTTATTTTTATTTTTAAATAATAATTTTCATTTTTTTTTTCCTTTTTTTTTTTTTAAAAAAAAAATTGTTCTTTTTCGTTTTTTTAATTAGGGATAAATACCCCATTGGTACCTGAGTTTTATGTGTTTTTAAATTTAGTACCTCAGTTTTGTTTAGTATCATAGGTGGTACCTGAATTAAGGGTAAAAACCCATTTGGTACCTCTGTTAGATTTTCCGTCCAAATTTTAACGCCTCGCCACGTGTCAACCGCTGAGGTTGACACGTGGCACTACATAAAAAAAAATTAAAAATTAAAAATTAAAATCTTTAGAAAATGATTAAAAATAATAAAATTTTAAAAAAGAAAATTAAAAAAAGAAAAAAGAAGAGGGGTGGCTGGGCCACCTCCTTGGCCAAAATGGGGGTGGCCAAGGGGTCTGACCGGTCTGGGGTGGCCGAACCACCCCATAGGAGGTGGTTCGGCCACCCCACAGTTGAAAAAAAAAAAAATAAAAAATAAAAAAAATTTGAAGGGTTTTGGCCCTAGGGGGTGGTTCGGCCACCCCCTAGGGCCAAAACCCTTCAAAAAAAAAATTGAGGGTTTGCCCTTGGGGGTGGCCGAACCACCCCCTAGGGCCACGGGGGTGGTTCGGCCACCCCCAGACCGGCCGGACTGGGGGTGGCCGAGCCACCCCCGTGGCCCTAGGGGGTGGTTCGGCCACCCCCTAGGGCCAAAACCCTTCAAAAAAAAATTGAGGGTTGGCCCTTGGGGGTGGCCGAACCACCCCCTAGGGCCAAAACCCTTCAAATTTTTTTTTTTTTTTTTTTTTTTTTTTTTTTCAACTGTGCCACCCCAGACCGGCCAGACCGGCCAAGGGGGTGGCTGGGCCACCTCCTTGGCCAAAATGGGGTGGCCGGCCACCCCCATGGTGGCCAAGGGGGTGGCTCAGCCACCCCTCTTTTTTTTTTTTTCTTTTTTTAATTTTTTTTTTAATTTTATTATTTTTAATCATTTTCTAAATATTTTAATTTTTAATTTTTAATTTTTTTTTATGTAGTGCCACGTGTCAACCTCAGCGGTTGACACGTGGCGAGGCGTTTAAATTTGGACAGAAAATCTAACAGAGGTACCAAATGGGTTTTTACCCTTAATTCAGGTACCACCTATGATACCAAACAAAACTGAGGTACTAAATTTAAAAACACGTAAAACTCAGGTACCAATAGGGTATTTATCCCTTTTAATTAAATAAAAACTGGTTTTCTTTTCATTTGTTTTATTTATTAAAAAATAAATAAATAAATTTCAGTTATTTTTTGTTTTTTCGTTTTTTTTTTCTTTAAAAAAAATGTTCTTTTTCGTTTTTTAATTTAATAAAAACTGGTTTTTTTTTTCATTTGTTTTTTTTTTAAAAAAATAAATAAATTTCAGTTATTTTTTGTTTCTTCGTTTTTTTTTCTTTAAAAAAATTTGTTATTTTTCGTTTTTTAATTTAATAAAAACTGGTTTTTCTCTTTTATTTTTTTCATTTGTTTTTTTTTTTAAAAAAAAAAAAATTCAGTTATTTTTTGTTTACTTTTTTTAAAAAAAAAAATTAAAAAATTAGTTCTTTTTTTAATTTTTTTTTTCGTTTTTTATTTAATTTTATTTAATTATTTTTTTATTATTTAATTTAATTTTTTTAGTTTTAGTTTTAATTTTTTTTGTATTTATGAGGACATTTTTGCCTTATTCAAAAAAAAATTAGGGTCATTTTGTCTTTTTGTTAGTCTTAGGAGGGACATTGACATTTTCTGGTAGTTTAAGGGGGGAGTTTGACACAATTGGTAGTTTAGGGGGTACATTGATAATTGAATGGTAGTTTGAGAGGGTTATGTGTACATTTCCCTTTTTAATTTTTTAGAAAAAAAAAAATTTCTACCTAATAATTTTTTTTTTTTTTTAGAAAATTGTGAGGGGGCATGGCCCCTGCCAGCTCCCCCCTCCCCCCTCCCCCCGTCCCTGATCATTGTTATTTAAGAATGGAAATGGCTATGAAAGTGACCAAACAACTTTAAGAGTTTTGAGGTAAAGTAATAAAGTTAGAATTTTTAAGACCCCTATATACCCAAGGCTCATAAGGTAGGTGGCTTTAAGACCCTAGGACTCATAAGAGATGAGTAGGTGGTAAAAAGTTCGAAGCTTGGGCGGAGAAAAAGCTCAAAAATTGTTTTAAATGATAATTAGGATTCATTGACTTAGGAAAGTGACTAATAATAGAATAAAGAGCTAGACTTTTCAAGGAGACCAAACTTGAATTTTGTAGGCAAGGTAAGTAATCGCCCTTAAGAACGCCTAAACATTTAACTCTGGAGCATGTTTATCTTCATCGCTATAAAATGTGCATTTTTAACGTACATGACATATCTTTAACATATGTCGTGAACCCTAACATTTTGAGAAATTTTTTATTTAAATTACAATTATATTCACTATATTTTATTCATGAACGAAATGTTCTCAAAATCGAAATTATTAATAATTTTATGGCATGCCTCCATGGGAAAAATGGGGTGAAGAATCTTCGGCATGTGCATGCTAGTTTATATGAACTTGATCTTATGATCCAATTGTAAGATGACTGAGATTTACCATAAATTAGACGGCTATTGTGACTAGTGCAACCACTCACAGGTGGGTTCACCATTGTGGCATCACTAGTTGTGTGCTACCCAGGATATCGACCTAATCGAGAAACTGGGGAATAGTTGGCTATGTACAATACCGGGGCACAATGATTGTACCATATGTATTATGGGACACGTATACCCTACAATGAAGGAGATAAGGGTACAAATAGGCCATATTGAGGATAATTTTGACAGTGATACATATATTGATTTTATATTGCACACTTCATCAGCATGATGTTCTGTCTTTAACTCCTGCATGATTTCCTAAGTACAATACCTGAAACTAGCTGTTCAACACAATGTTCTTAACTAAAAAAGGTTATCGTGATACTTCTTTTAAACATAACTTGTCTATAAATGCATGCTTTTAACCTTAATCCTATTTTTGCCAACTTATACTGTTTTCTACGCACAATTATCCGTTTGACTTTTATTATCGACTTAAATTGGATTTGTTGCATGGGCTAAGTTTCGTTGAAAATTTACTTACTAAGTCATGGATTTACATAATTTTCAATTCTAAAACAACCATGTTTTACAAATTATTAGGTACGTGGTAGTATTGAGAGAGAAGGCGAAAGGTTTTCCCTGGCCGGATTACAAATTACTAGTAATAGCTTATATGTTTATTTATTTAATTATTGTAAATTAAGAGATAAGAACAAATTACTAGTATAATTTTGCTGCATATATTATGATAATTATATGAAAACATCTCAGGTTAATTACACGTTATTAATTTGATTGGGGGTACCACAACAACAACAACAATAATAATAATGAAGACGCCAATCTAGTAGAGGTGTATTTAAGGAATTTTTTTTTTTATAAAAAAAAAAAAAAAAAAAAATTAGTTCACAAGGTTACATCATTCAATCATACGACAAGCTTGTTACTTTGCCATTAAAAAGTCGACCTATGGGAAAAATATAAAAATTTGAGCAAGCAATAAAAAAGAGTGGAATCGTGCTTAAAGTAAATGAAGCAACGCATTTTTTTAGCAAAGGAATGCTTAAATATAAGCAAACCATCACTCATTTAAATGAGATCATTACTTAAAGATGAACCCCCATTAAGTGAAACAGAAAACTTAAATTTCAAGTATGATTTGTTTTCTTTTTCTTCTCCTTATATATTATTCTCTTCTTTTACCACTTTTGGCCTAGATTGAAGAACATTAAGTATTTGAATAAGATTAAGGGTTAAATACCTTTAAGGTCCATGAGTTTTGACAACTTTATTTTTTAGTCCCTGAGTTTCAATTCGCATCACAGATGATACATTAATTTTGGGAAATGACCAAATTGGTACCCCGGTTAACTTCTCCGTCCAAAAATTAACGGTCCGCCACGTGTCAACCTCAGAAGTTGACACGTGGCACTATATAAAAAAATAAAAAATAAAAAATAAAAAATCTTTAAAAATTAATTAAAAAATTTAAAAAAAAAATTGAAAAAACTAAAAAAAAAAAGGGGGTGGCTTAGGCCACCATGGGGGTGGCCGGCCACCCCCATTTTGGCCAGGGAGGTGGCCGCCCTGTCTGGGGTGGCCGAACCACCCCCATGTGGTGGTTCGGCCACCCCCTGGACAGAAAAAAAAAAAAAAATTGGGTTTAGGGTTTTGCCCTTGGGGGTGGCCGAACCACCCCCAAGGGGCACGGGGGTGGTTCGGCCACCTCCAGATCGGCCGGTCTGGGGGTGGCCGAACCACCCCCGTGGCCCTTGGGGGTGGTTCGGCCACCCCAAGGGCAAAACGGGAAAAATAAACCCTAAAAAAAAATTTTCCGTTTTGCCCTTGGGGTGGCCGAACCACCCCCAAGGGGCACGGGGGTGGGTCGGCCACCCCCAAGGGCAAAACACTAAACCCAATTTTTTTTTTTTTTTTTTTTTTTTTTTTTTTTTTTTTTTTCTGTCCAGGGGATGGCCGAACCACCACCATGTGGTGGTTCGGCCACCCCAGACCGGCCGGCCACCTCCCTGGCCAAAATGGGGGTGGCCGGCCACCCCCATGGTGGCCAAGGAGCCAACCCCTTTTTTTTTTAGTTTTTTCAAATTTTTTTAAAATTTTTTAATTAATTTTTAAAGATTTTTTATTTTTTATTTTTTTATATAGTGCCACGTGTCAACTTCTGAGGTTGACACGTGGCGGACCGTTAATTTTTGGACGGAGAAGTTAACCGGGGTACTAATTTGGTGATTTCCCAAAATTAATGTATCATCTGTGATGCGAATTGAAACTCAGGGATTAAAAAATAAAGTTGTCAAAACTCAGGGACCTTAAAGGTATTTAACCCTAAGATTAAAATAGATTTGGTGGGAGTTGCATTTACGAAATAGCTAGATCCAAGTGGACGAGTAATTTATCAAAAGGTTTGAGAAACCCTATCAATGGTGTTTAAGACAAACAATTGCCGAAAATGATTTTTCCTCAGTTTAAAAATGGTGTGAGGTATTCTCATGTATAAATAATTTTCAGTGCATCTTTGCAATTAATTACAGATTCTGGCCTTGTAGGAAAGTTTACGAAATGTAGCCATGATTATCATCTCAATATTCTAATTGTTAAAAACTTGCCATCGATCAGAGGAGAGATTTTGTGCATGCAATGGTAACTTGCAGCTGGTAGGTGGACTTTCCATTCGACTAAATCCAGTTCAGGGTGTGAATTCGATCGAGAGTTCAGGATGTAATAAATCATTAAATTTATTACAAATTTAATGATAATTTTAAAAGTTAAATTAATTTTTGAAAAGAAAACAAAAAAGTCAAATATTTTTGTTCTCATGTATAAACATGATAAAAAATTGCTAAAAGGAAGTGGTGCGTGCCGGCTGTTTTATCTCCGCAAGAAAAGTGAAGGGAGGCGTGGCAGCGTGACGTAGATTGCACTAATCAAACCTTTTCCGTCGTGGAGGCCAAAAAGTCAATCCCATGCACAGCTGGCGAAACCTTGCTGCAGCCTGCACCAATTAAGACCTCGTTTGGTAAACGCTGCACCAATTAAGACCACAAATCAGTGAATAAAAGAAGAATGCTTTGACTTGAAAACTTGGCCGTTGGTTTGCCAGAATTACAACAAAAGAGTCCGTGGTTTGTGGTTGTCAGAATAAATAAATTGCATACGACCTTTCTATGATTCATACTAATTTTCAACAAGAAGACTCCGGAAAACCCAAATCGAATTGCTCCAACCAATCCCACTAGCAAAAACGAAAGAGGTAACGTCTCATCTCTAACCAAAACAGTTCTTCGTTATATATACTTGCAATTTGGTCAAACTTATGTGCATCATCTTTCTCTTGCTTCTTCTGCAAATTTGCCTTCCATTCTTTAATTTGGCCCAAAAAGAAGGTACCAATTTATCATGCTTCTTCTGGTATGAGTTATCAAACAAGAACCATGCCTGACTTGACGCCTCCTCATCTCCTCTTTACCTTGTTTCTCTTTGGTATTTTCTTCACGAATCATGCCTGCACCCAAATAGACCGTGACTCTCTCTCGTCCTTAGCCTCCAATTGGTCGTCTTCTTCTCTACTAAATTGGTCTTCCATTGATTGTTGCCAGTGGGAAGGCATTTCTTGTGATTATAAACATCAAGTTACCCATATTTGGTTACCTTCTAAAGGCATCGGTGGAAGTATATCTCCCTCTCTTGGAAACCTCACACAACTCTCACACCTCAATCTCTCCCACAATTCACTTTCGGGTCCTCTCTTTAAAGGATTGCTTTCGTCCTTGATTCAACTCAAGGTCATTGATTTGAGCTACAACCGTCTATTTGGAGATATATCTGGTTGGCCTGCCTCCATTCAAATTGTTGACATATCTAGCAATCACTTCAGCGAGACAATCCAATCTTCTTTCCTTCAAAGAGCATGGAGGTTGACCGAACTCAATGTCAGCAACAATAGTTTCATGGGCCCCATTCCTTCATTTCCTTGCAACAATTCTTCCTTGGTTAGCCTCCTTGATTTCTCTCGTAATCATCATAGTGGCTATATTCCCAGTGGATTAGGGGCATGTTCCAAACTAAAGGTTTTTCGGGCAGGTTTTAATTTTCTCTCAGGACCGCTCCCTCATGATATATACAATGCGACAAGGTTAGAAGAAATCTCCTTACCTTTCAATAATATTTCAGGATTCATTAGTAGTGAGATTATGAACCTTGCTAAACTCACCAACCTTGAGTTATCTGGCAATGAATTGAGCGGTAAGCTCCCTATGAATATCGGGAAGCTCTCCAAATTAAAGTACCTACTCCTTGATGGGAACTCCTTAACTGGTTCTTTGCCCCAATCGTTGGTGAATTGCACAAATCTCATAGAATTGATGTTACGAGAAAATTTCCTTGAAGGAGACATCTCTAACTTTAATTTCTCTGGTCTTCATCAACTTACTATAATTGATTTGGGATTTAATAACTTCTCTGGTAGCTTGCCAATAAGCCTTTACTCATGCAAGTCTTTAATCGCAATTCGACTAGCCCAAAATCGATTAGAGGGACAAATCCTACCAGAAGTGCTTCAATTGAAATTCTTATATTTCCTTTCACTTGCTAGCAATAACTTAACCAATATCACTGGTGCAATCCAGATTTTGAGGCGTTGTAATACACTCAACATTCTCCTTCTTGGAGAAAATTTTATAGACGAGGCAATGCCATCTGATGATAAGATAGTTGGTTCCGATGGATTTGAAAATCTTCGATATTTGGATCTTGGTGCCTGCCAACTGACTGGGCAGTTTCCTATATGGTTATCTAAGCTTAAGAAATTAGAATGTCTACATCTATATTCAAATCATATCACAGGTTCAATCCCTGGTTGGTTGTCGACTCTTCCAAGGCTCTTCCGTTTAGACTTATCTAATAACTTCATTTCAGGTAAATTCCCAAATGAACTTTGTGCATTGCCGGCATTAATGTCACCAAAGGCTCTAGTAGACAACAATAAATTGGATTTACCAATTTTCGCCACAACAATTACTACCCAATACAATTTTCTCTCAAACTTGGGACCAGTAATTTTTGTTGCAAACAACAGTCTTAGTGGTAACATCCCCGTTGAGATTGGTGGCTTGAAGCTGCTTAATGGTTTGGATCTTAGTTATAACAACTTCTCAGGCAACATTCCAGACCAACTATCTGAGCTCACAAATTTGGAAAGATTAGACCTCTCTGAAAATCAGTTGTCTGGTGAAATACCAGCATCATTAAGTAGTCTACATTTCTTGTCTGATTTTAGTGTTGCAAACAACAATTTGTATGGACCAATACCGTCAGGCACTCAACTCCAGAGCTTTGATGTTTCTGCATATGAGGGCAACCCAGGACTTTGTGGCCCCCCACTTCCAGACGAGTGTGCCCATATTGTTAGTAACAATGAAGACATTCGGGATCAAGACGATGGGCCTAGAATCACATGGATTCCAATTACCGTGGTTCTCGGTTTCATTACAGGTTTTTCAGGAGTTTGTGGTCCATTACTTTATAGCTATAAGTGGAGAGTTGCATATTTCCAATTCATGGACCATGTAAAAGATAGGTGTATAATCTTCTTCTCTAAAATTGCATTTTGGTCGCATTAGAGTTTGTCATGAATTTGCTTTCTCAACTTTTAATTTGAAATAATTTTAAGGTTTTGTTAGTTTTCATATTTTCAATTTTAGTTCAATGTGATCCCATTGGTTCCCACCATTGATAAAACAAAACAATTACGGGGAAAAAGAATTTAAAATTTTCTAAGCTAAAAAAATAACAACATTTCAGCCTTTCACCCGATAAAAAGAAAAAAGAAAAAAAGTGCAACAAGCCTGTTTCGGCTCCTCTTTTGTTTTGTTATGCTTTATTGCTTTTCCCTTTTGGACAACAGTAGATGATCCAACCATTCCAGGATAATTATGTAGATTCTCACTGGTTATTATCTAACACATAAAAACCTCAGCCTAATACCTCTTTTATTACAAAATTTTAAGCGGATAAAAAATGATGAATTCAAGTAAAAACAAATTAAATAAACAAGGTTTCGCTTGGTTTGTAGAATAGACATTTGAAATGGAATGACTATTTCTATGGATAGTTATTCTTTTATTTGTTAGGAGTCTATTCCTTAGAATAGTTGTTTTTATTGAAATAAATACTTTCTTACGAAGATGAATACATATTTCATTCATAAAGGAATAGACTACATTTTCAAAAAAAAAAATAAAAAAAAAATAAACTTATATTATTTTTATTTTCTCTCAAACTTTAAAAGAAAAAAAATAAAATTAGAAAGCCTACGTGAATACAGTAGGAGCTGGAGGTGGTCACACCACTCCCAGAACACCTCATGGTGGACCCTTTATTATCATTGAGGGTGGCCTGTCCACCACCGATAGGCTCCGAGGGTGGCCGACCACCCACCAGTATTCACGTTTAGTTTCTTTATTTTTATTTTAAAAAAGAGAAATAATGTGGGTTTTTTTAGTAATTTTGATTCGATTCTAATTTAAGTATATTTGTTGTCACCAAACCAAGGAGTATGAATAACTATTTCATTTTACCCTATTTTATACCTAATGATAACTATTCTATTTCCTAATAGAATACTTATTCCGCATACCAAACGAAGCCCAAACATTTATAATATACCTATTCATAGCCTCTTTTATCAAAATAAATAACTAAATTAAAAATAGGATCGGTGAACCATATTAGTTTAATTCACACCCAAAGAGCTTTTATGATTTGACCACCACTAAAAAAAAAAATAGTAGGGTTTTTTGACATGTCTACAGTAATCTACTTTTTGACATGTTACTAATTAATGACGTGTCAAAAAGTAAAACGTCAATAAAATATTTATTGACGTGTGGAATTTACCATGCCACTAATTTGTGACATGTCAAATTTCACACGTCAATAAATAGCAATGTGTGACATGGCAAATTCCACACTTCAATAAATAGCAATGTGTCAAAAATTGCCATGTTGCTAAATTTGAAGTCAAAATTTAATTTTAAAAAAATATATTGAAATTAAATTTATTATTAACGTTAGGGGTTGGCAAAACCGTGCAAAACCGTGCAAAACCGCACCGACTTGCATGAACTGCATCGCCCCGCCCCGCCTCTACCGGTTTTTACGTTGATATTTGCAGGCACGGTTTGGATTTTTTCCAAACCGGGCAGGGCGGGGCGGGGCACGGGTTTAGGATTTTTTCAACACCGAATCCCAGCCCCGCCCCGCACCACACCACATAAACCTAAAACACGTAAAAATAAAAAACCCTAACCCCCCTATTCGGAGACTCCAGCTGTCCCTCACGAGTCACCCTTTCTTCCTCTTCATTAGTAATACTAGCTTTGGATTCTTTGGCTCTGAGGAGGACTGTAGGAGGATGGGCCTGGACAGTGGCTGAGATTTGTGAAAAGATAAAAAGAAGATGAAAGGAAAAGAAGAGACAAAACCTGAAAGTTTGAAACAGTGAAACACACTAAAACCTGAAACTTTGAAAGGAAAAGAAAGAGACGAAGCCACATGGGTAATCTAAAGGTTGAGATACATTTTCTCAAAAAAATAAAAGAAAAAGAAAAAGAAGGCTGAGATACATTATTGAAGGCTTGAAGGGTAAAATAGTGAATGGGGTAGGCTGGAATAATCTAGAAGTAGAAGCCACGTGGCGGACGGAGATTGATTATTTTTCAAAGTGTTTTACAGGCAGGCTACAGATGTTAACAACTCACCCACTCCAAAAGGTGCGTCAAGCTATTTGATAAATCATTAAATCAGGCTGCATACTGATATGGTGCGTTTAGGAAAGGGTGGAAATAAGTAAAGAACAAGTTGAGAACAGCTCCCACAGGCCACACATACGGTGCGTTTAGGCTGGCTCTCGGTCTTTCTCTCTAGAATCTTCTTTCATTTTCCTCATCTTCTTCGTCCATCTCTCTACAAGTATTGGCTCTTGGTCCTTATCACTCACTCTTCCACTTGTTCTTCTTCTTCTTTAGTTCTTCTAGGGTTTGCGGAATGGCGACCATGGAGAACGACGAGCGTGGCTCACTGGTTGATTGCGATTGCGTCCTCCGTTCCTCAGCTGACCATAGGTTGGTGTTTCTCTGTTGCTTAAATTTCTCTATGTTTTGTTTGGTTCCTGAGAAAATCGTTGATTTGTTTGTGATTTGGATGGTTGCTTGTTTGTGAGTTCTAGGTATTGAATCTGGCTTTCATTCCTAGATCTAAATATTGAACCTACCTTGCCTCGCCCAACCTGCACCCCCCGCCCCGCATCATCCCGCATCGCATGGATTTTCCCTTTTTATGCGGTTCGCGGGTGTGATTTTCACAACCAGGAGGGGTGCTGGGCGAGGGCAAAAATGGCAGAAATCCGCCTTGCCCCACCTCGTGCACACCCCTAATTGATGTGGCAATAATAAATTTGGCTCGTCAAAAATTAGTGCCAAATTAACACGTCCATACTTTATTGACGTGTTGTTTTGACACGTCAATAATTATTGACATGTTATTATTTTACACGTAAAAAATAAACAAATAAATTATATTAATTATGTGTGTTTTTTTTTATTATTAAATATTGACGTGTAAAATTTAATTGGTATACCCTATATAGTGTATAATTATATCATAGCAGTTTAGGGTTTTTTTTTTTTTTTTTTTTCTCTATATATAATGATTATTTTAATTAGAATTAAATAACTTATTGCAGAGAAATTAAATTGAATTTTTAGTGCTTTAAATGTCGTCATATATTTTGGTTTAAGTATTGTACAACTTAAATTCAGTACAAACTAATTAATTAAGTTGTTTCTATAAGAGAAATAAACAAATGAAATGAGTAAAAATAAAGGGTCACGGGGTAAGATTAAAAGACGTTAATTGTTATAAATGAATGCGTGGTTCAATGTAGCATTTGATGTGGCTGAAGTGTAAGAAGGAACGGACGGGATTGAATCTCATAAATCCAATGACTGAAAATTATGGGTGGAATTCAATAATGTTACTTAATTGTATATAAATATTAGAGTATACTTATTTGTATAGTTACATATAGTATGTTAATAGAAGTATAAATATATAAGGGGTAATTACCTTTTCCCCCCATCAACTATCGGTCATTGTCAACATGTCCCATGAACTGACACTTTGACAAAAAAAAAAAAAAGCATCAAACTACCATCTTTATACACTTTGAACCATTCCGTCAGGGAATTCCGTTAATTTGGATGGAATATGCGATTTTTGAGCGTTAATTTTAGTTTAAAGACCAAAATGCCCTCTACAGTAATTAATAAAAAAATATTAAAAATATTATATATTTAAAAAAAAAAAAAAAATCTGAGGGGGTGGCTGCCACCCCCTTTGGTGGAGGGGGTGGCTCGCGGCCACTCTGGATCTTTTCTAGGGTGGCCGCGCCGCCACCCAGCTTCCCGGGTGGCCCCCGAGCCACCCTTAATGGTGGCTCCAGCCACCTCTGGGGTGGCTCGCGGCCACCCTTGAAAAGATCCAAGGTGGCCACGCGGCCACCCAGCCACCTCAGGGGTGGTTGCCGCCACCCCCTTTTCCTTCAGTTTTTTTTTTTTTAAAGATGAGGGCATTTAAGTCATTTTAAAAATTGAGTTAGGGCATTTAAGTCTTTGTATGAATTAGATTGACGGAAGGGGCCAAAGTGTGTAAAGATGCTAGTTTGATGCTCTTTTTTGGTCGAAGTGTCAGTTCATGGGGGCATGTTGACAATGGCCGGTAGTTGATAGGGTGTAGTTGATGGGGAGAAAAAGTAATTACCCCAATATATAATGATTTAATGAATAATATATAAGCAAAAATAATATGTATATGTTATAGTTATAATTAATATGTATGGAACGTGTTAATAATTGAATAATTGAATATTTTCATAATTTCGAAAAATATTTGTTTTTAATGCGAAATGTGTTATGATCCTTAATTGTGTCTCACATGGGTTAAGGCTAATATTAACCATGAGTATAAAAACTATGGGCTATAGACAGTCCTTCATAACTTGAAGTTGTGGGCTATGGAAAGCTGGCTCTGATACCACTTTGTCACGTGCGTACATAATCTGTGTTAGGGAAAATATTAGTTTATCAAAGCCCATCAAAATCATTTGGGCCCAACAGGTTCAACCGACCCGACCACCCAACTCGGGTAGTCGACCTGGATACCTTGTAACACTCGAGTTCGCGAACATCTAGGGATTACCCGAGATTTAAGGGACACGACGCACGATACATAACTAGATCGTGCGCCCGAAGTTTCTCCAACAACATGTCACCTATAAAGGATCGTGCGCCCGAGATAGGCGGTCATAGAACCCGAAATGTCCGTGCGCCCGAGGCCACGTCTTCCTCAACTACCGATCCCCTCACAAATCGGGAACAATCCTAACTGCTATTCAATCTCTATAAATACCAGAATCTCTTCAGATATTGAGGTACATTCTATGCTTCTAAAAATGACTGCGCTCATATTCAAACTATCCTCTGACTTAAGCATCGGAGCGGGATCGTTGGCACCCTCGACGCAGTATTTATTATTTTTGCAGATTATGAAGTACAAGGTGAATCATCAGGCCACGTCATCATGCTGGAAACTGTATCAATAGTTTGGCGCCGTCTGTGGGAACGACAAATCGTTTCTTGCAAAAAATAAAATTCAGAATGGTGACTATGTGATCAAACTGTTCACGTCTTTAAAATCATGGCTATGACTGGCTGAACACGCCTCCTTCCCCAAATTGTTCATCATCCGTGGCAAATATCTGCTGATCTACAGTAGATTTGCACAGATTTATGTTTATACATCTCAATTTTGCATCCAATCACGCCAAATCAGTGCTGGCCTTTGCCAGATATGCAGATGTACTATCATCCAGATCTACATAAATCTGAGTTCACAAACAAGTGATCTGCATCCAGCTATATCGAACGTGCTTTAACGCGCATCAAACCAATGCTGGACCTCACCGTATATACCAGACCAGATCTACAATCAACCTATTCGGTGATGTCCAATCCACGATAACATACATCAGATCCATGTTTTCTCATGGGAAAAAATATATAAAGTGGAAACTCAGAGGCCAGATCGTGTTCCTACAATTCTTGCAACACTTGTTGATGCAGATCTGGGGTTATGCAAAAAAAAAAAAAAAGGAAAAAAAAAGCTCCAGATCAACACACAGGTGATGACATCACATGGCTTTAAATTTCTGTTGGCAAGAACTTGGAACAACGATGAGTTGCTGGAGACCGAAAAGGTGTCGCAATGATGATGTCACTCACGGTCCAGAGATACCATGCCATTTTTGCCGGATTTCCAGATAAGTTAACTATTTGCTTTGTGATTTACAACACCCAATTATGTTTTATAAACATAGCCTACGTAGATGCCTTATTATTTCCTTCTTTTAAAGATAAAGACAAAAAGTACATATCAAAAGCAAAAAGAGAGTTGACCAAGTCCTCTTTAACAATGGACAAACCTTTGCAAGAGTCTTTCATAATTAAAAACCTCATTGAAGTGATGCCAAGAGGAATCACCCACCTTGACACCTGTACATGCTGGTGATGACAAGGGCTTACCATTTGCATTAAGTTCATCATAAAAATATCAAGTGTTGACGATGTCTCAGCTTGCCCAGTTTGTTTGACGGACTTAATCCCAAAGAACACCGAAAATGAAAAGACGTTATCTTTGAAATTTGGATTTCCTTTTCGTAAAAATATATATGGTTTATACATTCATTGTCTTCACTTTTACATACTCATGTTATCTTTAACCTCAAAAAGGAGATTTTGATCCAAGAAGAAGACCCTAGTCTTCCTATCCTTTTCTTTTGCAGCTTCGGACTACAACTCCAGGTGCCACGTTCTGTGCTCTGGAAAATACGATCCACAATCGATAACTGCTGCAACAGCAACCTTGTCAGCCGAACCAAAGATTTCCTATCACAGATTGATCTTGATATGCACCACGGGAATTGCATAGAGCTATCAACTTCTATCTCCATACGTTCACTTGGTATCATGCGTAGACGCCATGACAAAAGGAAATATAGGCAAACAAACAAACTCAAGTATATAGCTGAGACGCTGCAATACAATAGAAGCAGCAACAACAAAAAAAAGGGACCTAAACCATATCGTAAAAAAAAAAACTCATTTCGGTCCGAACTGGCCCCGCGGGTTAGATCGACTCCTAGAACGTCGCCTCTTCGGGTCAGACTTAGGATCGGGGAAATTGGGGTGCATCCCTCGGCCGTTACCTCGGAGGACCCGTCACCCCAGCCGGTCTCTCCCTGAAGGTCGTTCGGAGCTCAGATTTCAGCTCCAGTCCGATCTTCCTTTGAAGATCCAGCCCTTTACGCCATGACTTGTTCGGTGAAACAAAAGGTCATGACGACGGTTAATGGGTCTGATCTGCAGACCTTGAGATGTTGTCCAACGATGCTGATGAGTTCCGTTCCCAGACTTGTGAAGTTCAATCATGGGTGGCTTGGCTTCTCAAGCTGCTTTTTCTTTCGTAGATGTCACCGAACGCCACCGGCTAGAACAAAACGAGACCGCAGTCACAAGAGTAACTGAGGTTAGATTTGAACTCAGCACTCATTTCGACAGTCAGGTTGTGTCTTTTTCTTTGTTGTGTTGCAAAGGAGGACCGTATGGAAGAACTCGATGAAGGTTGATTTTTGGGGAGCTTGATTTTTGGAGCTCCTAGATTTGGGCCATGGATGAGGACTGCTCTAACAATGGACCAAAGGTTTCGGCTATTTGATCTTATACCAAGCTTTCGGCTGGCACTGGCATTGATGCAGAGGATTTATCATCTTCATCGTCTCCAGCCTTCTCAAACTACAGCAAGCAAGTGCCTTTGAAAACACCAGTCCGAGGAGTATGAGCAGCTCAATTCCAAGCTCACACTTTGAACTCATATTCTGAGCTTACACTCCAAAAAAAAAAAAAGAAAAAAAAAAGGGCTAGTGAATAGCCCAAGTTTCAACACACAACACATATGAGCTAAGGATTCCATCCGAGCTGAGGATACCATCCGAGAAAATGATGCATTCTGAAGTCAAGGGTGCAATTCGAGCCGAGGATACCATCCGAGCTAAGGAAACCATCCGATCTGAGGATCAACCTGAGCCAAGGGTCCATCCCGAGCCAAGAATACAATCAGAGCTGAGGATCCCATCCGAGTCGAGGATCTCATCTGAGCTGCCAATCATCCCGAGCTGATGATCCATTCCTAGCCGAGGGTACATTTCGAGCCGAGGATCCCATCCGAGTCGTGTATCATCCAAAGCCAAGGGTGCATTCCGAGCCAAGAATCCCATCCGAGCGGAGGATAAATTCCGAATCTCCCATCCGACCAAGGATAAAATCCCTACCCAAGAGTAAAATTCGAGCCAAAGATACATTCTAAGCCTAAGGTCCAATTTGACCGAGGGTCTAATCGGAGCTCCAATCTAAGCTGAGGATAAAAATTGAGTCTAAGATAAATTCCAAGCTGTGGAAACATCCCGAACCAAGGGAATAATCCGATCGAGGCTTAAATCCAACCAAAGGTCCAATTTTCTTGAAGGGTCCAATTTTTTCGAGGGTCTAATTTCCCGAAGGCTCAAATTTGACCGAGGGTCTAATCCGATGGCATATTTCAAAGGTCTCTTCCGAGAAGCGCCAATGCACAACGTCATCAAAATATTGAGATATGTGCCGTATAGACAAAGGCGAGGCTAATATTTCAGGCCAGACGTTTCTATCAAACGAGATCAGAAAATTCAGAAAAAGGCTCGCTCGTGAGCAAAACATGGCCAGGCAACTTCACCATACCCATGCTCTGTCAAGCTTCTCCACAGCCCTTTTGAATCCTATGTCCCAACGATGGGAGGAACTCCACGGAAAAGCTCAAGAGGAGAAAAAGACAAAAGTCTCATCATGCCTCGAGCCGACTCGGCATGACTCGAGCACCAAAGACTCGTGCCCCCGAGCAAAGGTCTCGACATGCCTTGAGCACACATAAGCCTCGGCTTGCATTGAGCACACATAAGCCACGACGTGCATCAAGCACAAAAGCATTGGCAATCCCGAGCAAAAGCCTCGGTAAGTCCGAGCACGAAGCCGAGCCACCGTAAGCCTCGGGCCACCATAAGCCCAGAGCCGCCGTAAGCCTTGAACCAGATCAAATCAACTCAAACCAGATCAACTCAAAGTGTTGTCTCCCTCGGTTTGAAACACCGCCGGCTCGAAACACACACCCCGGTCATATCCCTCGGTAACACGGGGGGTGACTCGGTTCAACTCAAACCAAATCAACTCAAAGTGTTGTCTCCCTCGGTTTGAAACACAGCCAGCTCGGAACACACACCCCGGTCATATCCCTCGGTAACATGGGGGGTGACTTGGTTCAACTCAAACCAAATCAACTCAAAGTGTTGTCTCCCTCGGTTTGAAACACAACCGGCTCGGAACACACACCCCGATCATATCCTCGGTAGCACGGGGGCTGACTCGGTTCAACTCAAACCAGATCAAATCAACTCAACTCAAACCAGATCAAATCAACAACAACAATTGTTCTTTCAAAGTGTTATTTCTGTGTTGCAATGCTAACAACCACAGGTGTTTGGAAATCAGTCTATCAACTCAGGTATGCAAACTAATCATTATTCAATATATATACATCTGGTCTAACAAATTTCAAGGGTCCTGTTCTGACACATACCATATGGGGAGGAAACCCTTACAACAAACCATACAGGGAGGCAACCCCTACAACAAACCCGATCATGTCCCTCAGTAACACGGGGGGTTGACTCGGTTCAACTCAAAGTGTTGTCTCCCTTGGTTTGAAACACAACCAGCTCGGAACACACACCCAGATCATGTCCCTCGGTAACACGGGGGGTGACTCGGTTCAACTCAAACTAGATCAACTCAAAGTGTTGTCTCCCTCGGTTCGAAACACAACCGGCTCGGAACACACACCCCGATCATATCCTCGGTAGCACGGGGGCTGACTCGGTTCAACTCAAACCAGATCAACTCAAAGTATTGTCTCCCTCGGTTTGAAACACAACCGGCTCGAAACACACACCCAGATCATGTCCCTCGGTAACACGGGAGATGACTCGGTTCAACTCAAACCAGATCAACTCAAAGTGTTGTCTCCCTCGGTTTGAAACACAAACGGCTCGGAACACACACCTTGATCATGTACCTCAGTAACATTGGGGGAGACTCGGTTCAACTCAAAGTGTTGTCTTCCTCGGTTTGAAATACAACCGGTTCGGGAAGGCAACTAAGTCACTCTGATTATCTCCCTTGGTAATGATTCAAATACAACCGGTTTGAAAGACAACTCAGTCACATATACGAGCTACCTTACTCGGATTGTACGGTACACAGTCAAATAATCAACGCCCTCGGGAATAACTCAGACAACTCAGTCAAATGTCGGCCTTACAATTTTACTCACTGTTTTCAACTAACCTTGAGCTCTAGATCCCAAGTCTCTCAGTCAAACTGGAACACTCAATTCTTGGTCCCGAGCCTGGACATCCTTCTTCAGCTGCTCTACCTCGGGTGCGAACCTGCATCTCGGCCATTCAAGCCTCCGGCGAAGGATTAACATTTATGAACTTTCAAGATCCCCCACAACACAACCAACTTGACAACAAACGAAAAGACTGAGAAAACAAAGATTTCATCTCGGCATCAAACAGAGATTCTTCTGGGACACGCTTGACACTAAGAGCATCCCTTGTGGATATATGCTCCTTCGGAAATTCATACTCCTGATGGGTGAATACACTCTTTACTTGGCCTATGAAACCAAGCACAAGTTTGCCCCTGGCGGGCCGAGGCCTCTTTGCAGTCTCACCGGTCATAACACTCTCCTTGTCAGCATTCTCGTGTTTCTGTGTGGCAATCTTCACTCGACGAGAAGCAATCGATTGATGAACAACCCATCAACCTCCCGAGGAGAGTTAGAGTTCTCTCCCCCCTGGACACATGTTCCTCTACAGTTTCTTCTGCTATGCGGAAATTGGGCAAAATCATCCTTGGGCTCAAATCTCACATAGCCTTGGGAGAGCCCTCAGTATGAACTTCAAGAATGGTTTCTTGAGCTATGGCCTCGGTCGGTTGCTTGGCAATCCTCATTTGAAGCACACGCCTCAGAAGAGACCCAGCCAAATGAAGGGGGCTAGTAAAAGTTATTCAAAGTTTACCAAAATTTGAAAACAAAAATTACAAAAGGGAACTCCCAGGTGAGTCTTCATCCGCAGACACATGCTCGGACTTTACTGTACCAGATTCACGCTCGGATTCTGCGGCCGAAAGAACTGCTTTCTTCCCAGTTATGCCCTGTTCCTTTTCTAGATCGACTTCTCTCAAGCAGTCTTAACAGCAGCTAGATTTCATTAGAGAGAAATATTCACTTTACAAGTTGTCCAATTCTTCTTCACAATTGCTCCCAATACTATCAGTTGGGGGCCCAGAAGTTGGGAAAAAATTTCCACGCCAAGAGTTAGGGTCCCGCTCTTGCCCCAACACTGGAATATTCGAGAAGAACCCTCGACCCAGTTGGTGAGTTCAGATGCCACCTCATCAGGTATACTGACTAGGAAGGAACTCCTTCGAAATCTTTTATGTCGGTCTTCAGCACTCTATACCAGCTTGATTACATCTTGCTTCCCGACCACAGTTTGTTCCTTCTCAGCCTTAGCAGCATACAGTTATGCATCCAACACTATCTTCCGAGCCTAAGATACATTAAGTTCCGTAAAAGATGCTCTTTGCCTTTTTGGGAATCAGTCAGTTCAGCCAACACCCATCAAGTCACCTGTTGTCGGCATGCACCCGAGACTATGCGGGCCCGTGGCCAAACCGAAAGCTTAGTCTGGTTGACCGAAACCAGAGAACTCGACCGGTCGTCAGAATCTGATGAGTATCTCGACCCCTAGGTCGGGAACATACTTCATCTCAGAAAGCTCCGCTCTAAGAAATACAAGAAGAGCACACACAGATCCAACATCTAGTTGGTCCCGAAAGCAGATATGAGCAACATATACAAGGATCTCTATCCCAATATTGTCACTGGTATTCATGGGACCGGTATTCTTCCTACTTGGCAGTTATCCTCCCCGGTTGGGGTAGCTCAGAAAACTGAACAGCTTCCTTCCTCAGTCTGAAAGGCATCGAGCTCGGCGGCCAGCTGGGCTTTATCTCCATTAGCCGCAGTTAAGTTGATGTGCAAATTTTAATACTCGCAAGCGCACGAATTGTTTGCAATATAGTGTATGTGCAAGTGCGAGATCGTATCCACAGGGAATTGCGTTGCAAAAATTAATTTCTATTTAAACTAATCCTATTTTAACCTAGTTCCAAATTTAGGGGTTTTTGATAAAAGAAAACATAAACAAAAATAATGAAAATAAAGGGTCTAGGGTTTTGGAATCCACACTCACCAAATCACAACAACCTAATCTCATGCTCATCACACATATTTTGAGGTTCTCACATACAAATCTTAGGTATGCTCTACATTGCTTCAAAAATCATTTAAATCATTCAATGAATCCGTCCATTGAAATCACAAAAGATATTAGGATTAAACCAAATCATCAAATGTATTAGTCGAACGAAACACAATGAATATCCAATGTTTTGATAGATGAAAAACCAAGCAATCGATTTAATGAAACTTATTCCACATCATCACTTGTATCAGGAAACCACAAGAGATATCAAAACATCATTTCAAAAATCGAAGTAGAACAATGAGAAATCAAGACCCATAAACTCAAATAGCATATACAAGCATGAAACTCAGTTTCTCTTCAATGGTGAGGTTTCATCCTCAACCCTAAATGAAAATATTAGCTACCCATAACAAAAGAAAGCATAAATAAACACCAAGGATGCATTAAAATCAAAGAAACTTACAAGGATTTGAAGTTCTAAGACAAATCAACACTAGAAGCCCTAAACTACAGTGAGAACGGCGCCTAGGGCGCTCTCAAGCGGCCTCCCTCTCTTAAAAATGAGAAAAGAATGGTATTTATAGAGTTAGCTAGGGTTTCTGAAATTCCAGCTCCGCATAAATTCGATCGATCTACTTTAAATTCGATCGATCTACTTTAAAGTCGATCGATCTACTTTTTCAGCACTTCAGAAAATCCAGCTTTTCTATGTATTTTTGCCTTGAAAATTGTCATTCTACTCTTATTGCCCTGCAAAAACGCAAAAACACTAAAACTAACCAAAACATTAGAAAGTAACAAAGCTAAATGTTTAACTAATGTAAATTAAGGGCTCCAAATATGCACTTTTTGGCACTCATCATAAGTCATTCAAAACCCGATCTAATGTTACCTCAGATTTGCACACCTGGGCCTCAAAAGTTGAACCAACGTCGAATCGCATTAAAATACACCTTATTGCATACGTTAGCGATCCCAAAACCCGAGATTTTGAATGTGAGATCAAATTTGAAATTTAGAATTTGAAAAAGTGCGGGATTTTTCCAAAGATGACTTCCAAAGGCCTTCGGACCGACACTCTTTGGGTGAAGTAACGACTGAAAAATTGGAACCTTCCCGGTAACATGCATCCGACTCAATTTTGGAATCCGCAGTAAGTTAAGGCTGCTTAATTGTTCCTAAATTCCCTTACGCACAAAATTTGCATAAGAGAATTGGGGGGGTAACTGTTAGGGAAAATATTAGTTTATCAAAGCCCATCAAAATCAGTTGGGCCCAACTAGATCAACCGACCCGACTCGGGTAGACGACTTAGATAACTTGTAACACCCGAGTTCGCGAACATCTCGGGATTACCCGAGATTTAAGGGACACGACGTACGATACATAAGTAGATTGTGCGCCCGAAGTTTCTCCAACAACATGTCACCCATAAAGGATCATGCGCCCGAGATAGGCGGTCATGGAACCCGAAACGTCCTTACGCCCGAGGCCATGTCTTCCTCAACTATCGATCCCCTCACGAACCGGGAACAATCCTAACTGCTCTTCAATCTCTATAAATACCATAATCTCTTTAGATATTGAGGTACATTCTATGCTTCTAAAAATGACTGCGCTCATATTCAAACTATCCTCTGACTTAAGCATCGGAGCGGGATCGTCGGCACCCCCCGACGCAGTGTTTATTATTTTGCAGGTCATGAAGTACAAGGTGAATCATTAGGCCACGTCACCATACTGGAAACTGTATCAACAATATGGAATGAAAAACTAACAAAATTGATATGATTAGAAAGATTTTCGAGAAATACTAGACCTCGTATGAACAATTAGAAGTTTTTAACGAAGCAATTAAAAAATTGCAAGTATATATAATATAACAAGTAATTGTTTTGATCAGAGATGACTTTTCTTTCTTTCTTTTTTTTTTTTTTTTGGATTAAAATTGATAAATAATAATTTTATCATTAATGGTATTATGAAGTTCAACGTTGTAATCTGGTGAGAAGAAATTGGAAAGAAGCAGCTTTGTCGTTTTGGAATTGATAAAATTCAATATTGAAGGCTGCATTGTCAACTCTCCAATGGATTTTCAACATTTCATTAATTAGTTGAAATATTTGAATGCATTATTGCATTATTTGAATACAATTCCCATCATTCACGATATAGGAATGCTAGAACATCTTCTGGTGTTCTCTTGAAATGGTATAGATGTAATTTTTTTGATAAAAAAAAATTATATTTATGCCATCCAAAAGGACATACATATAATTTTTTAATTACATCAATACAATTTCAGGAGAACACCAGGAGATGCTCTAAAATTTTTCTTCCAATAAGATAGCCGCCCTCATTTTATTAAGAGAATAACTTTAATCTGGATGTGTTGTAAACACACTTATTTGTAGCATCGAATAGCAACTGGACATGTTAGCTTGAAACACAAAAGAAGACATACACCAAAAATACCGGATTAGCCCACTGATACAGAGGATACACGTTTCCCTCATCTACATTTCACTGCATCACCCTCCCATGGTTGTTGCCCATTCCACAAACCACTGGATCCACCAAGATCTGCCTCCTCCCCCAAACACTGCTGTTGAAATCAGCCAAAGGACACCAGCCTGCCTCCTCCTAAAGCCTCCTGATCAAGATTTTTCTAAGAAGCCATGCTCCCAAGGATTTTCTCAGCAACCAAGCAGATTGTAGAGATAGAGAGTGAATATGGTGCCTTTTTGTGTTCTCTGGTGACTGGTGTTGTGTTTTGTGTGGATTTCAGCATCGTTTTGTTCTTCCTCTGTCGTGGTGGTGGTTGTTGGCATTGTTTGAGTGTCACCGGAGAATATCCAGGGAGCTCCAGAGAAGAAAACTACCGTTTGGTTGCTAGTATTTACTGTTCCTCATCCAGGATAAGGATATTTGTGATCTAATTCAAGCCAAGTCTTATTGAAAAGTTGACGTTGTAGTAGTAGTTGGTGTCGCTGGCTAGATCTGAGTTCCTGGAGGCCTTTCATGGTGGTTTACGACGCTAACTGAACGTCTCCAGTGTGTAGTGGTCGTTTTTCGATGAGATCTAGATTTCGTCAGCAAGATTCAGGCGAGTTGTTGAGTTTTTGGAGACGAAGGTTTCCGTTTGGCAAAAAGATAGGGTGTTTTCATCTTATTATTTTGTATAGTGTTTTCTGATGTGTCAAAGTTTTAGTGGAGGTTGTAAAAATGATATTTTATGGCCCATCCGTATAGTTGGGGCTTTCTTTTGTAATTTTCAAAAATATCCTACCCAAATTAATTGCTAGCAAGGCAATGCTAGCTGATGACAAGATAGTTGGTTCCGATGGATTTGAAAACCTTCGATATTTGGTTCTCGATGCCTGCTGAGGGCAATTTCTTATATGGCTATCTAAGCTTAAGAAACTAGAATGTCTACATCTATATTCAAATCAGATCACAAGTTCAATCCCTGGTTGGTTGTCAACTCTTCTAAGGTTTTTTTGTTTGTACTTATCTAATAACCTCATTTAAGGTGAATTCCCAAAGGATCTTAATTTTTGCATTGCTGGCATTAATGTCACCAAAGGCTCTAGTAGACAACAATAAATTGGATTTACTAATCTTTGCCACAACAATTACTACCCAATACAATTTTCTCTCAAACATGGGGCCTGTAATTTTTGTTGCAAACAACAGTCTTAGTGGTAACATCCTCATTGAGATTGGTAGCTTGAAGCTGCTCAACGGTCTGGATCTCAGTTGATAGGAACCGGTCCCTTATAGTTAGAAGCCTAATCAACTTCACTTGGGTGAAGCATCCAATCCATGTGATCCTTATCAATTAGTAAATAGGTAGCTAGATAATTATGTTATCTTTATCATTATCTTGGGTAGACTACTCTTATCTTTATATTTGGTTGTTCAACAAATGTTTATCAAGTCCATGAGTCATCAAGTTTATCAAGTGTATGAGTCATCAAGTCAGGTTAGTTTGTTATTAGATTAGTAGGAGTCTATTATTTCTAATAGATTAGTTTGAGTGGATGCTTATCACCACTTGGTGGAGTCGTAGTAGGAATGTTGCGAGCTGTGGTTCAATCCTACAATGCTAGGTTATCTATTTAAAGAATGGAAGTCATAAATAAAAGAAAAAGAAAAGAAATGGACTTTTGTCACGATATTTTCCATTCCATTTTCACATTCCTCCACTATTCATACATTCATCACAAAAACCACAAAAAGCTCTGTGAGACCATTGAATTCGCACGAATGCAGGAGGATGAGTTGACTCACTTGAAAAGGAGTCCATCATGGGAAAGCAATACCACTACGACGATAAGTTCTAAAGCTCCAGGTTCTCAAACCTCTGTCAAAAAACTTTCATGGGAGGAAATGCAGAAAAGAAGGGTACAAGGATTATGTTTCAACTGCAATGAGAGGTTCATGCCGGGGCATCGTTGTGCAGTCCCACATGTTTTCATTATTGAAGCTGATCTAGACGGCGAGTTGGAGCTTGAAAATGTTGAAGAGGCAGACGAAGATGAGAGAACTCGACCTTGAGGACAAGGATCATGTTCAAAGAGGGGCAATTGATAGGAACCGGTCCCTTAAAGTTAGAAGCCTAATCAACTTCACTTGGGTGAAGCATCCAATCCACGTGATCCTTATCAATTAGTAGATAGGTAGCTAGATAATTATGTTATCTTTATCATTATGTTGGGTAGACTACACTTAACTTTATCTTTGGTTGTTCAACAAATGTTTATTAATTCTATGAGTCATCAAGTCACGTTTATCAAGTCTATGAGTCATCAAGTCAGGTTAGTTTGTTATTAGATTAGTAGGAGTCTATTATTTCTAATAGATTAGTTTGAGTGGATGCTTATCACCACTTGATTGAGTCGTAGTAGGAATGTTCCGAACTATGGTTCAATCCTACAATGCTATGTTATCTATTTAAAGAATGGAAGTCATAAATAAAATAAAAGAAAAGAAACAGACTTTTGTCTTGTGGTTTGTTTCTAACCCTAATTGGATTCACTTGGGGTCTGTTTTCAGCCATTAATTAGAGTTCATTATCACCATATTTTCCATTCCATTTTCACATTCCTCCACTATTCATACATTCATCACAAATCCCTTAGGCAACATTCCAGACCAACTATTTGAGCTCATCAACTTGGAACCTCTTTGAAAATCGGTTGTCCGGTGAAATACCAGCATCATTAAGTAGTCTACATTTCTTGTCTTAGTTTAGTGTTGTAAACAACAATTTGTATCAACCAATACTGTCAGGCACTCAGCTCCAGAGCTTTGATGTGTCTGCATATGAGGGCAACCTAGGACTTTGTGGCCCTCACTTCAATACGAGTGTGCCCATATTGTTAGCAACAATGACGACATTCGGGATGAAGACATACTGTGGTTCTTGGTTTCATTATAGGTTTTTTAGGAGTTTGTGGTCCATTATTTTATAGCTATAAGTGGAGAGTTGCATATTTCAAATTCATGGACCACCTAAAAGATAGGTCTATAATCTTCTTCTTTAAAATTGTGTATTGGTCGTATAAGAGTCTGTCATGAATTTGCTTTCTCTACTTTTAATTTGAAATAATTTAAGGTTTTGTTAGTTTTCATATTTTCAATTTTAGTTCAATGGGATCCCATCGTTCCCACCCTTGATAAAACAAAACTATTACGGGGAAAATTATGTAGACTCTCACTGGTTATTATCTAACACATAAAGATTAGAGACGTAGGCCTAATACCATGTTAATTAGTCTTTTATTACAAAATTTTAAGCAGATAAAAAATAATGAATTTAAGCAAAAACAAATAAATGAGGCATCGCTTGGTTCATGGAATAGATACTTGAAATGTAATAATTATTTCTATGGATAGTCATTCTTTTATTTGTATGAGTTTATTTATTCGAATAGTTTTTTTTTCATTGAAATAACTACTTTCTTACAAAAAGGAACATCTATTTCATTCATAAAGGAATAGACTACATTTTTCAGAAAAAAAAAAAAAACACTTATATTATTTTTTATTCTTTCTTAAACATTTTTTAAAAATAAATAAAAAAATTAAAAATTAAAAAGCCTATGTGAATACAGTAGGAGTCGGGGGTGGTCATACCACTCCCAGAACACGTCGTGGTGGACCCCTGATTCTCTTCGAGGGTGGCTTGTCCACCACCGATGGGCTCCGGGGGTAGCTGACCACTCACCATTATTCACGTTTAGTTTTTTTTTTTTTTTTTTTTTTTTTTATATCTATTTATTTTATTTTAAAAAAGAGAAATAATGTGGGTTTTTTTGGTAATTTTGATTAGATTCCAATTAAAGTATATTGTTGTCACCAAACTAAGGATGATGCATAACTATTTCATTCTACTCTCTTTTATTCTTAATAATAACTCTTCCATTTAATTCCTAATGGAATACTTATTACGCATACAAACGAGGCCTAAATATTTAGAATATATCTATTCATAGCCTCTTTTATCAAAATAAATTATTAAATAAAAAACAACATCGGTAAACCATATTAGGTTAATTCACACCCAAAGAGCTTTTACGATTTGACCTAATATATATATGTAGAATAATTGAATATTTTCTAACACAATAATTTTTCAACAGTCATATTTTTAATAGTTATATTTTTAACGGTTGCATTTACTAATGATAAGTATAAATAAAATATCCTTTATAAACAAGTTTCATTTTTCCATTCTCAATCATCCAGAACAAGCAATCCATACTAAAGTCCCAATATCAAACTTGAAACAATTAGCAATCTAAACAATATACCAACTCACTCATATATAGCTAGTTAAGTAAACAAACACCCAAAATTCATTAACTTAACAAATCATCAAACTTCTCAATAAATAGCTTCTATATCCACAAATCAAAAGCCAACCAAACACCCAAAGCACAACATCAAAACCGTCTACTACCTTGGCAAATAACTACAAAAATAAACCGAAACAACTCAAAACTTCTCATCAATTTTAGCTACATACCCAACCCGTTACCATCATCAAACAAATATCAAGAGCCCCAAAACTTCCATTGGAATTGGCCATTCAGCGATTAACACGACAACCAATCCAAATAATCACACCCATCTATAATACCTTAGTCCAACATGAATAATCCTAAGTAATCATCCCCAATTGTCCGTGATTTATAACACACAACAAAGATCTATACCGGAATCGCAAACCCAAAATCACCAAAGAAACTCTTAGAGCCTCTGATTTTGTAAACACAAGCAATCCACAAGTTTCGATTAATCAAAATAAACAGCGGACGAAGTTGCCATCAACCAAACAAATCAAACACAAGCAACCAACAAATTTTGATCCTGAGATTCCCATAAGCCAAACAGAGGACGATGGTCCGGGGTTTCTAAGAGAAGATTAGAAATTTGAAGGGACGCATTCTCTGGTGGCAGTATCGACCTTCTAGCAAACGGTGATACACGAGAGAAAGAAGAAGAAAGCTTAAAGAAACAATAAAATAAAGATACATCCGTGAATAGTTTAACGCCACATGTACCAAAAATTTTAGTTTACATTTTTTTTTTCTTTTATAGATAATCCAATGCAGTAGGTTTTTAAAGTTTTGATTAGCTATTTTAGCCTAAAGGTAAAAATTATTAACCCATTAAGAATGTAAGACCCCATTTGATAAATTTTTTAAGGTCAATTGCTGCACCAATTAAGACCTCAAATCAGTGAATAAAAGAAAAATGGGACCCAGTATTAACGTTGAAAGTGATTTCTTCATAATAATCTGAAAAAAGTTTCATGAATATTAATGCTTTGGCTTGAAAATATGATTTATTAGTGACTTGTCGACTTGACTTGACTATTCTTGTTAAGTAATTTTATTCCAAAAATAATAATAATAATAAAAAAAAAACCTTAGGCTATCTAATTCCACCCGCAGAATTACAGCAAGAGAGTCCGTTGGTTTGTCGTTATCAGAATAAATAAATTGCATAGAACTTTTCAGTGATTCATAGTAAAACTATAAAAGGACCACAACAGTAGTCAGTAGCCGTGGATTTCCAAGTCCGAAAATGATTTTTGGAGTTATAATTAAAAAGGCTTGTTAATTGGACTTCAAGGCAGACTTTATTGAGACAAAGAAAGGCCAGGGCAGAAAAAAAAATGTTGTTTGGCAATACCTATTCCCACTCTCCTTTTTTTTTCTTGGTGACAAAGATGGATCAAGATCATTTATAATTATTTGTCTGAATTGTAAAGAAATTAGGTAGGTAATTGTGAAAAATCACTTATGTAACTCATTTGACTAGATAAAAATTTAGTTGTCCAACCACTTACCCAGTCAGGTGGGTCCCCCTAAGTGGTATCTCATAATCACCTGTTTTAATCGTTTACACTTCAGGCAAATAATTGTAAGCGATCTTAATTGGAGAAAGATTTTCTTTAACCCAATTTATAAATATGTTATGTGTCCACTTACCCGTGACAAGTACATAGTTTTTAAATAACAAGGATAAAGTTAAAAGAGACATTCTTTTTAAATAAAATTTCTAAAAAATATTTTTTATAAAATAAAAATTAGAAAACAAAAAGAAAAAGAAGAAAAAAATGACAAGATTTTTTTAAAAAAGGAAAAAAGCAAAAGCTTCAAAAAAGGTTGTATTTTATTATTTTTGGTGCAGAAGGAAGAGAATACAACTTTAATAGTAAATTAGGGGAGACAATGCAATATGCTCCGTTTGTTTGGACGTAAACTATTTTCTGTATTTTTCGGTGTTTGGGTGCAATAAAAAATAATGGTCAATGAAAATCATTTTCAGTTTGACCGTAAAAGCCTATTTAATTTTTAGAAAACCATCATTTTCTAGATTTAAACTCTTCATTTTTGCATGCACGTTTATGAGAATCCACCACCGCTGGGCAATAGAGTTTGTTGGTAGCCTGAATCTACCGCCAAAGGTTCCCGAATTTTGGTATCTGATTGACGGAATCTGGCAGCACTGGCCGGATTCCTACAAGCCAGGTTTGGGCAAAACAGGCTGAAATCCAGCCAGTGCCAGAATCTGGAAATTTCCGCCGAAATCCACCAGCCGTCGCAGGATTCAGGCAGTACTGTGCCAGATTCTTGTCAATTTGACTGGAATTTTGCCATTTATGCCGGGTTCTGGCCAATCTGATCGGAATCTGGCTAGTAGATCAGAATTTGACGGTACTGTGCCAGATTCTAGCAACCTTCGCCGGAATTTGGCCTTTTTAGGTTAGATTTCGGCGAAACTAGCTGGAATTTGGCCATTGCTGCCGGATTTCGGCCTTCATCACCGGAATCCGGTGAAAGTGGCTGGAATCTCGTTATCGGTGGTTTTCGTCGTTTGTATTTTTTCATAAGAGCCAAACCCCGGAAAATATCTTTCAGGGAAATCATTTTTTTTTTCTAAAAAATAATATCATTATAAATATTTTACGACGAAAACCATTTTATGTTGAAATAAACGGAGGATTAAGATGGTAATTAAAAAGGAGGGCAGAAAGTTTGGTTTTATATACAGTGGAACATTAAAGTTGTTTAGTCACTTCCAACAATGACGTATAGAAAATTGTTTGGATGCGGTAAGCATATTTGCGCAAATGGGAACCATAGTCCACCAGGGAAAGTGAAACGAAACATTTTGACAATTCGTGCCAGAAAGTCATACATGGTTTGGAAGCATGTATGACATTTCGACTTTAAACAAGTGGAGTTAGTGCTAAGAAACTCCATTACTCTTCCATGAAATTATTTCCCCATTGGACTTGCAATTTGAGCAAACTTGAGGTGTACAGAACGATTATAAAATTACGTGTACTTTCGTTTAGGCCTACTTCATAACCATTTTTCTTCTAGTTTGGCATATCAACCAAGAGCCATGCCATATTCAAAGCCTTATCATCTCCTCTTCACCTTGTTTGTCTTTTGTATTTTCTCCACGAATCATGCCAGCAACCAAATAGACCGCCACTCTCTCTTGTCCTTAGCCCTAAACAATACATCTTCTCCTCGACTAAATTGGTCTTCCATTGATTGTTGCCACTGGGAAGGCATCTCTTGTGACCATAAACATCAAATCACCCATATTTGATTACATTCTAAAGGCCTCATTGGGAGTATATCTCCCTCTCTTGAAAACCTCTCACACAGCTCTCCCACCTCAATCTCTCCCACAATTCACTTTCGGGTCCTCTCCCTAAAGGATTGTTTTCGTCCTTAAATCAGCTCAAAGTCCTTGATTTGAGCTACAACCATCTATTTGGAGATCCATTTGGCCGGCCTTCCTCCCTTCAAATTGTTGATATATCTACCAATCACTTCAGCGAGATAATCCAATCTTTATTCCTTCAACGAGCATTGAGGTTGACCGAGCACAATGTTAGCAACAATAATTTCATGGGCCTTATTCCTTCCTTTCTTTGCATCAATTCTTATTTCGTCAGGTTCCTCAATTTCTCCCATAATTATCATAGTGGCCAAATTCCTAGTGGACTAGGGTCATGTTCCAAACTAAAGGGTTTTTGAGTAGGTTTTAATTCTCTCTTAGGATTGCTTCCTCATGATATATACAATGTGACAGGGTTAGAAGAAATCTCCTTACATTCCAATAATCTTTCATGACCTATTAGTAGCGACATTGTGAATCTTACCAAACTCACTAACCTTGAGTTATGTGGCAATAAATTGAGTGGCAAGCTACCTGAGAATAATGGAAAGCTCTCCAAATTAAAGCACTTAATCCTTCATACAAACTCCTTAACAGGTTCTCTACCCCCATCTTTCATGAATTGTACAAATCTCATACAATTAATTTTACGGTTCAATTTTCTTGAAGGAGGGATCTCTACCTTTAATTTCTATTGTCTTCATTAACTTACTGTAGTTGATTTGAGGATTAATTACTTTTCCGGTAATTTTCCGGTTAGCCTTTTCTCATGTAAGTCCTTAATAGCAGTTTGACTCAGCAAAAACCGACTAGAGGGACAAATCCGGCCTGAGGTGGTTCAATTGAAATTCTTGTCCTTCCTTGCACTTGTTGACAATAGGCTAATCAATATCACAGATGCAATCAAGATTTTGATGCGGTGCAAGCCACTCACCATAGTCCTAATTGGTGGAAATTTTCTACACGAGACAATGCCAAGTGATGACAATGTTTTGGGTTCTTGGTGGATTTGAAAATGTCCAAGTTTTGAGTCTTGCTAAAATCCAACTTACTGGTCAATTGCCTACATGGCTATCTAAGCTTAAGAAGCTAGAATATCTAGCTCTACCTATGAATCGTATCACAGGTTTAATTCCCATTTGGTTGTCAACTCTTCAAAGGCTCTTCATTTTAGACTTATCTGATAACCTTATTTCAGGTGAATTCTCGAAACAACTTCGTTCATTGCCAGCATTAATGTCACCAAAGGCTCTAGATAACAACAATTATTTAGATTTACCAATTTTTGTCACAATAGCAAGTACTACTCAATACAATTTTCTCTCAAACCTGCAACCAGTAATATTACTTGGATACAACAGTCTTAGTGGCAAAATCCCCGTTGAGATTAGCCGTTCAAAGATGCTTCATTATCTGAATCTCAGTCATAACAACTTCTCAGGCAACATTCCAGACCAACTGTCTCAGCTCACAAACTTGGAAGGATTGGACCTCTCTGCGAATCAGTTGTTCGGCGAAATTCCTGCATCACTAAGTAGTCTTAACTTCTTGTCTCCTTTTAGTGTTGCAAACAACAATTTGCATGGACCAATACCATCAGGCACTCAGCTCTAGAGCTTTGATGTCTCAGCATATGAGCTGGCCAACCCTGGACTCTGTGGCCTCCCACTTCCACATGAGTGTGCCTATATTGTTAACAACAACAGAGATATTCGGGATGATCGAGGACAATGGGCATAGAATCCCTTGGTTTCCAATTACTGTGGTTCTTGGCTTCATTACAGGCTTTTGGGGAGTTTGTGGTCCATTGGTTATTTGTTATAAGTGGAGAGTTGCATATTTTCGATTCATGGACCACGTAAAAAGATAAGTGTATAATCTTATTCTTTAAAATTGCATATTAGTCGCTCTAGAGTCTATCATTAATTTGGCTTCTCATGTTTAGATTTGAATAATTTATTGTTTTGTTAGTTTTCATATTTTCAATTTGTGTTCATTGTGATGTGAGAGTCAATGTACATTACACTTAGAAAAGATGGAGAAGATTTTCAAATGTGTTGCTGTGAGAGTCAAGTGAGTGACCATGATCAGTGATCACGAATTCTGCTGAAGAGCATATATATATATATATATGAGTCTTTGTCGTACAGCTCTCCACAATACAATGAAATCTGCTGAAGTCAAGCATTTTGCAAATGCACCCTTCTAACCTAGCTAGTCTTAGGTCAACTCTCTATGTCATCCAAGTCTTTAATTCTTGGTCATTTTTCTCTCAATTTTCTCTGAAACCATGGCAAAAAAGACACCAAAGACTTGAGGATTTAGCATCTTAGCTTTAGCCAAGCTCTCTGAACGGGGACCTTTTATTTTTCAGTAATTTTATTCCGAAAAAGATACTAGAATTACAACAAAAGGGGCCGTTAGTTATCAATATATATAATAAATAGGGGTAATTACCTTTTTCCCCCATGAACTACCAAAAAATGCGCAATGCCCCCATGAACTACCAACTTGACCAAAATAGAGTATTCAACTACCAAAGACAACCATTTTCCCCCCTTCCGTCAGTCAAAGGGGTTAAAACAAACGGTCAACGGGTCATGTGCCATTTTATATGGGGGCATGTTGGAAGATGATGGTAGTTCATGGGGGGAAAAGAGGAAGGTGGTGGTAGTTCATAGGGGGAAAAGAGGAAGAAAATGAGGGTAAAACGGCGTGTGACTGACGGAAGGGGGGAAAATGGTTATCTTTGGTAGTTGAATGCTCTATTTTGGTCGAGTTGGTAGTTCATGGGGGCATTGCGCATTTTTTGGTAGTTCATGAGGGGAAAAGGTAATTACCCCTAATAAATAAATAACATATTACTCAAATGAAATGGCTCAAAGCAAATCCACTGGTAAATAAAAACTCGTTAACATCTCATCTCTAACTATACTTGTATTATATAATTTATATTCGCCTAGCTACTTCAATTATCATATAAATAGGAGTCTTTTAATTTGTCTGGAAAATATTATCAAGGAATATGAGCAAAATGTAGTACTTTGTACTTTTCTATAATAGTGGATAAAGATGTCTAATTATTAATACCGAACTACTTGTAAATTATTTGTGTTTATATTTTATTTCCTTTAATTTTCTTTATTATTATGATTTTCTTTAGAATGTTTGTAAGCACATTATGCCAAATATTGGAACAGAATTTTCGTGCTGGAAAGTTATACGAAAGAATCTTGATTTGAAAGGTAAATGTACGTTTCTTTGAATTCTGGTTCCATTGCTTTTCACAAAGCTAGTGGTTACAATGGAAAAACCTCCGGGTCAAATTTTTCGGAAAGTTGTCGTAGGTACTTTGAATGTTGAAATTAAAGCAGGCGCACTTTGAAAGTTGTCGCTGACATTTTGTTTTTGTTTTGCCCGTAAGTTGTCGCTGGCTTATCAGCTAGGGCACACTGTGTGATCAGCCACTGACCCTCCTTTCCTATCACTTTGCTTGGTTCACGCGATTGTTAAGGTATTAAGAGTACCGGTGATAGGCAAACGGTGTAGGCCCAGGAGGGTTCTGAAGCATACATGCTCTTCCAAACCGTACCAGATGAAACTACACGCTAGAATCTTAATCGATCTGTAGCCAAAAACTAAAGACAGTGAACTTGAACACTTTTTCATGAAAATCAACGATAAACTTGATATTTGGTCAAAGTTGTCATCTCCGCATATAACTTACCATTTGGGCAAACTTACAGTCTTACAGATCACAGCTATAAATACAAGGTGTAATTTTAGGACTACTTAATATCCATTTTTCTTCTGGTTTGACATACTAAAGAAGAACCATGCTAGATTTAACGCCTCATCATCTCCTCTTCATTTTGTTTCTCTTTGGCCTTTTCTCCATGAATCATGCTTGCAATAAAATAGACCGTCACTCTCTCTCGTCTTTAGCCTTCAACAATATGTCTTCTCCTCCACTAAATTGGTCTTCCATTGATTGTTGCCGGTGGGAAGGCATTTCTTGTGATCATAAACGTCAAGTCACCCATATTTGGTTACCTTCTAAAGGCCTCACTGGGAGTATATCTTCCTCTCTTGGAAACCTCACACAGCTCTCCCACCTCAATCTCTCTCACAATTCTCTTTCAGGGCCTCTCCCTAAGGGATTGTTTTTGTCCTTGAATCAACTCAAGGTCCTTGATTTGAGCTACAACCATCTAGTTGGAGATATATCTGGCTGGCCTGCCTCCATTCAAATCGTTAACGTATCTAGCAATCACTTCAGCGAGACACTCCAGTCTTCATCCCTTCAAAGAGCATGGAGGTTAATCGAGCTCAATGCCAGCAACAATAATTTCATCGGCCCTATTCCTTCCTTTCTTTGTGTCAATTCTACCATTGTTAAGCTCCTCGATTTCTCCCATAATCTCCATAGTGGCCATATTCCTAGTGGACTAGGGGCATGTTCCAAATTAAAGGTTTTTCGGGCAGGTTTTAACTCTCTCTTCGGTCCTCTTCCTGATGATATATACAATGCAACAGGGTTAGAAGAAATCTCATTACCTTCCAATGATCTTTCAGGACCCATTAGCAGTGACATTGTGAACCTTGTCAAACTCACCAACCTTGAATTGTATGTCAATAAATTGAGTGGCAAGCTCCCTGAGAATATTGGAAAGCTTTCCAAATTGAAGCACGTGATCCTTCATTCAAACTCCTTAACAGGTTCATTGCCCCCATCTTTGATGAATTGCACAAATCTCACACGATTGATTTTACGGATCAATTTCTTTGAGGGAGACGTGTCTTTCTTCAATTTCTCTGGTCTTCATCAACTTACTGTAATTGACCTTGGGGCCAATAACTTCTCAGGTAGCTTGCCAGTAAGCCTCTACTCATGCAAGTCCCTAATTGCGATCCGACTAGCCCGAAACCAACTAGAGGGACAAGTCCAACCCGAGGTGCTTCAATTGAAATTCTTGTCTTTCATTTCCCTTGCTTACAATAGGCTAACCAATATCACAAACGCAATCGAGATTTTGACTCGTTGCAAGACACTCACAATAGTCCTCCTTGGAAGAAATTTTCTACATGAGGCAATACCAGGTGATGACACTATAGTTGGTTATGATGGATTTGAAAATCTTCGAATTTTGAGTCTTAGTGAATCCCAACTCACAGGTCAATTGCCCATATGGCTATCTAAGCTCAAGAAGGTAGAAGTCTTGAATCTATATTCCAACCGTTTCACGGGTTCAATTCCTAGTTGGTTGTCGACTCTTCCAAGGCTCTTCCAATTGGACCTATCTGATAACCTTATTTCAGGTGAATTCCCAGAACAACTTTGTTCATTGCCAGCATTAGTGTCACCAAAGGCTCCAGATAACAACAGTTATTTGGATTTACCAGTTTTTTACACAATAGCAAGTACTACCCAATACAATTTTCTCTCAAACCTGCGACCATCAATATTACTTGCATTCAACAATCTTAGTGGGAACATCCCCGTTGAGATTGGCCATTTGAAGATGCTTCATCATCTGAATCTCAGTCATAACAATTTCTCAGGCAACATTCCGAACCAATTGTCTCAGCTCACAAACTTGGAAGGATTGGACCTCTCTACGAATCGGTTGTCTGGCGAAATTCCGGCATCACTAAGTAGTCTTAACTTCTTGTCTCGTTTTAGTGTTGCAAACAACAATTTGCATGGACCAATACCATCAGGCACTCAGCTCCAGACCTTTGATATCTTTGCATATGAGGGCAACCCTGGACTCTGTGGGCCCCCACTTCCACATGAGTGTGCCCATATTGTTGGGAACAACAGAGACATTCGGGATGAGGAGAATGGGCATAAAATCCCATGGTTTTCAATTACTGTGGTTCTTGGCTTCACTACAGGTTTTTGGGGAGTTTGTGTTCCATTGGTTATTAGTTATAAGTGGAGAGTTGCGTATTTCCGATTCATGGACCACGTAAAAGATAGGTGTATAATCCTATTCTTCAAAATTGCATATTAGTTGCTTTAGAGTCTGTTTTCAATTGGTTGCTTTACGGTCAGTCATCAATTTTGGTTTCTCAAGTTTCAATTTGAGCAATTTAAGGGAAAGCTTGTTCTATTATTGATACCATGTTGCTTTTTTAGTGGCTGTGTTGGTTTTAGCAGTTGTTGTTTGTATGTAAGTATTGTTGTTAATTATGTTGGTTTGTAGTAGTTGTCTGGTGCAGCAATAGGTTTTGCTGCATTTTGTGTTCTGTTGTAAGTTCTGCTAGTTTGTAGCAGTTCTTGTGTTCGGTGTGTTTCCGGTTGGATGTGTTCAAGTTTTCACTGGAGGGGTGTATTCCTTTTTTGGGTTGTGATTCCCTAGTCCCAACCTGCAATTGTCTATGGGGTTTTGAATTTCGGAATTGAAAAGCTCGCTCTGTTATTTTTGATTCCGGGTAAAATTTGATAAATTCAAGGTTATTCGCCGTAAAGAATTGATTAGGTCGAGGAGAGTTACTACACCTATACCTGATGAAACTATATGCATGATCCTTTGCATTTGGACCACAATGAAACGATTCAAACTGAAATGGTGAATCCAAACGCGTTATCATCTCAAGTTTAGTAGAGCTTTCTAAAGTTATCAAAATAAATAAATGGCTTAACTACTATTCATTTACACATTCTTTGAGCTACCAAGTAGCAACGGTGACCCCCAAGCTCCTTAAATTACCAATTGTTGGTTAAAAAAGCTCTTCAGTTAGCCCAGCTCATTAAAATGGACAGAATCTCATTGTCATGCATAAATGTGCATTTTTTAGACCTAATATGACGATCACATATTTATGTATTCACGATTGCAAACAAACACAACAGTTCCAGAATAGTGGGATTAAAATCTCACTAAGAAAATATTCAAATATCTCGTAATTTCTACTATGGAAGTGAAGCAATGAATAATGATGGTTTCCACTAAAGCAATTGACTTGGAAATACTCTATACATGGCTCTACTTCCTAAATGCCTCTCTTTTGAGCACCAAGAACATCATGTCTTGTTTGGCAAGCAAAGCAAAAAATTTCAACTTTATTTTCACATTTTTTAAAAACAATCAACATCAAAAAATTCAAACTTTTTTTTTTTTTTTTTTTTTTTCACTTTTTGTATCATATCAATAATTTTTTATTACTATTCAAATAAAAAAAATCCACTACAATACAAAACTTTTTCACTTTTCTATATAAATTCTTTTTACTTTATATTGTGTCTACTGCTTTTTACTAACTCAAAAATTATTTTTTCACTATTTTGTTTAATTCACTCCACTTGCCAAACATATCGTTCCTTACTTGTAAATGAGTCATTTTATTCAACTTATTGCACCGGCACCGCCATGATTGATGTGGCGCATGATGGACTTGGTGTCCTATCTTGTGCAGCCTTTTTTGGCTTCTTTCTTGCTCAACCTTCCGACACGGCATGACGAGGTCGGCATCGAGTTTAGTGAGTTGGATGCGGAGTGTAAGAATATTGGATTCTTTATATTAACTTCATATTTTTCTAACTTGAATATGTATATGTACGTGTCATTATAATCAAATCTTAGAAATAAAGTATTCTCACAAATAAGGAAACCAAATTCTAAGATTTGATTATAATGACACGTACATGTCCAGATTCAATTATTGGTTGAGAATATTGTATCTTTATTTATTATTAAATAAATAATAATCAGAAGGAAAGTTCATGGCAATAAGGTTATGGAAGCTTTATCTGAATGTAATCACCAATAACACTGAAGCTATGCAAAAGTGATGCCCATGTTTGCTATTAAACTGCTTTTACAAATTATTTTTGGAGTTATAAGAAGACTTAACTTATTCACACAAAGAACGGGCAGAAAAAGATGGGGATCTTGGAACTAGCTTGGATCTTAGATTTTGTTGTCGCCTATGTGCATGAGAGAATTAATGGGACATGCACGCATGCATATTGCATGGGACATGCCAAGAGGACCAAGACTTTTAGAGTTACAATGGGACGTACGTCAGTTATGAAAACCTCGGTAAAATAAAAAAAAAACTGTTAAGGGAGAGAGACAACAGAGATGACGATGGTTCCATAGCCACGTCAATCTAGCTATTCGCATGCTAAAGGCATCAGGTTCGGTTATGCTCCGTTTTGTTGGACCTAAAATATTTTTTGTATTTAATTTTTGGAACTTGGTGCAATAAAAAATGATGGTCAATAAAAATTATTTTTAATTTGACCGTAAAAGTCTTTTTAATTTTTGAAAAACGATTCACGGTTTGAAAACCGTAAATCATTTTCTGGATTTATACTCTTTATTCTTGCACACACGTTTGTGAGAATTCACCATTGTTGGGCATTGGAGTTTGTTGGTAGGTAGAATCTAACACTGAAGGTCCCCGATTTTTTGTATCCGATTGCTAGAATTTGGCGAAACTGGCTGGATTCCGGCAAAATAGGCCGAAATCATGCCATTTGTGTCGGAATCCCGCCGGCCATTGACGAAATCTCATTACCAATGGTTTTTTGCCATTGATGATTTTTTCGTAAAAGCCAAACGATGAAAATATTTTCAATGAAATCATTTTTTCTGATTTCGTTAAAAATATTTTACGACGAAAACATTTTACGTTGAAACAAATAGATTATTTATTGTTTTATATTTTCATCGTTTTTGCGATCAATTCCCTAAATATTAAAACTCTCAATTTACCAACGACCAGATATATGGAAAGTTATATGGAAAAAAACTTTCTTCCTGGAAAGTTAAACGTGCTTCCAAACCATACCAGTCAAAAAATTAAAAATCAAAAATCAAAAGATGGTGAGCTTTAATACTTTTCGATGAAATTATGGCCCCACTGGACTTGTACAGAAGTTTAGAACTATCACTTGACATGATTATTTATACTTGTCGTTTTAGGATTTTCTCCATGAATCATGCCGGCAACCAAATAGACCGCCACTCTCTCTTGTCCTTAGCCTTCAACCGTACGTCTTCTGCTCCACTAAATTGGTCTTCCGATGATTGTTGCCATTGGGAAGGCATTTCTTGTGATCATAAACGTCAAGTCACCCATATTTGGTAATCTTCTAAAGGCCTCATGCACGGGGAGTATATCTCATTCTCTTGGAAACCTCACATTTATCTCCCACCTCAATCTCTCACAATTCGCTTTGGGGCCCTCTCCCTAAGGGAATTTCGTCTTTGAATCAACTCAAGGTCCTTGATTTGAGCTACAACCATCAATTTGGAGATATATCTAGTTGGCCTGCCTCCATTCAAATTGTTGACATATCTAGTAATCAATTCAGCGAGACAATCTAGTCTTCATCCCTTCAAAGAGCATGGAGGTTGATCAAGCTCAATGTCAGCAACAATAGTTTCATGGGCTTGTGACCTATTCCTTCATTTCCTTGCATTAATTCTTCTTTGGTCAACCTCCTCGATTTCTCCCATAATCATCACAGTGGCCATATTCCTAATGGACTTGGGGCATGTTCCAAACTAAATGTTTTCCAGGCAGGTCTTAACTCTCTCTCAGGACCGCTTCCTGATGATATGTTCAATGCAACAAGGTTAAAAGAAATTTCCTTACCTTCCAATGATCCTTCAGGACCCATTAGTATTGACATCGTGAAACTTACAAAACTCATCGATCTCGAGTTCTATGGAAATGAATTGAGCGGTAAACTCCTTATGAATATCGGAAAGCTCTCCAAGTTAAAGCACCTTCTTCTTGATGGGAACTCCTTAATAGGTTCTTTGCCCCCAACTTTGATGAATTGCACAAATCTTACAAAATTGATTTTACGGTTCAATTTCTTTGAAGGAGACATCTCTACCCTTAATTTCTCTAGTCTCCATCAACTTACTGTAATTGATTTAGGGATTAATAACTTCTCCGGTAACTTGCCAGTTAGTCTTTACTCATGCACGTCCGTAATAGTAGATCGACTGAGCAAAAACCGACTAGAGGGGCAAAACTTGCCTGAGGTAGTTCAATTGAAATTCTTATTTTTCCTTTCAGTTTCTTTCTTTTGGCTAACAAATATCACATGCACAATCAAGATTATGATGTGTTGCAAGACACTCGATCAGTACAGTCCTCCTTGGAAGTAATTTTCTACACGAGGCCATGCTAGGTGATGACACTATAGTTGGTTCCAATGGATTTGAAAATCTTCGATATTTGGATCATGGTGACTACCAACTGAGTGGTGAATTGCCTATATGGCTATCTAAGCTTAAGAAGTTAGAATATCTACATCTAAATTCCAATCGTATCAGGGGTTCAATTCCTAGTTGTTTATCGACTCTTCCAAAGCTCTTTCGTTTAGACTTATTTAATAACCTCATTTCAGGTGAATTTCCAATGGAACTTTGTTCATTGCCAGCATTAGTATCACCAAAGGCTCTAGTAAACAATAATTATTTGGATTTACCATTTTTTTTTTTGAAAAAAAGTATATCAAGTAAACAACAATACAATTTTATCTCAAACATGCGACCAACAATACTTATTGGAAGAAACAATCTTAATGGCAACAACCCCATTGAGATCGGCAATTTGAAGATGCTTCATGGTTTGGATCTTAGTCATAACAATTTCTCAGGCAGCATCCCAGACCAAGTGTCTGAGCTTACAAACTTGGAAATATTAGACCTCTCTGCAAATCGGTTGTTTGGCCAAATACCTTCATCATTGATTAGTCTACATTTCTTGTCTCATTTTAGTGTTGCAAACAACAATTTGCATGGACCAATACTATTAGGACTCAGCTTCAAAGCTTTGATGCCTCTACATATGAGGGTAACCCTGGATTTTGTGGCCCGCCACTTCCACATGAGTGTGCCCATATTGTTAGCAACAACAAAGACTTTCATGATGACGACAATGGGCATAGAATTCCATGATTTCACATTACTGTGGTTCTTGGCTTCATTACATGTTTTTGGAGAGTTTGTGGTCCATTGGTTATAAGTTATAAGTGGAGAGTTGCATATTTTCAATTCATGGACCGCATAAAAGATAGATGTATAATCTTATTCTTTAAAATTGCATATTGGTCGCTTTAGAGTCTGTTATCAATTTGGTCGCTTAAGAGTCTGTCATCAATTTGATTTCTCAAGTTTCAATTCTAATAATCAAAGGTTTTGTCTGTTTTCATATTTTCAATTTTCAATCAATGTGATCCCCATTGTGAAGAAAATTAATTAATCTTAGTTACTTTGTTTGTTTTGCCATTTACCGTTGGTCCGTGGTGAAAAACCACAACTTATTTGGTCAATTGTGACAGCCTCTCGATATTTTTATGTGCGGCATAGTCTCCCTCGCTGAATTTTAGAGTCATTTTGATTCATCCAGTTGCGGAAAATGTGCAATTGGGGATTAGGGCATAATAAACAGAACTTAAGCGGTTGGATGCATAATAAAATAAGGGGATAAATGCAAATTTAGTTTCTATTGTTGGTTTAAATTACAAATCGTTCATGTGCTATAAAAAATAATTTAGAGGTCCTCGGGGCACGCAGAAATAACAATTTAGTCCATGCAGTCAAATTCCATCAAAACACTTGATGAATTCCGTTAGAGTGCCACGTCATCATCAATAGAACAATGACACGTGTCAATCTTAATATAAAAAATATATTAAAAATATAAATACATTCTTAGTGACATTACAAGTGAAGAACCATTCAAATTCCATTCTGCTAGGCTACACTGCCAGTCTGAGCTCACAAACTTGGAAAGACTGAATCTCTTTGCAAATCAGTTGTCCGGCGAAATTCTAGCATAACTAAGTAGTCTACATTTCTTGGCTAAGTTTAGTATTGCAAACAACAATTTGCATGGACCAATGCCATCAGGCACTCAGCTCCAGAGCTTTGATGCCTCTGTATATGAGGGCAATCCTGGACTTTGTGGCCCTCCACTTCCACATGAATATGCCCATATTGTTAGCAACAATAGAGACATTCGGGATGAGGACAATGGATATAGGATTCCATGGTTTCCAATTACTGTGGTTCTTGGCTTCATTATAGGTTTTTGGGGGGTTTGTGGTCCATTGGTTATTAGTTATAAGTGGAGAGTTGCATATTTTCACTTCATAGACCGCGAAAAAGATAGGTTTATAATCTTTTTCTTTAAAATTGCACATTGGTCACTTTAGAGTTTGTTATCAATTAGTCGGTCGCTGTAGAGTCTATCATCAATTTGGTTTCTCAATCATTAATTTGAATAATTTAAGGTTTTGTTAGTTTTCATATTTTCAATTTGAGTTCAATGTGATGACCATTGTGAAGAAAGTTAATTAATCAAGTTGATACATCAAGTTGTGGAAAATGGGCAATTGGGGATTGGAATGTGAAATAAAAGGAGAGAGCACATAATTCTTCAAGAAATGTGAAAACAGAAGAAAACGGCTATACTCAAGAATGTAATTTCACTTATATGCTATAATGCTCTATTATTCTCGACAACAAAAACATACATTGTTAGAATATATTGTGGGATGCGTTGTTTTGGGATTTGATTTTAGCATTAATTATAATTGATTGTAATCTATCAAATCATAATTAAATGCAATTAAATATGATTTTATTTGATCTTTCATATTCTCTCCACCTCCTTATAAATAAGAGCCCTCTTTATTGTAAATTCATCAATTGAATAAGAGAACAATGTAGTCCTTAAGACTTTATCCTATGAACATAAGTCATACATCAATCGAACCACGTAAAATCTATTGTCTTGATTTTATTTTCGCTATTATCATTATTTTTCTATTTGTTCGTCTTTTCTTTCATCCACTACCAGGCAAGTGAGATGGAATGAATTTCAAGTTTTATGTAAGCTTTGCATAATTGGTCTTCCATTACACAAATAAAAAAAAAATATATATATATATATATAAAGTAACTTCTTCCTTCTTTTTCATCTTGTGGAAAGAATTAATCAAATTAAAATATTCAAACCCAACCAAACCCAAGAAAGACTTACGGAATAAAAAACAAAAGAAAATATTCTAAAGTAATTCAGGCAGAGCTAAATTTGTATATACCAGCATAAAATCCTGAATTGTGAGGTGCATTCTACTGTCTAATTTGTACGATGTTCCCAGTTTTTAAATGAGCCAAAATTTTCAACCATTAAAATGGAGAGGACCGACAAGGGGCATCTGATTAGTAGATTGATTGGGTAAATAAATGTAGGTAATGATAGAATATTAGTTAAATGATTAAATTTGTATTTTTTATGAGTTTGTATTTTTTTTGAAGGCTTGGGAGGCGAATGTTCGAACGGTTGAAGCACTAGCTTAGCTTGCCGAAGAATCAAAAGCCAAAGTTAACTTGGTTGAAGAGCTCGCGGAGAGACGAAAGCAGCGTGATGCATTTAAGGCATGGGTATGCGAATCTGAGGCAACATTAGATCGGGTTTTGAATGACTTAACTGAGGCTAATGAAGCTAAAGACCGTTTGGCCACCAGGCTCGATTCCTCGGGCCAAAAGGATGACCATGGATACCGATCTGAACACCACCAGGGTGGAAAAGGAGTTGGATTTGGCAAAAAAGACAGTTTTGTAACATGGCGCCGGGACCTAGCTGGGTCTCTCAGCTTTCATTGGGGATTTTAGAACTTCAAGAATTTAGTTCTCAATCCTTATCAATTCAGCTTCTTGCTTGGGACCGTAAGTTCGACATTCCTACGTGTCCCGAATCGAGGCATCTTGAAAGTCTAGGGGTGGAGTACTTTCCAGTTAGTCTCGGACTAGAGCAAAAAATGCTCGGCATCCTCACAGTGGTCCCTGTTAGTATTTTATGTTGGCTTCATTCTGGATGACAAAAACACTTTATGTAATGGTTGCAAATTAACAGGATGATCGGTTCTTATTCAGAGTCTTCATGTATTCGGACAGTGTTCATTTCAAAGCATGTGACTGATCACAAGCTTCTAGAAGATGTCCATGAAGATTCCTTACAAATTCCAAGCCAAATCAACCGGTTCCTGTGCAACTGTCCGGACGAGCCTTTGAAGGCGTCTGGACGCCCCGCAGTGTCTAGCAAATTACGTTGAAGTCATCTGGATGACAGAGCAACACCGTCCGGACACTAGGTGAATCATTATTCTACATTGAATTGGATTTCAGAAGTCGACACTGTTAGGGAAGTCTCTGCAAGTCGTCCGGACGATGTGGCAACACATTCGGACGCTGTCCAGCATTTTAGAATATTCTAGTGTTCCATTAGAATGCAGAAAGTAGTTATAGCGAAGACCGTCCGGATGCTCGGCCAATCCGTCCGAACGTGGACCTGATAAGGAAAGAATTGCGCTGTTTCTAAAAGTCGGTCGCAGAAGACCGTCCGGACGTGGCTATCTTCTGTTCGCACGTTCTACAGCTAAAGTTTGAATTTCAGCAGATTTAGGTTTTCTGTAAGCCTATAAATAGAGGGCCCTAGGCTTGGTGTATGAATTCTGTATAGAATTCCATAGTGCTTAGAGAGGGTGTTTAGGGAGAATCAAAGATCTGCTAGCTCTCAAGCCGTTGCCGGTGTGTGCTCAACAGTTTGTGTGAAGTCTATCTTAGGGATCGGCTCTAAGCTAAAGGAATCCATTGAAGACCTCTTCAAGTAGGAGACTTGGTTGGGAAGCGTTCATGATGGGCTTTGTGTCAGAATTAAAGGTATGACTACTGCGTAAGGGTATGTGAGCACGAGTGTCTTGTAACTAGCTTTGTTTTCGGTATAGTGGATATCCTGGATTTGGCTGCCCCAGAGTGGTTTTTCTCTTCACAGAGTTTCCATTTCGTTAACAAATATCTTGTCTTCTTTATATTCTGTATCTAAGATATTTTGTTACACACAAACACACACTTGGTTGTTAGAAGTCAATATTTATTTTCAATTGGTATCAGAGCTTGGTACACTATGTTTTAGATTTATTTCTTGAGTGTAATCTATTGACTTCTATTTTGTTTTTTTTTTATTTTATTTTATTTTTTTTATTTTTTTTTTTATAATGTCTCAAATCTTAATTCAGTTCCGCCCTTTGATGGGACAAACTATGGCTATTGGAAAGCCCGCATGCGCTTCTTTTTAAAATCAATTGACGTCTGGAAAATTATTGAAACTGGTTGGATTAAACCAGAAGAAACAGACGAAATTATTATTACTCAAACAAGCGCGCGGCTCTCTAATGATAAAGCCCTCCATGCATTATGTCAAGCACTTTCACCATCTGAATTCGCAAGAATTTCAAATTGTGAAGTTGCTAAAGATGCATGGCAAATTCTAGAAACAACATATGAAGGCACAAAACTGGTAAAATCTGCCAAGCTTCAAATGTTGATTTCTAAATTTGAATAAATTAAGATGCTAGAAGAAGAGACTTTCGGAGAGTTTTACACTAAGATTAGCGACCTAAGAAACTCGATGGTGAGTCTTGGGAAGCAAATCTCGGATGTAAAACTCATCCGAAAGATACAAAGATCTTTGCCTGAGCGTTTCAGGATTAAGGTGACAACTATAGAAGAAAGCAAAGATCTGGAGGAGATGAAGATTGAAGAGCTGGTAGGATCTTTTCAGACATATGAATACTCCTTACCTCCAGTCAGAAAGGCAAAAACTATTGCCTTCAAGGCATCTAAGGCATCCAAGAAGAAATCCAAAGTCTCATCTGACGAAGACTATGACATTGATGAAGATGCAGTGGCAATGTAAGCCAAGAACTTCTAGCAGTTCATGAAAAATAATAAATTCAAGAATAAGTTCTTTGACAGACTAAGAAAGGCTCCCCACACAACTGAGTCAGAGGAAGCAGAGAAGAAAGATCCGAGGGGTCCCCAATGCTTCGAATGTTCAGGCTTCGGGCACATCAGAACTAAATATGCAAATCTAAAGAAACTAAAAGGGAAAGCTTTTAATGCTACTCTCAGCGATGAGTCTGAGATGGAAGAAAAAACTTTTGAGGAAGAAAAATTTATGGCCTTCATGGCTCCACATTAAGAAAAGAAGGATTCTCAATCTTACAACTCTGAGAATAGTGAAGAAGAAGATATGCAGTCAACCTATAAACTTCACTATGTAGAGTTCTTAAAGCTGAGGGAGAAATACAAGCAGCAGGTACTAGAGCTAAACAACCTTAGGATTGAGAAGACTGCTATGCTAATAAAGATCAATGATTTAGAAGAGAGGCTTCTGGAGACACAGTTACAGCTAGAGAGAGTCTCAAACGAGAAGCTAATTCACATGCTCTCCATTCAGAAGTGCCCAACCGACAAGACCTAACTCGGGAATGTTCCTCCTTCTACTTCTGATATTCCTTCTACCTCCCATACTATTTTTGTGAAGCCGGCTTCTGGAGACACAGTTACAGCTAGAGAGAGTCTCCACCCTCAAGCATGGATAAGGGAAAAACTATTATGGATGGGGAAGTACCAGTCATCCCTCAGCCTCTGGCCAAGCTTCCTATCAGAAGAAAGCCTCCCACATGCCATCACTGTGGTGAGCCAGGGCATATCAGACCTAAATGCCCACATTGGCAAGTTTAGAAGAAGAAAAAGTGGCAGGCTCCTAAAACTCCCATGTGTCACCAATGTGGTGTTAGCAGTCATATCAGACCTAGGTGTCCTCCACCTAAGCCAACCAGGCATCATAGATCTCCGCCCAGAAATCATGTTCCAAGGCATCAGCAGTTGCAGAAGCCTACTCAAGCAAAAAAGACTTGGGTCCCCAAGAAGCTGTATATGGAGGAACAGAAGACTGCAGAAAGGGAAATTTTCTATGAAGGAACATCTTCCGTCAGTTCTTTCATGCAAGATCTGGTCAGATATCTGACACTACAGCTAAAGAAGGAAGGACAGGATAAGGAAGAGGACACCCAATCCCTGAGGGGGAGCGGACCTACCTAGTAGGTGAGGTCACACATGCCTCGGATTTTGGTTTCTAAATCTTAGAGCATGTCAGGTACACTTGCATAACATTTTTATATCATCTTATGAAAACTTTGCATGTTGTTATGGAACCATCTTTTCTATCCCTATATTTCCTCTTGTTTGTCTTGAGGAAATTCTGCAGGTATTAAATAGGGAAATTCTGTACATCGAGCGACTGCTTTTCTATCATGGTACTGTCAAACTCCCTCCCTGAGGTCAGGTCTGCTTTTACCTTACATGCTTGTACTATACTATCCTCTTTATTGTGAAGCATGTTTTTTGTTTTTTTACTTAAAAAAAAAAAAGGGGGGGATAAAGGTTGCAGAGTTTTATTGTTCCCTTATATAGCTTACAGATATCTTATGTATGTTTAACTGATGTCTCAGTTTTTGATGCATTAATTACTTTTGCCTTTATATAACTGAGAGTTTTTCTTGATATCTGCAACGTCTCCTAGTTGCATCCATACTAGATAGTTGCTTTTCTCATGCGATGAAATTATGCATTATCCAAGGCTCCCCTAAGGTACATTTTTTTTCTCTGGCTTTTAGCTTCTGGAAATTCTAAATGAGAGAGATTTTTCTGCTAAGATGGTCAAATTGACTAACTCGCTAGTTGAACCTAGAACCCATAAATTCTGGCATTCTTTCTAGGTAGCAGCACCAAGGGATAAAAAGCATTCAAATCTAAATAAATATGGATAAATAAAAAGATCCATTGCCTTTATGCTATAAATCTGTTCTTAAACTTGTCCCTAAAGAAACAGTTAGTGACCAAATCATTGCGGAAATAGACGGTCACTGAAGGACGAGGTAAAACAAAAGTGCTGCAACTTAGGGGGAGCGTATCAGATAAGGGTGGCTAGGCCCTAGTAAAATAAGGTTTGACATTTAACTAATCTAACATTGATTTTCTCTCCTATTTAGATAATCCGGGTGATTTAGGTCATATCATTGAACTTCATACCTTATTGAGAAAGCCCTCACACACACATGCATTACTTGAGTTAAGTTTACTATTGAAAAATGTCTATCTGCAGGGAAACTTTTGTGCTTATTGACTCTTAACTCTCAATTATATCTTGGTATATTTTTTTAAAATGCAAATTGAACTGGGATATCAGCTTTTTTACATGCTTGTTCTGGAAATTATTTTTCTGCTCTTTTTCCTCTCTTTTTCAGATTTTTTTGTGTGAAGCATTCGGATGGTGTTTCTGGTTGTCCAGACGGTAAGGTTGCCTCGTCCGGACGTCCCTTCTCCTTGTCCGGAAGGGCGTGTTTGCGCGATCTCTTACGTGGCACTACGTCCGGACATCACTTATGTTCCGTCTGGACGGTGAACCATGTAGGGTTAAATCACTTTCCCCCTGGCGCCGCACGTCACTCTTCTCCTTCTCTTTGTTCTTTTTTTCGTCTTGTGCATTTTCCCTCTGATTTTTATGCATATTTCTCACGTGAACGTGTCCTTTTTACGATTTATCTCCTCCCCAGGATATATGTCTTCAGACGATTCTCCACCCCGATTCAGGCAAAGAACTGAAGAATCAGTTGCTGACAGAAGGCACCGCATGCAATCGTGGCAGGTCCTATCAGGGCTGAATCTTCTTCGCGCTGATCTGAGGGATCCAGTCCTACTCCCCATTGGTCAGATGCTTCTGGAGAACCAGGGGAAGTACCTGTACAACTGTGCCTACCCTGCCATTCCCAGACTGGTACTGGAATTCTATGGGAACATGATCATCATCCAGGATGATGACAAATGACTGATTATGCAGACCATGGTTAGAGGACAGCCGATTCAGATTGATCCACAACTTATCAGAGCTGTGATCGGAGTACTTGTTTTACCAGTCTTAAGAGTTCATTTCCCTCCTGGTGAGGAGACTCCCAACATTGACTTTTTGCATGATTTCTTTGGCACGAGACCATGGAGAGAGGAAAAGTCACATTCACAGATCAATATTGGTGCTTTTGCTCCTATGCACCGATTCTTAGTAAAGGTTTTGTTGTGACAAACCTTTGGCCTCAAGCTCGTCGGAGTGAGCTTACTCTCAAGAAGGCCACCTTTCTCTATGCCATTGTGATGCAGACTCCTTTTTGCTTGTGCAAGCACATCTTGCACACTATGCTCGAGGTTCATGATGAGAAGAATACAAGTCTGTCTTTTGGGTGTTTAATCACTCAAATCTATCTTCAGGTCATGACAGATATTTCAGGACTCTAAGCCTAGATCACGGATTCCAGATCCTCTTGGCATACAGACACTCATGAAGTCTAATGCGCAGTTGCGGTATGAGGCTCAAGGTGGTGTTCCTCAGCCTCCACTAGTTCCCTCCCAGCTGCTGCATCATCATCACAGGCTGTGCCTCTTTCCTTTGACATAGAGGTTGCATTTACTCAGTTTATGTCATCTATGGGAGCTCTCCAGCGCAGAGTTAATCTTATTGGAGAGCGTGTTGAACAGTGTCAGATTAACATAAGGGAGTGCCTGCAGTATCATCACCCCAAGCGTGATGATGAAGATTGATTGTTTTTTTTCTTCTTATTATTTTTTTTAGAACAATTTTAATTTGTGATGACACTTTGTATATTTCTTAAACACTTATGGTTTTTCTTAAATACTCTGTTTACCCTTTGTCCTTGTGTGACAAAAAGGGGGAGTATTTTTTTGTTTTAGACCGGGAATGTATTTCCAAACCGGTCAAGTGTTTTTTTTTTGTCCCAAAATGGTCGAAGGGGGAGTTTGTTAGTATTTTATGTTGGCTTCATTCTGGATGACAAAAACACTTTATGTAATGGTTGCAAATTAACAGGATGATCGGTTCTTATTCAGAGTCTCCATGTATTCGGACAGTGTTTATTTCAAAGTATGTGACTGATCACAAACTTCTAGAAGATGTCCATGAAGATTCTTTACAAATTCCAATCCAAAGCAACCGGTTCCTGTGCAACAGTCCGGATGAGCCTTTGAAGGCTTCTGGACGCCCCGCAGTGTCTAGCAGATTACGTTGAAGTCGTCTGGATGATGAGCAACACCATCCGGACGCTAGGTCAATCATTATTCTACACTGATTTGGATTTCAGAAGTTGACACTGTTAGGGAAGTCTCTGCAAGTTGTCCAGACGACATGGCAACACGTTCGGACGCTGTCCAGCATTTCAGAATATTCAAGTGTTTCGTTCGAACGCAGAAAGGAGTTATAGCGAAGACCGTCCGGACGCTCGGCCAAGCCTTCCGGACGTAGACCTGATAAGGAAATAATTGCGCTGTTTCTGAAAGGCGATCGCAGAAAGACCGTCCGGATGTGGCTATCTTCCATTCGGACGCTCGACAGTCAGAGTCCGAATTTCAGCAAATTTAGGTTTTCTGTAAGCCTATAAATAGAGGGCCCTAGGCTTGTAAATTGTATGAATTCTGTATCGAATTCCATAGTGCTCGGAGAGGGTGTTTAGGAAGAATCAAAGATCCTCTAGCTCTCAAGCCGTTGCTAGTGTGTGCTCAACAATTCCTGTGAAGTCTATCTTAGGGATCAGCCTTAAGGTAAAGGAATCCATTGAAGACCCCTTCAAGTAGGAGACTTGGTTGGGAAGCGTTCACGATGGGTTTCGTGTCAGCGTTAAAGTTGTGACTACTGCATAAGGGTATGTGAATACGAGTGTCTTGTAACTAACTTTGTTTTCGGTATAGTGGATACACTGGGTTTGGCTCCCCCGGAGTGGTTTTTCTCTTTACAGAGTTTCCACTTCGTTAACAAATATCTTGTTTTCCTTATATTCCGCATTTAAGATATTTTGTTGCACACAAACACACACTTGGTTGTTAGAAGTCAATATTTATTTTCAGTCCCGATCTTATTCCGCCTTTAGCTTCCGAACACACATCCGGTGTTGGAACCGAAGGTGGAGAAGACGAAGACTTGTGAGTATTTTTGTTTTTGAACTTTGTGTTTTTTGAATTTTCTGTCATGAAGATTTCTCTTCAATGAAATCTTCGTTTTCTGAATTTTCTGTTGTTCTATAAGTTATGATGGTTACCAAGCTACCCCCCAACAAGTTTGAGAATGATAATTCGTCTAAGTTATTTTAGAGAGAGTGTTTAGCCAGGTAAATCATAACCTAGCAAATCAATTCCGAGCTACCCCCAATAACTTGGATAAACCATCGGTTTATGTAAGTTATGACCAAGGATGGAAAACGAGTAAGTTTTTCCGAGCGACCCCCTAACTTAGACAAACAACCGGTTTTCCTAAGGATAAATGAGGAGGGAAGATCGGTAAGTTTTTTCCGAGCTACCCTCATAACTTAGACAAACAATCGATTTATGTAAATTATGACTGAGGAGGGAAGACGAGCAAGTTTTCTAAGCAACCCCCTACCTTAGACAAACAACCGGTTTGCCAAAGGATAAACAAGGAGGGAAGAAGGATCATTTTTTTTTAAGCTAGTTTTTTCGAGCTACCCTCCTAACTTAGACGAACAATCGGTTTGTGTAAGTTATAACCGAGGAGGGATGACGAGCAAGTTTTTCGAGCGACCCCCTACCTTAGACAAACAACCGGTTTTCCTAAGGATAAACGAGGAGGGAAGAAGAACAAGTTTTTTCTGAGCTACCCCCTATAACTTGAACAAACAAAATGTTTGTGTAAATTATGACAAAGGAGGGAAGAAGGATCAGTTTATTCTGAGCAACCCCCCTATAACTTGAATAAACAAACGGTTTGTGTAAGTTATGACAAAGGAGGGAAGAAGGATTAGTTTTATCCGAGCTACCCCCTATAACTTGAACAAACAAACTGTTTGTGTAAGTTATGACAAAGGAAGGAAGAAGGATCATTTTTCTTAGCTACCCCTTATAACTTGAACAAACAAACGGTTTGTGTAAGTTATGACAAAGGGTGGTAACCGGTCAGCTTTCTTGAAGCCATAATCTCGGTTCGGGCTATCACTTTTAATATTTCTTCAGATGCTCGGCATGAAATGTGTTGCTGTGACTTTGACATGAAATTCACCTTTGTGTATGCTGGGTGGAAAGGGACCACGAATGACTCACGTGTGTTTCTTAACGCGCTTGGTAACGCGAAGAACAAATTCTCTTGGGCACTGGAAGGTATTTAAAATGCTAAATTCGCATTAAATTTTTAGATATTTATCCACCTACTTAGATGGTCACAAACGCTGATATATAATTCTGCATCGTGTAGGTCATTACTATTTGATGAACTAGGGCTAGTTGTAGGCCAAAGGTTTTATAAGACCATTTCATGGAGAATGATATCACTTGGAAGAGTTCCGAGAAACAGGCACCTTAGGGGTTATAAGGAGCTATTCAATCATAGACACTCATCTTTGCGGAATGTTATAGAGCGATGTTTCGGTGTGCTGAAAGCCCATTTTAAACTATTAGTAGTTATTGCACCATATAAAACAAGTAAGCAATCGACAATTGTTATAGCTGCTTGTGTCATGCATAACTTCATTCGAATGACTACGGATGATGACCATTTATTTTCCCATTGGGAGAATGAAGATGTGCGCACAAACAACTATGAAAGTGTCGGTGGGTCCAGTTTGAGGCATGGAAGAAACCTGAGGAACCTATCAGATTCAGCCGGGCATGAGATGGCCGTCTTGAGGGAGAGCATTGCATAACAGATGTGGCAGCATCAAGATGATTAGATGTGTATGACCTTTGGAGTCGGTTATGTTTAACTAATTTATTATCTATCATATTTATGCAGCTTATGTAATGGAAACAACACTACCTGACATTATTAGTACCAAGTATTGAGGCAATGGAAGGGTTAGTATTTTGTGTTATTTGTAATCCTTATTCCCTCAACTTCTTTAGTATTTAGATAAATATGTTTCTGCTATTATTGAAAGACATGAGTTTCCATATCAAACCTGGTTTGAGAAATATATTTGATTGGGGATTTTTGTCTCAATTCTTCTACAATCCTGTATCTCTCATGACTATATGAGGAATTACTAATGTTCTTATTAGAAGCAGGTGGGACAATGGGTCATGCTTGATCGATTTAATTTTATTAGGCAGGTTTATTCAAAAATATGGGACACACACGATACTAGGAATGACTGTGGCTTGTGGATCAAATTTTAAATGTTAAGTTCTTAGTTCTTTACTATCTCCACTCACTCATTACAGTTTATCCATATTCTTCATGCTGGAATGTGACAAGTTTGGTTTCTAAGAATGACCTCTTGTTGGCCACCCGAATAGAGCATACATCATGAATTGTTTTTAACAAAAAGAGTGTGAAGAGTTTTGCTTTGAACACCAATAATCACAATATACTAATCACAAAAAAATTGACAAAATTTTTGTTTGGAAATCACCCAATAAATGGAAAAAAACAAAAAATACGTAGAAACGCCGAAGAGTTTTCTATTTTATTAATAAGTGAAAACTGTTTTGAAAACAATTGTCCAAACGCCTTAGTTACTATTTTTTGTTTTCAAAAACAGTTTGCCAAACACATTTTTAATGAAAAAAAAAACAAAAAAAACAACAGAAAATGATTTTTTGTTTTTGTTCTAAAAAAACAAGAATAAAAACCGGGTTGCCAAACAAGCTACTTTTCCATGACTCAAAAGAGACGAAACGACATGCATCTTGGCTTTAGTTTGGGAAGAAAGGAATATCCCTACAAGGAAGATTGTATATTTCTTTTAATGTTCTCTCAAAATTAATATAATTTTTAAATTTATTATTAAATTAAAATTTAATAATAATTTATTACAAATTTAATGATAATTTTAAAACTTAAATTAATTTTAAAAAGGAAACAAAAAAGACAAATATTTTTCCTCTCATGTATAAGAGATGATCTTTTGCCACCTCAAGATACAACTCTTGACCACTTTGGCAATGTGGCAAGGTAGTCCCCTAGCTAGCTTTAAAAAAAAATTTCTAAAAAAAAAAAAATAAAAGTAAATTTGGCACATAGGCAAAAATGATTAAAAATTATGTCTTTGAATGGCAATGTATCATACATTCATGTATAAACATGATAAAAATTGTTAATGAGAAGTGGTGCGTGCCTGCTGTTTTATCTTCACAAGAAAAGTGAAGGGGGGCCGGGGCAGCATGACGTAGTTTGCACTAATCTAACCTTTTTCCGTCGCTGAGACCAAAAAATCGATTCCTTGCACAGCTAGCGAAACCTTGCTGCACCAATTAAGACCTCGTTTGGTAAATGTTGTACCAATTAAGATTGACCTCAAATCGTCTCTAATAGGTAGCTCAATCGACTGAAGATCACGCATCATAAAGTAAGGTCACTAGTTTGAATTCTCCATTTCCCTCTTGTGTAGACGTGTCAAAAAAAAAAACAAAAAAACCCTCAAATCAGTGAATAAAAGAAAAATGGGACCCAGTGTTAACGTTAAAAGTGATATCTTCCTAATAATCTGAAAATAGTTTCATGAATATTACTGCTTTCACTTGAAAATATGATTTATTAATATTAATGCCTTGACTTGAAAGAAGAATGGGACCCACCCAGTATTAACGTTAATTTTGATTTCTTCCTAATAATCTGAATATAGTTCCATGAATATTAATGCTTTGACTTGAAAATATGATTTATTAGTGACTTCACTTGGATTTGCCGAGGGGAACTATTCTTGTTAAGTAATTTTATTCTAAAAATAAAAATAAAAATAAAAACAAAAACTCTTAGGCTATCTAATTCCACCCGCAGAATTACAACAAAAGTGTCCGTTGGTTTGTCGTTGTCATAATAAATAAATTGCGTACAACTTTTCTATGATTCATACTAATTTTCAACAACAAGACTCGGTAAAACCCAAATCAAATCCCACTAGCAAAAACGTAAGAGATAAGTGGAGTGTACAAGGACCACAACAGTAGTCAGTAGTTGTGGATTTCAAGTCCGCAAATGACTTTTGGAGTTATCAGAAGACTGGTTAATTGGACTTCAAGGCAGACTTCATTGAGACAAAGAAAGGCCAGGGCAGAAAAAATGTCTTTTTGGCAATCCCTATTCCCTCTCCTTTTTTTCTTCGTGGCAAAGATGTATTAAGATCATCTATAATTATTTTTTTGAATTATAAATTATTCGGGTAGGTAATTGTGAGAGATTACTTGTGTGACTTATCTAACCAAATAAAAATTGGCTATCCAATTACCTATTTAGTCAGTTGGGTCCTTATAACTGGTTTATCACAATTGCCTACCCGAATCGTCTACACTTTAGGCAGATAATTGTAAGGGATCCTAATCTGACAGATTTTCTTCAACCCAGTCTATAAAAATGTCATGTGTCAACTTTGAAAAATATAAAGTGACTTTTACGTGTGTGTGTGTGTGATCAACAATGCACCAAAATATAAATGGGGAATGTAAAGAAGACAAATATTTTGGTGATGAAGTGGAAACTCTTTGTAACAAAAAGAAAAACCACTCCGGGGCAGCCAAACCCAAGAAATCCGCTAACATAAGAAATAGCCAGTTACAAAGCAGTCGTATTCACATACCCCTTATGCTGTAGTTGTACCTTGAACTCTAATACGTACATATACGTGAGCGTCTCCCAATCAGACCACATGTCTGAAGGGTTCTTCAATGGACTCCTTTAACTTAGGGCTCCTCCTAAGCTAGACTTCAGTTGATCAAATCACGCACACGAAACAACTCTAAGAGAGTTAGCAAATCTAACAATCTATACCTAAACACTATCTCTTAGCACACTGGAGTTTATATGATACTCCTTACAAAAACACTATCTAGAGACATCTTTTTATAGGCTTTAGAAACTCTAAATCACTAATACGGATTTCTCTAGGCGGCGTCGGGACGTCAAGCAGCAACTAACTTCAAAATACACACTTTCTTCAGAATTCTTCAGTAGCGCGTCCGGACGATTGCATGCTGTCTTCACTGTTCGCAGCCTTCAGTTTGCTGTTTGAACACTGCATCAAACATGAGCTCTTGGGTCTAGGTGTTCGTTGGGCTGTCCAGACATTCATGCGAATAGGTGCTCTCTATGATTGGTGTATGCTGAGGTGTTCAGACACTTCTTTGAACACTGATGGGCATCCAAACGCTTCCTCAGGCCGTCCGAACAGTCTCAATGGAAACCGCCTTTGCTGAGCTGTAAGCGCGTCAAAATCTTCCTTGACTTTTGGAAATTGCCTTCTTGGTGATTTGTGACACATAACTTGACAAATTAGGCATTTTCCATGTTGGAGAAAATATTCTTAAAAATTCTCTGAAAATACGGCATTCCTATTTCAACAGTACCCTGATATGGTAGTAATTTTGTCAACAGAATGCAGCCAATAAACTAACACACTTACATGTGACTAGTACATATTTTTTAAATAACAAGGATAAAGTTGAAAGAGACATATTCATTTTAAATAAAATTTCTACAAAAATATTTTGTATAAGAAAAATAGAGAGCAAAAAATAAAATAAAATAAAAAGACAAGATTTTTTCAAAAAATGAAAAAAAGGTATTGTGTTATTTTTGGTACAGAAGGAAGACAATTAAAATAATAAGGAAGACAATGCAAATAACATGATAATTAAAAAGGAGGGCATAAAGTTTGCTTTTATATACAATGGAGCATTAAAGCTGTTTAGTCACTTCCAACAATGACATATTGAAAATTGTTTGGACACGGTAAACATATTAGCGCAAATGGGGGAGGGTAAAGTCATACATATGGTTTGGAAGCATAGACTTTTATACATCACTTTTTCTAAATTAACTATTGAATTTGTAGGACCCATATGTAAATTTTTGTAGGTCCTACAAATTCAATAATTAATTTATAAAAATGATGTACAAAAAATAAACAAAAGATGTGCAAAAATCGTTTCTTCTGAAAGCATATATGACTTTCCGACTTTAAACAAGTGGAGTTAGCGTTAATAAACAAGTGGACTTGCAATTTGGCAAACTTGACGTGTAAAGTGCTATATATACAAGGTGTACGTTAAGGACTAGTTCATAACCTTTTTTCGTTTGGTTTGGCATTTCAAACAAGAACCATGCCATATCAACTCCTCTTGATCACCTTGTTTCTCTTTTGTATTTTCTCCACAAATCATGCATGCAACCAAATAGACCGCCACTCTCTCTCGTCCGTAGCCTTCAACACTATGTCTTCTCCTCCGCTAAATTGGTCTTCCATTGATTGTTGCCAGTGGGAAGGCATTTCTTGTGATCAAGAACGTCAAGTCACCCATATTTGGTTACCTTCTAAAGGCCTCATCGGGAGTATATCTCACTCTCTTGGAAACCTCACACAAGTCTCTCACCTCAATCTCTCTCACAATTCACTTTCGGGTCCTCTCCCTAAAGGATTGTTTTCGTCCATGAATCAACTCAAGGTCCTTGATTTGAGCTACAACCGTCTATTTGGAGATATATATGCTTGGCCTGCCTCCATTCAAATTGTTGACATATCTAGCAATCAATTCAATGAGACAATCCAATCTTCATCACTTCAAAGAGCATGGAGGTTGACCGAGCTCAATGTCAGCAACAATAGTTTTATGGTCCCTATTCCTTCCTTTCCTTGCATAAATTCTTCTTTGGTCATCCTCCTCGATTTCTCTCTTAATCATCATAGTGGCCATATTCCTAGTGGACTCGGGGCATGTTCCAAATTAAAAGTTTTTCGGGCAGGTTTTAACTCTCTCTCAGGACCTCTTCCTGATGATATGTACAATGCGACGGAGTTAGAAGAAATTTCCTTACCTTCCAATGATCTTTCAGGACCCATTAGTAGTGACATCGTGAACCTTACAAAACTAACCAACCTTGAGTTATATAGAAATGAATTGAGCGGCAAGATCCCTGTGGATATCAGAAAGCTCCCCAAATTAAAATACCTACTACTTGATAGGAACTCCTTAACAGGTTCTTTGCCCCCATCTTTGGTAAATTGCACAAATCTCACTAAATTGATTTTATTGTTCAATTTCATTGAAGGAGACATCTCTACCTTTAATTTCTCTGGTCTTCATCAACTTACTGTAATAGATTTGGGGTATAATAACTTCTCCGGTAACTTGCCAGTTAACCTTTACTCATGCACATCCCTAATAGCAGTTCGACTCAGCAAAAACCGACTAGGCGGACAAATCTCGCCTGAGGTAGTTCAATTGAAATTCTTATCTTTCTTTTCAGTTTCTTACAACAAGCTAACCAATATCATAGGCGCAATCCAGATTCTGATGTGTTGCAAGACACTCACTGTAGTCCTCCTTGGAGGTAATTTTCTACATGAGGCAATACCAGGTGATGACACTATAGTTGGTTCTGATGGATTTGAAAAGGTCCGAGTTTTGAGTCTTAGTGATTCCAAATTGACTGGCGAATTGCCTATATGGCTATCTAAGTTTAAGAAGCTAGAATATCTAAATCTAAAACGCAATCGTATCAGGGGTTCAATTCCTGGTTGGTTGTCGACTCTTCCAAGGCTCTTCGCTGTGTACTTATCCGATAACCTCATTTCAGGCGAATTTCCAAAGGAACTTTGTGCATTGCCGGCATTAATGTCACCAAAGGCTATAGTAGACAACAATAAATTGGATTTACCAATTTTTGTCTCAACAATTACTACCCAATACAATTTTCTCTCCAACATGGAACCAGTAATTTTTGTTGCAAACAACAATCTTAGTGGCAACATCCCCGTTGAGATCGGCAGTTTGAAGTTTCTCCATGCTTTGGATCTCAATCATAACAACTTCTCAGGCAACATTCCAGACCAACTGTCTCAGCTCACAAACTTGGAAGAATTGGACCTCTCTGCGAATCGGTTGTTCGGCGAAATTCCGGCATCACAAAGTAGTCTTAACTTCTTGTCTCATTTTAGTGTTGCAAACAACAATTTGCATGGACTAATACCATCAGGCACTCAGCTTCAGAGCTTTGATGTCTCTGCATATGAGGGCAACCCTGGACTCTGTGGCCCGCCACTTCCACATGAGTGTTCCCATATTGTTAACAACAACAGAGACATTCGGGATGAGGAGAATGGGCATAGAATCCCATGGTTTTCAATTACTATGGTTCTTGGCTTCATTACAGGTTTTTGGGGAGTTTGTGGTCCATTGGTTATTAGTTATAAATGGAGAGTTGCATATTTCCGATTCATGGACCACGTAAAAGATAGGTGTATAATCCTATTCTTCAAAATTGCTTATTAGTTGCTTTAGAGTTTGTTTTCAATTGGTCGCTTTATAGTCAGTCATCAATGTTGGTTTCTCAAGTTCGAATCTGAGCAATTTAAGGGAAAGCTTGTTCTATTCTTGATACTATGTTGCTTTTTTAGTGGCTGTGTTGGTTTTAGCAGTTGTTGTTTGTATGTAAGTGTTGTTGTTATGTTGGTTTGTAGTAGTTGTTTGGTGCAGCAATAGGTTTTGCTACATTTTGTGTTCTGTTGTAAGTTATGTCGGTGTGTAGCAGTTCTTGTGTTCGGTGTGTTTCCGATTGGATGTGTTCCAGTTTTCACTGGAAGGGTGTATTCCTTTTTTGGGTTGTTTATAAAGCTTTAATTTATCCAAAAAAAAAATATTGCGTTCAATGTGATTCCCTAGTCCCCACCTTCAATTGTCTATGAGTTTTTGAATTTCGGAATTGAAAAGCTAGCTCTGTTATTTTTTATTCAAGGTAAAGTTTGATAAATTCTAGATTATTCGCCGTAAAGAATTGATTAGGTCGAGAAGAATTTCTACACCTATACCTAATGAAACAATATGCATGATCCTTTGCATTTGAACCACAATGAAACGATTCAAACTGAAATGGTGAATCCAAACGCGTTATCATCTCAAGTTTAGTAGAGCTTTCTAAAGTTATCAAAATAAATAAATGGGTTAAGTATACTTAGCCTTCCTTAACTACTATTCATTTGCACATTCTCTAAGCTACCAAGTACCAACGGTGACACCACTAAAAAAAAATTTGCAAGTTGCCACTTGCAAGTTGCCACGTGTATGGGCCAAACTGTTAGCCACGTGTAATTGGCGACATGTGGGTGGTGTGGTAGATCCGGTTGTTGCGAAATGTACAATTTGCCACGTGTCCACGTTGCCCACGTCGCCACTATGCCACGTGGCATCCTGACCACGCCGCGACATGTCAACCACGTGTAATACACACGTGGTTGACGTTTCAGCCATGTTGTCTCACTCCATGTGGCACATTGGCCACGTGGATTATGGTCCAAATGGTCGACAGTCAGCCACGTGGATTAAAACAAGTGACAAGGTTTGGAAGCATGTATGACTTTCCGACTTTAAACAAGTGGAGTACTTCGCATTAATAAACTCCATTACTTTTCCATGAAATTATTTTCCCCACTGGACTTGCAATTTTGGCAAACTTGACGTGCAAAGAACGATAATAAAATTACGTGGGCAAAGTTGCAGATGAGAGCTATATATATACAAGCTAGTTTAAGACTACTTCATAACCACTTTTCTTTTGGTTTGGCATATCAACCAAGAACCATGCCATATCATCTCCTCTTCACCTTGTTTCTCTTTTGTATTTTCGCCGCGAATCATGCCTGCAACCAAATAGACCACCACTCTCTCTTGTCCTTAGCCTTCAACAATATGTCCTCTCCTCCACTAAATTGGTCTTCCATTGATTGTTGCCACTGGGAAGGCATTTCTTGTGATCATAAACATTAAGTCACCTGTATTCGGTTACCTTCTAAAGGTCTCATTGGGAGTATATCTCCCTCTCTTGAAAACCTCACACAGCTCTCCCACCTCAATCTCTACCACAATTCACTTTCGGATCCTCTCCCTAAAGGATTGTTTTCGCCCTTGAATCAACTCAAAGTCCTTGATTTGAGCTACAACCATCTATTTGGAGATCATATAACTGCTTGGCCTGCCTCCATTCAAATTGTTGACATATCTAGCAATCAGTTCAGTGAGACAATCCAATCTTCTTTCTTTCAAAGAGCATGGCGCTTGACCGGGCTCAATGTTAGCAACAATAGTTTCATGGGCCCTATTCCTTCATTTCCTTGCATCAATTCTTCTTTGGTCAGCCTCCTCGATTTCTCCCATAATCATCATAGTGGACATATTCCAAGTGGACTTGGGGCATGTTTCAAACTAAAAGTTTTCCGAGCAGGTTTTAACTCTCTCTCAGTATCGCTTCCTGATGATATGTACAATGCAACGGGGTTAGAAGAAATTTCCTTACCTTCCAATGATCTTTCAGGATCCATTAGTAGTGACATCGTGAAGCTTACAAAACTCGCCAATCTCGAGTTATATGGAAATGAATTGAGCGGTAAACTCCCAGTGAATATCGGGAAGCTCTCCAAATCAAAGCACCTTCTTCTTGATGGGAACTCTTTAACAGGCTGTTTGCCCCCAACTCTAATGAATTGCACAAATCTTACAAAATTGATTTTACGGTTCAATTTCTTTGAAGGAGACATTTCTACCTTTAATTTCTCTGGTCTTCATCAACTTACTGTAATTGATTTGGGGTTTAATAACTTTTCCGATAAAGCCTTACTAATGCACGTCCCTAACAGCAGTTCGACTCAACGAAAACAGACTAGAGGGACAAATCTCGCCTGAGGTAGTTCAATTGAAATTCTTATCTTTCCTTTCAGTTTCTTACAACAGGCTAACCAATATCACATGCGCAATCAAGATTCTGATGCATTGCAAGACACTCACTGTAGTCCTCCTTGGAGGTAATTTTCTACACGAGGCAATTCCAGGTGATGACACTATAGTTGGTTCTGATGGATTTAAAAAGCTCAGAGTTTTTAGTCTTAGTGGATGCCAATTGACTGGTGAATTGCCTATATGGCTATCTAAGCTTAAGAAGCTAGAATATTTAAATCTAAGTTTCAATCGTATCAGGGGTTCAATTCCTTGTTGGTTGTCGACCCTTCCAAGGCTCTTTGGTGTGCACTTATCCAATAACCTCATTTCAGGTGAATTTCTAAAGGATCTTTGTGCTTTGCCAGCATTAGTGTCACCAAAGGCTTTAGTAAATGACAGTTATTTGGATTTACCAATTTTTAGAAAATACACATCAAGTATATCAAGTAAACAACAACACAATTTTATCTCAAACATGCGACTGGCAATACTTGTTGGCAAAAAGAATCTTAATGGCAACATCCCCATTGAGATCGGTCATTTGAAGATGCTTCATTGTCTGAATCTAAGTCATAACAATTTCTTAGGCAGCATCCCAGACCAAGTGTCCGAGCTTACAAACTTGGAAAGATTAGACCTCTCTACAAATTGGTTGTCCGACGAAATACCAGAATCACTAAGTAGTCTACATTTCTTGCATCACTTTAGTGTTGCAAACAACAATTTGCATGGACCAATACCATCAGGCACTCAGCTCCAGAGCTTTGATGCCTCTGCATATGAGGGCAACCCTGGACTTTGTGGCCCCCCACTTCCCCATGAGTGTGCCCATATTGTTAACAACAACACAAACATTCGGGATGAGGACAATGGGCATAGAATCCCATGGTTTCCAATTACTGTGATTCTTGGCTTCATTACAGGTTTTTGGGGAGTTTGTGGTCCATTGGTTATTAGTTATAAGTGGAGAGTTGCATATTTCCGATTCATGGACCACGTAAAAGATAGGTGTATATTCCTGTTCTTCAAAATTGCATATTAGTTGCATTAGAGTCTGTTTTCAATTGGTCACTTTACAGTTAGTCATCAATTTTGGTTTCTCAAGTTTTAATTTGAGCAATTTAAGGTTTTGTTAGTTTTCCTATTTTCAATTTGCGTTCAATGTGATCCCCTACTCCCCACCTTTAATTGTCTATGGGGTTTTTAATTTTGGAATTGAAAAGTTGGCTCTGTTATTTTTGATTCAGGGTAAAGTTTGATAAATTCAAGATTATTGGCCCTAAAGAATTGATATGGTCGAGGAGACTTACTACACCTATTCCTAATGAAACTATAAGCATGATCCTTTGCATTTGAACCATAATCAAAGGATTCAAACTGAAATGGTGAATCCAAACGAGTTATCATCTCAAGTATAGCAAAGCTTTCTAAAATTATCAAAATAAATAAGTGGGTTAAGTATGCTTAGCCTTATAAATTCCTTAACTACTACTCATTTACACATTCTCCAAGCTACCAAGTACCAATCGTGACACTGAGGCTCCTTAAACTATCAATTTTAGGTTAAAAAAGCTCTTCAGATAGCCCAACTCGTTAAAATGGACGGAATCTTGATCACGTGTCTTTAATGTGCATTTTTTAGACCTAATGTGATGATTGCAAACAATTTTTTTTTTTTTTTTTAAATTTTTATGAATAAACACAACAGTTCCAGAATAGTGGGATTAAAATCTCACTATGAAAATATTCAAATCTCTCATAATTTCTACGATGGAAGTGAAGCAATGAATAATGATTGGTTTCCACTTGTTGGTACAGTTTCCGGTACGGTGACGTGTTACCTTGTGATTCGTTTCCTTCCTTAATCTTCGCTCTCCTCGTAATCTGCAAAATAATAAACGGCTCGTCGGACTATGGGGGTGCCGACCGGACCCCCACTCCGATGCCTAAGTCAGTTCAAACTAATTTTCTGGAGAATATTTGTAATCTCAAAAGCTCAGAGAATCTGCTTCCTTTTTTAATACCTGGCGTAGTAATCTTATTTATAAGCTCACAGTTCACAGTTATAAAACTGCTAGAGTGCTTGGAACATAATCTAATTAGGAGTCTGAGTCCTAGATCACATAGTCTTGAATCTTATCTTTCTAATTAGGAGTCTGAGTCCTAGATCACATAGTCTTGAGTCTTATCTTCATAGAATTCAAATTGGGTAGTAGAGTCCAAACTGGATATGACACTCTCTTTAGCTAATGTCATTCTATTAGGTACCTTATCCCATATTTGATGGGATAGAAGTCTATCTTGATATACTCGGGATATACGTCTTTTTTGAAATAACGAATGGTCTTATAAATTGGGTCTAATCTTGCTGGGCCGACCCAATGGGCTCGGCCCACATGTCTTTGGAGCTAATTATTTCTCCAACAGTTACCCCCCTAATTCTCTTACTTGAATTTAGAATGTAAGAGAATTAAATACCTCAATTTTTGAATCTGGATCTTCCATAATCTGTATCTGACAATTACTGCCTCTTTCAAAGTAATTATGACGAATAATGCCTCGAATCTCTGGAAGGATTAGAATTACTGCTCCTTGTCGATCTAGAACTGCTGTTAAAGTTCTAATTGGACTCTGATCCTTTATTAGACTTCTAATCTGATATCTTCTTAGACTTCTGATCTGATCATTCTTCTTATCTAATTGGACCATAAGTCCTATCCCAATTCTTCTAGGGATAACTGATACCTGATTTCCCTGAAGTAGTTGCTAAATGTTTATCTCCTCCTTGGATCGGGTTGAGTGGATCCAACTTGTGATCTGTCATAGTACTAATAGCAACTTCTCATAGATATCTTCTTCATAAATGCCTCTACATAATATTGTCGGTCGGGCCAAAGTTGTAAAAATGATCTCCTACTCTCGGTAGGAGATGGATCGGACTGATGTAGTTGATTTCACCAAGATTGTGGTGAAATGCCACTCTGAGAGAACACTTTGCGTACAACTTTCCTGAGATCAAGGTTCTGTCTGACAAAAAAATGGTAAACCGTTGTCCGTTGAAGAAAAGGCTTAAAATACCCGAAGCTTCTTCATCGGTAGTGCTTCGTAGACCGCTTCCACAAAAATCTCTCTTGGGAGCTTCGGAGGCCCAGACTAGCGCTGAGGCTTTGGTTGTCCGAGACTTATAACGACTAGGGGCTTTTGCTGGCCTGAGGTTTTGTGCTTGGCGTACCGAATCTTCTAATCTGAACACCATCTAGCTTGGTCTCACCTGTGAATATCTTTATTTTCGAACTTTGTAATGTTTGAATTCTTTGTTATGGAAAAACTTTCCATGACAAATCAATTCTCACTTATCCTCTAATAACTTGAACAAACAATCGGTTTGCGTAAGTTAACTCCGAGGAGGGTAAGAAAAATCTTTTGTTTCAAAAATCTTTTTGTTTTGAACTCCGTGACTAGGAGAGAAAAAATCTTTTGTTTTAACCGCCGTGACTAGGAGAGAAAAATCTTACTTTGAGTTATCCTCCTTAACTTAAACAAACAATCGGTTTGTGTAAGTTATGACCGACGAGGATATGAAAAAATCTTTTAGAAGCGATGAACTTACTTGGTTATTTTTTGTAGAGGTGATATCCCCGTATGGTTTGTTATAGGGGTTGTCTCCCCGTATCTTTGTTCGAGTTGCTCCTGAGAGATCTTAATTTGAGAGTTTGGTGTAGCTTCGGTGATTTTCCCTTTGTAGAAGCTTTAACTTTGTTGAGCTACCCCCCATAGCTTTAGTCCGCGACCGCGGGCTAAGTCGTTCGAGGCGGATAGTCAAGTCCTCTTGGTATCCTGGACGATGGTGTAAAAGAGATCTCGAAGTTCGGAGTGAGTCTCAGGGCTTCAACCTATAAATACTTGAACTTTCCTTTTCAAATGTATCTTTTCTTTTTCATGTAAATTTTTTTTTGTAATGAATAAAATTTCAATGTTAATGAATGGAAGTCTTGAACTATTTGACTTTCACTTTCTTTATCTTATTAGCCGTAGAACTTCATAATTTTTCAAACTGAATTGAACATCTTTACCTGGAAAAAAGTTTAAAGTTTCTCACTCAAAAAGTTCTTCCGAGACATATCTCGGTTTCTTATAAATCTTACTTTTTATACTAGAGTTACCTCCAAAACTCGAACAAATAATCGGTTTGTGTCAGTTTTTTCCGAGGGAAGAACTGGTCTAATTTTTTGAAATTTAAGCTACCCCAAATATTTTGAACAAACAATCGGTTTGTTGAAAAATTTTACAGAGGAGAATAAAAAACTATTTGCATCAAAGTGTTGAGTCTTACTTGATGATTTTTTAAAGAGGTTTTATCCTCATACCTTCCTGAAGCTTTTCATTCCTGAAACTTTTTCATTCTGAAGCTTTGTCATCCTAAAGCTTTGTCTTCCTAAAGCTTTGTCGTTCTGAAACTTTATCTCCCTGAACCTTTTCCTTCCTGAAGATCTGTCTTTCTAAACCTTTACCTTCCTGTTTGTTTTCCTGAAGCTTTATCATCCTGAAGCTTTATCTCCTTAAACCTTTACCATCCTGAACCTTTGTCATCCTTGAAGCTTTGTCTTCCTGAATCTTTACTGAAACTCTTTCTGAAGCTTTATCATCCTGAACCTTTGTCATCCTGAAGCTTTTTCATCCTGTTTACCTTTCTGAAGCTTTATCTTCCTGAATCTTTATCTCCCTGGATCCTTCCTAAAGCTCTGTCATACTGAATCTTTCCTGAAGCTCTGTCATACTGGAGCTTTTTCTCCCTAAATCTTTATCATTCTGAAGTTTTACCTTCCTGTTTACCTTAATGAGCTACCCCCCATAACTTTAGTCTGCGACAGTAGGTTAAGTCGTTCGAGGTGGGTAGTCAGGTCGCTGAGCTTTACCTTTCTTTTCGGAAATCTTTGTAACCTGTAAAAGACTTTATATATTACTGAAATGAAATCATAACTTGAAATCTTTACCTTTTAATTTCTTTATCTCTGAATGCTCCAATCTTTTAACGTCTGGAGACCTCCAACTGAGAGGTTTTCTTGTCTTGGTGTCCTTTCCATAACCATTTCGGGTCGTCCGAGGAAAGGACTCGGGCCGATTCTATCTTGGATGTTCTTGTCCTTCCGAAAACCTGCAATCCTGCCATTGTATCCTTTGTTGGACTAACCGTTAGGTTTTTCTTGCTCTTGGTGTTGGATAGACCGAGAGACTTTTTCTTTTTCTGCTCTCGGTGTTGGACTGACCGAGAGGCTTTTCCTGCTCTCGGTGTTGGACTGACCGAGAGGCTTTTCCTGCTCTCGGTGTTGGACTAACCGAGAGGCTTTTCCTGCTCTTGGTGTTGGACTAACCGAGAGGCTCTTCCTGCTCTCGGTGTTGGACTAACCGAGAGGCTTTTCCTTGTTTTCTCTGCAAGGTTGTCTCCCTGGCTCTCGGTGTTGGACTGACCGAGAGACTTTCCTTGTTTAATTTGTTGTAGGGGTTGTCTCTCCGTATCTTTTCTGCAAAAAGGGTTAACGAAGCACTGCATATACTAAAACAAAATAGCAGAATGCACAGTAGCACCATATATTCTTTTCATCCGTCGGGATGATTTTGTGATCCTTTCACTCACGACAGGAGTGAAGCCTCAACATATGAGTCTATTTTATCAAAATATATAAACATTTCGGCAAAGCGTACAAGTGCATGCATATATATATTTTTTCCTGGTTGGTAAAAACCAACATTTATCCTTACTTTAACGTAAATCATGTTTGTCAAAGAAGAGTATGAACTTATCTGGTGAATTCGATGAAGATGAACCGTCTTACTTGGAGCTCCTTATCCTGCACGCCACTCGATATGGTGCTCTTTGGGAGAGTTCCTTAAACTGGACCATCGGCTCGGATTTGTCCCTCGGCACGTGACTGTGCACTTAGGAGGATGGCAAATCTAGAGGGGTCCTCAAAGTGTGCCATTTGGAACTAGGAACTCGGGCATAGTCTCCTCGGGATAGTACTCTCGGAATAATACTCTCGGTATATGTCATCTCAGTACATACTTTTTTCCTCGGTAGAATACCCTCGGATCAAACTTCTCGGATTATACTTTCTTCTCGGTATATCACCTCGGATCTAACTTTTCGCCTCGGTAAAACACCTCGAATCTAACTTTCCGCCTCAATAAATCACCTTGGATCTAACTTTTCACCTCGGTAAAACACATCGGATCTAACTTTTCGCCTCGGTAAAACACCTTAGAAATAACTTTCAGCCTCAATAAAACACCTCGGATCTAACTTTTAGCCTCAATAAAACACCTCGGATCTAACTTTCAGCCTCAATAAATCACCTCGGATCTAACTTTTCACTTGTGTAGAACACCTCGGAACTAACTTTTCGCCTCGGTAAAACACCTCGGAAATAACTTTCAGCCTCAATAAATCACCTCGGATCTAACTTTCAGCCACAATAAAGCACCTCGGATCTAACTTTCAGCCTCAATAAATCACCTCAGATCTAACTTTCAGCCTCAATAAAACACCTCGGATCTAACTTTCAGCCTCAATAAATCACCTCGGATCTAACTTTCAGTCTCAATAAAACACCTCGGATCTAACTTTCAGCCTCAATAAATCACCTCGGATCTAACTTTCAGCCTCAATAAATCACCTCGGATCTAACTTTCAGCCTCAATAAATCACCTCGGATCTAACTTTCAGCCTCAATAAATCACCTCGGATCTAACTTTCCAGCCTCAATAAATCACCTCGGATCTAACTTTTCACTTGTGTAGAACACCTCGGAACTAACTTTTCGCCTCGGTAAAACACCTCGGAAATAACTTTCAGCCTCAATAAATCACCTTGGATCTAACTTTCAGCCTCAATAAATCACCTCGGATCTAACTTTCTTTTTTCTTTCTTTTTTTGTTGTTTTTCGACAAAAAAAAAAAAAAAAAAAGAGCCCTGGCCTTGTCTCTTCTTCACTTTTACAAGTTTTCAATGCGTGATCCAAGTCCTTTCTTCAATCCCTTCCGCACGTCTTCATAATGTCCATCTCCTTCCAGAATTCAAACCCTTCTCTTTATTTATTTTTCTCTTATGTCTGTCTCCCTCTCTCTCAATCACGTCTCTGCCCATGTGATCAGATTGTGATTGACAACGTCATGGCCCTTTCTTTCTTGTCATCTCTGCAGAGAAGGTTAACAAACACGTTGCCGGTACTATAGACGAGCACAAATCTAGAGATATACTTTTATTGACTCAAAAATCTCTTTCTAATAAAAGGAAAGGCATGGGCTAAGAATTTTTTCAATTTTTCGCAAAATCAAGGCTTGAGAAGTTCAAACCATCATTCTTCATTTATAAACCCAATTATTTGTCTTGTAGTGCCAATAAAAAATATTAAAAATCAACAAGTTTCAGAAGAGAAGCATCATTCCAACCAAAACTCAATAGTATAGTTGTAAGGCTTCATGTTTTTTTTTTACGAAGCATTTGTAAATGGACAAGGGCACAATAATTATTGATCTTTGCCTCTTGTTGAAGAGAGTTTCAGATCTGACACTCCAAAATTTCTCATCATTGGATTTCATCATAACACATATAGTTATCCACACCATGAATTTCTTTCCACAATTTAACAAATCAGAATGAAAAGAAAGGTATGGACTTATCTTGCGCATCCGCAGTGAAGAGTTTTGATTTTGTGTCGGTGGACGCAGATTGGGGGTCTTCATGAAGGAAACCATCGGCCGGTTTCAGCCATGAATTGTCGTGAAGTCATCGTTGTGAATTTTGTACTTTTTTGCTGTTTCAAAAATAAGCTGAATCCATCATCACCGAGCAATTAGGTTCCGATCCGTGATTTCAAACTTGACTTGATCGCGCAGTCACCGTTGCGGATTTATTTTTTCGTAAGAACGATTCTTCGTTCCCACAGACGGCGCCAAATTGTTGGTACAGTTTCCGGTACGGTGACGTGTTGCCTTGTGATTCGTTTCCTTCCTTAATCTTCGCTCTCCTCGTAATCTGCAAAATAATAAACGGCTCGTCGGACTATGGGGGTGCCGACCGGACCCCCACTCCGATGCCTAAGTCAATTCAAACTAATTTTCTGGAGAATATTTGTAATCTCAAAAGCTCAGAGAATCTGCTTCCTTTTTTAATACCTGGCGTAGTAATCTTATTTATAAGCTCACAGTTCACAGTTATAAAACTGCTAGAGTGCTTGGAACATAATCTAATTAGGAGTCTGAGTCCTAGATCACATAGTCTTGAATCTTATCTTTCTAATTAGGAGTCTGAGTCCTAGATCACATAGTCTTGAGTCTTATCTTCATAGAATTCAAATTGGGTAGTAGAGTCCAAACTGGATATGACACTCTCTTTAACTAATGTCATTCTATTAGGTACCTTATCCCATATTTGATGGGATAGAAGTCTATCTTGATATACTTGGGATATACGTCTTTTTTGAAATAACGAATGGTCTTATAAATTGGGTCTAATCTTGCTGGGCCGACCCGATGGGCTCGGCCCACATGTCTTTGGAGCTAATTATTTCTCCAACACCACTAAAGCAATTGACTTGGAAATACTACGGCTTTACTTCCTAAATACCTCTGTTTGCCTTTGTTTTGAGCACCACGAACAGAGTTCCTCACTTGTAAATGAGTCATTTTTTTGAACTTATTGAACCGCCATGATTGATGAACTTGGTGTCCCATCTTATGCAGCCTTTCTTGGCTTCTTGCTCTACCTTCCGACACGGCATGACCAGGATGGCAACGAGTTTACTGACTCATATGCTGAGTGGAAGAATATTGGATTCTTTATACTAACTTCATATTTTTCTTACTTGAACAAGAGCAGAATATAACTCTTACGACAAATTCTCAATTAATTTCTTTCTTGTTTCCGCTACTTTTTGTTTCAAGTTATATTTCATTACAATTAATTTCTTATATGGTATCAAAGTCACTTTAACGTAGACTTCAACCTTTTCGAATCCTTTGTCTTTATTGGCCCACGTGGCCTTGTCTTTTGGTCAACTGCATCAACGGATTAGAATTGCCAAGTTTACATTCAAAATTTGGTCCTTGCCCAAAAATATGATTTCAACAAAATAAATAATAATAATTATAAAGATATGATTCTCTACCACCTAAATATATAATTTTTCACAACTTTGTCTATGTGGCAAGGTGGTCCCCACTTTATTTTATTTTTTAAATATAAAAAATATTTAAAGCTAGTGGGGGACCACCTTGCCACATAGACAAGGTGGTGAAAAGTTGTATATTTAAGTGGTGAAGAATCATATCTCATAATAATAACTACGTAAAACGGTCTTAAAAAAGAAAAATCAACCAGTTCTTTTTATTTCCAAACTCAAGTTCACTTTGAGTTTGATGAAATGTTAGAATATAGGATTCTCTATATGTCTTATTTTGATATTTTCCTTACTAGAATGTTTACATTTACGTGTGATTGTAATCGAATCATAGAATTTTGTTACTTTATTTGTATTCACTCTCCCTATTACACTTCATATTTTTCTTGTAGAAAGTGATCGTTTGTATTGTAAACATTAGGGGGTATATATGCGGGCGGATATTGACTGTCTGCATCCGCATACTCTTTATATATAATTTTTTTTTTTTTTTTTTTTTTTTTTTTTTTTTTTTTATGTATTTGTATATGTATATATATTACTGTTAATATATTAAACACACCGACATCATATTTTATTTAGTAATAAAGGTTATTATTTTTTCAATTATCATCATATTTTACTTACATTACAATAGTTAGTATATTTTACATTTAATTGATTTCATGATTTGTACTTGTAGGGAAATTGATTTGGATTCATGGTGTGTCGAAGATCCGTTGCCATCAACATCCACTTAAGAATGTGTTATATTTAGACAATTCATCAATCGGAAGCCGTATCAACAAATGATCAACTTCGCATTCATTCTCCGATCCAATTAATACCGATGGCGACAAGTCCATCTATGAGTCATCATACGGGAACATCTAACTAGTTAGTAACATAATAAATAAACAAAACTTGGATTCTATGTCATATAATTTTGCATTGAAATTAGGAGGGGATCTTTTTGGATCGAGTTACATATAATTTTAGACTAGTCATTGGATCCTCCTTGTACCATTTAAACATCTAATTGGATCTCATTTGAATTGCTTTATCTATATATTGCTACATGGTATAACCTTGTTATAGAGCTCGGGAAACACGAGATTCTATTTTAAATCTAAAATTTTGTGCATATTAGCCGAGCATGATTCATAACCTAATGCCATGTGATTAGAATATATATACACATCCGGCTTAGGAAATTTCATCTTCATTTATCACATTTTTTCTATTATATATCAACTTCCACTATGAGGTGGTGTCAACACCCCAACTTCTAAAATGTCGATCCATTTGTCCAGTGCCCATTAATCTTTGCAATTAGTCAAAAAGGGACAACCAAAAGCTAACACAGAAAGCACGTTAACATACAGAAATTTACAAGTTGCTTTTAACAATCCTGAAATAATGAGCATTTCAAGAGATAGAAAATATATTCAAGTAGATCCACACACACACACACACAAACAGGAAAAAGTAAAAAATTAGAAGCCCTATACCAGTTCAAACCTATGCTAAAAATAAGATCCAAAAACAACAACGAGAATCATAAAATTATCTCATCATTGAGTACGCTGACCTTGGTTCATGGTGATGAAACAAGGATTGAATGGGACCCCCAAACTCAGCAAAGAGCTGAAGGTCTGGAGTCACTACTAGAGATCTGTTCAGATTTACTAAAACGGGAAAGGCTTGAGGAACTTGCAGGGGTGTTAAGACCTTTTGGTGAAGAAGCTGTTTCATCAAGAGAAACAGCAATTTGGCTGGCACAGAGCCTAATGAATACTTGCAAAACTGGCAGTGCAGCCTAGCAGAATGGAATTTGAATGGTTCTTCACTTGTAATGTCATTAAGAATATATTTATATTTTTAATATATATATTTTTTTTATTAAGAGTGACATGTGTTACTGTTCTATTGATGATGACGTGGCACAATAACGGAATTCGTTAAGTGTGTTGATGAAATTTGAGTGCATGGATTAAATGTTTATTTTGACGTGCTCCGAGGACTTCTAAATTATGTTTTATAACACATGTAGCGATTTGTTATTTAAACCGACAATAGGAACTGATTTTGCATTTATACCCTCTTTTTATTATGCATCCAACAGCTTAAGTTCTATTTGTTATGCCCTAATCCCCAATTGCACATTTTCCGCAACTCATGGATAAATCAAAATGACTCTAAAATTCAGCAAGGGAGACTATGCCGCACATAAAAATATTGAGAGGCTATCACAATTGACCAAATAAGTTGTAGTTTTTCACTACAGACAAACGGTGAATGGCATAACAAACAAAGTAACCAAGATTAATTAATTTTCTCTACGATGGGGATCACATTGATTGCAAATTGAAAATATGAAAACTAACAAAACCTTTGATTATTAGAATTGAAACTTGAGAAATCAAACTGATTAATAGACTCTTAATTAAGAACCAAATTGATAACAGACTCTAAAGCGACCAATGTGCAATTTTAAAGACGAAGATTATAAACCTATCTTTTATGCTGTCCATGAATTGAAAATATGCAACTATCCATTTATAACTAATAACCAATGGACTGCAAACTCCCCAAAAACCTGTAATGAAGCCCAGAACCACAGTAATATGAAACCATAGGATTTTATGCCCATTGTCCTCATCCTTAATGTCTCTGTTGTTGCTAACAATATGGGCACACACATGTAGAAGTGGAGGGCCACAAAATCCAGGATACCCTCATATACAGAGGCATGAAAGCTCTAGAGCTGAGTGCCTGATGGTATTGGTCCATGCAAATTGTTGATTGCAACACTAAAGCTATGCAAGAAATGTAGACTACTTAGTGATACTGGTTTGTCGCGGGACAACTGATTTTCAAAGAGGTGTAAACCTTCCAAGTTTGTGAGCTCAGACACTTGGTTTGGGATGTTGCCTGAGAAATTGTTATGACTAAAATCCAGCCAAGAAAGCAACTTCAAACGGCCGATCTCAACTGGGATGTTGCTGCTAAGATTATTTTTTGCAACAACAATTTTTGATCCCATGTTTGAGAGAAAATTGGCTTCAAACTTGAAATGGCTAGTCTCTTCAACGCCAAAGAATATTGGTAAATCTAATTTATTGTTGTCGACTAGAGCCTTTGTTTGACACTAATGCTGGCAATGCACAAAGTTCCTTTGGGAATTCACCTGAAATGAGGTTATTAGATAAATCTAAACGAAAGAGCCTTGGAAGAGTAGACAACCAACTAGGAATTGAACCTGTGATACGATTGAAACCTGGATCCAAGGCTTCTAGCTTCTTAAGCTTAGATAGCCATATAGGAAGTTGACCAGTTAGTTGGCATTGGCTAAGAGTACTCAAACTTCGGAGATTTTGAAATCCATCATAACCAGAAACATTGTCATCACTTGGAAGTGCCTCGTGTGGAAAATTTCCTCCAAGGTGGACAATACTAAGAGTTTGGCAACGCATCAAAATCTTGATTGTGCCTGTGATATTGGTTAGCCTGTTGTTAGAAATTGAAAGGAAAAATAAGAATTTCAATTGAAGTACCTCAGAGAGGATTTGTCCCTCCAGTCGGTTTGCAGCTAGTCGAATTGCAATCAAGGACTTGTATGAATAAAGGCTTACTGGCAAGTTACCGGAGAAGTTATTAAACCCCAAGTCAATTATAGTAAGTTGATGAAGACTCGAGAAATTAAAGGTAGAGATGTCTCCTTCAAGAAAATTGAACCGTAAAATCAATTTAGTGAGATTTGTGCAATTCACCAATGTTGGGGGCAAAGAACCTCTTAAGGAGTTCCCATCAAGGAGTATGTATTTTAATTTGGAGAGCTTTCCGATATCCACAGGGAGCTTGCCCCCCAATTCATTTCTATATAACTCAAGGTTTATGAGTTTTGTAAGGTTCACGATGTCACTACTAATGGGTCCTGAAAGATGATTGGAAGGTAAGGAAATTTCTTCCAACCCCGTCACATTGTACATATCATTAGGAAGCGGTCCTGAGAGAGAGTTAAAACCTGCCCGAAAAAATTTTAGTTTGGAACATGCCCCAAGTCCACTAGGAATATGGCCACTATGATGATTATAAGAGAAATCGAGGAGGCTGACCAACGAAGAATTGATGCAAGGAAAGGAAGGAATAGGGCCCATGAAACTATTATTGCTGACATTGAGCTCGATCAACCTCCATGCTCTTTGAAGGGATGCAGACTGGATTGTTGCGCTAAATTGATTGCTAGATGTGTAAACAATGTGAAAGGAGGCAGGCCAAGCAGATATATCTCCAAAGAGACGGTTGTAGCTCAAATCAAGGACGTTAAGTTGATTCAAGGATGAAAAGAATCCCTTAGGGAGAGGACCCAAAAGTGAATTGTGAGAGAGATTGATGCTTATGATCACAAGAAATACCTTCCCACCGACAACAATCAATGGAAGACCAATTTAGTGGAGGAGAAGAAGTACGGTTGAAGGCTAAGGACGAGAGAGAGTCGCGGTCTATTTGGCTGCATGCATGATTCGTGGAGAAAATACCAAAAAGAAACAACAAGGAGAAGAGGAGATGATAAGGCTTTAAATACGGCATGCTTCTTGTTTGATATGCTAAACCAGAAGAATCGATTTTTTAAATAGCTCAAACCAGAAGAGGAGATGATAAGGCTTTCGCCAGCTGTGCAAGGAATCGATTTCCCTTGACTTTTCTTGCGAAGATAAAACAGCCGGCCGGCTCGCACCACTTCTTAATTACTAGCAATTTTTATCATGTTTTACACATGAGAAGAAAAATGTTTGTCTTTTTTGTTTCCTTTTCAAAATTCTTAAGTCAAAGGATTATTTTAAGAGCTCCTGATTTCTTGAGCAAAACAATAGAATATTTAGTAAGCATATCATCGATGAAGATGGTAGTGTAACTTCCAAACAATTAATTTATGATTAATTAATGGTGTACATATGTTTGTCACGTGATTTAAATTTTTCTAATAACATATCATGTATATGATTTTAAGTAAAGTAAATAATGGAGATGGGATCTTTCTCTCAACACAAATTGCTAAGTGTGTGTTTATTGTAGTACGTTGATTGGTGGTGGGGCAGCGATTGATGGAGTAGTCAGAAACCCAGACTCGTCAGCCGAAGATTTTACCTTATTTGCCATAAGTTTGATGTGGTATCAGAATATTTAGAGATTCATAAAATATGTAAAAATAAAAATTTAATCACTCCTTACAAACAAATTTCATCTACTAATTTGACGATTTCATTATTATGCCACCTCAAAGTTAATTAAATTCCGACATTGCCAAGACGCCAACATGTATCCTATTCATTTATGATTTTTTAAAAACACACCTAAGATTTTCTATACCATGTTTTTAAGGGTTCGTTTGGGTTTACAATTTGAAAAAGTGCGATTTGAAAAAGTAATTTTTAAAAACGCAGTTAATTAAGTACTTTACAAAATCGTATTTAGACCTTTAAAATCACATATTAGCTTTTAAAATTTTGCGTTTTCATAAAAGCATCTCATTTTTTGAGATTTTAAAAAGCTGTTTTCTCCATTTTCAAATCGCTATTTTTTTTAAAAACAATTTTCAAACAATTCAATTTTTACGATTCGGTTTAAAATCACATTCTTTGCCTATAAATTACAATCACAAACACACCGTAAGCCATCTATTGATCTCACGTCCGCCAGCTAGGTAACTTTGGTTAAAACCCCAAGCCTACAAAAATCAACCACGCCATTGCACAAGGGCAAAAAATTAAATAAATAAATACACCGTTCGTTCATCTTTCTTCCACACAGTTCTTGTTCTTCGAGAGCCATTCGTAGAAGGAATATCTTTAAAAATAAATATAAAACTATTAAAAGGAATATTTTAATATCGCATTTCAAGTGTCATCCAAAACAAAAGGCAATATAATTGTATCGTTATGAGGCACCTCAGAAGCGATAGGGTGTGCTTGTGAAAAATAAATGCTTTAAATGTTACTGTTGTTTATATCGATGATCTATCTTGGTGTGAGCTCTCCGAGATGAGGAAGGAACATGTTAAAGTCATTTAATTAAATAGGTCGAATTTAAGTTTATGTACATAAATTACAATGATTTTCTTTGTGGCCTAAGAGATGTTTTCAATAGTTAATTTTTCCTACAATTAAAGTTCTTGGTGAAATCTGACTGCTCATATTAACACATTTATTGTAATCCATACACAATGTAGGTTGTTGGCACTCCCATCTAAATGTGCCCAGAGCTTCTGGCAGATTTACCATATGGATACAAATCGGATATATAGTCATTAGGTTATAAATATCTGCCGACATTATTAACTAGTCATGTCTAGCTACGTACCCAGTGGTATTACAACTCCAGCTAGAAATAACATTTGCTAATGGGACTCCCGCCACTACAAAAAAATCAGGAATTTTGGACGGTTTGAAACCGTCCAGAAATTGAAAAAAAATAGTTTGAAAAACGGTCCAAAAGGTTTTTTCTCAAGATAATAGGTTGCTAATCCAGGTTATAGACGGTTTGGGTCAAACCGTTCGCAATTTATTATTTTGCAGACGCTTTTCAAAAAACCGTCAATAAATTGGAGTTTTTTTTTCTAAATGCAATGATTTGTTGTCCTGAAACTTTCACCACATTTTAGGCTGCAGAGCTGTCGAGGCATCCCCATTTACAGCCATACCTTGCTCAATAACCTGCTTTTATTCGAGTGAAGTCTGAATGCAGCAGCAAAATTAGACCAAAACGAACCCAACTATCTAACAAAGTTAGTGTTGGAAAAGACACCACAGGTGGAAAGGCAAGGTCTTCAAAGAATTTGGGAAGTGACCAGGTAGGAAAAGCACATGCATTCAGTAACGCCTCGGCAAAGGAAACCAACTTCTCTGGTTTTGTTGAAATTGAAGTTGCGACAACATCTAAAGCAGCAAAGGGTTCTAGAGTTATCTCCAATTCTGTTGAAAAAATTGGAAATGCCAACTTAGAAAGTTTCTCCAATTCTAATAGAAGCTGCCTTGGTTGATATTGTCAGCACATGAAGATAGGAAACAAGGGTGTGCCTAGCGCAAAAAGTTGACCATCTTCGGTACAGTCAACAATCTCCTTCCAGCGTTCAGAGAAGACGACCCAGACATCAAAAGAGGCTGCTTTCTCATCAGAATCAATGACCCCATTTTCTCGATGTCACTAGAAGCTCCATTCAAATTCGTAAATATCTTTTTTTCTTGTGTGCTTACAAGAGATAAGACTATCATCTACCATAAATCATCACAGTGGCCAAATTCCTAGTGGCTTGGAGCATGTTCCAAACTAAAGGTTTTTCGGGCAGATTTTAACTCTCTTAGGACCATGCTTCCTCATGATATATACAATGAACTTTGAGGACCCATTAGCAGTGATATCGTGAACCTTGTCACACTCGCCAACCTTGAGTTATATGGCAATAAATTGAGTGGCAAGCTCCCTGAGAATATTGGAAAGCTCTTTGTTAGTTTAAAGTACCTAATGATTTATACAAACTCTTTAACAGGTTCTTTGACCCTATCTTTGGTGAATTGTACTAATCTCACACAACTGATTTTAAGAGACAATTTCCTTGAATGAGACATCTCTTTCTTTAATTTCTCCGGTCTTCATCAACTTATCGTAATTGACCTTAAAGCCAATAACTTCTCTGGTAACTTGCCAATAAGCCTCTACTCATGCAAGTCTTTGATCACAATTCGATTATCTAGAAACCGACAAGGGGACAAATCCAACCTAAGGTGCTTCAATTTAAATTCTTATCTTTCCTTTCACTTGCTAGCAATTGGCTAACCAATATCACGGGCACAATCAAGATTCTGATGCATTGCAAGACACTCGGTATAGTCCTCTTTGGAAGTAATTTTCTACATGAGGCCATGCCAGGTGATGACATTATAGTTGGTTACAATGGATTTGAAAATCTTTGATATTTGGATCTTGGTGCCGGCCAACTGAGTGGTCAATTTCCTATATGGATATCCAAACTTAGGAAACTAGAATGTCTACATTTATATTTAAATTGTATCACAAGTTCAATTCCTGGTTGGTTGTCAAATCTTTCAATGCTTTTCTGTTTAGGTCAAATCTTCAAATCTAATAACCTCATTTTAAGTGAATTCCTAAAGGAACTTTGCGCATTGAGAGCAGTAGCATCATGAAAGGCTCTAGTTGACAAGATTAAATTGGATTTACCAATATTTGGCTCACACAATTACTACACATATCAATTTTCTCTCAAACATGGGACCTGTAATTTTTGTTGCAAACAACAGTCTTAGTGGTAATATCCCCGTTGAGATCAGTTGTTTGAAGCTTCTTCATGATCCTGATCTCAGTCATAACAATTTCTCAAGAAATATTCCAAACCAAATGTTTGAGCTCATGAACATCGAAAGATTGAATCTTTCTGCAAATCAGTTGTCCGGCGAAATACCAACATCACTAAGTAGTCTACATTTCTTGGCTCAGTTTAGTGTTGCAAACAACAATTTGCATGGACCAATACAATCAAACACTCAGTTCCAGAGCTTTGATTCCTACGCATATGAGGGCAACACTTGACTTTGTGGCCCCCCCACTTCCACAGAGACATTGGGGATGAAGACAATGGGCCTAGAATCCCATGGTTTCAAGTTAATGTGGTTCTTGGCTTCATCACAGGCTTTTGGGGAGTTTGTGGTCCACTGATTTTTAGCTATAAGTGGAGAGTTGCATATTTTCAATTCATGAACCACATAAAAGATAGGTGTATAGTCTTCGTCTTTAAAATTACATATTGGTCGCTTTAGAGTCTATTATCAATTGGTCGGTTGCTATAGAGTCTCTCATCAATTTGGTTTCTCAATCTTCGATTTGAATAATTGAAGGTTTTGTTAGTTTTCATATTTTCAATTTGCGTTCAATTTGTGGAGAAAGTTAATTAATCGAGTTGTGGAAAATGGGTAGTTGGGGAATGGAATGTGAAATAAAAGGAGAGAACATAAAATTCTTCAAGAAATGTAAAAACAGGACAAAACGGCTATACTCAAGGATGCTATGTCACTTATATGCTCTAATGCTCTATCATTCTAGACCACAAAACATACGTTGTTAGAATATATTGTGGGATGTGTTATCATTCTCCACAACGAAAACATACAATTAAATCTAATTTGATTTGATCTTTCATATTCTCTCCTCCTCCTCATAAATATGAACCATCTGTATTGTAAATTTATCAATTGAATAAGAGCACAATGTAGCCCTTATGACTTTATCCTATAAACTTAGGTCATTGATCAATCGAACCACGAAAAATCTCGTCTTGATTTTGTTTTTGCTATTGTCTTTATTTTTCTATTTGTTTGTCTTTTCTTTCATCCACTACCAGGCAAGTGAGATGGAATGAATTTCAAGTTTTATATATATATATATATATATATAAAGTAACTTCTTCCTTCTTCTTCATCTTGTGGAAAGAATTAATCAAATTAAAATACTCAAACCCAACCAAACCCAAGAAAGACTTACGAAATAAAAAACAAAAGAAAATAATCTAAAGTTATTGATTGAGCTAAATTTGTATAAAGACCATATATATTAGGCCAAATCCACCGAACCTTTTATCTGGTAAAAGAAGAATTAATCCTTTGAATAGAAGTAAGTATTTGGAGAGCTCAAATGGTATCCATACGAGGAGAATCTGACAAAGAAGTATCCACTGTGATCAGTCAAGCTAAGAAAAATGGAAAGTGGAGAGAGCACTTCAAATAAATAAATTCGTTATTCTTCTTTGTCATCGCTTACAATTCTGCGCTACTTCCTTTAATTTCTTCTTTCCTGATTTTTTGCTTTCTATAATTTCCAATCCCACTTACACCTTTTCAAAACATGAATGAATGATGGAGCATGCGACTTATTCGTTCTTTAGAATTTTACATCCCTCGCACTAACAATGGCCAGTGAAATCACTGCAAGAGATCATGTTGATGGGTGAATACGGTCCAACATCATGTCTATTTATGGAGTGCTACCCGAAAAATTCTAGGAGGGTGGCTGAATCCCTCCACTTTCCATTTTGCTTTTCATTACTCTATAATGTGAATTTTGCTAAAAGTCTTCGCCCTCCTGAACACTGCCAATCATCAGCTGCAGACACCAATTAAGAGCCGCATGAAGGATTGGAAAGTAGGCAGAAGATTTTCAAATTTGGTGTTGTGAGAGTCAAATGACTGATCAAGCACTCTGCTGAAGACGTTTGAGTCTTTGACAGCTGCTCTCTGTTGTAATGTTACAAACAATTTTTGTTTTTTTTACTCGGCCATTGATTCATATGTTTATTACCATTTTTTCATTACATGAGTTTCAAGAATGAAAAAATAAATTTTGACCATTTGGCCATTAATATTTTTATGACAAAAGGATTTTCTATGAAATCTTGTTCTGATACGGTTTTAAATTGTCTTTAACAAATGGAAATGGTCATGAGCTTTAAAAAGAGAAATCAGCTTTCACTAGTTTAACGGTTTAAACCATTGGACATTATTTAATAAGGTGATTTACAGAAACGTGCTATATATCTTTCTATAGTCATTTTCTCATCATGCCACTTTGTAAAATTACCATTAGATCAGTGGGGCCATATGTTTCTCACACATATCAGTGAGATTACTTACCTGACCAAATAAAAATAGGGCTGCCTTACCACTTACCAAGTCAAGTAGGTCCCCATAAGTGGTCTCTCATAATTACCTGCCTAAATCGTCTACACTTCAAGTAAATAATTGTAAGCAATTCCAATCCGACAAAGATTTTCTTCAACCCAGTTTATAAAATTCACTAACATGTGACAAATACATAATTTTTAAATAACAAGAATAAAGTTGAAAGAGAAACATTCTTTTTAAATAAAATTTTTACAAAAATATTTTGTATAAAAAAAATTAAAAAAAAAAAAAAAAATTGTCACGTACGGTAAGCATATTAGAGCAAATGGGGGAAGGTTCAAGACAACCATGCACAGTCCACAGGGGAAAGTGAAATGAAACATTTTGTCAATTCCAAAACAATTTTCGTGCCGGAAAGTCGTACATGGTTTGGAAGCATCAAGCATGTATGACTTTCCAACTTTAAACAAGTGGAGTTAGCGTGACTTTTCCATGGAATTATTTCACCACTGGACTTGTAATTTGGGCAAACTTGACATGTGCAGAACGATTATAAAATTACGTGGGCAAAGTTGCAGATGAGAGCTATATATATATGTACAAGCTAGTTTAGGACTACTTCATAACCATTTTTTCTTCTAGTTTGGCATATCAACCAAGAACCATGCCACATCATCTCCTCTACACCTTGTTTCTCTTTTGTATTTTCTCCACAAATCATGCCTGCAACCACATAGACCGCGACTCTCTCTTGTCTTTAGCCTTTAACAATACATCTTCTCCTCCACTAAATTGGTCTTCCATTGATTGTTGCCACTGGGAAGGCATTTCTTGTGATCATAAACATCAAGTCACCCAGATTTGGTTACCTTCTAAAGGCCTCAGTGGGAGTATATCTCCCTCCCTTGGAAACCTCACACATCTCTCCCACCTCAATCTCTCCCACAACTCACTTTCGGGTCCTCTCCCCAAAGGATTGTTTGTGTCCCTGAATGAACTCAAAGTCCTTGATTTGAGCTACAACCATCTATCTGGAGATCTATCTGGCTGGCCTTCCTCTCTTCAAATTGTTGATATATCCAGCAATGATTTCTGCGGGATAATCCAATCTTCATTCCTTCAACGAGCATGGAGGTTGACCGAGCTCAATGTCAGCAACAATTATTTTGTAGGCCCTATTCCATCCTTTCCTTGCATCAATTCTTCTTTGGTTAGGTTCCTAGATTTCTCCCATAATTATCATAGTGGCCAAATTCCTAGTGGACTGGGGGCATGTTCCAAACTAAAGGTTTTTCGAGCAGGTTTTAATTCTCTTGTAGGACAGCTTCCTCATGATATATACAATGTGACAGGGTTAGAAGAAATCTCCTTACCTTTCAATAATCTTTCAGGACCCATTTGTAGTGACATTGTGAACCTTACCAAACTCAATAACCTTGAGTTATATGGCAATACATTGAGTGGCAAGATCCCTGAGAATATTGGAAAGCTCTCCAAATTAAAGCACCTAATCCTTCATACAAACTCCTTAACAGGTTCTCTACCCCAATCTTTGATGAATTGCACAAATCTCATACAATTGATTTTACGGTTGAATTTTCTTGAAGGAGACATCTCTACCTTTAATTTCTCCTGTCTTCATCAACTTACCATAGTTGATTTGGGGATTAATTACTTTTCCGGTAATTTTCCGGTTAGCCTTTTCTCGTGCAAGTCTTTAATAGCAATTCGACTCAGCAAAAACCAACTAGAGGGACAAATCCCTCCTGAGGTGGTTCAATTGAAATTCTTATCCTTCCTTGCACTTGTTGACATTAGGCTAATTAATATCACAGATGCAATCAAGATTTTGATGCGTTGCAAGCCACTCACCATAGTCCTCATTGGACAAAATTTTCAACACGAGGCACTGCCAGGTGATGACAATGTTTTGGGTTCTGATGGATTTGAAAATGTCCGAGCTTTGGGTCTTTCTGGAAGCCAGCTTACTGGTCAATTGCCTTCATGGCTATCTAAGCTTAAGAAGCTAGAATATCTAGGTCTAGCTTCGAATCGTATCACAGGTTCAATTCCTAGTTGGTTGTCAACTCTTCCAAGGCTCTTCCATTTAAACTTATCTGATAACCTCATTTCAGGTGAATTCCCAAAGGAACTTTGTTCATTGCCAGCATTAGTGTCACCAAAGGCTCTAGTAGCCAGCAGTCATTTGGATTTACCAATATTTCTTTCCACAAGAGGTAATTCCCAATACAATTTTCTCTCGAACTTGTACCCTTCAATATTTGTTGGAAGCAATAGTCTTAGTGGCAACATCCCCGTTGAGATCGGCCATTTGAAGTTGCTCCATGCTTTGGATCTCAGTCAGAACAACTTCTCAGGAAACATTCCTGAACAACTGTCTGAGCTCACAAACTTGGAAGAATTAAAACTCTTTGAAAATCGGTTGTCCGGCGAAATACCAGCATCACTAAGTAGTCTACATTTCTTGCATCACTTTAGTGTTGCAAACAACAATTTGCATGGACCAATACCATCAGGCACTCAGCTCCAGAGCTTTGATGCCTCTGCATATGAGGGTAACCCTGGACTTTGTGGCCCCCCACTTCCACATGAGTGTGCCCATATTGTTAACAACAACAAAGACATTCAAGATGAGGACAATGGGCATAGAATCCCATGGTTTCCTATTACTGTGGTTCTTGGCTTCATTACAGGTTTTTGGGGGGTTTGTGGTCCATTGGTTATTAGTTATAAGTGGAGAGTTGCATATTTTCGATTCATGGACCACCTAAAAGATAGGTGTATAATCTTATTCTTTAAAATTGCATATTGGTCGTTCTAGAGTCTATCATCAATTTGGTTTCTCAAGTTTAGATTTGAATAATTTAATGTATTGTTAGTTTTCATATTTTCAATTTGCGTTCAATGTGATGCGGGAGTCAATGTACATTACTCTTCAAAAAGATGGAGAAGATTTTCAAATTTGTTGCTGTGAGAGTCAAGTGAGTGATCATGATCGGTTACCACGAAGTCTGCTGAAGAGCATATATATATATATATATATATATATATATATATATATATATATATATATATATATATATATATATATATAATACAATGAAATCTGCTGAAGTCATGCATTTTGCAGCTACACCCTTCTAACCTTCTCTTTGGTCAATTTTCTGTCTTGAATTCTTGGTCACTTTTCTCTCAATTTTCCCTGAAATCTTGGCAAAAAGGACTCCAAAGACTTGCGGATTTGGCATCTTAGCTTTAGCCAAGCTCTCTAAACGGGGACCTTTTCTTTTTCAGCAATTTTATTCCGAAAGAGATACTAGAATTACAAAAGAAGGGGCTGTTGGTTATCATTATCATAATAAATAAATAACATATTACTCTTCTACGATTCATAGTAGTTTCAACTGGTACGTAGACTTAGCAACACTCAAATCAAATGGCTCAAAGCAAATCCACTAGCTAGTAAATAAAGAATAGTTAACATCTCATCTCTAACTAAAACAATTCATCGTTATGTATGTATGTTAAAATAACTAGAGAATATACGAATGAACTAAATACTATATTTCTGTGTGTCTAAACTATGTAAAAGAGGGATCAGTTATAGTTGAATAAAAGAGGAATCATTTAACTTATACAAGTAAACCTAAATTAACTTATATAAGGAAACATAAATTGACCTAAACTATGAAATATAAATCAGGAAATTAATGTATAAAATAAATCAAATACAGTAAATCAAGCAAATATGGTAAATGCCATAATATACTATGAATATTCTGAATATATTAGGTACAATTATCTAAATATATTCATAATATTGTGACCAAATAAAATTTGGACTGTCCAACTATTTACTCAGTTCAGGTGAGTCCTCATAAGTGGTCTATCACAATCACTTGCCTGAATCATCTACACTTCGGGCAGATAATTGTAAGCGATCCTAATCCGACAAATTATTTCTTCGACCCAATCTATAAAAATGTCATATTTCAACTTACATGTGACAAGTACATACTTTTTAAATAACAAAGATAAAGTTGAAAGAGACACATTCTTTTTAAATAAAATTTCTCCAAAAATATTTTGTATAATATAAAATATATAAAATATTTGAGGTAACATTCCGAACCAATTATTTGAGCTCACAAACTTGGAAATATTAGACCTCTCTAAAAACCGGTTGTCCGGTATACTAGCATAACCGGAGTTGGAAATATTAGACCTCTCTAAGTAATCTACAATATTTCTAGTCTGAGTTTAGTGTTGCACACAACAATTTGTATGGACCAATACTGTCAGACACTCAGCTCCAGAACTTGGATACTTCTACATATGAAGGCAACCCCGAACTTTGTGGATGCCCACTTCTACACGAGTGTACCCATATTGCCAGCAACAACAGAGACATTCACAATGAAGACAATGAGTCTAGAATCCCATGGTTTTCAATTACCATGGTTCCTGGCTTCATTGCAATTTTTTGGAGAGTTTGTGATCCATTAATTTTTTGCTCTAAGTGGAGACTTTCATATTTCCAATTCCTTGACGACCTAAAAAAAAGGCGTATAATCTTCTTCTTTAAAATTTTGCATATGTCACTTTAGTGTGTCTCTCATGAATTTTCTTTCTCAACTTTTAATTTGAAATAATTTAAGGTTTTGTTAGTTTTATATTTTCAGCCATTGAATACATATGTAAGACATCTCATATGTAGAAAAACATATCCAAATTATTCAATAGTTGATTTGAAAAAAAAGTTGGATGAGAGTATATATGACAACACTCGGTGAAGTAACTGTTACGGAAATTATCATCCCTTAGGCAAATGGGCCTATACCGAACCAAGGCCCAGTTGATATTGCTGGCCCAACTTGACCCGCTCAGTCACTAAGGCTTAACAGAGTCTTATAACACCTTAAAGGCTATGTTTAGAACACATGGAATAAATACATTATCCCATGAAGAGTAAGTGATAGATAGTTTGAGCCAACACTACTTTTATGGTCCTCCGTAATGGGCCCTCCGTGGATTGGTGATATTTTAAACCGACCGGTGGTTCATCCAATAAGATGGAGTTACACACAAGACCGCCAAGCCGAGGATCAATCTAAGTCCGCTGTGAGACTAAAAATTGTTGGCCATACATTTTCATCACAAACACCCTACTCTTCCACTCGTCGTCACCAACAACGACAAGAAAAAGGAGCAATACCGTTCATGATCCACCATTGACCCTTCTTTTCTACCGCTTTGTTTGGTTCACGGGCAAAAGGTCTTAAAAGTATTAAGAGTGTTCATACAGTTGACCACATCACCGTAATTCAGCCGAAGACATTCACAAATACAAACAAGAAACATACATAATTTGCCCAATGGCCATTGGGACTTGTAGGCCGTAATGGGCCCTCCGTGGATTGGTGATATTTTAAACCGGCTGGTGGTTCATCCAATAAGATGGAGTTACACACAAGACCGCCAAGCCGAGGATCAATTTAAGCCCATCGTCAGTCTAAAAATTGTTGGTCATACATTTTTGTCCCATCAGAAACACCCTACTCGATGACAACGACAAGAAAGAGGAGCAGTACCGTTCATGATCCGCCACTGACCCTTCTTTTCTACCACTTTGTTTGGTTCACACGCAAAAAGTCTTAATAGTATTAATAGTGTTCATACAGTTGACCGTATCACCGTAATTTGGTTTCTCAAGTTTCGATTTCAATAATTTTGAAGGCTTTGTTAGTTTTCATATTTTCAATTTGGGTTCAATGTGATCCCCATCGAGGGAAAAATTAATTATGCTTGATTACTTTGTTAAGCCATTTACCGTTGGTCCGCAGTGAAAATCCACAACTTATTTGGTCATTTTCAAAGTCTCTCGAGATTTTCGTGGACACCATCATTTCTCTTGTCGGCGGCTTCTACTTGCTGTCATGAAGTGAGAAAAGGATGATAAACATTCAAAGCGCAGATCAGGGCCACGAAAGAAGTCAGTGGACGACTAAAATGATTTTTGTACTTCGCAGCAGGTTCGCTAGTTAGAGAAATTGTGAAAGCGATTTCCAAAAAATGTCTTTAACATAATTGAATGTCGATCTTTACGTTAGTTAGAATGGCCAAAGAAAGAACACAATTGTCTTTCCGGGTGCCTTGAAAAAGCTCAACATGCATGCATGCAGTATTCTAGTCACGGACATACTAATATTCCACACGTCTGCATGCCCCCTCTATCTTCCCTATTAAACTACTGTCCCGACTAATGAACAAAACAATCAACCTTTTTGCCATGCATTGCCCTCAGGGGCGGAGCCACCTTAGACCCTCCAAGACCCAAGTGTTCCCAAAAAAAAAAAAATTAAAATTTTACCCCATATATTTATTTATTTTTTAGTTTTGCCCCCCTACCATGCATTTTTATTTATTTTTTATTCAATTTGACCTCCCCAATTTACAAAAGCTGGCTTCACCCCTAATTGTCCTCATCATCAATCATACACTTGTAACCATGGCTCCCTCAAAGTCGACTGATAGAAGGCTTTTGAGTCTTTGACAGCACACTACTCTCTCCATAACACAATAATATCTGCTCGATCAACTCAAACATCTAACCTCCTTCGAGTTGGGAAAAGAAAAAGAAGCATGCATTAGTCATTTGCTATGCCATCTAGCTAAGTCTTTACTTCTTTGTACTTACAAAAAAAAAAAAAAAAAAAAAATCTAAGTCGTTGCTTATTCTAATGTTCATGTCGTTTTCAAACGACGCTGAACAGCCAAATTTTTGTAGTTAAAATAAAATTATTGAACCATAAAACACTCAAACATCACAAACACAAAATTAACACAAGGATTTTATTAATTTTTATTTTATAGAAAATTAACACAAGGGTAAAGTTGAAAGAGACACATTCTTTTTAACTAAAATTTCTACAAAAATATTTTGAATAAAAAAATTAGAAAGCAAAAAAAAAAAAAAAGAAAAAAAAAGGACAAGGTTTTTTTAAAAAATGAAAAAAGCAAAAGCTTAAAAAAAAGGTATTGTGTTATTTTTGGTGTGGAAGGAAGAGAATACAACTTTAATAGTAAGTTAGGAGAAATATTGAAAAATTTAAAATAATAGGAGAGACAATGCAAATAAGATGATAAATAAAACGGAGGCCAGGACAGAAAGTCTGGTTTTATATACACTAGCGCGTTAAAGCTATTTAGTCACTTCCAACAATGACATAGAAAATCCTCTGGACACGCCAAGCATATTTAGCGCAAATGGGTATGGGGGAGGGTTCAACGTTCAAGACAACCATGCACAGTCCACAGGGGAAAGTGAAACGAAACATTTTGTCAATTCCAAAACAATTTTCGTGTCGGAAAGTCATACATGGTTTGGAAGCATGTATGACTTTCCGACTTTAAGCAAGTGGAGTTAGCATTACTTTTCCATGAAATTATTTTTCCACTGGACTTGCAAATTGGGCAAACTTGACGTGTACAATGCTATATATACAAGGTGTACGTTTAGGACTAGTTCATAACCTTTTTTCTTCGATCTGGTTTGGCATATCAAACAAGAACCATGCCATATCATCTCCTCTTCACCTTGTTTCTCTTTTGTATTTTCTCCACGAATCATGCCTGCAACCAAATAGACCTCGACTCTCTCTTGTCCTTAGCCTTCAACAGTACATCTTCTTCTCCACTAAATTGGTCTTCCATTGATTGTTGCCACTGGGAAGGCATTTCTTGTGATCATAAACATCGAGTCACCCGTATTTGGTTACCTTCTAGAGGTCTCAGTGGGAGTCTATGTACCTCTCTTGGAAACCTCACACAACTCTCACACCTCAATCTCTCCCACAATTCACTTTCAGCTCCTCTCCCTAAAGGATTTTTTTCGTCCTTAAATCAACTCAAGCTCCTTGATTTGAGCTACAATCATCTATTTGGAGATATATCTGCTTTGCCTGCCTCCATTCAAATTGTTGACATATCTAGCAATCAATTTAGTGAGACAATCCAATCTTCTTTCTTTCAAAGTGCATGGCAGTTGACCGAGCTCAATGTCAGCAACAATAGTTTCATGGGCCCCATTCCTTCGTTTCCTTGCAGCAATTCTTCCTTGGTTAGGCTCCTCGATTTCTCCCATAATCATCACAGTGGCCATATTCCAAGTGGATTAGGGGCATGTTCCAAACTAAAGGTTTTTAGGGCAGGTTTTAATTCTCTCTCAGGACTCGTCCCTCATGATATATACAATGCGACAAGGTTAGAAGAAATCTCCCTACCTTTCAATAATATTTCAGGATTCATTAGTAGTGACATTATGAACCTTGCTAAACTCTGCAACCTTGAGTTATCTGGCAATAAATTGAGCGGCATGCTTCCTATGAATATTGGAAAGCTCTCCAAGTTAAAGTACTTAATCCTTCATACAAACTCCTTAACAGGTTTTTTGCCCCCATCTTTGGTGAATTGTACAAATCTCACTAAATTGATTTTACGGTTCAATTTTCTTGAAGGAGACATTTCTATCTTTAATTTCTCTAGTCTTCATCAACTTACTACAATTGACTTGGGGTTTAATAACTTCTCCGGTAACTTGCCAATATACCTTTACTCATGCAAGTCCTTGATTGCAATTCGACTAGCCGGAAACCGACTTGAGGGACAAATCCTCTCCGAGGTGCTTCAATTGAAATTCTTATATTTCCTTTCACTTTCTTACAATAAGCTAACCAATATCACAGGCGCAATCAAGATTTTGATGCATTGCCAAACGCTTCGCATTGTCTTCCTTGGAGAAAATTTTCAACATGAGGTAGTTCCAAGTGATGACAATGTTTTAGGTTCTGATGGATTTAAAAATCTCCAAGTTTTTAGTGTTTGTCAATGCCAACTAACTGGCCAGTTTCCGATATGGCTATCAAAGCTTAAGAAGCTAGAACTTTTGGATCTAAGTTCCAATCGTATCACAGGTTCAATTCCTGGTTGGTTGTCGACTCTTCCAAAGCTCTTTCGTTTAGACTTATCTGATAACCTCATTTCAGGTGAATTTCCAAAGGAACTTTGTGCATTGCCAGCATTAGTGTCATCAAAGGCTCTAGTAAACAACGGTTATTTGGATTTACCAATTTTTGAAAGAAAAGCATCAGGTGTATCAAGTGCACAACAATACAATTTTCTCTCAAACATGCGATCATCAATACTTGTTGGAAGAAACAATCTTAGTGGCAACATCCCCATTGAGATCGGCCATTTGAAGATGCTTCATGCTCTGGATCTTAGTCATAACAATTTCTCAGGCAGCATCCCCGACCAAGTGTCCGAGCTCACAAACTTGGAAGCATTAGACCTCTCTGCAAATTGGTTGTTTGGCCAAATACCTTTATCATTGAGTAGGCTAAGTTTCTTGTCTAAGTTTAATGTTGCAAACAACAATTTGCATGGACCAATACCATTAGGAACTCAACTTCAGAGCTTTAATGCCTTAGCATATGAGAACAACCCTGGCCTTTGTGGCCTACCACTTCCACATGAGTGTGCCCATATTGTTAGCAACAACGACTTTCATGATGACAACAATGGGCATAGAATCCCATGGTTTCATGTTGCTGAGGTTCTTGGCTTCGCTACAGGCTTTTGGGGAGTTTGTGGTCCATTACTTTTTAGCTATAAGTGGAGAGTTGCATATTTTGAATTTCTGGGCAGCATAAAAGATAGATGTATAATCCTTTTCTTTAAAATTGCATATTGGTCGCTTTAGAGTCTATTATCAATTGGTCACTTTACAGTCTATCATCATTTTGGTTTCTCAAGTTTCAATTTGAATAATTTGTAAGGCTTTGTTACTTTTCCGGCCATTTGCTTCAATGTGATCCCTTGTTCTCCTGGCCGTTAATCAGGGGCGGTTAAAGCCAAAACCTTTTCGAGAAAAAATAATTTAAAATTTCCAACCAAAAGAAATAAGAGTAATGATAAGACCATCATTTTGATGTGATTTTTAAAATCACCATTAAATTTGAGATTGACCATATTGCACTCATAAACAAGCCCTTAAACAACCAATCGTGGGTAAAAAAGTCCTTCGGTTAGCCCAATCTGTTAAAATGGACGGAATATCGATTCACAACAAGTCATTGCTTTCAGAAAGATATGACAGAGCTTGGTCCTTTGAACTCACTGTTGGTCTGTGGTCTGGGTTCTTTCTTAACATGCTCTTGATTAATTGCTTCCTACATTCCAAATTCCATCCAATCTCAGTTGTATAATTCCTTTCTGTATATTTGCTTTTGTACACTTCCTTACAGAAAAAATCATGACATTCACTTACAATGCAGAAGAGTACACAATTGGAAGTGATGATATGTTGATCGGTTTATTTTGTTAACAAGTCCTGCCAAATCCTGTTACATTAATTTGTCAATAATCTGATTTACTTGTTAGCCAGGAATCGTAATATATAGTTCAATAGTCAACTCAATCGCGTCAAAAAATCTGATAGTTAAAGGTCAAGCCAACACTTACAGGAGCTCTAAATGTCGGTTGATGCTATATTTTCAAATATGCAGCAACCTGTCACATTAGCAAATGTTATTTCTGGAGTTGTAATACCAATGGGTTGCTAGACACGACTAGTTAATAATATCGGCAGATATTTATAACCTAATGACCATATATCCGATTTGTATCCATAATATCCGATTTGTATCCATATGGTAAATCTGCCAGAAGCTTTGGGCACATGTAGATGGGAGTGCCAACAACCTACATAATACATTGTGTATGGATTACAATAAATGTGTTAATATGAGCAATCAGATTTCACCAAGAACTTTAATTGTAGGAAAAATTAACTATTGAAAACAGCTCTTAGGGTATGAACAAAATCATTAGTAAACACAGTGACAGGGTTGTTCTGCTTAATATAGCCAAAAACACCTCTCAAAGAAGCTCTGGAATGTGGTGCTTGTCCACATTTGAAAACTGTAACAGCTTGAACGTTGTCTATGGACGATCAAAGCCCATTTTTCTTTGAAATACTTCAAGAACTAATTGTAAACGTCTAGCCACCATTGAGTAGTATGTTTACTGTTATTGTTGACCATTAAAACTCGATAATCAATCATTTTATTTCTCAATTGAACCTAATAATTTCTCCTTGTGCTATTGAACTTCTTGAAAGAATAGGATATCGCATTTCAAGTGTCATCCAATACGGAAAGCAATATAATTGTACATATCGTCATGCAGTATCTCACAAGCGATCGATGTAGGGTGTGCTTGTAAAAAGTAAATGCTTTAAATGTTACTGTGGTTTATATTGATGATCTATCTTGGTGTGAGCTCTCAGAGCTAAGGAGAGGAAGGAGCAGGTCAAAGCCTTGATTCATTTAATTAAATAGATCGAATTTAGGTTGGTCTATGTAGCTTTATACCCCTTGATTCGGCACAATTTGAACTCGACACGTAATTACAAATTGACACCCTAAATAAGAGTGGTGAGTTGTAGTTTCTAACCACTTACTTTGACCTCCAAGGTGTTATAGTATGACTTGTATTTCTCAAGTCATATGGTGGGACCCACCAACATTAGAAGATCAAGACATTTTCTATTGATGACTCATGTGATGTAGTCCTAGTTGCTTTTGGAATCATTTTCTTTGTAAGAGTGGTATAAGGACTTGAATTTTGACTTATTCTCCAAGTCCAAGTTGGATTAGGAGTTGGTTTTGCTCCTTATAAAAAGAGTGATGCCCAACATATTGTTAGATAAACCAAATTAAGGCAAAGGGATTTCTTTGTTCTCTTATAGCTTTTTGTGCTAAAGCACTTAGAGAAAAAAACAGAGTTTTCTTTTGTTATTCTCTTTTGTATGAGAGTGAGATTTAGGTTTTGAATTTTGAGTAATTTTCAGCCAGGAACCATCTTCATAGTGAATTTTTTTGTGGTTGTCTCCACCAGTGAACGTGCCTCATATTGATGGAACCACTTAAATTTTAATGTTTGTTATAACTGATTTAAATTGGGTGTCTTTTTATTTCTCACATATCACGTGTCTTGAAAAATAGGATAAATTTTCTAACACATGCAAGAAAGCCCCGGTGCATGGTTTGGCCATGGCTTTGCCTATGGTTGGCATATTCTAACAGTTGGGTCCTTGGTCAGAGCCGCCTCACTCTTTTCTCTTGTTGGCGGCTTCTACTTGCTGTCATGAAGTGAGAAAAGGATGATAAACATTCAAAGCGCAGATCAGGGCCACGAAAGAAGTCAGTGGACGACTAAAATGATTTTTGTACTTCGCAGCAGGTTCGCTAGTTAGAGAAATTGTGAAAGCGATTTCCAAAAAATGTCTTTAACATAATTGAATGTCGATCTTTACGTTAGTTAGAATGGCCAAAGAAAGAACACAATTGTCTTTCCGGGTGCCTTGAAAAAGCTCAACATGCATGCATGCAGTATTCTAGTCACGGACATACTAATATTCCACACGTCTGCATGCCCCCTCTATCTTCCCTATTAAACTACTGTCCCGACTAATGAACAAAACAATCAACCTTTTTGCCATGCATTGCCCTCAGGGGCGGAGCCACCTTAGCCCCTCCAAGACCCAAGTGTTCCCAAAAAAAAAAAAATTAAAATTTTACCCCATATATTTATTTATTTATTAGTTTTGCCCCCCTACCATGCATTTTTATTTATTTTTTATTCAATTTGACCTCCCCAATTTACAAAAGCTGGCTTCACCCCTAATTGTCCTCATCATCAATCATACACTTGTAACCATGGCTCCCTCAAAGTCGACTGATAGAAGGCTTTTGAGTCTTTGACAGCACACTACTCTCTCCATAACACAATAATATCTGCTCAACTCAAACATCTAACCTCCTTCGAGTTGGGAAAAGAAAAAGAAGCATGCATTAGTCATTTCTATGCCATCTAGCTAAGTCGTTACTTCTTTGTACTTTAAAAAATAATAATAATAAAATAAAAAATAAAAATTCTATGTAGTTGCTTATTTTAGTGTTCATGTCATTTTCAAACGACGCTAAACAGCCAAATTTTTGTATTTAAAATAAAATTATTGAACCATTAAACACACAAACATTACAAACACAAAATTAACACAAGGATTTTATTAATTTTTATTTTATAGAAAATTAACACAATGATAAAGCCATAAAGTTGAAAGAGACACTAAAATTTCTACCAAAATATTTTGTATAAAATAAAAATGAAAAAAAAAATAGAAAACAAAAAAAAAAAAAGGACAAGATTTTTTTAAAAAAATGAAAAAAGCAAAAGCTTAAACAAAGGTATTATGTTATTTTTTTTGTGCGGAAGGAAGAGAATATACAACTTTAATAGTAAATTAGGAGAAATATTGAAAAATTTAAAATAATAGGAGAGACAATGTAAATAAGATGATAAATAAAAAGGAAGGCAGAAAGTTTGGTTTTATATACAGTAGCACATAAAAGCTATTTAGCCACTTCCAACATTAATGACATATATAGTAGAGAATCCTTTGGACACACTAAGCATATTAGCGCAAAGGGCCTTGATTCATATACAATCCCACCCCAACTCTTGCACAACCCCAAGGCACATTGGGGTGGGGCTCACACAATGGGTCCTACCCCAATGTGCCTTGGGTTATGCAAGAGTTGAGTGGGGGTTGTAATTTTAGCATTTTCCTAGCGCAAATGGGTATGGGGGAGGGTTCAACATTCAAGACAACCATGCACAGTCCACAGGGAAAAGTGAAACGAAACATTTTGTCAATTCCAAAAAAAAAAATTCGTGCCGAAAAGTCATACATGGTTTGGAAGCATGTATGACTTTCCGACTTTAAACAAGTGGAGTTAGTGTTACTTTTCCATGAAATTATTTTCCCACTGGACTAGCAATTTGGGCAAACTTGACATGTACAGAATGATTATAAAATTATGTGGGCAAAGTTGCAGATGAGAGCTATATATACAAGCTAGGTGTACGTTCGTTTAGGCCTACTTCATAACCATTTTTCTTTTGGTTCGGCATATCAACCAAGAACCATGCCATATCATCCCCTCTTCACCTTGTTTCTCTTTTGTATTTTCTACACAATCATGCCTGCAACCAAATAGACCGCCACTCTCTCTTGCCCTTAGCCTTCAACAATACGTCTTTTCCTCCACTAAATTGGTCTTCCATTGATTGTTGCCACTGGGATGGCATTTCTTGTGATCATGAACATCAAGTGACCCATATTTGGTTACCTTCTAAAGGCCTCATTGGGAGTATATCTCCCTCTCTTGGAAACCTCACACGGCTCTCCCACCTCAATCACTCCCACAATTCACTTTTAGGTCCTCTCCCCAAATGATTGTTTGTGTCCTTGAATCAACTCAAAGTCCTTGATTTGAGCTACAACCATCTATTTGGAGATCTATCTGGCTAGCCTTCCTCTCTTCAAATTGTTGATATATCCAGCAATCACTTCAGTGAGATAATCCAATCTTCATTCCTTCAACAATCATGGAGGTTGACCGAGCCCAATGTCAGCAACATTATTTCATAGGCCCTATTCCTTCCTTTTCATGCATCAATTCTTCTTTGGTCAGTTTCTTCGATTTCTCCCATAATTATCATAGTGGCCAAATTCCTAGTGGACTAGGGGCATGTTCCAAACTAATGGTTTTTTGAGCAGGTTTTAATTCTCTCGTAGGACTGCTTTCTCATGATATATACAATGTGATAGGGTTAGAAGAAATCTCCTTACCTTTCAATAATCTTTCAGGACCCATTAGTAGTGACGTTGTGAACCTTACCAAACTCACTAACCTTGAGTTATATGGCAATAAATTGAGTGGCGAGCTCCAATACAAACTCCTTAATAGGTTCTCTGCCCCCATCTTTGATGAATTGCACAAATCTCATACAATTGATTTTACGGTTCAATTTTCTTGAAGAAGACATCTCTACCTTTAATTTCTCCAGTTTTCATCAACTTATCGTAGTTGATTTGGGGATTAATTACTTTTCCGGTAATTTTTCGGTTAGCCTTTTCTCATGCAAGTCCTTAATAGCAGTTCGACTTAGCAAAAACTGAATAAAGGGACAAATCCCACCTGAGGTGGTTCAATTGAAATTCTTGTCCTTCCTTGTGCTTGTTGACAATAGGCTAATCAATATAACAGATGCAATCAAGATTTTGATGCGTTGCAAGCCACTCACCATAGTCCTCATTGGAGGAAATTTTCTACACGAGGCAATGCCAAGTGATGACAATGTTTTGGGTTCTGATGGATTTGAAAATGTCCGAGTTTTGGGTCTTTCTGGAAGCCAACTTACTGGTCAATTGCCTTCATGTCTATCTAAGCTTAAGAAGCTAGAATTTTTAGCTCTATCTTCGAATCGTATCAGAGGTTCAATTCCTAGTTGGTTGTCAACTCTTCCAAGGCTCTTCATTTTAGACTTAACTAATTACCTCATTTCAGGTGAATTCCCAAAGGAACTTTGTTCAGTGCCAGCATTAGTGTCACCAAAGGCTCTAGTAGCCAGCAATCATTTGGATTTACCAATTTTTCTTTCCACAAGAAGTACTACCGGCCAATACAATTTTCTCTCAAACGTGTACCCTTCAATATTTGTTGGAAGCAATAGTCTTAGTGGCAACATCCCCGTTGAGATCGGCCATTTGATGTTGCTCCATGCTCTGGATCTCAGTCATAACAACTTCTCAGGAAATATTCCTGACCAAATGTCTGAACTCACAAACATGGAAGAATTATACCTCTTTCAAAATCAGTTGTCTGGCAAAATACCAGCATCACTAAGTAGTCTACATTTCTCGCATCACGTCAGTGTTGCAAACAACAATTTACATGGACCAATACCATCAGGCACTCAGCTCCAAAGCTTTGATACCTAAGCATATGAGGGCAACCCTGAACTTTGTGGCCCCCCACTTCCAAATGAGTGTGCCCATATTGTTAACAACAACACAGACATTCGGGATGAGGATAATGGGCATAGAATCCCATGGTTTCCAATTACTGTGGTTTTTAGCTTCATTACAGGTTTTTGGGGTGTTCGTGATCCATTGGTTATTACTTATAAGTGGAGAGTTGCATATTTTCGATTCATGGACCACGTAAAAGATAGGTGTATAATCCTATTCTTTAAAATTGCATATTGGTCACTCTAAAGTCTATCATCAATTTGGTTTCTCAAGTTTAGATTTGAATAATTTAATGTTTTGTTAGTTTTCACATATATTTTCAATTTACGTTCAATGTGATGTGGGAGTCAATGTACATTACACTTAGAAAAAATGGAGAAGATTTTCATATTTGTTGTTGTGATCGACAGTCGAGTGAGTGATCATGATCAATGACCACGAAGTCTACTGAAGAGCAATATATATATATATATATATATATATATATATAAGAGCAATATATATATATATATATATATATATATATATATATATATATATATATATATATATATATGTATGTATGTATGTATATGAGTCTTTGACAGATACACTCTCCACAATACAATGAAATCTCATTACAAAAAATTTGCTTATTAGCGGCCAATAAATTTGGCCGATACAAATATTTGGCCGCTATTGATCAACAGCAGCCAAACCTAGCAGCTAAAAAGTGGCCGTTAATAGCCCGATGTAAAAGACTGTTAGCGGCCACATTTTTGACTCGCCCCTAATAATTGTTTTATAGCAGCGAAATGGGGGCCGCTCAAAATAATTTTACCCGCCGCAATTTTTTGTTAACTGAGTCCAAGAGTCACTGCTAATACTAAACTATTAGTGGTAACACGTATATGGCCGCTAATAGTTAAGTATTATCGGCATTAGCAGCCACCTACTAGTGTCGCCGCTAATACTTGAATATTAGCAGCCCCATTTGCCGCCGCTATTGGTAATAGTCATTTGGGTGTGACTATCAGCAACGAACCATTAGCGGCCACATCCCGCTGCTATTGACCAATAGCGGCAAAAAAAAAAAAAAAATTATTAGCGGCGGCTTACTAACATTATGTTAAAAAATAAAAAAATAAATGTTAACCCCAACGCACAAGGCTTCATCTCTCCCTCCAGCTCAGATCCGGCCATTTTTTCATGGCTTCAAGCAATGCACATAGACAACATTGGAATGGTGAGGAAACAAAAGAAAATTATAAAGTCATTAAAGAATATTCATTAATTACCTCTCATGAAACCACTACACTCCATGCCATATTTTGCAAACCCCAATCAATATTGAAAAATGAAAATTGACTTCTAATAAAAGGCAAGTGTGTGTGAACAGTGTGCAACAAAATATTAAATGCGAAAATTAAAGGAGACAAATATTTTATTAACAAAGTGGAAACTGAATTAAGAGAAAAACCACTCTGGAGCAGCCAAACCTAGGAAATCCACTATGCAGAAGACAAAGCTAGTTACAAAGTAGTAGCACTCACATACCCCTGATGCAGTGGTTGTACCTTGAACTCTAACGTGCAACCCAACGCGAACGCCTCCCAACCAGGTCTCCTACCTGAAGGGGTCTTCAATGGAATCCTTTACCTTAGGGCCAACCCCTAAGATAGACTTCACAGTTGATCAAATCACAGACTGGCAAAAGCTAGAGAGTTAGCAGATCTTCAATATCTCCCTAAACACCCTCTCTAAGCTGTAAGGAATTCACCACCGAATTCTATATCGAATGCATGCCTAGAACCCCTTATTTATAGGCTTTAGAAGACCTAAATCGAGTCAAAAACGGAGTTTCTGGCACGAGCGTCCGGACGGCAGCCTTGGGTATCTAGATGGGCAACTTTTTCCTTGCCCGAAAAGCAATTCTCGAATTTTCGTAGGGCCGTCCGGACGCTTGATGTTTCCATCCGGACGGGTGCCATACGCAAGACAATACTTTCCATCCAAACCATCAATTTATATCATTTTTTGTTAGCTTTCCAACGACGCCGATTTCGTCCCAATCTGATATTTGAGTAAAACGTTATGATCAAAATATCAGAGGGTGTCAGGACGGCTTGACCTAGCGTCCGGACGGTCAACTGCAACCGCCTTTCCAAAAATAGGGCTGAAAGCTTCCATAACAAGGCCACGTTCGGATGGTGTTGCCCTAGCATCCAAACGATTGCACTTCGACTACACGTAATTACGATAATAAGGCTTTGAGCGTCCGGACCTTGAAACTGAAGTCCGGACGGTTGAACTATGCACACAATTTCTATATATGATGCTTGATCGTCCGGACCATGAAGACTGACGTCCGGACGGTTGAACTTGGTATGCTGGTCTTGCCTTATAGAGGACATCGTCCGAACGGGATCACACATCGTCCCAACGGTTTCAGCTGTCTTCCCATAATTGTGTCTTGAGGTAGAAACCTTAATGCTTGTCAAACACTGAATGACGTCCGGACGGTATAGCCACGTCGTCCGGACGGATTCACTGGAACACTGGGATCTTCTCTAACTCTGAAGAGCATCCGGACGATTTGTCATTACGTTCGGACAGATGCAAACTTGAACTGTTCGAAGTTTCTAGACACTGATGGGCGTCCAGACGGAAAGATCTCATCGTCCGAACGGATGTTGTTGACTAATGAGCGTCCGGACAGAATACCACATCGTTCAGACGGCTGACAGGGAACCGAAATAAACTTCCTTGAAAACTTCACAGAATCTTCTTTAAGAACATAGCTGAAGAGCAGACTCTTGATAAAGCAACATCCCTGTGAAAGCAGCAACATTACATAGAAGTGATTTTGTCCAACAAAATGCAGCCAACACAAAAACTAACAAATATGAATTAAATACTCTCACCCATTAGAACAAACACACCACATAGACACAGAGAGGAACAGAGAGAGAGATACTATGGCAGAGGAAAACAAGAGCTTTTGGAGAAGAAAAAGGCAACCATCTGCAAGTAAAGAGTTGAACTCCTCTTGAATTCATTTTGTATTCCTGACATTGTTTCACAAATATTACAAATATCACAAATATATCTCAACACCATAACAAAAAGAGAAAACCCAATATATATAGCTAAAGGAAGAAAAAGAAGAAATGGAAGACTTACTTGTTGATATTCAAAAATAAAGAAACAAAAGCAGTTATGAACCCATCAGATCTGTTACCCATCACAAAAACAGTTTTGTGAATAATTGTTAAAAATTAGAACAAAAAGAAAAGAGAAAAAAAGGCCAGAGAAATAACGAGAGAAGAAAGCCAAAAGGGAAAACCAAGGGAGGGAGAGAGAGAGAGAGAGAGATAGAGAGAGAGAGAGTACCTAGTGGGAGAAAGCAAGGAAGCTCGAAACACATGGGGAGAAAAAATGTCTGAAAAAAGGTGTTTTAAAAGACCCAAAAAGGCTGGAAAAAAAAAATACAATTTTTTTTTGAACTTTTAGGGGGGTGGTGTGCATGGAACACAAAATTTTCGTGTCCCGCGTGCACGTTCACCCCCCTCCCCCAAAGGCTCAGTATGAGTTTTCTTAAAAAATTAAAAAAAAAAAAAAAGAAAAAAAAAAAAGAAAAAAGAAAAAAAGAAAAAAAAAAGATGAGCCTTTTTACTTTTTAATTAGTTTTATATATATATATATATAGGGTTAAATATATTTTAGCCCCCCAAATTACCACCCTTTCTCCGGATGGCCCCCCAAACTACCAATGCTTAGATTCTGGCCCCCCAAACTACCACTTTCTAATTTTTTAGCCCCATCCGTCTATTTATACTATCAATTCTAACAGAAATTGGTCAAAAACTCGAAAATACCCCTCCCTTAACCGTGAGAATTTCAAAGTGTAGGAGGGTATTTTCGGATTTTTGTTTAAAATTGACGGCATAAATGGACGGATGGGGCCACAAAATCAGAAAGTGGTAGTTTGAGGGGCCAGAATCTAAGTATTGGTAGTTTGGGGGGCCATCCGGAGAAAGGGTGGTAGTTTGGGGGGCTAAAATATATTTATCCCATATATATATATATATATAAAATATTGGTTTTTTTTTTTAATTTTTTCTTGTTCATTTGTTTTTTTTTTCTTTTAAGAAAGATTGTTTTCATAATTTTTCAGTTTTTTTTTTAAAAAAAAAAAATAAAAAATAAATTCCTTTTCACTTTTTAATTTTTTTTTTCTTTTTTCTTTAATTTTTTTTTAATTTGTTTGTAAAAAAAAACTTGGCAAATTTTGGCATGTTACTAAATAATTTTTATTTAATATAATTTTATATTATTAATTAACTAAATTTGCACATCACTAAATAATTTAATTTCAATTTATTTTTAGGGATAAATATACTGTTGGTCCCTGTGGTTTGCCATAATTATTTTTCACTTTCTATAGTTCAAAAAGTTCATGGGAAGTCCTCATGGTAAGAATTAATTACAAATCAATTCCTAAAGTCAAATTCTGTTAAAAAATTTGACAAATTATGTTAAGTGCCACGTCGTACGAATAAGATGGCGACACGTGTCCATCTAAATAGAAAAATATAAATTTATTAAAAAATAAATAAATAAACTTATTTTTTAAACAAAAAAAAAATATCAAAGACCCACCCCTGGCCATGATAGATCAATATGATCGATAGATCATCTGATCGATCATGATAGATCAATAGGATCGATCAATCATGGTAGATCAATAGGATCGATAAATCATCCGATCAATTATGGTAGAAGATTTGATCAATCATGATAGATCAATAGGATCGATAGATCATTCAATCAATCATGATAGATCAATATGATCGATAGATCATCTGATCAATCATGATAGATCAATACAATCGATAGATCATCCGATCAATCATGGTAGATCATTAGATCGATCATGATAGATCAATAGGATCGATAGATCATCCGATTAATCATGATAAATCCATAGGATCGATAGATCATCCGATCAATCATGGTAGATCATCCGATCGATCATGATAAATCAATAGGATCGATAGATCATCCGATCGATCATGATAAATCCATAGGATCAATAGATCATCTGATCGATCATGATAGATCAATATGATCAATAGATCATCCGATCGGTCATGATAGATCAATATGAACGATAGATCATCATCCGATCGATCATGGTAGATTAATAGGATCGATAAATCATCCTATCAATCATGGTAGAAGATCTGATCGATCATAATAAATTAATAGGATCGATAGATCATTCGATCGATCATGATGGATCCACAAGATCAATAGATCATCCAATCCATCATGATAGATCAATATGATCAATAGATCATCCGATCAATCATGGTAGATCATCTGATCAATCATGGTAGATCATTTGATCAATCGTGATAGATCCACAGGATCGATAGATCATCCAATCGATCATAATAGATCAATAGGATCGATATATCATTTGATTAATCATGGTAGATCATCCGATCGATCATGATAGACCATCCGATCGATCATGATAGGTCCATAGGATCGATAGATCAACCGATTAATCATGATAGATCAATACGATTGATAGATCATCCGATCAATCATGGTAGATCATCTGATCGATCAAGATGGATCAATAGGATCGATAGATCATCCAATTGATCATGATAGATCAATAGGATCGATAAATCATCTGATCAATCAAGATAGATCATCCGATCAATCATGATAGATCTTTCAATTGATCATGATAGATCAATAAGATCGATAGATCATCCGATTGATCATGGTAGATCTATAGGATCGATAGATCATTCGATCAATCATGATAGATCGTTTGATTGATCATAATAGATCAATAGGATCTATAGATCATCCAATCGATCATGATAGATCAATAGGATCGATAGATCATCGGATCGATCATGAGAGATCAATAGGATCGATAGATCAATAGGACAGATAGATCATCCAATCAATCATTGTAGATCATCCGATCGATCAAGGTAGATCATCCGATCAATCATGATAGATCATCCGATCGATCATTATAGATCATCCAAGATCATTATTGATCATCCGAATGATCATAATATATCAATAGGATCGATAGATCATCAGATCGATCATAAAAGATCAATAGGATCGATCGATCATGATAGATCCATAGGATCAATAGATCATTCGATCAATCATGGTAGATCATCCGATTGATCATGATAGATCAATAGGATCGATAGATCATCCGATCGATCATGAAATATCAATAGGATTGATAGATCATCTGATCAATTAGGATAGATCCATTGGATCGATAGATCATCCGATCGATCATGATAGATCAATAGGATCGATAGATCATCCGATTAATTGTGATAGATCAATATGATTGATAGATCATCCGATCAACCATGGTAGATCATCCGATCGATCATGATAGATCAATAGGATCGATAGATCATCCGATCGATCATGATAGATCGATAGGATTGATAGATCATCCGGTCGATTATGATAAATCCATAGGATCGATAAATCATCCGCTAATAGTGTATTATCAGTGGACACTTTCAAAGGTGGTCGCTAATGTGATATTATTAGCGGCGAGCTTTCGGTCGCCTCTAATAGCTTCATACAAAAAGGCAATTTTACTTTTATTATTATTATTTTTTTTAATAACTATTAGCAGCGACATGAAATGCGGCCACTAACAGTATCTTTTTAGCGGCCACTTTTCGTGGTGGCCGCTAATAGTATATTATTAGTGGCCACTTTTGGAGGTGGCTGCTAATGGGTTCACACAAAAGCCAATTACTTTTATTATTAATTTTTTTTTTCAATAACTATTAGCGGCGACACAAAATGTGGCTGCTAATAGTATCTTATTAGCGGCCACTTTTCGATGTGGCCGCTAATGAGTTTACACAAAAGCCAATACTACTTTCATTATTAATTTTTTTCTTCAATAACTATTAATAGTGACACGAAATGTGGCAGCTAATAGTATCCTATTAGTGGCCACTTTTCAAGTTGGCCGCTAATAGTATATTATTAGCGGCCACTGTTCGAGTTGGCCGCTAATAGTATATTATTAGCGGCAACTTTGGCACGCCGCTAATGTATTTATTCACCGCTAATATATTCCCACAATAGCCCACGCATTGTAAAAAATTATTAGCTTCCAATATTAGCGGCCACTTCAAGCTCGCCGCTAATAATAAATTATTAGCGGCAAAATTTGTGTCGCTGCTAATAATATATTATTAGCGGCCACATTTAAATATGGCCACTTTGAGTTCGCCGATAATAATATGGCCGCTAATGAGCCAAATTCTTGTAGTGTCTTCTGAAGTCAAGCATTTTGCTACTACACCCTTCTAACCTTCTCTTTGGTCAATTTTCTGTCCTGAATTCTTGGTCATTTGTCTCTCAATTTTCTCTGAAATCATGGCAAAAAAGACTCCAAAGACTTACGGATTTGGCATCTTAGCTTTAGCTAATCTCTCTAAACGGCCGAGGCCTTTTCTTTTTCAGTAATTTTATTCCAAAACAGATACTAGAATTACAAAAAGAGGGGCCATTGGTTATCATTATCATAATAAATAAATAACATATTACTCTTCTACGATTCATAGTAGTTTCAACTAGTACGTAGACTTAGCAACACTCAAATCAAATGGCTCAAAGCAAATCCACTAGCTAGTAAATAAAAAATAGTTAACCTCTCATCTCTAACTAAAACAATTCATCATTATGTATGTTAAAATGACTATAGAATATACGAATGAACTGAATGTTATATTTTTGTGTGTCTAAACAATGTAAAAGAGGGATCATTTATAGTTGAATAAGTTAACATATACAAGTAAACCTAAATTGACCTAGAGTATGAAATGTAAATCAGGAAATTAATCTACAGAATAAATCAAATATGCTAAATCAAGAAAATATGGTAAATGCTAGAATATATTATGAATATTCTGAATATATTCGGTACAATTATCTGAATATATTCAGAATATTCTGACCAAATAAAAATTGGGCTGCCCAACCATTTACCTAGTCAAGTGGATCCTCATAAGTAATCTCTCACAATCACCTGCCCGAATCGTCTACACTTCAGACAGATAATTGTAAGCGAGCCTAATCCAACAAAGATTTTCTTCGACCCAATCTATAAAAATGTCATGTGTCAAGTTACATGTGACAAGTACATGCTTTTTAAATAAAATTGATAAAGTTGAAAGAGACACATTCTTTTAAAAAAAATTTCTACAAAAATATTTTGTATAATATAAAATTTACAAAATATCTGAGGTAACATTCCAAACCAATTATCTGAGCTCACAAACTTAGAAATATTACGCATTTCTAAAAATCAGTTGTTCAGTGAAATACTAGCATCACTAATTAGTCCACATTTCTTGTCTGAGTTTAGTTTTGCGTGCACGCAACAATTTGTATGGACCAATACCGTCAGGCACTCAGCTCCAAAACTTGGATACTTTTACATATGAGGGCAACCCTGGACTTTGTGGCCGCCCACTTCTACCAAGTGTGCCCATATTGTTAACAATAACAGAGACATTCATAATGAGGACGATGAGTCTAGAATCCCATGGTTTTCAATTACCGTGGTTTTTGACTTCATTACAGTTTTTTTGAGAGTTTGTGGTCCATTAATTTTTAGCTCTAAGTGGAGAGTTTCATATTTCCAATTCCTCGACAACCGAAAAAATAGGTGTATAATTTTCTTCTTTAAATTTGCATATTGGTCGCTTTAGTTTCTCTAATGAATTGGTTCCTCAACTTTTAATTTGAAATATTTAAGGTTTTTGTAGTTTTCATATTTTCAACCATTGAATATGTAGGATCCACATGTAGGAAAATAGATCCAAATTATCCAATAGTTAATTTGAAAAAAAAGTTGGATGAGAGTTAGACAACACTCGGTGAAGTAACAAGTCTCCTTAAAAGTTTATAACCAAAAGAAACAACAACATTTGAGCCTTCCACCCAAAAAAGGAAAAAGAAAAAAGGCAACAACCAGTTTCGTCTCCTCTCTTGTTTTGTTCTGCTAGCTCTTCCCTTTGGACAAGTAAAACAATGAGAGCAGTACCGCTCATGATTAGCCACCGACCCTTCTCTTTCTATCACAGTATCACTTTCTTTGGTTCACGCGTGAAAAGGGTATTAAACCTTATTTGGTTTGTGAAATAAATATTCTATTAAAAAATAAATAAATATTATTGAGAATGAAAGAAAGTGAAATGAAATAATTATTCTTATTTTTTAGTTTTGTGATAACGCATATACTTTAATTGGTCACGGCTATGCCCACAATGTTTCGGGGTGGTGCGACCACCGCCGACTCCATTTGTGACTGGCTGACCACCGTACCCCCATGTTGGTTTATTCTATTTTTTTTTTTTTAATTTGAGAGAAAATACAAAAATAATATGATTAATTCCTCTCATTTGTGGAAAGAATAAAGGAATAATTTATTGGATGAGGATCCTCGATCTACAATTTTTTTTAAAAAATTAGATTATCAAATTATGTGAATTCAAGCCGTTTTTTACATCGAACAACATGAAAAATGCTACATATTAAAGATATGATATGTTATCGAGGCAACCCGAGAACCAAAAGTCATTTTAAAATATTTTTTCTTCACTCTTGAAAAGATGCTTCTTATTTACTAAAAAAAAGAGTTTTTTGCTCAAAGCTTTTATACGATATAAAAAATAAGAACCTGAAAACAATACACTCAATTCTCATTGTTAACATGTCATATTTTTAATTTGTACCATTTTTTATGTTGTTCAATGTATTAAACGACATAAATTAATTCACATAATTTGAGAATCTACAATTTTAATTTAAAAAAGTTGTTGGGATCCTAATCCATAGTTATTCCCATTAGAAACAAAACAAGGACCGACTGGCGACTGGGGAATGCAATTAATGCAGGCACATTCGCAACATGGTGCTTGAAAATGGGCAGGGTGCCCTAAACGAGCGTTTGACAAAAGTTTGTGCCAGTAACAACCTCCTTGAGCAGCTGATCGATCGTGCCCATCCAGCCAAGTGATTTTGGAAGAAGCTCATAGATAGTAATACTTTCTTTTGTACACATTGTTCCAAACATACATAATAGTCATTAGTACTCTCTACAACACCATCAATCTACTGACTTCTGAAGTCAAGCATCTTGCAACAAATTAAATAGAAAAGCAAAATATGTTGGCATTTGTCATTTTCTATGGCTTCCAAATCTTTGGTTCTTGTTTCATTTTCCAACCCATTTTCCACTTCATCATGATTTTTTTCGGACTCTAGAGTTCCAAGTCATTAATATGATATCTATTGCACCAAGTTCAAATCACCATCATTAAAAGTAAGAATTTCAATAAAATAATTACATATTCCTCTTACATGTTCCTAGTAAGTTTCAGCCAGACAAAAGAGTTAACCTCAAGGGGTGGCTCAAATGGTTAGGACCTGGGATGATAGGGCTTTTCTCCTTTCTGATCCTAGGTCCGAATCTTGATGAGTGCTACCTTCTCTTGGGACCAGCCACTCGGGCATAGCCCATGTTTAAAAGTTCAGTCTCTAGAGTGGCATTGGGGGTTGGACCAGGGATTAGTCTGTGGATCCTGGCTGGGCTTCTACGCTCGGTAACGGTTCGACTACCACCTTGTGTGGGCCAGTTGGGATATCCCGAAGTTATGTTCGGCTATAGATGAACCAAGATACCCTGATAAAAAAAAAAAAAAAAAAAAAAAAAAAAAAAAAAAGACAAAAGAGTTGACATCAAACTACTACCTCATTGTCAATGTCCCCCTAAAATACTTAAAAATGTTAATGTCCCCACTAATGACAAAATACCCTTCATAAAACTATTAATTTTTTTTAAAAAAAAAATTATCAAAATAATCTAAAATAATAATAATAAAAATGCTACAAGGTTAGAAGAAATCTCATTACCTTCTAATCATCTTTTCGGACTTATTAGCTATAAAGACCAAGAAAATAAATTAGACATTTAGCAATTAATAAAATGTATTTATTAAATAGATGAGACTAATAATTATGTTCTAGGTGATGATACTCGTATAATTGAAATAAAATAAATTTAAGATAAAATAATTGAATTAGAATTATAATAATAATGGGTCTTAATGGAATAAACAATTAATTGTATGGATAAAATAAAATCGAATCAAATGTGGGGTTACATATTAATTATTAAAAGATATGATTTTAATATTATGGGGTCCTAGTATAATTTATGGTAGTCTGAGCATTAAAATAAAAAGAAATCTTAGCTTGCCACATGTCACCACTGAATTGGTTAGGAGAAGATTACATTATCTTCTCTCAACCAACCCCAAGGTGACACATAGCTACATTATCCTTTTTTCCCCCTTATCCGGATATCCCTCCCTCTCACGCCTCTCATTTCATTTTCTTCTTTTCTTTCTTTTTCTTTCTCACCTGACGCCTTCTCATCTCTCCCTCTCTTCTGTAAAGACCGAGAAATTAAATAGGGCATTTGGAATTTAATAAATGATATTTATTAAATAAGATGGGGCTAGTAATAAGTTCTAAGCAGATAAACTTATATGATTGAAATAAAAATGAGTCTAATATAAAATAATGGAAATTATAATAATAAAATACTACTAATGGGCCTTTAGGAAATAATAAATAATTAATTGTTTTGATGAAATATGGTTAGATTAAATGTAGGGTCAAACATTAGCTGTCGAAAGATAGGATCTTTAAATTGATGGGGTCCCGATGTAAATAATAAAATGTTGGGCTTTAAAAAAAAAGACAATAACCCCTTGCCACGTGTTGATTTACGATTGGGCGGGATAGGATAACATTATCCTATTTTCTCCCTTCTCAACCACACACGATACCCCTCTCCCCATTCCTCTTTCTTTTCTTTTCTTCCCTTATTTCTCCACTTCCGGTTTCTCCCCAATGCACACACTCTCCCTTCTTCTTCTTTTTTTTTTTTTTTTTTTTTGTTCTCCTCTCTTTCGATGGATAGCAGCTCCTCTTCTGTTCCAGCACCCGATTCCCTCCCTTTTTCCTTCTCTTCCATTTTCTTCATTTCTTCGTATCTATCACGTACTCACGCACACATAGTAACCCATGAGAGGGAGAATGGATCATGAGAGAGAGATTCTGATATGGATGCTGTCTGGCCATGGGTAGAAGAAGAAAAGATGGGGTTTTGGCCATGGACGTCCGATGAGGTAAAAAATCCCTAGCTTCCTTGTATCTTCACTTTTGCCCATTGATTTTATGTTGCAAAATCAGATTCTCTTTGAGTTTGGTTTAGGTTGAAATCCTAGGGTTTTTAAAGCCACTGATTTAGGTGAATAATTTTATGGGTTTGGAATGGGTTTTACTTGAAATAATATTCTAGGGTTTTCATAGGGATTTATTTTGTGGGAAATTCTAGAATTTCTTCTTGGATTGATTATTTTGGAATCTGTTTTGGGTCCTTTTTAGCATCCGTTTGGCTTTGATTTTTATGGGGTTTGTTGGTTATGGGTTATCATTTTGGATGGGCATTTTGCATTGGTGGTGATGGAATTTCCATTTGGTTTCATGAAGGTTGAACCATGTGGGTTGTTAGTGTTCTTGAAGTTGAGTTTTGGAGTGGTTTGACATTTTAATTTGATGGATGTTTTGGTAGAACCAAATCTGGTTGGATTGATAGTTTAGCGATAATTGGCTAATGATTAATTTTAAGGGTTGATATTAATGTTTATAGATGATTGTTTGGAGTTTGGGTGTTGTTGAGAAATCTAGGGTTTTGATTGTGGATTTTCTGTTTAGGTAATGTTTGGTTATTATTTGGACTTGTGTTATTAGAGGATGATTATTGTTATAAGATTATGGGGAGAAAAATTAACGAGTTTTGATGGGATTTGGAGTGATTATGATGATGGGATGAATTGTAGGAATATAGTGGAATTGATATTTGGTATGGGTTTTTGATGTGTAGTTGGTTGATGAGGGCCAATATGTATTCCATGATATATATGCTTATGATGTTAAATATTTTAGGTGTTGATGAAGTTGATTAATTAGGGATGTGTTGTTAATTAATGGTTAAATTCCTCCTTATGGTGTTATAGGTATGTTGACTATGAGATTGTATTAGATTGTGGTTGTAAGTAGTTTGGTTTTAATCTTGGCACTAATGGAGGAATGAGACAAAGTATCTAAGTATAGGGCTTGATGTGGATAACAAGTGAATAAATAGAAGATAACTAAAATAAATTCTAAAACCCATTTATGCCTATAGGTTTAATAAAGAGTAAAGTATTAAATGCAATGGTCAAGATTAGAAGGTAATAAGAGTTGTAAATTAATGTAACTTAGTATTAATGCGCCTACATGAGTATTATAAAATACCTAAGTGCGTTAGGAGGTTGTGCTTAGCTTAATAAGCATTCTATATATATATATATATATATATATGTATATGTATGTATGTATGTATGTATGTATGTATGTATCTATATATATATATATATATATATATATATGTATATGTATGTATGTATGTATGTATGTATGTATGTATGTATCTATATATATATATATATATATATATATATATATATATATATATATATATATATATATATATATATATATGTATATGGACCGAATACACTTAGCTCCTAAACAATTATAAGAGTTGTAGTTAAAAATGAGAATAAGGTAACTTGATACCTAATTCACCTATCCATGTACACTAAGTATTTTAGTGAATTATCGGATTAGGTTTAAGTGTTAAAGCTATATATGTATAGATACATATGCATATATATGAGTTGAATATATATATATATATATATTGTGAACTTAGTAAATAAGCAACACGCTATAAAAAGGGTTAACATAGATGATGAGGTGCAATAATAATAAATAAGCTAGTAAAAAGAGTAAATGCATTTTATGTTAATAAACAAGATACAATAGGAACCAAGAACCAATGGTAAACCTAATAATAGTGACCAAGGTACCCAACTAGACTTAGAAGCGAGTGATGCGACGTGTAAGCACGCAGGTAGTTAGGATGTCAGAGTATGTGATTCAATAGTGTAGTCTAACGATACCAATGTTTGCAGGATCGTGTTCGAATTGGAGACTTTAATTGGTTCTCCAATGTAGAGTCCAAGTGACTAGAGTCCAAAGGAGTGTTCGAGTTGGAGTCCAATGCAGCCAAGGTGGGTATTCTACTCATTGAGAAAATATATATTTTTTATATGTATTAGATTGATAAAAATATATATACTATTTATTAAACCGAACCGACCATATGATGAAATGTATATGCTTTGAGATAATTTGATTAGTTTCGATTATGTTTAAACTATATCAATGATGTTTAAGAGATAGTGCAAGAGTGAAAAGTATTGAATAGATTTAAAGTGTTAAGTTCTGCGGTTGGGATTTAAATTATGCAAAATTGTTTGAGAACATGTCATGTTGAAAATGTTTAGATTTTATGAAGAAAATATGTTTTGAATGATTTCAAAGTGTTGGATAAAATGTTGGATTTGTTTAGTTTTAAGAGGACGTGATTTAGCTACTGCATGATTTCAGCGTGATACAGTAGTGAAATATATACTGGTCAAGCACAGAACATTAAGCATGTAGTATAGAGCATACATACCAGCAGTATCAGTATATCAATAGCATATCAGTATCAGCAGCATAACAATATCAGCAGCATATCAGTATCAGCAGCATTATTAGCCCCAGTTCATGCATATCATATATAGCATTGTTTTATGAGTGATGTTTTTATGCTATGAATAGTTTTGCTAGACGTATTAGTATGCATAAGAGTTTTAATAGAAAATAGCTTATGTATATTTCTATCGGATAGTCATGTGTTAAGATCATACATTGAACTTGAAAGTACATGGATACATGATTGCCCAGGTGCGAGTAATGGCATGTCTATGAGTAAGAAGGTTGACTGTTCTTGTTCTTCAGGAAAGACGTGTTAGCATGATTGAGTTTAGCTCTAGTGCTCTTACGATCTACTGACGTTCAAGGCACGAAGCTGAAATACGATTAGAGATGGTGTTGCGAGTATTTTGTTGACAGATGTTATCTTAGTATGGAAGAGTAAGATGCCATGTTCCTTGCTTAAAACTTATGTGTATGCATGATATTTGTGATAGAGTGATCATGCGCACATATGTCTAAGTGACCGATGAAAAGTATTATTATAGAGGGGTCTATTGTAACGACCCACCCCCAATAACACAATATTATCCGCTTTTGACTTCCCATACTAGACTTCCTAGGAGGTCACCCATCCTGGGATTGCTTTCGCAGAAGCACGCTTAACTGTGGAGTTCTGATAGGTTTATGACCATCACAGTTTTAAAACGCGTTGTGTCATAAATGGTGCATTCATACATATAAGCACATCCTCATTCCCAGGCGATGTGGGACGTCACAATCACCCCCTCTTTGGACCTAGCGTCCCTACTGGCATCCCTCATTGGCTTGTGCACGTTCCCACCATCTCAGGCTGGGCAATGGCTCTGATACTATTTGTAACGACCCACCCCCAATGACACAATATTGTCCGCTTTTGGCTCCCCAAACTAGACTTCCCAGGATGTCATCCATCGCGAGATTACTCTCGCAAAAGCACACTTAACTGTGGAGTTCTGATAGGTTCATGACCATCATGGCTTTAAAACGCATTGTGTCATAAGAGGTGCATTTATACATATAAGCACCTCTCCATTCCCAGGCGATGTGGGACGTCACAATCACCCTCTCTTTGGATCCAACGTCCCCGCTAGCGTCCCTCATTGGCTTGTGCACGCTCCCCCCATCTCAGGCTGGGCTATGACTCTTATACCATTTGTAACGACCTACCCCCAATGAAACAATATTGTCCTCTGTTGGCTTCCCATACCAGACTTCCCAGGAGGTCACCCTTCCTAGGATTGCTTTCGCAGAAGCACGCTTAACTGCGGAGTTCTGATAGGTTCATGACCATCACGATTTTAAAACGCGTTGTGTCATAAATGGTGCATTTATACATATGAGCACATCCTCATTCCCAGGCGATATGGTACGTCACACTATATGTAGAATCTTTCAAGCGGTAAATTGGAACTTCTACATATGTTCACAACTATATAATATGTTTTAAATGATTTCTGAATAGTTGGTGTTTGCTGCATTAGCTATTGGTAAATTGTGGCTAATATAGTGCTCGGACAACTAGAAATAAAATAAAGGTTGGTTCTTTGTGAAAACTCAGTTAGTCTTATACCACTGAGGTCTTAGTGTATTTCATGCTAAGGCAGTGAACTCATCATTTCACCTATGCGAATGTGGAAACGACCACAATCATGTAGATGATATTCCTGTGATTGCTGGTACTCCTGAGGCGGATGATGATCCTGTAGCTCACTATTTGGGATACTACGATTGAAGCTCGTAGCGACAGTCGTAGTGGGTTAGGACTGTGGAGTCTTCATTTTGGGTACTTTTGTATATGGCTTGTGACGTGTGTGTCAAATATTATTTTGTATAAGCCATTCTTTTGTAATAATAATGTGTAGTTAAACTTTAAAAGATAGATTTGTGTTATGGCTCACCTATGTATAGATAACAGGTTCATTTATAGTTATGCTTTTCCACTATGTGTATTGGTATCATAATGTATTCCGCTGCAGATGTAAATCTGTATATCAGATGCATGTTATGGGACATGTGCCATATGTTGGCTGAGCGACACATAGTCGTGCCACTGCGATGACTCGTTTATGTTTGTATAAAAAAAAACAAAAACAGGTCGTCACATCTTCTCTCTTTTTCTTCCTCTGATCACACCCAAACCTGCAGCTCTCCCTCCCCATTTCTTCTCTTTTCCCTTTTCCTTTTTCCTTTCTCCTTGTTTTCTTCTCCTCCACAGGTTGCGTCCCTTCTTCAATTTCTTCCTCTCCCTATATCACTCGCACACCCGAGATAGTGATACCGTGTGAGTGATCGAGTGAGAGCTAGGTTGAGTGTGAATCTGAGTGTGTGGAAGGTGGATTTTTGGCCGTTGGAGGAGCGATTTTTTGAGCTTGGTGGCTGGGCCACCGTCGGGTCTTGGGAGGCAGCAACTAGGGCATGGATTCCGACTCTGTTTCGATGAGGTCCTTTTTCCCTCGTCTTCAATTTACTTGTATTTCCTTTGATTTTATGTTGAATTGATTGGTTTCTTTGTGGTTCGGAATTTATGGGTTAGTTTTTGGTGATTGTGGTTGTGGTTTGGCCGAATGGGTTTGCCCTTTTTGGATCCTCGTGGCTACCGATTGAGGAGTAATTTTTATGGGTGTTGTTGGGTAAAACTGGTTGAGAATCTTGGATTTTTGAAGCTAAAACTGATTTGGTTTGTTAGATCATCGATTCTTGACTGAATCACTGAGTTCTTGGATGTTGGACAGATTCCATTGTCATAGTTGTGTACCTTGTTCAGTTATATGAAATTCTGGAATTATTTGATGTTTGTTTCGGTTCACAAAATGAGTTGTTGACTTTGAAATGATACTTAGCCTTGAAGATGGATTTCAATTGTTTTGGCTTTTAAACATGTAATTCCTGAAATCTATGGGCCTTGGCCGATTGAGTGGTTTCTCTTGGTGTGTTTGAGCTTTCAATGGTTGTCTTAGATGGTGATTTTAAGGGTATTTTGATATAGATCCAAATCTGATTTTGTTTAGTTTTGTTGAGGTAACCAATTGGTTTATTGTTTGGATTTGTAAGTTTAAGGTTGATGTTAACCGAAATTGGAACTAGGCATTGGGATTTTTGTTGCAGTTTTATGGGATGGATTTATAGGGTTTTTGGGCTTAAATTGGTGATTTTAAAATGTGTTATTGCTTGGTTGTTTCCTTGGGGAGTTGTAGCTTTAAGGAACATAATTTGGTTGATAATGTTGGTTGAGATTATAAATTGGATTCCTGATGAAATCCGAAATTATAGTTAATTTTAGTTGTGTTCCTTTTAAGTGTTGAATATGGAATATTAATGGTTTAATGGTTTTCCAAGTGTTATTTGAGGATGATTATTGTTATGAGATTATGGGAAGAAAATTGATGAGTTTTGATGGGATTCAAATTTGGATTTGGGAATTCTAAATTGAGAATTATGCTTATGGATGGGAGTTGGAGTGAGTATGATGGTGATGAATTGTTGAATATTACTTATGTGTAGGTTGGTTTGTTAGAGAGGAATAGAAGAGTGTGAAGCAAATGTGTTTAAATCCTTTGGTGTAAATGGCTAATGTGATTGAAATAGAGAATGAAATGTTTTGAGATTGTATTAGGTTATGGTGGTGGATGCTAAGGTCTAAGTCTTGTACTATTTGGGTGATTGGAGACAAGGCAACTACATAAAGGTTTAAGATGGGTAGCAAGTGCGTAAATAGTAAATAGCTAAATAAATTCATGAATATATATATATATATATATATACACAACAATATAAGATAGTGATATTATGGAAATACCTAAATAGACTCTAAAGTCAATTAGTAATTGGATGACTTGGTATCTAGTTAACCTATCTATGTATACATAGTATTTATGAGTACCATTGGATTAGGTTTAAGTGTCGTATGTATATATATGTATATATGTATACACACACACACACACACACACACACACACACATGCATATATATGAGTTAAATATATATTGTCTACTTAGCAAATAAATGACAAGTTATAAAAAGGTTAACAATAATTATGTGATACAATAATAATAGATAAGCAAATGAAAATAGTAAATATATCTTATTAATAATAAACAAATAAATACGAACATTGAACCAATGATTAACCTAATAATAGCCAAAAGTACATATCTAGTCTTAGAAGCGGGTAGCGCGACTTGTGAACACGCGGGATGTCTATGTGTCATAGAGCGTAGAGTTTGATAGCGTACTCTAACAATACCAATGTTTGCAGGATAGTGTCCGGATTGAAAACTTCAATGGGTTCTCCAATGTAGAGTTCGAGTCATGAGTTCAATGGAGCCAAGGTGAGTATTCTACTCACTGGGAAAATATATTTTTATGTATCTTATAGAAATGCAAATGATATATGATTTTCTTATTGAATCGACGATATGTTAACATATATGTTTTGGTTGTTTTAAGTAGTTTCAATTATGTTGAAATATCAATGGTGTTATGAAATGATGCATGAATAAAAGGTGTTGAATTGATTTAAAGGGTCTGAATATGTGCTGCAGTTGGGATTTAAATTATGCAAAAAATAGAATGATAAAATTACATGTTGATTGGTTTATCGTATTTTAAGAAAGCATGATTTGCAAAGAAAATGAGTATAGAGTTAGAATTGTAAAGCATAAAGCATGAACACATTAATGAAAGAGAGGGTAAGCCATATAATAACGAAAGAGAGGGTAAGCCTCATAATAATGAAAGAGAGGGTAAGCCTCATAATAATGAAAGAGAGGGTAAGCCTCACAATGAATAAAAAGACTATCATGAGCATCCATAGCATTGTTTAAATTGTGTGATGTTTTCATGATAAGTATATTGTAGTTTTGCTAGACGTATTAGTCTGTATAAGAGTCTCAATGGAAAAGAACTTATGTATATTTCTATCGGATGGTTGCATGATTTAAATGCCAATGTTTTCTATAACGAATTTTCTACCAATAATCTTAGCTGCCTAGTATGTTTAAATGCTTTCTAATAGTCGGCGTTTGTTGTATCAGCTATGGGGGTTTTTCAAACAAACGTTTATAAAATTGGTAGTTGTTATAGTGTACACATGACTAAAAAGGAAAGTTGGTTCTTTGTGAAAACCCAGTGAATAGTATACCTCTGAGGTCTTAGTGTATTTTTTTTTTTTGAAAAATAATTTCGTTGAAAGTATTTTATAAAGAAAACTATTTTATGTCGAAATAAACGAAGGATTCAGATGGTAATTAAAAAGGAAGGCAGAAAGTTTGGTCTTATATGCAATGGAGCATTAAGCTGTTTACTCAATTCCAACAATGACACATGGAAAATCGTTTTGACACGGTACGCATATTAGCACAAATGGGAACCACAGTCCATAGGGGAAAGTGAAACAAAACATTTTGTCAATTCCAAAACAGTTTTTGTGCCGGAAAGTCATACGTTTGGAAGCATGTATGACTTTCCGACTTTAAACAAGTGGAGTTAGCTTTAACAAACTCCATTACTTTTCCATCAAATTATTTCCCCACCAGACTCACAATTTAGGCAAATTACACTTGACGTGTAGAGAGCGATTATAAAATTACGTGGGCAAAGTTGCATATGAGAGCTATATATACAAGCTAGGTGTACGTTTGTTTAGGCCTACTCCATAACCATTAATTTTCTTCTGGTTTGGCATATCAACCAAGAACCAAGAACCATGCCATATCACCTTCTCTTCACCTTGTTTCTCTTTTGTATTTTCTCCACGAAACATGCCTGCAACCAAATAGACTGCCACTCTCTCTTGTCCTTAGCCTTCAACAATACATCTTCTCCTCCACTAAATTGGTCTTCCATTGACTGTTGCCAATGGGAAGGCATTTCTTGTGATCATAAACGTCAAGTCACCCATATTTGGTTACCTTCTAAAGGCCTCATTGGGAGTATATCTCCCTCTCTTGGAAACCTCACACATCTCTCCCACCTCAATCTCTCCCACAATTCACTTTCGGGTCCCTCCCTAGAGGATTGTTTTCATCCTTAAATCAGCTCAAAGTCCTTGATTTGAGCTACAACCATCTATTTGCAGATATATATGCTTGGCCCGCCTCCATTCAAATTGTTAACATATCTAGCAATCAATTCAAAGAGACAATCCAATCTTCTTTCTTTCAAAGAGCATGGCAGTTGACTGAGCTCAATGTTAGAAACAATAGTTTCATGGGCCTTATTCCTTCCTTTCCTTGCAACAATTCCTCGTTGGTCAAGCTCCTCGACTTCTCCCATAATCATTACAGGGGCCGTATTCCTAGTGGACTTAGGGCATGTTCCAAACTAAAGGTTTTCCGGGAACGTTTTAACTCTCTCTTAGGACCCATTCCTGATGATATATACAATGTGACGAGGTTAGAAGAAATCTCCATACCTTTCAAAAATTTTTTAGGGCCCATTAACAGTGATATAGTGAACCTTGTCAAACTCACCATCCTTAAGTTATATGGCAATAATTTTAGTGGCAAGCTCCCCGTGGATATCGGGAAGCTCTCCAAATTGGAGCACCTATTCCTTGGTGCAAACTTCTTACCAGGTTCTCTGCCCCAATCTTTGATGAATTTCACAAATCTCATACGATTGATTTTACAGTTCAATTTTCTTGAAGGAGACATCTCTACCTTCAATTTCTCAACTCTTCATCAACTTACCGTATTTGATTTGGGGATTAATTACTTTTCCGGTAACTTTCTGGTTAGCCTTTTCTCATGCAAGTCTTTAAAAGCAATCCGACTCAGCAAAAACCAACTAAAGGGACAAATCCCACTTCAGGTTGTTCAATTGAAATTCTTATCTTTCCTTTCACTTGTTGACAATGGGCTAACCACTATCACAGATGCAATCAAGATTTTGATGCATTGCAAGATGTTGAGCATAGTCTTGCTTGGAAGAAACTTTTTACATGAGGCAATTCCAGGTGATGACACTATCACTGGTTCTGATGCATTTGAAAATCTCGAAGCTTTTGGATCTTGGTGATTGCCAATTGACTGGTCAATTGCCTACATGGCTATCTAAGCTTAAGAAGCTAGAATATCTAGCTCTATCAACGAATCGTATCACAGGTTTAATTCCTAGTTGGTTGTCAACACTTCCAAGGCTCTTCCATTTAGACTTATTTGATAACCTCATTTCAGGTGAATTTCCAAAGGAACTTTGTTCATTGCCAGCATTATTGTCACCAAAGGCTCTAGTAGCCAGCCGTCGTTTGGATTTACCAATATTTCTTTCCACAAGTAAGCCCGAATCCAATTTTCTCTCAAACCTGTACCCTTCAATATTTGTTGGAAGCAATTGTCTTTGTGGCAACATTCCCGTTGAGATCGGCCATTTGAAGTTGCTCCATTTTTTTTGTTTGGTACAAACCAACTTGTCCCTTCACCCTTTTTCCCTTTTATTTCTTTTACTAATTCTTTTTCTGTTTCCTTTTTTTTTTATTATTACCGTAGCCTCACAGATTGGGTAGCCTTTAAGTTCTCTCATTTATTTTGTTTATTTTCTCTTCCTTTTCATTACTGTACAGTAGCAAGTCTTGCAACCTTTCATTAATTGGATGTTGTCTTCTTTTTCTCTTCTTGTTTTGCCTTAGCATCATAACAACTTGCTTCTATTTTCTCTTCTGCTACCATCCGTGGATGAGGGGTACTGCCCTTAATAAATTTTTCTTCCTTTTCTTTTCTGGCCGTGATGGCCACAGTGTGCTTTTAATAATTTATTTTGAGTATATGTATAATTTTGATACTTAAGTTTATCAAAATTACAATTATTAGCATGTGTCAATGCTATATTTTAATATAAGTTGACACGTGTATACAAAGATCAGTAAAGGGACTCGTGGTGATTAGTCCTAATATATATTTTATGGAGTTACTTTAACAATCTATTATATTTTGGTAATTTATATGTGTATATATAATGAGGTCGGTCTTCACAGCACATGCAACCTCTTTTCTTATTTTATTAACATAAAACTTCATTAAATTATATGACTCCAATAGAAAATATTTCTTATGATATTTATCTTTATTGAATCCTATTTCTAATAATAAAAATATGTTATTTCCTATTTAATAGTTTAATTATTATACGGTTAATGTCGTCGAACGTACCTCGGGAATTTATTCTCAATAGGCTAGCAAGACGAACTGTAGTAGTGTCTGGATATTTTCTAGTGATGAGTATGTAGTATTAATTTTTTGAAACCTGTACTCAGGTAATTAGCTAGCTGACAAGGAATTTGCCTTAGTTGCATTCGGAGAGGTAAGGGATCCTCTACCCCTTCTCTAATTGTTTTATGTCATATTACTTTATCATTTTATTAGCATATTTGCAATTAATTGTCCTTGTTATGTATTTCAAATTATATTGATGCATGAATGACTGTTTTAAAAATAGTTTTGAGATGAAAGTTGTCGATATAAATGTTATTCTTGAAATCACAGTTTTAAGAGAAGCTTTAGTTATAAAGGATTTTCTAATTATTGGTAAATTGTTTAGTTGGTTCTCGAGACAGGAAGTTACAACTTTTTGAAATTAATGAGAAAAGGAGAGCAAAAACCCTCCCACACGTTGCCTCCAGAGTTATCAAAGGAATAAGAATAATTTATGATAATGAGATTTTTATAAATGAGGCATGTGTGTGGAGGAGACTATTATTTTGGCCCTAGAGATATTTACAGAGATTTACAGAGTTTAAGCTCGGTACCGTTGCTTTGATGGAGGTGCAACCGCTGAAGGACTTAGAGAATGCGGTAATCCATCCCTATGTCATGCTAAGTGTACTTCAATTAATTAGTTGACGGGGCAGGCCTGTGGCCACAGTTTACCTGCTTGAGGTTGCAGTAGACCGCACAACCCTAGTCCACAGGGCGTAATAGTGTACATGGGTCCTAAATATGAGAAGTTTATTTACCAACCAGTAATTTTATGCTTTACGAAAAATGCCAAATTTATATTTTTATATTATGGAAATTTCTAATTCCAAGTATGTTTTTAATACCCATTTTGAAGAAAATGAATTTAACTCAACCGTTTTATGGTTGAGGGTTATCTTACTGAGCATTTCTCGCTCACCTCTTATTTTGTTTTGTTTTCAGGTTATGAACAGAGGGACCTAGGAGGCCAGAATAGGATCCAGGCTGGCACTAGGATATTGCATTTCCGTTACCTTAATAAGTGCACTTGCACCATAATTTAGTTTTCTTTAGATTTTCAATTACTGAATCAAACATAATTTTTCCGCATTTATTGAAGCTCTGAGTTTGAAAATTATTTCCTATAAATTCATTAAATTCAACATATTAGTTAAGTTATCTGGCAAGCCTTATGAATCTTTGCGGTTTGTATAAAAAAAAAATGGACGAACCTAACCCTTAGCGCTTTGGGGGCGTTACAAATGTAGCCCTTTGGGCTTTACCCTGTAAATATAGGTCATAGACTAAACCATGTAAAATTATCTTGTCTTCATTTTATTATTTTTGCTTTTGTCTTTATTTTTTATACGTGTTTATTTATTTATTTTCAGCTGTGAGAGTCAAGTGAAGGACCATACCAAAGAGGAAACCAGACGCAAGAATCTTGATTTGAAAGGTAAATGTACGTTACTTTGAATTCTGGTTTCATCGCTTTCCACAAACCTAGTGGTTACATTGGCAAAACCTTCGGGTCAAATTTTTCGGTCGGCTACATTTATATGATATGAGTGAAGTTGTAGCCAGGCACTATGTACCTCGGAAGTCAGGTGCAACGTTGAAATTAAAGCAGGCACTTTGAAAGTTGTCGCTGACATTTTTTTGTTTTTGTTTTGCTCATTAGTTGTCGCTGGCTTATTAGCTAGGCCACACAGTGTACGTGATAGTCGACAGAGATTCATGATCAGCCACTGACCATCCTTTCCTATCACTTCGCTTGGTACACGCGATTGTTATGGTATTAAGAGTACTGGTGATTCAGTTGGCCGCACCACCCTGATCCATAGTGCAAATGGTGGACGGTTCTGAAGCATAGGGGAAAGGAAAAAGTCATCCATGCTTCCAAACCCTACAAGATGAAACTACACGCAATAATCTTAATCGATCTGTAGCCAAAAACTAAATTAAAGATGGTGAACTTGAACACTTTTTTCATGAAAATCAACGATAAACTTGAAGTTTGGGCAAAGTTGTCATCTCCGTAACTTATCATTTGGGCAAAGTTACAGATCACAGCTATAACTACAAGGTGGAATTTTAAGACTACTTAATATCCATTTTTCTTCTGTTTTGACATATTAAACAAGGTGAAGAGGAGATGATAAGGCGTTTCTCTTTGGCCTTTTCTCCATGAATCATGCCTGCAACAAAATAGACCACCACTCTCTAAACGCTAATCATAAATGTCCTATTAATGTAAATAAAAAGAGTTTGACAAAAGAAAAAATCATAAAGGTCTGAAAAAGCAGACGGTATTAATACTGCTCGCAAAACGCTAATCACTTATAACTGAAAGAAAACATAAGGCTAAAAGAAAATAAAGCGGAATAAAATAAAATAAAGAGAGAGGTTTTTACGTGGTTCGGTCTATGATCTACGCCCACAGGGTAAAGTCCAAAGGGTTAAATTGCTCTTATTCTTTGATTTATTTACAATACAAATGATCCATACTTATAAGGATATAGAGAGAATACAAAATGGTATGTAGAGAGAATATAATCAAATCAGAATTGAATGTATTCAAATATGATTTGATTATAATCAATGACAATTAATAAGGATTAAATCAAATCCTCCAATATATGGAGAGTACCGTAATATACGGTATCAATATATTCTCTTACATCTCCCTGCAAACTCAAAGTGGAAGATTCTGAAATCTTGAAGTTTTTTTTTTGTTATTCTTTTTTATTTATTTTTTATGTTGGGTTGGATGTAACTCAGTTTGGAGAACAGCTATTTTCTTCTTCTTCGTCTTCCTTCTTCTTCTTCGTCTTCATCTTTTTCTTCTTCTTTGAGCCAATTGTGGGCTAAATGAGCCTGGGTAGCAAGGTTTCGGGTAATACCTTAAAGGCTAAACACATAATGGGCCATCTATGGGCCAAAGAAAATGAGCCAATTATGGGCTGAAATGGGCATAGGTTTTAGAGAATACCTCAAATGCCAAAAGAAAAGAAATGTGGGGCCATCTATGGGCCAAAGAAAATGAGCCAACTATGGGCTAAAATGGGCATGGGTTTTAAAGAATACTTCAAATGCCAAAAAAAAAAGTAGGGTCATCTATGGGTCAAAGAAAATGAGCCAAATTGTGGGTTGAAATGGGCATGGGTTTTAAGGAGTACCTCAAATGCCAAAAGAAAGGTAGCCATCTATGAACCATAGAAAAGGCGCCAACTGTGGGTTAAAATAATATGGGCAACTTAGCCTCTTGATTATATATTTCAACCGATTTTTTTTTTTCTTCCACTGAATTTTCTTTGATTTCTTTGCTCCCTTTTTTTTTTTTTTTTTTTCATTGCATCTGCACGGTGCTACACTCATTCAAGTCATGCACCATAAACAACCAAGCCTTTTTTTTTTTTTTGGAACCAAACACACCGAACCGAATGGTTTGAGAGCCAAAGAATATACCTACAACCAAACGGAGACCTTCGTCTCTAACAGCTTGCCTGGATCCTGCCGACGAAGATCGGATCTCGGAGGAAATCAGCCCCTCCGATGGGCCAACGAACAACCATCCATGCTACAAACAACACCAGCGAGCAGACTCTCCCACGACCACGACTCCAGCGACGTATACCAGAGATCACAAAACGTGGCTGTGAACGGCTACAAAGCCACCAGGACTAGTCGGAGGCGGCCAAAAAGGTCGAGACAAACACCCACCGAGAACCACTATGAAAACGCACGGGAAATTTTTTTTTGGTCAGATACACTGCAATATCTATGGTAATGAGATTTGCAAGAGTATTGACTATAAAGAAAAATGAAATTCAAGTAAATGAAACAAAATATCACACGACCATTGGATCGAACACTGGTTTTAGCCTATAGCTCTGATACCATGAAAGAAAATATAAGGCTAAAAGAAAATAAAGCAGAATAAAATAAAATGAATAGAGAGATTTTTACGTGATTCGGTCTATGATCTACGTCCACAGGGTAAAGTCCAAAGAGCTACATTGTTGCTCTTATTCCTTGATTTATTTACAATATAAATGATCCTTAATTATAGGGATATAGAGAGAATACAAAATGGTATGTAGAGAGAATATAATCAAATCAGAATTGAATGTATTCAAATCTGATTTGATTATAATCAATGATAATTAATGAGGATTAAATCAAATCCTCCAATATATGGAGAGTACCGTAATATACGGTATTAATAAATTTAATAACAATAACCCCTAACCACTTTTAAAAGCGGTCCTTTGATGTAATGGTGGATTCAGATTTTGGAAAATCTGAGGGGATCTCAATCATTTCACTATCACTATTGATGCTTCATTTTTCACATATCTTCATCTTAGTTCAAACTAAGACAGCCCTTCTCTCTTTATATTCTTGTGACAATACGTGACTGATAAAATATGAGATAGTCTCGAAATCAATTCAGTTTGCAACAAACTCGATTTCTTTACGATTCTATCAGAACTAGAAGACCAACACTAGCAGTTTTAACGTGCAACCACATTTTCACCCATAGTCTCAAATATGGTTTTCAAATGGAATACTTCAAAATTTCCTGTTGTTTGGTACTATTTACTATTGACGAGGCAGCTCAAATCAGCGAGTAAAAGAAGAATGGGACAGGCCAGTGTTAACGTTGAAAGTGATTTCTTCCTAATAACCTGAAAATAGTTTCATGAATATTAAATGCTTTGACTTGAAAATATGATTTATTAGTGACTTGACTTGGATTTGCCGAGGGGAACTTGTTGGGAAATAATCCCAACTCTGCCGAATGGGCCAAAGTTTCAGTCCACCAAAGCCCAACCACAGATCACTGAAATCAAACTTATTGGGCTCATCAACGAAAAGTCCCAATAAGTTTATTAGTGACTCGTCATGATAGTATTTTACCGAGGACATCTTACCTAGAGTCGGTAAAATACTGTATGAGCATGCGTCCCAGGCCGGCTAAAAATTGCCCCCCACGGTGATCATGGAGATCGACTCCATGATCTGCACGATAGCTACTATTGCGAAAGGTGCCTTACGATCTAGAGTCAGTCGAAGACCAACTCCACGATCATCATAATGCATATGCCACAATCCCATGATCTGAGCGGTTGAAGACCGACCCCACAATGATCGTGGTACAAGTACCATGATCCCATGATCTAGAAGGTCAAGAAATGCTCCAGACCCGACACGTGGCCCAGTAAAGCCACTGGACTACCATCAACACTTTGTCTATAAATACCTCATAACCACACAGGTAAAAAGGGATTGCTCTCAGTGATAAAGAAAAGAGATTATGCTTGAGATAATATTGATTTTAGTATCGGAGTGGGATTGATGGGTTCCCCTGATGCAATTTTCTCTTTTACAGGATATTGAAGACATGCTCTTCCGTTTCAGCAAATACAAACCGGAATCTATTCTAACAAAACTATTCTTGTTAAGTAATTTTATTCCAAAAATAAAAATAAAAAATAAAAAAACCTTAGGCTATCTAATCCCACCCACAGAATTACAACAAAAGAGTCCGTCGTTGGTTTGTCGTTGTCAGAATAAATAAATTGCATACAACTTTTCAACAAGAAGACTCGGCAAAACCCAAATCAAATGGCTCCAAGCAATCCCACTAGCAAAAACGAAAGAGGTAACATCTCATCTCTAACCAAAACAATTCTTCGTTATATATACTTGCAATTAGGTCAAACTTATGTGCATCAGCTTCTTTTGCTTCTTCTGCAAATTTGCCTTCTGATTTTGGCCCAAAAAATAGGTATCAATTTATCCTACTTCCTTTGGTATGAGTTATCAAACAAGAACCTTGCCCGACTTGATGCCTCCTCATCTCCTCTTTACTTTGTTTCTCTTTGGTATTTTCTCCACGAATCATGCCTGCACCCAAATAGACCGTGACTCTCTCTTGTCCTTAGCCTCCAACTGGTCGTCTTCTTCTCCACTAAATTGGTCTTCCATTGATTGTTGTCAGTGGGAAGGCATTTCTTGTGATTATAAACATCAAGTTACCCATATTTGGTTACCTTCTAGAGGCATTGGTTGTGATTATAAACATCAAGTATATCTCCCCCTCTTGGAAATCTCACACAGCTCTCACACCTCAATCTTTCCAACAATTCACTTCTGGGTCCCCTCTTTAAAGGATTGTTTTTGTCCATGAATCAACTCAAGGTCATTGATTTGATCTACAACGGTCTATTTGCAGATATATCTGCTTGGCCCGCCTCCATTCAAATTATTGACATATCTAGCAATTAATTCAACGAGACAATCCAGTGTTCATCCCTTCAAAGAGCATGGAGGTTGACCAAGCTAAATGTCAGTCTATGTGTCGCTCAGCCAACATATGGCACATGCCCCATAATATGTATATGATATTCAGAGTTACATCTACAGTAGAATACATCATGATACCATCAAACATAGCAGAAAAGCATAATTATAAATAAACCTGTTATCTATACAAAATTGAGCTATAACACAAGTCTATCTGTTTAAGGTTTAACTACATATAACTATTACAAAAGAATGGCTTATACAAAATAATATGTGACACATGCATCACAAGCCATATACAAAAGTACTCAAAATAAGGACACCATAGTCCATCCCACTAGGATTGTTGCTATAGGCTTCAATCATAGTAACCCAAATAAAACGCTACCAGATCATCATTCGCCTCAGGAGTACCTGCAATCATAGGAATATCATCTACACGGTTGTTGTGGTATCCACATCCGCATAGGTGAAAAAATAAGTTCATTGTCTCAGTATAAAACATACTAAGACCTCAGTAATATTAAACTAACTGAGTTTTCACAAAGAACCAACATTTATTCTATTTTTAGTCATGATGCGAGCACTATATCAGCTACAATTTACCAATAGCTAATACAGTAAACACCTACTTTTCAGAAAACATTTAAGAAATACTATATAGTAGTGAACATATGTAGAAGTTCCAGTCTACTGCTCGGAAGATTCTACATATAAACCCCTCTATAATAATACTTTCCAACGATGGCTTAGACATTTGTGCACACGATCACTGCATTATAGATATCACGTCTACACATAAGTCTTAAGCAATAAAACATGGCATCTTACTCTTCCATACTAGGATATCATCCTTCAACATAATACTCGCAACACCATCTCTACTCGTATTTCAGCTTCATGCCTTGAACATCGGTAGATCATGTGAGCATTAGAGTTAAACTCAATTATGCTAACACGTCTTTCTTGAAGAACAATAATAGTCAACCTTCTTACTCATAGACATGCCATTACTCGCACCTGGGCAGTCATGAATCTATGTACATTCAAGTTCAACATTTCTTAACACATATGACTATCCGATAGAAAATATACATAAGTGCTTTTTCTTTTAAGACATTTATGCATACCAACATGTCTAGTAAAAGCTACTCATAACATAAAAACATCACTCATGAAACAATGCGATAAATGATATGCATGAAACTAGGTTTACTGGGGCTTGGGTCCCCTACGATGCTGATAACTGTTGTTTAACTGTGTTTACTGCTATTTTATTGTGTTTTGTTACTGTTGTTCTGTTGTTGTATGTATGCTCTATATTACATGCTTTATACTCTATACTTGACCAGTATATGTTTCACTACTGTATCATACTATAAAATCATGTTGTTACTAAATCATATTCCCTTAAGACTAAACAAATCCAACATTTCATCAAACACTTTAAAATCATTCAAAACATAGTTTCTTCATAAAACATAAAAAGTTTCAACATGACATGTTCTTAAACAATTTGCATAATTTAAATCCCAACTGCTGCACACATTCAAACACTTTAAATCAATTCAACATTTTTCACTCATCCATCATTTCTTAAACATTATTGATATAATTGAACATAATCGAAACTATTCAAATCATCCAAAAACATATATTTCATCATATGGTCAGTTCGGAATTATAAAACAATATATATTTTACAAATCCATAATATATAAAAATATATTTTCTCAGTGAGTAGAATACTCACCTCAGATTGCTTGTACTCCCAATTCCAAATGACTCTAAGCTCAACCGCAAAGTGTCACTAAAAATATAACACATTGCATTATTTAGTATTCTAACCAATCATCAACTAGGTAGGATTTTGAATCGCTCGAAAGCCACATCGCTAATTTACCCATAAAACCCTAGAAATCCTAAATATTTATCCATAGTTTCTAATTACTTTAATAAACCCAATATTGCCAACCCAAAAGCATTACTTAGGGTTAATCACAATAAAATAACACTTTAACAAAATACCCAACAACGAGGGTCTATGAAAAACTTACCAAAAATTCGCCATGCCAAGACCAAATGCTCGGGAAGCTCCTATCAACTCCAAACCACACAAAATCTAGAGAAAACATTAAGTTAAACTCATTTCTAAAAGATTTATCAAAAATATCCAAAAATACGATTTTAGCGATTAACCTCAAAACATTCTATCAAAACGTAGATCAGGCTTTGAGGATTACGATATCGAAGTCGGATCTAAGATTGGACAGCTAGATTTCAAGATATCACAATTTTTCAAGTGAAAAACTGTATAGAAAAATGAGAGAAATTCGGAGCTGCCAAGAAGAAAAGGGCATTCTGCCCTCTTTAAATCGGACCCCGTCCAGACAAGCATCACAAGCCGTCCGGACTCGCGCAAAAGGAGGCGTCTGTCTCACTCAGAATAGATACCGTCCGAATGGGCATTGTCTCCTATCTGGACGAGCGTCCACTTGCGGACGTGTGCCCACAACCCAGCGTCCGGATTGCCATATATATAATTATGCATTAATTTTTTTTTTCCTTTGAATTCATTTTCTCTTATTTTTCTCTTATATAACTTATTTCTTTGGACTATAAAACATTCTCTATGCGTCCCATTGCATTTTCCAGTCGTCAAATTAATTTTAGTCATTTATCCCATTAAATTTATTCTTAAAATGACAAATAATATTTGAGACATCACATTCAACAACAATAGATTCATGGGCGCCATTCCTTCATTTCATTCCAGCAATTCTTCCTTGGTTAGGCTCCTCGATTTCTCCTATAATCATCATAGTGGCCATATTCCCAGTGGATTAGGGGCATGTTCCAAACTAAAAGTTTTTTAGGCAGGTTTTAATTCTCTCTGAGGACCACTCTCTCATGATATATACAAAGCGAAAAGGTTAAAAGAAATCTACTTACCTTTCAATAATAATTCAGGGTTCATTAGTAGTGAGATTTTGAACCTTGTTAAACTCACCAACCTTGAGTTATTTGGCAATGAATTAAGTGGCAAGCTCCCTGTGGATATCGTGAAGCTCTCCAAATTAAAGTACTTACTCCTTGATGGGAACTCCTTAAAAAATTCTTTGCCCCTGTCTATTTAACTATGCAGCGAAAAACATAAACCTGAATAGCGAAAATTACAACTTATATATTTATCACAAATTAATTACAATAAAGAGCCATTTAATATCTATCAGTTTGAGTCTTATTAACACAATAATTATATAACAATAATGGCTTAACAAAGAATAAGTGACACAAGCGTCACAAGCCATACCAGACCTATAAAATAGTGGACAACCCGTGGTCCGACAATTACAACCATCACGGCAAGCTTCAGTCATAATATCCCAAGTACACTGCTAGTACCTGCAACCAAAGAAACTTCATCTACCCGGTTGTGGTAGTATCCACATCCGAATAGGTGAAATAATGAGTTCACCGTCTTAGTATAAAACATACTAAGACCTCAGTGATATAAAACTAACTGAGTTTTCACAAAGAACCAACATTTCTTTTATTTTTAGTCATGAGAGCACTCTATTAGCCACAATTTACCAATAGCTAATGCAGCAAACACCGACTACCAGAAAACATTTAAAACATACTATATAACTGTGAACATTTGTAGAAGTTCCAATCTACCGCTTGGAAGTTTCTACATATAGACCCCTCTATAATAATACTTGTCAATGGTGGCTTAGACATATGTGCACACGATTACTCCATCACAGATATCACGTCAGCACATAAGTCTTAAGCAATAAAACATGACATCTTCATCATCCATACTAAGATATCATCCTTTTCAACAAAATATTCGCAACACCATCTCTAATCGTATTTCAGTTTTATGCCTTGAACGTCAGTAGATCATGTGAGCACTAGATTTGAACTCAATCATGCTAACACGTCTTTCCTGAAGAACAATAACAATCGACCTTCTTACTCATAGGCATGCCATTACTTGCACCTGGGCAGTCATGAATCCATGTACTTTCAAGTTATAGCATTTAACTCGTGCAACCATCTGATAGAAATATACATAAGCACTTTTCATTTATGACACTTACGCATACCAACACGTCTAGTAAAAGCTACTCATAACATAAAAACATCACTCATAAAACAATGTTATATATGATATGCATGAACAGGGGCTATTGATATTGATAAGCTGCTGATGTTGATATACTGCTGATATTGATATGCTGCTGATACTGATATGCTACTGATACTATTATGCTGCTGATACTGATACTGCTGGTATGTATGCTCTATACTACAAGCTCTATATTCTGTGCTTGACCAATATATATTTCACTACTGTATCATGCTGAAATCATGCATTTGCTAAATCACGTTCTCTTAAAACTAAACAAATCCAACATTTTATCCAACACTTTGAAATCATTCAAAACTTAGTTTCTTCATAAAATCTAAACAATTTCAACATGACATGTTCTCAAACTCAAAACATAGTTTCATAAAACATAAATAGTTTCAACATGACATGTTCTCAACGATTTGTATAATTTAAATCCCAACCGCAGAACTTAACATTTTAAATCAATTCAATACTTTTCACTCTTGCACTATTTCTTAAACATCATTGATATAGTTTAAACATAATCGAAACTAATCAAATTATCCAAAACATACATTTCATCATATGGTTGGTTCAGATTCATAAAACAATATACATTTTACAAATCCATAATACCTAAAAATATAATTTCTTAGTGAGTAGAATACTCACCTTAGCTGCATTGGACTCTTGACTCGAACTCTACATTAGAGAACCAATTGAAGTCTCCAATCCGGACACTATCCTGCAAACATTGGTATTGTTAGGCTACACTATTGAATTCTATACTTTGACACAAAAGCTACTCGTTTGCTCACATGTCGCATCACTCGCTGCTAAAGCTAGCTAAACACCTTAGCTATTATTAGATTAGACATTGGTTATATTTATTATTATTATATCCTATTGTCATTGTTAACCATATATACTTAACACATATACATGCATATGTATGTTTATGTATACACACATATACGTACAATGCTTGTCAAGCTAAGCATAGCCTTATAACACACTTAAGTATTTTATAATACATAGACAAACACTAATTATCTAATTATATTACTCAATGAATTCGGAGCCTATTTATGTATTTCCATTACTTATTTATATATATATATATATATATATATATATATATATATACTTATTGACTTAAGATTATTAAGATATTTTACAACTCTTGTTCTTATAGTCTTAACCGTTACACTTAATACTTTTACTCATATTAGTTTCTAACCATCCAAGTAGTTTAGGTTTAGGACTTAATGGGATTAAATTACAAATCCCTTGACATCTCCATCTTCAACTATTTATTATTTTGTTATATAAATACTTAAGGGATTAGATTATAGAGCCATAACCTTATTCCAGGGCTCCAAGTGAACCCCTAAGCCCAACATCATCAACTCTACATAATAATTAAGCTAAGCCAAAGAATCAAAACTTAGATGAATATCCAAAACTTAGATGAATATCCAAATAATCTGTTGCAAAGAATCCAACCATTTACCATAGCTACCCATCAAATTAGATTCTAAAATGAAGATTATTCTTAATCGTTTAACTTATCAAAACAGTCCCTTAAGATTTATAAAGTATAAATCATAGTCATTATAATTTCCAATCTAACAAGAAGCCAAGATTCTCTTATCACTAGACCTTCAATATCAATGGCCATTCATCAAAATAAATCTAAACCCATCATTTACATACAATCGGCCATAGCCATTGAAGACTACCAACAATAAACACCACATGTCCAACAACTCTTTTCTCAAAAGCTGCACCCACTCCATCAAAGAGACCAACTCCAACAAGTATTCCCATTAATGATCAATCTCTATCAAAGAATCACAACTTAAAATCAAAGGATCGGGCTACACGAGTTAGTCGACAACAGCAACTAAAATATCCACAAAACACCAAGTTCAATCTAAGTTTCCAAGATAAAATCTATCAATAATAACCCATAATAAGGAATCACAAATCAAAGACCTAATTTAGCCCCAACAAGAACAAACCAAATCAAACTAGATTATAGGATTTACTCACTTTGAAAATTTTCCTAGAAAATCCACTAAAGAAATCACCAAAAATCAGCTCTGGTTCCTCGGAGAACTCGCCAAAACCGTTCCTAGAGGGTCGGGTTTCACGAGTCTTGGGTCGCGGGTCACGGGTTGCACTAGTTTCGGGTTACGGGTTCTCTCTCCCGGGTCATCTCTGGTTCACAGGCTCACTGAAGATCGCGTCACCGGCATTCTCTGGTCTCGTCGGTGTCACCCACCGGAGGATCGGGCTCTATCTCCCTCAACTCTCTAGATCTCACTCTCAATCTCTCGGCTCTCTCTCGGTCTCATCTCTCTGCTCTCAACTCTCTCTCTGATCTCCCTCTCAATCTGTCGATCTCACTCTCTCGTCTCTCTCTCTGTGTTCGGGTAGAACAGAGAAGAAGGAAGAAGAATAGAAGAAAAAGAAGAAAGAAGAAGTCATGGACTACTGTCCACCGAAGAGAGAAAAGAGAAAAAATGAAAAGAAAGAAAAGAAAAGGAAAAGTGAAAGGGATAAGGGACATGTGGCAAGTTGTGAGTGGGTGGGGAAATTTCCTTTTATTTAAAACCCCCTTACTACTATTAATCATAGTGGGACCCCATCTAATTTTATTTCCATCTTTTATCAATCAATATTCAATCCCATATTTAATCTAATTACTCCCTATCCATACACTTATTTAATTGATCCTTTGGATCCATTATTATTCCATTTCTATTATTTATCCTAGACTTATTTAATTTAAATAACATAAATATCACTTAGAATCTAATTATTAATCTCATCTATTTATAAACATCATTTATTAATTGCTAAACCTCCTATTTATTTTCTTGGTCGTTACATTATGAAACTAGAATGTCTACATCTATATTCAAATCATATCACGGGTTCAATCCTTGATTGGTTGTCGACTCTTCCAAGGCTCTTCCGTTTAGACTTATCTAATAACCTTATTTTAGGTTAATTCCTAACTGAACTTTGTGCATTGTAGGCATTAATGTCACCAAAGGCTCTAGTAGACAACAATAAATTGGATTTACCAATTTTTGCCACAGCAATTACTACCCAATACAATTGTCTCTCAAACTTGGGACTATTAATTTTTGTTGCAAACAACAGTCTTAGTGGTAACATTCCTGTTGAGATTGGCGGCTTGAAGTTGCTTAATGGTCTGGATCTCAGTCATAACAACTTCTCAGGCAATATTCGAAACCAGCTATTAGAGCTCACAAACTTGGAAAGATTAGATGTCTCTAAAAATTGGTTGTCTGGTGAAATACCAACATCACTAAAGTAGTCTACATTTCTTGTCTGAGTTTAGTGTTGCAAACAACAATTTGTATGGACCAATACCTTTTGTCCGGTGAAAAACCCATATTGTTAACAACAATGAAGACATTCGGGATGAGGACGATGGGCCTAGAATCCCATGGTTTCCAATTACCGTGGTTCTTGGTTTCATTACAGGTTTTTCAGGAGTTTGTGGTCCATTACTTTATATCTATAAGTGGAGAGTAGCATATTTCCAATTCATGAACCACCTAAAAGATAGGTGTATAATCTTATTCTCTAAAATTGCATATTGGTCGCATTAGAGTATGTCATGAATTTGCTTTCTCAAATTTTAATTTAAAATGATTTAAGGTTTTGTTAATTTTCATATTTTCAATTTTAGTTCAATGTGATCCCATGGTTCCCACCGTTGGTAAAACAAAACTATTACGGGGAAAATTATGTAGACTCTCACTGGTTATATATTATCTTACACATAAAGACGTCGGCCTAATACCTTGTTGATTAGTCTTTAGTTTATTACAAAATTTTAAGTGGATAAAAAATAATGAATTTAATCAAAAACAAATAAATAAGGCATCGCTTGGTTCGTAAAATAGATACTTGAAATGTAATGATTATTTTTATGGATAGTCATTTTTTTTTTATTTGATAGGGATCTATGCTTTAGAATAGTTTTATTTATTGAAACAAATACTCTCTTACGAAGAGGAATATATATTTCATTCATCAAAGAATAAGCTACATTTTCCAAAAAAAAATAATAATAATAATAATAATTACATTATTTTTTATTTTCCCTTAAACTTTTGAAAAAAAATAATAATTAGAAAGCCCACGTGAATACAGTAGGAGCTGTGGGTGGTCGCACCACTCTTAGAACACCTTGTGGTGGACCCCGCTTCTCATCGAGGGTGGCTTGTCCACCACTGATGGGCTTTGGGGTGGCCGACCACCTACCGGTATTCGTGTTTAGTTTTTTTATTTTTTTCTTTTATTTTAAAAAAGAGAAATAATGCAAATTTTTTAGTAATTTTGATTCGATTTCAACTAAAGTATATTTGTTGCCACCAAACTAAGGAGTATGAATAACTAGTATTTCATTCTACCATCTTTCATTCCTAATAATCTATGTGACTACTTAAAAATAAATAATAATAATAATAATAATAATAATAATAATAAAATGATAATAATATAGATGACATTTTTACACGGAGATGCAGATAGCCTTTCTAGATTGTGAGGTGGACTGTGTAAGGACCACAAAAGTAGTCAGTAGCCGTGGATTTCAAGTCCAAAAATGATTTTTGGAGTTATAAGAAGACTTGTTAATTGTACTTCAAGGCGGACTTTAATAAGACAAAGAAAGAGCAGAAAAAAAAAAATGTTGTTTGGCAATCCCTATTTCTACTCGACTTTTTTCCTTTGTAATAAAGATGGATCAAGATTGTCTACAATTATTTGTCTGAATTGTAAACAATCTAGGTTGGTAATTGTGATAGATCACTTGTGTGACCCATCTGACCAAACAAAAATCGAGATGTCCAACTTCTTACCCAATCAGGTGTGTTTCCATAAGTGGTCTCTCATAATCACTTGCCCGGATCGTCTACACTTCAGGCACATAATTGTAAGTGATCCTAATCCGACAAATATTCTCTTCAACCCGATCTATAAAAATGTCATGTATCCACTTACATGTCACAAGTACATATTTTTTAAATAACAAGGATAAAGTTGAAAGCTAGAGACATATTCTTTTTAAATAAAATTTCTATAAAAAATATTTTGTATAAAAAAATTAAAAAAAAAAAAAAAAAAAAAAACCAAAATTTAGAAAACCAAAATAAAAATAAAATAAAATAAAAAAAGCAAAAGCTTAAAAAAAGGGTATTGTGTTATTTTTGGTGCGGAAGGTAATTAAAAAGTAAGGCAGAAAGTTTGCAGATTTTTATAGAGTGGAGCATTAAAGCCGTTAATTAGTCACTTCCAACAAATTAACAATGACACATAGAAAATCCTTTGGACACAGTTAGCATATTTAGCGCGAATGGGGGAGGGGAAAGCCGTACATGGTTTGGAAGCATGTATGGCTTTCCAACTTTAAACAATAAGTGGAGTTATCGTTACTTTTCCATGAAATTATTTTCCCACCGGACTTGCAATTTAGGGAAACTAGATGTGTACAGTGCTATATATACAAGGAGTACGTTAAGGACTAGTTCATAACATTTTTTTCTTCTGGTTTGGCATATCAAACAAGAACTATGCCATATCATCTCCTCTTTGCCTTGTTGTTTCTCTTTTGCATTTTCTCCACGAATCATGCCTGCAAACAAGAACTATGCCATATCATCTCCTCTTCCCCTTGTTGTTTCTCATTTCTATTTTCTCCACGAATCATGCCTGCAACCAAATAGACTACCACTTTCTCTTGTCCTTAGCCTTCAACAATACGTCCTCTCCTTTAGGGGCAAAGTCAGGAAATTCTTGGAGGGGGGCCAAACTTGAATATATATTTTGACATGTCCACACAAGAGGGAGAGGGGAGATTCGAATTAGTGACCTCCGCTTTATGAGGCGTAGTCCCTCTTTATGTGAGCCTGCTTGTAAAATAAAAGAAAACAAGTTTTAAACTTATAACAGTTTTTATTAGCATTAATAAGCGAAAAAGCAATGAATAATTAACCAAATCAAACCCATCAAATTAGAAAAAAAAAAAAAAAAAAAAAAAATCAAAGAAAGGTTTTATTCAAAATCTTAATCTAGCCAAAATAGTAAACACAGAACAATGTAAACTACTTGACAAATAAATTATGCACAATTAATATGGTCAAAGAAAAATGAGTACATTTCAATGAATCAACGTTATCTTGAGCTTGAGGGATTTCTTAAAAATAAACCAATGACAATAATGTGCTAGCTAAATGTTGCAAACCAATAAAAACAAATAATAAATCAGAAGAAGAAATGACGGAACAAAATTTTTTTAAAAAAAGAAAGAAAGAGTTATCTTTCAAATTGTTTCCTAAATTGATTACTTATTTTAAAGACAAATATTAATTTAATAGAATAAGTAAAAAAAGATGTCTAATATAATTTGGATGAGTTTTTCCATTTAAAATCAAAGTGTTGCATTTTAATTAGTACTTTTGCTGAAAAAGACATACTAATTTCTTTTCTTTTTTTGTGTATTTATTTTGTAAGCTTCTTGAAAATTTTATCCAAATTAAATACGGACAGAAAAACTAAATAATGAAGACAAATAAAAAAAATTTCTATCAATCAAAACAAATATAACAATACATATTTGATTAATTAGACAAATCAAAGACAAATATATCTAGACAAATATGTTTTAAAAAAAAAAAATCTATCAATAAAAAAAATATATTAACACAAATATAAAAAATTCTCAATTCCATCTTCACTTCAGGTCTTCTCGAAGGATCTCAATTTTAGAATCTCAAGATTCTCAACTCTCAACGAAGACATATGGTCTCATCTGGACACACCTGGACCCACCTCTCCCACACTTGACGGCCCCTTAGCTTTTCATTTTTATTTTTCTTTTAAAAAAAGCTGTTCTGTCCTTATCTTCTTGAGACCAATCACTCAATCAGACTTTTCCTATTCTAATTTCTCTCTTCAACCATTCCTCACGCCTCCCCTCCCTCTATGTTGTAACGCAGGTCTTAGTTCTCTCTTCAATCTTCATTATCTTTGCTCTTCAACCTCACGTCATATCAAATAAATCACAGAATCAAACACATACTACACCTACAAATATTTCTCTTAGAAAAGTTTCAAATTTCAAAACAAAATCATATTAGCTATTTAAAGCCTACGGAGAATTAAGAGTAGATAACTCACGGTGATGAGTATTGACTGCTGTTGGTGGTGAATCGGTGGACGGCTGGCCGATGGTGGATGCACTTGCATAGCTAGATCTCTTGGCTCTCGGTAATTTCGGTATTTTTCTTTTTTCTTGGGGTTCAATGAGTGGGTGAGATTGAGCCTTGGGGGCTTTGAAGGAAATTTGATTCATTTGAGAGTTGTTCTAAAGGGAATTTTTGCCCCCTTTTTTCTTATACAGTGTGATTTTTTTATTGACATTGTCATTTGTCACACTGGGTTGCCGTGTTGGAAACGGCTAGACTGCTATTTTATTTATTTATTTATTTATTTTTATCTGCTGTGTCTGGATTTTTTTTTTTTTAATTTTTAAAGTTTCCATATCTAGCTGCTACGTGTCGTTGGGTTTTTATTTTTTATTTTTTTAAAGAAAAAAAATTATATTACTAGTTAGCAGTAACTTCTTGGGCTTCATATCAAAAAAAATTTCTTAGGGGGAGGGGAGGTTGGATCCTATTTTTGCTGGGGCCATAGATGTCTAAGTCTGAATTTTTTTTTTTTTTTGGGGAGGGGGGGGGGGGGGGGGGGGGTCGGGGGGGAACCCATAACGTGCCTCCACCCCTGCTATCCTCCACTAAATTGGTCTTCCATGGATTGTTCTCACTAGGAAGGCATTTCTTGTGATCATAAATATCAAGTCACCCGTATTTGGTTACCTTCTAGAGGCCTCATTGGGAGTACATCTCCCTCTCTTGGAAATCTCACACAGTTTCCCACCACAATCTCTCCCACAATTCACTTTTGGATCCTCTCCCTAAAGGATTGTTTTCATCCTTGAATCAACTCAATACAAGGTACTTCATTTGAGCTACAACCATCTCTTTGGAGATCATATATCTGCTTGGCCTGCCTCCATTCAAATTGTTGACATATCTAGCAATCAATTCGATGAGACAATCCAATCTTTTTTCTTTCAAAGAGCATGGTGGTTGACCGAGCTCAATGTCAGTAACAATAGTTTCATAGGCCTAATTTCTTCATTTCCTTGCAAAATTCTTCCTTGGTCAAGCTCCTTGATTTCTCCTATAATCATCATAGTGGCCGTATTCATAGTGGACTTGGGGCATGTTCTTTGACTAAAGGTTTTCAGGGTAGGTTTTAACTCTCTCTTAGGACCAGTTCCTAATGATCTATACAATGCGACAGGGTTAGAAGAAATCTCCCTACCTTTCAATGATCTTTCAAGACCTATTAACAGTGACATTGTGAACCTTGTCTAACTCACCAACCTTGAGTTATATGGCAATAAATTGAATGGTGAGCTCCCTATGGATATTGGGGAGCTCTCCAAATTAAAGCACCTGCTCCTTGATGCGAACTCCATAATAGGTTCTTTGCCCCCATCTTTGATGAATTTCACAAATCTCATACAATTGATTTTACGGTTCAATTTTCTTGAAGGAGACGTCTCTACCTTCAATTTCTCAACTCTTCATCTACTTGTTGTAATTGGTTTGGGGATGAATTACTTTTCCGATAACTTTCCAGTTAGCTTTTTATCATGCAAGTCCTTAATAGCAGACTAGAGGGACAAATTCTGGTTGAGGTGGTTCAATTCAAATTCTTATCCTTCCATGCACTTGCTGACAATAGGCTAATCAATATCATAGATGCAATCAAGATTTTGATGCGTTGCAAGCCACTCACCATAGTCCTCATTGGAGGAAATTTTCTACACGAGGCAATGCCAGGTGATGACACTATAGCAGGTTCTGATGCATTTGAAAATCTCCAAGCTTTGGATCTTGGTAATTGCCAATTGATTGGTTAATTGCCTACAAGGCTATCGAAGCTTAAGAAGCTAGAATATCTAGCTCTAGCTACGAATCGTATCACAGGTTCAATTCCTACTTGATTGTCAACTCTTCAAAGGCTCTTCATTTTAGACTTATCTGATAACCTCATTTCAGGTGAATTTCCAAAGGGACTTTGTTCATTGCCAGCATTAGTGTCACCAAAAGGCTTTAGTAGACACCAGTCATTTGGATTTACCAATATTTCTATCCCTAAGACACACTAACCAATATAATTTTCTCTCAAATGTGTACCCTTCAATATTTGTTGGAAGTAATAGTCTTAGTGGCAACATCCCCGTTGAGATCGGTTGTTTGAAGTTGCTCCATGCTCTGGATCTCAGTCATAACAACTTCTTAGAAAACATTCTTGACCAACTGTCTGAGCTCACAAACTTGGAAGAATTGGACCTCTTTGAAAATCGGTTGTCCAGCAAAATACCGGCATCACTAAGTAGTCTACATTTCTTGCATGACTTTAGTGTTGCAAACAACAATTTGCATGGACCAATACCATCAGGCATTTAGCTCCATGTTAGAACAGTTTTATGTCTGGTGACGTGTGGAACTTTGATTCGCCGTGTTCTTTGTAATCTGCAAGGAAGAGCAAACAGATGCGTCAGAGGGGGGGTCTCCTGACGTCCCCTCTCCGATGCCTAAATCAGTGGGCCATTTTGGAGAGTATTGAGAGTCGAGAATTTAGTATATTTTCAGCACATATTCAGAGAGTCTTTTGTACCTAGGGTAGCAGCCTATTTATAAGCACATAATTCTCAACTGCATTGTTCCACCTTCATGTCATGGCTGAGTGGAACCCTTAGTGGGATGAGATAGAGGTTGAGTGGGAGAGTGGGAGAGTGGGACACTTACCCTTCATGGGATAATGTATTTATTCCATGTGTTCCAAACATAGCCTTCAATGTGTTATAAGACTCTATTAAGCCTTAGTGACTGAGCGGGTCAAGTTGGGCCATCAATATCAATTGGGCCTTGGTTCGGGTATAGGCCCATTTGCCTAAGGGATGATAATTTTCCTAACAGATACCCCCCGATTCCCATTGGCTGATTTGTCCAATTGGTCGGGCATTAGGAATCTTCTTTTGTACTTGCAGATGGGGCTATTTTTGTTTGTTGATAATGAGGATTCAATGTTGATGGTCAGATGCTTGTGGAGACCATGGTTGTGGGAGTGTCTAGTAAGTGGCATAGCTTTACCCCCTTGTGCTTGTGACTTTTTACATGTGATAGTAATTTTGAATGCTCGAAGTTGTTCACAGTTGAAGCCTTTCACTCGCCTTTGACAAATCGGAGGATTTCCTAGCTGCGTCAATATGGCAATCTTTTTCATTTGACAATGTTCTATTCGAGATACACGGGCTATCTCGGCCTCAGGATATTTTTGTCTCAAAATTTTATTTCCGTCCCGGGAAAGTTCCTGTTTTGTCTCAGAGGTTTGCTTAGATTTGGAAAAAAATTTGTCCCGGAGACTTTTTCAAACTTGGAAAACTTTTTGTCTCGAAAACCTTTTAAGTCTCAGAAATTTTTTTTGTCTAGGAGACTTTTTCAAACTTGGAAAATTTTTTGTCTCGCAAATTTTTTTTGTCTCAGGGACTTTTTTAGTCTCGGAAAATTTTTTTGTCTCGGAGACTTCTTTAGTCTCGAAAAAAAAAATGTCTCGGAAAATTTTTTATCTTGGAGGCTTTTTCAGTTTCGAAAATTTTTTGTCTCGGAGACATTTTCAGACTTGGAAAATTTTTCATCTCGAAGACTTTTTTAGTCTCGGAAAATTTTTTATCTCGAAGATTTTTTTAGTCTCAAATTTTTTTTGTCTCGGAGACATTTTCAGACTAGGGAAATTTTTTGTCTCGGAGACTTTTTCAAACTTGGAAAATTTTTCGTCTCGGAGACTTCTTTAGTCTCGGAAAATTTTTTGTCTCGGAGACTTTTTTAGTCTTGGAAAATTTTTCATCTCGGAGACTTTTTTAGTCTCGGAAATTTTTTTTGTCTCGGAGACATTTTCAGACTTGGAAAATTTTTCATCTCGGAGACTTTTTTAGTCTAGGAAAATTTTTTGTCTCCAAGACATTTTCAGCCTTGGAAAATTTTTCATCTCGTAGAATTTTTTAGTCTCGGAAATTTTTTTGTCTCGAAGACATTTTCTTTTGTAGGGGTTGTCTCCCTGTTTGGTTTGTTTTGATGACTTTTGCCGAAGCAGGATCCCTGAAATCTATTAGAACAGATGTATATATGTATCAAATAATGATTAGTTTGCATACCTAAGTTGATAGGCTGATTTCCAAGCAACTGTGGTTGCTGGCGTTTGATGATGTTCGGAGCCTTGTCTGAGGCTTTGGATGCTCGAACTGGTGTCGAGGCTTTAATGGTCTGAGGCTTACAGCAGCTCGGGGCTTATGGTGGCCCGAGGCTTATGGGGGCTCAGCTTGTGCCAAGGCCTTTTTGTGCTCAAATCGTGCCGAGTAATCTCGAGGCAAGATGAGGTTGTAGTGCTCGAATCCCCTCAACGTGATTCGAGTCATATAAGTTTCTCTAACTTGAATCCCCTCAACGTGATTCAAGTCTCGTCTCAAATCCACTCAACGTGATTCGAGTTATATAAGTTTCTCCGACTTGAATCCCCTCAACGTGATTCAAGTCTCAGCTGGCTCGAATCCCCTCAACGTGATTCGAGTTATATAAGTTTCTCCGACTTGAATCCCCTCAACGTGATTCAAGTCTCGGCTCAAATCCCTTCAACTTGATTCGAGTTATATAAGTTTCTCTGACTTGAATCCCTTCAACGTTTTTCGAGCTAAAGATAACTTTTGAGTCGAAGGAGCAATTTTCCTAAAGGCTCAAATCCGAGCCGTGGGTCCAATTCGACCGAGGTTCAAATCCAACCAAGGGTCCAACTTTTCGGAAGGTCCAATTTCCCGAAGGTTCAAATTCGACCAAGGCTCTAATCCGACTGAGGGTCCAATTTTCCCGAGGGAGAAATCCGAGCTGAGGATCCAATCCGAGTCAAGGATCATTCCGAGCCAAGGATAAATCCCGACCCAAGGGAAAATCCAAGCCGAGGATAAAAAATCCGAAGCCGTGAAAATTCAAGCTAAGGATAAATTCCACTAAGGTTCCAATCCGACCGAGGGTCCAATTTTTTCGAGGGTGAAATCCGAGCCGAGGATCCAATCTGAGTCAAGGATCATTCCGAGCCAAGGATAAATCCCAACCCAAGGGAAAATCCGAGCCGAGGATAAAAAATTCCGAAGCCGTGAAAATCCGAACCAAGGATAAATTCGACCGAGGCTCCAATTTTCCGGAGAGTGAAATCCGAGCCAAGGATCCAATCCGACTGAGGGTCCAATTTGACCAAGGATAAAATCTGAGCCGAGGATAAACTCCGAGGCGAGGATAAATTCTGAGCCAAGGATAAAAATCCGAATCGTAGATAAATTCAGAGCTGTGGAAACATTCCGAGTCAAGGGAGCATTCCGATCGAGGCTCAATGCACAACTTCATCAGAATACTGAGATAAGTTCACTCTTTGCATTTTCATTTATGCTAGCCTACTCATAAATTTTTAGACAGTCAAATATATCTCATGCATTGATCGGTGAAGTTTAAAATGAACTTTTCACCGCAACATATAAAAATGATTACACATTAAGTCTAAAAATTGAGGGGTACCAACAAACTTTTCCTCCGGTAGTACAAAACAAATATCCTAAACTTTCATACTTAGCTAAAAATCAGCTAAGGATAAAAGTTGTGGGGTACCAACCCGGTGAATAGAAAATTGAAACAAAAGACTATATCAAGTCGCATGATTGAATCTTAGTGCAATTTTGCATACTTTGCAATAATAAATTGTTAATTGCTAGATTCTACTGCATATATGCATACCTATGTGCCTTTTAGACACAGGCAAGGCTAATATTTCATACCAGAGGTCTCTATCTAGCGAGATCGAAAAATTCTAAAAAAATACCCATGCTTGGTCAAGCTTCTCCTACGTAGGTCTTCCTTGGCTACAGAAGTCAAGAGCACGTCAAGAGGGCCCGTCGAGAGAATTTTGATGGTAACCAACTAAAGAATATTCTTTGGAAGACAGGTGGCTTCCAGAAGACCCTGTGTTGCATACTAAAACGCAAAAAGCCATCACAACAAACTTATATAACTCGAGTCACGTTGAGGGGATTTGAGCCGAGACTTGAATCAAGTTGAGGGGATTCAAGTCGGAGAAACTTATATAACTCGAATCACGTTGAGGGGATTCGAGCCGAGACTTGAATAACGTTGAAGGGATTCAAGTCGGAGAAACTTATATAACTCGAATCACGTTGAGGGGATTCGAGCCAGCTGAGACTTGAATCACGTTGAGGGGATTCAAGTTGGAGAAACTTATATAACTTGAATCACGTTGAGTGGATTCGAGCCGAGACTTGAATCACGTTGAGGGGATTCAAGTTGGAGAAACTTATATGACTCGAATCACGTTGAGGGGATTCGAGCACTACAACCTCAACCTGCCTCGAGATTACTCGGCACGATTTGAGCACAAAAAGGCCTCGGCACAAGCTGAGCCCCCATAAGCCTCGGGCCACCATAAGCCCCGAGCCACTGTAAGCCTCAGACCACTAAAGCCTCGACACCAGTCTGAGCATCCAAAGCCTCAGACAAGGCTCCAAACATCATCAAACGCCAACAACCACAGTTGCTTGGAAATCAGCCTATCAACTTAGGTATGCAAACTAATCATTATTCGATACATATATACATCTGTTCTAATAGATTTTAGGGATCCTGCTTCGGCAAAAGTCATCAAAACAAACCAAACAGGGAGACAACCCCTACAAAAGAAAATGTCTCCGAGACAAAAAGTTTTCTGAGACTAAAAAAGTCTCCGAGATGAAAAATTTTCCAAGGCTGAAAATGTCTACGAGATAAAAATTTTCCGAGACTAAAAATGTCTCCGAGATGAAAAATTTTCCAAGTCTGAAAATGTCTCCGAGACTAAAAAAGTCTCCAAGATGAAAAATTTTCCAAGACTAAAAAAGTCTCCCAAACAAAATATTTTCCGAGACTAAAGAAGTCTTTGAGACGAAAAAATTTTCCAAGTTTGAAAAAGTCTCTGAGACAAAAAATTTTCCTAGTCTGAAAATGTCTCTGAGACAAAAAAATTTTGAGACTAAAAAAGTCTCCGAGATAAAAAATTTTCCGAGACTTAAAAAGTCTTCGAGATGAAAAATTTTCCAAGTCTGAAAATGTCTCCGAGACAAGAAATTTTCCTAGTCTGAAAATGTCTCCGACACAAAAAAAATTTCCGAGACTAAAAAAGTCTCCGAGACAAAAAAAAATTTGTGAGACGAAAAGTTTTCTAAGTTTGAAAAAGTCTCTTAGACAAAAAAAAATTTCCAAGACTAAAAAGGTTTTCGAGACAAAAAGTTTTCCAAGTTTGAAAAAGTCTCCGAGACAAATTTTTTTCCAAATCTAAGCAAAACTCTGAGACAAAACAGGAACTTTCCCGGGAAGAAAATAAAATTCCGAGACAAAAATATCCTGAGGCCGAGATAGCCCGTGTATCCCAAATAGAACACTGTCAAATGAAAAAGATTGCCATATTGACGCAGCTAGGAAATCCTCTGATTTGTCAACGGCAAGTAAAAGGCTTCAACTACAAACAGCTTCGAGCATTCAAAATTACTATCACATGCAAAAAGTCACAAGCACAAGGGGGTAGAGCTATGCCGCTTACTAGACACTCCGACAACCATGGTCTCCACAAGCATCTGACCATCAACATTGAATCCTCATTATCAACAAACAAAAATAGCCCCATCTGCAAGTACAAAAGAAGATTCCCAATGCTCGACCAGTTGGACAAATCAGCCAATGGCAATCGGGGGGTATCTGTTAGGAAAATTATCATCCCCTAGGCAAATGGGCCTATACCCGAACCAAGGCCCAATTGATATTGCTGGCCCAACTTGACCCGCTCAGTCACTAAGGCTTAAAAAAGTCTTATAACACATTGAAGGGTATGTTTGGAACACATGGAATAAATACATTATCCCATGAGGAGCAAGTGTCCCACTCTCCCACTCAATCTCTATCTCATCCCACTAAGGGTTCCACTCAGCCATGACATGAAGGTGGAACAATGCAGTTGAGAATTATGTGCTTATAAATAAGCTGCTACCCCAGGTACAAAAGACTCTCTGAATATGTGCTGAAAATATACTAAACTCTCGACTCTCAATACTCTCCAAAATGGCCCACTGATTTAGGCATCGGAGAGAGGACGTCAGGAGACGCCCCCTCTGACGCATCTGTTTGCTCTTCCTTGCAGATTACGAAGAACACGAAGAATCAAAGATCCACACGTCACCAGACATAAAACTGTTCTAACACTCCAGAGCTTTGAAACCTCTACATATGAGGGCAACCCTGGACTTTGTGGCCCCCCACTTCCACATGAGTGTGCCCATATTGTTACCAACAACAGAGACATTCGGGATGAGGACGATGGGCATAGAATCCTAAGGTTTCCAATTACTGTGGTTCTTGGCTTCATTACAAGTTTTTGGGGAGTTTGTGGTCCATTGGTTATTAGTCATAAGTGGAGAGTTGCATATTTTCGATTCATGGACCACATAAAAGATAGGTGTATAATCTTATTCTTTAAAATAGCATATTGGTAGCTCTAGAGTCTATCATCAATTTGATTTCTCAAGGTTAGATTCGAATAATTTAATGTATTGTTAGTTTTCATATTTTCAATTTGCGTTCAATGTAATGTGGGAGTCAATGTACATTACACTTCGAAAAGATGGAGAAAATTTTCAAATTTGTTGCTGTGAGAGTCAAGTGAGTGATCATGATCAGTGACCACGAAGTCTGTTGAAGAGCATATATATATATATATTTGAGTCTTTGAAAGCTACTCTCTCCACAATACAATGAAATCTGCTGAAGTCAAGCATTTTGCAACTACACCCTTCTAACCTAGTCTTTGGATACTTCTGTGACGACCCGTTTTTTTTTTTTTTATACAAAACATCCACATAGTCATTAATCCCTTAAAATATAAACGGATCTTCACAGTGGCACGACGATATGTCGCAAAGCCAACATATGTACATACCCCATAATATGTACCTGGCAAATCAGAGTATAACATCTATCAACTATGCAGCGGAAAACATAACCTAATAGCGGAAATCACATCTTATACATCTATCACAAATAATTACAACAAAGAGCCATTAAATATCTATATGATTAAATCTTTCCACGAATTAAATAAGTGACATAAATGGTTTTGTACAATAACAAGTGACACAAACGTCACAAGCCATAAACCAAACCTATAAACAAGTGAACAACCCGTGGTCCACCAATTACGACCGTTGCGACGTGCTTCAGTCATAACATCCAAAATACCCTTCTACAATGCTATCAACTACGACCGGAATACCTGCAGCCAAAAGAACATCATCTATACGGTTGTGGGGGTTTGCCACATCCGTATAGGTGGAATTATGAGCCCACCGCCTTAGCATACATAAATACACTAAGACCTCAGAAGTATACTATTCACTGAGTTTTCGCAAAGAACCAACTTTTCATTTTTAGTCGTGCGAACACTATAACAGCTACCAATTTCATAAACTTTTGTTTGAAAAACCCCCATAGCTGATATAGCAAACACCGACTAATAAAAAACATTTAAATACTGTGGGCAGCTAGTATTATACGAAAAAGATTCGTTATAGAACACAATGACATTTAAATCATGCAACCATCCGATACCAATATACATAAATTCTTTTTCTATCAAGACTTTTATGCATACTAATACGTCTAGCAAAACAACAATATACTTTCATAAAAACATCACACAATCCGATACCAATATACATAAGTTCTTTTTCTATCAAGACTCTTATGCATACTAATACGTCTAGCAAAACTACAATATACTTATCATGAAAACATTACACAATTTAAACAATGCTATGCATGCTCATGATAGTCTTTTTGTTCATTATGAGCCTCACGCTCTCTTCATTATTATGAGCCTCACGCTCTCTTCTTTATTATGAGCCTCACGCTCTCTTCTTTATTATGGGCCTCATGCTTTATGCTTTACAATTCAAACTCTATACTCCTATTCTTTGCAAATCATGCTTTCTTCAAATACCATGAACCAATCAACATGAAATTTCATCATTCTTCTTTGCATAATTAAATTCCCAACTACAACACACTTTCAAATACTTCAATCAATTCAAAACCTTTCATTCATGTATCATTTCATAACATCATTGATATTTCAACATAATTGAAACTACTTAACTCATCCAAATCATACATGTTAACATATCGTTGGTTCAGTAAGAAAATCATATATCATTTGCATTTCTATAAAATACATAAAAATATCTTTTCTCAGTGAGTAGAATACTCACCTTGGCTGCATTGGACTATGACTCGAACTCTACATTGGAGAACCCATTAAAGACTCCAATCCGGACACTATCCTGCAAACATTAATAACATTAGACTATGTTATTGAACTCTATACTCTATGACACGTACACTACCCATGTGCTCACACGTCGCGTAATCTGCTTCTAAGGCTAGTTAGGTATCCTAAACTATTATTAGGTTATCATTTAGGTTTAGGTTCTAATGATATCTTTGATTATTAATACAAAGATGTATTTACTATATGCATTAGTTTATCTTTTATTGTTATTAACTATAAATCTTATAGTTGTATACTTACTATTATTGAGTCACATTTATCATAAGGTTCCGATACTATTTGACTTTAGTACTTAATCTTTATCATTTACTATCATCCAAGTAGTTTAGGTTTAGGACTTAACCTTATTTAACATTTTATAATCTTTGTGTATTCCATCCATCTCCTATACGCTTTCATTTACATTCCTCATTTTCACCAAGTACCAAGATTATGATCTATTCATCTCACTTATAACTACCATCACTACCCGAGAATCTTATTAGGACTATAACATGAGACTAATCAAAACAACCCAACTCTACAAAGGACATCATCTAAAATCTTATTATTACATAACCTATACACCTAAATAAACTATAGCAAAGAATTCAATTATTTATCGTAATCAACCTTAATCAATTCAACTTCATCAACACCTAGAATATCCAACTCATAAATATAACATAGAACATATTTTAGCCTTATTCAACAAACCATAACCAAGATGTCCTCACTAAAATACCATTTCACATTGACACATACATACTCGGCCCATAACAACCAAACATCCAAACCCATGTCAAATTTCAACCCATTTACATAATAAGATCAATCTCCTACCACCAAACCTTCAATATCCATAGCCTTACATCAAGATCAATCAAAACCCCTCTTTTACATACAATGAGTCATAGCCATTAAGGACTACCAAGGATCAACCACAAACATTAGACGCCACATAAAACTAAATCCATAAATCCATCACAAGCATTAACCTTAATCCTCAACAATTAATCATAAACTAACATCATCAAATTACCAATCCAAAAATCCATATTTGAATCCATTAAAACACAACATCAAATATAGCAAGGTTTTCCCTCACATCAACTCACCAAAATTCCAATAATCATAGCCACTATCATCTACCAAATTTCTTCCAAAACTAAACCCAATTCAATCAAACATTCTACCATCAACATAATGGAGCAATAACCGTCAATTAGCACAATTATCCCCAATTTACAACCACCGACCAGATCTCGATTTTCACCAAAATACCCTTCATAATCACTTTCCATTCCAACATCAAGCACTCACCACAAAGCATCATTCATAGGTTGTCAAAAATCAAGAATCAAAACCCATAACAAATATCAAAACACCTAACCGATATCAAATTCCAACTTACCCTTAAAATTCCCATTTACATATCAAGGCCAACCTCTCTCATAAGTGAGAATACCTACATAAAGTCTTTTAACCCATACATAATATTGCTATTTAAACACTAATAACACTAACCCATAAGATTTACTTAGGATTAGACACAAGAAATCGCAATTAAAATACATAACCCAAAAGTTAGGGTTTAAGGAAACTCACCAAAATTCACCAAACCAAAACCCATGGTTTGGGTAGTCTTAAGCAAGTTCCAAGTAAGCCATTACCTAAAGAAAATATTAGATTAAACTCACATTTCAATATTTTAACCCAAAATTACGAAATCATGAGTTTAGTGTTTTACCTTAAAACGATCGGTGGAAACATAGATTCAAGTGCAAGGATCACGTTTCCGAAGTCGGATCGAAGATCGGACCGTTAGATCTTCGTAGATCACAATTTCTCGACAAAAAAACTCCCTCTTTTGCTTTCTTCTATTTTATTTTAAATTTTATTTTATAACTTCTTTTCTTTGAACCTAAAATATTCTCTTACAGTTATTTTATTTTATTTTATTTTTTTCTTTTCTTATGGCAATTATTTACAAGTTCATAAAATAAAAATAAAACAATTTATTTTAGTTTACCACACTATATAAACTTATTTTTATTTAATCCATATAAACTCATTATTATCATTATTCTATTTTACCACCATTATAATATATCTTCATAATATAAATATTACCACCTAGAATACAATTGTTAGTCTCATCTATTAATAAATGTAATTTATTAATTGCTAAACTCCCTATTTAATTTCTAGGTCTTTACAACTTCTACATACGAGGGCAAGCCCGGACTTTGTGGCCGCCCACTTCTACACGAGTGTGCCCATATTGTTAGCAATAACAGAGACATTCACAATGAGGACGATGAGTCTAGGATCCTATGATTTTCAATTACTATGGTTTCTGGCTTCATTACAGTTTTTTGGGAAGTTTGTGGTCCATTAATTTTTAGCTCTAAGTAGAGAGTTTCATATTTCCAATTCCTCGACGACCTAAAAAATAGGCGTATAATCTTCTTCTTTAAAATTTTGCATATTGGTCGCTTTAGTGTCTCTTGTGAATTTTCTTTCTCAACTTTTAATTTGAAATACTTTAAAGTTTTGTTAGTTTTCATATTTTCAGCCATTGAATATATATATATAAGACGTTCCACATGTAGGAAAACAGATCCAAATTATTTAATGGTTGATTTGAAAAAAAAAAAAAAAAAAAAAAAGGCAACAACCCAGTTTCGGCTCCTCTCTTGGTTTTATTCAGTAGCTCTTCCCTTTGGAAAAGCAAAACAATGATAGAATAACAAAATCAAAAAAGAAAATGACGATATTTCGCCCCTCTTTTGGTACAAAGATCAAAGGCAAAATAAAGAACATTAATATATATAAACTGAAGACATATATTAGTACGTACCAAAGTAAAGGTCTTTTTGGCAAATCATATATCAATTAGTATATATATAAACTGAAGAGAGTAGGAATAGGAAAGCAATATTAGTACGTACCAAAGTAAAGGTCATTTTGGCAAATCATATCCCAGGTGTAGAGCAAGAAAATCAAGACATAGCGATTATTATATATAAACTGAAATAAAATGGTATTTTCTTGAATAATTTAATATATCAATTCAAAACACATCTTTGGAAGTTGTGGCGCGCTGACTTATAAGGCCACACAATGTGATAGTCGACAGTGAAATCAATTACCAATCGAAGACTAAAACTTGATTTTAGAAATAAATGTCTTAATTGAAGAAACAAAAGATTGAAGAAAATAGAGTAAAAGTGATGTTTATGGACGTTGAACCGGCTGGTGGTTCATCCAATATGATGAACTAACACACAAGACCGCCAAGCCGAGGATCAATCTAAGCCTATCATGAGTCTAAAAATTGTTGGTCATACTTTTTTGTCAACTTTTCCACACGTAGCAGTTCCGTTCATGACTTGTCCACTTACCCTTCTTTTTTCTTTATCCCAGTCTCACTTTCTTTGATTTGTGAAATAAGTATTTTATTAGAAAAATAAATAAATATTATTGAGAATGAGAGAAAGCGAAATGAAATAATTATTTATATTATTTAGTTTTGTAACAACGCATCTACTTTAATTGGTCACGGCGACGACCGCCCCCGGCTCCACCTATGGCTGGCCGACCACCCTATGTTGGTTTGTTCTTATTTATTTATTTATTTGACAGAAAATACAAAAATAATATTAGTGGTTTTTTTTTTTTTTTTGAAAAATGTAGTATATTTCTCTCATTTGTTGAAAGAATAAAGGAATAGTTTATTGGATGGGGATCCCCTACAATTTCAAAGAAATTTTAGATTTTCAAATTATGTGAATTCAAGCCGTCTTTTTTACATCGAACAACATGAAAAATCCTACATATTAAAGATATGACATGTTATCGAGGCAACCCAAAAAACAAAAATCATTCGAAAAGGCTTTTTCTTTAATTTTGATGAGACACTTCTTATTTACAAAACTAAAACATAATTTTTTGTTCAAAAATTTTATACGACATAAAGTATAAGAACTTGATAATAATAGTCATACTTTCTTTAGTATGAAGCTCAAATATAGAAATACTTTCTTTTGTACACATTGTTCCAAACATACATAATAGTCATTAGTACGTACTCTCTAGAACACCATCAATCTGCTGACTCCTGAAGTCAAGCATCCTGTAACAAATTAAATAGGAAAGCAAAAAAATGTTGGCATTGGTCATTTTCTTTGGCTTCCAAATATTTGGTTCTTGTTTCATTTTCCAACCCATTTTTCACTTCATCAAGATTTCTTTCAGACTCTAGGGAGTTGTTTGGCAAAGAACATAACATTACAGGGTAGTGGGTTGTTAGTTTTGAAATTAGTAAAAAGTAATGATGTGATATAAAATAAAAAGAATTTATATAAAAAAGTGAAAAAATTTTGTATTGTAGTGAATTTTTTTATTTGAATGGTAATAAAAAATTATTGATGTGATATAAAAAATGAAAAAAGTAAGAATGTTTTGATGTGAATTGTTGTTGGAAAAAATAAAAAAGTGAAAAAAAGTACAGTGAATAGTGCCAAGCACTATCCTGTCCTGTACCCATACTTATCAAACAAGGCCTAGAGTTCCAAGTCATTAATATATATGAGTGCTACCTCCTCTTAGGGCCAGTCACCCGAGCATAACTCGTGTTTAAAAGTCCAATCTCTGGAGTAGTGTTGGGGGTTGGACTAGGGATATTAGTCTGCAAATCCTGCAGGCTGGGCCTCTATGCTCGGTAATGGTTTGACTATCACCTTGTGTGGGCCAATCGGTATATCCCAAAATACTGTTTGGCTATAGGTGAACTAGGATACCATGAAGAAAAAAATAAAATAAAATAAAAAGTTGACATCTCATCGATAACTCTTTAACCATAACATTCCTCATTATATATAGAGAAAACTATTCAAAGTTCTCTCAAACTACTACCTCATTGTCAATGTTTTCCTATACTATCAATTGTGTTAATGTCCCCCCTAAACTACTAAAAAATGTCAATGTCCTCCCTAATGACAAAATACCCTTGATAAAATTATTTTTTTAAAAAAAAAAAATTAAAATAATCTAAAATAATAAAAAAAACTAAATATAAAAACTGGTTTTTCATTTTTAATTTTTTTTTTTTTTATAATTTTCAGTTGTTTTTTCGTCTTTTTTTTTTAATTCTTTTTTTTTTTTAGTTTGTTTTTAAAAAAATATTATTTATTTTTTTTTTCGAATTTATAAGGACATTTTTGTCTTATTGAAAAAATTGTAGGGTCATTTTTGCCTTTTTGTTAGTCTTAAGGGGATATTGACACAATTGGTACTTTAGGGAGATATTGACAATTAAATGGTAGTTTGAAGGGGATATATGTAGCATTACTCATGTATTTTTTTTCTTATATATACATGCTATTTGGGCAAACTTATAGAACCATTTTTCTCTTGCTTCGTCTGAAACATCGCCTTTCATTCCTTGGCCCAAAAAACAGGTACTAATTTATTACGCTTCTTTCTGGTGTGAGTTATCAAACAAGAACCATGCAAGACTCGATGCCTCGTCATCTCCTCTTCACCTTGTTCTTCTTCGGCATTTTCTCTGCAAGTCATGCCTGCTACCTAAAAGAACACAACTCTTTGTTGTCCTTACCCTTCAATACGTCTTCTCCTCCTTTAAATTGGTCTTCTGTTGATTGTTGCCGCTGGGAAGGTATTTCTTGTGATCAGAGACGGAGGGAGGGGGGGGCTGGCAGGGGCCATGGCCCCCCCCCAAATTTCCTAAAAAAAAAAATTTAAAGGTGAGAAAAAAAAATTAAAAAAAAAATTAAAAAATTTAAGGTAAAAAAGAAAATTTAGCTTACTTGGCCCCTACCCAAAAAAAATTTCGGCCCTTGGCCCCTGCCCATAAGAACTTCTGGCTCCGTCCCTGCTTGTGATGATAAAGGTCAGGTCACCCATATTTGGTTACCTTACAAAGGCCTCAAAGGGAGTATGTCTCCCTCTCTTGGGAACCTCACATATCTCTCCCACCTCAATCTCTCCCACAATTCACTTTCAGGTCCTCTCCCAAAGGGATTCTTTTCGTCCTTGAATCAACTCAAGGTCCTTGATTTGAGCTACAACCATCTGTTTGGAGATGCATCTGGCTTGCCTGACTCCATTCAAATAGTTGACATATCTAGCAATCACTTCAATGGGATGGTGCAATCTTCATTTCTTCAAAGAGCATGGAGGTTGGTAGAGCTCAATGTCAGCAACAATAGTTTCACGGGCCCTATTCTTCCCTCTCCTTGCATCAATTCTTCTTTTGTCAAGCTCCTCGATTTCTCTTATAATGATCATAGTGGCCAAATTCCTTGGGGACTAGGGGCATGTTCCAAACTGAAGGTTTTTCGGGCAGGTTTTAACTCTCTCTCTGGGCTACTTCCTCATGACATATACAGTGCTACAAGGTTAGAAGAAATCTCATTACCTTCTAATCATCTTTCCGGACTTATTAGCAATGACATTGTGAACCTTACCAAAATCACTAGCATTGATTTGTATGGCAATAAATTGAGTGGAAAGGTTCCTATGAATATTGGAAAGCTCTCAAAATTAAAGTACTTGCTCCTTGATTTGAACTCCTTATCAGGTTCTCTACCCCCATCTTTGGTGAATTGCACAAATCTTAAAAAATTGATTTTACGAGACAATTTCCTGGAAGGAGATATCTCCACCTTTAATTTCTCTAGTCTTCCCCAACTTACTATAATTGACTTGGGGATTAATCGCTTCTCCGGTAATTTGCCAGTAAGCCTTTACTCATGCAAGTCCCTAGTAGCAATTCGACTTGCCAGAAACAGACTGGAAGGACAAATCGTACCTGAGGTGGTTCAGTTGAAATTCTTGTCTTTCCTTTCACTTTCTTACAATAGGCTAACCAACATCACAGGGGCAATCAAGATTCTGATGCGTTGCAAGAATCTCAGTATAGTCATGCTTGGAGGAAATTTTCTACACGAGGCAATGCCAGGTGATGACAGTATAGTTGGTTCCAATGGATTTGAAAATATCAGAGTTCTAGGTCTTGGTGAGTGCCAACTGACAGGTCAATTGCCTATATGGCTATCTAAACTTAAGAAACTAGAAACTCTACATCTAGTTTCTAACCGTATCACAGGCTCAATTCCTACTTGGTTGGCAACTCTTCCAAGACTCTTCTATTTACATTTGTCTCATAACCTCATTTCAGGTGAATTTCCCAAAGAACTTTGTTCAATGCCAGCATTAGTATCAGTAGAGGCTTCGGGAGAAAATACTGCTTTGAATTTACCAATTTTAGGAAGAAATAATGGAAGCTTTGCTCAGTTCAATGTTCTGTCGAATGTGCAACCAACAATATTTGTTGCAAACAACAGTCTCCACGGCAACATTCCCGTTGAAATTGGTCGTTTGAAGCTGCTTAATCAACTGGATTTTAGTCATAACAGTTTCTCAAGCAATATTCCAGGTCAAATATCTGAGCTTACAAACCTGGAAAGATTGGACCTCTCTGCAAATCAGTTGTCGGGTGAAATACCAGCATCACTAACTAGTTTGCATTTCCTGTCTCATTTTAGTGTTGCATACAATAATCTACATGGACCAATACCACAAGGCACTCAGCTCCAGAGCTTTGGTGCCTCTGCATATGAGGGCAATCCTGGACTTTGTGGTCTCCCACTTCTAGAGTGTGCCCATATTGTTAGCAGTAATGGAGGCAAGGACATTCAAAATGAGGAAGATAGGCTTGGATTGCCATGGTTTCCAATTTGTGTGGTTCTCGGCTTCATTACAGGATTTTGGGGCGTTTGTGGTCCTTTAATTTTTAGCTATAACTGGAGAGTTGCATATTTCCAATTTTTCGACAATGTAAAAGATAGGTTCTACGTCAAACTAGTAGTGTTGTTGGCCAGATTACACAGAAGGTTATGAGTGTATAATCTTCTTCCTTTACAGTTACATATTGGTCCCTCTAAAGGTTGTCATCAATTTGGTTTCTCAAGTTTCCATTTGAATAATTTAGTTCTCATTGTTTGTTGGATATATATTAAGTTCAAGTAATTCTACATGTACATTAAGCCACCTTATTTTTTTATGGACACTTAATATACATGTAGAATTACTCATTAAGTTCAACTAAGACTGAAAAAAAAAATTATAAAGTAAATAAATTCTTATGAAACAAAATACATTTTTTGCAATTTTGTTTTACATAAAACAGAGCAAAAAACAGGGTAGATGGGAGGTGCAAAATCTTTCTCTCTCTCTTTCTCTCTCTCTCTCTATGCAATAGTCCAAGCAAGTCTATATGTAATACCATGCATATTAATTAGGGTTAAATATGCTCTAGTTATAACTTAAAGATATTAAAGTTGGTTGTCAGTTGGTAAAGTGTGAGATTTTGGACTTTTTTAAAAAATTTCTATTTTGCCGAACGTTTGAATGCTTCGAACAATGGGTGATGGACATTCAACGTTTCTGGCTTATCCTCTTCATTGATTTTCTCAACCTTCTCTTCAACTAATTCAATCCTCATCTCAACCCTGTTCTTTGTTTCCTCAATGAAACTCTTCTTCCTCTTTTTCGTATCATCTTCTCATCCAAACTCCACGCCTTCCTCTTCCTCTTCTTTATCCTAATATACTCCTTCATCATTAGATATCATTACAAACTTCGATAGAAGAAGAGGTGGTGCAATGAAGGCCTTGGGAGCAAGTTTCTCATAAGCATTTCAGAACAAGCATAGTTTACTAAGAGGAGTCCAGAAGGGATTGAAAAGTAAACCCAATAGCTGAAATAGCCAATAGTGGGGGAAAAACGGTTGGTATGGATACCGTTACAAAAGCACCCCTTACACACTCCATACACACCCATCTTATCACATGGAGTAGGGCCCACATGTAGTGCGTTCCACCCTATGTAAAAGGGTATGTGTGTATAGAGTGTGCAAGTGGTGTTTTTTTAGTTTTTCCCTTAAATCATAGATGATTTGACAACCGATTGATTATTGAGAGTCTAAACAACTAATTGTAAAATTTGACATATTTAATGATAAATGAATTCTGGGCAACCACGAATATGGAAAATCCTTTGGGACATAATTTAAGATATCGCATCATGTCATCATGTGATAACACTTGGATATATATATGCAAAGTTGATATCAGACTCCGAAAATTAAGTCACTAATCACTCCATATGGCAAAACTTCCCGGTCAAATTTTTCGGTCAGCCAGATTTAATTAATAGGAGTAAGTTGTAGCCGACATATATATATATATATCTATATATAAAAGAAAGAAAAAAAAAGGAAGAAAAAGACAATAGAGACGATCAATTAACAACCGTAGACTAGAACAAGGATAGGCTACAACTTCATTTTAGAAATAAATGTCTTAACTAAAGCAACAAAAGATTGAAGAAAATAAAGTCAAAGTGATGTTTATGGAAGTTGAACCGGCTGGTGGTTCATCCAATAATTAAGATGGAGTTACACACAAGACCGCCAAGCCGAGGATCAATCTATAAGCCCATCGTTAGTCTAAAAATTGTTGGTCATACATTTTTGTCACAAACACCCTACTCTTCCACTCGTTGTCACCGACAACAACAAGAAAGAGGAGCAATACCATTCATGATTCGTCACTGACCCTTCTTTTCTACGACTATGTTTAGTTCACGCCCAAAAGTCTTAAAAGTATTAAGAGTGTTCATAAAGTTGACCGCATCACCGTACTTCAGCCGAAGACATTTACAAATACAAACAAGAAACATACATAATTTAATTGCCCATTGGCCATTGGGACTTGTAGGCCGTAATGGGCCCTCCGTGGATTGGTGATATTTTAAACCGACCGGTGGTTCATCCAATAAGATGGAGTTACACACAAGACCGCCAAGCCAAGGATCAATCTAAGTCCGCCGTGAGTCTATAATTGTTGGCCATACATTTTCATCACACACACCCTTCTCTTCCACGACAACGACAAGAAAGAGGAGTAGTACCGTTCATGATCCGCCAATGACCCTTCTTTTCTACCACTTTGTTTGGTTCACGCACTAGAAGTCTTAATAGTATTAAGAGTGTTCATACTGTTGACCGTATCACCATAATTCAGCCGAAGACATTCACAAATACAAACAAGAAACACGCATATTGTGCCCGATGTCCTTCGGGCCTGGTAGGCCGTAATGGGCCCTCAATGGATTGGTGATATTTTATATCGTCCAACTGTAATGATATTTTATACAGTTGACGCATCGCCGTAATAAAAAAACTTTCATTGGTCATTTTCTATGGCTTCCAAATCTTTGGTTCTTGATCATTTGCCAACCCATTTTTCACTTCATCATGATTTATTTCTATCTCTAGAGTTCCAAGTCATATTAATAGGTTCTCTTTTGCACCAAGTTCAAAACACCATCATTAAAATAAAAATAAAAAATTAATCTCAAGGATTGTAGGGAAGAAGATTGGACTGGAAAGTCATCCCAAAAGATGAACCTAATTTAGTTATATTAATCATTGGCAGGATATTCTATTAATCATAGCACACAAGGGCAGCTAGCAAAACTAAAGCAAATCAGTTCTTGTGACACAAAATACGTCGCTGCACTTTTCTGTACAAAACAGAGTAGAAAAACAGGGGAGATGGTTGTAGCAAAATCAGACTCACTCTCTCTCTCTCTCTCTCAATCTACTAACGACACCAGAGAGTACTATGAAGTCACTGCCTGCTTTTCTAAGTCATCTTTGGTTTCCAAGCAACCCTTATTTTTCGTTTTGATTTTGGAATGGTTTTGTTCTTTTATTCATATCATGCATGGCAGGGTGATTCCAACTTCAAATTTGAATCTTGCCAGTTATGCGACCTGGCTTTTTTAATCAAACTTGGAAGTTTTTAAGAGCTTCTAAGCAAATTTAGTGGAGAGAGTCAAGAAGATTATTCCTTCAATGGAAGAATATGATGGAACTGATTAGAGATATGAACGAGAAGAAAGGCTAGTTGGTTACAAGAAAAGGAATTTGTGAACATAAACGAAGAAATGATTCGAAGATAAAATGTTTGCTTGCCAAATGTCACCGCCATCATTCTATAAGGGATGAGAAATTTGTTTTAGTATGGAACAACTACCCTTCTCAACTGCCAACTTACATTCATAATAATAACGCTTAGTGCACTCGAATATTCTCTCAGGCATGAAGAGTAATACTGAAATATTAGTATAGTTGGCAAGTTGTCGGAACGGAGTGAACGGAGCGTTAGTTTATGTTGGCCTGAAGACGAATAGCTAGGTTGTGCGGGTGTGGAGGCAACAGTGGTACGATACGGAGTATTTTAGAGTTTTACAAAATACGTTGTTACCCTAAATTATTGAATAGTGAAATATAGCCCCACTCTTTGGTGTATGTAAGCACATTGTCGAAACATATAAATTTGTGTCTCGATTTTTTCTTGCTCTCTCTTTTCAATTCCATATTATTCATCATTATTGTGCACGGTAACAACGTTTAGTTACCTTCTAAAGGCCTCCATGGGAATATATCTCCCTCTCTTGGAAGCCTCTCACATATTGGTCGCTTTAGACTCTATCATCAATTTGGTTTCTCAAGTTTCGCTTTCAATAATTTTTAAGGCTTTGTTAGTTTTTATATTTTCAATTTGGGTTCAATGTGATCCCATTGAGGGAAAAATTAATTAAGCTTGATTACTTTGTTAAGCCATTTACTGTTGGTCCGCGGTGAAAATCCACAACTTATTTGGTCATTTTGAAAGTCTCTTTTCATGGACACCATAGCCTCCTTCACTAAATTTTAGACTCATTTTGATACATCCGGTTGCGGAAAATGTGCTGTTGGGAAGGGGGCATATAGAAACTAATAATAATCTAAAGGGACTTACAAAAAAGAAAATAATAAAAAAATAATAATCTAAAAGGAGAAAGATACTGAGATTAAGGTGGTTCAACCTATAACCTACATCCACACGTTAAAGTCTCATAGGCTACATGTTTCTTTCATATTTGATTTGAGTACAAAGCTCTATTTACAAAGCTTTACATGTCATTTGAGTAATTTCAAATACAAACGGTTAAATTACTACTTATGCCAAAAGTTTAAGCTAATAGGAAAATGTAAATTTAATTATTTAATCAATATTGTAACACAAATATATCTCTTAAATTAGAGTTAATATATCCCTTAATCTACAATAATCAAATCATCCACATCCCGTATGCTCTGTTTATTTCGGAGTAAAATGTTTTCTGAGAAATATTTTTAACATTTTTCGGCGTTTGGTGAAAGCGAAAAAATAATGATCAACGAAAATTATTTTCAATTTGACCATAAAAGCCTCTTTAATTTTTGGAAAACAATTTATGGTTTTGAAAAACATAAATCGTTTTTCTAGATTTAAACTCTCCATTATTGCACGCACGTTTGTGGGAATCTGCCACCGCCGAGCAATGGAGTTTGTTAGTAACCCGACTCTACCGCCGAAAATCCCTGAATTTTGGTATCCGATTGCCAGAATTTATAAATTTCAGCTGGATTCCAGCCAAACTAGGCCAAATTCCAACGAAATTGGCTAGAATCTTGTTCACTAGAATCCGGCGACGACGGCCGGACATGCCAAATTTCTGCTGTGGTTGTCGGATTTTGTTTTACACCGTTGGTGATTTTTTCATATGAGGTAAACACCGGAAAATATTTTCAGCAAAATAATTTTTTTTTCTAAAAAATGATTTCGTTCAAATATTTTACGACGGAAAATATTTTACGTCGAAACAAACAGAACATTAATTTAGAAAATACAATTCAACAGTTATCGCAAATGATTTCTATCCTTTAACAGGGCATAACGAGCGGTGCTTAAACTTTTATATCTTGTGCAGATTTTCGATGCATAATGAAAAGAGAGAACAAAAAGTTCTTCCATAAATATGAAAACAGAACAAAAAGGCAGTGCTCAATAATGGATTAGGATCCCCTAAAATTTTAAAGAAAATGTAAATTTTCAAATAATGAAATTTAGTCCATTTCTAGGCATCGAAACACTTGAAAAATGCTGCATGTTAAAAATGTGGGGCATATTATCGAGACAACCAAAAAGAGTTTTCCTACCAAAATATTTCTTTTTTCACTTTTACAAAGACGGCTTTTTTTTTTTTTTTTTTTTCAGAAAACTAAAGATAGTAAAATGGGGAGCAAGAACCTCATATTAAAAATGGGGCATTTTCGAAGCGTTTCGATGCCTAAAAATGACCTAAATTTTGTAATTTAAGAATATACAAATGTTCCAAAATATAACCTAGTCATAAACAAAATGATGACCAGGTCATAAATAAAAAAAACCCTTAGGCTATCTAATTCCAACCGCAGAATTACAACAAAAGAGTCCGTTGGTTTGTAGTTGTCAGAATAAATAAATTGCAAACAACTTTTCTATGATTCATACTAATTTTCAACAACAAAACTCCACAAAACCCAAATCGAATGGCTCCAAGCAATCCCACTACCAAAAACGAAAGAGGTATATAATGTGAGGTGGAGTGTATAAGGAGTAAGGACCACAACAATAGTCAGTAGCCGTGGATTTCAAGTCCGAAAATGATTTTTGGAGTTATAAGAAGACTTGTTAATTGGACTTCAAGGCATAATTTATTCAGACAAAGAAAGGGCTGAAAAAATGTTGTTTGGCAATCCCTATTTCCACTCTCCTTTTTTCATTCTTGATAAAGATAGATTAAGATCGTCTACAATTATCTGTCTGAATTGTAAATGATTCATATAAGTGATTGTGAGAGATCACTTGTGTGACCCGACTGACCAAATAAAAATTGGACTGCCCAACCACTTACACAGTTAGGTGGGTCATAATAAGTAGTCTCTTATAATCACCTGCCTGAATTGTCTATACTTCATGTAGATAATTGTAAGCGATCTTAATCCAACAAAGATTTTTCCTCCCAAAATGTTTCTTTTTTCACTTTTGCAAAGAAGCTTTTTTTTTTCTTTTTTCTTTCTTCTTTTTTTCTTTTCAGAAAACTAAAGATAGTAAAATGGAAAGTAAGAACCTCATGAAAATATACTTAATTCTCAACTATAACATGCCACATTTTTAATATGTAGCATTTTCGAAGCGTTTTGATGTCTAAAAATGACTTAAATTTTGTAATTTAAGAATATACAAATGTTCCAAAATTGAACACGATCATAAACAAAATTATAACCAGATCATAAAAATAAATAAATAAATAAACCCGTAGGGTATCTAATTCCACCCGCAGAATTACAACAAAAGAGTCCGTTGGTTTGTGGTTGGCAGAATAAATAAATTGCATACAACTTTTCTATGATTCATAAGAAGACTTGTTAATTGGACTTCAACAGTAGTCAGTAGCCGTGGATTTCAAGTCCCAAAATGATTCTTGGAGTTATAAGAAGACTTGTTAATTGGACTTCAACAGTAGTCAGTTGCCATGGATTTCAAGTCCCAAAATGATTTTTGGAGTTATAAGAAGACTTGTTAATTGGACTTCAACAGTAGTCAGTTGCCGTGGATTTCAAGTCCCAAAATGATTTTTGGAGTTATAAGAAGACTTGTTAATTTGCAGAATTTATTGAGACAAAGAAAGGGCAGAAAAAATGTTATTTGGCAATCCCTATTTCCACTCTCCTTTTTTCCTTCTCGATAAAGATGGATCAAGATCGTCTACAATTATCTGTCTGAATTGTAAATGATTCATATAAGTGATTGTAAGAGATCACTTGTGTGACTCGCCCGACCAAATAAAAATTGGACTGCCCAACCACTTACCTAATCAGGTGGGTCTTAATAAGTAGTCTCTCACAATCACCTACCCGAATTGTCTACACTTCATGTAGATAATTGTAAGCGATCCTAATCCGACCAAAATTTTCTTCAACCCAGTCTATATAAATGTCATGTGTCCGCTTACATGTGACAAATACATATTTTTTAAATAACAAAAATAAAGTTGAAAGAGACACATTCTTTTTAAATAAAATTTCCACAAAAATATTTTGTATAAAAAAAAATTATAAAAATTATATATAAAAAAAAAAAAGAGGAAAAAAAATACAAGATTTTTTTAAAAAATTAAAAAAAGCAAAAGCTTAAAAATGGTATTGTGTTATTTTTGGTGCAAAAGGAAGAGAATACAACTTTAATAGTAAATTAGGAGAAATATTGAAAAATTTAAAATAATAGGAGAGACAATGCAAAAAAGATGATAATTAAAATGGAGGGCAGAAAGTCGGTTTTATATACAGTGGAGTGTGAAAGCTGTTTAGTCACTTCCAACAACGGCATATGGTTTGGAAGCATGTATGACTTTCCGACTTTAAACAAGTGGAGTACTTCACGTTAATAAACTCCATTAATTTTCCATGAAATAATTTCCCCACTGGACTTGGAATTTGGGCAAACTTTACGTGTACAGAACGATTATAAAATTACGTGGGCAAAGTTGCAGATGAGAGCTATATATACAAGCAAGGTGTACGTTCGTTTAGGCCTACTTCATAACCATTTTTCTTCTGGTTTGGCATATCAACCAAGAACCATGCCATATTCAAAGCCTTATCATCTCCCCTTCACCTTGTTTCTCTTTTGTATTTTCTCCACGAATCATGCCTGCAACCAAATAGACCGCCACTCTCTGTTGTCCTTGGCCTTCAACAATACGTCTTCTCCTCCACTAAATTGGTCTTCAATTGATTGTTGCCACTGGGAAGGCATTTCTTGTGATCATAAACGTCAAGTCACCCATATTTGGTTACCTTCTAAAGGCCTCATTGGGAGTATATCTCCCTCTCTTGGAAACCTCACACAGCTCTCCCACCTCAATCTCTCCCACAATTCACTTTCGGGTCCTCTCCCCAAAGGATTGTTTGTGTCCTTGAATCAACTCAAAGTCCTTGATTTGAGCTACAACCATCTCTTTGGAAATCTATCTAGCTGGCCTTCCTCTCTTCGAATTGTTGATATATCCAGCAATTACTTCAACGAGATAATCCAATCTTCATTCCTTCAACGAGCATGGAGGTTGACCGAGCTCAATGTCAGCAACAATTATTTCATAGGCCCTATTCCTTCCTTTCCTTGCATTAATTCTTCTTTGGTCAGGTTCCTTGATTTCTCCCATAATTATCATAGTGGCCAAATTCCTAGTGGGCTAGGGGCATGTTCCAAACTAAAGGTTTTTCGAGCAGGTTTTAATTCTCTCGTAGGACTGCTTCCTCATGATATATACAATGTGACAGGGTTAGAAGAAATCTCCTTACCTTTCAATAATCTTTCAGGACCCATTAGTATTGACATTATGAACCTTACCAAACTCACTAACCTTGAGTTATATGGCAATAAATTGAGTGGCAAGCTCCCTCAGAATATTGGAAAGCTCTCCAAATTAAAGCACCTAATCCTTCATACAAACTCCTTAACAGGTTCTCTGCCTCCATCTTTGATGAATTGCACAAATCTCATACAATTGATTTTACGGTTCAATTTTCTTGAAGGAGACATCTCTACCTTTAATTTCTCTAGTCTTCATCAACTTACCGTAGTTGATTTGGGGACTAATTACTTTTCCGGTAATATTCCGGTTAGCCTTTTCTCATGCAAGTCCTTAATAGCAGTTCGACTCAGCGAAAACCAACTAGAGGGACCAATCCCGCCTGAGGTGGTTCAATTGAAATTCTTGTCCTTCCTTTCACTTGTTGACATTAGGCTAATCAATATCACAAATACAATCAAGATTTTGATGCGTTGCAAGCCACTCACCATAGTCCTCATTGGAGGAAATTTTCTACACGAGGCAATGCCAGGTGATGACAATGTTTTGGGTTCTGATGGATTTGAAAATGTCCGAGCTTTGGCTCTTTCTGGAAGCCAACTTACTGGTCAATTGCCTTCATGGCTATCTAAGCTTAAGAAGCTAGAATTTCTAGCTCTATCTTCGAATCGTATCACAGGTTCAATTCCTAGTTGGTTGTCAACTCTTCCAAGGCTCTTCATTTTAGAATTATCTGAAAACCTCATTTCAGGTGAATTCCCAAAGGAACTTTGTTCATTGCCAGCATTAATGTCACCAAAGGCTCTAGTAGCTGCTAGTCGTTTGGATTTACCAATAGTTGTTTCCAAAAGAAGTACTATCCAATACAATTTTCTCTCGAACATGTACCCTTCAATATCTGTTGGAAACAATAGTCTTAGTGGCAACATTCCCGTTGAGATCGGCCGTTTGAAGTTGCTCCATGCTCTTGATCTCAGTCATAACAACTTCTCAGGAAACATTCCTGACCAACTGTCTGAGCTCACAAACTTGGAAGAATTGGACCTCGTTGAAAATCGGTTGTCCGGCGAAATACCAGCATCACTAAGTGGTCTACATTTCTTGCATAGATTTAGTGTTGCAAACAACAATTTGCATGGACCAATACCATCAGGCACTCAACTCCAGAGCTTTGATACCTCTGCATATGAGGGCAACCCTGGACTTTGTGGCCCCCCACTTCCACATGAGTGTGCCCATATTGTTAGCAACAAGGAAGACATTCGGGATGAGGACAATGGGCCTAGAATCCCATGGTTTTCAATTGCTGTGATTCTTGGCTTTATTACAGGTTTTTGGGGAGTTTGTGGTCCATTACTTTTTAGCTATAAGTGGAGAGTTGCATATTTTCAATTCATGGACCTAAGTAAAAGATAGGCGTATATTCTTCTTCTTTAAAATTGCATATTGGTCACTTTAGAGTCTATTACCAATTTGGTCTATTTAGAGTCTGTCATCAATTTGGTTTTTCAAGTTTCTATTCGACTAATTTATGGTTTTGTTAGTTTTCATATTTTCAATGTATGGTCAATGTGATCCCCATTGTGCAGAAAATTAATTAATCTTGATTACTTTGGTCATTTTGACAGTCTCTCAAGATTTTCATGTGTGGCATGGCCTCCCTCACTGAATTTTAGAGTGATTTTGATTCATCCAGTTGTGCAATTGAGGGCATAACAAATAGAACTTAAGAGATTGTAAAAATTTCTTCAAGAAATGTGAAAACTAAACAATAGAACGGTGACACATGTCACTCTTAACAATAAAAATATAAATATAGATATTACAAGTGAAGAACCATTCAAATTCCATTCTGCTAGGCTACACTGCCAGTTTTGCGAGTATTCATTAGGCTCTGTGTCAGCCAAATTGCTGTTTCTCTTGATGAAACAGCTTCTTCACCAAAAGGTCTTAACACCCCTGCAAGTTCCTCAAGTCTTTCCTGTTTTAGTAAATCTGAACAGATCTCTAGTAGTGACTCCAGACTTTCTGCTCTTTGCTGAGTTTGGGGGTCCCATTCAATCCTTGTTTCATCACCAAGAACCAAGGACAGCGTACTCATTGATGAGATGTCACTAGAAGCTCCATTCAATTCGTGAATATCTTCTTTCCCCTTTTTCTTACAAGAGATAAGACTATCTTCTCTTCCATTGAATTCATTTTCACATGGAGGTGCGACTTTACTTGCTAATAATGCATTTTCTGATGCCATTTGGTAACCTGAAAGGCCATCACGACTGGTGCAATTTGCACATGAAGTTGCCACTATCTTATGACGTTTCTCATTGGCACTCCCACCCTTTATCTGAGCTTCTCTGACAAGAGGCTGTTCCTCTTGCATCTGAGAGTTCTTAGAGGCACACCCTTGTTTCCTATCTTCATGTGCTGACAAAATATCCACCAAGGTAGTTTCTGAGTTGGCATTTCCAATGTTTTCAACAGAATTGGAGATAGCTCTAGAACCCTTTGCCGCTTTAGATGTTGTCTCAACTTCAATTTCAACAAAACCATAGATGTTGGTTTCCTTTGCCGGGGCATTACTGAATGCATGTGCTTTTACTACCTGATCACTTCCCAAATTCTTTGAAGACCTTGCCTTTCCACCTCTGGTGTCTTTTCCAACACTAACTTTGTTAGACAGTTGGGTTCGTTTTGGTCTAATTTTGCTGCTGCATTCAGACTTCACTGGAATAAAAACAGTTGATATATTGGACAATTGAGCAAGTTATGGTTGTAAATGGGGATGCCTCAGCAGCTCTGCAGCCTAAAATGTGGTAAAGGTTTCAGACCAACAAATCATTGCTTTCAAAAAGATATGATAGAGTTTGGTCATTTGAACTCACTGTTGGTCTGTGGTCTGGGTTCTTTCTTAACATGCTCTTGATTAATTGTTTCCTGCATTCTAAATTACATCCAATCTTAGTTGTATAATTCCTGTTAGAGGATAAAATCAGAACCTCAACACTAGCTTGAAAATCAGCAAAGGAGAGCCTTCTTACAGCAACAGCTACTTGTCAGACCAATAGCCTGCAGCCTCCCTTCCCCTGGATTCCTGCTCCATGTCTTCCGGATCTGCTCCTCAAACTCAGCACAAGCCTCTTTCCTCTTTCCTGACTTGCTCTCTCACAGCAGCTGACAACAGAAGCATGCAGCAGCCTAGTCACCTGGATTCCCGCTACAAGCTGAAGCTCCATGTTTCCCGGATCACTTTCTGCTCATTAACACAGCACACACTCTAGTCATAGCATTTCCCTTTTCTGCATTCTGTGATTTTTCTGTTTCTGTAAACCTTGTACTGATTTACCTTGAGTTGCTCTATAAATAAAAGAAAATTATCTGGCTTTGGTAAGTTAACCAAACCAGTTCTTCCATCAATTCTTTCATGGTATCAGAGCCCTTTGGCTAACGCCCTGATCCTGTTGTTCCTCTTCCTTTGGCTGTAGCACAGCCCGTGTGAGCCATGCTCACACAGCTCACACGGGCAGTGCCTTGAGGAAGCTCTACAAGAGTTTTCCTTACTCTTTACTCTCTTTGAGGCATTCTATCAAACACCTCTGTTTCTGTTCTCCTGCTTATCCGTTGCTGTGCCTTGAGGAACCATCACCTGGTTCGGCCTCTCTACTCCCACGTGCTCCTCCTTCACCTCTGTTTCACCTCAAAAACAGAGCTTCATCTCAGGATCTTTCCCCAAATAACCTCTCTTTCACCTTCTCTGCCCTCTCTTGAGCCACTTTCTCCAAAATTCTCCCAAAATCTCTCCTCTTCAACTCAAAAAAAAAAAAAAAAAAAAAAAAAAAAAATTGCTTACTGGCAGAATCCCTGGAGCACTTTTTCAGCCTCTTCGTCGCCGTCTCCGTCGGTGCCAAAAACTCCGGCGGCCATGTCAACTCAGAGTGTTGCGCTTTCTCTTCTCCTTCTCTTTATTCTTTCATGGTATAAAGTACTCTTTATCTCTTTATTTTTCACATTGGTCTACCGTCTGTATCCTTGAAGATGCAGACTTTTTATTTGCTTTGTTTTGATCTACGTGTCTAGAAGATGCTAGACTTTTCTTCATTTTTGTTTTGGTCCAGAAGCATCAGAAGATGCTAGAAGTTTATCAAAAAAAAAATCAAGAAATTACTTGAGGTATCTAGTTCCCCATTGTTGGCCCAAATTTCTTGCTTGAGGTAATGTTGAAAAACCCAAGCCCTTTTTAAGCCATTTGTTAGCTATTTTCTTTTGGCCCAATTTCTGACTTTGTGGTCATGTTCTAAGACCCAAGCTTATTTTTAAAAGCCATTTGGCTGATTTTGCTGTTTTCTTTTAATTTCTTCTCCTTTTATCTTTTATTGAAAAAAAAAAAACAATCAAAGAGGCATCTAGCTGGCCCATTGTTGGCCCAAATTTCTTGCTTGAGGTAATGTTCAAAAACTCAAGCTTATTTTTATTTTGGCCCATAGTTGGCCCAATCTTGGCCTTGTGGTACCGTTAAAATGCCCAGGCCTTTCTTTTCTATATTTTGGCTTTGAGGTATTGTTCCAAAACCCAAGCCTTTTATTTACAAAAAAAAGAAAAAAAAAAAAAAAATTCTCTTGCCCATAGTTGGCCCTCTTCTCCTTGGCCCATTGTTGGCCCAATTTCAAGCTTAAGGCAAATATTCAAAGGCCTAAGCTCTTTTAAGCTCTTTATTGTCTCTTTGGCCCATTGTTGGTCAAATTTCAAGCTTAAGGCAAAATGGCAAATGTTCAAAGGTCTAAGCTCATTTAAGCCCTTTATTGGCTATTTTTCTCTTTGGCCCAAATTTCTTGATTGAGGTACTGTTCAAAAAAAAAAAAAAAAAAAACCAAGCCCATTTTTAATTTCTTTTGGCCCATAGTTGGCCCAACCTTAGCCTTGTGGTACAGTTAAAATACCTAGGCTTTTCTTTCTTTTTAGCCCTTTAGTGGCTCTTTTCTTTTGGCCCAAAGTTGGACCAATCTTGGTCTTGTGGTACAGTTAAAATATCCAGGCCTTTCCTTTCCATTTTTGGCTTTGTGGTACTGTTCAAAAACACAAGCCTATTTTAATTTCTTTTGACTCAATCTTCGGCCTTGTGGTACGGTTAATATGCCCGGGCCTTTCTTTTTAGCCCTTTAATGGCTCTTTTCTTGGCCTATAGTTGGCCCTACATTTGGCTTTTGAGGCACAGTTTAAAGACCCAAGCCAATCCAAAAAAAAAAAAAAAAAAAATTGATGATGATGATGAGAATCAAAATCAAACCGATGGAAGTTTCTCCCATCAGTTTGCGAGGGGGTGTTAGAGGATAAAATCAGCACCTCAACACTAGCTTGAAAATCAGCAAAGGAGAGCCTTCTTACAGCAACAGCTACTTGTCAGACCAACAGCCTGCAGCCTCCCTTCCCCTGGATTCCTGCTCCATGTCTTCCGGATCTGCTCCTCAAACTCAGCACAAGCCTCTTTCCTCTTTCCTGACTTGCTCTCTCACAGCAGCTGACAACAGAAGCATGCAGCAGCCTAGTCACCTGGATTCCCGCTACAAGCTGAAGCTCCATGTTTCCCGGATCACTTTCTGCTCATTAACACAGCACACACTCTAGTCATAGCATTTCCCTTTTCTGCATTCTGTGATTTTTCTGTTTCTGTAAACCTTGTACTGATTTACCTTGAGTTGCTCTATAAATAAAAGACAATTATCTGGCTTTGGTAAGTTAACCAAACCAGTTCTTCCATCAATTCTTTCAATTCCTTCCTGTATATTTGCTTTTGTAGACTTCCTTACAGAAAAAAATCATAACATTCACTTACAATGCAGAAGAGTACACAATTGGAAGTGGTGACATGTATGATCGGTTTATTTTGTTAACAAGTCCTGCCAAATCCTGTTACATTAATTTGTCAATAATCTGATTTACTTGTTAGCCAGCAATTGAAATATATAGTTCAATACTCAACTCAATCGCGTAAAAAAATGTGATAGTTATAGGTCAAGCCAACACTTACAGGAGCTCTAAATGCAGGTTGATGTGCAGCTATTTCAAACATACAGCAACCTGTCACATTAGCAAATGTTATTTCTGGAGTTGTAATACCACTGGGTTGCTAGACATGACTAGTTAATAATGTCGGCAGATATTTATAACCTAATGACCATATATCCGATTGGTATCCATATGGTAAATGATACGTGCAGGAGAAGAATTAGAGACCAAGACTATCAAGAACAGCGGGGAGTAGTTAGATAAGATAGAGGTGTTAATAAGAGGATATATCCTCAAGTAGTTAAGTTGTACTAGGTCTCAAAGAGATGCAGTGTTCTCGTAGTAGAGTCCTAGTAGAAGTAAAGATAGAAGTTTATTAATCTTTTCTAGTAGAAGTCTAATGTGATTTATCTACTTAGTCAGCCTTATCTTGTAAACTCTATAAAGAGGAGAAGCTGATGAATAAAGAGGTATCAATTAATATCAATTTCAACTCTTGAGTTGTTTGGGAGGTCTCTAGGTTCCTCGAATTACCTAGCACTATCACGTTCTACTGCAACCATAGGCAAGCCAAGGAGATCGGATCCTGCTGCCTTCCCTGTTCAACAGCCCAATACACGTTCCAAATCCCGGGCACGTAACATCTTGGTATCAGAGCCAGGTTACGACATGGCAAAGCAACAACTGGATCGCATTGAAGAACTAGTGAATACAATGGTAGAACAGCTCAGAAAAAACATGGATGAGATGTTGGCAGCTTTCCCTAGTCAATTCCAACAATTCCGTGCAGAAATCCCATCTCACACAAGCTCTTCACAGGTAATGTCACTCCCATCTTCACCCTAAGAAAATCTACCCGAAAAACAACCCACAAAGGTAACCTCACTATCACCATTACCATCACCATTAGAAAACCTACCCAAAATCACCCAAAGACATCAAAACCCCAACGAGCAGAGCCACTCCATCCCATGTCCCTGTCTCCTCAAATCGCGCCACCAACATCACCAAATTGTTGTTAGACGCAGTTGTAGTTCTGTCCAACAACCACCACCTTGCACTGACCACCCCAGACATTACCAGAGGCAGCACAAATGCGCCACCAGCCATGGTGCCAACCTACATAGCAGTCTCTTCAGGCCACACCGACAAACAGATCGGCCACCTAGGAAACGAATGAAGTGCAATTTTTTGGCTTTGTCCTTGAGGACAAGGACACTTTGAAGGGGGGAGGAATGATACGACACCCACAAGATTAGAATTCATGCCAAGTCAATCATTATCTATCTATTTGTGTAGGTTGTTAGTAGTGTGTTATGAGTAGAGTCCTTTTATTTAAGTAGTTCACGTTTGATGGGGTTGGGTTGCTAGATAACTCTATCCTTTAATTCAAACTGTACGTTGATTGGATTACTTATTTGAAGGTAGGATTTGTTGGTAGAATAAGTGATATTGTGATCACTTAGGATAGTTATCTTTAAGTATTATTGTTCAGTTATGAGTCCAGTTGTATTTTCTATTTAAAGAGTTGATGATGAAATAATAAAGGAAGCAAAGATTATTAATATTCAGCTCTTGTTAGTTGATTTGGGAGGCATTAGGGTTCCTCGAACTACCCTTATCTATCCGTTACGTGTTTGAGTAATTAGACACGTAACAAATTAGATTACTTATTTGAAGGTAGGATTTGTTGGTAGAATAAGTGATATTGTGATCACTTAGGATAGTTATCTTTAAGTATTATTGTTCAGTTATGAGTCCAGTTGTATTTTCTATTTAAAGAGTTGATGATGAAATAATAAAGGAAGCAAAGATTATTAATATTCAGCTCTTGTTAGTTGATTTGGGAGGCATTAGGGTTCCTCGAACTACCCTTATCTATCCGTTACGTGTTTGAGTAATTAGACACGTAACAAATTGGTATCAGAGCCAGGTTGTGACATGGCGGATCAACGGCTGGAACGTTTGGAGAAGGATGTGAGTTCTCTAAGCGCTGGGCAACAAGACATACGGAAACAAATGTTGGAAGGACAAGAGCGCATGATGAAGCAGATGAAGCAGATGCAGGACATGTGTGCTGACATCAAGGCGAGCGTTGGAGACAATTCTGGAGAAGAGACATCTTCCAAGAACCAAAATGGGAGATGGGGAGAAAAATCTGAAAACAGAAACTCGTTTGTGCCAAAGTTAACCAAACTACAATTCCCAAAGTACGACGGATCACTCGACCCTACCAGCTGGGTGTGCCGAGCAGAGCAGTTCTTTGAGTTCCAGAATATTGCTGAGGAAGAAAAGGTGCCTCTTGCCGCCTATCACTTAGAAGAAGAAGCACAACTATGGTACCAATTATTCCGGGAGAGTGACGAGGCTCTGACGTGGGAGACGCTGAAGGAAGGTATGCATGCCCGCTATGGCCCTACACAATTTGAGGATTATTTTGGTGATCTAACAAAGCTAAGGCAGATCGGCAGTGTAAGGGAATACCAAAGCCAGTACGAGAGACTGCTGAGCAAGGCTGGAAAGCTAACGGTGATGCAGCAGATGGGAGGATTTATTAGTGGATTGAAGGATGGGCTTAGAGCAGATGTCCAAGCATGTCGACCTCAGTCCTTAACATCAGCAGTAGGCTTAGCACGTTTATATGAAGACAAGCACAATACACAGAGGCGTGCTCCAGCATTCTCAGAAGAAAGACGAAGTACCCAATCAACTGGATATCCACCCCAGCCATCCAGAAATTTATACCGTAGTCGCAATCCAGCAATAAAGCGCTTGAATCCGGCGGAGTTAGCAGAAAGACGATCCAAGGGTCTTTGCTTTAACTGTGATGACAAGTTCTCCCCTGGGCATCGATGTAAGAAGTTGTTTACAATAGAAGCTATTTACGAGGAGGAAGACTTGACGGAAGGAGAAGAAAAGGAAGACCCACTGGCGTACGTAGAAGAAGGAATTCCAGAAATTTCCTTACACGCCATGGCAGGGCTACAAGCTCCTCAAACTATGCGGCTCAAAGCTAGCATTCAAAAAACAGGGGTCACGCTCTTGGTAGACACAGGGAGCACTCATAATTTTCTCAGCACTGATTTAGCCGAGAAGGTGGGATTAACTCCTGAGAAAAATACCTCATTTACGGTGGTGGTGGCCAACGGGGAGAAGATAAACAGCAAGGGGCAATGTCGCAAGGTGCAGGTATGGATGCAGGGTACCTTATTCACTCTAGAATTCTATTTATTACCCTTGGTGGGATATGATGTTGTCGTAGGAGCACAGTGGCTAAGGACACTAGGACCTATTATGTGGGATTTCTCTAAGCTCCTCATGAGCTTCTGGTACAAAGATAAATGGGTGCAGTTGAGGGGTATAGCCTCGCCCAAGGACAGAATGGTAGAAGCCCAACCCATACTAAAGGCTATCAAAAAGCAACAAGGAGGAATCATCATTCGCCTTTTCAGTATACAATTGGGAGTGGAGCAGGACTTCTTAACCACTGAGAACTCAAGCTTGAGGAAACTGTTGGAGGAGTACAACCAGATTTTTGAAGAACCACACGGATTACCACCTAACCATGTTCAGGACCACAAGATCCCATTGCAGCATGGAGCAGGAGCAGTGAATGTAAGGCCATACAGGTACCCACACTATCAAAAAAATGAAATAGAAAAAATAGTTATGGGCTTGTTGAGTAATGGAGTGATTAGGCAGAGCAACAGTCCCTATTCATCCCCGGTTCTATTGGTGAAAAAGCATGATGGATCATGGCGGCTGTGCGTGGACTACCGAGCTCTCAACCGTATTACGATCAAAGACAAATTTCCCATTCCGGTGGTGGATGAATTATTAGACGAGTTGCATGGATCACTATATTTCTCGAAGTTGGACCTCTGTTCTGGGTATCACCAAATCAGAATGCATGAGGAAGATGTGGAGAAAACAGCATTCCGTACTCATCATGGACACTTTGAATTCTTGGTCATGCCATTTGGCCTTACCAACGCCCCCTCAACATTCCAATCGCTGATGAATGAAATCTTCAACAAGGTTACCCGTAAGTTTGTTCTTGTTTTCTTTGACGACATTCTAATTTATAGCAAGACATGGGATGAGCATTTGCAGCACTTATCAATTGTTTTTAAGATTTTAAGGGCTAACCGCCTAAATGTAAGACGTGACAAGTGTAGCTTTGCGCAAGAAGAGGTTATCTATCTTGGCCACATCATTAGTAGACAAGGAGTGCGAATGGACCCTGAAAAGGTGTCAGCTATGCGGGACTGGCCAATTCCAAGAAACATCAAGGCCCTACGAGGATTCTTAGGACTCACCGGCTATTACAGAAAATTCATCCGCCAATATGGATCCATCGCGCGAGCACTTACTCAACTTCTCAAGAAGGATTCATTCCAATGGTGCAGTGAAGCTGAAGTAGCATTCCTACAACTCAAAGAAGCAATGACACAGGCTCCGGTATTGGCTCTCCCTGATTTTTCAAAAAAATTTATCATTGAATGTGATGCCTCAGGTGTGGGAATTGGCGCGGTACTAATGCAAGAAAAGCAGCCGATTGCATATTTCAGTAAAGCTCTCCATGGCAGGAATTTGAACCTATCAACATACGAAAAGGAGATGCTGGCACTAGTGGCTGCAGTCCAAAAATGGCGACCTTACCTGTTGGGTCAACAGTTTGTGGTTCGTACTGACCACCGCAGTCTCAAATATCTTTGGGAACAAACAATTACAACAGAGGCACAACAACGATGGTTGATAAAGTTGGTGGGCTATGATTTTTTGATAGAATACAAGAAAGGGAGTGAGAACTCAGTAGCTGATGCACTCTCAAGAAAGATGGAAAGTGGGTTGGCGGCTTTATCGCAACCGGTCCCTCATTGGGTGGAGCCAATTAAAGAAGAGGTACTGCAGGAACCACAATTGCAAGAGATATTACAACGAATCCACAAAGGAGAGGCGGTAGGACCTTGGAGGGCCAGGGCTGGATTGATTTACTTCAAGGATAGAATATTTATCCTTTCTACCTCACCCTTAATTGCAGCTATACTTGCTGAAATACATGACAGTACGCATGAAGGGTATCATAAGAGCCTACAACGAGTTCGAGCGGTATTCTACTGGCAAGGTATGAAGTCACAATTAAGAGATTACATTCGGCAATGTGAAGTTTGTCAAAGACACAAAGCTGAACACACACAACCAGCAGGGCTGTTACAACCTCTGCCCATCCCAGCTCAGATTTGGTCAGATTTATCCATGGATTTCATAGATGGATTACCCGTGTCGCTGGGAAAGACCACCATTTTTGTTGTAGTGGATCGCCTTTCTAAGTATGGGCATTTCACAGCCATCAAACATCCGTACACAGCCACTCAAATTGCTCAAACATTTTTTGAGCAAATCTTCCGGTTGCATGGCATGCCTACATCAATTGTGTGTGACAGAGATCCGGCATTTACTAGTTTGTTTTGGCGTGAGCTTTTTCAGCTTAATGGGACTAAATTTAACTTTAGTTCTTCCTATCATCCACAAACGGACGGACAAACTGAGGTGGTAAACCGTACACTGGAGATGTATTTGCGGTGTTTTACTAGTTCCAATCCAAAGAAGTGGGTTACATGGCTGCCATGGGTGGAGTTTTGTTACAATACAAGTGTTCACTCTGCCACAAAAAAAGTCCATTTGAAGTTGTTTATGGTAGGCCTCCACCTACTCTTTTATGTTATGTAGCCGGTACTGCGAGAGTGGCTGCAGTAGAGAACTTGTTGCTGGACCGAGATGTTGTAATTCGCGAAGTCAGGCAACAACTCCAACTAGCACAGAACCGGATGAAACAAGTTTATGATAAGGGCCATCAAGAACGTCACTTTCTTCCAGGAGAATGGGTATACTTAAAGTTACAAGGGTATCGACAACAATCTATGGTGAAACGAGTGTCACAGAAGCTCGCCCCTAAGTTCTATGGGCCATACCGTATTGTGGCAAAAATAGGACCAGTGGCTTATAAATTGGAACTACCTCCTGGGTCCCGTATTCACAATGTCTTTCATGTATCTTTATTGAAGAAATGGGTAGGAGATGGAGTGCCTGTATCTGTTGCTCTGCCCATGCCAAGAGATGATGAAACAGCTCTACTTCCACAAGCTGTGTTGGAACAACGGGTTCAGCAAGGAAGGTCTAAAGTTTTGGTGCATTGGGTGAATCGTTCTCCTGCTGATGCTACGTGGGAGCTCCTACCAGAATTTATGCTTCGTTTCCCAACATTCTCCCTTGAGGACAAGGGCAATTTTAAGGGGGGAGGAATGATACGTGCAGGAGAAGAATTAGAGACCAAGACTATCAAGAACAGCGGGGAGTAGTTAGATAAGATAGAGGTGTTAATAAGAGGATATATCCTCAAGTAGTTAAGTTGTACTAGGTCTCAAAGAGATGCAGTGTTCTCGTAGTAGAGTCCTAGTAGAAGTAGAGATAGAAGTTTATTAATCTTTTCTAGTAGAAGTCTAATGTGATTTATCTACTTAGTCAGCCTTATCTTGTAAACTCTATAAAGAGGAGAAGCTGATGAATAAAGAGGTATCAATTAATATCAATTTCAACTCTTGAGTTGTTTGGGAGGTCTCTAGGTTCCTCGAATTACCTAGCACTATCACGTTCTACTGCAACCATAGGCAAGCCAAGGAGATCGGATCCTGCTGCCTTCCCTGTTCAACAGCCCAATACACATTCCAAATCCCGGGCACGTAACAGTAAATCAGCCAGAAGCTCTGGGCACATTGTAGATGGGAGTGCCAACAACCTACATTGTGTATGGATTACAATAAATGTGTTAATATGAGCAGTCAGATTTCACCAAGAACTTTAATTGTAGGAAAAATTAACTATTGAAAACAGCTCTTAGGGTATGAAGAGAATCATTAGTAAAGACAATGACAAGGTGTGCTTAATATAGCCGAAAACACCTCTCAAAGAATCTCTGGAATGTGGTGCTTTTCCACATTTGACAACTGTTCCTTTTACCGGGGTTATAAGATTGGGTCTTTAGAGTTACAAAGGTTTTGTAAGTAGAATAATCTATAACAGAGTTATTCAGAAAGTTCTCTTTGTTATAAATCTTTGTGTTGATTGTTTTACTGCTTTCTTAGATTTTGGTTTTGATCACTGTAGAAATTAGCTTAATAATTGACTTGGTAATTGTGTGTTTAACAACTTGGGGTCTAAATCTGGAATTTTCAATATCCATGATCTATCTTGGTGTAAGCTCTCAAATGAGAGAAAGGAGTAGGTCAAAGCCTTGATCTGTTTTGGCTAAATCATTTCTACTTTTTATTTTGATCTCCTGTCAGACAAGTATCAAAGATTGCAGTAATTATCATTGTACTGCTACTTTAATATCAAAGTCCGAAATCACCTGTAAATGTAATGTGAGATAAACATTGTTGTCACCGACAAGAAGAAGAAAGAGGAGCAATAACATTCATGATTCATCACTGACCCTTCTTTTCTACCACTATGTTTGGTGCACGCCCAAAAAGTCTTAAAAGTATTAAGAGTGTTCATAAAGTTGACCGCATCACCGTACTTCAGCCGAAGACATTTACAAATACAAACAAGAAACATACATAATTTGCCCAATGGCCATTGGGACTTGTAGGCCGTAATGGGCCCTCCGTGGATTGGTGATATTTTAAACCGGCTGGTGGTTCATCCAATAAGATGGAGTTACACACAAGACCGCCAAGCCGAGGATAAATTTAAGCCCATCGTCAGTCTAAAAATTGTTGGTCATACATTTTTGTCCCATCACAAACACCCTACTCGATGACAACGACAAGAAAGAGGAGTACTACACTGACCCTTCTTTTCTACCATTTTGTTTGGTTCACACGCAAAAAGTCTTAATAGTATTAAGAGTGTTCATACTGTTGACCGTATCACCGTAATTCAGCCGAAAACATTTACAAATACAAACAAGAAACACGCATATTGTGCCCGATGTCATTCGGGCCTGGTAGGCCGTAATGGGCCCTCAATGGATTGGTGATATTTATTGGATTTCTGATATTGAGTGATCAATGAAGAATAGAAGTATGAACTGTGCGAAAGAGAAAGTGTGGAAATCATATATTCAGTAATTCTGTATTGATCAAGCTAAGATTACAACTATCTGTTTTTAGTATTTATACTGAATTACAAAGAAGTAAAAACAGAGTAAGCTCTCAACTAACCTACATAACTAAGGAAACAGAAAAATAACTAACACGTGTAAAAATACAATCTAATACTCCCCCTCAAGATGGACAATGTATATCCATAACGTTCATCTTGAATAATAAAGAATGGAAAAGAACAGAACCAAGAGACTTTGTAAAAATGTCAGCAAGCTGGTTTGCAGAGGAAACATGCAAAGTCCGGATTAAGCCTTGTTGAATCTTCTCACGCACAATATGGCAATCGATCTCTATATGCTTTGTGCGTTAGTGGTAGACAGGGTTGGCTGCAATGTGAAGAGCAGCCTTACTGTCACAAAAAAGAAGAGCAGCGGAAGAATGAATGACATGAAGATCCGTGAGTAGCTGGAAGAGCCATGTGAGTTCACAAGTGACAGCAGCCATTGAACGGTACTCAGCCTCAGTTGAAGATCTTGAGACCGTGTGTTGCTTTTTAGACTTCCATGAGATCAAAGAGGAACTAAGAAACACACAAAAACCAGTAATTGATCTTCTAGTATCCGGGCAAGCAGCCCAATCAGAGTCACAAAAGGCTTTAAGATGACAAGATGAAGAAGAAGGAAAAAATAATCCCTGGCCAGGAGCAGATTTGATGTATCTAAGGACCCGAAGAGCAGCTTGCATATGAGGCTGCCTAGGAGACTGCATAAATTGACTGAGAGTGTGTACAGAGTACGTCAAATCTGGCCGAGTTGTAGTAAGGAATAATAGTCTACCAATTAACCTTCTGTAAACAGTAGGATCCTCAAGTAAAGCACCCTCAGTAGCAGAAAAATGAACATTTGGTTCCATAGGAAACTTAGCAGGTTAGCTGCCAATTGACCTGCATCATTGAGAATTTCAAGTGCAAATTTGCGTTGACAAATTGCAATGCCTTTGCTGCTGCGGGCTACCTCAAGACCAAGAAAGAATTTGAGAGGACCTAAGGCCTTAAGCTTGAACTGAGTGTTTAGGAACACAATAAGCTCATCAATAATCTTGGAATCATTGCTGGCCAAAACTATGTCATCGACATAGACTAATAAGGCAATGAAAGAAGAACCAATGGTTTTAGTGAACAATGAATAGTCGGCCTTGGACTGAGTAAAGCCATGAAGAAGTAGGGTATTTGAAAATTTAGAAAACCATTGTCTCGATGCCTGTTTTAAACCATAAAGAGACTTGTTGAGTTTGCATACCCGAGTCTCCCCCTTACTAGCAAATCCAAGAGGTAATTGCATAAAGACATCTTCATCCAAGTCTCCATGCAAGAATGCATTATTCACATCAAGTTGGTGAAGCTTCCAGTTGTGAACAGCAGCTAAGGCAAGAAGACATCGAACAGTTGTCATCTTGGCAACAGGAGAAAAGGTTTCAAAATAATCCAAACCTTCGCATTGAGTAAAACCCTTAGCTACTAAACGGGCTTTATACCTTTCAACAGAACCATCAGCTCGATGTTTGATCTTATACACCCATTTACAACCAATGGGTGTTTTTCCGGAAGGAAGATGAGTAAGAGTCCAAGTATGATTGGATTCTAAGGCATCTATCTCAGACTGCATAGCTTCACGCCAACAAGCATGTTTGACAGCTTGGTGAAAAAATTGAGGTTCAAAAGAAGTAGAAATGGAGAGAGCAAAATGTTTATGAGATGGAGACAATCGGTCATATGATAAAACAGAAGAAAGAGCATGAGATGTACCTTGTATAGACTGATCTGCAAGATTGGAAGATGGCTGCAGTGAAGTAGAGGAAGAAGTCACCAGTTGACAGTGATAATCATGTAAGTAATTGGGTTTCTGTCTAATTCGAGAAGACTGGCGAATAGGAACAGCAAGAGAAGTATCATTGGAATTGGAAGAAATCACATTATCAATAGAATCTGAAACATTATCAGTGAGAGAAATAGGAACAGAATCTGAAATATGATTGGTATGAGGAGAAACTGAATTATTAGGAAAACCAAAATCATCAGCAGGAACTGAAATAGGCAAAACAGATGAGGAAACAAAATCATCAGAAGGAGGAAAATGAGATGTCTTGTAAGGAAAAACGGATTCATGAAAGATAACATCACGGGAAACAATAATTGAGTTGGTTTGAATATCAAAAACCTTATAACCTTTGATGCCAAAAGGATAACCAATAAAAATACAAGACTTGGCACGAGGAGCAAATTTAGTACGATGATGAGCTAAGGTAGAAACAAAACAAAGACATCCAAAAACTCGAAAATGAGAAAAAGAAGGAGGGGTATGAAAAAGCTTCTCAAAAGGAGAAATGTTGGACAAAATAGGGGTGGGAATACGGTTGATTATATAGGCAGCAGTGAGTACACATTCACCCCAAAAAATTAGAGGTAAATGAGCTTGAAAACGTAAAGATCTAGCAACATTCAAAAGATGTTGATGCTTCCTTTCAACAACAAAATTTTGTTGAGGTGTTTCAACACAACTCAATTGATGGATAACTCCTTGAGATTGAAAAAATTCTGTCATTTGAAATTCCACACCATTATCACTACGAATGCACTTAATCTTACATTGAAATTGAGTAACAACCAATTGAAAAAATGAACGCAAAAGAGAACGAACTTGAGCTTTATTATTCATTAAATGGACCCAAGTATAACAAGTACAATCATCTACAATTGTGAGAAAGTACTTTGCACCTGTAAGAGATGCAGTAGAATATGGACCCCAAATGTCACAATGTACTAAATCAAAAGGATTAGCAGAAATGGAATGACTAATGGGAAAAGCTACTCTATGTTGTTTTGCCAAAGGGCAAACATTACAACATTTATTTGACTGAAAAGATATTTGAGAATGTTGTAAACTGAGGAGTTTCATGCGAGCATCCGAAAGATGTTCCAACCGGCAATGCCATGTACTGGAGGGAACTGAAGTAGTGACAGAAAAGCTGTGAGTGGTAGATGGAAGACAAGGAATGGAAAAATCAGGTGTGCACTGTAAGTGGAAAAGACCTCCAGATTCTCTACCCACTCCAATCGTCTTCCAAGGATGCAGATGCTGTATATAACAAGTGTTAGCAAAAAACAACAAACAACAGGAAACATTCTTGGTGAGTTGGCTAACAGATATGAGATTAAAAGAGAAAGATGGAACATATAGAACATTTGTGAGAATGAGTGTAGAAGATAATCTCACGGTACCAATATGTGTAACTGGAACAAAATTTCCATTTGGCAGTTTAACCAGTTTGGAAACAGAAGCAATAACAGTAGTAAACAATGAGAAAGAACAAATCATATGATCTGTAGCTCCTGTATCTATGATCCAAGAACAAGAATTTGATATTAAAGCCTTTTTGAAAGAAGTTATGGAGGAGAAAACAGAATGAAGAAAATTAGGAGCAGTATTGGGCATAAAAGAGTTACCTGACATGTTGGCAACAAGTTGATTGGCAGAACTGACTTCAGAAGAAGGTGTGATGAGAGCCATGAGTTTCTGACATTGCTCTTGAGTAAATGGCAGTGAAGATGAGATTTGATTTCCGGAAGTTTCAAAAAAATCTGAAACTTGATTAGCAGAGGATTCAGCAGCATTTTTCCCTTTATTAAATTTGAAACCAGGAGGAAAGCCATGCAATCTATAGCACTTCTCCATGGTGTGACCAGATACCCCGCAATGACTACAAACAGGACGGTCTTTGCGGAATGAATTATTCTTGACAGGACGATTTCTTGGCGTTGCAGAAGCATCAGAAGCAACAGATTTTGTGAACAAAGCAGCAGAATTATGGTTACTAGAACCAATAGCAGTATAAACTTCTTTCTGCCTTTCTTCTTGAATAACTAGAGAAAATACTGTGTTGATTGGTGGAAGAGGATTGAGCATCAAAATTTGACCTCGAGTATGGGCATAAGACTCATTCAAGCCCATCAAGAATTGCATGACATGCTCTTGTTGCAGATATTCATTATGAACTTTCATAGTACCACATGTGCACGGTGGTAAGGGTTTATAGTGAATCAATTCATCCCACAACCCCTTTAAAACAGTGAAATAACTACTCACTGATAAATTTTCTTGTCTTAAGTCTGAAATAGACTTTTGAATTTGAAAAATTCTAGGACCATTTTGTTGTGAAAAACGATCTTTAAGATCATTCCACATTGCCTCAGCGGTATCAACACATATGATACTAATAGAAATTTCTTTGGAAACAGAATTAATAATCCAAGAAAGTACCATATTGTTGCATCGCGTCCATGGCAAATATTCTGGGCTGGCAGGATCAGATTTGGGCAAACCTCCATTGATGAAGAGAACTTTGTTCTTCGCAGTCAGTGCCATCAGCATGGATCGACTCCATGTGTAATAATTCTCGCCAGTTAACAACTGAGAAACCAAAGGATTTCCTGGATTGTCACCATTGTGAAGGAACAATGGATTCGAACAATCCATTGTCAGAGAAGAAGAACCTAGACCGCGGTTTTCCATCGAAGAATTCAATAGAGGAGAGACAATTGAGAATTATAGAAAAGAAACAATTTTGATTGTGAAAAGAAAAACAAGAATCAGAAAACAATTGAGAATTGCTCTGATACCATATTGGATTTCTGATATTGAGTGATCAATGAAGAATAGAAGTATGAACTGTGCGAAAGAGAAAGTGTGGAAATCATATATTCAGTAATTCTATATTGATCAAGCTAAGATTACAACTATCTGTTTTTAGTATTTATACTGAATTACAAAGAAGTAAAAACAGAGTAAGCTCTCAACTAACCTACATAACTAAGGAAACAGAAAAATAACTAACACGTGTAAAAATACAATCTAATAATATTTTATATCGTCAAACTGTAATGATATTTTATACAGTTGACGCATCGCCGTAATAAAAAAACTTTCATTGGTCATTTTCTATGGCTTCCAAATCTTTGGTTCTTGATCATTTGCCAACCCATTTTTCACTTCATCATGATTTATTTCTATCTCTAGAGTTCCAAGTCATATTAATAGGTTATCTTTTGCACCAAGTTCAAAACACCATCATTAAAAGAAAGAAAGAAAAAAAATTAATCTCAAGGATTGTAGGGAAGAAGATTGGACTGGAAAGTCATCCCAAAAGATGAACCTAATTTAGTTATATTAATCATTGGCAGGATATTCTATTAATCATAGCACACAAGGGCAGCTAGCAAAACTAAAGCAAATCAGTTCTTGTGACACAAAATACGTTGCTGCACTTTTCTGTACAAAACAGAGTAGAAAAACAGGGGAGATGGTTGTAGCAAAATCAGACTCTCACTCTCTCTCTCTCTCTCTATCTCTCTCTCTCTCAATCTACTAACGACACCAGAGAGTACTATGAAGTCACTAGGGCCGGCTCGATACATTTTGGGGCCTTAGGCGAAAAGTTTAAATGAGACATTTTGAAAAATAAAAAATAAATATTAATTAATTTAAAAAATAGAATGGTAAAACTTTATTTGTCAAAGGAAAGGCAAATTAGTGTTAGAATGTTTCCTAAAACCGAATAAAAAAAATTAATGCAATTGATTAATTGAGTTTTGGTGATTAATTTTTTTTTTAATCACTAATCAGATATGGAATGATTTTAAGGACTTGAATGATAAGCTATTGGGAAATAATGAAAATTGAGAAGAGAGAAATTCAAATTCAAATAAGACTTGAATAGGGAAATTGAGATAAAAAAAAAAAAAAAAAAAAAAAAAAAAAAAAAAAAAAAAAAAAAAAACTTATAAAGAATAGGATTTAAAATGGAAATTTAGATACTTTTCATCTTCTTAGCATTTATTTTTTATTTTTTCATTTTATTTTGATTCTTGAACGTTGGACTTAACACCTTCAATTTTTTGAACATTGAACATAAAGCCTTCAATTTTTAATGTGAGTAATTAAGACCTTCAATTTAGAAGCTTTCATATCTCATTAATTCTATTTTGAACGTCAACGTTCAAAGAAATTGAAGGCCTTTAATGCAGAGACTTTCCATATCTCATAAGTCACAAGTCGTTGGTAATTAGACGAGAAGCTTTCATATCTCATTAATTCTATTTTGAACATCAACGTTCAAAGAAATTGAAGACCTTTAATGCAAAGACTTTCCATATCTCATAAGTCACAAGTCGTTGGTAATTAGACGAGAAGCTTTCATATCTCATTAATTCTATTTTGAACATCAACGTTCAAAGAAATTGAAGACCTTTAATGCAGAGACTTTCCATATCTCATAAGTCACAAGTCGTTGGTAATTAGACGAGAAGCTTTCATATCTCATTAATTCTATTTTGAACGTCAACGTTCAAAGAAATTGAAGGCCTTTAATGCAGAGACTTTCCATATCTCATAAGTCACAAGTCGTTGGTAATTAGACGAGAAGCTTTCATATCTCATTAATTCTATTTTGAACGTCAACATTCAAAGAAATTGAAGGCCTTTAATGTAGAGACTTCCATATCTCATAAGTCACAAGTCGTTGGTAATTAGACGTACAAAAAATTAAAGGCCTTTAATTTAGACTTTTCATATCTCACAAATAGTTGGTAATTAATTAAGGCCTGAATTTTTTTTATTTTTTTTTTTTTAACCTGCAGTTTTTTTACGGGAGAAGGCCCCTGGGCAGCATATTTTAAGGCATTGACTGGGGGCATTACCGAAAACAATGTTTTGATGATTCGTCTTTTTGTAAGCACTTTTTTTCTTAAAATAAATCTTCATTAATTGGGGCCTTATTAAATTGGGCCCTGCATTATATTATTGTCTTTTTTAATTTTATTTTTACCAAGATTTGTGGCCTTATTTAAGTGTATTGATCATATTTAAGGCCTCAATTTTTATTTTTTATTTTTAAAATAAATCTCTATTAATATTTTTAAATTAGGGGCCTTATTAAATTGGGGGCCTTAGGCGGTCGCCTAATCCGCCTAAGGCTCCAGCCGCCCTGGAACTCACTGCCTGCTTTTCTAAGTCATCTTTGGTTTCCAAGCAATCCTTATTTTTTGTTTTGATTTTGGAATTCTTTTATTCATATCATGCATGGCAGGGTGATTCCAACTTCAAATTTGAATCTTGCCAGTTATGCGACTTGGCTTTTTTAATCAAACTTGGAAGTTTTTCAGAGCTTCTAAGCAAATTTAGTGGAGAGAGTCAAGAAGATTATTCCTTCAATGGAAGAATATGATGGAACTGATTAGAGATATGAACGAGAAGAAAGGCTAGTCGGTTACAAGAGAAGGAATTTGTGAACATAAACGAAGAAATGATTCGAAGATGAAATGTTTGCTTGCCAAATGTCACCGCCATCATTCTATAAGGGATGAGAAATTTGTTTTAGCATGGAACAACTACCCTTCTCAAATGCCAACTTACATTCATAATAATAACGCTTAGTGCACTCGAATATTCTCTCTGACATCATGAAGAGTAATATTGAAATATTAGTATAGTTGGCAAGTTGTCGGAGAGGAGTGAACGGAGCGTTCGTTTATGTTGGCCTGGAGACGAATAGCTAGGTTGTGCGAGTGTGGGGCAACAGTGGTAAGGTACAAGGTATTTTAGGGTTTTCCAAAATACGTTAGTACAATTAGAGTTTTCATATAAGTATGTTATATTGTTACCCTAAATTATTGAGTAGTGAAATATAGCCCCACTCTTTGGTGTACGTAAGTACATTGCCGAAACACGTAAATTTGTGTCTCGATTTTCTCTTACTCTCTCTTTTTGATTCTGTATTATTCATCGTTATTGGGCACGGTAACAACATTTAGTTACCTTCTAAAGGCCTCCGTGGGAATATATCTCCCTCTCTTGAAAACCTCTCGCATATTGGTCGCTTTAGAATCTATCATCAATTTGGTTTCTCAAGTTTCGATTTCAATAATTTTTAAGGCTTTGTTAGTTTTCATATTTTCAATTTGGGTTCAATGTGATCCCCATCGAAGGAAAAATTAATTAAGCTTGATTACTTTGTTAAGCCATTTACCGTTGGTCCACAGTGAAAATCCACAACTTATTTGTTCATTTTCAAAGTCTCTCGAGATTTTCATGGACATCTTTTCTCTTGTCGGTGGCTTTCTACTTGCTGTCATGAAGTGAGAAAAGGATGATAAACAATCAAAGCGCAGATCAGGGCCACGAAGGAAGTCAGTGGACGACTAAAATGATTTTTGTACTTCGCAGCAAGTTCGCTAGTTAGAGAAATTGTGCAAGCGATTTCCAAAATGTCTTTTAACATAATTGAATGTCGATCTTTACGTTAGTTAGAATGGCCAAAGAAAGAACACAACTGTCTTTCCGCGTGCCTTGATAAAGCTCAACATGCATGCATGCAGATGCAGTATTCTAGTCATGAACATAATAATATTCCACACGTCTTTTTCCACCTTTATCTTTCCTATGAAACTACTGTCCCGACTCATTAACATAACAATCAACCCTTTTGCCATGCATTGCCCTCGGGCGGAGCCACCTTAGCCCCAAAGACCCAAGGTGTTTCCAAAAAAAAAATTAAAATTAAAATTTTACCCCTTAAATTTTTTTATTTTTTAGTTTTGGCCTCTCCAATTTTTATTTTTTTTTTCAATTTGACCCCTCCCAATTTACAAAAGCTTGCTCCACCCTTGATTGCCCTCCCCATTGATCATACACTTGTAACCATGGCTCCCTTGAAGTCGACTGATAGAAGGCGTTTGAGTCTTTGATAGCTACTCTCTCCATAACACAATAATATCTGCTCAACTCAAACATCTAACCTCCTAATTCGATTGAGAAAAGAAAATGAAGTATGCATTAGTCAGTTGCTATGCCATCTAGCAAAGTCTTTACTTCTTTGTACTTCAAAAAAAATTTCTTAGTCGTTGCTAATTCTACTGTTCATGTCATTTTCAAACGACGCTAAACAGCCAAATTTTTGTAGTTAAAATAAAACTATTGAACCATAAAACACACAAACATCACAAACACAAAATTAACACAAGGATTTTATTAATTTTTATTTTAAAGAAAATTAACACAAGGATAAAGTTGAAAGAGACACATTCTTTTTAACTAAAATTTCTACAAAAATATTTTGCATAAAAAAAAATTAGAAAACCAAAAAAAAAAAAAAAAAAAAAAGGACAAGCTTTTTAAAAAAAATGAAAAAAGCAAAAGCTTAAAAAAAGGTATTGTGTTATTTTTGGCGCGGAAAGAAGAGAATACAACTTCAATAGTAAATTAGGAGAAATACTGAAAATTTTAAAATAATAGGAGAGACAATGCAAATAAGATGATAAATAAAAAGGAGGGCAGAAAGTTTGGTTTTATATACAGTAGCGCATTAAAGCTTAGTCACTTTCAACAATGACATAGAAAATCCTTTGGACGTGCTAAGCATATTAGCGCAAATGGGTATGGGGGAGGGTTCAACGTTCAAGACAACATGGTTTAATTGGAAGCATGTATGACTTTCCAACTTCAAACATATGGAGTTAGCGCTACTTTTCCATGAAATTATTTTCCCACCGAACTTGCAATTTGGGCAAACTTGACGTGTACTGTGCTATATATACAAGGTGTACATTAAGGACTAGCTCATAACCTTTTTTCTTCTGGTTTGGCATATCAAACAAGAACCATGCCATATCATCTCCTCTTCACCTTGTTTCTCTTTTGTATTTTCTCCACGAATCATGCCTGCACCCAAATAGACCGCGACTCTCTCTCGTCCTTAGCCTCCAACTGGTTGTCTTCTCCTCCACTAAATTGGTCTTCCATTAATTGTTGCCAGTGGGAAGGTATTTCTTGTGATCATAAACGTCATGTCACCCATATTTGGTTACCTTCTAAAGGCATCGGTGGAAGTATATCTCTCTCTATTGGAAACCTCACACAGCTCTCACACCTCAATCTTTCCCACAATTCACTTTCGGGTCCTCTCTTTACAGGATTGTTTTCGTCCTTGAATCAACTCAAGGTCATTGATTTGAGCTACAACCGTCTATTTGGAGATATATCTGGTTGGCCTGCCTCCATTCAAATTGTTGATATATCTAGCAATCACTTCAGCGAGACAATCCAATCTTCTTTCCTTCAAAGAGCATGGAGGTTGACCGAGCTCAATGTCAGCAACAATAGTTTCACGGGTCCCATTCCTTCGTTTCCATGCAGCAATTCTTCCTTGGTTAGGCTACTCGATTTCTCCCGTAATCATCATAGTGGCCATATTCCCAGTGGATTAGGCGCGTGTTCCAAACTAAAGGTTTTTCGGGCAGGTTTTAATTCTCTCTCGGGACTGCTCCCTCCTGATATATACAATGCGACAAGGTTAGAAGAAATCTTCTTACCTGTCAATAATATTTCAGGATTCATTAGTAGTGACATTATGAACCTTGCTAAACTCACCAACCTTGAGTTATCTAGCAATAAATTGAGTGGCAAGCTTCCCATGAATATTGGAAAGCTCTCCAAGTTAAAGAACTTAATCCTTCATACAAACTCCTTAACAGGTTCTTTGCCCCCATCTTTGGTGAATTGTACAAATCTCACAAACCTGATTTTACGGTACAATTTCTTTGAAGGTGACATCTCCTCCTTCAATTTCTCCCATCTTCATCAACTTACTCGAATTGACTTGGGGTTTAATGGGTTCTCCGGTAACATGCCATTAAGCCTCTACTCATGCAAGTTCTTGATCGCAATTCGACTAGCTGAAAACCAACTAAAGGGACAAATCCCGCCTGAGGTGGTTCAATTGAAATTCTTATCCTTCCTTTCACTTCCTAATAATAGGCTAATCAATATCACAGATGCAATCAAGACTTTGATGCGTTGCAAGCCACTCACCATAGTCCTCCTTGGAAAAAATTTTCTACATGAGGCAATGCCAGGTGATGACAATGTTTTGGGTTCTTATGGATTTGAAAATGTTCAAGTTTTGAGTTTTAGAGAGTGCCAACTGAGTGGTCAACTACCTATATGGCTATCTAAGCTTAAGAAGCTAGAAATCCTAGAACTTAATTCCAATCGTATCACAGGTTCAATTCCTGTTTGGTTGTCGACTCTTCCAAGGCTCTTGTATTTAGAGTTGTCTGATAACCTCATTTCAGGTGAATTCCCAAAGGAGCTTTGTGAATTGCCAGCATTAGTGTCACCAAAGGCTCAATTTGACAATAATTGTTTGGATTTACCACTATTTACTACAGCAATAGGTATCCAATACAATACTCTCTCGTACATGGGACCGTCAATATTAGTTCGAAGCAACAATCTTAGTGGCAACATCCCCATTGAGATCAATCGTTTAAAGTTGCTTCGTGAACTGGATCTTAGTGATAACAATTTTTCAAGCAGCATCCCATACCAAATGTCTGAGCTTACAAACCTGGAAAGATTGGACCTCTCTGCAAATCGGTTGTCGGGTGAAATACCAGCATCACTAACTAGTTTGCATTTCCTGTCTCATTTTAATGTTGCATACAACAATTTGCATGGACCAATACCATCAGGCACTCAGCTCCAGAGCTTTGATGCCTCTGCATATGAGGGCAATCCTGGACTTTGTGGTGTCCCACTTCTAGAGTGTGCCCATATTGTTAGCAGTAATGGAGGCAAGGACATTCAAAATGAGGAAGATAGGCTTGGATTGCCATGGTTTCCAATTTGTGTGGTTCTCGGCTTCATTACAGGATTTTGGGGCGTTTGTGGTCCTTTAATTTTTAGCTATAAGTGGAGAGTTGCATATTTCCAATTTTTCGACAATGTAAAAGATAGGTTCTACGTCAAACTAGTAGTGTTGTTGGCCAGATTACACAGAAGGTTATGAGTGTATAATCTTCTTCCTTTACAGTTACATATTGGTCCCTCTAAAGGTTGTCATCAATTTGGTTTCTCAAGTTTCCATTTGAATAATTTAGTTCTCATTGTTTGTTGGATATATATTAAGTTCAAGTAATTCTACATGTACATTAAGCCACCCTATTTTTTTATGGACACTTAATATACATGTAGAATTACTCATTAAGTTCAACTAAGACTGAAAAAAATAATTATAAAGTAAATAAATTCTTATGAAACAAAATACATTTTTTGCAATTTTGTTTTACATAAAACAGAGCAAAAAACAGGGTAGATGGGAGGTGCAAAATCTTTTTTTTTTTTTTCTTCTCTCTCTCTGTGCAACAGTACAAGCAAGTCTATATGTAATACAAGCAACAGTGCAAGGTTGGTTGTCAGTTGGTAACGTGTGAGATCTTGAACTTTTTTTTAAGAATTTTCTGTTTTGCGGAACATTTGAATACTTGGAACGATCAGTGATGGACATTCAACGTTTCTGGCTTATCCTCTTCATTGATTTTCTCAACTTTCTCTTCAACTAATTCAATTCTCATCTCAACCCTGTTCTTTGTTTCCTCAATGAAACTCTTCTTCCTCTTTTTCGTATCATCTTCTCATCCAAACTCCACGCCTTCGTCTTCCTCTTCTTTATCCTAATATACTCCTTCATCATTAGATATCATTACAAAAAACTTCGATAGAAGAAGAGGTGGTGCAATGAAGGCCTTGGGAGCAAGTTTCTCATAAGCACTTCAGAACAAGGATAGTTTACTAAGAGGAGTCCAGAAGGGACTGAAAACTGAAAAGTAAACCCAATAGCTGAAATAGCCAATAGTGGAGGAAAAATTGTTGGCGTGGATATTAAATCATGAGAGGTGTTACAAAAACATCCCTTATACACTTCATACATACCCACCTTCTCGTGTGCATAAAGTGTACAAGTAATAAGTGGTTTTTTTGTAGCTTTTCCCTTAAATCATAGATGATTTGACAACCGATTGATTATTGAGAGTCTAAACAACTAATTGTAAAATTTGACATATTTAATGATAAATTAATTCTGGGCAACCACGAATATGGAAAATCCTTTGGGACATAATTTAAGATATCGCATCATGTCATCATGTGATAACACTTGGATATATATATATATATATATATATATATATATATATATATATATATATATGCAAAGTTGATATCAGACTCCGAAAATTAAGTCACTAATCACTCCATATGGCAAAACTTCCCGGTCAAATTTTTCTGTCAGCCAGATTTAAATAATAGGAGTAAGTTGTAGCCGACATATATATATATATCTATATATAAAAGGAAAAAAAAAAAAAAAAAAAAAAAAAAAAAAAAAAAAAGGAAGAAAAAGACAATAGAGACAGTCAATTAACAACAGTAGACTAGAACAAGGATAGGCTAAAACTTGATTTTAGAAATAAATGTCTTAACTGAAGCAACAAAAGATTGAAGAAAATAAAGTCAAAGTGATGTTTATGGAAGTTGAACCGGCTGGAGGTTCATCCAATAATTAAGATGGAGTTACACACAAGACCGCCAAGCCGAGGATCAATCTAAGCTCATCGTTAGTCTAAAAATTGTTGGACATACATTTTTGTCACAAACACCCTACTCTTCCACTCGTTGTCACCGACAACAAGAAGAAAGAGGTGCAATACCATTCATGATTCGTCACTGACCCTTCTTTTCTACGACTATGCTTAGTTCACGCCCAAAAAGTCTTAAAAGTATTAAGAGTGTTCATAAAGTTGACCGCATCACCGTACTTCAGCGGAAGACATTTACAAATACAAACAAGAAACATACATAATTTAATTGCCCAATGGCCATTGGGACTTGTAGGCCGTAATGGGCCCTCCGTGGATTGGTGATATTTTAAACCGACCGGTGGTTCATCCAATAAGATGGAGTTACACACAAGACCGCCAGGCCAAGGATCAATCTAAGTCCGCTGTGAGTCTAAAAATTGCTGGCCATACATTTTCATCACAAACACCCTACTCTTCCACTCGTTGTCACCGACAAGGCGACAACGACAAGAAAGAGGAGTAGTACCGTTCATGATCCGCCACTGACCCTTCTTTTCTACCACTTTGTTTGGTTCACGCACAAAAAGTCTTAATAGTATTAAGAGTGTTTATACAGTTGACCGTATCACCGTAATTCAGCCGAAGACATTTACAAATACAAACAAGAAACATGCATATTGTGCCCGATGTCTTCAAAGTATTTTAAGATTTTCCAAAATACGTTAGTACAATTAGAGTTTTCATATAAGTATGTTATATTGTTACCCTAAATTATTGAGTAGTGAAATATAGCCCCACTCTTTGGTGTACGTAAGTACATTGCCGAAACACGTAAATTTGTGTCTCGATTTTCTCTTACTCTCTCTTTTTGATTCTGTATTATTCATCGTTATTGGGCACGGTAACAACATTTAGTTACCTTCTAAAGGCCTCCGTGGGAATATATCTCCCTCTCTTGAAAACCTCTCGCATATTGGTCGCTTTAGACTCTATCATCAATTTGGTTTCTCAAGTTTCGATTTCAATAATTTTTAAGGCTTTGTTAGTTTTCATATTTTCAATTTGGGTTCAATGTGATCCCCATCGAAGGAAAAATTAATTAAGCTTGATTACTTTGTTAAGCCATTTACCGTTGGTCCACAGTGAAAATCCACAACTTATTTGTTCATTTTCAAAGTCTCTCGAGATTTTCATGGACATCTTTTCTCTTGTCGGTGGCTTTCTACTTGCTGTCATGAAGTGAGAAAAGGATGATAAACAATCAAAGCGCAGATCAGGGCCACGAAGGAAGTCAGTGGACGACTAAAATGATTTTTGTACTTCGCAGCAAGTTCGCTAGTTAGAGAAATTGTGCAAGCGATTTCCAAAATGTCTTTTAACATAATTGAATGTCGATCTTTACGTTAGTTAGAATGGCCAAAGAAAGAACACAACTGTCTTTCCGCGTGCCTTGATAAAGCTCAACATGCATGCATGCAGATGCAGTATTCTAGTCATGAACATAATAATATTCCACACGTCTTTTTCCACCTTTATCTTTCCTATGAAACTACTGTCCCGACTCATTAACATAACAATCAACCCTTTTGCCATGCATTGCCCTCGGGCGGAGCCACCTTAGCCCCAAAGACCCAAGGTGTTTCCAAAAAAAAAATTAAAATTAAAATTTTACCCCTTAAATTTTTTTATTTTTTAGTTTTGGCCTCTCCAATTTTTATTTTTTTTTTCAATTTGACCCCTCCCAATTTACAAAAGCTTGCTCCACCCTTGATTGCCCTCCCCATTGATCATACACTTGTAACCATGGCTCCCTTGAAGTCGACTGATAGAAGGCGTTTGAGTCTTTGATAGCTACTCTCTCCATAACACAATAATATCTGCTCAACTCAAACATCTAACCTCCTAATTCGATTGAGAAAAGAAAATGAAGTATGCATTAGTCAGTTGCTATGCCATCTAGCAAAGTCTTTACTTCTTTGTACTTCAAAAAAAATTTCTTAGTCGTTGCTAATTCTACTGTTCATGTCATTTTCAAACGACGCTAAACAGCCAAATTTTTGTAGTTAAAATAAAACTATTGAACCATAAAACACACAAACATCACAAACACAAAATTAACACAAGGATTTTATTAATTTTTATTTTAAAGAAAATTAACACAAGGATAAAGTTGAAAGAGACACATTCTTTTTAACTAAAATTTCTACAAAAATATTTTGCATAAAAAAAAATTAGAAAACCAAAAAAAAAAAAAAAAAAAAAAAAGGACAAGCTTTTTAAAAAAAATGAAAAAAGCAAAAGCTTAAAAAAAGGTATTGTGTTATTTTTGGCGCGGAAAGAAGAGAATACAACTTCAATAGTAAATTAGGAGAAACACTGAAAATTTTAAAATAATAGGAGAGACAATGCAAATAAGATGATAAATAAAAAGGAGGGCAGAAAGTTTGGTTTTATATACAGTAGCGCATTAAAGCTGTTTAGTCACTTCCAACAATGACATAGAAAATCCTTTGGACGCACTAAGCATATTAGCGCAAATGGGTATGGGGGAGGGTTCAATGTTCAAGACAACATGGTTTGAAAGCATGTACGACTTTCCAACTTTAAACAAATGGAGTTAGCGTTACTTTTCCATGAAATTATTTTCCCACCAAACTTGCAATTTGGGCAAACTTGACGTGTACTGTGCTATATATACAAGGTGTACATTAAAGACTAGTTCATTACCTTTTTTCTTCTAGTTTGGCATATCAAACAAGAACCATGCCATATCATCTCCTCTTCACCTTGTTTCTCTTTTGTATTTTCTCCAAGAATCATGCCTGCAACCAAATAGACTGCGACTCTCTCTTGTCCTTGGCCTTCACCAATACGTCTTCTTCTCCACTAAATTAGTCTTCCATTGATTGTTGCCACTGGGAAGGCATTTCTTGTGATCATAAACATCAAGTCACCCGTATTTGGTTACCTTCTAGAGGCCTTAGTGGGAGTCTATCTCCCTCTCTTGGAAACCTCATACAACTCTCACACCTCAATCTCTCCCACAATTCACTTTCGGGTCCTCTCCCTAAAGGATTGCTTTCGTCCTTGAATCAACTCAAGCTCCTTGATTTGAGCTACAACCGTCTATTTGGAGATATATCTGCTTGGCCTGCCTCCATTCAAATTTTTGACATATCTAGCAATCAATTCAGCGAGACAATCCAATCTTCTTTCTTTCAAAGAGCATGGCAGTTGACCGAGCTCAATGTTAGCAACAATAGTTTCATGGGCCCCATTCCTTCATTTCCTTGTAGCAATTCTTCCTTGGTTAGGCTCCTCGATTTCTCCCGTAATCATCACAGTGGCCATATTCCCAATGGATTAGGGGCATGTTCCAAACTAAAAGTTTTTCGGGCAGGTTTCAATTCTCTCTCGGGACTCCTCCCTTATGATATATACAATGCGACAAGGTTACAAGAAATCTCCCTACCTTTCAATAATATTTCAGGTTTCATTAGTAGTGACATTATGAACCTTGCTAAACTCTGCAACCTTGAGTTATCTGGCAATAACTTGAGCGGCATGCTTCCTATGAACATTGGAAAGCTCTCTAAGTTAAAGTACTTAATCCTTCATACAAACTCCTTAACAGGTTCTTTGCCCTCATCTTTGGTGAATTGTACAAATCTCACTAAATTGATTTTACGGTTCAATTTTCTTGAAGGAGACATTTCTATCTTTAATTTCTCGAGTCTTCATCAACTTACTATGATTGACTTGGGGTTTAATAACTTCTCCAGTAACTTGCCAGTATACCTTTACTCATGCAAGTCCTTGATTGCAATTCGACTAGCTGGAAACCGACTAGAGGGACAAATCCTCTCCGAGGTGCTTCAATTGAAATTCTTATCTTTCCTTTCACTTTCTTACAATAAGCTAACCAATATCACAGGCACAATCAAGATTTTGATGCGTTGCCAAACGCTTAGCATTGTCTTCCTTGGAGGAAATTTTCCACATGAGGTAGTGCCAGGTGATGACAATGTTTTAGGTTTTGATGGATTTGAAAATCTCCGAATTTTTAGTGTTTGTCGATGCCAACTAACTGGTCAGTTTCCTATATGGCTATCAAAGCTTAAGAAGCTAGAACTTTTGGATCTAAGCTCCAATCATATCACAGGTTCAATTCCTGGTTGGTTGTCGACTCTTCCAAAGCTCTTTCATTTAGACTTATCTAATAACCTCATTTCAGGTGAATTTCCAAAGGAACTTTGTGCATTGCCAGCATTAGTGTCATCAAAGGCTCTAGTAAACAACGGTTATTTGGATTTACCAATTTTAGAAAAAAACACATCATGTGTATCAAATACACACCAATACAATTTTCTTTCAAACATGCGACCATCAATACTTGTTGGAAGAAACAATCTTAGTGGCAATACCCCCATTGAGATCGGTCATTTGAAGATGCTTCATGCTTTGGATCTTAGTCATAACAATTTCTCAGGCAGCATCCCCAAACAAATGTCTGAGCTCACAAACTTGGAAGCATTAGACCTCTCTGCAAATTGGTTGTTTGGCCAAATACCTTTATCATTGAGTAGTCTAAGTTTCTTGTCTAAGTTTAATGTTGCAAACAACAATTTGCATGGACCAATACCATTAGGAACTCAACTTCAGAGCTTTATTGCCTTAGCATATGAGAACAACCCTGGACTTTGTGGCCCGCCACTTCCACATGAGTGTGCCCATATTGTTAGCAACAACAACGACTTTCATGATGACAACAATGGGCATAGAATCCCATGGTTTCATGTTGTTGTGGTTCTTGGCTTCATTACAGGCTTTTGGGGAGTTTGTGGTCCATTACTTTTTAGCTATAAGTGGAGAGTTGCATATTTTGAATTTCTGGGCAGCATAAAAGATAGATGTATAATCCTCTTCTTTAAAATTGCATATCAGTCGCAGGGTTGTAAATGGGGATGCCTTAACAGCTCTGCAGCCTAAAATGTGGCGAAAGTTTCAGGACAACAAATCATTGCTTTCAGAAAGATATGACAGAGTTTGGTCATTTGAACTCACTGTTGGTCAGTTGTCTGGGTTCTTTCTTAACATGCTCTTGATTAATTGTTTCCTGCATTCCAAATTACATCCAATCTTAGTTGTATAATTCCTTCCTGTATATTTGCCTTCGTAGACTTCCTTACAGAAAAAATCATAACATTCACTTACAATGCAGAAGAGTACACAATTGGAAGTGGTGACATGTATGATCGGTTTATTTTGTTAACAAGTCCTGCCAAATCCTGTTACATTAATTTGTCAATAATCTGATTTACTGTTAGCCAGGAATTGAAATATATAGTTCAACACTCAACTCGATCGTGTAAAAAAATGTGATAGTTATAGGTCAAGCCAACACTTACAGGAGCTCTAAATGCAGGTTGATGTGCAGCTATTTCAAACATGCAGCAACCTGTCACAGTAGCAAATGTTACTTCTGGAGTTGTAATACCACTGGGTTGCTAGACATGACTAGTTAATAATGTCGGCAGATATTTATAACCTAATGACCATATATCCGATTTGTATCCAGATGGTAAATCTGCCAGAAGCTCTGGGCACATGTAGATGGGAGTGCCAACAACCTACATTATGTATGGATTACAATAAATGTGTTAATATGAGCGGTCAGATTATATTTCACCAAGAACTTCAATTGTAGGAAAAATTAACTATTGAAAACATCTCTTAGGGCACGAAGAAAATCGTTACAATTTATATACATCAACCTAAATTCGACCCATTTAATTAAATGAATCAAGGTTTTGACCTGCTCATCGATATAAATCACAATAACATTTAAAGCATTTACATTTCACAAGCACACCCTATCGCTTCTAAGGTGCTTCATAACGATACAATTATATTGCTTTTTGTTTTGGATGACACTTGAAATGCGATATTAAAATATTCCTTTTAATAGTTTTATATTTATTTCTAAAGATATTCCTTCTACGAATAGCTTGAAGAACAAGAACTGTGTGGAAGAAAGATGAACGAACGGCGTATATATATATATATATATATATATATATTGTTATTAAAAAAATTTAAATCACGTGACAAACATATGTACACCATTAATTAATCATAAATTAATTGTTTGGAAGTTACACTACCATCTTCTTCGATGATATGCTTACTAAATATTCTATTTTTTTGCTCACGAAATCAGGAGCTCTTAAAATAATCCTTTGCCTTAAGAATTTTGAAAAGGAAACCAAAAAAGACAAACATTTTTCTTCTCATATGTAAAACATGATAAAAATTGGAGAAATGATTTTTCTACACTATATTACCTTACATCAATCCTCCATATATGTGAGTCCTATATACATAAGTCTCACACTCAATGTATCTTAATGTGGAATTGATGTAGAATAATGTGATATAGGAATAACACATCTCTAAAAATTATTAGTAATTAAGAAGTGGTACGTGCCGTTTTATCTTCGCAAAAAAAGTCAAGGTAAATCATATATAATTGATGTCATCAAAAAATCGATTTCTTAATTAGAAATTGATCTTCATCACACTGGACTTGCAAATTAGGCAAACTAGCAAATTAAGTTGACTTGTACGTACAGAACACTCAGTTGACATGACTATATATACTTACCATGCATCTGGGCAAAGTACTTCATATAACCACTTTCTTCTCGTTTGGCATATCAAACAAGAAGCATGCCATATTTAAAGCCTTATCATCTCCTCTTCACCTTGTCGTTTCTTTTTGGTATTTTCTCCACCAATCATGCCTGCAGCCAAATAGACCGCCACTCTCTCTCATCCTTAGCCTTCAACCGTACTTCTCCTCCACTAAATTGGTCTTCCATTGATTGTTGTCAGTGGCAAGGTATTTCTTGTGATCATAAGCGTCAAGTCACCCGCACGTATTTGGTTAACTTCTAAGGGCCTCACTGGGAGTATATCCCCTTCTCTTGGAAACCTACCATGTCTCTCCCACCTCAATCTCTCTCACAATTCACTTTCAGGTCCTCTCTCTAAGGGATTGTTTTCGTCCTTGAATCAACTCAAGGTCCTTGATTTGAGCTACAACCGTCTATTTGGAGATATATCTGCTTAGCCTGCCTCCATTCAAATTGTTTACATATCTAGCAATCAATTCAACGACAGTCTTCATCCGTTCAAAGAGCATGCAGGTTGACTGAGCTCAATGTCAGCAATAATAGTTTCATGGGCCCTATTCCTTCATTTCCTTGCATCAATTCTTCTTTGGTCAGCCTCCTCGATTTCTCCCATAATCATCATAGTGGCCATATTCCTAGTGGACTTGGGGCATGTTCCAAACTAAAAGTTTTCCGGACAGGTTTTAACTCTCTCTCAAGACCACTTCCAATGATTTGTACAATGTGACGGGGTTAGAAGAAATTTCCTTACCTTCAAATGATCTTTCAAGACCCATTAGTAGTGACATCGTGAACCTTACAAAACTCACCAGTCTTGAGTTATATATAAATGAATTGAGCAGCAATCTCCCTGTGGATATCGGGAAGCTCTCCAAACTAAAATACCTACTCCTTGATGGGAACTCCTTAACAGGTTCTTTGCCCCTATCTTTGGTGAATTGCACAAATCTCACACAACTGATTTTACGAGACAATTTCCTTAAAGGAGACACCTCTTTCTTTAATTTCTCCAGTCTTCATCAACTTACTATAATTGACTTGGGGTTTAAAAACTTCTCCGATAACTTGCCAGTAAGCCTTTACTCATGCAAGTCCTTGATTGCAATTCGACTAGCCGGAAACCAACTAGAGGGACAAATCTCGCCTGAGGTAGTTCAATTGAAATTCTTATCTTTCCTTTCAATTTCTTTCAATAGGCTAACCAATATTACATGCGCAATCAAGATTCTAATGTGTTGCAAGACACTCACTATAGTCCTCCTTGGAGGTAATTTTCAACACGAGGCAATGCCAGGTGATGACACTATAGTTGGTTCTGATGGATTTATAAAGCTTCGAGTTTTGACTCTTACTAGATCCCAATTGACTGGTGAATTGTCAATATGGCTATCTAAGCTTAAGAAGCTAGAATATCTAAATCTAAAATCCAATCGTATAAGGGGTTCAATTCCTGGTTGGTTGTCAAATCTTCCAATGCTTTTTCGTTTAAACTTATTTAATAACCTCATTTCAGGTGAATTTCCAAATGAACTTTGCGCATTGCTAGCAATAGTGTCACCAATGGCTCTAGTTGACAACATTAAATTGGATTTACCAATATTTGGCCCAACAGTTGCTACACAGTACAATTTTCTCTCGAATGTGGGATCAGCAATATGTGTTGCAAACAACAATCTTAGCGGTAATATCCCAATTGACATTGGCCATTTGAAGATGCTTTCTTGGTTGGATCTTAGTCATAACAATTTATAAGACAATATCCCAAACCAAATGTCTAAGCTCACAAACTTGGAAAGATTGAATCTCTCTGCAAATCAATTGTCCAGCGAAATACCAGCATCACTAAGTAGTCTACATATCTTGGCAAAGTTTAGTGTTGCAAACAACAATTTACATGCACCAATACCATCAGGCACTCAGCTCCAGAGCTTTGATGCCTCTGCATATGAGGGAAACTCTGGACTTTGTGGCCCTTCACTTGTAATGTCCAAGAAAGAATAAGTGATATTTTTATGTTAAAAATAATAATAATAAATAAAAGAAAATTTTGGAATAATAGGAAAAGAAAAGAATTTGAAAATATAATAAATAAAACTAATAAATTAATAAACTAATATATACACATGTGGGGCGATCAAGTCGCCCCACTTTCAAAGAAAAGGTGTGAAGGGCAATGCCCTTCACACACAAAGAAACAAAAAAAAAAACAAAAAAAAAAAACAAAAAACAAAAAACCAAAACAAAAGTGGCCACGCAGCCATTTGTAACTGAAAGGCTTAATTGCCCTTCTTTTTTTAAAAAAAAATTAAAAAATTAAAAAAAAAAAAAAAAAAAAAAAAAAAAAAAATGAAAAGTGTGAGGCGCACATGCGCCTCACTTAAGAAAAAAAGAAAAGAAAGGAAAGAGGCAATGCCTCATTTCTGTAAGCCGAGAGAAGAGAAAAGGGGGGAGATAGAGAGATTTTTCATATACAAAAATCGTGATTTTTGAAGATTAAACGATCCGATCTTCGATCTGTCTTCGGATATGAGATCCTTGCACTCGGATCTACGTTACTATCGTTCGCTTTGAGGTAAAACACTAAACTCATGGTTTTGTAATTTTTGGGTAAAATCCTATAAATGAGTTTAATCCTCTATGTTCTTTAGGTATTTGAGCTTGTCGAAAATTGCTTGCAGCTATCCAAACCTTAGGTTTTGGTTTGGTGATCTTGTGGTGAGTTTTTCCCGAACCTTAACTTTTAGTTATTTGATTTTAGTTGTATTTTAGGGGATTAACCCTTAGTAAATGTTATGGGTTAATGATATTATGATTAAGGTAGTGTTTTATAATTATGGGTTAAGTTTGAGAAATCGTAATTTGATGGGTAAAATTAATTTGGGAGTTTTGAAGTATTTAAAACATAGATTGTGAATTAATGGATTAATTGCATTGGCAGTGTTAAGTAATTTCAAATCATGTTTGAGTTCCATGAAAAATAAGCATTTATGGGATTAGGTCCTAAAAATAATAATTTGTATAAATTGAAAAATTTTAATTGCAAATTTAGGAATATTTTCATGTATAGGTTTAGTTAATTAGCGGGAAATTCGTGTCGTAACCTTTGAGTGATTCAAAGTGCTAATTGTTATAATTGTTGATTAAATAGCTAAATGGTGCATTGTATTGTAATTTTAGCGGCACGTTGCGGGTCAAACCTAGGATTGTTGGAATTAGGAGTACGAGCAATCCAAGGTGAGTATTCTACTCACTGAGAAAAGTTACTTTTTATGTATTTTATAGGAATGCAAATAATGTGTTTTTATATTGAACCAACAATATGTTAATTATATGTTTTTGATGTTTTGAGTAGCTTTAATTATGTTGAAATATGACAATAATGTTTATGTGATTTAAGATGATTTGAGATATGAGTATGAAATATGTTTGACATATTGAGATATGATTTGAATTGTTTTATAATCTACTGCGGTTGGAAAGTTAAGTTATGCAAATTGTTTGAGAAAATGACATGTTGAACTATTTATGTTTTATGAAGAAAGGATGTGTTAAAGTCATGTCCATGAAATTAAATGTATAGTATTTGAGCATGAGCATTGAGCACGATACGAACAAGACAGGGTTCAATTCCCTTAAGCAAGCGAATAAGACCGGGGTTCAATTCCCTTAGGCATTGAACAAGACCAGGGTTCATTTCCCTTAAGCAAGCAAATAAGACTGGGGTTCAATTCCCTTAGGCATCGAACAGGACCAGGGTTCAATTCCCTTAAGCAAACGAATAAGACCGGGGCTTAATTTTCTTAGGCATCGAACAAGACCGGGTTTCAATTCCCTTAGGCAAACGAATGACAAGCATGCATAGCATTTGTTTTATGATAATTGAATTATTTTCACGTTATGATATATAGTAGTTTTATGCTAGACGTATTAGTATGCATAAGAGTCTCAATGGAAAAGAACTTATGTATATTTCTGTCGGATGGTTGCATGATTTAAATTCTATTATTTTCTACGTCCCACTGCATCAAAAGTATTATAGTAGGGGAGGATGAATGTAGTTGTTTCCAAAAATGGAACTTCTACATAAATGCTCAGCTGCGTAGTATGTTTTAAATGTTTTCTATTAGTCGGTGTTTGCTATATCAGCTATAGGAGTTTTCAAACAAAAGTTTATAAAATTTGTGGCTGTTATAGTGTACGCATGACTAGAAAAGAAAAGTTGGTTCTTTGCGAAAACTCAGTGAATAGTATACCTCTGAGGTCTTAATGTATTTATTTATGCTAAGATGGTGGGCTCATAATTCCACCTATACGGATATGGCAAACCCCCACAACCGTATAGATGCTCATTTGGCTGCAAGTACACCAAAGTTAGATGACGATCCAATAGCATATTATTTGGGATATTACAACAGAAGCCCGCAGCGACAATTGTAATGGGATGGACTATAGTGTCCTCTCTTTTGGTATATTTTGTATATGGCTTGTGACGTGGGTGCCACCTATTCTTTTGTATAAGCCATTCTTTTGTTATATGATGTAATGATGTTAAGCCTTAAACAGATAGACATGTGTATGGTTCTTTTGTATAATTAACAGGTTAAGTTTTAGATGTGCTATTCCGCTGAAATTATGATGGTGTCATTATGTTTTCCGCTATTAGATATAACTCTAATTATCAGGTACATGTTATGGGGCATGTGCCATATGTTGGCTGAGCAACAAATAGTCGTGCCACTGTGACGACTTGTTTTATGTTTGTATATAAAAAAAAAAAAAAAAAAAAAAAAAAAAAAAAAAAAAATGTCGTCACACCACTTCTACATGAGTGTCCTCGTATTGTTAGGGACAATGGACATAGGATCCCATGGTTTTCAATTATTGTGGTTCTTGGCTTCATTACAAGTTTTTGGAGAGGTTGTGGTCCATTGGTTATTAGTTATAAGTGGAGAGTTGCATATTTTCAATTCATGGACCGTGTAAAAGATAGGTTTATAATCTTCTTCTTTAAAATTGCACATTGGTCGCTTTAGAGTCTGCTATCAATTAGTCAGTCACTATAGAGTTTGTCATCAATTTAATTGGTTTCTCAATCTTCGATTGAATAATTTAAGGTTTTGTTAGTTTTCGTATTTTCAATTTACGTTCAATGTGATGACTGTTGTGGAGAAAGTTAATTAATCAAGTTGATTCATCAAGTTACGGAAAATGGGCAGTTGGGGATTGGACGGAGAGAACATAAAATTCTTCAAGAAATGTGGAAACATAACAAAACGACAATACTCAAGAATGCAATTTCACTTATATGCATTATCATTCTCGACAAATATGAGATTATGAGATTTGATTTCAGCATTAATTATAATTAATTGTAATCAATTAAATTAGAATTGAATATAATTAAATCTGATTTGATTTGATCTTTCATATTCTCTCCACTTCGTTATAAATACAAACCATCTGAATTGTAAATTCATCAACTGAATAAGAGCACAATATAGCCCTTAAAACTTTATCATATGAACATAAGTCATAGACCAATTGCATAACGTAAAATCTCGTCTTAATTTATTTTCGCTATTATCTTTATTTTTCATGAATTTCAAGTTTTATGTAAGATTTGCATAATTGTTCTTCCATTGCGCGCGCGCGTATATATATAAAGCAACTTCTTCCTTCTTTTTCTTCTTGTGGAAAGAGTTAATCAAATTAAAGTACTCAAACCCAACCAAACCCAAGAAAGAGTTACGAAATAAAAAAACAAAAGAAAAAAATCTAAAGTTATCCATACAAAGAGAATCTGACAAAGAAGTATCTATAATCTAAAGTCAAGCTAAGAAAAATGGAAAGTGGAGAGCACTTCAAATAAATAAATTCGCTATTCTTCCCTACTTCTTTCCTGATTTTTTGGTTTCTATAATTTCCAATCCCACTTACACCTTTTCAAAACATCAATGAATGATGGAGCATGAGACTTATTCGTTCTTTGGAATTCTACATCCCTCGCACTAACAATGGCCAGTGAAATTACCTTGAAAATTCTACGAGGGTACGGTCGCTGAAGCCTTCCACTTCCCATTCTGCTTTTCATTTTTCTTAGCTTGACTGACTCCGCATTGGTCATTTTCTATGCCTTCCAAGTCTTTAGTTCTTGGTCATTTTCCTCTCAATTTTCACTTCGTCATGATTTCTTTCAGACTCTAGAGTTCCAAGTCATATTTATTTGTTATCTTTTGCACCAAGTTCAAAACACCATAATTAAAAGCAAGAATTTTAATCTCAAGGATTGCAGGGAAGAATATGCGGCTGGTGTTAGGAATATAAGGTTATAAGAAGAACAATCAAAACAAAACACTTAAATTGTTAGGAAAATATTATATGAAAAAAAAAAAATTCTGAAACAAAAAGATAGCTTTGAGGGACGATAAATCACTATCTTTAAGATGATACTTGCCCCCACTCGGAATAGCTGGAAGTTCTCCAAAAGTATGAAAAGCTGGAGGACTTTGTACCATCCATTCCGGTGTGGTTGGATTCTGTTCAACAGCCCAAGGACTTGGAGCACATCTTTTTTTATTTCCACTTCTTGAAGTGCTTTTTACTACCACGAAGAAACAACGAATCCCAACTAAGAGTATATAAGAGCCAACATTGCTAGGGGCATTCCATTCAGCGTAAGCATTTGGATAATCTGGAATGCGGGAGCCTTGCCCTCTCTCTCTCTTCAAATGCCCCGGAATGAGTTTGCTAATAGATTGCTAGAAAAATTCTCTCAGGATACAAAAAAGCTTATAAATTCTACAGATAGTAATTTTGGATAATTCCTATAATTTTATTTATGAACTTCTAAAATTGAGAATGAAAAACTGAATATTAAAATTGGTGGAAGAATGTTATATTTATAAATGTTGAAAGAGCACATGTAAAAAGTCATAACTTTTCATTTCATGTAACTGACAACAGTTACGATATTAATATTGTTAAAGACGGGGTGATTGAGCCACCCTTTTGGCCGGTCTAGGGGTGGTCGAACCACCCCCATGGCCTTCGGGGGTGATTCAGCCATCCCTACAAGGCCAAAGAGCAAAAAAAAAAGGGGGGGAGGGGGGGGTTAGGGGGTTTGCCCCTTGGGGGGTGGCCAAACCACTCCCGTGGCTCATGATGGTGGTTCGACCACACAGTTTGGGGTGGTCGAATCACCCCCAAGGGCCATAAGTGTGGTTCGGACACCTCCAAACTGGCCATGGGGGTGGCTGAGGCCCTCCTTTTGTTCTTTTCAATTTTTTTTTTTTATTAAAAAAAATGGCAGTGACATGGCATTGATGTGGAATGTACAATTCATACCTGCAGCTGAGAGGGCAAACTTATGTAATATCTGAGACAGGTGTCGACTTTTAAAGAGTGTTTAGTGGCACTGACGTGGACTAATGTTAATTTTTAGACAGAAGTATTATCTCTATCTTTCGCCAAAACCAATATACTATCTGTGATACGAAATAAATTATAAGAGATAAAAAATATAGGAGTTACCACAGGGAGAAAAACGTATTTAACCCAAAAAAAAAAGAAAAAAAAAAAAGAAAAAAAAAAAAAAAGAAAAGAAAGGCAACAACCCTGTTTCGGCTCCTCTGATGTTTTGTTCTGCTCTTCCCTTTGGACAAGCAAAACAATGATAGAATAACAAAATCAAAAAAGAAAATGATGATATTTCGCCCCCTCTATTGGTACAAAGATCAAAGGCAAAATTAAGAATATTAAGAGAGTAGGAATAGGAAAGCATTAGTACCAATGTAAAGGTCTTTTTGGTAAATCCAAGGTGCAGAGCAAGAAAATCAAGCCATGGCGATTAATACATATAAACTGAAATAAAATGGTATTTTCTTGAATAATTTAATATATCAATTCAAAAAACATCTTTGGAAGTTGCCGCTGACTTATAAAAGGCCACACAATGTGATAGTCAGACAGAGAAATCAATTACCAATCGAAGACTAAACTTGATTCTAGAAATATATGTCTTAATTAAAGCAACTAAATATTGAACAAAACAGAGTAAAAGTGATGTTTATGGACGTTGAACCGCCGGTGGTTCACGCGCCAAAAGAGGCTTAAAAGTATTAGCAGTGTTGGTCCAGTTGACCGCATCATCGTAATTCAGCCGAACACATTTACAAATACAAACGAGAAACATGCATAATGTGCCCGATGGCCATTGGGCCTAGTAGGCCATAATGGGCCCTCAGTGGATTGGTGGAATTTTATATCGGCTTACATTTATTTATTATATTTGTTAGAAATTGCCATCAAAAAATTAATTTTTTAGAAAATGCCGTGGATCTTGATCCCACTAGACTTGCAAATTAGGCAAACCAGCAAAGTTGACTTGTACAGAACACTCAGTTGACATGACTATATATACTTACCATTTGGGCAACGTAATTCATATAACCATCTTTCTTCCGGTTTTTGTAACAAATCAAACCAAAACCATGCTAGATTTTATGCCTTATCATCTCCTCTTCACCTTGTTGTTTCTCTTTGGCATTTTCTCTGCAAATCATGCCTGCAACCAAATAGACCGCCACTCTCTCTTGTCCTTAGCCTTCAACCATACTTCTTTTCCTCCACTAAATTGGTCTTCCATTGATTGTTGTCAGTGGGAAGGTATTTCTTGCGATCACAAGCGTCAAGTCACCCATATTTGGTTACCTTCTAAAGGCCTCACTGGGAGTATATCTCCTTCTCTTGGAAACCTCACATGTCTCTCCCACCTTAATCTCTCTCACAATTCACTTTCGGGTCCTCTCCCTAAGGGATTGTTTTCGTCCTTGAATCAACTCAAGGTCCTTGATTTGAGCTACAACTGTCTATTTGGAGATATATCTGCTTGGCCTGCCTCCATTCAAGTTGTTGACATATCTAGCAATCAATTCAACGAGATAATCCGGTCTTCATCCCTTCAAAGAGCATGGAGGTTGACCGAGCTCAATGTCAGCAATAATAGTTTCATGGGCCCTATTCCTTCCTTTCCTTGCATCAATTCTTCTTTGGTCAGCCTCCTCGATTTCTCCCATAATCATCACAGTGGCCATATTCCTAGTGGACTTGGGGCATGTTCCAAACTAAAAGTTTTCCGGGCAGGTTTTAACTCTCTCTCAGGACCGCTTCCTGATGATTTATACAATGTGACGGGGTTAAAAGAAATTTCCTTACCTTCAAATGATCTTTCAGGACCCATTAGTAGTGACATCGTGAACCTTACAAAACTCACCAGTCTTGAGTTATATAGAAATGAATTGAGCGGCAAGCTCCCTGTAGATATTGGGAAGTTCTCTAAATTAAAATACCTACTCCTTGATGAGAACTCCTTATCAGGTTCTTTACCCCCATCTTTGGTGAATTGCACAAATCTCACACAACTGATTTTACGAGACAATTTCCTTGAAGGAGACATCTCTTTTTTTAATTTCTCCGGTCTTCATCAACTTACTATAATTGATTTGGGGCTTGACAACTTCTCTGGTAACTTGCCAGTTAGCCTTTACTCATGCACGTCCCTAACAGCAATTCGACTTAGCAAAAACCGACTAGATGGACAAATCTCGCCTGAGATAGTTCAATTGAAATTCTTAGCTTTCCTTTCAGTTTCTTACAACAGGCTAACCAATATCACATGCGCAATCAAGATTCTGATGTGTTGCAAGACACTCGGTATAGTCCTCCTTGGAAATAATTTTCTACACGAGGCCATGCCAGGTGATGACACTATAGCTGGTTCCAATGGATTTGAAAATCTTCGATATTTGCATCTTGGCGCCTGCCAACTGAGTGGTGAATTGCCTATATGGCTATCTAAGCTTAAGAAGCTAGAATATCTAAGTCTGAATTCCAATCGTATCAGGGGTTCAATTCCTAGTTGGTTGTCAAATCTTCCAATGCTTTTCCGTTTAGACTTATCTAATAACCTCATTTCAGGTGAATTTCCAAAGGAACTTTGCGAATTGCCAGGAATAGTGTCACGAAAGGCTCTAGTTGACAACTTTAAATTAGATTTACCAATATTTGGCTCAACAATTACTACACAGTTCAATTTTCTCTCAAACTTCAGATCAGGAATACATTTTGCAAACAACAATCTTAGCGGCAACATCCCAGTTGAGATCGGCCGTTTGAAGATGCTTTCTTGGCTGGATCTTAGTCATAACAATTTATCAGGCAACATCCCAAACCAAGTGTCTGAGCTCACAAACTTGGAAGGTTTAGACCTCTCTGCAAATCGGTTGTTTGGCCAAATACCATCATCATTGAGTAGTCTACATTTCTTGTCTAACTTTAGCGTTGCAAACAACAATTTGCATGGACCAATACCATCAAGAACTCAGCTTCAGAGCTTTGATGCCTCTACATATGAGGGCAACCCTGAACTTTGTGGCCCGCCACTTCCACATGAGTGTGCCCATATTGTTAGCAACAATAAAGACTTTCATGATGACGACAATGGGCATAGAATCCCATGGTTTCATATTACTGTGATTCTTGGCTTCATTACAGGTTTTTGGGGAGTTTGTGGTCCATTGGTTATTAGTTATAAGTGGAGAGTTGCATATTTTCAATTCATGGACAGCGTAAAAGATAGGTTTATAATCTTCATTTTTAAAATTGCACATTGGTCGCTTTAGAGTCTGTTATCAATTTGGTTCTTAATTAAGAGTCTGCCAATCAGTTTGATTTCTCAAGTTTCAATTCTAGTAATCAAAGGTTTTGTTAGTTTTCATATTTTCAATTTGCAATCAATGTGATCCCCATTGTAGAGAAAATTAATTAATCTTGGTTACTTTGTTTGTTATGCCATTCACTGTTTGTCCGTGGTGAAAAACCACAACTTATTTGGTCAATTGTGACAGCCTCTCGATATTTTTATGTGTGGCATAGCCTCCCTCGCTGAATTTTAGAGTCATTTCGATTCATCCAGTTGTGGAAAATGTGCAATTGGGGATTAGGGCATAACATACAGAACTTAAGCTGTTGGATGCAAAATAAAAAGAGGGGATAAATGCAAAATCAGTTTCTATTGTTGATTTAAATTACAAATCACTCCATGTGTTATAAAAAATAATTTAGAAGCCCTCGGGGCACGCCAAAATAACAACTTAGTCATGCAGTTAAATTTCATCAAAACACTAAACGAATTCCATTAGTGTGCCACATCATCATCAATAGAACGGTAACACGTGTCACTCTTAATAAAAAAATATATATATATATATATATATATTCTTAATGACATTACAAGTGAAGAACCATTCAAATTCCATTCTGCTAGGCTGCACTGCCAGTTTTACGAATATTCATTAGGCTCTGCGTCAGCCAAATTGCTGTTTCTCTTGATGACACAGCTTCTTCACCAAAAGGTCTTAACACCCCTGCAAGTTCCTCGAGCCTTTCCTGTTTTAGTAAATCTGAACAGATCTCTAGTAGTGACTCCAGACCTTCTGCTCTTTGCTGAGTTTGGGGGTCCCATTCAATCCTTGTTTCATCACCATGAACCAAGGTCAGCGTACTCATTGATGAGATGTCACTAGAAGCTCCATTCAATTCGTGAATATCTTCTTTCCCTGTTTTCTTACAAGAGATAAGACTTTCTTCTCTTCCATTGAATTCATTTTCACATGGAAGTGTGACTTTACTTGCTAATAAGGCATTTTCTGATGCCATTTGGTTACCAGAAAGGCCATCACAACTGGTGCAATTTGCACATGAAGTTGCCACTATCTTATGACCTTTCTCATTGGCACTCCCACCCTTTATGTGAGCTTCTCTGACAAGAGACTGAACCTCTTGCATCTGAGAGTGCTTAGAGGCACACCCTTGTTTCCTATCTTCATGTACTGACAACATATCCACCAAGGCAGTTTCTGAGTAGGCATTTCTAATGTTTTCAACAGAATTGGAGATAACTCTAGAACCCTTTGCTGCTTTAGATGTTGTCTCAACTTCAATTTCAACAAAACCAGAGATGTTGGTTTCCATTGCCAGTGCGTTACTGAATGCATGTGCTTTTCCTACCTGATCACTTCCCAAATTCTTTGAAGACCTTGCCTTTCCACCTCTGGTGTCTTTTCCAACACTAACTTTGTTAGACAGTTGGGTTCCTTTTGGTCTAATTTTGCTGCTGCATTCAGACTTCACTGGAATAAAAACAGGTGATATATTGGAGAATTGACCAAGGTATGGTTGTAAATGGGGATGCCTCAACAGCTCTGCAGCCTAAAATGTGGTGAAAGTTTCAGGACAACAAATCATTGCTTTCAGAAAGAATGACAGAGTTTGGTCATTTGAACTCACTGTTGGCCTGTGGTCTGGGTTCTTTCTTAACATGCTCTTGATTAATTGTTTCCTGCATTCCAAATTACATCCAATCTTAGTTGTATAATTCCTTCCTGTATATTTGCTTTTGTAGACTTCTTACAGAAAAAATCATAACATTCACTTACAATGCAGAAGAGTACACAATTGGAAGTGGTGACATGTATGATCGGTTTATTTTGTTAACAAGTCCTGCCAAATCCTGTTATATTAATTTGTCAATAATCTGATTTACTTGTTAGCCAGGAATTGAAATAAATAGTTCAATACTCAACTCGATCGCGTAAAAAAATGTGATAGTTGTAGGTCAAGCCAACACTTACAGGAGCTCTAAATGCAGGTTGATGTGCAGCTATTTCAAACATGCAGCAACCTGTCACATTAGCAAATGTTACTTCTGGAGTTGTAATACCACTGGGTTTCTAGATATGACTAGTTTATAATGTCGCCAGATATTTATAACCTAATGACCATATATCCGATTTGTATCCATATGGTAAATCTGCCAGAAGCTCTGGGCACATGTAGATGGGAGTGCCAACAACCTACATTGTGTATGGATTACAATAAATGTGTTAATATGAGCAGTCAGATTTGACCAAGAACTTTAATTGTAGGAAAAATTAACTATTGAAAACAGCTCTTAGGGTATGAAGAGAATCATTAGTAAAGACAATGACAAGGTCTGCTTAATATAGCCAAAAACACCTCTCAAAGAAGCTTTGGAATGTGGTGCTTTTCCACATTTGACAACTGTTCCTTTTACCGGAATTACAAGATTGGGTCTTCAGAGTTACAAAAGTCTTGTAAGTAGAACAATCCATAACAAAGTATTGTATAATGTGATATCTTTGGGGTTACCTAGCCCCCGGAGTGGTTTCACTTTTGAACAATTATTCAAAAAGTTTTCACTTCGTTAATAAAATCTTTATGTTGATTGTTTTACTGCTTTTTTAGATTTTGGTTTTGATCACTGTGGAAATTAGCTTAATAATTAGCTTGGTAATTGTGTGTTTAACAATTTGGGGTCTAAATGCAGAATTTTCAATATCCATGATCTAGCTTGGTGTAAGCTCTCAAATGAGAGGAAGGAGTAGGTCAAAGCCTTGATCCGTTTTGGCTAAATCATTTCATCTTTTTATTTTGATCTCCTGTCAGACAAGTATCAAAGATTGCAGCAATTATCATTTTAACTGCTACTTTAATATCAAAGATTGCAACCAATGCTCTAACACCATTGGGGCATAGACGAAATTCAACCATTACCGAGGAAGCAAGGTCATCTTTGTTGAGTAGTTTTGCAAGTCCGAAATCACCTGTAAATGTAATGTGAGATAAACATTGTTCAAAGACAAATGAAATCAAATCTGATGTATAAAAATTCCTGTAAATGCCTTCTCACCTAGCCTGATGTCATTGCTTTTTGTAAGGAATATGTTGGAGCACTGAAATTAGTTGATAAAAAAGTTAATTACAGAAGCAATATATTCTGCTCAGAACTGATAGCAGCTAGAGGTATGTACCTTTAAATCTCTGTGAAGAACACGGTTGGAGTGGAGATAGTCAACCGCTAGCAACAGCTGGGTCAGCCATTTGCAGAGCTTCTGGATTAAAAGTTAAAAGATTGTATGTATCAGGTACAAGTTGTCAAATGTAATTCCATGTAGGGACTCTTATTTCATCTAGTTATTTTATGTTCCCTACCTCTTCCGGAAGAAATGTTCCTTTAGCTTGCTTTATCACCATGGCCCTGTATGAATATATTAGAAAGTCTCATATATATACAGGCTTTTCTATGAGTAGACAGTTCAAAAAATAATTTCTAGTTCCAGCATTAGCTTTGCTTTAGATTACCAAAAAAATGAGTTCAGAAGACAAGGCAAGAGTAAAAGAAATACTGGGATGAATGATAATTCCATGTCAAAGTTCTATCACCAATGAGCAATGGCCCTCAACTTGCTTAGAATCCAGCAATTTAGATACTTAATATACCAAGTTCAAGGTTGTAAGTAGTGCTGACTTACATATCTCCTCCCTCACAGTAACTTGTCACAATGCACACACAGCATTCCTGTAATACATGAATCAAAACCAACCTTATAATAAGGTTCAGGGCTTTCAGGACATGATTTTCAAATTATAACGTTTTCTTACATTCAAGCAAATAAAATGGACAAATTTAATCTGATTCTGATTGTGGGGTAAAATTACTGAAGTAACATCTTGCTAATAGACTACCTTTTCCACCCATGCATCTTTGTACTCCACAATATACGGGTTATTTAGCTGTGCTATTATTTTCATCTGCAGCAGGAGCAAATGTTAGAAGTTACATTGCTTTTCCTGTATGGATCTGGATTTAAGTAACTTAACAAAAAAATGTCTTGGATTTATGTAGCTTACCAAAATAGTCTTGGATTTAAGTAAGCAAGCAGATGTTTCTCAAAATCGAAACAAAAACAATCTGGTTTTCTTGTCAGATTGAAATGATTGAATCTGACCTTACTTGAACATGATTTGTTTTATAAGCTCATACCTCAGGTCTTCATGACCATAAAAATGAATAAATTCATTCCTTTCCAAACCAAGAAAACTTTTTTCACTAAAATGATTGACACAATAGTCAACATGAAAATTTCCTGCCTGATTGTACCCTTTTCTTTTTGCCCAGTGCCTGGACTAGTGCTACAGAACGGGGGTCCTTAAAGAATAGTTCTTCATAGCCAGACTTAAAAGATCAAGAAGCAATTACACCTTTACTTTTGTATTATGTCTTCTTGCTAAAACCTTAACTACACCTATAAAGTAAACTATTTCAGTCACTGAAATTTGATTGGAAGAAGATATCAGAGAAAGCATAAGCATAAACATGCTAAAATGTAAGAGAATTTCATTCTGCACTGCCAAAAATTTAAACTGGCATACAAAGTATTTAGAAGGATAACCTCTTGATGTGCTGCACGCTTGAATTTCTCTGTTTGTTTAGACAATCGAATCTTCTTTAATACATACCTAAAATTACCAATGCAATAATAATAATAAGACAGTACATAAAAACCAAAAGTGAAGTTAAACTACAGTATTAGAACTAGTAGTGTAAGCTAGTAAACATGTTTGAGATGAAAACATGTTCGATCTGTATTATGAGAAAAGTATAGATGAAAACGATAGATGTCTGGCCTAACCATAATGAGCATAAGGAAGATAACTTTAGAAAGTGATTTTTCTTACTTCTTCCTCTCAAATTTGTGAAGAACGAGAAATGCAGCTCCGAATGTTCCTCTGCCTATCTGCTCTATCACTTCATAATCATCCATCGTTGATATTTTTTCCTTGTCCTTAATCTCCATGAGCACCTTTAAAGCTCAAGAAAGTAGCAGGAGTCAGGAAATGGCTATCAGTAGATCCTTGTTCAGTGGGTAGTCCAAAGCACGCACAGCATGACAGCATATAAATGTGTACCAAGGCCACCATGTCATTAAATTGAATTTAATACCAATTCAGAAATCTCAACTCTTTGCAGCAAAAGAAGTCACAGTAAAAGTTTGAGTGTACGGAGGCCATAAAAAGGAAACATGCAACAGCCATGAAAAACATAAGAGCATTGAACTCTGCATTTACACACCAGACAACACTATTTAAAGATCGCCTACACAAAAATCTGCCAAAAGAATTATTGGGATTGTGGAAGCTCGAGAAAACTGTGATTGTTGGGATGGAAGAGGTGGATTGAAGGAAAACAACCAAACATAAATGTGATTTAAAATTTGAACTTGAAAGAAAATTTTAGGCAAAAGTGATGGGGAAAAGAAAGAACAGGGTCCAATGACAGGCATGCAAACCACTGTATGAAATTGAAAAGCAAACATTGCATTCATCTTGAGATTTCAGGGAAATCATTACTACAGTGTGGTTGGCATGTCATTGTCTCATAACTGAAAAAATTTCATTGATTTTTGACTTTTCAACCACTAGAGATCTATTTGGAATAATATAGAATGTTGGAATAACATAGAATGTTGGTCCAAATTGGCCAAAGTCCACTCCTATAATGTTAGCTTTTTGTGTTAAAATGATTATTGGTGTACATTTGGAGTAGCTTGTCATTGCTTCAACCATTTCATGGGACAGTAGCTAAGTTTATCAGGGTCCACGAAAAATCCAACAAGATCAATGAATGGAGCCGCAGATCAAGCAGAGAATATCCTACAAGGATTTGTATTATAAATTATTTTGTGGCATTGCTTGTTATGTGAAACAAATATAATTAAATATCAAGGTTATAAAAAACAACATTAGCAATTTAGTTAAAATAAGTACAAGGGGGACAAAGTATGTTGTTCTCTCTACTCCATAGAATTGTTGATCTGTACAAAACTTTTCAAAAATTGCAACACTGGTCCCCAGGTTTTTGCTTGGGACAAATAATTCCTTGAGATTTTAAAAGTGATAATTAACTTTATATGTTCCTCAAAAAAAATTAACTTTATATGGTATGCTTGTGTAACAATGCTTTGTCGGTGTTGGAAATTCCGTTTCCGTTGTTCTTTTCATCCTTGTTCTGTTCCGTTTTCTTGGAAACTGATCTAGATCCAAGTTTGTAGGGATTTTCAAACTCGTGATGGTTTTACCCATCCTAGTGGGCCGCAGCTTTCATTGGCTGCATTCTTAAGTGACTTTCACCTTCTTGGTTTCCTTCCAACGTATTGAGGTGTTAGTAATATGTTTAAATTGGATTTCTCAGTTGTTAAACTTGTATTTGTTTTTGTTATTTTTCTATTGTTTGTAATTTGTTTATGATGTACTTTATATTTATTTTTTATTTTTTTTTAAATAAGGTTGCCCAATTTTATTTTATTTTTTATAATTTTTTTTTTAAGCTAATTGCAAATCTGTGAAAATATTTAACAAAAGGGTATAATTCTTCTTTAAAACTATGCACTAATCACTACAAAGTCTATTTCAAAAAAAAAAAAAAAATCACTACAAAGTCCACATTGTTGTTAACCTTCTTTCCCGAATTAGCACGGTGCCTCGACAATATCTTCGCCGGATTTTTTTTGGGGTGCTAATCACACACGTTTTCTCCGGCCAGAAAACGTGCGGGCTGTTATCCACCCGTCACATTGGTCCTCGTTGGTCAGAGGCCCACCGTCTGTATCGTCACCTTCGCACTCCCAGATGCTCTGCCTCATCCGCTCCGCGCTCAGCTAGTGAAACATTGGTACTGCGGCAGCCGGTTGTATCGCCCAAGCGTTACTGCCGCGGAGGTTCAATTCCAGCCACCGTCTGCCTCGTCCCCGCAGCAGACCCAGTCACTATGCTTCGCTAGCTTCGCGCCCAGTCACTCTGTGCTCCGGCACTTCAGTTGCTCGCCAATCGCCGCCACGGTCGAGCTCTCTGTGGAGCCCTTTCTATCATCGCACATTCGCACGGGAAAGATCTTCAGTTTTTTTTTGTTTTCCCTGCTAGACCCGGCCCAACTCTTCAACCATACAACAGGCAATTCCTTTAAAGAAGCCCATCAACAGGTCCAAGCCCACTCTGTCATAGTTCACTGTCCAACCGACTGCTCCGATTCGGCCCACCTAGGTTCGATCTGATTCACCCGGTCCAAACCTCTCAGGTCCTTACTCCATAGTGCCAGCAACCACTTCCTTAGCCAAATTTCATCAATGGAGTCGTTATTATATATTGTATTAAGAATAAATTTATTCCATTCAATACTCCTGAAAATAAACTCTTAGATACCATATTTGTGTAGCATGCATAATTCAAAAAAAAAGTTGGCATTAAAGTTTTAATTATGTATCAGTTACATGAAACTATGGTCTTCAATTTGTATGTGTAAAGCCTCGGGGAGGTGTTGGCTACATTACAAATTTACAATCTCCAAGGGGTAATATTGTTGGAGTCTTGCTACACATGGGACGGATGACTGTCCCCTGTGAGACTTTTATAATATAATAATAATTTTTTATTAAAAAATAAGTTTTAATGTCACATCAAAGCCTATTTTTTAATAAAAAATTATTATTTTATTATAAATGGATGATGGGGGACGGATGAGTGTCCCCCATGAAGCATTTTCCCATATTGTTGATGTTATCGCAAAATCTCTTGTTTCTTTAAGGACAGTTCTTTTTTCTAAAGAAATGGGGTGGCAAAATGTAGAAGTGAAAGTGGAAAGATATGCGCTACATGTGGTGCAAACATTAAGATAGAATTGTAAAAATTGGTGTCATTATGGTCAGTTAATTGACGATGCCCACATCGTGCTAAAATTCTTTTAACAATGAGAGATGTCCCATATAAGGCGGGAGGCAAATGGACCTACTCATATGCTTACAAAGCTTGCACTCTGCAGAAGAAGAAATGGTTCACATAGAAAATGCCCTTCAATATGTTTTTTTTAACCGGACCATTAATCTATTAATCATAAAAAATCATCCCGAACAAAGTTAGGATCTAAGGATTGATTCCTTAGTTACAATATGAGCAATACTCTTTGGAGTATCCTCTAACCATGTCTCATTTACATTACTAAAAGCTGCTTCACATGCTAAAACATAGACAGCTCCATTGTTACTTCTATGGACATAAACAAAACTGGAATTCCTGCACTGTTGCCTTACAAAAGCAATACTTTCTATAAAATGCCTAATTCTGGATAGGTGTGGAGGTTGTGAGTCGATTTCCTTGATTACCGTTTGTGTATCACCCTCGAAAGCCACATCAAAGAAACCCACTTTGAGACTAAATTGCACTGCAAACAACGCTGCCATTGCCTCAGCAGTAAGTGGATCCATACGTAAATATCTAGATACACAACGGGCCCCAACACCATCCCAATATGTTAAAGATATTATAAATGCTAAACGTTGAGATCATGTTTATTCTCGTTAATAAATGGAATGCGTGAATGATTTCTTAAAAAAAAAAAAAATACAATACAAGCTATGGATTTTTTCTCAAACACGTCTTAAAGATGGTAACGTGGCGGCTCTTCATTTCCTGCTTTTATGTACCTTAGTGGTAAGGTAGGTGGTTTTTCATTTCATGCATTTGTTGTAATTATTAACTCACTTTTTTTTAAAGGGTAATTACCTTTTCTCCTCATCAAGTACCAGCCATTGTCAACATGCCTCTATGAACTGACACATCGACCAAAAGAGAGCATCTAACTACTAACTTTACATACTTTGTTCCCCTCCGTCAGGGAATCCCGTTAATTTGAACGGAATATTTCATTTTTGGGCATTAATTTTAGTTTAAAGACCAAAATGTCCTCCAACAGTAATTAATAAAAAAAAAAATATTAAAATTAATATGTTTAAAAAAGTTGAAGGCATTTATGTCATTTTTAAATTTGAGTTAGGGTATTTCAGCCTTTTTACGAATTAAACTGACGGAAGGGGACAAAGTATGTAAAACTGGTAGTTGGATGCTCTTTTTTTGTCGAAGTGTCAATTCATGGAGCCATGTTGACAATGACTGGTAGTTAATAGGGAAAAAAAGTAATTACCCATTTATTTAAATAATGGAAACCGATCAAATGGGTGAGAGAGGAAACAATTTCCAAATATGTGTTAATTTTAATAATTAAGTAGGCCATTACAAAAAGGCAACCCACAACCAGTTTTCCAAAACTCTTATCATTATTTTTATTTTAAATTATTCTTTAGATATATTATGATTTAAGCATTAGAGTCGATCATCTAGTCGGAGAATAAGCTGGTTCATCCCGATAACTTGTTGACACAGTCCGATGAAAAGAGATGAAAAAAACAACGATTCGTCTCGCGGTCGGTATGATTTGGAGAGCTTCTTTTTTTCTTTTTTTCTTTTTTTTTTCTTTTTTTTTTTTAATTAAATAGGAAAAAGGTCACAATGGCGACTCGTTTGCCTGCAAAGAGAGTGAAGAGACTAGTTAAGGGCCGACCATGCGCTCATGATGAGACGGGAGTCCAAATTTTCACCTGGGCTGGGCCTCACTCACCAGCTTTGTCCCAACCTTCCAATTAGCCTAAACTACCCCCCGCAGCCACAAAAGGTCAAAACTCTTTCTTAAAAAAGATTATATATATAGTTTTTAGGGGAAAAAAATTATAAAAATATTATGAAAAAATAAAAAACTTAACAAACAAGACTAGATTACCAGAAACCAAATGATTAGAAGAAAAGAAAAATTAATAATCAACGTTTACACTCTGAATGACCGACCACCACACCCAATCTCCTCGCGACATGATCACGGACCTCGACGCCCATTGGCCCGTCCTCCGCACGCTTGTCATTTCGTGTGAGTTTACCACTGCCCAAACCTAGGCAGAACCGTTATTAGCACTTCCAAAAGGGACAAACCGGGAATGTCAGGGAAACACGCTCAGCCAATGGGAGCCCTCCACGTCTCCCCTAATCAGTAAAGAGCGTTCGTTGGCAGAGAACGAAAAGCCATTTTAAACTACAAAAACACAGAGGCACACAAACAAAACTCATCTCTCTCTCTCTCTCTCCCCTCGGCTTTGCTTTCTCTCTCCTCGGCGATCCCAAATCCGGTAGGGTTTGGGTTTTCGATCCGATTTCGAGTTCTGATTATCGCTTGGATCTGTTGCTTCTTTTCGTTAACGATTCGAATCGTTGATTTTTTTTTTTATTATTATTATTTTGAACGCAGGTTTCGTTTCCGATGCGACCGTGAGGTGAGAGATCGGTCTTGGAGGTTTCGTTTCTGAGGATTTTCGTGCCCACCTCGCGAGCAGGTTGGGGTTTTTTGTTTGTGTATGTGTGTATATTTGCTTGTATAGCTTCTCGTTGGCGATTATTATTATTATTTTTGTAAGTCATGGCGATTATTTTTAAGGTTTTAGTAAAACATGTAATTTTGATTGTGGAATTGTTAAAATTTTGAAGTGTTGTGGTTAAAAGCAAGTAGATTTGCATTTAAAAAAATCAAACTTCTTTTATTTTTATTTATCAAAAGTTTGAATTTTTTAAATGCAAATCTACTTGCTTTTTGGAGAGAAAAATTGAGACTTTTTTGTTCGTAATTTGGCACAGAAGAGAAAATTCAAATCGCTATCTCAACTGGGTCGTTAGTGACGATGCTAATTCCATAAACTAAGTGCGTTTTGGGTTCAAAAGGTCTTGATTTTCAGTCTTCTAATGAAGTGCTTATATCCTCCAGTATTTCTGTACATATATGCGTAAATATAGGATGTATATGTTCGTATAGAATTTACGGGCTTGTTTGTTTCGAGTATTGTGGGGGAAGTTTTTGTTTATTTTTTGTCAAAATTTAAAGGTTTTATGTGGGATATGCACATACAGTCTTGGGTACACTGAGGAAGATATAGGAAAACCTTTGGAAGTTGGGTTCTTAGATAGCCTGCCACTCGTGTGCTGCTGGAAAACTTGCGTTTCACTGAGAGATTTGTGACTTAAATGTGATGCATGTGTATTTAATAGTTATTCATGTATGGGCACATTGCTATGTTTGATACCAACAGATAAAGATGCTATTTTTTTTTGCCACCTTCATTAGATTATAACTTGAACAGTTTCTAAGTAGTGAAGAAATGTGAATATGGTATCTGTACCAGTAGGGCTAGGTTTTGATTTATAGAAGTAAATTGATTATACATATTTTGGGTCAAATAATGGGGATAGTGATTAGTGTGGGACTGCCTACCTTTTTATCAATCATGACTCTATATCTTAAAGCGATTATTTAAGGGAAACCTTGAACTTATAGTTATGGGGCGGGGTGGGGGAGGGGGTGATAAGGAAGAAGAAGGTATAAGTAAAGTAAATTTATTAAAAAGTTCCAAGGGCGCAACTCAAGCAATATCAAGAACAAGGAAAAATAGCACAAAAATCTACGAAGTTAGATATTGAGAAGGACGTTAACATACATACACCCAAAGTGGGATTTAAGAAAACCAAGCTGTAGATTGAAGCTCATCTTCTCACAATCATTGAAACTTCGAACATTCCTTTCTCTCTAAATGCACCACATTAAACTAGAAGGGATTGCATTCCAAATAACATTAAGATCATTCTGACTAAACCTTGTTTTCCAACACACTAGGAGACCCACCAGCCATATAGGCATAAGTCACTCTACTCCAAACATCTTAGAAACCACATTCCACAAGTCTCTTGTAATATCACAATGAAGAAAGAGGCGATAAGGAGTTTCCCCGTTTCTTTTGCACATACAACACTAATCTATCACTGTGATGTGACTTACGAAGGTTATACATAGTGAGGATTTTCCCCAAGGATATTGTCCACGTGAAGAATGCCACCCTCAAAGGAGCCTCGGACCTCCAAATGCTCTTTTAAAGGAAAAAGTGGTCAATGTTGGGGAGGTTCCCCTGCGCCTGGATTCATCCCTGTGAAGGCTCCATTTCTAGGTTTGCACTTGAAAGACTGAAAGTCTAACTAATTTCTTGAAAACAGATTGGTAGCTCTCTTGATTGATTGCTTGAGTGACTAATTATGAGAGTTTTAAAGAGTGAACAATCCATTTTGTTGGGTGACTAATTATGAGAATTTTAAAGAGTGAACAACGCATTTTGTAATTTTAAACCCAGTGTTTAATGACTCTTCAAACCCCCATAATCATCCTTAGAGAGAAACTTAAACCTCAAGTAGTTCTTTTATTAGGTTGATGACATAGGGCGTTGGATTGTGGGAGAATGGGTCCAGGGTATTTAGTTGTTTAGAAGATAATTAGGTAGGGCTTCATTGCATCCAACCATCTCTCCTTACTGAGCACATGCCAATCTCCATACTTTAGGCTTGGGGGACTTTGTTATTGTGGCCGTTTCTGTTGCTCGTTGATGATTCTAGCCCCAATCCTATGGAACTGTTTTTGGGTTTTTGATTTGTAATGGGTGGCAGTGGGTTGAGAGAGGAGAGAAAGTGGTAGAGAGAGCTTGAGGGGAGAGTGAAGGGACAAAGAGAAGAGAGAGGTTGTGGGGAGAAGAGAGAAAAGACGAATTTAGTTGGGAGAGTATATTGCATAGAACAAATTTTCTGTTAGTGAAAGAAAAGCAACAGGAAGGAAGGATTTGATTAGAACAGTCTGAAAGAACTGGGTATAGCTAAGAAAAATTGAAAATCCAGGTACTAAAATAGAATCAGGTGGTAAAAAATTTCCTTAAGAATATTTTTATGTTTAGTTTGTTTAATGAAAACGTGTGTCATTTTTGTGATTCAAAATGTATGTAAAAGCGAATTAGATTTAAAATGCTTTTGTCTTTGTGTTCATTATGCATATTTATGCGTATAGAGGATGTAGCCAGATGTACTCTTCCCCTTATTAATTTGTTATTGTTGTTAGATTTTCAAGTGATTTTTGGTGCAGGAGAGTTGAAAAGATGGACCACGATGAGACAGGATGCCAAGCTGCCCCTGAAGGTCCCATTTTGTGCATTAACAACTGTGGCTTCTTTGGAAGCGCAGCTACTATGAACATGTGTTCCAAGTGCCACAAGGATATTATGTTAAAACAGGACCAAGCTAAGCTTGCTGCTTCATCGATTGGAAGTATTGTGAATGGATCATCAAGCAGCAATGAAAATGAATCTGTTGTTGCTACTGTGGAGGTCCAAGTCAACTCAGTGGAGCCAAAGGCCATCTCTGTGGGACCATCCTTTAGTTTTGGTTTTGGCTCAGGGGAGAGTGGTGAGGCAAAGCCGAAGGAAGGTCCAAATCGCTGCACCAGCTGTAACAAGCGGGTTGGTTTAACAGGATTCAATTGTCGGTGTGGTAACCTTTTCTGTGCAGTACATCGCTATTCGGACAAACATGACTGCCCCTTTGATTATCGCACTGCTGCTCGTGATGCTATAGCTAAAGCCAACCCCGTTGTCAAGGCAGAGAAACTTGATAAAATCTAAATCTGATGGGGTGGAGTTACCATGTGTTTGAAAAGTGATTCTCATCTTTATCCGTGAGGTGACTTCAAGTTTGCTGCATATCTTATTGGTGTCCTTTTATATTGTTATATTTGCTGGTGGAGGCATGGCATTAGGACATCTCTGCACTTTGAAGAACTCTATATTTCTAGTGATTGGCGAGAATTTATGTGTTGGCTCCAGTGTCTAAAGTTTAATCTATGCTGGTTTGATGGACATTGTCATGGTTAGCTTTGTAATTTGTCTATTCTAATTTCCTTATGGCATCTCTCTTGTAGTACGTGTCAGAATGGTTTGTGCAATTCTCAGACGATTTGGACAACATCCGTCAACATTCCTGTGGCAGCATTGTAAATTATCCATTGCATTCTCTTAGTTATGAATTTCACTGGGGAACCCATATTGTGATGTATAAAATTGTGTGAATTGTGTGATTGCTAGAGCTTCCCCTGAAGTTCTTTTAAAGCCATTAGTTGTGAAAAATATATTCTTAGAGTAATGCTATACGTCATACTTTTATTTACTTTTATTTCACTTTGTTGATGTGACGTTAGTAAACAATCATTTTATTAGTCTGTTAATAATAATAAAAAAAAATTCTAAGAGTTGATTAGCAATATTATACAAAGTGGAATAAAAGTATGGTATATAACATTTTTCTATTCACATTTTTTGTATCTTGTAGGCAATCGATCTCATTTCATCTCTCTTTTCTTTTCTCTTCTCATTTTTGGTTTTGTGCTAAGAATGCTGCTTTGAAAAGGTGTATGATTAGCGGTATGATTGGCAGTATTATACAAAGTGGAATAAAAGTATGGTATAAAACATTTTTCTATTCACATTTTTTGTATCTTGTAGGCAATGGATCTCATTTCATCTCTGCCTCTTTTCTTTTCTTTTTTCATTTTTGGTTTTGTGCTAAGAATGCTGCTTTGAAAAGGTGTAATGCTACTTTTTAAACTTATTTATCATATGATTCATATTGACTGACATAGAAGTGAATTTCTATGTCAATCGCTTAAAACATACTATGCCAGTTGATTTGGGCGACTCTACTAGCCATTGAATCCATTCTTGTCTGCTGCGTATGCAAATTTTGCCTTCAGATATTACTCTTTCATAGTAGTATTTTATTTTTAAAAAATGATACACATACATCTCTTACTCATCTCAATACAACTAAATTTTAAATCCACCATTAAATTTATGGAACTAACATTAAAAATGAAATGGTAGAGACAGGTTTTCAGCTAAAAACTGTTGTCAGGATTCCAGAGCAATCTCTCTAGATTCAGCTTCCAAATATTTACAGATCCTCTCCATAACCTCTCTTCCCGTAGCACTATTCTTCACAACTTTCTCCCCACATCGTTGCTCCACCATTTCTGCAATTGATGCCAGCGCAGATAATGGCTTTATATGTATACTCGTCTCCTGCCTGCAAATCGTCCACCCATTTGGATTATCTGGGTGGGGGTCGTACCGGATCTTCTCCTCCACTTGTATGAAATTCTCAAGACTAACATTTCTGGAAGTGAGTTGCATTGACCGTGATTGGGCGTCCACAGTCGTTGATTCAACACAGTGGCAGATGTCCTGACCGACCATTTTCCGTATGAACCATGGTCCGGGGAAATGGACAGTGACTGCACGAGTGGTGTAAAGCTGCTGAGATATATGGTCGAGCTTGCAGCTCAGTGTGTCAACTTCAAGGATATGGTTTAGTATGCGCCTGTTTTCATGGTCAGTAAACTTGCGCCAAGATGCAGAGGTTACCCGCTCCCATGGGTGCTTGTAAATGTACTCTTGTGTGTATGCTTTAACCATGATGTTTTTTTCTTCTTTTTTTTGCCCTCTCCCTGATAAAGAAACACTAATTTAGAATCTTAGATTGCAAACTGAAAGAGTCAAGACCACATGTTCAGGGTCTCTCATTTACCCTGAAAACTGACTTTTAGAAAAATGATGTTAAGAGTTTATATACACATGGTTAATATTTCATTTAAGTCGTGTGGAACACTTGAGATTATGACAGAAACCTTCTTCTGTATCTCCAAGAATTAGTGAGATGACCAAAATTCACAATATAAATGGGTCTTAAAGGGAACTCAAAAGAAATTCCGTTTAACAAGCAGTCGAAGTCTAATATGAGCCTTTACACAAACCTAAAAGCACGCCTATGCATTAGATAAAGAAAGGGAGGGAACAGAATGAGTCATCCAGGAACTTGAAATCCATCATTAATATTATATTCTTTATATCAAGCCTTTATTGTGAAAAGCATTTCTACAATTACTAAAAATCAAGGGTTAAATATCTTTACCCCTCAAACTATTATTCATTTATAAATTATCCCTATGAGTTATTGCATGTCATATTCAGTCGTATTAAACTACCATTCGTTAGCAAGAAGTCCATATGTTAGTCAAAATTGTGAAAAAAAAAAAGACGAAAAATATCATATAAGTTTAGAAACTAATTTTACATAATACCCTCAAAATTAAAATTTTCTTTTTGAAAAAAAAAACCTTATGGGTAGCCGAACTACCCCAATACCTAGAGGTAGTGGTTGGACCATCTCTATATGATTCAGGGTGGCCGAACCACTTTCAATAATTAGATTGGTCACCCCTAAATGTTTCAGGAGTAGTTTGCCGCAAATAAACAAAGGCTACCGCTTCAAAATTTTAAATGTATTCAAGCTATGTAAAGACCCGTCATTTTATTTTATTTTATTTTATATATATAATATATATCCTTTCTTATGTTATGAATTAAGAAGGTGAAGAATGGGGTAGGATCAAAGTCATCACAGTTTGTTTCTGTGACAACAAATTCTGAGTTCTTTGCACGATGATTTCCACACTTATTTTGAAGACCAAGACCAACACTTCCTGCCTACACACATCCAGCAACACGCACACACACAAACTGACACACTTGCGTTTGATCTTCTACAAAATCTAAGTACGTACAGCCCAATTGGAGCAAACCAGAAAATACAGGAACTACAGAGAATATAATGATGACCCAGAAGAGCAGAGAAGCAATTAACGAAATGCATTAATGAAAACAGAGCATCATACCTCACAATATTCATAAGCTCCTGCTGTTGCAATTTGCAAAGAGTGAATGGCAGTCCCCTTAGATCTCATATAAAGTAGGAGAAAAAGAAGAGCGAATGTTAAAGAATATGCTCAGCATGTCAGCATAAATAAAATGAGTAGCAAAGAATATACACTAATTCCCTGCCTCTCATGAAGTTTATTGCAAAAATGGGATGTCAGTGTCAGACGAAATTGCTCTTTTGTACAAGGTCAAGGACTCGGGAAGTCCTAAGGTACAAGCACATAAAGCTAGAGTTGCAGGATTTGTAAACGTGTGAAATACAGAGGAAACAAGCTTCTTTGAGAAACATTTTTTTTATTATTTTCTTTAAACAAAGTGTTATAAAGACAATAAGCAGTAAGCGAAAGGCAACTACTTGTAGTAAAAAAGTTTAGCGAAACTAGAACGTTTAATGACTTTAATAGGGCATATAACAGAGTAAATAATTTACTTAATCGCAACGAGAAAAAATCTTAAATTGCCGATATTGAGAACAGTCAAAGCTCTATCTCTTCACCTCTAATAGAAAACAGAATATCTTAATCTTATCAACTAAATAGAATGATAAGTTGAAGTAGACGTGAATAAAAGTCAAAGAATATCCCAACTTTATCAACCAAATGAAAAGATGAGATATAGCAAACGTGAAGTGTAGTGGACCCTATTATAAAAAAACAAAAATTCCGTAGTTTTGGCAACAATAATTTAAGTTACTTTAAATAAAAGCAAGCATGCGAAGGTTTCTTTACAAAAAATAATGATACTTTCTTATTTAACATTTTTGTATGTTGTTCTTCTATAAAAGAGCAACAACCTCTTGAAGAAAGATCATGGAGTGTTAGGACATCAAATGTCAGAACCTTTCCCAAACTCCCACCAAGGAAGGGGAAATAGGACAACGAGGAAAAATAAAAAGAAAATTGTAACTTTCTTTTGAACAGGATTAAGTGTACCCATTATATTTGGTCATTTTTGTATGCTTCAACAAGTTTTGTTGGATAATCCAAGTCCTTGATACAAAAAATATAACCGACTCAATGGAAGGTCTAATTCATGCTCCGAGCTTGGCCCATAGCCAACTTTTGTAGTTTGTAGTTTGTACCCCATTATTTCGAGGGCAGAAGTGGAACTACCCATTGAGTTGCTGCTATGGTTAATCACAGCATAATTCCCATTAATGGATTTCAATTCAGTCTTAACAGTTCAAAGTTGCTTCAAGATAGGAATGCAGCGGCTGTGAGATTTGTCATTGCTTTCTTTGTTGATCCTTTAAGAACAAGAAAACAAAAAAACAAAGCAAAGCAAATAGGCACTTAAGTCAGGGTGAACTAAGCAGGCTTGAAAACAACCTAAGAACAGGGCATATGCCATATTGACAATAGATTAAATGAAGTCTAATTGGTCAAGTTGTTGCTGCTGTAGGGGATGCCACCACATAGCTTTGTTTGATTATCAGAGAATTCATGAAGTTTCTAACGAAGGAGATAGCTTCCAATAAAGTCATAGGAAGAAAGCATTAAATATATATAGCCTCTGGCTAATCTTTCAAGTGGCACAATTTGCTGTATGAAAGCGTACAGATTAACTAATCATAAACCAATTTTCCCAGTACACGCCATCAGATAGTTCTAAAACTAAGTCACATTTAAGCGGTATAAAAAATTTCAACCAATTCCAGAGGGGGAGATCAAGGCTGACCCTCCATAGTGCTACACTCTTACATTCTTTAGTTATTTTATACTGTGAAAGAGCATACAACCCTTAGAGCCAGAACCAGAAAAGTCCAAAATTGCAGTGAAGAAGCTAGATCTAGAGAGCAATCCCACCAGATTCAGCTTCCAGATACTTGCAGATCCTCTCCATAACCTCTCTACCCTTGGCACTATTCTGCACAAATTTTTCAGCACATCGTTGCTCCACCTTTTCTGCCATTGATGCCAGTGCTGACAATGGCTTAATCTGAATGCTAGTCTCCTGCCGGCAAATAGTCCACCGATCAGGGTTATCTGGGTGAGGTTCGTACCGAATCTTCTCCACCACTTCTATGAACTTCTGGAGACTGATATTGCGTGTAGAAAGTTGCATTGATCGAGACTGGGCATCCACAACCGTTGATTCAACACAATGGCAGATATCTTGGCCGATGATTTTGCGAACGAACCATGGTCCTGGGGCATGGACGGTGATTGCTCGAGTAGTGTAAAGCTTCCCAGATTGAGGATCAAGCTTTCGGTTCAATGTGTCAACTTCAAGTATATGGGACAATGTACGCTTGTTCTCGGGGTCAGCAAACTTGCGCCAAGATGCAGAAGTAACCCGCTCCCACGGGTGCTTGTAAACGTATTCTTGAGCGTACGCTTTAACCATTACCTTCTTCTTTGTCACTCTTCACCCAGATAAAAAGAAAACAAATGAAACCTAGATAAAGAAACAAAAAGTTAGCCAACTAATGAAAACCTAAGAGCAAATGTTAAGGGATAGTTTGGTTTCTAGTTGAAAAAAAAAAAAAACAAAAAAAAAACCAAATGAATGCCAAAACACTTTTGTCAAAGAAAGAGGACCCTACAAGACCAGGAAAACCCTTTCCCTCGCATGTGTTCTATAAATCAAAGCCCAGAAATCAACCCATTCGGTTCTGCGATTTCAAATCTTTTGGTACTCAAAAAGTACTAAAACAAAAAACCTTGAAACAACAAAACCACCCAATAAACACAGAAGAGCTGGTAGATACAGATTATACAGCTTATCAAACCAGAGGCACTTGCACAACTGTGATTATCTTTGATCAATTCCTATCAGTGATGGCTTCGGAGGAAAGCCACACTTTCGCTTTGGAGTATCCAGAATACACACATAAAATGACAGAACAGTAACCATCATTCTAAACACGAATTCAAAAACATGTCAATCAACAAATACAATCTGATCATGAGCCACTACTTTAAAGTTCTTTTGTTTTTAATAAGTAATCGAGATGTATATAAAAAGCGCAAGCTACCCCAGGTACACAGGAAGAAAAAGCACCTAGCTAGATGGAGAAAAAAAAAATCGTGAAAATTATGCACAAAAGGGGAATCAAAAGCCGTTGTCCGAAGATACATAGAACTACTTGGTCATTAGGATAGTATTACAGTTTCCTTTTTCCTTTTTTCCGGCTGAACACTTTTTTTTTTTTGGATGAATCAAAACTTTTATAACCAAAATCAAACATTACATCTCTCCAGAAACTAGATACACCCCAAAAACAGGGAACACTTCACAACAAGCTCAATGCTTCAACTTGAATAACAGGAGAAAATTGAAAACCAAGCAAACAAAACAGCAGGATTATAACATCCACATTTCCAAAAGCTGGGTAGCAAGAGGAGATCTCTTGAACTTTCGGGCTGAAAACTACATTACTATTATGGTTGGATATTAGACAGTAAATATCTTTCTTTTCCCATTTTCTTCGTTTAATTAAAAAATTAAAATAATAATAATAATAAAAAGCTTCTAAATCAAGAAACATCAAACAACTCTACGTGATTTGTATTTGGTACCCAACAATAAATCTATTAATCAGTAAGAAAGCTAACCATAACCAATTTCTACTTCATTCTCCTTTATTGTTTTGGGCAGGATAGTTTATCAGATTCAATTGTTTCAGGTACAGAACAAGAAGCTGCTAAATCACCGTATATCCCAAAAACTTAAGCCGATAGGAAAGAATAATTTTAATCATTTAATTTATATTTTAACACCACAACACATTGAACACTTAATTAAAATGGAAGGTAAATTATGGAGATAAAATTTGAACTCATGAACTCTACCCCATTTATCCTAAAAGTTTAATCGGATAAGAAGAGATGAATTTAATCATTTAATTTAGTTTATATTTTATCAGTAGAAGCAGACGGTAGAGACCTTCCTCTATACTGAGGGCCTAAACAAACAAAATTATGGCCAAAAATCATAACCCAAATGGATCTCAGAAAAACATCAGAAACCCGTCATCTATTTATTTCACCCATCTCAACAGAGATTATAAAGGCAATCACCTAGCTTCAAATGCGTTTTGAATCTGCACTTTGGTCTTACAGATACCCAAGAACCCATAAATAAAATTCCCAAAAAGCAAAAACAATATAAAAATAAAAAATAAAACAGAACAGAGAAAGTCAACAACTTGAAAAGCCCAAGTTATCTAAGAAAAAAACCCATCAATATTGTAATTCATAGAAGATACAAATGTTTGCTTTCGATCTTCTTTAACTAAATAACAGTTTATACCAAAAAAAAAAAAACTGAGAGAGAGAGAGAGAGAGAGGAAACGAAGAAGATAGTTATAAATCAGAGAGTACCTCAGAGAGTTTAGCGGTAATCAGATGCCGCAGACAACGAACGAAAAGTCCAGGGATCGCAGAGCAACAAAGGAGAGGTGTTTTTTGATAATCCCAAACGATGTTTCTGTTCTACTGCGAGTACCGTTTAGAATCAGATTAAAGGACTTTGGCTGTCCTAAAAGTACAAGATGTTTAGATGGGTATAGCCAGCCCATGGGTATTCTTTATTCTATTTTCTTTCTTTTTTTTTAAAGTATGGCTCTTGGACCAGGTTGAAATTGACCATGGGCTGGCTAGCAAATAGCACCAAGAAAATGAAAGGTCCAGACCAAGCCCAATCTTCTTCTTCTTCTTCTTCTTTTTCTTTTCTCTTTTTTTCTTTTTTTTTTTTTAAGGAAAAGGTTACAAGGAATGATTGTTCTCACTCCTGATTCGAAAGGAAGATAGATCGAGTGAACAATCCTATAAACGGAAAATGGTTGGATTCCCTAACAACAGACCCAAAATGAAATACAACAATGCGGAAATATAAACAAATGTTAGAAAATAAGTCAAACAAGTGACATGGTCTTCTCAAGAGACTACACAAGGCGATTACATAAGAAAAATGAGTACAGATTAAGGCGAGTCTATATAAACTCCCGCTTAGATACAGCAACAACCACCAAAAAGAGACTGAAGTCAAATATGTACTGACATAGTTTGATGCAATGACTAAATGGTAGAGAGGTACCAATACAAATTCTTTTTCCTTTCCTATACTAAGAGAAAGCTGACGTGTTATCAAAAGTTTAGGGAAGCACTTTAGAGCCTTCACAATGAATTCTTTACTTCTAGCTATTCTCTAATTTTTTTAAAAATAAAAAATAAAAAACTCACAAAATACACCATTTTACAAACTCTCTAGTCAATGTTAAATTTAACTTTTGTAAGCAATGCTCTCTAAATGTAAAGAGTCCAAAAGTTAAAGCTAAATATTTTTTAATGTTCTTTCTCTTTCATATTTTTTCTTATTTCCTCTCAATTAAAGTAAATTTTTAATGCAAAGATTCAAAAAGTTGGTTTCATAAATGAAATAGAATATTTAGTTGAAGTACACAAATATATAGAGAGTTTGATATTTAGTGATTTTAAAAAAAATGGCTAGTTAAATCAACTAAAGTAGATTTTTAGAGTCAGATTTAAAAAATTTTAAAGAGTTCAATGTGAATACTCTTAGCTTTCTTATCCTAGTTTTATTCAAAAAAAAAAAAATGCTTTCTCTCTCTTTACCTAGCATTGATTTGAAAGAATAATTTAATGATATTCAGAAAAGATAAAGAAAGGTATTATAAGGTGTATAATTTGTCTTTGAATAAAGAAGAAAAAATAGTTTGATTTAATTTTTTAAAATAATAAAGAAAATTGCTAATAGTGCTTCGTGAATTAAGAGAGTTTTGGGTACGTACTTCAGGGCTCCTAGCAGCCCAAGCCCATTTTTATGTTGGTATTTGATTAAAAAAATAAAGGAAGGAAAAAAGAAAAGGTTAGCAATAGATGAGGTTGGGTCCAATTTGTTACGTTGTTTACTATAGAGTAGAATCCTAAACTCGGCTTTACGTTATTCCTTTAGAGATTTGCTTGCTAGGGGAGGGAGGTCTCACGCCTCCCTCCTTCCGGTCTTTCGTTCTCCATGCTCCTAAGCTTGGAGATTTTGTCCCTCTTTGGCTTTATCAGTGAATGATTTTTTTGTCCCTACCACTAGGGTAGGGTGTTTTGTTCCACCCGGGCCAGTTCAGGTGGTGGCTAGTGTTCTCCTGATCCTTTTGGGGTTGTGTAGTGTTTCTTTTGTTTTTTGTTTGTTTTTTCTTTTCTTTGGCAAGAAATCTCTAGTGGCTTTGTTGGTTTTGGAACCGGTTGTTCTTCGAGTCCCCAATGTATTTCGCCTTATCTAGTAGTGATTGGTAAAGTTTTATTTATGAGTTAGATCTATGCGTTTTTATCGGAGATCTCCTATCATGCGCTGCCTAGCTGTCTTTGACACCGCATTCCGATCCGACTGTCTCCAGCTGCGGCCGTGTCGCTATTTCCTGACCGGCACATGGCTTGCACGCGCTGGGGAACTTGCTTCCCGGATCAGCGCGTGAGGGTCATGCCTCACTTCTCAGGCCTGGTTTGTGATTGTTGGTGGTGGTTGGGTGCTGCTAGGAGTCTTGGGAGAGGGCTCGTGCATTTAAGGGTGTGCACAGGGCGAGGCGGGGCCGATTTCCGCCCTTTTTTACCCCGCCCCGCATCACTGCGGGTTGCGAAAATCGCACCCGTAGCCGCAACTGGGTTTACTGAAGCCGCAGGTTCGCGGGGGGATGCAAGGAGGTTTCTACGGGTGCGGGTTTTACGGGTTTTGCGGATTTTGGAGGGAGATCGATCTTAGTTAGAAAGGCGGAGGAGATCTGAGTCGATCTAGGAGATTAGAAGTGATTAGTGGAGGAGGAGAAGAAGAAAAAGAAAAAGACCAGTAAATGAAGAAAAAGAAGGATATGGGGCAGTAAACTAAATGAAAGACAATAACTGAAGAAGAAGAAGGATATGGGGCAATTTCATAAATGAAGCCAATAAATGAAGAAGAAGGCACGTGGACTTTTGGTTCTAGATCCTTCCGGCCTTCCTATTTTACTTCACACTTTTCACACTTTTATCATTTTTCTCCTTACAACTATATTTTTTTTTTTGTTTTGTTTTAAGAACTTATGTAAATAAACCCACACTGCAACGCAAGTCTGCCAAGTCGCATGGGTATTTGTTCAAAACAGCTGTAAGCCACTTTCCTGTAACCAACGCATGGCTTCTAGCTGTAGGCTATTTTGACCAGAGACTGCCACGTACCCTTCTTTCTAGTTCTAGAGCCTTCTATAATTTTCTCTGCAAGCCCTTCTCTTTTCATTTCTTTAGTCGTCTTCTTCCTCAAAGTTAGATAACGAAGAGAAGATCAGAACATAAGCTGAACAAACTCAACGAAGAGTGAAGAGAAGAGCAAAGAAGAGAAGAACAAAGAAGACTTTGGAGGCTGCGGCGTAGAGAAGAATGAAGAAGACTGCGTTTTTGTTTTGTTTTTTTTTTTTTCTCCTTGCTGCGGCGCAATGGGGGGGAGGGGTTAGGGTTTTTTGTTCAAATTTGTTGTATAAGTATAAGATGCAGGGTGGGGCGGGGACCCGGGGATTTTTCATCATGCGACCCGAGACCCGCCCCTCCCCGCACGGTTTGAGGAAAACTCAAACCGTGACCTCACAAAACAACATGAAAACCAAAAATCATGGGGCGGTTGGTGCGGGTCGGTGCGGATCCACAGGTATTTGCCCACCCCTACGTGCATTGTCCGTGCCGACTCAGGCGATGGTTGGCTCTTTTTCCGACGATGGCAGTGGATGTTTTTTTGTTTGGTTTTTGTACATTCTTTCTTTTCATAGTGTATCATTGCAATAGACTGATTTTGTATGGGCTTTTAGGTGGCTTTTTGCTAGACCATGCCTCTTATCTTTAGATGGGTTTGTTTTTTGGAAGCCCAAATGTAAGTTCATGTCTTATTAGTCTATTGTATTTGATAGCTGCTTTAAATCAAGTTTTATCCTGACTTAGTGGGTGGAGATTCTTCATCTCTGGTCACTGTGATGGCCTTTGAGCTGTGCTTTCGCCTTCGGACGATAAATTCATTTTCTGTTTTTAATCTTGTATTTGTGATGTCCTTTAGATCATTGTAATCCCCTTTTGGGGCTGTTCTCTTCTAATGAAGGTGATGTTTCAAACTGTTCAAAAAAAAAAAAAAAAGAATCGTGACCCTGAAAAGAGAATTGGTGGGCATGGAATGCATACCTTATCTCACAAATTAAGGAATGGAATCAGGATATTTTATCGAGAAATGCTATAACTCATTCTTGTGTCTTTCTAAAGTATTTCTATGTTAACATAGCATTCTATATTTTTTAATAAAAACATGAGAAAAAAAATGAAGCTGTAGTTTTTCTTTATTAAAAATAGGATGTCATGTCAGTATAGAAAGATCCAAAAATGACACTAGAAAGAACTCTAACTTTCCTCTATATATATGTGTGTGTGTCAAAGTATGAATAAGGAGTTAAGCCCTACTTTTAAGCATCTATGTATATAACTTAATAAAAAATAAAAAATAAAGATATATGATCGATTTTGAAAAGCAACATTGGTTTCGTCCATGGCCTAAAAATCGTTGGGCCAAGCTGACAAATCGGATGAATTGGATCCTTGAATGACGCGCATGAGCGCGTTGGCATGTATAGCATGTGTATCTGACACGCTGGAAGATTGTCGGCACATGGCAGCGCTCGGCACGTGGGAGCACCAGCAGAAACTTTTGGATGCTTGTGGGGGCGTGTGGGTGCTCAGATGGCAGTGATCTCTTTTGTTCTGGGACGGCCGTCGTAAGATTTGTCGAAAGGCGCCATGCACCACTAAGGCAATTGGCCGAGCTTGGCGGCATGTGGCTACACAAACAGAAGCTTTGAATATAATATTTTTTTTATATACTTCTTTTCATTTTATTTTATTTTCATTTTTATATACTTCTTTTCATTTTAAGCTACTTATACACCTATGGAAACAATAATTTGAATATTTGTGTCACTATGTTAAGCAATGTATTGGTGTATAACCTTTAACCGGCCTATACTAAAAGTGCAATGAATATGTCTTTAAGTTTTACAATTAAATTATCATGAAGGATTCGGCGCATAATGCGAGTTAAAGGCCAGTAATATATAACAATATTCTTAAAACTTCTAATTTTGACGTAATATATATAATATTGTAACTCGCCCTTACGAAAAGTATCATTTTGTTTAGAGTTGCAACCTGAGTCAGATTATAACATTGAAGTGGACAGAATCTGTCATTTGTCTTACGTGACAAAGAACAATATATACGCAATACATAAATAATAAGGTTGCTACTTAAAAGCATCCATAGTGGGTTATTCAAATTTTTTCCAAAATTTAGCTTAAAATATAAAAAAACTTTTGTTATTTGAAGTACTACTTAATTTTAACAAATTTCATACATCAAACTCTCCAAATATTTCTCTATTTCAACTATATATTACTTCTTACAAATGAGGAGGGAATAAAAGTGAAAAGAGAGAGAAATGATTAAATATTCAATAGCTCACGAAATTTGTCAGCTAAATTTGAAGTGAAATTCTGACAATAGCTGAAATAGAGAAATTATAGAGTTTGTTGAAGTTAACTTTTTTGATTTTTTTCACCAAATTTTAGTGAAAATTTTGAAGTAAGAGAGCTCAGTATAGATGCTCTTAGGAGAGAAGTGTAATTTATCCAACGCAAAAACAAAATCAACGCAAAAGTAGAACACCAAAATGCAATTACTAAAATTGAATCTCTACAACTAGCCAACAAGACTGCGTTTTGATGAGAAATAATCCTATGACATATAATCATCCCCAAAAGGAACTTAGAGAACGAAAAAATGAATCCTTTATGAAGGGTAAAACTCGAAATATAAAAATGATAAAAATGTCAATACAGTCACTTAAAGTAGAAATTCATATATAGTACTCCTATCCATGATCCAAAAATTTAGCAATATGGGTACTCTTCTGCATACAAAATTTGGGTCATCATACTTCAACTCATCATCATCATAAAGTCATGACATGGTAGAAAAAGAGGACCCTCTGGATCGGATTTGGCCCAGGTGATTAGAGTCAGTTTTTCAGTAAAGTCAATAGCAAAAACCCTCAACAACAATGATCGAGCGAATTGCTTGAACAAAATAAAACTCAAAGCCTTGCTCCTTGGGGTTTGCTGCAGTGAAACTCAACTCCTATCACTTAAAACATTCAAAACGAAAAAAAGAAAAAAAAAAAAGAAAAAACAAAGAAGCACATGCAGCAAATTGTTCCCTACCATCTTTCTTCCAAACATCTCAGTCATTCCACATTGAGAAAACATTAGGATTCGATCCCTGAGCAGAGTCCCCCGACCATCCCCCATAACTCGCGGAAGGCATATCGTAGTCAACCTTCACGAGTGCAAGTTCATCGGCCGATCCCACTGCATTTCCCGGTGTTGAATTAGGAGCCATGGAGAGCCCATTCCCCAGATATCCTCCACTATTCTCCATCACAGATGACGAAGGACCCATGTTCATCAAACCCTGAAGCAAAGCTGGATGGTTCTGAAGGTAACCGTTGTAAAACTGGGAGTTCTGGTGAAGATAATTAGAACTCGCAGATTGCTGGTGTAAATGGAGCTGTGTTTGGATGTAACTTTGGTATGAAGGGTCTTGCGTGTACTGGTGAGAAATCTCTGGGTTTTGTAGGGTAAGTAAAGGTTGTTGTGGTTGAGGATCAAACGGCTGTTGTTGCTGCATTAGAGGGAATGCTTGTAATCTGCTAGAGCCGCCGCTTGAACTGCCGTATTGAAAGCCGGCCGAGCCAAGGGCGATCATTTCTTCCCGTTTTCTTGAAGACTCGATGGCTTGAGCCTCCTTTAACCTTTTGGCAGCTCCTCCGCCAATGGGGAGAGTGTTGCTTTCGAGAATGCTCTTCACGTCGTAACGATTCATGTCAAAGTTTGTGACTGCATTTAACCCTCTAAACTTTATTGCCGCAATGTCATATGCTTCTGCCGCTTCCTCCTCGGTACCTATATTATATTCAAAATAATTTGTAGTGAAATCTTTGGTTCAACTTTTTTTATTCTTCAATATTTTTAATTAAGGGAATCAACTTATATGAGCTTTCTTATCATATATGAGTAAAGCTATTTAATAGACAATTATATAATTAGAATAAGGTCAGTAAAATTTAGTATTTTCATTAACAATGGCGCTCAAAAAAGAAAATTTAAGTATTCATTTTTATTATCACCTCATCTTATTTGTATAGTAATCTACAAAATAACATTTTTCATTGAGTACTTATATATTATCAGATGTAACTACAAGTTCTTCGGGTTGAGGCATAAAAACTAATTTTTATACTTATATTTGTTTTTAAAGTTCCAATGAGTACATGGAGATGAAATGACTTACTGAAAGTTCCTAGATAAAGATCTTTGTTTCCTGCAACTCTGCCAATCCTCGCTTGCCATCTTCCATGTTGGTGATGCCTGCTTAAACATGTTGCCATGAGAAATCGGGGAGAGAAAGAGAGAGAGAGAGAGAGATTTTAGTACCTTGTAACACCGCGATACATGGATGCGCCCCTAGAGAAGCCACTACTCTTTCTGAAATATATCACCAACAGAAGAAAATAAAGAACTTAGTTGTTCTACTTTGCATGGTTGTTCTAAACACCAAAAATGTAGTAAATTAGTAAATCTGTGCTGCTATGAGCTAATAAATTCCATCTCTTACCTTCGAATCGAGGCCACAAATTCCTGTCTTGTCATGTGCTTCATGTCCTCCAATTCCTTCTCATAGTTACTGATCTGCAACAGCGCCATTGAAATCAGTATCCAAGAGTTTTGTGTCATTAATTAACATATATAGACATGGCAGCATATATAAACTTACTGGAAAATTGGTAGTGGTGGATGTTCCCCAGTACTTCAGTGCAGCAAGATCATAGGCCCTAGCTGCTTTCTCTTCTTTGTCATACCCTCCTACACACACACAAAAAAAAAAAAAAAAAACCTATATGTTCAGCAAATGTTTTTTTTCTTTTTTCTTTTTTTATTTATAGATAAATGTTTTTTCTTTTCAAATACAAAGAAAGTATCAAATTAAAGAAGTGAAGAGATCGAGAGAACCGTACTCACCCAAATAAACTGCAAGAGAAGATGCAAACAAAGAGAACATCATGAAATTAGTGACGCTCGAAATCTTGATTGGATGAGGCAGAAAAGGAAAAAGAAAAACAATATACCCAAATAAATTTTAAGGTTTACCTTGGCGACCTTTCCTTGATTGCCCTTCCCTTCTACAACTATTATCCCAAAGATGAGCTTCATACCTTCCCGTCCATCTATGCCTATATTAATTTGCCCAAAATAACCATGCATAGTTAAAACTTGTAATCAGCTCTTATAAAAAAGAAAAACTAAGGAATAATTTTTACCGTCACCAGTAAATACAGTCATATAACAATCTATTTAGTAGATCGTATTATTCAAGAAACATTGAAATATGAGGAGGAGATGCAAGTGAAACTGCCAACCTTGTTACACCACGATATATTGAAGTTCTTTGCCCAAATGTATCCAAAGTTCTTCTAGGGGCTGCTTCAACAGTATTTGCACTATTATCGCCACTTGTTTCACAAGTACTCGACCCTTTACCACTCCCCATAGACAATGTCAACGACTGCAAATTATTCGCATTCTCTTGAAATTCATAATTATTAGAGGTGGCTACCAGAGTGTTTTCCACTGGCACTAGACTGTTGTTTTGGAATAGATAATCAGAATCATTTGCCTGAATTTCATTGAGGGCAACAAGATCTGACTGATTCTCAGATTTGCTCACGCCTAGAAAATCAGCCACCTTCGGAACTTCACTGCTGCCGTGGGTATTGATCAGATTCCACTCTGCATATTTACAAAATAAGAGAGAGAGAGAGAGAGAGAGAGAGAGAGAGAGAGAGAGAGAGAGAGAGAGAGAGAGAGAGAGAGAAGAGGAAAGAGAAACGTACCTTGGCTATGGAATGGGTTGACCATATTATGATCATTCACTAACCCTAGAGAAAATTGATGAGACTGAGTTGTTTGGAGATGTGGAGGTAAGGAAGAGTGAGTGGGCGAAAGAGGAAAGGAAAGCCAGTTGTTTGAATTCATGGATCCCATATTCTTTGATCACTATGTTTGTTCTTAATTCAGCAAATCAAGAATCTCCTGCAAGTAACAAAATAGAATTAGAATAGACATGGAGCAATAAATACTTGGGGAAAAGAAAGACAGCAGTAAGAGGAAGAACTCTTATGCGTCTGACCAAGACTAGGGTTTGCAGCAGTGCTCAAGACCCTCTCTCTCTCACTCTCTCTCAACTCTATGCTTAAGAGAAAGGAGGAGAAGAGGAGGCTGAAAAGAGAAAACCTTGAGTAAGGTACATAGTACTTAAATTGCCCAAATGGGTTAGCTGCTCCTTTCTAACCCCTTTTGCAAAGGTCTCTTTTGGGCGGTCTAACTCTCTTCACTATATCCCAACGCTTCAAACAATGTCATATTCTATTAGGATAATTGTGAAGAAATAAATGTAATTTAGCAAATTGTTAAACGATTTATATATGATTATTGATATAATAGTGAAAATAAAAATATTATTAGCCTGATAAGCATTTGTAAAAAAGATAACAAAAAATTTAAAAACCAGTTTTTACATATTATTATACCATCTCAATCTTATAGCAGTAATATTACTGGTTGTAAATATTATTATTCAAACAATAATATGAAGTACACGAGTGTCATACTAAACTATAAGTTGAACTTTCTTCAGTCTTTGTACTGAGACAGACCCACAATTCCAACTGGAAAAATCCAACCCCACCCCTCTCTCTCTCTCTACCCACTTGGTTTATTGGAACCCTCGTCCTCGTTCTCTGCAATAAATGACCCCCCAATGCCCAGCATTCCCACACTCTGCAAATCATCTCAGGCTCAAATATTGACACTCTACGTAAAGTTACCGACCTCTTTCTTTCTTAATTTCTCTATCTTATCTTCAAGTTCAGAGCAGCTAGATGGTAGCAGACGATCAAACCCACTAACCACAGAAGATCTCTCAAATGGGTGCTCACCAAAGAACCCAATTTGTGGATCCCCGAGTCCTGCATGTGTTAAAGATGAATGTGTACGGACATGCAATATTATATACGAAAAATCCGACATATTAAATAATTAAAGTACTGGAGAAAGAGTAAGAACGACTCCTGTTCAAATAACACCAACTCTGTCCAATATAAAAAAAGAATACGAAAAGAGATTAAGAAAGATTGAAGGATTTCGTTTGGTTCCCCCAAGTAGAAATCTGTTGACCAGCTAATCGATTTTCGCACCCGTCAAAAGGTGAAAGCAAATTAAAATTAATTTAAAAAATGCCTGTATAACTTATTCATCTATAAAAATAATGTTTTATATCTCCTGTCCATTACACTAGAAACTTGTATAATGCTTTCTGTCATCCAGTTAGTCCAACAAGCCTGAAAATATTGAAAAACCTAACCAACAAAAATGACTCCAACTTAACCCACCATTAAAAAAGTTATCCTGCTATACTATCCAACTTTTTTTTTTTGGATGAATATATATACTATCTAACTTTCACTAGTTTATGTGGCTAGTATACTATCCAACTTTCACTAGCCATGCACATACACCTTTTACATGTACAATGGCATGTCTTATAGTCTATCCCAGAGAAATTATACAAGTCAATTTACATATATAATCAACTATTGCTTGCTAATTACGCATATTTTGATATAGACAAGAGCATATCGTTGAAATGATCTTAGTCTAGATCATTTCTAGCAATTAAATACTCGATCTATTGATCCAATTCTCATAAAATTGCTGCTTTCATTCATCTGAAACTTTTGTTTGCTCTACAGAAAGTATATATCTCAGTTGCATGTGTCTTTATTGGCATGTGTGTTATATATGTATATAATAAACACCCACAATTGTCTCATCACACACACACACACAGAGATATATATATATATATATATATATAAAGCAGTAGCAAATACAAAATAATACCACCCGCATGCATCCATGATACTACTTTAAAATTTCTTTCTTCTACTGGTGATCAGAGAGAGAGGGGGAGTAAGGCTGCCGCAAAAGAATTTATTCTTTTTCAGGGGTTTTGGATTTGTGAATTTTACACATGACTCAGATCAATTTTTTTTTTTCTTTTTCTTTTTCTTTTCGGGCAATGGATCTTTGTTTCATCATTTTCAAAATGAACTCGTCAGGGTTTTCAGACTATATATGTACTTACTAGGGAACCAAAACTAAGAATCTGAACACAAATGAATAAACAAAACAGTTAATTACAAAAAAAGAAACAAAAGAAACAAATCAAATCACCTGTGTCATTATATAAATATATGCATGGCATAGTTCCCGCCAAATTCTTGAACATTAATAAAAGGCTACGTTGACTAAACTGCACCACATTAAGGAGGCACAACCCACGTCTCTCGCTTTCTTTAACCTTTTCAACTGCAAAACCTCTAAACAATCAGAACCCTAGAAGAACTATACACAAATAAGAAGAAGAAGAAGAAGAAGAAGAAGAAGAAGAAGAAGCAGAAACCCCATAACTTGTCGAAAACGAAATAAATAAATAAATAAAAAATTACAAACACTGCAAGTAACAAAAACTGATAAAGAAGTTAAAACAAAATATAATATTTGACTGTGCAAACCCTAGCAGTTACGAAAAAAGAATAAGAAAAAAAAAATCTGTACCGAGAAACCATGGATCTCTCTCTCAGTCTCTCTCACACACACAAAATTTTGTTCTTGAAAGACGAAAATGCATTTGCAGGGGTTGTGCGTGGGGATTCGCCACCGGCCATTTGCGGTAAGAGATCATTTAATAAGAGAACTCACGTCGTTTCAGGTTCAGAGACCAAATTCGGAGGAATGTGACTGACACGTGTCAGTTCCTTTCCGGCTTTTGGCTTGAAAGCTGCTGCCAGGCGGACCAATTATCCGGTTTGCATGCTTCCACAAAGAAACACAACCAAGAAATGAACTTTGACCATACTATGACCATGAAGCCAATTAATTAATGGTATTAAGTCTTATTAGTATATTGCCCTCTGTCTCCTTAATTAAACTCTTATTAAAAAAAAAAAAAACCACACAAAAACCCTTATTTACTGATATTGCCTTTGGTAATTAGGTTGTTTCTGGAGTGAAGAAGATATATTGTACAAAGAAGACAGTCTTTAATCAAGATAAAGACCATGAATTTAGATTCAGTGTTGTTAGCGGTATTATAAGTTTTGCTACAAGTTGTTAATTACAAATTAACGTGATAGTTTATATGGCGTGTATTATGTTAACCATCATGAGATAGTCTTTGTGACATTTGTAACATTTATAAATTGATTGTGTCAGTTTACGTGCATGACATATATCATATCAACCAGGCACATGACCATCCATGTGACACCCATCTAGAAATTCCGTAAACTCGTAAGAAAATTGTAATAGATCGACCGTATAATACCTCAACTATTTTTCATTTAGAATATCATATATGAATATTGATAAACATATATATAAGACTTCAACAATTAATCGTATCGTCCAATATTCCATGTTTCCTTCCTAGCTATTGTTTGGCTACTATACATATATGTAACATCATCAGATCAACTTGTCCAGAAGAAAAAAGGAAAAAGGAAACGACGATATATAAGAAGAGTAGGAGAGAAAGTCATTGTGTAAATGCAATGAAGAAATGAGGGTATTTTAGGGCAAAGGAGTTCACGAGAATCTAGAGAAAAATTGAGGGTTTCCAGGAGGTGGGAGGAACCGCCGGGAAAGTGCTCGTGTCGCCTCGAAATGAAGGACTTGAAAAGGCAAATTAAGGAAAATGTATTTCTGCGAAGCCCTTGTTTTCTTCTACAAACCCTAGTTAGCTAGGGTTAGGGTTAGGGTTAGGGTTATGGTTTAGAGTAGTCTGAGTAGAGTTTAGGGTTGTTTGGAAACATACAGTAAAAAAGATTGGAACATTGTCTGGCACTCTTGACTTTTGTTCATTATGGATCAGCTGCCAGCAATATTGACATTGACGGATTCCGGATACTACACGCTAATTTAGTGGATAGACGTTAAAAATAAGGAAAAGGGTTGTGGCCTTGTGGGTTTAGCATTTCCCTAAAAATAAATGCCTACCTAAAACCTCTGTATATATACGAACAAGGAAGAGACAATCCTTTTTTTTTGTTTTGTTTTTTTTTTTTTTTTTTAAGAAAGAGACAATATTGCCAGCATATATAATATTATTTAGTTTTTTTTAATCCTATATAATTGGAATGAGAAATGATTTTTGCACATTAATTGTACATCTTTTGTACATCACGTTTTTAAATTAATCATTGGATTCGTAGGACTTACAAGGATGCACATGTTGGTCCTACAGATCCAATGGTTGATTTAAAAAAGTGATTTACAAAAGATGTACAAATGATGTGCATGTAACATATCTCAATTGGAATTTATCTACTATTGATCAGTATATGTACGGACAGATTACTTTTTCTTTTCTTTTCTTTTTCTTTTCTAGTAAAAAGGGTGATTAGAGTTGTTTCTCTACTTCGAAAAGAAGATTATAGTAATATTTACTCGCTAAAACTCTAACCAGAGAGGTTTAAACAGCTTGCAAAAGCAGGAGATCCCAATTCCCATACTCTCTTAAACCAATTAGAAACGATAAGTTTACAACTTTTATAAAAATTTTGCATAAAAATTTAAAATAAATACTCTATTGGTACTTGAGTTTTAAGCATTTTTTAATTTAGCACCTTAGTTTTGTTTTGTATCATAGATAGTACCTGAATTAGGGATAAAAACTCATTTGGTATCTCTATTAGATTTTTCGTCCAAATTTTAATAGCTTGCCACGTGTGAACGGCTGAGTTTGACATGTGGCACTATCTAAAAAAAATTAAAAAAATTAAAAAAAAATTAAAAAGAAAAAGAAAAAAAGAGAGTGGTGGCCAAGCTAAGCCACCCCCTTGGCCACCATGGGGGTGGATGGGTGGTGGTTCGGCCACCCCATGACAGGAATAAATATATATATATATATATATGGGTTTTGACCATTGGAAGTGGACGAACCACCCACATGAGCTACGGGAGTGGTTCGGCCACCTCAAATGGCCAAAACCCATTAAAAAAATTTGAGGGTTTGCCCATAGAGGTGGCTGAACCACCCCTAAGGGCCCAAAACCTTTTTCTTTTTTTTTGCCATGGGTGGTGGTTCAACCACCCCCATGGTGGCTGTTCTTTCTCTTTTTTATTTTTTTTCAATTTTTAATTATTTTTTATAGATTTTATATATATATATAGTGCCTCATGTCAACCTCGAACCGTTAAAATTTGGACATAAAATCTAACAGAGGTACCAAATGAGTTTTTACCCATAATTTAGATACCACATATGATACAAAACAAAACTGAGGTATTAAATTTAAAAACACTTAAAACTCAGGTACCAATGAAGTATTTAACCCTAAAAATTTTAACAACTTTTTTTTCAAACTAACTATTTGATCTCTTTTTTTTACATGTAGGTCCTATATATCTAATTGTTGATTTTAAAAAGATTGTTGAAATTGTCCAGACGTATAGAAGTTGTAAATGTATAATATATCTAAACGAATTAAGGTGAGTCATAACTTGATATCCGACCAATGAAAAAGCCACAGGAACCAATGGGGCCATGACCTCCACAAAAAAAAAAAAAAAAAATACAAAATAAAAAATAAATAAATAATTATGTGTGATGATATAGAAGGTAATTAAGGGTTGTAAGTAAGATGAGTGCCTAGTGTGTTTTGCATTACGAATTCGCATACCAAAAGTATGATTTTAAACCAAATCGCGTAAAATAGATCGTTTGAAATTGCATTTTTTTTAAAAATTACGATTTGAAAACATAGAAAAATCTGTGTTTTCAAAAAAATCACAGGCAAGTGAATGTTTTTAAAGGCGAAATTACAATTTTAAAAGTCAAATTACAATTTTGTCAAATATTTAACTTCGTTTTTAAAACTTATGTTTTCAAATCGCACATTTTAAAATCGCATACAAATCCAAAGGAACTTTTCTTTAATACATATTTCTAATGAATCTATACATACACACACACAATATATATATATATATATATATATAGAGAGAGAGAGAGAGAGAGAGAGAGAGAGAGAGAGAGAGACTATTTTTGACACGTTTGCAATGAAATACCATTGGCTTCCATTTTGCAGTTTTTCTTTGTCGTATGTGGAATTGGCTTTGACGATTTGGAAATTCACATACTTAATTGCATCACCTCTTCATGTTTTTTTCTTCTTCTTCTTCTTCTTCTTTTTTTCAAGTTTAACATATTTATCCTCATTCAAAATATTTAAAAGAAAAGTTACTGAGAAGTTTAATTTATATTTGATATGCGATGATTTTAGTTCTCTAAAATAACATAGATTGCAATTTTAGATTTTTTTTTTTTTTTATATTTTTGTTTCTCTTTGTGCTCAAGCCTACATATTACCTTACAAATTCATCCATCTTCCCGTCTCTACCACTGGACCCAGTCCCACCAAGACATTATTAGGACTTGATTAGTCCGTGTTTCACCAATAAACCATGAGCGTGCCATGAGTTGATCGAACACAAGTCTTAATTAGCTAGTGCCTGCATGCCAAAACTACATGGGGATCGGACAAGCCTAAGGACCTGAACCAGCCGGCCGGCACCACCCTTGGTGCCTTAGTGGTGTATGGATAAATATGGTTTGGTACGGTTGAGTGATCGATCACTCGGGACCAACGTAACAGTATTGTTGATGAAAGTTTTCAGATGTGCTAACATGTTGTTCATTGATTGGGTCTTTAATTGAGGAAAACTCGATTTGCAAAACAGCAAAGGATCGCCAAGGGTTGGCCGGTGGCGCCTCCTCCGACAATCAAGTCAGCAAGAATCTTAATGGTATGGAGGAGTAAATGAAATTGCAAACGTTAGTTTACTTGAGTTAATGCTTTCTTTATATATGGTATACCCCCTGTTGTGCTGTCTCTCCTAGGCCTCAAGATATGTGGGATCTTTTTATTAAATGCTAGCACGCGCTGATTATCATGAAGGCGGCGACTAGATAGTACTTATTAAGCCTTGACATGGTTCAAAGGAGATAAGTCAGCGTGGGAGGTAGACATTTCTCCCGTGCAACAGCTTATTTTGACTAATCAAGGACAGAGTACAATAAATACTTATGATACTAATAAATAAGGGGAATCGTGAGCATTTAATGTCCTTTCCTTTTATCCCTTCCTCATCCTTACCAGCAATCTCGAACCTCTAACCCCGGACTTGACATCCAAGGTTCCAAATTCCACGGGTTCCCAAGGACGTTCGAACTAACTTGTCTAACTTGTTGCTTTTCCACGTGTCCCGGCCCTAATGATCCGTCATGGCCGGTCAACCCACTTTCCGATTAGGAGCTCTATTCCCTAAGTCAGAGAGTCGGGGAGTAGGATTTCCCCCAACAAGTACGTTGACAGGTTGCTGGTTTATCAGGGTGGCTTTTGAAGCATCCGGGATGAAAATTGCTCATCTTCAATGCCATCGTATAGCTTATGCCAAATGTATAGCAGTTCATCAAACATAGGCTAACCATTTTGAAAGCTAGGCATGTAGACGGACAGGAACCCAAGCACTGGACATTCAAATATAGCTACTATGATCACCTGCTAGCCAAAGCCAACCAAGAGATGAAAGTAACAAATCGGAAAAACTTCACTTTCCACCCGGCTCTAGAACTGTCATGACTTTTGTAATGTCGTACTCAAACTATCAAAACAAAGTCGTTGCAAAGTGGGTGGTCGATATTTCAATCTCTTTTAATTCCCTCTAACTGTAGGGATTTTTGGTTAACAAAAATTTAAAACAGGTAGTAACCAAACCGCGTTTTTCCATCTGCCAACCATATATATATTCTTCACATACGTACATGAATTAAGGAAAATAAATAATGTCATAATTAAGTTTCATGTTTTCCACAATATATTCTCTCATCTTGAAACGAGGCTACCCCAATATGGTAATTAATGTCACTAATCACTATCGTTTGCGCTTCATAAATAAAACTTGCAACTGATCGATCATTTAGATAGCCAAGACTGCCGGCGGGTAGCTTCAAAACCATTCATGCACTGCCCTAAATCACTAGAATCTAGACATTCTTATTCTAAGAACCTCCTCAACTATATATATATATATATATATATATATATATATATATATATATATATATATATATATATATATATATATATATATATATATATATATCTTGAAGCCCAACAGGCTGCCAATTACCCTTTTTTAATTACACTTGTATTTAATAAACAGAAACCGAGTATATATATATACATGCGCGCAAGAGAAGGGAGACTGCATCCTTTTGTTTTGCTGGCTTGATAGGAGAATGAATAGCGCTGGCTTGTAATGATCGATGCATATTATTGACCCCTTTGGTAGGGATATATACTAAAACTAATTATTTCTAAAGACACTAAGACGTACAGTAAATCATATATATATATTCTTACCTCCTTCATATGCATAGTGTAAAATCTTTAAGGAGATTCGGAAAATTCTCTTCAATCTAGCACCCAATTGGTAATTTCAATGAATTCTAATGGCCGGAGGGGGAATATTGCAAATCGAGTGATAAATTGGTAGAATACGTTGCAAAAATTAAAACATTGTAAGAGACATTATAAATTGGGTGGTAAATTGAAGGAAATAAGTGTAGTTTCCCAATTAATCTTTAAAGTAAATGAAAAATGAAGCAACAAACAAATCGATCGCTTGAAGAACAACTTAACATGATCTTAAAATACACAAATTAATACATTGCTCAAATGTAATGAAATAACTTAATTCATATCAAGTGGCCACAAATTAAAGAGATAATTGATATATATATATATATACAACAATATAATATATAAGATAAAAAGTCTATATCCAAAGTACATGCAGTTCATCTAGATGTGAGCTTTAATTCATGATTACCAACAACGATAGGTGCTTTCATCTCGATACAAATGTTGCGATGATTACTCAATTAAATTTGTAAATAATTAAATGAGTTTTTGATTCAGGTGGCCAAAACTAACCATCAAGAATATTAGTTCAAGAGCATCCAAAGTTCCAAACAACAATATTGTCGATAGGCATGTGGCCTGTTGGTGCTTAATGTTGGGTGCCACGTCTCCATACCTTCATTAATAAAGAAGCTAGAAGAAGAAAAAATGTCTGCCACTATACACCAAGTGGTATTATATATATATAATAAATAATATTATTATTTATTATGATTTGAGAGAGAGAAGAAGAAGAAGAAAGAAAAATGTGTTCATCTAGACAACCGGCCACTTGGAAACTCTATCGATAAGGGGATTGAGCTTCTCAATTTCGATTCACAGAAAATGAACATGAATGATCGATTATATGTGTTATTATTAAAAGAATAGGATATTAAAGCTTTAGGGCATGTGCATGGCATTGTCTTGTTTTCTGCAAAGCATATAACATAAAATAAGAAGTATATATGCATTAGAAATGGTATTGACATCCAAGGATCCTAGATTGGAGGGAGCAAAAAATCTTTCTCAAATTTGACTTTGTTCATTGATTGATTCACTAGGATTTCTTCTGATCCTTTTTTTTTTTTTTTTTCTAAATAATTTGTTTATAATACAAACGAGTGACCACAATCATTAAAACCCAATAGGGGCGAGAAAATGATTATATATATAACCTTCCGTTTTGCATCTATTACACAAATTTTAAAACAATTACTCTTAACTCTCAGACTTTGAATGCACTTTTTTTTTTTTCTTTTGATAACGAGGTGAACGTCATATGCATGGCTTACCAACCGGATGTAAACTCCGGATGCCTGCATCAGTCATAAATTTAATAGTGATTTTAAAAATTATATCAATTTTGAAAGAACAAAATGACCGAATACAAGAGTAATATGTAGCATTACTCCAGCTCTTTACTTTTTTCTTTTCTTTTTTTTCTTTTTTTTTTGACATGCCCACACAAATGGGGGAGGAGGGATTCGAGCTAGTAACATCCACTTCATAAGGCGTGGTTCTCAGCCGATTAAGCTACCCCTTGGGAACTCCAGCTCTTTACTCTTAAATATCAAGTAAGTCGCGTGATTTCTTACTGTGAAAACTTGAACCAAGAGCTCTCAACTGGAAGATGGTAACCCCAACCAATCAATCGATCTACACTCCGTCCTTTGCTATATAGCTACACGCAACAACTCGTTTGAGAAACGACTTGAACAAAATTACATCCTTTTTTAAGGAATGAGATTTTGTTCACAATATCTGACGCTATAAAAGTAGCTTAAATAAGGCATTTAGGCCTCGTTTAGTTCGCAGAATAGCCATTTCATTAAAAAAATAAATAGCTATTCTTGAGAATAAAAAGTGATGGAATTAAATAGCTATTTTTATTCTTTTGTTTGGTAATAACTCACACATTTTAATCGAAACTCAAAAAGAACTACTAAAAAACCCTACATTATTAACTTTTTAAAAAAAAAAAAAAATATATCAAACTAAAAAAACCAAAAAAAAAAAATAAATTAAAATAAACTGTTATGGCCGTGGCCATCCCCGAAGCTCATCGGAAGAGAACTGAGCCACCCCCAGTTGCTGCGACCACCCCCGGAACGCCTTAGTGGTCTCCCCAAGGCATTCCGGGGGTGGTGCAACCCTCCACAATGGTTGGTCGACCATCCTTCGGGGTTTAGTTTTACTTCTCTTTTTCTTTTCTTTTTAAAAAAAAAAAAAAAAGAATTGAAAGAAAATAAAAAATGAGCCTTTTTTTTGGAAAAATGTCAGTCTTTACCCCAAGAAATAGCTATTCCTCTCATTGTTTTTGAGGAATATGTAGTCCTCTTTGTAAGAGAATAGCTATTCCAATGGGAATAGTTATTCCATGGAATAGACCCCTACCAAACTAAAGAATATAGGAATAACCATTTCATTCCAAGAGTCTATTCCGCAAACGAAACAGAACCTTAATCTGGGATTAAAACTGTGCTCTTCAAGTGCTTAAACTACATTAATTTTTTTTCATGTTATTCTTTATATTTGTCATTTCAAAAATTAAAATTTGGGGGAATCAATTTATCAATATACCCAAATCTAAGACCCTGATATATATTATGCATTTTAAGGACAAAATTGCTTACAAAAAAATTATAACCATGCACAAACCATATTCAGGACGTATCCATATACACAAAGATCAATCACAATAAGTGGTCTATTATAAATGTTGTACCAAAATAGTTATGACTTGTAGCGAAATTCAAAATACAGAAATAAGGGAGTTCATTTATAGTCTCCTACCAACAAAAAAAAAAAAAAAAAAACATGTGGTCCATAATTCAACATGAATAGCATACAACTTTCATATTCTGTCTAAGCCGAACTGCCAGCAGCATTTCAACATCTGCCTTAGTCAAATAATTACATTAAAAACAAAATTCATCACATTATGATACATTTAAGAGAAAATTATATGCTAGTTAATAAATAAACAAACATGTATTAATGAACTTCACACATATATCTATACCTGAAAAGCGAAAAGGGAGTGTTAATGGGGCTGTTTTTATTCTTATATATAATGAATGAGAAGTAAAGGTTTTGAAGTGGGACTAATCAAAAAAAAAAAAAAAAAAAAGGTTTTGAAGTGGGATAAAACCATGACAAATAATTTTTTTCCAATCAAAATCTGCCGTCATCATCATCCCCCTCCATACCAACAGAGTTAGCACTATATATAATACTAGATAATGTAAAATTCATTGAAAAACTCAAATGATATTAGTAACTAATGAGAGTGGCCTATTGTTAGCTCTTAAGAATGCACCAAGCTACATTTAACAACAAATAAATATACACATAACTACCCTTACAATACTGCTAAATATTACATCAATTCAACACAATGCATTTCTTTTTTTGATAGGTAACCAAAACTCAAAAAGGCTCAGACACGCACAAACGCAGTCATCAGAGAGCAGCACGCGTGCGTGCGTGCAATTGCTCTTGGTCCACTATCGAACAACATAACTCAGAATCGAGAAATGTAATTTGTCATCATAGCCTCGTATTTGTCAAAATATTAAAGATTAATTCCAAAAAGCAAAATAAGCCACGAGAATCAAAGAGGAGAAAAAATTATACCCAAGAACAAAAATTGCCAGAGAGACATATTGTAGATCTGCACACAATGCATTTCTAATACCAACAAATAAATACACACAAAAAGGCTCAGACACGCACAAACGCAGTCATCAGAGAGCAGCACGCGTGCGTGCAGTTGCTCTTGGTCCACTATCGAACAACATATCTCAGAATCGAGAAATGTAATTTATCATCATAGCCTCATATTTGCAAAATATTGAAGATTAATTCCAAAAAGCAAAATAAGCCACAAGAATCAAAGAGGAGAAAAAATTATACCCAGGAACAAAAATTGCCAGAGAGACAGATACTGTAGATCTGCACACAATGCATTTCTAATACCAACAAACTCTAGAATCACACACAACTCCATGTAAAACCATTCATGTCCTTGAAAAAGCTCGTAACATTCCTTGAAATTATGTTTAAGAGTTTTCATGCGATTCTTTTAAGTGATCGATGTCTTTCAAATGGCTTGCCAATCTTTTCACGCAGTTCCTTCACAATATTATCGTATGCTTTTGTTGTGAAAACCTTATCTATTCTATTTCCCATGCTTGTTGGCGCACAAGTGCATCAACAAACAAGTCATCCCAACGTTCTGTCCACTTTACTATGTCCCTTTTATCCACACAGGTCTTTTTTTTGTTACCCATTTCTATTACCTGCATGTTAAAACGAATAGAAGATAAACAATAGTCGTTTATCATAAGATAATCCAAACAAGCCGTTCCCACCGTTCTGTCCACTTTACTATGTCCCTTTTATCCACATATATCGGTCTTTTTCTTTTTACGCATTTCTATTATCTGCTTGGTAAAACAAACAGAAGATAAATAACGGTTGTTTGTCACAAGACAAGGCTTCTGATCAAACAGATTATTATTGCTTGATGAAAAGGTAATCAAAGAGAAAACGTTTTAAGGGAAGTGTTCAGATAACAGAATAGAAATGGAGGGAAACTCACATTCTTCTATTTGGTTAGCCAATTAGAATGAAACAAAGAGATGTTATATGTACTTGTCTCACCAATAGTACCTTCGCAGGATTTCACTTCCTTTTCTCTCCAAATATTTCCACAATTGGTGTATTAAAAGAACAAGGTACATATACATCATAATATTTCACAAACCACGAATATGCTCGATCAATTTCGATGCTAGGGGTGTAGGTTCTAGCCAGGTTAGAGGCAAGAGGTTGGGGGTTTAATGTAGCCTTTCTTCTATCTTTTGGGTTTTTTCGGGTGTTCTTCCTTTGTTTTCTGTTGTTCTTTTGTTTTAGTGTCCTTCTTGTATGCTTAGGGGCGCCTTTACACTTTTTTAATGCTATTTCTTTTATTACCTATCAAAAAAATATTTCACAAGCCACAAATTCCACAAAATTTTTGTTTGTAATACCTCAACAAGTAAACTGAAATGCAGTCTCTGAGACCAAAAGAAGGCAAGATATTTAGGAAAAACTGGAAATCTTACTTCACATTTTTTTTAACATCATGATGATAGCTCTAAAATTTTCTCTATTATTCTAATGGCCTTCTTTATCACAGGTGAATTTGGCATAAGATAAAAACAGGGCTGTGCAGGAGGAGGAGATTCTAACAGCCGATCCGGTTCCGACCGGCGTGGTCAGCTTCTAACGGCAAGCGAAGGTGGAGGCAGAGTCCAGTTTTAGTTTCCAATGAAAGTCGGAAGCGGGGACAGAGGTTCATTTCTGTGTCCAACGGAATTCTAACTCCGACTCCTCTTCATTTTTTTAATATTTTTAGTAAACGTTGTTTTATGTTTAGTAATATTTTATTTTTTTTAAGGACAATGTTGTTTTTTAAACCCTATAAACACCCCCTGTAGACCCTAAATTATCCCATGCGCCGTTCAAAACTCTCCCTCTTCCCTGCACTGTTTGAGACTGTCTCTTTCTCCTAAACCATATAACCCCCCTTAAACCCTAAATTACTCCACTGTACCGTTCAAGACTCTTCCCTGCGTTGTTCGAGACTCTTTTTGTCTCTCTCTCTCTCTCTCTTCAAACAAAAGGTCAATGCTCGAGGACAGTAGTCAAACAAGCACGAGGCTCGAGGTAATTCATCGTTCTAGAAGCTCCTCTAACCATGTCAATTTCTGATGCCCTGCACCCTAACGTAGCTCTCCTCCCCAGTGCTGACATGGGCCATTTGACACCCTTCCTTAGACTTGTCGTAGTGCTCATCCATCACCACTGCTGTGTCATCCTCATCACCACTCACCCACTATCTTACTCGCCGAGTCTCAGTTCATCTCCCAATCCCTCTCTGCTTTTCCTCAAGTCTCTTCCCTTTAGATCCTTTTTCTCAAGAGTAGGTGACAACTCAGGAGGGGGAAGGTTGATGCCAGAGGGGAGGGGGCGATGATGAGTAGGAGGAAGTAGTGCATATTAAATATCAATGTCCACCCCATCCACAACATTAATTTGTTATTTTTTTCACTTATACGGATGGTGGGTGGACATTACAAATCAATGGTGTTGAATGCAAATGACCTTATGGCTTAGGGTAGATTGCTACAATTAACCCAGACAAAAAAAATATATATGAGGAATCGTTCACTTTTCTACTAATCTCTGCACATGTAAAGAAATTACCCAAACTCCTGACTTCAAACAAATGATCTCTATCCTCCCTTCTCCATTTTTCTTATCTTGTTTTCACTTCTATCCATAGAACACACATGCATATACATACGAATATAGATATATAAATACATAAACATATACATATGTTTAGACATACATACATACATACACATCAACATAGAAGTATTAAACAAAACAAAAACAAAAAAATGTGCAAAGACAGAGCATCAGTAGATGTGCTTGTCAACATGAACTTACCTGAAGTTCAGAGATCAAGTGTAAACCATCATGCGCACTAACTTTGCACCCAAAACCAAAAATTGGAAACAAGATAAGCATGAAGAGTCAAATATCACCTTTAACACATTGATCACTAGGGTAAAGTAAAACTTGAATGGTTTCATCAAACCCCACACACACAAAAAACCCACAATAAACAGCCCTTAAACATCAATATAACTCGATCAAATTCATCTATAAACCTCAAATAATATGATAATAATGGAATCCGAGCTTCAAATCGGGAAAAAATAAAAGTACTTTTACCTTTTTTCTTAGAGTAACTGAACCCAGAGAGGAAACCGTTGATTTTTCTGGTCAGTTTTGGCCTTCGGCAGAGGCGGCTTCCGTTGGTGGCGGGCCAAGTGAGCTGAGGAGAAAAGTAAGTGTGAATGGTAAAGAGGGGCAGAGAACATTAGGTCAAAGGAGGACTTTGCACATATATAAACTAAAAAGGGTTAAATATATTTTAGCCCCCAAACTACCACATTTTCTCTGAATAGCTCCACAAACTACCAATACTTAGATTATGACCCCTCAAACTACCACTTTCTAATTTTTTAACCCCATCCGTCTACTTATGCCGTCAATTCTAACAGAAATTGGCTAAAAATCCGAAAATACATTTCCCTTAACCGTGGAAATTTTAAAGTGTAGGAGGGGTATTTTCGAATTTCTGTTTAGAATTGACAACATAAATAGATGGATGGGGCTAAAAAATCATAAAGTTGTAGTTTGGGGGTCAGAATCTAAGTATTGGTAGTTTGGGGGGCCATCCGAAGAAAGGGTGGTAGTTTGGAGGGCTAAAATATATCTGTCCCAACTAAAAATTAGTAATTATTAATGGTGTGTTCGATTTTTGAAATTATAATTTAATTTTTATTTAGTGTGTAAATTTTAAAGTTTGACTTTGTGACTTATGAGATAAAATTATAAAAAATTAAATTAAATCTGATTTGTTTAAAAAAAGTTAAATAAAATATAATTTATTTTTTAAAAAGTTAAATAAAATATGATTTATTTTTTTACAAACATTGTAGCAAGTAAAAAACGTTTTCTACTTGCATTCAAACAGACAATTAACCTTTTTCCCTTTAATTTCTCTTATACATAATATTTTTGTAATGGGAGCAGCTACGTATTCATTTATTACCCATCTTTTGTTTATTATTTTTATAAATTTATCATTGAATACAAAATTAATGGTGAAATTATTCATCTCCAAACAAAAAATGAAAATTAAACATTTCTTATTTATCATTTTGAGTCTCGGAAGAGAGACATTGATTTATTTGAAACATTTGAGAACATTAAGAGAATGATAAGTAGAGAAGATAAATGTAGTTAACATTTTATTTATTTTTTTGTTATGAGCGGAAAAAAGAAAAAGAAAAAATTGTAGATTATATATATTACTTCCAATCCCCTCGCAACACTATCAAGCTTCATAAGAATTATTTTCAATTCGAAATGTAATCTGTGAGTTTTACAAATATGTATAATACATTGTTTGTATATTTCAACAAAGTGTTTGTTTGGTTTTACCAGTTTTAAAATGCGCGGTTTGAAAAAAATAATATATATATATATATATTTTAAAGCGTAATTAATGAAAACATGATTTTCAAAAAAGTTGAGCGTTTATTAAAATTTGAGATTAAAAATTATTTAACCCCATCAATTAACGGTCATTTTTCATAAAGCACCACAAATTGACATGTGTCATAATTTGGCCATTCAAACTGTCAATTTATTATTATTTAGATTGACAGTTTGAAGGACAAAACTTTAAGGAGAATATGGAAAAGCACCTTTACTCAGCAAAACTAAAATGCTGGTTGAACTAGTGCAAGAGGTTGGTTCAAGAGCACCTATATAAGCTCACTAACATAGCACAAGTCCTTGTTTTCTCTCCTCTTGTATGGAATTGAGTCAAAGAAAGAGCATGATCGATTAATATGCCCATACCCAAGACCCTAGAGCCCAGAGTCTTTCTTGTGTTGTTTCCTGTGAAATTTAGTCAGGATCTTTTTTTGGGCTGATGGCTTAACTTAAACAAGATTTTACACATTTCTGAGTACCAAAGGATCAAAAATCAAACCGACCAACACCCCAGTTTGGTTTGTGTCTTAGGAGTTGAGATCCTATGTTAATAACTTATTGCCACCCTTAATAGATTGATGCAACTTTTAAAACTTACCGTTAAATTTATATAGATTACTTTTAGAGAGACAGAATAGGGTCATGACCTATTGACCCGATCAAACTTGGGTGGGCTTCAAGTTTAGCCTCATTCATTTTTGCTTGGCCACTTTCTTCTATTGTATATATATAATCAGGTGCTTTGGAAGCCTTCTTTTTTGGGGCCGAATGTAGCTTTTGACAAGAAGTATCAAGTCCTGTCTATCCTGGCTGATTGGGGTTTTGGGATGAGCCCTTGAGATGGTAAGATGAAATGGAGCTATCGTTGACCAAACCCCAATTCTCTTTCACACAAATATTGGGGCATAATGAAGAAATTTGTAATGAAATGGAAGGCAACAAAACTTGAAGTCCTCGAGCCCAAGATTGGCATCAGCCGATGGCTTTGATAGTATGAAGAAACTCGTAATGAAATGGAAATTAAATAAAAATGCAGAAGATAGAGGAAAGAGAAAATAGAGATAGATTCTCGGGTGATTCGATGTTAGGCATCTACATCTACCCTTAGAAAAGAGTTCAATAGCACTAGTACATTATGCTCTTATTTCAAAATCAAATCAAATCAAAATTCGTATGGTGAGAAGATAAAGCATATAAAACTAATGTGGAATCAAATTATATATTCTAACACATAAGAGGGTAACATGGTTTTCACCATCCAAATATACAATCGAGGGATCAAGGAAAAGTAGGGATGGAGCCACATCAATTATATGTGGGATTTGATTCTTGTACAACACTAATACAACAACTGTACAACAATTCCTCACATGAGGGTGGGCCCTAGCATGTGGGACCCACCTTCATGTGAGGGATTGTTGTACAGTTGTTGTATTGGTGTTGTAAATCTAACATTTTCCATTATAGGTAGAAGCTCATTGAAGAAGTTTATGTGCCTTGTTGTTAGCCCATTTAACATCTAATTGTATTTGCACATAAGGGCATCTCCAACAATAAGATATAAAATACCAAATCAAAAAGCACTCTTTTTTATTTTACATATTCTTTTTTCAATGCAAACTCCAACATATTATTTAGTTTCTTCTCTACTTTCCTTTAAATATTTTTTTTTATTATATTCTCTCTCGGAGAGGGAGAGAGAAAATATATATATATATATATATATATATATATATATATATATATATATATATATTTTAAATATCTAGTGTGCTACACTAAATAGCGAAAGATCACTATTTATTGTAACACCAAATGTATTTTAGCTAGCATCTAGCTAATCTGTTGTAGGTGAAAGATTGGCAATATTAGCTAAATTTAGCTATTAAGGACGTTTAACTTAGTTTGCTGGAGATGCTCTAAAAAGCACTCCAAATTTAGCGAGTATTGTAAATCTTGACAAAGAACTTAACAAAATTTGAAGTTACCATGACATTCATAAAGTGGAAGCAGTGTTAATTGACATGCACATATGCATCTACTAATTAAAAGTGAAATATTATCAAGTCATGGATTTGAGTCACAGATAAATCCAAAAGAAAGGAAGCGTGCGAGAATTTTATGGGATTTGGGAAAAAGACAGGTGTCAAACTGTATCTCTCACTTTGAGTACTGGAGGCGGCTTTAGCATGCATGTGTGCTGCCGAATTTGCTTCCCTTCTCACGTTAGATACTCTAAAAAACCAGAGTAAAAGTGATTGTTCTTGGATTCCCTCTATGAAATGTCTAAATCTGCTTCAGTTGGGAAGATTCGTAGAAATCGTTGAGACTATTTGCATGATATCGCCTTCCAAGATTATGTCAAAAAAACCCATATCTCTTGATGATAATAATAATAACAACAATAATAATATCATAGCTTTATGTTGGTATAATAGAATTTAAAGTAATAGTAATTATACCATCACAGGAATACATATGGCCTCATTATATGCATAACCACTGGCAATCTTGGTAATCATATTATACTTGAATTCGTTTGGGCAATCAATGCCCAAAACAACAACAATAATAATTGAAAAGAAAATAAAATAAAATAAAAGTAAAAGCAAAAATTCCACCCCCCTTTTCCCGTAGTGGATACAAATGTAGAACCTTTATTAAGGTCAGTATTTTTGGTGATCCATCAAGAACGGGCCCCGATAGTAGCCAGAATGTGATCAAAATTCAAAAGGCTCCATAAAAGGATGCCAATGATAAAAACATCAAAAGATAAAAAAGGAAATTAAATTTGAAAGAACCAAAAAAAAAAAAATTCCCAAAAATAACACCAAGGCGAATTCCGACAATTCAGTATATTAAAGTGACACATATCCTTAGAGCATGTGTTTCTCTTATACATTTTTACTTCTCACATGCTCTAAGAACATGTCACTTCAAACAAATTTCTTGAAATCTAGCTAATTTTGAGGAAAACTTTATCTAAGGCCGGCAATTTTTGACACGAGCTGCGAACCTGACAGAACATAACATGAAATTAGCGAGTTACAATTAAGTAGTTTGACCCGTTTAATTAAATGGGTTGGGTTATGGTTGACCAATATAGTCTTATACCTATGCTTCGACACGCAACATTTAAGGCTGTCAATTTTTTATATGACCCAATAAAAAATTAGCAGGTTATGGTTGAAGGGTACGTCAAGTTATGGCTGATTTATGTAGTCTTATACCGGTACTTCGACACAATTCAAACCCGTTACACGTAAACGAATTGACACCCCAAACTTTATCCTATAACCAAAAAGACATGATGAATAATAATATATGTTATGATTTTCTTACAAATAAGCAGGTAAGTGGGAATTTTACAGGTATGTGGTAGGTCCCTTGGTGCTGCTGACAAAAATGGTGCACCAATTTGAGCACAAAGAAAAAGTAATGTAAATGCGTGATGCCTACTTTAACCATCATTGGAGGAGCCTCCAAGTAATCCAAAAGAAGTTATTATAGAAAAATAATTTTTCCCTATGATGGATGAATGTATTTGCAATTTATTTTTGATCATTAAAGACAAATTAAGGAAAGGATGGGTGGGAGCTAGCTAGGGTTCATGTTATTATTCATCCATCTCTGCATGCGTGTGTGTGTGTGAGCGCGCGATTGATCTTGAGTATACACGTAAAAGCTGCACGATTGTGCTTAATTCCCTTTGGTTTCCACCATCTATCTTTTCTTTCTACCGCACAATCACCAAATGACGCACGGTGGCACCCACTTCAATTTTCTGACCAAGAATGCCTCCAATATTGTTGCTTTGAATCAAAGAGGTGAATGTGCCTGTTGCGTCTACTTGGTGATTGCATGCCTGATTGGTTGGGAGGCATGTGGAGGTAATAGTTTATCAAGATTGGATTCAATGAACTTGATTGGGTCGGGTGCAATGAACTACTTGTATTACGTACATACAATTAATACATCCAGCTTATGTGAGAAGACGCTTACCCGTTTGCCCGACTAGATAGGATCCGAGTGCCTTCTCACATAAATTGTTTGTATTACATATAATATAGACAGTTCATTGCACCCGATCCCCATCCCAACTTAGTTAATTGTGATCGACTAAATCTTTAAGTTGATATTGTAGCTGATATTTTGATGTAAAATTCAAAACTATAATTATAACGACTCATTGAAAGTGCTAACCACATATGTGCTATCACTCAAAAATTGTCAGTCAAGTTGTAATTTGAGCTCTCTAGCTATAATCGCTTATAAAGCAAGTATCTTGTAATAATTAGAAACAAATGTGGAACTTAACACCTATGAGTTTCTTTATAATGAACCTACTCTGTGTGAGCTAATCATCTTCTCAATGTGGGACATGGATTGTTATAATCTTTCATCAAATCCCTGACGTTCTCGTCACAGCCACATTATGTAGTGCTCTAGTACCACATGGGTTACTAAGTTATTTCGATACTTTTTGTAATGATCCAGAAAAAGCGCTAACTGGCCACATATACGCTATCAGTTCCAAAAAACTAGTTAAGTTACAACTAGAGCTTAATTCCTAAAAGCGTTTATAGCATAATCTCACATAATAAAAAATAATGTAAGACCTAGCACACATAAGCTCTTTTATAATGCACTCAATTTATATGGGTTAATTATATTTTCAACATGGAACTACAAGGTGTTACAATAATGGCATTAATTGAACTATCTTTGAAAAATTCCAACATTAAGATTGATATCTTTTCTGCATCTTTTTAATTAGTTCTTTATGGAGATGTGATCAAGATAATGAATTTTAAGAGCTATTTACACTATAGACACACCCATAGCTAGTGACCCTCTTTTCCTCTTTTCCTTATTCTTATAGAAATAGTGTTCCCCTTGTAGAAATAGAGGATTTCTTTTAGAGGGTGGCATCATGGCCGACAAGGGCATCATCAAAGTATACATAGCTTTTTCTTTAAAGTACATATGTTCCAAACTTTGACATGGGTGGAGGAATATAATTAGTAGTTTTTTCTCCTTTCCTTTTACTTTGATATCTTAGGTGGAAGCTTACATTTTTCTCCCACCTAATGATGGCCGACAGGAACACATTTTATGAAACTTCAAAAGTAATATTAAGGGTTTTTCAAAAAAATCCTTGGTGGGGTTTTCATGTCCCCAACATAGCCTCTCAAAAGATTGCCAAAAAGAAAATAGTGTGCAAGATTTTGTGTAACCTAAAGTTGGATTATATGGGGTTTTAGGTAGGTGGATCCTTTTCCAAAGAATCCTTTGTATATATTAGGTGAGGCTGGCCTAACACACAAGTGAAACAACATACATATATATATATATATATGGTGGTACCATGACTATGTTTTCCATGACATGGTCTATGTATAGCACACATGACTATTTGGGTGGCTTTCTTCTAAACAAACATGAAATTACCTGTTCCACTTTAATCCATCCAATAAGCATCCTTAATTACACATGCGGAAAGTTTAAAAGCTAATTAGAGAATATGCAACCACAAGAGATTCTATGAACAAGCGTGTATGATGTCTCTTCCAAGAGCTGTGAAGCACTAGCTCGATTTTTAACCCCGATTAAAAATTAATTATTAAAGCTTAATTAATATTCTCTTCAATGGATGAGACCGAAATCTAACACGTTGAATATTCAATAAATTAAAAATGAAAGGTGAATTGCGGAAACAATAATTGAACTCGATCGAGACATTTACTTTAATACTATATTAAATTATGAATTGTTCTAAAAGCTAAATAAACTGATATAAAATAATATATTTAATTATTTAAATAAATATTTTAAAAACTTGTTTAAGAAGTCACAGCTTCTTGTTTTCTGAGAGTATTTTTATAGTAAATAGTAAATCTTTATACGTAAAGTTAACGGAAGATTCAAATGTTTATATTTTATTTTAATTATAACAAACAATATCCATTAGTCCCTCATTCATCACGAAGATTCATTTTTACCTCAAACAAACCTTTTTTTTAAAAAAAAAAAGAAAAAAAAAAGAAAAGAAAAATTCCTTTAAGATAAGATGATTTCGTGTATTCAATCTTATCGGACAAATTGCAGACCCGTACGTATAAAACGCTCCTTTCACAATCAAATAATAATTTTCTTACAAACTCACGTGACAAATCACATGAATGCCGTGCGGATTCGTGTATTTGTTGTGTAATCCTACTAATTAAACTCTGGAATTGATTGAAGATCGATTGCCATTTGAATCATTCGACAACCGCTCTGCAAGTAGGACCACAGTTTCATCCATGCTTTGCGAACGGTAACAATCAACACTTGAATGCTACATGTGATATAGAAATCTGAGTTATATATATATATCTGCCCATTCCAGAGAGATATATGATTTTAAAAACCAATTATTATGGAATTGTTAAATCATTAATTAATATTCCAAAAGCTCGAGATTATATAAAATAGTGAAACTCGATCTCTCGATCGATCTCAACAAGTAAGGTTTAATCAATACGAAGAATATTTAACTGAAATGTGAAGTAAATTGTAGAGTCAATATTTAAATTTAGAACCCCTGCTCCAAGGTCGGAACTGCACTCTAACTTCCGAAAATTTTAAAATCTCTTTCAAAATTATAAGTATTCAGTTTTTGGATGGTTAAAATTTTTTTGGGCTGCTTATATTTATGGTAAAATCCTAATAATTCTTAACAATACCCAACACCCATTGGTAATATATATAAGACTGTGCTACAAAAACTAGTGTATTATTGGGTACATTTGGGTATGTGATTTTTTATATTATATTCTATTATTATTTACTATATTAAAAATTGTGAATACTGAAAAAAATTGATTTGAAATTAAGTTTGGATGGTTTAGAGAATCTGAAACAAAATTGAAAAAAATTGTTTGGAAATGTGAATTGAATTGAATAAATTGGGCGGAGGGGGGGGGGGGGGGGGTGAAAAAAGAATTAAATTGAAAATTGAAAAAAAAAAAAAAATGGGGTGGTTTTCGGGGTGGCTCCTCCAGACACTTGGGAGTGGTTCAGCCACCACACTAGGCCTTGGGTTATTTATTTTTTTTTTTTACTTGGATTGAATTTTTTTGAGTCGGGTTAAAACCACGTTGTACAAAATCAGAGTAGAATTTAAATTTAAAAAATCGAATCAAACATAATCAAAAAAAAAAAAAAACAAAAAAAAAAAAAACAAAACAGTACCCAAAAATCTAATTTCTAAGAAAACTTTGTTGAATTAAGAATTGGTGGAAAATCTGTAAAGATGGATGCAACTAATTAAAAAACTGGATTTGGTGTCCTCTAAAATAGGAATCTGATAAAACTTAAAAAAAAAAAAAAAAAAAAAATAGAGGAAAAGATTGGACAAGCATTAAAAGAATAAGATACTCTCGAGGAATAGCGTGGAGCATCGGCATCCATGTATATATTCCTTTTCTTTAGCTAAAGTTACCAACGGTTTGATCCACCAGCACCACCTAACATGCATCCGATCCACCAATATTTATTATAATTCTTTCTTCTTAACCTAATCCTATTTGCAAATAATATTTTTCTTCTTCTAAAACTAAGGACACCCCCCCCCCCCCCCCCCCCCCCCCCCCCCCCCCCCTTAGGTCACATTTTGTGCCACGTGAGACAGTCAAGGAAAAAATGATGAAAAGTTTTTTTTAAAAAAAAATCATTTCAAAAAAAAATTAATTAATTCAAAATTTCATAATAATGTATTTCAGAACCGTTACCCAAACGTCTATTGCAACGAAAAATAACGCCTTAATAAGAACTTTATTACCTCAAAATGCCTTTTTGGGGGAAAGTCGCCTAGTTGTCAACTCCAGTCGCTTTAACAGTAAATTTCTATGATTTCTGAAGTACGTACTCTCAGCATTTTTCATAATTAAATTAATTATTTCACCGCTAATGGATTGATGCCCCAGTTTGTTAAGGAAATTTATCATTCTTCTCTTTTTCTATGAATAGAAGAGTAAAAAAAAAAAAAAAAAAAGGTGGAAATTATTTTTCTGATTTAATATTTAAGGTGTGTTTAAAATTGCGATTTCATAGACAAAATATACGATTTTAAATCAAATTGTAAAAAATAAATTGTTTGAGAATTGCGCTTTTAAAAAATTACGATTTGAAAACGTAGAAAATTGCCTTTTCAAATCACAATCAATGATATATTTTTTTTTTATTAAAAAAAAAAAAAAAAAAAAAAAAAATGAAAACAAAATTTTAAAAGCTAACTTACGATTTTAAATGTCAAACTGTAATTTTGTCAAACGCTTAACTGCGTTTTTAAAAGTTACTTTTTAAAATCACAAATTCAAATAAACCCTTAAAATCAAACTAATAAATTGTTTTCTTTCCCTTTTTTTTCCCATCTCCTTTTTCTTCTTCTATCTAATCTCTTTTCATTTTTACTTTATTTATCAGATTCCTAGTTATCATTTAAATCATTTTTAAAGATAAAAATCAACAGAAAAAAAAAAAAGAAGAAAAAAAAAAAAAAAAAAAAAAAAAAAAAAAAAAAAGAAAGAAAGAAAGAAAGAAAGGGTTTTGTCAACATGACACCTATGTGGCATACAAAAATTAGATTTAGAAATAAATTTAAAGCAATATTATTTATAAATATTTTCTACAAATAACGTTTGGTTATTAACAAGCTCTTATTACAAGGTGCAAGTAATTGAATATATTTGGAAATAGTCAAACTTTAAGGACTAATAATTTCACGTTACTATTTTCACTTTAAGTCATTATTTTAAGTGGGAGATTTGGAAATCCAGATTTGTTTCTTAAATTGATGTGGTGAGGAAACAATAATTATTATGTCTGCTACACGTGTCATAAGATTACTCGTTTACTTTTTTCTGAAAAAAAAAAAATTATGGTTAAAAGTACTCAATTTTGGACGGTTAAAAATTTCTTGAACTGCTTATATTTATGGTAAAATCCTAATAATTCTTAACAATACCCAACACTCATTAGTTCAACTTTCAAAAGGTAAAAAAGGCAAGACTATGCTACAAAAACTAGTGTATTATTGAATCCCCTAATTACTACCATATGGTGAAGTCTAATTGCATATGCCCGCAATTTCTTAGCATCATTTTCGTCATCGGCCGTCATTTTTGTAAACAGATAAGAAAACGGAACTACGCATAAGCTTGCGAGAATGACTGTCTCTCAGCGTTTCAACCAGATCGATCTAGCTTGAGTCACACCCAAGTTATATTTCGGCAACGGTACTATGTGCAGAACAAGAGTCAATTTCCAATGATATATAATAATTGAGATTACCCATTAAAAAAAAAATTATTACTACCATATGGTACCATTATATTATTTTTGAAATCATGATTACTTGGTACTTTGGCAGAATTCCATGTTAAATATGCATGCTATTACTCTAGCAATTAATAACTATTTTCTTAATCTTAACGAGTCCAGTTCCAACTGAAATTAAATCCAAATTATGCTAGCAATCAAGCAATTTACCAATTTTCATGAACATCTAAGACTAGTATTCCATGTATCAATGAATTCACAATTAAATTGTTTGGATTTCTTTGTGTCTTGTTATGGGACACATGTGCTAATCAGAACGAATCAAATTTCAAATAAAACTTGACCTAAGCCCGACCCAATTTGTTTAATGCAATTCATATATTAGAAATATTAGCAAATAATATTGGGTGCATTAAGCTGGTTCCTTAATCCATGATGCAAAACCTAATTCAACCAAACACTTCCCTGAATTTCATCAACTTGCTTAAAGCAAACTAATCATTGATTATAGTGGGCTAACTAAAAGTCAAAACCATATTATTTTATTTTTTTGATATACATATTATTTTAGTTACAAGTGCATTACACATGAAGACTTTAAAAATTGAAAGATATAAATTAATTTATTTTAAAAAATTAATGTAATAAATCAAGTTTGGTTATATTATATATATTGAATTAAATTTGGCAACATTCCAACAACAAACCCTAGGTGCACGTTCGCATTCTCCTTAGATTATGGGAGCCCCCATGTGATGAACCGTACAAGGAAATTGTATTTGTCATTTTGTTTGGCTCTAAGCTATCTTTTCTTTATCTCCTACACGTGTGCACTATTATTTTTTTCTTTTCTTTTAAGCAAAATGAAGGTACAAGAGTTATAAGTACTGATGTCCAATATTTTTTTTTTAATAAATTAATCGTGAAATTAACGTGTTAAGGTTAAAGGGTTTGATTGGTTTGATTAAATGGGTCAGGTTAAGATTGACTTATATAATTTTAAACTAATGCTTCTACATTATCCGAATATAAAATGCAACATTTAAGAATGATAATTTTTGACATGATTAATGAACCCGAAACGAACTAAACACAAAATTAATGTGTTACGGTTAAAGAATGTGACTCAATTAATTAAATGAATCGAGTTATGGGTGATATAACGGGAACAAGAATCGCCATTATTTCATTTGTAGAAAAATAGGGTATTCTTTAGCCGAATCATTACACTTCAACCTCCAAATGGGTGGCACTACCTCTAAATAGACTAATTCAATCATGCTTGTCATGGTACAGGCACAAGGGACAATTGCATTGCTGACACAGGTAGTGTTATTGTCCAATTGGCCTACTTAATTGATTTGCACTGGACATTGTTAGATAATATATATTGTGATATCCCAAATTCTATTCGATTTTTCCTTACCTTTTTGACTTTATTTCTTCTAGTTCTATGTTTCTTTTCATAGTCTTGCAATTATTAAAGCAAATACTCGAACAAATTCACTCTCTTTTTCTTTTCTTTTTTCTTCTTCTTCTTTTTTTTTTTTTTTTTTTTCTTTGTCCCTATGCCTACTAGTTAAAAATTATCCTTATATAGGCTTATAATCAAAATTGAAATGAAATTACAACTTTAAAGGATAATAATCAAGCATGATTCAAATGGGAAATGCTACAAATTTTAAAAAATTTCCTCTAAAATTTGGTTTTTAAATAATATATAACAATCTCGTGTGATCTATCATTTTAGAAAAGAAAAGTGTAGCATTTCTTGATTCAAATACTCCGGTCAGGTTGACAGCTTCTCACATAATTCAAACATAAAAATTATGTGCTAATATTATCTCTTGACCACTGTCTGCTTATAAAAACAGAGAAGAAAATAGTTAAAAATTGCTATTTTTTTGGGGTTGGTTGAACCGACAAGTTGGAAAAGTAAAACAAAAACTAAAAAGGGCAAAAAGAAAAAGAAAAGAGGAACAGAAAGGAAGATATAAGAAAGAAAGGAACAAGTCAAGCGAGGGAAAAAAATAAAACTTGAATCTTCAAAATTACCCTTCTACTTTCATCAAAACGACCACAAATATCCCAGGTGTTAAAAAGAAAAAACAAAAGACAAAAACAATCAGAATCAGTCACACTTAAAACGCACATACTGCGCGAAAAAAAAACCAACAACAAAGAGTGAGAGAGACGAGAAAGCGGCCTATAAAAACCAAAAACCAACGCTCTAAACCACCTCTCTATATCTGAAACCTCTTGTCTCTGTCATTGTTCGATCTCTTCCTTTCTAGGAATGGATTTACCACCAGCACAGCCTTCGCCGGAGCTAGACCTGGACAACCTTAGAGCCCTCAAAGTTCTGGGTAAAGGCGCCATGGGCACGGTCTTCCTCGTGCACGATCGGACAGCGGATCCCGCTGCCCGCTGCCCCTTCGCTCTGAAGGTTGTCGAGAAGGCCTCGTTCCACACCAAGCTTGACGCGGAGCGACGGGCCCGGTGGGAAATCAGGGTCCTGTCCAGACTATCTGACCCGGCCCATCCCTTCCTCCCCTCCCTACTCGGCTCCTCCGACTCTCCGGAATTCCTCGCCTGGGCCGTCCCTTACTGCCCCGGCGGCGACCTCAACGTCCTCCGGTACCGTCAAAACGACCGCGTTTTCTCCCCCGCCGTTATCCGTTTCTACTTGGCCGAGATCGTCTGCGCTCTCGACCATCTCCACCGCATGGGCATCGCCTACCGCGACCTCAAGCCCGAGAACGTCCTCATCCAACACTCCGGCCACGTGACCCTCACGGACTTCGACCTCTCTCGTAGCCTCGCCCCCTCCACAGTCAAAACCGTCATTTCCACCCCCGAGGCGGTTGAGGATCCCCCGGAGCTCCGACGCAAACACCGGAGCCACCTGCCACGCTGGATTTCCATCGTCCCCGAGAGTAAGCACAACAACAAGAATAATAACAAGAAGGGGTTGAAGAAGGCCAAGTCAGCACGTGTCAGCCCGGTGAGTCGACGCAGACCAAGTTTCTCCAACGGCGAGCGGTCCCACTCGTTCGTGGGGACCGAGGAGTACGTGGCGCCCGAGGTGGTTCGAGGGGACGGCCACGAGTTCGCCGTTGATTGGTGGGCTCTGGGGGTGCTCACCTACGAGATGCTCTACGGGACGACGCCGTTTAAGGGCAAGAACCGCAAGGAGACGTTTCGGAACGTGTTGTTCAAAGCGCCCGAGTTCATCGGTGAGCGCACAGCCCTCACTGGCCTGATCGGACGGTTGCTGGAGAAGGACCCCACCAGGCGATTGGGCTACCTCGGGGGCGCGAGCGAGATCAAGGACCACGTGTTCTTCCGCGGGGTCAGGTGGGACCTACTGACGGAGGTCTTACGGCCGCCGTTTATTCCGTCCAGAGAGGAGGACGAGGACGAGGACTCGACTGACAACGTAACGGCTTCCACCGGAGGGGTCGACATCAGGGAGTACTTCCAAAAATTGAGATCTCCGCCGTCGATCCCGCCGTCACCGTCATCCGAGCGTCATAGGACGGTGTCCTTATCAGAGTTCTAGTACGCCCACGTGTGGGGACTCGCACGTGTAAGAGTTAAATTTTCCGTTTCGGCTCTGTATTTTTGTGTATATATATAAAATAACGGTAGAACGTGGAAGACGGCGTTAGTGAAGATTAGTTGGCGCTAAGCTATGATTTAGCTAGAGTTGTATTATACAGTTGTTCATACGGTTACACCTTTCTGAGTTTCTTCGCGTGTTTGGCGCGTATCTTTTACGCCCCGCTATTGGCTGGAATAGAAATTGCAAGGAAATGTACGTAGGAGATATACAATTTTTTCTTTTCCTTGGGACACAAAATTATGCCTCTTTGGATTTGTGCATATTTCTTGGAGTTTACAACGACTTAATTGAATTCTTACATTTCTTGCAATGCAATTTATTGTAGAATTAACTGAATAAATCCTTGCTTGGTTGAAAAGAAAATGTAATCACTTTGTTTTTGGAGAAATTTCCGGAAATTTATTCAAACTCAGTCTATTAAACTGTTATGTGTAAAAAAAAAAGTACGTGAGAATCATATATGGTTTTAAAAAGAGCAATATTATTTAGTAAACTGTCATACAACTGAAATAACGTGACAATAAAAATCGATCTTTAATTTTTATTTTTTTTTAATAAAAGAGAATTTTAATACACTGAATTAAAATAATTTCCTTAGACCAATTCAGGGGAAACTTTGTTTGTTTTTTTGGTAGGTATGTCTTTTTATTTGTTGGGTATAATATAAGTAGACTTTGATGCGTTGGCTGCCATGGTAGAGACATCTTCATTGAGGAAAAAGGTATTGGTAGGGTCAAGAATTTAAACTCAACATCATTTTAGTCGGTAAAAGATAATAATAATAATTAATTTACTCAGTAAAAGATAATAATAATAATAATAATAATAATACTTAATAATAACACTGCTTGATCCGTGAAGAGTGGTAATACATCAATTAGCTATTAACTAAAGTGATTACAAGGTAAAGTTGGTGGTCCTATGACACGTGCCCTTGCTAGTTTTAAGCTTTAATTAATTGTCTATTCATTTTGGAGATCGAAAAGGTAGCCGGCCCAAAAATTTTAAAAAAAAAATTATACGATTTGACAAAACATGTGCTGGAAATTGTCAAGTTGTCTGAAGTTTATAATTTATATGTATTTTAATTAAACAAAAACTTCTAATTTGACGAGGTTTTGAGTTACGAATCTTATTAAATGGACATATATCCTTAAAGTATGTTTTTCTAATTAGATAGCGACAAATAATTTTTTTGGGCCGGCATTATTTTGGAGTAAATCCCATAAAATAGGTTGATTTTTTTTTTTTTTTTTCAATTTCTGTTTTGAAATGGGGTTCGTTTTTGTTTGAACAACCGAGATAAAGGAAGAGAGAAAATAAATTAGATCGAAGAGAAACAGATGAGCAAGATTTTTTTTAAAAAAAAAAAATCGTTTTACCCACGATACTGTTTTGTTTAAAATGCCCAAATTTTATGTGAACCGTTCAAATAACTACGACAGATTCCTACTAATTTTTTTTCATAACATTAAAATAAAAAAGAAAAAAAAGAAAGAAAGAGAGAAAGGCAGTCGGAGATTAATTTTGAAAGATTAGCATTGATGGTCTCACTAATTACAGATTTCGATACAAAAAGATAAGCTTCTTATGATTACGGGACAAAGTGTTCTTAAATTACGGGGTATGATGGAAGGTTATTGGTCCAATTAATTTATCAACTTTAATTTACTAAAACGATTCATATAACTTTCATCTTTCCGGCCACAGATCGAAATTATGACGTACAGCTTTCCGGCCACATAAATAACAATTGCTAATTTGCTCAACTTTTAATGTAATTAATTAAGAGAAAATATCGGGTAGGTCAAGGTGTATATTAACCTCATTTTTAATCATGATATTCAGTGCCACAAAACCATGATCCTCTATGGACCACCCTAGCTGCTCGGAAGCCCACCTTAATTAACTTTTTCCCGAATTTCATGATGCAAAATTATTTTTCATTTATCAATCAATGCTTTGTTTTTGTCTTAAAAAGAAGCAAGAATTATATATATATAGCTATTTTTTTTTTCTTTATCTAAATATTTTAAAATAATAAAATCTTGAAATTAAGGATATATACAACTGATTAGAATTTGAGAATTTAATTAGGAGAAAGTTGAAGCATGCATCAACACGTGGTTGAGACGATTTGACATAAAGATTATCAACCTTGGCAACTAATTACCTTTTACGTACGGCAAAGTGGATAGAAAGACATGCATAAACCTTTCAAATACTTGGATAAACACGGATGTTTAATTTTCTTCTGGTTTTAATTATTTTTGGTAATATTTTTTTTCATTTGTTATCCTCCTCATAGTGGGGATCAAAATTCCTTTAAATTTACTGTTTGAATTACACGTAATTCGGACAGTATTTACAAAAAAAAAAAACAAATACGAGATTCATCTGTTTCAAAGAAGTGAATTCTGCATCTCAGACCATATATCCTAAATAAGGAAGCCCCGCACTTCCCCTTTATGATAATTGAAGTAGTGAATTTGAAAATATCTTAATCCTCATAATTTTTTACCTAAAGGTCTTAAACAGTGGTTGCAAACGACATAAAATCCATGAATGATGACATTATTCATGCAAGCCTTGCATTTTTCTCCATATTGCATGTATGGTCAGAAACACTTTTTTTTTTTTTTTTTAAAAAAAACTATAATAACAAATTTAATTATTTGATTAATAATCTAACATGCAATAAGACCTACTTTAATCAAGGATATATAGCAAGATTAGGAAAAAAGAAAAGAATAATTAAAGGAAACAAATTAAGATTATACTTAATATATTGTTTGTGTTGTTTTACTTTTTTAGTTGTTTTCAACAGAATTGAATTACAGAAGATTATGCTGATGATCAGTAAGCATCATGCTAGCTAGAGGGTATCCTCCTGGCCTGTATCAGTCTATAGGTTACTTTAATTGACATGATTAATTACGTGTTGAAGTACCTTTTGAAGAAAGAAATCCTTAAAGCAATTCTACCTAATGAACAATAATGACTTCTTGTCAAAAGAAAATAAATTATTGGCTCTTTCATGACTTTTGATGGGAAAAAAAAAATTGAGATAATTCATTTTAATATTTTATGACTTGTGAGTTTTTTTTTAATAAAGTATATATTAATGCATGGCAACAATATTAATTAATGTATATATATATATATATATATATTGCATGCACTAGCTTGCATACGTTCCAGTAATCCAGTGTGCAGATGGAATCAGGTGCTCAAAATAAGCTAGGGAAGACGGAAATGGTTCCCTAGCAGGCAATAAGATGAACAGATTAATTATGCCACTTGTCGGGGAATTGAAGGCCAGGTACATGTTCGATGTTTTTCCCGTGACAGCCTGATTAGGATAAGCCAAGTGCAACCTTTGTCTCCTTCCTCTACGCCTTGGCTTATTGCAGTTCACAAGCACACTAGGGCCCCCCTTCACAGATCGAGAATCATCAACTTGGTCTGCTTTTGGAGTTTGGAACGATAGATAGGAAGCGATCGATCGAGAGGCCGACACTTACTTCCAAGTTCCATCCCTTTCTTAAAGAAACAACAAAAGGACGTTCCATGACGATCGACCATGCATGTGCTATACATCTATTGTAGTCTTCCACGCTAAGAAACCCTAAACTCACTACCTTATGATCTGTGTGTCCCAAAACTACAGCAGTGACCAAAAGTGCTCTATGTGGGTCGGTCGCTTTACGTCGGTCTCTCTCGAGCCGGCCGGCCATTTGGATATATAGCTTTAATTTGTTCAAACAAAATGCCCTAAAAGAGATCAGATAATGAGAGTAAAGTTGCGATGCATGCCTTGAAAGCTGTGGGCACGTGCAAATGCCGAGTGCATGCCTTGCATGCAACTTAATTTTACGTTATGTTTCAAGTTTCAACTTCAATGGGGTGTCTTCTTAGAATGGGTGATCGATTTGAGAACGATCCAACTTTGAGTAGGATAAGGTTTTCTTTTTAAATTATATATGTTGAGAAAAAATTTCTAATATATATAGTCTATTAAATTGAGTGTCCTTAAAATATGCAACTTTTACATACATTTGGAATCACTTACTCCAAGAACGTACATATTGAAAGAAAATATAATGTTACGAAAAATTTAAAATATATATAAAAAAAAAAAAAAAAAAAAAGCGAAATAAAGAGATATAAAGGATAATTAATAAAATAAACATGGAGATTTTACGTGGTTCTGTTTATGATCTACGTCCACAGAATAAAGCCCTAAAAAGACTGTATAGTTGCTCTTATTCACTTGCTATTTTTACAATACATGACACTCCTATTTATAGAAGTATTGGCCCGGATAGATAAGTTACCATCAAATATTTGATTATAGGATATTACAATAAATTAAAACAACTTTCTGAAATCAAATCTCATAATATATTCTAATACATATGTCAGTTTAATAGATTGAATTGGTAGACTTTTCCTCCGACCTAGTTTGGAGAAAACTCTGTCCATACTAATTTAACCGATGTTAGTCGTATTAAAAATGCATGTACGAATCACATATGTTAGTTTAATAGGCTGTGTTGGTGGAATTCCTTTCCGCCCAATTTATCTAGGAGGAAAACTTTGTCATTTTTGAAAATGACAATAATATCCTTTGACGGGGGGTCGTTCCATGACAGGACTACACATTAAGCAAAATCACAGAGGAAAGACGGGTTTTGAGGATGAATATGTCCCTCCTTCTGACCATGACCGAGCATTGGAATCCTCTCTTTTCTTTGCAATTAATAATTATGCCGTTTTAATTGTTTCAATTTTTGACGGTCGACGGACGTTCAACGTGGCATCTTTTCTTTACCGATGAAGAAGCTTAGGCTTTTCTTCACTGTTTTATGGTCTAACGACATTAATGGTCAAAGGAGCTATCTCTGCGGAAATTAGGCTTTAATGAATTATAAACCTAATCCATCATCATATATTATATCCCTTTGGTGTTCCAAACGTGGACGGGGTTTGAAGCAACTTTTGAAGATACCTTCCAATATTGGCCACCATAATTGTTTTGACCCATTCATCATATATATTATAGATTAAATATATTTGTTCAGGTTTACTTTATTTCTCTCAGTGTAGGCCTTTTCTATTTGAGTAATACTAAAGCTATTATAATTTTTACCATATAAATCTCATACAAAATCGATGTGATCACGGTCAACGTGACACTTGTCGTATCATTCACTAAATCATTAAATTCGATTGTGACAAATGTAGCAGTATCACGTAAATTGTCACATCAGTTTGTAAGTCTACGTGACACTTATCACGTCAATCACTAACCAAATAATTAAATTTGATTGTGACTGACGTGACAGTGCTACATAAAATGCCATGTTAACTAGTTTATAAGAATACCCACAATGGGTTATGCATTTTGGATATCTATGTGAAATGGCTAACCAAACCCCTAAAAAATTCTCCAACCGATTCTCTAAACCAAATACATACATTTTGCATATCATCTACGGTGCTTTCCCCAAGTGTAGGGAAGGAAGCGCCGTAGCTCTATGGATAAGTTTTTAATTAATTTCTCTCTCCTTGTCGTTCTTTATTCACACACACACTCTCTCTCTCTCGCCCTATTATTAAAAATATTATTTTAATAAAATAGAGAATGAATTTAGATAAGCGGATGTTTGATGTTTTTGAAAAGTACCTATTTTAGATTAAATATATATATATATTAGATAAGCCATTGAAGATGCTCGAGGTTGCAAAGGCATAACCATAACATTTATAGTTTGGGGAAACTAGCTAATTGGAATGCATTTCTTCCAACCTCTAAATGTCCATCTTTTTTAACTAAAAAAAGCAGACACAACGACCCACATGCATTAGTAATTACTCACAATCAATGCCTAGCATAATCAGGACAAGAACAGAGACTAGGGGACATCGAGGACTTTTCCGACCTTAAAAAGAGAAGGTAAAAGTTTGTAGTCAAGGTTAATGTAAATTTGCCAAAGATATGAGTACAGGTTTTGATCTGCATCTCATTGGAAAGCAGGCCCTTACCAGGACATGCCGCGACAGACAAGAAAGCAGTTGAACCTGCTTTCATGGCGCTCACCTCAAGAAAAAGTAAACAGAGAAAAAAAAAAATATCTTGTGACCTTGAATGGTGGGATTGTTTGTAATCATGTATAGATCCATAGCTGCTAGTCTTGGTTTATTGGAAGTTCAAATACTACCGAATATAGGTTTTGGAAGCATGGGGCAGGGCGATGCTCTCCAAAACAGACACAGACAAGCATTTAGTAGGTGTACAAAATAGATTCATGCATTGGAAACTAGCATGTCTCTTCTAAGAAATAGACAACTCTTTGCATACTACATGATATAGTAAAAGATTCAACAGTGAATTTTTCTCATGGTCTTCACATGCTGCCCGTGAACACAAAGGTATAGTCCAAAAACAAATGTGAGAGATGAGCATTTTCTGTTTCAAAGGCAAGCAGTCCAAATAGAATTATCCATTTATATAGCAATCACTTTGAGAGATAACAATGGCATTAACTACACCCCATCTGCCTGAAGGAAGGGGTTTGCAATCTCATCAGTACCATCAGTTGGGGAAACAAGCATCACAGCAGTACCCCGGCATACCTGCAATAGCAGAACATGCAAAAAAAAAAAAAAAAAAAATGACATCCTCCCCAAGATCAATAAGTAATTTCTTGTACATAAACTTGTTGTTCCTATCTACATTCGCTTTCAAAAGAACAAGGACCACAAAGGGATCAAAGGGAGTGCTGTAGTTGAATGTGGTTACAGTTGTTTTATTAAAAACTTCGGAGGTAATTAAAAGTTTCTGCAAAATTTGTTTGAGAACAATAAGTTAAAAGCAAACATACTATTAGGCCAAGGCGTCTAGTCTGATCGGTCGTCTTCAGAGGGTCATCCGGATCTGCAGTAATATACACAGTAACATTATCAAGTAGCTCAACAGAAGTGCAATAATGGTTGTAGCAACATAATCATCTGAGAATTTAAATTCTAGGAAATGGTGGTAATTATAACAGATAATTCCACTGCCAATAATAGGCTCAAGAAATATTTACATTTTCACAACTTTAGAAACAGTAATACATAGATGAACTTGAATCGAAATGGGTTAGGCCCTCTAGTCACTAAACAATCCTATAACATCAGTTTCAATTTTTATTTTTTTATACTGTTTCATAATTAATTTTTAGTTATTTTGCGTCCAGAACAAGGCTGCATAATATGCAACATCAGTATTACTTCCACCATCAATATCTAAGCTGTTGTGAATTGAAAAAATATTAAACTTTTCTGCGCATTTCTTGAAGTGCATAAAGTTTCTCTATCCAATTATGTCTTGTGAATTAAACAAACTACAAGGTATTTTTATCTTAAAATAAGCCACCTATTCTTATGGAATACAAGGCCCAGTACAATATAAGCTAGGAAGCGTGGATACTTTTAAAATAGTTGTTCTACCCGGATCTGACACATATTCAATATGAGAATGCTGGGATAAACAATGGGATAGTTATCAAATGAGTAATTGTAAATTAGAAAATTAATTTTCATAACAGATACAACGCTAGTACTATTCATGCGACACACATATGGCATGGATATGACCCAAATATATATCCATGGTAAAAGTGTGCCTTTTTAATGCAAAAACGTGATAACAAATGGGCTCTAAATAACCTATTTTCCTAGAAAGTAGATGCTCTTTGTACTTTGTCATCCCTTTTTGGCCTCTTTGATACATAGTATGTAGTTGCAATATTTAATTGAAAATTTTATGTGCTATTACTTAATTTCAGCATGGCAGATTTGAATGTAGATAATGGAGTGTATGCTGTATGTGCCAGAAGGCAAACCCACTGGAAATAATGTGGAAAGAAATTTATACCTCTCAAGAATTCTATGGCTTCATCAAGGACGAGGTTCAGCAACTGGTCATAACCTTTCAAGGTCCCTGTGACTGTAAGAAAATATAAATAGCTCAATCAGGTAAATAATTTTGAAGACATAGTCAAATTGAGAACCCAAAAGAACATAATTACCATATAACTACTAGAAAAGTCCACGAAAATATATAACAGATTAAAAGATGTCAACTTTTTAAACAAAAATACGATAAAAAAAGTTTTTCTCTACAACTTGTTGCATCACTGGGCAAATAACATTATTGAAGACTTGAAGCATATATAGGGAACAGAAAGATAATCTGCTTGTCTCCAGATTTTTATTTCTTTTTCTTTTCTTTTTTTTTTTAAAAAAAAAGGGGGGGAAGAGGGGGTTGAAGAGATGTTTTTCCCCAAAACTAATTGAAGATACAAAGATATTTTCCTCAAGCTTTATGGAGTATATCTGCTGAAACAATTAACATTCACAAAAAGTCTTTTTGACAATTTTCCCAGGGACTATATCACCCAAAACAAGTCAAGTAGGAAAAATATTTCAGGAATAAAGATTAAATATGTAGCATAAATGCTTGAAGCCAGCTTCACAAACTTGAGGACAAAAATTCAATCTCATTTTGAAAACCAGTGAGGAAAAATTGTTTACATGTATACGTGCAAAGTGGGTTATTGATGCTTGTGAAATTAAAGAAAAAAAAGAAGAAAAATAATAAGTTGAAACAAACAAATAACAGTTATTCCACACAGAAGGGTTTAGACATACCAAACAAAAAAACAGAGATAAAAGTTTGATTAAAGCTCCAACGTTAACAGAGCATATTTCCATCTTAAAGTTTTATAAGTGTATCCCAAAGCAGAAAGAAGGAAACTGTGATATCCAGTTAAGCCTATCAAATCAAACCCCTAGAAGCATATTACACAGGAGTGGAGCTGGAAACAGAAGCATCATACAAAATTGTGCCCAATACTTTCACTGTATCTAATAAAAGTTTAATCAGTCTAACATAAAATGAAGAATCACAAAGAAGTGTACAGCCATTAGTAGCAAGTAGTTTAAAATGGAAAACCATTTTTCAATCTTTGACCTCATTCTAGTTCTCATTTAAAATCCTTTTTTTGATAAGTGTTCTCATTTAAAATCCTTACGAGAAACATTCCATAGTAATCATTTAGGTTATCTGAGGAATTCAAATTTCATATCTCGCGCCATCTCAGACCTCACCCAATAGCACAAAAGTTTGCTATTTGTTAAATAGCAATTGATAGACTTATTATTTCCCTCAACTTCTTCCTCTTCTTGCCCCAGTTTCCATTCCATGCTTTGGCAGAGCACCATTAGTTGGAACCATCTAAAGAGGAGCACTTTACCTTGAAAACAGATAATGAGCTCATGAGGGGCCCCTACTTTGGCTTTCTAAGTAAAACCCAGTAATATGCACAGTCTACAACTCATAAATGCAAATGTCAATTTTTCTGTTGAATACATCATGAGGATATGTGGTATACCTGAATAGTATTTGTTTGCAATAAATTCCAATATCACAGAACATTCTGGAGTCAACACTTTGATGATAATTTTTCCAAACACAGAGTCAATTGCAATTTCGCTTATACCAACATCAACTCGAACACAAAACTTCTAAGTTTTACTGGCATTGGAATCTATATTTCATAAGGCTCATATTGATTTTCAGGAACTCAACCAAGCCTTGGGGGTCAGTGAATGCATGGCCAGTCAAGTAGTTTCTTCTCTAACATTCTGAAGTTGTAATCCTGACGAGCATTAAAATATAGCAGAATTTGGGATTCCAAGTTGGAAGGAAAATTCATTGAACCAGATACTATGAAAAAATACAACATACAAAATATTTCAGCCTCAATCTCATTTCCAATAATTAGTAAAAAAACATAATAAAATAACTCAAATTGGAAGATCTAAATGTAATAAACTAAAGAGATTACAGTTAACCTTGTCGTCCACCAGTAAGCTTGACTTGGACACCCTTATCAACAAATTTGGCAAGATCCAAAACCGTTTCTTTGCGTCCTGACTGCAATAAAAAGATATAGCATGTTTTTCAGAACAACAGGATAGGCAATAAGTGAACACAATTTGCAGTGAAGTTTCAATTCTATCATTTCATCGTCAGCCACTGCCACTATGGAAGAAACCATCACTTTCCACTTTCAATTTGTGCATATGGTAGAGCTAGCAATGATTCTCCTGGTAAATTAGCTACTGAAACACACATAGCTTAAAACTTGACTGTGAAACCACTTTACAGGGTCCCAAGGGAAGATGGTAATGATCTAAAGACCTTATTAAAGAATTTGGTTACTGAAGTTTAGACACATGAGCACATATGAGCCAAAACAACCCTTTAATTAGCATATATATAACTATTTGGATAGGTAGCTGTTAGGTACCATAAGGTAGGCTGGATTCTGATATAAATTTTTATACAATTAAAAACAGGTACAAATTTTTAACACACTTTATAGGTTCACAAGGCAAGATGGAAGTGATTTAAGGGCCTCATTAAGGAATTGACTAGGCTAAAGCTTAGATAGATGAGCACGTCTTAGACCGAAACAAGCTCAGCTCTACATTAGTATATCTATAATTGTTTGCAGCTTGGATGACTATTAGACTGTTTGTGTGATCTCTAGAGTTTCAATGTCATATTCAAATTTATGATATCTACAAATGGACAACAGTAAGCAATGCCAGAGCCTGGTATAAATTTTTGAATCCAGCCCACTCTTAAGCAATGCTATCTTAACACTTAATCGCTCCAATCTGCCAATCTAAAATCAGACGTGTTCAAATATGTAATTTTCATCCTGTGCTGGATCTATCATAATCATGGAAGAAATGCAACTTCACACTTTTTTCTTTTGAAAAAAAATGGTATCTTATACATGAACCTAATAGGTGTTGAACCCACGACTTCACCTTCATTTTGTTCTTAGGAGGAGGAGATCCCATTTGAACTAGAGCCCAGTGGCAAAAGTGCAACAACCCTCTGTTAGCCTGATCTTTATAACCATAGAATGTCTAAAATTTGCACATTGGATATTGAATCATGACTCACAAGCTTTGTCATTTTATGCTCAAGTGATTATTAACTTTCATGCTTTCTTCACCGCTGCTAACTGGATCAGTTGTTTGAACAACACTCAACTGCTTTCTAAGCTATAGACTAACATCATCTGTTACAGGTCTTGATGTCAACAAAATACTGAAGAACATGCATTATGCTTTCAATTTCAAACTCTCCTATCACCATTGGTCAAACCCAGATGACATGCAGTGATCACAACATAGCAGATGATAGTGGATTCAGACCTATCCCAGGATAGAAACATACCGAGAACCACCCACCTACACCCTCCATCTAATAATACAGAAGAAGGGTCTAAACTTAATGCTTGACCACAATTAATATCTTAATCATAAGGATAGATTCAAACTTTCAAACTTCACACACAGACTAAATGAGCATGTTTAACAAGATAATAGTGAAGGGCATTGAAATAAAAACTTACCATACTATGTTCTTTGAGTAATTCCGCTTAATTCTTCCAGTAAATGAGACTAAAATTGGTTGAGCTGAATGCTAAAGACAAGAGTAGTCAGTCCAAAACCTGTAACCACAAATCCGTTTTGAAATAAGCATGACCAACATAAATGAAATACTTCATAGTTAAGAATAAGGATGACTTTATGACTGCAAGAACCAAAATCAAAACAGATTAATTTGCAACGATTGGTAGGATGTTACAAAGACATAGTAATACTTGTCTTATGACTTTCTTTACAGTGTTTTCTTTTTTCATCGAAAAAATACATTCACCTCAGTCTATTTAGTAACTGATAGAGATAGAACACAGAGTTGGTGTAGGAAAAAATTTCACTATTGGTATTGGAGCATACTTTTAAAGACACATAGTAAGAGTCTGGAACCTTTTTTCCCTCTCTTTCGGTCCAATGAGGTGACCAAAAACAAGTAATCAGACACTAGCCATTGATTCCAAAGCAAAAGACTCGAATCAAATAGCCACCAACAAAAGACCAAGTAATAAGACAATTTACTGAAAACGCATCGATCCTCAAGCACCAAGCACCTAACAAAGCACTCAAATCCATAGTTAGATATTTCTAACTAAAAGTCAGAACTGAGCTTGAATTCATATACGAATCACTCAAGTTCATATTATTTTCCATAAATCATTTATCAAGTACAAACTTCCCAATGAAAATCTTCTTCCATATTTTTCACAGAAAACCTTTCAAAGAGTCATTACCGTTAAAAAAATTAAAAAAATGAAATCAAAAGAATAATTTCTTTTTCAAAGGCAAAATATATCAGTGAAAACTTTTCTTTAAGCTTAAAGATATTGGTTCATAGTTTCTTTATTTACTATTCATCTACCATAAACAAATATACCGAAGCTTCGAATGTTAAATATTAAACCGCAACTTCCAAGAAACAGAGACTTATATGCCAAGTTAAGTTCCCATCGAAACAAAAACAGGGCTTGATTTGAGCGTTAACACAACATAATATAGCGTAACCATTACCAAAAGCCATTGGATTTCCACACAAAATCTGTTTAGAATTATACCCATTTTGGGAAATTGGAACAACATTAACCTTAAGTTTTTAATTTTCTTTCATTTTACCTCGTTTTCCCAGCAACCAAACGGAACACACACATGAGAATAACAGAAATACCTTAATGTAGTCAGTGGAAACTGTTGCGTCGCCTTCGTTTCTTCAGAAGAGCGAAGGAAGGTCTTGAAAAGTTGTTATGAAAAGTTCCTAGGTATCAAAAACAAAAATGTTTTAAATTAAAAATAAAAAAATAATAATAAAAAAAAAGGATGGTGCAATAATTTTCTTAAAATCAACTATTTTGAAATAACATGTTTTCTTTTGGTTTTTAGTTTTTTTTTTTTTTTTTTAAACATACTCTTTAAAAAAAATTGCTTTTTCAAAATACAACCGAGTTTTTTTTTTTTTTTTTTCTTTCTACTTAAACTATTTGGGGCTTCGTTGTAAAATGTTTTTATTTTGTTGTTTTTAAAAAATTATTTTTGATACAAAAATAAAAATAAATTATTTTGAACTATTTTATTGATATAAAAACAGGAAAATACGTTTTTGTTTCAGATTAGGGTGCGTTTCAAATTGTATTTTCGTAGACAAAAAGTGCAATTTTAAATCAAATCGCAGACAATGAACCGTTTGAGAATTGCATTTTAAAAAGATTGCGAGTTGAAAACCCAAAAAACTGATTTTTCAAATCGTAGGTAATGTGGTGCTTTTTTGAAAACGCAGAATTTTAAAAAACTAATCTGCGATTTTAAAGGCCAAACTGCATTTTTAAAAATCATTTTTTCAAATCGCACATTTTAAAATCGTTATTTTTAAATCACACTTTTTGAAATCGCAAACCCAAACGAACCCGAAAACGTAGAAAACTGCTTTTTCAAATCGCGGGTAATGTGGTACTTTTTTGAAAACGCATAATTTTAAAAGGCGAACTTGTGATTTTAAAAACTAAACTGCGATTTTGCCAAACGCTTAACTGCGAAATTGCAAAACAAAAGGCGACCTATTGAAATAGAGTCGACTTCGGGCTAACAAGGAGCCTTCGACAGCCAAGCCAATAATTGTGTCCAAAGAAATAAAATGTAGCGAGATAATTCTTTTAAGGAAGAAGCCGTACTTTATAAATAAATATTGAATTCAATAAAGAAAAATAGTTGCTTTCGCATGCTAGAATAATTGAATGAATTACTCGCGCATATGTATAGATCTCACACTCTTGTGCGTGGCTCTTAGCTTTTGTGATTTGATTTAATTGTGGAGACTTATACAACTGGAACCTGTTCATCCTTTTCAATGGCTCGTGATTAGAAAATGATAGTGCCTCTTCTTCAACAGCTTCCTTTCGATGATTGTTGTAAATTTCAAGCGAGTCAATTTCTTAGCAACTTCAAACACCGCTACGTGGTGCCATTTATTGGTCTTTTTTAGGCCAAGATCGAGAAAACCATGCTATTTTTTGGCCAATTTCCAACATTGGATTCTTGTTTTAAGTTTGTTGTTGAGAGCCATAAAAAATTAGCTACAAACATTGAGTACGTTTTTAGAAACGCATGATTTCAAATATAGTTTAATGGTTAGTTTGGCAAACCACTCAAACTCTCCCTCTATTTTTTTTTCACTTCTCTCAAAAAAAACATTCTAACTTTTTTACACTTTTTATATCACATCAATCATTTTTTTATTATTATTCAAATAAAAAAACCCACTACAAAACAAAATTTTTTCACTTTTCTATAAAACATTCTCAAATTTTATATCACATCAATCACTTCTTACTACACAACACACAAATATTCCACAATACAATTACTTACCAAACAAGCCCTAAGACATTATTTTTTCAAACTGTTAATTTTACTAAATGTTTAATTATATTTTTATTAACTACAATTTGAAAATAACTTTTTTTTTTTGAGATAAAAAATAACTATTTTTTAAAACCAAACAATTAAACAAAATGGACAGTCAACAACACTTTTAATAGAAGTATGCATAAAGTAAAACGTTTTTTTTTTTTTGTAAATTAAGCTTTAAACGAAATATGGGTTAAAAATCATAAAATAGAGGGAAACCGACAAAGTTTATAGGAAATATCTTCGAAATCCCTAACCGGAACCAACGCATTCAGCGCAGAAAGGAAGTTCTAGTGGGTTTTGGTCATAGTCGCCAACCCTCACCGGAAACCACCTCTTCGGCCAGTCTGAGCTGCTTCTCGGGTCGAATCGGAGAAATACCTTTTGTTTCCGCTCAAAGCCGAAGCACCATTTTCTCTCCCCTCTAATTGGATTTGTGTCAACTTGGGGCCTCACGAACCCTAGCTCGAGGTATGTAATCTAACCTGAAGATTCAATTTTCATCTTGGGTTTAGCTTGATTAGGAGTATTGTCGATGATCTTGATGAGATTATGAACTAGGGTTTGTGTTTTTGACGTATTCGAATCTGTACTCGTTTCTAATTCGTTTGGGCTGTTTCTAGGTTCATTATTGTTATAAATTTTGACGAAATTTTGGTGGGGTTTTTAGTTTTAGGGCTTTGGTTGCTATCCAGTTTAATTTGTGGCAGTGTAATGTATTCTTTCTTTTGCATTGCAGACATATAGGTTGGAGTATTAGTGTGTGCATTGGGAAGTGGATTAGATTTTAGATTGGTATGGCTAGAAGGTACAGTAGTGATGAGAGTGATTCCTCGGATTCTGAGAAAAGAACTAGACATAAACGTGATGAGCGGCGAATTGAGCGTATACGTGATGATAGAGATAGAGAAAGAGGCAATGGTAATGATTTGTTGGACTCTGATAAAAGACGTAGAAAGCAGCATGAGAGACGAGATGAGCCTATTGGTGATGGTAGAGATAGAGAAAGAGACCATGATAAGGATTTGTTGGACTCTGATAAAAGAAGCAGAAAGCGGCATGAGAGACGAGATGAGCCTAGTGGTGATGATAAGGGCAGGGATAGAGCAAATGAGAAGGATGTTAGGGATAGAGATGGAAGGAGGCGAAGCGAACATCTTGAGCGAAGGGAATCTCGGCAAAGTTCTGAAGAAGATGGTGAATTGGTAGAGAGAGAAAGGGAGAGAACCCATCGACATGAGGATAGGCATAGACGTCGTGAAACTGGGGATGTTGATAAGGTGAAAGAGTCTCATCAAAGTTCTGATGAAGATGATAGGCGAGGAGGGAGAGACAAGCGAGAAAGAGAGAGATCACATCGGCATGGGCATAGGCAGCGGGACAGTGAGGATGGTGATAGAAAAAAGGACCGGCATAGGATAGATAAGGAGGTGAATGAACAACGAAAAGATGGCCAGAGTTTTGGGAAGAACAGGGATAGAGATGGCAAGGTACTTGATGGTTCAAAACCTCAGAGACAGCCAAAATTGCAAGAAGGAAATGTAACTGCTGATTCATCGAATTTGGGAAAGAGTGGTGGAGTTTACATTCCCCCATTTAAGTTGGCTCGAATGATGCAAGAGGTTGAAGACAAAAGTAGTATTGAATATCAGCGGTTGACATGGGATGCCCTTCGAAAGAGTATAAATGGACTTGTGAACAAAGTCAACGGTGCTAATATAAAGAATATAATTCCCGAGCTCTTCTCAGAGAATCTAATCCGAGGAAGGGGTCTTTTCTGCCGGTCATGTATGAAGTCGCAGATGGCATCTCCAGGCTTCACAGATGTGTTTGCTGCACTGGTTGCTGTTGTCAACACCAAGTTTCCTGAGGTGGGCGATCTTCTATTGAGAAGGATTATTTTGCAGCTCAAGAGAGCATATAAGCGTAACGACAAGGTGCGTATCAGCAATTTTTATTTTGATTAACAGTTGCTTGATGCAGAGCTTTTTCCACTTTGATTTCATCCTAATTGTCTTTTTCTATTGATTTGCTTTCTGTTCAGCCGCAATTACTAGCTGCTGTTAAATTTGTTGCACATCTCGTGAATCAGCAAGTGGCTCATGAAATTATTGCATTAGAGTTGCTCACTGTGCTACTTGAGAATCCAACTGATGACAGTGTTGAGGTAGCTGTTGGATTTGTCACAGAGTGTGGATCAATTTTGCAAGATCTCTCACCCAAAGGCCTGCATGGTGGGTATGCTGTTGGAATTATGAACTGTATATTTTTTTATAAAGCTTTATTTATCTTTATTGATCAATGGTATTCTCCAATAAAATGGCATTGTGGGAGGAGCTGTGTTATTGCTTACCAGGGCGAGAAAAAGGAAAAAAAAAATCAATTGGAATGCCCCTAATTCTTTGCCGTCAGTTTATCTTATATGTCAGGTCATGTTAGTAATAGTGGGTAGAAAAAGTAATTCCAGGTCATAAATGGGGTCATCATGTCTAAATTTTCTATGAACCTACTTTTTATTGGAGTATTCTTTGCAAGCACAGATGAGAATAGGTGTAAAAATTGAATTTTGTATCAGAGATATGTTATTATCCTAAATTTTGAATCTACGTCTGGTCAATGCTCAAATGGCATCTCCTTCTATTGTAAGAATGGGGTGGAAGTTAACTCCAAGGGGTTGGCTCAAGTGGTAAGGGCATTGGTCTTTGTGGTAGTCCCATGAGGTCTAAGGTTCGAATTTCCTTGGGTGCAAACAATTCATTGAGGCCAGCCCGCCGGTGAAGCTGGAGTATTACCCGATCCGTGTGGAGGGGACGCTTTACACGGATCCAAGGTTTACCTGACAGGGGTGGGTATACAAAGTGGCCTTTCCTTAGAGGGGTTTCTCGTCATAAAAAAAAAAAAAAAAGTGGTGGAAGTTGGGGTCTTGGGTTCAAAATTTTTTGTGCGTGTGTATAGTTTATTAATAAGAAAAAGATCTGTCTTTGTCTGATCCCTGTCTATGATTTTAATATCAATATTGGCTGGGATCATGTGTCTTTGGTTGGACTGAGAAGTTGCCATTCCTTGTTATCCATGACAATACCAAGTTAACAATGGTCCTGAAGATCAAGAAACAATGTCATGATATTATTTTGTACTTCCAGGAATAGTGCCACTCATGGCTGTGGCATATATCTAACTTTGGATGGTGGTCTGGTATTATATGGTGCAGAGTGTGAGTATATTGCTGAGTACCTTATATTTTTGTTCTCATCTAATTTTTCTATACAAAAGTCAACTAGAGAGTTTCTGTGGTTTATTTAAGCGACCTGCTATCTCAAACTGTTGGCTCATTAATGTTATATGGCTTAACAATGTTTGCATGAGCAAGTGCCGCTGGTTTGATATCCTAATGTTCCTATCCTCTTTATTTTGTTTGTTTCCTGGGAATTGTTTTAGTTACTGTTCTCACAGTTTGTAATTTAACAGGAATATTTGAGCGTTTTCGTGGAATTCTTCATGAAGGGGAGATAGACAAACGGGTTCAATTTCTGATTGAAGGGCTATTTGCAATAAGAAAAGCAAAGTTTCAGGTAAAGTATTTTTTATTTTATGTTGTTATCATTATTGTTACTATTTTTGTTTCTGGAGTTTTGGTATGACATATTAGTTCCAAGGGTAGCCAGGATAAAGACGCACTTTGTGATGTATTTGTTTGCAGGGGTACCCAGCTGTTCGACCAGAACTGGATCTTGTAGAGCAGGAAGATCAGTTAACCCATGAGATCTCTCTCCAAGAGGAAATAAATCCAGAGATTACCCTTGGTATGCCTTGTGCTATCTGTTGTCTTTTGCATCTTGATTGGTCTACCTATATACTAATCTATTACTTTATTTGTTTTTTCCTTCCTCCTTGTTCAGATATATTCAAGGCGGATCCAAACTTCCCTGAGAATGAGAAGAGATACGAAGAGCTCAGGAAAACGCTTTTAGGTGAGGAGTCTGAGGATGAAGACGCTTCAGATGCAGCATCAGATGATGAGGAGGAGGAGGAGGAGGATGATGATGGATCCGAGGAAGAGGATGAGGAGGAGATGAAGATAAAGGATGAAACCGAGACGAACCTTATCAATCTTCGGAGGACCATCTACCTCACTATTATGTCTAGTGTAGATTTCGAGGAGGCTGGACATAAGCTGCTTAAAATTAAACTGGAGCCAGGTCAAGAGGTAAGTGGTACAAGATTTTCCTGTTGTATATACAAAGTCACATTATTTATGATGGTTAGGGAAAGAATAGATGTAGAGTGAATGTTTGTTTACAATTGATGAATTTCTGCAAGTGAAGTACTTGGCTAGTTAGACAAAAATAATCACAATTAAGTTGAAGAAATTAAGAGCTGGGTTTGAGTCTTCCTTTTCAGTTTGAACACCTTCCTTCACCCCCTTGCAGATCAAATGAATAAATGAATAACGAATGACTAACCAAGATGTATTACATTCACTTTACTTGCTTTTCAAACATTTCTAATTGCTAAATATTTTACATATCATGATTAAGTAATCATTCTTGGCTTTCATTTTGTAACCCCTGCCCCCTCAACCAATTGAATTGATTTGGTGTTTGGGTACTTAATTGCTGCTTGGGCTCAGCTTGACTTGGGCTTGGCTCATTGACACTTACAAGGGCTTGAAACCAGCTCATTTTCAATGTGAACATTAGGAGATGCTCAAGCTTGGTTTGCATGGTGGTCAGTAGGCTTGGGAGTGGCTCTAGCTTATTAAACCCACACAAGTCCCATCTTTCATGATCTTTGTTAAAAACTTTGGACTAAAGTATCTTAAAATAAACTTCATCCAAAAGTATGAGCTCTGACTGACCCGCTTTTATTGCTAGGTTAGAACATGCAAATCATCAATCTCTTGAATTGGAGTCGAGTGATCTACCTTTATGAAATGCCTTATATGTTAACCTATAATTTGCTCTTTAATGTACAAGAAGTAAATTAAGTTCCTAGTTGAGTTTTTTTTTTTAAAAAAAAAAAATAAAAAATAAAATTTAGGACCTAGTTCTATACTTCCAGAGTTATAATTGTCTTGATGACTTATTCAGATGGAGTTGTGCATTATGCTCTTGGAATGCTGCAGTCAGGAGAGAACATACCTCCGGTATTACGGTCTTTTGGGGCAGCGATTCTGCATGATCAACAAAGTACACCAGGAAAATTTTGAGAAGTGCTTCGTCCAGCAGTATTCCATGATTCACCGGCTTGAAACGAATAAGCTGCGCAATGTGGCAAAGTTTTTTGCACATTTACTCGGCACAGATGCTCTGCCTTGGCCTGTCTTAGCCTATATACGCTTAACAGAGGAGGATACCACATCTTCTTCTCGTATATTTATTAAGATTCTATTTCAGGTAACTAAAGAGACATATTTCAATATTTTACACCCTCTAGTCTGTTTTTTTTCCTAGGCATCCTGTTATAGTATGTTGCTAATCTTATTTCCCTTCTGAAACATGGAAATCTAAACCAATTTGAAGAAGAGCGCGAACATTTGCCTAAATTGAGATGGTTTAAATAATTATCGTCATCTTAGAAGAGAAGTTCTGTTTCCAGTAGGTGCTGTTTTAAAACGTCCTGTGGTCATGTTGGCATCAATTGGTCTGAGAACCAATCCATGTGCTACGCAGTTTAAGAACAACAAAACTAAGGATAAGCAAATTCTAATGGTGTTGTGTAGGGAAATTAGGATAACCGGGAAGTTTGCTTATGAGTGGGATTAATGGTTTCATGACAACTCAATCATCAGGATTATGAGTCCAGGTTCATGGAGTGATGTTGGCTTATGTAGTCCTTGTTATTTTCTTGTGACTTTATATATGACCTGCAAGTTAGATGCATACCTGTTCTCTTATTTTGTGTTATTCCGTTCTATATTTTCTGTTAAAATTGTAACCCAGTGGGATTTATCCTGGTTATTACAGTTCACATCTGTTTATTGCTCACTCTGTCCTTGAACTAATATAAATTCACCTCTAGTTCCTCATTTGTCAAAAATTTATGATTTTGGATATTTTAAATCATTTGTGGGAGTTAATAATGTATGCTGCCATTTTTTTCTGGAAGCTGTTAAGTTTACTGTAGTGTTGTCTCTGGTGCAGGAATTGTCGGAGCATCTGGGCATCCGTCTGTTGAATGAACGTCTTACTGATCCCACAATGCAGGACTCCTTTGAATCTATCTTCCCGAGGGATAATCCCAAGAACACACGGTTTGCGATTAACTTTTTCACATCCATTGGGCTTGGTGGCATCACTGAAAACTTACGTGAGTACTTGAAGAATATGCCACGCCTAATTATGCAACAAGAGCAAGCAGTGTCAGGCTCTGAATCAGATGATGAGTCTGATAGTTCGGACACAGACACAGCTAGTTCTGAGACTGAATCAGATTTATCAAGTTCAGATGAGAGTGAAAGGGATGACAGACGTAGGAAGCGGAAGAGGAAAGAATAAAAGAGTGTTATGCTGCACCAGAGACAACACCACTGTAAACTTGTGTTTGGGGTATTTGTATAATCATGTCATTCGAGCACTGTCAATTTTCGCGCGTCTCTTGAATATTTTATTCACGGTAGTTTTACTGTCCAGTTCTCTACAAATTCCCCTATTTTAATATGCAAAAAGGTTGCTGTTACTTTTTAAGTTGAGCTGAAATGCTGAAATAGAGGTAGAATGTCTTTTATAAAGTATATTTTTGACGGTTCCATTCTGCTGTTTGAGATGATGGCATTTGTTCATTTTTCTTAAACCTTCGACTTTCTGGACTTCAGTGATAGGGTAATGCAGTTAAGAACCAGGTATCATGCCTTAGTGAGGTTCCTGCTAGCCCATGGGATTACTTTATCTGGTGTTTATGGATTCGATTTGAGCAGGATAAATTGCTTTTGCAGACTACTACATTTTATTGTTTTGTACAAGGCTAATTTGCCAGCCATCTTGTAATCATAAAGCAACTCAGATTTGTTTTATTTAATTTAACATTAAAAATTTCCCATAATGTGTTATTTGGAGCTGCATTATAAGGATTTGTTGACAGCTTAAATGAAATTAGCAAAAACATTTCCTTATCTTCTGTAGTTTAGTCGATTGTTCCCTTTGCTCACCAAAATATTATTGCATTCAGATTTTCGGATTGTTCTTTCCTATAGGGGATATAGTTTACTATGTATAAGAAAGTACCTAGTTAGTTTTGAAACAAATTGTTTAACAGAGAACTATCAGGTCCAGCTTTCACCTACTATTTGAAAGTAAGATTCTTCCACACAATTACACTTTTGACATTACTGAAGTTAAAAGATGGATCTTTGTCCACCATATACAGGCCGATGGACCGGGATTTCCTTGTTATTACTCATATCCCATTTTCTTCAGCCAGAGGCTTGTAAGAGGGAGCTTCTTGTTCGAACAGGGGGCATGCTTGCTTGTAGTTGTAAGGGTGGGAGTCAGATAACTCAGGGTAGGTAAAGGCATTTTTTTCCTACTGCCCTGCCCACCGTGGAGAAGTAGGACAACGGCAGTGTGAAGGCATTGTGAGTGAGACTCTGAGAGTGAGAGTCAAAGAGGGTTGAGCCACTGAGGACGTGCGTGAGTGAGAATAAGAATATGTGAATGAGGGTTTCATGAAAGTGAAAGTATGAAATGATGAAAATGAACTAGGGTTGAGAATGCGAGGCATATATATGCACCTAAAACGATGTTTTTTTTACTGATTAAAACGACACCATTTTAATTAAGCAATCAATAAATAAATAAATAAAATACAATGTCGGGTCAGGGCGGAACTCCAACTCCTTAAGGGGCCATTTTGCCCGAACAAAGTTCGGACAAAGGAGCTTTTGTTCGGGTAGGATGCCGTCTCTCACAGCCCACTTTAGATAAGGAACCGAGGGAATCCAAATCCGAGGCTGATGTCCTGTTTGTTTTCAGTTTGCCGGAACAATAATGAAGGAAAATGACAGGATGATGATGACTGTTCTCTTCTACACGGTAGTATTGGCGTACCACTTCAACCTTTCCACTCTTCCTGCATTAATGCTAAAGCATCATCCGACGTTCATATAAGACCAACACATCTATTTGAACCATACATCATCTTCCAACTGTATAATAATCTCTATCAATGTTCTTATGTCACCATTATGGCTACTTTGTTCATAAACATAAAGACAAAAAGAATGGTAGGCCACTGTATGTATTTTGGAGTGAAAGCTAAAACTTGAAAAACAGAGCAGTTTGTTTGATCACTTTCAGCATATCTAACCTGTCTTGGAAGACAGCTTTCCCCTTTTGTTATGCAAGTGTTGTCTATTTGCCCAGACTCAGCCATGAATTCCCACTTGCACGTAAGGTCATGGTCCCTTATTTATGCGTGTGAAAACTAAAAAGAAACCAACCCAAATTATCTCTCCCTGTTCTTATCAAGTTTTCAATTATTTCATTCCTTATTTGAACAGGAAGTTGAAGATCTTTCTAAAGGTGTCCTAATCTCATCATTATCATATGATATTGGTGGTCACTAGCAGTTACTGAAATTGATCAACCTCTCTTCTTTAATCTGGACGGTGGAATATGCACCTTGATGGACAGGAGTAGGACCAATAATTGTCACAACCATCAATGCCCAACAAAGGGGCAATTGCCAATTATTGAATGAGATTGGGCATATATTTCTCTATCTCATTGAGATACAGTTGCACGACCAATCTTGTACACAACCTTGCGCTCTCTTTCTTAGAGTGCCTCTTTTGTAGGTGTCCGTTCCTTGTGTCTCTGACGGTGCAATCAACTGCATTATCAACGAGTGTTAACTAAATGCGTAATCAATTTCTATCAATCCAATTGACATAATGATTTAGAACGTGAGGTTTAAATTTATTTAAGAAGTTGATTGCAAATTTTATAATTTTTGAAATTTAATAACAATCTATGGTATCTTTCATAACCATGTTTACTTGCACATAAGAAAACTAAAATAATAGTAAAGGATTTGGAAAAGACTCAGCAGCCCTGTTTCTTGTGAGCAAGGAATGAGTAAAAGGTTCAAAAAGGTTCTTTAACTAATCCATATAAAAAAGTTGAAAAGGGCATGAAGAAGATGAACGAAAGTATATTATTAATTGGTATTCTTTTGGTTCCTTAAAATAGTTGACAAAAGAAAAAAGAAATTTAGAAAATAGTTTCTATCAGTTTTAGGTGGGAGTAGGGACAGAGGGACAGGAAAAAGTGAAAAGTCAAATCAAATTAATCTAATTTTTTTTTTTTTTTTTTTTTATGAGATAAAAATATGTTTTTAGCATTATTGTTTACCAGAAAATGTATTATTCCTTTGGATCAGATAAAATGAGATGAGTACAAGTTTAAGGAGCCTTTTCTCTTCCATCTACCTTAACCACAAGGAATGCCTATGAGCTCATTTGATAAAACTTTTTAAATAATACTTTTGTTTTTTAGTTGAAAGAATATTCTGATTTGATATAAATATAAAAATAATTTTGTTGTGTTTGAAATTGTTTTTTATCGGTTTTTTGTTTTTTTGCTAAAAAGCAAAAAAGTTTCTTTAAAGCCGTGATACTTTTTTTTTCTTCTCATTCGATAAATTATGTGCAATTAATTATTGAATCTAATGAGTAGAAGTAAAGACAAAGTGTTAGTTGGTCGTTGTTGGTTCCAAAGTATGAAATGGATTTGATTTTGATACAATTATTTCTACTATTTCTTGATAAAAAAAAGAGTTGATGTGTCTCAGTAAATAGGGTCCATTGATTCTGAATCATGGGATGGATAGATGTAACAGATGATACAAATTTTATTCTTCTATTGCTTGTTCCATTTAAAAGTGAACCTTCTCATTGTGTGATACAGGTTAAAAATCATCAATGAAGACAACCAAAGCAATAGAAGAATAAAATTTCTCTTCCTTATTTGTGCCCTTAGTCGGAACCGGAACCAGAACCGGAACTGGAATCGTTGAGATTGAGATATAGGACATACGTCTCAATTCCAACTGAAACTAGACTCTAGCCGAATCGGTTTCAAAAACCGCCATTTAGACCCGCTTACTGTTTCCTCGTTTAGGTTCTGCTCTTTTACCAGCACAAAAATAAGGTAAATTTGAAAGGTTTAACTCCTAATTGATCTTAATTGAGGCATACCACTCTTTATCTCCCATTTTCTTCTTTTGAGTTGCATATCATTTTCTCAGTAGCCAAGCCTAAAGCAAGTATTATCCATACCTAGCTGAGTTTACAGCTTTTCTTTCTCTCTGAGATGACAGATTTTTATGATGCAACTTGTCTTTCAATTTCCATTAATTGAAAGGTCACACAGTCTGGATGCCACTACACAATGCTCCACACTAGTTGTCCCCAGTACGAAGAAAGAAAATTTCAACACACTGTCCCACCACGAGGGCAGGGAAGAAGAAGGTACCATGAAATTCAGCTGTCATTTTCAGCAAAATCAGCAATGATCTATTTGGAGAAGAAAATGCGGATTAAATTGGAATAGAGATCTTGACAATTTTGTTAATAATCCAGTCGATTGCTGTACTATACCCTCATAACATGGACACAACAGCTCCTCACATGGGGTGAGGCCCACTGTTGTGCCTATCTTGTGTTAGTGTTGTAAAAATAGCATTTTCCATTCAGTCATATGAGGCCAAGACTCAAACAGTCCACCCTTCTACTCGGACACTCGGGCCTCCTAAGAATTGTTTCATATTTGCTGCTTGTATTATTAGTAATCCGATCAAGAAATTACTGAGGATCCAGATCCATCAAATTGTTCCTGGGTGCTGTCACTTTCATGTGTTTCACTTTTTTTAAAAAAAAAATTTCAAACAAACTTGTTTTGAGCCTTTTTTTTTTTTTTTTTAGAATTTGTCTTTGGGGCTTTATTCCATTGAAAGCCTTAGGCAACCGCCTAACTCGCCTTATGGTTGAGCTGGCCTGACACGTTGGACCCTATGGCTATATGTATGGCCGAGTGTTGAACCACCAGTGGACAAACTAGGTCAATAATTTGTTCATAATTGTTGGCAGCTAGCTTTCTTTTGTTCAACCAGGCAACGATATCAAACTGGAAGAAATTCAGATGGTTAAGCAGAATGCGCTTTAACTTGGAATATAACTTTTAGAAAAAAGCTGACGAAAATTTTGTGGGGTCATAAATTGGATGTTGTATGGCACATGAATTTGCTTTTTGGGTTGGTAATTGGTAAGGTCTCCTTTCTTAACTTCAATACAACTAAAGTTGAAGAGTAAAGGTATATATATATATATATCTGTGTGTGAGAGAGAGAGAGACATCTACACCAATGACTAGCAAGCATGTTTTACAATCTACCTTGTTAATGCATTTTAGGTTGTATTTTTTGCTTGAAAAAATGTACATACGGCGGTGAATTCATTCTCAGGCCTAGTACACATCATTGCCCATTACACTATGGGAGTTGGCCATGCCCGAAGTCGTCCATTCAGCTATGGATGCTTAGCGGGGATCCTCGTACATGATGAATAAGATGTGACATAAAAGTGAAAGTAGTTTTAAAAATTTTGTATTTAATTTGAATTATTTGTCAATGTTTTTGTTTTGAAAAGAGGAAACAAAATTCAAATCACCTTTTTTCCTTTTGACTTAGTGCATTCATCTATCGAATCCCTTCCTCTATTTTATTGAGTTTAAAAAGGAGTTTTAAATTATCAAAATATTGACCAAGACAAATGGCAACCATAACCATGAATACAAAGGAGAAGACCATGTGCCACACGCCCTAACCCCAATTTAGGGCTAATAATCATATCAATAAAGTACTAAAACTTTTACAGAACACATAAAAACAAAAGAGGTGGGTATAGTGAGAACTTTTCTGATCACTTTATTAGGAGTGCATGCTGAGCAAAAGACTCCTCCATCACCATGTGAGTTCAAAAACCTAGGAATGTAAATAAATCAATTTGTTCGACAATCCGTTCGGTTTAGTTCGATTCGAACTCGAGCTTGATACTGTAATAACTCGCTTGTTACTGTAGAAACCCGCTCGGTTAATAAGTGATACATACCTGACTCTCTCGACAAAACTAAGCTTGACCGGCTCGTTAGTAAAAATGAGTTATATATATATATATATATTAGTAAAAATGAGTTATATAAATTTAAGCATGTATATTAGTAATTAAGTAATATATGTTATATATGTTACTTAGTATTTATATGTGTGTGTATTAGTTAACATACTAACCAGTTAGTTCATAAACTAACATATTATCTAGTTAATTAACATATACTAAGTAAATGTAATTAACTAACTTACCTCGAGCTCTAGTTTAGCCGAGCTTGTCGAGTAACTTAGCTCGGCTCAAATGTCATTTTCAACGAGCTCGAGATCACCCGAGTTTTAAATTAGCCGAACTTGAACACGCATTTTATAGCTCGGCTCGAATTTGAGCTCGACTATTTAAGTTTGACTCATAAACGAGCCAGTCTTGAAATCTTAAAACTGGACTCGGCTTGATTACATCCCTACCTGGGCCTTACAAGAATTCTCTCGTATTTACTACCCGTATTACTAGTAATCTGAACAGCAAATTACTAGAGATCCAGATCCATCAAATTGTCGCGGGGTGCTGTCACTTTTATGCGTTGGACCCTATGGCTATATGTATGGCCGAGTGTTGAACCACCAGTGGACAAACCAAGTCAATAATTTGTTCATAATTGTTGGCAGCTAGCTTTCTTTTGTTCAACTAGGCAAAGATATCAAGCTGGAAGAAATTCATATGGTTAAGCAGCATGCGCTTTAACTTGGAATATAACTTTTAGAAAAAAGCTGATGAAAATTTTGTGGGGTCATAAATTGGATGTTGTTTGGCACATAAATATGCTTTTTGGGTTGGTAATTGGTAAGGTCTCCTTTCTTAACTTCAATACAAGTAAAGTTGAAGAGTAAAGGTAAGTATATATGTGAGAGAGAGAGAGAGATCTACACCAATGACTAGCAAGCATGTTTTACAATCTACCTTGTTAATGCATTTTAGGTTGTATTTTTTGCTTGAAAAAATGTACATACGGCGGTAGATTCGTTCTCAGGCCTTGTACACATGACCGCCCCTTACACTATGGGAGCTAGCCATGTCCAAAGTCGTCCATTCAGCCATGAATGCTTAGCGGGGATCCTCGTACATGGTAAATAAGATGTAACATAAAAGTGAAAATAATTTTGAAAATTTTGTGTTTAATTTGGCGGATTGTTTGTCAATGTTTTTGTTTTGAAAAGAGAAAACAAAATTCAAATCACATTTTTTTCTTTTGACTAGCTTGGTACATTTATCTATCATATCCCTTCCTCTATTTTATTGAGTTTAAAAAGGAGTTTTAAATTATCAAAATGTTGACCAAGACAAATGGCAACCATAACCATGAATACAAAGGAGAAGACCATGTGTCACACCCCCTAACCCCAATTTAGGGCTAATAATCATATCAATAAAGAACTAAAACTTTTACAGAACACATAAAAACAAGAGAGGTGGGTATAGTGAGAACTTTTCTGATCACTTTATCAGGAGTGCATGCTGAGCAAAAGACTCCACCATCAGTCCATCACCATGTGATGATCACTGATCAGGGCCACTTCTTTAATTAGAGATAAAACAAAAAACAACAAATAACAAAACAAAGGTCTCAGTGAGTCCTTTCTCCCAAAAAAAAAAGGGACTTGTATGTCATTTTCTGGTTTAGAAGGCATCCAATTACATTCTGAATTCCGTACCATAAAAGATAGAAAACAAAATAGGGCTTCCACGCTCTATTTCTTTTTCTTTTTTCTTCTTCTTTGGGCACCACAGTACTCTTTTTTTTTTAAAAAAAAAAAAATTAATTCAAAATTAGTCCATATAATTATTTTACAAATAGCTCCCTCCCCATAAAAAGTTGCTAGGACACATCCATGTGGTAAGCAACTTAAGCAAATAGGTCCAACTTCAGTAAACAAACAAAGCTGCTCACGAATATGCTTGAATTCGGCTCGGATAAGCTTGACTCGGTCTCGTTTCATTTAATAAATGATCCAATCACGTACACAAAATTAAACTCGATTTTTAAACGAGTCATATTCGTATAAACTCAATTCGATTCATATAAGCTCGTATAACTTCATTTTTAATAGTATTAACCACAATGAGTCGGCTCGAGTGATAAATCACTAGGTCTTGGTGCCTCATTAAATATCAGATCTAATGTTTGCCTTTTTTAGTGCAAACAATTTCTTGAAGCCACCCCAACTTATAGGAATAGCTTTGCATGGTATGTTCCTGTAAAATAAATAAATAAATATATATCTATATATATATATATATATATAAATATATATAATTTGAATTTTGTAATGAGAACTAAATTGGAACAAGTTATTTACGGAAAACTACACATAAGTCGTAACCCCCTTTAATAAAGCGAAGAACGTACACAGAGCGGACGAAGATAGCTCACCGGAGGACCAGAACCACAGAATTTCTTTCATATACGCGTATTAAAAAAAAAAAAAAAAAAAATCTAAAAACAATAATTACCGCTGTGAAAGACGTTTTTGGTTTTCATCACCGGAAGAAATCGCTGTCCCGATTTCATTTATAGTGATGTTCATGCGTTTTTGCTAAATGTGTACGGGGGGTGCTAAACTTAGAGTTAGATGAGCTCCACTGCTCCAGGTTATGGTAATCGTTATCTCAAATGTTTAAAGTTGGGATGAGATAAGCTTATAGTAGTCCTGACAGGTAGAGCCAACAATCCGGGTGCGAGAAAATGGCGATTTCTTCAGAATTCTCGCTCTCACAAACGCCTCTCAGTTCAAATTCAAAAAAAAAAGCTATCTTTTTTCAGAAATAGATGCCTTCGAAACATCAACTATGCAAGCGACTCTTTCGGTCAAAGCCACATCCGCAGAAAACGACACCTTACCTTTCACGAGATGTTTTTGGGATATGGCTGGAATTCTTGGACTCTAGCTGACCTGATAGCTTCGCGGGGCTATATATAGAGCCTCACATGCGATTGCGCTTTACACTGTTCAAGCTTCGCCTGTGATTCTTTATCCTTTTTGGATTGAATTCGATCTTGGGGTGTGGGTTTGTTTTGGACTCTGTTAGTTCATTGAATTTAAAGGTTTTCTGTTCTGGGTTTTTCATACACTGGCTGCTTTCATTCTATTTTAGTTGAACTTTGAAGTCACAAAGTGTGTCTGTTCCTCGCTGGGTTCACTGAATTTAAAAATTCTGTGTTCTGGTTTTTGTTTGAAAGTGAATGTCGTGATTTCTTTTTGTTGATTTTGAACTCATAATGCCCTGGTTTTTACTGTTTTCATCTTTGTTTCCAATAGGATTCATCCAAGTTTGATGTTTTTGCTTTCTGACTTTTGGTAAAATGTATGTTGGATTCTCTTTAATTGAATTTGAACTCAGATTGTCTATTTGATCTTCGCTCTTGGGGCAATTTTAATCTGAAGATTTTTTATTTTTTATTTTATAAGGATGAAGGGGTTTGTGTTCTTTCAAATGTTGGTCGTGCTTTTAGTCTTTGTGTTATGTGGTTGTGCCATGGGTAAGGAGTGTACAAACATTCCTACTGAGCTCTCATCACATTCTCTTCGATACGAGCTCCTATCATCGAAAAATGAAACGTGGAAGGAAGAGATGTTTTCACACTATCATTTAATACCAACTGATGAATCTGCTTGGGCGAATTTGCTACCAAGAAAGGTATTGAAGGAAGAAGATGAGTACAGTTGGCAAATGATGTATCGGCAAATGAAAAATAAGGGCGGGCTTAAACTATCCGGAGATTTTCTTAAGGAGGTGTCTTTGCATGATGTGAGATTGGATTTGAGTTCACTGCATGGGCGAGCGCAGCAAACAAATTTGGAGTATCTATTGTTGTTGGATGTCGATAGGTTGGTTTGGAGCTTTAGGAAGACGGCTGGTTTGCCAACACCTGGCAAAGCATATGGGGGCTGGGAGGCCCCGAATATTGAGCTTCGGGGTCATTTTGTTGGTTAGTTTATCTTGTAAATCTTCTTAATCATGGCTTTTCTACTATATCTATTGTTTTGCTCAATGTCTATGCAAATTTATTGTATTTTTTTAGATTCTATTTCTTTCCTGTAGAGAAAAATCATTAGCCTACCTAAGTGCTAGGAAATTGAAGAAAGAAACCAAAAAATCTTCAAGAAGTGGAATAATTCCACATACAGTGCTCAGGCCGCCCTATTTAGTTTCATTTTTGCTTTTTGTTGGGAGAATCTGACATATGAATTAATTTCATTAAAAAATTTAGACCATATTTGTTTTTTCTTTTTCTTTTTCTTTTTGCTTAGTTCCTCTATATTCTAGCCTGACACTGTTGGCAAGTCCTTTACTTTCAACAAAGGGAAAGGATGTTTTAGTGCAATTTTAGTACTTGAAATTTAAATATTTATGCTTTATAATGAATAGCTGGCTTTTGTTATCTTGAAGGGCATTACTTGAGTGCTTCAGCACTAATGTGGGCTAGCACTCACAATGATACTCTCAAACAGAAAATGTCAGCTCTAGTATCTGCTTTATATGACTGTCAGAAGAAAATAGGCACGGGATACCTTTCTGCCTTTCCACCCGAGCTATTTGATCGTTTTGAAGCTATAAAACCTGTTTGGGCTCCGTATTATACCATTCACAAGGTAGATTCTATTTCAATTCTTTAACAAGATGGATTTGATTTATTTGGCTTTAAAAACGTTATGCAATTAGCTTCCAACTTGTATATTTTGACAGATCTTGGCAGGCCTACTGGATCAATATACATTTGCTGGTAATGCTCAAGCTTTAAAAATGATGACATGGATGGTTGAGTATTTTTACAACCGTGTTCAGAATGTGATATCAAAGCACAGTGTAGAAAGGCACTATCTATCACTTAATGAAGAAACTGGTGGCATGAATGATGTCCTTTACAAGTTATACAGCATATCGGTAAGTAAACTTATCTAGATGGTTCTGTTAAATCCTCTGGCTGATACTCCACTTTAATTGCATGATATTAACCGTCTCTTGAATTTGGTTGGTATATGTATATGCAGAAATGGCCAGATTGATAAGCCATTGCGAACTTTTATTAAGAATGCTATTCCAGAAATCTTGTTTAATCACACATACCACATGCCATGCGTTTCTTCCGGACTTTGGAAAATGTATCTTAGAAACTATTTGAATCTGCAATTATTATGGAAAGTTTGGATATCTGTGGTATGATAGCACCCTGCAGTAACTGCTGCATTGAATGAAAATAACCTCACGTTATGCTCCAATAGTTGGTCAATTTAAAGATCTAATAGCTAGTCATAAAGAAAATGAAAACTGTCGTGAACGGTGGTGAATGGGGGTAAGTTGTGACTTGTTATGGTTGATTAGATTTTCTTTAGTAAGTTCCTTTTAGCATGTTGTTACTGTAGGTTTGCAAAGTCCTCGTATCATTGTATATTTGGGTTATGATATGAGCCTTCATCTCCGTATGTGCAGCAAGTTCCGAAGCATTTATTGTTGGCTCACCTGTTTGACAAACCATGCTTTCTAGGATTACTTGCGGTACAGGTAACCATTATTTTCTGTTCATTAATGCTCGGTTGATTTTTTGGATTTTCAATGATCTTCTGGCAAACAGTAAACAATAACAAGTAATCTGTTCTCCTTTGGAGAAAACGAAGTAATGTTCCAAACCTCTCTAACTGTTACTTTAGTACTGAAACACTATTAGGAACACTCTGAACTTCGAATTTATAATTAGTGGATTCTTTTCTTACTACCTTTTGGCATATAATCAATTCTGGTCTCTAATCTGCTGCAAATATTATGCACATAATGCAAGAATTGGATATAGGATTCAGATTTAGAGTGATAATCAGTGGCCTTGTGGTCCAATGGTACTGTTTCTTCGCCTTTTGTTCTAGGTACTCTTTTAACTTAAAGCATGTTTCTTGAAGTTATCAACCCTTATTTATAAAAAGAGAGGGCCTCTACTTGAAATCTTCTCAATAGCTTACTAATGGTTTAAAAAAAATAGGGAAAAAAAGAAGGAAAAATCAATTTTATTGATACTCTAGACATCTAATTCATATGATCAAGGCGTCGTCCATGTTGGTTTCCTGTCTACTTTATTTCATAAAGAAATTGAATCAGCCCTCTCTGGCTAATCCAGCTTAACCAGTGGAAAATATTCTGTAATTTCCGGCCTATCATTTATTTCACTTCTGGAGCCAATTAATAACCAACATCAGTAGCACATAGAATGTCCAATTTTGTGTCTTCAACTTATCAAGGAATGTAAGTAGTAATCTTTAATATCTTACTATAAATTAAAATGCAAAATGATGGTAGTAAATTCACTGATGAATTATTGGACACATTATTCTTCTCTCAGAACACCACATTGATTTTATGCTTCTCTCTATAAGTTACATCACCTGTACATATGCAGTTTTCAAGCTCTTTTTCCGGATTGATTCATATTGAAGTTTCCAAGTTACTGCAAATTCTGATTTTTATACTTGCTATTATTTAACAAAATTTTCTTTCTTTTACTTGTAGGCTGATGACATATCTGGTTTTCACGCCAATACACATATCCCAATTGTTATAGGATCTCAAATGCGGTATGAAGTCACTGGTGATCCACTTTATAAGGTAAATTGCTTTATACAAATTATAGATCATCTGAACAACAATATCCAGCAAAGCCTGGCATCACTTCTAGTGCTCGTGTGTAATTATGATATGCTTTTTTACCCTCCATATCCATGAGTTGTTATTGAGATTGCTCTTCCTATTCATTTGGTCTTGCACCTTTGTTGTTAAAAGAACTTGATCTTTTAATTGCCGTTTAGGGTTAGTTTTTGTTCTTCTGAAGGTCCATGCGATAAAAATATGGTCATGAACTTATCTCCAATAGTTTATAATGTTCATTCGATTATGGTGTGCCAGGCAATGGGGATGTTCTTCATGGAAATTGTTAATTCTTCTCATAGCTATGCAACAGGAGGCACATCAGTCAGTGAGTTCTGGTAATATTAGTAATTCATATTTCAATTCATTTACTCTTATGTGAATCTCTATATGCTACACTGAGTGAATAAGAACAGTTATTTCAAATCCTATGTGCATTTTAGTTTTTATATGATTTTTGTTAGTTTCTTTCACACTCTTTTCTGATGTGTATCATTTTGCTCCCCTTGCACCTGGCAGGTCAGACCCCAAGCGATTGGCAAGCACTCTACAGACAGAGAATGAAGAATCTTGTACAACTTATAACATGCTGAAGGTATGCCTTCTCCTTTTCCCCTCTATAGTGATGATGGAGTTTTCGATTGATCCTTTTGTTGGAAATTGATTTATAGTTATCAACATAACTAAATAATTGCGTCATATGTTGGATATCACGGATTTGTGTGTATGACCTTTTTCTTTTCTTTCTTTCTTCCTTTTCTTTGAAGATACATTACTATGGCAACTCGAAATTTAGTATATTACCATGTCTCACTGATTTTGTAGGTCTCTCGCCGCCTGTTTACATGGACCAAGGAAATGGCATATGCGGATTACTATGAGCGCGCCTTGACAAATGGTGTGCTAAGCATTCAAAGAGGAACGGATCCTGGAGTGATGATTTACATGCTCCCACAAGGTCGTGGAGTTTCCAAGGCCACAAGCTTCCATGGATGGGGAACAACAGATCAGTCATTTTGGTGTTGCTATGGCACAGGTGTGAATTGATTGTCAATTTCAAATTTATTGCTTTAGAATGTGTTAAGCTAATAGGAAATTGTGAATTTAATTATTTAATTAATATTTTAACATTCATCTTCACGTGTGGGGGTTCAAACTCCCCCTCAACTGTGAAGTCAGGGTTCAAACTTAAGACCTCTGCTCTGATACTATATTAAATCACCGCTTATCCCAAGAGCATAAGCTGATAAGAAATGATGAATTTAATAATTTAACAGAATGGAAGTTCAGAGCTTTTTTTCTTTTTGATTTCACCATAATCTTAATTTCATGGAATATGAAGATTTGCTTTTCACGTTATAGTTGTTTTGATTGAACAATTTAATGTAATTTTCTAAGTGTTATCTCTGTTATAAATGCTGAGTGGTAACCATTGATGTTGCATCTCTTTAGCACTCCATCCATCTGATAAGTGTTTTTTCATGCTACTTCTGTAGGAATTGAATCATTCTCAAAGTTAGGAGATTCCATTTATTTTGAAGAGGAAGGAGAAGTTCCTGGTCTTTACATCATCCAGTATATATCAAGCTCGCTTGATTGGAAATCCGGACAAAGTTTGCTCAATCAGAAAGTTGATCCTATTGGTTCATGGGATCCTTTCCTTCAAGTGACATTGACATTTTCTTCTAAGGAGGTACTGGTTAAAATTACATTTCTCTTAAAAGCCACATAGAAGTTAATTTTGCTCTTTGATTATAGTAACCAAGAAATCACTGCTGAAAATATTTACCCTGTGACGTCAGTTGGACAAGGAACACATAATTGCTAATTATCATGATTGTACACAGATCCCTTTATATTGCACTATACTAATACTTTTCTAGTTTGGAATTACCCTCTATTGATAAAGCTTCGATTTAGTGGAAGTAAAACATGGATCTGAAGGCAGTTCAGGGAAACATGGATCCTACTAATTGGAGGGTGCTGTCTGGGAAATAGGCTTTGTGTTCAATGTTCACATCTCGTACTTTTTGTATTATGTTAAAACTTCCTTAAGATAGCGTGCTGGTATCAGTCATAATAATATCCATGAAACTCCTTTTGCATGATTTGACATTTAAAGAACTGCTGCCTATGAATAATTTTTTCTTGGTACTTAAACAACTTTGGCTCATAGTCTCTTCCCCCCCTCCCTCCCTTACAAACACACAGCCATATATCCCAACGCATATGCACGTGCTGTTTCTTGTCTTATCTCCAGTTGAGAGGGGTCATTGGTCCAAGTACTGTTAGTATTAGTGTGCTTCTCTTTCTGCTAGTGCTCACTGTATTGATTTGGTTTCAGCATGGGTATGAATAGCTTTTATACTGTATCTGATATGCAGGGAGCAAGCCGATTATCTAACTTGAACTTGCGGATACCAAGTTGGACGTCTGCAGACGGTGCGAAGGCATTACTAAATGGCCAGAGTTTGCCAATACCGGCTCCAGGTGTGAATTTCCTCTCTCTATAGACTATATGTTAGCTTTTCTTGAAAAGATGAAAAAAGGGACCCAGCATATTTTAGCCCCCTTTTTTTTTTTGGGAATTGTATTTATCTTTTAACTATTTTGATCCTTTTCACCTTCATCATGTATTTCCTTTTTTGTTTTCACACAATTGGTCAATGGTATTGAGTCTCTTTTGAAAGGCCGTTTGGCTCTTACTCTGGCACTTTTGGTGCAAACCATTGAGCTTCTTGAAAAGGAACTGTAGTTATTTACTTAAGAGAGAGAGATAAGAGTTTCTTGATTAATCATATCCTGATGCAGGTAACTTCCTGTCAGTCCCTAGAAGCTGGAGATCTGGTGACAAATTAACTCTTCAGCTGCCCATTGGTTTGAGAACAGAAGCCATTCAAGGTATTTTCATGGGATAATCCACTTTAGCAGTTTGTACATATGCTGAACCCCTGCATAATTTCAATGATCAGGAAAAGAATTGGTATGGATGATATATTATTGACAATGTCTTCCTAATGAACTTCAGATGACCGGCCAGAGTATGCTTCTATTCATGCAATACTTCATGGCCCATATCTGCTAGCGGGTCATACCAGTGGTGACTGGGACATCAAAAGTGGGTCAGCCAACTCTCTTTCAGACTGGATAAGTCCAATACCTGCTGCTTATAATACTTATCTGGTTTCCTTGTCCCAAGAGTCTGGAGATTCAACTTTTGCCTTAACTAACTCAAACCAATCGATCACAATGGAAAAGTTTCCAGAATCTGGCACCAATTCTTCTGTTCATGCCACTTTCAGACTCATCTTAAATGACTCATCTTCCGAAAAATTTTCAACAATAAAAGATGCCATTGGCAAATCAGTCATGCTAGAACCATTCGATATTCCTGGAATGGTTGTAGTACACCAAGGAAAGGATGAAAACCTTGGAGTTGCAGACTCTCCTGGTGGTGTTGGCTCTTCCTCTTTCCGGTTGGTTGCAGGATTGGACGGAAAGGCTGAAACAGTATCGTTGGAGTCGGAAAGCGACAAGGATTGCTTTGTGTATAGTGGTGTGAACTATAATTCAGGCAAAAGCATAAAGCTGAGCTGCAAATCAGACGCATCAGATGATGATTTTAGTCAGGCTGCTAGCTTTGTGTTGAACAAGGGGATTAGTGAGTATCATCCTATCAGCTTTGTAGCCAAAGGGGTGAAGAGGAATTTCCTTCTTGCACCATTACTGAGCTTCAAGGATGAATCTTATACCGTTTATTTCAAAATTAATGATTAATAATTTATGTACGGGACTGGGGAGTCCACATGTAAATTTATCACCAATAAATTTCGTCTTCTTGTTGCCTCGATCTCTCAAGAGTTGGTACTTCAAATTTCTTAATGACTTTTGAGCTACACAGATGGGCCTAAGCTAATGTTGATTTAACAATAGGGTTTATGAGAAGATGTTCATCATAGCCAATGGTTCCTCATGGGATTCATGACTGTCCCAAACTTGTAGTAATCTTTTGCTACGAAAGAGAAAACGGCTAATAAGAAGAGAGACTTCTGTTACTACTTGGTTCCTGGGTGTACCAAGAGTAGCCATTTTTCTGGGTGAAGCAGTCATAATTCTCGGAATGACGTTTTTCCCTCCGAGTAATTTTGATCCAAAAACTATTTCACAATAATGATATGACAGTTTTAATCGGTCCTTGGATCCGTCCTTATTAAAATAAATAAATAAAAAATCGTAAGTTGAAGATAATATGCAACATCCTAACTAATGAACCTTATGATACCATATACTCCCGAAATGTTCCAAAAAATCAGTTTCTAAAATTCTTTTTTAAGATTAGAGAGTTTACACAACATCTACGCAATTTAAGGATTGTGATTTAGGCCAGCTATAGGGATTAATTTTGCATTTATTCCTAATTTTTTATAAAACACTTCTAGTTTATGCATGACTATCGGTAGAGTATAATTTAAAACATGTTCGTATGATTCAAAATCATGAACAAATAAATCAGTAGCTTTATTATGTTTATATGTATGAAATCACCATGAAATCATAGGCTCATGCAACTCATAACACATCACAAGTTCACAACATAAACTAACAAGAACTTAGGAGATTTAAACATAGTTTCATCAAGACTATAATTATTATTATTATTATTATTTTATAAAGAAGTAGATTGTCACTTCTTAAAATTTAATAGGTGAACAAAAATCGAGTGTCAAAAGGACATTGGTCATTGTGGTAGTCCCATGAGATATAAGGTTCGAATCTCTTTGGGTGCAAACAATTTCTTAGGGCGAGCTTACTGACGAAGTTGAAGTATTACCCGATCCGTGTGAAGGGAGCGCTTTACACAAATTCGAGATTTACCTGACAAGGGTGAGTACACGAAGTGGCCTTACTTTGGACGGGTTCCTTGTCATTTAAAAAAAATAAATAATAAATAAAATAAAATTGGAAGATAGGTATAGTTTTTCCAAATATGAAACTATGTTGGGATTTGTGCAACTTGGCACCAAACTTTCTAATTCCCATATTGTGGCTACAGTCATGCCCGACCCAATCGCACCGGCCCACTGAACTCGAGCCCATATTGCTCACCCAAGGTTCTCTCCTTGAAGGGCATTTTAGACACAACACAATCGCTATATTTATATTTTGCTTCATTGCAGTGTCAGCTAGGCTTTGTAATTCCATCAATTAGGGTTTAGGGTTTGTTTCGGCGGCGGAGTTTCAGAGCCTGCAAAAATGGTGGAGAAGACGAGCGGAGGAAGAAAGGAGGAGGTTGTCACCAGAGAGTACACCATCAATCTCCACAAGCGCCTTCATGGATGGTACATAGGCTCCTCAACGCTTTGAATTTCTTCTGGAATTCTTTTGTCTCCATTTTTACTCTTTATCTTCCTCTTAAATTACTTGGATCTGTAACACATTTGAAACCGTATAAATTTCGAACCTTTCATTTAATTTACGAGGCGGGTTTAAGATTGAGGTTGAATTTTAAGCTACAAGAGAATGATTCATTTGGGCTTGGTTTGGATCTCAGAAAGTTCTTAAAATGATTTTTTTTTGAAGCGTTTTAAATTTCTCCCATCTCTTGCTTTTCAGAGACCAAAACGAAACCTTTGGGATCGGTATTGAGCTAAAAACCTTAGGTTGCTTAAACAAATTCGCCTATGTTCATGGTTGTATGTAGTATATATGCTGGGTGTTTTCAATGCTGCAATTATGCTGACACTTCAGCTTATGGGTTTGTTTAGGCCGATTGTTTTTATTTGGTTGGTTATCGAAGATTGTATGTGGCAATGTTTTCAAGTCAAATCCTGAGTATTGGTTGTTGTATAACTATCTTTCATTTTTTTTAATTGCATTTTACAATTTAGTTCTTGTATATTGGAGAAGATTAGCCAAATCAAAATTGAAGGAACCCATTATGTTGTAAATGGGGCCGTTACAGTAAATTGTTTGACCACGGCAGTTCTGTTTAATGGCCTTTAAATGATGGATTTGTGCTTTCTAAGTTCTATTTTATCGTAAATGGAGCATTTCAATTTCATTGTGTGTCTATAGTGCTTGATGGTGGCTATATGCAAAGCATTTGAAATGCATTGCAAAAACTTGGTGATCGCGTATCCACGTCTGTTAGTGAGATTTATATATACGGAGTATTAGAACAAGAACATTCTCTGTCATGTGTGAGGGAGTGAGATTTTTGGTGTATTAGGGGTTAGCATTTGAGTGTTTCTCACCTTCTGTTATCCACATGACAGAGTTCAAGTGACATGATCAACTATCCATCTTGGCTTGATGTGGCTTGAATTTTGTCACAAAAGATCAAAAGTGTTCTTCAAGTTGGTCAACTTTTTCAACTGACTTTTCTATGTCGAGTGGTGAGCTTTTATTTCCCTCTCCAAGGGATATGTTTATAGATCCGTGAAATAGTGCTATAGCTGGAGGATTAGAGCAAGAAAAAAAAATTCTCTTTTGTCATGTGTGAGGAAGTGAGATTTTTGGTGTATTAGATACCAGCTTTTGAGTTTTCACACCATCATCATACTGATGCTTTTTTGCTGTTGAAAGTTCTCTCTAATTGTCTCCACTCCTGGATGCAGGCTTTTGTGTCAAGTCACACAAATTTTGTATCTCCTGTTTGTAATTTATTTCATTTTCTCTTCTCTAATTGCTGTCCAATTTATTCTATGTTTTTTTATAACAATTTCAAATATCATAGGTTGAATTCCGTCTAAACACATGGAAGGAATGTCCTTGATTTTGTAAAAAAATTTGGAGTGCCCTTGTGTGTTGTTGAAATGGATTTAGCTTGTGATGTCGGAGTGTACAACATTAATTAATGATAGACCTTGTGTTAATACTTACCTCATGTATCCTATGGCGATATTCGTTCTAACTGAATACAATGAGAGAAGAATCGCCAGGTTTTTTCATTCTGTGACATCAAGTGCTGTTTATGATGTTACTTGCGGGCATTTTGATAACTTTATGTGATTTCAAGTTCTGATGTTTTTCATACTTTGATTTGGATTATACATAACCGTGAGCTCCTTCTCATTGTCTCTGAATTGAGACAGCAATTCTCCAACTACATTTGTGTTTTTGCTTTCATTTGATGTCATGAGATTGTAATATTACGTTAGAAATTGAAGTACAGGTGGTGTGTGTATTTCTTTTGTTTGTAGCACATTCAAAAAGAAGGCTCCAAAGGCCATAAAGGAGATTAGGAAGTTTGCCCAGAAGGCTATGGGAACAACTGATGTCAGGGTGGATGTGAAGCTGAACAAGCTCATATGGAGCCGTGGGATCCGAAGTGTGCCTAGGAGGATTCGAGTACGCATTGCCAGGAAAAGAAATGATGAGGAAGATGCAAAGGAGGAGCTCTATTCACTAGTCACTGTCACTGAGATTCCACCAGAAGGTTTGAAGGGATTGAGCACCAAGGTGATCGAAGAAGATGATTGAATAGTAGCCTGATATTTGGTGACTTATTTATTCCATTTCTGTTTTACTTCCAGTTTTCGATATGTTTCGGGATTGTCTGGGACTCTAGATGATTAACACTTGAGCAACAGTGAGTTTATGTAATGGATTGTAAGCCAATGTACTTTTTTTTTGGTCCTATTCTCTGATTGTTTCTTGACCACATCATTTAGAAATAGAAAAAACAAAACAAAACAAAAATTTCAGGAAAAAAAAAAAAAGAAGAAGCAAATTCTAGAAAAATGATTTTTTTTTTTCTAAATTTTTTATCATTTTTGTTATTTATTGCGCTCAATGGTTATTTCGTAGGACATTGCAACAATTGAAAGTTGAGAATATTGCAAATTGCTTGGTATTTAAAAGAAAAAAAAAATTAATCTGACAGAAGAAAAAAAAAAAAAAAAGTTTTGATTAGTGTTTCGTGTTTATAATTTTTTTTGTTAATGTATTTATTTTAAAAACAGAAAGCAAAAGGTCAAATAAATATGACATTGAAATGAGGGCTTGGTGGGTTGGGTTGAGCTATCCTGCTTCCTCAAAACAGCATTATTAGTTTCACAGCGGCGCTTTCAAACTTCGTACATGGTTATTTTCCGCACGTGGCGAGGATCTTCGTAACCGGATCCACCGTTGCAACTTTGATCTCCACCGTTGGACCCCTCTTCTTTAATGTATTACGTAGCTTCACGTGTGCTGTGTCCTGCTAGCTGTTGTTGAGAGACAGCGATCCCAAATCTAAACCGCGTATCTTTTGTTGGTTGGTTCAAGTGGACTTTCAGAGAAAAGGTTGACACTGGGATTTTGCTCTTCCGGCAACGCCGACGATGATTATCTCATCATGTGGCAGAGGAATCTTATCACCTCCATCATATATGATTAACGGCCTTGTCCCCCACCAACCGTCCTTGGTCTTTTCACGATGATCTGTTTCAGCTCTTCCGATTCATATACTCGATCCATCCCATCCCTTAATTACAAGACAAGCTATACTATTTTCGATCTCTTCCAATTCTTTCAAAGATTACTATAATTTTTATTGTAAATTTCTTACTAATTGATATGACCATCTCCATAATGTTTATCACATTAATTAATTATTAAATAATTAAATTTAGTTGTACATTTTCATTTTCCTTCCATTTGAAGGAACTTTTATTAGTTGTTGCAACACAAAGTCCACTTAATTATGTTCTTACTATATCTTGTTTTGATGGATTACACCAATTTCTTGAGGGATAGAGATCTAACAATTTTGCTTTCTAAATTGCTAATAATTTGGATAATAAATATTAGAGTTTTTATATGCCCGAACAGATCTCGAACAGTCCACTCACCTGTTACAGCAAGTGAACCTAGACAGACTTTCTCCCATAATTTCTTAAAAAAAAAAAAAAAAAAAATATAGAAGGTAAAAAACTAAAAATTTAGCCTATTGGCTCCTGCCAATAAATTTTTTTAGTCACTGGCCTCTACCCATAAGAGCTTTTGGCTCCGTTCTTGGCTTCCAAAAACATGATTGAAAACGGTCTATTTAGCTAAAAAAATATGCACTATGAGTTACTTTTGAAGCATTCCAGTTTCGAAAGGAAGATAAAACTAAATTAATATCCAATACAATATTAGAAAATGAAGAATTTTATTTTTATTTTATTTTTTTTTATAGATAATGAAGTATTTTATTTCAAAATCATATTAATACACTTTTTGAGTCATCTCAGTATGAACACATTTGCGTGCGTGGCCATGACTAATTTTCCACTCCCAAATCCCATCCATGCAAATCACGTGCATGAAATCTTAATCTCCATTACAACGTAACTTAAAACACAAAATGTAATGAACTAATTAGAAACTTAATTATACGACTACTAATTTACTCTCACATAATACAAACATATTCATCATATATATTTCGGTTTACTAACCCCGACAAACCCCATCCTATCTCGGCCGAAACATTGGTCTAGCAAGCTTTTAGCGGCTTCCCACAAAGACAATCGTTGTAAACAAACGACGACGCTTCGAGATGGTCGAACGGCGAACCGGCCGGTATTCTACCACATAGGTGGTTGTGGCTCAAATCCATGTGTCCGATATACGAAGCTGAAGACAAAGATTTCGGTATCGGACCCTTCAAATTATTATACGCTAAATCGAGCACGGTAAAGTACGATCTCGGCCCGAAAACGTCCGGTATGTAACCGTCAAGTGCGTTTTGGCTCAAATTTAAGTTACCAATCCCGGAGCTAAACAGACTAGCCGGTATTTTACCCGTTATTCTATTGCCGTCGACATTTAACGTTGCGAGAACCGCCATTCTGCCGAGTGAGTCCGGGATCGGACCCGAGATCCGGTTCAAAGAGAGATCCAGATCCGAGAGACGGTAAATTTGGGAAAGCGAAGCTGGGATCGGCCCGGAGAGTTGGTTGCGACTCAGCAAAGCTCGACTCAGCATCCCGAGTCTACCGAAATTTCGGGGAAGCCCGCCTGAGAGACGGTTGTTTCGGAGGTCCAGGTGCATCAAGCTGGTGAGGTTCGTGATGGACGGTGGGATACTCCCGGAGATGAGATTATCGGCGAAGTTGAGGACGGTGAGCCGCTGGAGCCGGCCGATATCGTGCGGAATCTCGCCCGAGATCTTATTCCCAATCAGATCCAAGATTCGAAGAAAGGGAAGCGAGGTGACACACGTGGGGATCTCGCCCGAGATGCCCTTCCAATCAGCGATAATGATCGAGGAGAGGCGCGTGAGACTGCAGATGGCGCGTGAGATGTATCCGGTCATGTAACCGGTGCGGTGAGCCCGCTCGAATATCGGGTCCTCGGACTCTCCTCGGAGGGTGATGTCGGCGACGCGGTGGGTCTCCGGGTCGCAGCTAACGCCGTACCAGTTGTGGCAACAGTCGTTGCCCGTCCACGAGGTGAAGACGCCCAAGTAGGGCTCGTGGAGCGCAGCCTTGAAGGCCAGCAGCGCTGCCCGGTCTGAGGGCGGGCATCCCTCAATAACCGCCGGACTAACAGCAAGCAGTGTCAGCGTTAAGTACCAAACCATGCTCATTTTTAAAGCTTTGAACTTTTGCAGTGATTACGTTGGGGAGTGAAGCATGGGCATGTGGACTAACTACACGTTTATATATAAAGAGAAGTCAAGTAATGTTTCTGACGATTTTGCCCCTAACGTGGTTTTCTGACGATCATGTGTCATGCTTCCTTTTTCAATTTTCAGTATGTTTCTACTTTCTTTGCCTCGTCGAATCGTTGGAAAACTCGGTACACGACAAAATCTGTTAAGTAAATTGGATAAGGATTTTTTTTTTTTTTTTTTTTTTCTTTTGGTTTAATTTTCAATACTTTTTTAAGAGAATAATGCAAAATCAGTTTATGTAATTAATCTAAATTACAAATCGCTCTTTATTGTATTAAAATGAATTCATAGGTCACTAGGATTAGGGGTGTGCATGGGGCGGGGCGGTGTGGGTTTCCGCCTTTTTTGGCCCCGCCCCGCACCTTTGCGGGTTGGAAATTTCCAACCCGCAAACCACACTTGATAAAGACTAACCGGCGGGGCGGATCACTGTAGGGCGGGTTCGCGCGGGGCGGGGCAGGTATTTTGAGTGACATTTATGTAATTTTTATTTTTATTTTGTAAAAAATAAAAATTCAAAAAAAATACTGGTTTTTTTAATAAAAAAAATTAAATTAATATTAATTTTTCACAGAATCTTATGAATGCAAAGTCAAATTTTTAGGAAATCAACTCTGTTTCATTAAAGAAAAAAATTATAACTTCAAAGCTCCTTAAATTTAGTCCTTCGACATGTTGACACATATCTTTCAATCGTTCCTATTTCCATACAAGAACATTTTCTATGGAATTAGCCTTGTAAACTAAACTAAAAATTCTATTAATTATAGATAAAATTCTAAGAAACATGATTTTTTCTTTTCTTCTTTTTTTCTCCTTTGTGCGATGCGGGGCAGGGACCCGCATTTTTTAAAAGGCTAAACCCGCCCCGCCCCGCATAAATTTCTCAAATTAAGACCCTAACCCGCAAAAAACCTGAAAACCCGGTCCTCTGCGAGGCGAGGCTGATGCTGCAGGGATTGCGGGTTTTGCACACCCCTAACTAGGATAGGCCAAAAAAAATAATTTAGTCCTTAGAGTTAAATTCTGTTAAAATATTTAACGAATTTTGTTTGGTGTCACATTAGCACTAATAAAACGACCCACTGACAGCCACCCCTTTTATTTTTTTCAATTTTTTTTAAATAATTTTTTTAGTTGTATATATTTAATATTTTATTTTATTTTTTTATTAAAAGTGATATGTGTTGTCCTTTTATTAACGTTGACGTGATACTTAACGAAATCTGTTAAGAATGTTAACGGAATTTGACTACAGTGACTAAATTATTTTTTTGGCATATCTTAGGGACCTCTAAATTTACTTCGATACAACATAAAGCGATTTATAATTTAGGTCAACTACATTAATTAATTTTTCATTTTTTTTAATGTGATAGTCCACACAGTTACATACTTATGTATATAACATTTACTACATTTATATATTAAAATAATAATTTACGTAATATTTATTACGTAAGCTATTAAAATGGGAAATACTAATCACGTTAGTTTATAAAGAAGTTGCTTTTCATAGAAATTGCCTACAAATATGTTTCATTTTCCACATCAATTATTGTACGAAATTAGAATTTTTTTTTTCTTAAATTACAATGGATGTAACATGAGTGACTAGTGATTAAGACATTTTCTGCAATTGTTATACATGGTAAATCGAATTGGACAGAATATTTTATAGTGCGTTTGGTTCGTAACATTGTTCAATATTTGAACCGGGTTTTTATTCAAAAACTCATACCCGGATCCAAGTTGAATAAAACCCATGGGTCACTTGAATAAAGTTTGAATAGTTTGAATAAACCCATCATATATTTTTTATTATTATTCTTTACCATACCAATCATTATACACAATTTTTCATACAATCCAATCATTTCCAATCATTTTATATTATTATAAAACACTTTTTTTAAAACCCATCATATATTTTTTATTATAATTTTTTACCATACCAATCATTATACACAACTTTTCATACAATCCAATCATTTTCAATTACTTTATACTATTATAAAACACTTTTTTCCAATCTTTCAAATTCAACACCCAAACACATATTCAAAAGAATCTAAAATTATATTCAACATCCAAACACATTTTCATTACCTTGAAATCCGTGATCAGATTCAGAATATTATTCATATTCGAAATATTCGATACCCAAACGCACCATAAAAACCCAAAATGTCGGTATAGGCTTCTTTGAACATTATCCTATTTTTAGTTGAAACAAAAATTAAATTAAAAGGGATAATGGATAATGAATATGGGAGAGAGTCAGAGAAAATAATAATTGAGGAAGAACAGCTCAACATGTGGAGTAGTACTGGATAAGCTTTTGGGGAGGGAAGTTTGAAGAAGCTAGGTGAGAGGCATGGGTGTTGCACACGTGGCAGTTTTATATCCTTTGATTTTTTTGATTTTTTTGATTTTTTTCATGAGCTGTCCTGAATAGCTCGTGGGTCTATTGGGAATTGTTTTTTTTAAGTGTTAAAATATTAAATTTATTTATTTTTATTAACTTAAATTTTGAAATAAGTGGGGTTATGGTATATATTGGAGCAAATTTTTTGAGTGAATTAGAACCTTGTTTCTTGAATTTATTTTTTATTTTAATTTAATATTTCATGCCTTAGGATCTTGCTTATTGAAAGAGAGTTTGACCCACGGTTAATACAATTAAGGCTTTAAGTGATCATGCCAAAATATTTGTTAGAAAAGAAGAGGATAAAGACCACAAGAAAATCTTAACTTTGAAAATAAAATAAAAGAAAAAATATTTAAATAAAAAAAAAAAAGAAAAAAATAGAAAGAAAAAAAGAAAAGCTTTTCACCCAATCGTCTTCATTTTTGAAAGATCTACACCTCCGTAGGCTCCATTGCAAAATTGTACCAAACGAGGGATATTCGAGTAAAAGTAAATGCATGAATGATAACCTCAAAACGTACTGGCCGGCTAGGCAGCCTAGGCGGCTATATATACTGGGTCCAGAAAATAAACGTCATTGTACAATTTTTCTCTCGGCTCCACCACCACCGGTGCCTGAATCTTTGTCTCCCTGAGCGGTATCACTCGATTGATCTTCCGGAACTAGTCTATTTTTAATTATTGCACAATCAAGGCAATTTGTCCATTTGCTAATGGGGTGCGATCATGATACGATCGAGTAATCTGAATGGCCCAGTTTAGCCAGCTATCAGCACGCTGTAGAAGCTGACCCTCATCATCTTCTGGCCATTGATCTTGTGGGGATGAGCATCAAGATTGAATTCAAGGCAGCATATCAAAAACAATAAAAAAAAAAAGAATCCAGTCCCTAAAGCAGATCTTCAACTGTTCAGGTGCTTTCATGACATCCTAGCGATCGATAAGAGCTTTTGTTTTGGGAAAATAAAAAATAAAAAATTGCTAGGGAAATACTTGTTTTCGGATGAAAATTCTTTATAATTTGTTGTTCGAATTGCTCACAAATAAAGGACGTGTAATTCGGATAGACAAACTGCAGGAATCGTTGAGGCTCTTATATTTTTACATTAAAAACAACTATCTTGCAACTCTTGTCTATTGAGTTCTTGTAATTTTTGTCTCAATAAAGAGCGTACACCATATAGATCAAGTGTATTATTTTTTTAACAATCTTTAATTTACCTTAAAAAAAAAAAAAGAAAAAAAGAAAAAAAAAAGATGAACTAGTCTTAATCATGAAAGGCCTTTATCCCACAGGGGTTCTCACATGAATTTTACAGTTTGAAGATCTAACATGCAGTGCCATAAATATATCTACCAAAGCTTTTAAATAGTACTGCACGATCTCGTGAAAGTACTGATTTTACAATTTAAAACAAAATCTGCGATTCGTGTGCATATATTTATATGCATATGCAGTTTAGCTATATATATCAAAATTGTTGCATAAGCATTTCTCCTTCTCAAGATTATTGATCGATTGTGTATTTCTCAACGCCCAATGATCATCTCCAATTGTCTAATAATATGATAATTTAATCAAAAGAAAAGCAATTCAATTGCAAAATAGGTTAGTAATTATAATTCATTGAAGAAGGTGTGGAATTGCCCATCAGAAAATAGATCTGCTCTCATTTTCTTTTTCTACTCTTCTGATTGTGTTTTTGCTTTGAATAAGAGTCTTCTTCTCTTTAAATTTGCAATCATGGGCGATCAATGGGATAAATGTTAGTTAGATGTGAAGGGTTATCTTTACGGCTGGTTTAAATAAATTTTTCTAGTATATTTGGCTACCATTGTTTTATATTTAGTATATTCGGAGCAGATATGCTCTTTAACTATTTTTGTACATGGGTTAGTGGAAGATGAAAGTTATAGATAGCGTTTTATCGTAAGAATTTTGTTTGTGTCTATAACTATGTAACCTCATAGCATATGACTATGATTTTGCAGAACTTTATACTTTGTAATGTAAGAGTTTTATACTCGTAATTTTTTATCAATAAAATAATAAAATCTTTTGTTAAAAAAAGAAATTAGAATTCATTGAGCAAAAAATTGCATATATATTTTTTCTTGTTTGTGCTAATAATTAATGCTAGATCTATCCAAAAGAATTATCTGCATGGTTGATCTAACTTCTCTATCATATATAGCTGTTAAAAGCTGACCCACCAGGCCAGTATGAAGATCATGTAAGTGGGCCATTAATTTGCAAAGTTGAACAATTGATCAGGACAATCGATCATGCAATATCTTTTCAAAAATTATGTAGCTAGATTTGAAGACTTTCTTCAAGATTCATCAGTTCCAATTGGGACTGGACCCATTAGGATTGGAGCACGCATGTGTTTCAATTGAAACTGAATTCAAGTTAAATTCTGGATACAGTTTGGATTAATTAAGTTTCAATTAAAATTGAACTCGTTGGGATTAAAATACGTGTCACAATCTCAACAAATCAATTTTTAATTTTAAAAATTTCGTTAAACGTTTAATAAAATCGCAATTTAATATATATACAAAGTAAAATTGTTATCGAAAATAGGGAATATAATGATTGTAAAATGTAAAATGGGTTTGCTTGGTGTATGATCGTGGCTGGCAATGACTATATGGCATACATATATAAAGATTAAAGAGGAAAAGATTTTTTGAATTTTGATTGAAGAAACTATTATTAGTGCTTTTTCTGTGGCAAGATGATTGGGATTAAGCATGTGGTGTACATCTCCGAGGATCCCAGCAGATGGGTCTTTCCCTTGAAAATTAAGGGTTCAATAATTTGGTCATTCAAACCAAAGTACAATTATTAATCAAATAATGTCACAACCGATTTGACATTGCCTAAGAGTCAAAACCTCCTTTTTTTTCTTTTTTCCCATGTTTTTCTTTTTGCAGAAACTCGATCGGTAGAGGATAATGCATGCATGTGCAGTGCGTGCGACGTGGCACGGAAGAAGGACCATTAATTATCTCTTTAATTAATTTTCTCTTATATAATATTGCTACAAATAATTGGGCGAACCTTAAATCACGCTATGTTAATTAACGTTGTTGTACATGTCTCGATCTTGTTCTTTTCTTAATCTTGATGAGAAATATTAATGTTTGGCCTCTTCTGTGACCAGCTAGCTTCGATGAAATTGTGGAAGAATTTTGCGAGTGACATGACCGACTTTGGGAACATATTCCGCGACCGACTTGAGAAAATTGGGGAAGAGATTCATAAAACAGGCCTTATTTTAACTTACGTGTATGATCAAGATTTGGAGACACCGTTTTGGGAAACTAATGGAAAAATTAATTCCCTCGTTTTTTTTTTTCTTCTTTCCCCCATAAACATGGAATCATTTCATATGGAAAAATTCGGTTGGTTTCTCCTTTACGCATCATAAGTTGAAGAGACTTGAATAAATTAACATGACAAATTCGGGTCAAAACGGGTTGATCCGGTTTGACACTATTAATAACCGGTTCAAATTCGTATCAAGCCAGTACTTAACCCATATAATCCATAAATCACATTTTTTATCCTTAAAATCATTAAGTATATAACCACATTTTATGAAATCATTTAATTAAATTACACGATTATCAAATTGATTTTGGCATTAATTTTGTTGTGAATGTGTATAATTGACATTATTTAAGCTTGTAAAATATGAAATTGTATTAATCAATTCAGATTAAGTATTTTTATTGACTCAACCCATTTATAGTAAACAAATTGAAATGGCCTGGGTCGTGTTAGTGTCAATCTAACACGATATGTTTATTAAATGAGTAATGTTGTGACGTCACCCCTTTAGTTAAATAAGCAATATTGTCATGGGAAGAAGTTTAGCATAATTAATTAAATTGGTTATGTTCGTGTCAACCTAGATAGTTGTATATCTATCAAACGACACGAATTCAACCCATGAACCTTATAAATTGGCACCCAGGCCCCTAATTTACGTCAACATTCAAGTTCAATAATGTAGGTCAGGGACTAGGAGGGAAGTCCATGATAATTAAACAATTACACAACAAATTTAGGTAGGGGGCTATTGCAGGGATCCTCTGTTCCTAAGAGCATTTTAGACACAACTGGACCACTACATATATTTGGCTTCATTGGAGTGTCAGCTAGGGGTTTTAATTCCATTAACTAGGGTTTAGGGTTTATTTCGGCGACGGAGCTTCAAAGCCTGCAACATGGTGGAGAAGGCGAGCAGAGGATAGGAAGAAAAGAGGAGGTTTGTCACCAGAGAGTATACTGTATATATACGCTCCTCGATGCTTTGAATTCCATTAATTTGGAGAACTTTTTTGTTCCATTTTTAGTCTTTATCTTCCTCTTAAATTACTTAGTCTGTAGTACACTCGATATGAAGCCGTATAAATTTCTAACCTTTCGTTTAATTTAAGAGGTGTGTTTAAGATCAAGGTTGAGTTTTAAGCTGCAAGAGAATTATTCGGGTGTTGGGCTAGCTTGGTTTCGATCGGAAAATACTTAAAAAACTTTTGAATGCTGCAATTTGGTGATCGAGGAAGCTGCAGAGGAGGAGCTCTATAGCTAGTCACTGTCACTGAGATTCTGCCAGAAGGTTTGGTGGAAGCTAGGGATTGGCCGGGCACCAAGTTCATTAACGAATTAAGGAGATGATTGAGTATGTATTATTTTTTCCAATTATTCTTTTTTACTTGCAAATATTTTTACCAAATTGATTCAATTTTATACCAGATTAAATCAATGGATTAAAATCAATCAATCGATCGATCTTTTTTCTCTCTTTTTTTAATCAATGTTCAATCAATCGAGCTTTTGAATATATACTTCATATATCGACCATTTATGAAGGGTGCATGGATCATGCGCACATTCAAAAGCTTCATCTTGCCTTGTAATGAAGCACTGTTATTGTCACATTCTTTTTACTTTATCTTATATTAGCTTTTACTGTACGTTTGAATATTTTGATTCTTAAGGGACTAGCATATAGGTGTGTTGCATGTGTTAGAAAATTGTGTTAAAAAAAAGAAACGAAAACGAGCCAAACATTCATCTGTGTTGTTTGGTCCTTAAGTCAGTGTTGGTGCGTGGCATAGCCATTTATGAACTAGCTTGCTAGACAACTGCATGTGAATAAGTGCTAAGAATCTCTGCAACAAGAAAAGAAAAATCCAAAGACTCCATATCCCATCTGCTTTAATAACCCGCCCGTACACATATATAACATGAGGAAAAAGATGACATATATTATATATTGATAAGGAAAGCACAAACAATGAAGAGAAAATGAGGGGATTAATCCCTCATTCACCCGATCGATACATGCTTTTCTATATATTTATCGTTGCCTTTCACCAACAAATTGCAGAGTACGTACGTAGAAAGAATTGTTTAACCAATCCCGACAAAAACAACATCTTATTTTGAGTAACCAATATTCCGTACAAACTACATCATATTTTAGCGGCTTCCCGGCCACAAAGACAATCATTAATTATAAAAGCAAATTAATTAATTAATTAATGAGAATTATGACTATGCTTCGAGTTGATCGAATGGCGATATATGCCCTCGTATGTGGTTGTGACTCAAATCCAAGTTTCCGACATACCAAGCCGAAGACAACGATTTTGGTATCCAGCCCTCCAAATTATTGTACGATAAATCAAGCATTATGAAATACGAACTCCGCCCAAATGAATCCGGTATGTTACCGTTCAGCGCGTTCCGGCTCAAGTTTAAGCTAATAATCTTAGAGTTCAACAAACTAGCTGGAATCGTACCTGTTATTTTGTTACCGTCCAGATTTAATGTTGAGAGAACTGCCATTCTACCGAGCCAATCCGGGATTGCACCCGAGATTTGGTTCGAAGAAAGATCCAAATCCGCCAGCCGGTAAATTTGGGATATCGAATGAGGGATCCACCCGGAGAGCTGGTTGTGACTAAGCAAAGCCCGACTTAGCATCTTCAGTCTCCCTAAACTGCGAGGAATCCTACCGGAGAGTTGGTTGTTTCGGAGGTCTAGGTGCATCAAGTTTGTCAGCTTCGTTATGGACGGTGGAATTCTCCCGTAGATAAAGTTATCGGCAAGGCTGAGAGCGGTGAGCCAACCGAGCCGTCCGATATGGCCTGGAATCTCGCCCGAGATTCGGTTTCCGGTAAGATCCAAGATTCGGAGAAAAGGAAGGAATGAGATGCATCGGGGAATCTCGCCAGAGATCCCCTTCCAATCAGTGATGGTGATAGAGGAGAGGTACGTGAGCCTGCAGATGGCGCGCGAGAGGTTCCCGGCCATGTAACCGGAGCGGTGAGCCTGCCTAAACATCAGGTCGTCAGACTCTCCCCAAAGGTTGATATCAACCACTCGCTGGGTGTTTGGATCGCAGTTTACGCCGTACCAGTTGTGGCAACAGTCGCTACCCGTCCACGAGTTAAAGATGCCGATATAGGGCTCGTGAAGGGCGGCCCTGAAAGCGAGTAGTGCCGCCCGGTCTGACGGAAAGCAGCCCTCAATAACTGCCGAACAAACGGCAAGTAGTGTCAGCATTAAGTACCAAACCGCAATCATTTTGATTTTCTCGCTCTTTTAACTGATCGAGTACGTTAAGGGACTATGGAGTACTACTGTGATCAAGCATGGGCATGGGAACTGACTGCGTGCGTTGATATATACTATACACACACGTCAAGCATTTTTTTTTTTTTTCTGACGATTTTGGCCCCCAACGTGTTTTGTTTTAATTTGTGTTTTTTTTTTTTTTTTTTTGGGTAAGTCCCAACGTGTTTTCATTTTGCACATTGGCAAAGAAAAGAACATATGCTGGAATGTCCTTTTTTACTAAAAAAGAAATTCCTGTTCTGCAATGATCTAATGCGACAAAGAACATAACGAAAATTCCATGAAGCTTGACACGTGGACCCATGTTTTGTAGATTGACTAGTAGATTTGAAGACACTTTGAGCTTCTTCTTCTTCTTTTTTTTCCTTTTTTTGGGGGGGCTGAGAAATGAAACTTGTGCTGCTGCTGCATGTGCATGTCCCAAAGAAAAGAGATTTCTGACCCACTGATGAGGTAGCTTGGGCATGGTGGTTTACTTTAGAGAAATAGTTTTGATATTCCTCCTCTTGTTTCTTAGAAAAGGAGGCCTTTGGATATTAAAAAAAATAAAAAATAAAAAAATGGTGAAATTTTTGAAGTAGAGAGAGTCCATTGAGGATGCTCTTAAGGGAAAATTTGAATCCATTATGAGGAGGAATGTTAGAATATAGATTAAATGATTAAATTTATCTCTTCCTATCAACTTGAGCTTTTGAGATAAGTAGTGATTTAACAATTTTCATATTTATGTCATATAAAAATATTTTTTCAAACAAAAAATAAAAAATACCCCCTAAAAAACATTAACAAATGGAATGAACTTTTGAGTGGTAATCCGTTTGGAAACATGGCTCTATAGCAAACACCATGGATGCGACAAACACTAGAGTTTGTGTTATTCATCCCCTAAGACCAATAAAGATGGCACCAAATTTTGGCATGTTGTTTTAATTAATGTCTTTTTTGCATTTTTGCTTATTCATAGCTTTTCTACTAAGGGTCCGTTTAGGTTTATGATTTCAAAAAATTCATAGCTTTTCTACTAAGGGTCCGTTTAGGTTTATGATTTCAAAAAGTGTGATTTAAAATAGCGATTTGAAAAGTGATTTTTAAAAACGCAATTAAGCGTTTAGCAAAATCGCAGTTTGCCATTTAAAATCACAGGTTAGCCTTTAAAATTATACATTTTCAAAAAAACACTTCATTACCTGCTATTTGAAAATGCAGTTTTCTGCATTTTTAAATCGCAATTCCTTAAAAACGTAATTCTCAAACGGTTCATTTTCTGCGATTTGGTTTAAAATCGCACTTTTTGTTTACGAAATCGTAATCACAAACGCACCCTAAGTCTATGAATCCATGAGAATAAGTTCTTGAGATCCTGAATCTTTTTTTTTTTTTTTTTCAACGAAAGATCTGAGTATTTCATTGATAAAAAATCACTAATATAAAGCTTTGCAAAGTTATAGACACATGGTATAAGGTTACATAGTCATAGATACAAATAAAATTCTTACAATAAAGTACTATCCATGACTTTCATCTTCCGCTAACCCATGTACAAAAACAGTTAAGAGCAGTTATGCTCCGAGCATACTAGATCTAAGACAATGGTGGCCAAATATCATAGAAAAATTTATTTAAATCGGCCGTGAGAGATAACCCTTCACACCGAACTATCTAGGTCGTGAAAGATAACTCATCACACCTAACTAACCTTCATCTCATATATCGCCTATGATGACGGATTTAAAGAGAAGAAAATTCTTATTCAAAGGAAAAACACAACCAACAAACAACATCAGCGGACAGGGAGAAGATGAACGGCACAGCACGGCACGGATGCTGATGGATAAATGCATAGCGGAGAGGCCAAAAATACTTATCTGGTCAAAGAACACATACAAACAGAAGAAAAAACAGAATGAGAAGGAGAGGGTAGTAGCGGGGAGTAGAAAGTGAAAGGGATTAGGGATCCTAAATCTGTGCTAATCAAAATCATGTTAAAACAAGCTATGGATAATTATTATTTTTTTCAAATTGAGTTGGAGTAAACTCTTTGAAGTTATTAGTCTATTAAATTGATATATATATATTTAAAACATTTAATTTTCATATGTATTTTTAATATAAATTAATATTTGTATTTAAAGTATGTGATTCTCACGTGCACATCCCATTCTCTAAGGACCGATATCAAATTAATAGATTAGATTTGGAGAAAAATTTTGTCCCAAGAAAATTTGGACATTTTTCTTGGGTTAATGTATAATTTAATGAAAAAAAATATGTTATCAATTTTTATTTTTATTTTTTTTAATTTGTTTTGAAAATGTAGTTCGAAAAAGTCTCCTGCTGGGCATAAGAAATCATGAACAAGATCTTCCCACGTTGAGGAAAACTGTGAAAAACAGTAAAATTGTCGCCCAATCATTACCCTTTATGATGATAAGACTGAAGCTTCTTGCTTTTTCATTCTTTATTAGAACGATCAATGATATGATTGGAGCTTTTTGCTTTTTCTTTATTATAATGATACGATAAAAGATATCAGTTGTTGGGTAATATATACTAAAAACTTTTGGACTTGAACAATAATCCCGATCAAAATTCTCTATAATTCAATTCCTATGTTATTCTAACACTTACAATTCATCAAAATCCAATTATTATTTTCCAATTGAATTATTGAGATTTTATTGTAATGATAAACACTTGGAAAAGAATATATCCAGCACTTGTCAGTTGACGATCTCATATTCTCATGGAACATGCAAAAGGATGTCATTTGATAAGCAAGTTGGTAACAAAACCCAAATAAAAATAGTATTTATTGGACAAAAAAATCACAAATTTTCATTTAATCAAAGATTAAATGTCCGACAAATCAGTACGCACAAGTTGATGTTGCAATAACCACATTACCAAAAAAAAAAAGTAGGACCTTAGGAGGGGAAGCTCGTGAAATTTCTTATCCGAATTTCATAGAATTCAAGCAAACAAAAAAAAAAAAAAAATGAGGTAGGATCGATCTCAAGTGCCTCCGGACAATTTGGGATGTAAAGCCCACCTACATGGAACACTCGGCCATGCATCTCACTTCTTCATTCTCTGCTCAAATTCTGTAAAATCTAAACAAAAATTTTCAAAGAATTCTAATCGATCGAGAACCTTATCTAGATTATTCTTTTCTTTTTTCTTTTTTCTTTTTCTAAATGAATTGTTTATTTCTCCTTAAAATTTGCACAAAAACTGACAACGAGTTGGCATGTAAAATTATGGCACCTATAATGAATGAAATTACAATCACAAAATCAGCAAGTGAAACTAAAAAAAAAATAGTGACATTGAGAGTGAAAATAAGGAATGATTAAAAATAAATAAAAATCCTAAAATGGTCGCAATGGCTATACAGAGAGAAATGATTAATTTTATAATTGTGATTGACTAGACTGTTATCATGCTTTTTGTTTAGCAAAATGGTTGGGATTAAGCATCCATCCAAGTACATGTGCTGAGATCACCTAGGCTCCCAACAGTTGGGTCTTAAAAGGGGTTCAGTAATTTTTTGTCATTTCCTTGTCTTTAATTAACATGTAATCAAACAAGTTTTTTGTGGTAGATTAAAAAGGGTGTTTGCTTTGATGAGGAAAAGATCTACAATAGCCAACAGCTTCAGGAAATGCCATGTTTTGTGGCCAATATTCTCCACAGAAAAAAATCTCATCTCTCCAAGAAAGCCATAATAACTATCTATCTTGAGTATTTAATTTTCCTCTCACAGCAAGCAATAAGAAAGACATGTTATTTCTCTATCACTCACATTCAATGATTGATTTGAAAAAAAGATGAAAGGAGATAGAAAAATAGTATTTCTCTAAGATAAAAACAGTAGCTAAAAATAATTATACTGTGTCCCCACAAGCTCTCCCAAGCCCTTTTGACCCCAAAAAAAAAAAAAAAAAAAAAAAACCAATGGCCAGAAAACTTTATCCTGAACACTCTCTCTCACAAATTGATGATGATGTAGGGGGTTTTCTAGCCTTTTCTTTTCAGCTATCACTTTCAGCTGAGTGTTGAAAAACTAGGCAAGTCCAATACCAAACTTTTGTTTGGTTCTCACTAGCTCCAAAACAAGGAGAGGGAGGGTGATTACAATAAGGAGAAAAAGGAATTTTTGGCAGCTTTATCTGCTTATAACATAATAAAATCAAGAGGTATAAGAGGATAAACAAAGAACATCTCAATTTCACTTAAAATGGAAAGAAGCCATTTTATGGTCAAGATTTAATGTTGGAGTAATGCTACACATCATCCTCTTGTCCACCTTTTATCCTCCCAAAATTGATGTGGCTCTTAAATCACCATTGGATCAAAATTCAATAATGATCTATCATAAATTCAATGGTGATTTTACGAGCCACATCACATTTGGGAGGACAAAAGGAGGACAAGGGGATGATGTGTAGCATTACTCTTAATGTTGTTGTATCTAAATGTAAGTAATTGCCACATCATTTAAATATACCATTAAATATAACAACATCAAATCCTAACTATGAAAATGACTTCTCTTTATTTCATTAAGAATGGAGATCCTGTTCCGAGGAGGATTTCCAGGTCTACCAGAGAATCCTATTGAAAAGGATGAATACCAAACTTAAAACAAGAGAATAAATATAAATAAATCAAATCGAATCTAAGCTAAGCATAGCATATAACAAGCCAACAAAATGTATAATTCATGACAAAGGCTTGCCTTGTATTAGTAGTTTTATTATAAGAGAAATCGAGCAGTTAATGTGTACGTAATCTTTACAACAATTGGACAACAGAAAACAGACACTTTTCATGGTTGGGAACAGCAAAAAAAAAAAAAAAAAAGAAAGAAAGAAAAGAAAAGAAAAAAAAGAAGAAGAAGAAAGAAAGAAAGAAAAAAGGTGCTTTTTGTTACAGTCCTTAAGCAGTTAATGTATAGGTAATCTTTACAACAGAAGGTAAAAATGGAGCTACCGAGGGAGATGATTCTCATGCAAATTTGTTGCAGCAACATTATTGAACTGTGTTGACGTGACATTTTGAAACATTGTTGGCACCATGATTTGAAATGGCGTTGGCACCGGACCATGTAACTGTGTGGGCCTCGTGTTAGGCATTTCCTGCCACAAGTACATATGGTAACATCAAAAACCAAGTAAAAACTATGTAGCTGAACACATCTTACAAAGACATTCTACTTGTCACAGCTATAACCAGTTTATGGTGACCATCTTCATCTTGGACAAAGTTTTTCTCCAAATTCGATTAGAAAAATAATTTCCTCTAATCCAGTCTATTAAACCAACGTATATTCAAAATACATGTGAGAATCACATACTCTATAAAAATGTAAGTGAAAATTAAAAATGCATGTGAGAATTGTATGCATTTTAGACAGACTAGGTTAAAGAAAATTCCTTCGACCCAATTTAATAGACTGGTTTGAAGGAAAACTTTGTGCTTTCCCCCTCCTCCCAATCCAATCTATTAAACCGACATATGTCCAAAATACATGTAAAAATCACATACTGTATCAAATATGCAAAGTGAAAATTAACTCATATGCATTTTGGACACATCAATTTAATAGACTAGGTTAGACGAAATTCTTCTGACCCAATTTAATATATTAGTTTGAAGGAAAACTTTGTGCTTTCAAATACGAGAACACCATAAAAAGAGTCTGCCAAATTTCATGGGCTTTTGTGGTTTCTTGTGTACCCAAAAATTCTATGGGGGCATCTGATGAAACGGACCTAGGGGGTGATTTTATTATTTAATTTTGCATCAAAATACTACCCTGCAACCCAGTGTGATCAATGTCCCTGGCCATATACAAAAGTTAAACACAAGGGTTGTAAAAGTTGAAGAAGGCACCTCAGACCTGGTCCATTTATCAAGGATCGCAAAGCTGAATCTTTCCCAGCCCATTTATTTAAACATGTCAGAAGTTTCAACCCAAACCCTTAAAATACGAAAAATGTTCAGATAGAGCAAATTCTTTATCAAATTTGATAGAGAACAACGTTAATTGAAATTGAAACAGAAATAGTCCTTTTTTTTCTTCTTTTTTGCTGAATTAGTATGATGTCTGTTTTGCTGAATTAGTATAATGATGAGAGCATTTGCATACCATTTGGTGAAAGCCATCTTGTATTCCCAGACTCGCAGCTTCTGTCTGGGGTAACTGTTATAGACATGAAGCAAACATCAGTTTTTATTTTTTATTTTTTATTTTCTTTTCAAACAGTTTCCAGTGGCAAAACATTTAAAAAGTTAAAAATCAATCATCACATTCACTAACCTTTCCTTTATTGCTTGAACTATTTCTGTTACTTGCCACTTCCTTCCCAGCTCCAGCTCTCCTAGGAGCCTTGTTTGCATTGATCACTTTAGGATCAGGCACCACCTCAGTAGTCACATTGCTGGATTGATTCGCTTCAACACCACAAACAGGATGAGTTGCTGAGGTCATAGTTCTCGAATCGTTTTCTACTGAGTTATTCACAGTTGTGCATTGCTTCAAAGCTTCTTTTATGGCACAAAGAGCAAGATTGTAACTCTCTTGAGACAGTGAACCTTCTTCACCCAATATTATGGCTCGTCGACATAAATCATTGTAACGACGGACCTTAGACTGCACCTCATCCAATCTTTCGCCAATGGCATGCCTGCTTCTTGCAGTATTAGTCCATCTCTGCAATACATATTTAGACGGGATGCTGAAAACACCAGACATTTGGAGAACTACAATAGTATGTCTGCAGAGATAACCTTTATATTCAAATGAGCGGCATGAACAATATATATCTGATTTTGATTCATTCCATTCCACCATATAATTCTGATTATCTTCAAAGTCTTTAACAGTATATGTTGTCTTTGTCTCATCTTCATTTTCTTTCTTAAGATGACAAGCAGCTACTCCCAAAACCTCAACTTGGAATTTCTTGAAAATTTCATGTGTATACACTAGTGACATCTGTTTTTCAAAGGGTGATGGAGACTTCAACTCAGGCGTTTCATGCCATGCATCAAAATTTACTTTGGCTTCCTCTTCAAACCTATCTTCAAGAATTACCCTGTATCGTTCTATAAACTCTCTCAACGAAGTCTCCCCTTGGACATATTTGTCAAACCAAGAGCTTAAGCTTTCTGAGCGCAAATTTGTAACCAACCCAGCAAAAGAGATGTCTTTCATAAAAGTAGGGACCCAATGTTTGCGATCCTCATACAAGGTTTGAACCCATTCAATCTCTCTAAGATTGAATCTGTCGAGCAATTTCCACCATCTCTTTTCAAATTCTTCCTCTGTCCATGACTTACTGATACATTTATTAAATTTCAGCATAAAATTATTGTTCCACATGCACAAAAACTCAAGCTGTCTAGGGATCTTTTCCAATACATGCCACAAACAGTAACAATGACGTGTACCTGGAAAGACTGCTTTAATAGCTGCTTTTATGGCATTGTTTTGGTCAGTGAGTATTACCCTTGGAGCCCGTTCCTCCATTGCTATAAACCATGTTTGCATTAACCAAACAAAAGTATAAAATGTCTCGTCTGCAATCAGCGCACAACCAAGCAATGTGGGTTGAATATGATGGTTGACTCCAATAAAAAAAACCAATGGCATTTTATACTTGTTTGTGAAATATGTGGTGTCAAAAGAAACCACATCACAAAAGGTTGTATAATCTTCCATGCCTTTGGCATCCACCCAAAACACATTTCTCAGTCGATGCTCTTCATTTAAATCAACTGCATAGAAGAATTTTGGATTCTCTTCCTGCATATGCATAAAATGTTCCAGTAGTATTTGAGCATCCCCGGGTTCTAAAACCAAACTCCGTCCTTTATCATTCTGATTTCTCATATAACTCTCTAAACAATCAACATTCTGATAGGCACTGAACAGCTTTGACCCTGCACCTAAATTCTTCCGTCTTCGTACTCGGACATCACTCTTGAGTGGATCAACATTTCGGTGACTCCGAAAGAAATGCACCTGAGAAGGCAAGAGCTCATGATTATGCTCCTTCACAAAACTATATATATACCACTTTCCATTTTGTCTTCTTTTTACATGCATGCTTGCTTTACAACCAATTTTCGGAGAAGGTCGTGGATTGATGGCATCATCAGACTGTTGCTTATTCCCGTATCTTATGCATGAAAATTTTGCATCAATAAATTCCCTCGATGCCCTAGACCGGCGACTGCTCAATTTGGCAGTGCCAAACCCCACAGACTTCGCATATTCTTTGTAAAACATATATGCGGCTTCATGAGAATCAAATTCCATGTCATCACGAGGCTCTATAATTGTATTGTCCATGATGACATTAGAATCCATGATTGTTGTGGGAATATTCAGATCCACTTCACATCCACCTTGAGATCCAGCTCCAAAACTGCTCAGAATTGGTCTAAAGTCATTCATACGATATTCCAGAAATATTGTACAGAATCACCTCCCATGGAAAGAATATAAATTTCCATCTCACTGATCCCATTATCAAGGCACTTGAAACAAAGGAACGACGTTATTAGCAATTAGAATCAATGCAAAGAACAATTTACACTTTTATAAGCACATTATCATCCCAAACACACACATGCTGGTTTAAAATGCCTCCAAGAGCTCCATATATGAGGTTCAAATGTGCTTCTTTTCCCTGAACATCTACCCCGTTACCTTCTTAATTCGAATCACACACACACACAAAACACACGCACACACATACGCGCGCGAATACCCAAACATCCACAAAACACCACTCCCGGCCAACCATGTGAAAATATACCTCAAGGCACCATGAAACCAAATACTCGAGCCATACAACACCCCATCACCACTATCACCAAACCCCCCCCCCCCCCCCCAAAAAAAAAAAAGCATATAACCCCCAAAGCGAAAGCCAAAAAAACCAATACACACAAAATCACTCCCACCCACCCACCATCTCATAGCCATAGGCTAAACAAACCACACCAATGACCACCACGCTCACAGCCTTAGCAAACCAAACCACACCCACGCCGTTGCCAGCCATCCGCCGGGTTCCAAACACAGCCATCACACGCACACCGCACAACTCGGCTCAAATACCGTTCCAAACCCACAAACACACCCCACACAGAGCCAATCGGCTGCTACACAATTACAAATGAAGCGAAACTTGAAAACAGAAAAATGAAGGAAAAATTCAAAATTCCTCACCTTGGTACTGTCGGAGAGAAACAGAGCAAGAGGGCGACCACTAAACGGCGACAAACGGAGAGTTCGAAAACGGAGCAAGACTCGGCGAAGTAGAATGAAAAACCCAAATGGTGGGGATGCCACCGTTTGCTTAGATTAAGGCCTGGGCGTGCTGCACAGCCTGTGCCAGGCCCACTACATTTCGTACTTTAATATGGACCCAATCCATTTTTTTTTTTTTTTTTTAAATAAAAGAAAGAAAGATAAAGTTTCCTTTAAAGGGTCCGAAGAATTTTCTCCAACTGAGTTTATAAAAATGTCACGTATTTATTTGCATGTGAAAAATACATATTTTTTTAGAGAAAATTGTACCGTTAGTTTCTGACATTATTTTTCACTCTCCGTGGTTCAAATAGTTCATGAGAGGTCCTAATAATAGGCAATATTATAATTTATTTCACCTTTGTCTCTGCAATAAAACAAACATGTAATTCTCACGTGTAATATGTAAATTGGGTTGGAGAAAGTTCATCTAACACAATTTGAAGCAAATTTTTGTTTAAAAAAAAAAAGAAAAAAACCTCTATAGTGTCTATGTATTGAATTTAGGGGTTCCAAAAACAATGTCTAATTAAAGTATTAGCAGCAAATACCCAATCATTTTTCCTAAATTTATGAAACAAAATTACTTTTTGCTTCCTTATAAACAAATATTTTACAATAAATTCTCTTATATTTTTCTATATCAATTAAATACTATTTCTTTATTCTTATTTTATTCTTTTTCTTACTTTCCTACTTTTTGTCATTTTTATCATTATATAATTCATTTGGTAGATACAATACTATCCAATGTATTTGGTAGCACTGTAACTATTCAAGAGTTTAGGAAAAATATAGGAAAACTGATGTTGGTATTTTTTGTGACTTTTTTCAAAAAATTTATATATTTAAGGAAGGGAACTACCTATAAGGTATCTGCTACAAGTGCTCTAAAATTATTTAAATTTAATCCTAGACATTATTTTTTTGAACCTAGATTGCTAATTATTTCTAAGTGTTAGAAGTTAAAACTCAAGTCTTAAAGCTCAAGATCATTGACCCTTGAATATTCTAAAATCAAGCTTCTCTTTTTTCTATTTGAAAAATCAATCACAATAACATGTAACAAAACATATCAAACAATTTATTGATTTGTAAAACAAGATTTATAACTTAATCAAGTTGATTGGAAATAAGAGACTTCTAATTCCAAACACTTTTTTTTTGTTCTTCAGAAAATTATGAAAACATTTTTTGATCAAAATAAAATGATGGAAATTTATCATTATTTGTGTGACTTGTAGTTAACACAAGATGTTGCACAAAAGACTTACATTTTGTTGCAAATTTCTGGGCATAAAACATTGTAACATATTCAAATTATGGATTCGGCCTCAGTGCTGTACTTTAAAAGTACAACACAAGTTCAGTAATTTGATTTTTTCTTTTTTCTTTTTTTCTGAAGTCAGTTCTATAATTTGATGAATGGTTATAATTGTTTTAATATCTTATTAACCTAAACATCACCGTTTTAAACTCGAAGAAAATTGAACAACTAGACATTAAAGGCTTTTGATTTGATGCCGTTTAAGAAAAGTGGGGAGCGCACTTTCAATTGAACTTGGTATCCCATCATCACACATTAAGAAGTTATTTCGAAACCAAAAATTCTTCAGCTCTCACGTCTCTCTCCCCTTTTGCATAACGATCGATTAGCAGAAAAAATTTGAGGTATTTGTCTCTCTCTCTCTCTCTCTCTCTCTCACGGATATGCCGACCTATCCCTTTCTCGTCACACTCTCTCTCTCTCTCTCTCAAATTTTCTTCCTATGTTTATACTTCAAAAATCAATAAGTGATAACAGAGTTGCTTGATTTTCAATTTATATTACTACCCATGGAATTTATGGTTCGTATGATAAACCCATTGAAAGAGGGTTGGGTTTCTGTTTTGCTATTGCGAGTTTGGGATTTCTATGAGTATACCTAATTGATGAACAAAATTTTTGGTATGGTGGTGCGTGGTGGGAACCAATTTTTTTTTTTTTTTTTTTGTGTACATCTCGAATTGGCCCCAAATGGTCAAATGAGTTCTGAAATGAATTGAGATTAAATTGATGATTTGTTGTTTTTGTTATAGCCATTAGTTGGTTTAACTGAAATTGGGTAAATCCTATAAATTGAAATTGTTTGGTTGAAGTTTGTTGAGATTCTGGGTTGAAGGAAGTTTGATTATATAATGATGAGGAAGTTTGATTATACAATACATTGGATAGTATTGTATCTACCAAATGAATTATATAATGATAAAAATGACAAAAAGTAGGAAAGTAAAAAAAAGAATAAAATAAGAATAAAGAAATAGTATTTAATTAATATAGAAAAATATAAGAGAATTTATTGTGAAATGTTTTTTTATAAGGAAGCAAAAAGTAATTTTGTTTCATAAATTTAGGAAAAATGATTGGGTATTTGCTGCTAATACTCTAATTAGACATTGTTTTTGGAACCCCTAAATTCAATACATAGACACTATAGAGGTTTTTTTTTTTTTTAACAAAAATTTGCTTCAAATTGTGTTAGATGAACTTTCTCCAACCCAATTTACATATTACACGTGAGAATTACATGTTTGTTTTATTGCAAAGACAAAGGTGAAATAAATTATAATATTGCCTATTATTAGGACCTCTTATGAACTATTTGAACCACGGAGAGTGAAAAATAATGTCAGGAACTAACGGTACAATTTTCTCTAAAAAAATTATGTATTTCTCATATGCAATTAAATACGTGACATTTTTATAAATTCAGTTGGAGAAAATTCTTCGGACCCTTTAAAGGAAAGTTTATCTTTCTTTCTTTTATTATTATTATTTTTTTAAAAAAAAAAAAAAAAGAAAAGGATTGGGTCCATATTAAAGTACGAAATGTAGTGGGCCTGGCACAGGCTGTGCAGCACGCCCAGGCCTTAATCTAAGCAAACGGTGGCATCCCCACCATTTGGGTTTTTCATTCTCCTTCGCCGCCGAGTCTTGCTCCGTTTTCGAACTCTCCGTTTGTCGCCGTTTAGTGGTCGCCCTCTTGCTCTGTTTCTCTCCGACAGTACCAAGGTGAGGAATTTTGAATTTTGAATTTTTCCTTCATTTTTCTGTTTTCAAGTTTCGCTTCATTTGTAATTGTGTAGCAGCCGATTGGCTCTGTGTGGGGTGTGTTTGTGGGTTTGGAACGGTATTTGAGCCGAGTTGTGCGGTGTGCGTGTGATGGTTGTGTTTGGAACCCGGCGGATGGCCGGCAACGGCGTGGGTGTGGTTTGGTTTGCTAAGGCTGTGAGCGTGGTGGTCTTTGGTGTGGTGTGTTTAGCCTATGGCTATGAGATGGTGGGTGGGTGGGAGTGATTTTGTGTGTATTGGTTTTTTTGGCTTTCGCTTTGGGGGTTATATGTTTTTTTTTTTTTTGGGGGGGGGGGGGTTGGTGATAGTGGTGATGGGGTGTTGTATGGCTCGAGTATTTGGTTTCATGGTGCCTTGAGGTATATTTTCACATGGTTGGCCGGGAGTGGTGTTTTGTGGATGTTTGGGTATTCGCGCGCGTATGTGTGTGCGTGTGTTTTGTGTGTGTGTGTGATTCGAATTAAGAAGGTAACGGGGTAGATGTTCAGGGAAAAGAAGCACATTTGAACCTCATATATGGAGCTCTTGGAGGCATTTTAAACCAGCATGTGTGTGTTTGGGATGATAATGTGCTTATAAAAGTGTAAATTGTTCTTTGCATTGATTCTAATTGCTAAGAACGTCGTTCCTTTGTTTCAAGTGCCTTGATAATGGGATCAGTGAGATGGAAATTTATATTCTTTCCATGGGAGGTGATTCTGTACAATATTTCTGGAATATCGTATGAATGACTTTAGACCAATTCTGAGCAGTTTTGGAGATGGATCTCAAGGTGGATGTGAAGTGGATCTGAATATTCCCACAACAATCATGGATTCTAATGTCATCATGGACAATACAATTATAGAGCCTCGTGATGACATGGAATTTGATTCTCATGAAGCCGCATATATGTTTTACAAAGAATATGCGAAGTCTGTGGGGTTTGGCACTGCCAAATTGAGCAGTCGCCGATCTAGGGCATCGAGGGAATTTATTGATGCAAAATTTTTATGCATAAGATACTAAGGTGGATCCAGCGAGTTCGGTGCATTTTCATGGGGCTGTTTCGACTCCGGGCTTGGACGCCGGGAACTTCACGCCTGGTGCCTCTTCCTCTACGTGGGCTCCGGCTCTGGGACATGTAGCCGCCTCCTCATCTCTCGACGGCCAGCTTCGTTCGCTGGTGAGGGAGTCATCTGTGCTGGTTTCGGTAGGCACAGATCCAGCCGCACGGGGGAATGGTTCTCAGAACAGTTCTCAGAGCCTAGTCACCGACTCTCCGACTTCGACTCCATCTCCGGGTGTAGGTGCTGGGCAGCTCCAAGGACAGTCCAGGCTCGTGGGTTGATGCTTCTCGCCCCTTTGTAGCTCTGAGGTGCAGGTGGAGGTAGAGGCGGTGCAGATGGAGGAACCGGGTCAGCAGAGGGAGGGGGAGCTGATAGTTGGGTCCGGTGCAGCAGGGTATAAGTTATTTTCGAAGCAGGAGCAGTTGAATTGTAGTGATATCCCTGTCTTGTGTTTAGAGGGTGGTCTAGTGAGGGTGAAGGACTCGGCGCTTTCGCAGTTGAGAAGTGTGGATATGCTGAGTGTGCCTCGGGAGTTGACAGGGAATGTGTTTGGGCATCAAACGGTGGATATGGAGATTGTTCCATGCTTTGGCAGTGCTGGAGGGGAAGGTTGTGAGTGGATGGGGGGGCCAGTGGTGGACTCAGTGTCCTCTGGTCTACAGGTTGGATTGTTGGGTGAGGCCTCAAGAAGCATTGCTCCCGAGGTTGCTGGTTTGGTAGAGTTCAAGGAGGGGGGAGGGGCTGTTGATGTGGGTTCTCCTCTCAATGCCTACTCTCTAGACTTGGGTGGCATGGGGTACTCGGACTGGGTGATGCAGAGTGCTAACGAGATTTATCCCATTGTTGGGATGACGTTCGTGGGGCATAAATTGCAATTGTTAGCTTTTCTGACTTGTATAGAAGAGGAGAGAAAAGAGGAGCGTCGCTTGGGTAAAGGACGCACGAAGGGTAAGAGGGAGATTAAGAATTTGGAGAGCTCTATTAACTATGATGCCAAAGGTTCCGGATTGAGTAGCGGTAAGAGGAGGGCAAGGGGGCTAGTAGTAGTGCCATGAAGCCGAAGATTCTTTCTTGGAACGTAAGGGGGCTGAATAATAGGCGTAAACGCTTAAGGATTTGCAATTTGCTCAGAGATTGGAAGGTGGATCTTATTTGCCTCCAAGAAACAAAAGTTAAGGATCCTTCTAGGAAATTTGTGCGTAGTCTTTGGGGGTGTAATTATGTGGATTGGTGTTGTTTGGATGCTTGTGGGGCCTCAGGGGGTATCCTTATATTGTGGGATAAGAGGGTGGTGGAAAAGGTAGATGTGTGCGTGGGGAGTTTCACACTTGCAGTTTCTTTCAGGAATGTTGATGATCACGTTGAGTGGGGTTTTGTGGGCGTGTATGGTCTGAATTGCAGGGTTGATCGGAGGGGTCTTTGGGATGAGCTGGCTGGGATTATGAGTTGGTGGAGTTTGCCTTGGTGTATAGGGGGAGATTTCAATATTACTAGGTTCCCTAGCGAAAGATCTGGAGATGGTAGTGTGTCCGCAATGAGGGACTTTTGTGATTTTATCTCTGACCAGGGTCTTATGGATTTTCCACTCGTTGGAGGTTCCTATACGTGGTCGATCTCCTGTGATCCTCCTGTTTGGTCCAGAATTGATCGTTTTCTTGTCTCTCCTGATTGGGAAGAAAGGTTTCATGAGGCGTCTCAGAAGAGGCTTCCCCGCCTTTTCTCTGACCACTTTCCTATTCTCCTCGATTGTGCTCACTCTTCTGCAAGAAGTAGGCCGTTCAAGTTTGAGAATATGTGGCTCAAGGTGGATGGTTTTGTGGGGTTGGTGAAACATTGGTGGGACTCATTCTCTTTTCATGGCTCTCCTAGCTTTGTGCTTGCATGTAAACTAAAGGCCCTCAAATCTAATTTGAAGACATGGAATGTAGAGGCCTTTGGTAATGTGGAGAGGAACAAGAGAAAGCTTCTTGAGGAGCTTCAGGCGATTGATACAGTGGAAGGCAGTAGGGCTTTGGTTGAGGGGGAAATTCAAAAGAAGCTGGAGGTTGTCAGTGAGTTAGAGAGATGCTCACTGTTGGAGGAGGTCTGCTGGAGGCAAAAGTCCAGGGTGACGTGGTTGAAAGAAGGAGATAAATGCACAAAATTCTTCCATTCTATAGCCAATTCAAACAGAAGGTATAACTCTATTGATTCCTTATTGATCGGAGATTCCATTTCTTCTAATCCGGCAGAGATAGGGGAGCATGTGGTTTAGTTCTATCAAGATCTCTTCTCTGAGAAGCACAGTTGGAGGCCTTGGTTGGATGATCTTTACTTTGATGCCATTTTAGAGTCAGAAGCAAGGTGGTTGGAGAGAGCCTTTGAGGAGGAGGAAGTTAGAAAGGCAGTGTTTGCTTTTAATGGCGACAAAGCGCCGGGTCCGGATGGCTTCACTATGGCTTTTTTCCAAGCTTGTTGGGAGGTGGTGCGCTTGGACATTATGGAGGTTTTTCTGAGTTTCATGCTAGAGAAGTTTTTGAGAAAAGTTTGAACGCTTCTTTTATTTCTCTTATTCCTAAGACTCCAGGAGCTTTGTCTCTCAAAGATTTCCGGCCCATAAGCCTTGTAGGAGGTATCTATAAGATTATTGCTAAAGTCTTGGCCAACAGATTGAAGACGGTTATGGACAAGGTTATCTCCAAATCCCAGAGTGCTTTCATTAAAGGGAGGCAGATTCTTGATCCAATCCTTATTGCGAATGAATGCCTTGATAGTCGTATTAAATCAAGGGAGCCGGGAGTCGTTTGCAAAATGGATTTAGAAAAAGCTTATGATCACGTTAATTGGGAGTTTCTGTTGTATATGTTGAGGAGATGCGGCTTTGGAGGAAAATGGTGTTCGTGGATAGCTCGGTGCATTTCTTCTGCAAAGTTTTCGGTGCTAGTTAATGGCTCACCATACGGCTTTTTCAGCAGCTCTCGAGGCCTAAGGCAAGGAGACCCTTTGTCTCCCCTTTTGTTTGTGTTTGTTATGGAGGCGCTGAGTCGTATGATTACTGCAGCAGTGAGTGGGGGTGTGTTGGATGGTTTCAAAGTGGGTGATGCTTCTTTTTCCCACCTTTTGTTCGCTGATGACACATTGATTTTCTGTGATGCTAGCTCCTCCAAGATTTGGTCTTTGCGAAGTCTCTTGCTCTTATTTGAGGCTGTATCGGGTCTTAAGGTTAACTTGGCCAAATCCAGCATTATTCCAGTGGGGAATGTCGCTAATGTGGGAAGGTTAGCTGACTTTTTAGAGTGTGAAGTTGCTTATTTGCCTGTGATGTATCTGGGTCTTCCATTGGGGGCTCCTTACAAGTCTACTCGTATTTGGGATGGAGTTATTGAGAAGGTTGAAACACGGTTGGCTAGTTGGAAAAGGTTATACCTCTCTAAGGGAGGGAGAGTGACCCTTATCAAGGGTACGCTCTCTAACTTACCTACGTACTACATGTCTCTGTTCCCTATACCGGTGAGTGTTGCTTCTCGCATTGAGAAGTTGCAACGCGATTTTCTTTGGGGTGGAATGGGTGAAGATTTTAAATTCCATTTGGTGAATTGGGAGAAGGTTTGTACTCCAATTTCGAATGGGGGGCTTGGCATTAGGAAGTTGGTTCAGTTCAATCGCGCATTGCTAGGTAAATGGTTATGGCGATTTGGCATGGATAGAGATGCTTGGTGGAGAGTCGCGGTGGACTCCAAGTATGGAAGTTTGTGGGGTGGGTGGTGCTCCCGAGAGGTTGCTGGGGCGTTTGGAGTAGGGTTGTGGAAGTTTATAAGGAAAGGTTGGGAGAATTTCTCCAAATTCCTTAGATTTGAGGTGGGGGATGGGAGCAGGATTAGATTTTGGCATGACTTGTGGTGTGGAGATTCGATTCTGAAAGAAGTGTTTCCTGATCTCTTTGGCATTGCTCGGGTGAAGGATGCGTCAGTGGCTGATAATTTGGAGAGTTTGGGCGAGTCCATTCAATGGAACGTGAGCTTTATTAGAGAGGCTCATGATTGGGAAGTCGATGTTTTTGCCTCTTTCTTCCAGGTGCTGGGCTCTACCAAGGTGAATTTTGAGAGGGCAGATTGTCTTAAATGGGTCCCGTCCAAGAAAGGTGTGTTTAGGGTGAAGTCATATTTTGGTTCTATGATGTGTGCTGGAGGTACTCGGTTCCCATGGAAGTGTGTGTGACGGTCTCAGGCTCCCCCGAGGGCAGCTTTCTTCACTTGGTCAGCAGCTCTAGGCAGAATTCTTACCTTGGACAATCTTAGGAAGAGGAACATAATTATTGAATTTATTGTGGATAGATGCTGTCTTTGCAAGCGGGATGGGGAATCAGTGGACCATATTCTTCTGCATTGTGATCTGGCCTCAGCTCTATGGAACAACATTTTCTCCCGCTTTGGTTTTTCGTGGGTCATGCCTAGGAGTGTGCTTGACTTAGTTGCTTGTTGGTGGAAGTCTGGGAGATCTGGGAGCGCTACTTCTTGGAAGATGGTGCCTATGTGCTTTTTTTGGTGTATTTGGAGAGAAAGAAACCTTAGGTGTTTTGAGAATCTAGAGAGCTCCCTAGAAGAGGTGTTAGAGTTGTTTCTCCATACCTTGTATGTCTGGTCGATGGCTTATTTGTACCCTTTATCTATCAGCTTTGTTGAATTTCTTGCTTCTTTTTCGCTTTCTAGTTAGGTGTTTTCTGTTGTATACTTCTAGTGTACGTAGGGGCGCCTTACACTTTTAATAAAACTATCATTACTTATCAAAAAAAAAATTAGAGTTAGTTGTTGTTGGCATAGTAGATGATTTTGGAGGTTTGGCTCTTATCTTTGGTTGTAGGGTGTCCTCTTTGCCTATGAAGTATTTGAGTCTTCCTCTGGGGCTTCTTATAAGGCTAAATTGATTTGGGATGGCATTCTTGAGAAAATGGAATGTTGTTTGGCATGTTGGAAGAGGCTCTATTTATCGAATGGTGGTAGGCTGGCTTTGATTAAAAGCACTATCTCCAATTTGCCAACCCATTATCTATCCCTTTTTTACATACCTGTAGGAGTTGCCAATTGGATTGAAAAACTTCGAAGGGATTTTCTGTGGGGTGGAGTTGGTGACAAGTTTAAGTTATGTCTAATAAGTTGGTCCAAAATTTGTTCTCCAGTTTGCTCTGGTGGTTTGAGGGTTAGAAATCTAATTCAATTTGCTCTCTTGGGGAAGTGGTTATGATGTTTTGCCATAGAAAGAGAAGTGTTGTGGAGATCGGTTATGGAAACCAAATATGATAGTATGAGGGGAGGATGGTGTTCAAGGAGGTTGTTGGTCCTTTCAAGGTGGGGGTGTGGGAAAACATTAGGAGGGGGTGGGGGTGTTTTATAGATTTGTCAGATATGAGGTGGGAGATGGATCCAAGATAAAGTTTTGGCTTGATTTGTGGTGTGGGGATCATTCCCTGAAGGCCTATTTTCCATAATTGTTTAGTGTTGCCCGCTGTGAAGAGGCTTTGGTGGCAGATCATGTGCACCTTCAGTGGAATATTTCTTTTATCAGATCCATGCATGATTGGGAGGTGGATTTGGTCACTTTGTTCTTTGATCTTTTGTACTCTTAAATTAAGACGAGGTGGCGAGGATGAAATGTATTGGTCCCTTCCGAAAGGCAAAAGTTCAAGGTTATATCCTTCTATCATGCTCTCTACACTCCAGTCGGCTCTCCATTTTCCTGGAAGAGCATTCGGAGGGTTAGGGCTCCATCGAGAGGCTTTGGTGGCAGATCATGTTCACCTTCAGTGGAATATTTCTTTTATCAGATCCATGCATGATTGGGAGGTGGATTTGGTCACTTTGTTCTTTGATCTTTTGTACTCTTAAATTAAGACGAGGTGGCGAGGATGAAATGTATTGGTCCCTTCCGAAAGGCAAAAGTTCGAGGTTATATCCTTCTATCATGCTCTCTACACTCCAATTGGCTCTCCATTTTCCTGGAAGAGCATTCGGAGGGTTAGGGCTCCATCGAGAGTTGTGTTTTTTGTGTGAACGACAACATCAGGGAAGATCTTCTTTAGGCATCCCTTGTATATTTCTTGTATACTTGGGTTGTACCGCTCTGCGCTTTTTGAGATTGAATTACTTATATAAATATAAAATAAAATAAGATGTGCACGCGCATGTTTTTACTATGATTTAGCTATACTGGTAAAGATCTGGCTAAGTTTCCATCACTTTTATGCCATTTCTCATAGGAATTATTGGTGTAGGTTGATCTCTGCACACACTCTTTTAAGTTGCGGTATATGTCAGATAAGTGCTTGAACTGAACAGCCTTTGATACGTTCAGATTTTCCTAGGACTAGGTGGCACTACCGTAGCCACCAAGCAACCCCAAGCCGGCTAGAATAAGGAGTTTAATTCTCCATATTTTATTTCCTTAAGTATTTAGTTTAATAAGGAATGTATTTTCCATTAGTTATTTCCTCCTTAGTTTATTTTCCTGCATTGTATTATGACGGCTAGACCTAATGGTTATGTCTTATGACCTAGCCGTCATCTATTTAAGTGTAATCCTACTCATTGAATAAACATGCTGAATATTATGAAAACTTAGACCTTTTGAATTGTTTTGGAGATCAAGGCTCTCTTGAAGTAGCCATTGGAGATTACGGCTCTCTCGAAGTAGCCCATATCATTTTCTTTTGTTTCTTTTTATTATTTGATTGCATCAGCCTTCTTCAGGGATGGCTAGGCACTCTATTTCTTTCTTAGCATGTGTCATTCGGCTTTTTGTGAATTTATTTTCTGATGCTACGTTCAGCTTGTACAATCATCAGCTAGTAATGACCTTCAGAATCATTGACAATTTCTAATTAACAAATTATATTCCTCCATTTTAGTATGTCATGAGTTATAGCTTCAATGGATTGATGACATCTTAAGCTTTTTTATCTATAACCAATTTGATAATATCATGTCCTTTTGAATCTCATCCCTACTCTCGCCCGGTCCCTAAAGGTGTTATAAAGATGGAAATATCTATAATGTTTACCATATATCTTCTTTCTGTCGCTTTATGTAAATTGTCTCTTGAAGAACTCATGTCTTCTTTTCTTTTTCTTTTTTTTTGGGCAGAAAATTTGGTTCATAACCAATCTTTCATAGGGTCTCTTGTATATCCATTTTGGAAGCTCCAAGATGTCAACTGGCCCTGGACTTGAATCACTTGTAGATCGTATGCAAATTTTTGACAAACCCTTTTATTTCTTATGTGTTTAATGTATATGTTAACCTATAGGCAAGGCGTTTGATTTCTTTTAGCGAAGGCATGAATCTGGGTGTGTTGAGTTGTAAGCTTTTAAATCAGTGAATATTTATGTTTGAAAAATATACTTCTCTATATCATAGAAAATTTGTCAGAATAGCTCCTGGAAAAAAAGATGCATAGAGCAGTCTGAGTTTTCAATATGCATACCTTACCTGTATACATTATAGATTAAACAAAAAAAATAAAATCCAGAATTTGTTTTTGTAAGAATTTGTTGAGGTGAGAAAATTAGAAGAGTATAATTCTAAATTGTGTTAAGATATTTAAACATTTTACTCTGATAGAAGATGTAATGTGAAAAACAAAGACAACCCCTACTTAAATCACATGGAGATTGCTAAAAAAATGTACCAGATTTTTAGAACATACATCGTTCAATTAACTTGGCTATTAATTAAAAAAGAACATTAGTTAAACAGAAGAAATATAAACATACTTGATTAGAAATCATTACGTCTGGTTTAAATTGTAGTAATGCGACTAAGCATTATAGCACCATACTAGATTTGTTATGAAAGTACTTAAATCACATGGAGATAGTTCAAAGATGTAGTAGAGTATTCAAAACAAACAATCAAGTAAAGTTGGTTAAAAAAGGGATAAATATGAAGGAAACAAAAAGAAACATGATTAACAATCTTACAGCTAGCGTGTGCCTCAAGAGTCGAGGCATATAAGGTATAACAGTTGCTGTACCTTGGCTTGTGGAAGTGATGTCTAATGAGACTCATATATAAACTTCTAAGGCCCAAGGCGTCTTATGAATCCCTCTTTTCCCCTTTAGGAGAGTTTCAAAGCAAGCATTAGAAACTTTTCAAAACCCTGTTTTTATGTTTTTCATTTTTATTTGCCTTTCGTTTTATGTGTAAGATGGGGAAAATGTAGTTTTTAACTCCAGGGTGTAGTTCTTAGTGTTCCTTCTGCGTTGCACTTTCGGCTTAGTTGGTTTGGGCCTTATTTTTTTCCCTCTCTTTTAACTTTATTCTTAAGTCATTTCCACTTTGTGCAGAAACTATATCAGTTATCACAAATGATGGACGCAATATAGTGGTATGTTACCTGTTGTTAGTCCAATGCACCAACTAGATCTTAGTAATGAGGTATTGATAGTATTAACAGTTTTGGTTTTCCATTTAGGGAGTCCTAAAAGGATTTGACCAGGCTACAAATATTATCCTTGATGAATCTCATGAACGTGTCTACTCCACAAAGGTTTGTATCCTTACCTTGACAACCATTCAATTGCTTGTTCATTTACCCCCTTTCCCAAAAAATAAAATGACAAAAATATCCTTCATTAGATAAAAAAAAAAATTTAGAACCTTTTTATGAATTTTTTTCATCTTATGGAGGGCATTTTTGTCATTTTGGATCACGAAAGGGGGACTTTGCAACCCTAATGGTAGATTGGGGGGACATTACAAAAATGATGGTAATTAAAGAGGGTAAATGCAGTTTCCCATTATTTGTTATCTTGCTTCGGATTCTGTGCTGAACTTGAGATTACTATGTGTAGTTAACTGAATTTGGCCTTTTTCCCTTCAATAACTTGACTTCTGGCTTCTTCTGACTCGCAGGAAGGTGTTCAACAACTTGTGTTGGGTTTGTACATAATAAGGGGCGACAACATGTAATACCTTCTAGGGTTTTTATTTATTTATTTATTTAATTTTTTTCTCTCTTCCTGATGGGAGGAAGTGAGGACTTCATTTGACATTTTCATACTATGTGCTGTAATATAATCTATATCCCTTGATTCTTGCAGAAGCATTGTGGGGGAGCTGGATGAAGAGCTTGATTCTAGTCTTGATTTATCGAAGCTGAGAGCTCATCCTCTCAAGCCTGTCATTCATTGACTGACTAGGAAAGGTGTAGTAGAGTTGGTATAGAGACTATGTAAGCGATCTACAAGGAAATGTCCTGACACTAAGGTATAATGATGAAAATTCTGATGACCTATAATCTTGCAGAGTAGGCTTTTGGTAGTGTTGAATATTCTGTCTGCGCTTATTTGCAATGCCTTTTTCTTTGGTTGAGTATTATTTTCAATACTGATGACAGAACTTTCAGTCAAATTCTCCCAATTAAAATGAACAGTTTCCCAAGTACCAATCAGTTTTCTGCCATGATCTATAATGATCAATACATGTTGTGAATGCTTTTGGCCTTTTCCATAGAAAATTGAAATAATTAGTATTGCTGTTGTTTAGATTAAAGTTTGTACAGGATAAATGAATAGATGTGACTTTTGTTACCAAGAATTTCCATCCTTGAAGAATAAAATGCACTCCTTAGCTTGAGTTTCCATATTTCTGCTTAGTCTCATAGATTCTCTCTCTTCTGGATCTCTGGTTCCACACTGGAAAAGATCCTCTCTCTCGCTTGTACATCACTCATTTGCTTAAGATTGAATAAGATGAAGGTCCCCCCTCGATTGGGTGGGGGGGTAGGGTACACTTCTTTTACACATCTTTTGGAATTGAAGTATTTTATTTTAGTGCCCATGTATATACTCTACATATTCTCTCCTTATACTTATTGGGTTGTTTTGGATAATTTAAAAAGATGAGACCATAACAGGTTACTCTCAATATATAGTGGTGTAAATAATAGTAAATGTTACTTGTGCATCTCGTGTGCATATTTTGTTCATATGGTTGCTTTTGTATTATAGATTAGGCAAAATGGTTAAATTGGATACTACGGTTTAACTTTGTGACAAATAACTTTGTGGGGTTTAAAAATGAATATAACTCCCCGTAGGATGTTTGTGTAGCAAATAAATCCTTCCATACAAATTTCGGCTATTTTTCCGGCAAGGTCACTGTGAAATTACAAATTTATTCGTAAGAGGATGATTCGGGCCAGAGCGGGTGGCCAAACCACTCTTATGGTCATGGTAGTGGTTTGGTCACCTCTCACCTCCTCTATTGATTAGGGGAGTGGCCGACCACCCTCACCCAAATCATTTGTCTTAATATATATAATTTTTATCATAGGGTAAATTTAATATATATAAATTAACATAAAAGTTTGCTCGCTAAAAGGTTAAGACCTTCTTGCCTACATATTTAAGATTTGATATGTTAAGTGGGGGGCACTATAAAAAGAGAGGATGAGGCAGAGGGAAGGGGTTCTCTATTCCTTTCTTGGTCTCTCTATCTCTCACCGTCTCTTCCACTATTTATCAGGTTCATCTAAACCATACACTATGTATATATTTATCTCTTCATTCCAAACCTAAAACATGCTAACTTAGGCATCGAAGTGTCTTTTGGTTCCGGCCAGAAACTTTCCGACCGTTCCTTTATTTTTTAGGAACACTGCTCTCAAGCCGAGAAATCCCGTAAAAGTTTAACATCTCAAAGGTGAAGGACACCTCCTCTGAGCGGTTCTCCAAAACGTCCAAAAGTAGCCCAAGTGAAGAATACCCCCCATACGTTCCTCCATCTTACCCAAAAAAATGTCCTAACATTAATTATATACTAATTCTCCATAAAGAAACGACAATAAAATATAGATTGTTGAAAGGCAACAAGCATATAAATAGTAAAGAAAAACCAATCAATCAGGAAAAGATGAAAGTGGCAGAGAGAGGCCCGTGACAAAAACCCTAATTTTGCGTAGAAGTCCGTGAAGTAAAAGGTGTGGTGCATGGATGGATGGAAATGGAGCAACTGTGGGCAGAAAGGTATGGGTAAAATGGAATCATGGGGTTGGATTTGTTTTGAGAGGAAGGTGGTGACGTGGAAGGCAGAATAGAACACACTCAAAAGGGTACTTTTTTTTTTTTTTTTTTTTCTCATATTATTTTGTACAAAATACTAGAATATATATATTCTCTCCCAACATGTGCAAACCAGAGGCCTCCGAATCATTTCTCTTGGCACAAAATCCTCGTTCCGGCCTACATTTTTTGAACACACAGAGAACTAGTGATAAAAAGAAAGGCTACTAAATCTCACTCTTATCTTTGCAAAGGGCTGGTGATACAGGCATATATAGTATATATTATCACTAGATTTTATGGTATATTCTAAATTCTCTTACCGGCCAAAATGGACGCGGATTTAACGCTTCCGTCCCTAGTTTCCTTGTTTATGAGGATGCACGGTCATTTTCAGCTTCAATTTGGGTTCAGTTCCAGTTAGAATTAGACCCGTTGAAATTATTGGAACACGTGTCCCATAAAACTAACTGATTCGCTTGACCAAAGCCAGACCTTCTCTCATTAGAATTAAATCTCAGCCACGTTTTAATAAATCAAGTTTTTTGCTATCTTAATACTTTTTTTTTTAAAAAAAAAAAAAAAATTTCTTAATTTTATTATGGAAAAATTTATCCTCCAAACAGAATTGGAGAAAGTTCATTCAATATAGTCTATTAAGTTGATATTTGTCCTATTAGAAGAAAAGAAAAAGAAAAAAAGTTGATATTTGTCCTTAAAGTTAATGATTCAAACATGCATTTTTTTAGGACAAATATTAGTTAATATTAAAAATTCATGTAAAAATTGTATGCTCTAAGGGCATGGGTCAGTTTAATATACTAACTAGGTTGAAGAGATTCTTCCAACCCAATTAAAAAAGAAAACTTGGTCCATTTATTATTATCCTATATGATAAAATAATAGATAAATAAATGCAGTAAATATTTAGATGGTAAAATTTCAGTCATTTTATTTAAAAATAATGATTAGAAGTTCAACTTCCATATTCCTCAAACAAATATGTTTTTCTCTTTTTAATTTCTTGTTAATGAATTCTTACAAATTCTCATGTAAATAATATGGAAACTCTTTAAATCAAGAAACCTGTTACACACGATTGTTTCGATTGTTTTTTCTTTGTTATTGAAAGAATCATTATTAAATGGTAAGGCATTGATTTTTCTTTTTGTTATAACTTTATTTTTAGTTGATTCTATTCGTTTTTCTCATATCTTTCTTATTCGATCCTTTCTTTTTTTTTTTTTATTAAAAAAAAAAAAAAATACTAAGAAATGTAGAATCAAAGTATGTTTTAATTTGCTTGGCTGCATCCTTCGATTAATTAACTATTTGGACCCAAAAATTTCAATATCAAATCTAAATAATCATACAACTGTGATGATATGGCAGTGAATTCATGTTTCATGACAGTCGCATATATATCAGTCTTTAAGGATTTTCACTGTCTCTTAAGGTCCGTTTGTGTATGCAATTTCAAAAGGTGCGATTTAAAAATAGTAATTTTAAAATGTTCGATTTGAAAACGTAATTTTTAAAAACGCAATTAAACGTTTAATAAAATCATAATTTAACCTTTAAAATTGTGCGTTTTCAAAACGCACCCTAAATAACATTTATCTTATTGATTCTTTAAACAACCAAATCAGTTACATCACTTTCTGGTCTTTCTTTTTTATTTTTATTTTTATTTTGAGCCCCTAAATGGTCTTTCTAATCACGCACAAAAGTCAATACAGATAGCCAACAAAGAGAAAATCTTCTCTATGTCAATATCATCTACTTTTATGGGATAAGATAGCTGTTTATTGCGGCAAGAAAATTGGATAAACTTTCGCCATAATTACTGTGATGACCTTCAGAAGAAGGCATCTTTCTTTGAAAACTATATGCCATCATTTTAAAAGCTTGAATCTTCACATTTCAGAAATATGTGGTTTATAATTAACATAATTATACACGTAGGGCCACCCTCCATCACTTTCATGTCAATCCCAATCAGACAATGGACAGTTCGAATGCTTCAACCCTAAAGTCTGCCTTAGTTTTTATAAAGGTGGAGGGTTTGACAACAATGGTGTGGGGGGTAATTAGGTCCCAAACTTTAAAAATTTCTTGTCTCATTAATTAAGTATAAAGATGATGATGCCCATTTACCATATTTGGAATTGCTATTAACAACTGTTCTGATGCAACGTAAATGTGAAAGTATATTTTAATATTTTATGTTTTGAATTGTTTGTTAATGTTTTTATTTTTTATTTTTTTTTAAAAAAAGAAAAAAAAGAAAGAAGAAGTGTTATCACATATGAAATCTTAGCTAATCCTGTTTTTTTTTTTTTTGATAAGTAAGTTTATTAAAAAGCGTAAGGCGCCCCTAAGTACACCGGGGGTATACACGAGAAGCCAAAGCCAGCACAAAAAAAGAAAAAAACCCAAAAAAAACCCCAAGAGGACCAAGCCCGAAACCCACCAAAAACCCCAAAAGGAAAACCCTAGAACCCGAAAAAAAACCCAAAACAACCCACAAAAGAAACCTAGAGACAACCCAAAAGCCCTCTAAAGAACACTACCCTACAACTTGAGGCCCTTTCCTTTCCTGCGTCTAGAGGAGTCTGAAGTACCACCATAGTTAACGGAACTTTGCAAATTCAGCAACTCCCTCTTTCCCTTCGATTTCTGGCGCGCTATCATCTTCTCACGCAAATATTTTAGACTTAGCTAATCCTGTTGAGTTTGATTAGACTTTGATTTTACAGTTTATCTAATTTTTAATTAAATATTTTATATATTGGACATCATTTGTTGAGCGGGACTTTAAGCTCACGTGTAAGGAAGAGTATAAAAATATTAATTAAATAATTAAATATATTATTTCTTATTCACTTAATTAAACATTTGAAATGCGCGGTGATTTGATATAATTTATTATTTATTATTATTATTTGGTTGGAGTGGGAATTTTCCTTTTCATCCATGTCTTAGAATCTTATATTGCACGGGGGGAAGTGTAAAAAGTCATTGAAGAACAAAGTACAACGGAAATTGCAAATGGAATCATTTTCAGGGAGTGGGTATGCGGCAAAGGGAAAAGGTAACATATTATTCAAATTAACAATATGCTTCTAAAACCACAAAATAATTAGTAAATTATTATTTCTCCAAAAAAGTAGGGTTATAACGAGAAATAAAATAATTTAATTAATATTTTATTTCACCCGCTTTTACGCTGACAAAAACTCTTTTTCAACAATTAAGACCGATCATTCGATCAACACTACGACTGGTAATAAGAAAATAAAAAATATCTAATCCTTATGAGAAATCGGACAAAAAGACATCAAACAGTCGAAGAATGAATACATGCTTCAATCCTTCCGAATAAAATATTCGGATTTTTTCGGTCGAGTACCCTTACCTTAGAGTTACCTAGATTAGTGTCATGGTAATTTGTTCACATTGACTAGGCTAAGAAATGGTAAATTTAATTAGTCATAATCTAGAAAAATGTACTGCTAATTGCTTTTGTTGCAACCTTTTGCCAAAACTCGATCTTACCCAACAAAGAAAATTTAATTATCGTAGACAAAAGAGGCAAAAGACAATGACGTTTATTCAAAATAAATGCCAAAATGGGCCCCAAATTCATCACATGTCAAGGAAAGGCACAGCAAGAATAAAGTAAGCAACAGTAATCAAATCTCTCCTGATTAGACGACATAATCTCTAATAATTTTTATATATGGAGAGAAAAAGGTGCTTAACCTTCACTCAATGGGGTTCTTTGTCAATTAGTGATTTGATTAATAATCAAAGATCTAAAACACAGTAGATTAAGGTGCCAATCACATTTGGAGATCCTAATTGGTTTGGTTTTCTGGCATTCGATCTATTTTACGGTCAACTTAAGCCATAATTAAATGTGATAACACGTGCATTAACGTGTTAAGCTAAAAATAACTTTTAAGGAAGCTCCAAGTGAAGATTTTGGGAAAAGTACATTGATTTGAGTACCACTTTCATTCGGCCTACGTTTCCATCATTTCCTTGTCCTTAAACCCACATGCATATTGTCATTTAGCTATATATAAATAAATTTTTTTCTGTGTCGGTCTATAAAATATATGCAAAGCAATGGTTAATTAGAAACTTAGGTTTGATAGTCTATTTGGTTTTGCGATTTTGCATGTCAAACGTGCATTTAAAAATAAAAACGTGACCGTTTGTTCCGTTTATGAGTACATTTGAAAAAGAAAAAGAAATAGTAGTTTTGAGAACCTAAAAAAATTTATGTTTTTGCGTAACAGGCAAAGCAATGTATTTTTAATAAAACGTAGTTTTAAAGGTTGAACCGTATTTTTACTTAATTGGATTTTTAGAAATCGTAAATTGTATTGTTCCCTCCTCCTCACCATTTTCCTTTCTACTCCCCACTCTTACCCTCCCCCTCTCATTTTGGTTTTTTCTTTTGGTTGTAGATGTTCTCCGATCAGATTAGCAATTTTGGCATCTTCGTTATGTATCCGTTCACATATTTCTGTGTTATGCCATTCATCTCCTCTTTGACCGCTACTACTGTTTGCTGGTTGTGTTTTTGTTTTAAATAAGAGTTTTATTTTCTTTACATCTGCCCTCATTAGCGATTTATGAGATTGATGTTAGTTAGTAGTGAAAGATTGTTTCTCAAGACCTAGATAGTTTGGTGTGAGAGGTTATCTCTCATGGCAGGTTTAAGTAAATTTTTAGGATATTTGATTACCTTTGTCTTATATCTATTCTGTTCGGAGCAGATTTGCTCTTTAACTATTTTGTACATGGGTTGGCGGAAGATGAAAGCCATAGATAATACTTTATTGTAAGAGTTTTGTTTATATTTATAACTATGTAAAATCATAGTCACATGAGCTTTATACTCGTGATCTTTGATCAATGAAATAATCAGATATTTCGTTAAAAAATAAATAAAAAAAGAATCTCGTATCTCATTAATTGTATTTTGAAAGCACTATTTTTTTCAAATATACATTTTGAAGCCGCTAAATCAAATGGGCAACAACTGTCCTAAAAAAAAGGTAGATTAGTAATTTATATTTGTTAATTTGTAGACAATTATTTTACTTTGTGAGAATAAGATAGTTAAAAAAAAAAAAAAAAAAAAAAGGGTCAATTTTCTTATATTTTGATATGCTAAATTAAACAATAAAATAAATCAAAACAAGTAAATGTATTCTTAAAATTAATAATACGAGAAGTACTTGTAGAATCCAATGGCTCTTTTCATTGATACGTTATAGAGTGAACAATTAAGAGTATGTATTGCATTACTATAACAATATTACAAAAGACAAATGATTGCATTGAGTTGGGTTGTTTAGATTAATATTCTCTATGGCAGGACTTGTTCTTCAGTATAATATTTTAAGAGATATGAACTTAATGACAAAACTTTCCTCTAAACTCGATTAGAGGAAATTTCTCTCTCTCAATTTAGAGAAAATTATTGTACGTATCTATATTTATGCGGCAATAATTTATTAAAATGCCTTATACACTTACCCAACATACTTTTGTTGGTGGAGAAGTTATGGGCTTTTCTTTTTTTCTTATAATATGATATAATGCATAAATTATTGATAACAACAAAACAAATTGACCCTTAACATTACATAATTAATAATAATAATTAAGAAAGGGGTAGTTTTTGGTCTTTAGCAGAGGTGTGTGTCCACTTTATTATCATAATTTTCAATGCCTAGGGGCCCAAAAAGATATAGTAATGCAGAAATTAATGCTTATCAACCGCCGCGTGCACCAAAAGGTCCCCTCACTAGGTGGCAAAATAAACAATGTCTTAAATCCCTACCACATGTAGCACTTTGTAATTGGAGCAAAAAATAATTTCTCAAAAGTTATAAATCCAATAAAATATATTATTATTTTTGTCCTCTATCTATCTCCAAAAGTGATGGAGACTTTTTTTTTTTTTTTTTGGGGGGGGGGGGGGGGAGGAAGGGTGATGAAAGTCCACTTTATCCCACGTATTAATTATTGTTTGATTTATTTGATGATGCTTAAAGTTAAAGCCAAAGTATGTTGTAGTTCATATACAATTCATCTTCCACGTCTATCTGTCTTTCAAGTGTAATAATCAAGACTTTCCAAATCTTAGCATATAATCTTTTTTTATAAGAAGCTCTTAATTTTTTATTTTTTTTAATTATTATTATTATTTTTTTATTCGGTCTCGTACAAACTTCAGGTAGTACTTTTTCTAAAAATCAGTTTACAATGGAAGGTGGGTGTACAAAAGTTAATACAAACTCGGTTACGGTTGTACTTAGACAATGGCCAACTCTAAGAGCATCTACAACAATAATAGTTAAAGTAACTATTAAAAAAGTTCAACTCTCTACTTTAGTTACTGTTTTTTCTATACTTTCCAGCAAATTCTTTATTCTACTTTTAATTTTCTTTAAATATTATTTTGTGTATAAGAGAGTGTAGAAGAGAGAGAGAGAGAGAGAGAGAGAGTAAAAGAAGGAAAGGAATAGAGAGATAAAAAACGGTTTGGAGTGTGAATAGTGAATAAGCTCTTCTTCTATTCACACTAGAATAAAAATTTTTATCGAAATGGGGTAACTTCTATTCCTTTCTCTAGAAGCATAGTCCTTGACTCCCCCTCCCTCAGATCTTTGGTTGAGTTTGGTTATAGCAATGTTTTTATTTTTATTTTTTGGAAGGACAGTCCATCATTATTAGTGGTAAATATAGTTTAAATGGTTAAATTCATCATTTTTTTTATTAATTTAAATTTTTAGAATTAATAGTAATTTAACGTGATATTATAACAAAAATTCTTAATTCAAACATTGTTCCCAAAATTTATATCTCATTTTAATGAAAATAATTCATGTATTGTCTATAAGTTGCAACCAAATAAGCTTCTTCTTTGGTATTGAAAGAGAGTCGCCTGAAATCATCCAAGCAATTCTGCATCTTTGACATTTGCCTTTCAATTTCCTCTACAAAGCTAAAATCCACAACAGTGGTAGCTCCTCAATGAGGGCACAGTCTGACTAAATGGGATGCCTTTAGGAATAATTATAGAAGCATTCCTATTCCCCTCCTGATCATTTCCCTCTACCTTTCCCCCTTTTCCAAAGGTCATGATCCTCCTCATCTCCTAGTCCCTCTTGTTTTCTTATTTGGTTAAAAAGAAAAAAGACATTATGAATTATTATTTTTTGAAGAATTGCTCACCAAGTTTTGAATCCAGAGGATATGCATAGAGAAGGAAGAATAAACACAAAGTGTTCTATTGGACACTTCAATGCTTAACTCAGAATTTATTGGATAAGGTAATAAGCTAAAGGAAATTGTAGAAGAATAGTGTTTGGCTAGAATGGTGCATACCTTCTTAGTGATCCATTTTCCCTTTCATTATGGAGTTTTTTTCCCCGCGTTTCATTGGTTAGGGAGGGGATCTATGGAATAAATAGTTTGATTATGTGCCCCCCCATTCTCTTATGCAAATGTTTCTCAACCCTTGAGAATAGTTCAGATGACAGTGGTCTGGATATTGTGCATACAAACTCTCTATTATTTGTGCGTCCGTCCATCTTAGCCTGGCTGGATTCGATCGATCCATAGGACTTATCAGAAATGGGTCTGTTTAGGCTAACCAAATGGGCTGGAGATCCCTGCTTCCGAGGGGATGAAACTATCACAAACCTTGGGGGTGGTAGGCCCCTTTCCAATAAAAAAAATTAAAAATTAAAATCCCCAAAACGTTATATATTTTTATGGGATAACTCTTTTAAAATTAACATTTTACCCTTTTAAATTTTTTTTTTTTTTTTTTTTTTTTTTTTTTATTATTTAAGTTTTGCCCCATTACTGAAAATCACAGTTCCACTTTGTACACCATTATTAATATAAAGAAACTGTATAAACTAATAGCAACATTGTTCATCATTTTTAGTATATAAACTCATGCTCATTAACGTTAATCATATAATTAGTGCGAATTTGCTATGACGGTCTTCCGTGGCTAATGGCGCCTAAGGGTCCGTTTGGGTTTGCGATTTTAAAATGTACGATTTAAAAACAGTGATTATAAAATGTGCGATTTGAAAAAGTGATTTTTAAAAAATGTAGTTAATCGTTTGATAAAATCACAGTTTAGTCTTTAAAATTTTGCGATTTCAAAAAAGCACCCAATTACCTGCGATAATTTTATGCATTTTCAAATCGTAATTTTTCAAAAACGCAATTTTTAAACAATTCATTTTTTATAATTTAGTTTAAAATCATAATTTTTGTTTATGAAATCGCAATTTTAAACGTACGGTAACTCTCGTTAGCATGGTCCTGCACAAGGACGACATTATTCATATCTCAAAAGGATGTCACAGTTTAAACATCACTTCAGCTAGCTCTATTCCTCTTGCTTCAGAAGTGGCAGTTGCATTCAGAACTCTTCTGATTCCATCAGCACCAAATCCTCAGTTGCCCCCACACTCCCCCCCCCATCTCTATATGCATATTGTAAAAGATTTTTGGAGAAACAAAATCCTTTGGGTAGGAATTTTGATTGAACAATAGTAAACAAATTTTGATTGTACTACTGTCCTCCTTTTTGCTTCTTTGTTTTTCGGCCATAATCATCAGGAGGAACCATTAGTGAAGGTGAATTATTTTGGTATTGACCAAGTACTTTTTGTGTCTATTGCTTTTTCTAATCACTGGCTAGGAGAATCCAAAACTTATAGAGAACCCTTTTGCACTAACAAGATCCATTGCCTACCTTTTCTTATATTGGGCTTCAAACCCTTTTGAATTTCTTTCTATCATTGAGACACATGCAATTTCTTGTATAGGTACTCATGGGGCCAAATTGAAAATAATCAATGCACCAACAAAAAAAAAACAAACGGGTGCAAAAAAAGGCAAAAGTTTTTATCTAAATTATGTCAGAGAAAATTGTTGACATCTGTTCTTAGAGCATACGATTTTCACATGCTTCGTTAATGCTATTAAAAATGTATGTATGAATCACACGTTTTAAAGACAAATATCAATTTAATAAATTAAATTAAAAAAAAAAAACAAAAAAAAAACAATGTATACAAATGTCTGTTCTTGTCGGAAAATAATTCACATATGTGGTCCAACAGGCAACAAGGATGTTTTGGTCATTCTCACCAAACCTAACTTTACTTCTAAAAATAGGATTAATCTAATGTTCAAGCACGCAATCAATTCAGATGAAAGCTGAGGTGTGAATTACCCAGGCGCTTCTCCAAAACAATGGGTATTCAGAGAAAATATTCAACTACAAAGGACATTATTGTAAAAGAATAACAAAATCTGAGAGACCTAGATTTCTGTCCTCTGTTCACTTCTCATTGGCTGAATCATGGAAGAGGAAAGAAAAATGTTTTATGTGGGTTTCACTTTCTCTCTCTTCACTCACTGGCATCACCACCACCACCTCCTCCTCCACTCCCTGCAGCACTAATAGAGGGAGAGACAGAGACAGATTTTAGAGAGAGACTTGGCTTTTCTTCTTGTTCTGAGTTTCCAGTCTGATATTCTTTATTTATTTTTTTTTCAATTATTGTTTCACTCATTTTGTTGTTGTTATCTTCTTCAGCTGGGTGGTTCAGATTCACAAGTGGGGAACTGGGTTTTTGTCAACAGACTTGATGGTTATTTGTGTTCATGAGGAAAAAGTTGTGGTAACTTTGTTATTCTGTACTTAGCCCAAAAAACAACTCTGTATTCTGAGTCCCTGTCTTCCTCTGTTTCCTCTGCTTCTAAGACTTTTTTAATTGCTGTGTATTCTCAGTCCAAGTAGAAAAAAATTGGGTCTAGTATTTAGCGTTAGATCCACATGAATCAGCTGAAACTTCTCCATAATTTTCTTTTTTGGGAACTACTTTATCTTAGAAAGAAAGCAAAGACAAACTCTGTTCTTGTTGGCGGTTTCCGAGAGCTTTTCTGATTTCCTAAGCCTTTGAGTTTGATTTCATCAAAAGGCTTAAAAGGAAATATTCTAAAAGCAATCTTCGTTCTTCAACACTTAAAGCTTTTATGGAAGATAATTGAAGAAAAGCAGAGAAAAGGAAATGGAGTCAGATCTTCAACGACATCATCATAATTTCAACGACCATCAAGCCCAACATCAGCAAAACCAGATGAACTCCGGCTTGACGCGGTACCGGTCGGCCCCAAGTTCGTACTTTTCAACAATCCTTGACAGAGAATTCAGCGAACAATTCTTCAGCCGGCCTTCGAGCCCCGAAACAGAACAAATCTTCGCTCGGTTTATGTCCGGTGGCGGCAGCGGCGGTGCTGGTGGTGGTGGAGGCACAGACGATGCATCAGAAGTGGGTACTAAAGAGGGTAATATCCAGCAAACGCAGTTTATGCAATCAATAAATGACGAAGCAGCAAGGGTGGTTCTTCAGCAGCAGAGCAACTATGGCTCTACTTCTCAGAGTTTTTACCAAAGCCCATCGAGACTACCTTTGCCGAATCAGGGCTTGAATTCAATGGGGATGGATCCATTGACGCAGATGAAGACCGGCGGAGGTGGTAATAGTTCCAGCCTTATTCGGCATAGTAGCTCGCCCGCCGGATTGTTCTCCCACATCAATGTTGAAAACAGTACGTGCCTATTGTATTTTCCTCCTCCTTTTTATTTTTCAGCTGCAGAACACAATTTAGTGCGGATTTTGCTTTTGGGTTTCTTGAAAAGATTTAGATAGATTTTGGTTCTAACTTCTAAACGTTTCGTGTGAATTAATTGAGTAATATATAAAGTTGCTTAAGCTACGATATTAGATGCAAAAATGAGCAGTTTTGGTTCTTGATTTTATTTTACTAATGGTTACAAATTTGGAATGATGCTAAACAATTCTTAGCAAATGGCAGGCTATGCTGCAATGAGAGGCATGGGAAATTTTGGAGCCGGTAAGAGCACCAAGGAAGAAGCATCTTTTTCTTCTGCAAGCAGGATGAAGAATTACTCAGCAGGACCTCCTTCTTCAGCAGGGGTAATGAGTCCAATAGCGGAAATCGAGGACAAAAACATGGCAGCAAACCATCCAGACACTGGAGGATTTGGTGAAGGCCGTGATGACAACTATGTCACAGGTTTCCCAATCGGTTCTTGGGATGACACTGCAATGATTTCAGACAATATCGCTGGTCTTAAAACCCTTGTAGATGATGATGATGAAAAGCCATTTTCCAACATAAACGTGTCCGAAACTCAGGTAGTATATATGTGATCCATTGTGTTTTGCTTTCTAAAATCCTATTATCTGATCAGAGCTTTTGCTGTTAATCAGAATATGGACTCTGGAACTCGCCCTCCTACTGTTTTGTCTCATCACATGAGTTTGCCAAAAACTGCAGCAGAGATGGCTGCCATTGAAAAGTTTTTGCAGCTCCAAGATTCTGTACCTTGTAAGATTCGAGCTAAGCGGGGCTGTGCCACTCACCCACGAAGCATTGCCGAGAGGGTAAGAGCATTCACATCCAGCTCAGTAAATGTTTAGTTAAAATTTAGCTGAAGAACACGTTTTCTATATTAACTACCCATTTTTTCAAAGCATTCTCAACATTTTAGCGATCAAAACTTTCGCTATTCCATTTAAAATATTATTATTATTTTTTATTTAATTTCACGATTCTAAAATATATCAACAATGCTCGGCAAATTTGATGAGCATTGTAGAAGTTCAACAAATCCTTAACTATTTTGGCTAACCGGATCGGATGTAGAGCTTTTTTGAGAATTTTTTTGTTACCCGGCTAGCCAAATGTGAGTGCACTTAGGTGTGGTCCCATCACTTTCATCTCTTTATTGTTTGGCCATTGACTGAACTTGTTGATCATCAATGGTTCAACCCTTTACATATTCATTTTCTTGTCAAAATTTTCAGGTTAGAAGAACCCGAATCAGTGAAAGGATGAGGAAGCTACAAGATCTTGTGCCCAACATGGACAAGGTAGAAGCTTCTCTTGCATTTGTCCCTTGTAGATTCCTTTTTGTGGGGGCTCATATATTTCGCTTCCTTCTTTGCAGCAAACAAACACATCAGACATGCTAGATTTAGCGGTTGAGTACATTAAAGACCTTCAAAAACATGTCCAGGTAGACTACAAAAACTCTTGCATGAATATGAACTGAATCCTCTCAAAATTTAATCTTATGTTAAACTAATTGTTTCTTTTTATTTTGTTGATATCTTGTCAGACACTTTCCGATAGCCGTGCAAGGTGTATGTGTTCAAACAAGCAGCAGCAATAACACAAAAGGCCTGTCTGTCCGTGTGTCTGACTTGCTTTTGTACACAACAAACCATGAGAATGTGTAAAGAAGATAGAAAGTTAAGCTTAGCTGGGTTCTCCGGTTCTGTTTTGCACTGAAAAAGTAGCATTGTAGTTAACTATGAGATTGTGTGGGTGTAAAGGGTAAAAAGGCTGCTGATAGTTAACTGTAAAAGATCCAAACCTATTGATGCCATTATAGAGAGCAAATCTGTACAGTTAATTTTCTAGTGCACGCAATGTGTTTTTAGTTGCAGAGCTCAACCAAACAATAAAAATTCTCTTCTAGCGAGAGAGAGAGAGAGAGAGAGATAAGGATTTAACTCCAAAGGACATTCTCCTTTCTTGAAAGTAAAGAGGGATGCCATCAATGGCTATCTAGCATGGGAAACGTGGGTGTTTCGCCTTTTTTTGACATATTTGGCAGGAGTGATGAATGAACCAACACCGAAGCTCAACCTGGTTAAAATGTCATTTTTTTTGTTTCCCTTTTGGGACTTAATACGATGCGTTTTATATGCCTTTTATATTCTCGGAATGGTTTTGAGCGATATTAATTAGTTTCGTTAAGAGTACTACAACTTTTACTGCAAGTGTCTTATAAATTAGTGTGACAGTTCACATGACACTTAATAGATCGGTTACTAAAATGTGAACTGTCACCTAATAGTTCGCATGGCACGTATAGTCTATTATTGTATTTATTCATTTTAGATGGACTACTATAGCCATTCTATTTGTTTTAAGTCCATTTGTAAACACTTGAGGAAGTTCGTACTTTCACCCTATATTTAAATGGCCGCTGACTTATTGAATTCCATAATCATCATTTTATGAATCAGGGTGGAGATTACCAAACTTCTCCCACACTCAACATTGTACTATTCTCCTACAACGTACATCGACAATGAAGGCACCTACTTTCTCAATAATTAATTTGCACATGCTATGAAGAACGGACACCCACTTGAATTTGTAAAAAAGTTGCAATAAAAATTATAGTACTTGCAAAGAATTTTTATAGGTCTAATGTGATGTGACTCGCATTATGCTCGTTCACATAATTTTTCTATACCCTTTTTTAACGGGGTTGGCTTGTTTATCAAAATTGGTTATTGCCATGGTTAGTGGCCTAAAAGAACCACTCCATCTTAGTCATTGATGTTCCTAGGTTACATGTTTTTGTTGCAAAGTAGGCTTGATAAGTTTTAGAAAGGGAAAAGTGAAAGCAAAAAGACAGAAATATTGAGGTGGTTCTACTAAGAAATGTGTTGGTGAAGGTAGATGGGGACATGGGGTGGGGATATGTGGCTGCAAATGACAAGTCACTATCCCTGTTACTATTAGCCTAATTTATTAATGGAAATAAATACCATGTGATAGCTGTCGTCATTATCCTTCTTTTAAATGAGTCCAAGGAAAAAGATTAGCTATGGTAGTTAACCTGTTTTGTTTGAAAATTGAATATTGTAACTATTTTTGTGTTTTTACCTAGCGTTTTGTATTTAGAAAATTTTTATTTTTTATTTTTTTGTCTTGACGACTACTCATATGTCATATGTGGGTCATACAAATTCAATAATTATTTATTTTTTATTTTTTTTAAAAAAAAATGTATCGAAAATGTACATATAGCAGCAGATCTCTTTCGAATGAGAAATGTTACACACATTTCCACTTACACACTTAAATAAACTCTCTGACATGACACTGAAAATCATCATTATATTCAAAATCTAATAATAATCTATCTGAAATCTAATGGTGATTTTTAATTTAAGAGTGGAAGTGAAAGCGTGTAGCATTTTTTATTCCTATAGATTGAGATTGTCACGTAGTCATTGGGTTTTTTATTTATCTATTATTTTTTTTTTTTACTGATCTGGACTTTTTATGGATTGAGCATTTGAGCTAGGCCGAAAGAAAGCATTTGCTTTGCTCAAGTGAAGTGTATCAGAAAAGATTGGACTTGAGCTGGAAGCCTTGTTGCTTGGGCTGTGGCCCGCCATTCTGAAAAGGCCCATAAGGAAAACGGAGCATAGGCCCAAAACATGTCTGGGGTGTGTCACTGCGAAAAGTGTCCGCAAAAAAGTACCAAAAATCGACCAAATTTTGTTTTTAACCTTCGGTAAAAGCATTAAAGCAATTATGTTATGATCCTGGATAATGTTAGGCATCTACCAATTAACTCAAAAGTTTTAGAGTTAATTGAAAGTGAATAGTTAGGCTTTTAAATTTATTTCATATTAAGTTCAACGCTTATATTTAAATTGGGATCCGCTAGGATCAAAACAAAACAATTCACTATGCTTCCGTGTTGACGTCCACGCGACCTACTTTATGTCGGTTTTTCACTATGAATCTAGTAGCATTTTCTACTTGAGAAATGCTAGACATCCCAGCACTTTTTTTCAAAATTTGGTTCCAAACTGATGTGTCACAATCCTATGAGTTTGTGACACATTTTCCAAAATGATGGATCTCATGTGATTGTGACGCATCAGTTTGGAACTAAATTCTGGAAACAAGTGTTTGGATGCCTAGCATTCCTCTTTCTACTTTTGTGGCGGTTTTACTCAGGCACTAGATAACATTTTTCAGAAGTTGCCTCTTCGAGGTTTGAATATGTGATGTGGTGCTTGCTTAAATACTAATTTTAGGTGCTTAAGCAATATGCCAAAAGCTTTAGAGTTGACGGAAGGCAAAAAGTTAAGCCATTAAACTTATCTCATACTTAGTTGGCCCAATGGAATGCCCATATCCCAAATTAAGCCCTACCAAGATCTAAAACCTCTCTCAACAAAGGTGGAGAAATGAAGCCATATTTTTGTTTTTTTTTGTTTGACATGTCCACACAAGAGGGAGGATTCAAACTAATGACATCCGCTTCATGATGTGTGGTCCATAATCGATTGAGCTATCTCATGAGAACAATGAAGCCACATTTGGTACAGATGAATAGACTCAAGAATCGAATAGATATTCTTATAGAATAACTAGTTCATTATTTATGTTCCGTTTGTTTGGGCATAAAATATTTTATGAAAAATATTTTTTGTAGTTTATGGTGTTTAGTGCAACTAAAAATGATAGTCAACGGAAATTATTTTCAGTTTGATCATACAAGCTTCTTTAATTTTTTGAAACGAACTCTAGCAATTTGCGTCGAGAATTCGATGACGGTGGCTAAATTCCGCCTAAATTGACCGGAATTAGGCCATTTGTGTCGGATTCCGGCGAAGGTGGCTAGAATCTGGCCATTGCTGCCGAATTTTGGCCTCCATCACCGGAATTCGGCAACAGTAGCCGAAATCCTATCGGCCAATACGAAATCTCATCACCAGTAATTTTTCGTTGTTGGTGATTTTTTCGTACGAGCTAAACGTTGAAAAATATTTTCAGGAAAATCATTTTTTTTTTTAAAAAGAATTTCGTTGAAAATATTTTACGACAAAAACATTTTACGCCAAAACAAACGGAGTATTAGTTGTGTTACCATTACTAGAAATAACTATTTCCCTAAAATGAAGAATAATTATTCTTCTAAAAATATTAGGGATAAAAATTACCTCAAAAATGAAATAGCTCTAAAAATAATATTCTAAAAAACCATTTGTTATTTTTATTTGGTGGTTGCAACCACCATATAACTCGGATTTGGTGGCTGCTACTACTAGATTGAGTAGTCCGACCACCCCGCGTGATGGTTTAAACATGGCAAATGCAATGTTTAACCATCAAGCAAAAAAACATGAATTTAAGTTCTAATACTATTTTATGATTTTGTTTAAAAAAATTCAATAACCTTAATAAAGGTTTATTGCATTTATTAGTCCATCCGAGTTGGAATTCAAACCAACTTTCTATTCATAATATGCCGGCATTAATAGACTTGCCAAATTACAATGTTAGCAAAGAGATACATTCAAAATTTCAAATAAGGAAGAGATACTCTGTATTTTACAGAGTAATTCCCCCCCCCAAAAAAAAAAAATAAAAAAATACAGAGTAATTCTCTGTGATGGAATACTTTTTAGAGTGTTAATTTTTATATAAAGAATTAAATAAAAATAGAATACTGACACGTGTTGAAGTAGCCAACGTTCACCTTCCATGTTCTGTGCTTTCCCTCTCAAATCTCAGTTCAAAAAACTTGAAAGCACAGCGCAAAACACTAATCCCCAAAAACGAGCTTTGAAATTCAATGAAACGGTCGCTTTAATCACGCTCCTCCTGATCTCTCTCTCTCTTTCTCACTCGCTTCATTCATGGAGGAAGCCGCCGACCAGTATCTCGGCTTAGATTGCGGGGCTCACGCGGCTTTGCCTCCAGCTCTGGTATCTCTCGCGCCGTTCTCTTCGCCGTCCCCGCGCCGGCTCTCAACCGGCGGCTTCGCGCAGGCGAGCTACCCCGCCCCCGTGCCACCAAAGCGGATGGCCTGGGTGTCCCTACAGGGGCGGCTCATCAACGCCGAAGAGGCGAGCTCGGTTAGGTCTGTCGGTGGCGGCTTGAGCCGCGACGAGGCTATAGCTTGGGAGCTATTCAGCCCGGTCCAGAGGTTCCTCATCGTGGCGGTGATCGGCGTTGCCGCAGCGGAGTCGAAGAAAAACCGACTCATTTTGCGGCTCACGAAATCTGTGGAGCTTAGGGTTAGTAATTAGAGTTTTTAATCACTCATAAGGATTAATTCAAGGCATTAAATTGTGTACGCTGTAGTTTGCCGTGTAGTTATGTTAATTGTTGGTTTAATGCATGATTTATAGAGTTTTTAGGGCTAATTAGATATCGCAGTAATTACCAGTTCAAGGGCAGCAATATATATATAATCTAAACCATTGATTCTCATTCTCTTCTTTCTTTTTAAAAAAAATTATTTATTTATTTATTTATTATTATAATAATAAGCAACAAACTTATTATCATTAAATTATTTTTTTCCCCTTTGCATCTATCTGTATTCTGTAATATATTTGTGTTCTTTTGAGAATATTAAATTCTATTTAATGCTTTTTTTTTTTATTATTTTTTATTATTTTTTTTTATTTTTTTTTCTTTTTCAATCCAAATTGATAGAAAATTTGCCTAATTTTTCTAATCCTGTGATACCTCAATTCTTTTCATCTGTCAGTGTGTTAAGAAAGTTGCAATGGGTTATGTGGTTTAAGCTCTGGTTTGCGAATTTTGCTTCAGGATCAGGTGCTGTCAAGCATGCAACAGAAGCTTGACAGTCTGTTCCAGCAGGTGAATTATGTTAGGGATTACTCGAGTGGTAGGGGCGAGATGGCATTCACCAAGAATTTGGAGTCATCATGTAATGACGCTTTTGGTTCTGATAATGTCACATTCGTTGATTGTGGTTGTTGGTTTTGTGATCAACATCGTGTCCTGTATAATGGGTTGCCGGTAATAATTTATTTCTAACAATTTGTGAATGTACTATTAAATTGCAGTTAGTGAATGTCCTTGCTAAATTGCTTGAATTTTCCTTATTGAATCTTTTAAGTTTGGTTGCAGGGCAGCTCTGTTAGGAAAGCCTCCAGTGGGGACGAGATGCTCCAATATAAATTTGCTATCTCAAACGAAGCAGAACCAGAGGAGCGCCGCATGTCTGATTTGTCAGATTGGGCTTCAAGTGTCACATCTTCTGCTGACATCCAGGTAATGGGAGGTTCAAGAGCATTATTACTAATTCTGGATTTCCATTTTACAATATAATCTCATATTACATGTCGATCGGGTTTGTAAATGGTAGTAATTGCATGCATTCTTGCGTTTCTTGTTCATGCATTTCATTTACTCGGAAGGGTTCTGCCAACATGCCTCAATTATCAAGCTTCATTGTGGTGATGGTCAACCAACAAGAGCTGGTTAAAAAGATAATTGAGGTGTAACTATATACATTTTGTATATTGGATTGTCATGGTGCATTTTTATCAGATGAACACCTCTGCAATTGAACAAGACATTTACAACTTCAAGAAGGACAATGAGGAGAAAGATGCCACTATAAAGGAGTTAACCACTCTACTCCACTCATCTGATTTTGCTGGTTCAAAGGTAATGTTCTTGTTATTTTCCCTTTGAATTTCGTCCTTAACCACATTTTTTCCTTTGATTAATCAGTATCCCTTATAACAGAGGATTGCAGAGTTGGAAGACATTATACGTAGGAAAAACACGATAATTACAAGACTAAAGAAGGACATGGTTGTCCTAGAACAAAAGGTAAGAAGCACGTGGCAGGAATCTAGTGGTTGTAGAGTTTGGGGAGTTCATTGAAGAAAGTAAAAGCAGTATTTGCAATCTCCCTCCATTCCCTTCTTAACTGTTCCATTTCTAGGCTTTTGTTGTGTATAATGATTTAGTCATATTATGCATCGGCCTTTCACATGAAATGATGGAATGACTGCTTATAATGTAAAAAGGTCCATCAATTCTAATGGACTTATTAAAGGATATGAATTCCTTCTACACATCTGAAATTCAATGTGGAAAAACTTTGCATTTTAGAAAAAAGAAGCATGTGCTTATGTTTACTTGAAGAATGTCCATGTAATTAATGTTGTGTCTAAAAGAATTTGGTCGTCATGTTCAGAATTTTGTTACTAATAGTATAATTAAAAGCAGGTGGTGCACTTCACTAGGCTTCGGAGATCCTCCTTCCCTCTCTCAGACTCAAACTTAAACAGTGAGCAGCGTCCACACATGACAGAAAATCTCCTATATGATATGGATAGTACTACCAGTCCTTCATCTTCTGATTCAGACTCTTCCCCTTCGAATCAACCACATGCTCCTGTTGCTAAAATGGAGGAAATTTCTGTTGAGAATAACTACTCTACTTCTACAAGAAACCAGATGTCAGCGCCAGCAAAACCGCCAGGTTCTTTTGTGAGACCAACAGATTGGAGCTCAAAATCTCGATCAGGAAGTCCACTTAAAGAAATATCTACAAATCGGAAATCCGATTCAATTTCTTCTTCGAGGCAAAAGCAGTTAATTGTTGGAGATTCTTCAAGAAAGAGTAGAAGGCGACATCTAACTGGATCCAAGGATGCAACTCCTCAAAAGAGATGGATTTAGTAAGTGACAAGCAATTTTTCTGGAATTGTTCTTAATGATGCCACTACAACAAGCTTTCAAATTTGATTTCAGCATTTAATTTGTTATCTTTTGTGACTGATCTGGAATTTCGAAATGACAAATCTTTCAATGTAGTCAGAACTGGTTCAAAAATTTCAACTTAATTCTTAAAAGCGAAAACCTTTGAATTTCTGAGTTTGGAGTCTCCAATTCTGACATCCAAACCAATATGCAGTCTTTTTAACAGATTGAAGTTATGTATTTTCATACCCTTTAAATGTGCCTTGAATGAATCAATGTTTTTGTAGGTTGATATATATATATATATATATATATATATATAAAGCACTTGCCAATGCTATAACGTTGATAGAAGTTCTCTTGAAGCATGTTATCTTCTTTTGTGTTTATTTGGGTGGGCATGCATTATGCCTCACATCTCTGCGGCTTTTTGTAGGTTGAATGCAAATATTTCTGCAATCTGGAGATGAGACGCCTTTACACATCCAAAATGATGCTCGGGAGATGTATGGAACATATTTATACCGTCTTTTTTGTTGTTGTCATATTCCTGTCGATGTTGAATTTATAGAATTTTAGAAATTACAGTACATTAATTTAAGTAAATACACAACTGGTCTTATATATTCACTACTATTCCTCATCTTCTTTAAACTAATTTTTTTAAAAAATTATTAGATCCAAATTATTATATTCTTTTGTTCTTCTTAAAGCAAATCTATCAGAATAAACAAATGGCTCATAACAGTCAAATTTAACTATTATGAGCCATTTCTTATCTCAGGTAGAATATATAATTTTTTTCTTCTTCCTTCTAGTGTGAATAATAAATAGTTTTTTTGTCTATTTACTAGTCACACTACAAAGAGTTTTTTATTATTTTTTCTCTCCATTTTCTTCTTTCTTTTTATTTTTTTTGCATTTTTTTCCACACAAAATAATATTTAAAGAAAATAGAGAGTATAATAGAGAATCTATTAAAGTGTGTATAGAAAATGAGAAGCTAAAATAGAAATTTATACTTTTTTGATAATTATTTTAGCTACTCTTGCTGGAAATGCTTTTAGTGGGAATGAATCTGAACAAATAAGCATTTGCAACTATAAGTAATTAAGAATTAAAATAAAGATTTAGATACCATTAATTTCGTTGTTGAATTATTTTTTTAATTTCAATTTTCTAAGTTTCCCATGATCATCAATGGTTTGAAACACGTGAAGAAGGCAAATCAAAAATGAAAAACAAAAATGTGATCCATAATTAAGTGGACAAAGCAATGATGCAAAATTGATCATAGAAAGTACTTGCAGGCTGTGTGAGACTGAGTAGTTTGACACTCAGCAGGCATTGTGGTATCCATGGAGAACAGCACGCAGTTCCTTCTAATTCCATCTCTGTGAATTGGCTATGCTGGAAGAGTAGAAGGGCAGTGAGGTGGCTCTCTCTCAAATGCTAATCATATCCCATAGGATATGCTCCAAGCCCTATTGTCTTTCCCACCTTTAAACATCCTTTTCAAACCACAAAAACCTGATCCATAATTAAGTGGACAAAATCAATATTAGTCTAAACCCACGTAACCAAAACACAAAATTAACAATCATTAAAGGGGTCCTTACTGAAAATTGAGGAACAACCACCATTTGAAATGCCTGAATTCGCTGAAGGAGGTAATGAGAATAATTCTGAAGGAGGCGATGAGAATAACTCTGTACTAGATGAAATTGTAGATTCATTCGTTGAAAGCTTAACGAGTCTCAAACATCCGATGACAGAAAGAGTCTTTAGATGCTGCAACTGATGAATGCTACTTGGGAGATGTGTAAGGTTTTCGCAACTTGTTAGAAACAGTTCTGAAAGCCCAGTGAGATATACAATGGATGAAGGCAGTTCTTTCATAGCAGTGTGGCTCAATTGAAGTCGACTCAAGCATTCCATTTTACACTCAATTTCAAGAAAGTTCTCGAGCCTCGAACAATGTTCGAGGTCAAGAGTTTTGAGAGATCTCAACCTGAGGCTTCTTGGCAAGTTGATAAGGTTAGAGCATTTGTAAAATGACAGAACGGTAAGCTTATCAAGGAATCCAACAGAGTCATGAACCTCAACTAAACTTTCGCATCTTGAAACACATAATTCCTCTAAATTTGAGATCCTTGAAATATCAGGGATTTTTGTTATGAATTTACACTCAGAGAATTTTATAATTCTCAGGTTTTCCAAATTCTGCATGCCGAAAAAAATAGAGTATAAATTAGCTCCAAAGAAGTTTACAACATAATTTAACATAACTAAATATAAAATATAATAATTGTACCTCGAATGCTTGCTTCAGATCCTTAAGGGGGCTATTATGTATTCTAAAAACGACAAGTTTCTTTCCGTGAAAATTGGATGGTAAAGATTGTAAAGGACATTCAATCAAATCCAACACTCTTAACTCGTAAGAGAGATGACCAAGCTCTCTAAAGAAGCTTGCATTATGATTTATAAACAATCTCAGGCGTTTCATCTTCTTGAATGTTTTGGAACTCAAGCATTTCAAGTCTCGTTCCGGCAAGTCCACTAATATGCCTTGAATTTTGTTTGTTCCCTAGAAAGATCATGCATGAGTGTGACAATAAAATCAAAGCATAAAGTTCTCCACATTTTACCACTTGATTTTATTCTTTTATAATATATATATCCACATTATTTTGTGAAAATTAAACAAACTTACATTTCATCTGTCTCGCTCTCTATGTTAACGTTGCTTCTTCTTTTTTTGAGATATTTATAATGCGTAATTTGTTTTTATTAGGGTTAAATACTTTTTTAGTACTTGAGTTTTGACAACTTTAAAAATTAATTTTTAAAAAAAATTAAAAATTAAAAACAAAAGAAAAATAGAGGTGGTTGAACCACCCCCTTGGCCGGTCTGAGGTGGCCAGGAAAAAAAAAATTGATGGGTTTTGGCCCTTGGGGATGGCCGAACCACCCCCGTGGGACAAAACCCATTAAATTTTTTTTTTGAGGGTTTGTCTATTGGAGTGGTCGAACCACCCCCAAGGGCCGAAACCCATCATTTTTTTTTTTTTGCCATGGGATGAATGAACCTCCTCTGGGGGATGGTTCGGCCACCCCAGACCGACCAAGGAGCCACCCCCATGGCCAAAACCCCTCCGTTTTTTTTGTTTTAATTTTTTTAAAAGTTTTTAATATTTTTATTTTTTAAAAAAGTTTTATTAATTTTTAAATTTTTTTTATATTTTGCCACGTGTCAACGTGACAAACTGTTAAATATTAGACGAAAAAATAGACGGAGGTATCAAGTTCGTCTTTTCTCAAAGCCTAGCTACCATCTGCAATATGAATTGAAACTCAAGTACTAAAAAATAAAGTTGTCAAAACTCAAGTACTAAAAGGGTATTTAACCCTTTTTATTATTATAATATCAAAATTGTTTATTTTATTTTTTATTTTTTCCTCACATGTACTTAATATTTATGAAAAACTTCAATTACCATCATTTATCTTTCATCACTTTTGCAATCATATCCTTAAATTTTAAAATGTGTCAATATAGTGTATCCATCTTTCAAATTTTTTTTTTTTTCAATTTCACCCATCCATTAGGATTTTCAATTAAATCCTGTCAAAATTTCTAAAATACGCCTACTTTTTTATTTTATAAAAAAAAATTATAAAAAAAATTCAATGATTCAGGCATATGTGTATTTGCAAATTCTATTAAATTCCGACCAATGCCAGTTCCCCCCCCCCCCCCCCCCCCCCCCAAAAAAAAAGGTATTTTAGGAATTTTGACTCCCATCTGTTAGGATTTAACAAAAACTTCTAACCGATGGTTAAAATTGAAAACAATTGACAAATGGATATACTAAATTGAAACATTTTAAAGTTTAAGGGTATAATTACAAATGTGATAAAAGATCAGGGGTACTAAGTAAATTTTTTCCTAATACTTATTTGTAAAATAAAAATAAAAATACTCATAAAAACTAAATCTATCTTTGAAATAGGGTCAAAGGCAGTTTCCTTGATGAATTTATTTATTGTTTTGGATTAAAGGCATTCTACTTGCATCTAAATACTTAAATACTTATTTTTGAGAAGGATGGTGTGTATATGTGTGCGCGCGCACGTGGTTATTTCTCCTTCAATTTTTGCAAAATGTAAAACTAGAAGAGTGTTTTTATGAGTCTTACCATATTTTTTTGTAGTACAGAACGGACGTCTTCATGAAACCACAACGTACTACGTTTGCCAGGTTTTTTGGGTGATTCTTGACGAACAATTTCTCTGCCCATATCTTGCAATAAGTCGTGCATGTCCAATCTGTTAAGCCCATCAATAGTTATGAAAGATTTATCCATAAGCACTTTAATACCAATGTATGGAACGAAATCACAATTGTCTAGTATTTTAGTGACATATTCTACATTCTCCCATTTGAAGAAACAAGCAATGTCAAGGAAAATATTCTTCTCACTTTCCTCCAATCCATTATAACTTATTTTAAGCTTTTCAAGAATATTTTTCTCCTTAATTTTTTTGTACTTTTTCAATTCACTTTTCCAATGATTTTTGTCTCTTCCGAATAGATTCGAACCTAGCACTTTTAGAACTAGTGGGAGGCGCCCAGCATAGCGTAATGCATCTTTTGTGAGTTTCAAAAAATCATCATTAGGTTTGTCACTTTGGAAGGCATGTTGACTAAAGAGCTGGAGAGCTTCATTGTGATCCAATCCATTCATCTTGTATAAGCGAACATTGTGCTTAGTTAGTAAATGTTCATCTCTTGTTGTTATGATGATTCTACTTCCCAAACCGAACCAATCATGTTCTCCGGATAATGTTTTTAATTGGATCAATTGATCCACATCATCAATAACTAAAAGAACCTTTTTATTGCAAAGCCTTTCCTTTATAATAGTGATTCCTCGATCAACAATGTCAATCTTCAAACTTGAGTCGCCTAGGATCTCAAAAAGAAGTGTCTCTTGCAATTGGACTAGACCGCACTCTTGCTTTGAATTTTCTCTAACGTTTGCAAGAAAACAGGTAGCTTCAAATTGACAAGCAATCGAGTTATAGATCGCTTTGGCGATAGTTGTCTTACCTATTCCACCAACTCCAGAAATTCCTACCATGCATATGTCACTCATTTCAATTCTTAAAAGCGCATTGATGGCTTGTACACGAGACTCGATTCCAACTTGATACTTGGCGACATTTAAGTATTTATGACTTACCATTCTTGAGACTTCTTGAACAATTTTCGGGATACATTTAAATCCATTCCTACCAATGCAAAAAATTAAAAATAAATAAATAAATGAGTTGGAGTAGTCACACGAAACGACTTTTTTTTTTTTTTTTTAATTATTATTATTATTATTATTATTATTATTATCTTGCACCATTCAATAATAATATGATAAAATTCAATTCCCACTAAACTTTAGAATCTAGCAAACACTACAAAAATCTTAACAATTGGACGCGTGTCTACAATACCGGTTATTGTAGACACGCGTCCAATTAGACACGTGTCTTATGAGACACGTGTCTAATTGTACCGTAGTCACAATTGGACACGTGTATTATTACACGTGTCCAATTTCGACGCGTGTAATAATACACGCGTCCAATTGGACGCGCGTATTTAATACGCGTGTCCAATTGGACACGTGTAATAATACACGTGTCCATTTGGACACGAGTATGTAATATGCGTGTCCAATTGGACACGTGTATTAAATACGCGTGTCCAATTTGACACGTGTATTATTACACGTGTCAAACTGTGATTTTTTGCCAAATATATATTAAAAAAAAAAAATTGTGTTGTGTTATTTTTTTGAAAAAAAAAAAAAAAAAACTCCTTATCTTATTAACCATACAAATCTGTGAAAATACAGTGCACATAGCTTACACACATAAAATTATGTTTGAAAGCTATATGCTATATGTAAATTCTATAATTAGAATTAAATACTTATAGTTTAGTCTCTTATATAGTACATACATTTAGAGTTTATGGCTATATGTAGTACATACACTTAGGTTAGGGTTTATAGCTATATATAGTATATACACTTAGGGCTAGGGTTTATACCTATATATAGTATGTATACTTAGGATTATGGTTTATCGATATATATAGTATATACACTTAGGGTTAGGGTTTTAGGGTTTATAGGTATATATAATATATACACTTAGGGCTATGGGTTATAATTTAATTGATTTTACATTTCATGAATAATAATGTCAATATATTTTTCACGTGTCATTATTGTACACTTTTAAATATATATATATATATATATTAAATCATGAGCAGTTCAAAATTAGATTGTTCCGATATATATAGTATATACACTTAGGGTTAGGGTTTTAGGGTTTATAGGTATATATAATATATACACTTAAAGCTATGGGTTATAATTTAATTGATTTTACATAATACTATCAATATATTTTTCACGTGTCATTATTGTACACTTTTAAATATATATATTAAATCATGAGCAGTTCAAAATTAGATTGTTCCGATATATATAGTACATATACTTAGGATATATATAGCACATACATTTTGGGTTAGGGTTTATAACTATATTTAGTACATATACTTAAGGTTAGGGTTTATAGTTATATATAGTACATACAGTTAGGCTTAGGGTTTATGTACATATATATTAAATATAGGGATAACTACACTTCACCCCCCTGATTTATCCACGGTGTGGCGATTTACCCCCCAATGTACAAAAATTGGTACATGACCCCCCCGAACTTGCCAGCGTGTAACGAAATGGACCTTCCGTCCAGTCGCCCGTTATTTTGGACGGCAAGTCGGTCACGTGCAAGTCACGTGACCGTTTCAGACAGAAATTCTACCCAAAATACCCCCGCCTCACCTCATCTTTATACACCCCTGTGCTCGCACATATTTCTCATCTCCTTCACCAACGGCTCTTTGCAAGAACTAGGAACTAGGGTTTTCGAAGTGGGCTTCCAATTTTCGACATCTCTGACCAGTTTCGCACCATTTCCCGAAGATGCAACCATCAGGCACTGCTTCTACGGAGTCGGAGTCGACAACGAGTGGGGCAACTTCTGCAGTAATGCCGATTTGTTATTGTGAGCGTCCGGCTTGTATGTTAACCTCCTACACCGAAAAAAATTTCGGTAGAAGGTTTGTGAAATGCCAAAATTACAAGGTAATTTAACCGAAAATCTTCAGCAATTTTTATGAAGAGCAATGCTACTTACCTCTTACTGTACTTATATAAATATTTTTTTTAAAAAAAAAAATGAACTGGGTTGATTTTTATTTAGTAGTTTTTTTTTTGGAGCATGTTATTAGATTACATTTTTACACATGTGATTAATTCTGTATAGACACGTGACTTTTGTTTTGTTAGTTAGTTAGACTGTTAGATTATAACTTGCAAAGCAAGTCATGTAACTCGGTATATATATACTGCGAGTCATGTACAGTTGATTATGCTATTCAATACTAAATCAGAGAATCATTTTTCTCTCAAACCTTTTGTTCAGTTTCATATTCACAGCTCGTTCCTGCTTTACATAATCAGTCAACATCAAATTCAATATATGTATTAAACTCATTAATTTTCTGAAGATTAATGAGTTTTGAAATGATATGGAAAAGTGCATAAATAGCCTACGACGATTAATTTTCAAATAACATAAGCCAGAAATAACCTTTGTTTCTGTCTGTTTTATTTTATTTATTTTTTGATTTATTTTTGTTATCGTTTTTCAGATAAATTGAGCTTGTGGTTTCTGGCAATGGGTTGATCCCAAAATGTGTTCACATGGAGAGAGGGTGGTAGGTCGTTTGCGTGAGTGGCATGGAAGTTTGATTCAAGACGCTGAACAATGCCGTACAATGGTTGAAACTGAAGTTGCAAAGTTGAAGGCGAATATGGGGATAGAGGAAGCCGAACGATGCCGACTTATAGTTGAAGCTGAAGTTGCAAAGTTGAGGGCAAATATGGAGATTGAAAATGCTGCCCTCCGTAAAGAAATCGAGATTCAGGAGATCAATTACCAAACAATGAAGAAGATTTATAAGACAATAATTGTATGTACATGGATATTGATGATTGTGTATCTGCTTATGGCTGGATCAGAATCAAAGGGTGTATTCGATTCCAAACATGATCGTATGTTGTTACCATGAAGATTTAGGGTGATGATGTTTAGGGTTTAGGGTGATGTTTTGGGCAGGGTTTATGGTGATGTGTTTATGGTTACTTTATGTAGACCATTATTGGTACGTAATGGATGATGTTTTGGAAATGAAAAATGTATGTGTGTTGAACTTGAACTTATTTGAGTCCGGTTGTGTTAAAGCATGCATGTCCACTCTAATTTTGTGTTAAAGCATGCATTCACCAATACCATGCACATACCATGCATTCACCAAACCAAACCTGTCCAAACCCATTTAACAAAACCTGTCCAAACATACCAAAACCATGCATTTACCAATTCTGTCCAAACATAATTCTGTCCAAACATACCAAAAGCATACATTCACTACACCATAGGTTTTTTAAAGACACTGAAATCTGTCCAAAAGAAATCAGCATGCAATTCAAACTACTTACATAAACTACATGTCCAACCCTTTCCTATATACAAAATGCCATTATATTCCAGAAAACAAAAACTTCAATGCTTCCATTCTGGTCTTTTCCTTTTCGGCTTTGACTCCATAATCTGTAATCCTTTTTCAATGGTATGGGCGATCCTTTTTCCTTTCGCCGGTGTTGAGGATGTTGTCGCCGCACCGTGTTCTGCAACTTGTGGGGTTCTTGGGGTCAACCCAAATACTCTCCCTCCTCCATCAGTACTAGTCCTAGCTGTGAGGTCAATCAAAAAAGGTGGACCCTTTTGAATTGGAACACTTTGCACCATGGCCCTGATTCGATTAGACACTCTTCTAACTGGTATGCATGGTTTGGGTGCTGGCGGTTGCCTGTTCCAGCTGGGCACTTTAAGTCCAACAGGATTTTGCTGCCATAAATTTCAAATAAACAGTATGATGCATTTTAAAGACTAAACTAAAGTAAGTACCAAATTTTTCTCAGCTGTTGCAATAGGTGGGGCAGTGGCAGTGGGTTGCTGTGTAGCACCAGTAATTGTCCTTTTGAGGGCTGGTTGTGCACCCCCCCTTCGACTGTTGGAGGCTGGTTGTGCACCTCCCCTTGTACTACTGCTACATCCAACGCTTTGGGTCTGAAGGCCAACATTAATAACACATCAAATAATACATTAATAGCACATCAACTACTATACAACTATATTGGTTAGTGAGACTTACACTTGTTGAGGGTGGAGTGGGCAAACTAGCTAGGGGTGGAGTAGGCAAATCAACTTCTGTCGAGGGCTGGTCCTTCTTCATTGGACAGGTCCTGTTGTTGTGTCCAACCAGCTTGCAAATCCCACATCTACCCTTCAATCCAAACTTTCTCATTCTATAAGGATTCTGAGGAACTCTCGACTCATCAGGACCTCTTACCCTGGCCTTTCGAGGTTTGCCTGGCATCTTTTTTGATCTAGGCGGATCCAATACATCATGCGCAGTCTTTACCCACTGTTCCTCACTAGGAATTGGATATATGATGGGAGCATAAGCCTTCTTGTACATCTCAATGCTATAACATGAATCTACATAATCCTCCGGTTTATGCCCATGAAATGTTATGGCAGAATGTGCATGTGCACATGGGATCCCAGTCACCTCCCACTGTCTGCAACCACATGTCCTCCTCCTCAAATCCACAGCATATTGCCTTCTTCCCTGTTCTACTTCAAATATGCCATCACCAGCAAAACGGGATAGGCAGTCCGATGCAGCCTCACCAATGGCCTCAAGCTTCTCAACAATTCTAGGGCACAACTTGCCCTTCAATTTGTTGATGCCATCTCTTTTAAGTTGGTACCTTCTCATGAGCTGCTTCCTAATCATCTCAAGCATCGTCAGAATTGGCTTGTCACGTGCCTTCAGGATGTATGAGTTGAAACACTCGCATATATTGTTGACAAGGAGGTCACATTTAGGATAGTCACTGAACCATGCTCTCGACCATCCGCTGGGGTCAATCTTGTCTAGGTAGTCAAAGGCATCAGGACTGACTTTCTTCATCTCTTCCATCTGAAATCTGAACTCGACCTCAGTATATGCCGATGCTGCCTTCCACAACAATTCCTTCAAGGCCACCCCCCGAAATCCTTTATCTCAAAAGTTGGCATATAAATGCCTTACACAGATTCGGTGATCCGCCATTGGCATAACAACATCAAAACTTGGCACAAGACCCTAAATCAGTCCAATGTGCAAAATGGGTAAGTTTATATGTAGAAAAAAAAAATAGCTAAAAGTAATATGTAAAATTATGCAAGTAATATAACTAACCTTTTGCCGATCAGAAATGAATGTAGGATCAGTGTGCCTCTCGTGATGACCAAGATCTGAAACAAGGCACTCCAGGAACCAGGTCCAACTGTCTTTTGTCTCAGATTCTACAACGGCGATTGCAATTGGGTACATGTTGTTGTTGGCATCTTGACCAATCGCAGCCAGTAGCATTCCCTTGTAAGGTCCTTTTAGAAAGCACCCGTCTAGGCCTATGACAGGCCTACAACCTTCCAAGAACCCATTCTTCATGGCTGCAAGGGACAAGTAGAGTCTCTGAAACTTAGCAGGCAAATTAGGGTTTGGTCTTTCAACCTTCATCACTACACAGCTACCCGGGTTAGTACGCCTTAAAGTCTTACAGTAATCCCACAGCCTGCCATACTGTTCACCCAGACAACCGTATATCTTCTTTTCTGCCTTCTTCCTACCCCTATACATTTGACATTCCATTTCCTCTTGACTTCATCTTGTATCACTCGCAGTGGCATGTCTGGTTGAACCTTAAACTTATCATAAAGTTTATCTGCTATCCACCTCGAATTGACAATTGAGCTCTTGTATACTCGAGTACAAGAATGTGTAGGTCTTAAGGACCTTATTTCAAATGAGGCCTCAGTCGCCATCTGTCTACCATACACTCTATAACCACAACCTGGATCTCTACACACAGCTACACACTTGGCTCTTTCATTTTTCTCAAACCTTATGTCCTTTCCCCTTCTCACATTGTATTGCTTAACAGCTTCTCTAAATAGTTGAATGTTAGCGAACTTCATTCTAAGCTTCAGGTTTGGATTGACAATGTCAACTTCATGGAACTCCACATCAGGGTGAGATGAAGTCCCACCATCTTCTTCATCACTGACAGGTACTGGTGACAATAGGATGTCACTTCTACCAATCTCAGAGTCATTCTCATCCACCTCAACATCTTCAAAAGATGACATTTTTATACTAGATGGCCCACTCTGGCCATCATCATCACCCAAAGTACCCCCACTCTCACCCCCACCATCACCCCCACCCTCAACCTCAGTACCATCACCCCCACCCTCAACCTCAGTACCATCACCACCATCTCCATCCCCATCCCCATCCTCCCCATCACCCTCCACGCCCTCATCAGTTTCTGGCATTTTTGAGGGGCCAGCACTATCCACCAGATAATCTTCAAAAACATCGTCATCATCACTGATTTTATCATCCTACCATGGATCATTTAAATCAACCCTACCTCCATCATCCCCCTCTTCATTATTTTCCAAATCTTCCCCTTCCCCATCCCCACCTCTATCATTTTGGAAAGAAACAATATAAAGGACTACATTAGGAGTATCCACATGTTTGGCAACCATATAAGCTACATCATAATCCGAGGATACTAGTTGTAGACCATCCACTAGATCTTTGGTAGGGTCCCTAAAGTAAATCAAATCACCTGGACTATACCCATATTGTCCCACTATAGACTCTATCAGGACAAATGACACATCATCAGGATCAACGTTATCCGGATGGACATCCACTTGACCCCCCACATAAATACATCCATATTTTCTATCAAACCTACCCCCATAGTTTATCTCAAAGACTAGCTTCATTCTACACATGCAAACAAAAAAAATATATTATGCATGGGACAAGGGGACCACAATAATAAATCTCAAAGACTAGCTTCATTCTACACATGCAAACAAAAAAATATATTATGCATGGGACAAGGGGACCACAATAATAAGGCACTGCAACTAATATGCAAAGCACAACTACAATCGGGACCCCACTGCATATAAAGTAGTAACATGCAAAACAAATAGTGGTCCAAAAAAATAGTGCAAATAATATGCAAAAAAAAATATTTGATAGGTACACATACATATTAACCAATGCAGAGACATATTAAATAAGGATCCAATAATGCTCCAAAATCAATTGCAAAAAAATAGTGCATTGGGACCCCACTGCATATATAAGGTGTAAACAAAACAAACCACATGGTACCCAATGCATATAAACCAAACCCAATGCATATAAACAAAACAAACCAATTAGGTTCTCGGCAGACAACAAACAAATCAAAAAATGATACAAATTGGGACCCCACTGCATATAAATTAGTAAAAAACAACAAAAAGGATACAAATCGGGACCCAATGCACTTTAACAAATCAAACCCAATGCACTTTAACAAACCAATTACGTTTTCGGCAGACAACAAACAAAGCAAAAAATGATACAAATCGGGACCACAAATGATTAAAAAACACATACTGTAAGCGAAACCCCCAAATCCCGACAAACCCTAACATTTTTTTATACACAAATTGCAGTCAATTTCTACATTAAAAATGAGACTAAACAAACAACAAATGAGACTAAACAAACAACATTAACAAAAACCCCAAAGCCGACAACCCTAAATTAACAAAAACCCCCAAATCCAAAACCCTAGATTAACAAAAACCCCCCAAATCGCCTACCAAAAAAAAAAACTTTCTCCATTAAAAAACCACTAACCTTTATTTAACAACGATTATGAACGAGTTGAGCGGTATGGATTTCGGTATGGATTTCGGCGACAGGTTGTGGGTGGGTCAGTTCGTGTAGAACCTTCGAAAGTAGCCGTTCGTGCTAAGTGGAAGTGGGGACCTCACGCACGAAATGTCTAAATCCAAACAATAGGTGAGGCGGGGGTATTTTGGGTAGAATTTCTGTCTGAAACGGTCACGTGACTTGCACGTGACCGACTTGCCATCCAAAATAACGGGCGACTGGACAGAAGGTCCATTTCGTTACACGCTGGCAAGTTCGGGGGGGTCATGTACCAATTTTTGTACATTGGGGGGTAAATCGCCACACCGTGGATAAATCAGGGGGGTGAAGTGTAGTTATCCCTTAAATATATGTAGGGTTAAGGTTTATGTACATATATAGTACATACACTTACGGTTAGAGTTTATAGTTATATATAGTACATACACTTATGGTTAGGGTTTATAGCTATATATAGTACATACACTTAGGTATAAGGTTTATGTACATATATATATATATACTATATATATACTTATATATATATATATATATATATATATATATATATATATATATATATATATATATATATATAGTATATACTTATATATATATAAGTAGTATATACTTTTAGGGTTAGGGTTAGGGTTTATGATTATATATAGTACGTGCCCTTAAGGTTATAGTTTATAGCTATGTATAATATATGCACTTAGGGTTAGAGTTTAATTTTTTGTGTATATATATATATATATATATATATATACTTTTAGGGTTAGGGTTAGGGTTTATGACTATATATAGTACGTACCCTTAAGGTTATAGTTTATAGCTATGTATAGTATATGAACTTAGGGTTAGAGTTTAATTTTTTGGTTATGTTTTAGTTTTTATTTAGGGTTTAATATAGTATATAAACTCAGTATTAGAGTTTAATTTTAGGGTTAGGGTTTAGTTTTAATTTATAATTTACGGTTTAGTTTTAGCGCTTAGGGTTTAGTTATATGTACGGTACATACATTTAGGGCTGCATGGGTTTGTATTTTTTTTTCCGTTGTTAAATTATATATATATATATATATATATATATATATATAATTATTATTATTTTTAATTAAATACAATTTGCTAAAGGGGGACGTGTATTTTAATTACACGTCTCCCGCGAGCCACCATTTTAAAATTCGAAATAATATATAGTACATATACTTAAGATTAGGGTTAGGGTTTTTTGCTTAGTACATACACTTAGAGTTAGGGTTTTTTGTTATATATAGTACATACACTTAGGGTTATGGTTTTTTGCTATATAAAATACATACACTTATGATTAGGGTTTATATGATGAGTTCTATATATATATATATGGTATACTCATAAGTACGTAAACCCTAACTAAATTGACATATTGTACTATATGCATAATTAAACCAAATTTCTGCTATATATATGTAGACCCAAGAAAAAAAAAATTGCAACATGAGTTTAAGTTAGGGTTTATAGCTATATATAGTATATATACGTAGAGTTAGGGTTTATGGCTATCCATAGTATATAATATATACACGTGGGTTTATGGCTATACATAGTACTATGTATATAATATATACACATAGAGTTATGGTTTATGGTTATACATAATATATAATACATACACGTAGAGTTAGGGTTTATATCTATATATAGTATAGGGTATTAGGGTTTATAGATATATATAGTATATACATTTAGGGTTAGGGTTTTTAGCTATAGATATATATATATAACATACACTTAAGATTAGGGTTTATGGCTATATATAGTATATACACATAGGGTTGGGGGTAGTATAGTATATATACTTATACTTAGTGTCATGGTTTAAATTTAGGGTTTATATTTAGTTTTAATTTATAGTTTATGTTTTAGGGCTTAGGGTTTAGCAATGTGTACATGCAGTGCATGCACTTAGGGTTGCATGGGTTTATATAAAATATATATATATATATATATATATTAAATATATATAATACATTTTATATATAATTATAATATTAAAAAAATAACATTTGGAGACGTGTATTTACATACACGTCTCCAATTGGGCACGTGTACTACGTACACGTGTCCAATTGTTTGGCCAGGTGCTGCGCGGGAGTTCTCCCGCGCGCCACCTGGCCAAACGGAGGACGATTTTTTTAAATAAATATAATAATTTTTAAATAAAAGATATTAAATTATATATTGTTTAAATTATATATATATATTTATATAAAAGTCTGGAAGCTACCCATTTCTGTACGCTCTCTCTCTCTCTCTCTCTCTCTCTCTCTCTGTCGAGCTAAGCCGGCCAGCGACAACCCGTTCCAGTGCCTCTCTGCCGTGTCTCCAGCGTGGTGACCTCTCCCTCTCACCGACTGTCTCTCTCTCACCGACCCTCCCTCTCTCTCGCTCTCCCTCTCTCACAGCCCATTCCGGTTCCGGCTCTCTCTCTCTCTCTATCTCTTTCTCTCTCTACAAGGACGTCTCTCCGGCAGCTTGGCACGGCCGACAATGATTTTTGCTCCGGTCAAACTGACTCGGACGATACGTGTTATTAGGGATATAAATATCCCATGCAGGTGGGCCGTAAGATTTTAAATTGATAGTGGGGTTGAACTTTGTAATTAATGTTCCGTTTGTTTCGGCGTAAAATGATTTTTGTTATTATTTTTTAAGAAAATAATTTTCGCCGAAAATATTTTTTGGTGTTTAGCGCGTACGAAAAATCACAAATACTTTTTATATTTTCGTTCAATATATTAACTTAAAAAAAATCACAATATGCACATTATTATTCGGGCATATATGAGGACAAAACTGCGGTGTTGGAGCTGTCAGCTGTCTTAAACAGTTAAACCATGAGATAAGCAAGTCAAGAAAATGGGATTTGATTCCTACACTACACCATCACAACAATCACACAACAACCCCTCACATGAGGGTGGGCCACAGTGTGTGGGGCCCATCCTCATGTGAGGGATTGTTGTGTTGGTGTTATGCTTCACGTTGTTGAAGAATGAAGAGGGTAGGTATTGGTCCAAGTTCAACACTCAACTGAACATGAATTTTCCAGGATGCATAACGTAGCCCTGCATCGATCAAAAGGGGTTTTTTTTTTTTTTTTAAGGATATTAATATATTATGGATTGCCGTTCAGATTTAGTATGGAGGCACATGTTTCTTGTGTTATTAACTTATAATATTATGAAACACGTCTCAATTTTATAACCGGATGACGCAAGCTCCAGCCAGAACGGCCGGATCCAGGCCGTTTTGGCAAGATCCCGTCCAGATGGCCGGAAATCAAAATCCGACCATTCTGGTTGTCGAAATCTAGGCTGACCAGATCCTGGCGAAGGTGGCCAGAATCCGGCGACAATGACCGGACATTTTTGAATTTCGGCACCGGCCAGATTCTGGTGGTGGTTAACTGCTTGAACGTGAAGGTTGATTGCGTCGTTTAAAAGAGGGTAGAATGCGTCTGTCGTTTGTTTTTTGAAATTTACTATGCATATTTTGTCAAACGAAAATAATTTTCTGGTTGACTATTATTTTCACCCTCACCAAACACTGGAAAATGCCGAAATCATTTTACGCTGAAACAAACGGAGTATAAGAGAAATACAAGGCAGAGGGGATCCTCTTCCCTTCCACAAAAACTCTCAATCTCTCTCTCTCCCTCTAGGCCAGTCTCTCCATCTCTTAGCTGCTCCCTCTCTCACTTTTTCTAGCTCCTCTTTGTCTCTTCCCCTCTTTTCACTTTTCTATGTAAGATCACATAATTTAAGAAAGATGTGAGAATAAGAAAGAGAGATAGAGAGAATTAAGGTGGTTTAACTTATAGCCTACATTTACACATCAAAGCATTTTCTTTGGCTACATGCATCTTTCATTTGATTTATTTGATTGTATACAAAACCCTCTTTATAGAGAAATAGTCTAAATGTTATAAGTTTTTTCCACTTCCACATTAACATGCAACAATCAATCTAATTTATCTTGTAACTCTTATCTCTTGAGTGCTTGTAACTCTTGTCTCTTGAGTGCTTGTAATTCTTGTGACTTTGTCTCTTAAGTTCTTGTAACTATTGTCTCAATACGCCCCCGCAAACTCAACAGTAGATCACGAACGTTGAGGTTTGATCTTGAACATCAAAGGGCCAGAAAAAATAAAAAAAATAAAATGGATACTATGGCCTGAATTGGAACATCAATCAGTTTCTAGGACCAAAACATGGAATGTGGCGACTTTGGCCAGCATCGGCTACTATTGCCAGGATTTGGGCATTGGCAACTTTGGCCGAAAGCGACTACTATGGCCAGAATTTGGTCAACTATGGGCACAAAACCTCTTTGAAAGCCTCTTTTCTTTTTTTTTCTTTTTTTAACAAGAGAAAATTGTGTTTGGTATTTGCTGGTAAAGAAAACAATGACAGTGCGGCATATCATCTTGACAAAGACACTCACATAGGTGTGGGAAGAAAAATAGCTCCGGCACAAGAAAAAATGTGGAAGCTCTATTTGTACTTTAGACTAGAAAATCGAAAGAGTGGGGTTGAGAATAGATTTGGAAGTCAAATTTGTTAGGCTTTCTTTGTTTTCCCGAAATAATAGCAATAATTGAAAAAATGATGGTTCAAGGTAATTAACATGCATGTTCACAAACCCATCACGTATGTAATGGAGTCAAGTTCCATCATGGTTTATTTTCTTGATATGCAGCAGTAGTGGTCAATGATCTGTCATCATCTTTTATTATCTTCCTCTTCTCTCTCTAGTCTCTCTCTACATATATATAGTTGGAATATCATATACGTTCCTCAGGTGTGATCTTCTGCATCACTTGCCCAACACCATTCAGTTTGGTATCGATCAATTAAGTAAAATGCTTGCTCAACTAGCTGAAAGGATCATTCCTATATCATTCTCAACTAGCCAGCTGATATATACGTATATTGTGGGGGTGCTATTGCAACTCAGTTTTTATACCTAATAAAAAAGAAAAAATAAGCAAAAAAAAAAAAAAAAAAGCCAAGTAAAAAAGAAAGAAAGAAAAAAAAAATCATAAACATAGAGGAGGAAAAGAGCTCCCCTCTGCGCCACCTAGGGGTGGCTGGACAACCTCCTCACTTAGGGTAGGGACTTGGGAGGTTGGACAACCACTAAAGACATTTATGAGGCCGGTGGCTCAAAATATTCCAGGAGATGGACGGGCCATGTTACTCTAAAATATGATATATATATATATATATAGTGTGTGTGTGTGTGTGTGTGTGTGTTTGGTTTCAGTCCAAATTCAGTCTAAACCTTTGGTTCTCATTCTGTTTCTTCTAATATAGTTATATTCTTTGAGAATATATATATGTGTGTGTAATGGTTTCAGTCCAAATTGATAGGAATTTTGTCCAATTTTTCTATTCCTGTGCCACCTCAATTCTTTTCATCTATCAGTGTTCTTTAAGAGTTGGAAGACATTATGCTAGCAAGAACATGACAATTACAAGACTAAAGGACATGGACCATGGTTGTCCTAGAACAGAAGGTAAGAAGCAAGTAGAAATCTAGTAGTTAAAGAATTTTAGAGAGTTCATTGAAGAAAGTAAAAGTAGTATTTGTTATGTATAATGATCTAATCATATAATTATGCATTGCCCTTTCAGACGAAATGATGGAATCACTGCTAATTATAATATAAAAAGGACCATCACCTGTAAAATATAATTTTATAAATATTAAACGGTTGATTTAAAGATGGTGACCCATTGCAATTAATTCTAATTTTAAATGAATAATGATCGAGCAGTTGATAATTCAATTGAAGGATTACAAATCCGTTGATAGTTTGGGAAGAAAAATATATTTTTTTTCTTCCCAATAATTGAAAACTTCCTGTAAAACTAAGTTTACCCACTTTGGAGCCGATAGGTAATTGGTACTTCCAAAAACTAATTAATGTTGATATGTGCAGCATGACCCACAAATAATTATTTATATATATCTTAGGTTTCCCAAATTTTTTCGCACAAATTTGGTTCCCAAATGCAGGTGGTGTGTGCATATTTCACATTGACAAAACCCACCCTCTACATTTCCAAAAGATAATTCCAAGAAACTCATTAGATCCCCCAAATTTCAACTAGAATATATAACATAATTATGTCATGTGAAAGCAGAAAATTGATGACACATGTACTTACAGGCATGTGGTATAACAACTGAAGGTTGAGGAATGCCTCTTCTGTTGTGGGTACCCATTGGATTCCAAGTTGTGATCTTCATCATCATGACGCCTCTTACAAACTTGAACACCATCTATAAAATCTACTGAATTTTCAATTTCTTCATGATTAGGTATATCCAAATGGCCATTAACATCCTCATGTAGCTCTTCATGCTTGTGTATCATATGGACTCCACAACTTTTAAAGAGCACTGAATCATAACGGCTATAAAACTTAACTCGCAGATTGTCCCCCTCCAGTTCAGAAGATTCTAGAACGGAGTACTGCAGCCATACATGATCTGAGCCCATGAAATTAAGTACTCTTCCTCCAATATTCCTAGTTGGGACACCTCCAGCAATGATGTTAACATCAACATAAGCAATGGGGTCTTCTGGGAAGATCGCAGTGGTTCCCATGACAGCACAAAAAACAATTCCTATGATCTCATCCAAATGCTGGTGCCCATTAAGGTCTATTTCACATGACTTACTATTTGAAGTCTCGTTACGATAGCCGAACCAGTCTGGAATCGTATTTCCCGGAAAAATAATGCCACTAACGTAGTCTTCAACATGTCCCTATAAATCGAATATCATGAATTTGTTATGAAAGTAAAATTCTACAATATATAGAAGATGTTGACATAACTTGTATTAGTTTATCTTAGAACACTCGTAGTTTAATTAAATAAAGATAGTTATAGTTATCTATCTGAGTCAGAGTCTTTTAATTATTTGTAGCACTATGGTGCAAAAGTCATTTAGTAACAAGTTTCTCCAAGTTAGAGTTTATTTTAAGATAGAGGTAAAAGTTCATCTCCTATTCTATAAAGGTCTAGGTTCACTCAAAACTAAGATCTAGGTTCACTCAGAACCTATCAAATTATCTCATTGCGTGTTTAATAAACCATTCACGTAATAGAATTTGCAACAATATATATAACCTATAAAATATAAGAAACATGTACAAGAGAGAGAGAGAGAGAGAGAGAGAGAGAGAGAGAGAGAGATACCTCATACCATGAAGGATTTGCCACTTGATTCCCTATATTCACATGCATTTTGTAGCATCTAGACAAGTCAATCCATTCTAACGCTTGTAACTTGCTTGTATTGAATTGATATTTTTTTGATACTTCCGGAAAACTTTCCAATGAAACACATCCACTAGCATCTATTTTTTCTATATTTGGTGGAAGTTCTAGTATTTCTTGAAGTTGCTTGCAATCCACTAACAGAAGGGACGTCAATCCAACAAATCTTTTGATGCATGCAGGAAGACTGACGATATCACTCCTTGATAGAGTTAAATGTTCTAAAGTGGAAGTGCAGTTAAGTGTCATAAGGAAATTTGATTTTGATATGCAACAGTTTTCAAGATCCAAATTTGTCAGTGCCGGAAGCCCTATTGAGGAGTAACCATCATTTAAAATGCTTGAATCCGTTGAAGGCAATGAGGATATTTCATATTCCTGTGTGAACACATTTGAGGGCATGGATTGTATTTCATCCCTCACCTTTGTTGGAAGCTTAACATTTTCTGTGCAATTTGCAAGAGAGAGAATCTCTAGATGTTGCAATTGAAGAATGCTGCTTGGGAGATGCATAAGGTTTTTGCAACCGTTCAGATATAATTGGCGAAGCCCTGTCAATAACCCAATGGATGAAGGCAGTTCTTTTATAGCAGAGTCGTTTAATGTAATGTCTCTTAAGGACTCCATTTGAATCACAGTTTCAGGAAATTTCTGAAGGCTTGAGCAACCTTCAAGGTAAAGCATTTCTAGAGATCTTAACTTGAGGCTTCTTGGCAAATTGATAAGATTAGAGCATGCACGAATTGACAAATAGGAAAGCTTATCAAGGAATCCAAGAGAGTCATGAACCTCAACTAAACCGTTACATTCAAAAAGAGTAAACTCCTCTAAATTTGAGATCGTTGAAATATCAGGCATTTTTGTCAAGGAATTACACTTGGTGAATGCCATGATCTTCATGTTTTGGAAATTCTGTAAAGAAAAAAAAAAAGGGAGGGGGGATAAATTAGGTTCAAAGATTTTCACTACATAATTTAAAGGAAATAAATATAGAAAACAATAATTGTACCTTGAATTCATGCTTCAGGTCCTTAAAGGGGCTATTATGTATTTTAAAAACGACGAGTTTCTTTCCGCGAAAATTAGATGGCAAAGATTGTAAAGGACATTCAGCCCAATCAAGCAATCTTAACTCATTAGAGAGATAACTAGGCCCTCTAGAAAAGTATGCATTACGATTTATAAACAGTCTGAGCAATTTCATCTTCATGAAAGCTTCGGGACTTAAGCATATCAAGTCTCTTTCAGGCAACTCTATCAATATGCCTTCAATTTTGTTTGTTCCCTAGTAAGACAATGCATAAATGTGTTAGCAAAATCAAAACATAAACTTCTTCATATTTAACCGTGTGCTAGAATTAGAATTTTGTGCTTGCATGTGTGTATGACTTTATGAAAAGGAAATAAACTTACACTTCATTTGTTTGGCTTAGTATGTTGCTTTTTTTTTTTTTTTGGGAAAAACTACTCCTAATCACCCTAAACTGACAACTCGTTTACACTTAGACATCCAAATTTTTAAAATATTTGGTCCTCAAACTACCACTTTGTTGTTACACGTTTTGTTAGCATCTGACATTAAATGGATGGAAAATCTCAGGCGTATTGTGCAAGTGAGAGTTTTTCATTGAACTACCCAAATTATCACCAAAAATTACGAAAATGTAAAGAAAAAGGAAAAAGAACAAAAAAAAAAAAAAAAAAAAAAAAAAAAAGGGAGGAAGGCTGAGAGGGTATTTCAAAAGTAAGTTTAATTTGTGTTTAATAATTATAATGGGGCAATTATGGTATTTCAAAAGTAAAAAATGGGGCTACCATCTATTTTAACGCCTGACGTTGATGGAGTGGCTTTTTTTGATAAGTGATGGTAGCTTTACACATCTAAATGTCACTTTTGGTAGTTCGGTGGTGTAAATGAAAAGGCGATGATACATTAGGGGTCAAATTGTATTTTTCTCTTGTTTTTATATTAGAATGTCCCAAATTAAGTGACCATACTCAAAATGGGTTTTTTTTTTTTTTCTCATATTTACTTGTTACTCTTACCTCTTTATAGAAGAAAATGCATGATACTCATGAAAACTATGTCTATCTCTTAAATAGGGTAAATTGTTATTGCCTATGAAGATTTATTTATTCTTCTTAATTAAAGATATTCTACTTACAACCACAATACTTATTTTGTGACAAATGGTGTGTGTGCGTGCACGCACGTGTGTTGTGTTTGTATTCGCGTGCGTGCGTGTTGTGTGCAAGTGTTGTGCATGTGTTGTGCATGTGTATTAAATTTCTCTATCCATTTTTACAAATGTAAAATTAAAATAATTTTTTGATGTTAGTCTTACCATATTTTTTTCTAGTACATAACGAACATCTTTATGAAACCACAACCGACTGCGTTTGCCTGGTTCTTCGGGTGATTCTTGTCGAACAATTTCTCTACCCATATCTTGCAATAAGTCATGCATGACCAATTTATCCTCATCAATAGTTATGAGAGACTTCTCCACAAGTACTATAATACCAATATCTGGAAAGAAACCACAACTGTCTAGTATCTTAGTGACATATTTTGCATTATACCCTTTGAAGAAACATGCAATGTCTAGGAAAGTATTCTTCTCACTTTCCTCCAATCCATCATAACTTAGTTTAAGTTTTTCTAGAATATTTTCCTCAGGAATTCTTTTGTACCTTTCCAATGCATTTGTCCAAAGGTGTATATCTCTACCATATAGATCTGAACCTAGCACTTTTAAAGCTAGTGGGAGGCCCCCAGCATAACGTAGTGCATGTTCTGTAAGGTCGACAAAATCATCAGGAGGTTTGTCACTTTGGAAAGCATGTAGACTAAAGAGCTGAAGAGCTTCACTGTGATTCATTTCTTTCATTTTGTATTTGAGATCAACTTTATGCTTAATTAACAAGTGTTCATCTCTTGTTGTTATAATAATTCTACTTCCTAAACCAAACCAATTGTGTTCTCCAGATAATGTTTGTAATTGGACCAACTGATCCACATCATCTAGAATTAAAAGAACCCTTTTACAACAAAGCCTTTCCTTTATGACATTGATTCCTCGATCAACATTGCCAACCTTCAAACTTGAGTTGCCTAGGATTTGAGAAAGTAGTGTCTCTTGCAATTGGACTAAACCGCACTCCTTCATTGAAGTTTCTCTAACATCCGCAAGAAAACAACTATCTTTAAATTTGTAAGCAATCGAGTTATAAATAGCTTTGGCAATAGTTGTCTTACCAATTCCACCAACTCCGAAAATTCCTACCATGCGTACGTCATTCATCCCAATATGTAAAAGCCCATTGATATCCTGTACATGAGACTCTATTCCAACTAAATATTTGGGAACGTTTAGGTATGTGCAACTTACTATTCTTGAAACCACTCGAACAATTTCATTGATAAATTTAAATTCACTCTTACCACTGCAAAAGGTTAAAAAAAAACATTTAAATTAGTTACACTATTCACACGAAAAAACATAGGAACATGCATGATCTACTTACAATTTTTTTTTTCTTGCAACAACTGACAATATATGGTAGGAGACAAGAAAGGAAATAATCCTTCCTTCTCTATACCTCAATCCTCCTTGGATTGACCACAAGTCCTCCCTTAATTAGACTTTTCATAGTCTTTATATGTATCATTAAACTTCTTAACTTGTTTTTCATTAGAACGGTTTATTTAGTTCTCAAATGTTTAATCTTTTAGTAAATTGCAATTTTTTTTCATTGTGCAAACATTCAATAATTAATCTCTAATATTCCTACTTCGAATCAAGCAAAATACCCTATAAAAGTTGAATACTAAATGCATGCAAACACTACCATTAAAATTGGTATTGAAAACTTGTGAAGTGTAATTAAGTATGCAAGTACTAAATTATATCGGATTATGTAAATTGACCTTAATTATGTTTTATTAGGGATGGTGCAAGACACCAGAGCCGTCGTATTGTTTGTCTTTTTCACTTTTGTTTTTTTACCCATCACCAATTTTGTTCCTCAAATTTCTTTTATTAGTTTTTGTAAAATGAAGATTATAATAGAAAATTTTCAAATGGTAATTTTAAAGATTATAATTAACTTTTCTAAAATTTTACATACAACTTTTGATAAAATATAAATTTTAACGAAAAAGCTATTTAAAATAGAAGCTATTTACCCCCTGAAATATGAATTTCTATTTAAGAGGTCGCACTATTGCATTATGCAATTTGAATTTGCTAAAAATTTGAAATATTGATGACGTGATCTTTATTCCATGGGAAAATTTTCAATACAATTTTAAAATAAAATAATTTAATTGTACTTAACTTTTGGAATTATATGAGATGATGGTTATCATTAACTCAAACTAACGTATAAATAGTTCGTAAATTAGTAAAAACTATTTCCCAAATTTTCTTGTGGAGACTTTTAAATTATTACTTCCAATGGAACTTACACACAAAAAAAAAAAATTAAAAATTAAAAATTATACCACACACTTCCAAAATTCTAAAATTTAATTGCTTATTTTTTCGCATTCAAGAGAGATTTACCACAACCTTTCTTAAGGTATTAATGACAAAGTAATAAACTTCTGCAAAATATATAAAAATAAACATCTTAAAATGATCAATTTTCGATATATGATCTCAATGTGAAAGTTCCAATGCATTTAGAGTTCTTTGTGATAAGATAAAGAGATGATGAGGAATAAAATCAGAACAATTAAATTTGTGCAAAATAACTTAAGGAATAACGTTATATTGTAGGACCAAAAAAAAAAGCTGGTCGTAAAAAAACTATAGATCAGAGCAAATGAATTCATCTTCAAAAGTTTGGTCATCGATAAATTATTTAAGCAAATTACATTGTCTTAAACAAAATTATTTAATGAATTTATTTTCTTGAAAACAAAAAATAATTATTATTATTAAATAAGTTAGAAGTACTTTTAACTCGCTTTACTAACATTTTCTAATGTAAATACTTCACATTTATTTTATGGTCTAGTTGGCAATTCATCATGAGAAGGCCAAAAAAATAATTACTTAGATTTCTCATTTTCTGCTCAAGTTGGGATTAATTCCTTCCGTTCTCTCATAAAATTTATCATATTTAAATGCTCAATCAAAAGTTTTCTTGTTTCACCATGATTTCTATGAAATTTAGGGTCTGTTTGGGTTTGTGATTTCAAAAAGTGCGATTTAAAATCACGATTTTAAAATGTGCGATTTAAAAAAAGTGATTTTTAAAAACACAGTTAAGTGTTTGGCAAAATCGCAGTTTAGCATTTAAAATCGCAAATTAGCCTTTAAAATTCTGCGTTTTCAAAAAAGCATCATCTTACCTGCGATTTGAAATAACAGATTTTCTGCGTTTTCAAATCATAATTTTTAAAAACGCAGTTCCCAAACGATTTATGTTCTACGATTTGGTTTAAAATCGCACTTATTGTCTACGAAATCGCAATCTCAAACGCACCCTTAATCAAGATCAAATAATTTTATATTATATATATATAATTAGAAGCAAATTGGAAGTCTAGAACGAAGGGAAAATGCGTAGTCGGAAATACCCGTTCTCCAAATGCCACCCGGACAAATTGGCCACTTTATTCAGGGCTGCCTTCCAGCTCCGCACAGTATCTTCCATGAACCTGTCTTCATGTTTAGCCAATGCTTCTCCAAAACTCTTTCTGTGATGCCGTACGTCCGATGGATCTACTTTGTAAAACACCGGAATAACAATTTGTTGCTTTGTTTCCCTACACTCAAGGATCTCCATCAGCTCACCCAAGCACCATGTGGATGATGCATAGTTTTCAGAGAGTAGAACGATTGAAGTCCTTGACTCTTTAATGGCTTTGAGAAATGCCGGTGAAATTTCCTCTCCTCCTCTAAGTTTGTCATCCTCATCCATGAAGGTATAGATTCCCTCTTCACACAAAGCGTTGTATAGACGAGCAGTAAAACTGTCGTGGGTATCTTCGCTTCTAAAGCTCAGAAATACGTCGTAAGTCCATCGACGGCCGAAAGAAGAAAAGGATGCGGAAGAGGCTCCTTGGAACGCCATGGAAGAAGGAATGGTGTATGAAAGCCTGGTAGAAATTTTAGCATGGCGACTCTCCTTAGTCCTTAGCTTAAACAGAGAAGTAGATGCCTACTCATCATCTTTAGTAAAGGAACAGCAAAGCAACCTCTCCTAGCCGTAGGATACGAATATAAAAAAGACAAAAAAAAATATAAAAACGAATAAATGATGGGCGCGTTGGTCAATAAAAGATGAGAAACTAATATAAAAAATGAGAGAAATGATTCCTACCGCATTTTTTATTTTTTTTTTTCTTTTGGATTGAAGGCAGTTGTGTTGAAATTGTATAGTAACAGTACAGAATCATTTCTTTACAAAGGATACCTTGTGAGAAGGGAAAGGGGTGGCTGTCCCACCCTTTTGCGATGGTTTGGTCACCTCTCACAATAGGGTGATCACGCTATTTTTTGAAGTGGTCGAGAGTGACACAGTCATTTTCTGAGGTTCCGTAAGCCACCTCAAAGGAACTTATGAGTGGCACGCGGTCCCCTCAAAGGGGCGGCACCGTGGCAACCATTTTTTTTTAAAAAAAAATAATTTTTTAAGTCTTATTTATTTATATTTTTTAAAATATTTATATTTTTTTATTAAAAGTGATACATGACATTATTTTTTTTTTTACACGTCCACTCAAGAGGAAAATAGAATATTCAAACTAGTGAACTCTGTTTCATGAGATGTAAATTCTCAGCCGATTGAGTTATTCCTTAAGGGCAATACATGTCACAATATTATTTGTGAGGACGTGACGCTTAACGAAATATGTTAAAAAATTTAACAAAATTTAACTTTAGAAAGTAATTTTTAAATTAGGCCAACCCACATAAATTTTTAAATTAATTTTAATACAATAAAAAATAATTTATAATTTAAGCTACTCACATTTATCAATACTACAATATATGTAAAAAAAAAAAAAAATCATTCAAACTTTATTTATGATTTGTCTAATTTATTTAACGACAGCTTTAACTAATTAACTCACTTGTGCGGCAACAATTCACCTCACAGCGAACGTGATTATCTACCAACTAAAATTAAAAGTCAAAACTATCCGTTTATCTTCCGCTAATTACCAGTCCAATTATTAATCAAATACTAAGAAAAAATGTCTCTAGAGAGAGAGACTCTGCCTTCTCTCTAACGAGGGAAAGGTTTCCTCATCCTTTTTACTCTATCTGATTCTTACACCTGTTCTAACACAGTTTCCCATCCCACTTTCACCTGTCAATTTCACAGAATCTGTCCTTCTTTGTTTCTATTCGCTTCACTTCCTTTTTCCTCTCTTTTCTCTTATCTCTACCTTTGGCTTTTTCTACTTCTTGCTATTTTCCTGCAACATGGACCAACCAACGATCAATCTCCAGGCGCTTATTCAGGAAACTCAAGCACTCAACTGTGATGATCCTTGTCCTTTGGAATCGGCGCCTCTCCCTTTTGATAACTTTTTCCGTCTACTGGGCAGGTTGGTTTCTCCAAATCCCCCCTCTCTTGTTTGGGTTCGTGATATTCTTAATGTCTCTTGGCGTTTTGCTTTGACTTTTGAGGTGGATTTACTTCCGGGCGATCGTTTTCTTTTCAAAGTTTTTGAGCATCGTCTGATTAAAGAAATTATGGATAATGGTCCTTATAATGTTAAAGGTGCTCTGCTTGTTGTTAAACCATTGCCCCCTGAGCTTGCCTTTGAAGAGGTTGATCTCTCTTCTTGTTGAACTGACGTCAACGCCAGTCCGAGGAGGCCGGAGGGTGAGTCTCGAGGCAAAAATAATTCGCGGTGGTGGAAGGACCCGCGTTTCTCACTTCACTTACGTCAACGTCAGTTTCAGGAGGGTGGGTCCCTCAGTGGTAAATAATACGCCATGGAATTGTTGTCGTATATGTGATATACATCCGTTTAAGAATTGGAAGAAATTTGAATTTTTTTATGAGTGGAAATTTTTTATATTAATTTTTCATTTTTATTTGATCACCTGCTTCCTTTATTCCTTTTTTTTTTTTTCTTTTTTTTTTAATATTCTTTGTTTTTTAATATTCGTTTCCTGCTAGAGGTTACTTTACTAATTAAAGAAGATAGGTAGGCATCGTCTTCTCAAATATCTCTGAAGTATAATCAGCCTTACAGACAAAATGGCTTCTTCCATGGCCTTCCATGGAGTCTCTTCCTCAACCTCTTCTTCTTTCGCCCGTCGATGGCCTTACGATGTATTCTTGAGCTTTGGAAGCGAATATTCCCGCGACAGTTTTACTGCTTATCTATACAACGCTTTATGTCAAAAGGGAGTCTATACCTACATGGATGACAAACTTAGAGGAGGAGATTCAGAAGTTTCACCGGCAGTACTTGTCAAAGCTATTAAAGAGCCAAGGACTTCAATCGTCGTGCTCTCTGAAAACTATGCATCATCCACATTGTGCTTGGGTGAGCTCATGGAGATCCTCGAGTGTAGGGAAACTAAACAACAAATTGTTCTACCAGTGTTTTACAAAGTAGATCCAGCAGACGTACGGCATCAGAGAAAGAGTTTTGGAGAAGCATTGGCTAAACATGAGAAGAGATTCAATGAGGATACTGTGCAGAAATGGAAGGCAGCCCTGAATAAAGTGGCCAATTTGTCGGGGTGGCATTTACAGAAAAGGTATTTCTGAATCTCTGATCACAAACCGCAGTTCTTTTTGCATCTTCTTTCTTTAATTTCTCCCCTAATTTGTATCTTGGTATGTTTTGTTCTTTCTTGTCTCGTTATTTTCTTTTTTTCTTTTTTCTGATTTTGTCTCATTATTTTGGGTAACTATATAAATAAATTCAGTCGATTAAAAACACCATTTTAATGTAAGAATGTTTTAAGCTGCCTAAATTGGTTTGGTGAGGACATGGTACCACCCAAAATTATTTTATTAAATATTAAATATTAAATTATTGAAATTGCAGAATGCAATACTGCAGATCTCTTAAGATAGAAATACATATTTGAGGGGTAAAGAACTTCTATTTTAAGTGGTTTTTTGGTTCAAATTTTTATTTTACCAAAAGTTTACTGTAAAATTTTAATTTAATTAATACTCTTAACATTTTGAAACTAAGATGTCACTTGTTTATTTCTATATCAAGTTGAATGAGGGCATTGCGAAAAATCAAAGACAACTCTTCTATGCTTTTAATAAGATCGCTTGTGTCACCTTGATTTAATACAACATAAGGTCATTTTTTTGAGTAATGATAGATACCATATTTTTATTCTATAATTGCCCAACAATGCTAACTTGATACTCTTAACTAACCTTTGGATTAATAATGGTTTAATAAAAAAAATTTAATGGTTGATTGCGAGTACCCGTACGGCCATGTCACTATGTCAGCATTGTTGGATAGAATTATAGTATGTATCATTTTTCTTTCTTATTTAGTACTACAGTTATGCGATTCTTTCACATGACAATATAAATTTTCAACACCAATTTTAAATGGTAGTGTTTGCATGCATTTAGGTTATTTTCTGCAATTCTAAATTAGATATTATTGAATGGTGCATGATGAAAAAAAAAATCCATTTAATAAAAGATTAAACATTTAGAACTAAATAAAACATTCTATTGAAGGAAAAAAAGAAAAAAGAAATGCAATTACATTTTAAGAGTAAAATGCAAAAGATACTCCTTGTAAGTATCAACAAAGGCAAAACCAAATTTCAGAATGGAACAAAACAATTTAAGAAGTTTAATAATACATATAAATACTATGAAAATTTTGTATGACTCTAATTAAGGGAAGACTTGTGGTCAATCTATTGGAGGATTGAGATTTAGGGAGTGAAGGAGATTATATCCTATCTCTTTGCCTACCATTGTAATTTGTTACAAGAAAGAAATAAATAATTGTTAGTGGATCATGTTCCTATGTCTTTTCATGTGAATACTTTAACTCAATAAATGTTGTTGTATCTTTTGCAGTGGTAGGAATGAATCTAAATGCATCTATGAAATTGTTCGAGTGATCTTAAGAATAGTAAGCCATACTTACTTAAAGGTCGCCAAGTATCCAGTTGGATTAGAGTCTCATGTACGAGAAATCAATGTGCTTTTAAATATTGGGGTGAGTGATATTCGCATGGTAGGAATCTTTGGAGTTGGTGGAATTGGTAAGACAATTGTTGCCAAAGCAATCTATAACTCGATTGCTTATCAATTTAAAGATAGTTGTTTTCTTGCAAACGTTAGAGAAACTTCAAAGCAAGAGAGAGGCCTGGTTCAATTGCAATAGACACTTCTTTATGAGATCCTAGGCGACTCAAGTTTGAAGGTTGGTAATGTTGATCGAGGAATCAATGTCATAAAGGAAAGACTTCGTTGTAAAAGGGTCCTTTTAGTTCTTGATGATGTGGATCAGTTAGTCCAATTAGAAATATTATCTGGAAAACATGATTGGTTTGGTTTAGGAAGTAGAATTATCATAACAACTAGAGATGAACATTTACTAACTAAGCATAAAGTTGATTTAACATACAAGATGAATGAATTGGATCACAAGGAAGCTCTTCAGCTCTTTAGTCGACACGCCTTCCAAAGTGACATACCTAATGATGAATTTGTGAAATTCACAAAACTTGCACTACGTTATGCTGGGGGCCTCCCACTAGCTTTAGAAGTGATAGGTTCATCTCTATATGGAAGAGATGTACATCATTGGAAAAGTATAAAAGAATTCCCGAAAAAGATATTCAGGAAAAACTTAGAATAAGTTATGATGGGTTGGAGGAAAGTGAGAAGAATATCTTCCTTGACATTGCATGTTTCTTCAAAGGAGAGGATATGGAATATGTCACTAAAATACTAGACAATTGTGGTTTCTTTCCAGATATTGGTATTAAAGTGCTTGTGGAGAAGTCTCTCATAACTATGGATGGGGATAGATTGGTCATGCATGACTTATTGCAAGATATGGGTAGAGAAATTGTTCGTCAAGAATCACCTAAAGAACCTGGCAAACGCAGTAGGTTGTGGATTCAGGAAGACGTTCGTCGTGTACTAGAAGGAAATATGGTAAGACTTACATAAAAAGAAATTGCTTTTGTAAAAATGGATGAAGAAACACACACACACACATATTTCTCTCAAAAAAAGGTATTTCGGTTGTAAGAAGAATAAATGAATCATAATAGGCAATAATTCAATATGTAAAAACCAATATTGACAGTTTTGAGTAAGATCACTTTGGGTCATTCCAATAATAGAAACAAATTACCTAGGGCAAATTACACTCCCCCCTAAATAAACTACCATGTGTGTCACTTACCCCCTAAACTTCAATCAGTGCAACTTAGACCCTATTTTGAAGTTTCAATGTCAGTTTGCCCCTCTCTTGAATTAACCGTTAAATGGATGAAAAAGCAAATAAAATGATTAAATTGTCCTTAACATAAGCAATGTCGATTTTCAGCTATAGAAATATTCTATATTTTCATTTTGAAAATTGACATAATGGGTATTTAAGAATGGTATTGATGTATGTGTGTGTTTTTACATTTGAGATTCTTATTTTTACATAAAGGGTTAATTTAGTCATTTCATATATTTTCTAACCAACTTAATGCGTGATTTGGGCAGAGGGAGAAACTAACATCGAAACTTCAATATGGGCCCAAGCTGCGTAACTTACAACAAAATGGTAGTTAAGGGGGCCAAGTATGACTTTTTGAAATTTGGAGGTGTAAGTGCAAAAGAGCTATAATTTTGGGGGATCAAGGGTAGTTTTTTTTGAAAATACACTTTACCCTCGAACTACAACCACTTTTGCACTTAGACCACCAAACTTTAGTAATTGATACGTCCCTTTCAAGTACCACCTTGTTGCAAATAAGCCCTCCATTAGCAACTGGCGTAAAGGGGGTTCGGCCACCCCCTATATGCAAAATGGGGGAAGCCGGATCACTCACACAGCCCGTGGGGGGTGGTTTGGCAACTGCCAAAAACTAAAAAATTCCTCATTTTTTATTTAGTTTTTTTTAGTCTTATTTTTTAATAATTTTAATCTTCTTTTTTTTTCTGGTTCTAACTTTAAAATAATATTTAGGGTATTTTGGAAAGTTGAATGCAAAAATAGTCACGTTTGGCATACATGACTAATTATTAACAGAGTAGTTCATTTGAAACAGAGTAATTGTTGTAGGGATTTAGGTGTCACTTTTTAAAATTTGGTGATGTAAGTGCAAAAGTGGTGATAATTGGGGTAAAATATATTTTCCCCAAAAATAAAAGCAACATGCGAAGCCAGACTATGAAGTATAAGTTTGTTTCCTTTCACAAATTCATATATATATATATATATATATATATATATACAAAATTATAATTGTAGCAAATGGTAAATTATGGAAAAGTTTATGTTTTGACCAAAATGTTAATTCTTACGCATTGTCTTATTAGGAAACAAACAAAATTGAAGGCATATTGATAGAGTTGCCTGAACGAGACTTGATACGGTTAAGTTCCAAAGCCTTTATGAAGATGAAAATGCTCAGGTTATTTATAAATCGCAATGCATACTTCTCCGGAAGGCCTAATTATCTCTCTAATGAGTTAAGATTGCTTGATTGGGCTGAATGTCCTTTGCAATCTTTGCCATCCAATTTTCATGGAAATAAACTTGTTGTTTTTAGAATGCATAATAGCCTCTACAAGGAACCGAAGGAGGGATTCAAGGTACAATCATTATTTTTGTATTTTTTTTTCCTTTAAATTATGTTGTAAACAGAGTCAGAACTACGTTCATGCATGGTGATAGTAGCACCCCGAAATTTTAAAATTTTCTCTAAATTTTATGATTTTTACCTCCCAATTTTTTTTTAGTTTCTCCTCGCACCTGAAATTCTAGTTCTGTCTCTGGTTGTAAACTTATTTGAAGCTAATTTATCCTCTCTTTTTGTTTACAGAATTTCCAAAACATGAAGATTATGGAATTTTCTGCGTGTCATTTTCTAACAAAAATCCCGGACATGTCAGGGACCCCAAATTTAGAGAAATTAACACTTTTTGAATGTGAAAGTTTAGTTGAAGTTCATGACTCAGTTGGATTCCATGATCAGCTTGCCTCTTTGACAATTATGAATTGCTCAAATCTTTTTAGTTTGCCAAGAAGCCTCAAGCTGAGATCTCTAGAAAATCTTTACCTTGGGAGTTGCTCAAGCCTTGAGAACTTTCCTGAAATTGATATTGAAATGGAATGCTTAAGATACATTAATTTCGGCGACATCCTTATAAAAGAACTGCCTTCATCCATTGGGTATCTCTCTGGGCTTCGCCAATTATATATAACGGATTGCCCAAACCTTATGCATCTTCCAAGTAGCATTCTTCAGTTGCAACATCTTGAGGAACTTTCTATTAAAAATTGTTCAGAACATTTCAATCTTCCAACTAAGGTGAGGGATGAAAGACAATCCTTGCCCTCAATTGTGTCCATAGAAGAATCTGAAATTTCATCAAGTACAGAATTATTGTCGTTGCCACCTCCAACGACTGCTAGCAATTTAATTGATGGTTGTTCCTCAATAGTGTTTCCAGCACTTAGAGATTTGGATCTTAACAACTGTACGTGCCTATCAAATAATCAAAATCAGATTTCCTTGACGTTCTTGATTGCTTTTCTGCTTTGGAACGGTTAAATCTATCTGGGAGTGATATTGTCAGTCTTCCTGCATGCATCAAAAGCTTTGTTAGATTGAGGGCCCTTCTATTGAATGACTGCAAGCAACTTCATGAAGTTCTAGAACTTCCACCAAATATAGAATCTATAAGAGCTAGTGGATGTGTTTCATTGGAAATTTTTCCAGAAGTATCAAAAAAAATTCTGTTTGAGACAAGCGAGTTACGAGCATTAGATTTGATTGACTTGTCCAGATGCTACAAAATGGTTGTGAATTTAGGGAATCCTGAGGCAAATCCTTTGTTTGATGAGGTTTGTGTGTGTGTGTGTGTGTGTGTGTGTCTCTCTCTCTCTCATAAGTGTTTTTGTGTGCCTTGGTTTGTAGATTATATTGCTGAAAATTCATGATATTTTTTTGATAGGGACATCTGAAGGACTACTTTGGTGGCATTATATTTCCGGGAAATAAGATTCCAGACTGGTTCAGCTATTGTAACGAGAATTTAAATAGAAAGTGGTGTGAAATAGATATTACTGGGGAGCTGTATTTGGATGAGATCACAGGAATTGCTTTTTGTGCTGTTATTGGACCCATTCCTGCGATCTCCCCGGAAGACCACATTCTTAATGTTAAGGTTAGCATTACCGGTAAAGGTTGCCCAACTTATATTGCAAGACTTACAGGTAATTCAATGAACTCAGATCATGTTTGGCTGGAGTACTCCACTCTAGAATTTTCTGAGCTAGAGGGGGGCAATCTGGGATTTGAGTTTTTTGTTAATTCACGTTCATTGTTCATTAAAAGCTGTGGAGTCCATTTGATACTCCATGAGGATGTTGATGTCCATATGGATGTACCCGATGAAGAAATTATAAATTCAGGAGATTCAATCGATGGTATTCAACCATCTAAGAGGCGTCGTGATGAAGATGATGATGATGATGATTGCAACTTGGAATCCAATTGGTACACACAACAGCAGAAGAGGCTTTCTTCAACCTTGGGTGAATCACAACTAAGCCAACCAGATAACTCCCAACGCTGAAACCTGCCAACATCTTTCACCTGAGCCAATTCATGGAGATGGATTTGGAAGGAGACGATTGATTGCTAAATAGACTTAATGGTTTAATTAGAAATCAGTTATGTTTTTAACCAGCTCATGTTTATTCACCATCACAACAACGAGGTTTGATAATTGTTGTATATTGATGGTTCTGTCTCCCTTCATATAGTTTACTTGTTATATTAAATTTTTTTAAAAAAAAATAAAAATAAAAATAAATAAATAAATAAATAAATAAATAAAAGAGGGAGAGAGAGAGAGAGAGAGATATCAAATTTGGTATGATTGATAATGGTTTTGTAAAGTGTTTTATTTATTTATTTATTTAATGAAAAAGTGTTCCAATGTAATATATATATTATTTAGGATGGCCCCGCAAACTTTCTAAATTGGGGGCAACTGCACAAGCCACCCCTCCGGCCTCCAAGCTGGTGCTGCCACCCTTTTTGTTGTTGATATAGCACTTCCCAGTGCTTTATATATATATATATATACATTGGGTGAAGAGTTTGAAATATTTTAGTGATTTGGAGATGAGATGCCTTCACACGAAGTGACCCATTCACTATTGCTTGTCTTCTTTAAATGGCCGATTTTCATGTACTTGTAGCTTGTAGTCGACTTGACCCATTTAGAAAAAATGCATGAATCTCATTGATGAGACTTGGTGCGGAAATATTGTATACCAAAGTGTAGTTAACCAAACACTTCTCCTCCATTTATGTCTCGAGAAATTTGCACTTTTTTTAAAAAAAAAAATTAAATTAAATTAAATTAAATATGTTTCTCAAATGATGTTACAATCTTATATAATTAATTATTTTGAAAAATACGTTACCGTCTTATAGGATTGTGACACATCATTTTGAATAGCAGATTTAATAAATTTTTTTTTAGATTGGGATCTTTTCAAATTACTTATCTAAATTTAAGATAATTCTGATCTGTAACTGTGATATAACATTTATAAAATCTAACTAACAAAATAAGCAGTTGCCTGCCCACATTGTAACAGCATTTATGTTGCTAATTGGTCTTGTTCAACGTGACAACTTGATATGATTGGTGCTATACAAAAATGGTGCCTTGGCTGCCAAACATCTGGAAAGTGATTGGATGAAATTGCTGTCGCTTTTTAATGTGGAAGTGGGAACAACTATTCTCATTTATTTATTCATTTTCGTCGGCCATGAGAAGCAGAAGCTTCTATTAGCCAGCGCAATATAAATTTCGGCAAAGGGTTTTCAAACTGGATTGAAGCAATTTTTTCTAATAAAATTTATTAAAGTTATGGCAGTCCTTAAAATTATGTGAATTTTACCTCCTTTTTTTTTTTTTTTAAAGGGGAAATGTATATATTTCTCTAAGAACTCTCAAAAGTAACAAAGTTACAATCAAATTGATACAAGACTGAGACAGACTCATACCAATACAGGGACACAAATCTATGAGTACACATTACAGTTACCTCAGAAAACACAGATCATACCAACAGTTGCTACAAATAGTCCTAGCCAATAGAAATGTGCATTTGCGTTAACATAGAAACCACTACTTGCATTATGGAGTCGGTCACAAACAATATGTGTTAAAAAAGCAATAACTACGATAATCTAATACAGAGCAACCTGTCAAATACAATCTGTCAACAGGAAACACCAAACAGAAACAACCGCTGAAGAAAAATGCCACTGGCGACGGCGCATGAAATACACGCGCCGTCGTCAAAAGAACCCATGTGGCGGATGATCACTAGAAGTCCTTGACTACCACCAAAAACGGCAAAAGATAAAGGCGTGGCCCTCACGCGCGGCCAAACGGGTGGAAACCCCCATCGTGTGAAGACCACGCGCCCGTCAGCGGTGAGTGTCTCGGCCAAAGGAGGCGGCAGATGGATCAGAGGACAACGGCGAATAAGGTTGGAGGGCGCATGTCAACTATAGAACGGCGGATCTGAGTAGATTTGGCCCCAATGAATGTTGAGAAACTAAATTATTACCAAATCTTCCCGTCGGCGACACGAAGGGCATACTCTCCTCCTTTGGAACCTCTGTTTAGTGGTTTCTTACCAAACAATCAAAGAAAACTAAAAAAATACAAAGAAACAAACAAACCTCCATAGTTCAAAAGGGTTAGGAGGACTAAAACCACCACCAAATCTAATCCGGGGGGACAAAACCCCACAGCCCTAGTGGCTGGGAGACTTTAACCTCCATTGGAACAACCCATGGAGGAAACAAAAACCTCTATAGCCCTAGAAGGGCTAAGAGGAGAAGCAAAACCGATATGAGGGAGGCTAAGAACCTTCCTCCCCCAACGAACTACACCTATACAGTTGAATATTAGATTACGAATTTTCAACTGGAGTCCTGTGATTTTTACCTATATTTTAACTAATAGAATTAACAAATAATGTGATATACGTTCTGTTACGATTTTTAAGTGTTTTACATGCCTTAAATACAATTTTAATCATACGTATATAAGCTTTCTTACACATTCTCATTGCAAGTTGATTTTTAAGGAAGTTTTATTTAAGGTTTATATCATTTAGTATCGCTGCGACGTCACAAGTTCAATCGTGAAAAAGTGACTTATGGAATAGAGTAGATCGTCATAGATATCAGAATTTGAAAGCTATGGTATGTTACGATCATAAATGACCCACATGACTTAAGTGCATTATTAACTATGTATACATAAGTTTTTGAAAACTCTTTTTTTAAAAACCGATTTTTAAAAGTACTTAAAATTTTTATATAGTGTAAAAACAAATGTCAAATTATTAGTATGAATTAAAGAAATTTCCTCCCGCACGCAATTAAATTTAGGACAAACGTTTTGTGGTGTGGATCCTATCACTGGGTCCACTTAGTTTAAGCCACCGTCAATTTAGGAAGGATTTTCAGACTATAGATAGGTAGGGCCTATTTTTTTAACTCCAACAATTTATTATCTTTTAAAGAGAAATGTTTGCCACTCATAGACATAATTATTGACTTTTCCTTAAAAAAAACACAAAATCAGACCTCAACTCATTTAAGGTCTCCATGAGATTACGTTTTCAAAAAGTAAAATATAAAATAACAATTTTAAAATTTACGATTTAAAAAAATAATTTTTATTTTTTAAAACGCAGTTACCCGTTTAGAAAAATCGCAGTTTAACCTTTAAAATTTCGCGTTTTCAAAAAAGTATCATCTTGCCTGCAATTTGAAAGAGTAGAAGCTTGTTTGGTAAATGATTGTAATTGTGAAATATTTGTTTGATTAATAATAAAAAGTTATTGACGTGATATAAAGTATAAAAAAATTTGAAATTGTTTTATAGAAATGTTAAAAAGTTTTGTTTTGTAGTCAATTTTTTTATTTAGATAATAATAATAAAACTATTATTGTGATATAAAAAATAAATAAAAAATAGAAAATATTTTTTATTTTGACTTTTTTAGGAGAAGTTAGAAAAATAGAGGAGGAACGAGAGTTGTTTGCCAAACAAGCTCCTACTGTTTTGTGTTTTTTAAATTGCAATTCTTAAAAAACGCAGTTCTCAAACGATTTACAATTTATGTTTTGTGATTTGGTTTAAAATTACGTTTATTGTTTATGAAATCATAATTACAAACGCAACCTTACATAATTTGTGATTTTTTGTTTAATAAAAAGTTAAAAAAAATAAATAAAAAATCAGTAATTATCTCATGGCTGGCATATCATGATTCATATCTCCTTTGTAAACGTCAAGTTTGAAACATCAGCACCAGTGAATTGGATTACGTCAATCAAGTGAGTAAAATATTTATTTATTTGTTTGTTGGATCAGTTTTACGGGAAAAGATAAATTTATATTATCCGTTTATGCTCTCCTCAAATATAAATCTCAAACTCGATTGCCACCCAAATCTTAAAAATTGTTACCCTTAAAATGCAAATTTGAAAAAAGTAAGCCTTATATATATAAAATCGGTTGTATCGAAAGAATTACTTCGAATCCATTTTTTTAAAAAAAAAAATGGAGAAAATACCCAAATCACCTATTAAATGGATGATTTAAAAGAGTGACCTATTGCAATAATTCTTTTAAAATGGATACTAATCAACCAATTGATAATTCAATATAAGAATTAGAAATGGGCTGATAGTTAAAAATGATAAATATCAATTTTTTAAAATAATTGAAAACATCATGTAAATGTAAAGCTAAGTTTTAACCTTTATTTTTTATTTTTTATTTTTATATAGATAAAGTTTTAACTTCTTGATGCTGAGTTACCTGGGAGCCAATAGGTAATGTGTACATCCTAAACGTGATGTGTTCTACGTGTGCCGCACCACCCACAACCACAAACTTCGTTGAATTAAAAAAAAGCAAGTCAAGCAAAATGGTGGGCCGCTCAATGACAATTAAGCATCAATGTGGGTCTCCAATAAGGAATTTGCTTTAAATATCTCCCAGGTACTTTCTTTTTCAAATAGAATCCAAAGAACTTAACAACTAAATTTAAATAAACCACTACTAAAAAATGGCATTTTTTTATTTTATTTTTTGTAATTTTTGACACGTGTCAGCATTTAATTAAAAGATATTAAAATTAATTTTTTTCAATAACTAATGTGTCTCTGACCGCGTATTAACATGTGTCAAAAATTACAAAAGAGTTATAAAATTGTTGTGCATGTAGCAATATTGGCTTAGTTTAATAGAGAATCATACCATGGGTAATACTTTAAAAAATAAATATAAGAATTACATGATTTAAAGACAGATGTTAGTTTAATAGATTAAATTTTTTAAAAAAAAATTAAATTGAAAAAACATTTAGTGTATGCTAAAATAAAAAATTGAGCTTCATTTATCCATACCCCAAATCACATAAAAAGGACATCTTGTCTCCTTCCTCTCAAGTCAACCTCAAGCAACATGTTGTGGAAAAGAAAACAAAAAAAAAATCTAGGCGCACACACATTTTACTTTTGGACAGATTTTTTTGAAATTTAATACAAAATAATTTCTAATAATGAAATGTCATTTGCATATAAAAATAAAAAATGTGTTTTTTTAATTACATTTGCTTGTTATAGGCTTAAGTCTATGTTGTAGTTAATCTAAGGTTTGGAATTCGGATTTGATTTTAAATCCCTGAAATTAAAATTTAAACCCTTAGATTAACTACAGTATAAGTACGACACCTAAGCTTAATTTTTTTTTTTTTCGTAGCTTAAAAGACACGTGTCATTTTTAAACACGTATTTATATAAATTTGATACAAATCAATTTATAAAAAAAAATTGTGTCATTTCTCGTAATTAGCTTGATTTTGCTGAATAAAAGCGAAAGATGGTTAATGGCAAAATTAATGAATGAAAAATATAAATTGCTTTATAAAAGAATTGGAGGTTCTAGAAACGGTCAATTTATCGCATTAATTTGTGTATTTTCTAATTTTTAATCTATAGAAACAGCATCTTTGTTGACTATCAAGGATTCAAGGCTATAATCATCTCTCATCTCGACTGAAAAACCCACCTCACGCTGCTTCACGCATATCCAAAAGAGAAAGTCTGATAAACTCCTCGAGCCGCCTCAAATTTCCTCACTTTGCCTCTCAAATCTCTCTCTCTCTCTCTCTCTCTCTCTCTCTCTCTCTGCGATATATATGCGACGAGGTGTGGTTAGGCTTGGAGTTTTTGGGCCGTGGAGAGATTAACCAATGCCCATGGACCGAGTCCAGCCCATACCGGACCAGAGGACCTCACCAACGGTCCTCTCCATAGAGTGCCTCAAAGGCAGCTCCAAGGCCGACGAGTGGACCGGTGATTTCCTCCAGACTGGAGACATTGTCGAGGAGCTCAGGATCGGGCGTTCCGGTACTCGCAGGACCGGATCGATCCTCCGCTTCACGCAGCCGTTCAAGAACGGCCGGAGCGGCGTCCAGAAGATCCTCAACGACGCGTTCAAGAAGAAGGAGACCTCGATTCTCATCCGCGTTCGGAGAGGCGGGGACAAGTTCGCCGAGCTGCAGGCGTGCATCGTGCCCAACGACGCCGCTGGAAAGAAGCAGTTCGTCCTCCGGTCGATCGCAGATCCGAATTACGCCGTCGGTTTCGTTGATCGCACTGAGTCCGAGTGCTTGGAGCTCCAAGGTCAGCTGAGCTGCCACCTTTGACTTTTCGCGTTTGATTTTTCGATTCCCTTTGTCCTCAAACGTGCCTCGTTTTCAGACGTGCATTATTATTATTATTGTTGTTGTTGTTGTTTGATCTTTTATATACTTCGATTGATTAATTTAATTGACGAATTAATGGGATATAAATACACTTAACCTTTTCTTGTTACTATCTTTTTTTTTCTTTTTTCTTTTACTGATTCATGGCCGAGTTCCGAGGTTTAAGTAAGACTTTGAGATTTAAGGTCCTGACGAGTGATGATAGTTTTGAAGATTGTGAAAGAGGACCACGGCGAAATTAAAGGCTTTCGTCTTCGAAATCCTTTAGCACTATATGGCTGCCTATAATTATTTTCATATTTATGGTATTCTTTATTTTTTTTTTTTACTTTTTCTCGATAGGTGTCTCTTTGTATACTTTCTATGTATTGGGTTGCTCCCTTTGCGTTTTAATTCAATTACTTATTATCTTTTTTTTATTGAATTTTGCACCTTTTAATATAGTCTCAAGTATTGGCGAGTCAGTCACATTACTTGCCCATATATGGGATCATGAGACCTGTAGTCCTGATATTCACGGACAGCCCCACCCATATATTGAATTATTAATTCGAGAGAATCTTGTGGAGTTGGCTTCAGAGGGGGATTTGTTGAAACTTCGTTTTTATGATGTGTAATTCTGGGATGATATTACTATCCCTTGGATTTATTAGTATATTTTTTGGTAATTGTCGGTTGGAGAATTGGCTTTGACGATGTCAAGAAAGCTGAGTTGGTATTTTAGCAAAGACTTCTCCATTGGTCCGCTTGGCATGTTGATGGCTTGACGCTTAGCTCCGGATCCGGCTTCAGCGCTGCAGGGGCGGACCTACATGGAGGGGGCCCTGGCCCCCCAAGCCCCAATTTATATATATATATATAAAAATTTTATCCCTTATTTTTTTTATTTTTTTAGTTTGCCCTCTCAAATTTTTTTTTTTTTTTTAATTTGGCCCCCCCATATTCAGAAGGCTGGGTCCGCCACTGCAGTGCTGTAATTAAAAAGGAAAAAATAAAGAGGCTTAGCCTTCGAAGGAAGAATTTAAAAAAAAAAATCATGTCTAGCGTCGCCTTAGCAGTCTTCCTTTTTCTTGAGAGGTATCATTTTCAAAAACTTGGCGTGTCATGTGAAAGTAACGTATCTTTATCCTCCAAAACGGCATGATACTCGTGACAACCTTTTTTTTTAAAAAAAAATTGACCTTCATGCTGGTTTGGCTGTCTACGGTCTATGAACTTTTTTTTAGTTCACCTATTTTCATACGCATCGTATTTCCACTGTTTCCACTGTTTCCACTGTTCAAGATCCGGCTTTTCTTTTCCCATTGAGTATGATTGTTGGAATCTGGACTTTAGACTATGGGGACCTTGGAACTGGAATAAGATGGAATCTGCCTCTAAACATTTCAGCCTCTTGTAGACGCATGCTTTCCTTTTTGATGCGTAATTCTAGAATTACGTAAATGAACATAATTTTTGCAGTTTATAATTCTATCCTTGATGTGGACTAGTCCTTACTGTTCTATGCACTGATGTGGGGGGTGGACTAGTCCTTACTACTAGTCATTGCCACAACTCACTTGTGATAGAGTGAACCCTTCTTGTGGTTGTGTAATATGTTATTTCAATTTTAGTGACAACTTGATTTTAGAGTTACCTTATGGGTGTTATATAAAACATAATGGAACGAATATTTATCCAACAAAAATAAATTGGGAAAAGAGGTTCATTTGTGTAGTTGAGAAGTATACAAAATGAACCAGCAAAAAAAGAGAAAGAAAAATGGTATAGAAAATGCAAAAGGGTAAACGCACTGGCACTCAAAGTGAGTGAAATTGGCGGAACTAGAATTTTTTTTTCTTTTGGGGGGGGGGGGGGGGGGTGGCAAAACTAAAAAAATAAAATTTTTGGGGGTCCATTTCATAAAAATGCCTAAAATTTAAAAGAAAAATCCAAATTTTTGTGACATTTTTTAAAATTTTGAGGGGCCTGGGGGACAAGACTCCAAGGCTAGGGGTGGTTCCGCCTCAGGTTGAAAAGACATCTCCATGGGATGTCCAAACCCTAACCAACACTCTTGCTAGTTCACATGGGTGTGCCTTGTTTCCTTCCCAAATTTACACCTCAGTACAGATCCCTCACCATGTGAATCACAGCAAACAATTCCTCAAATGGCTTTACATCTGTTGCTCTAATGCGCCCTGCGCCCCTTGGCCAATCTTTTCACATTTTCTGGTGAATAAATAATCTGTCTATTGTATATTGGATTATGGGTGTAAACCCAAAATTATTCATAATGCGGAACTAGAAAATTTTTTACAAACCCTCTTCTGATCCAGGTTAACTCACCCGCAACTTTCCCAAATCCCAACCATATATGGCTCCTCTCTCTCTTACCAAGTTAAATTAAATCTAGACTTAGATAACGGACACTATGTCGAGATCTTACATGTGGATGCCTTGTGCCACAGTGCACTAAAGGGTGGCAACCAGTTTTGGCAATTTGTTTGTTATCAGGATGACTCTTGTTTGCATGAACCCTGACATTGCCAGTGTATTAATTATATCTCCAAACAAGTTAAACTCATTTATTTAGAATCATGATCAAGTCTTGTTTGTGTTGAAGATAGAAACTACCGATTTGTTATTATTTGATTCTCCTTGATTTATTCTTATTATTATTCAGATTGTAATATTTTCTTTATTTCTATAGGCTTCATCTATTTAAACCTATGTAATCGTATGGAAGAATTACCATTGAATAAGAATTTCTTCTTCTTCTCTCTCTCTCGCTCTTTCTTTTCTACTTGGTATCAGAGCTAGAAGTCATGAGTTTGAACCCTGATTCCATCATTCACCCCTAATTTCAATTAAATATTCCATGTGTTGGGTTTCACCTATTAAAATGGAGTTTGAGCCTACACATGAGGGGAGTATTAAAGTATTGATTAAATGGTTAAATTTATTTTTTCTTATTAGCTTAAGCTTTTAGGACGAGTGGTGATTTAACAGTTTGAACAGTCATTCTTCTTCTTATATGTTAAACATAGTAGCAATAATTTTAGCAAGTGTCCAATGAGCAGTTGGTGTTGCCGTGCAGGAGCCAATTTATACCATGTTGCTGTCCAAATGGAAATAATTGTGCTTGAACCATAGAATTGTCTCCAATTTTTGGTTTTACATTGGCTAATATTTTTGCTGTAATATTATAGAAAAAAGAAAAAAAGAATTAGAGGGTGGTAACAGTATCTGCATGAGAACTAACGCATATGATATCAAACTTCACAATTGTTTGTTTTATTTGTTTTCAAACGCTGGGGGTCTCCCATGAGGGAAATGCAAAGGGCTTTTAGGACTTGATGCCTAAAATTGATGGTGAGCAGCGTCAAGAGTTTTCAATCTCCACTCCTAAGTTTAAAGGGAGTAGAGAGGTAAAGAACTTAGAGTGCTCGATTAATTATGATGTTATGGATTTTGGTTCTAGCCAGGGCAAGGCAAGAGGGCCCTTGTTGTGATGTATTGTTCTCTAGGTTTTGTGGGCTGGTTCATGTTAGGATGCTTGGGTTTCCTCATGTTTTTGGGTTTTGCGGGTTCTGTTTTCTTACTTTCTTTCTTTTTATGTTTTGGTGTCATTTTTGTATACTTCCTGTATGCTTAGGGGCACCTTTATGCTTTTTATAAAATTTCTTTGCTTACCTATCAAAAAAAAAAAAATTCTTCATGCAATATGAAATAATGAGCTCTAGCTTGCAGCTTCTAGGAGTGCCAGGATGGTAAATGCACTATCCACGACTCAGCTTCAAGATGGATATGTTGCGTATCCGTGGGAGAGAAGGATGCAGGAGTGTCTATCAGTTCCCTCTTCCAGCTCTTTTCTTTCTATACTTCTCCTTCCAAAAGCTTCAGATCAAGTAGCTTCTCGCTACAATGACTTGGATGACACTCTTGCTAGGGCAAATGCATGGCTTAATGCGTCTCAGGCCTCTGGAGTTCCTATAGTCTTTATGAACATCCAGACTGAGTCACTGCTTACCAAGGTAAACTTCCTAATCTCAACAAAGTAATATGATGGAAACTCAGATTGGTTTTGGTCCTTGTAGTGAGCTCTATGTAGGATAAAATACAGAATGAACTTGCCAAAAATTTTGTAACACTAAGCAGCAATCTAGGGTAATGTCAAGACCAGTGTAAAATAGATTCCTAAAAAGGAGGGATCATTATTTCTCAATTGAAACTAATGAAAGACCATTTTGAGGTGCAAATGTTCTGTCGGAGTCACATCATACTTGAGCATTATTCTTCCTCCACATTCCTGGGCACCTTAATTTGTTCATGTATATGATTGATAGATTATGTTGATGTTTCGTCCAAAAAATATAAAACTTAGAATTTCTCGTAATACTCTAGAATAGTTCTTGAGCAGTTTGCAGATAAGTAATTTTGTGTCAAAAACAGAGGTAAAAATCTGTGTGCCGTTTCATTGACATGATTGTCTAAACATATAATATACAAGAAATCTCATAGATAATGATATATCATGTCTCTAAAATGTGAAAGTGTTACCCTTGAGTACTTTCAGATAAACTATTTAATCTTGATGATCCCCTAATATCATATGATAATTGGAATATATATTTCTCCTGTCACAGATCTCTGGAGAAACAGCATCTTCCACAGTAAATGCTGGGTCCTTATCCGATTTGTCTAGTCTTACAAATACAAGTCTATATGGTTTTGAGGATTACCATGGGGTTGACATTGGTGTTGTTAAAGCAGTTCGTCTCTGGTATGCTCCTCTTGGAGGAGAGTTTTCAATTGAAATCAGGCTAAAAGAAAGTGATACGAAGCTTGGGTTCGCTATTAGCCGCACAGAAGAGGTTCCCAACTTATTCTCCAGGCCCTGATCATGTTCTATAGCTAATAGATTTCATTTATTCTCAAGGCATTTGCTTATCATGTGTTTGGAATTGACAGGGATTTATTTTCATCTCATCGGTTATTGAAGGTGATGCAAATGCGCCTTCGACCCGTGCAGGGTTGGGTAATTTGTACAGAGAGGCTTCAAATGCATCTAGGCTGCTGGTAATCTCAAGAGTTGGTAATCAGAAGGTCCTTCCATGGATGGTTTCCTCAACAGGAGCAATCCGATGCTTTGATACGGTTTCATTCAGCCAGAAGCTCTCATTGCACCGGCATGCCAAGGTTCCCATTTTCATTCATCTGTTTTTGTGGGACCGAGCAGTAGCTCTTCCTGGTGGGGCCAACCGATTTAGGGTGGCTCCCCCACATGCCCAGGCATTACCACCTGAAGTTCAATTGGCACCCCCTCCAAATGAGAATCAAATACAGCCTGTGCCGCATGAAGTTCCTACTGAGAGTATAGTCGTCGGTGATGGAGCAGAGGTAAGGCTTGAGCGGGACACGGCTGGGGAAGTCTCCTTTAGATTCCATGATTTTTCACTCTCAAGCAACTGGGTATGATTTTGGTTCTCATTTAAGGTGCTTCCATCTTTAATTGTTGTAAATAGAGAGGTCTAAAGTAGGCATGTCATTTGATTGGAAGTTGCTCTTTCACCATCGGCTTGATTTAAAAAATCCAGAATAGAAAGTATAGAACTTCTCATACACAATAAAATCTTACATGTTTTGTGAGTGTGTAGATGTAATGACAACTTTGTGATAGCAAGTGGCATCTTTTTTTTTTCTTGACAATTGAATAATTGATTGCACATAGGTGGCAGACCTACTTGGGGATCACAAAGACACAGGAGAGGACTCCTAAAGCAACCTTCTTGTGTTGAAGGAATGGAATCACTTCATTGATTTAGGACGATAGAATTTTTGTGGACAAGTGAAATTTCATTAATAAAATAAAGAAAATCGAAAAGAGGGGGTGAGGTGTCCCAATAAGATCTTAGTACAGAAATCACAGTATAAAATAAAACTGTGACCCGGTACAATAGATTCTTGGTACATAGTCCAAAAAAGAGGCGCCAAGAACAATGGTTTTTTAGGTAGTCCAATAGATTGGTTGTTTGGAGAGACTCTTATTGCGACTGCAAGAGAGTTTGGAAGTTACAACATGGATGATAGCTTTATAATAACTAGACCGAAGTCATTAGAGAGGATCAAAACCACAATGTCGAGGGAGGGAATTGTTAAAAGACAACAGTTTGAATGGCCTCCTATCTTTGAGTCTGCAGAAATTGACTTATTGGCCCTCGCTTGATGAAAAATTGGAACTTTGTTTCTCATTGCCCCCTTAGCGGTGGGTATCGGTTAAATCGGCTCGCTTGATGAAAAATTGGAACTTTGTTTCTCATTGCCCCCTTAGCGGTGGGTATCGGTTAAATCGGTGTCGGTTAGGGGTGTACAACCGATTGTGATTGTGGTTATTTCCTCATAACCGTAACTGCAACTGGGGTATCCGGTTATTCTCATTTAAATTATCGCAACCGCAATCGGTCTAGTTATTACCAACCGCCGATTATCCAGTTATTAACCAGGTAACCGATTTTTTTTTTAATCTTATATCCAACCATTCAAATTTAATTCTAAATAGTAAATACTACTGGATTTGCATGATTTCATTTGTCATTCACCATTCATTAATCTCTATGAGCTTACAATTAAGTCCATAGATTAAATAAAATGATTGCAAAAAAAATCAAACAAATAAATATTATAAAATATAATTACATTTGTATTATAATTAAAATATGATGACAATTTAAAAAAATACCAAACCTTCATTATTAAAAAAACTTAAGATGATTCATTCCATAAATTTGAATGTTAAGTTTGAGACTCATCTACAATATATAAATAAACCGATTACCCTATTTCTTAAAACTCGATTACCGATAACCGCAACTGGTGGTTATTTCCGGTTTTCCGATTATCCAATTAGTAGTTGTTGGCAGTTATTAACGATTATCGGTTATTAGCGGTTAATAACCGCTCCGCTCGTACACATCTAGTGTCAGTATAAGTATTTTTGAATTTTGAACTAAAATAGTCAATTAAATCGGTTAATTCAACGATTTGTTTTCTAATAAGCATCAAGTTCGAAATTTTTTCGGTTAAAACAGTTAATTCGACAAGTTGGTATATAGTTGATCGATTAAGTGGTTAATCGATTATTAGTGGGCTTTTTAAATTGGGGCAAAATGGGTTGTTTTGGGTCAAACCAAAATGGTTTTTTGGGCTAAAGTTTTTAATTTGAAATGTTTAATGGGCCTAATTTGAGTCATTTTATAATTTGTGCGAAAAATCATTTTGGAATTTTCGATTAAAACAATTAATTCAGTAAGTCGGTAAACCGGCGAATTTTTTATTTGTTAATACCGTTTACTGAACCGATTTGACTTCGATATAAATATTTTATTATGAATTTCGATTATTTTGGGAGGTGGTACACAGTCGAAGATAGTTCATTGGCTGTCGGTGAGCAGCAATTGGATATTTTGCCCACCCCTATGGAGAATTTGTTCATGACTCTTCCTGGTGCTAACAAATACACTAAACGGAATTCGTGATTTATTGCTTTTCAAGTTGTTGTTTTGCAACTTGTTATACTTAGAAGGGGATACAAATATTGCTATAGCCTGTTTAAAATGAAACGTCATAGGTGATGTATAAGCTTTGACCTTAAAAAATTTAAGTGTTGTTAAAAATATTAACTTTTATTATAATTATAAACTGACGTGACAATCCATGTATTATTTATCATGTTACCTAATAAAATATAAAATATCACATAATAGTCCGCATGACATTTATCACGTGTACAATATAATGTGATAGATTATGCAGCACTTATAATGTCAGTATCTAAAATATGAACCATCAAGTGAGTTTACAATAAAACGCAGTAAAACTGTAGTAGCTAAACATGTTTTAAAAATTGTTTTGCGGATAATGACACTATTTAGGTGGACTTGGGAATATTCCAATGTGGCAATGACCATGAAGATGAAGCTGTTTCCTTCTCTTTCTTTGTTTTTTTGGGTGATAAAATAAGGAAATCTAAAAGGGTAATAACAAAAAAAAAGAAAAAAAAACGAAAAAGATGCTATTGGTGGGTTTGGAATGACACGGATCACGATCCGTGTCATACTCTTTTAAAGAGCGCCAACCGTCGATTATCCCACTTATCAACGGTCTATATTCCCTATTCAAAAATTCCTACGAAACACAAAATTTCAAAATTTCCCACTTCGTTCACCCCCCAAAACCCCAACTATAAAGTACCCCCAAACCCCTAATTGTCTTCCATTGCTCCTATAGATCTGAATTTCCTTCTCGAGAAACAAACACATTTCACATTTTCAAGCAAGTTCCCTAATGGCTCGTACCAAGCAGACTGCCCGGAAGTCGACGGGAGGGAAGGCGCCTAGGAAGCAACTGGCCACTAAGGCGGCCCGGAAGTCGGCTCCTGCGACCGGAGGAGTGAAGAAGCCACACAGGTTCAGGCCAGGGACGGTGGCTCTGAGAGAGATCAGGAAGTACCAAAAGAGCACGGAGCTGCTGATCAGGAAGCTACCGTTCCAGAGGCTGGTGAGAGAGATCGCTCAGGACTTCAAGACCGACCTCCGCTTCCAGAGCAGCGCTGTCGCCGCTCTTCAGGAGGCTGCTGAGGCCTACCTGGTGGGGCTTTTCGAGGATACCAATCTCTGCGCTATTCATGCCAAGAGAGTCACCATCATGCCCAAGGATATCCAGCTTGCTCGCAGGATTAGAGGCGAGAGGGCTTAGAGAAATCTATGTTGCATTTTGGTTAGACAAATTGTAGTAGATCTAGATCTGGAACTTTCTTCGTTCAGTTTATTTTGTACAATCCTGGAGATCTAATGGCCAATTAGATTGCCCTTTCATGCTCAGTGGCTCCTAATTCTTCTCTCTTTGCAGTTTTTTTTGTTGGTTAAATGATTTTGTTGTTACTGTGTTCGATAATAGTTTGTTGCGCTTGATTTCTCGAATTGAAGTGGCTAAAAATAATTGCTGGGAAACAACTTAAACGACAGAAAATATTGAGTGTTTACTTTGGGTTTTGTTCGTAATAGTGATTAAATATGTAATTATGTTTGTAATAAGAACAGATTATAAAATAAGTAATCGATATAAAACAAGAGTTTGAGTTTTGCTGAAATGAATTTCTTTTGTAATCCATTATCTAAATTTCATAATGTTTCTTGTATGTATTCAATGCCATTGCTGTCTATAAAAGAAACATTAAGAAATTTGGCTCTTTTTAGTGTATTTAATCTAGTCCATAATTTATTTGGAATTATTATTTTTTGATATTTTGGATAAGTGATCATTATTCAATCTTGATGTGAGATATAGCATAGCAACTTATAAATTATTTAGTTTTTTGGGATGGGTTTAGCGGTTTGTTTGGACTTGCAAATATGCTTAGGGAAACATCTTGTGATAACTAGTTCAAGATGTGTGCTTCCCCTAAGCATCACCAGTATAATCAACTGAAGCCAACCATTTCTAATGCATAGTTATCTTTCCATTCAGTTGTAATCTTAGGATAATTTGAATTACTTTCTATTTGGATTGCTTCAGTATTGTAACACAAACATGGTCTTGGCAAACTACTTTCATTGAATTCTTTCATCTTGTTGGGTCCAAGTAAGGGATCAGAATATTTACAATGCTTAAGAATTGTAAGGCTAGCAATTATTAAAATCGTGACTCTTAATTTAAAATGGACGGTTAATATTCTACCACATTATTTATTTTTAAAAAATAAAAATTTATGAAAAATAACTTCTTCAGCCAACCACCTAAACGAGGTGGCTTAGTTATTTTTCAAGATGACCACCTCCTATAAGGCCTGAGGAAGTGGCTGATGGTTTCCTTGAAGCTTTTGAGGATAACTACATTGCTCTTTCAAGGCTTTTATGGGACTGTCTGGCCGCTCATTTGTGTCAAAGTAGATGACGGGACAAAATCTTGACCATTTATTTAAAATGTAAATGAATGGTAATGATCTTATAATTATAGTCTCGTGCAATTTTAAACATTGAAAATGATCTTGGTTCTTAAATGGGCTCCATTGCCATGAATTGAGATATGATGCAATATTTTCAACCAAATGGAATACATTTTGTTTATGTTGATTTAAAATAAATGACCCTGATTGCAACAACAAATTAATATAAAAAAAAAAATGGTTGGGTGGTTGAACTATTCGCTTATCCACCGGTGCTTCGTTCACCCTTCTCGATGGTTGGTTTTGGAGCAATTGAATGACACCATTAGTCAAAAGAGGCGGTTCAATCACCCCTAATAGCTGATTTGGAGGTGATTAAACTACCTATTTTGGCAAAAAGGTGTGACCACTCTAATAGCAACCCAAACCATCATTTTCTTTTACCTATTATAATTTGAACTGTTTATTTAAAATGAACAACCTAAATAAAAATCTATCTCATTGCTTTTTTTATTCCGTACTGTAAGTGATATATGTTACAATATAATTAATACTGATGTAACATTTTGATGATTTTTGTCAAAATTTTAGACAGAAGGTAGGTCCAAGACTTATTATTATTTTTATTGCTACAAGGAGTTTTTAATTCCCAATAAACTATTTGAAAAAAAAAATTGGTTAAATCTGACCCTTATTAATTTTACAGGAAATGTGCTACAATTTTACCAAGCACATAAGCCAATCCTCGGTAAAATTATATGAACTGATCTTACCATTTTTTTTTTCAAGAAATGCTAGGATACTTAAACTTTTATAAATGGAAGCTTACAAACTGACATGGAGCCTCATGAGAGGCTCCACATCAACTTATTATTAAAATAAGTTAAAATAAATTTTAATACATAGACAAAAATACCCTTTCATCACTGTTGAACCCACCTCACCGGAAAGGCGAAAACAATCACACCGCCAGAAACTCAGCACGCCGGCCACCACCACTCCGACCTCGACCACCGAAAACCCATCACCCCGACCCACTGGAAAACCTAGCACCCAAACAATTCGGGCTCGACCACGACCCCAACCACGCTTATGGTCGGGGGAGGGCCAGATCTTGGCCAGCCGGCTGGGATCCGGTCGTTCTAGCTGAGGATAGGTAGGATCCAGGATAGACGGCAGGAATCTGGCCGTTTTGGTCAGGAACGACCAAATGATGCCACTCGAGAGTAGAATCGGCGCTTGAGGGGAGAACGGCCAGTCATCCTTACATGGGTTTGGAAATGGGTTCGAAAATGTGATTCTCTGCAGTTTGGCCATGCTTCTTCAGTGAGGGGAGAACGGCCGGCGACATGGGAAAACGGCTGGCGAGAGGGGAGACTTCATTGAGGAGAGAACGGCCGGCAAGAGGGGTGACTGCCAGAGAGAGATTTTGGGCTGGTGAAGAGAAGGGCATTTTTATCTTTGTATAAATGCCACGTCAGTTTGTAAGCCTTCCTTTATAAAAGTGTAAGGGTGCGTTTAGGATTGTGATTTCGTAGACAATAAGTGCGATTTTAAACCAAATCGCAGAACATAAATCGTTTGAGAACTGCGTTTTTAAAAATTGCAATTTGAAAATGTAAAAAATCTGTTTTTTCAAATCGCAGGTAAGATGCTTTTTTGAAAATGCAGGATTTTAAAGGCGAATTTGCGATTTTAAATGCTAAACTGTGATTTTGCCAAACGCTTAATTGTGTTTTTAAAAATCACTTTTTTCAAATTGCACATTTGAAAATCGTGATTTTAAATTGTACTTTTTGAAATCGCAAATCCAAACAGAGCCACCTCTAGCATTTTCCTTTTTTTGCCTTTTAAATTGAAAACTTCAAATCTCACCGCCAATTGAAAAAGTGGAAAATTTGTGAAAAGTGCCGCCTGTACAAACAAATCCTATTGGTGAGTTCTTGTTGCCACGGATTGCTATCCGTGTCACCCCTCCTCAAAACAATCCTAGCTGTAGATCACTCCGCCAATCGACGCTCCAAATTCACTCTCCCGCTAGCTTTCAAAACACACCAAAATTTCACTCCCGCCCACTACACTACACTACAAATACCCTCACCCCCTTCCACTCCTCACAGTCACTTTATTTTCCCCCAAATTTTTTCGAGAAACAAACACAGACCTACCTTCCCAACCAAATTCCCAAATGGCCCGTACCAAGCAGACTGCCCGGAAGTCGACGGGAGGAAAGGCTCCTAGGAAGCAGCTGGCAACAAAGGCGGCCAGGAAGTCGGCTCCGGCGACCGGTGGAGTAAAGAAGCCGCATAGGTTCAGGCCGGGGACGGTGGCTCTGAGAGAGATCAGGAAGTACCAAAAGAGCACGGAGCTGCTGATCAGGAAGCTTCCGTTCCAGAGGCTGGTGAGAGAGATCGCTCAGGACTTCAAGACCGATCTCCGCTTCCAGAGCAGCGCCGTCTCCGCTCTTCAGGAGGCCGCAGAGGCGTACCTTGTGGGGCTCTTCGAAGACACCAATTTGTGTGCAATTCACGCCAAGAGGGTCACCATCATGCCCAAAGATATCCAGCTCGCTCGTAGAATTAGAGGCGAGAGAGCTTAATTAGGGAACGATAATTGTGGAGCTAATGATTAGATCTAAGCTATCTTCTTTTCAGTGATTTCTTTGTTTCTAGGTTTATGTTTCTAGATCTGTGTTATTCTATGTGGCCTGTGAATGTTTGGAAATCTAATCGCTTATTAGATTTCTGTATTGTATTTTATCTGTTCGATAATTGGTGCTAGCAGTTCAATTTTGTGAAATTTGAAGCTATCGTTGTTCTTATATTCTCTGTTTCTGATGGTTTATCAGCGGGCACATTGATGCGAGTGTTGAGAGTTCTTTATTTTTGCGTGTTCAATAACGAGGAAAAAAAAAATGAAAAACATAAAACATTTGTTCTCAAAGTATTTAATTATCACATGCATTTTTTAAAATATATGGAAAAATTAGGTGTTTTAAGAATATATGTTAGATTAATAAATTAAATTGTAAGGATTTTTTTTCGAATTCAATTTAAAAGAAACCTTTATTTTTACGTATTTGTAATAATATGATTGGAAAAGGTTGGGAAGAATTTGACTGAGCATGTTGAAAGGGATAATTATTAAGGTGAAACTAAGGATAACATATGCATATACGACCTCCTCTATATTTTCAGTTTTTTGAATATAATCATGAAAATAAACTCAGATTATATTAACTAAAAAAATTGAATCAAAAGCAAATATAAGAGTAATGTCACTTTTCTTATTCTTTATTATATTGACTTATACGTCATGTTTTAAATAAATAATTTTTTATTTTAATTATTAAAAAAATGTTACTTAAAATACACTATATTATTTAAGAGAATAATTTCAGGAAAATATTAGATTTACAACATCAATACAACAATTGTACCACAATACTGGGACCCATCCTCTTGTGAGGGGTTGTTGTACAATTGTTGTATTGGTGTTGTACAAGAATCAAATCCCATAATTTCAACCCGGTTGTAAAACACCTCATTTACTGCATCTAATAAAAAATTGACATATCAGCTTCAATCAGGCCCACCATCTCTGCCCGGCGGTACGCACCCGGCGCAAGTTAGATAAAATGGTGGAATTGGCGGGAAAAAAGAAAATGATAACAACAGTCGATTCGCTTGAAACTCACTCCGTTACACCGAAACCCGACATCTCTCTCTCTCTCTCTCTCTCTCTCTCTCTCTCTCTCTGTGTTCAATGGACAAATACTTGGCCCCTCTCAAGCCCTCACCTGAAAACCCTAAACCCATTCAAAGGCACCGATGGAAACGAATCGCAATCGAATTGAACGGCCGGTTCGAGCCTAAGTACCGTCACGAGATCTCCGGTTTGCTCATGCAGTCGTATTCCGAGGTGCGTCCGATTTGTGATATTCTTTGTTTGTTGAATTGTTTTGTGTAAAAAAAGGCTGAGTCTTTGTGCGCTGGTTTTTGGTTGTGGAAAAAGATTGGGGCATTTCCGCATTCATACCATGTCGATGGCGTGCCGTGTCGAACACATGTAAGGGACAGCCACAGCTCGTTGCTTGATTGATTAGTTTTGTTATTTAGAGCTTAAGATTGTTTTGGCTCTGATTTACAGATGAATATGACTGATAACAGTGCAAGAATCGACAGCCAAATGCCCATTAGAAAGTTAGTATCTCTTAAACACTATTTATTGTTGTTGTTTTTGTAAATTCTAGCTTATATGTGGGGTTCTTATATGAGATCATGAATTAATTAAAGATCGAATGTGTTTATTTGCTTGTTTCTGTTGTCAAATCTATTCTTCAAAGCTTGCACTAATTAATGAATCTAATTAAAAGTGAATTGAGTCATAAAGGGAAGCGATAATAGGCTTATACCACGAAATGCTGTTAGTTTGGTAGTTGCAAGCCTGCAAGCTCCTGTCTCATGTTGTGTTGAGATATGTATATCACTAGGGGTGGAATTTTGATGGTTTGTGGCGTTGCACCACACACTGCTAAGCATGTGTTTGTTGACAATGATTGAGTGATCTTGTTATTAGATGTATGAGACTGTCGACTTGCGAACCCAACTCATGGTATCAACTAAGAACCCAAACCAGTTTTTTTAATTGAGCAAAGCTCACACATTACTTTAACGTGTAGTTGGTGAATTCAACTCTGTCTGCTCTTTAGATTTTAATGCCTTTTTAATATCACGTCTATGAGCGAACTCCTACTCCTTTCTACCCTTAAAACAGCTTTCCCAGTTTTATGTCACAGTGGTATATTGATGCTTGGAAAAATCTTTTGCTTCCCACTTTCCCCATCTTCTTTGGTTTCATGTTTGATGTATTTACATATGGTGGTTCTTTTTCAGGCAAGGCATCTCTGCACTGGAGTTCGACAACAAGGTGAACACTGAATCATTGCTTTTCAAGTCATAATTTCTGGATTCTAGATTTTTTTTTTCCCTACTGATTTGGGTTTTCTTTCTTTGTCTCTGCTTCGTCTTGTTTTATACACATACATACACACGCATACACATATATACAGGCTTTGTATGTATGTATGTTATATGTTTATATAATAACCCAACTGAACTGCTGAAAAAATTGACATGGCGAAAACCTACACTATAATTAAACTTCTTCCTGCATGATTCTGATGTAAGGTAATTATTTTGAAATCGAGGATAAAGCCTTCAAAGCATAATTTTACTGTGAAAATAACAGCAAAATTGTGAAATTGAAAATCTATTTCTTTAAGGACATGGTGGTAGTTATGAGGTTGCCTCTGAGAATGAGCCAAACTTTGCTACTCATTGTAGTGTTGAAATGACTTGATGCTTTCAAGGATTTTTGCAAATTGAGAATTTATGAGGATCTTGAACCATTCAAGGCGAATAACCTGTTAAATTGAACAAAACTTTTAACTTCTAGTATACAAACTTAAGATTTTTTTCTAATCTAATTCTCTCTCTCTCTCTCTCTCTCTCTCTCTCTCTCTCTCTCTCTCTCTCTCTCTCTCAGTTCATTTAAGGAACTTATGAATAGTTATGCAAATGACACTGTCTTTGAGGTCAAACTCCTTGGAGCCTTTTAATTTTAATTCTTATAATACTAGATTGAGTCTCTCATTGCTTGTTTTACTTTGGACTTCAAGCTTCAGATTTCACCTTTCTATCTTTTATTAACTTCATTCCAGGGAATATATTTGGCATCAGTGACAAAATCAGGATGTTTAACAGTGCATGACTTTGAAGCTCTTTATTGCCAGAGTAATGGATCATTGCCGAGTAAGTTCCTGCACTGCAACTTGCTATACTGTTTCCCATCTTGGCACATATTGGTTTTGACCAATTGGAGGCTTATTTATGCTTTGGGAAGTTTCTTTGAATTATTTAACTGGAGTGTTGCACTCATGCTCTTAAAGTAGAATCTGATGACAATGGTCTAACGCTAATAGATAGACACTCATGCGGAGATATATAATTTGCATGTACACTAGAAAGTGTTTACACGCATACTTTGGTTTTACATGTGATAGTTGGGATGACAGGCTGGAAATTTCATTTGGTTTGTTTTTAATTTTTTACATGAAAAAAAAAAACATATTTGATCTATAATATTCTTAATGTTTATGGTTAATACATGCAATGCTGGGTAACTAGTTCCAGTGACAAGGCACAATTCTGCTTTTCATTTCTCATGTGCTAAACATGCATGTTTGTGGTGACTTCACTGTGAATGCTTTTGTCCTTCTGCAACACATATGCAATGTACTCATAGTGCTGTATCTGCTGCCTTTAGAAACTAAAAACGGAAGCGCCATTCATTGTGTCTAATATAGCAAGCAACATCACTTTCCAGCGTCTTTAAAACTGCAGAATGATATGCAATACTCATATTCTTTCCTTTCAAATTGACTATGTTTGTCACTTAGTGTCTAAAAACTTCCTCCCCTTGCCATTTTTTTTTAATTCTGAAATGCCAGACGAACTTTAATATAATGCTATTAAATATGGTTGCTTAAATGTCAATGACAGATTGCTTAATATGTACTTCTTTTTAATTTGTATTTTGATGTATCATAAGTTTTGGTTACTATCTCTTGCAGTGTAATTCAAGAACAAATTTTATTTTACCTTTACTATTAATGTCACTCTTTTTAAAAATCCTGGTAGGCTCAAAGGAAGATGAAACTAAACATTTAATGCACCTTTCTCTACGTCAACAACTTGATGTGGTCCGGTGGAATTGCACTAACCAAGATGAGGTATGGATTTGGCGGTGCTTCTACTTGCTGTTATACATTGAGATATTTATACTTCATGGATGATACACTACAGAACCAGATATGTTTCTCTAGAATGTGGCTTGTGCTTGCATTAACAGTGAAAGATTGTGGATTGTGGCACTGAAGCTCAAATTTCTACCATTGTGCTAGTGATATGCTTGTTAAAATGACTTTCTCGTAAGTACATGAATATATGATAGTTTTGTACCAATAGTTGAAGAATGATGGGATAAAGGAATCCATAAGTGATCTCATAATGCTTCCCTGCCACCAGTATGACTTTTCAAATCTTGTTTCATTGAAACATATAATGAAGAAGCTTTTTTTTCAATGAGTCGTTAAAACTATAAATGGATGTTTATTATCCCTTCGGCTTGAATCATCTTCTATTTTGAACTCTTTCTCATGTGGTCTAATTAGCTATCGTATTGAGAAGAGACTTAGCAATGACTTTATAACGTTTCTTGTCCCTTTTCCCCTTGGATGGATTCATGTCTAACCTTCAATTGCACTCGTCTAATTAGCTATCGTATTGAGAAGAGACTTTAGCAATGACTTTATAAATTTTCTTGTCCCTTTTCCCCTTGGATGGATGCATGTCTAACCTTCAATTGCACTTAACAACTCATCTCAACTCAACTTTGTGTTAATCCCTATTTGTTGAAAATCCCCCTCTTTTTATGTATGTTTGTAATCTCTGTGTCTCTCTAGTTGATGCATTACGTTTGACTTCAAAATTTTACTATAAGTACACAGTTTTCTTTGTTGTCTTTTTTAGCAGTTTTCTTAGTCTCCATTAGCTTAGTTAAATTAGAGTTTTGCATGCATTTACCATTAAGAGGATCGGAATTCCAGATGCCAACTTGGAGGCTATAACAAAATTACTGCCATCCTCATTTCCCCAAGATACCACTTTTTTTTTTTTCACTTTTCTATCTTTATATGAATGAGGTTTGTAAGGTCATCATTGAATACTTGGCCACTTGTACTGTGATTAATTTAGGTTTTTACTGGTCAAACTTTCTACATCAGTTTAGTATTCTGTGCCTTTCTCAGTCTTAGTTCCCTTGTCATTCATCAATATTCAAAAGTATTTTCCTTGCATTATTTAGTACATTCAAGGCCTTAAGTGCTCAATATTTTGAGAAATAAAAATAGAATGTGAACTTCTATTTTCTTCCTTAGCGTGCATATATTTCATGCTGTTAGTAGCGAGTTAGATGTCATGTGTGACAGGCTTTGTATCATTTTGTTTGTTCTCTGAGTGATTTGGAATGATAGGAATATATGCATCTGTATCATGCTTCTAGTTCGGAAACCGTCAATAATATTGTTATATGCATCTGCTGTTTGGGTTGATTAACTGTGTTGTAATTATTCCATGTCTTAATTTCCTCCTGGAATTTTAACCTTAATATATATCTAACTTGTTCACTTCGTTAGGTTGCTTGCACATCCACAAAATGTAATGCAGTACTTATTTTTGACATTGGTTATGTCTCTTCTGAACCAGTCGAAGTAAGTTTTCTCTTTTTCCTTTTCATACTGTACGTATTATAACCATAACATTCTCTTTGGAAGCATATATTCTAATTAACATTAATAGGCACTCAAGCTCTCGTGGTCTTTGTTTTCCATTGCATTATAATTGAAACCTTCTCTATTGAAGGATTACTTTTATGCTGATTTATAAGGTATATAAATTATCCAACCCTTATTTTCTTATTATTTACTTATCAATTTTTTTCTTCTTCTTATTATTAGAAGGTAACACACACTCCACACCACATGCATATACGTAAACTTTTTCGAAGACAATGTAGGATAAATGATTCCAGGACTCAGCATCCTACTTGACTTACATCCTTGGTAGTCTGGTTCTTCTCAAGTATCTGACAGCTTCTTCATAGAAAAAATAATTTCTGGCCTCACATTTCTTCATTCTTTACTTGAATTTTTATTATCAAGGCTGTGTTGTGGTTTGGTGCTGCAGTTCGGTTATACTACCTAGTATGACATCCTGTTGTTTTCCATGTATATGACAATTCTTGTTCGTTGTTGATGCAGGTATTAAAAACAAGAAATAATGTCACTGTTCATGGGTCTGACATTCATAAAGGTCTATCTGATATAGCTTTTACTTCAATGGATGATTCAAGGTTGGTAAAAGAGGGTAACTTAAGAGAAAAAATGGTTTTGTTGCCAGACTTGGATGATGGACTTGTGAGAGAACAAATTATTCCAAATTTGTAGAGGAATTTTTCTAATCATTAGGTCTACTCATGTAACTTAATATATTTTTCTCTTTTGACCTCAAAGTTTAAATAGATATGAACTCACCTGTTAGGATTAGAACAGGGAATTTGGTGGTTGGATGGATAAATGGTCTGCATTTTCTAGTAGTGATTCAGTCTTTAAAATTGAAAAATAGATCCTACAATAGTGAGAGAACAAACTTATTCCAAATTTGTAGAGGAATTTTTCTAATCATTAGGTCTACTCATGTAACTTAATATATTTTTCTCTTTTGACCTCAAAGTTTAAATAGATATGAACTCACCTGTTAGGATTACAACAGGGAATTTGGTGGTTGGATGGATAAATGGTCTGCATTTTCTAGTAGTGATTCAGTCTTTAAAATTGAAAAATAGATCCTACAATAGTGAGAGAACAAACTTATTCCAAATTTGTAGAGGAATTTTTCTAATCATTAGGTCTACTCATGTAACTTAATATATTTTTCTCTTTTGACCTCAAAGTTTAAATAGATATGAACTCACCTGTTAGGATTACAACAGGGAATTTGGTGGTTGGATGGATAAATGGTCTGCATTTTCTAGTAGTGATTCAGTCTTTAAAATTGAAAAATAGATCCTACAATACCTGAAGGTTGCTTTGCTGATGAAGTATATGGACCAATTATAAATTTTTTAAATTCATGTATTTTTTTTTTCCCGAATGCATATCAGTTGAGAATCACTTGTTACAGCATGGTAAACCCTATTTGTTCATGCCATAAGAAGGTTTGTGGTTTGGCCGAACTATGCTCTAAGGCATGTGTCTGCCCTTTTCTTCAGTTTGCTTTATTTCCTTTCACTGAAATCATGTACTAAGCTCTTTATACTAAAACTGCATTTTCTAGCTCAAGTAAAATGGAAACAGGAACAGTTCTTTTAATATATTAAATTGGGCACACTAAAGCCAAAAAAGAAAGAAAAGAAGATCATAGTTATGTGATTTTCACTTTGTCCATCCTATGAGACAGGTTGTGGCCTTATATTTTGGGTGTGCATAGGCCTTAATTTTCAACTAAGATCGAACAACTAAGCAATCTCATTACGAGTAACCTATGTTGTTGCAAAAGGGGTATGATCCAACTTAAACCATGATCCAGATTGTACTTTGCTCGGTCGTATATTGTGGTTTGTGTGCTTTTGGATTTTAAGACTTAATGTAATGACGTTATTCTTTGACCTTGTTTATGACTTCTCAGTGGAATCTTGTTCGTGTGAATTTTTGGTCTTCTAATAATATCCATTTCTTTCTTATGCTCATTTTCTATAGGTTACTTGCTTCTGATACATATGGTGTTATCAGTGTATGGGACAGAAGATCGAGTACTCTTCCATGTCTTGAACTCACAACTAATTCCCATAGCACCCTTAATAGCATTGAATTAAATGTGGAAAATCAGGTTGGTGATCACAACCCTCTTTATAGTTTATTGAGTTACAGATGTGCATCTATGGGGAAGATATATTTTTGTATAATGTCTCTGATCTGATGGACATACAACTTTCTACTTTTTTATCTAATCTTGAACTACATTTTCTGCTTTCTACGTGTATATGTGCTTATTATGTTACTCAACATGCTATAGGATAAAACTGAGCAAGCATATTCAAGGATTAGCCTAGGAAGAGTGTGATTATGAGAGTTGGGAAGCTACTTATATTCATGAAATTGCAGTCATCCTGGTTTGCAAGTTAGGGCGCTTTTCATAGTTGTGCAGTGTGTCTTGATCCTATGAATTTACCCTCCTTCCCATTTTTATGGTGAAAGGAGGTATCATTTGACCTATAGCTCATTGACACACTATCGGTTATGTGTCTTTCTAATGAAACAGCATTCTTTATAGTTTTCTTTGTTTTTTGAATTTAAAGCTAATTGAAACTGGCTAGAGGACAACAAAGCAATAATTAGTTGTGATTTCCATCTGGACCAAAACAAGCTAGATCTAGAAAAGGAAGATTATATTTCTATGCCCGACTTGAAATTCATGAATACACCTAGTAGAAGGGGGTGAGAAGTTGTAACTAGTTAAAGGTCTGCGTAATTTTGGTGTTGACTATACTGATTAGTCAATGCTCTTTGTACTAAATGTCAACTCCGCCCCTCCTAAAAGGTAAGGTCACTAGTTCAATCCCATGTGGGTGCATGAGTTGTATCTAACTATCAACAAAAAGCTGTCAAGTTATTCACTATGCTATTTCATATCAACTTGGTATAACTCTCAATGTCCAAATAAAAGTAGAAGATTTTCACCCTCTTCTTTTTTCTTTTTTTGTTTCCCGCTGGAATCAGTTCTTGTCAGCTTATTGATTGAAACTTCAGTCAATACTCAATAGAAAGAAATGTGTGTGTATTTGCACGATTTTATTCCCGCAAGTTGCATCTGGATTTTGTTACTAAATCTTATGGGCCTCAGCAATAACAATTTTATGTATCCCTAGATCATTTTTGGGGCTGGTAAGCATGGGATTATTTATATGTGGGATCTTCGAGGAGGAAGAGGCTCTGCTGCTTTTCAAAGTCATAAAGAGGTAAAATAGTTAAGTTCTCATTTTTCTTTACACATAAAAGTTGGGATCAGCACATGAAACAATTGGCAAGCTGTTAGCGCCGTTTTAACAAGGGTAATCTTGATAGTTATATTCTTTGTGTTGGCCACATCAGCAATTATGTCTCCAACTTTGTTATTCTAATTTGTTTTCCCAGTATGTTATCTTTTGAGGTGGCCATGTAGGACAAACTTGTATGCTAGTTATAACTACACTCTTAAAAGCTTTGTCCATCTAGTATTTAGTCGTTGACTGCACCTTTTACAAGATATTATATTTATCTTGTATTTTATAATATAGACTTTTCTTGCATCTATTACTTTGTGAAATCACATAACTTCTTTATTTTATTTCCACTTGTCTATAATTTTCTGGTTTTTGGCCATTCAGGCATGTCATCCACCTCTAACATCGTTAAAGCTAGCATCAATGCTTGAGAAAATTGAGCCTCTGAAGGTATTGCAACTTTTTTGATGCTATTAGCATGCTCAGTCTCTCTCATTCATCAAGTGCCATCCCTTCATTAATAAAACCTGTCTAAAATGTTTGAAAATTCCAAACCTGTCTCAAGTTTCAAAAGTAATAAATAAAACCAAAACCTGCTTTATTGAAGATACATTCTGAAGGTTGGTTTTTGCGTAAGAGATATTTTATATGGAGGACAATATGATGATATAAAATTAACAAAGGTTAGCCTATTGGTTTTCCTATGAATTTGCAATACCTTATAGACTAATATTTTGATGAATATCTATATTTTATGATATGTTGTTTGTATTCATCTCTAAAATTAAGATTTTGGTTAATCTGTGAATTTGTGCTTCCTAAAGATACTGGTAATTCATAAGTATTAGAAAAATATTAGTTTTCATAAATCATGGAGTCAGTTTATTGAACATCAGTTATATGGGGTCTTACTGTGTTAATTTAATACTGGATAAAGATCACTTTTGCAGACTCAATAGTTTACCCTTCATCACTTTTTATTTTTTAATGTGAACCCTTTATTATATGTTGTCATTATCATGCAGGCACAGTCACATATCATTTCAAAGGAAATACACTCTATTGATCTTGATCCATCTTGTCCATATCAACTGGCATTCCATCTTGATGACGGGTGGTAGGTTTGGAAAGGAATCCTGTTTTGGTTCTTTTTGTTTATTTTATTATTTTCACATGTTTCATAGCACGTTGAGTTTATAATAGTTGACAATAGCTCATTATGACATTACTTATTTTAGGTCAGGTGTTTTGGATATATACAATTTTCAAGTTACACATGTTCATTGCCCTCCCCCAGCTTGGTTGTAAGTAAAGTTGAATAAATTTGAAATTGAATTGTGATTTTAATGTCCAAAGCATTAGTAACTTGCATTTGGTAACTCTAAACTTATTTCCTTTTGATTGGCTTAGAAATGATTCCAACGATTCATCGGATTTGTTAGCTTTGAGGAAACCATCATGGCTACCAACATATTCTGTGAGTATGGTCAACCATTGACCTAATTTCACTCCATATGGTTCTTATGTATGACTTGACATACACAGGTTTTACATATCAATGGTGCTGTAAAAGTTGGATTTAATAAAAACAGCATGTGATTTTGTTGTCAATCCATTCTTTAGGACCATGTATATCCTATTTTTTTTATCCGTAGCCCCTTCATTTGTGATAGTGGCAACAGTGGATTAATTAGCCAAGAAGAGAGTGGCATATTTAGCCCTGATAGACAAATTATTAAATCAAGATATCCCGGCATAAGAGAGCACTAGAACAAGTACAAAATTTTATGTTCTTTATGTACTCATCAGCTTATGGAATTGATTTCTATGATTTGCCACAAAATGAGGTATGAAATTATATATGTGACGTTCCACATAGCCTGGGTATGGGAATGTGAATGTTCTTATATGTATAAACGTACTCGTCTTGACATAACGCGTTTTAAAGCCGTGATGGCTATGAACCTATTAGAACTCTGCAGTTAAGCGTGATTATGCAAGAGTAGTACCGGGATGGGTGACCTCCTGGGAAGTCTGATTCGGGGGAGCAAAAACAGACAATATTGTGTCGTTTGGGGTGAGTCGTTACAATACAGTCTTGTTTAGAGGTTGTAATGGGTTCAAATACATAGTGACACTCCCTAAATTGCATTGCTATTCGCAAAACCTGACAAATTAAAGTTTTGTTTGTTTTATTTTACCTTATGGTGATAAATCTCCAATATGGACTACTTTGTTGTAGAATATCAAAGATTTTCTTTGTTAGACGTATGGATGGATGAGTATTCTTATGCCTTATTTAGCCCCGATTAGCAAAGGGCCAGAGAAGCTTATAAGCACTTTGTTATCTCTAGCACTGCCCCCAGCTTTGGCTCAGGTGATGAAGGTGTGGGGTGGGATTGGAGTTAGTCTTACTACAGTCTTGCTTAGCAAAAATAGTATGTCTATATTGTCTCTAGTACTCTATCTTCGCCATTGATAAAGATTTGTACAAAGCATAATGTTTTTTTTTTTTTTTTTTTTTTTTCATTTATTTATTTATTTATTTTTTTGAGGACTTGGAAAAATTTTCTTCTGTATTAGGTTACAACAACTATGTGATTTTCAGGTTATGTTTGGTACACGAAATAGTTATTTCATTAGAAAAAATGAATAGCTTTTATTAGGAATGGAAGAAAGTGGAATAGAATAACATTAGTGTTAGACTATACAATAAGGATTTGATACTTGGAATTGAGAGGAATAGCTTTTCCTCAATTTAAGGAATAGGCATTCCCTCATGGGTCATGGGAATGGCTATTCCAAGACTATTTCATTTCACATTCTTCTATTTTAAATAAAAAAAAAAAAAAAAATAAAATCAATTTTCCTAAAGGAATAGTCATTCCGTGTACCAAACATATTCTAAATAGTCATGGTCCTGTTTTAGTTAATGCACTGAACCTTGTTTTTGTATTTTTGGTGTTCAACGCTTTAGCTTGGCTCATCTGATTGATAAGCAAGAGTAAGCTGAACCAAGCTAACTGCTAGCAGTTTGCTTGATATGGAATGAGTCCACAAGTTGTCTTGAATAAAAGCATAATACATATTAAGTATGGCAGTGTATACATCGTGGTAGTCATATCTATAGGATTCTATAGAGAAGTAATTTTTCTCCCTCTGACCAAATCTCAAAGTATAATTCTACTTTGATGTCTTCTTGTGCAGACCTATGCGGTTGGATCATCATCTGATAAAGGTATTCATCTTTTGGATTTCTATCCAGACCCAACTTCTCCCAGCTATGTAGATCACAAGTAAGAACCCCTCACCATAGCAATCCTTTGTTAATTGGCTTGTGCTCGAAGGGGCTAAATTGCGATTGATGACTAATAATTTATGCCTGCCTAAGTAACAGATTTTTTATTTATTTATTTATTTTTTTGGGGGGGTGTTTTCCTCCTCAAAGGCATTTTCTATGCGGAAACATGAAGATTATCATGGCCTTTTAAATAACAACCTCCGATGCTCATGTTAATAAAATTTCTCACTTTAATAATCAGTACGACATTTCACATTATCACGATAATTCTGCCAATTAGTTTTGGCGGGAAAATATAGAGCGTCAACACTTGGAAATAGATATTGTTTTCTAAGGATGATTTTCAAGCTCTAAAAAGGATTAGTGTGTGTAGGCATGCATGTATGAACTTTCCTCCGCGTCATTTTCTTTCTATTTTAAAGTATTGCTCACTCATTTTTTGTTTGTCTTCTGAGGATGATTTTCAACGTCTTTAAAAGACTCTGTGCACGCGGGTGTGTGTGAAATTTCCTCCACTTCATTTTCTATCTGTTTTAAAGTTATAGCTTACCCATTTCTTCTTGTTCTAGTGAAAATATAGAGAGCGTTTCTGGGGTAAACCATCAAAATAAGCAAAACAGGTTCATACCCTTGTCTGAAGGTGTTACTGCATGCGCTGCTCATCCCCTCAATGGTACCATTGTGGTGGGGACAAAGGTTTGTAGTCTAGAGGATCTACTTTCATGTTCGTTCTATTATTCATATTGTTCATGTGCTGCCTCTTCTTTAAAAACAAAAAAGAAAAAGATTCCTCCTTCATGAACATATCTTCCTGTCTCTCATGTCATGATCTGCTTTTTCGATTTTGTTTTCCTCAGCTTCTTTTTGAAAAGCACTGCATCTGCATATATCATCATTACTCAAGCATGTACTTGAATGACTAGTGCAAACATGCATGCCAGAGCATTTTGCAACTTTTCATGAGTTTACAAGAATAAGCAAAATCTCAAGCAATTTTCTGCTTTTAAAATTTAAAAACAAACGTAGTATTCCGTAATGGTCACCTATACAGTTTTGGCATATTGCAGTAACTGCCTATTGGATACACCATAAAGCTTTTCATTAATTTAGCTTTTCACTATGGAAGTACATCATCATGGATATCAGTGAGTTGTAAAACCAAGTGAGGAATGTTATAAAGAGAAGTATATGTTTTTCTCTGTTGGAGAGTCTACATGGTTTGGGTGAGCTGGTTCCAGATTTTGGGCTTAGGGAGTTATGCTAATTACTGAGACAAAAAATAAAAAAACTCCAAAATGAAAGGAAAATTGTCCCTTGATGTAGGAAATTGCTTTCCACAAGATTGACCCAAACGAGTGGTGCCTCAATTATGTGTGGATAACTATGACCATCGTATTTTACACCCCATCTATGATGTTGATAAATTTTCTGACTGTCTTCCCCGTTTAACTAATGGAAGAACCTGATTTTTTATGGATGAATGATTTCAGCGCTCGTCTCTGCTCATGATTTCCCAGAGGCTCCAATCTTCCTAAGGTGGAGATTATTGTCTAAACAGTGGACAAATTGGGCTGGAGACATGTTCTATATCCTGTGACTCAAGCCATGTAATTATGTCCGTACATCGACTCTGAAGCCATCAAATTTGGAACTCCTAAATCTACACGGTAACAAAGACATACAGATTGGGAATGGAACCCTACTCGTGGCTCAATCATATAGTCTTTGAAGGCAGTCTGAATCTTTTCTCAAGTAAGCCCTTCAGCTCAAGGTGTAACGATCCATGAATATTTTGTTAATGCAATGTTCTTGCCCCGTGAGTGTTGTATGTTGTACATCTCTTCTCTGACTATGTTATTTTCAGTATTATGAGGTTGAATGGTCTTGTCATCATGTCTATCTATGTAGTGTAGTTCTTTGTATTTGAGAAGAAGAAAAAAGTAGTAATAGAAAGAATGAAATAGTGCATGCCCATTGAAGGCCAAAGTAGTAATAGAAAGAAAGAAAGAAAAAAGTATCATGAGGTTGTATGTTCAAGGATGCTTTTCATTATACTACAGGCCAAAGTAAAAGCAAATTGCCATGAACAAAATGGTTCAAAGCCCACCTATTCTCATTGGAAATCTCAAGCCATTTGAACTATTTTTTGACTACATGAGGCAAGCCAGAGCCCCTCCTTTACTGTGGTTGGCTTCATCATGAGTGTGTGATTGGCTTCATGTTTTTCATAGGCTAAAACTGAAGACTCATTGTCTTCAAAGCTGAGATCAACCATAGCACAAAAGTACTAATCTCAATCAAATAGCCATTAGCTTTTAAGCCTCCAGCACCAGATATGACAACTTGAAGTTGACCAGATTAAAAGTTTTTTTTTTCCCTCACATGGCAACTCACTGGTGGATAGACTTGAATCTCAACCTGAAATTTTTTTTGGAACTTCGAAGACCAAAATAACTGACAAAGAAACTTGTTCGTGTTATTATTGGTTGATCCATTCAAAAGACCATAGAAACTAGGGCATATACATCATTACTCAAGAATGACTTCTAAAGTATCCAACATATAAAAGAATTTAGATCTTATAACATAAAATCTAATCAAACACATCATTAGATGTATACAGAGATTTAGGTACAAAAAGTAGCCAAGATACATCCTTTACAATGATGTGGACAGAAGACTTTTGGGTGGAGTGCAATGATAATAAACATCAACCTTGTCTGGACTCGAGTATTTCTTATATACCGCCTTACATTTGCTTTCTGCAGCAGCTGAGTGGAAGCCAACCAAAAGTTTGGCACAATCCCTGTCAAAAGAGAAAAAAACACCCAACTGAAATTAATACTTGTTTATTCTTTTTCCTTTTCTAGGTAGAACTTAAATTCGTATTTCAATAAAGAGTAATGCTAGTCTTCACTCATTTATCACACCCATTTTGCACCACTTACGTGGCATGTTTTAGCAACGACATGTGAAGCCACTTAAAACACTCTATATCAGCTAGCGTGAAATATGTGAAGAATTGCATTACTCTTCAATGAACACTAAAACAGTATATAGAGGCCACAGATGTACTACAGTATGAAACACTAATTCAAAACGGGGGGAACATAATTAATCCCTATATAGGCATACTTTAATACCATGAGCACATATAGACATATATTGAGCCTACCTGTGAGAATTACGAAGGAAAAACAAATACTTACATTATCTGTTCTTCAGTGTAGCCTGAGTAGTGCTTCAGAGTTTCACTCCAAAAAGGACTCTCACCGAGAGTGCAGCGTGCAGCATAGACAGCTGCGGCGGCAATCAATGATGGGCGGTACAAAATGGTTGTTGGATAATTTACAAGACCCAGTTCAGCTAGAAAAAAGACCATATTCTCGATCTACATCAACAGAAAAACAAACATCAATTAGTTTGTGCTACTTAACCAAACTTACAAGAATTTATAAAAAAACTTAAGAATCAAAAGTAAAATATAGTACTACCTCCTGATTAGGTGGAACAGAAGCTTTGATATAACGAGCCAGAAAGACATATGGTGTAGGAACTGTTAAATACCACTCCAACTTCTCCAAAATTGATTTCTCCATGACAAGTATCTGGTCACTTGAATAAGCATCGTCTGATATGCATTCCAGGTTATAAACCTAAAATTTCCAATAAAGATGGAAAAATATAGTGAACAAGAAAGGTAAGAAAATTTCAAATTATAAGTAATCATAGAAGAATGCTAGCTAGCTACCTGTATAGAGTAACTTTCTTCATACTTGCAGGCTAAGAGTAAGGAGCCTATGCCCACCAATTGAAGTTCTCTCCTTGACACATTCTCCATAGAAAGGTACCGATCAAGTATGTTTATGGTAAGGTAGAGGGTTTCAGGCATGAGTTCAAATCTTCTGTGAACTTCAATCAACCAGTCTACGAGAATACTCCTCATCCTCACATTGATTTCTGGCTGTGATTTCATGTAATCATTTACTTGACTCTCATCCTGCATAAAGGAAAAAACGTCCAATCATTATTAGAGAGAAGGAAGGAAAATAAACTTAGAGTTAGTGATTTGAAGAGAGATTAAAGTACTTCTGTGAGCTTATAGAACTTGTAGATGTCATCGATATATTCAACCAATGCGAAAGCATCATTTACATCTCCTGCATCGATGTTCACAACCTGACCTTCTGGCTTAAATGTGACCCCACAAGCAGCCTGAGGGGAATCAAAGTTCAATACACAAAAGAGGAAGATAAAGGCAAAAATCTCTCAAACTATAAACAAAAATACGTTAAAAGAAGACAACCAATAATCTACCTTACTTCTAGCAGTGAGGATTGCAGTAAGAGTCTTAACTTCCCTTGGCGACGGCCGTTCTCTTGGCTTTCTTTCACTAACAGGTTCAACCTCTTCCTCTTCATCAGAACTAATCACAACTACAGTCTCTTGTTTGGGCTTCTCAATTGCCTTCGCATGAGCTTCAGCCACCTTCTTAGCACCGCATTTTCTCTTAATAGCTACCTCATTTTCCGCAAGTGCTATAACTGGGTTCTGCAATTATACAGAATTCAATGCATAGAGTTGGTATATTTATAATAATAAATTTCATTCACAATAGAGAAAAGTTGCCAAAGGCCATTGCCTTTTTCTTCTCTGCCTCTGCTAACAATTTTGCATGATAACCCCTGCGAGGCCAGAAAGAAAAATCAATGAGAGAGAGAGACTGATGCAGCATCTATATAACTCCACGACACTAAATAACAAAACTCTGCAACTTAACTCATAAGCAATCAAGAACACACACACAAAGTATCAACGATGGCGTCTCAAAGCAGCTATATAACTCCACGACACTAAATAACAAAAACTCTGCAACTTAACTCATAAGCAATCAAGAACACACACAAATTATCAACGATGGCGTCTCACCATCGCTTGAGAAGTCTCATCTCAAAAAAAGGCTGCTGGAAAATCTTATTAATCAATCAATACCTTCTTCTTCTTCTTTTTTGATTAATTAATCAATCAATACCTAGTTTCCTTAAAAAAGCACCCTTAAATAGGGTTCATAAAAAAGACTAACAAACTCTTTAGCCCTACATAAACTCTTGGGTCCAAGCCCATTATTGCAATAACATAAACAACTACCCGTTATCTTGCCTTAGAAAATAGGAAAATTACTTGCAAGCCAAGTAATCCTAAAATACAGCATTTATTCTATTCGTTAACCATGGTCCACCATTAGAGAGAGAGGAGTTAAACCTTGTAATGGGGCGAGTTATTCGCTTCCCGTCCGCCATACGAACGACATCTAGATTACCAATGTCTCCAAGGACTTGCCGATTTCTTTGCCCTTGTCCATTCTTCACCTTACCTCCCCCTATTACAAAATATAATTGAAAATCTTGGGATTTCAATAAGATCCATCAGATATATTCAAACAAGAAATTAGAAAGCCCCAGAAAGTGTGAAGCGTGAACCAACAAACACATTAAAACTGGAAAAAAAATAAGAAAAAGAAAAAGGAGAGATCAAAGCATATCCTGAAATGCATATTCACACACAATACAAAAGAACTGTGAAAATTTTCAACACAGAGGTTCCCCACACAATCAATCTAAGTGGACCAACAAAATCAACAAATAGAACAATTACAAAGAAAAATAGATAGTAAACTCAATCCATCCAGATTTCAATAATATAATCAAAGAAATGTAGAATCACATCCACATGAATCTCCCTGCTCACTAGAAAGGGATGTATTAGAAGGAGCCAGAACCCATAAATGTATCATCAGAAAGTGATGAGAACCACAAAGACAAAGTGGCAGGTAAAATTAAAATGAAAATCATTTGTGCGAAATCTGTGTAAATACCCTAACCCATCAAGTTGAAGAAACAAACATGTAAGAAATGGCAAAACGAAACCCTAATTGCCATTACCCAAACATTTTACTTGCAAAAGAACAATTAGAAGATTTCAACAAGATAACAAAAAGAACATATTTGACTCTCAAAATTCCGCAGTCAATCAAGAAAACCCACTTGAGATTATCTAAGAAATGATTAACAAGAACTAAACCCATTTGCAAATCCACAATTTATAACAATAAAGAAATCAAAGCTATATGTATATATACACCATCAATCAAGAAAATCCACATAGGATCATCCAAGAGAAAATGAATAAAAGTTCCCGAACGAAGATGCAATCAGAATTCAGAAGCTGTGACGAACCTCTGGGTTCTGGTGGAAGGACCGCTCTAGCTTCCATCGCTTCTTTATGATTGTCTCTCAAAATTTAAACTGGGTTTGGGATTAAACCCGTTAATCTATCGCTCTCTCTCGCTCTCTAAGTCTCTCTATTTGTGGTTTGTGAATTGTTGCTTGCTTTCTCAAGAGACTAATAGGGACGCTCAACAGCCGACGCAATTAGCCAACGGTCGTATTCTCTGTAATTTGAATTCTGACCGTTGGATCCTCCCAAGGATCCAACGGCTGAGAAGAGAGTTTGTGAAAAAGGGATGGCTGGTTTTTATTCAAGGGTCTCATGGGAGGAGAAAGCCTAAAAGAAACGAGACAGAGAAGCATTGGAACAATGAACAAGGATATTGTAGGCCAGAGTCTGGTCAAGGATCTTGTTCCTCCGTCTGGGCCTAACCTAGGCCCGTTTGATTGTTTTAGATCCAATTAATCCAACAATTGAAAATACCAACAATAACCTACAAAAAATAAAAATTAACAACAATAATAATAAAAAAAAGTTTTCTTGTAAGTGAGTCTATTAAACTTATATATATATATTAAAAAAAAAAAAAAAAGAATTATAAACTCTAAGAACAAATGTCAATTTAATCAACCAAATTATAGAACTTTTCCTCAAACCCAATTCAGAAGAAAACTTTATCCTTACAAAAATTTTATTGTGACATAAATCTAAGCCAACCATTTCTTTGTTTTTATTGATTCTACAATCATGCTTTGATACCTGATAAGATATTTTGGTTTCGGCCTAACTGTCTATTCCATTTAGAGTAATGTTATACAATACACTTTTATCTTATGCTGATGTAGCATTGTTAAACAACTCTTAGATTTTTTAGGTAAGATGAGATCCACCTATCCAAGTAAATAGGTGGGCAGCTCAAACTTTGTTTGGGCATGTGGACATGTGGACCTTATATTAGCTCTTTCATATTTGCTGTCAAATTATTAATACTTTGGACAGCAAAATTGCGAGAATCTCTATCTAATTGATATGATGGTTCAGAGTATGGTACAATTGAACTGTAATATTAGTGCAGTTGGATTTAAAACCTTGCCATGGTGGTTTAAGCCAATACTTCTTCCCAAAATTGTTATGATTGTTCTGCTGTTTTGTTTTATAATTTGACCAATAACAAGGAATCTGTCAGAGGAATGCTCCTGCATTTGCAGACATCCCTGAGTCAATGTATCAATGGAGAGATCAATCCAAGTTAATCCTGCTCTCATCCACATTTCCTCACCATGGACACACAACATTATTTGTGTCACCCTCTTTGTTTAGACTAGTGCAAGCTTTTGCTCACTCTGGCGTGTTAAAAAAACCTCCTAATCCTTTAAACAACTGCAGATTTCCATACATTTTGCAAAAACCAAAATTCCCATGTTGACTCCTCTGCTTCCTCCAAGAGCCCTTCCACACATCAACCATGCAAGCAGAAAGCTGCATTTGGGGCATGATCCATAAATATTTCTCATGGTTTCGATGAAGATCAAACCTTGATCAACTATCCTTGAATTGCTCCATAAAGAAAACAGAAGGTTACATAATTTGTAAGGTAATGTTTCAATTTTCGCAATGTCCCCACAATCTAATTTTGTGGTTTGCAATGTCTTCCTTTCGAGATTCAAAATAACAAAAATACTCTTCATAAAATAAAAATTCAGAAAAAAAGTCGTTTGTTATCATACACCAATGCACAAAGTAATATACACTAAAAAAAGAAAAAGAAAAAAAAGGCAACGATTGTAATGGTAAGCTATACACGAGAAAACGGTACTCCATGATATGATGTCCTTGCGCATAAGGATGTTAAAAACCTGAATTGCCATACCCACATCCCCGCATTTAACATACATGTTGATCAAGGCGTTTCCCACACTACCATCCTCCGTAAGATCACTTCGTGTATCAATGTAGGAGTGCACCCATTGACCCAAATTCAATGCACCAATGGAAGAACACGCTGACAATACACTGACAATAGTGACCTCATTAGGCTGAGCTTCCCCTCCTTCCACCATTTCCTGGAATACCCTCACTGCCTCTTCACAAAATCCTCTTTGTGCATAACCACCTATGACTTATCATTGTAGTCCAGGAAACCACATCTCTCTTAGGCATATTCACAAACGGGTACTTTGCGCTCTCCAACGACCCACATCTCACATAAAAATCCACCATTACATTACCCAATATAGCGTTATTGCCATCCAAATTCCTCAAGCTATATCCATGAGTGGCTTTACTGAGCTTCAGAGCTCTTAGACTAGCGCAGGCAGACAAAACACTAACAAGAGTATTAGCAATTTAGCATTAGGCTTTACATCCATGGACAAGAACTTAACAATGGCTTCTAGGGGTGGGCATCGGTTCGGTAGGCGGTTAAGTCGGTTAATTCGGTCGGTTAACCGACTTTTGTCGGAATGCAGTTGGTGAATTTATTTCGGTTAAGTCGGTTAAGCGGTTAATAAGCGGTCGGTTTAAGTCGGTTAAGCGGTTAATAGGCGGTCGGTTAAGTCGGTAAAGCGGTTGATAGGCGGTCGGTTAAGTCGGTAAAGCGGTTAATAGGTGGTCGGTTAAGTCGGTTAATATTCGATTAACATGGGTAATGAAACGACGTCGTTTTGATTTTTTTAAAGGAAAAAAATATGATCAAACGTTTCGTTCTTATTAAAACGACGTCGGTTCGGTTAATTGGTCGGAAAAGAAGGCGGTTCGGTTCGGTTACCGCTTAAAAGGCGGTTCCGTTATCGAATCGGCTTTTGGAACAAAATTTTATACCGACTACCGAACCAAAAATTAGTTGGTAGAGTCGGTAGGCGATTGATGGCGGCTCGGTTTGGTTCGGTAAGTGGTCGGTAGGCGGATAATTTGCCCACCCCTAATGGCTTCCTCTTCAAAACCGCACTTAGAAAGCCCCGAAATGATCGAAGTCCACGAAACGACATCCGGGGAAGACATTGAGTTGAAAATCCGGCAAGCGGATACGATGTCATTCCCAACAACGTAGAAATGAAGCAAGGAGTTATGGATGAAGATATCAAAACAGTGACCGGATTTTAGGACGTGGGCATGGATTTCAAGACCCTTTTGGCGCGCATGCAATAAGGTTGATGCCTTGAGGGCAGGGGTGAAGGTGTACTGGTTGTGGAAGGTTGGGCGTTGGAGCATTTGGTTGTAGAGAAGAAAGGCATTTTGTGGGGTGGCAGAGTTTGTGAGAACTCCTAACAATTGGTTTAGGGCGTAGGGTTTTGGGTTTTTAAGGAGTTGAGCATGGATTTGGTTTAGTTGCTTTGGTATGAGAGGTTTTACTGGCATGCTATGTTTTGTGCCTTATTGCTATCAATTTGATATTCATAGGGGGGTCATATAAAGGGGTAGTCTCTTTTTTTTTTTTTTTTTGAACAAAAGGGGTAGTCTCTTATTTATGGGTATATGCTGTATAGCCTATTTATGCTTCTTTGGGTATGCAAATTGGTTTAAGGCCGAGGGTTTTCTTTGGGTATAGCCTATCATGGGTATACCCAAACTTCTTTCTTTCTTTTCTTCTTCTTCTTCTTCTTTTTTTTTTTTTTTTTTTTTTTTTTAATTTTGCCTATGGGTTTCTATATGTTGATGGCAAAAACAAAAAGCAGGGCATATATACCGCAATACATACATACTGCAATATATATATATATATATATATATATATATATATATAGCCTATTAATTATTTGGAATTGCATTATTTAAAAAAAAAATTACAATTTGAAAACGCAAAAAATCTGAATTTTTAAATTGCAGACAAGATGGTGGTTTTTTGAAAATGCTCAATCTTAGTGTTAAGGAGATTGACATTTTAGTAAGTATTTTAATGAGATCATAATATAATATGTTAGGAGAGCGGCACAATAGGTAGGCCACTTAAGCCATTGTTTAAGGCTAGCTCCCAAATGGAAGAATAAAAAAAAGAGGTGGAATATTAGCTGATGAAAATTGTGATAGCATTTTGTCTCTTCCCATTTGGGAGTTTCGACACTTCATAATCTATGTATTTTTATTTTGACAATTTTATATTTTAGTTGTTCATTTCTACACGTGTGAGAGATTTAGTATCGATAATAATAAAATTAAACAAAAACTTAATTAGTAATTTTGCATCTCATAAAATATGAGTATAATGGATTTTAAAGAACACACATTATAATATAAAAAGCTTAAATAAATATTATTTAATCAATGTATAAATCTTACTTAAAATTATCACCTTAGGTCTCAAAATTTATGGAGTACTAGGTCCTCCATATTAAAATACCACTCAACTTAAAATCTTAAGCTTATATGTTTGAACACAACTATGATATATTAATTTTACGTACGCTCCAGTGACATCTTTTTAAGGTGAGGCTCAAACCTTTTTACATTAACACGGGTCTTCCTAATCTTGATTGCAATGGCAAAGACATCTAGCATGGTTGTTTCCAATCACCAAAAGATCACCTAATTTATTGATAGTGTTAAAAAATTGTGATTAAAAACCCATTATTCTGGCTATATATGTGCATGTTGTGACAATAACAAGACATTATATAGGAATCCTCTTTTCCGGGACCAGAACAACAAAAACGGGACAAAATCCAAACGCTATACGAGGACGCCAGCAAGAATAATATTAGTCTTCTGTCTTTCTACTTTAACATTTGTGTACACTTGTTATATATTAAGAATTAGTATCAGAAGGTGATAGAGACTGAGTATTTTTTTTTTTTTTGGGATAATTGTACTGTTGGTCCCTGTGGTATGTTATAATTATATTTCACTTCTTATGGTTTAAAAAGTGCATAGGAGGTCCATGTGATATGTAATAATTACGTTTTACTCCCTGGGTCGATTTTCCGTCCACCATTTTGACGGAATCTGTTAGCCCTACACGTCAGCGCCACGTGTCGCCAATAAGATGGCAACACGTGTCCATTCTTCATAAAAAATATAAATTTATTAATAAATAAATAAATAAAATTATTTTTTTTAAAAAAAATAAAGAAAACTGGCAGGCAATGGGCCTTTGGGGGTGGCCAGGCCACCCCCAGCCAATGGGGGTGGCCATGCGCCACCCCCAGAGGCCACCGGGGGTGGCGAGCGGCCACCCCCAGGCCATTGGGGGTGGCACGAGGCCACCGCAGTGGCCGGGGGTGGCCATCGGGCCACCCCTAGCCACCCCCAGGCCATTGGGGGTGGCACGAGGCCACCGCAATGGCCGGGGGTGGCCATCGGGCCACCCCTAGCCACCCCCTTGTCACCTTTTTTTCTTTTTTCCTTTTTTTTTTGGTTTTAATTTTAATTTTAATTTGTTTTTAAAAAAATAAGTATATTTATTTATTTTTTAATAAATTTATATTATTTTATTGAAAAATGATTTTTCACCACCTAAATATACAACTTTTTACCATCTTGTCTATGTGGCAAGGTGCTCCCTCACTTTATTTTATTTTTTAAAAATAAAAAAACTTTAAAGTTAATAGGGGATCATCTGCCATATAGACAAGGTGGTGAAAAGTTGTATATTTAGGTGGTGAAGAATCATATCTCTATTTTATTAAGATGGACATGTCTTATTGGCAACACGTGGAGTTGACGTGGCATTTGACGGAATCTGTTAAAATTTTTAACTGAATTTGACTATAGGGATCAATTTGTAATTATTGCATATCACATGGACCTCCCATGCACTTTTTAAACCATAGAAAATGAAAAATAATTATAGTATATCACATGGACCAATGGTGTAATTATCTGCTTCTTTTTTTTTTTCTTTTTTTTTTTTTTTTAATTCCTGTTTTATTCCTTCTGGTACAGAGAAAGAGACACCAATTAAAGCCATGCACCTTTCTTAATTTTCGTTAATCCGGCGGGGCTAGCTGTGACCGTGACTGAAAATGAAAGGGCATCATGCATATCTTAACAACCACAAATATACGTACAGTCATGTAACTATTAATTAAAATTTTCTTTTTCGGTGTTTCCAAAGTGAGAATAAGATATTAATTAAACAAAGTAACTAACTAATCATTGCAAATGGAATGATAAACTACAATTTAATATCAGTTGCCATGTATAGAATAAAAAAAAAATTGTTATTAAAGGTACGGTATTACAATTTCTTAACAAACAAATGTACGACACTTACTACGTCAGTCACTAAACAGGTAAATTTGATTATGACTAATATGGTAAGTGCATGTCACATAGACTACCACATCAATTCATAGAATTCGTGTAAAGTGTAAATTTAATTGTGGCTTATGCGCGTGGTGTCACATTTTTATGATGTTTGGAGCCTATGTAAAGTGTATCATTTTTATAACTTAGTGTCCACATTATTATGTCTATTGGGTAAAGGGGGAAAAAAGATTAAGAAAAAAAAAAGGATTAATTAGTTGGTTTTGATGGAAGTATTTGCGTAAAGTACTACTCATGATTGAAGAGATTTTGTTGATTTTGAAGCAAGTCGATCGTTCTTAAAGAAGGATTATAATAAATTAGAGTAGAACTTACATAATGGTACAAGTAATGATCCCCATGTGCCCCCAAATATATCTTATTAGTTAAGCCTATAAAAAATATATATTGGCATTTGAGTCATTTATCTTAGAAGCTAATTAATTATATGGTCATTAATGATATATATATACACCCCATCCGGATCATGAAAGGCAATGGGGGCCGGGCCAAAAGAGATGCATGCCCGCAGCACAATCATGGCAGCGATCGAGAGAGATCGAAAAGCTTTAACATGGGAGATTCTTGGCCATGGGTGAATTATATTGATGAAGAACACCTAGCTAGCTATCACTTTCGGCCATTTGATTTTATAATGATCCTCCAACTGAGCCAACACATGTTTGCTAGCTCTATATATGATGAAGACACCAGGCCCATGCCGCCCTTTAATTTGTTAATTTTTGATAACCCAGTAAAGAATTAGAGCTGGAAAAGCATATACACCCACTACAAGGTAGGGATGACGACTTGTTCGTTTGTTGATATGTGCCAGTCACTGTGCATGCAGTTAACTAATTTTATGGAAATTAAGCTCAGGAGCCTCTTACGATTCTAAGGGTTAATTAAGGATTAAACTAAATCAGTACTATTCAATAGTAGTAGGCCTTCTAGATCAGTACGTACGTCGTACGTAGTTAGACCCTCTACAATTGATATCAGATCAAACATTACGTTAGGTTCGAATCACAAATGAGATGACCCGGTGGATTTATTGGTATATATTATGTATAAGCATAATATTAAATCATTGAATATTTATAAGTGAGTAGAGTCTAAAAAAATAAAAAAACTACTAGAGTCAACAGTGGGCTGCTGTGAATGTCGGATTCAAAAGCGTGCGTGGTGAAATATTTGTTAAAGAGTTAAGGGTTTAAGCAAATTAGTTTCTAACAATCCTAAAGCTTTTAGATCAATGATTAGGCCTTAAGAGAACTTGTGAGCGGCAAATTGATCATATATTAAAACCAAGACACAAATAAAAAGTCTTGGCATAAAACTATGAATTTTGATTTTCGTTCACGAGAATTAAGGCTTCCAATATTATATCGTATAACTACATTTTCCTAACTAACTTTGCTTATTGTCAAAACAAACAAACCTAATTGTTAGGTTCTAAACCTTTCCTTGTAGATCATAGCTAGCTGGCTACCAAGTTGAATTACTTTAAGAATTGAAACTAAAACTCTTGGGCCACGTTTGCCTTAATTGCTTGTTTGATCCTTTTCTTTTTATATATATTAATAAATAATTCAAAATACAAAATATTAATAAAATATTAAAATTACTGATCTAAAAGTATTATCTAAAAAGCATTAACAAAGTAAGCGATTTTTTTTTTTTTTAATTTTTTGATGAAACAAAAACTTTTTGCATGTGGAGGTTGACAAATCTTACTAACTCTCCGGGGGTGGTTGGCTCATAAAGTTAATTTCAATAAGATAATGATTTTTCTAACACAAAGTAGTTATGGAAAACAACGAACTCCATACCAAATCCTACATGGAATTCCATTTTCATATTAAATTATAATAAAATATATTCCTATTTCTTCAAAAGCACCCTCGCTTCCTTGGAATACTCCATTTAGCTCCCAGTACTGTCGTCTTGGAACTAGCAAATGGTACGTTATGGACATTTCTGTAATTTGGGATCACGAGGGCCCGAGGGAGTTTCCATTTCCATTTGGTCCCCGTTTGGCCCACCGTGCCTCCACGCCTTACAAGATTCACTTGTTTGGTGAAAAGAGAAAGAGGTACTTCGGAAAGAAAAAGAGAGAGAAAAGAAAAAGGAAAGAGAAAGACAACTGTGTGAGAGCGTTTGGAAGGTTTTGGATATTTCTGTCACCCACATTGGGCCCTTTCGGCAACAACAGCACCCGGACAGCTACGTATCTTTGCAATTGACCATTTTGTCCTCGACACCCTGAAATGCGTACTTGTTAATGGTAAGAAAAATTGTGACTTTTAGGGGACAGTTTTTCTTTAATACAGTTTATTAAAAAAGATAACAATTTCCTCCGATTTTTTCAATCCAGTTCATAAAATTATTATGTTTTTATTTTATTTTATTTTATTTTATTTTTTTTTATGCACGTGAAAATACATATCTTTTTAGTAGTTCTATTAAAAAAATATGTGATTTTTACATGTTAATTAAAAAATTATGTACTTATTGTTATAATATAAATTAAATGATTAAATTTACATTTTCTTAACAGCTTAAGCTTTTAAGATAAGTAGTAATTTAATATTTTTCACATGTTAAGTGACACATAACGGCTTTATAAATTGAGTTTAAGAAAACTTATCCAAACCAGGTTTGATGAAATTTATGTCATGTTTTTAGACTGATATTGATTTAAAATAAATTTTGTTAGAAAATTTCTTTTAGCTAACTTTGAAGCAAAGCTTCGTTCATTCATTGGGACTCAAATCACTTTTTTTTTTTCTTTTTGGGATTAGCTTTTAAGAGTTGAAGAACTAGAAGTGCGTTGCTTTAATGTGTCCACTTACAGGTCAACTCGATCTCATCAAGAAAGGGAACATGTAAAATACAGAACAGTTAAGACATCACCAATGTTGTTGCATCAATAGGTTAAAGGTTTAACTTACCTCTTGGCAGTAGTTTAAGATTTTTACCCTTTTTTGAAGGGTAAAGGTCACCACCACGTTTGCATGGAGAACAATTGGCTGACCATGGCCACCTACAGGCACAACGTTTGTTAATGTTTTTTTAGGGAGTATTTTTTATTTTTGGTTTAAAAAAAATGTTCTATTGTGATATAAAGGTCAAATAGTTTGAGTACTGTTTTGAATTTTAAGTTGTTTATTAATGTTTTTGTTTTGAAAAAAAATAAAAATAAATAGAAATGGGTATACCGGGTCCATTAAGGTGGTCTTCGATCATATGAAGGTTTTTAATTTGCATCTACCATGCATGTTGCTTTCTTTCTGTTAAGATAAATCCAAATGCTTCTCTTTTTTTTTTTTTCCCTAGTTCACCTAACCTAAATCTAATTATTATTTGTACATACGTCTTACAAAGTATATTTAGTCATAATTTTCATCCTGGTTTATTAATAGTTTTTTAAAAAAATAAAAATAAAAATCCAAAATTTATTAACAAACGATTTAAAAAGTAAAACACTTTTGAAATGTAAACCTTACCAACAAATACTTCTTATTTTATATTACATCAAAACATTTTTTTTAAAAAAACTAAAACCAAAAATCAATTTTAAAAATCATTATCAAATCGTCACCATACATTCCCATGAACAGAGACAAAGGATTTCTTGCATTATTGGATATTTTTTTGTTCCTTTTGCTAAGACCTAACACATATATAAGTTTTTTTTTTTTGGTTCCTTTTTGCTAGGACCACACACATGTGTATATTTATGAATGATATGTTTGGATTTTATCTTCCTTAGTCTAGCCAGACAATCCAATCCGTTTCGAGTGCTGAACAACCCAAACCCAAATTGGCCTAGTAACATAATTTTTGGCGGCCGCAGAGAAATTACACTAGACTGTAAAGTATTCAATCATCTATGCTACCCAAAATGATTCAAAGTTTGATGTGTCATCAAATTTTTTAGAGAACCCACATTCGAGATGGTATGAGAGCACCACTCTCCTCCTGTCACAAGGGCAGTTGACATTTAATGTCACCTAATCCGTGATAAAGGAAGGATTATCAAGAACATTCCTTACCAAAGCCAATGATCTTGATTCATAGACGAACCGCGCGTAATTTAGTCGGAGAATGACACGTGACAACGTAATAACGTCTTTCAATTGTAAGGAACACAGTTCAATATGGGAGAGATAAGCGCTTCATTCACTCATTCGAAAAAACACTAACTTCAAAATTTGGGAAATAATGATTCTTTCCAAATTCTCAGCTGACTTAAACATTGAAGATATTCCGATCGGCTAGTCCTTGCATGCTTCTAAGCCATTATTCCCAATACTTTCAAGTCCTCAAAGACATGAAATTGGCCGTTCCATTTCAGCATCATCAATATACATGCTTGCATATAAGATTCATGTTGCACCAAAAGAAAGAGTACAAAGAATCAAAATTCAGAGCCCGGGAAAACATTGGGGGGAGGAATCAAATTATGAATTGCTAGGAAGTTACATAATGGGATCCAAAATGATGTATGTCTTATCAATGTACGTATAAAGTCACTCTTAGCAGGCAAGCAATTGCTATCATTGCTCGTGATGATAACACAAAGTTTTCTAAAGACTCTCTCAAAGCAATAATTTGGAGGATGCCACTTCAAACTGTTGGCATTGTAGCAGTGGAATATAGTGGAACAACTTATGATAGTATCCAAGTAATCATGTTGACAATCGTACCACCATTTCACGTTGGTGTTATGGTTATTTTTGGAAACTATGGGCATTTTGGTAAATTGCTTTCAAAGAGTCATGCCCACATAGAGTAAAAACTACTCTCTCTCTCTCTCTCTGTGCTTCACATGCTCACATTCTATTAATCCTTTAGAACAAAGACAAAAGCTTATTGGTTTGAGATACCTCCTCTACACATCTCTCTCTTTCTCTCTCTTGGTCTATCTACCTAGTTTCTGCCTTCTGGTTCTCCAAGATTTTGCGCCGGATATGATCTTCCTCTCTTTAAATCAAATCCAACGGTTGGATACCCACATGTTAATCCTCTTTGTTCTTTTCTGACATTGAAAAATTTCTGAACTATTCGAACACTAGATATTCTCTTCTTTGGGTTCATATGCACTGCTCTGTTCTCTCCTCTGTTAATGGCTGCTGCTGCAACTACTGTCTCTCAAATCTTTGAAAACAAGAACAGCAACAGCAGCAATACCAACCATGAAATCAGCAGGCAAGAAATCCAAGCTGCCATTGCCAAAGCTGTGGAGCTGAGAGCTCTCCATGCTGCTTTAATGCAAGGAAACAGTCCTGCCAATCTGAGATTCCCGTCTTCTTCCCCTGCTTCACACACTGCTTCTCAGTTCTCTGCTCAAGATTACCCAGTTTTCACACCGGTGAGTACAAATTTTCTTAATCTTTCTCCGTAAGTTTTGCTTTATAGCCTGTATTCTACGTGTTTATTTATTGGGTTTTTGTTTTTTTAAATTAAAGTTAAACACTTGCTTTACAGTTTGCCAATTGCCACTAATATGAATTGCTAGCTTTGGCCTGAAACATAAGTATTTTAAGTTGATGATTCTTTTAGGTTCATGACTCGAATTATATCAAAAACAACAAAGTCAATTTCACGTGTTGTAATGATGATCTCTGTTGTTCATTTATTCTTTTATTTTTTTCATGCATTAATTAATTGGATAGTGAAAGAACTGTTAGATGGGTCTCGCCCACCATAAGATCAGTTGCATTTAAAATCCAATAAATAGATAACCTCGTTATAATAAAGATTATATTCTCTATGTTCATATATATATATATGCGCGTCTTTTTTAATTTCTCTTTATGCGCTTTTGACCCGAGTTACTGTTAGGATTATTTCTGAATTTTGCCTGTAATCGAATATTAAAGGATTTTACCCATTATCTTTCATTGTTATAATCCTTCTATTGTTAACATCTTTGCAGAATTTTATGAAGACCGTTCTTTTCTACTTTTGCTTTGATTTCCAGTCTGTGTTTAAGTGGGTGTGTGTTTACCACAGATCTTTAGTGATTAAAGCTTTCATACTTGAGCCTGCATTTGACCCACAAAGAAATTCTCTATTTCAATATTTTTGAAACTTTTGTTTGTTCAACTATGGAAAAGTTTCTGAATTTGGGAAATATTGACAGAGCTATGAAGATGAACCGCTGCCAGGATATCATCAAATCCCACTAAAAGACCGAGCAGTATCAGAAAGTTGGGATGAGTATGGACTAGGAGGATATAGCAATGAAACTGTTCTATCAGATTATAAGGAGAATTCATCCTCAAGAAAGGGATTGCCTTCTGGTTTGGCCGGCTTAGAATCCCACATTTGTCCAGCTGAAGATCACAAATCTGTCACCGGTTCTTGCGCAACCCACATCACTGTCCTTCAAACATCGCCCTGGAATGACCACTTTAAGTCAAGCCGAAGAAACAGTTTGGGAGACTTCAAATCAGTATCCTCCTGCAATAGATGCAAGCCTGCAATTATAACTACCGAATCTGAGAATTTGACAAGGAACAGCAGGAATTCTAATATTATTGTTCCATTAACGGATTCTCACTCGTCCATTCAATCACAACCGAAGAATCGGGGAGTGATCTCATGGCTGTTTCCTCGATTAAAGAAGAAGCATAAGAACGAAAACTCCCCGAACCGAGCAGAATCCGAGGAAGTCTCCCAACTCTTTAAGGACTTGGGGATAATGTCAATGGAAACACTGAAGAAAGAACTGATGGAAGCAAATGAGAATAGAGACGCAGCCTTGATGGAAGTTGCTGAGATGAAATCTTCCTTGGGGGAGCTTAGACAGAAGCTGGAGTACTTGGAGACTTACTGTGAAGAGCTGAAGAGAGCTTTGAGGCAAGCCATGCCGGCAAAGGATTCCCAAATTCCTGAAAAGCTTGGAACTTTTCCTAGGAGAGGGAAATCCTTTGATGGAAATGGAGAAAATTTGATGCCTGTCAACGAGGAAGTAATGGTGGAAGGTTTCTTGCAGGTTGTATCAGAAGCAAGATTGTCAGTGAAGCAATTCTGCAAGACCCTTTTTGGCCAGATTGAAGAAACTGATAACACTCTAATGGACAGCTTAAACTTGCTTCTTCAACCATATAAACTGTCTTTGAATTCCAAATACTCAAAGGCAGTGTTATACCATTTGGAAGCTTTCATAAACCAGTCACTCTACCAAGACTTTGAGAACTGCGTCTTTCAGAAGAATGGCTCCCCAAAGCTCTTAGATCCCCAACAAGATCGCCAGGCTCAATTCTCATCTTTTGTTGCACTGAGGAACTTAAGCTGGAACGAAGTATTAAGGAAGGGGACTAAATATTACAGCGAGGAATTCAGCAAGTTCTGCGATCAGAAAATGAGCTGCATTATTACCATGCTGAATTGGACAAGACCGTGGCCTGAGCAGCTTCTCCAAGCATTCTTTGTTGCTGCCAAGTGCATATGGTTGCTGCATTTGCTTGCCTTTTCTTTCAACCCACCATTGGGGATTTTAAGGGTTGATGAGAATAGAAGCTTTGATCCTCATTACATGGAAGACATGTTCATGGAAAGGCAGAGGTCACATGGTCCTAGCCGAGTTAAGGTCATGGTAATGCCAGGGTTTTATGTTCAGGACAGGGTGTTGAGGTGTAAGGTTGTTTGTAGGTATAAATCTGCAGCTTAAGTTGTTTGGAAATTGGTTTTATGATCATTAGTCTCACCTAGAGAATTAAGGTTGTAATTATCAGATTGACATGATAATAAATGTCGAGTAATACTACTCTTCACACTTATTTATCACATTTGTGTCACACCGGTTGATATGATGTATTTTAAGTAGTTTTTTGTATCTACCAACTAAAAAAAAATCCATTTAAAACATGTTACATTGATCAATATTGTGACATGAATGATAAATAAATACGAAGAATAACATTATTCAAAAATGTTCCAATAGGTTTCATAGGTTTTCTTCATGAATGTTACAACATAATCTCACTCCTAATCCACTGCTCTTCTTCTATTGTTGTCCAGCCAACAATGGCTTCATTGTTCTCCTTTGTTGAATATTAGGTCAGTTTTATTTGTTTAAGTCAAGCTGTTAGAAGTTGAAGTGATTGATTGAAGCCTATCTTAATTACCATGACGTTTTCTATTTTGTTTTTGACTTTTCGTGCTGTTCTTGTTACTTTATGCCATAACTTTGGCAGAACATTTCCTTTCTTTGCCACGACAGGGATTCATGCTACTTCCCCATTTTTTGCAAAGAACAAATAATAAATATACGGAATCATCATGCATCCGCATTGAAATCAAACTATCAATCAATTGAAGCACATGCATAGAAAGAAAAACTGGTTAAATACATTTTAACTCCTCAAATTATTATTATTTTTTTAAATGACCTCTTAAATTATTATTGTTTGAATTTTAGGCCTCCAAATTACCACTTTTTGATTTTTTTGGCCACATTCGTCCATTTATGCAGTCAATTCTAACAGAAATTAGGTCATGTGCACGGCACGTAACCCTTTTAGCCCAAAAATCCAAAAACACTCATCTCTTAATCGTGAGAATTTCAAAGTGTAAGAAAGATATTTTCAAATTTTTGGGCTAAAAGGATCACGTGCTATGCACATAACCCAATTTCTGTTAGAAATGATAGCATAAATCGATGGATGAGGCCAACAAATCAGAAAGTGGTAGTTTGGGAGGTCAGAATCTAAGTATTGGCAGTTTAGATGGCCATCTAGAGAAAGGATGGTAGTTTGAGGGACTACAATATATTTAACCCAAAAAAAATAAAGGAAGGACTGCCACAATTTTCCTAAGTTTTTTTTTTAAAAAATAAAAATAAAAATAAAAATTACGTGAAAGTATATTAATAATAATAAAAAAAATTAAACAATAAAATTTGACAGATAAATTTAATTGTTTAATAATTAATTGCTACATGAATTTGTAAGAAATTTTTATACTTTTCAAAGTCATTAACAAGTTGGAATCGAAGGGATAGGAAATTTCCATATTCGTCACATAGACTGAAGAAATGTAGCTAGCACTAGCAGTGATAAGAGATGTTCTTTGTTATTTCATTCTAAGGGTCACAAGTCCTTTTCAATATATCCAAGGACAAGGCTAGTTCTGCTCCATCTTTTGGCAATTTTTTCTGCTCCATACTGTTAGCTTTGACTTTTGTACAGGCAAATTCATCTAAGAAATGTCATTTGTGAGATGTTATTGTGAAAATTCTGGACTAACCCACCATAATTTTCACTTTTTTATTTTTATATATATATTTTTTTCTCTTAAAAAAGAACGGGAGTGTTTTTGGCATTTTTTTTTAAAAAAAATAGTGAACTTTAAAAAAAAAAAAAAAAAAAGATTCTTAGAACAACGACATTGTAAAAATTAAAAGTTCGAAATTATGGTCGCAAAAATGCTAATTCTTCATAAGGGAGTGTAGAAAATATATGCTACGTAAAAAAACAAAAAATAAGAAAAAGATTAATAACCCGGGCTGGGCTGGGCTGGTCTGGGCTGCGATTTTCAACTAGCTCTAGCCCGGGCTACTGCCAGCACTATGTATTTTATTTCCTGATGCTGTCCTGGCCCAAATCCAGTCTGGCCCAGTCACGGAATTCCCTTCTTCTAATCAATTTCATTGAGACCCAAAAGAAAACCCATCCATCACTGCCTTCTTCAGTATTCAGAATCCATTAAGTGTTTCCTTCTAGAACATCCACTCACACAAGGCTCTTGTATCCATAGGAGGTATCTCGCCTTCTTTTTTTTGTTTTTTTTTTTTTTTCTTTTTTTTTTTTTTTTTTTTTATTTCTTCCCTCACATTTTAATGGAATAATGCTAAAAATTATATTTTTATTTATTAATATCTTATTTTGATGACGTGTTAGTATTAATCGGTCTTTTGAGTTTTTTATTTTTTATTTTTCTTATTATTTTAATAAGTGCTGATTGACATTGCAATGTCATCTAGGTGTGATAGTGATGATATAAAAATGTGGTTTTTAGCTTTACTCATTTTCATATTGAGATATGATTGAGACTTAAAAAAAATAAATGGGAAAACTGCTAAATTAATCGATGCGGTTTGAAGTTGTGACAAATAACCTTTTGGGGTTTTAAAAGTGACAAATACCTCGATGTAATATGTATGTGTAACAAGTAACTCTCTCTGTGCAAATTTCAACTATTTTTTCTTTTTTAAGAGGAAGATGTCGAATGATTTTTTTGAGAGGAGGGCGACCAAAAATATGGTTGAAACCAGGTTGGGGGCTACAAAAGATTCAGAATACTTATGATTAGAGTCATTGGACCACCACAAAGCCCAGTTGGCTTGTTTCATTGATTAAGCATAAAAAGATTAGTACTGTCATGGGCTGTTGGGCCTGTGGACCAGTATCCAGTCCATCAATTAACCTACCAACCTTGGAACCTCAAAACAACTCCACATTGAATCCATTGTTAAGCTGCGTCCATAACTGTTCTCATCATTATTAGCAGGAAAAATTTCATTTATAATCCTTAATTTTCATCATTTTTGCAAAAAGGTATACAAGCTTTAAAAAATGTTAATTTATGGTATCCATCTTTCATTTTTTTTTTTCCCTAAAAAAATAAGGGGTTTTTTGAAAATTTTGACAGGATTTAACAGGAAATTCTAACGGATAGTTGAAATTGAAAAAAAAATTGAAAGATGAATATCCTAAATTGACACTTTTTAAAGTTTAAGAACATTTTTGTAAAAATTATAAAAGATCAAGAGTTATAAGTGGAATTCTCACTTTTCAACATAAGGCAACACGCATAATGCACGTGATGCCATGATGGGAATTGTGAGATGTAGGGAATTTATTTGCAGCCGAGAAATCTCCAATAAAAGTATAATACGTAGCACACGGTTATGGAAAAAAAAAAAAAATTCATTATAAAGAGCAGCAAACATTACGTAAAATGGGACTTTCATCTGCTTTCTTCCGAACTTATTTTACTTTTTTTTTGATTCATATGACTTAAACATCAAAGTTATTTCCTATCAACCCGCCATAACAAATTCTTTTGTTAATTTTGTTTCTTCTTGCATGCACTTCCAACTGTCTTAGCGCGCGATCAATTGTATTAAAAAGTACCAACTTTTTTTAAACTACAAGTACTTTCCCATAATAACAAAAGAAATGGAAGACAACTTGGGAAGCATTGTCTTATATATATATATATATTTCCTTTCAAGCGTATTTAAGCTTTTTATGGATTTTTTTTATTATTATTATTTTATTTCCTTTCACAATTTAATGCCAAGATGATCGAGATTGGCTGCAATTTAATGAACCCAATTCGTGAATAAGAAAAGGTCATCGCTCGATGAGATTAACTAGCTTGTCTGAACTAGCGTTTAAAATAATCTAAAATTTATTCAGAGAAGTAAATCTCACGTGAGCTCACTCTCAATTATGCTCCGTTTGTTTCGGAGTAAATTGATTTTTAAAAAATAATTTCGGTATTTTACGATGTTTGATAGGGGCGAAAATAATGGTTAACGAAAATCATTTTCAGTTTGACCGTAAAAGCTTCTTTAATTTTTGAAAAACGTAAAATACGTAAATCGTTTTCCGAAATTAAACTCTTCGTCCTTGCACGCACGTTTAATATTTGATTGTCGGAATCCAGCAATAGTCGGTAGCCAGAATCTAGGCGGTGCTGGAATCCGGCAACATCTGACCACCGTCGCAAGATGCCGGCGGACCAGATTTCAATTGAAACTGGCCTGAATCCGGCCATGGTCAGAAGCCGGCCGAATATGGCCAAAATGGCTCGGATCCAGCCAAACATGCTCGCCGGAATCCGGCAACGGCGACCGGACGTTGCCGGATTCCGACGACAATTGCATTTTCGCCTCCCATAATTTTTTCGTGCGAACCAAATGCTGGAAAATATTTTTGAAAAAATCATTTTTTTTTTAAAATAATTTCGTCGAAAATATTTTACAACGGAAACTATTTTACGTCGAAACAAACGAAACATTAATTAAAATTTAAACAATGAACCATGGCCTTGTTTGGCAATGGCCATAACAGGACATAATATTGCTATACATTATTTCTTACTTATTTTCACATTTTCTTAAAATAATCAATATCAAAACACTTTAATTTTTTTTACTTTTATATCACATCAATAATTTTTTATTATTATTTAAATAAAAAAATTCACTACCATACATATTTTTTTTCAATTTTTTATACAAATCATTTTTACTTTATATTACATGTATCATTTGTATGGAATATGGCTCCATTAAGTGCGACACCTCATATTCCATACTTCGCAAAGGAGAAGACAAAAAGACCTGTGGCCTGACATGACTAGAGTGTCATTGTTTAGGAATTCGTGTGTTAGAATATATTTAGAATATAACTTAATATTATTGGTGTTGTTTGGTAAGTATCGTTGAGTTTTTTTTTTTTTTTTTTTTTTTTTTTTTTTTTTTTTTTTAAGTAAAAGGTGATTAATATGATATAAAGTAAAAAAAAAAAAAATTGAATAAAAAAAATAAAAGAATTTTGTATTTTAGTAGATTAATTTTATTAGAATAGTAATAAAAAATTATTAATGTGATATAAAAAGTGAAAAAGGTTAAAATATTTTAAAGTTAATTTACTTTTAAGAAAAGTGAAAATAAAGTAAAGAAATTATCCATAAAAGTTAGTGAATTTTGTACTTTTTTTTTTTTTTTTTTTTTTAGTATTATTCCAAACTCATGTTGCTTTTCAAACAAAGTCATTGATTTATATTTTTTTAAAAGTTGATTTGTATATTTTTTTTTTTTTATATAAGTCGATTTAGGTTTGTTTGTATAAATCAACTTATTCAATTATAAATAGAGACTTATATATCGTAAATAATTAAGTTATTAAGCACAATATAACCTTTTTAAACTTTACTCTTTTAGCGTAAAACATAACCGAAGCGCATAAATTTTCTATTTCTTTCTCTTTTTGACTGTTGATTTATTTCACTTGTATTTTATTTTAAATTTGTATACGAATCCCAAGAATGTAGATTGCGGGAGACACATGATGTTTCCTTGATAAAGTTGTCCATTATAGAAAATGCGGCTCCGAGGGCCCGACAAGAAGACTAATTAGAAAGTCTCCTGTCACAAATTTTTGTTATTTTAAGGGATTGTGACAATATATTACGGCATTGTTCAGCAAACCACAATTAACATCAAAATATTTTATTTTATTTTTTATATTATATTAATAATTTTTTTTTATTATTATTCAAATAAAAAAATCATTAAAATATAATCATTATTTTTTTTCACTTTCCTCTATAACTTTTTTTTTTTTTTTTATATCACATTTATCACTTTTTACTAACTTTAAAATTAACAACTCACTATCCTGTTTTGCACAGTACTTTACCAAACAAGGCCATTATATTCCATTTAACAATTGAAAGTTAATTGTTAGTTTAATAAGCCGACCACTTGACACTTGAAATGAAAATGATTAAGGGCAGCTTAAATTATATAACGAATTACTTAATTGGTAAATAAAAAAAGAAATTGATATGCTTGGTCAAATTTGAAATGAAACCAAAACTCCTTCTAGTAAGCATATATTACTTCCTATCTTTACATATTTTCTCAGCACATGCACGATTTTGAAGAAATGAGTTACCCTTGAAGTCTTGGTTATGATTAGAAAAAAGAAAAAAATCAGGATTAATTACAGTTTTTCTTCCTGACTTACCACCCCATTTACACTTATACTTGCAAACTACAATTCATTGCAATCTGCTCCCCCAAACTATAACTTTGTTATAAATAAGTTCCTGATTCAAATTTGAACATTAAAATTGAGGAAATCCGTTACATATGAGTAGCATGTGACATTGAAGCATTTTTTAGTGACAAATTTACCATGAATTAAAATGTTTCACCGTATACAATTCCGTAAAAGAAAATAAAAATGCAAAGGTAGACGCGTGGTCACTCGTGGATGTGAGGGGTGACTGCTTGGTCACCCTATATTGCGGATATATGGGGTGTTAAGGATGTAGGGGATGACCGGTCATCTCCTTGTTGTGGAAGCATGTGACAGATGCACAACCACTCTCTAGTTGTCTTATACAGAGAGTAGTCAAACAATCATTCCCTATTGTGGATGCAAGGTCGAAATGATACGTTTAAGATGAGAGCTGGACATTTTTTGAAGTTCTTACCTTGAAAATGGGGGTATTTCAATTTTCATGAACCAACATAATATTACATAAAACTCATGCTAGGTAATTTGGTCTTGTTACACAACCAAAATGGGGGCATTTTTGAAAAAGTAAATGGGCAAGTGTCACGTGTCCGTGACTTATTTTTCATCCATAATTGAGGCTCCTAACAATGTGGTAGTTTGGAGGAGTGAATTGCATGGAGTCATACGTTAGGTTATAAATATGGGGGGTAGTTCCAAGGGAAAAACTGTGAAAACTTAAAGACAAAAGTACTTTCCCTCCATAAACGATCAGGGGGACCATGTGAGCCCTCCGTCCCAATTTATTAGTCATCTCCGACCCTACCATCAAGGGAAAAGGATCCTTATTTAATGGACGAGGCATGGTGGACACATTTTTTTTTTTTTTTTTTTTTTAAAGTTATTATTAAATTTGTGGAGTTTATATGTAAGATAATAGCATCACAAATTTAATGATAATTTTAAAAATATCTTTTTTAAGGTGATTTTCTTTCGGGTTCATATGTGAAATAAAAGCATTTTCAACATCTTTTTTATAGCCTATTTTCCTTTTTTAGATAAAGAATAAATGTTAGTAAAATTACAAAAATTCACCCGCGGGAAATACCCTCTCAGTTCTTATTTGTACAAAATATTTTTTCTCTGTCTTTTCTCTCTTATTTCTCATCTCTGTCTTTTATGGTAATTGTGTTGAAATTTTGTAAAAAATGTGAGAGTAAGTAAGAACATATATTTATAAAAAAAAAAAATATTTTATTAATATAAATAAAGATAAAAAAAAAAAGAAGTTATTATAGATTATATTTAAATTGATAAAAAAAAAATTTATAAAAAAGAGGAAAATGAATACTCGAATACTAGCCTCACAAATTCAAAGGATTTTGAAAAGTGAGTAAGAAGATTAAAGGAATCATTTCCGTCGATGGAAGAGAAACCCTTTCAGCTAGAAAGTAGCCGGTGAAAAGGACAACCTTAGAAAAATGTTGATGGCATCTACTTTGCCTTCTTTTTTTTTTTTTTTTTGAGGAATAAGTCTACGTTGCCTTTTTGACTGTGCAATCAACCACATAAACATCCTGTCTGGTTGGAGCAGCCATTCTGGGTCCAGAAATAAAGCTCAAACTGGTATTCCTACCGCAGAGATTCCTGAGAGCAATATGGCACAGAGAAAGGAAAACATAGTGATTTTCCCATTCATGGCGCAAGGCCATATTATCCCTTTCCTAGCCTTGGCCATCCAAATACAGCAAAGAAAGAAGTACACCATAACGTTTGTCAACACCCCGCTCAACATCAAGAAGCTCAGCTCCTCCCTCCCTCCAAACTCCTCCATTCGCCTCGTCGAGATCCCCTTCTGCAGCTCCGACCACGGCCTCCCACCCGACACCGAGAACACCGACGCCATTCCCTACCACCTCGTCATTCGCCTCCTCGAAGCCTCTACTTCTCTCAGACCATCGTTCAAGAAACTCATCCAAGACATAACCGAAGAGCAAAACGGCCAACGCCCTCTCTGCATTATCGCCGACATATTCTTTGGATGGACCGCTAGCGTGGCTAAAGAGCTTAACGTTTTCCATGCAATCTTCAGCGGGGCAAGTGGGTACGGCTTGGGGTGTTACTATTCTCTCTGGATGAACCTGCCTCACAGGAAGTTCAATTCAAATGAGTTTTCGTTGCCTGATTTCCCAGAAGCTTCGAGCATTCATATTACACAGCTGGCAACAAATATACTTGAGGCTGATGGTGCAGATGCTTGGTCGATCTATCAGAAGGAGAATCTTTCTGGGTGGCTGAAGTCTGATGGGATTTTGTTTAACACTCTGGAGGAGCTTGACGATATTGGATTGTTGTACTTTAGGCGTAAGCTTGGCCGGCCTGCTTGGCCGATAGGGCCGGTTCTTTTACCTATGGAAAGCCGAGCTCGTGTTGGTAAAGGAGGCATTAGTCCGGATCGGCGTTGCATTGAATGGCTGAGTGCAAAACCAGTGAATTCTGTCCTATTCGTGTCTTTTGGGTCAATGAATACGATCTCTGCCTCACAAATGATGAACTTGGCCATGGGCTTGGAGGCCAGTGGCAAGAATTTTATCTGGGTTGTTAGGCCACCAATTGGGTTTGACATAAACTCGGAATTCAGAGCGAAAGAATGGTTGCCAGAAGGATTCGAAGAGAGGATCAAGGATTCAAGAAGAGGGTTTCTAGTGTACAATTGGGCACCCCAGGTGGAAATTTTGAGCCACAAGTCTCTTTCTGCATTTTTAACCCATTGTGGGTGGAATTCAGTGCTCGAAGCTCTCAGTCATGGCGTGCCTATGATTGGATGGCCGATGGCAGCCGAGCAATTCTTCAACGTCAAGTTTCTGGAGGAAAAGGTGGGAGTTTGTGTGGAGATCGCTAGGGGGAAGAGCTGTGAGGTTCGATATGAAGATGTAGTTGCCAAAATAGAGTTGGTGATGAATGAGACACAGGTGGGGAAGGACATGAGAAGGAAAGCTTGTCAAGTGATGGAGATGATTAAGACTGCCATGACAGAGGAGGAAGGTGGCAAAGGGTCTTCTGTCAAAGCCATGGATGACTTTTTTAGTGCTGCAATGTCAACGAGGGAGAAGCGTGAAAGCAGGGGAAAGAAGATTGGTGCTTGATTCAAGCAGAAAGAATTTGGAAGAATAACTTGGCGAATAAAACTTGAGCAAAGCGACTTCATTGTTGCAAATCAAGTTCCATCTTTCTCCCCGGAGAAAAAGGAAGAGGATTGAAAACAGGGGTGGAAGAAGCAACGCCATCTGTGTATGTGTCGGCAATGTAGCTAATTGCAGTGTGAGGTTCAATTTTTACCCCGATATTTCAAGTTATTCACACTCATTTAACTGCATATTGCCATAATTAGTAAATTCTGCTGCATTTTATTTATCCAAACTCCAAGGACCAAAGCTCAATGCAAAGTCATTGAAGTTAGTGTCCAAGAATTGACCCAATTTAACAGAACTTTTTGGATTTCCCTTCATCATAAATTCATAATCCATATGGAGGCCGCCGGATTCGGTGGTCACCCATGATAAAAACCATACTTCTTCCCGAGGCCGCAAGAATCAAGATTCGGTGGTCGTGACCATTTTTAAAATTTCTGTACACCCCACATCTCACTCATTTAAGTGTTTTAATTTTTTTGAACAAATAAAATAATAAATAAAAAAAATAAAGACATGCATATATGGGTGGGGCACTTACTCGTGGAGACGAAAAAGCGCTCCGTTTCAAACTTTTAGCATGATTAATGCTTATACGGAAAAAAGTTTAAAAAGTTTAGAACTTTTTTTCCTGAGCTGCCCCTGCCTTTTGACTTTTTAACTCTTCTTTTTTGTCTTCTGCGTTTTTTTTTGGTCTTAAGTTTAGGCTTGAATAATTGTTTGAATAAAAAAAAATAAAGAGAAAAAAAAGGGCTTGAATAATAGTTACCAGGCCAACTATTTATCTGTTGGGTAAATTTAACAAATTTTTGAAAAGGTGATAATTATGGTAATATATTGAAAAAAAACGCATGATTTGAGAACAATTTTTTTTTTTTTTTTTTTGTTATGCTTATGGCTAATGCAAAATATAAATTACATTTAGATGATAGTTAATTAAATTATTTATGAATTTTGTTAGTTATTTTTTTTTAATATTTGTAATCAATTTTTTTTTTTTTTTTAGAAACTATTTTAATCTTGCGATTCTTGCCCCCCTTGAGTCGATGTTCTGGCTCCGCCACTGATGTAGAATGTACACCCCCGGCATTTCCCTTTTAAAAATTTGGTTGGGGTGGTCGGTCAGCTAGAAGAGATTAGACAATTTCCTTTTTTAGCTTACAATACAGCACTACCACGTCGTATTGCCTAACGCTAAGCTAGCCATACATGTATTACTGCCGAGGAGTGATTTTCAAAACTCTCACATTGTGCGGGGCTCATCATGTAAATCCGCTGAAATAGAAATCACTTTGTTCAATTCAAGTTTTATTAACCTAAGTTATTCTTCCAAAATTCTCTCCTTGAATCAAGATGGCAGTGTCTTATCTACCTTTATTAATCAAAAATAAAAATTCAATGAGGAATTAGCACTACCACATCAATTCAATAAAATAAAGACAAAATAGAAATGTAATATTTAGCATCACTCTTTTTAAATATGTGATGTTGCAAGTATTCTCTTGAGTTGCTAAGGAAAAATAAAAAAAAAATGTATTCTCGAGTAATTTTTTTTTACTTTTATTTTTAAAAAATAAGAGATAAAAAAAATAAGCATTTCTATGTTGATCATTACAACACTTTGGAACAAATATGAGGGCAATGTTACATCCTTAAGAGGAATATTATGACACTTTTTCTTAACCAAAAATAGGATAAAAAATAAAGGTGTCATGTCACTTTGAGTTGTAAAGTAAGTTTTTAATGATTCGAGCTGCTCACAAAGAGGTTCGCATTCGGCTTCGATTAGCTCAACTCAAGATCAATTCATCTATTAAACAAGTAAAAATTGAATAAATTATTAGGTTTATTTATTAAATGAGCCGAACTTGTATAAACTCGGCTCAATTCATATAAGCTCGTATAACTTTATTTTTATTAATTTTAAATATTATTTTTAACTTTATAATGAAAAAATCTTAGGTATTTAAAAATATTAATAAAAAAAAATTGAATTCTCTTAGTAATGTAGTATATATACCTATTGTAATTATAAGTCTTGATATAGATATATGTGTCTATAAATGAGTGGGTTTGTGTGTATATGTGTGTAATAATGATTCCCTTATAACCCTCACACAACTCCCTATCATATTTTGTGTGGGACTCACGTACAGGGGCCAAGAGGGGTCAAATGCCCCCTTCAACCCCCAAAAATTTTCCCTACCTTGGTAGAAAAGCTTATAGATACCCTGATTGCCCACCCTCAAACACTCATCAAGGGCAATCGACATTAATTAGCCACTCGGCATCCCACTTATAGGCAAATGAATTAGGCGGCGCCCCCTTTTTCTTTTTTCTTTTTTCTCTGCAAATTTTCAGCTTTCAGGCATTTAGGTTAAACGAGGGGAAGATGATGACCCTTAATTATTTCTTTAAACGCATCGTTTCATTTAGTTTTGTTGTTATACTAGTTATGGATCTGGCTTTAGTTTTAAACTACAACACATTTGATGTAGAAAAATAGAAGGCCAATATTAATTTTCCCAAAACACTGTCTGATGCTGACGTGGAAGAAAACATCCGTTTGGACGCCTGTTTTGCTTCAAGCAGGTGGAACAACAATAAAAAGGACCCTACACGAACATCTCTTTTCTGCAAATGTGAAAGAGATGTGATAAGTGAAAGTGATAAATAATATATTTTATTCAGCAAACGTAAATGAAATGTGATATAAGTGAAAGTAATAGGTAGCATATTTTATTCAGCATTTAAGTAGAAAAAGCCAAGAACCGCCATGGATGCTATGGAACCAAGAACTGCTTAAACTTTAAGACGCAGAGATTAGATCCACCATGGAGGAAAGTTGCTCGTAACAGAAAATGGAGTGACTGGGAAGTGCCGGTGGAGAGGGATTTTTGGTTAATGGTGGGGCTGAAAACCCACCGAGAGTTCCCGGTGATTCAAGCTTATCTTTGTATTTAACGGTTTCTTGTTCCGCTTGAGAGGACTCTTCAAGCAATCTTCAGATCCGAACATGCCGAAAACAAGATCCGCTTGGGAGGACTCCATTCTCCGGCCAATTTGAAGAGTCCGCTGCCACCGAGAACTCTTTAGATTTGAACATGCCGGAAACCTTCGACTTGGCTGGAGATTGCTTTGAATCGCACGGCATGTTTGGGACGGTGGCGCGTTCTCCTTCGCTGATTTCGGCTTCTTGGATGGCCTCAGCTTGAAACGGGAAATAGGAAGATGTTTCAAACGGCGTCAAGTTTGATTGTTTTATTTTGAAAAAAGTACATATAACCCCCTCAAACTACCATTCAATTGTCAATGTACCCCCTAAACTACCAATTGTGTTTATGTACCCCCTTAAACTACCAAAAAATGTCAATGTCCCCCCTAAGACCAATAAAAAGACAAAAATGACCCTAATTTTTTTTGAATAAGACAAAAATGTCCTCATAAATTCAAAAAATTAAAACTAAAACTAAAAAACTTAAAAAAAAATAATAAAAAACTAAAAAAAAATTATTTAAAAAAAATAAAAATAAAAAACGAAAAAAATAAAAATAAAAAAAAGAACAAATTTTTTATTCTTTAAAAAAAAAAAAAAAAGCAAACAAAAAATAACGGAAATTTATTTTTTTTAAAAAAATAAATAAATAAAACAAATGAAAAAAAGAAAAACCAGTTTTTATTAAATTAAAAAACAAAAAAGAACAATTTTTTTAAAGAAAAAAAAACAAAAAAACAAAAAATAACTGATTTTTTTTTAAAAAATAAAAATAAAACAAATGAAAAAAAAACCAGTTTTTATTAAATTAAAAAAACGAAAAAGAACAATTTTTTTTTAAAAAAAAAAAAAGAAAAAAACGAAAAAAAAACTGAAATTATTTTTAAAAAATTAAAAACAGTTTTAATTTTTTATTATTTTTTTGGAATAAAATTTTGTTATTTTCTATTTTTTTAATAATTTTTTTTAGTTTTTATTTTATTTTAATAATTTTATGAAGGACATTTTTGTCATTAGGGGGACATTGACATTTTTTGGTAGTTTAAGGGGGGACATTGATACAATTGGTAGTTTGGAGGGTACATTGATAATGAGGTGGTAGTTTGAGGGGGTTATGTGTACTTTTCCCTTTTATTTTTGAGTTTTGTTTATAAGTGAAACGGCAGTGTTTTGAGAAAATAAATTTTGACCCTCTATTTTTCTACGGCAGATGTGGTGTAATTTTTAAACTACAGCACCACCGAAGCCGGATCCGTTATACCAAATGCACGTTTAAATTCAAATGCATCGTTTAAATAAATTGCTTTGGCAGTGTGAGACTCCAAACACCTCGTTTAAATAAGAGTGGCGTTAGACTTTTTTTTTTTTTTTTTTTTTTTTTTTGAACAGAGTTAACCTTCATTAAAAAAAATCCCAAAGGGCCAAATTACAGTGAATAGAAAGACTTCCTAAAACATTAAGCTAGAAACTGACTTGGATGCAGTTACCAAACAAATACAAAGGATTACAGGACAACAATAAAGAACCTCTTTACAATAAAGCTCACTAAAAAAAACTAAGAAAGGGGAGATCTAAGCTAAAAAACCATAAAAAACCAGCAATCTTTGAATATGCAACAAGTAATTTGCGAGATATAACCTAAAAAGGCAAAAAACAAGACAATAATAAAACCCAACAATCAGAGGTCCGGTCAGGGGAGGGGAGGGGAGCTACCTTCAAGAAAACGCCGGATCCACCAAAAGATGCCACCGGCCGAGGTGGGGGGAAGACGGGGAGGTGGCGCGTGGCCTCCATGCGCCAGAACAGATTTTGGAGCGTGCGTGCCATGCGCCGATGTGCCGGGGTCGGTTGGGGGCACGCCGGCCAGCGGAAGACTCGGAGGAGTCTGGCGAACCCAATGGTGAGGTCCGTGTTGTGAGATAATGGGGAGAAAAGTGTAGATCTAGATTCAAAGATTTCGACTTAACAACCCTATCAAAAATCACACAAAATACGATCAAAAAATGGGACCACCGGTGAGCTCAGTATTGGGAAGGGAGGAGGAGTGGCGTTAGACTTGATTTTGGTTTGAAAGTCACCAAACCGACTTTGGCCAAAGCAAAAGGTTGGCCATTTCCAGATATGGCATCTGTTAAGTTTGGTTGGCGCTTTTTATATTAATATATGTACCATGTCCATGTTTATCTATTTAAGGTATTGATGAAAAAAGAAAACCTAAAATATATAATTTCTCTGTTTTGAAAATTTTAAGAGCAAAAAAATCATTCATATTTTTTTTTGACAATCTCTCTGTTTTGAAAAATTTTAGGTACCTAATCAAACTTATATATTGATTAATATTTTATATTTATATTACTCTTTTAAATTAATTATTTATGAGTATATATAGTTTTTGTTAGTTGTTACCTATTTTAATTATATGAAATATATAATTATAGTTATCTGATATTATAGAGAACAACAATTATTTTATTGAGCTTCAATAAAATTCTAAACAAGCTCATGAGTTATGACGAGATAGATTTAGCAAATCTGTTGGTGGATCTTTGTTTAAATTTTAAAGATAATTAAATTTTGTTGAATTGCTTATTTATTTCGTTAGACGTAAATAATCTTTAACATTTTTAATTAATTTTTATTTTTTAATGTTGATCCCCTTGAACCAAAATCCAGGCTCATGCATGAGAGACACAATGTGTGAGGGTTATATGGAAGGGGTTGTGTGAGAATCACTTCCCTTTGTAATAATATAGTCTGGATGTGTTTTTTTTTTTTTTTTTTTTTACTCATTTAGCTGCATCTAAGTGACTTTTACTACATTTTTCTGTGTCCTGTCCAAAGTTCCACCCAAAGTCATGGCTGAAAAACCCCATCCTTCTCCCCAGGGCTCTGGCTTTCTACCTGCCCACACAATATCTTGTGCTTTTTTTACTAGATCTAGGGCTTACCTTGCTCTCTCACCAGATTAAGATTGGACCAGACATAAACCTAATTAGATGATGACATGATCCCATTAGTTTTTTTTTTATCCATTTTTTATTAGGATAAAATATACCATATCAAATATGATGTATTTGTTTATTTATCTTTGATTGGTAAATTGTACCATTATCTATCTAATCCGTGAGAATTGAGAAGGCAGCACTAGACACCCTGTTGTTTTGAGTTTGGCCCTCTGATTCCTCCTTCCCTCCCACTAACTCAAAAGAACCGACCACCAAGAGACCCTTCCAAAAGAACCAGAAGCATCAAGTGTTTCTTCAAGACTCGAGACTCTTTGCAAGCTAGGGCAAGACTCTTCCAAAAGAACCAGCAAGAGTCTCTTCAACACTAGATTCTATGCAAGTTTTAGGGCCAAGGTTTTTGTTGTATGACAAAATTCCGATACCTCCAATACAATCTTTTAAGACTCGACTATCATAGAACTAATCTGAGGGTTTGGATCCAAATTAGATATGTATTTTTCTTTTTGGAAGCTATACAACTAGAGGTAGCTCTCTCCTATATCCCTCAAAACTCTCTCTGTTTGATTTTAGATGGAATATATAATTGATTATTGGGAAAATTGCTAAATTCGTCCTTGTGGTTTGAAGTTGCGACGAATAGCTCTTGAAATATATTAATAATATAAAATATAATAAAAAAAGAAAAGATTAGATTATATAAAAAGAAAAAAAATTAGAAATTTATCTAAAAGAATTTCTTTATACATACTTGTTCACGAAATACTACCTCAAAAAATTAATGACTTGAATCCTAGATTTTAAAAAGGGATCGAACAATCCTGGGCTTAGATTAAAAAGAAAAAGAAAAGAAAAAGTCAATGTCTTTAGATAAGTTGATAGAATCTATTAATATATTACATCAACACCAATCATATCGTAACATATATCACTTATAATAAAAATAAAAAATAAATAAATAATTTTGAAAAAAAAAAAAAAAAAAAAACAATCTATTTGGCTAACAGGAATGGCTTGATCACCCTCTACTTTCTTTTTCAATGTTTTTTTAAATATTTAAATATTTATTTTTTTATTATAAGTAACACGTGTCACAATATAATTGGTGATGATATAACACATTAACAAATTTCGTCTACTTTTCTAATGGCGGTAATCTAGTATTTATTATTATTATTTTTACATCAGAGAGTAACCACAAGGACCAATTCAGCAATTTTCCCTTGATTATAATTGGATTAAATCTAAAATTTTATTTACGTTATATTTTATATAAGTAACTAACCATCTAGTAAAAAGTACAAAATAATTACATTTGTAATATAAATTATAAAATATAATCGGATTCAAACACAATCCTTTCAATCTCGCATCCAAGAAGTTGACAGCCTCTCCTGCTAATAAAGACATTTTTAAACAACAACCCTAATCAGTAATCAGGACACGTTTTGATTTTCGCAGTCGCTCCACCAAAAGCTAACTGAAAAACTTCTAGTTAAAGATCGCACGTAGTGCCACCACTTGGGCGGTATATAAAGCATCTCACCTTCCTCTAAAATGCAGTCTTGAAATTCCAAGTCATGCACCTTTGGAAACCTTCTCTCGTCTATGTTGTCTAGATCAACCTTCAACCAAAATTATCACCAATTAAACCCAAAAGGATAAGTTTAAATATCCATATAATGCATATCTATGCTACAGGACATGAAGATATGAGCATGAATATGCAACACTTCCTACGTATGTGCTTGCTTGCAGTTTAATGGAAGCCTTGCACAGAATAACTTAACTGCTAGCATGTGCAAGTGTACTCATGCTATTATAATTAAAAAAAAAAAAAAAAAAAGAAGAAGCAGTAATTCATCCCACAAGTATGTGCCCGCCGCGCAAGCGCATGTGAGAGAGAAGGCAAGATTGAATCAAAAGAAATTAAATTCATGACACATGCAGAGTTTGATTGCTTTTTAAGAGTGTTTGGCACCGCCATTTCACGGACTAAAAGTACGATTTTTGATCAAATTGCAGAAAATGTATCGTTTGTGTGTTTTTAAAAAATTACAATTTAAAAACATAGAAAAATATGCGTTTTCAAATTGCAAGCAAGTAGGTGCGTTTTCAAAAATGCAAGATTTTAAAGGTTAAATTGTGATTCTAAAGGTCAAACTACGATTTTACTAAATTGTATTGAAATGCAACTATAGAACATGTATTTGCACTTAAATGATAAAGCAAAGTCGAGCAGAAAGTTCATTCAGTCCAGATAGAGTTCAAGCATGGAGCTACCTGGCTTGAATTTTTAAGCATGGTTTCAGTGTATGGGTAAAGTTCCTCTGACAACGAAGAAGGATAAAGCCTTATATACTTTTTGCCAGCTACCTGAGAATAAAGAGGCGAAGCTAATATAAGTATATGCTCAATAGTTTTATTAACAATAACAAAAAACAAAGACACATGCACGAACATCTAATGAACTATGTGTGATTGTGTGTCCCAGTTGGTTTTTCACCTTATAAAGGGTAAAAGGCAAAATGTCTGGCATCAAATACATGAAAGTTTGGGCACTGTCCATTTTAAGAAATTCAAGTCGATCACAAAGTCATACTAAGATGCATGAAATTCTCGCTTAAGATCAAACTACAGAAACTGGAATTGCTGATGTCAGAAGAACGTAGTTATGATGTACTAAAAGCATTTACAAATCTACATATTTCAACTATATAGCAAATAGCAAGAAGTGAGTGATTTTTAAGTAATATGTCACTTCTAGGAGAAGGATGAAACGTCAGGACGGTGATCAGGCTAGAAGAAGAGAAGATAGAAGCTAATTTCAAGGGCAAAAATAATTGGAGAGAAATGAAACAGCCGCTTGATGGTATGTATCGATGAACAAACTCCAAATGGCAGCTTCATTTTGCATTTTACTCGATGCATCATACATCTGAAATACCTGCGCTAGTATGTTATGATGTGGATCATGGTGCAATGGTGTTACAGTCCCAGCTGGACCGAACCAGGCATTAAGAGACCTCAGCTCCCCACCTCCAGCAAAACAATAGTCAGGAATACAAATGTCCTTCCGTAGCTCACTTATCTGCCATTAAAATAGTAATACCATTGTTTAAAAGGTAGCAACTTTTACTTTTACTATCATGTATCATACAACCATGACATAGCACCCATAAAGACAGACATAAATACCTGATCAAACAATGGATGCTGAGCAAGATATGTACGGTCAGCAGAAGAACAGTCATTGGCCTCAATCCTCGCAAGAAACTGGGAAAATGTGATAAGCTCTTGCTTCCACTCTGGGCATAAATAGTTTTTGCCAACCTGAAAAAAAAATTTAAACTTTACCGTTTTTCGGTTCTTAAATAAAATAAAGAAAACCAATCAAGCATTAAATAGTTTCTGTAAGCTGGTTAACTGCATCATCTTATTTCTACAAAAATACTCAAATCCATGAGTGATGTGATATTCAACAGTAAGGATAATTAAGAGCACCTACTTCCACCATCTAATGGTAATTGGAGGGAAAGCTGACTATAGGTAGCTGGGATTTTGCTATAACTAGTATTTAAGATGATATTTAGTAAGAACTACTCAAAATGATGCTACAAAAGGTTTTCAACGTAGACCACTCCATTCTGCCACCTACCCAAAAAAGAGAATAAAGAGAAAAGAAAGAGGGGAAAAAAAATATTAAGTAGAGAGTGCATGTGCCTTGCCCAAAGAATTGAGACCCATAACAAGATCCTCCTCAATGAAGTCCATTCTATGATGATTCTAGTTACCCCCACCCAAAACCCTTCCATTTCCTCCTTTTTCTTCTTGGTAGTGGTGGGATGGCAGAAAACTTGGCAGGTAACTTTTGGCAATGATAAAGACAATGAATTGATCACCATATGTTCAGATACTTATTTGTGACAATAAGAGGCCATGTGTTGATGTGTCAGAAAACTCCCCAATCAACGAATCACTAATAAAGTTGACCAAAATCAAACTAAATAATCACAATGGATTGGGAGGAACTTATTTGTGATTGGTACAATAAGAGGCATATACATCATCAATAATAATGCATTAGTGTAAAAAAAATAATCTGGAGCAGATTAGGGCGTTTGCAGTAGACAATATATTAGTCTACTGTTGCTATTTTGGGGAAAAGGATATGGACCAACATAAGGCAGTCATGGTGATCTAATAGACTGTATTCAATACGTATCAAAATTAATCACCTCAACTGGGACTGTGCGGTCTCCAGCAACCCTTCTTAGGTAATCCATGTCATTCCACTTTGTCCTGGCTGGCCAATGAGCCATAGAGTCACTAATAATAACTGGAGAACCTGATATGAAATATTCACGAAGGAATCCCTCCAAAGATATAGCAGGGATCTTTAACACAATTTTTAAAGACAGCGACTTGACAGGTAAAGAACGAAGCACCTGCAAAGTTCAAAAGCTGTACATTGAATATTAAATGAGCTTAAAAATCTCTCTTCACTTGTGCTATGTGATATGCTAATAACCAACTGATAACCAGATACAAGTAGATAATATAAGGAGGGCTGTTCAACATAGTAAAGTGATGAAAGGAAAAGAAAAGAAAACATTCGCTACATCTCATCTCCTATCTCATCAGTCTGAACCACTTTCAATACAAATCGCTCTCGGCAAAAGGTTGTTCTACATTTTCAAGAAATGCTCTCTCTCTCTCTCTACACTTGTGTTTACGGGTTTTCAAAAGTAAACCCAACTAAAAATTATCTCACTAATAGAAAAGAAAAATTGAAATAATAATAGAAGTCCTAAAATATCTAAAACTATTAAAAATTGAAGTTTCACCACAAGTCACTAGTGAGATTTACCCCATGTATGTCATATACAATTAATATATCTAAATATGAATCTAATGAAGTCAATCGAACTCAGATCCTGATCTCAATGCAGATCCATGCCTTTTATTTTATTAGTTGTCGAATCCATGTTTGAGTTAAAGAACTTGAAAGAAAATAATAAAGACTTGATGTGTGGTTTTAGGCCCATTACTTGGTAAAGCTAGTAGTAAAGTAGTAATTTGCTATCAAGAGTAAAAGAGATGAAGGTAAATTTTGTCCCATAAAAATGGTAGTTCGTTTAAATACATGCAAGTCTCATCTTCAAGGTCTTAGATTTTGGTTCGTACCCACCCCGTGTGGAGAATTGTAGATTTCTTAGATTCCATTTGCTTCAATGTAAAAAACAGTGATAACCCGTTTACTTTTCCGCTAACTAATCCTACTTGATGTGAAACACCTCATTTTGTATAAATACACAATGCCAAAAATTCAAGTGAAAAATATGATGGTTCTTTCCTTTCCACATCTGTGCATAATATCTACACATAGAAAAATCAGAAATTTCAACAATTTACAATCATTTTGTCCCCAAGAAAATAGTTAAAACAAACTGGCTTCTGTATGGAAAAAAACTACAATTAGTGACACCAAGCCTGTCCATTTTATTAATTAGAACAACGTACCATCTAAGGGCTTACACATTATGTTCATATTATAATTTGATAAAACCCAAAGCTTAATACGAAAATGATCATGTAGCACACTGATTCTACATAGTAAATGCAACCAATTCCACCAGTCACCATTCCCCCCCTAACTAAACAAATTTAATACCCCATATATAACAAAATCAGCTCTAAAGAAATTCAATACCCCAAAAGTTCCTTTTTGGTGAATCTTTCAACATTGTTTTACACATGGACATAGCATAAATGAACCAGATTGGAAACTTCTAGATTCCCTACTTCACATAAAATTCTAACAATAAGCTTTAGATTAAAAGATTGAGATTTTGTCAACTAAACGTTTACCTCCTTTAAAATGATAGCTTTTATCTTCATTCAAAATATCTTAAAACAAAACGCTGTTCAAAAGCAATGTTTAGAATTTTGAGAACAGTTAATACTGAGACAGCAAAATCTGAACCATTTAATTTAAAACTACTGACTAAAATTTGAAGTGCTAAGTAAGTACAATAAAATTGGCATAAATTTTCCAACTGAAAAATAAAAAAGAAATCCTAAAAATCCAAACTTTCACCATTGTTGCTCCAATCAATAACAGAGAATTACAAAATCACAAACATAACCTAAAACAAAATAAAAATTAAAAAAAGACGAACCTCACCTCCGCCTCATCAAGCTCCACTTGGCGAAGAACATCACCCTCGGCGCGTGGCTCGGAAACTCTAGAGGTGTCCCCGGCCAGAGCCGAGACCTTCTGGACTGCGGAGTCGAGGTCCTTCCGGAGGAGCGTGCCGCCCATGATCAAGCCCATATCCAAGACCCTAAGGGCCTCGCTAAGCTCACCCTTGAAGAAATGGAGCCTGGCCACGTGGAGGCACGCCATGGAGTAGGCGTCGCGCCAGACCGGATCCACCGAGTGCCACGGCCCGGAGTGAAGCTGCTCCCACGCAATCTCAAGCGCCGCCTCCGCCGCTCGTGGGTCTCCCGCGGCCGCCAGCGTGGCCATGCTGACATAGGCGTACCCGCCGTGCTCCGTAATCGCGTGGAGGAGCGTGGGGCACTCCGAATCCAGCGCTGGCGTCTCGAAGTGCTCCGACGAAGACGACGACATTGAGGTCACGGCGAGTACGGTTTATGTGATTAGATATAAAGTGGGAGCGAGTGATAAGAAAGCGTGCAAGGGAGGCTCGGAGCCGGAGGGACAGATTTTTAATGAGATATTTTCGCTTTTTGAGATGCACTTTTACGAGAGATATTTCCCACGGGGATGCACTTTTTCTAGATCTTTCTTCTTTCTTCTTTCTTCTTTTGTTAATGTTTACAAGGTACTACTAGAGATATTTCATAATTCTTTATTTATAAAAAACCAAAGCCATACACATTCAAATCAATCTCATATATTCCCTACACATTAAGTATATTCTTCTCTTTTTTTTCTTTTTTTTTTTTTCTTTTTTCAATGAGAAATCTCAAAGGGGCACTTAGGAGGATTGATGAATTGTTTGTAGTGTATTTTGACTAGATATTCTTTATCTTTGGTTTGATGATCTGTTTTGATGTGTCATATACTCTCTTTTTTTTTTAAATAAAAAATAAAAATTGAGGGCAAATGTGTAGTTTCTTAAGGAAAAATGGTTGAAATTTATAAATTATTTGTCATGTATCCGTACCAGTTTACCACATTGAGTGATTTGCTACTTTTTAAAGGGTCAACCTCAATAACCAATTTAGCAATTATTTTCCTTAATTAAAATTGGTTGACAAATGTAATATCAAGCATTGCTTCCCCCCCTCTGACGCTATTAAGGGTCAATTTTGATGCGGTTGTTAAGCCATATTTTTACTGCAGTACTTTTGGTGCGTTGGGGAATTGAATTTTTTGCCAAACACACCATTAGTGTTGAAGAAATAAACATTCTCTCTGCTTTTACTAAATGTCTTCCTCCTGGAAGCATTCCCACAAACTTTACGCCCATCTCTTCTATCCATATTAGTGATGAGAGAAACAACAATACTCAAACTTCTTCTTTGTGTGAATCTATAAGAAAATTACAAAATAGAGCAATATATATGCAAAAATATATATCCAAACATTACAAGCACAAGACACTATTTTTAAGTGGAAAACCTTCTCGGTGTGAGAAGAAAAAACCACTGGATCACTCAAACAATTCCATTATCAACAATTACGGGAATACATGAGTCTTCTCTAGTCTCAACTAGAGGCTTATAATTGCAACTATCTTCAAGAAATACAATTTCTTGGCTCAAATCAACTTCTACAAGAATAAAAGAAATATCTCACCAAGAAGAAGGCTACTGTTTACGGGCTGAAAAACGACCACCGGATGCTTAGAATCCAATCTTCACTGTTCACAATGAAGATTCACGTGTCATGAACATCCACACAAAATTTCAGCTCAATCGGACCACAAGCGCACGTTGATCGGGGCAGTTGATCAAATTTGGACAGAAATTTCAGAAACTGGCGACAACTTCTTTTCTTTTATTTCTTGTATTTTCCTGTTGCTTTCTTACCTCTTTGCTACAGTAAAGGGTAGGGTTATTAACCCTCTTTGGGCCTCTCTACCCAGGGGCTAAAATAAAACAACTTTTGGGCCATCCTCACTTAGAATGGAAACCCAACCCAACAAATCTCCCCCTTCCCGACTAGGTGGAGGGATTCGTCATCCCGGTGATCGAGCAACAAATCTCAAGTTTCTCCCTTGCTAAAGCCTTAGTTAACATATCGGAGCCATTATCATCGATGTGAATTATCTCAAGTGCTAGCAACTTGTCATTAAGAGTATCTCTTATCCAATAGTACCTCACATCGATGTGTTTCGATCTTGAATGAAATGAAGAATGCTTAGCAAGGTGAATAGTACTCTGGTTATCACAAAACAACACATATTGTTGTTGCTTGAAACCAAGCTCTTGCAAAAGCTTTTTCGTCCATAGCAACTCTTTACAAGCTTTCGTTGCTGCAATCAACTCTGCTTCAGTTGTAGAAAGTGCAATACATTTTTGTAACCTCGACTGCTAAGAAACAGCCCCTCTTGAGAAAGTGATCAAATAACCCAAAGTAGACTTACGGGTATCCACATCTCCAGCCATATCAGAATCTGTGTAGCCAACCAACATTGGTTTGCCACTCCCAAAGCTAAGACTCAACTTGGAAATGCCTCACAGATATCTCATAATCCACTTTACAGCATTCCAATGTTCTCTTCTCGGATTTGGAAGAAACTGGCTAACAACACTAACTGCATGGGCTATGTCTGGCCTCATACAAATGATTGCATACATCAAGCTTCCCACTGCTGAGGCATATGGAATTCTTTCCATATCTTCATTCTCTTCATTTGTTGAAAGGTTTTGCTTTGTACTCAATTTAAGGTGTGTAGTAAGAGGAGAGTTAACCACTTTAGCCTTATTCATGTTGAACATCTTAAACACTTTCTCAATGTATTGCTCATGTGATATAAACAACTTCTTGTCTTTTCTGCATCTATAAATGTGAACCCCAAGAATCTGCTTTGCTGGCCCCAAGTCTTTCATTGCAAATGACTTACTTAACTGCTTCTTCAACCTGTCAATTCTGGAAGAATTCAAGCCAACAATTAACATGTTATCAACATAAAGCAATAGAATAATAAAATCACCATTAGAGAATTTCTGCACAAAAACACAATGGTCAGAAGTAGTCTTCCTATAGCCTTGCTCTTCCATAACAGACTCAAACTTTTTATATCACTGCCTGGGTGCCTGCTTCAAACCATAAAGGCTTTTCTTAAGCCGACACACATAGTCTTATTTCCCTTTCACCCTGAAACCCTCTAGTTGTTCCATATATATCTCCTCCTCCAAATCACCATGAAGGAAGTCAGTTTTCACATCCATTTGTTCAATCTTCAAGTCTACGCTAGCGGCTAAACCAAGAACCACACGAACGGATGACATCTTCACAACAAGAGAGAAAATCTCATCAAAGTCAATACCTTTTCTCTGTCTGAATCCCTTGACAACCAGTCTAGCTTTGTACCGTGGCTGTAAAGTGTGTTCTTGTTGCTTCACCCTGTAAATCCACCTGTTCGTCAAAGCTCTCTTGCCCTTAGGCAACTTCACCAACTCAAAAGTGTGATTGTCATGTAATGACTGCATCTCATCTTGCATAGCATCAACCCACTCTGACTTATGTTCATCTTCCATGGCTTCTGCATAATACTCAGGCTCTCCCCCGTCAGTTAGTAACACGAACTCATCTACAAAATACTGAGTGGAAGGATGTCGGTCTCTGGTAGAGGAACATCTGACGGTATCTCTAGTACTAGAAACTGATCATGAGTCTCATCCTGTGAGGGAACATCAATATCAACTGGACTCTGCTGGTCATTTTGAAAATCATGTTCATCTTACTGGTCATTTTGAACATCATGTTCAACCTGTGCTAGCAATTCTGTCGAATGAGCTGGATCCAAGTCAATCAAACCATCACTGCATTGAGGCACTACTTTTTTTGTCTTCTCAATATCATGTATGATTTAGTCTTCCATAAACACTACATCTCGGCTTCTCACAAGTTTCTTCTCAACTGGATCATACAACCTGTAGCCAAACTCATCTAGGCCATAGCCTAGGAAGATACATTGTTGAGTCTTTACATATAGCTTAGACCTCTCATCTTTGGGAATATGCACAAATGCCTTACATTCAAAGACACGCAAATGATCATAAGAAACATCTTTGCCGGTCCAAACCTTGTCTGATACATCAAACTGAGGAGGAACACATGGTGTGAGATTAAGAACATGTACTGATGTACTCAAAGCCTCCCCCCAAAAGGAGTTTGACAATTGTGATTGTGAAAGCAAGCACCTCACTCTCTCAACCAGTGTTATGTTCATGCTCTCAGCTATACCATTTAAATGAGAAGTCTTCGGAGGAGTCCTTTGATGCCGAATACCCTGTTGCTTGCAATATTGATAAAAAAAGACCCAAATACTCTCCCCCATTATCTGTTCTGATGCATTTCAACTTCTTCACAGTTTGTCTCTCAGTTGAAGGCTGAAACTACTTAAACACATCCAATACTTGATCTTTTGTTTTCAATGTATATACTCATACCTTCCTTGAATGATCATCTATGAAGGTGACAAAGTAAAGGCAGCCACCAAGTGTTTTAGTCTTCATAGGGCCACAAACATCTGAATTTACAAGATCAAGTATACTTGGCTTTCTTGTAGAAGGGGAACTCTTGAAAGCGACTCTGTTTTGCTTCCCTGCCAAACAATGTGTGTACTTTTTCAAATTTGCACTCCTCATCCCAGATAGAAGATTCTTCTTGGCCAATATTGCCAAGTCTTTCTCACTTATGTGAGCAAGTCTCTTGTGCCACAGCTCTACAGAAGACCCATCATCCATTGCATTAATATTTTCTTTGGAGAGGTTTGCCTGCAGCATGTACAAGGTAGAAAACTTCTGGGCTCGAGCAACAATCATAGCACCTCTAGTGAGCTTCCACTGACCATTACGAAAGATGTTGCAATACCCATCATCATCAAGTTTACCTACAGAAATCGAGTTCAAACGAATGTCAGGAATATGCTTCACATCTCTAAGAATTAACTTCATGCCATTACTCATCTCCAAGCACACATCTCCAATGCCAACAACTTTGGCCACGTCATTATTGCCCATCTTCACTGTCTCAAAGTCACCTGCTGTATAGAACGTGAAGAGATCACGTTGAGATGTAACATGAGTTGAGGCACTACTATCAATCACCCAGCTGGTCTTATAGCATGCAAGATTAATGACTTCATCATCATAAATAGTGAAGACGTCTCCGGCAGTAGTGGTGGCAACTCGGTCATCATTCTTTGTCTCCTTTCCTTTCTCTTTGTTCTCTCTCTCTTCAACTGTTTGCAATGTTTCTTTACGTGGCCTTTCATGCCACAATGTTTCTTTAGCAAACCTGTTGGACTTGTTTATGCGTTTATCTCTATTCTTTGGACCTTTGCTCTTACTCCTCCCAATTTTCTCTGTAACCAAAACTTCTGACTGTGAAGAGGTTCCTTGTGATTTTCTTCTCATATCTTCATTCAATACACTATTTTTAACCATATCCATATTGATTACACCATTTGGAGCTGAGTTAATAATGACATTCTAAATGTCTCCCAAGAGTCCGACAAAGTACCAAGTAAACACAAACCTTGAACCCCATCATCAAACTTGATACCCATCTCAGCCAATTGATTAATAATTCTCTGGAATGTGTTCAAGTGATCTGTTGAGGGAGTTTCATCTTGGTATCTCAAATACATCAGCTGCTTCATCAGAAATATTTTATTATTTCCGGTCTTGCGAGCATACAACTCCTCAAGTTTTTGCCAAAGCATGCGTGCATATGTCTCACCATCAACATGATTCAAAACATTATCATCTACCCATTGCCTAATATATCCACAAACTTGTCTATGCATCAAAGTCCATTCTTCATCAGATTTATTTTTTGGCTTCTCAGAAGCAAACACAGGTAAATGATTTTTTTTCACATAGAGTAGGTCTTCCATCTTGCCTTTCCATATGTGATAATTTGACCCATTCAAAGACACCATTCTACTTAGATTAGCCTCCATTATTCAACACAAGATATTCAACAAAATAATAACTTGGCTTTGATACCACTTTGATGGGAGAAACAACAATACTCAAACTCCCTCTTTGTGTGAATCTACAAGGTCAGAAACTACAAAATAAAGCAATATATATGCAAAAATATATATCCAAACACCACAAGCACAAGACACACAATTTTTAAGTGGAAAACCTTCTCGGTGTGAGAAGGAAAAACCATTGGGTCACTCAAACAATTCCACTATCAATAATTACGGGAATACATGAGTCTTCTCTAGTCTCAACTAGAGGCATACAATAGCAATTATCTTCAAGAAATACAATTTCTTGGCTCAAATCAACTTCTACAAGAATAAAAGAAAGATCTCACAAAAAAGAAGGCTACTATTCATGGGCTGAAAAATGACCACCGGATACTCATAATCCAATCTCCACCATTCACAATGAAGATTCACATGTCATGAACATCCACACAAAATTTCAGCTCAATCGGACCACAAACGCTCGTTGATAGGAGTGGTTGATCAAATCTGGACAGAAATTCCAGAAATTGGCGGCAGCTTCTTTTCTTTCTTGTATTTTCCTGTTGCTCTCTTACCTCTTTGCTACAGTAAAGGGTAGGGTTATTAACCCTCTTTGGGCCTCTCTACCCATGGACTAAAATAAAACAACTTTTGGGCCATCCTCACTTAGAAGGGAAACCCAACCCAACAATTAGGAGTGAAAAAGATCTCCTCTATATATAGCTCCCCTCATTTCTTGTATTGTTTAGAAAAAAATAAAAAATAAATAAGAAAGTGATTAGTAGACTGTTTAGGTTCATTGGTGGTTGTTACAATTGGATTGAGATCCGCGCTAGGTGTAATATATTTTATCAAAACTGTTTCTTTAAAATGGACAGTCCAGATTGTGACAACAAATTAAAAAAGAAAAAAAAAATGGTGTGGCTAAGCTTTAATGAAGGTGTTGTTTGTAGTTGGATGAGCTTTCTACCAAGTTTTAGTTAAGGCGTTTGTTTGTTTTTGTTTTTTGTTTTTTTTTTTTTTTCATATTTTTCCTTAGATTGAAAAATGTTTGGGGATAATATAGATAAGATGAGAAACTCCATATTTCACTCTCTCCGTATGCTTGTGATGGCTCTGTTCTATTGTGTGTTGTCTTTACAGCTTAGGTTGATTCCCACCGGCCCCCCTAGTCCTCTTCTAGGGTTTCCTTTATTCGGAAACTATTAGGAGTGAGAGTTTTGAGTCTCTTTCCATTTCAATACGACTGTGAGTTTTAGTCCCCGAGTCTTTAATGGTTTATGGGCCTTGTTTTTGTTTGCAATCTTAGGTTTTCACTGATACGTCGGGATGGAGGAATTAGTGGAATGTATGGGCGATAGGATGAAGCTAACGGAGGGTGAAAGGAAAGGGATAACAATCACAGAAGTTGATATTGCAGATTTACGGGAAAGGAGTGAACGCTGTCTGTTGGGTAGATTGATGTCAGATTGGCGTGTTTAGAAAGAATCTTTCAGGGCACTAATGAACAGGCTTTGGAAGACTCTAGAAGTGGTGGCTTTTAAGGAATTACATGATAATCTGTGGTTGCTAGAGTTTTCCAACATGGCTAATAAACAACGTGTCAATGAGGGTCGTCCATGGCTTTTTGACCGAAGCGTGTTGGTCCTAAGGGAGCTTAATGAAAATATACCACCGTTTCAAATGGATTTTTCCAAAGCCCTCTTTTGGATAAAGGTACATGAAATGCCTTTAACGTGCATGAATCGGGAAGTAGGGCTTTGGATAGGCCAATCCATAGGCATTGTGGACGATGTAAATGTTACTGGTGATGAAGTTGGGTGGGGTAGGTGCTTAAGGATAAGAGTTTATATTAATCTGACCAAGCCGCTTGAAAGGGGTCGTGCCCTTATTATAAATGGCAAATTGCTCTGGGTGTCATTCATATATGAAAAACTTCCACAGTTTTGTTATTATTGTGGGAGAATATATCATGCAAACAAGCCATGCACGAGCAAAACTAGTTATAGAATCAATGATGATGATTCATCGGCTAAATCTTGGGAGGCTTGGTTAAGAGCATATGATCTACGGTACATGAGGGAAGTTTTACCAAAAGCTTGTCTAGCAGAGTATAGAACAAGAAAGCAGTTTAATGGCACTCAGGAAACTGTGGTCATTGGCAGTGAGATGGAAGGACATTTTTCGGCTACATTCACAACCTGTTTGATTACGCAAAGTAAGGCAGAAATGGGGTAGAGGAAATTGGATGATTCATCTGACAAAAATTTAGAAGGAGGAGCAGGAAAGTCGAGTGCACAGTACATGGATGATTACATGGAAAGTGAAGATGATCAGGGTGGGACAATTAGCATTAATGTGGAAGATTCTGTAGGAGATTTGAAAGAGACAAATGGGGCTGATCATAGGAAAAAGGACAAGGATTAGAGCGCGAGGCAACAGACCCTGGTGGAAACTGAGAATTTTGGTCAAACCCAGTCGAAGACCTAGGTGTGATGAAAAAGACTAATTGCATAGAGCCAAGTGTTGAAGATTCTATAATAAATGTGGGGGATTACTTGGTCGCGAAGCTGCATGAAACAAAGCAAGAAGTTGAAAACGTGGCATGCAAGGAGACATGTAATATTAACGTGGCTATTGTAAATAATGGGTCCCAGGAGGAGGTGGCTTTTATCCCACTAAGCAATACAGGAAATGGAGTATTTTCTACTGTTTTTGACCTATCCATTCCTAAGTACGGGCATTCTATTACCCATGAGGCTTTACAGGTTTCTAATGAGGAGGCTACGAAGGTTCCGAGAAAAGTTTGTACGTGGATGAGGAAAGCCAATGAGAACACGGCTGGTAGTATCCATGGAATTGAAAGGAAAAGGAAATTTGAAGATGTGGGATGGATGCTTTCTGATAACCAGGAGGCTCAGACCAAGAAAAGCAAAGATAGGGGGGAGTTTCTACTCAATTGGCAATGGCGGTGGCTGATCTTCAGCCCCGCCCGCCACAATGAGTCTCTTATGTTGGAACTGTCGAGGGCTTGGGAACCATTGAATAGTTCGGGATCTTCACCAAATGGTGCAAGAAAAGAAACCCAATCTTGTTTTCCTCATATAAACTATGTGTAAGCAAAAACAAATGGAGAAGATTAGAAGCCAGTTGGGCTTTGAGGGACTTTTTGTGGTAGAACCGGTTGGAAGGAGCGGGGGTCTTGCTCTACTTTGGAAAGAAAAAAAATTTCTGGAAATTTTTAATTACTCTCGCCATCATATCAATGCTATTATTCGTGATGAAGATGGTAGTTCAGGATGGAAATTTACGGAATTCTATAGAAATCCTGATATTGCTAGGAGAAGTGAATCCTGGGATTTATTAAGGCATTTAAAATCGTTCCAACCCTCAGCATGGCTCTGTGTGGGTGATTTTAATGAAACTATAGAGCAATCGAAGAAAGGATCAACTCTAAGACATAATTCCCAGATGAACAATTTCAGGATGGCTTTAGAAGACTGTGATCTAAGTGATTTGGGGTTCACTGGGCCTTGGTATACATGGTACAATAACAAAAGTGATGGGAATTTTACACAGGAGGGACTTGATCGAGAGGTAGCAAATAGAGATTGGTGTTCATGATTCCAACATTTGGATGCTTTTGTCTTGGCAGTCCGCGCTTCTGACCATAACCCGATTCTCATTTCATACAGTGAACTACCTTATGAACCCCTCACTTATCGTCGTGGCTTTAAGTTTGAAGCTTATTCGTAGTTGGACCCTGAGAGTTATGACATCATTAAAGCAGCATGGGGACAAGAAATGATCAAAGAAAGCCGAATGAAGGATGTTCAATCCCGTTTATTAGCTTGCCAAAAGGCTCTTACTCGTTGGAGTAAACAAAAGTTTGGGAAAGATGCAGAGTTGTTAAAGCAGAAAAGTAAGAGTTTACTTGATTTATAAAGAAGCAACCGATCAGACAAGGTAGACTCTATTAAGCACCTGCAGAAAGATATTGATGAAATTTTGGAAAGAGAAGATGTAAGGTGGAAATAAAGAGCAAAACAGAACTGGTATCGCCAAGGAGACCGTAATACTTAATTTTCCCATACATGGACCAACTATTGTAGGAAAATTAACGGCATTTGTTCTATCACAAATGCTCAAGGAAGGACATGGAGACGTAATAAAGAGGTATGTCGGGATTTCATTGATTATTATAAAGATATGTTTAGCTCTAACACATCAACAGATTTTTCCCAATGTTTGGAACATGTGGAGCTTTGTGTTTCGGCGGAAATGAACTCTAATTTACTGTGGCCATTCAAGGAAGAGGAGGGTTGTCTGGCTCTTTCCCAAATGCATCCTTTAAAATCTACAGGTCTAGACGGGTTTTTTCCGAAAGGCATGGAGTACTCTGGGACGAGAAGTTACATAAGCAATTCTATCTTTCCTCAATGGAGTGCCGTTTGATGCAACTGTTAATACTACCAATATTTGCTTTATCCCTAAGGTTACCTCTCCGGAGACAGTCAAGGATTATCGACTCATTAGTCTTTGTAATGTGGTATACAAGCTGATCTTTAAGGTGCTGGCTAATAGGTTGAAAATTGTTTTGCCTCATATCATCTCCTCCCGAACAAAGTGCGTTTATTCTGGGTCGGTTGATAACAGATAATATCATTGTGGCCTTTGAAACTCTCCATACTATGGAAACTCGGCTTAAAGGTAGAGATGGTTGTATGGCTATTAAAATCGACATGAGTAAGGCGTATGACCGTTTGGAGTGGGATTTTTTGGAGGCTATGATGCAGAAACTTGGTTTTGCTGATAGTTAGATTCGACTTCTAATGAGTTGTGTCCGCTTGGTTACTTATGCTCTACTCATCAATGGCCAACCCCATGGCCATATCATTCCCACTAGAGGTATCCACCAAGGAGATCCCTATTCCCCTTATTTTTTCATTATTTGTACTAAGGCATTGACTAATATGTTAAATCATTCTGCTAGGATGAGGAAGATTTCTGGTGTTCCTATTTCTCGAGGTGGAACAAAGATTAATCATCTTCTCTTCGCTGATGATAGCCTTTTATTTGGGCATGCTAATATCCAAGAATGAAGGTAAATTAAAAATATTTTGGATATCTATGAAAGGGCATTTGGTCAGAAAGTTAACCTTAAGAAGACCTCTCTTTTCTTCAATAGAAACACAAGGGAGGAGGATCGGGTTTCTATTTTGCAAGAAACAGGGCTTAATCTTACTCATCAGTATGAGGCATATTTGGGGTTACCGGCTCTTGTTGGTCGTTCCAGAATTTCTACTTTCAACCATATTAAGAGCTAGATTTGGAGCCTAATGAATGGATGGAAAGAAAAATTCTTATCTCATGCAGGTAAGGAGATCCTTATAAAAGCAGTTTTACAGGCTATTCCAACTTATACCATGAGTGTTTAAACTTCCATTAACTCTTTGCCGTGAAATCAACTTATTGATGAGCAAATTCTGGTGGGGGCATATGGAAAATACTGATCGAATGGCGTGGATGCCTTGGAAGACCTTGGCAGAAGCAAGAATTCAGGGGGCTTGGGATATCGAGATTTGGAGAGTTTTAATAACGCTATTCTTGCTAAGGCAAGGATGGTGTTTACTACAAAATCTCGACTTGCTAGCAACTCGGGTCCTAAAGGAAAAATATTTTCTGGTGAAGCCCTTTTTGGAGGCTTCGATTAATTGGTTCCAGACCGTCTTATATTTGGTGTAGCATATGGAAGGCAAAACCCCTGCTCCAAGAAGGCTTGATTTGGAAGGTGGGAGATGGAACAAAAATTAAAATTTGGGGAGTCGTTGGATTTTTTCTCCCTATTCCAATACTATTCAGTCACCAGTGAATATTTTAAACAAAGATGCCAAAGTGACTGAAATTATTGATCAACATAGTAGATGGTGGAACATACCTCTTATTGAGCAAATCTTTCCAGTTGATGTTGTGGAGAAAATCTGTAGCTTAGCAATAAGCCCTCGTGTAGCACAGGACAAGCAGGTCTGGGCATATACTGCCAACGGGCTCTTCATTGTGCGAAGTGCTTACTATTTGGAGCTTGACCGAAAGGCTAGATTGAATAGCAGTAGTTCTATTAGTCTCCACCAAAGTCCTATCTGGAAGACAATTTGGAAGTTGCACGTTCCTCGAGTGGTTCATCTTTTCCTTTGGAGGGCTTGCAATGATATCCTTCCTACAAAGGAAAGATTGATGAAGAGGAAAATAGTGTCTGATCCGAACTGCACTTTATGTGGCCGAGAAGTGGAAACGACTGGGCATGTTTAGTGGGGTTGTGATGCTGCTCGTGTAGTGTAGGCTGAAAGTTCCCGAGCTATTCAAAAATGTGCAATTGAAGCAAATGAGTTCCTTACCATTTTTAGCTTTTTAAGTGAACGACTGAATCAGGAGGAGTTAGAACTTGCAGCCATGACCGCCTAGAAATTATGGCTTCGAAGGAATCAATGAATCTTTGAGGGAACTCTTGTGAATCTAAAGTGTTTGATTTCTGGTGTAAGAGAGTCTATTGAGATGTTCCGGAAGGCGCATGCCACACCATTGTCTATTGGCCCTAGGGAACACATCACCCAAGTCGTTTGGAAACCTCCCACTGCTGACAGCTTCAAGGTGAATTGGGATGCTTCTATTGGTAGGTGGAAGAACCTTATGGGTGTGGGAGTTATAGTTCGTGACCATGTGGGATCAGTCCTAGCAGCACAATGTTCTGTGCAGAAGTATATTTTGGATCCAACTACAACAGAAGCGATTGGTGCTAGATTGGGTGCATAACTTGGTCAAAATTTGGGCCTCCATTCCATCTTTCTGGAAGGTGATGCTAGTGCGGTGATCATGGCTCTGAGGCTGGAGGATGATGATTTTAGCAAATTTGGGAATGTCATTCTAGAGACTAGAGAGATTTTAAAAGGTCTTTCTTTGTGGAATGTTAACTTTGTTCAGAGAGAAGGTAACAATGCAGCCCACCAACTTGCTAAGCTTGCTGTTAATCAGGAACTTAATCAAGTTTGGGTGGACTTGTATCCATTATGTATTTCAGGGACTATAAGTGCTGAGCTTCATCCGTCTTCAGTTTAATGAAATTACAAGCTCCCTTAAAAACAAAAGGTTGATCCCCCCCTTATGTAAGAGAGTGAAGCCTCAAGATGAGGCAATGTGGTGATGTGTGACACCACTCTTTTGTCTTGGGTAGTGCACAATCAGGTGGTTAGGTAATTTGTTTGAATTTCCCACGTTTGGTCTTAGTTTCCCAAATGTGCAAGTTGTCGAAAGGAAGAAGATAACTTGATTTTCTTTGGGCTGGATTGGGCTGCATTCTTGCCTTTGGAAATTTGTACTTCATCAGTTGGGCCCATTTGGGTTAGGTTCCACTTAGCCCAGATGGAATAGAAAGCTTTAAAATGAGCTTATATATGTGGACTCATGGGATGTCAGAATGGAATAGAAAACCATGAACTCAAATAAAATATGATATGGGCCAGCAAAATATGATATATGACTGTTCATGGATATTTTGTGGGCTCTTTTTAGTTGACATTTTCTGCCCAAAGTTGTGGCTCCATTTTTTGACTTGTCCTCTTCAATCAAATGAGATCGTGCCACATGGACTGAGGGCAAAAAGTCAGTCCTCAACAAATTCTAAGGAAAAAAAAAAAAAAAATCCAAAACTAGGGTTCTGAAAAACTTGCTGCAACTAATTCATCTTGGGCAGTTCGAAAATTAACCCTAGCTAGCTGCTGCTAATTTAATGATCGATTTAACCAGATTTGGGCGTGGCAAACATGCTCATTGATCGATGCCAAGAATGGAGGAAAACTTACTTGTTTTTAGAAAAAACATGGATTCGCCATATGCCTTTTTAATTAAGAGCCAAATTAATTAGCTTGCTCCATGATAATAATATTGTTGTCTTCGACTCCAAAAGATGAGGAAGTGAGACAACAATTAATGTTGTCAATGTATATATATCAACTATGAATCAAGCAAAGGGAAAGTCCGTTGTTGTTTATTCCAGATCATGCATTCAACTTTGCATTTCGGGCAGTACGTGCATGTATATATGATCATTAGGCGGAATATATATGATCTTGTAAGATTGAAAAGGAAGATGTCTAAAGTATGAATTATTCTATAAAATTCTGACATTTATGATTTTGTAGCATTTCTTTTGTACGTCCCAAAATGATCTCTAGCAATTAATGGGGCTCTACGTAAGTACGTACCTGAGTGTTCTGACGTTGCATGTAGACGGTAGACGACCAGCATAACCCCATTTTGGCAGGGAGCACCAGACCGCCAGCCAGAAAGGAATCACAAACTTTAGGACTGGTCTTTCACGCTTTCTCTCTCTTTTATTTTTCATTTTTTAATTTGATGAATTTCTTTATCTTGCCCAATTCAAAAAATAAACTACCATGGACGAAAATGGCTTAAACGTTTCAAGCAAATATCACCATGTATTAATTTCCTGCGACCTCAAGAAAGAGAAATAGATCTTTTGACAGAAGCATTTCGTCTTTTCTTTATTTTCAAAGCCTTTTCTGGTTTTTTTGCTTGTTGAACTAAATATAAAGCCAAATAAGAGATTCAGATGAATTTTAGTAGAATTTTGCTAAATACAACTAAGATGAAATAATCCATACAGAAAGCCTTTCTGGTTTTAACAACAAAAGTGAGAATTAAAGAAGAACACTATCTTAAATTAATTACTAAATGCGCCTTCTATGAACAGCTCTGTTAAGAAAACTCAATGACCCATAAACTCCGTGGCTAAATAAAGGGGCAAAAAAACTAGTTAGAAATCCACCAATAATCTCCCCAATCTTTTGCTGAATAGAGGTTCATAGAGAGATAGCTTAGGGTCCAGTTGGGTTGTTGTTGTGGTGAAGAGGGTCAGGTCCGGTTGGAACTTTCCTTGCTGAGTCTTCTACAGTGAGAACTGAAGCTCCATTCCCATATATCTCAGCCTGGGTTTGAAATCCCTTTTCAAAACAAACAAGAAAAAAGCAAAACTTTCTTTAGAGAAACACCTTTTTGTGTAGAGAAAAGAAAACAAATCAAAACATGAGAAGGGAGAAAAGGGTGCAAGTTTGAAGACTCAGACAGTCAAAGAAAGAAAGGAAAAAAAAAATGGTATCTTTCCCTTTTCTTTGACATGCTTTTGATGGTCAACAATACCTGTGCTACTGTGGCTGTGCTCTCTGCCATTGTTGTCCGGCCTTGGAGACCTGCACGTTGAATAATGGTAGAATACACATAAAGAAAACTACAAGTTAATGGGTGTGTGTTTGAGAGAGAGAGAGGATTAAACTCACGGATACGAGAAGATTGGACAAATGGTATTGAAGCCACCATTAACATGACCATAAAGATTGGAAAGGTGAGAGCTTTCCTAAGCGCCATTTTTGTTGAGCTCAGAAACCAAAACAGACAGCTTTGAGAGAGAGAGAGAGAGAGAGAGGACAAAGTTTACAGGTAAAGCCTTTTGAAAACATACGTTTGTAGCGCATGATATGCAAGTGATGAGGCTGATTGACAGAGATACAATTTGCAAATGTTTGGCCGAATATCAAAATCAACCCTGAAAACTTCAGCCAGGGGTTGTTTTGGAATTCCAATATTTCGTATTTACATGCAACAGAAGGGAAGCCTGATCTGCATAAGACTCTTTTAACCCTTGATCGTAATAAATTTACGATTAAAAGAAAGCAAAGCAGCAAAAGTGAACAAGGGTAAATTTGGCTTTTCATAGGGCGTTCGGCTTTTTTCCGAGATAAGAAACCGTTGGCTTTGTCCGGCACGTGTCACGACAGACATCCTCGTAGCGGGTAGTGGCGGCGTGAGAGGAGGCAGGCACGTGGAGAACACTCATTGGAGCATTTCCTTTCTCTGGGACAAGGATGTACGTGATGACAGCCTTCGTCCAAATCATTAGTAATAATAATAGGGCCCAGAAGATCACACTGGCATCGTGTCATTTGCGTTGCCAGGTATCCATATTACACCAATACCCTTGCAGGAAAATGATGCACGCTTCCGACTTCTTTGGGTGGAGGAGGGTATTTCAGGCATTCTGCGGGGCAATAGTTTTGGCATCAGCTTTTTTTTCAGAAAAAAAATAAAAAATAAAAAATAAAACAAAATAAGCAAATACCCATTTAATGATGCTCAATTTCAAACCAATAGATGTACATGGTTTGCATATGAATATAAATCTTCATTTCATTAGCATTTTAAATAGGAGTCAATGAGGCCACTTAGGGTGCGTTTGGGATAGGCTTACAATTCGGGTTGGCGGGTTGGGTTCGTGTCAGTGTCAATCTGACTGACCCGAAAACACAATTGGGTCCAACACGAATCCGACCCGATTATTAATCGGGTCATAAAATTAAACTCGAACATGGCCCGATACTGAACTGGGTTACACGACACGAACCCACAGACACGTTTAATTAACACATGCTCACTGGGTCACTGCACTTCTCACCGGCACAGCCTCACTCCACAGGCCACGAGGACGGAGGACACGAGCTGACCGCTAATGAGGTAGAGCAGGTTCGACTAGGCTTGGACAGTTGGATCAGAGAATCGATCCAGCGGTCAGTGGCGGACCTAGGCTTCTAAAAATGGAGGGGCCAAATTGAAAAAAAAAATTTGAGAGGGCAAAACTAAAAAATTAAAAAATAAGGGGGTAAAACTAATTTTTTTTTATTTTTTTTTATTTTTTTTTTTTTTTGTGAAAAAAAAAAAAATTTAGGAAAAAGTTTTGGGGCTTGGAGGGGCCACGGCCCCCCTAGCCCCAATGTAGGACCGCCCCTGCCGACGGTCGCAGATTTCGTCGTGCTTGATCAATGGCAACGCCCAGTCGACCACTGAGGGCGGGTTGTAGTTCACGTTGATGGCGTGCCTGTTGCTGATGATCTCCAATAGTAAGATCCCAAAGCTGAACACGTCGCTCTTGGTGCTCAGATGAGTCAGATCCCCGTCGTAAGATAAATCGTGAAGTGAAGGAGCGATGTGGCATGAAGAAGCCAGAAGGTGAAGTGAAGAAGGCATGTCGTGTGAAGAAGGTGAAGTGAAAAGAAAAGTGATGCGGTGCGGCTAGGGTTTTCTCATTTCAGTTTTGCTTTTGTTGAATTGCTGTTTTTTAAACTAAAAAAAATAAAAATTAAACGTGTTATAATCGGGATTACCCAATTATGACCCGAACCCGATTACCCCAAACCCAAACCCTATATTTTCGTGTCGTGTTCGTGCTGGGTTTACGGATCGTGTCAAAAATTGCCAACCTTAGTTTGGGATTGTGATTTCGTAAACAATAAGTGTGATTTTAAACTGAATTGCATAACATAAATTGTTTGGGAACTGCGTTTTTAAAAATTGCGATTTGAAAACGTAGAAAATCTACTTTTTCAAATCCCAAGTAAGATGATTTTTTTTTTTTAAACGCAGAATTTTAAAGGCTAATTTACGATTTTAAAGCCTAAACTGCGATTTTGCCAAACGTTTAACTGTATTTTTAAAAATCACTTTTTTGAAATCGCTCATTTTGAAATAGTTATTTTAAATCGCACTTTTTGAAATCGCAAATCCAAACGGACCCTTAGGCATATTGCATTAACTTTTATTTTAGGGTTAAATACCTTTTTGGTCCCTGAGTTGTGACAACTTTATTTTTTAGTCATTGAGTTTCAATTCGTATCATAGATGGTACCTCCGTTTTGAAAAAATACTAAATTAGCATTTCAGTCAAATTTTCCGTCCAAAAATAACGGCTCGCCACGTGTCAACTCCTGAGGGTTGACGCTTGTCACAATATTAAAAATTACAAAAATAAAAAATCTTTAAAAATTAATTATAAAATTTAAAAAATAATAAAGCTAAAAAAAATTATTAAAAACTTAAAAAAAAAGAAAAAAAGAAAAAGAAAAAAGAAGCTGGCTGTTGAGCTACCCCCATGACTAGTCTGGGGTGGCCGACCCTCAGGCCTCGGCCACCCCATGACTAAAAAAAAAGAAAAAAAAATTGAAATGTTTTAGCCCTTGGGGGTGGTTCATAAGGGCCAAAGGGGGTTGTTTATTTTAAGTTTTAATATTTTATTTAATTGTTAAATTTTTTAAATTTTATTTATTTACTGTAATGGTAGACCGTTAGTTTTTGGACGGAAAATTTGACTGAGATACTAATTTGGTATTGTCCCAAAACGGAGGTACATCTGTGATGCGAATTAAAATTCAGAGACTAAAAAATAAAATTGTCAAAACTCAGGGACCAAAAATATATTTAACCATTTATTTTAAATGTTAAAAAATGACCACTTTCATGCACAAGCAAGTTAAGAGACTGATTTTTACATTTTTTTTTTATTAAAATTAATTCTAAATGTTTTGCCTTGAAGAAACAATCGGCATGGGAGAATATTAACAAACAAGATCATCCAAAGTAAATCGTGAAAACTGACCATCAAGCTAGTCCCCAAATATATAAGTTCTCTTCAAGAAACAAAATCTCTTAAAAGGCCCATCGAGAAATAAAGACCCCCAAAAATAGTAATTCTTTAATTAATGATAAAAAGAAACCAACAATAATTACCTCATAATATCAACTGACAAGGAGGAGATAAGAAGATTAGATCATGAGTTTAATGTAGATTTAGAAGAGAGTGTGATCTTGATAACAACTAAGAGCGCTCTCATCGGTCTATGTATATTGGTTTCCTTTCCTATGTTTAGGAAAAATATCATAAAAAAAAAAAAAAAAATTAACCCCTAGCAGATACCCTAAATTTGCATTTTTTTGTTGGGAAGCACTGTTGCTTTCCAGCCCATTATTTTAATAATAAAAAAAAAGGGCTCTCTTCTCTCTCCTTCCCCCTTCTCGCGTTTGGAAGATGGGTCTACCGGAAATGATTTTCCAACACCACAGCCAGATGACTGAGAAACTTGTTCCTATTTTCCTTCACTTTGTCACCAAACAAACAAATAACCACCTTAATCACATCCACAAAATCCAATTGCGAGAACAATTGAAAAAAAAAAAAAACATAAAAAAGAAAACTCAAATCCATGTTTTTCAAACAAAGCAATCAGAGTACAAATCATTGGAGGAGAACTACCAAATCTTGTAGTCTTGTGGCCAAATCTTGTAGTAATTTTTTGGAACTTCTTTCAAAATTTTCTTATTTTAAAGAAGAAAACTATTTATAGGCATCTGCTACTAGTACTCTTATATATATATAACCATTCAAAATAAACAGTAAATGAATGTGTTTGGTCCCATGATTTTGTAAACCAAATTTTTTTATTTAAAAATAAAAATAAAAATAAAAATTGTGAAATGTGTCCCATTTGTGACTAGGTTTGAAAAAAATTACGGTTTAAAAAGTGAAAAAATCTACATTTTTGCGCGGCATGCAAGGTAGTGCGTTTTTAAAAAATACACAATTTTACCTTAATTACATTTATAAAAATTGTTTTCATTAATTGTATTTTAAAATCATTTTTTTTGACACCACTAAATCAAAGGGATTATAAGTGAAGTATAGCCATTAAACAATGGGGCTGTAGGTGCATGCACTGTCATTTGCAATAACAAATTTATATAAAAAAAAAATAAATAAAAAGTAGTCCCTCCCAGCCAATCCCATATTGCTTGGGGCCATGAGCCAAGTAATACTTTAAAGCTAAAATAACTCACCCAGAGCCCTCTTTTAAGGATGATATGGTATGATTGGGTCGAACAAGTCCTTATGGAATAAAGAGTCAGCCCCGCTTGTAAAGCTTTACTCCATAATCTGTGTTTGCTTAATTAATTACTTTATTATTCACATGTAAATACAAACGTAGCCATTAGTGAGATCAATCATATCATGATATCCAATTAAGTACTAGCTAATAAGGCTAATTGAGTCAACTTTTGAAAAAAAAAACCCAAGCTTGATGGTGGGTGGAGTTACCAAGTAAAGATCACTCAAATTGTTTATGCAATTAGTGTTTTATATGCTTAAAAAAACTTAGATGAATATATAAAAATAAATAGTCCACATTAAAAGGTTCATTTGTTTATGTATATAGTTACTGTTGTAAAAGACTGAAATATGCCTTCCATTATCTGTTTTATAACCATTTAATTACATTAATGAGGTATAACCTAATTAATTCTGTCGTTAGGAGATGCCAACAACGCTGTCGGCGGAGCCATCACTAAACCCAGAAATCTTCTGACCCTGTGAAGTGGGAAGTAACGTCCGGCCAGCCTATCACTATCACTCAAGAACAAGACAAATTGCACCCCCCACCCCAACCCAAAAAAGAAGAAAGAAAAAGAAAAAAACAATGAAAGAAGAAAATTAAAATTCAATCATCATGATCTATTTCTTCGTCCATATATAATATTGAATGGTGTCTTTGTACTAAGAGAGAAGATAAATAATGGTTCAAAGAATTAATAGTGTAATTAATATTATAGATCTAATGGAGCAATGAGATATATATAATGGGTATACTTAAAATTGAATTATTAATAAGATATGCTTGCCTGCTTTAAAAAATAAAATATGAACCATATAGTAGTTCATATTATACTTATCACATTTATGACTTAATTGTTTTTATAAAATGTAGGTGTAAAGAGTTGTAGTACCCCAACTATTTTTCTTATTTATTAACTCATTTACCATAGCTGCTATTAAATTTTCAAAATTATGGGTGAAGAAGAAGAAGATTAAGGGTGCGTTTGGGATTGCGATTTCGTAGACAATAAGTGCGATTTTAAACCAAATCGCAGAACATAGATCGTTTGGGAATTGCGTTTTTAAAAATTGCGATTTGAAAACGCAGAAAATCTGATTTTTCAAATCGCAGATAAGATGATGCTTTTTTGAAAACGCAGAATTTTAAAGGTAAATTTGCGATTTTAAAGGTTAAACTGCGATTTTGCCAAACACTTTACTGCGTTTTTAAAAATCATTTTTTTTAAATCGCACATTTTAAAATCGTTATTTTAAATCGCACTTTTTAAAATCGCAAACCCAAACGGACCCTAAATTCTCTCTAACATGTTTGTCTACAAAAAAAATTGTAAAAAAAGTGATTATTTGGATGAATTATATATACTCTTTACATTAATTATAAATAGATAGAATTGTATGAGTGATTCAATTAAAGGAAACAAATCAAGAAAGTGATTCTTAATATATATACTCTTTGATTGTTGCTTTCTAAAGAACTATCTCATTTTAATGCTTATGGAAACAAAAAAAAAAAAAAAAAAAAAAAATACTATCTCATTATGTTAAATTTGAGAAAATTAAATAAGGAAAATGTTTTTTTTTTTTTTTTTTTTTTGAAGCTGAATAAGGAAAATGTTAAGATACTATAATAGTACTTTCCTTTTAAATTGCTAAAATTTAATAAAAATAGGTGGAATTAATAGAGGAAAAAAATATATCAAATTTGTATTTTACTAGCTCTATCAAAAAGAGCAATTCTACATGTCATATCAATATTCATCAAACAATAAGACAATTTTTAAAATTATTATTAAACATATGACACATCAAATGATAAATTTGATGAAATAATAACTTTAAAAGCTACCTCGTTATTGGACGGTATTTAATAGAAAATAATGCCCCCACCTTGTCTTATGTAATTGATGATGCAGGGTGGTTCTGTCTTTTGTGACACCTTCGTGACCCGCTTTGGCCGCCTCACCATCTCTCTCTCTCTCTGCGCCCTGAATTTGTCAACTCATCTATAAATGAAGGAAAACAAAATCCCAACTTTGAAGGTTTGCAAAGTTCACATTCAAATCCGGGACTTTTCATATTATACGTTGAAGTTGAAGAGCTTGGAGCGAAAATTTGGTAAGAGTTCATTTCATTTCTCAATACCCAATATCTCAATTAATCTCAGGGATTTTCTCTCTATCATCTGTTTTTTTTTTTTTTTTTTTCTCAAACAACAGTTGAATAACTTTTTTTTTTCCTGTCCCGTTTCAATTGGTTCTATTTTGGGACTGTTTACGTGTGATTTTATAGAATATGAGTTTGGTATTTGAATTACTATTGAACTAGCTAGTCCGTTTCTATTTGTTAGAAAGATACGATTTTGTGAAAATTTTGAGAGGTGACTTTTTGTTTATAAATCTGATATGGGGTATTGGTTCTTGTGTATTAATTTCGAATGTTATCTTCTGAAGTTTTTAAGGTATTGTTATAGGTAGTGGCTGTTTGTTTTCTGGAAGAAAGGTAGCGGCTGTTTGAGATCATCAGAAAGATGGGGTTTTGATTGAATAGAGGAACGGGGTTGTTTGCCTGAATCTCTTGGTGTTTCCTTTTGATCTTATCAATAATTTTGCATTGTTTGGTTCCTGATCACAAAACGTAGGAATAGAAAAGAAACCAAATACTCAAAAAAAATTGATTGTGGCTTGATTTTGATATCCAATAAAAGTGAACCTTGTGCTTGTAAGGAGCCTGGTACAACTGCTTGTTTTAGTCGAATCATTTTTCTCAGCAACCCAGTGAGGGTTATTGTAAATTGATTCAATGGAGCACCTAATGATGGCTGATGACACATTGGGCGACGGTTCGGATTTGGAAATTGACGACATAAGGTGTGAAAACGTAGCGGAGAAAGATGTTAGTGATGAAGAGATTGAAGCAGATGATTTGGAGAGGCGAATGTGGAAGGACCGTATCAAACTCACAAGGATTAAGGAAAAACAGAAGCTTGCAGCACAAGAAGCTGCAGAGAAGCAAAAGCCCAAGAAGACCTCTGATCTGGCTCAGAGGAAGAAAATGTCTAGAGCACAAGATGGGATTCTCAAGTATATGTTGAAGCTGATGGATGTCTGCAAAGCTCGGGGATTTGTTTATGGTATCATTCCTGAGAAGGGCAAGCCAGTGAGTGGTGCTTCTGATAACATAAGGGCATGGTGGAAAGAAAATGTGAAGTTTGATAAGAATGGGCCAGCAGCCATAGCCAAGTATGAAGCGGAGTGTCTTGCCATGAGTGAGGCGGATAACATTCGTAATGGGAACTCTCAGAGCATTCTGCAAGACCTTCAAGATGCAACTCTTGGGTCACTTTTATCTTCTTTGATGCCATACTGTGACCCCCCTCAAAGGAAGTACCCTCTAGAAAAGGGAGTTCAACCACCTTGGTGGCCTACTGGGAATGAAGATTGGTGGGTAAAAGTAGGGATACCCCATGGTCAAAGTCCTCCTTATAAGAAACCACATGATTTGAAGAAGATGTGGAAAGTTGGAGTGTTAACAGCTGTGATAAAGCATATGTCACCTGACTTTGCAAAGATAAGGAGGCATGTCCGCAAGTCGAAGTGCTTACAGGATAAGATGACAGCAAAGGAGAGTGCAATCTGGTTGGGGATTTTAAGCAGAGAGGAAGCCCTAATTCCGCAGCCCAGTAGTGATAATGGGACATCTGGTGTAACTGAGGTGCGACGAAGTGGCTGTGGTGAAAATAAGCAAGCTACGATCTGTAGTGACAGTGACTATGATGTAGATGGTGTAAGCTCTGTTTCATCTAAAGATGACAGGAGAAATCAGCTGATGAATGTAGAACCTTCAGACAATCTAGACAATAAAACTCCTTGTGTCCCGAATAAAGATCCAGGGGAAAAGCAAGCGAGAAGAAAAAGAGCCCGTGTCAGATCAAACCCTGCCAATCAAGTGCCTGCACCGTCTCAGAATGAACGTCTACATGTTGAGCCAATAATCTCTCTGCCTGATGTAAACCTCACTGATGTTGAGTTAGTTGGATTCCAGATTCATGGGGGTCAACAGGAAAATGGTATAACTGCATCTTTGAGGCCCCTAGAGAAAGATATTGATGTCCAGCCCCTGCTACCTGCATCTGAATTTAATAATTTCTCTGCTCTGCCTTCTGACAATGCAATTTCCACTCGGAGCATGTATGTGGATGGAAGGCCTTTGCTTTATCCTCTGGTGCAAAACACTGAGATGCATGATGGAGATGCTGGCAACTTTTATAGTCCATCAGGTGAATATGGGCGCACACATGACTGGCAGCGGTCTCAGAATGCAATGAATGAACCTCAAATGAAGCCAGAGGACGTTGGAGTCCATGTACCCGCATTGGATAGAAGTGCAAGCGAGATTCCTGGAGGGGACTTGCACTACTATGTAAATAACATGTTTAACAACGAGCAAAATCGACCTGTTGATTCTCAGTTTGGCTCTGCAAATGATAGCCTGTCATTATATTACGGTGGATTGAACAGCCCCTTCAATCTTGGAATTGATCATGAACCGAGTACATTTGAGGACTTCTGGGAGGATGAAGATTTTATCAAATACTTTCCTTCATAAAAAATTATTAGATTTGATACATCAGAGCTTAGGTTGTAAGTGATGTTTCTTGTTAACATATTTCTCATTCTATTATTCGTTTTAAGAATTTGGCCTTGTGACTCCTCTTTTTTTTTTTTTTAATGTTATTTTTGTCCAGGGACTGCAAAAGTGCAGCATCCATTGATGTTATTTTTGAAGATTTCAACAGTCGAAGAAAGAATAAAAGATGGTATCATTCCCTTTTCTTTGACATGCTTTTGATGGTCAACTGTGGCTGTGCTCTCTGCCATTGTTGTCCCGCCTTGGAAACCTGCACGATGAGGGGTAGAATACATGGAGAGAGAGAGAGAGAGAGATAAGAGTCATACATGGATAAGAGAAAAGATCAACTCAGTTAGTTATATGTGTATTATGTAGGGGCATTTTTGTCTTTTCATATTTTCGGGGACAAAAATGCCCCTATATTACAACTAACCGGATACTCTCCAGTTTAGTTGAACTAGAAAGATGCTAATACAAGTATCAAAGCTACACTTCCTTGTATCAAGTTCAGAGGGTTTCGTTTGGAGGCGTTCTAACTTCTAGGTGCTACATTTAAAGTAGTGTTTGGACGAAAATCTTCCCTTGGTAGAGGATGAAATAAAATCAATTGTAACAAAAAGGAAATTAATCACAATTTAAAAACAAAAATCCAACATTTACATAATCTTTAGCTAGTTGATCTTGAAAACTTTGGTGTCACTATAGCGGGGAGATTTTGTTTTTGTCATTTTTACATGCTTCTAAACTTTGATCAACTTCATTTTGACATTTAGCTATAAGCACAAAAATTCTGGAATGACCAAATTTCAAATATTGGATATACATTATTGAAAATACAAATATTAAATATTGGACGAAACATGTTGTGATGATCGATATCATTTTCAGGACATTTTGATACCTCCACCATGTGATTTATATATTAGTACTAATACTAGCCATTTTTTTTCTTCCCTTTCTAAGGACATGTTGCTGAATACCCAGGACCCCCAAAATATAAATGGGTTCCAAAGCCTCTTATCTTATGGACTGCTACACGTATATCATAGCACTCAGATTTTGTTGCATATGGTTCCAGTCCCGTCTCAACGTCATTGAATTTTCCATTGTCATCCATGTATTGAATATTGCGAAAGTAAGTTGCTTTTCCAAAGCCTTCACTCGGAAAATGTCCACTCCCCATTTGAGTTGTTGTGTGATGAGCCTGTTGCCCTGAGTCATAAATCTCTCCATCCCAGCTGACTGTGCTAGCACTGGTTGCTAAATCTGTGAAGATGGAGCTAGGCCAGTATCCAAGTACCTGGTCTTTCACTTGTAGCCACCAATTTCCATTATTCTAGAAGCATATACGTTGGAGAATTTAGTGAGCAATATTATGTAAAGAGAATTTGCTAAACCAGGAAATGAATTTACAGCAAAAATGTCAACAATGTTAAGGTATTGATTAAGTGATTAAATTTATTTATTATTCTTATCAGTTTAAGCTCTTAGGATAAATGATAATTTAAGATAGTATTAGAGCCAAATGTCTCTTGTTCGAACCTTGACTCCGTCATTTACCCATAATTTTAATTAAATATTTCACGTGTTGGGTTTCACATATTTAAAGGTAATTTGAATCCACACGTGAGAGAGAGTATTAAAGTATTGATCTCATTGAGAGGAATACGCATTTATTTTCTTAAGGAATAGACTTCTACCAAACAAAATAATGATCATTCAATTCAGGGGTCTATTATCCGAACCAAACCAAGCTTAAGTAATGAAATTTATCTATTCCTATCCACTTAAACTTTTAGGATAAACAATAATTTAACAATAAAATAATAGACATGTTTACTTACCTTGTATATGCTTATCCTTATCGTGTATTGCTTCGCGTTGTAGCTTGAGACAGGCTTTAAGGGAGAACCAAGTGCAAATATACGATTTACTTGCACGAAACCAGCACAGTCGAGATTGTAGCACCCAGTTGTTTTGTATCCATCACGCTTAGTTACAACATCATATATAACTTGGTTAGCGATTTGACATGTGCATGCTAAGGATTAGCTCGAAACTCAAGATGATCTCTTCATTTTTTTTTTTTTTTTTTTTTTTTCTAAGCTACAGAAAACATAGAAAGGGGCGACTTAAGTGGCTATTCTACCTGGGAGTGACTATATATAGTAGCACTTGCCCGTTGAGAATCGCACAAGAGAGACCTAGACGGTAGAAACCGCAGGTGCTTCCTCAAGTCCAATTGAAACATAGCTTGACCCGTCCCCATCAAAACATTAGTGGGACTCAAGGCAGCTAATACTAGTTAGGAGTGAGGCCGGATTCCCATTTCGAGAGTCGAACTCACACCGTACGTAGTACTTGCTCAACCACTTAGGGAGTACCTTGAGGCCAATGAACCACCATCCTAGATGTTGAGATCTTTTCATTTGACAAGCATGCATGCAATATATAACAGTGCTAGCTTTGATGGGAATTCCTAATTCCAATTTAAGTTATATCATGCATGGAAGGAAATAAGCCAACTTACAGTCCAGTATATAAATAACTTGGGTTCATTGTCTCGCGAATTAACCTGGAACCATGAAATTATTGGTGAGAAATTATCCTCTAAATACTCGGTTTAATTTGTATGTTACAAAAGTTTGTAATTGTTTTGATCAACATTTAGATTTCCAAGAAGGAATATATATATTTGGTTAAACTTAATTAATTACCATCCATCCAGCTTCAATGGTGTTTAGTAGGTCTGAAGGACCTGATCTAAGCCCTACTTGAGCAATGCTAATATCTCCATCATTTGTCGCAGGGTTCCATACGTTAAGAAATGCACGTGCTCCAAGGTAGTTGCCACCACTCACACTAGCTCCAGCGTACTAATTTCAAACATATATAATTCATATGTTAAAAGGAGAAAAAGAAATTGATCAAAAAATCAAACAAACCTAATTTGAAATTAGTTTGTGAAGATATTAATGCATGTGAAAACAAGAGTGGTTTGATAATATGATATACCTCATGACCATTAGTATCATAATTAACACGGACATTAAGGTTTTTCCGACGAGCAGCTGGAGGTATAGCCCGATTTGCATAATATTCATCCTCTCGGGCATGTCTAATTGGGATTGTTCCTTCAGGGCAATATTCCTCATTCTCATGCAAACCTTGAAACAGCTCGGCATCATAGAATTCTTCGTTTGTTACATTTGGATTAATGGAACTGGGTTCCATCTGATTAATTAACCACAAACAAATCACTATAGTTAGTCTTATTCCTCGATCAATTGCCGGAATAAAAAGCCAAATTAAACCAAAATTTCTAACGCATTTCATATTAATTAATGATCAATTTAGATCTCGAAAATGATCGATGCGTTTGAGAGGATATGGAAATTATTATGTTTTTAAGTAGTAAGCTTCATTCCTATCATAGCTCTCCCAAGTTCCATGTTAATCATATTAATTAATTAAATAGTTGTTATTATGATTATGAATATTATTATTATTTTATTTATTTAATTCTCTCGGGACAGCTTGTAATTTAAAATAGTATCAAAGTATGTACGTCTTAAGTTCAAATTTTTACTCAATAATTTCTTTTGTTTGAACTTGGTAAATATTTGAAGCCATTCGAGGTAACCTTTCAATTAAATATTTCACATAATGAAACTAATTAATAATTAACTAGTGACGAAAAGTTTGAACTTGGTAATTAACCTTTGAAGCCATTGGAGGTAACCTTCTTCTTTCACTTAAGCTTAAACCTTCAATTTTCCTTTGAGTATGTATAAGCAAGATTCAATCATAGGCCTTCGCTTTCCTTTGTTTTGTTTTGTTTTTTGTTTTTTTTCATGGATATAACACCATCATATATCATATGAAATGTCAGCCCACCCAAAAAGAAGAAAAACTGTAAAAATTATAAATTTTTTTGCTATACATTTCAACTATGTCTGCAATAATCCAAATCGTTTAAACATGCGAACGACTGAGACAATAATAAAGCAACTACATAGTATAAAACATAAACAGAGTTGGAAAAAACAATAAAAAAAAACCTGTATAGTATGATTCTTGAGTAACGGATGGTCAAAAGCAGGTTGTTGATAGATATCTACACAATCTATAACGTCACCATCCTTACCCTGCAAATATTTTACTAGACCTTGGAAAAGCAAGCCTGAAATTTTTCCAAAAATATATAGCCACCGAAAAGAAAAAGTATAGATCGAGAAGGAGATATATAATACTCGTTATGACCTCAATAGTTTTGACAGTTCCTTTATGCCGAAATAACCTTTTGCTTTCCATGGTACCAATCCTCCTTCCACCAACAAATCTATCACTCAGCACATAACACACGGCTAGCAAGCAAAATATGCATGATCTTAGTTTGGTTTTGGCCATTGCTCAACGTGCCAAAGACAAGTTTGTTCAGCTTTAATAAAGATATATAAATACTCACTACATCATTATTAATTCTTTTGTAACTGAATATTCTATAAATACAAAGCCTTTACCTAAGTTAAGGTAAGGCAGTCACAAACCATTCAATCTTTAATTTAGTTTTGAATATTCAGGCAGAATTCAATTTTTTTTTTGGCTGTGAAAAGGTCAATACAGGCACGCAATTACAACAGTGAGGAAGTGAGAAAAGAACCTCAAAATAAGTTGTTTATGGAGAACCCTAGACTGGAAATATATATAGTTTAGTCAAGAACCGTACGTTTACATATATAATTAGCTTAGTTATTGTTTTTTTTTTTTTGCACGGTTAAACATAAACTAATTTGATATCTTCATAATTATTATGAGAATTTAATAAAAAGGTTTATGATAAAATTATTTTTAAATCGTACTGTTATTTAGGACAGAACCACCTTTAACTGGTTTTATAACTCTGGTAATTTCATATAATATAGATGTAAATTAAGAAACAATTGTAATACAAAAGCAACCTAAAAACACAATTTTTTTTCTGGCATGTTGGCTAATTAATTAATTAATTAATTTTTTCGTGCTAATAGCATGTATGAAAACCCGCAAGTTGGTAACTACAATTAATTGAATTTAATTATTTCTTTGCTCCGCCTTTAGACACTATTGTAATTTCCACTCAGAGCATGTATGTGGATGGAGCAAATGGACCCTCGAAATGGAGAGAAGCCGGTAAGTGAAAAAAGTAGGGACAGAATTGTCTACAAATTTAAAATGATAATTTTACTCCTATTTTTACCACCGATTGTCTACAAATTTCAAATGAAATGGAGAAGATCCATTTCCGTGAATGGAGGGCCTTAATTTGCTAGAACACATGAAGAAAATAGCAAGTTAGAGAGAGAGAGAGAGAGAGAGAGAGAGAGAGAGAGAGAATCTCTCTTCACTAGGACTATTTCCCAATCTCTCCCTTTCATTACGACTCTCACTAAATACAGCATAATCTTGCTCGTTTAATGTAAAAGAGAGATTGATATTTATAAAAGAAAGGTAAAAAAACACTTCACTTCATAGAGCAGTTTAAAAGAAAATTTAAAGGACAATTAAACAAGCCATAAAAACAAATCCCCTCATTAGATCAAGAATTAACGAACAAGATCATTCGAAACGAAATTGGGAAAACTGACCATCAAGTGATACTTCTACAATAGTTGATATATAGGATGCTAACTATAATGAAAAATCAAGTAATCTACAATAGGAGATCGTATTCCTTTGGATTTATTTCTTATTAGGTGGACTAGCTAGTAGATATAGTCATAAGTCATTCACTTTTATTTTCGACCCATAATGGGTTGGGCCAATTTTTGAACACGTGAGGAAGCTCGTATTCCCACCCTATATAAATAGAATTAATTAGCCCATTCATGAATCCTATAATCACCATGCATTCAATGACTTAGGGTAGATAATACCATACTCTTTCATACCCACAAAACACATTGTCCTTGTTAGACATTATGCTAGGACAAAATAAAAGTGAATGTCTAAAGAAGCCTAGCCGATTAAGGCCACAGTCCTCGCATAAATCCTGAGTCATCCAGGCTCTTATCTTGCCTCCGGGTATATATTGGAGGAAGCACAGGTACAATATCTTCAATGTTTTGCTGCATCGGTAGAAAATATAAAATTACCTTGGTTTTTAGAAAAAATTACAGTTTAGCTCCTCAAACTGCTAGTCGTTTTGCAAGTAGTCTCACGAATTGCTAACGCTTAGAGTCTGGTCCCCCAAACTACAACGTTTTAAAAAGGCTCATTTTGTCGAAATATGTTTATAATACCCTTGCTACATGTCATTTTTCAATTAAAAAAAAAATAAAAATAAAAAAATAAAAAACTAAAAAAAAATTAAAAAACATTTGTGTACTATATATATATATATATATATGCATGCTATATACATATTAAAGTAGGGTTAGGGTTCAAACTAAAGAATATACCAAAATATGTACGTAGTATTAATTAAAAGTTGCATTTATTTTTTAAATGATTTATTTCATTATTTTCATATGTAAAGTACACATCATTTGGTAACTTACTTATAGTTAAAAAAAATAGACATCGAGAGGTATATCATTCTTTATATTTTTAATACGTCAAATATATTATTTCAATTTTATGCATCAATATGTAAATGTATTATATATTTAATATATTAGTGACATGCCGCATGCAATAGGCCAGTCGCCAAGAACGCCACGCGTTGGATTATTTTCTCCCATGTCAAAAAAAATTGTAATTTTTTAAAATTACAACATCTAGCCACGTGGATAGAAGCCACGTGGCCACATGGCCACGTGCCCGAATTCCACGTGGCTTTTTGACATGTGGCCGCATTTGGGCATGTGGCCATGTGGCTGAATGTGGCCACATGTGGCATGTGGCTTCTGACATGTGGCTGAATGCGGCCACGTGCCCGAATCAATCGTGGCCATCTGGCCACGTGGTCTGTTAACCACGTCGTTGAATCATTCAGCGACATGTACGCTCTTCTAGAACACGTGGCGAGGTGGCCACATGGCTACAGTAATGGCTACAGTAATGGTTACTATAGCCACGTGGCTATCTGCTTGAATTTTTGTACTCTCTCTCTCTCTCTCTCTCTATATATATATATATATAATTGATTTTTCTTTCTTGCCTTGCGGGGGTTATCATGCAAAATTGTTGGCTAACGCACAAGCTAAAACAGAGAAGAAAAAGGCAATGACCTTTGGTAACTTTTCTCTAGTGTGAATGGAATTTATTATTATAAATACTAGCCATAACCCTCTACATTGCACATAGAACATTGGATGATATATATATATATATATATATATATATATATATATATATAATATATCACATAAAATTTTACTACCAAAAGAACCATAATTTTAGTTTTAATCCATATAAATTAAGACATTTAAAATATTCTCAGACGTGTAGTTTAAAAAGGAAAGAAGTGTAAAGAGAAAAACCCGGATTCTGATTATCAAAGCTTTAATAGTAGGATTAATAGTAAGAATCTCTGATATTGATAATGTGATACGTATTACATTTTTTAATTTTTTTTTTTTTAGTGTGTTCCACGTAGGACTTTGTATACAAAGTGTGTGCAAGAAACATTTCACAAAATTAAAACATGTTAAAATCTTTGTTCTCATATGTGTAGTTTAGAATGAAAATGAGTATGAAGAAAAATAGCAAGAAGAAAACCATGATTTTGATTTCCAAAGCATAAAATAGAAAATTAACAAGAATTTTTTATATTGTCGGTGTGATAATTCTCACCACTTAATGCTATAATGACACTTAATGCTATAATGTGAAAGTCTTTATTTTAGTCTCATGAAGATTCACACTCATGATCTTTTCATTAAAACACAATAAATTTATTAAAATCATGACAAAACCGATTCAACCTTTAAAATTCACCGGTTTTTTTACTTAAAAGACCGGTTCAGTATTTAAAAATGATGAGTTCACGCCATATGTCACAATTCTATGCCAACTCTAAGTTAGAACTCAGCTTTTATATATATATATATATATGATAAGGAAAAGTTTTTAATTTTAGAATTTTTAAAAATATTCTCACCGCTTAATGCTATAATGACACTTAATGATATAATGCGAAAAAAAAAAATCTTTATTTTGGAATCATGAAGAGTCACACTCATGATCTTTTCATTAAAACATAATAAATTTATTAAAATCATGACAAAATTGGTTCAACCTATAAAATTCACCAATTTTTTACTTAAAATGTAACGACCAGCTTTTTACAAAAAGGCGTAAGTGAAAATTTCGATTTTACACGTGACGTTACGACGTCATCAGAGTAATAAAATAGCAATGGAATATAATTTTTACATAAAGACTTGGCAATTATAATACAGTACATTGAGCTGACTGAAATTCCTCTAGACATTTATTAAAAGTCCTTTAATGTCATTTACACTAATTACAAAGAAACATGTGTCACATATGACACGAAAGGATACATGGAAACTTACTAAATACAAGTAAACTCCTAAACATGTTACATACAAAATAGTACAAACATTGACAAGCACAAAGCACTAAAACCTAACTACTTTAGCTTTAGAACTTTTAAGCTAGCAGTTAATCCTTTCCATAATCTCCAGGATCTGCACAAACATCTATGAGACGGTAGTTATTTCCACAACCCCATAGTTCCTTAAGTGAGCTAACTGTCATTCAACAATATCATGGATTCTGTGTTATTTAAGGACAGAAATAACATAATGATGAGATGAAAATTTTCTATGCAAAGTTTTAAACAGTTGAATATAGTCATTGTACTCCACTCGTTTAGAACTGTCACTTGATTAGCGTCTATCTCGGAGCCGTCCCCCCTACATTATGTTTTATTAGCTTATTTTCGCACTAGCAGAGTACGTTTCACGTCACTCTACTAGCACTTTGAGAGACGTTCCAATCAATATGAGTTATTAGGGTTTTCGGTTCAGGCACTATTCCCATCCTGAACCTTTGGGAAATGTGACTCCCAATATTAATAGGTTGATTGTTCACAGTATGCAATAATCATTCACACGCATCCAATTAAAATAAAACATAAACACAACACTATTGAAATCTAGTACTACCCTCAGTAAGTAATTTATACTTACAGCCATTTTCGCAGTCTCAGTTCATCATCTGCATTAAATACATATATAGACTGTTTAGTACAGCCTATGTAAATTAAATTAAATGGATTATAAGCCCACTAAGCATGAGCCACAAATTTATTTTCCAAATTACTTCCAAGAAGTTAAGTAGCTTAATTGTAATTAGTATAGTATGCTTTAATGAAAAAGATAATGATTTTGAATTTTCATGGATCCAAAATAAGCTTTTTAAGATTTTTATTTTTATTATTATTTGTTGTTAAATTGAAAAAGTTACACAAAAACCCTAAAACACAGTACACAGCCGGCCATGTAGTTCTCTCCAAGCAAAATGTTTCAAAAATGGTTTACGAAAGAGGTTTACATAAGTGTAATTTTATCATGAGAGTTAATTAAGCATAATTATTAAACAATGGGGCTAGGTGCATGCACTGTCATTTGCAATATATAACAAATTTAAAATAATAATAAAATAAAATAAAAACTCGCCCTCTCCACATTGCATGCAGCCAAGTACTGCTTTGGAGCTATTAAGGGCTTGAATCAACTATTGAAAAAGCAAAGAAAAATAAAGAAGAACCTCATTTGATGGTGGACCTAAATTTTCAATAACGTGTTTATGCTTAAAAAAAACTTATATGGATATATTAAAATAAGAAGACCACATTAAAAGGTCCACTTTGTGTTTACAGTTACTATTATAAAAGATTCAAATATTCCATACATTTAAAAAAATATATCTTAAGATAGCTTTATAAAAAGGAAAATATTTGGGATATTATAGTTTATGAGGGACTTCTAATAAAAGTTATAGCATTTCTAACAACACAAAATATGAGGTGCTAACATAAGTTAGAGTAATACCACTATTTACATATATTTCATATTGGAGCGTGACATATTTTAAGTGGGGTTTACTATTTTTTTTTTTTTTTTATGTCACACTTAAAAAAATAAAATAGAAAATGAAACTACTTCAAACATGCATTATCAACGGGCATAAAATGTATATGACAAATGGTGTAAAGGGAAGCATTATTAAGTGGAGAATTAAGGGATATATGATAAAACCACAATTGGTTTCCAACTTGGTATAACATTATGGCCAAAGGAAATTAAAAAAATAAAAATAAACTTAGGACAACCAACCTCCTGAGTTTTATACTTCTATTAATGTACTGCTTGCCAATCCCATGTAGGAGTGAAAAGGCAGTTGTGGTTATTATAAATGGACGACTGCCTCCACTAACTGTCTAATCCGTTAATGGTTATTTAATGACTGTCGGTTAGCAGTTAAATAGTCAACCGCACTGCTAACCTCTTTTTTAAAAGATTGTGTATTTTTTTTTTTGGCCTATTTTGAGTGTTTGATCTATTTTTTGGACTTACTTTATATATTTTTTGCCTTTTTTATTTTATTTTTTAATAAAAATGAGGGTTTTGTTGGCCCAATAAGTTGAACTTGATGAGCTTTGTTGTGAGTGTTCTCATTAGGAAAAAAAAAAAAAAAAAACCGTATAGGCAGTGAGTCGATGAGCTTGGTGTCAACACCGATTTTGGTGTTCCCGGCCCCATCAATGCTTGGATGGAATTGGAGTTGTTCTTCAAGAAATCAGAGTTTGAAGAGGTTGAAGCGCTTTTGGAGTGTTTTTTTTTTTTTTTTTTTTTTTTTTAAACATTACCTTCATTACTGATAAGAGCCCCAAAAATGGATTACAAGTGACCACAGGTCAACACAATTACAAGAGTAAAGTAGATGGCGATTCTACCGCCTGAAGGCGAAAGTTCTGCTTGTAGGCCAACGCAGTAACCAGAGATAAAGAATCTCCACCTACTAAGTCAGGATAAATCAAATGCAACAGACTAACATTACATGAACATACATTTTAGCCTCTCAATATAATAAAACACAACCCAACTAATGATAAGAGGCCTGGTCTAGCTAAACCCACTTAAAAGCCCATATAATATCAACCCATTGCAAAGATACACTGTGAAAAGACAAGAATATACAAATTCAAACAGAAAAAATACAACCACTACCCTCGCTGGAAAAGAGCCGGCCATTGCTTGATTCGGTGAGTGCAAGGTACGGGCCATCTCACGAGACTTGGCCCAGCAGCACCCAACCACCACCAACCACCACCAACCACCACCAACTGCGACAAACCAGACCTGAGTACATTGGACGTAATGTGTAACCCTAGGTGTTGAATTTTTTAAATCAGAATTGAATTTTTATTCTGTTTACGAATTTCGAGGTTTGACTTTTAGAAAAAGTTGAAAAAAATATGATTTGTTTAGAAAAAGTTCAATAAAATATGATTTGTTTTTGAAGAAGTTGAATAAAATATTATTTATTTTTGAAAAAAATTGAATCAAAATTATATTCAGTTTCCAAAATTTGTTGCCAAACACACAATGCTTTTACAAATGAAAACCCACCTATTTATATACTAAAGTGGCCCAAAACAAATCTATTATTTTCTGTATATAAAATTTTAAAATATATATATATATATTTAATATATAAAGGCGGTTAGCGATTATAACCGCTAACCTCCTACTCTAGGCTGTTAGTGGTTATTTCCAACCGCCTTTGAAGCCAGTTAGCGGTTTGAACGGTTAGCAGTTAGCGGTTGGTACCAATATGTGACTTATAGTTAGAAGAGTTGAGAGTAAGGAGAGTTTGAAGAATTCTGAAGTTTGGAAATTCTCTGTTTTTGGAAGCATACCAAAACAGAGGAGTATACTATGTATTTATAATGACAAGAGATTACAGCTTTTGTACAAAGGTTACAACACTGATTAGTGTAATACAATGTAGAAGGAAAACATCAGAGGCACTTTACAAACGAGGAAAACAATGTAACGAACTAAAAGAAGAATGGAGTAACTTCTAGATTCTGCTGCCAGGTGTTAGTGTGGCTGTACAGCTGCTATTGGTGAGACAAGAGCTAGGTTGTGTAAGCTAAAAATGAGGAGAAGGGTTGTTGTTGTCATGCGTGATTCCTGGAGGGATTGTAGCTACTGGTTGTGCATGATTTCGAGTGACTACTGTTGCATGTGTGGTTTCTGAAGTAGGTGTAGCTGCTGTCTTGATAGTGTTAACATTCCCCCTCAAGTTGATGGGGAGAGAAAAACCATCAACTTGTCACGTAGAAGAAGGAATCGGGTTGTAGACAATCCTTTGGTGAAGGTATCCGAAGCTTGATGATGGGTGGAGATGTACCGAGCATGGAGATCCTTATTGAAGACTTTTTCTCTGATGAAGTGATAATCCACTTCAATGTGTTTAGTACGGGCATGAAAAACAGGATTGGAAGAGAGGGAGAGGGCACTGATATTATCAACCCACAAGCATGGAGTAGAAAGAAGAGGAACCTGTAGCACCTTGAATAACATGCGGATCCAATACATTTCAGCAACAACAAAAGCCATAGACCGATACTCAGCCTCAGTGCTGGACCTGGTCACAATCGCTTGCTTCTTAGCAGCCCAGGAAATGAGGCAAGGACCAAGATAAATGCAGTAGCCAGTTGTGGATTTGCGGTCATCCGGACTCCCTGTCCAGTCAGAATCACAATAGCCATTAAGATTCAAGGATCCTTTAGTGTAGTGAAAGCCAAAAGGAACTATGCCCTTAAGGTAGCGAAGAACACGCTTGGCTGTAGTAAGATGGACAGTTGTTGGAGCATGGAGGAATTGACACAATTGATTGACACTATAGGCAATATCAGGCCAAGTGAGTGTACAATATTGTAGAGCACCTACAATGTGTCGATAGGCAATAGGATCATCCAAAGAGTTTCCAGCAAATCAAGATAAGTTTCCCCATGAAGCACATGGAGTAGGAGCTGGTTTGGAACCTTCCATCTTTGTTCTGTGTAGCAAATCTGTAATATACCTGGTCTGAGACAAGAATAAGTCTTGTGAACCCCGGGTAGCTTGAATGCCGAGGAAGTAGGATAAAGGGCCCAAGTCTTTCACAGCAAATTCACATTGTAGCCTACAAATCAGATGAGAAATGGCAGGACACGAATTGCTAGTAACAAGTACATCGTCAACATATATGAGAACAAAGATGGTCATTGAAGAACAATGAAAATGGAATAGAGAGACATCTACATCAGAACTTTCAAAACCAAGATCTAATAAGGCTTGAGAAAGCCGCATAAACCAAGCCCTTGGGACTTGTTTTAAACCATAAAGAGACTTGTGGAGTCTACACACATGGTCTGGAAAAGCAGGATCTTCAAACCCTTTTGGTTGTTCCATGAACACTTCCTCTTCAAGAAGTCCATGCAAAAAGGCATTGGAGATGTCCAATTGATGAATAAACCATCCAAAGTGAACGGCCAAGGCTAAAGGCTGGTTTGATAACCGGACTGAATGTGTCATGAAAGTCAATTCCCCCTTCTTGATCAAAGCCCTTAGTAACAAGTCGGGCTTTATACCGATCAATGGTGCCATCGGATTTTTGTTTAAGTTTAAAAACCCACTTATTTCTCACTACCTTCCGATTAGATGATCTAGGACACAAGGTCCAAGTTTTATTGGAGATGAGAGCATCATACCCAGCTTGCATAGCATCTAACCAACATGGGTGTTTCATAGCTTGATTGTAAGTCTGGGGGTTCTACAGGAAGACTAATAGATGTGAGGGCTTGAAAGGGGTATTTGGTGGCAGAGTACATGTGATAGTCAGGAAACATTTTAGGTGTGGAAGAGTTGGTTTGAGATCGGGTGAGCATCCGAGGTTGCTGTGGTGGAGAAGAGGAAGGAATAGGAGAAGTGGTTGGTTCAGCAGAAATTGAGGTGGAATTAGGAGGGGCAGTCCGAGGATGGTGAAAGAGATGCTGAGGTAGGGACCAAAGATGGAGGATCACTAAGAGGAGAAGCGGGAACTGTGTGATCAAGAACAGTGATGAGAAAAGTTGAAGAGAGAAGAAGGGAAGAAAAGGTACCTAAGGTTATAGGAAGTGCAGACCCGGAAGGAGCATCCATTGTAGGGTAAGATGATGCAAGAAGATCCTTTGCTGGGAATTGAGTTTCATCGAACAACACATGTTTAGAGATGTAGACACGGTTGGTTTGAAGATCAAGGCACTTGTAACCATTTTGGTTGCTGCTATAGCCAATGAAGACACACTTTTTGCTCCTAAAATTCAGCTTATGAGACATGTAAGGACATAGTAAAGGATAGCAAACACAACCAAAGGTCTTGAGGAGAGAATAATCAGGATGTTTTTGAAAAAGTTTAAAGAAAGGAGAAACATTCTCCAAAACGGTAGTTGGCATCCGATTGATTAAATAGGTGGTAGTTAAAAAGGCATCCACCCAATAAGAGGAAGAGATGCCAGATTGAGCAAGAAGAGAGAGGCCGGTTTCAGTGATGTGGCGATGTTTTCTTTCAGAAACTCCATTTTGTTCAGAAGTGTAAGGGCATGTAAGTCTATGCAAGATGCCATGAGTGGTAGTGAAGTGTTGAAAGGCAGCTGAGACATATTCTCCCCCATTATCGGTTTGGATTTGTTTGATTTTACAATAAAAGAAGTTCTCAACTAAGTTTTTAAATTTGACAAAACATGTGAGTACTTCAGATTTTTGACGCAAAGGAAACATCCATGAGAATCGAGAATAGTCATCAATGAAAACTACATAAAATTTACAGCCACCAATTGATACAACATGAGAGGTCCACACATCTGAGTAAACTAAGTCAAGAGGATGTGTGGACACTCGGTTAGAACTCAAAAAGGGCAATTTTGTACTTTTGGACACTTGACATGACTCACAAAGTTTGGTACGTTTTACAGACCCAGTGTATGGCAAAAGAGATTGTTGTAAAAGTCGATTGATGATAGATTCTGCTGGGTGTCCAAGTCGAGAATGCTAGACATCAAGAGGTCCTGTTATTCCTAGGAATGCAAAAAAGCGTGAAAGAAAGGCTGTTGAAGATAAAAATGCAGCTTTGGACTTGACATGGTTGGATTGTAGCTGCTTGAGGTAGATGGGATAAAGACCTGCATCACTCGGCCCTTGCAGGAGGATTTCCTTGGTCAATATATCCTTGATGAGAAAACAAGTGGCGGTCAGAATAAAATAACAATGGTTATCTTTACAAAATTTTTGTATTGACAGTAAATTAGATGAGGCATGTGGGCAATGTAAAATATTTTTAAGACAAAAAGGAGTGTTGGAAGAGGAGAGTAGTTAAGAACCAGTGTTGGCTATTTGCAGACCACCTCCATTGCCCACTGTCACAGTTTCAGTCCCTTGATACGATTGCTGCAAGGTGAGATTCTCAATGTCCAGGGTGATGTGATGGTTAGCACCATTGTCAAGATACCAAGGCTGCTCCGATTTAGTTGTACTCTGTGTAACTGCTGCCATCGTTGCAAGTTAAAAGGGTGGATGGCAACCTTGATAAGCAAAGTCCATCCGATGGTAGCAATCCAAAGCTTGATGATTGTTCTTCCCACAAATTTGACAAGGAGGACGATTAGGAGACACAAAAGAAGAGGAAGGATTTGTGGTTTTACCCGATTGTATATTGGTGGGAAAACTTGGTCTCTGAGGTGGAGCTTGCTGCTGAGATGATGAGTACTGCTGAAAGGGGTGAGAAGGTTGCCTATAGCCTTGCTGAAACTTGGGCTTTCTGGAGAGCTGCTGCTGTGGTTCTGCTTTTGTGTAAAGAAGGCAAGTTGTCCACCTTCAGGTTTGATAGTTTTCTGAGAGGCATTCAAGAGTTGTTCATAGTTTAGTAATTCCATTTGAAAGGCATCAAATGAAATTGGGCTATCTCGAGTAACAAAGCTGAGTGTGGTAATGAAGGGATGGTAAGAAGGGTTAAGGCCTCCAACTACATAGGAAATAAGGTCTTCATCCTCTACGCCTTTGCCGACTGCAGCAAGTTGGTTAGCCAAGCCTTTGGCAGTAAGAAGGTAGTCAGAACAACGTTGAGATCCTTGATCAAGAGTCTAAAGTTGTCTCTTGAGGTGGGAAATCTGTGTGCGGGAGTTTGGAGTAAATCGGTTGGAGAGATAGGACCAAACCTGGCGGGCTGTGTTCATTCCATAGACGGCAGAAATGATTCTCTGAGTGAGAGTAGCATTGATCCAAGCCGTATAAACTGGGTCTTTCTTTTGCCAAACCAGAAAATTTGGGTTGCGAACTGATGTTGGTTTGCCCTCATCATCAAGGATGAATTCTGAGGGACAAGGCTTAGTGCCATCAAAGATACCCAAGAGTTCACGGGTTCGTAGAGCTGGAAGGAATTGTGTGGTCCAACTTATGAAGTTTGGACCATCAAGTTTCAAGGACACCAAAGGTGTAATGTTTGGGAAACAAAAGTTGCAGAGGTTGCAGGAGTAGAGTTATCAGCGGCCACTTCAAAGGGATGATTTCAAAGTGGCTAGGGTCAAAAGAGGGGATGAGCCAAAGAGCTCTGATATCAAGTTAGAAGAGTTGAGAGTAAAGAGAGTTTGAAGAATTCTGAAGTTTGGAAATTCTCTATTTTTGGAAGCATGCCAAAATAGAGGAGTATACTATGTATTTATAATGACAAGAGATTACAACTTTTGTACAAAGGTTACAACACTGATTAGTGTGATACAATGTAGAAGGAAAACATCAGAGGCACTTTACAAACGAGGAATACAATGTAAAGAACTAAAAGAAGAATGGAGTAATTTCTAGCCTCTGCTGTCAGGTGTTAGTGTGGCTATACAGCTGCTGTTGGTGAGACAAGAGCTAGGTTGTGTAAGCTAAAAATGAGGAGAAGGGTTGTTGCTGTCATGCGTGATTCCTGGAGGGATTGTAGCTGCTGGCTGTGCATGATTTTGGGTGACTACTGTTGCATGTGTGGTTTCTGAAGTAGGTGTAGCTGCTGTATTGATAGTGTTATTAGTACCATTCTATCAATCTATAGTGTTACAAACGAATTCGGCTTATGTGCTGTTACTAGTGCTACTTCTTCTTTTCTGCAGCTTCGACGCCCTCTTCGCACTTAAGGATTCTTTTCTTGAAAGTATTTTGTCCGGCGAAATGAGACACGTCGGGTTTTCAGCGCTGATAAACATATGAAACCCCGACGCTGACGCTGTACTAAGTGCCCACTAAAACCATACCTAACTTGGCGCCGACATTTAAGAGCCAGACCAAAATTACTAGTCTCGGCACATGTATTTTGGCCACAACCAACTCTATCCTATCGTAATTTAGGGAGAGGCTATCTTCCACCCAATTCAAGGCATTGGGATGCAAATAATCGTCGATATTGTCATTTTTGCGCCGGAAATGAATTGACTGTATAGCCCTAGTTTTTAGTAGTGAGGTCATAAATACCCATTTAAAGATGTACCATGCACGCTTTGAAGGTTAGGGACATCCAAAATTAATCACTTATAACTTCATTGAATGTTCGACTCTCGAGTAGAACGTTCATGATGAGGGTTGCATTGATTGTTTGGTTTTCCTCACTGAACGTTCTGTGAAACCCAAAATTTTTTTAAAAAAAAAGAAAAAAAAAAGTCGCTTCCTACAACTAATACCAACTCTAAACATCGTATGCTATATATAATTAGGGTACTCTTAACCCTAATTCTTTACTGGGGTATTACATTGCAGGTTATCTACTATTAATAAACCCCTTAGATGATGGGTCGTCACATGCAATCTAACTTTAATTAGTTCTTTTAGAATTATTGTGTAGACGTGATTAACGTTTTTTTTGGAGTCGTGACAAACGATATCGAAGCAACCTAGAAACATGGGACACTGTATCATGATGTGAACTCTGTCAATGACGTCAAAGATTTGAGTGGGGCAGATTGTGACACCTTATAAATTATTCCAACATTGGGTAGGTGGATTATTAAAATATTTCATAGGTGTTAAGTCGTACATTAATATCTTAATTAATATATGAGATTGGACTTTATAAGTGATTTCAAGGAGTTCGAATTATAATTTTGGCGCATATGTTGTTAGTATTTTTCTCAGATTGTGACATTAACTTTCTAGGGTTTCACAACATGCACCGTAGATGAATATCAAAGACATACTTCCTTGTGTCAATTATTTTAGAGAGTTTCGTTTGATGGGTGTTTAAACTTCAAGTGTGCCATGTTTAAAGTAGTGTTTGTACTAGAATATTCCCTTTTTAGTATGAAATAAAATAACTTGTAACCAAAGAAAATTAAAAATCACAATTTGAAAAAAGAAATTAATGGTCACATTAATTTTCGGCCCAACATTTGCATAATCTTCAACTAGTTGATCTCGAACATTTTACTGTGAGTACATTAATGTGGAGATTTTGTTTTTGTCATTTTTACGTGCTTATGACCTTTGATCACCTTCATTTGACATTTGGGTATATGCACATAAACTTATGGAATTACCAAATTTCAGCTTACAAAGAATATTATTGAAAATATAAATATTGAACAATAGAGGTTGTACGTGGTGATAGCATTTACAGGACATGAATTTTGATCCCTCCGGCCAATATGTGGCTTATTAGTACCAATCTATCAATTTTTCTTCTTCCCTTTCTTCTACGGACATGTTGCTGAAAACCCAGGACCCCCATAATAGAAATAGATTCCAAAGTCTTGACTCTTTTTCGGTATTAGATTTAAACTATAGCACGTTGGTTTTGTTACATATTGTCGCAGTCCTTCGGCGGCCAAGAAGTATCCTGTTTCATGTTTGTATTCAACATGTGTAAAATAACTTGCTTTTCCAAAGCCTTCACTCGCAAAATGTCCACTCCCCATTTGAGTTGATGTGTGATGACCCATTTTCCCTGCGTCGAAAACCTGTCCACCCCAGCTAACTGCAGTTGCACTGGTTCTTAAATCAGTGAAGATATGGCTAGGCAAGTATCCAAGCATTATTTCATTCACTTGTAGCCACCAATTTCCTCTAAACTGAAGCACATAAGTTGGAGAATGCATGTAGTGAGAAATATGTAAAGAGAAATTAATGTCAGGAAATAGACATGTGCATAATATATACCTGGTATACGGCTATCGGTATCGAGAATTGTGTCCCCTTGTAGGTTGATGGAGGCTTTAAGGCAGCACCAAGTCCAATTTTATTGGTTACTTGCACGAAACCAGGACAGTTGAGATTGTAGCACCCAGTTTTTTTGTTTCCATCACTCTTAAAATCACACACGTACACACAGAGATATATATATATATATATATATAGTTTTGATCAGCGATTTAATTTGACTGGAGACGATCGATCTCTTCTTTGACAAACATGCATGATGTGCTAATTTAAGGAAGGAAATTAATAAGCCAACTTACAGTCCAATATAAGAATACCCTCGGTTCATTGTCTCGCGAATTAACCTGGAACACCATGAAATATAATTATTAAACTTAATTAATTCACATTTATGTTTCCAAGAAGGACTATATATATTTGGTTAAACTTAATTAATTACCATCCATCCAGCTTGAATGTAGTTTAGTCGGTCTGGAGGACCTGCTTGAACCCCTACTTGAGCAAAGCTAAGATCCCCATTACCTAATGTCGCAGGTTTCCATACGTTAAGAAATGCACGTGCTCCATAGTACTTGCCACCACTTAGTCCAACTCCAGCGTACTAATTTCAAATTAATATAATTCATATGTAAAAAGGGGAAAAAAGAAATCTAATTCGATCAAAAAACAGTCATTTGATAATATATGATATACCTCATGACCTTTAGCATCTAAATCAACGCGGATATTAAGCTTCTTTTGATTACGTGCAGCTGCGGATATAGCACCGTGTGGATAATATTCATCCTCTCGTGCATGTCTAATAATTGGGATTGTTCCTTCGGGGCAATGCTCATTCTCATGCAAATCTTGAAACAGCTCGGCATCAGAAAATTCTCCATTTGTTACATTTGGAATGGAACGGGAATGGGGTTCCATCTTATTATTAACCACCAACAAATTGCTATAATTAATTAGTCTCTTATTCTTCAATTGCCACAATAAAAAGCCAAACCCAAAATTTCTAAAGCATTTCATATTAATGATCAATTTTGATATCCAAAATGATTCATGCATGCGTTTGAAAGGAAGAGTTTGAACTTTGAAGCTATTGGAGGTAATTAACCTTCTTTTTTCACTAAAGCTTAAACCCTCCCATCTTTCTTTTAGTATGTATAAGCAAGATTCAATCATATATAGGTTTTTGTTTTCCTTTCTTTCTTTTTTTCTTTTTTTTGTGCATCGATATAACATGCACCATCATATGAATGACAGCCCACCCGAAAAGAAGAAAAACTGTAAAAATTATAAAAAAAATTTAACCATGTTATCAATATATTAACGACTGATCGAGATAATAATAAAGCAACTACATAGTCTAAAACATAAACGAAGTTAGGAAAAACAATAAAGAAACCTGTATAGTATGATTCTTGAGCAATGGATGGTCGAAAGCAGGTTGTTGATAGATATCTACACAGTCTATTACATCTCCATTCTTACCCTGCAAAGATTTTACTAGACCATAAATAAGCAAGAAAGCCTGAAAATTTTTCAAAAATATATAGCCACCAAAAAGAAAAAGAAGAGAGAAGGAGATTATCTAAAATCAAAATCAAAATAAAATTAAGAAAGCTGTAATTAATATTCATTATGACCTCAATAGTTTTAACAGTTCCTTTATGCTTAACAAACTCCTTTCCACCAACAAATCTATCACTCATCACATAACATACGGCTAGCAAGAAAAATATGCATCTTAGTTTGGTATTGGCCATTGAAAAACAAAGTCGCAAACGAAGAACAAGATAAGCACAGTGCACATATATATACACTCGATCGGTACATCGTTATAATTAATTGGAAACTGAATATTCTATAAATAGAAAGCTTTTACCAAATTAAGTTAAGGTAAGGCAGTCACAATCCATTCAATCTTAATCCAAAACCACATACATTTAGATGGAAATGAGTATTCTTCGGTTGTGAAAAGGTCAACACTGGTAATTATGAAAGTGATCGAGGAAGTGCTGAAGAACCTCAAAGAAGTTGTCTATGCATGGAGAACCCTAGAAGTTGGCAATTCGGGTTCACGGGTCGGGTTCGGGTCAACCCGACTGACCCGATTATATAAACGTGTCAACCCGAACCCGACCCGATTATTAATCGGGTTGTGACACGTGACCCGAACACAACCCGATTAATAATCGGGTAACCCGAACACGACCCGACAAACCCGACTAAAAACGTGTCACCCGTTTACCCGACACGACATCAATTTCACTGTTTTCACATGTTTCAACCTTCAATTTTTTTTTTAATCGGGTTATAATCGTGTTGGCGGGTCAACCCGGGTAATCGGGTTATAATCGTGTTGGCGGGTAATCGTGTTATCGGGTCAACCCGTGCAATCGGGTCATAATCGGGTTGGCGGGTCAACCCGCGGGTTGACCCGCCAAACACGATTATAATCGGGTCAACCCGATTATGACCCGAACCCGATTATAACAAACCCAAACTCGGTTTTTTCGTGTCGTGTTCGTGTCGGGTTCGCGGGTCGTGTCAAAAATTGCCAACCCTACCCTAGATAGAGTACTAATGGAAAGTCAAAATTTACTTATCACCCTCAATATTTCATTACTTTTGTAACCATATTTTTAAATTTTAAAAAACGTCAATTTAATGTATCAATCTTTCAATTTTTTTTTTTTCAATTTCAATAATCCGTTAAATCCTAACGGATGGGTGTCAAAATTATTAAAATACTCCTCATTAATTTGTTTTAGAAAAAAAAAATGAAAAATTGTAAGGATTTAGATGTTGGTCAAAATTTAACACAATTTGTAAAAATACTTATGCCTGAATATTTGATTTTTTTTTTTAAAAAAATAAAAATATTTTGAAAATTCTGATAAGATCGATTTAATAGAAAACCCTAACAAAATTGTGAAATTGAAATAAAAAGTTGTCTTTTTCAACTATTTTTCTCTCGGACTAGGTACAATGTGCATGCATTGTTATTTGCAATAACAAATTTAATATATATATATATATATAAGACTCGTCCCCTCCACATTGCATGGAGCCAAGTACGACTTTAGAGCTGCTTAGGAAAAAACATGACGATTGATCTTTGTCATTTTGAATGTTGACAAGAAGGTAAATTGAGGAATTTTACAAGAAATTTTACACCATCACCTCCACGGAAGCAACCCATTTTTCATAATTCAGGTGGATGATATATTGGTTTAATTATCTACGCTCCCAAATACATACTTTTTTATGTGATATTAAAATTAGCGTTAGATCTGAAATGAATTAATAATTGAATTTTGAATTAAAAATAATTTATAAAGTGATTGAGGGGAATTTATTTGTTTACTTTGGGGTGTGTCATTGACGTTTTTAAAGCTTTTTTGGCGCACTTAATTATAATCTCAAACAAGCGTATCCATTGGGTTAAACATATAATAATTATGAGAATAAATTCGTAGAGCAACTATCAACAATTCTAGGCAGCAGAATTACTAACCTAACCCCTAAGGATTCACAGGGAGGAGGGCAACGATTCCATGAGGAGTTGCACACTTGCACAGTAAGAGAAGTTTTACTGTATAAATAGGGAAGTTTTATTTTCATTATGCTATTCATCAAAGTTTTTTTTTTTTAATTTTTTTTTTATCTGTCACAATATAAATTAAATTAAAAAAAAAAAAAAGAGTTGGTACTAATTAATCTCTTATCTATCTCTTTTGCAAATTCACCATTAATGAATTAATGGTTAATTTTTCCATCTCTTTTATGCTATATCATATGGGGATAGACAATAGATGAACAAAAGATGGAAACCAAACATTTTTCATATATATATATATATACACCGCACCCTTTTTCTTTTTCTGTTTTTCCTTTCTTAGCCATAACATAATAAAAAATATTTTGAGTACTACAATTTTTACTACAACTTCTTATAAATTCACGGGGTAGTCCATATTTTAATAGTTGACGTGATAAATGCTATCTAGACTATCATATCAATTTTTAAATATGGTAAATACCACATATAGATTGACTATCGATCATGAAACAATTCACATTTAAGTGACTAATATATATATAGTACTACGTCAATTTGTAAGAAAATGTTTCGTTATAAATGTTGGAATATAGGATTTTTCATATTAATTAGGCTTGATTTATTTTTCTTGATAGAATATTGACTATTTAGGTTTGATTGGAATTAAATCAATTTATATTTGGTTAAAAAATAAATAAAAAATTGCTTCTAGCTCCTCGATTGTATTCTATGGAATCATCCCCACTAATTACTTCAGACCTTTTAGACAGTGAAGTGCTGCCTATTTTTTATTACTATATACAAGAATATATACATGCATGGACCCATGTGGTCGATCATGTCCATCTTAAAAGGAGAGGTCGAGGGTTCTTTATAAGAGAATTAAAAAACCTAAGTGCATGAACCCTAATAATATAATATTGTGTTCATGGAAATCCCAACAATGCTGCCGTAGACATCACTGAACCCATAAATCTCTCTTGCCCTGGAACCAACTCCATCCTACCAGGCTATATTATTGAGAATTCATCCATAGCCAATTATGAAAGAAGAAGAAAAATGTTAACAAAATTCAATCATTATCATTTATGTGAGGGAAGGTATTATTTCTACATCCATATATAATGAATGGTGTGTCTTTGTACTAAGAGAGAAAATAGAAATAATGGAGTTAATAGTATATTCTAATGATATTTTTTTAATCTTGTCAGGTAATAAAATATTAACTGTCACGCGACATTTCATATGATATTTATTACGTTTACAAATTAATATGGCAGTCTATGTAATACTTAATCAACCACTAAAATATGAATTATGCGAATTTGTAAAGAATTGTACTAAAAGCTCTAATACCAAACATTTTCCTTATTTACCAACCCATTTACCATAGCTAGTTAAATTTCCAAAATTATGGGCAAAGAATAAGAAAATAGACTCTCTCTAATATGTTTGTTTACAAAACAATTGTAAAAATAGTGCAACTCAAATTTCTTTGGACGAATTATATACTATTTACATCAATTATCATTAAATAAAAGATGAGCAAACAAATCAAGAGACAAGTGATTCCTTAATATGTAGATGACATCAACCCTTATATGGGTATATCATATATCATATATAAATCATATATATTGCAGAGAAATGATTGTTGCTTTCTAAATAACTATCTCATTTCATGCAAGTAGACGATTTATCTTCTGAACATAAAATTAATTTTTTTGATAAATGCTAGAGGTAATAAATCTTTTACTAAGATATGGGTACTAAAATGATATAGAACTTATTCATTAAAGATAATTAAAATAATTAATAAAAAATAAATTCTTCGGATACCAATAAATAAGCTTCAAATCATCTAATTACCCATATTTTAATAAAAAAATTTAATACCTCTATCATTTCTCAAAATTTTTTTTGTATGTCATAATCTAATCATTCAACTCCCTATTGCTTCAAAAGGACTAGGTTTCTCCCTCCCCTATTGATAAAGTTTTTTTCTTCTTCTGTCTTTTGTTTAAAAAAAAAATTAATAAATAATCTAAAATACAAAAAGCATTAAAAAAAAATCAAAACAATTTTCTCATTTATGTCATACATGACACTTAAAAATAAAAAAAGAGAAAGAAACAAAAAATTGCCCTAAAAGAGCATTAATAATAGGTATTCTCCTTTTAATTTGCCAAAATTTTCTAAAAATAGGTGGAATTAAGAGAAAGACGATATCAAATTTGTTTTTTACACGTTCAAAAAAAAGAGAAACTCATGGGTCCCACCATGATTACGTAATTGACGATGCAGGATTTTTTATTTTTTTTCGGCTCAGATGCAGATATTAAGGCCATGAATGAACAGCTGCCTTGGGGTGATTCTGACTTTTTGTGACACCTTTTGTGAGTCCCCTTGGCCGCCTCAGCATCTCTCTCTCTCTCTCTGCACCGAATTTTCAGCCTTTCTTTTTTTTTTTTCCCTGGCCAAAACTCACATGCCTTTTTCTGGGTTCATCTTTATCTTCATCTCTTGTTGGTCAGCTCCTCGATAAATGAAGGAAAAAAAATTCCATTTTCGAGGGTTTGCAAAGTTTACATTCAAATCCGGGACTTTTCATGTTAGATGATTGAAGTTGAAGAGCTTTGAGCTGAAATTTGGTAAGAATTCATTTCATTTCTCAATACCCAAAATATCAATCTCATGGGTTTCTCTCTATCATCTGTCTATTGGTCTTTTTGTTATTGAATTGTTTGAGAAGTAGTTGAATAAATTTCTTCTGTCCCGTTTCAATTGGTTTTATTTTGGGACTGTTTACGTATGATTTTATAGAATATGAGTTTGGTATTTGAATTACTATGCCAAACAGGGCCTATGAAACTGGGACGTTTCTTCTATCTGTTAAAAAGATTCACTTTTTTTGTGGAAATTTTGAGAGGTGGCTTTGTTGATAAATCTGATAAGGGATATATTGGGTCTTGTATATAAATTTCATTTGTCATATTCTAAACTCCTTTTAGGAATTTTTATAGGTAGTGGCCTTGTGATTTCTGGACGAAAGGTAGCGGCTGTTTAAGATCATTAGAAAGATGGGGTTTTGATTGAATAGAGGAAGCGGGTTGTTTGCCTGAATCTTTTGGAGTTCTTTGGATCTTATCAATAATTATGCGTTTGATTGCTGACAAAAGGTAGGAAAAGAAAAGAAAGCAAATACTCAAAAAAAATTGATTGTGGGTTGATTTTGATATCCGATAAAAGTGAACCTTGTGCTTTTAAGGAGCCTGGTACAACTGTTTGTTTTAGTGGAATCATTTTTCTCAGCAACCCAGCGAGGGCTATTGTAAATTGATTCAATGGAGCACCTTATGATGGTTGATGACACATTAGGCGACAGTTCGGATTTAGAAATTGACGACATAAGGTGTGAAAACATAGCAGAAAAAGATGTTAGTGATGAAGAGATTGAAGCAGATGATTTGGAGAGGCGAATGTGGAAGGACCGTATCAAACTCAGAAGGATTAAGGAAAAACAGAAGCTTGCAGCGCAGCGAGCTGCAGAGAAGCAGAAGCCCAAGCAGACCTCTGATCAGGCTCGGAGGAAGAAAATGTCGAGAGCACAAGATGGGATTCTCAAGTATATGCTGAAGCTGATGGAAGTCTGCAAAGCTCGGGGATTTGTGTATGGGATCATTCCTGAGAAGGGCAAGCCAGTTAGTGGTGCTTCTGATAACATAAGGGCTTGGTGGAAAGAAAAGGTGAAGTTTGATAAGAATGGGCCAGCAGCTATAGCCAAGTATGACGCGGAGTGCCTTGCCAAGAGTGAGGCGGATAACATTCGAAATGGGAACTCTCAGAGCATTTTGCAAGACCTTCAAGATGCAACTCTTGGGTCACTTTTATCTTCTTTGATGCAACACTGTGACCCCCCTCAAAGGAAGTACCCACTAGAAAAGGCAGTTCCGCCACCTTGGTGGCCTACTGGGAATGAAGATTGGTGGGTAAAATTAGGGCTACCCCATGGTCAAAGTCCTCCTTATAAGAAACCACATGATTTGAAGAAGATGTGGAAAGTTGGAGTATTAACAGCTGTGATAAAGCATATGTCACCTGACATTGCAAAGATAAGGAAACATGTCCGCCAGTCAAAGTGCTTACAGGATAAGATGACAGCGAAGGAGAGTGCAATCTGGTTGGGGGTTTTAAGCAGAGAGGAAGCCCTAATTCGGCAGCCCAGTAGTGATAATGGGACATCTGGTGTAACTGAGACGCGACGAGGTGGCCATGGTGAAAATAAGCAAGCTGCGATTAGTAGTGACAGTGACTATGATGTAGATGGTGTTGACGATGGTCTCGGTTCTGTTTCGTCTAAAGATGATAGGAGAAATCAGCTGATGGATGTAGAACCTTTAGAAAATCTACGCACTAACACTCCTGTCCAGGATAAAGATCCAGGGGAAAAGCAACCGAGGAGAAAAAGAGCCCGTGTCAGATCAAACCCTGCTGATCAAGCGCCTGCACTGTCTCAGAATGAACGTCTACAGGTTGAGCCAAGAATCTCTCTGTCTGATGTAAACCACACTGATTTGGAGTTAGTTGGATTCCAGATCCATGGAGATCAACAGGAAAATGGTACAATTGCAGCTTTGAGGCCCCCGGAGAAAGATATTGATGTCCAACCCCAGCTACCTGCATCTGAATTTAATAATTTCTCTGCTCTACCTTCTGACAATGCAATTTCTACTCAGAGTATGTATGTGGATGGAAGGCCTCTGCTTTTTCCGCTGGTGCAAAACGCTGGGATGCATCATGGAGATGCTAGCAACTTGTATAATCCGCCAGGGGAATATGGGCACACACATGACTGGCAGCGGTCTCATAACGTAATGAATGAACCTCACATTAGGCCAGAGGAAGCTGGAGTCAATGTCCCCGCACTGGATAGAAGTGCAAACGAGATTCCTGGAGGGGACTTGCACTGCTTTGTAGCAGACATGTTTAACAACGAGCAAAGTCGACCTGTTGATTCTCAGTTTGGCCCTGCAATTGATAGCCTGTCATTAGATTGTGGAGGATTGAACAGCCCCTTCAATCTTGGAATTGATGGCCCTAGTACATTGGAGGACTTTTGGCTGGATGATGATTTGATCCAATGCTTCGGCGCATAAAAATTATTAGATTTTATAAGTCAGAGCTTAGATTGTAAGTGATGTTTCTTGTTAACATGTATCTCATTTTATTATTTGGATTTAAGAATTTGGCCTTCTGACTTTTTTTCATGTTATTTTTGTCCAGGGACTGCTAAAGTGCAGCATCCATTGTTGACCAAGCTTAAGGTATTTACCCCACTCACTGGACATGTTTCTACTTTCAGTGGTTATCATTTGTGCATTAGATGAGGTGACTTGGAACTTGAATCTTCCTAACTCATCAGTTGAAAACAAAATGAGCAGAGGGTCGACTTTTCCTGTTAATATTTTGCCTCACTTTGCTCTCAATAGGAATGACAGTTGTGGGGTTCTTGTAAATAATTCAATTTCTTAGACTGGGTAAATATGAAAGTTATGATATTTTTGCCTTTTCTGTTTGAACGATCATTTTTTTTATAGATATGCTCATTGTGTTCTTCATTCATTGTTACTAGTACGTGTGTTTATGATTACTTCGATTTATTATTGTCCCTTCATATCTTTTATTCTTTTTTCTTTTCTTTTCTTCTTCTTTTTTTTTTTGATGAATGTCCCTTCAGATACCTGAGCAACTCCCTATGGCAATTTATTTAATGTTCAAAATGATTGCCTTTTGGTTCTAGTTCTTTATAAGGCACTAACTTTTTTCTTTTTCTTTTTTTTTTTTTACTTGTTTACTACCTATACTTAAATAGATAGTTTGTTAGGGGTGTAAATCCGGTTCCCGTTCCCGGTTATTGGCCAAAACCGGGAACCGGAACCGGGTTCCCCGGTTATTAGATTTTAGTAACCGGTTAACCGGTTATACAGACCGGGTAATTTAAAAGAAAAAAAAGAAAAAAAAAAAAAAACCCAATCTCCTGAACCTGCGCGACCGCTCTCACCTCACCATGAGAACCAAAACACCACAATTCCAACAACACCCAACATGAACTCCATTCGGCCACTCCAACCAAAAACAGGGGATTTTATCAAAATAAATCAACAATAATAAACCAAATCAACTATTTTACAAGGATTACTATTTTGAGGATTTACCCAGAAAATCCATAAAAAAATGTGTTGAACGGGTCACGGAATGAATCGCCGGAAGTCACAACCCCTGCTCCACCGAAGTCGACCCATCGCCGATTGGCTTGACCCACTGAAGAATCGGGTCTACTTTGGTTCCTCTCGTGTTCGACGGGTCACGGATCTTCTCCGGTATCACGTCGTTGTCTTCTCCGGTAACTGGCGACCTGTGGATGATCAAGTCTCGCTTCTGGGTTCACGATCTCCCTCCCCTATCTCCTCTCTGTCTTAATCTCTCTATTATGAAGGAGGAGAAGAAGACCGTGTGGTCCGTGTGTGGCCTACAGATTGTCCTCAGAAACCCTGGCTCGAGCTCATGTAATTTGTTCCTCAGATTAAGGCTTCCTCCACTTCAGAAATCAGGGCGTGGGCGTGGGTGTGGGCGTGATACGTGTGAAGAAGAAGACAGGCGGCGTATTTCTAAAAGAAAAGGGCTTAGGGCAAAACTCAAAAGGCAGAAAATGGAAAGGACCGAAAGGTCCCTGGGTAGGCTGATGCTATGAAGGTGTAAAAGGGTAGGGGCTTTTTTTTTTAATAAACTAATGGACCCGGTCCCGGGTACCCGGGTATAACCGGGTTTTTTGAAAACCAGTACCCGGGACCGGGTCCAGGTACCCTAGGTACCCGGTTTCCGATTTTTCGGTTTTCTGGTGCTGGTTAGTGCCCGGATTCGGTTCCGGTCTGGTTTTAACCGGCCCGGATTTACACCTCTATAGCTTGTGGCCCTTTCACACTTAGAGCACTCACATCAGTCTCCCAACCATTTTCCTTATATTTAGGGAACAAATATACTTTTTGCTTCCCTTTAAAAAAACATTTTACAATAGATTCTTTAATATTTCCTTATATCAATTAAATACTATTTCTTACTCTTATTTTATTCCTTTTTTTTTTTTTTTTTTTTTTTTTTTTTTTTTTTTTCTCTTTCCTACTTTTTTATTCTACCAACCAACTCTTTCTTCGCTCTCTTGCACTCTCGTCTTCTCTGTCTCACACTTACACCAGAAGCAAAAACCCAACCCCCCCTTCCCCCTTTTTTCGAAGAACATGAATTGCAGAACCTTTCATCCGCAAGAAGTCTGATTACGAATCCACAGAACCAACAAAGAACCTGCAAAAACTAATGATTTCTTAGAAAACCAATCAATAACCATTGCTCAAAGACCGAAAGCCTCTCATTTCCTTCTCAATTCTCACCATCTATCCGCATACCGCCATGGCCACATGCCTCCTCATTCCCACCCCCTACCCTCCGAAATTCCATCACTCTCCCAGTCTCCCCCCCTAAAATCACCTGCTCCTCCCTCACGACGCAATCCCAGTTCGCCAAGTGGCTACCCATGAAGTCAAGCGACCGAAAGTCAGACTGATGGAGAAATATTCGCCTATTAGCTCTCGAGGATGGACTCTGGGAGACAGCGAGGCCTCCGAGTGGCGAACCTTCACCAACGAATCCGGCGACAACAACCCGGTCCTTGTGGGAGGGCCCACCAACCCCCTCTTGGCTGATGGCGTCCTCTCCACGATCATAGCCAAGCCCAATGGCGCCACTAGTGATCAGTTCCTCTCATCCTCGCTTGGTCCCTGGCAGAACCACACTGTCGGTCTTCAACCGTCGACGGATTCGTTGCAGAAGGTGAAGCTGTGCAGGTGACGCAGGTGACAAGGAAGAGGATGGGGGAAGGAGAGAGGAGAGACTTTTTTAAATTAAAACATTGGATTGGGAATGAACAGTAGACATGTATACATAGGAAATTACTGTTGATTTCCAACTCCCTTATCCAAATATAGAGCATCTGCTGTGGGAGGTTTTTCGGTGTTTTTTATGAAATTTTTCCTAAAATATAGGGAATGGAACCAATATAGAGAGACTGATGGGAGTGCTCTTATCAATCTATGTTTATTTTTTTAAAATAATAATAATAAAAAATGGTGGAAAAGATACCTTCCATCCCAAACTACCACTTTTTTGGCACTTAAATCACCAAATAACCTCATTAAACTACCATCTCATTACAAAAAAGACAAATAATTGTTGTACAACTCTTGACACAACTCATGTATAACTCACTTTTTTTATAAAAAAAAAAAAACTAACCATTGAATCTGTTTTTTAAGGATGTGTTATTCCTACATTATATTACCATACATAGGGTATGAGACCCATGTATATGGAACTCAAATATATGGGATCCAAATGCATGGGTCTCACACTCTATATGTCTTAGTATAAGATTAATATAGGGTAACGTAATGTAGAAAAATTATTTTCCTTTTTTTTATATGTGGATCCTACACATTCAATAATTGATTTTAAAAAAAATTGTTAGAATTATACAGAAGTTGTAGACGTATATCTCTCTATAAGAAACACCTTTTAGTAACATTTGGCATTAAAGAAAATGATGTGTGCACCCTATGTGAATTTTTTTATTTTAACCTTTCAAAAAACCTTGTGGCTAAGGTTTTTTTTTTTTTTTTTTTTTGTGAGATAATGGTACAGATAGGCAAGTGGAACGGCTAACATTCAGTGAAGAAGCTCTTCAAGATCTGAGGAATGTAAAGCCATCTAATCCACCCGTGAAAATCCATGAAATATACGTCCTCATGAATGTTCCCGTTCATCAAAAGCGAGAGGCTGAGAGCGGAATTGTCGCACGAAATATTACTCTTCAACATTCTTTGAGGAATATAAAGCCATCTCTAATCAATTCAGCTTTGCGCCAAAATATGGATATTTAACCAAAAATAAAGAGAAATTCAGGTTTGTAAATCAAATATTTGTCAGAATTGACTGCAAGCCCAACAACACACTGTAACAGTACCGAACCAGTTACGGTAATTTTGGATTGGTAAATGAAATTGGAATAGAAATGATGAATTGATGGAGAAATGGAAGAACAATAAATTGATGAACGAACAGTAAACAAATAACTAATCAATAGATAAAGCCCTAAGCTGAAGGCTAACAACTGGAATGGGCCAAGCCCATTCAGCTCACTACTTAAATTCAGCCCACTCACTATTAATGGGACTATTACACAAGAGAGAGATTGATTCCTAATCTTTTAGTGTTGGTAATTTATTGAAAGGATCAGCCAACATACATGTATACATTCATGTCAAGGGAGAGAGCACTAATTAAGATTGCCCCCATCCTCCACTCTCGCCCCAGACATGGCCACAGCTCTACTTAATGTACGGCTGTTTGTTTTGTTGATAAGATGTTTTTTTTATCTGAATTGGTCGCTTGATCTTTTGACGTAGTCTTTTTGGGTGGGCGGGGTTTTGAGCGGTAGATGTTTGAGACTTTGACTGACTGAATAACAGGTCCTATAAATCCGCTTGTTGAGTCCTTTTAAGTTTAGGAGTACGTTCTAGTTGCTTAACGGGTAGGATTTGACTTGTATTTAATTAAGCGGCTTTTTGAATGAAATATTACGTACATTATTAAGTAATATTTCATCTGTTTCATTCGTTTGTAATTATTGATTATTGTAGGAGTACGTTTGCTTCTAAGTTGGAGTCGTTTTATCCTTTATTTCCTATCAACATGTAATCTCTTTCAAAGCCTGCAATAACTAGAATCTTCATTATATCACCTGAAAACCTGGCCGGCCTGTAATACAACGTTTATTATTGAATCAAAATGTAAAATTACAATTTTGATTTTACAATATTAGATTTCCGCGTCATCTGTTGCCTTTTGGTCGAACATATGCTGCAGCTCTGCCTGGAAACATATATTAAAACATTTGAATATTTTAAACAGATCGAAGCCAAATTAAGGTAATTATATATAATTAACAACATTAATTCAAGAAAGCAGCAGCAATTAGTGTAAATTAACCTCTATTGTCGCAATTAGAGAATTCCTCAAGATTCATCCTCGTGAAAACCGTGGCAGCATTAATCTCCATGTATAGGTCATCAAGTCCGTAAATCTGCATGCATGGCATGCGCAAACGTACGTGTCATCTCATTTCTCAATTGTTATATCTAATAATTCAATGACAAAAGAACTACTCATAATATTAAGTAAATATCTGTTGAGGATGAGTTTTATACGTACCACATGTACTAAAATGTTATTTAAACCAAATTATAAACAACTTTCACATGACCTAAAAGCTATATATATATAAAAGACATTTACCATCTAAAATTGGCACATCCACTTACCTTTTGAGCCAACAGAGCCGCCTGCATTCTGATTGCTCCATGCATATCGGCGGTCCCTTCATTGTGAGGTTGAGCCCTAATTAGCTCTGTCCATCTCTTCAAGAGGAGGGAGTCATAAGCAGTGTTGTGCGGATGGTGACTTTGTCTCTTCTTGTTTTCTTTTTTGAACAGCTTCTCAATCTTCAAGACTGGCTTCTTGCATATTTCTTTCTCCGGGCCAAAGTTGTCACAAAGAAATGGTGTTCAATTTCAAGATTCTCCAGCAGTTGCCTTCTTTGGCTCCTACTCGCTTCTTTTAAGCTTGTCCACGCTGCTAAGCTTTCTTCAATCACAGGATAGGTACCATCCATTAAAAGCCAATGAATGAATGGATCGATTGCTCCAGGCACAATTGCTCTTCTCAATAAATACTCTTCGTCGAATAGGAGAGAGGCGGCAAAATCGTCGTACGTGCCTGTCAAATAAACCTCTTCAAGAATGTTCCCGCAAAGTCCGTCGGTAGTCCCAAAGAATGGGAGGTTCAGTGGCAAACTTTTCAGATGGACATTATTTATATGTTGACTTAACCCAATCACACCCGCCTTTTTTCCTTCACACCCCCCGCATAACCAGATACCCAAGTACCTTTCAACCGAAAAGAAATCTACGGCTTCCATCAAAAGTTCCTAAGCCTCTCCCAGGTCTTTCTTGTCCAAAAACACTTTGAGCTATTCTATTCTGATTCTCAACAGTTTCTGTGACATCCCACATCATCTGGGAATGGAAATGTGGTTATATGTATAAACGCACCCTTCTTGACACAACGCGTTTTAAAGTCGTGAAAGCCATAAACCTATCAGAATTTTACAGTTAAGTTTGCTTTTGCGAGAGCAGTACCAGGATGGGTGACCTCTATGGAAGTCATGTTCGAGGAAGCCAAAAGCAGACAATATTGTATCGTTGATGGTGAGTCGTTACAAATAGTATCAGAGCCATTACTTAGCCTGAGATGGGGGGAGCGTGCACATACTACAAAAAAAAAAAAAAAAGCCTTTCTTGGCGTTTATCATGTGCCAGGAAATAGGTATTAAAGGTCAAGAAACAATTCCTGACTTTTAATTCTTCACCTATTTCTAATGTCGCAACTTTATAGTCGAGAAAATTTGTTTCCTAGCACATAACTTATGTGACAGGAAAATTTCCTGACACATAAGTTGTGTCAAAAAATTTGGTTTTCTGACACATGATATATATGTGTCAGGAAATTTGGTTTTCTGGCACCTGTCACATGATATATGTGTTAGGAAATTTGGTTTCCTGTTTCCTAGCACATATTTCGTGTGTCAGGAAACCTTGGTTAATTTCCATTAGTTTTCTGGCACATTATTTATGTGCCAGGAAACCTATTTTCCAATTTTAAAAAATTTGATTATACTGGAATAATTCCAATATAATCAAATTTTATAAAACTTGTTAATATATATAACGAAATTAACAAATAACCAGGGGAAAACATATCATATGTTTAATTAATATAACAAAAGAACATAAAACAATCACAGCTATTAATTAAGAAACATCCAAGTACTATACTAGCTACTAAAAAAAATTAAGAGGAAAATCCCATAGTCAGAAACAAGCCCTGGACATTTAGTATCATTGTTGTCGAACAAATCCGCATTTTTGCTGCAATCAAACAAGAAGGAAATTTCTCCTATAAAGCCATTTCAAACTCTTGGACATGGTACTTTAAGTATCAATCTATTATGGTAATGCGCATGAGCCTACTTGGATGAGCTTTCCCAAGCCTCTTGATGTAAACTGGTCTGCCTTCTTTGTCAACTCCATAGAACCCTTGGGGATAATACTGTAAGACTTATTCCAGCTCTTCAAATTCAAAATCCTTCATTAATTAGTAGAATACAGGGTTAGCATTAGACAGAATGTACATAGTGAGAATAATGCAGTTGTGACATAGTATGCATTCTCATCATTGGAGGACTAGTAAAACTCAAATGCAACTATATCATTTTCCCAATGTCTTATCCTTTTTCTTTTGCCACCCAATTATCACATTACTAAAAAAATTTATTAAAAGTTCATAATATATAGTTCACTGAATCTCTGATAATCAGCATTATATAGTAATGAAAACTCCGCTTGGTCACTGGGACAATTTAACAAACACTTTTATGCTGTTATGTGAAACCATCAAGAAGAACATTAAAAAATAGGAGCAATAAGATCTCTCCAAATTCCAATGCCAACATTCAGACACAACGACAATAGCCTTTTATATCTATGCAACGCAAATGGAGAATATAAAATTCCCAAACAGAAAAACTAACAAATATACAAACCCAAGTTCCAAAACATCCAAATTGTTTCTTAGGCAAATACGTTAAATTATATTTGAAGAGAAAAAATAAGTACGAAACACAGATAAGTTTCTTGTATTCGCACTTCCAATAAAATCCTTAAATAAAAAATGCGCTCTCTCCACAGAAGAATAAAACCTTAAATCGAAACCCTAAATTACATAGAACATGCAACAAAATCTTAATTTCCAGCATAATCCTGGGTTTTACCTCACAAAAGAATAAAACCCTAAATCGAAATCCTCAGTAGTGGAAGAGATCGGGAGAGAGAGAGAGAGAGAGAGAGAGGGGATAACATACCGATCGATGGAAAGATTGCTTGAAAGATTGAGATGAGGGCAGCAGCTGGAGTCGATGGCATCGGCAGCGGCAAGATGAGGGCAACACTGCTTCTCGGAGGAGAGAGAGAGAGAGAGAGATCAGTGAGAGGGAGAGAGATGATCGACTAATTATCAGAGTAAAGGAAGATTTAATGTTAGTTATTAAAAGAAAAGTGGGGCTAGCTAGAATATCAAGCGGCAAACAAAAACTAATTAGGCGGGATTTCGATTTTTGCAAAAAAATTCTTGGCATATGCGTAAATGACGGGAATTTTATTTTACATGTCATTAAATTATAATATTCTGGCACATATTTAAATGTCAAAAAAAAAAATTACAATTTTCTTGACACATAAAATTATGTGTCAAGAAAATTAAATACTCTAGCACATTGTAAAAGGTCAAGAATGATTTTTTTTTGTTTCTTGACATTTTTCAACAATGTGCCACATTAAAAAATAGGATACTTACATTTAAATTAAAGGTCAAGAAAAAAAAATGCCAAGAAATGCCTTTTTTTTTTTTTTTTTTTTTTTTTTTTTTTTGTAGTACCAAGCCCATGAGAGTCGCCAGCGGACACTTCTTGGGATGCTAAGAATGGGGTGATCACATGAGAGTCGCCAGCAAGGACGCTGGGTACCAAGAGTGGGTGATTGTGACGTCCCACTTCGCTAGGGAATGAAGATGTGTTTATATGTATAAACACACCCTTCTTGACACATCGCGTTTTAAAGTCGTGATAGCCGTAATAGCCATGAATCTATCAGAAGCTCGCAGTTAAGCGTGCTTTTGCGAGAGTAGTACCAGGATGGGCGACCTCCTGAAAAATCTTGTTCGAATGAGCCAAAAACAAACAATATTGTGTCTTTGGGATTGGGTCGTTACAGTCCCCTATTGTCCTCCCGACTAAGAGCGCTCCAAAAACTACAAATTACTTGTTGCGCATGGGAACCCAATTGAAATCTTGGTTTCTTTGACTTGGTCCGCTTGATCTCCTCGAGCGACAACTTCACCTTTTGCACCAGATCAGTCTTTCTCTTTTGAATCTCGTCTAACGTGTTCTTGGCTTCCAAGACGTAATTATCCTCTAACAGAAGCTTCAATTTTAGCCTCTTCTGTAGAGGATCAAGAATAATGCGTTTTACTTTACTTTTGTGAAAATATGAGGGTACCTCCTCTGTTCTTGAGATGAGCTGCAAGATCCTTTGCATCACAAGATGGAAATCAGTTGAATTCTAAGGGGGAGCAACCTCGAAGAGTTTCGAGGGAGACTCATCCTCGTCGAAGATCAGCATGGTCTAATAGCTACTCAAGAATGTTTCTTCTTCTCTCGATCCAAGAACTGCTTAGTACCCCACAAGAAATTAGTTTCAGAAAATTGATAGGCGTACGTACTAGCACCACAATTACACCCTTATAAGAGCTTACAAACTACCCACAAAAAATAGGCCCTTCCCTCCGAGTTCTCTCTAGCGAACGAGGAGGTGAAGCTGTAGTCCCTCTCGTCCCTGGACGTAGAGCTTTATTTTAACAAGGGTGTGGTTTTTCTTAGTGGCTGTGGTGGTATGATGGAGGAGCTATCTTCCAAGTGGGGAAAATTCTCCCTTCGGGAGGAAGAAAACGTGGGAGTCTCGTTAGAAGCACCTGAGATTGAGCCTCTGGTGAAGCGGGGGAGAACGTGCATTGTGGGGAAAATGATTGCAGATCGGATTATTCCGAAGGAATACTACAAGGACCCTTTGACCCGAATCTGGCGTCCGATGGGGGAGTTAATGTTCAATGTAATTGGTGAGAATTTATTCATTGCAGAATTTGAATATGGAGAGGACAAATCTCGGATCCTTGAAGGGAGACCGTGGATCTTTGATGGATATTTGGTTTCTTTGGCCGACTTCGATGGGCTGACCCCGCCGAAAGAGCTGAAGTTTGAACGTGAATCTTTTTGGATCCGGATGTACAACCTCCCATTGGCATGCATGGGCAAAACAACCGGTGAAAAGATAGGGGCTTCAGTGGGGGTGGTGGAAGAAGTGGACGTGTGGGAAGAAGCGGCTGGGTGGGGTGAATATTTACGGGTGAAGATTTCGATAGACCTATCAAGCCCTCTAGCGCGGGGACGCATGTTACACCTTCAGGGTCGCTCAAATTGGGTAGCTTTCAAATTTGAAAAGCTGCCTAAATTCTGCTACAATTGTGGGGTCATAAAACATGGGAGGACGGGATGCATTGAGCAGGGGGCAGGGAAGAAAAAGGGTGACGAAGAGGGGTACCCATATGGGCCATGGCTTCGGGTAGCATTCCCTCCCAGAAGAGAAGCAGGGGGTGACGTGCGGAGAGGAGGCCGTCCAACTACAGAGGGGCAGGGTAAGGAAAGGCCAGACAAGAGCTTCCAACCTGGCGCCTTCCAGCAACGGCGTCCTCAAACGTCGGAGAAGGAGTCAGACGGTGGGGGGAACTCCTTGCTGCCGAACACTAGCTTGCAGAGGGAACAAACCAGCATGGACGGGGAACAGGCCAGCATGGACAGGGAACAACCCAGCATGGAAAAGGCACACTCGGCAAAAGCAAAAGGTAACGAAGGAATATTGCACGTGAATGGGGCCAAAGTTCAGTATTTGGGACAGTGGGATAGTGGCGCTGGTCGGATGGTGTATGAACCCATTGGTGCATCTGATGGTCCAAATAAGCTGGGAGAGGAAATATTAGACCAGCATCATCGTCCACGTGTCCGGAGTGGGAGTAAAGAGCAAACAAGTGAGGTTGCAGACCCAATCAACGCGTCGCCCAGCATAGAAGAAACTGTTGGCCTGAACAAAAGGAAAAAGAAAAAAGAAGCAGCCTCAGGAGATACCAACGGAGGCAGTAAACGGGAAACTCGGGGGTCAACTACCTCATGGAAGAAGCGGGTCAGACAGGGAAGACTACTCCCAGAAAATCCCATTGACGGGGGGAGTCCGGAAGGGAAGAGGAAGGATGAGACGCTGGACGATGAGGGTGCTTCACCGAAATCGAAGAAAGGTAGGAAAAATGTCGCTTTACTCTCAAATAAATCAGCAGGAAAGGCAGGGGCTGTGGAACAGCCCCCGCCAGCCAAATGAATGTCTTGAGCTGGAACTGTCGGGGGCTTGGGAACCCCCGATCAGTTCGTATCCTCCGCCGATTGGTGCGGACAAAGAAGCCTGATGTGGTTTTCTTAATGGAAACCAAGCTCGCAAGTAAGTCGATGGAGTATGTAAGAGTTAGATTGAGATTGGATGGCCTGTTTGTAGTGGACTGCCATGGTCGAAGCGGAGGTCTAGCGCTGATGTGGAGTGCTAAGAATAATATTCAAGTGCAAAATTACAGTAAAAGACATATTAATGCAATTGTTAAGAACGGGAACGATAGCAGGGAGTGGAAATTTACAGGTTTCTACGGCAACCCAGAAGCCACAAATAGACCAGAGTCTTGGAGTCTCTTACGATTTCTGTCCTCAATGGATCCGGAACCTTGGCTATGTGTTGGTGATTTCAACGAAATAGTGTCGTTATCAGAAAAGTCTAATTATTCGTATAGATCTTCAAGTCAGATGCAAGCTTTCAGAAATGCTCTGGAGGACAGTCACCTCTCAGACTTGGGTTTTTCTGGGCCGAGATTTACATGGTGTAATGGTAGAAGTGGTGTGGATCTAACTCGGGAGAGACTGGACAGAGCGGTGGCGAACAAGGAATGGACGAATTTGTTTGACGTTGTGGCAGTAAACGTGCTTCCACGGAATAAATCAGATCATCACCCCTTATTGGTGACCTTCTCGAATTCGAGGGATGTCAAGTGGAGCAAGTGCAGGAGGTTCAGGTATGAAGCCTGCTGGGGTAAACACAGGGAGTTTCACCAACTCATCAAACAGGTATGGAGGGCAAAACAACCATCTATTAACCCATGGAATATCGTTCAAGGAAAATTGTCGAGTTGCAAAAAATCTCTGAAGAAGTGGGCGGGGAAGAATGCAGATGCAGTGGAGGATACAATAAAAAGAAAAGAACAGGAGCTCAAAGTTATCCAGTCACATGAAAACGGGGTACAAATGGACGAGGAAAGACGTATAGTGGAGGAGCTGGACAGTCTGTTGGAACAGGAAGAACTCAAATGGAAACAACGAGCAAAGGTTAACTGGTTGCAGCATGGTGATCGTAACTCTAAGTATTTCCATGCTGCAGCCACTCAAAAGAATCGTCGAAACAGAATTTTAGAAATACAAGACATCACTGGTCAGAGGTGCACAACTAAGGAGGCGATTGAAGAGGCCTTTGTCTCTTATTTTAGAGAGCTCTTTATGGAGGGACCACAGCTTGAAGTGGATCAGTGCATCCAAGCCTTGGACAAAAAGGTAACGGATGCGATGAACAACGACCTGGTGGCGGTTGTTACTGTGGAGGAGATTTCCAGGGCTTTGCATCAAATGCACCCTCTTAAAGCCCCGGGCCCAGATGGATTCAGTGCATGTTTTTACCAACAAAATTGGGGGCTGGTCCACAAGGAGGTTTGTCAAGCTATTACTCACTTTTTTAATACTGGAATACTGGATTCCAATATTAATATCACACATATAGCCTTAATTCCTAAAGTTGCTAACCCTCGCAGTGTCTCTGAGTTCCGTCCAATTAGTCTCTGTAATGTTATTTATAAAGTGCTCTCTAAGGTTTTGGCAAACAGGCTGAAATCAATTCTCCCTGCCATCATTTCACCTACTTAGAGTGCCTTTATTCCGGGGAGACTAATTACTGATATCATCCTAGCTGCATATGAGACCATGCATACAATGCAGACAAGGATGTGGAGTAAGGAGGGTTACATGGGAATCAAACTAGATATGAGCAAGGCCTATGATCGAGTGGAGTGGTCTTTCCTGGAAGCGGCGATGCTTAGAATGGGGTTTGCAGAAAAGTGGGTGAAGTGGGTGATGACTTGTATCACGTCTGTCTCCTACTCAGTGATTATCAATGGAAACCCAGCAGGGCACATTAATCCTTCTAGAGGGATTAGACAAGGAGATCCCATCTCTCCTTATCTATTCCTAATTTGTGCCGAATCTCTTAGTGCCCTCTTTTTCAAGGCGGAAAGAAACGGTGTCATAACTGGTGTTCCCACTTCTTTTAGGGGCCCCAGGTTGAGTCACCTTTTTTTCGCTGACGATAGTGTGCTTTTTTGTAAATCTAATGCAGTGGAATGGAGACGCATTATTCGAATTTTGGGTATATATGAGAAGGGGTCAGGCCAGAAACTCAATTTGGCAAAGACTTCTATTTTTTTCAGCAGGAATACCAGCCAAACAAGAAGGCAAGAAATTCTGGAGTTTTCGGGTTTGTCAGAGGCTCACAGAATTGATTCATATTTAGGGCTGCCCACTTTTGTTGGCAAATCCAGGACAAGTGCGTTCAAGGATATTATTGGTAAAGTTTCTAGAAGGCTTGATAATTGGAAGACTAAATTCTTATCCCAAGCTGGGAAGGAGGTGTTATTAAAAGCAGTGGTGCAAGCGATCCCGACGTACAGTATGGGGGTATTCCAGTTACCTATTGGTTTGTGCAAGGAGTTAAACCAAATGATGCAACATTTTTGGTGGAACCACATGTCAAAAAACTCTAAGATTCATTGGATGAGCTGGTCCAAAATGGGAAGACCCAAAAATAAGGGGGGACTTGGGTTTCGAGACCTAGTAATGTTCAATAAAGCTATTCTTGCAAAACAAGGTTGGAGACTCATGCAAGATCCTAATTCAGTGGCAGCCACCATCATTAAAGCAAAATATTTTCCCCACTCCTCCTTTCTTGAATCACCATTGGGGGCCAAGCCGTCCTATGCTTGGAGAAGCATTTTCTATGCCAAGGATCTTCTATGCAAAGGCCTTGTATGGAGGGTTGGAGATGGAAGAAAGATCAAGGTCTGGGGTGAAAAATGGTTGCCAACCCCCTCAACATTTTCTGTTCAATCTGTTCCAAAAAGGCTAAATGGAAATTCTCTGGTGGTAGATTTAATTAACCAGGATACTATGAGATGGAAGGTGGATATCATTCAAGCTGAATTCATGGAGGAGGAAGCTCAGGTAATTTCAAGCATCCCTTTAAACCCTTTGAAGTCTGAGGATAAACTCACATGGAGATGTACAGCGAATGGTGATTTCTCTGTTCGGAGTGCATATCATCTGGGTATGGATTTGCAAGAATCAAAGAGGGGTCAATGCTCGTATACAGGAAAGGAGGAAGATTTTTGGAAGTCTGTATGGGCTTTAGGCATTCCTAATGTGGCAAAGCTTTTTATTTGGAGGGCCTGCAATGAGCTACTACCCACAAGAGTAAACCTGGTTCGTAGGAAGGTAACTGAGATGAAAGCCTGTCCTTGCTGCGAGTTGGAAGATGAGGACGCTATCCATGCATTGTGGCTCTGTCCAGCTGCCAGAGATGTTTGGGGTAGTTCTGTATCTGTTTTCCAAAAGTATTGTTATGCAGGCACCAATTTTAAAGGGCTTTTCGCTCATTGCGTGGAACGGGGTACAAAGAAAGATCTAGAGCTAATGGCAATCATTGCTAGACGCATCTGGTTACGTCGGAATACATGGATATTCGAGGGGCGTTTTGAGCATCCCAACACCGTCTATAATGAAGCTTCAAGATCACTTTTGGAATTCAAAAGATGCAACATCAAAGAAAGGGAGTCGTCCTTTTCTGAAGGTAGGGGGGAGGCACAAAGTAGAAGACAAACACGCTGGATTCCTCCACCAGATGGAGTGATTAAGGTAAATTGGGATGCAGCTTTAAATGTGGCTAAGGGATGGATTGGTCAGGGCATCATACCACGTGACAGTAAAGGATTATGCATGGGTGCCAGGAGCATAACACAACAGGTGATGACTGACCCAAAAACGGCAGAAATAATGGCAGCTCTGCAAGCTATGCAATTCAGCAAAGAAGCTGGTTTCCGGGAGGTGATTTTCGAAGGAGATGCAGCTCAAGTGGTCAAGGAAATTTTGTCGGAACCCCCTTTATTCTCAAAGGCGGGACATTTTATTGAAAGTATCCAACAGGAGAGGCACCTTTTTTGGTCAACCAACTTTCAAGCTATTCCACGTGATTGTAATTCGGCTGCTCATAATCTAGCAAAGATGGCCTCTTATAACAATATAGATCTTTATTGGCTGGAAGACACCCCATCGAGTGTTAGTAACATTGTTTTTAGGGAACAACCGGGTCCCTAAGATCCTATTTTCATAGGATCAATATGGATGTATTCTTCTTGAAGTAGCAATAATATTTGTCTTTGTTCAAAAAAAAAAAAAAAAGAGCTTACAAACTAACGCGGCACTACCACGTCAGCCAATTAAAAAGTTCCCAAGCCCAACAACACAGAGAGAGAGAGAGAGAGAGAGAGAGAGAGAGAGAGAGAGAGTTTGATCATTTCTAATCTTTTAAATCCCTTTAGTGTTGGTAATTTATTGAAAGGACCAGCCATTATACATACATACATGTATACCCTGTAAACATAAAAAGACTGCTACATGTCACATTAAAGATGAGACATAAGCGCTTAAAAGAAAAAAGGGATGAGATATATAAGCAACAACCCTTCACCTTGACTTAACAATTTCTTCCTTCATGGCAAGGGAGAGAGCACTGAGATTGCCCCCATCCTCCACTCTCACCCCAGGCATTGCCACAGCTCTACTTCCAACAAACCCACCTTCTCCAATCTTTATTTTTCCAAATATTACTTTCCCTCCTTCACCATCATATATGTGTCCAAATAGTAGAGCTTCTCTTCCCACACATCCACCCCTCTCAATCTCCATCATTTCAGGATTCAACAAAGCTCCCATGCTATCCACATAAGCCCCTTGGTCCAAATCAATATCTGAACCCATGAGCTTCATCCACAGTGCAAACAACATAGAACCACTCGTCATTTCCATGAAATAGTCCCCAGCTAAAGTTCTAAAGGCCTGCCATATAGTGTCCATAAAGACTCGTGTGCTCCAAATCAGTATTGTTTCACCTTCTTTCTTCTTTCCAACAAGAACCCATTTTGCAACAACACATGCTAATCCAGCCAGAAAGCCTGAACACACCCAAAAGAAAGGAAGCAACCAATGCAGTGGGAGTTTCTTGGCATCCTTCAAGTTCATAACCCAGCTCAGAGGAGTAAATATTACTAAACCCATCATGAAATAAGGCAGAACTATTTGAAGTAATGGTTGAGCAAAAATAGCCCACAAGGTTTGGTACCAAGTCCTGGCAAGAGTCACTGTTTTTATGTCTTTCTTCTCCAATGCTGCAGCCATTGGACAACCAGAAAGATCTACTTTGACGTCAGATTGTTCAAGAAAGATCCTCCAAGACTCTGGAAGAGGTTTCCCATTCCGCAACTGCTGGCAAATCTCATATACCAACGAACGACCATGATCAATTGAAGCACTCTGGGAGCATGATGAAGCCCTAATGACATCAACCTCGTGGCATCGAATAAATGGATTAAACTCCAATCCTTGTGATTCTTCCTTGGAGAGATTTTGATCAATACTAATCTCCCCAAGATTGATATATGGGAACTCGGCCTCATCCCATGGTTTGGTGCAGTCAAGTGCAATGTCACGGGTGGCCTCATCATGTGGGACTGGCCGGACTTGCAGTTGGAAAATGTAATGAACCCCACTAGGTGAACTCACACGGCGTTGGAAATCTTCAGCAAGAAAAAGCAAAGGGCGAGTGTCATTGTCATCCCTAGGAATTGCACCTGTTTCAGGTGGGAGAATTCCAATAGGCTCCACCTTACCAAAATCCTCACTGATAGTTTCATCATAAGGCCGCAGCTTGAACTTCACATACATCTCCTGTCCATCTGTGAACCGGAAGAGCCTGCAGATATTTGAGTAGTAATGCAGTTCAGCATATGAGTCAGCTCGACGAAGGGAAGTCCAGACTGCATCACGCACATGTGGGACTCGCTTAACATGCTCCTCCCTTGCAGCAAGCCCACAAACTAGCCATGTTGCAAAATCAGCAATTGTACGGGCATAAAATGCCTTGCCTGTTTTTAGTGTCAGGTCAAGGAGTGGGGAGTGACCACCTGATTTATCTGAAAGAATTCTCACTGCTGCACCACGTGCATCGATCCTTGCGTCATCATCAGCACTTAAGCTATTGCTATGTCGAACAATGACAGGGTAGCTTTTTCCTGGACAGAAGATCTTATGATTCGGCAAACCTTTAATGTTGTCATAAATTTTCAAGAATCCCTTCCCACTAACACCAATTCGATGGAAATATCTTGTTTTAACCTTCAGAGTTGTGGCAGCCAAATTTGCAGCAAGATTACCAACTATTTTCTTGTATTTCAGGTCCATCTCTTCTATCCTTTCATCCAAACCATGCATTGTGTTCTTAATCATGACTGGAGTTTGAGACCCAATGTAAACACCACCCTTTTGGAGTACTGAATTCATTGGAGCAATAGAAAGTGCACCAAGAATAACATCATTTTGAACAACTGAACCAGGTAGGATTAGGCTTTGACTCCCAATAACTGAATTATCATGCACCTCAATTTCCCCACTAGTAAACCCACTGGAAGAATAAAACCCGGCAATGATCCTGCTGAAATCACCAAGATGGACTCCAGCGCCTATTGAAATTAGCTGCGGGTCTGAAACTGGGTTGATGGCTCTGATAGAACAATGCTTGCCTATTTTTGCACCCAAAAGGCGTAAGTACATGCAGAATGCCTCTGTTCCGGATAGGAGCTTGGTAAATCTGAGGTGGCAGGCTATGGTAATTCGGTGGCGAAGCCAAGTTATCAAGTGGGACTGTTTTGTTTCTTGTTTACAACTTAGTAACCGAGTTAAAGCACTTGTGAGTAGGCTGAGTATCATGCCATGAAGTAAGTATGCACTGGCAATTGTGACGGCAAAGTTAGTCGACTTTGAAGGGACCTGAGCAAACATCAAGCAATATGCAATGATTGTGAATGGAATCCAGTGGAAGCTTCCAGCTATGCAAATAAATGTGAAGGATTGAAGAGAAAGAGGCTTTTGAGATAGCCAAATGTAGACAAAGTAGATAATAGCTGCTGAGAGAGAGCTGAGTAAACCAACTAAATAGATGCCGACAAAGTGGTAAATGGCCTCAGTTTGAGTTTTACTGGCAACATTTGTTGCTACTGGACCCTGAAATTTTGTTCAAAGAACATTAGTTTAGATTATTTCTTAGTTGTATGAAAATGATGTAGTGTTTATATTCTTAGAAGTAGACAAAGTGTCAACGCAAGGTTGTATAATCTAAAAGCACGAAACAGAAAAGGATACAGAATAGATAAAACATGCCAAATTTTCAGATAGCTTCATATGCAAGTAAGAAATCCAAAAATCATATTTACCACATGGTCGTGCCTTAAAATTCAAAGATTTCCTAGCAAGATAAAAAGAGAAGGAATGAAATTTAAGATGTACCTGTAATGGTGTGATGGGCGATTTCCTATTTTGCTTGTTCACACTTTGTTGAGGTGCCTTATTGGTGAAAAATAAAAAGAAAAGAAAATCTCTCAAGTAATACGTACAGACTTGAGAAGCATAGGTTCTTTGATGTTGGCCTTGTTTGTTAAAGACGGAACGGAATACAGTAATGCGGGTTACTGTTCATGTAAGTTTTTTTTCTTACTTTTTTCATATTTTCTAATACTAATCAACATCAAAACATTCTCACTTTTTTCATTTTTTATATCACATCAATAATTTTTTATTATTATTCAAATAAAAAAAATTCTCTACAATACAAATTTTTTTTTTTTTCACTTTTTTATATAAATTCTTTTTACTTTATATCACATCATTACTTTTTACTAATTTTAAAATTAATAACCAACTACTCTATTCTGTAAATGTCTTTGCCAAATAAGCCCGCCATCTCGGAAGACAAGAAAAACAAGGCATAGTGCCCGGTGTGTATACAATATTTGCTATGTATGAGAAGCAACTGGAAAAGTAAGTAAAACCTAAAACAATTATATAATATGCAGCTAATTGACATAAAACAAAGACACGAAGATATTCAGATTCTTTAAAACATATGCATCTAGTGTAATATAACATGTGTTGGCATGGCTACTACAAGTCTTTAACCTTTTAGAATAATCCACAGTAGTTAATGCATATTTTTTGACGCCTATGCTAATGTCAGAGGGAGAATCCGAATAGCACTTACCTTCTGAACATTGTTAGCCTTAGCAGATTTAAATAGAGGTTTGCCTCCGCCAAACTTTTGCAACGGTGGTACCTCAGCCTCTTCTCCCAAAACACTTCCTTTCTGGATTATAGCATAAGGGCCAATTGAAGAATTTCGACCGATTCTGATTGGGAGGAAGCTCAAGACTCCATTCTTTACCTCATGGCTTTGGACCAAAGCCCCTTCTGCAATCACAACTCCATCTCCAATGGAAACCAGAGATGGGTCTGTGATGTCAACAGTATCAAGCAGCACTGAGGATCCAATTCTTGCTCCAAGCATCTCAAACCAGTAATTGAGAAACACTGTTCCTCTCAGATGTACTGCCAGAACTTTGGAAGAAACTTCTTGGACTTTGTAAAGTGCCCACCACTTAACAAAATCCATTGAGCAGATGGGAATTTCAGTGGTCAAGGCATAGTTTGGTCTTAAGAAAGAATTTCCAAAGAAGGCAATGCAAATGCATGTGGATAATATGCAAAGGATCCAAGCAAGAGGAGCTAAAGTCAGGGAAATCAAACAATGCAACCAGGGAATTCCATCTATTGCCATATGGATCGCCGAAATGGAACTTATAAAGGCAGATATTGATAAATAAGCAGGAAAGACCAGCATGGCAGAAACATATATAAGAGCCAGAAGTTGGAACAACCAGATACCCAATTGCCGGGACTTCGATATCTCCATCACAAGCTTGGCGGAATCAATCTCAGTTTCTGGAGTCTCAGATGGACAGCTCATGAGTTGCGGTTGAAACTTCATTAGTAAATTTTCTGAGAAGCTTGCCAAGTCTGAAATGCAGGTTGCAGTGAAGATATCTACAGCCCCAACTGGCACTCCTAGAAAATCTGAAAGTTTTTGAGCCGCTCTGACCACTCCAACCGAATCAATTCCATAAGACACGAGATTCTCTGCGGCAGAGATGTTCTTAATTGGAATACCTGTTTGCTCGGAAACTAGGCATTTCAGGAACTCCACTATCTCCTTGTTACTCAGCTTTGGGGGGCTTGGTAGAAGAGAACTTCTCACTAGCTCAGGCCGAGGTGTTTTTCCCTCCTTACAAGTTCCTGTAGTGAAAGAGCGGACCAACGTTCTTTTTGACAATATTGGTTCTGGTACCAAGTTTAGAGTTCCATCAGCAAACTGTTTCAGACATTCAAACCTCTTTATTTTTCCAGACGTTGTTTTACTGATGGTTCTGGGCTTAATCAGCTTGACTGAAGCAACACTGATTCCATGTTCTTCTGCAACACGGGCTTGAACTTGTTCTACAACGTCCTTGCCAACAGGTTTACCATCCTTAACCTCTGCAATCACAACTAAACCTACCTGGTCAGACCCATCAGGAACTGAAATCCCTTTCGCCTCTAGGATTTCCTCAGGAACGCCAATGACAGCACAACAACCTGGGCGTATAAGTTCAGATGAGCTTTCAACTGTCTTTTCTACATCTGCTGAGTAAATGTTTCTTCCAGCTACAATGATAAGATCCTTAATTCTTCCAGTAATGAACAACTTTCTGTCAATGACTCGTCCCAAGTCTCCAGTTCTAGTGTATTTACGTCCGGGATGATTCTGAAGCTCATTTCTGAAAGTTATATGGCTCAATTCTTCCCTACCCCAGTAGCCGATTCCGGCACTTGGACTACTAATCCATATCTCTCCTTCGTGTCCATCTTCTTCAAGTTCGTCACCAGTCTCTGCATTGACTATTCTGATGTCAACATCTGCATCATTTGGATCCACATACCCACAACAAACTCTCCCTTGCCAGTCTATGACAATGGGGTTCCCTACCCCAAATGCACAACTTACAAAAACACAATTTTCTGCCAAGCCATACCCAGGAGCCATCACCTCTTGAGAGAGGCCAAAAGGACGGGTAAGTTCAACAAATCTTTTTAGAGTTTTCTGCCTCACTGGTTCAGCAGCAACCATTAGAAAAATCATGGAAGAAAGGTCATATTTGTGAACCTTATCTTTGTCAGAGTACTCCAGTCTTCGAATCACTAGCTCAAAAGCAAAATTGGGGCCAGCAGTGTGAGTAGCCTGATATTTGCTAATGGTTTCAAGCCATAAGAGTGGGTTCTTGATAAATGTCAATGGTGAAAATAGAATTGCACATCCACCACTAACAAGAGCTGTAAATAGTCCTCCAATCAATCCCATGTCATGGTATTGGGGAAGCCAGCTTACTAGTACAGTCTTCGAGGTGCTCTTATATCTCCTTCGCATCAACTTCACGTTATGAATGAGCCCACCATGAGTTATCATGACGCCTTTGGCATCACCAGTTGAACCTGAAGTGAATTGCAGAAAACATAGATCACTTGACTGAGGTTCAGATTGATCAGCTAGATCTTCTGAAACCAGGTTCTTGGAGAAGCTTTTAATCCAAGAATCTGTGTGCAACCATGGAAGATTAGGCCAGCGAGCTGTGGATTTCCCATTCTTTCCTGTCAAAGAGATCAGATTCTTCACAGAACCTGCCCGAACTGCTGAGTGATAACCAATGGTTGACAGAATTGCCACTGCACCACATGATTTAGCAATGTTTTCAATTTTCAAAAGCGCTTGCCCACCTCTTTGCAAAGGATCCGGGGGAAGGACTGGGACTGGTAAGATTTTAGCTCTTAGGCATCCAAAGAAGGCATCAATGAAGTCCAGACCTGGGACATGGATTAGGAGAACTCTGTCACCAGGCTTGATAACCGGTTTTCGACTGGTCAGGAGCTTCTGAGCAATGCAAGAAGCATTGGCATGAAGTTCTCCATAAGTCCTTTGGCACATCGCCACCCCTTCTTCATTAATCCAAGTATAGAGGGTTTTGTTTTGAGTGACTCCATGAGTTCCCCAGTGCTTCAAATAGCCGTCAAGGGAAAAAAAATGAGGAAATTCTACTCCTGGAAATTCTTCTAATTCAATTGGACTCTTCCAGCATTTTTCTTGCAAGGGAAAGAGAGTCTGCAAAAAAAAAAAAAAATCAATTCATTATGTCGATTTTTAGCAATTCGTTGATCAATTCAATTCAATTGTTTGGATTGTCAAACTACCTTAACATAAGGAAACGTTGGCAAGGAATTGTTATTTGCGAAGTGCTTGCAGATTAAAGCCATGGCATATGATGAATTTCTCTCTGTAAGCTCAAATGCCATGAGCCCACCTACATAGTATGTGTTCTTCAATCCCTGAAGTTCAGATTCCAGTTTCTCATAAAATCCGTCCTTCATATCTGCATTTGAATTTTATATTTAAAGCTTAGAAATTATTCCAATTGGCAGGGACAAACTACATAAAAGCAAGTCATTGTCATACCTTGGCTGCGAACATGAGGAAAGTATTTAAATCGCCTTTGAAGAACCACCTTCTCTACTTCTCCCCCCATATTTTTAACTGCATTGACTGCAAGCTCAGTGACCATTGGCCCCATAATATCAACGGAGTTGCCATAAGACCAGAACAAAAATATATCAGTGTCAGCATAGAATCTCTGCATTGCCACCGGATGGCCAATTGTTGCAGGGTCATCCATATATTCACCAAAGTAATAAAACCCGAGAGGCATGTGTTCTAGCCCTTTTATCTTCAAAACAGTAGTGTAGTAGTCAATTGTCTGTACTTTACTGAACAACTCCTTTTCAAGATCACCCTTATCCATTGCTTCTGTTTCATATTCTGCTATAAGATAACATTAATAGGCATCTCCCCACCTCAAACAAAAACAAAAAAAAAAAAAAAGGAAGAAGAAGAAGAAAAGGGAATCGAGAAAGAAATCAACAGACCTGTAGTATTTGAGATTGGTGATCTGTAAGTGCTTCCATTTTTCAAAGGAAAAGAACCAGATATGATGATCTTATCAAACTCCATACTTTTGACTTCTCCACAATTTTTGACATCAACAGTGACACCATTAGAGTTGCCTCTGACTTCCAATACTTCAGTGTTGCAGTAAACTTCTATTGGAAGTGATTCACTGATCTTCTCCCATAGACTTGTATATCCATCTTTGAATCGCCGAATCTTCCCAGCCATGGAAGTACGAGTGAACTCATGAATATAGGCATAAGGAATGTCTTGAACAAATCCATACCCAGAAGCAGTGTATCCATAAGCCACAGATTTAGGAACAGATTTGAGTCCATGACCCTCAAGGTATGCAGGGGTCAATTCTGAAGCAAATTCACTTACAGCATGGACACCAATTCGACCCGAGTCCTTTGCCTTTTCCTATTGACAGAAATATGGGGATTCAATGATTTCCAAGCTGTAAAATCAAGAAATAATGCATATATAAACCAATAAAGACACTGACCTGAAGTTCCAAGGTCAGTGACATCATAGATACGTAATCATCTGCCACTTTAATATCTTTAAACTCCCCTGTAGAGCTGTCAATGAGGGCAAGCTTGTGAGAGTCCATTTCTTCTAGTTCAGACCCAGTCTCTTTCGCCAAGTGAAAGATGACAGGGGAGCTATTTGCAGCAAGAACTTGACCACCCAAATCATAGATTTTTCCTGTAAGAATAGTATATTTAACCTTAATCCATGACATAACAAGCCACGTTTAGAAGATAGTACATACAATTCTGAACTTTTACCTTCAATCTTGACTGATTCACACATGCCTCCAACAGTATGGTACTTCTCTAACACAGTCACATTATTGTAACCAAGCTTTACCAGTGCATAAGCAGCTGATAAGCCACTTGGACCAGCACCTACAATCCCAATTCTTGTGTTCACAGGCAGGCATGGATGCAGTTTGAAGAATTGATTTTCTATCAAATTTTTTGGGTCCATCTTCTCTCTCTGTACTTCAGTACTCCTACTAGAAGTACCTACTGAGATCAACTAACAAAGTAAGTTCAAGTTCCATCGGGTTCTAACTTACATCAATTGTGTCTAAGAGTAATTCAAGCCTTGCATTTAGAATTCCAAACCAAAACCAAGTGTAAGATTATGCAACCAAATTCTTACATGCCTTATTGTCTGTTTATGAAGAGAGAGAGAGTTTCTAAATTAAATAGTGAAAAGTTTAGTCAAGCCAAGAAGAACAGCAAAACTGGACACTGACATTGGACAAAGCCAGTTAGGGGTGTAAACGAGTTAAGCCACTCGCGAGCTTATTCGGGATCGGCTCGATTTAAACTCGACTCGTGCTCAAATCAATTTTTAAATGAGCCGTTCGTGAACACGAAAATATGATCGATTATTAAACGATTCAAACTCGTATAAACTCGGCTTGACTCGGTTAAAGCTCGTGAACCCGCTCGTATAAGGATCGACTCGCTTATTAAAGCTCGACTCGTATATATATATATATATATATATATATATATATATATATATATATATATATTATATTAATTTGTTAATATATAACTTATTTAGCATTAATTAATAACAAATAATAGGGGTCATTGGTCAGTATATATTAATTGATTATAATTTATTGGTTATATGTATAAAAAATAGTAAAAATGAATAATATCAATACTTAATTGTTAGTCATATGATATAATGACAATCCAAATACTTAATCATATTATTTATGTAATATAATAGGATTATAGGACTATATGATTATATAATAATATAACATTGAGTCATATGACATGTAATCATTTTATTATATGTTATAAGTATTATCATTAGATATTTAACAATCATTAAATCATTTATTTATTTATTTATTATTGTAAGTTACATAGTTTATTTAACATAAAATATAAATATATATTGTAAGTTGTATATGTTATATAATGTAATATTAATTTTTAAATGAGTTCACCCATTTTTTTGTGTGTTAAATAAAGTATCTAACTTAAAACAAACTTAGCCGAACCAAACTTAATTTTTAGAACTCGTCACAAGTTCGAGCTTGGCTCGAGCTCATTTAGTTGACTTGAGCTTAATTGTTACCGCTCGAACTCATGATGAATGAGCTCAAACTCGTAATGAATGAGCTTGAAATCGGCTTGAGCTCAGTTTTGGCTCGCTCGAACTCGGCACTGGCTGGCTCGAGCTCGGCTCATTTACACCCCTAAAGCTAGCATAAGTGAATCGAAGCTTCTAGTCATTTAGCAGCAGCAGACATAAAAGAAAGTTACCCATAGATATATAATTATAGAGCTAACAATATCAAAGATGCAGATAACTGAGTAGAATTGTTTTCTTACATCATTAGATTCATTCACAGAGGCGCACACACAAAAAGTAAAACATCTGGAAGACAGAATTTTCAACACCAACTATGAATGTATAAATTCCTTTGTAATGCAAATCTTGAAAACTCAAATCATTCCAGACCCGCTCTGCCAACACTTCCATCGTCATCAAACAACAAAGTACTTCAAGAACATAACAGAAACGTACCTTAGAGATGAATAAAATGAAGAATAGCACTCCTTTAGCGCTGGTCGGTCCAATTTAATATGCTGTGTATCCACTCTCTGTGATGCCATTGTCATCAGAAATACGATGCCAAACATTAAATACACGTAAAAAATTTCCAGGCTACTCTCTCTTAAGTGTTAAGACCACAGAAATCAAGTATATCAAAGACTATGAATTTCCCCCCACCTTCCAACACAACAATTAACACATCTTTCTCTCTCTCTCTCTCTCCCTCTCTAACTGTAGTTAGCTGGTTATACAAGGCCAATGAAAAGACTAACCTGAGAGCTGAAATGGGCAAACGGGTTTGTCGGATTGGACGCCAAGTGGCGGTAAAGAAAAGAGAAAAGGCGTCAGAAAGGCCGTTCGTCCGCACACTGAACTAGAAGCTGCTGATCTCATTCTTATTTTTAAACAACAAGTACACGACAAAGTCCACACTGTTCCTTAAACCCTCGGAAGACAACACTCTCTCACTTCCTTGGTGGCTCCGAGCACTTCCAATCCAATATCCCAGATATTCCCTTTTAAACTTGGCCTCGAAAACTCCGTCTTTGCGTTGACAACCTGGGATTTCGGCAAATCTTATACAATTTTTATATTCGCACAAGGGAAAGAAAGACAATGAAAAGGCAAAATTTCGATAATGCTTTGATCACAGGGGTCTAGGATCCACGATTCCACTGATTTTCCGTGGTGACGCGAGCAACGGTGGTTGGATTTACATGGGAAAACCTTGGATTCTTGGCGGACGCCGGACATAGCAAGCTACGATGATTGTTTCGTTGTTTTCTGTTTTTGTTTTGGTTTTTAGGATTTGAAATGTAACATGTAAGAGCGCGGGAGCAGGCCTCAAGGTTGGACGTACTCTTACAACGACCATGAAGTCATTTAATATTCCTTTATTAAAACAAATAGATAATACTTTGACCAATATACTAATTATTGTAGGGAAAAAATGCAAAATTAATTCACGCGGTGGACTTAATTTATAAATTGCTTTCTGTAGTATTAAAAATAATTCAAATGTTGTCTCTAAGGGATAGCTCAATTGGCTGGAGACCACGCCTCATGAAGCGGGTGTCACTAGTTCGAATCTCCTCTCTTCCCTCTTGTATGGACATTTCAAAATAAAATAAAATAAAATAATTCAAAGTTCATGTGGTAGGCGAAAATGACAATTTACTCACTAGAGTTAATTTATGTCCACAACTTAACAAAATTCGTTTGGTTGCCATATCAAACCCAATTAAAATGTGACATGTATCACTACTCTTTAATAAAAATAATATTAAACTAAAAAAATAATTTTTTTAAAATAAAAAATGAAAGGGTAGCTGATGGCCACCCCTAGTTGGCAGCCACCCTAAGATCTCGGGTGGCCACGCGCCACCTCTAGGTGGCTTGCGGACCACGGAGGTGGCGAGGGTTGACCCGAACAACCACCTTGAAGTCTCGGGGTGGTTGTTCGGGCCACCCAAACCTGCCGGCCACCCCTTCATTTTTTTTTCTATAAAAAAAAAATATATAATTTTTTTTTTTAGTTTTATATTTTTAATATATTTATATTTTTTTATTAAATAGTGACACGTGTCGTATTTTAATTGGATATGACGTGACAACCAAATGGATTATTTTAAGTTGTGGACGAAAAATAATTCTATGGAGTAAATTGTCATTTTCGCCTATCACAGTGATCTATGAATTATTTTTTATATAATATGAAGTGATTTGTAAATTAGGCCAACATTTTTTTCCTTATTATATAACTATAAACAATGCCAAGTAATGAAAATAAAATAAAATTACCCCATTATTAAAATGACTCCAATAGAAAATTTCTAAACAAGCTAAATGAAGCAAATTGAGAGGTGGTAATTTATGTAACATTTATCACGTTAATAACTAAATAATTAAATTTCTTCTTCAAATTATATTCCTTAATTTTGTTTATTATTTAGATTTTGCCACGTGACATGTTTCACTAAAATGACAAAATAAAAGTTAGAATAATGCAATATACAAGACTGTTATATTTTTTTTATCTCTTCAAATATAATATGACTTTTACTATCACTATTAAATCATTTTAAAAATCATGTCATTTTGAAAAAAAAAAAATATATATATATATATATATATATATATATATATATGATAGAAGTCGTGCATCTAGCGTTACTTTTATCGTTTACATGTCAAAATGTTTGTAACATTTGCAATAGGGGTGGAACTAAAATTTTAAGTTTGAATGGAGAAAAAAAATAAATAAATAAAATTGAGGAGTAAAAGTTAATTTAGGAAGAATTTGTGTAGACTTTTTTAAAAATTTGTACAAGACCAGTTGGAGCCCCCAAGGTTCAACGAACCACACCCTTGTTTGCAATGATTAGTTATGGGCAAAGTGAGAGATTGATGTTACTAATAAAGAAAGATGAATTATGCTTTCAGATCTTAGATTTATTGGATTAGGGTCTTGAAGTGACAACATAAAGGATAAAATTAAGCTGGATATATATATGTATATATATATAGAGAGAGATAAGTATAAATACATAAATTTTTTAATTATATAATTATATATAAATTTATAACTAGAAGGAGGAGGGGGCTTGGCTTAGGAGTGGCAATTCATGTTAGCATGTCGAGTTTGAATTATTTCAAGGCATGGTATAAGATTATATAAGTTAAACCCTAATTCGACAAATTTAATTAAACGAGTTATACTCTTCAACCATAACTCTCTAAATTTATATTGGGTTTGTGTCGGATTTACGGATCATGTCAAAATTACCTGTCATTATGTCGAGTGTTGGGTTCGAATCATGTCGAAATATGAGTATAAGATTATATACCTTAACCCGACCTATTTAATTAAATGGGTTAGACTCCTCAGCTCTAACCCTTTAATTTTGTATTGAATTTATATTTCAAAAATTATCAAACCCTTCATTAACTGGCCCCTTTAGTTCCCTGTCTGATAGATGACATAATTTAAAATTAAACAAAAAAAAATGTGTAAGTCAAATTAGGTGGATTAGGAATGTTCGTGTTGCATACTATGAGAACGTCTTGTAGTTACATGACGAAATTTAGTTAGGGGGTTGTGGTGTAGTTATCAATTTTACTTAATTTTTTTTTTTTTTTTTTATGAAAACTTTTTAATGAAAATGACATTCATATATAAGTAATATAAAAATTGGTTTAATCTGTAAAATAATAATTGGATGTGATGTAATTTTCAGTAACCAAGGTTTTGCCAAGTGTCAGCATGCTCTTGGTTTCGTGTGGATTCGAACAAAGTTACTGTTGGTGTTTAATTGCTGAAATGCAACCAAACGTTGATCAAAGATATAATACAGTTTAAATTATAAATAAATAAAGAAGAAGAAAGATAGACAATTGGATTACGATCCTTTTCTTTTTTCTTTTCTTTTTTTTTTTTTTTTTTTTTTTTTTTTTTCGAATTCTTTCAAATTCGAACAAGTAATTATAAGAGACTATTTATAAAATTTACTTGACCAAATAAAAATTAAATTATCCAACCATATAAACGAATGAGATCGTATTATTTTAATTTACTATGTGGTTATAATAGGTGCAATAATATAACTAGGAAAAAAATATAATTTAGCCCCTCAACTACCATCGATTCTCCATATGGCACCTCAAATTACCAAAATTTGGATTTTAGCCCCCAAATTACCAACTGCTTGTTTTTTGGCCTCCTCTATCAATTTGTGCCGTCTAAGTGGATGGAAAGGGCGTCACGTGCGTGACATGTGACTCTTTCAAGCCAAAAGCCCGAAAATGCCATTATCTCACCTCTCATGCGTGCTCTATGCAAACCCCAATAGTTGTTACTGTAGCCACGTGACCAATTCACCACGTGTTATAATGAACACGTGACAAGATGTAGTAGAAAATATGAAAAAGTCAATTGGAGACGTGTATTTAGTACAAGTGACTAATTGGAGACTTGTCTATTATACACGTGGCCATGTAGCAACGTGTATTAATTACACGTGTCTAACTAGCCACGTGTAATTAATACACGTTGTTACATGGCCACGTGTATAATAGACACGTCTCCAATTAGCCACATGTATAATAGACATGTGGTTAAAATATTCAAAAAAAAAAAAAATTATTAAAAAATTAAAATTTTAGTCATGTAGTTTATTGGCTACGTCGCCAATTGGCCACGTGGCACATAAATTCATGACCAAAATTTTTAAATTTTTTTCAACAAATAAATTTTTTTAAAAAATATTTTTAAAATTTAACATTTTAGCAACGTGCTTTATGACCACGTTGCCATTTGCATGTTTTGGGGGGAAGAGTCACGCGCCTATCTGTTTGTTTCAAATTTTTAATTTTTTTTGTCATTTCTTTTTAAAAGCCGGATCTGTCGCCTATCTTCCTAATTTTTTTTTTTCCTTCTTTTTTTAGAAATCTCTCCATCTCTCGTCTCTCCTCATTTTCTTCTTTTTTTTCTTATTTTTTTCAACTCTAGCTAGCAGAGGACGTCTCCCCAATTTTCATCAAAAAAATTTCTCACTTTCTTTGTATTTTTTTCTCAGCAGACAACGACTCAGCCCCACCCGGACGCACGACTCGATCGCCAACACCCAGAGAAGATCGTTTTCATCGTTGGTGATGAAGAAGAGGCCGGTGGTTTATGGGTCCTTTTGATGGTGATTTTTGGTCTTTTTGTTAATTTTTTTTTTGTCCTTTTTGTTAGTCGCCAGAGTAGTTGGTTTCTTTTTTGTTAGTCGTCAGAGTAGTTGATTTTTGGATCTCGACGACGATTTGGACGAAGATCCGGCGCGGATCTTGCCGGATACATGGCCCCTTTCTCCCGATCTCGCCGGCCCTTTCTCCAAATCTCGCTGGATCTTGCCTAAAAAAAAAAAAAAAAAACTGAAGTGTATTTTTTTTCTTGACTTTGGCGACATGTGTAAGGAATAAGTGGCTAAAAATATATAATTTTTCATTATTTTTTAAAAGAAATAAAAATAAAAGTCAAGTGGCTAAATAGTCACGTATATAAAATTACACGTTGCTAAATGTACATTTAGCGACAACTAGATTCACCACGCGTAATCCACGTGGCTAACTGCAAGTGGCTAAAAACAAAGTTTTTTTTGTCCCTCGCCTCCAGTCGTCCAACTTTTTTCCGAAGACGGCTTTCAACAAGAGCATTCCGAACCCAAACACGTCCCTTGCTTGCCAGCAATGGCCGATTTAGCCTTACCCAGAAAGAAAAGGAAACCGTAATCACCCAATACAGCTTGATAATTAACGTCGAGGAAGGCACTGTTCGTCTTTAAGTTTCCATGAGCGAGTCCTTTCGAGTGGAGGAAACACAATGCCTCGGCATTCTCTTTTATGAGTTTGAGTCACCGACATGATGATCAGTGGCTCTTCGAAGGAGAAAACAAAATAGGAAGAACACCCCATGTTTTCACGCAACTTCAGTAAGCATCTCTCCTTCAAAGGTTTCACTTCCTTTTTGTTTGCTTATTCTTTTGAATGCTTCGTTAGTAGTGGCAGAAGAGAATGGCTTATTGTTTTTGAAAACCGTTTCTGTCTCTCTCTTTTTCTACCAAGCAAAAGCTCTCATTTACACTCTTCTTGCTCTTCTTTGTGCAACTGGTTAGTAGCCAAGAAAAGAGAAAATAAAATTCTGGATAGAAGCCTCACCTTGCTCGGTCACTGAGAAGTTTTTTCTCCCTTTGGTAAGCCATGATTAGAGAGAAGAGCCCAACAGGAACATCAAAGCAGAAAATACTATTAGAATTGCCGGCACTCCAAAACCCACTTCCCATCCCAAGTGGTCTTGGATATAGACAATGGCAATCAAAGCCAGAACTATAGAAATTCAAACAGATACATGAGTCCAATTGGTCTGCACCAAATGCCATGGAACATGGTCTAACGCAGCCAGATCACCAGGACATGAGCCTGAAAGAGGAGAGCAAGACAAAGAGTTGGGCAGAAACCAGAGGTTTCTCTGGCATAAAACGAACCGACAGATTCTCCGACAAGTCCATCCTCATCGGCTGGGAGGCCACTAACTTTAAGGAGGGGTATTTTCGGGTGAGGAGATGGGTATTTCAAAGTGCAAGGAGAAGGGCAAAATGGGATTTTCGAAGTGTAAAGAGATGTCATTTTCGGGCTTTTGAGCTAAAAGAATCATGTGCCGCACACGTGACTCACTTTCCATCCACTTAAACGGCACAAACTGACGGAGGGGGGCCAAAAAACAAGCGGTTGGTAATTTGGAGGGTCGGAATCCAAGTTTTGGTAGTTTGGGGTGTCATCCAGAGAATCAATGGTAGTTGGAGGGGCTAAATTGTATTTTTCCCATATAACTATCTATCATGATAAAACAAATGGGTTTGACAATGTTAATTGAGAATATTACCTAATTAAACAAGTTATATACATGAATATTTATCGGCTTCTTTCTTATAAGTTCTAAAAAGGATATGCCAGGCATATTTGATACACGAATGACTATTTCATTATAGAAAAAATAAAAAGTTATTATTCAGAGTTTAAGAAGATGGAATAGAATAGTTATTTATATTCATTAATTTGGTTGTAATATTGCAATGAAACCTTTAAATATGTATTCAATTGTTTGCCACGGAACTGTACAATGGTAAATTGAATCATATTTTAATCAAATTTTCTAGAATACCCTTATAATACAATTTTGACATATATTTTTTTACGGTTATTTATTTATTTTTTAAAACATAAACAGTTATATTATAATTTTTTTATTTTTTTTTTGCAATTCATGTCAATTGAGATCACCCTACATTTTCAAATTCAAGCATGAATTACTGCCCTCATATGCAAGTTTCATCAACTCATAATCAATATAGATATGCACTAGCCACAAATATTCAATCACGACGGAAGAACATGCTATTTTGATTAAAAAATAAAGATGTTTTACTTTTCAAATTTGTTTCTACAAAAGTGGTTCCCAAATGACTCGTCATTGTCATAACAACACATTTTTCAAAATAGTAAATTTTATCCATGATTAACACATCATTTGATAATAAACTTTGAAAATAAAGAACAGTAAGTATAGCACTTCTTTAAAAATAATCAAGTCATCCTAAAATAACATATCACCAATTCTTAATTAAAAAATAAAACATAAAGCTAACTAGTCGGTGTTCCAAGCGAGCATTCTCTGGAACCGGCTACTCTACGCTAATGTGCTATTTTGATTATTAAAAAAAAAAAAAATTCAATTCATCCTAAAATAAGATTGACAAAAATTTTCTCTAAACTAGATTGGAGAAACTTTCTCCAATCCCAGTCCATAAAAATGTCATGTGTCAATGTACATGTGCATTTCACATACATTTTGAATGGCAAGAACAAAGTTGAAAGAAAGTTTATTAAAAAAACATGTGCTTCTCGCATGTTATTTAAACATCGCACATGCAAATGAATACACTTGGCTCATCAAACTACAAATTTGTTGTAATAAAGCCCATCTGTTAGCGTTGATTGTTTGTTTGAATAGAAAAGTTATATTTGTCCGAAGTCTTAAAAAAAAAATCCTCATTTAGACACTTAAAAAACTAAATTTATCCCATAAAATTTTTAATCAATAAAAAAAAAAAAATAAATAATAAAAAAAAAAAAAAAAAAAACACCATAAAAGCCACCCCCAACCACTATGGGGATGGCTCGCGGCAATGCATTGACACACGGGCCGCCCGACTACGAGAACAGTCCAAATGGCAAAGCTTTTTACATTGACATGCCACATTGTTGTATCTTTCCTTGGCTGATATTCGATTAAAATCTCTTCAAGTTCCATTATTTATTTTGAGAACTAATGACTTAATCAACTAGCATATGTTACTGTTACAAGTAACATAAAAGTAATAGAAGATTCTCCCTCACCCCCATCTAATGCCTTCCACTTTTACTATCCTACCGCTCGCATTGTGAGATTTTTTCACTTGTAAATCTTAGAGGACAAGAGTTTATTAAAAATGCAGGTAAGAATGACATGTTTTAAGGACATATGTCAGTTTAATAGACTGAATTGAAATAAATAAAATTGAGAAATTCTTCAAAGCTAGTTTGAAAGAGAACTCAGTCCAATTCGAAATCATTGCGAATACAAACTTTATGAAGACTCGAAAAATCTTGAAAGGAAAATGGCGACAGATTTTACATATTGCAATAGATAATAGTTTATTAGATGACAATCTGGAGGAAAATTACATATTGTAAGGACCATAAACCTACACCAACTAAAATTAATCAAACAAAGATCCACTTGCCGCGGCTCTTGCTGCAGCAACATCTGCAGAACTATGGCACATGGAGAAAATGATAGGGAGGAGACAGCAGCTATGAAGGCCACAATTGCTTACAGCATGCTGTCCGATCTTGCAGGCAACCTTCTAAAGAAGTTGAGTGGAACTGAAGGAAGTTTGTGGCGGAACCTGGGATGCCTTAATACATAAAGTCCTATGAGAAGGGCCACAACTTGGAAAGGAGTAACATAGAGAACAATGGCAGCAATGAAACAGAAGGTAACGAACAGAGTGGTTGCTCTTGGGTCTCTCCAGCTCAGCAGAGACTGAAACCTTTCCCCTTGAGTAGCCAGGTCACCAACCACAGTCTGAACCCTCCCTCCAATACTTCTCAGTCGATCATATCTCATCCTAACCATATCCGATGACCGGGAAGTAGGGAATGTATCAAACTCTTCATCTAGTTCATCAGGATGAACAACATCAGCATGGGACAGCCGGGTGTCCATGTGAGGAGGGTGTCGTGATCGCCATCGGAAGTTCCAAATTCCAATCAAGAAAAGGTACAGAAAGATAGTTGGAAGTATAAGCTCTGGATAAAGGATCAATATAATGAAAAGGATGTGAATCAAAATGGTTGTGAGAGGGTTCTTCCAATTGCAGATAGAATCAAACCATTTTCCAACTGCAATCAACCCACTTAGAACTCCCATGATTCTGAAAAAGTTGGCTTTGCTCCTCCTCATACTCCACATATGTGAATCCACATCCAGCATGTATGCCACCACCTCTTTCCTCAAAGGTGGTTCAGCACGGCTCAGCCTCATGGAGACAATTTGCATAGCCTGGTGCCTCAAGCTATCAAGCTGAATTACAGACAGGGGATGAATGTAGTGCATTTTTGGCAACAACGGGTGTGAATACAGATGCAACATGTTAAACAAAGATGAACATGTGAATCTCACAGCCAACTCAATTTCACCCGTCTTCTTCACCCCTGAAGATTGCAGGACCAGAAGGGGATATGAGTGCGTGTAAACTCTGTCAGCTTCAAGGGTTGATAGCCGAATCCTTACCTTCCCAATTTTCGAATCCTTCGCCCCTCCAGCTTTATCTCCCCCATGTATATGACCATTATCAAAAACTCCTATTGTAATGACAGTACATGGGTCGTAAACCTCCCAAATGTATTGTTCATTCCACTTTGGCAAAAAGCTATCCACAATTGTCCTTGTTCGGACCCATTTCTGCCCATATTTAGCTACACAATAAGCATCTGTGGTTCCTCGACCATCTTTTGTCTTCATTGGCATCAACCCCCGAGCACTTATAACCCCCAGTTCCAGAATCCCAATGTTGGACTTCCACAATTGCTTTGCTGTTGGCCTTAGATCACTACTATAGTGTGTAGATTCATCCAAAACATGGTACCCACCATCCAAGGAGATCCTCAAATGAATCCTACTGGCAAATTTAGTCTCCTTCTTCTTCTCCCCTTCTACAACTATATGCTTCTCAAGATTAAACCACCTAGAGATTACAGGCTTATGGTCTAACCTCCTCTGTACATTCTGTAAAGGAATCAAACACTTCCCCAAGGTATCATCCTTGTTTGATCCCACCCTATCTTCCACAGTCAGAATCAAGCGTTCCTCAAACGGTTCAGCAACAACAAACAGTAAGTCCTCATTCCATATGGGATTGATACTCTTACTTTGTGATGTTCTAGTCCTCAATGCCTGGTTTCCAAGGATAACCTTCACAAAAACTTCTGGGTACCTACTTTTATCGTTGGGTAGCAAGTCCTGAGCTTCAATCACATTGACCCTCACATACCAAAGCCTCGGGGAAAGATACACCTTTGATCGAATGTTTGCAACACCATCAGGGCCAACAGTTGCAGCATCTGAATGCCATGCATCAGGAAACGCCTCATCCGCTTGAGTTCCCATCCAAACAGCTAGCATCAGCTCTCCCTTAACCTTATCCCCCCTCCGGTCCTCCAGTCTATACCACTGCGGCGCCAATGGGCTATCCGGTGGAACACGTTTCGGGATGTCATTGAGATCAAACATAACCTTGCCCATGAACTCATCTAGCACAACATCCTTGTCTTTCACCACCACTTCCAAAAGTGAAGCTTGGATTCGTTCTTTTGAGAAGGCGAAAACCTGATTCCATTCAGGGTTGGACTTCTTCTCAAAATGTTTAGTAACTCCCTTATAATTTCCAAGTTTCACTTCAACATAGGGATCACAACTACCAGTAACATCTTTTCCAGGTAATTCCTTCGCTTTGACAACACGGACATAAAGGTACTGCATTTGCTCAACAAGATCATAGGTGCAGGAGAGCTTATCACCCGTGATGGCACCCGCGCCAATCTTGGGTGAGGTCTCCTTAAGAGCAAAATCTTGAAGTTGCGGAGGCTTCTGCATTTTTCTAGTTCACACTATAGAACCAGACGGGATTCAAAAACACTCGAAGTGTAGAAGACACAGAAACTTAGGATTTTGAAACCAAACTTTCAAAACAAAATAAGGATTTACAGAGATGATATCACTAATACTGAAAACGTCAACTTTTTCATAGACCCAAAACCCGATAGTTTACAGCAATCTTTAGTCTTTTCACACAAGGGTGACTACAAAAAAGATGCCCGAGAGCTATGAGTTAGTAGGCTTACTGTGTTTGTTGTGAACTAACAAAGGAAGGAGAAAAGAACCTAATCAATTCTAGCACACAACAAGTAGCAGAGTAACGCTTAGCAGGCTTCCGTGAAAGATTTAAACCAGAAACCGCAACCACCTGCAAAATCAAAGCAAGAAATGATAAGTTACTATGATTACACATCCCTCCATTTGATTGCTGCAAGGGGGCCAAAGAAAAGCTTGAAATTAAATTACTTTTTTTCTTTCAATTTTTTGAGTTACCATAAGACAATCACAGCAGCTTAATAGAGTATTTTGTAGTTTCAGCCAAGAGGAGGGGTTAAATTTTATCAAGTGAAAATATAGTATTATGACAGATACCAATATCAAGGTTTGCATTTTCTTGGCAACCAAACAGAGAATAAAAGAAAAGAAAGCATACATTTGTTAGGATTTACTGTGAGATAATGGGGTGAGTATCTGATATGACCACACAGATGTAGCGCAAAACCCCTCCATTAAAAATACCAACTTGAAGAAGTAAGCTCAACGTACAAGTAAACTTTCCCACTAGCTTCAACAACTACTTACTCTAAAACAAACAGAATTTTTCAACAACTACTCCAACCAACTTGAAAGAATATCTATTACATGCATTGCTGAACAGGTCAAAGAAATGAAAAAAATGTACTTCTGGTTCACACGCATACATACACTCACTCGCACTCACACGCCAGTTAAACACTGACCTGAGGCACGGTTGGAGACAAAGAGCTTTCTTTAATGTGCAGCAATGAAAAATCTATTATTCTTTTTTTTTAAAAAAATATGTATAGAAAATTGAAAAGTGAAGCTAAGGAAGCTGAAGAGTGAACTAATATAAAAAGGGATCGTGTCTGTGTACGTGGGTCACGAGGGATGAGAGATCTGTGAAAGACTGAGGCCCGTTTAGTAATCCCCCTTCTTTTATCGGAGAATTTTTTTTTTTTTTTTTTTTTTTTGAGTGGAAGTAAAAAAGTGATTAATGTGATATAAAGTAGAAAGAATTTATATGAAAAAAAAAAAATTGTATTGTAATAATTTTTTATTTATTTAAATAATAATAAAAAGACATACCACTAGCAAGGGTTCAACTTTTTTACCTTTTTATTGTATTTACTGTATTGGGAAACTAATCTAGGATTTATGTATGTGATTTTGTTTCAATTTTTAATTTGGTAAATTCAAGACTCGATTTTAGATTTTTATTTTTATTTTTTGTGATGAAACTACAGATAACTTTTTATTTTTAAAAAATGACAAAAAAAAAAATTAAAAAAAAAATTGGACGAACTCACCCATCTAATCAAAACCCAACCACCTACAAATTAGAGAATAACTGCAAGCCAACCCTTACAGACAAAGAAGATATCACGACCACCCCAAGTTAGAGACCACCCCTCCTTAACACATGTGTTGAGTCACAGTCACCCCAAATAGAAGAGTTGTCAATAAAGAAGTGATCGCGACACCCCCTCTTTTAGCCATCCAGGCAATTGCCGTCGTGGGGTTGGGTGAGCTAGCCAAAAGACTCTTAATTTTTTGGGTTTTTTTTTTTTTTTTTTTTTTATTTATTTATTTATTTATTTTTTTTATGTACATATTTGTTATCAATTTGATAAAAATGTTAACAGAGATTTCGAATTTAAAATAAATTTTTAAATTCAAATCCTGAATTCATCGAATTAAAAATTAGAATCTTAATATCAAAATGGCATAAAACATAAAGAGATCCTAAAATGGGAAACTCATTTTGCACAAGAATGCCGAGGCACACGTGCGAGGACTGTGGTCGGTTTTGGCACATGCTAGCCGGTTGGTTTGGTTGGAGACTGGTCATATTCTTGGGAAGATGAGAAATTATTTTAATTTTATCTTCTTGGTTTTCCCAGGTTATATTTTTTGGGCATTTAGATATTTACTTTAATGTGGTTCCCCAGTCAAGGAGGCAAAGACGATCATAGTTCCATTTGAAATTTAAAAAGTTTAGGTGCACCCAATAATAGATGTTTTGGTCATTTTTCTTTTTTCTTTTTAATTTTTTCTTCTCAAAATAAAAATATTAACAAACAATTCGACTCAACAAATTTACTCTCGATTTTACTTATCCACTTTCATTATTTTATTTAAATATTATTTTTCGAGAATTTCTTAATTTATTATTTATTGAGATGATGTTATAAAAAAAATAAAAAATAAAAATGCCTTAATTTTTACATTTGGTGAGCACATGAGTATTTTCCAGGTTGTACTCTCTAGTCTCTCCTAGATCTCTGTTCCAAAAAAAAAAAAAAAAAAAAAAAAAAAATTGGGTTTCACTACTTATGCTCTATTTTTATAGTATCATTGTATTTACAATAATTATTGTATTCTCCAAGACTCGTATATTGTTTCAATATGGCATCTCCGTCTCTCTCTCTCTCTCTCTCTTTAATTCCTTCGAATTCTCTCAAAATCGGACAGATAATTTGAGAAGATCCTAATCCGCATGTAACAGTGTCTTGAATGGAAATCAACAACTTTTATGATTGGCAATGTGGTAGATTTGTGTAGAAATGCGAAAAAAGAATAGAAAATATAGGATAGTAAGGAACGAATGCAATAGAGAGGACAGCTTGTCGGTATGTTGGTGTTTTATTTGGTTTATAAAGCTCTTATTCATTTATTCAAAAAAAATATAAAAAAAAAAAGCAAATAGAGACGTAAAAAATTGAAATGCTTCAATTTTAGAGGCTTACGTCTATCATTAGTAATGTTCAATAGGGTTATATTTTGTTTACAGAGACATGTAATACGTCATTTTTTGATTCTTTTCCACTTTCTCTCACTTTTTAAAATCATCATTAGATTCGTGAGGTTCATGTAAATTCAATACTCACCAAATTTTAGCAGCTCATCAAATATTTTGTTAAAATAGTTGGCCGGATGCGAGTGATTTTGTACCCCAAATTTGCTTCCATGTGGCCTAGGGGGTGAATTGAATACTCACTCAAATTATGCCTTCAAGTGCTAGGTTGGATCATCTAGTCCATACCATACCATACCAACATTGTAATCACATGAAAGGGCTATTTAGTATTTTCATGGGGGTGGCCAATCTCGAAAATAACATGTAACGTCTTGCATACTTGTGTCATCAATGGTATTTACTCCTTGATAGGGAAATGGACACATTTTGGCCCCAGCAGCTTTCAATGGCGGTTGTCAACATAATTAATGTGAAAGAGTTAGTGTTAGGTATGGTTGGTTTGGAACCGAGTCATCCCCTCTCCTTCACTCAAATCCTATTATCACCTTTCTTCTGAATCTTCTGAAATCAACTTTAAATATCTCTGTTTTTTTTTTAAAAAAAAATAAATCAAAGATTCATGCGTGTATATTTTTACAAATTCCATTAAATCCTGACCACAGCCTAAATCGTTACAATTTTCTCTTTTTTTTTTTTTATTATAAAAAAATTATGGATATTTTGAGAATTTTGATATCATCTTTTAAGATTTAACGTAAAATCCTAATGGATCGATGAAATTAAAAAAAAAAAAACAAAAATTTGAAAGATAAATACACTAAATTAAGAGTTTTTAAAATTTAAAAGATAATTTCAAATGTAATAAAAGTTGAAAGGGTCTCCTAAACTTTTTGTTTTATGTTCTTAAAATAAAAACTTAAAAATATTTCAATCTTTACGTCATATCAAAATATTAAATTAAAAACAAAAATAAGAAACATATGATGTTCCATCCCACACCGCCTCCCATTTTCAATCACATGATTCTTAATTTTGACGTGACAGTTCTCTGTAGATGGTCGGGTTGACATCAATATAGCGGACGTGGCCACATGCTGATTAACCATGGAGAGTGAATGAGTCCTGCTCACATCACTGAAACGAATGATTTTGAAGCCAGCCAGTAACCTCCATCTCGTAATCACAGGAAGAAAGGCCATTTATGGTCCTTGTGAGTTGTGGCAGAGAAACATTTCAAAAGTTTGGCTGGCCGTACGCATTTTCAGGAACTATTCCATTCCTTTTCAGTGAAAATAGCCTGATTAATGCATTAAATGTTGTTTTGTGGCTTCATCAATGTTGTTCCATTAAACCACTGAAAGAGAGGCATGAAGAGTAGCCCTCCCGACCAAGAGAACAACTTTTATCCGTACTCTTACATGACATTTAATGTGCGTGTAAGCTTTGCCTAGCTAGAATCAGTGCAGGGTTCCACATCAATTTGCAGAATGGTAGTAGAAATGAAACTCACTAGTCTCATAGGGAAAATAACTCAACAGGGAATTGAGATCCGGTGGTATTGCATGGGTGCACGGGGTCTCAAACCGTTTTGTTCTGAGTTAAGCTAAAATGAACGGCCCAAATAAGAAGTATTTTACATGGAATCTTAACCCGTTTTAGTTTGAGTTAAGCTGTAATTGTTGTGACATCAAGAAACCAAATACAGAGTCCAAGTTTTGTTACTGTAAAAAGCTTTCCAGCATCCAACTAAAGTTGACTGAATTGGAGATGGCAAGTTGCAGGCTGCAGCTAGCATGTCATTTGGGTAATTATGCATTCCTAGCTGCTTTCTGGGAGGTGCCATGCAACTATTTAATGCCTACATGTGAAGGGTTTATCATCAAAATGGCCCATACACCTTAATTGGCCCTGACAGAATATCCAGTGAGGTTTTGGGTGAAAATGAACTTCTCCCTATATGGTGTTCCAAAATATCATCACAATTTTTATTGATTTAATTCAATTACAAAGGAATGAATTGGCCCCTGGATCCCTTGAATACTACCCACATGCATAAATCTCAGGACTATTCCATTTTAATTTAATCTGTTTAATATGAAAATGTCACAAAAAAAAACTGATCATGTCACTGAAGAAGAAATCCCATATATCAGCAAACTAAAACTTTTTCACTTGAACTAGGGCCCCTTGCCTTGTTCCAGATTCAATCATTGCCTCTAGAACAGCAACGTCTCTAGCACCTTCCACAAAAGAGAGGCGAGGATCAGCTTCATAGCCACTCCCCTTCTGCAAAATAATAAATCGGAGTTGCGGATCAGTCACGGCAACACATGGGATTTTATTTTATTCTTGTTCAATTGCAAAGATTTCTCAAATGAAGTTATGAAGATCAAAATAAGCTGTCCAACAGCTGGTCTCCAGAAAGTCCAAATAATTGAAGGAAAGAATGTTAAATGAGAGAATAGACAGAATTATGCATAAGAAAGCTATGAAAATTTGAAAATGCCGTCTAGCCAGTAGAACTCAGAAGTCTGCTACCATCACCATACTGAAAAGCAAAGTTTAAGAATCAGAAGTTGTTGCAACAAATTGAATGCCATCAAAATGTCTGCACTCATTTTCTTTGCAGGAACCAGTAATATTTTTTTTTGATAAGTAATGTAATGCTTTTCAAAAAGTGCAAAGGGACGCAACTCTAGTACATAGGAAGTATACAAGAGAACGCCTAAATAGAATAAGAAAAAAGTACAAGAAAATCATTAAAACCAACCACTAAAACTAATCAGTAATATACACCCTCCATAGTCAATACACTAATAATTGCCAAAATCACCATATTATAGAATATTGAAACCAACCATGCATACATGCTTGAGAAGTAACATATTCGACTACCTTAAGCGTTGCCAGTGATATGTCATGTATAAAAGTTTTTAATTCATCGGTCACTCCACTGAACGTGAAAAAGGAGCTTTTGCTTTGCCCGTCAGAACTATAGAAGGAAACCTGTAATGCATCATTGGACATAATAAGAGGTTGCTACTATCATGATCCATCACAAGCTAATATGGTAAGTCAAATTACGAATCGAGATAATAATCAAGTATTTTTAGTCTCTAAAATTTAAATTCATGAGTTTATAAAGAACTCTAGGCTTCTAATTATATGTGAAAATCTATTCTACAATAAAATTGATTCTCAATATACCAGGTAACCATGCCGTCCATCTATATTTCCACGCTCAATTTGCAGTGTTCCCTTAAAGCCAACAACTCGCCAGAATATCTAAACACAGCAACAACTATGATTAAAATATCTTCAACTGTGCATAAGATTACAGTAAATCTATCATTTACCACATGCCTTGGGAGATCTTGAAGAGACAACCATCACAAAAACTCCGGAACATCCATTCTCCAGTTGACTAAGGCAAAGAAATTCCAAAAATTCACCTTCAGTCTTCCAATTGTGTCAGGAAAGAAAGAGTAAAAAAAAAAAGAGGTCTTCAGATTCTTGGAAAGTAAATTCCATGCAATCAAAACTTACAACAGAGAGGAAATGTTATCTGGTGGGGGTAAGGTTGCGTCCACATGAGAAGTCATAGCCGACACTGAGACTATCTCACTGTCTACAAGCTGTTCAAATGAAAACAAGAAAATCGCATTTATAATCACAATATGGCATAGATAGTGTACTAGAAAAAACACACTCCATGTTAATAAGGAATCTTTGAGTTGACACTGCAAGTTTTGAGCACAAATTCACATGTTAAGCATTCAAGGATGTTTCTTACAAAGAAATATCAAGTCAGCTGTTTCAATCATTTTAAGACAGTTTCGTAAAGAGTGAACCATATTAAGAGCTATCACAAAATTCTTGTTCCTTTTTTATCCTTCGGGGAAAAAGGACTTATGTGAAACTTTTTGAAAGAATAAGCAACTTTAAGGGATGTAAAAAAGCTTTTAAAAAATAAGCCATCAGAGAAAGTAATACCAGCTGATGGCATAAGAAAGCCATGTTTTTTTTTTTTTTTGATAAGTACATAAGAAAGCCATGTTAAAAACCATCTTCAAAATATTTCTTAAACTACCCTATTCAGGATATGTCAACGTATAATTTTCTAGGTCATGTTAACACAGGCCATTAACCCCTAAAATATTAAAAACCAAGATCTTCACTACTATAATGCCACAGCTTGAGATGAATCACACTTTCATTTCCGCTAACAAATGAACCCTACATTTTCTGCTTTTAGTATCAAAATTGGGCAGCATTATCACAAACCGCTTTTTGGTTATTTCTGCATCATGTTTGTACTGTATTATCTTATTCCTGCCCGTCGCCCACAAGGCAGTAGGGGACGTTCTATTACAAAAAGCGGGAAAACATTTATTCATCAACTTCAACACAGATGGTGTTGTAAGCATACAGGAAGAGTTATCATTGGTTTATTTGTGGTTAGCAATACACCTCTCTTTTTCCCCAATCCCAAATCACAAGATAAATAATATCTCTTAAAACTCTGTTTGATGCATAACCTGCTTCAGAACACATATGTACCCAACAGAGCACTTCCCAGTTTACCAAACATGATTTGAGTAATTCTGATCTTCTTGATACTGAAACAGCCCCAAAAGTGGTAAGACATTATGTACATCAGTTTAGCAAAACTGCTACGATATAATGAAAGTTCTTAAAACTCCAATTTTTCCCCAATAAATACAATTTGGACTCTGGAAAGCCAGAGTCCAATAGTCTAAAATTTCGTATACAAAAAAGAGAGTAAGGAGACGTGAAAAGGGGGTTCAAATGAGAGTCTAAAGAACAAAATTGAATATTAGTATGACTATAATTAGAACATAAAATTCTTTCTCTTTTTCTTTTCTTTGATGGGTAAATGAAAAAATTGAAGGAGAAATTTGTTTTTTTTTTTTGGGGGGGGGGGAGGGGGGGTGGGGTGGAGGGGGAAGGTCCAAGTACACATGTAGACGATTCTAACATACGGAATTCAAATAACAATATCCTTCACAAAAAATGGGTGGACATGTTTTTTAAGCAACGCAAACCATGACTTATCCACCATTAATTATTAGAAAATTTGAGATTACCATCCTCAGTCCTGCAATGAAATGGACCCCCATATCCAGAATGAAACCCCCCTGCCATAAGAAAATAAACTTGTTAGAATAAGACATAAAAGGACTAATTCAAGTATGATAATATGGGAAGAGTGCTGGCTACGTTAACAATCAAGCAAGGCATCCCTGAAAATCCAGAATGCATAATCAAGTAAATTCTTTACATTTGCTCCAAGGATCAGAAGAATGAAGTCTTCTTCATACTTAACATTGCATCATGTTGTATAGGTACCTAAGAATCTTTTGACCTCAAACTTCAATGGTATATGGTTAGGTTACGTTAGAGTAGTTATAGGAGTCACTTCTCTGGGAAGCTCTCCCACTGGATCAGGTTATGAACCTCTTTCGATAAGGTACATTTAAATTATTTAATGACTAGCATATTGAGAACTAGCTTACACTGAAGGTGATGCAAAGCATATGCTTGATGCCAAGTGCTCTAGTGAATAAGAAAAAGTAATTTTGTTATTCAGCTTTATTATGAAACACATACAGTAAAGTTTCGCCTCCAAGAGCTTGAGAAGTATGGGTTTGAACTATTCATTGATCCTTCAACAATAACTTGAACGCTCATCATATCCCCAATGTCAGCCATTAGTTTCTTGCACTGTGGAAGCAACAATCAGTGTCTGGCAAGCCAGAGCGATTGGAACCATTTCAAATATGACAGAAACAAGTACCTCAAGAAAAGCAGGTTCAAATCGATAGTTTTCTGCCACAGCCCAAATAGGCTGGCCAGGGAGATTGGCACAAATAGATTTGTAGCTTGAGAGTGCAATTTCCAGCTCATTAGTAGCTGCAATATTAAATTCTTAAGAATTAAGTTTCCAAAACACATCCTTTATATCAAATTCTGTTGATACTAGATTGAATGCTTCCACATATCAATCCAAAGAAAGAAGACCAGAAATTTCAAGTTCATAATGAGAAAGATTGAAGATCCCTCTTTGAACCCCAGGACTCCCAACAAAACATGTTAACACAATTAGTGAAACAGACCCACACACACACACACATGAAAGTAATTAATAAAAAGCATGGTTGGATTGGTGGCAATGAAGTATCAGAAGATTAAAAACAAGGGCCAGAATATTCTTGAAACATGGACGTGGTTGTATACCACTCTTACATCATTCCAAAAAGACATCAAAGAGCCAAATGAGACTCTTGACTAACAGGGTTGAGGTTTGATGAATACCCAGATACAGAGATAACAGTTTTCCCTCCAGATGAAAGCTAACTCAATAATATAGTTTGATAATTGTTATAATTACGTGGCATTGGCACGGTGGCCTTTACCTTCTGTTACCACCCAACCTCCAATGCAAAACTGTGGCTAGATTGACACTCAACTAAGATTCAAAACCAGGTGACAATGCCTAAATTGATCAACAAGTTTCTGCCAGCAGAACATTTTAAATTTGGGAGAGCAAAGGGCCAGAAGTTCTAGATAATTAATTATTTCTTTCATATATTATGGAGTTTTTGGAAAGAAGAAAAAGAACATGTGTCTGAAGATGATGTTACTTGGGCCAAGTTACAGAAGACATGGGAAAGCTCAGAGATATCATACTTTTAGCTTCATTTTAGTGTTCTGCCACTCAGAACTTTTCTGGAGTCCATGCAGTTGATTTCATTAACAAGTGAGACTTAATCTTTATGTGCAAATTGTCCTCGTCAATATGGCTCTGATACACCTTTACTCTAGCCCCTTTCTGTAAATTTAAGCTTGTTATTTCTTGCACTTATCTAAAAGAGTTTAATTGTAGTAATTATATAAGTTTTCAAGTAGACAAATTAAACTTTATAAAGAGAATTTGGGTTACAAAGAAAGAATATGGAAGACATTATCTACCGACTGTTCTACAAATAAATATCAGCTCCTGGCATGATCAGATTATGGGTATAGTTGGTCACCCAAGAACAGATTTAACCCCGAAGAAAAAAAAAGAGTTGGAAATTATCACAATATATGTCATTAATCAGTTATACATAACTATATGATAATGCTTGATCGATTGAAAATGCATCATACTTACAAGCTGCCGCCGGTTTCTCTTCAGATTCATCAAATTAGCCGAGCAACACATGGCACGTCCAAAAAGGGAAATTTTAGTGCATTGTACAGAACAATAAGCATACAAATTTTTTTCCTACTGTAATAGATTCAGTTAAACTGCCATCAGTTTATGATTATTTTGAAACATAAATTACCTTGAAGGACATGCTTCCCTGCCTCTAGCACCCTCAGTGAAATATCAACCTGAACGAATTGCTTCACATGTAAGACACATCTAACCAATAATTATAAAGGTTAAAGTCATTAGCCTTCACACCTTGGACAATACAGAAACTGAACAGGGACATCCGAAATGGTGTGCTGAAATTTTCTCTAAAGGAGTTAGGTTAAACACTTCGATGAATTTCAATATCTATATATTTGATTTACTGATTTTTTCCGGAGTCAACTAAGTATGCTTCTTACTTGTCATTATATTTAGTCTACTTCCCATTTTCTACAAAGCAAAATTTTCTCTCCTTAACATAATTCATTAAAGATAATTTTGAGATTTACTCTAGCAATTCAGAGGACAGAGGAGAATGGCGATTGAAACAATGGTTAAGAAAGAAAAGAAATATATTATTTTCTTGCATGTACCAGAAAATATGTTGACACTAAAAGGCAATACTTCAGAGCTCTTTCTTCTCTTGTATGCACATATCAACAAATGATTGTAAAACCAATACAGCAGAGAAACTTGAATTTACAGTGTGAATCAGCATCCCTAGAATTCTAAAAATTCACTTGAAATGCAAAGAGCGCAACTTTAAATCACTTCAGCACCAAATTAAAACCCAAAAAAAAAAAAAAAAAAAAAAAAAACAAAGAAAGGAATCTATTACTCATGAGCAAAGATATTAATTACATGAGAACTGATCGATGAGCCAATTTGTAGAGATGGAAGAGGCAAAAATAAAGAAAAAAGAATAAGATACCTGAGCTTGTCCGGCCAAAACGACCGCAACACCAATTATGGAATCATCATGTATGATCTCATCAAGACCTTTATCACCCCACTTACACACCACTCCTGGAAAATATTTTTGAGCTATTTCAACAGTACCTCTTGCCGATTCCTACATATGAACACACATGAAAAATACAGAATACCCATTAAAATCTTCCTTTCCCCCAAGTCCTGTTTGTTTATACAGAGAAGTAAAAAAGAAAAGGAAAAGAAAAACAGACAACGCAGATATCCCACTACTATATTGTTTTCCCCAAGGTCCACTTGTTTCTAATGGAGAACAGAAAATCGACAAAAATTTTACACACACACACAAATAGACACACAGATATTGCATTGTTGCCTTCCTTATCCCCAAGTTTCTTGTTAGCAATACAGCACAAAAAACAATGACTTTCCAGCGGAATGAGATTATTATTACTATTATCATTATTATTATTATTATTGCTTTCACTGAAACAAGGTCCACAGCATTGTACCCATCTGGTAAGTTTTAAGCTTGCAGATGGGAAAGAAATCCCAGAAAAATATTTTAAAATTAAACTTGCCGTTGAAACAGACCATGAATTTTGTTTTTCTTTTTAAAATAAAGAAACATAACAAAATAAGAAAAGAATATGCTTGAGCATTTCCTCATATAATGTACTTCCTAATTCAAACATTCAAATCCTAATTAGACTATTAAATTGATCCAAAGACTTTGGCTTTGCATTCGGATGGCAGTTTCCTTATATGCTAGATTTTTACTAGAAAAGTTAATTAATTTACCCAATATTAAACTGTGACTTATCATAGTATTCTAAAAGGAAGGCATAATAATTAAAAGGAACAAAAAATTGTAAGCACCTCAGAACGGCTCCAAATGGCTTTGAGAGTGAAGAGCTCAGAGATCTCAGCGAGCCTGGGAATGTACTGAGTCCTCACGAAGATCCCAGCTCCAAGTATGGCAATCTGGGTCGCCTCCTTTTCCATTCCTGCAGTTCCTGCAATTGGGTTCTTCAACCTCCCTGCACTTCCTCAAGTCCCAAGTGGGTTTCCTTTTTTGTTTTTCTGTTTTTGCCTGTGTCTCTTTGCTTGTTTTGGAAGTAATACAATAAATCAACAGCAATACTTAAGATTTGGGCAATGGGGATTGTTTTACATGTGCTCAGATGCAGGACGGAGATAGATGCTGAGCTTGATGGAGCTTGGCCTTTTCTTTTTTCTTTTTTCTTTTTAAGAAAATAGAGGACCTTTTAATTTTTTAAATAAAGCAATGGAAATTTGATTAAAAAATAAATAAAATTGACGTCGATTAAGATTTGGGAATTGGGGGATTGTTTTACATGTGCCCGAAGAAGGATGGAGACTGGGTTTTATATATATATATATATATTTGACGAAAATAGAGGAGCTTTTTTTTTTTTTTTTAATATATAAACAACGAGAAATTGATAATTTTTTTTATTAAAAAAATATTTTAAGCAGAAAGAAACATATTTGGCTAGGATACTGTAAAAAAAAATATATGTTGTAGCTTTTTTAACGATCTAAATTTAATTTAATTTTCTCTTTCTCATAAAAATTTAGAATTAAATTTACACTATTGAAAGACTACAGCATATATATTGTATTTTTTTTTTTTTTTTTTTACTGCGCCTAAGTTAAATCCAAGGTCTACACCTACACATGTTTTTGATAACATGTAATTTCATTACAAAGTACTTGGAATCACTTTGGCCTTTGACAAGGGATCACAGTTCTTGAATTGCATACAATTTGGACAATTTCACGTAGAGGGGTTGTGTAACCTACATGTTTCGAGCAGGTGGATTTTACAACTTATAAGCAATTGTTTTATGCCTTTATTCGAAGGTTTCTAATATAACGTTGCAATAGTATGGGGTGGAGCCCGACTACTAGAATCCAAGCCTGCCACAAATCAAAGGGATTATGAACAAAGATTTCTTCCAAATTAGGTGGTAAGAATTTCCTTAAATCCAATTCATTAAATTGATATGTGTCCAAAATGCATGTGATTTGCATTCTTCACAATGCAGGTAAGAATCACAAATTCTTACATGTATTTTGAGCACATATCAATTTAATAATAGATTAGGCTAAAAGAATTTTCTCCTACCTAATTTGGAAGAAACTTTGTTCATGGACTATACTGCTAGAACGATTTTAGGCTACATGTATTTTCAAACCAAAGATTGAGGGATAGTGTTATTCTTCTTCTCCTCCTTTTTGCTCAAGTACAACATAAGATATACATAACTAACATAAGTAGGATAACTGGATGAGGGAGGCTCTATAAGAAGATTGACCAAACCAAACATTTACAAGCTGAATAAACTCAGAGCTTCCCCATTTTGTCTGTCATTGTATTTGACCGGGGCAAAAACAAAAAGAAGTTGCAAAAAATTGCACTCTAGAATAATGTGTTAGACATTATATTTATTCTGTTATCCCTTCTCACGGACTCAGAATCATATCATCAGTATTCATTCATGCTGAGAAACTTGCATAAAATCAACCACAGAATTGACTCCTTTTTTCAGATAGTATCATACTAAGGTGATCCCTGACAGTGGCTCCGAAAATTTGTCTATCTGCTGGCTACTGAAGCAGTTGTTTCTTCTTGATTGACTTCTACTATGCCTTGATTAACTTCTAGTGCACCCCTGTTGAAACATCAAGATGCCTGTGATGTTGGCCCTAGTCTTTATCTGTATAGCTCTGTCCATTGGCTTTGATTCCTCCCACATCCCTTGAGCAACCCTTAACCTTTAGAAGATCCTTTTTCATTTGGTGACTATGCAAACTCATTCATGCCCTGAGGGAGCCATCAAAAGCAAATGAAAATAGGCTTGGTCTCCTCTCATGTAAAAGCCTATGCGTCTCATCATTTCATTGAACACATTGCTCTTTGTCGTCAACTCATTATGCAAAAGGATACTGCCACATTCACAAAGAAAGCACCGTTATATTACCAACTCAAACTGGCACCTTCTCAGCAGAAAAAATAGCTGACAAAATGTAATGCAGAGGAGCCAAATACTTGTAGATTTGGCAGTAAAGGAGGAAAACTTGAAATTTGAGATCAGCTTCGATTCATCACAAAGCAATCTTCATCTCTACCAATAGTCTTTACAAGAACAGATTCCATTTTTAAAATGGTGATACCTAATCCTGTCCCTGACAATAATCTCTCGATCATAAACCTTGGAGATGAACTTTGTTGCTTGGTGGCAATCCCCACAAACTCTTAAGTTCTTCACAATTCGGATTGGGGTTCCAGGTGCTGTGTTCATCAAACCAAAAGCAATGGCTAACTTCTCACTATGCTTTGACAGGGCTGTCTCTTTATCTTCCTCGTCATCAATATCAAGCAGAACTTCACCAAATTCTGGAAAATACCCGGCAATTTTTAACTTAGCTGTCATCTCATCCAAGAACAGGTAGAGCTGCTTAGTTTGGGGATGTGATCTATCTCCAACAAGGAATTGATGGAACACACCATTCAATTCGATGGAGCTGCAACCTGGGATTTTCTTTCTTCCATTTAATTTGATTTTCTCTCTTACCATCTTTGCTTCATTCCATCTCCTGGAAGCAGAATAAATATTAGCCAATAGAACTTGACAACCGATATGGTTAGGATCCAGTTCTTTCACTATCTTTCCTACTCGCTCTGCCCTTTTCATATCCTTATGAATTCTACAAGCACCAAGTAATGCTCCCCATATGGCAGCATCTGGAGCCATTGGCATACTAGATATGATCTCTTCGGCTTCCTCCAAGAATCCAGCACGGCCCAGTAGATCTACCATACACCCATAATGCTCTATCTCTGGCTCAATTCCATAAGAAGTTGCCATGGACTCAAAATAACCTCTTCCCTCATCAATCATATTTCCATGGCTGCATGCATTTAATAAGGAAACAAATGTGACTTCATCCGGAGAAACTTTTTCAATCTTCATTTGTTCAAAAATATCAATCGCTTCCTTGGATTTTCCATGCATTGCAAAACCACCAATCATGGCATTCCAAGGCCAAACCTTCCTCCTCAGACCATGTTCATTGAAGAAAACCTTTGTTGCAAATTCTATCTGTCCACACTTTGCATACATGTCTATGAGGCTAGCTAGTAGTTTCTCATTCATCTTGATCTCACCTTTATCAATATAAACATGGATCCACCTTCCTTGATCCAATGCCGCTAGATTTGCACAAGCAACAAGAGCACTTACTAGGGTAAACTCATTAGGTTTAGGACCCGCTTGCAGCATCTTATGGAAGAGATCCAAGGCCTCCATGAAACAACCCACCTAAAGATGATAAACAATTCCATTTTTTAATAAAGCCATCCGCCATAAAAATACTATTATCAAAAGGAAAAACAATATTTTTTGGACTGACAACTCTGTATGGTCCATTTCAACTAGTGGTGCAAATCTAATTCGAAAATAATGGGATAATAATGACCGATATAATGTTTTGAATGAAAGGGAAACAATACTTTGCCACAACATTCTTGAATGGGGATTGCAGAGTAAAAAATAATAATAATAATAATTGAAATGTACACATACGTCATATTCACACTTTTATATACTACACTATTACCTGAACGTAACCAGCTATTACAGTAGTCCATGATACAACATCACGTTCACGCATTAGGTCAAAAAACTCCATAGCTCGATCCATATCACCGGTCCCCACATACCCATTGACCATAATATTCCATGAATACATATCCCGATTCATGCTCCGATTAAACACCCTTCTAGCCTCCTCCACGAAACCCCAATTGACATACATCCCAATCAACGCATTCGTAACAAACACATTGCTCTCCAACCCAGCTTTTATCGCGTGAACCCTAACTTGTTCGCCCTCCAATACCTCCAACCCGTTACCACACGCTTTAAACACAAACACAAAAGTGTACCGATTAGGCAAAAGCCTCAAACCCCGGATCATTGACCGAAATATAATAAGAGAATTACAAGAAGAAGTGGGTGAGAGTGAATGAGCTTTGATTATGGTGTTGTGGAGGAAAAGGTCAGGACAGGGAATTTGATCAAACACTTGATGGGCGTAACGGACAGAAGCAAAGCTTGAGAGAGTGAGCTTCTCAAGGAGTTTATTCGCTGGGACAGGTTGTAGGATGAGGCCGGTGGTGATCAGTTGGGCATGAGCTTGCTTGGCTTGCTCCATTGTTTTGCATGAATCAAGAAGAGAGATGGGTTTGTGATTTGAATTTAAAGGCTTTCTTAAGGTGGAGTAACAACGTCTCATTTTAACGGTCAAAATTTCAGAAGTGTGAGACAAGGAGAAGAGCGGTGGGTGCCTTGGGCTAATGCCATTCCTGAGAACGTATTCCTTGTCTTTGATTGTAAAGCGCGGGAATGAATAGGCCGACGAGTTTGTTTTTCTTTTCGTCAGAAAAAGAAAAGAACATAATTTTTGTTTTCTACCTTTCGTTTTTTTTTTTTTTTTTTTTTTTTTTTAAATAAATATATATATATATATATATATATATATATATATATATATATATATATATATATATATATATATTAACAATCAATTTAAAAGCAAATCATCCTAAAAATACAAAAATAATTTTCATGTTTATATGACATCAAAATACTTTATCGAACCAAAAACAAAATCCATCCCATAAAATGCATTGACAAAAAGAGCCAAAGATTGGGGGCATATCTGTTTGCTATAATAATAATAATAATAATAATAATAATTAAAAAAAAAAAATTGAGGCGAATATGTGAATTTATAGGTTGCATCTCAAAACCCCGAACAACTTAATTAAAATTACTAATGACCCTTAAAAAGAATTAAAAGAAAAAGAAAAATCAAATTTAATTGCGCAGGTTTCACAAGATTTCAATTTAATCTATGATTTTCTAATTTCAACAATTAACTCCCAAAAATAAACCTGTTTTTAGACTCTTAAAAAGCATTTTCACTCTTCACTCTTCACATGGGTATAAGAACTTAATTATTTTACCAATTATTGACTTTCACGAGAAATTTGTAATAAAAGTAATAATACTCCAAATATTTTCTTGATGTCTTTGTTAGACAAATGAGTTGATCCCACCTTATACCTGCCTCATTTTCTTTTTTTTTTTTCTTTTTCTTTGGAGCTACGACCTGAGTCAGTCGGGTGCCAAAGGTTATGGACGTTTTACTGCACACTATAATTTATTGCCCAAATTATGTCTAATCATGCCAATTCTTGTCATCCTTGCACTGATCTTCTCTGTTCAAATATGCCAGCGCCATCAGCTCAGCATCAGACAACTCTTCATCAACTATGGCTCTGGCATCACAAAAACATGAAGTCTAAATAATAAACCAATGACCTGAATGTACTAATTTACTTGGGCAATAATCCTGCCATATGTTTGCCTCCTTTATAGCTATCTAATGACTAATACAGTGGATTGGGCACTTCCCACCTCAAAGGACTGTTTAAAATCTCTTGATAAAAGATTTGGTACCTTTAGCATTTCTTTTTGAATAAACTACAACCACACAAATATTTAATTGAGCTACGAATGATGCAACTTAGACCATTTAAGTTGGTTCTGAAACACATGCATAAGCCTTTTATTGTATTAGTAAACATATTGCCTAAGGTATCAATAATAAAAAAACAAATCCAAACAAATATTGTTTAATCCATATGCATGATTCTTGAACCTTTTTTTTTTATAAGTAAAAACTTTTTGATAATTTGAAGGACCGAAATTCAAAGGTTTGTTTTTTTTTAACATGTCCACACAAGAAAGAGGGAGGATTCGAACTAGTAACCTCCGCTTCATGAGGCGTGGTCTCCAACCGATTGAGCTACCAAGATCTATGTTGAGAAGAAAAACCTAAGGTATCACAATCTTCTCTATAATCATCTTTTCCAAGAAGAATTGGAAGAAAACGGGTGAAAGAAGGCTTCCAAGTACAGGAACGCTACTAGCAAGGATCATATTTACGCGATTAACATACCTGAAAGGAGGATGTGGTCAACAGTGAAATTAAGTTGTGTTAGGCACTAGAACTTAAGGTTCAAAATTTCAAATTTCTGTGCTTACTCTGATTGGTCACTGACACTTTCAAGGTTGCCCGATGGAACTCGTGTCATTGCAGCTATTTCAGCATCAAATTTACTTTCCAGACCATGCACTAAGGTCGCCACTGCCAACAATTCATCCTGCACTATAGAATTACTTCTCTAAAAATGAAGAGAAGAATAGCCATGGCATGATTTATTTATGAGATAGTACGTGCATATATATATATATATTATCAAGTATCTCCTCGAGCTGTTTCATGGATTCTTAGGTTCTACACAATATGATCCAACAGTAGAATTCTTATCTGACAGTCAACTACCAAGAGGGGCTTAATACCTTTGTAGCATGAAAGTAAAGGATTACAACTTATTTCACCCTTTCTCTACTTTTCAAAGAATGTTAAGGAAACTAAATGTGAAGAAAAAAATTAAAAAGGAACAATGAAATCCAGAAAGATGCAGACTGCATGATAATGAAAAGAAGCTCATAAGTGATGACTTTGTTATATAGCACAGAAAACATATAGTTTTCTTCATACCAATATGTCAAAAGACTCGAAACTCAACATAAATAAGAGGTGACAACACCCATGTTGGTGTCTGAACATCAATTTTCCTTAGGTTGGTATTTCAAAATGTTCTCTTCCAAACATTTTAAAAAAAAAAAATTGCTAACAAATTTGAAAAGGATGTGCCTTCTATACTAAAATAGTGAAGATTATCAAAGACATATAGCCATCCAAGAAGCACTCCACTCATGTTTGTTTAACAAAGATCAAGATTTGATGTCAAAGACAAGTAGATAGGATACCTCGTTTTCTTACAGAACTGGATACAGAGGCTTTAAGGAACATTCCTTGAAGGAGGAAAGATCTTCCACATTTCTTCATTTGTTCTTATTGCGTGTCTCCTTTCAGTTTTATCCAACTTAGCCAATTCTAATGATATGGAAAAAAATTAAGTTCAAAGTAAAGGACATATGAAGTGATTTTCTTTATAAAGAAAGCATAATCATAACAAAGTAGAAAGTTAGACATACCAGTAATCTCAATGTTATCTCTAAAAAGGCAGCTCTCAGTTTCTCAATTGCAAGTTTAGTCATCCACGAAGTCCAGCGCCCATCTTTTGAAAAGTAGATGAAGATTATTAAAAAAATGAAGAGGAATCTGAAGCCTAAAAAAGAAACCAAAAGGAAATTAATTGACGTCTAAATTGACTACCAGAAAAACAAATAAGTTCATTTGAGAATATCAAGAGAGAAAATAAATAAATAAGAGCATTAGCATTTTAGTGGGTCATGTAAACTTGGTTCTTAAATATGGCAAGAACCTTGATGAAAACTTAACTGGAGAAATCAGAAAACACATGCGACTTGAGAATTTGTTCGATATTCTTAAACTTCTCCCTGAGTTCTGTGATCTTTGGAATATCCCTATAGGCTTCAAAGGGACTACATACTTGGTTCACAGCCCGAAATACGTCATGAAAAAAGTATATTAAAAAATGCAACTTCATATGAATAATACTGATGTATTTCAGAAATGCAAAAGATATTGCTTTTATCACAAACAAAGATCATAGTCTTTAACCCTTTTAACTAGACCACTTTTCTTGGCTGCCACAAACTACACCTAACACCATTAAATTAAACCCCATAAAACATTTGGTTCCATGAATAGAAGAATTCCTACTATCCCAAGCTTGAACCATTCCTAATCCTTTACCACATCAAAACAAACCACTTATTCCTAATACGATGCTAAGATTCATATATTCTGAGACAGATCAGGAGAAAAGAAATTTGCCCTGCATCATATAGTCTGTTACAGATTGATGATGACAAAACCAAAAGATCGATAATCATAGTTCCATTTCCAATTGTATAAAGGAAACCTAAAAGTGTTGGCATTCAAGAGCCACAAAAGACTTGTGCCATTAGAGAATAAAAAACAAGCTACAATAAAAAAGGGAAGAGAGAGAGAGAGAGAGAGAGACCAGAGAGAAGTATAAAAAGCAAAAGAACACTTAAACTACAGGAGTGACTACATATGATCTGCTAACAGATAAGGTACCTCTAGCTGTGCAGCTGCCTCTTATATTGTCGTTTTGAAGCCATAACTTGAAGCTGCTCAACAGCAGAGACTGTCATAGCATGGAAAAGGGTGTTAACGTAAGAATTTACATATGAAGGTCACCATCTTAAGTACCCCGAATCGTTATAGATATAGCTAATCTGATTGTATGCACATTCAAATGTTACATTTTAATGCTAATTCTGGGCGTATATGGGAAGCAAAGAGAGAAGAAAAAATGATTTGAGGTGGTTTAAAGTCTGATACCAACAGTTACTTTAATCACTTCAAGAGGATCCTTGCCTCAAATTAGATGAAAGGTAAATTTTCATTCATTACTTGATGAGCCATACGGCATCTACAAGCTTTTCACAAGACGCAGGAAATAGGAAATGGGAGCTTAACAATCTCCTTAGTTTTCGACACTACAAAATCAGACTCGGCACGACTAGTGCAAAAGTAGGAAAGCATGATAATTGATGATAAATAAATAAACACTTAAAATTAGGATCATATCAATGCGCTGAATTTACTTTTTCCCCTTCTTTTTCCCCTGTACAGTAGTAGCTGTTCTCACTCTTCGTTTCCGTGTCAAAGCAAACTCTCCAAATTTATGACCAACCTTTTCTTCAGTGATCTTACAACGAATATGATTTTTTCCATTGTAAATTCGGAAGGAGCAACCAACGAATTCCGGCAAAATAGAAGATCTACGGGACCAAACTTTCCTGTTCATAAGAAGATCTTTCTTCTTCTTATTTTTCAACAGAAATGCATCAACAAAAGCGGGCTTCCATATAGATGATCGTCCTAGCTTGTTGTTAAGGACCTCTCTCACAGCCTTCTCATCGGGCAAAAATCCCTCACTCTTCATCTGCTCCAGAAATTCCCTGGCCTCGTTCAGCTGCTTCTCCTTGGACAAGGCCTCAAACACGGCCGTGTAGGTCGCCGCATTGGGTTTCATCCCTTTTCCCAACATTTCCATCACATACTTCTTGGCGTCCCCAGTGTGTTTAGCATCCGTAGCGAGCCCCTTAATAAGAACCGTGTAAGTGTAGGCATTGGGGGCAATCCCTGCGGCAAGCATCCGCATATACACCCTGAGGGCCTCCTTGGGCTGGCTGGCATTGACATAAGCCTCGATGACGGCGGTGTGTGCCACCACGCCAGGCATGGGACCATTGTCCTTGATCTGAGCGGAGATTTCCGAGGCCTCATGGGTGAGTCCATCTTTGGACAAAGCGTCGAGCATCTTGAGGGCATTGCTGCGGATGCCTTCTTTGGTCCTCACGTTGCAGAAAATTTGTAGCAAGTCTTTTGGGTCCTCGGTACTGATCTCGGTGATTGCTTTTGGGTTGGATAATCTGGTTTGTATGCTGAGCTCGGCGGTTACTTGCGCGGAAAATAATCTGCCTTGTCTGTAAATAGAATGGAATGTTATCGGAAGCACTGCTCCAGAATGCCCTCTGCTTGGAAAAGAAGAGCTTATGCTGCGTGCTGATGCTGGCAATAAGGATACCGATGGAAATGGTGGTGAGGCATGGAATGTTGAGATACGCTTACGAAAGGTCAGAGGGAGAGAGGGAGTAGGGTTAGACGCCCGCAAAAAGGCCCGAGTCCGAGATGTTAATGTTCTGCCCGCCATTGAGAATCCTTCCTTACTGTCGTAGCAGTAGAAACAAAAATTGAAAAAAAAAAAAAAATTACGATCTTGAAGATGGGGAATTAGGAGTGTACTGGGGAAGGGAGCGTAGCGGCGGCCGGCGAGGAGGTGAGGGAGATACTAGATGGATGAAACAGACGGCTGAGATCTCTCCGAGGTATTCACCTCAATAACCTCCTTTTCTACAAATTTTGAGATTATAACCGTGACGAATTTCAGTTGAGACGGAAATTGCCAACGAATTTTAATTGAGACGGAAATTGCAAATGAAAGGATTGTGCTAATTCTAACAGCATTCTCTATTGGGTTAAATACGTTATCGTTCAACGTGGTTTTTTTTTTTTTTTTTCTCTGTACTTTATTTTTTATCAAAGATGGTAGTAAGACTATTGAAAAAGATAGAGATGATACTTCTGTTCAAAACTAACGAATTTTTACATCATCGACACAAAATACACTTAAAATTGTGACACATATTCCCAAATATAATGTAAGTAGTCACATCAACGCTAACGTGGCTACACATTTTTTTTAAAAAAAAAAAATTAAGGCTTCTTTTAAATTTTTATTTTTTTTAAAAAAAAAATGTTAGCCATCAATGGCTCGGCCATCACCATTTAGCAAGGGAGAGAGAGAGAGAAGAAAAAAAAAAAAAAAAAAGGTTTTGGTTGGGAGTGGCCGGTCCAACCCTTCCATATTTTTTATTTTTTTATTTTTTTAAAAAAAGCCTTTAATTTTTTTAAAAAAAATGTAATAGCCACGTCAACGCTGATGTGGCGTCTTACGTGGCATCTAGGGACATGTGTCACAATTTTAAATGTGTTACGTGTCGATAACATGAAAATCCGTTAATTTTAGACGGAAAAATAGATGGAAGTACCATTCCTGTCTTTTCCAATAACCTAGGTACTATCTGTGATAAAAAATGAAACACATGCAGCGAAAAATAAAAATTTGAAACCACATGGGCAAAAATGTACTTAACCCCTCTCTATTTCTAAAAAGTTCTCTCTACTTTTTCTTTCTTTCTTTTTTTCTTTTTTAAATATTTACATCATGCTCTCTATTTTAACTATATAATTTTTCTATTTTATTTAAATATTCTTTATTGAGAAAAAAAAAATATTAGAGATTAAAAAATGCTATGTTTTTATATTTAGTGAGTGAGCAATGCCAAACATTTTTTCGTATTGCTAAGCCGAATGCTATTTTTGCTCTCATTTAAATATCCTGACTAACTAAAATAACATTTGATTAGCAGAAGGAGAATGCTCCAAGGCAGGCTCGGGACATTTGGTGAAACAAAAGAAAATAAGAGTACGGTGAAACAAACAAGTCCTAAGGTAAGCAGAAAAACAAAGATAAGCAGTTGCAATGCCATGCCACATTTCTGTTCGAATAGAACTATTATCATTTTATCAGGAGTTGGGGGGGGGGGGGCGGAGATAAGTAGTTGCAAGTTGCAACCTTCTCATGAGAATCATAAATCGAAACCTGCTTTTGCTTAAAAATGGAAACAATCAAAACATTTTCTGGTTCTTGATACAATACAGATTTACATCCCGTCTCAAACATTTAAGTTTTTATTTCTTTCAATAACTTTGATAAAATAGATGATGAGAGTGACCTGTATGAAAACAACTATGAATTTTCTTTGGCTAGCATTAAAAAAAAAAAAAAAAAAAATTGTTAAAGAATAGCAAGAAATTACTACTGTAAGAGTCTAAAAACAAAGATGGGACTACGCAAGTCAATGAACTTATTTTCAGCTTCCAGTGACTGTATATACATAGCTTCTCTGGGTTCTTCACTCACTCCACTCTGTGTAGCATACTCCAATGCCATCTCATAGTCCACCTGCAAATATAAGTGAAAAGGTCACTCCAGAACCCATCATTGGATAGGAGCCCCAATTCCATACAAGTTGAGCTCACCTGCTCAACATGTTGAGCCAGCTTTTCCCTCAATGTTTCTTTTGTAATCAAACGAGCAGACACTTTCCTTAATAGTTCAGCATCCTCATCATCATCATAACGCTTTTTCTTTGATGCATGAGACTGTGCCATATCTCTCAAAACATCATAAACAGCACCCGTAGCATCAGGGATATACCTGCCAACACACACAAATTTGATTTCGGTTCATGCAAACAGGAAGAATAACATCATTTAGTGGACTCATGCATAGAGGACAGACGAGAAGTATTGGATTTACCTGCTTAAATTTCGTTTTCTCTCCTGCTGCTCACGTGCCTGCATCTTCTTCATTATTTTGGATTTTAGCTGGATGCAACATTGCTGAATAGCAGACTGGAGAAACAAATACTGCTGTTAGTTTACTTGATCTTTTTTTTCATTGTTCTTTTTTTCCTGGAGATACATGAAAACTGAAAAATCCCCACCTTGACAGCAGTAGCTATTTCACTTATGTCGTCTCCAATATACTCTTTCCCGGTGCCTTTAAAGGGGATTTTTGTGCTCACAATGCTCACAAAAACACCAATTTTATCTTGTGAATAGTTGATCTTGTAACTACTCCAACTGAAAAAAGATATTTCAGTGAAATTCTGTTAAAAAAATTCTGTAACTTTTCTCATTGCCAGAGGTATCATGACAAAAACTAACCCCCACATCTCATCCTCCCACAAAAAAAAAAAAAAAAAAAAAAAAAAAGGAAGCAAAAAAATTATTCAGCTGCTGAGTACATCTTACTTGATTCTCTTAAGGGCAGTCCTGGTGACAACATCAGCACCTTGCTCAAAAAGAAGTGGAATGCGGTTTGCAAATCGGAATATGTTCAAACCCTGCAATTAAAACTGGCATTATATGCTACATAAATATTGAGTCATTGATCGAATGGCTAGAGAATAAAAAGTAATACCATCTGACTAGCTTTTCATTGGAACCAATTAATGGTTAAGAAACATACCATGCTCAAGAAAATAGCGAGAGTTAGGATACACTTCCATATTTTTAGTTAGTCACATCCCACAGTTATTGTCAATATGTGCAAGTGTGTGTGAGTAAAGTCTTATATTTTATTGCTACTCCTGCCGCTTACATTGTCCACTGCTAACAGCAGATTGACTTGACATCATAATAAAGTTGATAAGAAGCCTGCCAGAAGAATGGTATTCTATGTGCTATTCTTACTAGGATCATACACATTTCTCAATTGGTTAAGTTCCATATAGGTAAATAGCAAAGGATGGGCGCAGACCATGAATCCAAGTGAATTAGTACAAGGACCTTCTCTACATACGAATTATTGCAATATCAACGTGAATTATATATGCATATGGTAAAACTGTGGACTGTTATCACACACGTTTAAGTGCAGAGTACATGCCACATCAACACTAGAACCTTCTTGTCAAAGGATACCAAAAATTCTACATTTATACCCAACACCAACAAGTCCTTTATTGTCATCTAAGAAAAAAGAAAAAGGGAAAAAAAGCCTTTACGAATCATAATAGACGCAAAAAAGAGAACAGTGCCTCCTTTTCCTTTATATTTATCAATTAACTTCTTTACTTAGTTGTTTCATCTAGTGTCTTTAAGAAAGCAACACAACGAAGAATAATATCATATCTAAAACCCTTGCAGCTTCTGTAATTTATTTAATTAAATTAGTTATTTGTCTAGAGTGTATCTCACGCACTTGCTTAACATCTTTTCCTCCCACACTAACACCAGCTTCCACAATGAATGGGTGGCCTTCAAATACTTGAGCACTGTATATAACGGTAAAAGAGAAAAAGTCACATTCATGAAAAACAATTAAAAACTAAAATGAATTAGCAGAGGAACGATCTAACTCTAACAACATACATTCTACTTCGAATACAAAAGAATTATATTAGCATACTATTTGTACAACTCAGTTTCACAGAGAATGAAAAAGAAGCAGATATAAAAAAACATTCAAACACAACCTGCCTGAATAAGTTGCAACAATGTCTGGATGCAGCTCCTTTATAATTCCAAGACGAAGATTGTATTCGCCTGCAGGACTAAGACACTGAAAAAGGGTTCTAAGCAATGTGCCAAACTAGAAAATTAACATGTGAAGGACCATGAATGAGAAAGATATGTAGAAATCAAAACAAACTACTGAAAATGAAAATGACATTGAAATCAAACGAACAGAAGAACTTTGGACCATAGACCAAGAGCTTACATCACCACTAGGGTCATCAAACTTAGCTTGACGAAACAACTGATGGATGCGAACTATTTGTTGAGATGTTAGAGACTTGGCAGCCATTTTTGGGCTAAAATCTGAGCCCATTTCTCCTACAAAAGTCAATAGAGCATCACTACCAAGAATCAACTTCAGCATCTAAGGAAAGCAACAATAACAGAGGACACAATTCAAATGTATTCAAAATTGGATGGAATGACTGTTCAGATTTAAGCAACATATCAACAGTTCGAACTATCAAAATGAAGCCTCAAACTTGACCATAGCAAGATACATATCACTGTAACATGCTATGGAGGGAAAGAACATTAGCTTTCTTTGATACTCTTTCAAAATTGAACAAAGAAAGTGAAGCTTTATGTGGTACTTTCCATATAAAAGTTTGTGACAGCCTGCCATTTGGTTCCATATTATCCGGCAGCCTACCCTTTTAAGGGTTTATATAGAGTAAGTTCCCTGTTTTTTTTTTTTTTGAACTCATACAACTTAAAGTGGTAGGGCAGCAAAGCGGCTTATCAGCTAGGTTTAAGATCTAAAATATAGATGGTTGTTTTCTTATACAAAAGAGAAGATCCATACTGAATTTCATCTCAATCTGGATAACCTGGAAAACAGCAAAAGGTACTTGACTATCATGAAGTAGTACATGAATGGAAAGTTTGGAAAAGGTATTCACATTCTTGTCGCCCTAAATAGATAGAAGGTGGTCAACATATTCGCTTCCCCATAAAGAACCAATCAGACATTTATTTGGGACGATGATATTCCTGAATTCGATGCCTAAAAGTGAGGCGCTTGTCAATCTGTATAACTATATAAGAGCTGGCAGTAATGAACTCCTAAAACATTGATTCCCAGCATCTACTATTAATCATGTCTAGCAGATGGGGTTGATCATTATGCCACATCCAATATTATCTCTTTTCTATTTTCCCAGTCAAAATTGGAATATACTCAAAAAGCTTCTTCAGTACACATTGTAGAAACAATAACAAGAAAGATGAACTTGAATCTAGTAGTGAAGGCAACAGCAAAAGCATCATTTTTAATTGCCAATTCAGGATTATCTGTTTGTTTCACCAGCAAGGTAAATTATTGAAGCATAAGATGACTAGTGTTCAACGCCTTTTTTCAAAAGTAACACACACACACACAAATTTTTATCATACCAAGGCATATATGCTCCTGCCTGAGGGGTTGTATTATTTTATGACTTTCAACGTGGGGAACTGGTATATATTAGATGAGTGTTGCTCACTGATAGTTTTTTCTCACTTCTAATCCAATGTTGTTACATTAATGACTGTTTCAAGTTCTCCTGCCACTTTGCCAACTATCAGTTTCTCTCACATACAATTATACAGAATATGCTCCTCTCCACATTCATCATAAAAGTTAGACACTATGAAGTTCTATTCTAAGTGATTATATAGCAACAAAAGGGAATCTTTTTCATAACTTTCTTGATTATCAATGTAAAACAGTACCATAACATTACAGCAGTGGGCATTATATGCTAACTTGCTTGACTGATAAAATTTAGTTGCCAATTCTCACCAATCAATCGTTCAGCATATGATTTAGGTATATTCACAAATTCATGCTGCAGAAACTGCAAAAGGTTCTGTTTTGAAGTTTCCGTGATCAGGCGTTTGATTAGCAGCAAATCAACAGCTGAGGGATGGTGCTTTGTCTCAAGAGGAACTGGAGGCATTACGTCTGTTCTCCTGGCAAATCTTATTGTGACATTCTTCCTACACAAAAAGCAACACGGCAAGTAGAACAGAAAGAGTTGAAAACAAGTATGTGCATCTATGATGATTTGGGGAGAGAGAGAGAGAGAGAGACATACTCAGGTACATCTGAGACAAACTTAAAAAGGAATTGGGCATAAGGGGTTATGACAGCCATTTGTCGCATGTAATGCAAGATCTTCGACTGCACAAGCCCATTGAAAACTTTTTAGTTAACAAAACATACCCCATCAGTTTGCTCTCAAGTATCATTTCAAACATGATGAGAATGTGGTGCAAAACTTTAAAGTGCTACAGCAGTTCTGGAGCTGCAATGATTGATTACATACACGGTAAGTTGTCCAATTTCCCTCAATGACTACTTGAATTTCAGCTCCATGCCCCCGATCCTTGCTGTCTCGTTTTTCATGTACATGAATGTGAGGAATATTCCTGAATATTTAAATGAAGCTATCTTTATGAGTATGAACAGAAGTAAAACCCTAGAGCACAATTCTGTAATGGTTAAAGCTTATAAAATGCTCCAGAAATTATTCATAAGAAAAATATAAATTTCCAGAAACAATACATAAAACTTCATATAAAACATCAAGATGTCATGTAAAACATGTCTATATACACAAATATAAAAATATGACAATTTGTACAAGCATATGTGGAATTCATATATATTACTTTGCAAAAGCTTTGTGTCCTTTAAAATAATCAAGTCATACCGATGAATATCTATATCCAGTCTGCAGAATGAAACATAATTTTGGCCCTTCATTGCTGACGAGATCTCTATAGGAAGTCCTGTACTCATCTTAGACCAAATCAGTGCCTGCATAAGTGAATACGAGTCCAATTACATTGCATTCTGCACTTTGATTGTCAGGTGGACAAGCATAGAAACTAGATTATGCAAATAAGCTTCTGTTTGTGGGGCACTGTAAGCAGAAGCTTACTTTGCATTGCATTCTGTATGTGTACATTTGGATGTCCTATAGATAGTCTATGACCCCTAATATCATTTAATGTAGAAAATTTCATCTTCATAGGGACATTAGGGAAATGCACCGATATAACTGATATTAAAAAATAATAAAAGTTGGAATTTTTTGATATCCTAAAACAGAACATATACCCAGATTTGGTGAAGACTATTTTTATCAAGGTCCCATTCAACGTGATTGAATCATACCTTGAAATTCTATGAAAAACACAGTGCAGTTATTCAATTTCCATAGGTTCATGAGTATAACAAATACAACTAGAAAAGATGCAGAGCCATGCATGTTGGCAAGATAATGTCAAAATATTACCATCTTTGCACCAAGACCAAACTTTCCCCGCGTTTGCTTTAAGCCATATTTTGTCCCAGACAGAACTGCATGAATAAATACACCATACGGTTGCAACTAGCTTTAGAAGTATAAAGTGTTGTATACGCTCATCAATTTAAGAAAAGTACTCAAATCCATTCGCAGACAAATCTGTAATCAAATGGAAACTTGAGCCAGCAAGTAAGAGTGGAACCTCGTCCAAACATATTTGGGATGTCATCATGTGGCATTCCTCTCCCATTATCCTACATTTAAAATCATTTACAGACATGACTTTAAAACTTCAGAGACAAGTTTGAAATCAGTCCATAGATCAGACCAATATAATCAGCAAATCAAGACAGCGAAAATTACAAACATGGTAGAAGGTCAAGATGGAAAGTTGGCACACCTTACATGTCACCTTGTAAAATGAAGCCTCGCCTCGACCCTTCATACCCTTTGATACTGGAGGTTCTTTGACTTTCTTCCCAAGGGAAGCATTCTTCGCTTGTGTTTCTTGAGCTCGAGCTTGCTTGGCTAGTCGTTTCTGATGCCAGAAAACAAATGACAACATAGTAAATGGATAAGATTGAAAAAAAAATAAAAGAAACAAGAAACAAGAAAGAAAAAAGACAGAAACAATTTGTTCACATTTTCTTTCTTATTTTCACCAAAACAAATTCACATCAGAAGCATACATACCTCTCGAGCCTTAGCTGTTTCATAGTCATCATATAATGCCTCATCAACTCGTTCACGATCAACAAGACCGATCATAGAATTAAACTTGCTCTTCCCTATCTCTTCACTGCAACGGCCAGACCAATTTGAAAAACAACATTACATAGATCCATGCTTATGTATTACTGTCTGGAACAACACACTGAAAGCCACACTTCTTATGCATATCATTTATCCTTGACATATTGAATATACATTCCCAAGTAGGGTTGTATTCAAGCTTAGTATTGAAAGTTCAAGCTTGACTCATTTATTTTATTTCAAACACAATTCGAGCTCAAACTTATCACTGAGCTAGATATTCTATTCAAGCTTGACTTATTTATTTTTCAAACGAGTTCGAGCTTGTTCACGAGCTGCTCAATTAACTTATTTATTTCTTATATAAAGTAAATATCATGGTTGTTTATCTTTTCGTAAATCTATACTAATCATTAGTTAATTAATTATAGTAAAATTTTATCATTTGAGTTAATTAAATAAATTAACTTGAATCTTGAATCTTAAATAATCTCATCTCAAGTTTATATGTATGTATATAAATTCATTATGCACATACACAAACACGCACACACATATATCCATACATACTCACAAACACACTCATATACACACAAATCTCTAAAACTAACTCACAATAACAATAATTCAAGTTATATCTATCATATTAGGAAGATAATTCCCTTTTACTTAAGATGTTTTTATTACCAAATTAAAATAATACTAAAAAAAATTGTAAAAATGAAGTTATACGAGTTTATACAAGCTTATTCGAGCCGAGCCGAGTTTATACGAGTATGTCTCGTTTAATATTCAAACATATTATTGTGCTCACTAACGGCTCATTTATTATTCGAACTAAGACTGAATCGAGTTTCACCGAGCCAAGTTCACGAGCGGTTGGGCTCATCTTACACCCCTATTCCCAAGGATTACATATGCATAATCACGTGGTTTTGCATGCTCATCTGTTCATAAACAAACATACTTACATTGTTACTTCCACCACAGGAAGCTCAGATATGGACTCTGCAGAATCAAGTGAATTCTCAACAAGTTCTCTAACAGTAGTGTAAAGGCATTTCCCAGGCTGAAATCCACAAAATTACAATGCGAAACTTCAAAAATTCCGAAACAGAATTGGAGGAAATTAACTGAAATAACATAAGAAACAATAAAAAAGCATTACTTCAAATTCCACATTTTTCAAACAGGAATGTAAATTCAGGACTATTCACGACCAAATTCCACATTTCTCTGAACACTTAGCTGTTAACAGACTACAATCTTAAACTGTATTTTCTTTTGGCAAAAAATTTAGTAAATTCTCAACTGAATTATTGAGAAACTATCGAAATTCGGATTCTAAATTTCCCACCTTCATAATTGATTTTTTTTCGAGCAAAATTCACCTCAACTCAAATCCCACAAATCCTAACCAAATTTCAACTTTACAGCACTCTTAGCACAACAATTGCTCAACATCTATTAAAAAGAAAAAGAAACGGCAAATTTTTTCAAAAATTAAGTAAATGAAACTCACATTATCAAACCCAGCAATGTTCTTGTTCTCGGCGAAGAACTCAGCTGGAGACTCTGCAAACAGAAAAAACAAAAAATCATTCCTAGATATACATACACACACAAACACACAACACACACACACACACACACACACACACATATATATATATATAGAGAGAGAGAGAGAGATAGAGACTGACTCTGCTTGAGAACGCTTTCCTTAGCTTTTCTTGGGGTTTTCGATTTGCCTTTCTTCGGCTCCGGTGGGCTCTCGCTGCTACCTCCGGTGGTCTCCATGGAAATGCCGCCAAGAATTTCAGCTCCGAAAGCTTTGAAACGAAGAAGTAGCAGAGCACGCAAACGGAACTGTAGCTAGGGCTTGTACCGGAGAGTTTCGCTAGGGTGTTCTCGTCCGAGTAGCGCGTGATTTTGTTGCTGGTCAGCTTTGGGAGTTTTATTTCTATCGGACGGTCAGGATTGCTCCACGTTGATTAACGGTGTTCGATCCACGATATAGAAAGGTGTAGCTAAAACGTTACAGACTAAAATCGCCCGCCAATTTCCCGCCAGTTTCTATGGCTTTTTATGCATTGCAAGAGCAGCATTGGCATTTGGCGCCATTGTTATGTTCAATTTAATATATATGACCCTCCAAAATTATTCACTATTGCCTTGTTTATTTCTAGGCTAAAATATAAAAACGAGCATTTGGTTTCTCCAAACAATTTTATTTTATTTAAAGTCCACATATCTCTCTCAATCTATCACTCATTGATAATGTTTTCCCGAAACTTTTAATTTAGGCAATGTCCCTTCCCCCTCCCCGAACTACTAAAATATTGTCGATGTACTTCCAAAGCTAGATAAAAACGACTTTACAACTTTTTTAATAAAACAAAAATACCCTTATAAATTAAAAAAATAAAAAAAAAATTAATAATAATAAAAAAAATAAAAAAATAAAAAAAAAAGAAGAAGAAGAACATTTTTATGAAAAAAAAAACGAAAATATTTTAATTTTTTTTAAAAAATAATTTCTTAATTTCTTAAAAAACAAAAAAAAAAATTAAAAAAAATGATTAATTTTTCTTTTAATTTTGAAGGATAAGTTTTTTAGTCATAAGAATAAGTATTACGTAGGAATAACTATTCTAAAAAATTACTATTCATTTATGTTGAATAATATTTACACAAATATTCTCCAAAATTGACCGCTATTAGAGGTGGGTTGAGAAATCCTTGTCAATGGTGCCAGCATCAACAATGATGACCCAGGGAGCAACATTCATAACGGTGAGTCCGTCGGGGCCGCCATTATCGGCCGAGGCCTAGGGAGAGACAAAGATGCCGACATTGGAGGCTTTGAAAATGCTAATGGCAATAGCGTCGAGATAGTAGGGGATAACAACACCCTTGACACTCAGAGAGATGACAGAGTTGTAACATTTGGAATTCTAGTAAACCTTGTGGGCGACAAGGCAGGCTTTGGAAACCATCCCTGCCGCGCTTGTAGCCCAGGGTGGACGCTAGGAAGACATGGCGTCCAACGGCGATGGAGGCAATATGGGTGCCATGGCCATGCATCAAAGTCTCTAGGAGAGCGGGACTCGATAGTCTTATTGATTTTGTTGTTGGTGGACTTGTAGTATGTGCAAAAGAAGCTGACATTGATAAGCTTGTAGTTGCAGGAGGAGGCACAAAAGTCATTGGCCGGCACATCAGCCTCTCTAGTACTTTGAGAAAAACTTTGTAAGCAAAGAACGAATGTTTGTTACTGAAAAACAAATAAAAAATAATAAAATAAAAAGGGCTTTGTAGATGATTTATTTTTTTATGATAATTATTATTATTATTTTTTTCTCTTATAAATCATTTTACTTTGTAAGCAAAGAATAAATGTTTGTTGCTAGAAAACAAATAAAAAAAGAATAAAATAAAAAGGGCTTTGCAGATGATCTATTTTTTTATTTTTTTTATGATGGTGATATGATGATTGTGTGTGTGTGTGTGTGTGTGTTTTTTTTTTTCCTTATAAATCATTTTGTAGCGTAAATGTATATGAAAAAAAAAAAAAAAAAAAGAAGCCATGAACTCTATGAAATTAAAAAAAAAAAAAAAAAAAAAAAAAAACAAAAACAAAAAAGGTCATAGTATGATTGTTTATGTTTCTTAAATAAAGAAAAAAAAAATGTCCTCAAGAATATAAATTATATTTGTATTATAAGGGTATTTTAGAAAATTTGATTATAATATGATTCCATTCACCAATGTATTGCACTGTGCCAAACAAAAGAATACATATGCAATGTTCTATTCTACCGTTACAACCAAACAAAAGAATAGGAATAGTTATTCCATTCCACCTTCATCTATTCCCATGAATAGTTATTTCTTTTCCTAATGGAATAGACATTCCGCAAACCAAACGAGGCCTAAGGTCTTGGTCATTGAAGGTCTTACACTTAGCCAGATGTCGGTGTTGATGACTCTAATGACGAGGTCAAAGTCGAAGTTCAACTCTATTTGAGGAGGCCAGTGCTGTCGAAAGTCCTGAGGCCCAGAAACTGAGGGGAGCGCGTGGTTTTCAAGTGGCAAATTTGCTTGAGAATGAGTTGAAATCCCATTTACATAAAAAAGTCTATCAAAATTGTAATTTAGAATTGTATTGTTAGGTGTTTTAGTAAATTTAATTACAAATCAAATTTTATTCCAGTGTTACAACCAAACCAAATAATATGAACAACTATTCAATTCCACATTCTTCTATTTATAGTAGTAATTATTTATTTTTATACTGAAATACCCATTTTGCGTACCAAACATTACATAACAGTCAAATTCTCTTTCCTTTTTAACTCTCTTGGCTTGATCCAATTCTAGTCCAAACCTTTATCTTTGAATTGGTCATGGAAGATGTCCTTAAAAAACTTAAGCCCGAAGTCCTCAAGGGGCTTAATGGGCTAGAGACCATGCCTCATGAAGCAGCAGAGGTCACTAGTTCAAATCCTCTCTCCCTCTCTTGTGTGGACATGTCGAAAAAAAAAAATACCTTAAGCCCGACACTTCCATTAATGGATGTTTCCACTACCATTATTAACAAAAATCATAGTTATATTATTTTTTATACATAATAGATCGAAGCATAATATATAAAGAGAACAAAAAAAAAAAAATTATATTGCGCGCATGTCATTACACTTGATTTATTTTTAACTCCCCCCTAAACAATAATTCATCATTCTTCCACTATATATATATATATATATATATATATATATATATATATATATATATATATATATATATATATATATATATATATATATATATATATAAATTATATAAATTAAATAAAATTAAAGACAAGTTTAGTAATACTAAAACTACTCTTTTATAGAGTACTAGTTCATAACCCGCGCATAGCACGGGATTCTTCATTATAATTTAGTTTCAGAATTTAAACACATTTTCATTGTACTTTTTATTATATGTTAAAAAATGCTTATAAAAGAAAAATGATCACACACCTTTTAATAAAAAGACAATAAAGGTTAAGACCCTTAATTTTATTTTAACCCAAAAAAAGTAAAACTTTTTAAAATATTTGGTTCATATAGGTGTAATTTATAATGAAAAGAAACATAAAAAAATAAAAAAATAAAAAAATAAAAAAATAAAAATAGAGCAAAAGAAAAATCTAAATTCCAAATATTACAGCATAGGCTGTAGTTTTTTTAATGATCAAGATGGTGCTGTGATTGTTTTTACAATACCTAAGCTAAATTCTACAAAATAAAACAAAACTTTTCACTCAACATTTAACGCAATCAAATAAATCCTCTCACATCACGTTCAATGTTTAATCAAATAATTTTTTTTGCCTTATTTTGTTTTCAAAAACAAAAAAATAAAACACTTCAAAAAAAAATTTGAGTTAATCATACCAAAAAATTAAAAATTAAACATTCAAATATATTAAAAAATAAGACCCTTAATTTTATTTGAATCCATATAAATTAAAACATGTTAAAATATTTGTTCTCATATCAATAGTTTAAAATGAAAAGAAGTGAAAGAAATTAAGGACAAGTGTGAAAATTGTTTTTTTCTTGATGATTTTTACATTGTACATTAGTCGTTATATACAGACTTGCTGCCTAGTAAATAAGGCAAGCAATTAGGTAATTACAAAGAATATTGGATTGTCAATTATGTCTAATATACACATTGAATGTATATTTCCTTAGAGATCAAATCGTGGTAGGCACAGCTTCATGGCGCTAGACCTTTCATTTTCTGCATTGTGATAAATATGGCTTGTTGCAGCTGGAAGTTTCCTTTTCTGCATAAGGGCAGCAGCTACACATTCGTTGATCTGCAATCGTGGAGTCTGATTTGAATGTCGCGCCATGCACTCTGCAGCTGGACTTTTCCTTTCCTGTTTGTAAGTCAGCTAGACAAATTGCATATTTGTTGGAATGCTGCTGGATTACCATATTGGCTTGCACACACGTGGCTGTCTCTCTTGGCTTGGACTCTACTCCACTGACACGTTGAGTTCTTGTGGCAGCATCTCTTGCCTTGGCTTGTGTCTTAGCAATGCTGAGGTGTCAAAGGGCAGGAACTTCACTAACAAGAAGTATAAAGAAAAGAAAAGAAAAAACCTGTAGATTATGATTATCAAAGCATTAATAAAAAAAATTAGCAAGAGTCTCTAATATTATTGGTGTGATACATATTATATTTCATACAAATAAAACCCATATAATTCTGAACATTCTAAAAAAAATACATAGCAAACTAAACAAAATGGCTGAAAATCGAGTAAATCATACAAACAAAAACAAAAATATTTCATAAAACATGCAAATAAACTAAAAAATAAGACACTTAATTTTAGTTTAATCCATATAAATTAAAACATGTTAAAATCTTTGTGCTCATATGAATAGTTTATAACGAAAAAGAAGTATAAATGAAAACATGTTAAAATCTTTGCACTCATATGAATAGTTCAATGCCTAATATCTCTTTGGTGTTTCAAAAGTATTTGTATTCCTTTTATGCACAACAATCAAATAAATTTTTGTCTTATTTTGCTTTCACAAGCACAAAAGCACTTTTAAAAAATGGCTAAAAATTGAGTAAATCACATAAACGAAAAAAAATAAAATTACAAAAAACATAAGTCTTTATCTTAGTTTAATCCATATACATTAAAATATGTTTAAATCTTTGTTCTCATGGTATACATCGTTTAAAATAAAAAGTATAAAGAAAAAAAAATCAAGAAGAATATAAAGTTTAATCTAAATATCAAAGCATTAATACAAAATTAGTAAGAATCTTTGTGTGATGCCTATTATATTTCAATACAAATAAAACGCAAATAATTATAAACATTAAGTAAAAAAAATACAGAGAAAAATAAACATTTTTTATGAAAATTTACTCATATAAGTAGACATGGTTGAAGACGAAAAGCATAAAGAAAAAAAAAATTGCAGAAGAATATGTAGATTCTGATTATAAAAATGCATAAAACACAAAGTCCTTCAACCTCCACAAAACCAAAAGAAGAAAAAAAAAAAAAGTCCTTTAAAAAAATGAAACAAAATAAAATTATGTACTTCAACATTCTGTTCTTCTCTTGAATGTCGCTGCTGGATGCTCTTGATTTCACAATTCAAGATGTTTCAAACTCTAAAGAGATAGATGTATAAATAATCAATCTAAGATAGTAATATAACTTTTCACCTTACTTGTACGGTTTCTTTAGAATTAATGCATGCAATACCTATATGGTCAATTATGGATAGTTAATGTAGTACGTTTACCATAATATTATACATTAAAATTTTGGAGAAAAAAAAATCTGACCACTTATAATTAATGCATGTTTTTAATTTTAATTTTTTTTAAAAATCACATAACTTAATGCAGCTATAATGACACTTAATGATATAATACGAAATAAAAATCATTATTTTGGTCTCATGAAGATTAACATCTATGATCTTTTTCATTATATGTATCACACTAATAATATTAGAGACTCCTGCTAATTTTTTTTATTAATGTTTTGATAATCATAATCTATAGGTTTTCTTCTTGCTTCGCTTTTTTTTTTTTTTTTTTTTTTTTTTTTTTTTTTTAACTTCTTTTCATTTTAAACTATTGATATGGTAACAAAGATTTTAACATGTTTTAGTTTATATGGATTAAAATAAAATTAAGGATCTTTTTTTTAATATATTTGATTTTTTTTTCTTCTTTTGGTATGATTCACTCAATTTTTTTTTTTGAAGTATTTTATCTACTTTTGAAAGCAAAATAAGGCAAAAAATTATTTGATTAAGTATTGAACATGATGTGAGAGGATTTATTTGATTTCATTAAATGTTGAGTGAAAATTTTTGTTTTATTTTGTAAGATTTGGCTTAGGTGCTGTAAAAAAAATTACAACACCATCTTGACCATTGAAAAACTACAGCACCTATGCTGTAATATTTTGAATTTAGATTTTCTTTTTCCTATTTTTTTTTTTATACTTCTTTTCATTATAAACTACACCTATGTGAACAAATATTTTAAAAGTTTTACTTTTTTTGAGTTAAAATAAAATTAAAGGTCTTAATCTTTATTGTCTTTTTATTGAAAGATGTGTGATAATTTTTTTTACAAGCATTTTTTAACCTATAATAAAAAGTACGATGAAGATGTGTTTAAATTCGAAAATTAACTTATAATGAAGAATCCCGCACATAGCGCGGGTTATGAGCTAATAAAGTATAATTAAACACCCAAACATACCCTAAGTTTTCTATCCTTTTTAATTTTTATTCAAAGTTTATGTTATAGTTTTTAGTTTTCAATGAAACACAGGTTTTGCATAAGAATATTGTTTACACAACTTCTACTACGCATGAAACATCATATATATATATAGGAACATAAACATAATTAATTTACATGTTGTTACGTGTTAATTATGCATAAACAATAAATTAGTTTTATAAAATCATGCCTAATATGCATGTGTTTGTTTTTGATTAGGATTCATGAGCATAGTAAGAATCATTCACATGTGTGTTTCGGCCATGGTGATGGTCGAATTAAACCATATATATAATCTATGCAATTAAAGCATTAATAAAAAAAAAATTAGCAGGAACCTCTAATATTATTGGTGTGATACATATTACATTTCATACAAATAAAATTTATATAATTCTGAACATTCTAAAAAAAATACATAGCAAACTAAACAAAATGGCTGAAAATCGAGTAAATCATACAAATGAAAACAAAAATATTCCATAAAACATTCAAATAAACTAAAAAATAAGACACTTAATTTTAGTTTAATCCATATAAATTAAAACATGTTAAAATTTTTGTGCTAATATGAATAGTTTATAACCAAAAATAAGTATAAATTAAAACATGTTAAAATCTCTGTGCTCATATGAATAGTTCAATGCTTAATATCTCTTTGGTGTTTCAAAAGTATTTGTATTCCTTTTATGCACAACAATCAAATAAATTTTTGTCTTATTTTGCTTTCACAAGCATAAAAATACTTGGGGTAATTACATTTTCCCCCCATGAACTACTGACTTATGTCATTTTGCCCCCACAAACTATCACCTCGACTAAAAAAGAGCATCAAACTACCATCTTTATTGCTTTGCCCCATTCCGTCAGGGAATCCTATTAACTTAGATGGAATATGCCATTTTTTACCGTTAAGTTTGATTTAAAGACCAAAATGCCCCTACAGTAATTAATAAAAAAAATTAAAATTAATATATTAAAAAAAAAAAAAAAAAAAGGAAGACCGAAGGAAAAGGGGTGGCGCCGGCCTCCCCAGAGGCCGTGGGTGGCCCACGAGCCACCCCAGAGGTGGCCGGAGCCACCTCTGGGGGTGGCTGCCGCCACCACCTTTTCCTTCAGTTTTTTTTTTTTTTTTTTTTTTTTAAATGAGGATATTTAGGTAATTTTTGAAATTGAGTTAGGACATTTAAGTCTTTGCATGAATTAGATTGACGAAATGGGGCAAAATATGTAAAAATGGTAGTTTGATGCTCTTTTTTGGTCGATGTGGTAGTTCATGGGGGCAAAATGACATAGGCCGGTAGTTTATGGGGGGAAAAGGTAATCACCCCAAAACACTTTCAAAAAATGGTTAAAAATGGAGTAAATCACATAAACGAAAAAAAAAAAAATTAAATTCCGGAAAACATAAGTCTTTATCTTAGTTTAATCCATATACATTAAAACATGTTTAAATCTTCGTTCCCATAGGTATACATCATTTAAAATGAAAAGTATAAAGAAAAAAAAAATCAAGAAGAATATAAAGTTTAATCTAAATATCAAAGCAGTAATACAAAATTAATAAGAATCTTTGTGTGATGCCTATTAAGCTATTATATTTCAATACAAATAAAACACAAATAATTATAAACATTAGGAAAAAAAAAAATACAGAGAAAAATGAACATTTTTTTTATGAAAAATTACTCATATAGGTAAACATGTTTGAAAATGAAAAGCATAAAGAAAAAAAAAAATTTGCAGAAGAATATGTAGATTCTAATTATAAAAATGAATAAAATACAAAGTCCTTCAACCTCAACATTCTGTTTTCTCTTGAATGTTGCTAATGGATGCTCTTGATTTCACAATTCAATATGTTTCAAACTCTAAAGAGATCGATAGATGTATAAATAATCAATCTAAGATAGTAATATGATATAGAAAAACTTTGGAAAATAATACTTCCCTCTACGTGTTTTCTCTCTCTCTGAAAACCTAGGGGTGAAGCTGTTGGCCTCCGGTCCAATCTAGGGCTTGGTGTTTTTGGTTTTTTATCTGATAGCTTCTCTGGGAATTGGCTTGTCTAGATTTTTTCCTATATCAGAAATAGATGGAGGAGGAGCTCTCATCGATGTGGGGAAGTTTTCCCTCAATGAGGACGAAAACGAAGGGGTGTCTTTGGATGTATCTGAAATAGAACCTATGGTTCATAGGGGGAAGGTATGTTTGATTGGGAAGATTTTGGCGGAACGTATTGTTCCGAAGGAATACTTCAAGGCGCCATTGATGCGAGTTTGGCATCCCACAGAGGGACTCACGTTCCAGGTGATAGGAGGCAATATGTTCATTGCAGAGTTTGAGCATGAATGGGATAAGGCGCATTGAAAACTAACATATATTCTTGTAATTACCAAAATCTTGCATTGAAAACTCTAAGAAAGAAAGAGTTGCTTAGACGTTGTGACCGAGACAAGATTAATTAAAAGATAGACTTAAAAAAAAAAAAATTGATTAAAAATATGACTAACAAAATGAATAAACGATTCATAAAACTACAATTATATATTCATACAAAGATAATTTCATTACAATCAGTGGGTCTTTTATTAGCATTTGTTTGTACATTTCCCCACGTGTTTTGAGAAGCTAGCATAAACGTACAACTTTAAAAACAAAATATTCGTGAAATTCTCAAAATTAATTTTACATTTATATATATTACATTAAAAAAAGTAGCACTTAAAAGGAAAAATTACAATTTTTTTTTTTTTACGAGTAGTAAAAAAACAACTTACAAAAAGAGTGATTTTTTAAAATGATTAAATCTAATATTTTTTTTAAATGAGTTCATATTTTATTTCGAGAAAAGACAAAAAAAAATTAAAATAAAATTTTACTCCACTGAGATTATTCTCAATTTAAAAAATAAAATTTTAGTTTATTTTAGTTTTTAAGTTTTTAAATTTATTTATTTATTTATTTATTTTTAAACTTAATTTTTTTAATCAAAAATGACACGTGGCAGTCAAATTGGGCATTTTTAAAACTTTTTGATAGTTTGGAACAACGTTGATAGTTAGGAGGGTTATCCGTAGAATGACTGATAACTTGATCGAGGAGCTAAATTGTAATTTTTCTTAATTAAAAAGTTCTATCTAGCTCATTCTTACGGTCAATCTAGCAGCTATAGATGATGGTATATAAAATGATCCATAAAAGAACAATTGATTTTCCTGATCAATGAACAATTGGTTGATTAATTTGTACGTACAGATCCATTGTCGGAGAAAAGGAGCAGTGGAACCGCGTATGTTCCCCGGGATGAAAGCTTCTCGGAAGAAAAGAGGCTAACGTTACGTTCTCAGCGAAGACAATATACTCAGTGTTGCATGCACTGGTACTGTCCTTACAGACTGCAATCTTTGACTCCGAGTTTGGATTCCCCAACTTCACGGCCATAGATTCGCTTTTCAACGAGGGGGTTAACCTGCCTCCCATTGAAAACCAAGACAAAGGCTTCCTCTCCACCCTCCTGCCCAGGCTCTTCAAGGCTATCGCTGATTCTGGAGAAGATGTGTTGCGGTTTGAGACCACAGACACAATGAATAGTAAGAACTAATTTACCCTTAATTAATCACCTCGATCGATCTCTAAACGGTAGTTTTTGCATGCACCATGCAGGAGACAAATTCTTTTGGTTTAGAGATGAGGAATTTGCTAGGCAAACTCTGGCCGGTGTCAACCCCTACAGCATACAGTTGGTCACGGTACGTAATGATTTTTAGACACAGTGCCGTTGGGAGTATTACGATTGTTACTACAAAATTCTTTACAAATGGATGGCGTTAATGGATTAAGAAAAACATTTAAGAGTAATTTCACACTGGCTGATATATCGTGTTTTAATTAAGTGGTTTTTCAAATTAATATGCACTTTCTCCATACTAAATATTTGTATGAATTAATTCATATGCAGGAATGGCCATTGAAGAGTAAACTTGACCCAAAGATCTATGGCCCGCCAGAATCAGCAATCTCTACAGAAATGATTGAACGAGAGATCAAAGGCTTGATGACTGCCGAGGAGTTAACAATATCGATCATGTAACTTAATTATAAAGAAAAATTTCACTTAATTGTCTTGAACTTCTATTACATTTAATTTACAGTTATCTCCTTAAACTTTAAAAACTCTCAATCATTATATTCATATTTCAATTTTTTTTTCTTCCAATTTTACCGATCCGTTAGGATTTATTGTTAAATTCTATCAAAATTTATAAAATACCCTAATTTGTTTTTAGGAAAAAAAAATTGAAAAAAAAAAATTTGCAAGGATTTAGGCGTTGATTAGGATTTAACGGAATTTGCCTATATATATTTTAAAAAAACAAGGGTATTTGGAAATTTTGACAAAATTTAACGGAAAATCCTAACGGATAGATGAAATTGAATAAAATTGAAAGATAGATACACAAAATCGAGAGTTTTTGAATTTTAAGAGGGGTTATTGCAAAAACGGTGATAATTTAAGAGGATTAAGTGAAATTTTTTCTAATTATAAAATCTTATCGACCCTGCATAATCATTTCTCTCTGACACATACATTTTTCTTGTAATTTGTATACATGCATTCAGGCCATAAATCAAAAGAAGTTGTTCATACTAGATTACCATGATCTATTTTTGCCATATGTAAGCTGATGAGTGCCAAATATTGTGTATTTGGACCCCTTGATTTGCACTAGTTAGACCTTTAACCTTGTTATTTTCTAATGTTTTTGTTAGTTTTTGTGTTTTCTGTTTCTGTAGGACAATAAGAGAGGAATGACAAATTTCATAAGGAAATAGCTGGAAATTCGGAGACCCTGACAAGTCGATCGATCGAACTTAAAATTCGATCGATCGAATATTTGCCCGAAGTCGATCGATCGAATTTTCCCAGAAACTGCTTTTGCAGAGCGCGCCAGAATGCCCAATCAGAAGCCAAAAAGCAGTCCTCCCTCTGATTTCCGCTGCAGAACACGCTGGTTTCGTGTTTATGGTTGTCTCTAGCTGCAGAGGAACCCTAGAGGAGGGTAGATGAGTTATTTCTTGCCATGGCTTGCTTCTATAAAAGCCATAGCCCTCCCCTTGTTGAAGAAGATGAATGGAGAGTAGGATAGAGCAGAAACTCTGTAGTTAGTTTTAATTTCGTGCTTATTGTAGTAGTTTATTTTCAGATACTTTCTCTTTGTAGAGCTTTTCTTTCATTTCCATGGTTGTTCATCATTTTCTTGTGGTGTTCTTAGTCATGGAAGGCTAGTAACCTTAACTAGGGTTGAGGATGAAACCTTTCCATTGATGACACTCACAACCTTGCTGTACCACTTGCACATTTAATGATATATCATTTTAGTTGTTCAAGTTCCATTCATTTAAAGCTTTATCTTTTGCAATGAATGTGGTTAGTGGTGGATAGAGGACATTTTATGTGTTTCAACCGACTAATACATTGTTTTATCCGTTTGAATGATGACATCCATTGTGATTGAATGATACATTAGATGTTTTGATTTCAATCGGTACTTTTTGTGATTTGTCAATGAGTTGGATTCATTTAATGGTCCTTGGGTTTATGGTTAAGAAACTTGAATAACACCCTAAGCTTAATGTTCTTTGGGTGTTCAAGTGGAAACCAAGAGTGTGAGTTGTAAGATTTGGTTTGGTGGATTCCTTAACCTTAGTTCCTTTTAATTTGCATATTTCATTACAATCTCTTTTATTTAGTCTTTTGTTCTTCAATCATTTCTCAAACCTTTGGAACTAGGTTAAGATGAGGTTGATTAAGCAAGATACCAATATTTGACCATTTCCCTGTGGGATCGACCTCGCACTTGCATAACACTATATTGCAAATCGATTCGTGCACTTGCGAGTACTATTTAAAACACACATCAAGTTTTTGGCGCCGTTGCCGGGGAAGTCGGTTCAAAAATTGGTTTTTGTTTGATTGATTTTGTTTTTCTACTAGTTAGATAGATTTTTGTTTCATTTTTGCTGTTGTTTAGCTTTTGTTCTGCATTCTAAGTCTTTTCTTTGTTTTTCCCGGATCTGTTCTGCAGCTTCTGCAACTTTCTGGGTGCCCTGAAGAATCGATCGATCGAAAATAAATTCGATCGATCGACTTTCGATCGGTCGACTTAGAATCTGCATTATAAAAAGACGATCGATCGACATTATATTCGATCGACCGATTTCCTGCACAGCAGCAGCTCGGAACTAGGTGAGTATCTCTGTTCCAGTACCTTTTTTTTTATCCATTCTATTCATATTTTGTTCATTTTTGTTTCTGTTTAATAGTATTTTGCTGTTTGTTTAAATTTTCTTTTAGTTCCCTATAACTTAGTTCAAATTCTGTTTAGTTTGTGTTTTATGTTATCCTAGATTTGCGTTATTTTGTTCTAGCAAAAAAAAAAAAAAAAAAAAGAGATTTTCTGTTCTATTTCTGTTTCTGGCCCTGCAAAATTTCGAATATTCGACTGATCGAATATTAGTTCGATCGATCGACTTTCGATCGATCGACCATTACATTCGATCGATCGACCTCAACTCAGAAGGCAGCTCCTGGATAAGATCAGTAGCAGAAAATTTTTACCAAAAATTCTTTTTGGTCCCAACTTGTAAGTATTCTTATCTTTATTTTTACTGCTGTCTTAGTGTAAATTGTATGCATTTGTGTTAGTCTTTCAAATTTATCTTAGTTGTGTTATTTTTCTTTGTTATAAAAAAAAAATAATAATAAAATAAAATAAAATAAAATAAAAAAAGAGAAAATATTTTGCTAGTAAGGGTACTTAGCAATCTAAGGGCAATGTCAAGGTGAATTCTGGCAAGGATTGGTCTTGGGATTTAAGTGTGTCCATTGTGACCCCCCTCACCTACCTGGGAATTAGCCTAGATTGTACTTTGGAGAACTTGGTTCCCTATTAGCAAATTGTTTTCTTTATTTTTGTTTGATTGCTTTCTTGGGATTAAACATTTGTGTATGTTTGGTGTATGCTTGGTAGAAGATCATTGAACTTAGACTTGACATCTTTAGATCCCGAAATTGAAAGAACTCTTAGGAGAAATCTTAGAAATTCTGTTGAGATGGGAGATAACATGCATGCAAATGAAAATGAGAGGAATCGGGGAGAAAACGTGGATCATACTAGAACACTTAGGGATTTGTTTGCACCCGTTGCAACAAATTCTCCTTCATGTATCGTGTTACCCCCAACCAATGCCACTCATTTTGACCTCAAGCCTCATGTCATTCAACTCCTACCCGCATTCCATGGCTTAGACCTCGAAAATCCTTATAGCCATGTGAAGAAATTCAAGGACATCTGTGCTACCTTCAAATTTCAAAATTTTTCTGAAGAGTCTGTGCATCTTAGGCTATTTCCTTTCTCACTCCATGATAGGGCCAAAGCATGGTTGGATTCAAACATGCCTGGTTCCATCACTTCTTGGGAGAACTTGCTCAACAAGTTCTACAACAAATTCTTCCCCATGTCAAAAGTCAATGAGTGTAGGAAGGAGATAAGCTCATTTACTCAAGAAGAAGATGAGAAATTTTCTGAGAGTTGGGAGAGATTTCAAGATATGCTGATTAAGTGTCCTCCACATGGATACGAGAAATGGAGACTGGTGCAATTTTTCTATCAAGGATTAACTCAATCCAATCGTAGCATGATCGAGTCGATGAACGGAGGCGCATTTCTGAGTTTGACGGGAGAGGAGGCGTATAGGACCTTAGATCAGTTATCCGACAATTTCCAACAGTGGGATTTTTCAAGCTGTCGAGATAGAGCTGCTTGCATTCAGAAAAAGGGAGGCATCTATGAGGTTAAGGAGGATGTAGAATTAAAAATGAAGATAGATGCCCTTACCAAAAAGGTCGAAGCCCTAGTTGTTAGCAAATCCATGAATGCTGCCAACCCGTTCCATGTTGACTGCTGTTCCATCTGTGCTAGTCCCTTGCACTTAGCACAGACTTGCCCATCATTGCCAGCTTTTGCCGAGTCACCAATGGAGCAAGTGAACGCTTTCAACGATTACCGAAAGCAAGCCAATGGACCTTTCTCCGAATCGTACAATCCAAGATGGCGGAACCACCCTAATTTTTCTTGGAAGCAAAACCAGCCTATGGCTCAAGGGGGAGCTCCTCACCAATCTCATACTCAATACCCCCCTGGATTTCATCAGCCGGTTCACCATCAAAGCCGTCTAGCCCAGCCAGCACCATCATACCAGTCCCCCACTCAAGCCCCTGCCTCTTCTTCACAATCATCGTCGGAAGACACTCTTAAGGCCTTCATCCAGATTACCGGCCAATCCATCAGTGACGTGAAGAATGCTACCATGGTGAACACTCAAGCTATTGCCAAGATGGAGACCCAGATCGGGCAAATTGCTAGTCACCTGGGGGAGAGAGAGAAGGGAAAGCTCCCTAGTCAGCCTGTGCCGAATCCGAAGTTGCAATTTCACGAGGGAGGATCATCAAATGTAGTGCATGGACAGGAGCATGTGCAAGCCGTTGTCACACTTAGATCAGGGAAACAAGTGGACAACCAAGTGGTTCATCCGGAAGAGAACCCTGCTGCACAAGGAGAACAAGGAAGCAGGAGCGTCGAGAAGAAAGATGCCGAGCCATCTACATTAGCTCCGACCGTAGAGACTCCTCCTCCTAGGCCGTTTATACCTAAGGCCCCTTACCCTGATAGACTTCTCACGCCCAAGAAAGGAGGAACATTCGAGGACATTCGGGAGGTATTCAAACAAGTGCAGATCAACATTCTATTCTTGGATGCCATCCAGCAAGTGCCGTCTTACGCCAAGTTCTTGAAGGACTTAATCACCGTCAAGCGGAGGAACAATGTCCCGAGGAAAGTTTGTTTGACCGAGCAAGTCAGCTCCATCCTCCAATACAGGCTGCCCATCAAGTACAAGGACCCTGGATGTCCTACCATCTCTTGCACGATAGGAGTCAGCCACATTGAGAAGGCCCTGCTTGACCTTGGAGCCAGTGTCAATCTCCTACCCTATTCAGTTTACCTGCAATTAGGATTAGGAGAATTGAAGCCCACTTCGATGACATTGCAATTGGCTGATCGGTCAGTGAAGATACCACGGGGAATTGTGGAGGATGTTTTGATTAAGGTGGATAAGTTTTACTTCCCCGTGGATTTCATAGTGCTTGACACCGAGCCGGTACAGAACGTTGGAGTTCACATACCGGTAATCCTAGGGCGACCATTCTTAGCTACGGCTAACGCCCTGATCAACTGTAGGACTGGGGTAATGAAGATCTCTTTCGGCAACATGACGGTAGAGCTGAACATTTTCACCATCAGCAAACAGCCGAGGGAGTGTGATGAGATCAACAATGTCTGGTTGATAGAGGAAATCCTGGAGGAAAGCATTGAAGAATCAAGCACTCAAGACCCCCTGGAAGCATGCCTTGCTCAATTTGGAGAGGATCTGGACTTGGATGTCTTGCTTGAGCAAGCAAATGATGTTTTGGAGTTTGCTCCTCTGGAGAGCAAGAAGGAAGAGGAGGCAGCAGTACCTGAGCCTCCAAAGAAGGAACTTAAGCCCTTACCAGACAATCTCAAGTATAAGTTCCTCGGTCCAGCAGAGACTTTGCCCGTAATCATAGCTTCAGATCTTCACACCGCTCAGGAGGAGAGGTTGTTAGATGTCTTGAGGGAGCACAAGGAAGCTATAGGCTGGACCATTGAAGACATTAAGGGAATCAGCCCCTCGGTGGTGATGCATAGGATACACTTGGAAGAAGACACCAAGCCATCAAGGGAGCCACAGAGAAGGCTTAACCCGACCATGCAAGAAGTCGTCAGAGGAGAAGTCATCAAGTTGTTAGATGCTGGCATCATCTACCCCATCTCTGACAGCAAATGGGTGAGCCCCATTCATGTCGTGCCCAAGCGAGCTGGAGTTACAGTCGTGCAGAACAAGGAAGGCGAGTTGGTTCCAACTCGAGTACAGTCTGGATGGCGAGTCTGCATTGACTACCGCAAGCTAAACACCGCCACCAGGAAAGATCACTTTCCTCTTCCATTCATTGATCAAATGGTGGAGCGGTTGGCCGGGCACGAGTATTATTGCTTTTTGGACGGTTATTCTGGATATAACCAGGTCCCTGTGGACCCTGAAGACCAAGAGAAGACGACCTTCACTTGTCCGTTCGGAACGTTCGCCTACCGACGCATGCCCTTTGGCTTATGCAATGCACCCGCTACGTTTCAGCGGTGCATGATTAGCATCTTTTCTGATATGGTGGAGCGTTTTCTGGAGGTGTTTATGGACGACTTCTCGGTTTTCGGGTCATCTTTTGAGGAATGTTTGCACCACCTCACGTTGGTTTTGGAGAGGTGTAAAGAGAAGAACCTAGTGCTCAATTGGGAGAAGTGCCATTTTATGGTACAACAAGGAATCGTGCTCGGGCACGTCATTTCTCGTCGGGGGATAGAAGTCGACAAGGCAAAGGTAGATCTGATATCCAACCTTCCTCCCCCACGGACGGTGAAAGAGGTTCGCTCTTTTCTGGGCCATGCAGGATTCTATCGGCGATTCATTCAGGATTTCAGCAAGATCGCCCGGCCCTTGTGACTATTGGTGAAGGAGGCCCCTTTCATTTTTGATGAAGATTGTAAGAAGGCATTTGGGGCCTTGAAGGCAATTCTGACGTCCACACCCATCATTCGGCCCCCAAGCTGGGGTACACCTTTCGAGATCATGTGTGACGCGTCCGATTACGCCGTTGGAGCTGTATTGGGGCAGCGCATTGACAAACTTCCCCACATCATTTATTATGCTAGTCGGACTCTGAACGACGCCCAGCTGAATTATTCGACCACTGAGAAGGAGCTGCTGGCAGTCGTTTTTGCTCTGGATAAATTTCGATCCTACCTACTAGGATCTAAAGTCATCATCTACTCGGATCACGCGGCATTGAAGTATCTTTTTTCCAAAAAAGATGCTAAATCTCGCCTCATCCGGTGGATTTTGCTCTTACAAGAGTTCGACATTGAGATTCGGGACAAGAAGGGCTCTGAAAACGTGGTGGCTGATCATCTCTCGAGGATTACCGTAGACTTCACGGAAGAAGCCGCCCCCATTTCTGAGACCTTCCCCGATGAGCAGTTGATGCATATCGCTCATGCTCACTCACCATGGTTCGCTGACATAGTGAACTATCTTGTCACCGGTCAAATGCCTTTGCATTGGGGACGGCAAGATAAGTCCAAATTTATGTCCATGGTGAAGAATTTTTTCTGGGACGATCCTTACTTGTTCAAGTATTGTCCCGATCAGATCATTAGGAGATGCATTCCCGAGCCTGACCAATCCAGTGTCATCTCCTTCTGTCATGATCATGCCTGTGGAGGCCACTTCAGTGCGAAGAAGACCGCAGCAAAGATTTTGCAGTGCGGATTCTACTGGCCTACCATCTTTCAAGACGCTCACACTTATTGTGTTGCATGCGAGCGCTGTCAGAAGCTAGGGAGTATTTCATGTCGAAATATGATGCCCCTCAACCCGATTCTTATTGTTGAGATTTTCGATGTATGGGGCATTGATTTCATGGGACCTTTCCCAAACTCCTTCGGCTATCTGTACATTTTGGTTGCTGTGGACTACGTGTCCAAATGGGTAGAGGCAGTTGCCTGCAAGACCAACGACCACAGAGTTGTGGTCCAGTTTCTAAAAGACACTATATTTGCTCGTTTTGGTACTCCTCGAGCAATTATTAGTGATGGAGGAAAGTACTTCTGCAACCGGGTCTTTGAACAACTGATGAAGAAATATTGCATCACGCACAAGGTTGCCACTCCCTATCACCCTCAGACGAGTGGACAAGTGGAGGTTTCAAACAGAGAGATCAAGAGGATTTTGGAGAAGACGGTGAACCCGTCAAGGAAAGATTGGTCTCTCCGGTTGAACGATGCATTATGGGCATACCGGACAGCGTTCAAGACACCGATTGGCATGTCACCTTACCGTATCGTGTACGGGAAAGCATGCCATCTGCCTGTGGAGTTGGAGCACAGAGCCTATTGGGCTATTAAGCAGCTGAATTTTGATCTCACAAAGGCTGGCTCACAGAGGAAGCTCCAACTCAATGAATTGGAAGAGTTGAGGAACGATGCCTATGACTGTGCTAGGATGTACAAAGCACGGATGAAGAAGACTCACGACCAGAACATATTGAGACGATCTTTTGAGCCCGGTCAGAAAGTCCTTCTTTACAATTCCCGTCTGCATCTGTTCCCAGGGAAGCTTCGATCTCGATGGACAGGCCCTTTCATAGTTCGATCAGTGTTTTCTTATGGGGCCATTGAGATTGAGGATCCAAAAAATGGCAGCACGTTCAAGGTGAACGGGCAACGACTGAAGCCATTTTTGGAGTTACAGAGCTCGGAGGTTGAGACGACCCTTTTAGAGGACCCGAGTTACTCGGAGTGATTGTCGTCAGGATGTAGAGTCTGGCTGAAGACTGAAAACTTAGCGCTTGTGGGAGGCAACCCTCATCATTTTGTCCCTATCATTTGATTTTCTTTTTTGTGTTTTAGTTGTTATTTTCAGGACAGTGTCTGCCGTTCAAGTTTGGGGGAGCGCTTCTCTTACAGTGTGCCCAACTTGCATCACCCTTCGGTATTGTATCTCTAGCCACATTGGGGACAATGTGTTATTCTAGTTTGGGGGTGGGGTAGACATTTCTGTCTGTTTTCATTTAATTCTTGCTTTGTTGCCTTGTTAATATTCATTTTTTTTTAAAAAAAATAATAAATAAATAAATAAATATGCTTTATTGTTAGTTGAGCATGGTTACATCTTACTATGGTTTGCATCTCATTGGTTTGTTTAAAATGTTAAATTTTTCATATCATTAAAATCTGAGATCTTTTGACTCATCTTTGGATTAGAGAGACTTGACATGTTTAAACTGTTCATCACAAGCACGTTAGCATTTGTTTCTGTGGGGTATGAGATTTGAATTAAAATTTATATGTCTTGAGATTTGTAGGATGACTTGTTGATGAATCCTTGGCTTATTGTTAAAAAAAAAAAAAAAAAAATGCTTAGAATAATATCACCAATTTGACTTTTCATTGAGTAACCGGGCCCCTTGCCTCATTAAGCATTGGGTGTTCACGTAAAAAGATGAAAATTTCAGTTTGGATGATTGTTTGGCTAGTTTAACTTCGTAGCCTTTTTGACTCGAGTAATTAAGCCCTTAGGGATGTTTTTACATCTAGTGCCCTAAAACCATCTGGTTTGGGAGTCACTGGCCCAACACTCGTTACATGGGTCAATTAGAAAGCTTAAAGGAGTCAAACATTGCACATCCGACACAAAATAATAATAAATGATAATAAATGTAAGATAAGCCTTGGTTATTTGACGGAAGTCCTGCGAATTTTTGGATATATATGCTTTGAGGAAAATTGAAACCCCATGATTCTATGTTATTCACACTTTACACTTTTGAACATGTGTTGTCTCAATTTTTCATCTATGAGTTGATCGATTTTTGATAACATGATAATGTGATATTCATTTTGTTAAACATACTCATGATGTGTGAACCATGTGTTTAAATGATGATTTTCGCTCAATTGATAATACGGCATTTCAGTGTTTGTGGGTACCACTTCTGGCAAACCTTCACGAGACTTCACTCGTCCACTAGGGAGTCCTAGGGGTTTAAAAGGCTTGTTGCATATGCTAAATGCAATCGTTTCTCCCACGAAAGAGGACTTATGTTTCATGCTTTGATTTTGTTTTTCATTTTGTTTTTGCTAAGGGACTAGCAAAATGTAAGTTTGAGGGTATTTGATGAGTGCCAAATATTGTGTATTTGGACCCCTTGATTTGCACTAGTTAGACCTTTAGCCTTGTTATTTTCTAATGTTTTGGTTAGTTTTTGTGTTTTCTGTTTCTGTAGGACAATAAGAGAGGAATGACAAATTTCATAAGGAAATAGCTGGAAATTCGGAGACCCTGACAAGTCGATCGATCGAACTTAAAATTCGATCGATCGAATATTTGCCCGAAGTCGATCGATCGAATTTTCCCAGAAACTGTTTTTGCAGAGCGCGCCAGAACGCCCAATCAGAAGCCAAAAAGCAGTCCTCCCTCTGATTTCCGCTGCAGAACACGCTGGTTTCGTGTTTGTGGTTGTCTCTAGCTGCAGAGGAACCCTAGAGGAGGGTAGATGAGTTATTTCTTGCCATGGCTTGCTTCTATAAAAGCCATAGCCCTCCCCTTGTTGAAGAAGATGAATGGAGAGTAGGATAGAGCAGAAACTTTGTAGTTAGTTTTAATTTCGTGCTTATTGTAGTAGTTTATTTTCAGATACTTTCTCTTTGTAGAGCTTTTCTTTCATTTCCATGGTTGTTCATCATTTTCTTGTGGTGTTCTTAGTCATGGAAGGTTAGTAACCTTAACTAGGGTTGAGGATGAAACCTTTCCATTGATGACACTCACAACCTTGCTGTACCACTTGCACATTTAATGATATATCATTTTAGTTGTTCAAGTTCCATTCATTTAAAGCTTTATCTTTTGCAATGAATGTGGTTAGTGGTGGATAGAGGACATTTTATGTGTTTCAACCGACTAATACATTGTTTTATCCGTTTGAATGATGATATCCATTGTGATTGAATGATACATTGGATGTTTTGATTTCAATCGGTACTCTTTGTGATTTGTCAATGAGTTGGATTCATTTAATGGTCCTTGGGTTTATGGTTAAGAAACTTGAATAACACCCTAAGCTTAATGTTCTTTGGGTGTTCAAGTGGAAACCAAGAGTGTGAGTTGTAGGATTTGGTTTGGTGGATTCCTTAACCTTAGTTCCTTTTAATTTGCATATTTCATTACAATCTCTTTTACTTAGTCTTTTGTTCTTCAATCATTTCTCAAACCTTTGGAACTAGGTTAAGATGAGGTTGATTAAGCAAGATACCAATATTTGACCATTTCCCTGTGGGATCGACCTCGCACTTGCATAACACTATATTGCAAAACGATTCGTGCACTTGCGAGTACTATTTAAAACACACATCATAAGCAAAGTAAGACAATCTAAAGGGACAACTCTGTATGGATCACGGACGTACGCTGTTCTTCCTAACCCCAGACGGCACGCTAAGGCCGTTTGATGCAGGGTGAAACAAGAATTAATTTGTCGTTTTAGTTTGTTTAGATTATTAGTTTTATTTGAATTTAATTATGGGCTTAGTTCAAAGTTTAAATTATTTGTTGTTCAATAATGGGCTTAGCCCAAAAGTGAGTCACATTAGCTTAGGTTATTTGTTATTTAATAATGGGCTTGGCCCTTTGCCCAAAATTAGTCGCATTAGGGTTAGGGTTAGGGTTTAGTCTATGAGGCTATTTAAGCATATTGTTCTATTGTAATAGACAGATTATGATAATTTTATGCAAAAACAAATGTTTGTTTCTATGAGGTGTGACTCATCTCTTCTTTCTTGGTGGTGAGACGTTGCCAAGGCCAGTGAGACGCTGGTTTGTTCTTTTATCTTCGTTAATTTGGTGAGACTCTGAATTAACGTAGATTTATTTTGAATTTTCTGTTTGTTTTGAATTCCTGCTGCGCCAAAGTGGTATCAGAGCATTTGCGATTGTTTTCTATCAACAATTGCGAGATCCAATTCTTGTATCTGTCATGAGTTGGCACCATCGTTGGACTTCATACAGGTATGATCAATACCCCCAACCCCCATCTAGTTACGATTACAAAACTGTCCTTCTGAGGAACATAGCTAATCCCTCCACCACCACCAACCAGCACCATGAAACAGAAAATCGCACAAAGCCCCAAAGCCTAAACCTTGCACCCAATCTGGTACTGTCAGATGCCGTCTCCCTACAAACCACACCAGATTCCACCACCACAGGGCAGACAAAGGAAGCCGAAAATCAAACAAAGCCACAAAGCCTAAACCATGTATTGAACCAGGTACGCCTTTGCACTGTACGGCTCGATGATGGTATCACAAACTTGGAGCGGTATGTCTTTTCTAGGAAACCGACAATCACTGCTGTTCATAAACCACACAAGCCATCCAAGCCACTATCGACGCACAACCGAGCGTTCGGTCTGTCCCTCACTCCGCCACCCCCCATCTCCACAAATCAAGCAAATGCCCAAACCCAAAACGAAACCCCATCAGGCATGTTGTCACACCCAATACCGGCAATACCCATACCCCAGCCGCCCTTGATCTCCACACATCCAAACATCACAATCCACCTCGAATCATCAATCTCAGCCATTCAAAACCCAAAGAAAATCCCATCAGAAAATATCAAACAGCCCACCTTCGTTCCACACCCGCGAGTAGATACCCAAAAATCAAGTCTTTTCAACATCATTCACAAAGCCATCCAGGCACAGCAATACACCATCACACTAGAGTTTTTGTCTCTGCCTCAACCCAAATCACCACCGTTACCACCCAAAAATCCAAAACCCACCACCACGCAAGAGTAAACCAAACAACCCATACCCACCGTCGAATAATCCACCATCAAGAAAACAGCAACCCCAACAGCAAATCGACGTCCTTTGGCCCCCACGGTACTGCAAGACCCACAAACAAAAGCCTACAAACCCAGCCGCACACTGCAATCCACCACTGCACCTGAAGTGGTGTTTCTGCCTCAACCCAAAATTTCATCTTTCCTGCCGGTCATCTGTGCCATCAACTGGTCCTCCGGTGATAAGCCAAAGACCGTTACCCAACCGGTCCTCCGGCGATCTGCTCCGCCAACCGCCACCCTCAATCGCGCCAGTCCGCCAGCCCACCGAACCACCTTGTAATGTTGCCTTCCATCAGCTCATCATTTGGCCTTCAAGAAGCAACTCTGTTGTGCGAGTCCAGCTGAACGAAATGAGAGAGAATTTTTAAGACAAAAAAAGAAAAAAAGAAAAAAAGAAAAAAAAAAAAAAAAAAAAAGAGCATGTTTTCAAGTTTTGTTAGAAGCAGAGCACATATTTAATTTCTTTTCAACTGGTCCATGTTCAAGCATAGTCAGCAGGCGCAACAACTATTTAAATTCTTTTTGAGACTTGAGGAGGCTACAAAAAAAAAAAAAAAAAGCATCAACAAGAGATTATGGACTTGGTCAACCGGTCAAAGCTTTTGCTTCACATGTTGTCAAAATTGCAGATTGCTTCCAGGTTTCACAAAAGCAAGAGCAAACAGAAGACAAAATTTCTATTGGGCTTCTTACAACAATGGTCATTATTCTTCGGCCCATATTCAACAGAAAGTTCAAGAATCAAAAGGAAAGTCCGTCTCAGAATTGCCAAATTAGGCTTTGTTCGAAGCATTCTCATTTTAAACTCGAGGTCGAGTTCTTTTCGAAGAGGGGGAGAATGATGCAGGGTGAAACAAAAATTAATTTGTCGTTTTAGTTTGTTTAGATTATTAGTTTTATTTGAATTTAATTATGGGCTTAGTTCAAAGTTTTAAATTATTTGTTGTTCAATAATTAGCTTAGCCCAAAAGTGAGTCACATTAGCTTAGGTTATTTGTTATTTAATAATGGGCTTGGCCCTTTGCCCAAAATTAGTCGCATTAGGGTTAGGGTTTAGTCTATGAGGCTATTTAAGCATATTGTTCAGTTGTAATAGACAGATTATGATGATTTTATGCAAAAACAAATGTTTGTTTCTATGAGGTGTGACTTCTCTCTTCTTTCTTGGTGGTGAGACGCTGCCAAGGCCAGTGAGACGCTGGTTTGTTCTTTCATCTTCGTTAATTTGGTGAGACTCTGAATTAACGTAGATTTATTTTTAATTTTCTGTTTGTTTTGAATTCCTGCTGCGTCACTGTTGGCCATTGAGCTGACTTGGCCACCAATGGATGGGAAGCCACAGTGGAAACAAGTTTTTCATGCCCTGTTGGAATGGTACAGGTGTTTGGCTTTGGAGGCTTGCAAAAGCTCATGTCCTTGCCCACGACTCCGGACATCACCAGCTTATTAATCACTGGTATGTTCTGCTTCAAAATTTTGTCTACCATTTGCCCATCACTCTCATTGTAACACCTGGTTACACATTCAGAAGATGATTAGCAGAGTGAGTAGACTACACCCTATATGTCTAGTATATGAGAAGAGTTTATGGGAGTTAAGTTTCACATTGGTTCCTTATTAAGTGATACTAGGTTTTATAAGCAATTTTAGAAAACTCTAATTGCAATTTGACTAGTCATTTTGTAGTGATAGTACAGATGTGATTAACTCAATATTTTTCTAAGTCGTTACAAATTAATGGTATTAAAACAATTTAGTAACGTCACGTGGTACTAAAATACTGTATGAAGTGGCCTTGATAAAAATGTGAGTCTTATGTTGTAAAGATGATCATTATCCTACATATTAAGTCTCGCTCACATGCATTGTGGATAGCGCAGATATAACTAGCATTTTTTCCCTAAGTTGTTACACCCACCTTATTCGATATATGCATATAATCTTCTATTAACAATATGTTTGAGTGGGCGTTTAGAGAAAATTGATCTATTAACATGGAGAGTTTTGATTTGCTTTGAAGGCTAAGAACTCATGCTGCTGTAGAACCTTATGTAATTACGACAAATAGGCAGCTCAATGTGATCCACCCAATCTATAGACTATTGCGCCCTCATTTCCGGTACACTATGGACATTAATGCTCTCGCCCGACTTATACTTATTAACAGAGGGGGATCATTGAGTCCTCTTTCTCACCTGGCGAGTACTCCATGGAGCTTAGCTTCGTCGCCTACGACCAGCAGTGGCAGTTCAACCTCCAGGCATTACCAGCTGACTTAATTAACAGGTTATTTCATAACTAACCAGCTTCTACAACCAAGCAATACAATCTTCTACGATTAATTAACTGTCCCAATATGTTCACCAAGTACTTGGTTGATTTTGGTAGGGGAGTGGCTGTTAAGGATCCAACTGCTCCACATGGCCTAAACTAAAGCTGACAATTGAGGACTACCCCTTTGCCAACGATGGCCTCGTCCTTTGGGACACAATAAAAGAGTGGGTGAGTGACTATGTGAACCACTATGATAGGGATAGAGGGTTAGATATGTTTAATAGTTGAGTTGGAATGGAATTCCAACTTCTTAAGATTAGATTATTTAATATTAGGATTAGAGCTTATTTGAATTTGAATATTTGAACTCTAAGCATTATCACCTTAGGTATTATCTACTTGTATTTCTATTTAAAGACCATTTGGTTGTTAATGAGAAAAAAGAAAAAGAATTGATATACACTTTTGTCTTGTGGTTTGATTCCAGCCTTAATTAGATTCACTTAGGGTCTGTCTCTAGCCATTAATTGGAGTTCACTATCATCTTTCCATTCCATTTCTACATTCATCCTTATTTTTCATACATCCAATCAGAAAGTGCGCATCAATAGGTATCAGAGCCAGGTTGACCAACAAGGACCAAATTGGGAAGCTTGAACTTGCCTTTCAAAAGCTTGCTGAAGAGACTAAAAAGCGGTTCGATGATCTAGAGAAGTCTTTGGAGAATATTACAAGTTCTCTCAAGAAGGGTTTTTCAGGGAGCCTCCAACGATCTATCAAAGAGATCGTGGATAAAAAATCCAGCATTGAAGACTCTTCACTGCAAAACACAGTGCAAATTTCATCGCCTAAGTCAACCCCGCTCATCCAACCCGTGACCTAGTCCACTGACAACCCACAACCAGTCCAACTGTTGAAAACCCACAACCAGCCCGCAGTCAACACACCTACTCATGCCTGCAACATCGACGTGGAAACCACCCCCAAAAACCCATACAAAATCGTCCTCCTGCGAACTAAACATATATATTCCTATCAGAGTTTTTTCTTTCAAGAAACTGGAGATGGACGGGAAACCACCAAGTGAAAGACCACCGAGGAAGCGGATGAGGAGCCTACAGATCTAGCTGCACAACCACCAAACAGTCAAACACCGCTCATGAAAAGCACCTGGAAGAAAAGCAAAGCTGAAAATTTTTGCTCTTTTTCTAGTACTAGCGGTCTAGATGCGTCAAAGAAAAAGAAAGGAGAAGCAACAAAAAAAAAAAAAAAAAAAAAGGTTGACGTGTTTGTAGAAGATCGTGGGATTCTCATAGATGTGTAGTTTTTATTTTTAATTGTGTAATTGTGTAATTTTTATTTTTTCAATCATGTGTACTAGGTTAATTTCATTTTGTTAGACCTTGAGGACAAGGTCCTTTTAAGGATGTAGGATTGATAGGGATAAAGGGTTAGATAGGTTTAATAGTTGAGTTGGAATGGAATTCCAACTTCTTAAGATTAGATTAGGATTAGATTATTTAATATTAGGATTAGAGCTTATTTGAATTTGAATATTTGAACTTTAAGCATTATCACCTTAGGTATTATCTACTTGTATTTCTATTTAAAGACCATTTGGTCGTTAATGAGAAAAAATAAAAGAATTGATATAGACTTTTGTCTTGTGGTTTGATTCTAGCCTTAATTGGATTCACGTGGGGTCTGTCTCCAGCCATTAATTGGAGTTTACTATCATCTTTCCATTCCATTTCTACATTCATCCCTATTTTTCATACATCCAATCAGAAAGCGCGCATCACACTATTACCCAAACCCAAGGCTGATAGAGTCGGATTGGGAGCTAAAAGCATGGTGGACAGAAATCCGAACAGTAGGCCACGGTGACAAAAAGGACAAGCCATGGTGGCCGATTCTGCAAACCCCAAAAGACCTGATCGAAATCATCACAACGATTGCATGGGTGGCATCTGGACACCATGCAGCCGTAAACTTTGGACAATACTCATACACAGGCTATTTCCCTAACCGGCCTACCATTGCCAGAACCAATATGCCCAATGAAGAGCCTTCCAAAGAAAGTTGGGACAATTTCTTGAGAAAGCCCGAAGGCTTGCTCTTGGAATGCTTCCCTTCACAAATTCAAGCAACAAGAATGATGGCTGTTATGGACATCCTATCAAATCATTCTCCAGACGAGGAGTATCTGGGGGACACAATAGAGTCAGCATGGGTTGAAAACCCGTATATAAAGGGGGCCCTTGAACGGTTTAAGGGGAGGTTGATGAAGCTTGAAGGGATTATTGATGAGAGGAATGCCAACAAGAATTCGTTGAACAGAAGCGAAGCTGGGATTGTGCCATATGAACTTTTGAAGCCATTCTCGCCACCTGGAGTGACTGGAAAGGGCATTCCCTATAGCATCTCCATTTGAAATACTTTGGCCCCGTTTAGTAATCCTCCTCCCCTCCCCTCCCCTCCCCTCCCCTTCCCTTATGGGAGAATATTTTTTTTGAGTGTGAGTAAAAAGTGATTGATGTGATATAAAGTAGAAATAATTTATATGAAAAAGTAGAAATTTTTTGTTTTATAGTGATTTTTTATTTAAATAATAATAAAAAATTGTTGATATGATATAAAAAGTAAAAAATGTTAAGAATGTTTTGAGTTGATGTTTTTTGGGAAAGGTAAAAATAAAGGGAATGAGGAGGGGAGGGGGTTATTTACGTGGGTAATTGACACGTACGGCTGCACATCCAATTTGTTCGAATCTTTGTAGTACGGGCCTGGTCAGGCCCTTAATAATTGGAGCCTGGCCTACGGCCTGCCCAACAATGAAATCTCAAGCAGCCAAGCTGAACACGTCCATATATGAAAAAAATAGTCAGAATGCATTCTACAATCTGCACCAGCTTACTTTCATTTGCAGCTGTTGCACAGTATTAATTTGTTTCAAACAGAATAAACCTGTAAAGAGGGAAAAGTCAAAGACTCTTTCTTTGTGAATTTCTTAAGCACTAGCTCATTTCCTTCGCCTGCAAATACTAACTTAAACATCGAAGTGATTCTATCGAAACCCTAGCATGACGCTTCGTGCTTGATGTAGGACAATCCGAGGATGCGCGTCGGAAGGTTGACAATGACGTCTCAGATATTATCCGAGATGAAATGTCAGATTCGGCACCTAGCCGAGATGTGCCGGGATTTGTCTCGATAAAATGCCATGATTCCACCTTGTCAAATAATCGAGACTCAGCTCGGTCCCTTCCAACAAATAACCGAGACCTAGCTCGGTAAATCGAAGTGGAAGACTTCTGCGGAAGGAGTAGCCGAGCGGATTTTCTGGAAATTTCTTGCGGAAATCGTGGAAGAGTTGTTGATTTTCATATTTTATTTTGATAATCATTTTGTAGTACTTTTCCTTAAATCTTGGGATTCCCCTTGTCCATCAAATCTCTCTCATTAATGAGGATTTGATGACAGCTTTTATTTATTATTTATTTCCTTTTACAAGCCTTAAGGCTTCACTATAAAAGGGAAACAATGGAAGAATGATTAACTTGCGAGTTGATTGTTTATTTCCTTTTACAAGCCTTGGGTTTTTCCCTTCTTATCAACTTGCGAGTTGATTGTCTTGTGTCTGAGAACGAAGTTTCTCTTTCACTGTTTATCCTTTCCGCCTGCGCTACGTCAATGCTCGACTTTTCTTTCCTTGCAAGTTCTCTCTATTCATGATTTGATTTACAACTAGCTAATTCTTCAGAAAATAACTACGAAGTTGAAGAGTTTTTTTTTTTTTTTTTTTTTTTTTTTTTTAAAAAAAAAAGGAAAAAGAAAAAGAAAAAATCATCTAAAAAACAAGTTGAAATTAATTTCTTAAGAATCCCTTTGGTTGCTGATAAAAAGTCAGATACAAAAGATGGAATTTTTATTCCTTTAATCTACAATTTCGAAGAGAGACACATTAGCAGGAGACTAAGAGATTGGCAGATTGAGGCCTCTCAAGGCCCAATTGACAGATTGAGGCCTCTCAAGGCCCAATTGACAGATTGAGGTATGTCATCAAGAAACATGGGTATTGGTGTATGAGAATGAGAAATATGTTTTGAGGTGCATACTTTTTGACGTGATAATTAATGAAAATTACAATTAGATTCAAAATTCAATGAAGATTTATTCAAAATCACGCCAAAGAGTGTACTTGAGAATGCATGTAGCATTTTTCTTGGCATATTGGCAACGCAATTGTCTACGGTTGAGATTTTGTTTTATCGTATTTAATGGTGTATATGATATCACGTTATTTAATTTTTTTAAATAACGTGCTAACATATTCACCACAAAATAGCATATACATCATTAGACTTGTAAAATTGAATCTATCCAAACAATAAAATAAACGGTCTCAATTTGGTTTGAAATTGAGAGAATGAATGAAAAGAAGACTTCATGAATGGAAATGGCAGGAGGAGCAATACTTCAATTTGCACGCGTATTCTTCTGGGGAACCATTGCCTTCTGCCATTATCTGTGGCTAATGCATCAACCCAAAGGCCCCTCCATCCCTTGTTCATCAGGCATGCTTGTTCATATTATTATTATTTTATTAAGAAAAATCTAATTTCACATTCTTGTTCTTAATAATGCTAATTAAATTCCAATACGTCGCTCTAAACTATTATCAAGGGTGAACCCAATATGTCTCACATGATTAAATAAATAAACAAGGAGAAATCATTTAGGAATATTGCCTGTTGACTGTTCAAAAAGGAATATTTTGGGATAAATCAGTCGGTTTGGTTTTAAGTGTCAAAATGTTTGATTTGAAAATGCTATTTTTTTAAAAAACGCATTGAATTGTTTGGCCTTTGAAAAGGCATTCCTTTATTATGATTTGAAAATATAAATTTTTTTTACGTTTTCATGCAATAATTTTTAAAATATTAAATTTAATTATAAAGAATAATACCAGAAACATAACATTACTTAGGAAACCAGCTAAACCAAGCATTTTCTTTCTTATTCCACCTCATAGCACTAAAATTATGGTTGAACTGAGCTAATTAGAGTAAGGTCATAAAAGACTTAAAGTACTCCTATTCTTTAAAGCTCTTAAAAGCTCTAATTAAGAGCTAGTTAAGGGAAATCAAAGACTTCAAAAAAGAATAATATCAAAAACATAGCACTTAAGAAACCTAGTCAAAGCAAGCATCTCCTAGGGATTATGAATCCCCCGAGGGGGAAGAGCGTGGCAAAAAGAACCGAAGTAACGATCCTTCTATCTGATAGGTTGTTCTTGTACCTATGCTCTAGTTAAGATTGATGTGACAATTTCACACTAGTTAATTTGTATGTTCAACCTCCTATATATACACTATGTCAACCAATTGTTGAAACAATTAAATTTAGATGGTGCATGTGAATCATAAGGGATTTAGGTACGTACGGACAAGAGACGGGAGAGTCGAGGATGGCAAGTTTAGGCTCAAATATTGTATGGAAGTAATTGAAATCATGCCACATATTTCTTCCTTCGTCATGGACTGATCAATTATCATCAGAATTTCCTATGGTTCAACGAATGTAGCTTCTGACATGATTGTAATGTACGTAGAGAACTGATTGATACATAACAATTGTGCATTTTTATAGACATATAGAGTAGGATCCATATAATGGGTCTCATCATATGAGTCTCACTTTACGTATTTATAAACTTTTTGAATAATGATACATTCACAATCTCTCTCACCCAACTCTCACACAATCCTTTTATATTGTATGGGTCTCATGCATGTGGATCCCACATGTAGAACCTACATAATGTGAGAGGGGATTGTGTGAGAGTTGGGTAAGAATTGTAATTTTATCATTTTTCTTTTTACATGCATGGATTGCTAATTAACGCACGGGGTTGCAAACATGAACCGTACCTACCTGGCCAGTTGAAACCTTTTACGTACGTGCAGAGTTAATTAAGGTGGACCACCTCTTCCTTTTGTTTCCATGCAGGAATCTAAGAATCTTACCTTTTCTTCTCTGATTGTATTGGACGGCCAATAGCGGGCCCTCTGTCTCTATGGACCAATAACTCGTACATAGCTAGTGTTATAATATGTATGAAAAATAGGCCGAAATAGGGCATGGCATTGGCAGCCCATATGATCCTTTACATATTAAAATGTGGATGAATATGCTTAAAACATTGTTAGGAAAAATACCCATATTTTCTTTAAACAAACATTCACTACAAAAATGTATGCACTTTGACACGTGCATTTTGACACGTGTACAGTGCTGTACACGTGTCAAACATTTAGACACGTGCACTTTGACACGCGTAAGACGCGTGTCAAATGTGCACGACATTAAGTGTACAAGTTGACACGTGTATTGAGATACACGTGTCAAATTTGACACGTGTATCTTAATACACGTGTCAAAGTGTTTTGACACGTGTATTAAGATACACGTGTCAAACCGTTTGACACGAGTATTTTAAATACTCGTGTCAAAACACTTTGACACGTGTATTGAGATACACGTGTCAAATTTGACACGTGTATCTCAATACACGTGTCAACTTGTTTTGACACGTGTATTTAGATACACGTGTCAAATTGGTTATATTTTTTTAAAAAAAATCCAAATCGAATTTTTCATTTAAATAAAATTTTAATTTAATTATTTAATTGTATTTTTAAATTAAATTAAAAATACGATTAATTAATTAAATTAAAAATTTAATTAAATAAAAAACCCAATTTGGATTTTTTTTCTTCAATTTAGTTTTGGTATTGGTTATTTAAAATTATTTGGTATAATAATTTTAATAGTTATTTCAAATTTTATTATTTCCGACCACAAATAACAAAATATTGATTTTACAGAAAAACTACACAAAATAATATTACACAAATCATAAGTTAATAACGTATTCGTTAACTAAGCAAATATTTACACATAAAAATTAATTACACAAAATATCTACAAATCTGAAGGGCGTCCCTGCGAATGAGGAGGTACCGTCCCAGGCGTGTTATCGCCAACCGGCGATTGCTGAGCAAGGAATGGTGTAGCGGGCGAAGGTGTAGCGACAATGGAATGCTGGGTCAGCCGTCGTCCAACAGGCGACAACGTACCAACCGTTGTCGAATTACCTGCAAATCATATAGACAATTAAAGTATATAATATTACTTGCAAAATTAAAGGGGTAATTAAAATAAATTGAAATTAATTTTTTCCTACACACAGTATAAATCATACCTGCAGATGCACTACTAACAGACGACGTACTACCTACGTGTGCAGGTGAAGGCGTACCAAGACATGGTGCTGATGCTCCCATGGAGGACATGAAGACCTCAACCTGTCGCAGGCGCTGCTCCAACAGGTCATTCCTCGCTCGCTCAGCCTGTAGCTCCGCTTGCATCTCTTCCATCTTCCGAGTGTTTTCGGCCCAATCCCGAGACGTGCCCTGAGATGGTCCCCCTTGTGACCGAGGCCTATATGAGAAACATGTCCCCCGAACAGGTGTGACGTTCGGCCCAACCTGCCGAACCCTCCCTGCATACTCAGGCCTCCCAACCGCCTGTTCGTAAGCGTCGTTCGGTGCCCAACGCACCGTGTCTGCGGAGACGCTTTGCGTGGCGGCTGGATCACTGGATAAACTCTGCGTCATCCTCTCCTGTACGTCGTCAACATGAACAAGTCATATATTGAATAATGACAAATCACACATAATTTTAAAAATAATAGTAAATTAAATCAGTAGCATACGCATAGGACCCGTGTACGTTCGTTCACGTGAGTGCCGTCCTTCCTTGTGTGGGTCTTCACGAACGACGCGGCGCGAGTGGGGGGCGTGCCAGATGTACATGTCTGTCGTCATGCAGTTGACATATATAAGAAACAGATAGCGATAAAAATAGTATAAATAAAAATAAAAACAATTATCAACAAATATATATAACATAAACATATATATTTTCATACCTCCTCGTGATTAAATCTGGCATAACTTTTAGATCCCGTACAATGAGGAAGGTCATTCTGCTCACGCAGCCTCTTCATCCGTTCAGAGGTTGCCTACGCATTTAACATGAAAATAAAAATGTAAGCATTGACACACTTAAATTAAAACTAAAATTAAATAAATTGTTATTAAAAAACCACAACATTTTCTTGGCCTACATACGATTTTTTGCTCACGGCACCAATCTCTCAGCAGGAACTCTACATCTTCTGCGTCATAGTTGCCAAAAAAATTGTCCGGCATTCTCGCACGGATAATCTCGGGCGTGTCACCGTCTCTAATACGTAGTTTGGTTTTGAACCTCGACTTCCACGAGCGGTGCTTACGGCCAATATCACATAAAGCCTCCTGTTGTGCCCTGCGCGCGTCTACTGATACAGGTACATAGAACTCCTCCTGCACATTCAACACATTTTTATAGGTTTAAAAACTTCAAGAAATACATTAATCTCAAGTTTAATTCAAATAAATAATTAAATTATATTCATAGACATACCATCAGCGCGTCCCACATTGCCTGCTTAATCTGCCTATTTACCTTCGCCCATTCGTCCCGCATGTGTATGTAGGACCCACTCCTGATCATCTTGCCCTCAGCCCGCCGAAATCGATTGCAGGCCCGTCCTACAGGTTGTATAGCAGCATTGTACTGCAATACAACCTTCTTACCCCTCGGGAGGACCCAGTTTCTCGCTGGGTCGTCAATCACCTCATAATAAATGGTCCCGTCTGGGTTGTACCCTAATGAAAGAAATATTCAACATTAATGTTAAATATTTAATCATAAGATTAAAGAACATATATATATATATATATATATATATATATATATATATATATATATATATATATATATATATATATATAAACAATTTCTAATCAAATATTTATTTATTTAAAAACCAAAAAAAAAAAAAAAAAAATTTGGTAAGAGAATCTGAGTTTTAAGGATGTCTAAATATGTACTTACCCATCAACCGAATCTGCTCAATCCGTATGTGCTGGGTCGCTGGGTCGCCCGCAACCTCCTCCCTAACCCCTCCGGCTTGTGGATCCTGCTGATCATCATCTGAATCCATATCCTGGGGACTACCGGGGGCCAACTGATCGGTACCCAACATCGCAACGTCCTCCTCATGGGTACTCTGGCTCCCCCCCACATCTGGCATCTGACTCTCACCGGAAAGTGGCATCTGACTCTCACCGGAAAGTGGCATCTGGCTCTCACCAGATAAAGGCATCTGGCTCTCTACATGCCTCGGGCCCTGACTCGCCCCCGATGCTGGCATCCGTCTCGGCCCCGGGCCCTGACTCGCCCCCGATGCTGGCATCTGTCTCGGGCCCGGGCCCTGACTCGCCCCCGATGCTGGCATCTGTCTCGGCCCCAAAATCTGGCCAGGCATCGCCGCCTGTGCCGGTATCTGTCCCAACCCCATAGCCGGCATCTGCATCTCCCCGGTCTGTGACAGTGGAAATCCTACATCCTGCGTCTCACTATCAGGGTTACACGTCATAGGTCCACTATACGTATACGGAAAGTACGGCGCATAACCCTGTGACCCCATCCCTTCTCGCAGCCACCATCGATATGCGTTACCCGGTTGGGTGAACCCTATCTGAGATAATGTCGGCAGCTCCGACAATGGAGAGCTGCAAGGTCCAGCTGTGCTGCTCTGTCCGTGATCTGACGTGGGCACGACCACTGTACCCGGCAACAATGGTCTATAAGGCCCGTCTGGGTGGTGTGGCCACGCTGCAGAATACAATGCCGTCGAAACAGTGGGCGTGGTCATGGGGGGCACGGGTGGGCTAGGTGCCCGATACGCATAATGAGGGGGTCTCTGGTCCATCAATACCTGCGAACAAATGCAGACAAATTAATTAGAATATATTTTTTTAATATATTTTTAATGAACATACTAAAGAACAGCGAAATTTATACAATTAATAAAAATTTGTATTCAGTACAAGCGAATTGTACAAACAATATATATATCAGTCAAGTGTATTGAGTTCAAGCTAATTATACTCACAACAAATACATCAATCATTGTATCACGGGAGCTTCAATAGGATCTACGTCGGGCCTGTCGTACTCGAATTCGTCATTCATATCTGGTAGGTCAGCAGTGGCTAGTACGAGCGGTACGCACTCATGGTAGGTTGTACCATCCTCATTACTCCCATCCCCCTGTCCAACGTCGTACACGTTGCGCGGTTTGGTCCTAACCGCACAAACCCAATTTGGGTTCCTTCCATCTTCTACGTAGAATACTTGATCCACCTGAGATGTAAGCACGTACGGCTCGTCCTGAATCTGTTCTCCCCTGTGGACGAGGTGATTGAAGTTGACAAACACTAGGCCATACTCGTCTATTGTGAATCCTCTGTCCATTGTGGGGTCTGCCCAATTGCACTTAAATAAGACGTACGTAGTCCTGTCATAGTACTCGACCTCAAATATATCGGTTAACTGTCCGTAGTACGTTTCGCCTTCAACGGTAGGAACACAGACGCCGCTATTCTGAGTCCTCCTTCCCACATCATGAGCAAGCGTGCGAAATAATTTTCCATTTACCACGTACCTGTTGTACTTCACCGCTGTCTCCTTTAGCCCTCTACAACGCATAACCAACTTGTGGCCCAATTCCTCCCTACGTTGATCGTCCAGGCCATCGACCTATGTTTTAATTACAAATAGTAAACATCACATTGGGTTATAATCCTGAACCCGCATAAATTTATCCAATTTAAAATTTACAACTATTTCCTTACATATGCACGGTACCATTCGCAGAACTGCTCATGATGTTGTGCTTCAATAAGAGCCTCCGTAATGCGACCCCTAGTGCATGATCGCCTAAGCGCGTCTTTGTGCATCCTACATTCAGCGTATACAATTATGTAATAATTGTTATTAATACTTTTACTCGAATTCTGCTAAATATAAGGTTAGGACTACTTACGTCCGCAAATTGTGAAACTCTTCAGAGTTGAACACAATATAACGATGAATCTGGTGCATTATCAACCGGTTCATGGTAACACGCGTGCCCGCTCCCTTGGATCCATCAGGATTCCTCTGAGGTCTGTTGTGGAATGTTGGTGCGTTATTCAGATACCTTGAACAGAACGTTACCAGCTCGGTCGCTATGTACCCCTCCGCAATGCACCCCTCAGGAGCTGCTTTATTGCGCACATTATTTTTGAAATTCCCCAGACTCCTGGTTTAAACACATACACGACAATTTAATTGTCGTCAATTAGGATTACAATTAAATAAAAATATTTATTTACATATTACGCCGAATTTTACCTCTCTGCCGGGTACATCCATCTATACTGCACGGGTCCGCCCAGTCTACACTCGCGCACAAGATGCACAACCAAGTGGACCATGCTGGTAAAAAACCCTGGAGGGAATATCTGTTCTAGCTTGCACAAAGTGATACAGACGTCACCCTGCAGTCGGTCCATATCTTCTTGTGATAGCTTTGTTGAGCATATGCCTCTAAAAAATGCAGAAATCTCCACAAGAGGTCTAACCACTTTATCAGGCAATGACTTACGCAGTGCAATTGGAAGAAGCTGTTGCATCAGTATGTGGCTATCATGGCTCTTCAAGCCGGAAATTGTACGGTCCTTGAGCCGAACACATCGTGAAATGTTCGAAGCGTATCCGTCCGGGACCCTAACATTTCGAAGAACCTTCAGAAAATTTTCTTTGTCCTCTCTAGACATTGTGTGACAGGCAGCGGGAATATACGTTTTACCGTTGGCGGCCGTGAACGGATGCAACTTAGGTCTCAACCCCATTTCCTGCAAGTCCAGCCGAGCTGCCAAGTTGTCCTTCGTTTTCCCTTTTATATCCAAAATAGTGCCAAATAGCAAAATTTGCACCCGTTCTTTAAGCGTATAGAACGCGTCGATTGCATACAGCAAGGACATGCCTTCGCACCCCTGTTAGGCCAACCTGATAAATCTGCATACGCTGGCAAGTCGTTTATCGTCCACATCAACTGAGATCGCATAATAAAATTTTCCTTCTTTGAAGCATCGAATGTTCGTACCCCTACATTCCACAGTTCCAGCAACTCATCAATCAATGGCTGAAGGTAAACATCAATATCCATACCTGGTGAGCTCGGTCCAGGGATAACCAAGGAAAGGATGAAGGACGACTGTTTCATGCACATCCAAGGTGGCAAATTGTACGGCACAAGCATTACGGGCCATGTGCTGTGAGATGTGCTCATGTTCCCAAATGGATTAAATCCATCTGCTGTCAAACCAAGCCGGACGTTTCTACTCTCTGCCATAAAATCTGGATGTAAAATGTCGAACGATCTCCATGCCTCACCGTCGGCCGGGTGCCTCAATACGCCATCCCTAGTGTGGCCTTCTGCATGCCATCTCATATGGGGCGCAGTATGCTCAGACATGAATAACCTCTGCAACCGTGGGATGAGTGGAAACCACCTCAAGATCTTCACCGGGCGTTTTTTTCTCGCTGATATGATCTCACCATCATCATCTACATGTGTATCAGCCCTCCACTTAGACTCTCCACATACGGTACATGAATCTAATTCTTTATTGTCTTTCCAGAATAACATACAGTCGTTACGGCACGCCGGAATCTTCTCATACCCCAGACCCATGCCACTTAGGAACTTCTTCGCCTCGTACGTGTTATCTGGCAATGCCTCATCGCAAGGAGGCAACAACTGATTGATGAATTCCAGAATGTCTGAAAAAATCTTGTTACTAATACCTCCAACGCACTTCAAGTTGTACATGTGTACAGTAGCACTCAATTTACTGTGCTTTGTACCAGGGTGAAGGGGCTTCTCGGCAGTCTTTAACAGCTCTTGGTACTTCAATGCGTCCCCGCACGACGTATCTTCATCAACTTGTTGCGGAAGAGTACTTGCGGCTTCAGGAACATCGTGCACGCCGAAGGCGTCACGCAACATGGCGTGCATGTTATCATCCTGTTCCACGGCGACACCCTCCTGTTCTGTGACTTCACCATGTTCAGTGCTATGGTCAGCGGCCTCTGTGCCACTGTGATAACTCGAACACTGACCAGGAATAGTGGACCCAGTCGTAGTCTCACCGTGCATATACCACAAATGGTATCCCGGATTCATCCCCCGACCTCCAGTCAGGTGGGCAAGAACGTAATCAGGAGTGTGACGCTGGTTATTTCGACAATACTTGCATGGGCAGTAAATTTTTCCATCGACGGCCGTACAGTTACGAACGGCAAATGTCACAAACGCCCTACACCCGTCGTTATACGTTGTCGTACCCCTAGGTGCTGACATCCAAGACTTGTCCATATTCCTCTGTATAGGGTTAAGAGGACAAGACAAATCATACGTCAAACAAATAAACGTGTAAAAAAGTTGAGCATGTCACGCAACATGGGGTGTACGAATTTATTTCCCTTTTAAAGGGTTTATGGTTAGAGTTTAGGGTTTTAGTTTTTTTGTTAGAGTTTAGGGTTTAGGGTTTATGGTTTTTTAGGGTTTAGGGTTAGGGTTTGTAAGGGTTTAGGGTTTAGGGTTTAGGGTTAGGGTTTGTTAGGGTTTAGGAGGGTTTAGGTTTTTTTTTTTTTTTTAGGGTTTAGGGTTAGGGTTAGGGTATAAATTTAGAAAGTGTAAGATTTTTTTTTTTTAAAGGGTTTAGGGTTAGGGTTTGTTAGGGTTTATGGTTAGGCTTTTTTTTTTTTAAAAAAAAAAAAAGTGTAGGATTTTGTTTTTTTTTTTTTTTTTCTTTTCTTAAGGGTTTAGGGTTAGGGTTTGTAAGGGATTAGGGTTTAGGGTTAGGGTTTGTTAGGGTTTAGGAGGGTTTAGGTTTTTTTTTTTTTTTTTAGGGTTTAGGGTTAGGGTTTGTTAGGGTTAGGGTTTAGGGTTAGGGTTAGGGTATAAATTTAGAAAGTGTAGGATTTTTTTTTTTTTAAAGGGTTTAGGGTTAGGGTTTGTTAGGGTTTAGGGTTAGGGTTTGTTAGGGTTAGGGTTTAGGGTTAGGATTAGGTTATAAATTTAGAAAGTGTAGGAATTTTTTTTTTTTAAAGGGTTTAGGGTTAGGGTTTGTTAGGGTTTAGGGTTAGGGTTTGTTAGGGTTAGGGTATAAATTTAGAAAGTGTAGGATTTTTTTTTATTATTTAAAGGGTTTAGGGTTAGGGTTTGTTAGGGTTTATGGTTAGGCTTTTTTTTAAAAAAAAAAAAAAGTGTAGGATTTTGTTTTTTTTTTTTTTTCTTTTCTTAAGGGTTTAGGGTTAGGGTTTGTAAGGGATTAGGGTTTAGGGTTAGGGTTTGTTAGGGTTTAGGAGGGTTTAGGTTAATTTTTTTTTTTTAGGGTTTAGGGTTAGGGTTTGTTAGGGTTAGGGTTTAGGGTTAGGGTTAGGGTATAAATTTAGAAAGTGTAGGAATTTTTTTTTTTTAAAGGGTTTAGGGTTAGGGTTTGTTAGGGTTTAGGGTTAGGGTTAGGTTATAAATTTAGAAAGTGTAGGATTTTTTTTTTTTAAAAGGGTTTAGGGTTAGGGTTTGTTAGGGTTTAGGGTTAGGGTTTGTTAGGGTTAGGGTATAAATTTAGAAAGTGTAGGATTTTTTTTTATTATTTAAAGGGTTTAGGGTTAGGGTATAAATTTAGAAAGTGTAGGATTTTTTTTTTTTTTTAAAGGGTTTAGGGTTAGGGTTTGTTAGGGTTTAGGGTTAGGGTTTGTTAGGGTTAGGGTTTAGGGTTAGGGTTAGGGTATAAATTTAGAAAGTGTAGGATTTTTTTTTTAAAGGGTTTAGGGTTAGGGTTTGTTAGGGTTTAGGGTTAGGGTTTGTTAGGGTTTAGGGTTAGGGTTTGTTAGGGTTAGGGTTTAGGGTTAGGGTTAGGGTATAAATTTAGAAAGTGTAGGATTTTTTTTTATTTTTTAAAGGGTTTAGGGTTAGGGTATAAATTTAGAAAGTGTAGGATTTTTTTTTTTTATTATTTTTTAAAGGGTTTAGGGTTAGGGTATAAATTTAGAAAGTGTAGGATTTTTTTTTTTTTTTTAAAGGGTTTAGGGTTAGGGTTTGTTAGGGTTTAGGGTTAGGGTTTGTTAGGGTTAGGGTTTAGGGTTAGGGTTAGGGTATAAATTTAGAAAGTGTAGGATTTTTTTTTTTTAAAGGGTTTAGGGTTAGGGTTTGGGGTTAGGGTTTGTTAGGGTTAGGGTTAGGGTATAAATTTAGAAAGTGTAGGATTTTTTTTTTTTTTAAAAAGGGTTTAGGGTTAGGGTTTGTTAGGGTTAGGGTATAAATTTAGAAAGTGTAGGATTTTTTTTTATTTTTTAAAGGGTTTAGGGTTAGGGTATAAATTTAGAAAGTGTAGGATTTTTTTTTTTTTAAAGGGTTTAGGGTTAGGGTTTGTTAGGGTTTAGGGTATAAATTTAGAAAGTGTAGGATTTTTTTTTTTGTTAGGGTTTAGGATATAGGGTTCGTTATGGTTTAAGGTTAGGGTTTGGTTATAGAAAATGTAGGAATTTTTTTTTTTTTTTAAAGGATCTAGGATTAGGGTTTAGGGTTTAGGGTTTTAGTTTCTTAGGGTTTAGGGTTTAAGGTTAGGATTTTTGTTTTTAGTGTTAGGAATTTTTTTTTTAGAAAGTGTAGGAAATTTTCTTTTTAAGGGTTTAAGGTTAGGATTTTTGTTTTTAGTGTTAGGGTTTCTTTTTTTAGAAAGTGTAGGATAATTTTTTTTTTTAGGGTTTAGGGTTTAGGGTTTAAGGATAGGACTTTTGTTTTTAGTGTTAGGGTTTCTTTTTTTAGAAAGTGTAGGATATTTTTTTTTAGGCTTTAGGGTTTAGGGTTTGTTAGGGTTTAGGGTTAGGGTTTTTAAGTGTAGGAATTTTTTTTTTAGGGTTTACGATTTAGGGTTTAGAGTTTAGGGTAAGGGTTTTTTTTAAGAACGTGTAGGATTCAAAGTTTATTTAAGGGTTTATTATTGTGTTGGTTTTATGGTTATGATTTGAAGATATAAAGTTTAGGGTTGGAGTTTAAGTATTTCTTAAAAAGTAGACAGTCAATTTTAATTTTTTTTCTTTTTTTATTCAAACCCATTTTATTTGTTGTTCCTATTTATTATTTTCAAAAGTGTCATCGTTGGTTTATAACGTTAAACTAATATCGGACATTGTTTGATTTTGTTTGACTAACAAAAAAACATTGTAATCCATAATAACACATTCAAAATATATATATATATATATATATATATATATATATATATATATATATATATATATATATATATATATATATATATATAACCTCTCAAATAAAAAATTAGGACAGGAAAAATTAAAAACATAAAAAACACAACATGGCAAAAAAGAACATGGCTTTCAAAAAAATAAAAATACATATAACACTAAATGACACAAAAATACAAACGCCTACACAATTTCTAAATATCAAATGTGTACTAACACAAAAATACATGCAGCATTGTTAAAAAAAAAAACACAAACTATAGCAAAAATGAAATACCTACTCCAAGAAAACCCCCCCAAAAAAAAAAAAAAAAACAGTAATTTAAGCTTACACTGATTCAGCAAAATTGAAAAAATAAAATATAACACAGTCCAAAAATTATTACAATTATCAATCAAGAACAAATGTCCAAATTATTACAATAAAAATTATTACAATATATATTCAATCAGTATTTCATTTACATGTTGAAAAAAAAAAATGAAATACAAATTTAAGGGGAAATTACTCACTGTCGACGGTAGGTTGTGGATTTAGGGCTCCTTCTTTATATATATACCTGCATATTCAGATATACATTATGGAGAAAGGAAAAAAAAGTTAGCAAATGTATATATATATAACACTAAATTTATCTGCAATATATATTAAGAGCACCGGCGACTGAACAGAGAGAGAGAGAGAGAGAGCCACTGACCGGACCGGAGGAAAGGGAACCGACGGCCTAGCCAACCCCTGCCGGAGGGACGTCCCAGTAGAGAGAGAAAGAGAGAGAAAGAGAGAGAGAGAGAGAGAGAGAGAGAGAGAGAGAGAGAGAGAGAGAGAGAGAGCGAGAGAGCTAGAGGGAATCGGTGAGAGAGAGACAGTCGGTGAGAGGGAGACGTGACGACACCGGAGCTCACCACACCGGCCGGCTGAGCTCGCCGGAGAGACAGAGAGAGAGAGAGAAGAAATGAGAGAGAGAGAGAGAGAGAGAGAGAGAGAGAGCGAGAGAGAAGAAATGGGTAGCTTCCTCTGGAAGCTACCCATTTCTTATATATAAATATAAGTATATAATTTATATAATATAATATATATTTATATTATTAATTAGTTTTACGTATATAATATATAATGTTTGGCCAGGTGGCGCGCGGGAGAATTCCCGCGCGGCATCCGGCCAAACAGTTGGAGACGTGTTTATAAATACACGTCTCCACATGCTATATATATTTAATATTTAATATATATATTATATCTATTTTATATAAACCCATGCAACCCTAAGTTCATGCAATGCATGTACTGCATGTACATGCACTGCATGAACTCATGTTAATTATTATTATTATTTTTTTTGGGTCTACATATATGCTTCACAAAGTTGGTTTAATTATGCATATAGTACAATATGTCAATTTAGGGTTAGGGTTTACGTACTTATAAGTACACCATATATATATATATATATATATATATATATATATATATATATATATATATATATATATATATATATATATATATTTATATATATATAACTCATCATATAAACCCTAATCATAAGTGTATGTATTTTGTATAGCAAACAACCATAACCCTAACTGTATGTACTATATATAGCAAAAAACCCTAACCCTAAAATACACGTCCCCCATAGTAGAAATTGTATTTAATTTAAAAAGTAATAAATATATCTATATATATAATAAAAAATAATTATATATAGAAATAAATATATTATTTAAAAAATAATAATTTAATGGTCCAAAAAATTAAACTATAACTCTAAGTGTATATACTATATATAGCTATAAACTATAACCTTAAGGGTACGTACTATACTAAAACCTAAAACCATAAAAAATAAAAACTAAAACCTAACCATAAAATTAAACTCTAACCCTAAGTGCTAGACTATATATAGCTATAAACTCTAATCATGAGGGTACGTACTATATCTAGTCATAAACCCTAACCCTAATCCTCTATCCAAAAGTATATAATATATATATATATATATATATATATATATATATATAGCTATAAAACTAAACCCTAAGTAAATGTACTATAACTATAACTATAACTATATATATATATCGGAACAATCTAATTTTGAACTGCTCATGATTTAACTTATATATATATATACTTAAAAGTGTACAATAATGACACGTGAAAAATATATTGACATTATTATTCATTAAACGTAAAATCAATAAAATTATAACACATAGCCCTAAGTGTATATATTATATATACCTATAAACCCTAAAACTCAAACCCTAAGTGTATATATATATATATATATATATATATATAAAACTAAACCCTAAGTAAATGTACTATAACTATAACTATAACTATATATATATATATATCGGAACAATCTAATTTTGAACTGCTCATGATTTAACATATATATATATATACTTAAAAGTGTACAATAATGACACGTGAAAAATATATTGACATTATTATTCATTAAACGTAAAATCAATAAAATTATAACACATAGCCCTAAGTGTATATATTATATATACCTATAAACCCTAAAACCCAAACCCTAAGTGTATATACTATATATATCGATAAACCATAATCCTAAGTATATATACTATATATAGGTATAAACCCTAGCCCTAAGTGTATATACTATATGCTATAAACCCTAACCCTAAGGGTATGTACTATATATAGCCATAAATTTACGAGGGACTAAACTATAAGTATTTAATTCATTATGTAGCGCAGAACTCTAAAAATAATTGCATTTACTATATATAGACATAAATAAAAAGGTTACTGTATATAGTTTCTAAACCGTTTACATGCATGCATATCTATATATATAGTATTAATTATAGGTTTTTTAACTTTGTTATGTTTAATTTTTTTTTTTTTTTTTGGTTTCTAAACGTAGATGGTGTACAAAACTAAACCCTAATTTAAACTATTTAGTTTAATTATATATTTAGCATCAAATTTGTATAATTATGCATATAGTACAATATGTAAATTAGGTTAGGGTTTACGTGCTTAATAGTATACTATATATATATAAATAAGGAACCTAAAAAGTATAAATTCCAACCAACAAATTTACATATAGCATATAGTACAATATGTAAATTAGGTTAGGGTAATCTACACCGTATTTTTGGATTAGATTTGTATGATTAATAATGTAAGGAGTTTTTTTTTTTGATTTTTTTTTTAAATAATTAATACAACACAGAATTTTTTTTTTTAATATATATTTGGCGAATTAATAAATTTTTGACACGTGTATTAATACACGTGTCCATTTGGACACGCATATGAAATACACGTGTCCAAATGGACGCGTGTATTCCATATGCGTGTCCAAATGGACACGTGTATTCCATATGCGTGTCCAAATGGACACGTGTATTAATACACGTGTCCATTTGGACACGTATATGAAATACACATGTCCAAATGGACACGTGTATTTCATATGCGTGTCCAAATGGACACGTGTATGTCATACACGTGTCCATTTTGGACGGCTTCACAAATTGACACGTGTCTAAAATGACACGTGTCAATTTGGACGCGTGTCTACAGTAACGGGTACTGTAGACACGCGTCAAAATGAAGGTGTTTTTGTAGTGATTCAATTGTTAATATTCTCTCAAACTATCAATTATGTCGTTGAAGGGTATTTTGTCATTAGGGGGGACATTGACATTTTTTAATAGTTTGAGGTAGGCTTGACAAAACGGGTTGGCGGGTTAACCCGTTGGGTTGGCGTTTAGTTAATCTGATAAAAAATGTGTCATAAACGTGTCGTAAACATGTCATAAACAGCTGGACGAGTCATAAACGAGTTATAGCCTAAATTCAAATTATATATCTTTGTGTTGAATTCGCTGGTCATGTCAAAATTGTCAACCCTAGTTTAGGGGGAAGGGGAGACATTGACACAATTATTAGATTGCCAATTGAACGGCAGTTTGAGGGGGATATATGTATTTTTTCCAACATTATTTGTCCATCGTTCAGTTCATTCACGAAGTTCGAGCAAAGAAAATGTGTTATGCATAGTTTTAAGAAAAATTGAGATTAAGATTAAGATTAGATTTTACAAATTTAATAATGCACATGCTGTTAGTAAATAACTTGACATCATCTATTAAATACACCGAAACAAAATTATTTAGAGATATAATTTGTGTCACTCTAAGACACAATTTTTGATCACCTTATTCATGTAGTAAGATAGTCTTCTTTAAGGTTTTTTTTTTAAAAAAAAAAATAAATAAAAATTACTATGTAAACAAAAATAATAAAAAATTATATCTTAAGACGGCAATAAATCATATAATTCTTTATGTTCTTCGTTTCATAATTAGAGGGGATCGTACTCTGTTGGGAGGCACGTGCACCAGTGGTCCAGTACTATCTATTTTCGTTGAATCCCTTTAATAATTATTTTTGTCTTTTGTGTTACTTTTTTTTTTTCTCCGGAAGGAAAAATTAATCTTCTGATAAATTTATTTTAAAAATATTAATATATTAATTAATAAGTAATATTATTTAATAAATTGGTATATATATATATATATACAACTTCCATATCACTAGAATAATATGATAGTAAAAAGCAGTCATTGATTTTTTTTTATTTCTTTTACAAGCACTTGTTGATCTAAATGCTTATTTTTATTGTCATGTTTTTGAGTTGTATAAAATTGTATAAAAGTCTATTAAATAATTTTTTTTTAATTAAAAAGCTGAATTTAATATCATTTTTCTTTTATCAGTTTAAATTTGTTTGTTAGATTAAACTTTTTACCCATTTAAGCTAACGATATATCGTCGGTGTCAGCAAAATAATTACGAAAATTTTGGGAGATTTTGCTCCACGTACGAAAATTTTGGGAGATTAAACTGGCCACAACTTGAAGATATATATTATTAAGAGGGAATTAGATGGGATTCCACGAAGACATTAAGGTTATCATGATCGATCTACGTACATCAAGGTGGTCCCAGATCGATCTACATGGTATGCTCAAATCATACGACAAGTTAAAATAAATGAGGTGAATTATACGACAAAGTGTTGCCATAGGAAGGTGGAAACATACTAAGCGATGTGGTACCATTCATCCTCTACTTGTAGAAGGGTACCATTCATCCTTGACTTATAAAAGGTGGAAACATATATACTAAGCAATGTGGTACCATTCATCCTCGACTTGTAAAAGGGTACCATTCATCATTAACTTATAAAAAGTGGAACATACTAAGCGATGTTGTACCATTCATCCTCGACTTGTAAAAGGGTATACCATTAATCCTTGACTTATAAAACACTGCAAAAAAAATCACAATTGGCCCCGTGTCTACAGTACCGGTTACTGTAAACACACGTCCAACTAGCCACGTATCTTTCTGACAACGTGGCTAATGGTATAAACAACCCAATTGGCCGCGTGTAATTAATCCACGAGGCCAATTGGACACGTGTATTAAATACACGCGTCCAAGTAAATGCGTGTAGTTAATACACGTGTCCAGGTAAAAGCGTGTATTAATCCACGCGTCCAATTGGACACTTGTATTTTATACATGTGTCTACCTGGACGCGTGTATTAAATACATGTGTCCAATTGGACGCGAGTATTTTTACACGCGTCCATATGTTGCCACGTGTCATAAATACATGTGGCCAACTGTTATTTTTTTCCAAATATATATTAAAAAAAAAAATTGTTTTGTGTTCATTTAAAAAAAAACTCCTTATTTTATTAACTATATATCATAATCTTAAATTTGTGCTATATATATAATTACGGTGTACATAGCATATACACATAAGGTTAAGTTTTAAGGCTATATGCTATATGTAAATTTTATACTTAGAGTTTACATGTTGAGTTCCTTATTTATATATATATGGTATACTGATAAGTACGTAAACCCTAACCTAATTTACATATTGTACTATATGCATAATTAAACCAAATTTGGTGCTATATATATATAACTAAACCAAATAGTTCAAATTAGGGTTTAGTTTTGTACACCATCTACGTTTAGAAACAAAAAAAAATTAAAAAAAAATTAAAAAAATTAAAATTAAAATTAAAAAATTAAAAAAATTAAAAAAATTAAAAAAATTAAAAAAATTAAAACATAACAAAGTTAAAAAACCTATAATTAATACTATATATATAGATATGCATGCATGTAAACGGTTTAGAAACTATATACATTTATAATGACTTGTATATATATACCCTAACCTTGCTATTTATGGTTATATATAGTAAATGCAATTATTTTGAGGGTTCCATGCTACATAATAAATTAAATACTTATGGTTTAGTCCCTTATATAGTACATACACTTAGGGTTAGGGTTTATAGCTATATATAGTATATACACTTAGGGCTAGGGTTTATAGCTATATATAGTATACAGGGGCGGTCCTACATTGGGGCTAAGGGGGGCCAGGCCCCAAAATTTTCCCCAAATTTTTTTTTTTCACAAAAAAAAAAATAAATAAAATTTACCCCCTAATTTTTTTAAGTTTTTTAGTTTTGCCCCCTCAAATTTTTTTTCTTTCGATTTGGCCCCTCCATTTTTACAAGCCTGGGTCCGCCACTGATAGTATATATACTTAGGGTTAGGGTTTATCGCTATATATAGTATATACACTTAGGGTTAGGGGTTTTAGGGTTTATAGGTATATATAATATATATAATTAGGGCTATGAGTTATAATTTAATTGATTTTACATTTTATGAATAATAATGTCAATATATTTTTTATGTGTCATTATTGTACAGTTTTAAATATAACATTAAATCCTAGATTGATTATAATTAGATTGTTCCGATATTATAGAAATTCGAATGAATTTGGCTTATGTGCTGTTACAAAAAACTACAGTATATTTACTTTAATTTTGTATGAGAAAGATTGTGATATTAAATCTAAACAGTTGGAAAAATGAAAAAAAACTATAGCGTATATCTTATAGTTTTTTTACGGTATTTAAATCGAATTTTATTCAATCAAGTTAAAGAGAGAATCTCCTCAAACAATTAAAAAATTAAAAATTAAAAAGCTAAATGTTGATTTTTCTCATTCTTTAAAGAGAAATGTTTAATTTCATTCTCTTACACATCTCTTATCCATGTTTGTACAAGAGATGTGTAAATCGATCATTGAATTTATGTACTATACGTGGGTTTTATAAATACAATATTAAATTTCTAAAAAAAAATGGGAATAAAAATGATATATATATATATATATATATATAGAGAGAGAGAGAGAGAGAGAGAGAGAGAGAGAGAGAGAGAGCCATATACACTTAGGGTTAGAGTTTATGGCTATATATAGTACATATACTTAGGGTTATAGTTTATAGCTATATATATAGTACATACACTTAGAGTTATGGTTTATAACTATATATATATATAGTATATACTTTTAGGGTTAGGGTTAGGGTTAGGGTTTATGGCTATATATAGTACGTACACTTAGGATTATGGTTTATAGCTATATATAGTATATGCACTTAGGGTTAGGGTTTAATTTTATGATTAGGTTTTAGTTTTAATTTAGGGTTTAATATAGTATATATACTTAGTGTTAAGGTTTAATTTTAGGGTTAGGGTTTAGTTTTAATTTATAGTTTACGGTTTAGTTTTAGAGCTTAGGGTTTAGCTATATGTACAGTACATACACTTAGGGCTGCATGGGTTTGTATTTTTGTTTACGTGGTTAAATTATATAAATATATATATAATTATAATATAATTTTTTTTATTAAATACAATGATTGGACACGTGTACTTAGTACACGTGTCCAATTGTTTGGCCAGGACAGCTGTGCGGGAGTTCTCCTGCGCGCCACCTGGCCGGATACTGCGAATTATATATATATATATATAAATTATTTAAAATTCAAATAATATATTATTTTATAAAATATATATATATATATATATATATATATATATATATATATATATATATATATATATATATATATATATATATATATATATATATATATATATATATATATATATATATATATATATATATATATATTTTCGAAATGGAAGCTACCCATTTCTGAGTTTTTTTTTTTCTCTCTCTCTCTCTCTCTCTCTCTCTCTCTCTCTCTCTCACAGCCACACCGGCCAGCTCCCCGGCCACTGCGCGTCTACCCTTTCTGCCGGTGACATGCCCTCTCTCCAGCTCTCTCTGCTCGGTTCTTGCTCTCTCTCTCTCTCTCTCTCTCTCTCTCTCTCTCTCTAATATCTCGCTCTATCTCTCTCTCTCTCTCTCTCTATTTCTCTCTCCCTCTCTATCTCTCTTTACCTGTCTAAACTCCGGCCGGCCACCACTTAGGGTAAGGGTTCAGTACCCTCTCTGGCCCTTTTTTTTTTTCTCTCTCTCTACCTCTCTCTCTCTCTCTCTCTCTCTCTCTCTCTCTCTCTCTCTCTCTCTCTCTCTCTCTCTCTCTCTCTCTCTCTCTCTCTCTCTCTCCCTCTCTGTAATGTAATGTTTGTTTTTTTTTTTTTTTTTTTAATTTTTTCTGTTAGTATTAATTTTTTCCTCCCAAAAAATGCAGGTACAAAAAATACAAGAACCATATATTACACCACAAAGTACAGGATTGTGAGAAATTTTCAAATTTTGTTTCCTTCATTTTTTTGCTATAATAAATTTCATACATTTTACTGTATTTGTTTATATATTTTTCTTAATTGTTTATCATTCCAGTATTACTATATATTGTTGAGTTTGTATATATATTGTTGTGTCATTTTTTTGGTTTTGCTGTGGTTGATTATTATGCATGGGAAATATGCATGCGTACAGTTTTATGTTTTTTGGTGATATATTTTACCATTTACAAATTTGTGTTGTTATTATCATTTTTGGCAATTATCATATTTTGGTTTTTGGGAATTCTAAAAAACCGAAATATGGAAAAATGACTCATAAAAATGGTCCTCATATACAAAATCACTTTTTAAAAATAAAATTATAGAATTGTTTAAAATAAAATTGAAACAAGTATATCGTACTATTTCAACATTTTTGGCTATAGAGAGAAAAATAAAATTGAAGGAACCCTTTTTGGTAATTTCTTACAAAAACCATTTTAGAACAAACTCCATATCATTTTATAATAAAATGACCGTATCCGACAATTTCAACCAAAATTAAAATCAATAATTAATGAAAAAAAAACCTTTTAAACCCTTAAAACAAAACAAAAACCCTAACCCTAAAAAAAAGACAAAAACTCTAAACCCTTAAGAAAAAACTAAAACCCTAACCCTAAAAACAAAACAAAAACTCTAAACCCTTAATAAAAAACTAAAACCCTAACCCTAAAAACAAAACAAAAACTCTAAACCCTTAAGAAAAAAACTAAACCCTAACCCTAAACCTTAAACCGTAAACCATAAACCCTAAAAAAATACAAAAACCCTAAACCTATAACAAAAAAAAAGAAGAAAGCCCTAACCCTAAACCCTAAACACTAAAAAAAAACCAAAAAATCCTAAACCCTAAACCTACAAAAAAAAACCCAAAAACTATAAACCCTTAAAAAAAAAAGAATTACAAAAACCATAAACCCTTAAGAAAAAATGCAAGCGATTGGGCCGAACACGCTCGGAAGATGGAAGAAATGCAAGCGGAGCTACGGGCTGAGCGAGAGAGGAATGACGCGTTGGAGCAGCGCATGCGACAGTTTGACGCCATGGAGTAGCGCATGCGACAATTCGAGGTCTTCATGTCCTCAATGGGAGTATCACAACCATGTCTTGGTGCTCAGTCTTCACCTGCAAACGTAGGTAGTACGTCGTCTGTTAGTAGTGCATCTGCATGTATGATTTATATTGTTTATAGGACAAAATTAATTTTAATTTGTTTTCATTACCCCTTTAATTTTGCAAGTAATATTATATACTTTAATTGTCTATATTACTTGCAGGTAATGCGACAACGGTTGGTATGTTGTTGCTTATTGGACGACGGCTGAGCCAGCACTCCCATGTCGCTACACCTTCGCCCGCTACACCATCCCTTGCGCAGCAATCGCCGATTGGCGAAAACACACCTGTGACGGTACCTCGTGCTCCGCAGGAACGCCCTTCGGATTTGTAGATATTTTGTATAATTATTTTTTGTTATTAACGAATATGTTTATTTTTTGTAATTATTTTTTGTTTGTAAAGATTTGCGTAGTTAACAAATACGTTATTAATTATTGGTTTGTGTAATTTGATTTTGTGATATTTTTGGGTAAAATAAATATTGCGTTATTTGTGGTCAGAAATAAGAAAATTAAAAAAAAAAAAAAATTAATTAATTAACCCAAACAAATTTAAAAAAACAATAACAAAACTAAATTGAAAAACAAATTTTTAAAAAAAAATTCAAATTGTATTTTTTATTTAATTCTTTAATTGTATTTTTAATTTAATTTAAAATTACAATTAAAGAATTAAATAAAAAATACAATTTTAATTTTTTTTTTAAAAAAAAAAATAGACACGTGTATCTTCATACACGTGTCTGATAAAATACACGTATCTGTCAGTCAGACACGTGTACAAGAGTACACGTGGCCAGGTGGCCATGAGTATTTGAATACACGTGGCTGACAGTCAGACACGTGTATTCAAAAACACGTGTCTGATTTGCCACGTGTATTAGTATACACGCAGCAATTTGGTCAGTTAGTCACTTTCAGATCCAACACGAGCCTCACACGTGGCCATGCACACGTGGAGAACAGTTTGCCACGTGTACTGTGTCCGAACACGTGGCAAACTGTAAGTGGCCAAATGCCTCTATTTTTGTGTGAAAGCATGGAAACATACTAAGCGATGTGGTAACATTCATCCTCGACTTGTAAAAGGGTACCATTCATCCTCGACTTGTGAAAGGGTACCATTCATCCTTGACTTATAAAAGGTGGAAACATACTAAGCGATGTGGTACCATTCATCCTTGACTTGTAAAAGGGTACCATTCATCCTTAACTTATAAAAGGTGGAAACATACTAAGCGATGTGGTACCATTTATCTTGGACTTGTAAAAGGGTATACCATTCATCCTTGACTTGTAAAAGGTGGAAACATACTAAGCGATGTGGTAGCATTCATCTTCGACTTGTAAAAGGGTATACCATTGACTTATAAAAGGTGGAAACATACTAAGCGATGTGGTACCATTCATCCTCGACTTATAATTTTTGTTTGTTGATTGAATGAGGATGCCGCCCCTACCTCACATCTTATCATGGACCACCTTGATTGTCTCTTTCCGGAGAGAGAGCCAAATGATTGAAACAACTCCCCCCCTGTTTGGTAAACATGCATTGTGGGAGAAATTTTATTTTATTTTTTTATGGAAAAGTGAACAAATTTTGTTTTGTAGTGGGTTTTTTTTAAGTTAAATAATAATAATAATAATAAATTATTAATGTGACAAAAAAAGTAAAACAAATTTAGAATATTTTGAAGTTAATTTTTTTTGGGAGAAGTTTGAAATTGATGTGATGTGCTTGTTGGGATTAAGATAAGACAATAATTAACGGAATTATTTATTGTGGAAGAGTTAATATAAAGAGAAATGATATTTACACAACAAATTTACATAATTTTTACACAACACACTCACATAAGGTGAGACCCATGTGAGTGTGACTCATCACATTGGTTTCACTCCATGTAAGTGTGTTATATAAAAGTTTGTATAAATCTTGTTTTGTAAGAACTTTGATCTAGATAGATGATTTTGACGATTTAAAATCATTTTGTGTAAGTAGGTTCTAGGTGTACACTCTTAGGGCTCGTTTGGGTGTACGATTTTTTTGTATTATATTCTACTATTTTTTATTATATTTAAAATTGTGAATACCAATAAAATTTGTTTTTTAAAATCATGTTTGGATGGTTTAACAAACCTGAGACAAAAATTATAGAAAGTTAGATAAAACTTTGAGTAAAATTTTAATTACAAAAAATAAAAAAATAAAAAAATCCAAACATGTTGAAAAATAATTAAATATAATAATAATAAAAAACAAGTATTACCCAAACATACCCTTACTTACTATAGCAGTACGAATCTCCATCCGTAAAGTTGTGGTGTACAACTTACAAATGAAAAGAGGGAAATGAGTACTGTACGGAAAAGCAATTTTAGTAGCTCATAACATTATGAAATAAATCCTATTTACCAAAATCAGTGAAAAGCGAAAAAATAAGAATGAAGTAAATAGTAAAAAAAAAAAAAAAAAAAATTACAAATACAGAAATTTATATGGTTCACCACTAAAAGCTATGTCGACCGAGTTGTAGCGAGGTATCACCATTTGTTAAGAAATAATACAAAAAAACGTCAATCACGCATAGGCTAGTAAGCCTCAGAAAAAATCCATTTAAACCATCTAGCACTTTCAACATTGAACCGAGTCGGATGCAAACCAAATCCCACATATATAGCCTAGCTAACACAGAAGGGAAAGGGTAGAAATATTTTTAGAAGAAGAGCTTTAGGATGTAATAGATATTTATACTACCATATATCACTTCAATTATCAAAATCACGAACTCAAATACGTCAGAGAAAAAAATTTACAGTAAGAATAGTAAATTACCCTCATCTTGAATCTTCAATGATTTTGACTAGGGTTGCTAAAACTATCCAAGAGAATTTAAATATGCATTGGAATGCAAACATCTAAACTTTCATTGATGAGAAATAATTCTGTACTATTATTTTTGTTTTGTGGGAAAATTGTAATTTTCTCAAATTACTACCCAAATTGTAATTTTTTCTTTAAACTTTAAAATGTTACAATTAACCACCCAAATTATCTAGTCTTTTTTTTTTTGAGCAAGTAAAAGTGTTTGGTAATTTGGGGTCAATTGGAACTTTTTACAATTAGGAGAGAACGTTATAATTAAATTGGTTAGTAATTTGAGGAGGATAAATATAATTTTTTTCCCCCTTTTTTTTTTTTTTTTTTTTTTTTTTTTTTTTTAATAAGGGCAGGTGAAAAAAACAAGTAAAATATTGCGTAAGATAGAATTAAATAATTAAGGTAATTGACAGCGGACCATTGTATTATTTTTCAATTATCTCTCTTAATCATAATTAATCTTGTTTGCTAATTCAATAAAGGAAGGTCCAATGCCGCTTCAAACGTACTGTTTTTTTTTTTTGCTTCGAGGTTTCTATTCCTTTTCCTCCATAAACAAGAATCACAAGATATTATAATCCTTAGGCATGATCAGCATGTTCAGTATTTTATTTTTTATTTTTTTTTAAAAAAAAATTAATCTTTTGACTTCTCGGAGAAGAGATATATATATATACACACATGAGAACCAATTACACCAAGAAATAAAAAAACACAAAAACCAATTACACCAAGAAATAAAAAAACACAAAAAGGCCTGGGCAACTCAAAAATAAACTTAAGAAAGTAAGTACGCAAGGGTAATGCTTTCGAAGATGCAGACCATTTAGCTTGAGGCATGGATGTCATAAAGCCGGAGTCACCATTAAAGGTAATTTGACAAGTGTATTGAGTCATAAGGACCCAAATACAAAAACAGGGGTGAACATGGGGAGAGGGGTACAACAAAAAAGCTCAGAAATACATAAAAAAAAAAAAAAATACATCACAAACAGCAGCACTTGTATGGGTTGGGTGGGAGCCGTTCCTGGAGGCGTGTGAGAACCACGCGCCGCCCAAGGGCGGCCTCTCAACAACTGGGAAAACTGGAATCATTTGGAGCCGCCGAGGGCTGAAGCGGATGGTGGAGGAGGAGGCAGGCGTGAGCTCCTCACATTGGTTGTTAAGAACAACGCTCGGGCGCGTGGGAAGCACCCGCTGACATCTAGGTGGCGATGGAGGTAGAGAAGACATCGGTGGACACTTGAGACTCTGGAGAACCCGTTGGCAAGGAGCATGTCTTGAAAGAGAGGATGGAAGTGTGAAGATCTAAGTCCAAAAAACCAAAACCAAACACTAAACGAAAAAATCTTCAAAACATGGTGGGTGATGGGGGATAGTGTGACGTCCCACATCGCCTGGGAATAAGGATGTGCTTATATGTATAAATGCACCCTTTTATGACACAACGCGTTTTAAAGCCGTGATGGCCATGAACCGATCAGAACTCCGCAGTTAAGCGTGCTGCTGCGAGAACAATCCCAAGATGGGTGACCTCTTGGGAAGTTCTGTTTGGGGAGCCAAAAGCGGACAATATTGTGTCATTGGGGGTGGGTCGTGACAAATGGTATCAGAGCCATTGCCCAGCCTGAGATGGTGGGAGCGTGCACAAGCCCAATGAGGGACGCCAGCGGGGACGCTGGGTCCAAAGAGGGGGTGATTGTGACGTCCCACATCGCCTGAGAATGAGGATGTGCTTATATGTATAAATGCACCCTTTATAACACAACGCGTTTTAAAGCCGTGATGGCCATGAACCGATCAGAACTCCGCAGTTAAGCGTGCTGCTGCGAGAGCAATCCCAGGATGGGTGACCTCCTGGGAAGTTCTGTTTGGGGAGCCAAAAGCGGACAATATTGTGTCATTGGGGGTGGGTCATGATAGATAGGCCGAAGAAAACGCATATATATATATATATTTGTATTTGTAAACAAAGACAAACCCTAACCCAGCCCTAAGTGTATGTATTGTACATAGTGCTAAACCCTAAGCCCTAAAACGTTTTAGGGTTTATATAAACACTAACCCTAAAACTAAACCCTAACCCTAAAACTAAATCCTAAACACTTAAACTAAATCCTAACCCTAAGTATATATACTACATATATAAATTTTTTAAAGTGAATAATTTAAAAATGTATATATATAGTATATATAATTTACAACGTCACAAACTATATAATATTTTGTGTAAATTTAAAATACAACATATATATATATATATATATTTGTAAAACGCAAATTCGAACCCTAACCCTAAGAGTATGTACTATACATAGTACTAATTAAGCCCTAAGCCCTAAAGCATAAACCCTAACCCAAAAACTAAACCGTAAACCTTAACCCTAAAACTAAACCCTAACCCTAAGTATATATACTATATATAGCACTACCCTAGGGTACGTTAGAGTTCAATAAATATTTATATACCCATAAAAATTATATATGTTGAAATATATAAAGTAATATTAATTTTTTAATATGAATAATTTTAAAACACACACATATATAGTACATAAAAGCAAACTCGTACTATATATACGTATGCATACTATATATAGCACAAATATAAGGTTAAGATGGTATATAAATATTATATGTACAATATAAGGAACTAAACCCTTAAACCCTAAGTATACTATTTATATATAGCACAGAACCTTAAAACCTAACCCTAAGTGTACATACTATATATAGCCATAAACCCTAAGGTTAGGGTATATACGAGTCATTATGTATGTATATAGTTTCTAAATCGCTTACGTGCATTATGCATGTATATAGTATTAATTATAGGTTTTCTATTTTATATATATATATATATATATTTGTACAATATACTTATAGCACTAAACTGGGGTTAGAGTTTTATTAGTAAAATATACCATTAACACTTATATATGTATATGTATTATGTATATATATATATATAATATACAAGGACTTATATGAGATTTGACTAAATGAGGAGAGTTGAAATAAATTAGTACTACATTGTTGAAGTATAAAATATAAAAATTTATTTATAGTACATCCACAAATGTAAACTATAACCCTAATTAGGGTTATGGTTTACTTATATTATATAAGGAACTAAACCCGTAAGCCCTAAGTATACTATTAACATATAGCACATAACCCTAAAACCTAACCATAAGTGTATATACTATATATAGCCATAAACCCTAACTATATATATATAACACAAATCTAAGGTTATGGTATATACGAGTCATTATGCAGGTATATAGTTTCTAAACTGCTTACGTGCATTATGCATGTATATAGTATTAATTATAGGTTTTCTATTTATATATATATATATATATATATATTTTGTACAAGGATTGTTAAGGCGATGGTGTACAAAACTAAACCCTAATTTGGTGCTATATATATGAGTCTTGCTACACAGGGGACGGTCATCCGTCCCTTGTGAGCCTTTTATAATATAATAATAATTTTTTATTAAAAAGTAAGCTTTGATGTCACATCAAAGGTTACTTTTTAATAAAAAATTATTATTTTATTATAAATGGATGATGGGGGACGAATGAGTGTCCCCCATCAAGCATTTCCCTATATATATATATATATATATATATATATATATATATATATGACACCAAATTAGGGTTTAGTTTTGTACAATATGCATATAGCATTGAACTAGGGTTAGAGTTCTATTAGTAAAATATACCATTAACACTTGTATATGTATGTGTGTGTGTGTAATATACAAGGACTTATACGAGATTTGACTAAATGAGGAGAGTTGAAATAAATTAGTACTACATTGTTAAAGTATAAAATATAAAAATTTATTTATAGTACGTCCACAAATGTAAACCATAACCCTAATTAAGGTTATGGTTTACTTATAAATATACTATATAAGGAACTAAACCCGTAAACCCTATGTATACTATTATATATATATATAGCACAGATTTAAGGTTAGAGTATATACGAGTCATTATGCATGTATATAGTTTTTAAACCGCTTACGTGCATTATGCATGTATATAATATTAATTATAGGTTTTCTATTTTTTTATATATATATTTTTTTGTACAAGAATTGTTAAGGCGATGGTGTACAAAACTAAATCTTAATTTGGTGCTATATACTATATATATAGCACCAAATTAAGGTTTAGTTTTGTACAATATGCATATAGCACAAAACTAGAGTTAGGGTTCTATTAGTAAAATATACCATTAACACTTGTGTGTGTGTGTGTGTGTGTATATATATATATATATATATATATATATATATATATATATAATATACAATGACTTATACGAGATTTGACAAAATGAGGAGAGTTGAAATAAAGTAGTACTAAATTGTTAAAGAATAAAATATAAAAATTTATTTATAGTACGTGATAAGTCTTGAATTATTTGATTCAAGACCCATTAATTTGCATTTGTTAGACCTAGTTTGTGTTGTACATATAACGTTTTGTTATAGTTTTGTATTATGTCTTATTTTCAGGTCTTAGTTGAAATCTAGTTCAAAACACTTGAATTAGACTTGAAAATACATCAAGGGCAATTTGGTCATTTCTAAAGTTCAAGGTTGATCCTGAAAAGATGAAAAATCGTCCAAGGCATTTCAATCGATCGATTATTTGTACAGTCAATAATTCGATCGATCGACATTCAGTCGACCCAACTTCGATCGATCCAGATGCGATCGATTGATTCTCAGCATAAAAAATCAATCGATCGATCGATCGACTTCGCGTCTTGCAGAAGGTCCAGATATTTCAAAATCTTTGTGTGATCCAAATCAAAAGTTAAGTTCTATGGGCAAAAATGGACGCCGAACTGCTCTGAATACTTGGCTAGAATTAACTCTTGTAATCTTTTTGTAAATCCAATTCTCTATTTATATGAGAATTATGATTTAGGTTTAGGCTATGCACCTTTTGAGGGTTTCGGATTTTCTCAGGTGTATCACTTTAATTTCTTGTGCCTTAGTTTACTTTGATGCAACTCTCTGGGTTGAAATCCACAGAGCTTAATTCCTTGGTATTTATTCTTTAAATTTCATATTCTTAGCTTAGTTTATTTTTCTTTTCCTTTCTTTTCTTGTAATCCAAATTTTAAGTTCAATATAGTTGTTGCTCTTCAATTTTCTAGCTTATTCTTTACTGTTTTCATTAATTTTCATGTTTAGATTAGATTCAATTATGCCTAGCTAAACTCTTTCTTAGGGTTTGATCAAAATCTCTTCCAAAGTCAAAATCTCTTCCAAAGTCATGGGGTGTTCTTGATGTTCTTGAGATTTTCTTGATATGTTTGATGATTGTGTAAGACTAGAGGATTATAAAACCCATGCTAAAATGTTTTGTCTTCAATATTCCAATCCATTTATTCATGAAAAAGAGTTATGCTTGTCTATGAGTTTTCTTAGATTCATGAATAAAATCAATATTTTTGAAAGAGAATGATGTCTTGTGCAATGGTTCTATTTGACATGATGCATATTTACCTATTAGAGTCACCTTATAGGGTATGCTAGGGAACACCGGTCATTTCACACCTTTGGTAGTCTAAAATGCTTTTCAATTGTAGAATAACTTTTACATGGAATAGATCGGTGTAAAACTAAGATACCTTATCATTGTGGCCTAACTAGGGTTTTCACGTATTGTAAATACTTGTTAGGATGTTTTATAGAGTAATAAGCTAGGGAGCATTATTCACCCCACACAGTGGCGGAGCCAAGATTTTTGTTGAGGGGGTCAAGATTTTTTTTTTGATAAATTAAAATAACAAAAAGTTAATAAAAAATATAACTAACACAATAAATAAATAATTCAACAAAATTTAATTATCGCTTAAAATATATAAATGTAACTTACAATTTCTTTTGTCACTTTTTTAAACCCTTGAGTAACAAACGAGTTTCCTCCTACATGTAGCATCTTCTAAAATATTGTATTCTAGCCAATTAACATATTCTATAAACCATGCTGGATTAAAACGACATAAAGTTTTTTCAAATAATGTTTTTGGAAAATCATGATTATGTTGACAAGTTTTTTTTGTGGATATGCTCTTCGAATTTGATCTCTATCACTTAAATGATAACCATAAATTTGTTTTCATAAGCAAAGATCTCCTAGCAGATTTACTAAATCTACCTCAACATGAGCTCGTTTAGAATTTAATTAGAGTTCAATGAAATCATTGTTGTTCTCCCTAATCGCATGTAACTACAATTATATCTTTCATACAATTAAAATATGTAACAAAAAGTTTATGTATATATTCATAAACAATTAATTTAAAATAACAATTTAAATATAAAAACTTAATCAATGTAAAAATTTAATTACATAACTCTCAAGCTTTAAAACAAAATAGTTAAATAATTAATTTGAATTGTTGAAGGCTTCAAGTAGAAAGTAACTGTCGGAAGGAATCTCAAATTGTAGAATTGTTGATGGCTTTTTTTCTTTTCTTTTCTTTAAAAAAAAAAATAAAAATTATCGGCATCCTACTTCCTCAAATTAGAGTAAAATGAATGGACATATATGGCCAAAGGCTAGCCTTTAAAACTCAATACCCAGCTTTTTGAAACAAACGTCGCATACTGAGAAAAAGCTCCAAAAGAAAAAAAAAAAAATAAATAAAAAATTCAGTTGGTGTTGATGTAATGAAATTAATGATGTTGTCATTATTGTCAAACTTGAAAAGAAGTCCCATTAAAACTTTTTACTTTAGAAGTAGATGTGTCCTCCTCTACTCCACAGAAATTGCCTTCTTTAACGAGTCTCATCCTTTATCTTTTTTCTTTTGAGTGAAGGGTTAAACGAACGCAACGTTTTATTAAAAACAAACTGGTGCGTTTTTATCAAGGCAAAAAACATATGCCTATACGTCTTCATCCTTATCTTCTTCAACCTTTGGGCTGTGGTGATTGGTTTTAGGTTAAAAAAACTAGTGAAAAAATGGCATAACGTGGTGTGACTCATGAAGCTTGATCATCTTGAAAAAAATTTGCCCCTTAATGAGTTTTTGAGGGGGCCAACTAAGACTTTCGAAAAAAAAAATTCAAGATTAGAGAAAATTTTTGGGAGGTGAGGTGGGGGGGGGGGGGGGGGGGGGCATTTGACCCCTCTCGACCCCCCCTCCCTCCATCCGCCCCTGACCCTACACCTTTTGTAGTGTAAACGTGTGCTTTATTATTTCGTCTTAACGAAAGTGTTTTCATGTCGAGGTCGTCGTAATAGTTGAATCCCATTACGCGCTCATATCATGCATGTTAGGAAGATCCATTTAGACTTTAAGTATTCCATTGGTTGAGGATTGGATGAGATCATTAACCTAAGTTTCTCTTAAATTTGTTTGCATTTTCCGTTTTTCTTCACTTTACTCATTGTAACTTCAATTTTACAACTTTACTTTTGTTTTTATTTTTAAGATTAAGTTAACTACGCTCTTTAAATATCTCGTTATGCAAAACAACCCCCCAATTTCTGTGGTTCGATAATCCTTACTATAGTACAATTGATTCGTACTATTGCGAGTGGTAAAACATATAAATTTAAAATTCACGTAGTCGAAACGACTATCAGTACGTCCACAAATGTAAACCCTAATTCTAATTAGGGTTAGGGTTTACTTATAAGTATACTATATAAGGAACTAAACTCTAAATGTGCTATTTATATATAGCACAGAATCCTAAAATCTAACCCTAAATGTATATATTATATATAGCCATAAACCTTAAGGTTATGGTATATACGAGTCATTATGTAGGTATATAGTTTTTAAACCGCTTACGTGCATTATGCATGTATATAACATTAATTGTAGGTTTTTTATTTTATATATATATTTGTACAAGGATTTTTAAGGCGATGGAATACAAAACTAAACCCTATATATAGCACCAAATTAGGGTTTAGTTTTGTACAATATGCATATAGCACTAAACTAGAGTTAGGGTTCTATTAGTAAAATATACCATTAACACTTGTATATGTATATGTATATGTATTATGTATATATATATAATATACAAGGACTTATACGAGATTTGACTAAATGAGGAGAGTTGAAATAAAGTAGTGCTAAATTGAAAGTATAAAATATAAAAATTTATTTATAGTACGTCCACAAATGTAAACCCTAACCCTAATTAGGATTATGGTTTACTTATAAGTATACTATATAAGGAACTAAACCCGTAAGCCTTAAGTATACTATTTACATATAGCACATAATCCTAAAACTTAATCCTAAGTGTATATACTATATATAGTCATAAACCCTAACTATATATATATATATACACACATACTATATATAGCACAAATCTAAGGTTAAGGTATATATGAGTCATTATGCATGTATATAGTAATAATTATAATTTTTTTTTAAAAAAAATAAATAAATAAATACAAGGATTTATATGCATAGTGTACAAAACTAAACCCTAATTTGGTTAAGGATCAAAATTTAAATACAAGCAACAATATATATATATATATATAAAATCCAATAGTTGGCCATGTGGCATATTGACACGTGGCGGACATATGGCCATGTGTCCAAAATCCACATGGCTATGTGGCCACGTGCATTTGATCAAGTGGCCATGTGGCCACATGCCCTAATCCACGTGGTTGATTTTGGCCACGTGGATTTCAGACACGCGGCCACATGGTCGCATCCCATAATTAAACGTGTCCACATGCCACATGTATTAATCCACGTGACCATGTGGCCACATGTAATTAATACACGTTACGATATGACCACGTGGAGGCGTTACACGCGGAAATATTGCCACGTGCACTAAATACATGTGGCTAGAAGGCTATTTCGTCTTTTCTGCTACATCTTGCCACGTGATCATTATGACACGTGGCTATCTGGCCGCGTGGCTACAGTAACGGCTATTGTAGCCATGTGGCGAATACCTAGTTTTTTTGTAGTGAGATGATTTGACTATTGAATAAGGAAAAGTTTAACTTATAATCTTTGAACTTTTATCCATTTTGAAAGAAGGTACCTAAACTTTAAAACGTCTTAATTCAGGGTATCCATTTTTCAGAAAGTTTCAATCTCAGTCCTCATTTTTGCCAGGAAGATTATTATTCGTCTCTAAGGCTAGTTTTTTACTCGTCTCTCTCGAGAAAACCCTAGCCGCCAGGGGGGCTCTCGTTTTGCTAGTTTGAGGAGGGGGGCTTGCCCCCCCTACCCTCTGTTTGTTTTCGACCCTCTATTCGTTTTTGTCCAGTGTTGGGCTGCTATCTTTTCTTCTCTCTCGGTGTTGTTCTATGACACCAAGAGGAGAATGTCTTATTTTCTAATCCTTCTGAGGATTGGGAGTTTGAAGTGTTCAATCTACTGTTGGGTTGTATGGGTAAGGTGCCAGTGGCCACCCATTGGAAGAAAACGTGTCACCCGATATTTTTGGCTCGGTTTTCAAGCTGCATCTTTGAAACCATATCTATGCTTTCCCGCCAGTCTCTGTATGACACGCGCCTACCCATGGCGTTCGCCGTCATCCTCGATCTGCCTCTATCGCCAACGGGCACACTTTCCACGGCCATTCGCGCACTGGAGCGTGGTCTGCACGAGCTAGTGAGTGCTCCTCACTCGTTGGCGCGTGATGGCCCCACCATTTCTTTCAGTTCGCGGTTGGCGGTTCCCGAAGGTTTCAATGGTTTCTTTGATGGTGAGAGGTCTTCTGGTGAGAGCGCGTGGTCTTCACACGCCGTCACAGGCGACTCCCTGTGGTCATCTCAGTCGGTTAATTAGTGTTGTTTTTGTTTTTGTTCTGTTGTTACCCTTTACAGCCTGTCCTGGTAGACTTTAGATATAAACTGGACTGTAATGGCTATTTTTAGATCAGAATCTGCACTCTCTTATCTCCTCTAGTGGAACTCATATGTAAAGAGAGGCCTTTACTATTGTCCATATGCTTAGGCAGTTGCTCCCAAGTCAGGATCCAGTCTCTGACTTGTTTTTAGAGAGTCTTTGTACCTCTAATCACTGTCACTGGCCATTTGGGTCTCATATTATAATGAATGATTTATTTGATAAAAAATAAATAAATCTCAGTCATCTGTTAGAATTTTCCGTTAAATTTTGTCAACATTTTCAAAATACTCCTCATTTTTTTTTAGGAAAAAAGAAAAGAAAAAAATTGCTAGGATTTAGGTGTTGGTTAGAATTTAACAGAATTTACAAAAATACCTATGCTTGAATCTTTGAAAAAATTTATAATTTTTTTTAAAAAAAATAAATAAACTTGGGTATTTTGAAAATTTTGATAGGATTTAACAGAAAATTCTAACGGAGAACTAAGATTGAAATTTTCTGAAAATGAATACCCTAAATTGAGACGTTTTAAAGTTTAGGTACCTTTTTTCAAAATGAATAAAAGTTCAGGGGTTATAAGTGAAATTCTCTCATTAAATAATTGATATGTATAAATACGTTATTACTTATGTCTGTAAGTCCCTTGTAATACAATTAGTGATACTCAAAGGCCCATAAAAAAAAACCTCTTGGCTTAGTTTTATTTGCTTTAATTTCTTCTCGTGACTAGCATATAGTTTTCTCTCTCTCTCTTTTTCACTCTTTTTTTGGTGGTCTTTTAGATGAGTAAGTTTTCGGTTGAAAGAGAAGGAATGGAATGTGGTTAATTTCCAATGGAATGTGTCGTCTTTTGAGCTTCTTTTCTAGTCATTTTACCTATATTAATTGCACCGTTGGTCCCTGTGGTATGCCATAATTATTTTTCACTCCCTATGGTTTAAAAAGTGCATGGAAGGTCCTTGTGGTATGCAATAATTACAAATTGATCCCTCACGTCAAATTCTGTTAAAATTTTTAACAAATTCTGTCAAATACCACGTCAGCGCCACATGTTCTTTTTTTTTTTTTTTATGGTGACATGTGGCGTTGACGTGGTATTTGACGGAATCTGTTAAAAATTTTAACAGAATTTGACGTCAGAGATCGATTTGTAATTATTGCAGACCACAAGGACCTCCCATGCACTTTTTAAACCATAGGGAGTGAAAAATAATTATGGTATATCACAGGGACCAACGATGAAATTATTCATATTCTTAAACTTGAAAACTCTTTAAACTACGACATGTTTTTTACTACAACTTTTTAAGTTAGCGTGAGAACATTAATTAATTGATGAATCACATATGATTTTCCTTTCATCATGCAGCTGGTTGTATAATTAATAGAGCCTTATACGTATTAAGAAAATTATGAGGATACTATATATGTTATATATACCATTTTCCTTTGTCCGTTTGTAAGGCGGCAAAGTGTCAAACTAAGAAAATGAGATGGGGATTGAATCATTCTACGCCACCATTGACTTGAAGTTCTATCACGTACGTTTTTTCTTTCTTCATATATTTAATTTCCACCCTTATTTTTTTTTTTAATTATTATTATTATCTCTAAAAGGAATATATGGACCATAGCGTACGTTGTTCAAGAAAGAAATTTAAACATGTGATCTAGGAATACTGAAAAGTCTCATCTAAATGGATATGGTTGGATTAATGGGATTAGTTGTTTTTAAGAAACATCTATGATGAACAGATTTTTTTCACAGTCGGGCTGGATAAATAGACTCTAGAAAAGTAAGAAGAAGGTCATTGAAAAAACACTAGTAGCTTGCTTCAATAACTAAGTCAGTAAAAAATTCTAAGAAAACAGTGAAATAAAAAAAGTTTTGAGCTAAAAAAATGAAATTACTTTTTATTTTTATTTTTAATGTAAAACTCTTTAGAGGTGGTTCTTGATGATCTTTCTGACTGTTTGCAAGTAATAGGCTTGTTTAATTTGGGTGGCCCTTAACTATTTATTTCCCAACTCTATATAAAAAAACTATAGGGGACAAAAAAGAAACAAGAAGAAAAGCCAAAAATAACTTCATTTTCATTATTTATTTATCCCAATATTCTATTGAATCAATCCACATAGATAATATAATATCCTTCTAACTCAATGAGGATAAAATCAAAAAATTTAGTTTGACGATTATTTCATTTGAGCCTCATTTCCCAACACGTGCAAACGACTTAACAAAAGCGCGTATGAATAACATGATCATATTTCTCAATGTCCCCGTTTCTACAGATTACGTGCGCCAATCAGCCACCATAACTCCTATAAAACCCTAACACGCGCGTACGAGCTTCTCTAAAGCCTAACCACGTACATACAACTTAAATATCTCCCACAAAGATGTTGAAACCACAGCTAACCCAACAGTCGCTGTACTCCACCCAAACCCCCTTCCTACAACACTTCAAGCCGTTCATCCATGGCCATGGCAATGGCAATGGCAATGCTTCACTTCCAATCTCAAGGCAATCATTCCACAAAATGAACAAAAGTGTTCCAGTCGGCTTCATTCCCGGCAACATAAAAGCTGTGGCAAGCTCTACCGAGAAGGCCACTTCTGTTAAAGCCATTGTAACTGTGCAATTTACTGTTGGTGGCTTCCTCTCAAACCTTGGGATAGCCCGAGGGCTTGATGATATAAGAGACTTACTTTGTAAAAGTGTACTCCAATTGGAGCTTGTTAGCACCGAGCTTGATCCTAGTAAGTACCCATTCAAGAAAATTATACCGCAACGTACAATTTAACTATATATATATATATATTCATCAAAAACAAAAAACGAAGAACGGTTTAATTTCAGTTTTTTCCCTCCATTTTGATGTATAAATCTGAAGTTTAATTGGTTTGATTTTTCGAATTTATACTTTGGTATGAAAATTTGATTCCAGCTATCAATATATATATATATATATGATCAGTTACTATTTCTTCGACTCACACTTCTCTCAAAAAATCTTCAAACTAGATTGGGGTTAATTAGTACCTTCACAGGAGGCCGGGCTCTACTGAGGATTACCTCCAACTTCATTCAGCAGTCTTTTAGAGTATATTTTAATTTACTTTATTCGGATTATGAATCCCGCAGCTATATATTTTGGGTATTATATTTTGTTTTCTTCATCAATTTTTTAACTGTTGTGAAAAATAACTTTCGAGAATTAATTCATTTATTAAACAATAATGGATTGGTTTGATAACCTTTTTTTTGTTAGACAGTATGTTTTATGTCTTAATTTGAAAAAATATTCTGATATAACATAAATGTAAAAATAATTTTTTAATTTTTATTTTTTATAGAATGTTTTATGTTTAAAATTGTTTGCTAATATTTTTACTTTAGTTGGTAGAAACGAGAAAAATGGAAGAGATCTTAATATTTCAAGGGATAATTGCACTACTGGTCCCTGTGGTATGCCATAATTATTTTTCACTCCCTATAGTTTAAAACGTTTATAGGAGGTCCTTATGGTTAACAATAATTACAAATCGATCCCGGGAGTCAAATTCCGTCAAAATTTTTAACATATTTCGTCAAATGCCACGTCAGCGCCACATCAGCGCCATGTGGCCACCCACCCCTAATTTGCTCCCCTTTTTTATTTTTATTTAAATAAGTATATTTATATATTTTTTGATAAATTTATACTTTTTTATTAAGATGGACAGGTGTCGCCAATAAGATAGCGACATGTGGCGTTGACGTGACATTTAACGAAATCTGTTAAAAATTTTGACGGAACTTGACTCCAGGGATCGATTTGTAATTATTGCTAACTACAAGGACCTCCGATGAACTTTTTAAACCATAGGAAGTGAAAAATAATTATAGCATACCATAAGAACCAATGGTATAATTATCCTAAATTTCAATCTTAAAAGAGTCGTAGGTACACACATGCATTTGATAACCCATATTTTTAAGATCGAGGAGGTTTCTGTATTTTGATTAGCAAAGGTTTGACATGACATAAAGTCGAAAGGGGTTTCGAATTTTTTTTTTGAGTGTTATGTAGGAAAATTAAATTGTTTTTAATGTTTTCAACTTTTTTTTGATAAAAAGAAAAAAATGAAAATGAAAATGAGGAGGTTTATTAACAATCAAGCCCGTAATTTCAATTTTCTCTTTGAACAGATTATAATTAAACTTATGATTTTGAGTCTTCAACCTTGCTAATTATTGAGAAAGAAAAAGATTATTAGCAACCAACTCACTCATCGAAGCGGTACAATTAAGAATATAATATCTCCACCACTCGACACAAAGATTAATTAGAGTTGTTTTGTTTTATTTTTATTTTCTCGATCAGTACACAGTTTGACCTCGTCACCAATATTGTAATTAGTACTGTACATGTGTGTTTATTTATGTCTATGTACGTCGGAGAAAGTGAGAGAAAAAGATATATCATATCGCCAGCAACCAACTTGTGAGTTTTCAAACCAGCACGGCTAGGCAGTACTGAAATGAGAGGGCATGCATCTAGTACCGGTCCTTCTCATGGTCTTCTCGTTAGGATGGATAATGCTAAAAATACAACTTTACTTAATTATTACATAATTTTAAAGCACATTAGAATAAGACCTACAAAATAGTTGACTCTAGCCAGTTGTACATGAATCAGGGTCGGCTAAGATATATAGGCAAAGTTGAAAATGTCAATGGTCCCGGCCATGTGGCTAGGATATACAGGCAAAGTTGAAAATGACTATGGTCCCGGCCAGTTTGTCCGAGAAAGCTAGGCTAGGTTTTAGTTAAGTACCAATTAAGGAAGGAGGACATGAATAAATGCAATATGTTTGTACGTGCCCAATGGGCTATGGGCATATGGCTATGGAAGTATGGATTAGTGTAAACTGTGCATGTTAATTAATGTATTTGTGTATTTTGAAGGGACGGGATTAGAGAAAGAGACAATTAAAGGGTACGCACACAGGACATGCGAAGCGGAGAAATACGAGTCAAGTTTTGAAGTTCCAGCAGATTTCGGGGAGGTTGGGGCCATTTTGGTGGAGAATGAGCACCGCAAGGAGATGTTCATCAAGGATATTAAACTCAATGGCTTACCTAATGGTCTCGTTCATATAATCTGTGATTCATGGGTTCATTCAAGGCATGACGATCCCCAGAAGAGGGTCTTCTTTGCAAACAAGGTCAGCCTGCAGCCTCCTCCTCCAAGCTTTAATTACCTCTTTTTTTCTAATTACTTGCGCGCGATGTTATATATATATATATATATATATATATATGAACACGCATGCATGCTATGTGATATGTTGCCAATCATGATATAATTATGGACTCTTTTTTTTTTTTTAATTAAACAAAAAATTACAAAATCATCAAAATGAGTTGGGTCTGATTTTTTTTATTTTTTTTTTTAAAATAATAATTATGCCAAAAAAAAATTTTTGGGCGGCATCATACGACGATATGTCATATGAGGATGAGTCTAATCAACAATGATTCGCTATATCAGTGATGTGACAATTTTGCTTTTATTTATCTTTAAGTACAAAGGAGGAGGGCCATTAAATTAATGTTGGGCTTTGATTCATGTACGAATGATTTTTCATCTAATGTTATAAATCTAGAAGATTAAAGATGATGAAAAATATGGTTTTTGTTTTTAGAGTTGGGTTTTCTTCTTCTTCTTCTTTTTTTTTTTTTTTTTTTGATAACTTGTCGCTAAATGATATGGAATTGATATTAGGTGCTAATATGAAATATGATTTTTCCCTCTCTTTTTTAATGTTATGCAGCCTATTTCTAAATGAAGTTTTAATTAAGTGTTCATGTACGTGCAAGGGTTAATTGAGGCGGGTCCGGTAATTTAGCCCACACAATAGGTTTCACCCTATTGTGTTTTGGAGTTGTACAATAGTTGAGTAGAGGTTGTAATTTTAACATTTTCCTTAGATCGATGTCATATCTGAGTGCAAAAAAATAGGACAAGCATCCTCTTTCATTTGAATAGTATATTTTTAGGAGTAAAAATAATACATTCACATTTTTATGGAATATGAAAGTACATTTTTATCCCTAAAAATGTACTAACCGGAGAGGTTCCTCTCCATTAGGATCCAAATGCCAAAAAAAAGTTGAAAGTACTGTCGTGATCTGAGTGTCAAGCCTATGAGTAATGATATATATAAATAAAATTATTTTATAACTTTTAATACGTGTCATTATATAATTAGAGAAAATTATATAATGACACGTATAATTTTAATTTTTTTTGCCCACTTTATCATTTTCTTCGTTGAAAATTTTGCCCAATTGCAAAGTGATTTTCTCTTGAACAAAGCTTTAATTAATAAAACTTGTAGTAATTATGGCACGTTCATGATGACGATTCTGTGTGAGTAAAAGAAATTAAAGAAAGAAAAAAACATACCTAACAATTTTCTTCTCAATCTTCTTTCACCCTCGATAACACGTCGCAGTAATCTAAATAAATTGATCTAATTAAGATTTTATGTAGGTAATTGTAAACGCTTCTGACTTTGGCATGCATTCACGTACTGTATGGTCCAGCTAGCGCAGGAAATTTCTCAAGTTTTTTTTTTTTTTTTTTTTTTTGAAATTCAAAATTGGTCCCCTTCGAAATGGAATATGTCCTCTCAACCACTCAATGCATGCACTTATCCTTCGAAGCAAATAAGATTCCGCATGAATTGATTCTTTTATTTTTATTTTTATTTTTTTAAGCCTTTAACCTAACCAACTTATAGAATAATTCAAAGCCAATTAATCCACCATTTTTTTTTAAGCCTTTTATGGGAAATAAATAAAATAAAATCACATGCATATCATAATTTTTATTTTTTATTTTAGATTTTGAAACTATCGTTTGATTTGTGTGAAGCAGTCATATTTGCCATTCCAGACACCAAGTGGGCTGAGGAGGCTTAGAGAAGAAGAGCTTGTGAATTTGCGAGGCAATGGGCAAGGAGAACGCAAGACCTTTGAGAGGGTGTACGATTACGATGTGTACAACGATCTTGGAGATCCTGATAGTAGTGCTGATCTTAAACGACCCGTGCTCGGCAGCAAAGACCACCCCTATCCTAGACGTTGTCGGACTGGATGGGCGCGCTCTAAAACAGGTGTCATATTATTAGTACAAACTTAATAATTTTAAAGACTTAACTACGATATCAAACACTTAATTATATTTTTAAAATTCCAAACCCTTACTTAACAAGGAAGACGATAATTGTGAGTCCCATGCAAGCAATTGTGTGGCTGTAAGATAAAGCATATGGATATGGTAGAGCTTAATATATTATCATCTCTGTGATCTGATAGTGATCAATGAGGTGACAAGGAAGCCGTAGTAGCTCGATTGCAGTCGACGCTGGGTCCATCTAGTGCATGCATCCAATTGTTGAGAGAATTTTCTAATTTAGGCCCCGTTTAATAACCCCCTTCCCTCCCTCTTCCCTTATTTTCATCTCTTCCAAAAAACATTAACTTCAAAATATTCTTAATCTTTTTTACTTTTTATATCACATCAACAATTTTTTATTATTATTTAAATAAAAAAATTCACTACAATACAAAATTTTTCCACTTTTTCATATAAATTATTTTTACTTTATATCATATCAATCACTTTTTACTTTCGTTCAACAAAAAAATTCCCCCTTAAGGAGAGGGGAGGGGAGGTTAATCTCCTTGTATATGGCAAGTTAAACATACGATGTTGAATTTGTTTTGTCCTTTTTGTCACATTGTCGTCACCTTCTCGATCATCAGTGGTTGATGTGATAATTTAAGGTATTATAAATTTTAATAGATTCATTTACAAAAATTGATACCATAGTTTATAATTTATAAAATAAATAATAAAAAAAAATGGTAAACTAACTTTTTTCTTTCATTATTATACTAATTATAAACTTTCACGTCAATTTGTATATTGTAGAGTTTGTTTGGATGTGAGAGTTTTTTTATATTGTTTTGAATTGTTTTTAAAATTGTGAATATTAAAAAAAAAATTGAAATTATGTTTGAATGTTTTAGAGGGTAGAAAACAAAACTAAGAAAAGTAAAATCAAAACTGAAAATAAAAAATAAAAATAAAAAAACTCAAAAACCTAAAACTAAAAAAATAATAATATAAGGGGTGGTTTTCGAACTATATACTCCAAGTGTTTGGAGGTAGTTGGGCCAAAAATTGTTTGAGAGTGGCTCTCGGCCACCCCAGGTGTCTGAGGGTGGCTTGGTTTAGATATTCTTTTATTGCCCCCCCCTTTTTTTTTGTCTTTTTATCTTTTTGAGATGTGCTACATATTCTTTTATTGTTTTTCTTTTGTCTTCCCATTTTAAAAAATTATTATTAGATCTGTGGAGTTCATATGAGAAATTCATATGAACTCCACGGATCTAATAATGATTTTTAAAAGTGAGAGCAATAGGATGGGAGAAGATTAATAGGAGGAAAGGAATATTTCCCTTCTAAAAATAAGTAAAAATAGTTGAAAATAATAGGGGACCCAAATTTAAGTATCCTTACTCTATTCATAAAATAGGGTTGTGCCGGAGCCCATGGTCCATATATGGTCGTCTTGTTTTGAAAGACATGAGACGCCTATGCATAGGTTTTTTTTTTATTATTATTATTATTTTTTTATCAATTTCCTAGGGTTAGGGAAAAAAAAATAAAGAACAAATAAAAATATATAAAAGAACATAAGAGTAATTCTGTAATTATAGGCATTCATGCATTTCAACTGCTTTGTTCATATAGATCCATCGTCGGAGAAAAGAAGCAGCAGCGTCTATGTTCCCCGGGATGAGAGCTTCTCGGAAGTAAAGCAGATAACGTTCTCAGTCAACACAGTATACTCGGTGTTGCATGCATTGATACCGTCGTTGGAGACGGCAATCATCGACGCTGATCTCGGATTCCCGAACTTCACGGCAATCGATTTGCTTTTTAACGAGGGGGTTAAATTGCATTCCCTTAAAAACCAAAACATACAGTTCCTCCGCACCCTCCTGCCCACGCTACTCAAGGCTTTCTCTTATTTAAGAAAAAATGTGTTGCAGTTTGAGACTCCGAAGACAATGGATAGTGAGAAAACAACATATTCATTAAACTTAATTTACGCTTAATCGATCATCTCTTTATGCTCTTCTCTCTAAATGGTTGTTTTTTGCGCGCGCATGCAGGAGACAAATTCTTTTGGTTTAGGGATGCCGAATTTGGTAGGCAGACTCTTGCTGGTCTCAATCCCTACAGCATACAGTTGATCACGGTATGATTTTTGGACATTTAATATTATGAAAGCAGTGACCATAAATGGAGGCCAAGTCTATATATATATAAATGAATTCTTAAATCTTTGGTCTAAACACAAAAGTACGATATGCACCTTCTCGATACTAAAAATTTGTATGAAAATTCTGCAGGAATGGCCATTGAAGAGTAAACTCGACCCAAAGATCTACGGCCCGCCAGAATCAGCAATCACTACAGAAATGATTCAACGAGAGATCGGTGGTTTAATGAGCGTCAAGGAGGTAAAACAATATCATATATATATATATATATATATATATAAAAATATATATATAACTTATAAATGGTAATTATTATGGAGTATGTAAGATCCTCTCCATCTGAAATGAAAGGGATAATATTCATTTTATGGTATTCAACGTTGACCTTTAATTTGTTTAAAAAAAATTTGTGTCATTTGTGTACGTACAGGCCATAAAGCAGAAGAAGTTATTCATTCTAGATTACCATGACCTATTGTTACCATTTGTGAGCAAAGTGAGAGAGATTAAAGGGACAACTTTGTATGGATCACGGACGGTGTTCTTCCTAACCCCCGATGAAACCTTAAGGCCGTTGGCCATTGAGCTGACTCGGCCACCAATCGATGGGAAGCCACAGTGGAAAGAGATTCACATGCCTTCTTGTGACGCTACAGGTATCTGGCTATGGAGGCTTGCAAAAGCTCACGTTCTTGCCCATGACTCTGGTTATCACCAACTTGTTAGCCATTGGTATATATGCTCGATCCGTTTCTAAATTTTGCTTAGCATTTGTTCTCATCTATACCCTGCAAGGTGTCGGTGTACCAATGACTATATATACTTATACCAATTTAGAAGGTGTCGGTGTACCAGAGATTTTTAATCTAAATTTTGCTTAGCATTTGTTCTCATCTAAATTTTGCTTAGCTTAATTACCAATGACTATATATATATATATTAACATGGAAGTTTTCATCTCTTTTGTAGGCTAAGAACTCATTGTGCTGCAGAACCTTATATAATTGCGACAAATAGGCAACTCAGTGTGGTGCACCCTATCTATAGACTGCTGCACCCTCATTTCCGGTACACTATGGAGATTAACGCTCTCGCTCGAGAAGCACTTATTAATGGAGGAGGGATCATTGAGTCCTCATTCTCACCTGGAAAATACTCCATGGAGTTGAGCTCCGCTGCTTATGACCAGCAGTGGCAGTTCAACTTGGAGGCATTACCAGCTGACTTGATTAACAGGTGATTTGATAACTAAACCTTTTTATGACAGGTCGTTAAATTATTACTTATCCTAAAATTTAAACTTATAAAAATAATAAATTTAAGATAAATCCAAGAAATTAACCATAATTATCATATAATGCTGATTAACTGTCACATCTGATCCAAGGGATAGTTCAGACCCATATATTAACATTGTAAAATAATTGTGGGATACAAATATAGTTTCTAACATTACTCTAAATTTAATTATTTATGGCATGTTTGAGTTTTTGAAATCTAAATTAAATTATAATTTACAGTGTGAATTTTGAGAAAAATAAAGTTAAAAAAGATGTTTAGATGGTTTAACTTCTTAAGATAAAATTAAAAAAAAAGTTAAATCGAATCTGATTTGTTTTTAAAAAAATTGTGAATACCAATAGAATTTGTTTTTGAAAAACAATGCACCCAAACATCCCATTAATCAATACCAGCCTCATGTGTGAGTTCAAACTCTCATTTAATAAATAGGGCTTAACACATGAAATATTTAACTAAGATGAGATGAATTGACGAAGACAACGTTTGAACTTATGACCTTAAATATTTACTTTAATACTATATTAAATCATTATTTATCCTAAAAGCTGAACCTAATAAAAAAAAATATAAATAATCATTTAAATTATATTATTACGTTATTCTCCATGGTGAAGACCAATATATATATGTTCACTAACTTGTTGATTTTGCTACTTGCTAGGGGAATGGCTGTTGAAGATCCAACTGCTCCGCATGGCCTAAAGCTCACAATTGAGGATTACCCCTTTGCCAATGACGGCCTCGTCCTTTGGGACGCAATAAAAGATTGGGTGAGTGACTATGTCAACCACTATTACCCGAACCCAAGGCTGATAGAGTCTGATCAGGAGCTACAAGCATGGTGGACAGAAATCCGAACAGTAGGCCATGCTGACAAAAAGGATGAACCATGGTGGCCGGTTCTCAAGACCCCAAAAGACCTGATCGAAATCATCACAACGATTGTATGGGTGACATCTGGTCACCATGCAGCCGTGAACTTTGGACAATACACTTACGCAGGTTATTTCCCTAACCGGCCTACCATTGCTAGAACCAATATGCCCAATGAAGACCCTTCTGAAGAATTTTGGAAAAACTTCTGCCAAAAGCCTGAAGGTGCACTCTTACAATGCTTTCCTTCACAAATTCAAGCGACAAGAGTGATGGCTGTTTTGGACATACTATCAAATCATTCTCCAGAGGAGGAGTATCTAGGGGAGACAATAGAGCCTGCTTGGGCTGAAGACCCGATCATTAAGGCGGCCTTTGAAAGGTTTAACGGGAGGTTACTTAAGCTTGAAGGGACTGTTGATGAGAGGAATGCCAACAAGGACTTGAAGAACAGAAACGGAGCTGGGGTTGTGCCATATGAGCTTTTGAAGCCATTCTCGACGCCTGGAGTGACTGGGAAGGGTGTTCCCTATAGCATTTCCATTTGAAGCTGAAACTAATGTGTATTTCCAGAACGTATATCAATCGTATCAGATGACCATATTAGGAGAAATAAGAACATGTATTGCTTGATATTTCAATGGGATGAACCAGATGATCTTTTTCTTTTGGGTTAATCACCTTTTTAGTCCCTGAGTTTTCACAACTTTATTTTTTAGTCCATGAATTTCAAAAGGCACCACAAATAGAACATCAATTTTAGGAAAAGACTGAATTGGTACTTCGGTTAAGTTTTCCGTCTAAAAACTAACGGTTCGCTACGTGTCAACTTTTGAAGTTGACACGTGACATTATATAAAAAAAATTAAAAATTAAAAATCTTTAAAAATTAATTAAAAAATAATAAAAAAAAAATATTAAAAAAAACTTTTGCAAAATTTGATTTTTTTTTTTTTTTTAAAAAAAATGGATAGCTCAGCCACCCCCTTGGCCACCATAGGGTGGATCGGCCACCCCCATTTTGACCAAGGGGGTGGCTGGCCGGTCTGGGGTGGCTGAACCACCCTCGTGGCCTATGTGTGTGACTGATGACAAATTTTTGATAACAATTAATTGGGTGAGGTTCTAAGAACCTGTGGAACGCTGGATGCCTCCAGTATTTCCTGGCTGCAAATTCAATTTTGATACTGCTATACGTGATACCTTCTCAGCTCAAGCCGTGGTTTGCCGAAACCATCAAGGTCATATTATTCATATGATCTCCCAAATAAGCCCTCCCTGTCTTCCCAATTATGGTGATGCCTTAGCAGCACGCTTAGCTGCTTCTCTGGCATGCTCTCTAAATTTCAATAATTTTACCATTGAAGGTGACTCTCAGGTGATTATTTTGTCTCTGCAAGATCCTCAGAACCCTCTTGACTGACGCATTTCTCCTATTGTATATGATGTCATTGGCTCTATCCCGGCATCCATTTCTTGGAGTGTTAGGAAAGTCAATAGAAGTGTAAACTTCTGTGCTCATTTAGTAGCACATTGGGCCGCAGCCAGATCTTTTTCTGGCCGCATTCCCACTGTTCCTCCTCCTCCTCTTTTTTATGTTCCTATTGTAAGTGGGAAAGATCCACCTCCCACTAGTTTATTAGGTTTATAGTTCTTTTATTTGCTTTTAGTTTGATTTGTAGTTCGGTTTCAATGTATCTAAAAAATAAAAATAAAAACTACTCTTTTATAGATCAAGTATTACATAAGAAAGCTATGGCAACCTCTAATTAACTGTGTAATCCTAGGTAGCCGTAGTACTATAGAGAACATTTTTTTTCGTAATATTCTAAATAGACAAAGGCAATAAAATCACATTTTTATTTCATAATTTAAAAATTGGTTAAAAATCAATACGAACATTATAAAATAATTAAATAATAAAGTCATAATTTACTAACAATAATAAGTGTTTGGAGGATGCGTGGTCCACGTTGATTGGAGCAGCAGATCTACATCCACACCGGCCCGCCAATTAAAGTGGTCCACGTACAGATCCGCTTGATAAAGTCCTTTCAACAAGATTTCAAAATACATATTATTTTTGACAGAAACTTCCTACAAATCGATTTCTAATAAATTTTATACAAATCATATTTAAGATTGACATGTGTCCCTTGACATGTGAGAATCACATGTTATTTCAATAGCATATACTTCTCACATATTTTTTTAATAGCATTAATATAAAAACATGTGACTCTCACGTGTCATTCTTACACGTGAGTTATAAATTTTTTTTTCTAAAAATCGGTTTCTAAGAAATTTCTGTCGTATTATTTTTGAATTTTCTTTCGAAATTATCCAAGTTGAAACGGAAACATTCTTCCACATGCCGCGCTGTGGTACCATTCATGGCCGCTATCTTTTATGTCTGAATCATTTTTTATTTGTTGCTTCTACTTATTCATCACCTAGTGTTGTCGCATACGGAGGGCGTGGAAATACCCCAAAAGGGAACAAAACGCAACTCCAATCAAGGACAAGAACGCCAAAAGCCTGTTCTCCTACGGAAAGATCGAGTTAAAGCCACTTACGGAATGAACTCTCATCCTATTCACGTACGAGGTGCCAATCAGCCACCAACAGTATACAATAATGTCTTGTTTTTATTTACTTATACGTGCCCATTTTGTGGACGGGTTCGCCTGGCCGAAGAAAAGTTTTATAATATTTGAATAGTATGTAGCTAGCAGCCTAGCCCTAATGAGCGTCAATTGGGTGGACATTGGCGGTCTATCTATAATTTTCAATGGGGAATGAGGTGACAATGAGAAGATTAATATTAATGCCTTTAGATCGAAGCAATTGACACTATTGGCCTAGCTTGTGGAACTACAAGATAGGCTTCCCAAATTTTTTAAAATAAAATTTTTATATACCCACGATCACTTAATTTCTTTTAAAAAACATTTCATTCCCATATTTAAAATCCTAATTCCGCCAGTACGGTGGAAACATTGACTCACATATATATGATTTTTCTAACCTCAAGGAGTTGGCTCAAGTGGTAAGGATTTAAGTCTTTGTAATAGTTCCATGAGGTCTAAGGTTCGAATTCTCTTGAGTGCAAACAATTTTTTGAGGCCAGTCTGTCGACAAAGTCAGAGTATTATCCGATCTATTTGGACGATTCACTTTACATGGGTTCGATGTTTATCTGTCAGTGACGGATACACGAAGTGGCCTTGTCTTAAAAGAATTCTTTGTCATAAAAAAAAAAAATTGATTTTCCTCTCATTTGACTTAATAATTAATAGAGTTACCGTACACGCATTAACAAAATAATGGGAATAGTGTGCTTTGTGATTTTCGTCTAGATCTCTTGACGTATTTGTACATTAGCAAAGGGTCAAATAAACTTTAAGACAATGAGATGGGGAATGAATCGCTCTACGCTAGCTCACCACATTCGCACTAACTTGAGGTTGATAAAATTTGGTTGGACAATTATACATCGCTTAAATTCTCCGTTGTTTTTCACGGGCAAACAAATTATTTATTTATACGGCAGGTAATTAACGTGCAAACGACTTAGCAATGCAAGATCATATTTCTCCACGTCCTATTCTACACAGATACGTGCTAAATAATTAACCAGCATAACTATTATTATATAAACCCTAATAAGATAGAGCTGCTCGATCGATCTAAGCGCAACTCAAATACTCCCAAAAAGTTCACCCAAAAACATGTTGAAACCACAGATAACTCAACTGTCGCACTCCGCCAAAACCCACTTCCTATTGCACAAGCCACTCGTCCATGGCAATGGCAATGGCAATGCTTCATTTCCAATCTCAAGGCAATCATTCCAGAACAAGAAGAAAAATGTTCGAGTCGGCTTGATGCCCAGCCGCAACATAAAAGCTGTGGCAAGCAGTACCGAGGAGGCCACTTCTGTTAAAGCCACTGTAACTGTGAAAGTTACTGTTGGTGGCTTCCTCTCAAACCTAATTGGGATAGACCGAGGGCTCGATGATATAAAAGACTTGATTGGTAAAACAATCCACCTGGAGCTTGTTAGCGCCGAACTTGATCCTAGTAAGTACCGGTTCAAGATCAACAATTTAGCTATTACATATATAAGAACGTAAACTGTATGTTTCTAATATATTTGTGTCTTTTGAAGGGACGGGAGTAGAGAAGGAGACAATTAAAGGGTACGCACATTGGGCGAGCGAAGAGGAGGAGGAAGTGAAATACGAGTCAAGTTTTGAAGTTCCAGCAGATTTCGGGGAGGTTGGGGCGGTTTTAGTGGAGAATGAGCACCACAAGGAGAAGTTCCTTAAGGACATTATCCTCACTGGCTTCCCTAATGGCCCCGTTCATATAAACTGTAGTTCATGGGTTCATTCAAAGTTTGACAATCCCCATAAGAGGGTCTTCTTCGCAAGCAAGGTCAGCCCCCTTGAACCATTTGCTGGCCTGTTTAATTAATTTATTGTGAAAATTAATTGAGCACAAGCATAATTAATTTGGTTTCCTGACAATATTGAAACATGTATATATATACTTCAACAAATATGCATGCATGCATATGTAAGTACATATCAGTACATGCACATGCTTGCGCACATGCATGGATATAGACAATTCCTGTTTGGTTGTTTGTTAATGAAAATTGATTCATCAAAAAAAGAAAAAGGTGGGGGAGAATGAGTCCAACAATGAATTGCTATCTATGATGTGAGGATATAATTGAGTTTCAATTGTAACAACTTTTTCCTTTTAGTGTATTTAATTTGAGACTGAACTCATCAGATCGGATCGAGTGCAATAAAGTCTCTACTACAAAAAAATCAGGATTTTTGGACGGTTTGAAACCGCCAGAATTAAAGTGAAAAAAACCGTCTGGAAAACGTTGCAGACGATTTTTTCTAGACAGTTTCAAACCGTTCAGAAAAATGCGTCGCTAATTCAGGTTACAGACGGTTTGGGCAAAACCGTCCGCAATTCCAGACGGTTTGGACCAAACTGTCCGGAATCTTTTTTTTTTTTTTTTTAATAATAATAATGTCTCTTGGTTCGAAGATCAATCCCGCATCAAAAAATTTCTCCTTTTCCTCGCACTCGTGAACCTCTTTTGCATCAAATTTTCTCTCATTTTCCAGTTTTGCACTCCTTTTCCCATTGGTACTTGGCGAGAATGAGAGTACTCCTAAAGATCTGGCCGGCTGTGTCCCAGATCTGTGCCTTGACACTCTTGTGCTGGAAACGATGCCGGATATCGGTGGTGGGTGGACCGAGGGGTAGTACGCTGCTGAGGGGAAAAGAGAGAGCATGAGAGAGAGAGACTCGAGATCAAAGACGTGAGAGAGAGCTAGTGCAACCTTACTTGCAGTTACCTCATGGTGGTCGACCTGGGTCGCTGGGTCGTTGAACCGCCGGGAGAGAGAGATAGAGAGAGAGGCGTTAGGGGAGGAGGCCGAGTGTATGGGGAGGGTCGGAGGGACATTGGGGATTTTTGCAGGGAAAGTAAAGGAAGGGCAGGAGATTAAGAACGAAAAATTCATAAAAATAAATCCAGATGGTTTGATTCAAACCGTCTGGAATAAATTGAAAAAAATTTAAATTTATATTTTTGGACGGTTTTTAATCAAACCGTCTGGATTTTTCCAGACAGTTTGATTAAAACAATCTTGATTTATTTTTTACAGACGGTTTTCAAAAAAACCGTCTGTAAAACTTTAATTCTAGACGGTTCTAAAAACCGTCTAGAAAAAAAACCGTCAAGAAACGGTCATTAAACTATTATATATCTCTATATGTTGCCTTTCAAAAATTTAATTAAGGCGAAATTTTACTTAAGCCTCTTTAACTTTTATCATATTTGCAATTACCTCATCAATCTAAAAAACTCTCAATTTAGTGTATTACTCCTTCTATTTTAGTTCCAATTTCACAAATCTATTAAGATTTTACGTTAAATCCGGTCAAAATTTTTAAAATACCCCTCATTTTTCTTAGGAAAGAAAAAATAAAAAAATTGCAAGGGTTTAGGTGTTGGTTAAGATTTAACAGAATTTGCAAAAATACACATACCCACGCCTAAATCTTTGAATTACTTTTATATATGTTATTTTTTTTAAAAAAAAAATGGGTATTTTGAGAATTTTAACAAAATTTAATGAAAAATCCTAATAGATGGGTGAAATCGAAAAAATTGAAAGTTTTTAAGTTTATGAGTGTAATTGCAAAAACAGCGACAATTTGGTGACTAAATGAAATTTTCTCAAAATTTAACTTATTAGGTACATACAGTCTTCAAATAATCTAAATTTTTAAAGATATAAAATTTGTGAAGTGCAGTACTCAAGTATTATTTATTAAGAAGTAAGAACTGTATATAATATTATTTTGGTTCAAAATCACTTTCTAAATAAATTCAGAATGTCTTCCGTATAGTTATCATTTGGAAACAAAATATGAAAAAGAGTACGTAGAAGCTAAAAATTAATTAAGCACAGCTTCTATATATACTTGCAAAAATTAAGTTCTATGTTGATTGTGACCATTATACTCTCTGTAATGATCGAGTTTCTTATTTTATTTTAAGCCTTTTATGGGAAACAAAATTAATAAAATCACATGCATATATGTATGTCATAATTTAACATGCAACAATTAATATTGGAAATTTGGAAGCTAAGTTTATTAATGTTGTCTCTTCTAAGAAGAGTACTTTAATATCGATTTTCTTCCTTTCTGGATTAATTGTGACACTTATGCGAGTATGTCTGTTCTGTGTGGTGGACTGGTACTGGAGCAGTCATACCTTCCACCCCACACACCAAGTGGGCTGAGGAGACTAAGAGAAGAAGAGCTTGTGATTTTGCGGGGCAATGGGCAAGGAGAACGCAAGAGCTTTGAGAGGGTCTACGATTACGATGTGTACAACGATCTTGGAGATCTTGATAGTAGTGTTGATCTTAAACGACCCGTGCTCGGCGGCAAAGACCACCCCTATCCTAGACGTTGCCGGACTGGACGCCCGCGAACTGAAACAGGTGCCATATTATAGCATGACTTATATAAGGGATCTTATGGTAGTTTATCACCTTTTAATGTTGGTGAAAGGGATCTGATAGTGATGATCAGGCGACAAGGAAGCTAGCCATACTAGCTAGCTAGGTTGCTGTCAGTGGGTCTTTAATTAGCATTTGATTGTACGTTTCCCCACGTGTTTTGAGAAGCTAGCATTAACAACTTTAAAAACAAAAATATTCGTGAAATTCTCAAAATTAATTTTACATTTATATATATTACATTAAAAAAAGCAGTAATTAAAAAGAAAATTTATAATTTAGCCCTCCAAACTATCATTGCTTGGACTTTGACCCTCAAATTAAAAAGAAGTTTCAAAAAAGCCCACTTTGATAAAAATGCCTATAATAACCATGTTATGTGTCATTTTTCAATTAAAAAAATAATATATTTTAGACAGATTTTGGCCATCCGCCTTCATAGTTCTTTGTTGTAGGTCATTGGATTGATAAGGTTATAAATCAATAGTAATTTATCGGTTAGTAAATCCAAAAAAAGTGATGACCCATGTTTATGATATAATTTTTTCATAATCTAGTATATATATCAAATATAATATGTAGTGTTTTTTTTCCTACCATTTTAGATATATAAAAGCATAACTCTTTTAGTGTATTTATAAAAACATTGACTAAATTGAATGAAATGTAATTTGGATCGATCACAAATTTTGAATAAAGATTTTATTAAAATTGGTCGATAGATTTAGTATGCAATATTTATTAAATAAAATTTGTGTTTAGAGGGTGATATGTTGACTCGCTGATATAACAAAATTCTGTTAATAATTTTTTTGTTAAAAAAAAGAACTTACTAAACGAGTGATTTTTTTAATGATTAAATCTTCTTTCTTTTTTTTTTTTAAATGAGTTCATATTTTTATTTTGAGAAAAGATAAAGATAATAAATAAATAAAATTTTACTCAACTGAGATTATTCTCAATTTTAAAAAAAAAAATTAGTTTTTTTTATTAAGTTTTTTAGTTTTTTTTAATTTTTTTTTTTAATTGAAAAATGAGATGTGACAGGGGTATTATAGGCTTTTTTTTTTGTCAATTTGGGCTTTTTTGAAGCTTGTTGGTAGTTTAGGAAGCCATAATCTAAGCGTTTGTAGTTGGGAGGCTATCCGTAAAATGACCGGTAGTTTGGAGAGCTAAATTATAATTTTCTCTAATTAAAAAGTTGTAGCTAGCTCATTCTTATGGCCGATCCGGCAGCTAGATGATGGTATATAAATGATTTTCCTGATCAATGATCAACAACTGGTTGATTTGTACGTACAGATCCATTGTCGGAGAAAAGGAGCAGTGGAACCGCGTATGTTCCCCGGGATGAAAGCTTCTCGGAAGAAAAGAGGCTAACATTCTCAGCGAAGACGATATACTCAGTGTTGCATGCACTGGTACCGTCCTTACAGACGGCAATCTTTGACTCCGAGCTTGGATTCCCCAACTTCACCGCCATAGATTCTCTTTTCAACGAGGGGGTTAACCTGCCTCCCATTGAAAACCAAGACAAAGGCTTCCTCTCCACCCTCCTGCCCAGGCTCTTCAAGGCTATCGCTGATTCTGAAGAAGATGTGCTGCGGTTTGAGACCACAGACACAATGGATAGTAAGAAAACAACGCATTATTCAACTAATCTACCCTTAATTAATCACCTCGATCTTTCTCTTCGATCTCTAAACGATAGTTTTTGCACCATGCAGGAGACAAATTCTTTTGGTTTAGAGATGAGGAATTTGCTAGGCAAACTCTGGCCGGTGTCAACCCCTACAGCATACAGTTGGTCACGGTACGTAATGATTTTTAGACACAGTGCCGTTAAGGAGTATTACAAACTAACGACGTTAATGGATTAAGACAAAAATTTCAGAGTAATTTCACACCGATTGATATATATATATATATATATATATATATATATATCGTGTTTTAATTAAGTGGCTTCCATTTCGGTCATTTAAACAAAAAAAAAAAAAGAAAGAAAGAAAGAAAGAAAGACACTTCTAGCATTTTTCAAATTAATATGCACTTTCTCCATACTAAATATTTGTATGAATTAAATCGTATGCAGGAATGGCCATTGAAGAGTAAACTTGACCCAAAGATCTATGGCCCGCAAGAATCAGCAATCTCTACAGAAATGATTGAACGAGAGATCAAAGGCTTGATGACTGTCGAGGAGGTAACAATATCGATCATGTAACTTAATTATACGGACAAATTTCACTTAATTGTCCTAAACTTCTATTACATTTATAATTATTTCCCTAAACTTTAAAATCTCTCTATTTAGTATATTAATCTTTCAATATATATATATTTTCCAATTTCACCAATCCACCATTAGGATTTATTATTAAATCTGGTCAAAATTTTTAAAATATTCTCATATGTTTTTAGTGAAAAAAAAAAATAGTATTTTAAAAATTTTGACAAAATTTAACGAAAAATCCTAAAGGATAGATAGAATTGAAAGATGAATATACTAATTAAATTGAGAGTTTTTGAATTTTATGAGGGGTAATTGTAAAAACAGTGATAATTCAAGAAAGATTAAGTGAAATTTTCTCCAATTATAAAATCTTATCGACCCTGCATAATCATTTCTGTCTGACACATACATATCTCTTGTAATTTGTATATATGCATTCAGGCCATAAATCAAAAGAAGTTGTTCATACTAGATTATCATGATCTATTTTTGCCATATGTGAGCAAAGTAAGACAAACTAAAGGAACAACTCTGTATGGATCACGAACGCTGTTCTTCCTAACCCCAGACAGCACGCTAAGGCCGTTGGCCATTGAGTTGACGCGGCCACCAATGGATGGGAAGCCACAGTGGAAACAAGTTTTCATTCCCTGTTGGAATGCTACAGGTGCTTGGCTTTGGAGGCTTGCAAAAGCTCATGTCCTTGCCCACGACTCCGGACATCACCAACTTATTAATCATTGGTATGTTATGCTTTAAAATTGTGTCTACCATTTGCCCATGACTGTCACTATAACATCTAACTAGTCATTTTGTAGTGATAATGCAGATGTGACTAACTCGATCTTTTCCTAAGTTGTTACAAATTAATGGTATTAAAACGTACAACTTAATAACACCATGTGGTACTAAAATATTGTATAAGACGTGAGTCGTCCTATATTGGAAAGATGATCACTATCCTACATAGAGTAGTTAGTGGGTATGTAGATTATAAATTAAAGGAGCACGTGTTTCTGTGCTAAGTCTCGCTCACATGGTAGATAGCACAGATATAAGTTGTTATGCTTACCTTGTTCGATATATGCATATAATCTTCTATTAACAATATGTTTGAGTGGGCGTTTAGAGAAAATCTATTAATTAACACGGGGAGTTTTCATTTGGTTTGCAGGCTAAGAACTCATGCTGCTGTAGAACCTTATGTAATTGCGACAAATAGGCAGCTCAGTGTGATCCACCCAATCTATAGACTATTGCGCCCTCATTTCCGGTACACTATGGACATTAATGCTCTCGCCCGACTTATACTTATTAACGGAGGGGGGATCATCGAGTCCTCTTTCTCAACTGGCGAGTACTCCATGGAGCTTAGCTCCGTCGTCTACGACCAGCAGTGGCAGTTCAACCTCCAGGCATTACCAGCTGACTTAATTAACAGGTTATTTGATAACTAACCTTCTACAACCAAGCAATGCAATCTTCTACGATTAATTAACTGTCCCAATATGTATATATATGTCCCAATATGTTCACCAAGTACTTGGTTGATTTTGCTAGGGGAATGGCTATTGAGGATCCAACTGCTCCACATGGCCTAAAGCTGACAATTGAGGACTACCCCTTTGCCAACGATGCACTACTAAAAAACCTGATTTTATGGACGGTTTTATCATAGACGGTTTTAAAAACCGTCTATAAAAAAAATATTATGGACGGTTTTTTATTAAACCGTCTGAAAAAAAAAATTACGGACGGTTTTAAAAAACCGTCCTTAAAATTCAGACGGTTTTATAAAAACCGTCTGGAATTAGAAAATTCCGGACGGTTATAATAAAACCGTCTATAATTAGAAAGACGGTTTTAGAAAAACCGTCTGGAATTTTCTAATTCCGGACGGTTTTTATAAAACCGTCTAGACCTAGCTTGTAAAAATAGAAATCCCTAGCTTGATCCATGCTCTCCCGCTTACACACACCCAGCTGCTGCGCGCCTTAGCTTCTTCCATTGAGCTTCTCCGGCACTCTCTCTCCCTCTCTCTCTCTCTCTCTCTCTCTCTCTCTCTCTCTCTAGCTCAGTTCCCCCCTAGCTATCTCTCTCTGGCTCGCGCGTATTCGATCCCTCCGGTCCCTCTCGATATCTGGAAGTCGATCCCGCCGGCTGGCCCTTCATCGTCTTCTCCGGCGCCATCCCTCTAGAAGTCGACCCCGGCTGGCCCTACATCGTCTTCTCCGGCGACGCTCCGACGCGTCTCAGCTAGCCCACGCCCCTTCCCGACGTACGCCGGCCCACGTCCGGTTTAAAGGTTTGATTGATTTTTTCCTAGCTTGCTATAATTTGCAATTATTTATTGGACTTGGTTATTTGTATTTTTGTTTTGTGGGTTTTTTGTTTTTCTGTTTGGGCAATATGGAGATTTTCGACAATCTCCATATTTTGGACTAAATTTATTGGAAATTCAGGGAATACGAATCTCCATATTGTGGACTAATTTTATTGGAAATTTAGGGAAATTTAGGAAAGATGCATGGAAGTTGCTTCGGACCTATAATGATAATCTGCTAGTGACGGCCTCTTCCTGAATATACCATTTTCCCTTAATTTCATGTGTCGTGATTTATTTAGTTTATAGTGGTATATATTGGTAAGACTTTTCTGAGAATTCCCCAAAATCTTGAGCACCTATCAATTATTATTTGGTTTTAAAAAAGATACAAAGTGATCGACACATATAAGGTTGACAACCGGTCAGTAGAATTATGATAATTTCTTTCTAGTATTTATATAAGTTAGAGGCTCACCAATATTCACTAGGTTTTACGAGGAACTCCTGTTTATATGGTTATGCTGGATAAAACCTAAAACTAAATTATGAGGACTTTTTTTCCGAGCATTATTTAGTTTTTGAAAACGTGCACTGTTGTGATTTGTGTAATAGTGATGGGCCTCACTGCTACTTGATACTGGTTGCAGTGCATATATGAAAATAAAGGCACAAGTTGGAACAATCTTGCAAGAATGTGTTCAAGGGCTTGAATGATAAGATCACATAGATCTAGTTAGAGGTGTGCAAACCTTTCCTGATGGTGCCTTATAGAAATCTAACTTGCCCCTGTCTGAAGGTTTGCCATTTTCATTCCAACACCACCCCTCCAAAAGAGGACTAGATATTCCCACTAGTACGCATCCGTCTCCTAAAGATATTGGGACCATAAACCACCAAATGATTATAAGAATACGAACATCATTAATAAACACTTGCAAAAATGGGCAATATGGCAAGCATATGCACACACACACTCCCCCTTTTGTAAGAAAAACAATAGGCTCCTTTATTTGGCAATTATATCTTTATGTGGTGATAATGGTAAAGTTTTAACTCTATAATTCACAATATTATATAAAATAGCTTCTGCTTCATTTTATTATGATCAATAGATAGAGATGGCCTTTTAAGCCTATTTGAGTTGAAATTTTCGCTTTTAATAATTTTTATTTTTATTTTTTATAGGTAATAATTTATATCATACTCAAAGATTAAATTGTTGCAGTAGAGTAGTTTCAATTATGTAAGTCTTTGTACTGATGTATAAGTTTTCAAGCTATCATCATGGGTGCTAGATAATCTATCATCCGCTTCCAATATCTACATTCAAAATTAAAAAGGAAAATATTGTGATTTGTGATTTAAACTTATTTTATTCATTTCCAAAATTCTTCCATAATTTAAAACATTTAAACTGCAATTCTTCCTTCTTCTTTTTTTTTCTGGCCTAATAAAGACCCACAGCTAAGCAAAATTGTAAACCATGATCCAGAAGCTCCCAATAGTAATCCAACTCACAATAAACAATGAGGCAAATTGAGATAAATGGTCATAGCATCTCAATATATAATATATAGAATTTTGGATTAAAGAAGTCGGATCCACGTGAGGCTAATTAGGTCAAGGTCGTTGTCGGAATAGTAATTCTAGTTACAAAAGTAATCCACGTTTTATACAGTGGAAGCGAATTATATATTTTATTCTTAAAATTACTAGATACCATGTTATATTATCACCTATTTCAAAAAATATATGATAAATCATATATTTTTTTATATCTCGTGAAAACTCAAATCCCATGTTCAAGGGACCAAGAGTAGAAGAAGAGTTCCCAAATTCTATGATTTAACAGTTACAAATTCTATGGATTAATAATAACCTTTTAGATATTTAATAGAATAATTGAACTCAACTTCCTTTCTCATTGAAATTTTCAAATTTTCTAACTTTAGTATGAAGTCTCATAAACTTTTAAAGAATAGAAAGAAAAGACAAGGAAAAAATAAAAATGAAAATATGAGTTTGTTTGTGCCAATGAGCTCTAGTTCAAATGACATTACACTCTCTTATTAAAAAAAAAAAAAGCTAAAATATATTTTGGTCCTTCCAAGTTTGGGCTTGTTGTCAATTTAGTCCCTGTAGTCTATACTTCTAGGTACAGGTAGATCATCTCAATGTTCACTCTCTCATTCAGAAACTTAAATATTTTTGTGGGTTACACCAAATAATTCACTTTAACTATAGCTACCCCACCACTCACCCCTACGTGATTCCTACTAGTGAGTGTCATGGCATGGCTTATTCCTACTAGTGAGTGTCATGGCATGGTTTTGTGTATCTTTTTGGTTTGTATGATGATGGATGAATGAATGTTCAGACCACCAATGCATGACTGTATCCATGTCTTTTCAGTTCTCAATATTTTTTTCTTCTTCACATGATGTAGTTAGAAAGATGGATAAGAGTTGGATGAAGTTGCCACGAAGTTCGCGAGAGTATATTCGCGGAGTTATGGCGTTTGTGAAATTTGCACGTGAACATGAGAGTAGACAAGGGGTCATTGTGTGCCCCTGTAAGAAGTGTTTGTTGGGCAAATCATGGTCTTGTGAAGTTGTATTTGCCCATTTAACGTCAGGTGCCGGGATTATTGAGGGTTACACTGAGTGGATAATGCATGGGGAATTACCTGTCCCTCCCGTTCATAACGAGACAACACATGAACGGGGGGGGTCCAGTGGGATGCAAGACATGCTTACTGGGGGGTCCAGTGGGATGCAAGACATGCTTACTGACGTTTTTGCGATGCACGATGTTTGTGTAGAAGTCGGTGGGCCTGAAGTGGGAGTTAACGCCGAAGCCGAATCCGAGTCTGTGGATGTTGCGGTTGACGACTCTAACAGGGTGCCGAATAAGTTAGAAGAATTGCTAAAGGATGCCGATACGCCACTCCATGCAAATACAAAACATAGCAAATTGGGAGCTATTGTGCGTCTATATAGTATTAAGTGTATGAGCGGTTGGAGCAATACATCATTCTCCATGTTGCTTGAATTCATCAATGAGCTGATGCCTCCGGACACAAGTTTGCCTAAAGACACATACGAGGTAAAAAAGTACTTGAAAGATTTGGACCTTGAGTATGAGAAGATATCAGCTTGTCGCAAAGGTTGTATGTTGTTTTGGAGGGAAAATGAAAAGTTGGACAAATGTACATTCTGCAATGAGTCCAGGTGGAAGGATGACTTAACTAATGAAGATGGGTCGACAAAAAGTTTGAAAAAAAAGCCGGTCAAAGTGTTGCGTTGGTTTCCTCTAATACCAAGGCTGCAGAGGTTGTTTATGTCCCATCATACATCGCCACATATGAAGTGGCACGCTCAAGGCCGTACAAAAGACGGTGTGTTGAGGCATCCGGCCGATGGAGAAGCATGGAAGGCATTCGATTCACGTTACCCAGTATTCGCATCAGACCCGCGAAATGTGAGGCTTGGTTTAGCGGCAGATGGCTTTAATCCTTTTGGGAACATGTCCTCTAGTCACAGTACTTGGCCAGTAATGTTAGTACCCTACAATTTGCCTCCTTGGATGTGCATGAAGCAACCGTATTTTATGTTAAGCTTGATTATCCCTGGTCCGAATGCACCAGGACAGAATATAGATGTGTATCTAGCACCCCTTGTAAGTGAGTTGAAAAAACTATGGGAAGAAGGGGTAGAAACTTTTGATGTAACATCGAAAAAATATTTCACAATGCATTCGGCCTTGATGTGGACAATAAATGATTTCCCGGCATACGGTGATTTGTCAGGTTGGAGTACACATGGCCGGAAACCATGTCCTTGTTGTAGGCATGAAACTCAATCAACGTGGCTAACTTATGGTAAAAAATTCTGCTTTATGGGACATAGGCGATGGTTGCCTCCGGATCATCCATGGAGAAGAAACAAGAGACGATTCAACGGTGCGCAGGAAATGGTTGGTCCTCCCAAAGTGCCGGATGGCGATGAAATCATGAGCCAGTTAGAGTGTGTTGTCAATCGGGCAAGGACCGGGCAGAAGCTGCAGGTTGGGGAAGTAGATTGGAAGAGGCGAAGTGTATTATATGATTTGCCTTATTGGAAATATCAATTACTACGCCATAACATTGATGTGATGCACACAGAGAAAAATGTGGTTGATAACATACTTGGCACGCTATTGGACATGAGCGGTAAAACCAAAGACAACCACGAAGCACGTCAAGACTTGCGTAAGATGAAATTGAGACCAGAACTCTGGCCATTTATCGCGGAAAACGGTAAAACATATTTTCCCGCAGCTTGTTTCACAATGACGAAAAAAGAGAAGACTGACTTCCTGCAAGTGTTCCATGATGTTAGAGTGCCCGATGGATATTCTTCAAATGTATCACGTTGTGTCAAGCTCAAGGAATGTACTGTTGGGGGTTTGAAGAGTCATGACAATCACATAATCATGCAACAACTCATGCCAATTGCACTTCGAGGAAACTTACCGGATGATGTTGTGAGGCCTTTGATTGAGCTATGTGGGTTCTTTAGGGATATTTGTTCAAAAACACTGAGGGGGGAAGATCTGGATCGTCTAGAGAATCAAATACCCATAATCTTGTGCAAATTGGAACGAATATTCCCTCCGGGTTTTTTTACATCCATGGTACACGTAATCATACATTTAGTACGTGAATGCAAACTGGGCGGACCGGTACACTACAGGTGGATGTATCCCGTTGAGAGGTAATGTTAAAATTCTGTGAACTTGACATTTGTTCAACCGAATTACCTATTACAATATATATGTCTTATGTGATGGTCTCATGGTCTGCCTTTAATGTAGGTGCCTTGGTAGATATAAACGTACCGTTCGTAATAAGGCCGCACCCGAAGGGTCTATTGCAGAGGGTTACATTGCAGATGAATTGTTGACATTTTGCTCGCGATATTTAGTGAACGCGCCAACGGTCCACAATAAGGCCCCAAGACACCAAGAGGAATCGAGAGGGGCGACCAATTGGATAAAACTTGATAATATCACGTTTGAGCAAGCACACCGATATATTTTATTCAACTCTGACGATTTCCTTCAATTTCGCACGTGAGTGACATTAGTAAATACGTATTATACGCCTCTAAATACAATGAAAAGTAACCTATACATCTTTTGTTGACGTATAGGATGCACATGGAGTCGCTAATGGAACAAAACAACCGGGAACGTATCTCGCATCAACAGTTGGAGAAGCAACAGAGGGACCAATTCTGTAGTTGGTACAAGTCATACGTAAGAGAATTGTTGGTTTGAATAATTATTTGCCTATAAAAGCATCATGAAACACGGATTAAACAATGTGTCTAAATCACAGGTTGATAAGTTGGCTGAGGCGGATAGAAGGACATTGGGAGAGAAACTTATAAGTCATGCTAAAGGCCCAATGTCTGATGCTGTAGAATATAAGCGGTATGTGGTTAATGGCGTGTTATACCGCACCCTGAATGTCGATGAAGAAAAAAAAAGTCAAAACAGTGGACTGTGTGTCACCACTGAAGATGGTCCCACCTACTACGGTAAGCTCACTCGAATAATCGAGGTTACATACTACGACTTGACACGGTATGTGCTTTTCAAGTGCGATTGGGCCGACATTCAACCGAATAAGGGATACAAAAAAGACGAATATGGATTCGATCTTGTTAATTTCAAGAACCTAATACACACGGGTGCGCGAGTAACCGATGATCCGTTCGTACTACCAAATCAAGTATCGCAGGTGTATTATGTCGAGGATCCTAAAAATCCAAATTGGGCTGTTGCTGTAAGGACAAAACCTAGAAATGTGTACGATGTTGGAAGTGGTGAAAGTGATGATTATGTTGAGGCTGACAGTTATCATGAGCACGAGCCGTTCAACGTCAACGTAACGGGTGACGTTGGTTTTGATGACATTGATTGTGCACGTGCGGATGTACCGGCCACACAAGTACCATAATAATTGTATGTTGTCTAGAATGACTTATAGTCGTCTTACTTTTATTTTCTTTGCATGTCGTTTGTGTTGCAAAAAATATTGAATACTTTTATTTACTATTAAATGTGACCAATTTTCATGTGTTTGTAGGTAGACATGGCCCCTAAACAAAGAATGGGGCGACGAGGAGAGGATTTTTGGACGCCTATAGACCGCACACCGAGTGAGCGACCGGTTGTAGGGTCGGACGATACGACACAAGACCCTAATGAGACACAGGGGGGCGTAGATGCTCAATATGTACTACATGAGCGACCGGTTGTAGGATCGAATGATACGACACAGGACCCTAACGAGACACAAGGGGCAGCACATTCTCAGCATATAGTACATGACCAACCGGTTGTAGGGTCAGACGAAACGACACAGGACCCTAACGAGACACAAGGGGTTGTAGATTCTGAACAATGTGTAGCACCTGATATGGAGTTTGGATCATCAGCACAATCAGTACCCGAGACTTCACAACATAGTGGTACTACTCGGTTGCCGCGTATATTACGGGATGGGAAAGTTTACACAATAGGTATGAATTATTTTTATATTTGATGGTAGTCAAACACTTTAGTAATCTTTTACTATTATAGTAATAATCAAGTGTGACTAACATTTTTTTTATGAGTTGCAGATGAGCAGGGTAGGAAGAATGTTAGGACTGTTGGTAGTCCTAAGGACATATGGCACATACCTGATGGGGAAAAGGTGGTGATCGAATTCAACCTATCCTACCAACCAACCGGCCCGGGGGTTGAGAAATTTAGAAGAATTTGTGGGAAGATCATAAGAAGTGGTAAATTCGTACAGCTGCATGGTAACTGGAGGACATTACCATTGGAAGGAAAGGAAGATATGTGGCGCACCCTAACGGTAACAAAATTTCTATTTCCATGTCAATAATTTCTTATTTATAGTTTTGTAGTCTTACATTTCCAATTAATTAAGATATGGGATATCATTTTCTGTGTAGCAAAAATTTTATTTTGAGCCTATTCACCTACTTGCGCACATAAAAAGATTAACGTTGATGGACCTAGCAAAGAAAAGAAGGCAACACAGGTACGAGGTGAAGAGGAGTCTAAAGTTGAAACAAGGTGATACCGTACAATCTGTGGTCAGTAGGGCTTCACCAGCGCCAGTGTTCGATGCAGAAGACTTCGAAATGCAAGTTGAGACGTGGTTGTCTTCAGCTGATAAGGTATTTTAATGTATTTCTTATTGGTCTTTTCTTTGTAGAATAAATCAACATATTTACATTACCAAATTTATAGGAGAGAGCGTTGAAGTCCAAGATAAGCCGTGGCCAAAACGCACTTCTTCACACTTTGGGATCGAAGAGCATCGCACAGGTTGCACGAGAAATGGTACGTCTAATAGATAAACGTTAACTGCTTGTACGCACTGCGGTAATATAATATGCTTATAACTGATAATGTTAATGATATTGCAGGAGGAAGACATAGGAGAAACACCGAACCGAGATGATATGTTCATTGTTTCGCACACGAAGAAAGATGGGAACCCTGTGAATGCGGCGGCTGGAGAAACTATCGTAAGTGGTAAATACAAAATATTAGTTCTAGGTTCAAATTCTCACCCTTGGATGTTTTGTGCAGGAGAAGATAAGAGAAATTATTATAAATCAGTCGCCTGCAGAACGAGTGTGTTCACAGGGGTCAATCTATTGGTCGCATAACGATGCGTGTGCACAAGTGCTAGGACGAGAACATCCCGGTCGTGTACGCGGGGTAGGGCTAGGGCCGACTCCCGGTAAATCCACCTCTTATACCTCCGGACAAGGATCGATCTCTAGTGGGCCTACTCCCAAAGAACAAGAAATGGCTGCTGAGATGGAACGTTTGAAGACTTTGTACGAAGCACAACAGGAAGAGCTTGCAGCTGTCAAACGTATGGTAGCCTTGATTATGGCAGAGAAACAATCATCAATGGGAAACAACGAAGAAGGTGATGTTTTGGTTTACACTTAACTTTGCCATCTTCAGTCACTAATTGTCCCCTCTTACTGTTCATTGGGATTGTTATATTTTTATTTCAAATTTCACTAGAATAATTTATGGTTAAAGATGAATGCTAATAGTTAAGAGTTTGTGTTAACTATTATATGCTTAGGTTGAATATTGGAATTCTCGTCAACATGTCTTTTTAGTTATTGGGGGAAAACGTCGTCAAACAATTATATGTATCATTTTTTTCTTTTAATTAATTAATTCATTTTTTTTTATTGTGTGGTAGGTTTTAGACTACTGTCATCATCAACTTTTAATTGTTGTTTTGGGACATTCATCAAGTGGGTGAGTCATGTGTGTACTTTTGTTGCATACAGGGTGGTCAATATTGTTGGACCAAAACTTTTATGGGTTCAGAGTAGCGTTTCTGATGGGATCCTCCAAATTATGTTTTTATAGTGGTTTTTATAGTGACAATGCTGTATGGCAGTGGTGAAGCTAATGTGGGGGTGTTATAGATTGGAGTGCATTAAAAATGATACAGATATATATATATATATCTGTATTTTTTTTTTTCAAGTTAAAAATGATACAGATTGGAGTGCTTTATGGTTCATGATGAGTATATGTAATTTGTTTTCAAATATGTACTATTAAGAAACAGATATTAGGCTTACAGTGCATGGAAATGGGTAAAATCATAGTGATAAAAGATGAATTGGTATGCAAAGTTTTACACAAGAGTGAACTGCTGATGCTACTAGTTTGATTTATGCAGTTGCTTTATATTCAAATGATGAGATAGGCTTGTTTGTACAAAACTTTTAAACACCTTCTCATTACTTGTGTTTAGTTTTCACCTAATGGCATGTTAATCATCTTTTCAAGAAAAAAAAAAACATGTTAATCATAACTTCGTTAAGATGATTCTTACCTAACAATTTGATATTTGTATACCTATTGCAGCAAACACTGGAAGCAGAAATGAACAAGATGGTTGAAGCAAGCAATGCACACAGGTCGTAAATCAGATTAATTCTCCTATGGGCCGGCTTGCATGCATTGATGATTATAATTGTGTATGGAAACAACTTGTTTTAATATTTTTGGATTTTTAGTTATGTATTTATATTTGAATTCTGTAATAGGTTACGTTGTGAGTTGTTTAATTATGTTTTAAATATGTAAGCTATTTGGACTATTGTTATGTTGTGAGTTGTTTGAATTTGGAAATAGATTTGGATTTGAATTTGTATTTGTATTTGAATTTAGATTTGAATTTGGAAATAGATTTGGATTTGAATTTGAATTTGTATTTGTATTTGAATTTAGATTTGAATTTGGGATTTCGGAAATGGATTGGAAAATGTTGTATTAGGTTTTTTTTTTTTTTTTTAAAATATTAATTTTTTTAAAAAAATAATAATTCTGGACGGTTTGGGCCCAAACCGTCCAGAATTATTCGGTAAAAGCCTATATAAATCCCAGACGGTTCGGGCCCAAACCGTCTGTAAAATTACGGACGGTTTGGGCCCGAACCGTCCGTAAATAGATACGGACGGTTTCGGCCCGAACCGTCCGCAATCTTTTTCGGACGGTTTTACCCGAACCGTCCGCAAAATATTGCGGACGGTTTTATAAAAACCGTCCGAAAAATATTACGGACGGTTTTTTTAAAACCGTCCGAAATTGCGGACGGTTCGGGTAAAACCGTCCGCAATATTTTTTACCGACCAATTATCCTGGACGGTTTTAAACCGACCAGAAAAAACCGTCTGGAACTTTTTCCAGACGGTTTTTTCGGATTTACGGACGGTTTAAAACCGTCCAGAAATCCCATTTTTTTTGTAGTGATGGCCTCGTCCTTTGGGACACAATAAAAGAGTGGGTGAGTGACTATGTGAACCACTATTACCCGAACCCAAGGCTGGTAGAGTCGGATCAGGAGCTACAAGCATGGTGGACAGAAATCCGAACAGTAGGCCACGGTGACAAAAAGGACGAGCCATGGTGGCCGGTTCTAAAAACCCCAAAAAACCTGATCGAAATCATCACAACGATTGCATGGGTGACATCTGGACACCATGCAGCCGTAAACTTTGGACAATACTCATACACAGGCTATTTCCCTAACCGGCCTACCATTGCCAGAACCAATATGCCCAATGAAGAGCCTTCCGAAGAAAGTTGGGCCAATTTCTTGAGAAAGCCCGAAGGTGTGCTCTTGGAATGCTTCCCTACACAAATTCAAGCAACAAGAATGATGGCTGTTATGGACATCCTATCAAATCATTCTCCAGACGAGGAGTATCTGGGGAACACAGTAGAGTCAGCATGGGTTGAAAACCCGTATATAAAGGGGGCCTTTGAACGGTTTAAGGGGAGGTTGATGAAGCTTGAAGGGATTATTGATGAGAGGAATGCCAACAAGAATTTGTCGAACAGAAGCGGAGCTGGGATTGTGCCATATGAGCTTTTGAAGCCATTCTCACCACCTGGAGTGACTGGAAAGGGCGTTCCCTATAGCATCTCCATTTGAACTACTTTTCATGGGTAATTGACACGTACGGCTGCACATCCAATTTGTCCAAATCTTTGTAGTACCAGACGGGCCGGGCCTGGTAAGGCCCTTAATAATTGGAGCCTGGCCTACGGCCTGCCCAACAATGAATTTCAAGCAGCCAAGCTGAACGCGTCCCTAGCTATATGAAAAATAGTCAGAATGCATTCTGCAATCTGCATGAGCTTGCCTACTTTCATTTGCAGCTGTTGCACAGTATTAATTTGTTTCAAACAGAATAAACCTGTAAAGAGAGAAAAGTCAAAGACTCTTTCTTTGTGAATTTCTTAAGCACTAGCTCATTTCCTTCACCCGCAAATACTAACTTAAACATCGGAGTGATTCTATCGAAACCCTGGCATGACGCTTCGTGCTCGACTTTTCTTTCTTTGCAAGTTCTCTCTATTCATGATTTGATTCACAACCAGCAAATTCTTCAGAAAATTAATAACTATGAAGTTGAAGGTCCTTTACTGCCACATCCGGAGGAGGCGCGAAAGTCCTTTGCTGCCACATCAGCCTTTCCAGTACTTAGAGGGGACGGTCCTAAGGTCTTGGTCGTTGAAGCTCTTGTGCTCCAGCCAGATGTTGGTGTTGATGACTCTAATGATGAGGTCAGAGTCGAAGTTCAACTATTTGAGGAGGCCAGTGTTGTCGAAAGTACTGAGGCCCAAAAACTTAGGGGAGAACTTGTTTGAGAATGAGTTGAAATCCCATTTACATAAAAAGGCCTATCAAAGATTCAAAATTGTAATTGAGAATTGTATTATTAGGTGTTTTAGTAAATCTAATTACAATTTAATGCTCCGTTTGTTTTGACGTAAAATGGTTTCCGTCGTAAAATGGCTTCAGAGAAGTCATTTTTCTGAAAAATATTTTTTGCCGAAAGCATTTTTCGGTGTTTGGCGCGTACAGAAAATCACAAATATTTTTCATATTTTCATTCAATCATATTAACCTATAAAAATTAATTTTTATTCAAAACATATAAATATTAATATAAAATAATATAAAAATCATCGATAACGAGATTCGGTCACTGACCGACAAGATTCTGGCCATTTTTACCTGATTCTGACTAATATAGCCAGAATTCGAGATAAGGGCCGGAATCCGGACAGTTTCGTCGGAATCTGGAATAGCCGGATTCCGGCCATCTGGCCGGATCTGGTCAGAGAGGTCGGATCCCGGCAGGCTGGCCGGATCTGGCCAGATCCGTCCGGCCAGCCGGCCGTTCAGGCCAGATCCGGCCGAGATCTGGCCTCTCTGGCCAGAGCCGGCCGGGAACCGGCTTCTCTGGCCAGATCCGGCCAGATGGCCGGAATCTGGCTCTCTGACCAAATCCGGCTAGATGGCCGGAATCCGGCCTTTCTGGCCAGATCCGGTCAGATGGCCGGAATCCGGGCGGTCTAGCCAGATTCCGGCCAGATTGGTCGCCAGAATCTGGGCTGACCGGATTCCGGCGAAGGTGGCCGGATTCCGTCACCAGATTCCGGCGACATTAATCGGATATTGTCGGATTCCGATACCGGCAATATTTCGATAGTGGTCGGCTGCTTGAACGTGAACGTCGACTGTGTCATTTAAAATAGATCGACCGCGTCTAACGTCTTCGGAAAACGATTTACGCTTTTAAAAAGCGTAAATTATTTTTCGAAATTTACTAAGCATTTTTGGTCAAACAGAAATCATTTTCCGGTTGACTATTATTTTCGCCCCTACCAAACACCGGAAAATGCCAAAATCATTTTCCAAAATTCATTTTACGCCGAAACAAACGGAGCATAAGTTTTATTCCAGTGTTACAACCAAACCAAATAATATAAACAACTATTCAATTTCACATTCTTCTATTTATAGGAATAACTATTTATTTTTCTACGGAAATACCTATTTTGCATACCAGACATTACATAAGAGTCAAATTCTCTTTCCTTTTGAACTCTCTTGGCTTGATCCAATTCTAGTCCACACCTTTATCTTTGAATTAGTCATGGAAGATGCCCTTAAAAAACTTAAGCCCGACACTGCCATTAATGGATGTTTCCACTACCATTATTAACAAAAGTCATAGTAATATTATTTTTTATACATAATAGATCGAAGCATAATATATAAAGAGAACAAAAAAAATTATATATACTGCATGTCATTACATTTGATTTATTTTTAACTCCTCCCTAAACACGAATTCATCATTCTTCCACTATATACATATATATAAATTATATGAATTAAATATAAAGACAAGTTTAGTAATACTAAAACTACTCTTTTATAGAGTATTACAGAAGAAAACCATGGCAACCTCTAATTAACTTTGTGTAATCCTAGGTAGCCGTAGTACTGTAGACAACATTTTTTTTCTTCGTAATATTCTAAATAGACAAATTAATGCAATAAATCACATTTTTATTTCATAATTTAAAAATTGGTTAAAAATCAATAAAAACATTATAAAATAATTAAATAATAAAGACATAATTTACTAACAATAATAAGTGTTTGGAGGATGCGTGGTCCACCTTGATTGGAGCAGCAGATCTACATCCACACCGGCCAATTAAAGTGGTCCACGTAAAGGTCCGCATCATGAAGTCCTTTAACAAGATTCCAAAATACATATTATTTTGGCCAGAAATTTCTAACAAATTGTTTCCTAAGAAATTTTATATAAATCATATTTAAGATTAATGTGTGTCTTTTGGCATGTAAGAATCATTTATTATTTTAATAACATTAATATAAAAACATGTAATTTTCTTACATGTGGGTTGTAAAAATTTTTCTAAAAACCCGTATTTAAAAAATTTCTGTCCTATTATTTTTGGATTTTCTTTCGAAATTATCGGAGAGGAAACGGAAACGTACTTCCACATGCCGCACTGTGGTACCATTCATGGCCGCTGTCTTTTATGTCTGAATCATTGTTTTTAGGAGTAATGCTACACATCATCCCCTTGTCTTCCTTTTATCTACCCTAAAATTGATGTGGCTCTTAAAATCACCATTGAATCTTTGATATATCACTTTTGGATTTTGATCCAATTGTAATTTTAAGAGCCACATCAATTTGGGGAGGACAAAAGGAAGACAAATGGATGATGTGTAGTATTACTCTTGTTTTTAGTTGCTTCTACTTATTCATCACCTAGTGTTGTCGCATTCGGAGGGCGTGGAAATACCCCAAAAGGAAACAAAACGCAACTCCAATCAAGGACAAGAACGCCAAAAGCCTGTTCTCCTACGGAAAGATCGAGTTAAAGCCACTTACGGAATGAACTCGATCTCATCCTATTCACGATCGAGGTGCCAATCAGCCACCAACAGTATACAATAATATATGTCTTGTTTTTATTTAGGTTTTGATTGAATTTCAATTTTTAAGTGTTCTTTGAGAAGGAGATCGATCGAGAGAAATTAAAAATAAAATTCAATCTAAACATGCTGTTAAATTTCAATTTCCATACAGTATCTAAGCCAAATTCCTTGTTAGCTAAGCTCGGCTACCGAAGCCGTTCAAGCTATCACTTATCTGTGACCATTTTGTGGACGGGTTCGCCTGGCCGAAGGAAAGTTTATAATGTTTGAATAGTATGTAGCTAGCAGCCTAGCACTAATGAGAGTGAATTGGCATGGGTGGCGGCGCGCGCACATTGGCGGTCTATCTATATTTTTCAATGGGGAATGAGGTGACAATGAGAAGATTAATATTAATGCCTTTAGATCGAAGCAATTGACACTATATATTGACTTCGAAGCAATTGCTTGTGGAACTACAAGATAGGCTTCCCAAATTTTTTAAAATCAAAATTTTATTTACCCACGATCACTTTCTTTTAAAAAAAATTTCACCCCCATATTTAAAATCCTAGTTCCGCCAGTGGTGGAAACATTGACTCAGATATATATGATTTTCCTAACTTCAAGGAGTTGGCTCAAATGGTAAGAGTTTTGGTCTTTATAGTAATCTCATGAGGTCTAAGGTTCGAATTCCCTTGAGTGCAAACAATTTTTTGAGGTCAGTCTGTCGACAAAGTTGGAGTATTATCCGATCTATATGGATGAGGCGCTTTACATGGATCCGAGTTTTATGTGACAGGGATGGATAGACGAAGTAGCCCTACCTTACAGGGTTCCTCGTCAAAAAATAATTCCTCTCATTTGACTTAAAAATTAATAGAGCTACCGTACACGTGTTAACAAAATAATGGGAATAGTGTGCTGTGAGATTTTCGTCTATATCTCTTTATGTATTTGTACGTTAGCAAAGGGTCAAATAGACTTTAAGACAATGAGATGGGGAATGAATCGCTCTACGCTAGCTCACCACATTCGCACTAACTTGAGGTTGATAAAATTTGGTTGGACAATTATATATCGCTTAAATTCTCCATTATCTTTCACGGGCAAACGAATTATTTATTTATACGGCACGTAGCGTGCAAACGACTTAGCAATGCAAGACCATATTTCTCCGCGTCCTATTCTACAAAGATACGTGCTAAATAATTAACCAGCATAACTATTATTATATAAACCCTAATAAGGTAGAGCTGCTCGATCGATCTAAGCGCAACTCAAATATCTCCCAAAAAGTTCGTGCACCCAAAAACATGTTGAAACCACAGATAACTCAACTGCCGCACCCCGCCAAAACCCACTTCCTATTGCACAAGCCACTCGTCCATGGCAATGGCAATGGCAATGCTTCATTTCCAATCTCAAGGCAATCATTCCAGAAAAAGAAGAAAAATGTTCGAGTCGGCTTCATGCCCAGCCGCAACATAAAAGATGTGGCAAGCAGTACCGAGGAGGCCACTTCTGTTAAAGCCACTGTAACTGTGAAAGTTACTGTTGGTGGCTTTCTCTCAAACCTTGGGATAGACCGAGGGCTCGATGATATAAAAGACTTGATTGGTAAAACACTCCACCTGGAGCTTGTTAGCGCCGAGCTTGATCTTAGTAAGTACCGGTTCAAGATCAACAATTTAATTAGCTATTATATATATATAGAACGTAAACTGTATGTATCTAATATATTTGTGTATTTTGAAGGGACGGGAGTAGAGAAGGAGACAATTAAAGGGTACGCACAATGGGCGAGCAAAGAGGAGGAGGAAGTGAAATACGAGTCAAGTTTTGAAGTTCCAGCAGATTTCGGGGAGATTGGGGCGGTTTTAGTGGAGAATGAGCACCACAAGGAGAAGTTCCTTAAGGACATTATCCTCACTGGCTTCCCTAATGGCCCCGTTCACATAAACTGTAGTTCATGGGTTCATTCAAAGTTTGACAATCCCCATAAGAGGGTCTTCTTTACAAGCAAGGTCAGCCTCCTTGAACCATTTGCCTGTTTAATTAATTTATTGTGAAAATTAATTAAGCGCAAGCATAATTAATTTGGTTTCCTGACATATTTAATTTGCCTGTTCAACAAATATGCATGCATGCATATGTAAGTACATATCAGTACATGCACATGCTTGCGCACATGCATGGATATAGACAATTCCTGTTTGGTTGTTTGTTAATGAAAATTGATTCGTCAAAAAAAGAAAAAGGTGGGTGAGAATGAGTCCAACAATGAATTGCTATCTGTGATGTGAGGATATAATTGAGTTTCAATTGTAACAACTTTTTTCCTTTTAGTGTATTTAATTTGAGACTGAACTCATCAGATCTGATCGAGTGCACTAAAGTCTCTAGAAAACTATTATATATCTCTATATGTTGCCTTTCAAAAATTTAATTAAGGGAAAATTTTACTTAATCCTTTTCACTTTTATCACATTTACAATTACCTTATAAATTTAAAAAATTCTCAATTTAGTGTATTCATTTTTCTATTTTAGTTCCAATTTCATTAATCTGTTAAGATTTTACGTTAAATCTAGTCAAAAAAAATTAAAATACCCCTCATTTTTCTTAGGAAATAAAAAATAAAAAATAAATTGCAAGGGTTTAGGTGTTGGTTAAGATTTAACAGAATTTACAAAAATACATACCCATGCCTGAATCTTTAAATTTTTTTATATATGTTCTTTTTTTTAAAAAAAAAAATGGATATTTTGATAATTTTAACAAAATTTAATAGAAAATCCTAATAGAGGGGTGAAATCGAAAAAAAAATTGAAAGTTTTGAAGTTTATGGGTGTAATTGTAAAAGCAACGACAATTTAGAGGTTAAAGTGAAGTTTTTTCGAAATTTAACTTATTACATACAGTCTTCAAATAATCTAAATTTTTATAGATATAAAATTTGTGAAGTGCAGTACTCAAGTATTATTTATTAAGAAGTAAGAACTGTATATAATATTATTTTGGTTCCAAAATCACTTTCTATATAAATTCAGAATGTCTTTCTATTCAAAATATATATATATATATATATATATATATATATATATATATATAAATTCAGAATGTCTTCCGTATAGTTATCATTTGGAAACAAAATATGAAAAAGAGTACGTAGAAGCTAAAAATTAATTAAGCACAGCTTCTATATATACTTGCAATTAAGTTCTATGTTGATTGTGACCATTATACTCTCTGTAATGATCGAGTTTCCTATTTTATTTTAAGCCTTTTATGGGAAACAAAATTAATAAAATCACATGCATATATGTATGTCATAATTTCACATGCAACAATTAATATTGGAAATTTGAAAGCTAAGTTTATTAATGTTGTCTCTTCTAAGAAGAGTACTTTAATATCAATTTTCTTCCTTACTGGATTAATTGTGACACTTATGTGAGCATCTCTGTTCTGTGTGGTGGACTGGTGGAGCAGTCATACCTTCCACCCCACACACCAAGTGGGCTGAGGAGACTAAGAGAAGAAGAGCTTGTGATTTTGCGGGGCAATGGGCAAGGAGAACGCAAGAGCTTTGAGAGGGTCTACGACTATGATGTGTACAATGATCTTGGAGATCTTGATAGTAGTGCTGATCTTAAACGACCCGTGCTCGGCGGCAAAGACCACTCCTATCCTAGACGTTGCCGGACTGGACGCCCACGAACTGAAACAGGTGCCATATTATAGCATGAATTGCACTTTTTCTTTTTCTTTTTTTATTAATAAGTCGTGATTTAACATATTTGATATTTCTTTTTTAAAAAACCACACATACAAAAACATGAAGTGGCCGGCCGGAAGTCCATTGCAGTTGTGACTTGTGAGTCCGTGACAACCGATAGATAAGGGATTGTATTTGTGTGGTTCTAAAGATCGATAATTAAGGCATGGATCTTATGGTAGTTTATCACCTTTTAATATGTTGGTAAAGACCTGATAGTGATGAGGTGACAACTGACAAGGAAGCGAAGCCATAAGAGCTAGCTAGGTTGCTGTCAGTGGGTCTTTAATTAGCATTTGTTTGTACGTTTCCCAACGTGTTTTGAGAAGCTAGCATTAACAACTTTAAAATCAAAAATATTCGTGAAATTCTTAAAATTAATTTTACATTTATATATATTACATTAAAAAAAAGTAATTAAAAAAAAATTATAATTTAGCACTCCAAACTATCGGCGCTTAAACTTTGACTTCCAAACTAACAAAAAAAGTTTTTAAAAGGCCCACTTTGATAACAATGCTTATAATAACCATCTCATGTGTCATTTTTTAATTAAAAAAAAATAAAAAACTAAAACTTTATTCTTTATTTTTTATTTTTGCCAAACGAAAAAAGAAAAAAGAAAAAAGAACAATTATGTTTGTGGTGTCTGCCGCACCATACCCCCTTGGGGAGCCACTGCCAAACACTAATTTTATATATATATTTTGGACAGATTTTGGCCATTCACTTTCATAGTTCTTTATTGTAGGCTGTTGGATTGATAAGGTTATAAATCAATAGTTAATTATTGGTTAGTAAATCCAAAAAAAAGTGATGCCCCATGTTTATGATATAATTTTTTCATAATCTGGTGTATATATCAAATATAATATGTAGTTTTTTTTTTCCCTACCATTTTAGATATATAAAAGAATAACTCTTTTAGTCTATTCATAAAAATATTGATTAAATTGAATGAAAACGTAATTTGGATCGATCACAAATTTTGAATAAAGATTTTATTAAAATTGGTCGATGGATTTAGTATGCAATATTTATTAAATAAAATTTGCTTTAGAGGGTGATTTGTTGACTCGCTGATATGACAAAATTCTGTTAATAATTTTTTTTTTTTTTTTAAAAAAAAAACTTACAAAACGAGTGATTTTTTAAAATGATTAAATCTAATATTTTTTTTTAAATGAGTTCATATTTTTATTTTTAGAAAAGATAAAGATAATAAAAAAAAAAGTAAAATAAAATTTTAATCATTAAAAAAATAGTTTTTTTATTAAGTTTTTTAGTTTTTTTTTTTTATTATTATTATTTTTTTTCATTGAAAAATGACATGGCAAGGGTATTATATGCATTTTTTTTTTTGTCAATTCGGGCTTTGTTGAAACTTGTTGATAGTTTAGGGAGTCAGAATTCAAGCGTTTGTAGTTAGGAGGCTATCTGTAGAATGGCCGGTAGTTTAGAGTGCTATATTGTAATTTTCTCTAATTAAAAAGTTGTAGCTAGATGATGGTATATAAATGATTTTCCTGATCAATGATCAACAATCGGTTGATTTGTACGTACAGATCCATTGTCGGAGAAAAGGAGCAGTGGAACCGCGTATGTTCCCCGGGATGAAAGCTTCTCGGAAGAAAAGAGGCTAACGTTCTCAGCGAAGACGATATCCTCAGTGTTGCCTGCACTAGTACCGTCCTTACAGACGGCAATCTTTGACTCCGAGTTTGGATTCCCCAACTTCACCGCCATAGATTCTCTTTTCAACGAGGGGGTTAACCTGCCTCCCATTGAAAACCAAGAAAAAGGCTTCCTCTCCACCCTCCTGCCCAGGTTCTTCAAGGCTATCGCTGATTCTGGAGAAGATGTGTTGCGGTTTGAGACCACAGACACAATGGATAGTAAGAAAACAACGCATTATTCAACTAATTTACCCTTAATTAATCACCTCGATCTTTCTCTTCGATCTCTAAACGGTAGTTTTTGCACCATGCAGGAGACAAATTCTTTTGGTTTAGAGATGAGGAATTTGCTAGGCAAACTCTGGCCGGTGTCAACCCCTACAGCATACAGTTGGTCACGGTACCTAATGATTTTTAGACACAGTGTCGTTAGGAGTATTACAATTGTCACTACAAAATTCTTTACAGACTAACGGCGTTAATGGATTAAGACAAAAATTTCAGATTAATTTCACACCGATTGATATACATATCGTGTTTTAATTAAGTGGTTTACCATATCGGTCAATTAAAAAAAAGAAAGAAAAGAATGACACTTCTAGCATTTTTCAAATTAATATGCACTTTCTCCCTAATAAATATTTGTATGAATTAAATCATATGCAGGAATGGCCATTGAAGAGTAAACTCGACCCAAAGATCTATGGCCCGCCAGAATCAGCAATCTCTACAGAAATGATTGAACGAGAGATCAAAGGCTTGGCGACTGTCGAGGAGGTAACAATATTGATCATGTAACTTAATTATAAGGACAAATTTCACTTAATTGTCCTAAAGTTCTATTACATTTATAATTATCTCCCTCAATTTTAAAAACTCTAAATTTAGTATATTAATCTTTCAATATATATATATATATATATATATTTCAATTTCACCAATCCATTAGGATTAATTTATTGTTAAATCTTGTCAAAATTTTCAAAATACTCTCATTTACTTTTAGGGAAAATAAAAAAAAAAATCGCAAGGATTTAGCCGTTGATTAGGATTTAACAGAATTTGCAAATATATATATATATATATATATTAAAAAACAAGGGTTTTTTGAAATTTTTGATAAAATTTAATGGAAAATCCTAAAGGATGGATAGAATTGAATAAAATTGAAAGATGAATACACTAAATTAAGAGTTTTTGAATTTTAAGAGAGGTAATTACAGAAACGGTGATAATTCAAGAGGTTTAAGTAAAGTTTTTCCTAATTATAAAATCTTATTGACCGTGCATAATCATTTCTCTCTGACACATATATTTCTTGTAATTTGTATACATGAATTCAGGCCATAAATCAAAAGAAGTTGTTCATACTAGATTACCATGATCTATTTTTGCCATATGTGAGCAAAGTAAGACAAACTAAAGGGACAACTCTGTATGGATCACGGACGCTGTTCTTCCTAACCCCAGACGGCACGCTAAGGCCGTTGGCCATTGAGCTGACGCGCCCACCCATGGATGGAAAGCCACAGTGGAAACAAGTTTTCATGCCCTGTTGGAATGCTACAGGTGTTTGGCTTTGGAGGCTTGCAAAAGCTCATGTCCTTGCCCACGACTCCGGGCATCACCAACTTATTAATCACTGGTATGTTCTGCTTTAAAATTTTTTCTACCATTTGCTCATGACTCTCACTGTAAGTCTATAACACCTGGTTACACATTGAGAAGATGATCAATTAGCAGAGTGAGTACGCCTATATGTCTAATACATTGGGAAGATGATCAGTATATATCCTACATAGAGTGGGTATGTAGATTATAAATTAAAGAAGCTCATGTTCGTGTGGTAAGTCTCGATCACATTGTAGATAGCGCAGATATAACTAGCGTTTTTTTTTTTCGTAAGTTATCCTAAAGAGATCCCACTTCCTCATGAATTTATCTTGAATCGGGATCTCTTCGGATAACTCGTCCAATCCAAGGATAGGATGCAAAGCGAAGAACCTTACCAGGGCTTGACATGCCGCGAATCCTCTTGAAAGAGAGGGGTTTTTCACAAAAAAGATTATCTTTATCCCCCCTTAGAAGGAAGGGTTTTTCTTTGATGACAAGTTTTCTATATTTTTTGATAGTTAGAATTGACTGTACGTACCTATCAAAAAATCTAATATATAATCTTCTATTAACAATATGTTTGAGTGGGCGTTTAGAGAAAATCTATTAATTAACACGGGGAGTTTTCATTTGGTTTGCAGGCTAAGAACTCATGCTGCTGTAGAACCTTATGTAATTGCGACAAATAGGCAGCTCAGTGTAATCCACCCAATCTATAGACTATTGCGCCCTCATTTCCGGTACACTATGGACATTAATGCTCTCGCCCGACTTATACTTATTAACGGAGGGGGGATCATCGAGTCCTCTTTCTCACCTGGTGAGTACTCCATGGAGCTTAGCTCCGTCGTCTATGACCAGCAGTGGCAGTTCAACCTCCAGGCATTACCAGCTGACTTAATTAACAGGTTATTTCATAACTAACCTACCTTCTACAACCAAGCAAAACAATCTTAATTATGCTATTGTAACTAGGAATTGGAATTCTACAATTAATTAACTTTCCCAATGTGTTCACCAAGTACTTGGTTGATTGTGCCAGGGGAATGGCTGTTGAGGATCCAACTGCTCCACATGGCCTAAAGCTCACAATTGAGGACTACCCCTTTGCCAATGATGGCCTCGTCCTTTGGGACACAATAAAAGAGTGGGTGAGTGACTATGTGAGCCACTATTACCCGAACCAAAGGCTGATAGAGTCGGATCAGGAGCTACAAGCATGGTGGACAGAAATCCGAACAGTAGGCCACGGTGACAAAAAGGACGAGCCATGGTGGCCGATTCTAAAAACCCCAAAAGACCTGATTGAAATCATCACAACGATTGCATGGGTGACATCTGGACACCATGCGGCCGTAAACTTTGGACAATACTCATACACAGGCTATTTCCCTAACCGGCCTACCATTGCCAGAACCAATATGCCCACTGAAGAGCCTTCCGAAGAAAGTTGGGACAATTTCTTGAGAAATCCCGAAGGCGTGCTCTTGGAATGCTTCCCTTCACAAATTCAAGCAACAAGAATGATGGCTGTTATGGACATCCTATCAAATCATTCTCCAGACGAGGAGTATTTGGGGGACACAGTAGAGTCAGCATGGGTTGAAAACCCGTATATAAAGGGGGCCTTTGAACGGTTTAAGGGGAGGTTGATGAAGCTTGAAGGGATTATTGATGAGAGGAATGCCAACAAGAATTTGTTGAACAGAAGCGGAGCTGGGATTGTGCCATATGAGCTTTTGAAGCCATTCTCGCCACCTGGAGTGACTGGAAAGGGCGTTCCCTATAGCATCTCCATTTGAACTACTTTTCATGGGTAATTGACACGTACGGCTGCACATCCAATTTGTCCAAATCTTTGTAGTACTAGACGGGCCGGGCCTGGTAAGGCCCTTAATAATTGGAGCCTAGCCTACAGCCTGCCCAACAATGAATTTCAAGCAGCCAAGCTGAACGCGTCCCTAGCTATATGAAAAATAGTCAGAATGCATTCTGCAATCTGCACGAGCTTGCCTACTTTCATTTGCAGCTGTTGCACAGTATTAATTTGTTTCAAACAGAATGAACCTGTAAAGAGAGAAAAGTCAAAGACTCTTTCTTTGTGAATTTCTTAAGCACTAGCTCATTTCCTTCGCCGGCAAATACTAACTTAAACATCGGAGTGATTCTATCGAAACCCCGACATGACGCTTCCTGCTCGACTTTTCTTTCTTTGCAAGTTCTCTCTATTCATGATTTGATTCACAACCAGCTAATTCTTCAGAAAATTAATAACTATGAAGTTGAAGTTTTTCTTTTTTCTTTTTTCTTTTTTCTTTTTTCTTTTTTTTTTTTTTTCTTAAAAAAAATCCATCTAAAAAACAAGTTAAATTCATTTCTTAAGAATCCCTTTGGTTGCTGATAAAAAGTCAGATACAAAAGATGGAATTTTTATTCCTTTAATCTACAATTTTGAAGAGATACACATTAGCAGGAGACTAAAAAAATCTGGCTAAGCCAGGCCCAATTGACAGATTGAGGCCTGTCAAGGCCCAATTGACAGGTTGAGGTATGTCATCACGAAACATGGGTATTGGTGTATGAGAATGAGAAATGAGAAATATGTTTTGAGGTGCATACTTTTTTACGTGACAATAAAAATTACAGTTAGATTCAAAATTCAACGAATATTTATTCGAAATCACGCCAAAGAATGTACTTGAAAATGCATGTAGCATTTTTCTTGGCATATTGAGTACGCAATTGTCTCCGGTTGAAATTTTGTTTTATCGTATCTAATGGTGTATATGATATCACGTTATTTAAATTTTTTTAAATAGCATGCTAACATATTCACCACACAGGAACATATGCATCATTAGACTTGTAAAATTGAATCGATCCAAACCATAAAATAAACGGTCTCAATTCGGTTTGAAATCGAGAGAATCTTTTTCCTTTTCATTCAATGAAAAGAAGACTTCATGAATGGAAATGGTAGGAGGAGTAATACTTCAATTTGCACACGTATTCTTCTGGCCAATGGTCCACTAGGGGACCATTGCCTTCTGCCATTGTCTGTGGCTAATGCATCAGCCCAAAGGCCCCTCCATCCCCTGCTCATCACGCATGCTTGTTCATATTATTATTCTTAATGTTAGGCATTATTGTTCTTAATATTGCTACATTCCAATACGTCGCTCTGAACTATTATCAGGGGTGAACCCAACATGTCTCACATGATTAAATAAATAAACAAGGAGAAATCATTTATGAATATTGTCTGTTGACTGTTCAAAAAGGAATTTTTTTTGGGATAAATCAAACGGTTTGGTTTTAAGCGTCAAAATGTTTGATTTGAAAATGCAATTTTTTAAAAACGCAATGAATCGTTTAGCCTTTGAAAATGCATCTCTTTTTATTACGATTTGAAAATATAAATTTTTCTACGTTTTCATACAATAATTTTTAAAATGTTAAATTTAATTATAAACTAAGGGAAAGGTCATAAAATACTTCAACTCCTATTCTTTAAAGCTCTAATTAAAGACTTGAAGAAAGAATAATACCATAAACGTAACACTTACGAAACTCAGCCAAAGCAAGTATTTCTTACAGTGATTGCTAATTAACGTACGGGGGGTTTCACGCACAGAAACGTGAACCTACCCGGCCAGTTGAAAGTTGAAACCTTTTACGCACGTGCAGAATTAATTAAGGTGGACCACCTCTTCCTTTTTGTTTCTGTTCATGGCCGGGTTTGTCACAAAATATGGACCACTTTGAATATATAGGCTTAATAATATACAACAAGTCTAGTCTTTCCATGCAGGAATCTTTATCTTATCTTCTCTGGTTGTGTTGGACCAATAGCGGGCTCTCTCTCTCTCTCTATCGACCAATAACACGTACGCAGTGTTATAATATGTATGTAAAATAGGCCGAAATAGGGCTGGGCATTGGCTGCCCATGTGATCCTTTACATATTAAAATGTGGATAATGCTTAAAACATTATTTTAAAATATATATATATATATATATATATATATATATATATATATATATATATATATATATATATATATATATATTAAATTATCAGTTGTGTCAATAAATGATATTTTGTCATTAGGGAGGGCATTGACACAATTGGTAATTCGAAGAGGACATTGATAATTGAATAGTAGTTTAAGGGAGATATGTATAATTTTTCCAATATTATTAATTTGTCCATTGTTCAACCCGTTCACAAAGTTCGAGCAAAGAAAATGTGTTCCGCATAGTTTCAAGAAAAATGTAGAGAGAGTATTTTATGATTAAGGTTAGATTTTATAAATTTAATAACGCACATGCTTTTATTATTTAAATAACTTGATATCATCTATTAAATACACCGAAACAAAATTATTTAGATATATGACTTTTTGTAACTTCAAGACATAAATTTTGATCACCTTATTCATGTAGCAAGATAGTCCCATAACTAGCTTTAGGATTTTTTTAAAAAATAAAATAAAAATTGCTACAATAAACAAAAATGGATATATATATATATATATATATATATATATATATATATATATATATATATATATATATATATATACACATATATATAACTTCTATATCACTGGAATGATATGGTAGTAAAAATCAGCCACTAATTTTTGTATTTTTTTTACAAGCACTTGTTGATTTAAATATTTATTTTTACTGCTATGTTTTTAAGTTGTATGAAATTGTATAACAGCTTATTAAGTAATATTTTTTAAAAAAAAAATTGAAAAACTAAATTTAATATCATTTTTCTTTTTCTCAGCTTATATTTGTTGTTAGATTAAATTTTTTAGCCATTTAAGCTAACGATATATCGTCGAATAATTACGAAAATTTTGGGAGATTTTGGTCCACTTACACAAATTAAACTGGCCAGTGGCCACAGCTTGAAGATATATATTACCAAAAGACTGAAAAAGGGAATTAGATGGGATTCCACTTATCATGATCGATCTACGTACATCAAGGTGGTCCCAGAACGATCTACGTGGCATGCTCAAATCATACGACAAGATTCAAATAAATGAGGTGAATTAAATGACAAAAAGTGTTGCCATTGGAACTTTGGAAGTTGGAAACATACCAAGTGATGTGGTACCATTCGTCTAATCATCCTTGACTTTATAATTTTTAATTAGTTTGTTGATCCAATGTGGATGCCCCTACCTCACATCTTTATCATGGACCCACCTTGATTGTCTCTTTCCGGAGAGAGAGCCAAATGATAGAAACAACCACTCTCCCCCGTTTGGTAAACATTGCGGGAGATTTTTATTTTATTTTATTTATTTAATTTTAATAATAATAATAATAAATTATTGATGTGATATATTGCGTAAGATAGAATTAAATAATTAAGGTAATTGACAGCGGACCATTTTATTATTTTTCAATTATCTTTCTTAATCATAATTAATCTTGTTTGCTAATTTAATAAAGGAAGGTCCAGTGCCGCTTCAAACGCACTGTTTTTTTTTTTTTTTGCTTCGAGGTTTCTATTCCTTTTCCTCTATAAATTAAACAAGATATTATAATCCTTAGGCATGATCAGCATGTTCAGTATTTTATTATTTTTTTTTTAAAGAAAAAAAAAATTCAATCCTTTTACTTCTCGGAGAAGATATTTTTTAATGTTTACTTTGCATTATTAGTGGATTTCAAGATTGATGAGTGTGATTTTTCTGTATCCTACTCCCATAGGCCATAGGACGGTCAGCTTGTTTTTCTTAAATTTCTATTATTTATATTTTAGTTTTACCTCAACTAATTAAGATTAAAATATGTGTTTTTTGGTAAGATATTAATTAAATAACTAAATATATTACATTTTATAAATTTAAATTTTTAGAATAAATAATAATTTAATATTATATATATATAAAATGCTATGAATTCAAATATAATCTTCGCTATTCATTATCCATCCCAATCAAATATCTATTAAGTATTGGGCCTCCCTTGGTATATACATAATACAAGCACCTAATTGATCACCATTAAAGCATCTTCAACAGAGTTGCTATTTTAACCAAAATAGTCAAATTGTTTTGGGCCTTTTTTTTTTTTTTTTTCCTCTCTCTCCAGCAGATTAGCCTCTTTAGCTTTTTTTCCTTAACAGTGAATAGTGAATAGACAATGTTACCTATTCACTATTCATCAGCTAAAACTTTGTTTATTAATATTTTCTCTCTCCATCTCTCCCTCTTTGTCCCTCTCTCCGTCCACACCGCTATCACCCCTTCCGTCGAGTCTCCGACGGCACGTGTAGCCGACTCCACCGTCTCCGTCTCTAGGAACTCCACAATCTCCGACTTCCGCACCGTCAGATCACCCACCGGCCACATGGTACATAAACACCGATACCATTCTCAATCTCTCGTTTGTCTGCCGAGAAACACCAAGGAAAAGCAAAGAAAATTTTGAATCTGGCTTCTCCACTGTCATCTCGCCCACCACATGGTACAGAAACACCAATACCATTCTCAATCCCTCGTTTGTCTATCGAGAAACACCAAGGAGAAGCAAAGAAAAGTTGAATTTAGGACAAATTACCTCAACACACCGCACCACAGACAATTAACCACACCAGCCACCATCGACCGCACCAACCACCATCCGGGTGGGCAAGGCTAGTTTGGTTCTGGGTCTTGGGTGTGGGTGGGTAAGGCTGGTTTCAGTGGTTTGGTTGTGGGTTTGATGGGGTTGGCCGGTTAGGAATGAGGACGGAAGAGAGAGAAAGAAAATAAAACAATAAAAAAAATATTAAAAAATATTATTTAAAGAAAATGAAGAGTAGAATAGAGATTAATGTTGGAGTGTTTTTAAGAAAATTGATAGTTAAAATAGAGATTTGTACTTTTTGAGTAGTTACTTTAACTATAATTGCTAGAGATGCTATTACAAGCTATTTTTTCTAAGGCCTATAACATCAAAGCCGACCTATGTTAATTGGGAGCTCATTGAGACCAACATTTAATATGTTCAATCAAGTTGAGGATGTAATTAGAGGAAAAAAAAAAACGATAAAATCCCCCTAATTTTCCTAGATAGTTAAAAAATATTGATAAGTCCTTCAAAGATTTGAATATATCCTTAATTCCCTTAAAATCTAAAAAAAATATTTAAAGTAAATATCATGAGTTCGAACTCTAAATTTATAATTTACCTTAATTTTAATTGAAATAATCTATAATTTTTTTAGTCTCACAAAAAAGACTTATAGCATACAACCACGAGACTAGCTACAATGCAAAAGTCAAAGAATACACCTAAAGGGAAGCAAGATTGGAAATGGGCTGCAACTCATCAAATCTAACTCGGTCATTAGGGGTTTGGCGGTGGCCGCTAATGAAGAGAGATGAGACGAAAATCGGTGCGACAATGAGGGTATTTACCTCAAAATAATGTTAGGAGTATGTCTTTTTGTTTTTCTAATCTCTTCTTAGGTTTTCACTAGGTAAGAGTTGGCAAATTTTTTTTTTTTTTTACAAGAGCCAATGACATGGGCTTATTTTGAACCGTTAAGATACAATGAATTGCAGCTGCAATACCTTAAGTATTATACAAAATCTCAATCTTCGATATATCGAGTTATTTATTTATTATTATAAAAATAAAAATTGGTAGAGTTAGTTGGTGCTTGTACATAGCTTGGTTACCAAAGCCGCATAATTAAGCTGATTAAATCGTACCAAAAGTATATATGGTGCCCTGGTTTTAATTAAGACCATGCTGACAATAACTATGTTGTACGTTCATATTTGTTTATTTTTTTGTTAGGGTGCCTATCCAGTATCTTGGTGGTGGCGCTACATACAAAGCCAACAATGATATGAAATAATATTATTATGGATCTATCATTTTGAATCTCGCAAAATATTGGGTACGATATATATATATATAGGACACCAACACCAACACACTCTCCTAGGGATAAACCAGATAGGGTTGTTGGCATGTTGCTGACTTGCTGTAATCCCCAAAGAAACGCCAATCTTACATCTTCATCTCTTTCAGCACAAACCACCAGAAGATAGGAGAAAAAAGTATTGGGTGGCTGGAGTTAAATTAAGAAGGGCTTCCATTGGTCGTCCATGTCCATTTTGTCCATTTTGTCCACGGGGTCATTTGGTCTGTGAGACTGTGATGGAGAGGATGGCACATCGTGAGGAATCATATTCCATCGACTTTTCAATGCGAAAGGACAGCAACGAAAAACATAACCATATAACAAAGAGTTATGAGATGATTTGACTATTGAATAAGGAATAACTTAACTTATAATCATTTAACTTTTATTCATTTTAAAAGGTGCGTAAATTTTAAAATGTCTTAATTTAAGGTATTTATTATTTTAGAAAGTTTCAATCTCAGTTCTTATTTTTTCCAGGAAGATTATTATTCGTCTCTAAGGCTGGTCTTTTACTCGTCTCTCTCGAGAAAACCCTAGCTGTTAGGGGGGCTCTCGTTTTGCTAGTTTTAAAGGGGGGGGTTGCCTTGCCCCTGACCCTCTGTTTGTTTTAGTCCTTGTTTTTCGTATTCGTCCAGCCTTGGGTTGCTATCTGTTCTTCTCTCTCAATGTTGTTCTATGACACAAATAGGTGAAGGTCTTATTCTCTAATCCTTTTGCAGATTGGGAGTTTGAGGTATTCAATCTATTGTTGGGTTGTATGGGTAAGGCGCCAATGACCACCCAATGGAAGAAAACATGGGCTTGTTTGTTAAGCTCATGTGCATTACAGAATAGTGCTGGTCACCGGCCATTCACATTTTTTTTTTTTTTTTTTACATTTTTCAATAACAATCAACATCAAAATATTATCACTTTTTTTACTTTTTATATCACATCAATAATTTTTTATTATTATTCAAATAAAAAAAATTCACTACAATACAAAACTTTTTCACTTTTTTATACAAATTCTTTTTATTTTATATCACATCATCACTTTTTACTAATTCCAAAATTAACAACCCACTACTCTGTTCTGTTCTGTTCTTTGCCAAGCAAGCCCTATATCTCTTGATATTTTTGGCTTGGTTTTCAGGCCGCATCTTTGAAAGCAGATCTGTACTTTCCTGCCAGTCTCTGCATGACACGCGCTTCTCCATGGCGTTCGTTGTCATCCTCTGCCTCTGTCGCCAACATGCGCACTCTCCCCGATCGTTCTCGCATCGGAGCGTGGTGTGCATGTGCTAGTAAGTGCTACTCATTCGCTAGCGCGTGATGGCCCCACCATCTCTTCCAGCTTGCAGTTGGCAGTTCCCGGAGGTTTCAATGGTTTCTTTGATGGTGAGAGATCTTCTGGTGAGGGTGTGTGGTCTTTTCAGCTTGTTAGTGTTGTTTTTGTTTTTGTTCTGTTATTACCCTTTGCAGCTTTTACGGGTAGACTTTAGATATAAACTGGATTGTAATGGTTATTTTTAGATCAGAATCTACACTCTCTTATCTACTCTTAGGGGTGTGCAAAACCCACCCGCACCCGCAAACCGGCCCCGCCCCGCCCCGCACCAACCCGCCCCGTCAATAACGGATATAAGACATTTCTAAAAAAGTGCGGATCCTAAATATGCCAATCCGTGATTTATGGGGCGGGTTGCGGTATGAAATTTTTTCTCACCCGCACACCCGCCCCGCCTCGCAATCCCTTTATACTCGTACCATCAAATTTTCTCCAAAAAAATTATAAGAATCATGACTAGGGGTGTGCCTTTGATTTCATCAAATTTTCTCCAAAAAAATTATAAAACTCACGAATTGCCCAGATTGTGTACCTTTGATTTCATTCAATTCTGCACTATTCATTTCATCTCTATTCTTATTCCATTTTTATATACACTTTCATTTCTACATTCTCACATACACATATTCATTTAATCTACAATCACATAAAAGAATAAAAAAATTATTTATAGTTAGGTTTGTTGGTAATTCTAGTTCTTTCTTCTTGTTATTGTTTGCTGGTGAGGTTGATTCAATTGGGATTTTAAAATTTTGAATTGGGTTAACAAGATTGTGAATTATTTTTCTGGTTTTAGGCCCATTAAAAAAAAAAAAAAAAAACCCGAACCCGCATGAACCCGTCCCGATCCGCACTACCCAAGGCCTAGCGGGTTGACCATTCACTATGCGGGTTGCGGATCTTGATTTTCAAACCCGTTCATTGCGGGGCGGGTTGTGGGAAACATGCAAATCTGGCCCAATCCGGCCCGCGCCCACCCCTATCTACTCTAGTGAAACTCGTGAAAAGAAAGGCTTTACTATTGTCCATTTACTAGGCAGTTGCTCCCAAGTCAGAATTGAGTCTCTGACTTTGTTTTTAGGGAGTTTTTGTACCCCTAATCTTTGTCATTGGCCCTTGGGTCTCAAATTATAATGAATGGTTTATTTGTTAAAAAATAAATAAATCTCAGTCATCTGTTAGAATTTTTCGTTAAATTTTGTCAAAATTTCTAAAATATGTACCCATCATTTTTTTTAGGAAAAAAGAAAAGAAAAGAAAAAATGCAACATAGAATCATTACACTCACTGTATGTCTTGTAACCTTGTAATGATGAAAACTAGCCAGAAATCAAACTAGTAATAAAATCACCATTCTCTCCATGATAATGACCTTCATGCTGCAGCTAGCTAGATCGAGCTATTTGTTAGCGATCGATCGATGCAGGTGGAAGAGGAAATGAATAGTTAGCTTATCTTTTTCGGTAATAAGGAAAGACATTATATAAACCAGGAAATTGAGCTGGTTAATTAAGAAATTAACGAGTTTTTGTACGAACAACATGGGAAAAATTTGAAGGAACGACCTTAATTACTTCTGTCTTCCTTAACTAGCTAGCACGTCCGAACATGCTAGCTAAGAGAGAGCATTATAAATTGGTTAGTAATTTGAGGAGGATAAAATTAATTTTTTTCCCTTTTTTTTTTTTTGTTTAATAAGAGCAGGTGAAAAAAACGAGTAAAATATTGCGTAAGATAGAATTAAATAATTAAGGTAATTGACAGCGGACAATTTTATTATTTTTCAATTATCTTTTTTAATCATAATTAATCTTGTTTGCTAATTTAATAAAGGAAGGTCCAATGCCGCTTCAAACGTACTGTTTTTTTTTGCTTCGAGGTTTCTATTCCTTTTCCTCTATAAATTAAACAAGATATTATAATCCTTAGGCATGATCAGCATGTTCAGTATTTTATTATTTTTTTTTAAAGAAAAAAAAATATTCAATCTTTTTACTTCTCGGAGAAGATATTTTTTATTGTTTACTTTGCATTACTAGTGGATTTCAAGATTGATGAGTGTGATTTCTCTGTATCCTACTCCCATAGGACGGTCAGTTTTTCTTAAATTTCTATTATTTATATTGTAGTTTTACCTCAATTTATTAAGATTAAAATATGTGGTTTTTTTTAAGATATTAATTAAATGATTAAATATATTACTTTTTATAAATTTAAATTTTTAGAATAAATAATGATTTAATATTATATATATATAAAATGCTATGAATTGAAATATAATCTTCGTTATTCACTATCCATCCCAATAAAATATCTTTTAAGTATTAGGCCTCCCTTGGTATATACATAATACAACCACCTAATTGATCATTAGAGCATCTTTAACAGAGTTGCTACTTTAGCCAAAATAGTCAAATTAGACTATTTTGGCCCTTCTTTTTTTTTTTTTTTTTTTTTTTTTTTCCCACCAGATTAGCCTCTTTAGCTTTTTTTTTTTCCTTAACAGTATTCACTGTTCATCAGCTAAAACTTTGTTTATTAATATTTTCTCTCTCCATCTCTCCCTCTCCGTCCACACCGCTATCACCCCTTCCATTGAGTCTTCGACGACACGTATAGCTGACTTCACTGTCTCCGTCTCCAGAAACTCCACAATCTCTGGCTTCCCCACTATTAGATCACCCACCACATGGTACAAAAATATCGATACCATTCTCAATCCCTCGTTTATCTGCTGAGATTCCGAGAAACACCAAGGAGAAGCAAAGAAAATGTTGAATCCAGCTTCTCCACTGTCAAATCGCCCACTACATGGTACAAAAATACCGATACCATTCTCAATCCCTCATTTGTTTGTCGAGAAACACTAAGGAGAAGCAAAAAAAATGTTGAATTTATGACAAATTATCTCAATACACCGCACCACTGACAATCAACCACACCAGCCACCATCGACCGCATCAGCCACCATCTGGGTGGGTAAGGCTAGTTTGGTTCTAGGCTTTGGGCGTGGGTGGGTAAGATTGGTTTCAGTGGTTTGGTTGTGGGTTTGATGGGGTTGGCCGATTAAGGATGAGGACGAAAGAGAGAGAAAGAAAATAAAACAATAAAAAATATTATTTAAAGAAAATGAAGAGTGCAATAGAGATTATTATTGGAGTGTTTTTAAAAAATTTGGTAGTTAAATAGAGATTTGTACTTTTAAAGTAGTTGCTTTAATTCAAATTGCTAGAGATGCTATTACAAGCTATTTTTTCTAAGGCCTTTAACATCAAAGCCGACCTATGTTAATTGGGAGCTCATTAAGACCAACATTTAATATGTTCAATCAAGTGGACGATGTAATTAGGAAAAAAAAAAAACTAGAAAATCCCCCTAATTTTCCTAGATAGTTAAAAATAAAAATTGATAATTTCTTCAAAGATTTGAATATATCCTTAATTCCCTTAAAATCTAAAAAAAATGAGAAATGATACTTACACATCGATCACCCTCACAATAACTACACTCATACAAGACACATTGGAGTGGGTCCCAGTGTGTGGACCCTACCCTAATGTGTCTTGTGTGAGTGTAGTTGTTATGCACAAAAAGTGTAAATATCATTTCTCAAAAAGTATTTAAAGTAAATATTATGGGTTCAAACTCTAAATATATAATTTATCCTAATTTTAATTAAAATAATCTATATTTTTTTTAGCCTCACAAAAAAAAACTTCAAGCAGACAACGACGAGACTAGCTACAGTGCAAAAGTCGAAAAATGCACCTAAAGGGAAAGCAAGATTGGAAATGGGTTGCAACTCATCAAATCTAGCTCAGTCGATAGAGTATTCGGTCTTAGTAGTTTCATCAAATTTTATTCATTAAAGTAGTTAAAAAATAGTGTTTTTTTTTTTTTTTTTTTTTTTTTTTTTTTTTTTTTTTATTTTGATGAACCATTTTTTAAAATTCTCCAAGCAGTCTCACCATTTTAACTATTCACTATCAATATTTTATTTAAATAATATTTTTTCCAGATTTCTTTATTTTTTTTATTTAATCTTTTTATACAACAAGTTACCTTACACCTTACACCTTCATCTTTATCTTTTTTTTTTTTTTTTTGAATTTCATACACCTTCATCTTGAGATTAGATCATTGTTAAGAAATTCACAGAAGTTTTCATTTGCTTCTCAACCAAATTCAAAAAAGAAATAAAGAAAAGATAAATGAAATAACCACAAAGTTTATGTCAGGGACAAATAAACCATCATGTCTATAAAATAAAGACATCATCGTGTGAGAAAGATGGGAGAAGAAAATGAGAGAAAAAAAAAAAGAAAAAAGTGTGATGATCGAGAGAGAAATGAGAAACAAAATTGGAGAGAGGGTTGATGAGTGAATATTACTCATTGAAATTGATGAGTATTTTCACTTACAAAAACTTTTTAGTTAAAGTGGTAAGGCTGCTGGGAGTGATTTTTTAGTGTTTTCATCAAATTAACTCACCAAAATAGCTAAAAATTTATTTTGGTAAACCTACTAGGAATGCTCTTAGGGGTTTGGTGGTGGCTGCTAATGAAGAGAGATGAGACAAAAAAAACGGTGCATAATGTTAAGAGTATGTCTTTTTGTTTTTCTAATCTCTTCTTAGGTTTTCACTATACTATGGTATAAGTTGGCAATTTTTTTTTTTTCTTTTTGACAAGAGCCAATGACATAGGCTTATTTTGAACGGTTAAGATATAATAAATTGTGAACTAGTAATCTTTGGTTCATTAGGCATAATTTTTAATCGATTAAACTATTCCTTAGAGACATATAAAAAAAAAAAAAAAAAACAAAAGAAAGCCGTATAAGCTGATTAAATCGTACGAAAAGTATGGTGCCCTGGTTTTAATTAAGACCATGCTGACAATAACTATGTTGTACGTACGTTCATATTTGTTTAATTTTTTGTTAGGGTGCCAAGCTTGGTGGTGGCGCTATATACAAAGCCAACAATGATATGAAATAATATTATTATGGATCTATCATTTTGAATCTCGCAAAATAATGAAAATATTGGGGACGAGATATATATAGGACACCAACACACTTTTCTAGGGATAAACCTGCAGATAGGGTTGTTGCTGACTTGCTGTAATCCCCAAAGAAACGCCAATCTTACATCTTCATCCCTTTCAGCACAAATTAAACCACCAGAAGAAGAAGAAGAAGAAGAAGAAGAAAGGAGAAAAAAAGGATTGGGTGGAGTTAATTAATTTCCATTTTGTCCACGGGGTAATCATTTGGTCTGTGAGACTGTCTGTGATGGAGAGGGCACATGGTGAGGAATCATATTCTATCGACTTTTCAATACTGCGAAAGGACAGCAACGAAAAACATAACCAAATAACAAGGAATTATGAGATCGATGATCTGACTATTAAATAAGGAACAATTTGCTCTTGAACTTTCACTTATTTTAAAATAAAATTTTTAAACTTTAAAATGTCTCAATTTAAGGTGTCAATTTTTTAAAAAGTTTCAATCTCAGTCATTTGTTATAATTTATTGATAAATTCTGTTAAAATTTTCAAAATACCCCTAGTTTTTTTAAGAAAAAAAATTGAAAAAAAGCTACGATTTAGATGTTGGTTAGAATTTAACAGAATTTACAAAAATACATATTTCTGAATCTTTGAAAATTTTTATAATTTTTTTTTTTCAAAAAAATAAACACAGGGACATTTTGAAAATTTTGATAATTAACGGAGGACTTAAATTGAAACTTTATGAAAAATGAATAACATAAACTGAGACGTTTTAAAGTTTAGGTACCTTCTTTTAAAAGGATTTTGATAATTAACGGAGGGCTAAAATGACCATATTTTTATTTATAATTTTAATGGAAGACGCTTTAGGGGTACTGGTTTTTGATGATCTTTCTGACTATTTGCAAGTAATAGCCAATAGGCAGCTTGTTTGGGTGGCCCTTAACTATTTATTTCCATATAACTACTCTATATAAAAAACTATAGGGGACCAAAAAAAAAAGACAAGAAGAAATAAAAGCCAAAAATAACTTCATTTTCATTATTTATTTATCCCAATATTCTATTGAATCAATCCACATAGTGACATAGATAATATAATATCCTTCTAACTCAATGAGGATAAAAAAAAAAAAAATTTGGTTTGACGATTATTTAATTTGAGCCTCATTTTCCAATGTTTTTCACGTGCAAACGACTTAACAAAAGCGCGTATGAATAACATACTCATTTTCCCCGTTTTCTACAGATTTAAGTGCGCCAATCAGCCACCACAACTCCTATAAAACCCTAACACAAAGTCTAACCACATACAACTCAAATATCTCCCACTGCACAAAGATCGATGTTGAAACTACAGCTAACCCAGCAGTCGCAGTACTCCACCCAAACCCCCTTCCTACAACATTTCAAGCCGTTCATCCATGGCCATGGCAATGGCAATGCTTCGCTTCCGATCTCAAGGCAATCATTCCACAAAAAGAACAAAAGTGTTCGAGTCGGCTTCATCCCCGGCAACATAAAAGCTGTGGCAAGCTCTACCGAGAAGGCCACTTCTGTTAAAGCCATTGTAACTGTGAAACCTACTGTTGGTGGCTTCCTCTCAAACCTTGGGATAACCCGAGGGCTTGATGATATAAGAGACTTACTTGGTCAAACACTCCAATTGGAGCTTGTTAGCACCGAGCTTGATCCTAGTAAGTACCCATTCAAGAAAATTATACCGCAACAATTTAACTATATATATATATATATATATATTCATCAAAAAAAAAAGAAAAAAGAACGGGTTAATTTCTGGTTTTTCCCTCCATTTTGATGTATAAATCTGACGTTTAATTGGTTTGATTTTTCGAATTTATACTTTGGTATGAAAATTTGATTCCAGCAGTCAATATATATGATCAGTTACTATTTCTTCGACTCACACTTCTCTCCAAAAATCTTCAAACTAGATTGGGGTTAATTAGTACCTTCACAGGAGGCCGGGCTCTACTGAGGATTACCTCCAACTTCATTCAGCAGTCATTTAGAGTATATTTTAATTTACTTTATTCGGATTATGAATCCCGCAGCTATATATTTTGGGTATTATATTTTATTTTTCTTCATTTTATAACTGTTGTGAAAAGTAACTTTCGAGGATTAATTCAATTATTAAACGATAATGGGTTGGTTTGATAATTAACGTTTTTTTGTTAGACGATATGTTTTATGTCTTAATTTGGATAAGTGTTTTGATATAACATAAATGTGAAAGTAATTTTTTAATTTTTAATTTTTATAGAATATTTTGGTGTTTACTAATATTTTTACTTTAGTAAGTAGAAACAAGAAAAATGGAAGAGATCTTAATCTCTCAATCTTAAAAGAGTTGTAGGTACACACTTTTGATAACCCATATTTAAGAGGAGGTTTTCGATATTTTGATTAGCAAAGTTTTTTGATATGACATAAAGTTGAAAGGAGTTTCAAATTTATTTATTTATTTATTTTATTTTAATAGAGTTTCAAATTTTTTTAAGTGTTCTATAAGAAAATTAAGTTGTTTGTTCATATTTTCACTTTGTTGATTAAAAAAAAAAAAGAGAAAAAGAGAAAAAAAAAGGAGGAAGGCTTAACAATCAAGCCCGTAATTTCAATTTTCTCTTTGAACATATTATATATACTAGCTAAAACTTAAATTACTCTCATGGAAGCCCTATATATAACTATGATTCTTTGTCTTCAACCTAATTATTGAGAAAGAAAAAGATTATTTGGAACCAACTCACTCATCGAAGCGAAACAATTAAGAACATCTCCCCCACCCAACACAAAGATTAATTAGAGTTGTTTTGTTTTATTTTTATCTTCTCGATCAGTACTGTTTGTCCTCGTCAGCAATGTAAGTGTACGTGTGTTTATTTATGTCTGTGTACGTCGGAGAAAGTGAGAGAAAAAGATATATCGCCAGTTTTCAAACCAGCATGGCCATTGGCCAGACAGTACTGAAATGAGAGGGCATGCATCTAGTACTGATCCTTCACATGGTCCCCCGGCTAGGACATATAGGCGAAGTTGAAAATGACTGTGGTCCCATGGCTAGGGATATATATAGGCAAAGTTGAAAATGACTATGGTCCCAGTTTGTCCGAGAAAGCTAGGCTAGGTTTCAATTAAGTACCAATTAATTAAGGAAGGAGGACATGATCGAATAAATGCAATATGTATATATGTACGTGCCCTATGGGCTATGGAAGTATGTATTAGTGTAAACTGTGCATGTAATTAATGTATTTGTGTATTTTGAAGGGACGGGATTAGAGAAGGAGACAATTAAAGGGTACGTACACAGGACGAGCGACGCGAAGGAGGAAGTGAAATACGAGTCAAGTTTTGATGTTCCAGCAGATTTCGGGGAGGTTGGGGCCATTTTGGTGGAGAATGAGCACCACAAGGAGATGTTCCTCAAGGATATTATCCTCAATGGCTTCCCTAATGGTCCCGTTCATATAAACTGTAATTCATGGGTTCATTCAAAGCATGACGATCCCCAGAAGAGGGTCTTCTTTGCAAACAAGGTCAGCCTGCAGGCCTCCTCCTCTAATTAAGCTTCAAACACGCATGCATGCTATGTGATATATATGTTACCAACCATGATATAATTATTGACTCTTTTTTTAATTACACAAATAAATTACAAAATCATCAAAATGAGATGGGTCTGATTTTGTTTTTGTTTTTGTTTTTTTTTTTAAAAAAAAAAAAATTAGAAAATAATAATAATTATGCCAATAATTATTTTTGGGCGGCATCATATGAGGATATGTCATTTGAGGACGAGAATGAGTCTAATCAACGATGAATCGCTTTATTAGTGATGTCACAATTTTGCTTTTATTTATTTCTAAGTACATAGGTGGAGGGCCATCAGATGTTAGATCTGAGTGCAAAAAAAGTCTAAAGAGCTGTCGTGATTTGAGTGTCATGCCTATGAGTAATTAATGATATATATAAATAAAATTATTTTATAACTTTTAATACCTGTCATTATATAATTAGAGAAAATGTTATTATTAATTTAATACCCTTTAATAGTACTACTCTTCAATTATATGCTAGCACATGTTAAAAATTTGTAAAAAAATCTGTACTGTAAAGTATTACTGAAAACCATCAAATATAATATGAAGTTTCGAAGCAATAAAATTGGTTAACTACAGAGATCAGGTATTATTTATAGTAGAAACGACTGTAACATGCATTTTAGTTCAAAATTAACCCATTTATTTTGTAAATTTAATTAGAATTTATTTTGTGAGATAACAAAATAGGAAAAGTATTTTTGAAGGTATGTTAAGGGACATATATATAGGTGACGACGGTATGCTTGCCCTGCTGTTAATTAGTTCACAAAATATTTAATTAGCAATTTTAATTTCCACTAATTCCTCTTGTTTTTGTTCAGTGGAAAGTTAGCCTACAGGGATTTTTTTTGCCCATGCATGCAGTACTTCATCATTTAATTTCTTCGTTGAAAATTTTGCTCCAATTGCAAAGTGATTTTCTCTTGAACAAAGCTTTAATTTTCTTCTTAATCTTGTTTGTTTTACCCTCGATAACACGTCGCAGTAATCTAAATAAATTGATCTAATTAAGTTTTTATGCAGGTAATTAAATGAAAAAAATTTCGCACTCTGTTTCTCCTACCTATAAATTAATGCAAAAAGTTTATTGGCCCAAGTTGTAATGACGTAAACGGCTTCTGACTTTGGCATTCATTCACGTACGTACTGTATGGTCCAGCTAGCAGGCAATTTCTCAAGTTTTATTTATTTATTTTTTTAAAATTCAAAATTGGTCCCCCTTCAAATGGAATATGTCCTCTCAACCAGTCAATGACTCATACTTCGAAGCAAATAAGATTCCGCATGAATTGATTTTTCTTTTATTTTTTTAAGCCTTTAACCTAACCAACTTATAGAATAATTCCAAGCCAATTAATCCACCATATTTTTATTTTAAGCCTTTTATGGGAAATAAAATAAAATCACATGCATATCATAAATTTATGTTTTTGTCAGATTTCGAAACTTATGTTTGATTTGTGTGGAGCAGTCATACTTGCCATCCCAAACACCAAGTGGGCTAAGGAGGCTCAGAGAAGAAGAACTTGTGATTTTGCGAGGCAATGGGCAAGGAGAACGCAAGACCTTCGAGAGGGTGTATGATTACGATACGTACAACGATCTTGGAGATCCTGATAGTAGTGCTGATCTTAAACGACCTGTGCTCGGCAGCAAAGACCACCCCTATCCTAGACGTTGTCGGACTGGACGGGAGCGCACTAAAACAGGTGTCAAATAATTAATTAGTACAAACTTAATAATTTAAAAAGTTAAATTGTGTTTTTAAAACAAATTGCACGTTTTAAAATTTCAGACAGTCGCTTAATTAACAAGAAAGTTTGAATATGATATTGAGTAGACAAATGACAATGCATATATATATATATATATGGTTGATTCTTATTTCATTAATTATGATGCTAGCTAATTAGCTATAGTTAAGATAGGAATTAATTTTAATCTCTCTGACATTTATTTTCTGAGAGACCCAGACACGATAATCATCATAATTGTGAGAGTCCCGTGACAACTAGTACTGATCACAAGCAATTGTGTGGTTGTAAGATAAAGGATAAACCATATGGATGTGGTAGATCTTAATTATCACCTCTGTTTTCTGATCATGATAGTGATTGATGAGGTGACAAGGAAGCCATACTAGCTCGGTTGCAGTCACTGGGTCCATCTAGCGCGTGCATCTAGATGGTTATGGAGTGAATTTTTTAATTATCGCAAGTTAAACGTACGATGTTGAATTTTTTTTTTTTGTCCTTTTTTGTCACATTGTCGTCGCTTTCTCTCGGTGGTTGATGTGATAATTTAAGGTATTATAAATTTTAATAAGAGTCATTTACAAAAATTGATACCATAGTTTATAATTTATAAAATATATATATAAAAAAAAAAATGGTAAACTGACTTTTTTGTTTCATTATTATACTAATTATTAACTTTCACATTGATCAATTTTGTATATTGTAGGGTTTGTTTGCGCATATGCGAGTTTATACATATATATATTGTTTTGAATTGTTTTTAAAATTGTGAATACTAAAAGAAATTGATTTAAAATTATGTTACGATGATTTAGAGAATAAAAAAAAAAATTAAAAAATTAAAATTAAAACTGAAATAAAAAATAATAACAATAAAAAACTCAAAAACCTAAAACTAAAAAAATAATAATATAAGGGGTGGTTTTCGAACTATATGTATACCCCATGTGTCTAGAGGTGATTGAGCCAAAAATCGATCGGAGGTGGCTCTCAGCCACCTAAGGTGTCCTAGGGGTGGTCAAGCCTTGGTTTAGATATTCATTTATTGCCCCTTTTTTTTTTTTTTGGGAGATGTGTTACATATTCTTCTATTGTTTTTCTTCCATTCGTCCAACTTTAGAAAATTGCTATTACATTTGTAGGGTTCATATGAGGGACTCACATGGACTCCACATATCCAATAATGATTTTCAAAAGTGATAGCGTTAGGATGGGAGAAGATTAGGAGGAAATGAATATTTCTCTTCTAAAAATAAGTAAAAGAGAAATGATAGAACTCATTTTAGTGTCTTTTAGAGATTCTTCTACACTTTCTTCTTCTTCTTCTTTTTTTATAATAAAAATAGGAAAGAGAAATTAAGTTGTACTTTTTTTTTATTATTATTATTAATAATAAAGTGTCATGTCACCATAAAATGATCTAAAAAAGAAGTAAAAAAAATTCTAACATTTTTCATCATAAAATAGGGTAGAGCCCATGGTCCATGGTCATCATGTTTTGAAAGACATGAGACGTCTACATGCATTTTTTTTTTTTTTTCAATTTCCTAGGGTTCAGGAAAATAAATAAAGAACAAATAAAAATATATAAAATAACATTAGAGTAATTATGTAATTGTAGGCATTCATGCATTTCAATTGTTTTGTACATATAGATTCGTCGTCGGAGAAAAGAAGCAGCAGCGTCTATGTTCCCCGGGATGAGAGCTTCTCGGAAGTAAAGCAGCTAACGTTCTCAGCCAAGGCAGTATACTCGGTGTTGCATGCAGTGGTACCGTCGTTGGAGACGGCAATCATCGACGCTGATCTCGGATTCCCGTACTTCACGGCAATCGATTCGCTTTTTAACGAGGGGGTTAACTTGCCTCCCCTTAAAAACCAAGACACACAGTTCCTCCGCACCCTGCTGCCCAGGCTACTCAAGGCTCTCACTGATACAGGAGAAAATGTGTTGCGGTTTGAGACCCCAGAGACAATGGATAGTGAGAAAACAACACATTCATTAAACTTAATTTACGCGTAATCATCTCTTTATGCCCCTTCTCTCTAAATGGTTGTTTTTTAATTTGCGCACACATGCAGGAGACAAATTCTTTTGGTTTAGGGATGCCGAATTTGGTAGGCAGACTCTTGCTGGTCTCAACCCCTACAGCATACAGTTGATCACGGTATGATTTTTGGACATTTAATATTATGAAAGCAATGACCATAAGTGGAGGCCAAGTCTATATGTATATAAAGGAATTTTTAAATCTTTGGTCTAAACACAAAAGTACGATATGCACTTTCTCGATACTAAAAATTTGTATGAAAATTCTGCAGGAATGGCCATTGAAGAGTAAACTCGACCCAAAGGTCTACGGCCCGCCAGAATCAGCAATCACTACAGAAATGATTCAACGAGAGATCGGAGGTTTAATGAGCGTCAAGGAGGTAAAACAATATCATATATATATAAAACTTATAAATGGTGATTATTATGGAGTATGTAAGATCCTCGATCTCCATCTGAAATGAAAGGGTTAATATTCATTTTATGGTATTCAACGTTGACCTTTAATTTGTTTTAAAAAAATTTGTGTCATTTGTGTACATACAGGCCATAAAGCAGAAAAAGTTATTCATTCTAGATTACCATGACCTATTGTTACCATTTGTGAGCAAAGTGAGAGAGATTAAAGGGACAACTTTGTATGGATCACGGACAGTGTTCTTCCTAACCCCCGATGAAACCTTAAGGCCGTTGGCCATTGAGCTGACTCGGCCACCAATCGATGGGAAGCCACAGTGGAAAGAGGTTCGCATGCCTTGTTGGGACGGTACAGGTATCTGGCTATGGAGGCTTGCAAAAGCTCACGTTCTTGCCCATGACTCTGGTTATCACCAACTTGTTAGCCATTGGTATATATGCTCGATCCGTTTCTAAATTTTGCTTAGCATTTGTTCTCATCTATACCCTGCAAGGTGTCGGTGTACATAGCTAGCTTAATTACCAATGACTATATATATATTAACATGGAAGTTTTCATCTCTTTTGTAGGCTAAGAACTCATTGTGCTACAGAACCTTATATAATTGCGACAAATAGGCAACTCAGTGTGGTGCACCCTATCTATAGACTGCTGCACCCTCATTTCCGGTACACTATGGAGATTAACGCTCTCGCTCGAGAAGCACTTATTAATGGAGGAGGGATCATTGAGTCCTCATTCTCACCTGGCAAATACTCCATGGAGTTGAGCTCCGCTGCTTATGACCAGCAGTGGCAGTTCAACTTGGAGGCATTACCAGCTGACTTGATTAACAGGTGACTTGATAACTAAACCTTTTTATGACAAGTATAATTTAAGCTTATAAAAAATAAATAAATTTAAGATAAATCCGAGAAATTAAACTTAATTATCACACAATACTAGTATGACAGAACTAACCATGATATCTGATCCAAGAGATAGTTTAGACCGATACGTTAACATTGTAAAATAATCGTGAGATACAAATATAGTTTCTAACATTACTCTAAATTTAATTATTAATAGCATGTTTGGGTTTTTAAAATCTAAATTAAACCATAATTGATTGTGCGAATTTTGAAAAAAATAAAGTTAAAAAATATATTTAGATGGTTTGACATTTTGAGATAAAATTAGAAAAAGTTAAATCAAAATCTGATTTGTTTTTGAAAAATTGTGAATATCAATAGAATTTGTTTTTGAAAAACAATGCATCTAAACATCACATTAATCAATATTTTAACACTCAGCCTTACGTGTAAGATCAAACTCTTATTTAATAAGTAGGGCCTAACACATGAAGTATTTAACAAAGATGAGATGATTTGATAGAGATAAAGTTTTAACTTATAGCCTTAAATATTTACTTTAATATCAAATTAAATCACTATTTACCTTAAAAGCTTAACCTAATAAAAAAATATAAATAATAATTTAAATTATATTCTTACGTTATTCTCCATGGAGAGGACCAATATATATGTTCACTAAGAGTAGTAGCAGCATTTACTTTATATTGATTTTTTTCTTTATATTTAAAAAAAATTCATGAAAAACATAAAAGAACTTCCCACAGCAAATGCCTATACATATCTACTATCGTTCCCTATGTATTATTTTGATATAAAAAAGGTATATTTAATTGATATAGAAAAGAGAAAAAAAAAAAAAGTAAGAAAAAGAGAAAAAATAATATAAGAGTAAAAAAATAATATTTAATTAATATATATATAAAAAAAGAGAATCTATTGTAAAATGTTTTTTTACATAGAAATAAAAAATAATTTTATTCTTTAAATATTAAAAAAAATAGTTAAAAATTTACTGCTAGTTCTATATGTCGTTGATTTTGCTGCTTGGCAGGGGAATGGCTGTTGAAGATCCAACTGCTCCACATGGCCTAAAGCTCACAATTGAGGATTACCCCTTTGCCAATGACGGCCTCGTCCTTTGGGACTCAATAAAAGAGTGGGTGAGTGACTATGTGAACCACTATTACCCGAACCCAAGGCTGATAGAGTCTGATCAGGAGCTACAAGAATGGTGGACAGAAATCCGAACAGTAGGCCATGCTGACAAAAAGGACGAACCATGGTGGCCGGTTCTCAAGACCCCAAAAGACCTAATCGAAATCATCACAACGATTGTATGGGTGACATCTGGTCACCATGCAGCCGTGAACTTTGGACAATACACTTACGCAGGTTATTTCCCTAACCGGCCTACCATTGCCAGAACCAATATGCCCACTGAAGAGCCTTCCGAAGAATTTTGGAAAAACTTCTTGCAAAAGCCTGAAGGTGCACTCTTACAATGCTTTCCTTCACAAATTCAAGCGACAAAAGTGATGGCTGTTTTGGACATACTATCAAATCATTCTCCAGATGAGGAGTATCTAGGGGATACAATAGAGCCTGCTTGGGCTGAAGACCCGATCATTAAGGGGGCCTTTGAAAGGTTTAACGGGAGGTTACTTGAGCTTGAAGGGACTGTTGATGAGAGGAATGCCAACAGGAACTTGAGGAACAGAAACGGAGCTGGGGTTATGCCATATGAGCTTTTGAAGCCATTCTCGAAGCCTGGAGTGACTGGGAAGGGTGTTCCCTATAGCATTTCCATTTGAAGTTGAAACTAATGTGTATTTCCAGAACGTATTTCAAACGTATCAGATGGCATATTAAGAGAAATAAGAACATATATGTATTGCTTGATATTTCAAGAGTAATGCTAAAAATACAACTCAATCCAACTCTTTCACAACTCCAATGCATAATGAGATGAAATTTATTATGTGACTTCAACCCAATGTGCTTGGAGTTGTATAAGTGGTTTCTGAATCAAGGCCCATATATCAATGGGATGAAACAGATGATCTCTTTCTTCTTCAAATCCAAGGAGAGTTTAGCAACGTAAGAAAATTTACAGAAACCATTATTTAATAGGACAGGAAACAGTGATTGACAAGGTCATTGATCATGAAAAGGAAATGACAAGTGACAGAAACACTTTGAAACTTTGGTTGCGTAATCTACAAAAAAAAATTAAAAAAAAAAGTAACAAAAAATTAAGAATGATGAATGTGATATAAAATATAAATAATATATATAAAAAAAAAAAAAAAAATTGTATGATAGTAAGATTTTTTATTTAAATAAAAAAATTATTGATATTATACAAAATTAAAATATTTTAAAATTAATTATTTTTTAAAAAAAAGTGAAGAATACACCCTTACCAAACGAGGCTGTGAAGTGTCAATTTTCTGAATCAACCAATCAAAAGTAGGAAGCTAGCTTTGTCCTTCTAAATGTAGTGCAGAACTTTTTTATGGCGGAAATGGACTCATGCCGTGTTGTAGTCCTCATGTCCACGTGATGAAGTACCTTACTCTGACAAATCTTTCATCAAAAACTACAAGATCCAAATAAATGGGACAGGTTGAACTGGAGCTGTGAGATTCTTATGTATGATTTATTGGTTACTGTATACCGTACCTCTCAATTATTTTATTGAAGAGACCTGCTATACACGTCTCATCAAAAGTCGTGCAACTTAAAAATGAGTATGTTTATAAAAAATTTAAAAGGTATTTTTTTTTTTTTTTTCTAAAAAGAGGTGAATACACACTTTTTAAAAAATCTTGAAAATATAACTTCTTTTTCAAAAACACTTTTTATTATAAGTTCTAAAAATCCTCATCCTCGTCTTTCCCAAATAAGCTCTAAAAGCCCTCGTTTTTCCCAACTCTATTAACCACTCGGATCTGGCTTCCATGCAGTAAAGAAAATTACCTGACATCTGCGGTAGAAAAAAGTAACGGTCCAGATTCATCTTAATATATTTTAACTCAAACAACGTCGTGGAAAAACGTTTTGATGAAAAACACCTTAACAGCGTTTCAAAGGATGTTAAAAAAACACATCCACATACGTTGCCTCCTTCAACAACCTTCACTCTGCTCTCCTCTGTTCTTCGCAATCTAAACAGAGGCCACCCATGAAGCTGGAGCTTCCTGCTTCACGTCCCTTGTCAATGCGGGTAAAAGATGTAGTGGCAGCAGGGCTTGCCTTTTAATTCCGCGAACTGGGTTTAGGGTCTGGTTCAAGAAATGGGACAGGTTGGATTTGAATCCTGCTTGGCTTGGACAGGTCATGGTCAACTCCTATCTCTTGGATCTCTATGGAGACAAGTGGGATCGTGGACCAACGTAAAGTCTTGGGTCCTTCTGATGGTTTAGGGCTTCTGTAGGGCTGAATGCCAACACATGGATCCTTCTCCCAGTTTTAACACACTTTTTTTTTTTTTTTTTTTTTTTTTTTTTTTTTTTTTTAACGATTCAAAAAAAAAAAAATTGCTAATTATATTTGTGTTATCACAGTAGACAATTTAAAATTTTCTTAAAATTCTTTATAAAGTTTAACTTCACTCAGTAATAGGTAATGTAAAACTTATTACTCATTATTATCTTTATAAAGCACCAACTTTATTTGTGTTACTTCTCATTTTTCAATATGAGATTGGAGTGTTACAAACTATTCATTTTAAACTCTTGATGTCCTCTTCAGACCCACGTCATGCAGTGTTCCAGTATTATATGACTTGATGTTATTAGGTGGCTCTGATATTATTTGTAATAACAAAAAAAAAAAAAATGCTAGTCTATTTGCACCATCACCTCAAAAGAAATAGTCAATTCTAAAGTCCAGTTTCACTTAGAAACTAATTAAGTAATGTTGAATTTAATACTCATAACTATTTTTATAAACTATTCACTTTACGTGGACTACCCCTCATTTTTCCATTATATAGAACCGACACTTCCCCCTTTCTTTTTCAAGTGAAATAATTCCCTTACATTCAAGCAAATAAGCTTAACATAGGATATGATCGAGATAATCGTTTGCAGTGAGGGGGAGAAGCCAACCCCTCACAAACAAGATGGCTAAAAGACAGAAAGAGCCAACACAAATTATCGAGTTCTTACAAGAAATTAAAGCAAAATTAATAATAATAATAATAAAAAAAAATACAAGATCCAACTAGAGAACGATTAACGAGATTGAACATATATATATATATATAGAGGAGTATCATTTGTTTTAAAAGAATTGAGGTCTTTTCATTGGTTTCTAATTTGAGCATGATATCCTCCTATCTTGGATATTCTTCTTTAATTTTTAATTATATGATTACTCGCTAAGCAAAAATGAAAAATTAACAGTTCCTCTATATATATGATTACACACTAACAAATCAAAATTAACGTCTCTTTCTCTCTCTCTCTCTCTCTCACATACACTCTCTATATATACAGATACCGGTGCTTATGCACCACATATATTCAACTCTCAGAGTATCCAACAGCAAAAACAAAATATCTGAGACACCCTTCTCTAGCCCCACGAAAATGTTGAGGCCTCGAGTTTACGAATCTCACAGTTCCAAAACCTTCTTCCTACTAAACAAGCCATTCATCCATGGCAATGGCAGTGCTTCGCTTTCAATCTGGTCTAAATCCTTATTCCAAAAACACCACAAAAAAATTCGCACTGGCTTCGTTCCTAGCAACATAAAAGCTGTTGCAAGTCCTGCTACCGAGAAGTCCGTTAGTGTTAAAGCTGTTGTCACCGTGAAACCAACGGTTCGTGGATTTTTATCAAACCTTGGGATAGGACGAGGGTTGGATGATATAAAAGATTTGCTTGGTAAAACACTTCTCCTGGAGCTAGTTAGCACTGAGCTTGATCCCAGTAAGTATTCTCTTAAGCTAAGGAACCAACCTTATATAATTAATGTGACTATGATATCATGGACTGGACATTAGGTCAACATATTTCTGTTTTTTTTTTTTTTTTTTTTTTTTTTTTTTTTTTTTACTTAAAAATAAAATAAAAAAATTACTCTAAGCTACAAGCAGTTAGTGAAAGTTTTGCTTGCTGTGTTAAATAACTTCGTAAACTCACTCCCCGCCAAATGAAAAACCGATGATAAAGTTTGAGCTAGAAATTGTATTCAATTATCAATTAATTTCCAAGTTGGTCTTAGTGAGATTTTTCTGCCAGATTGGTAGCTTGTTCCTGTTGTTTTGTAAAGTGTTTAATTGTGCTGTGCAATATTTTTGTGGTTCCGTTTGGGATCCTGAGGAGGGTCTCTTTTTTGTTATAAAGTTGAGTTTTTTTTTAACACATTTATTCTTCTTCATTTGAAAAAAAAAAAAAAAAAAACCGAGTATAAGTGTTAATAATAATAAAAAAAATTAGGGATAAAACTTCACGTAAAGCTACCGAAGTATCGGCCGTTTTGATTTAGGGGTACTGAACTTCCAAACGTCTCAAACTAGGGTATCTAATTTTCTAAACGCCTCAATTACAAGTCCTCCGTTAGGATTTGCTGTTAAATTCGGCAAAAATTTTCAAAATACCTCATTGTTTTATAAGAAAAAAAAAAAGAAAAAAGAAAAAAAATTGCTAAGATTTAGATGTTGTTAAGAATTTAACGGAATTTGCAAAAATACCCATACTTAAATCTTTGAATATATATATATATATATATATATATATATATATATATAAATAAACATAGGGATATTTTGAAAATTTTGACGGGATTTAATGGCAAATCCTAACGAATTACCCTTTATTGAGACGTTTGGAAACTTGGATACCCTAATTTAAAACGTTTAAAAGTTTAGTACCCTTAAATTAAAACGGTCCATACTTCGGTACTCTTATTTCAAGTTATCCCAAAAAATATATATAACTGTTAAAAAACAAAGTATTTGAAGTTAAAGATTGTGTGGTCAGAGTTGGCTAAAGTAAAAGCTTTGGGTTTGAACCTTAACTCTAAAATTTATCTTATTCTTAACCTTAACTCTAAAATTTATCTTATTCTTCTTCTTCTTCTTCTTCCTTTTTTTTTTTTGGTTCTAATTGAATAATATTCCACTTGTTTAGAATTTCCTAATAAAAAACCATCAAAATCGGCACTTTTTTTTTGAAAGAGTTGTAGTTCTATTTTTTCCTTTCTTTTGAAGGACAAGCGGAACTTTATAGCTATTCTAATGAAAAGGGAAACTTGGCAAAATAAATGTAGGAAAAATTACAATTTAGACCCTCAAACTGTCAGCTGTTTTATAAGTAGTCTCATGAATTATTAACGTTTGGACTCTGCCCTCCAAACTACTAAAAAGTTTTAAAAATGTCAATTTTGTCGAAATATGCCTATAATACCCCTGTCACATGTCATTTTTCAAAATAAAAAAACTTAAATTTTATTTTATTTTTTTTAAAAAAAATAAAATAAAATGAGTGTTTAAGGGTGGCTTGCAGGCCACCTCCAAACACCCATTTTCTTTTCTTTTTTTTTTTTAAATAAAATTAAAAATAATTTTTTTTTAAAAAAATTGAAAAGTAATATGTGACAAAAGTATTATAAGCATGTTTTGATAAAATGGGTATTTTTAAAACTTTTGGTAATTTAAAAGACAGGGTCTAAGCGTTGACATTTTGTGAAATGTCCTCCTTGCAAAACGATTAGCAGTTTGATGGATTAAATTGTAATTTTTTAATAAATGGTACTCCTCAGGCTTTGGTCCCAAGTAACGTTGGGAAAGGCATCATATGGAACTCTAGCTAGTACTCCTTAGGCTATGGTCCCCAGTAACGTGGGAAAGGAATGTCGTCATTGATGACTAGTACTATGGTCCCAACTCCCACTAAGCAAAATGGAAATTATATATATTATACCTTATTGAAATGATTATTATTATATTTTTTTTATAGTTGAATGGTTAAATAATCACTTATCTAAAAATTTTAAATTAAAAAAAATTTTAGTTATTTAATTAATAATTTAATATAAGACAATAAAAAGGACAATTTATCATGCATTCTAGAGTTACTATTGGACAAATTTTTTACTCGATATTATTGCACCTACGACACTTAGTTGTTGTGGGGGTTGCATTTTTTGTGGTGGGTGTAATTTCTGTTTTTTTTTTTTTTTTTTTTTTTTTTTGAGAGGAAACTGTAACTTTCCATTAGAATGATTGGTGGGTGTAATTTCTGTTAATCCTTGGTGTAGTTATCATATTTTGTTGGCCTTGTATGGCCGGTTGTTGTCTGCCGCCTGCTTGGATGTGTACGTTGCTTTCCCTCCGTTTGCTGCTTTTGTACGTGTACGTTCTCTTTGTATTATTTGGTTCGTCTTTTAATCATATAAGATTATTCAATTAATATTCTAAAAGTTTAATTAACGTTGATTGAATGATTTAATTAATATTTTAACTTCTCACTAACGTGTGAACTTAAATTGATCCTCTTAATAAGTGAAATACGGCCAACACGTGATAAAAAAATAATTGATTTAATCAATCATTTAATTAATATTTTAACATTGTCAACAATATCTTGTTGAAGAGACCGGATTAGAGAAGGATACGGTTCAAGGATTCGCTCATAAGGCAGGCAGGGGGGATGATGGGGTAAAGTACGAGACCAGCTTTGAAGTTCCAATTGATTTTGGGGAGGTTGGCGGTGTGTTGGTTGAAAATGAGCACCACAGGGAGATGTTCCTTGAGGATATAGTCATCGATGGGTTCTCTCATGGCCCCATATATTTGACATGTCGATCATGGGTTCACTCAAAGTTCGACAATCCCCAAAAAAGGGTATTTTTCACCAACAAGGTGATCATTCGATCGATCTCCTTGAAAGCATATATGTTTGATTCTATATATCATCGATCTTAAGAAAAATAGCTCTCTACAAATTAACACTTGCACCAATTTTAATCTAGCTTGGTTTTCCTTTTGGATTGTGAGCATGCAGTCATACTTGCCATCACAAACACCAAGTGGGTTGAGGAGGCTAAGAGAAGAAGACCTCGAGAATTTGCGAGGGAATGGTGAAGGAGAGCGCAAGAGCTTTGAGAGGATATATGATTATGATGTCTACAATGATCTTGGAGATCCTGATAAGAGCCTCTCACTTCAAAGACCAGTTCTTGGCGGCAAGGATCTCCCCTATCCTAGACGTTGTAGGACGGGGCGCCCCCTTTGTGACTCAGGTACCCTAATATATATATATAGCATGCATTAACGTACTAATTAATTCAACTTTCCTATCCATATCTTATTCGTTTTGTTCCAAATTATTTTTTAGTTTTGACTGGCAACGTATATATTTTACTACTAATCTTTTTTTACTTCATTCGATCATGATAATCATAAAGAAAGAGTATGTTGCTCTAATACAAGAATGTACAAATATAAGTAGGATTAATCTCTTGTATTCAAATGTTATATGACCTGTTCAACTGTTGTTTTAACTAATCCACACGCGGTAGAATTAGCTTCTCTTTTGGCGTGACAAACCCGTCAACTTGTAGTAAAAATCGTAGTATTTTGAGCATTTTTCATGATTATTTATTTTTTAATTTCTTTAATGTCAAACATGAATGCATAAATATCTTGTTTGTTTCTATTGTATATTCTTTTAATTTTCTGATTCCTCAATAATTTACTTACCAAAATTATGGCGATTCCTCAATATTTCATATATAGAGAAATTTTGAATTTGTGTTTCTTTCTGTTTGAAAGCGTCACAGACTCACAATGACATATCCAGTTTTTGATAAGCAATTGTGTAGTTAAGGACACGGCGTAGTTTGTCTGGTTTATAGTTATATATATTCTCTTCTCTCTCTCTCTCTTTTTTTTTTTTTTTTGGGTAAGTATATTCCATTACTAAAAAAGATGGGTCACAACCAAACAAAAAGCCAAAAATGGGCAGGCTCTCCAACAATAGAACCAAACAGAATAAACAGTGACGAAACAATAAAAAGAAAATAGCCAATGGGTCCAATAATGATCCCGATGAACCATAAATATATCTTTGGCAAAAGACAATAAAGGGGCCGCATAAAACAGCTAAATCACCAAAACAAAGGACACATAAGGGCTGTGATCATCACGAGACCCTTCAACTCTACCCGAACCTCAAAAAAGAGTCACGAATAGAGGCATGACCTTCAAAATACCTTTGAACCCTACCCATACCATTGCTAGCTAAGGACAACAACCACTAGGAGAAGGTTGAGGGGGGAGGCACTGCTACATAGAACATGATCTGTCATCAAGGAGAACAAACTCCATAAGCAAAGAATCTCCTCCAACAGATATTATTGATCATGAGACCGTAAAAGGCTTGTGAGATTCAAACCCACGAACAACACACAAAAGAAAAGAAAAGAAAAAACAAAAATAAAAGGCAACTACAAAAAAAGCACAACAAAAACAACAAAAATATAGAAAAAAGAACATAAATAAAAATTCAGGCCAAAAAATAAGCAATACTAGATGTAGAGGTGGATGCGACATGGTGGTGCATGTGATCCACGCACCTGCGCATGAAAACCACGAGGAGGCGCATGAAAGCCATGATGATGTGCGTGAGGCGGCTACGGGTTGCAGGGAGGTCAACGGAGAAGCGGGAGGGGTGCGTTGTTAGCGGGACTAATCGAGAATGACAGATCGAGCTTAAAAAAAAATGTCAAAACTGAGACCCAAGTTAGATCTAGACGAATGAGGCGTTACAGCAGCTCTAAGGAAGCGAAACAACGGCCGTGAAGGAGCTCAGACTGCGTTTTTTGAGAGGATAAGGGATAAATCGCCAATGACAATGGATAAAGCCTCATAAGAGATAGATTGGGCTAAAAAAAATCTAGCTAAAGGAAATTTGAAGGCATATAAAGAGTGGGAGGAAAAGGATAAAGAAAGGTGAGGAGGAGGGAAGAAGGCTTCCTCAAGCTTTTTCCTCGGTGTGGCGGGCGCTAAAGAGTGGCCATTTATGGAAAGTTGGAAGAGATATACAAAAGGAGGAGTAAAATTTACAATATATACAAAAAAGAAAAGAAAAAAGAAAGTAGAATATCTTTGTAACTAGTTTTAGAGAATGATCTTAATCCTACGCTTGTCGACTTGAACGTCTAAAGCACATAAATTTTAGTGTTGTTAAGAGTATTACAACTTGTATTACAAAGTTATTTACCAACTGATGTGGCGATTCATAATTAGAGAAATAATTAAACAAAAAAATATAACTTATCAATTTCTCTTAATTATTATTATTATTATTATTTTATGAAAGAAAACTTTATAGAACCAAACACCAAAAACAATATCCCACCAAAATGATGCAAACTACACACAGGGCAAAGGAGAACAAATAACTCATTAAGTGTAACACCTCGGTCCCATATTGGAAAGAGATGAATAGCACATATAGAGTGAGCGGTTTATAAAGATATTCATAGGTGCTAAGTTTCATATTGCCTAGTTACTAGGTGAAACTGGGCTTTATAAGAGATTCTAGGAAAATTTCAAATTAAATAGTCATTTTGGGGTGATAGTGTAGATGTGACTAACGCTTTTTCTTGTGTCGTTACACTACCAACAGACAACAATAACCAAAACAGGGCAAATACAAGCCCAAACCAACAAGCCTTCAAGGAAAAACACAAACCGAGCCCAACAAAAAAGAAACCTGCGTTCTGCAGAACCACAAAACCCTAAACCCTACAATCCATTCTGCATTCTGCAAAATAAGCCAATTAAACTGCAATCTGCATCCAGCAAAACAAACCATTCTGCATTATGCATTCACTTATAATAATTGCGAAATCAGTTTGTAAATGAGCATTTTTCTTTTATAAAAGGCAAAAAGATCCTAAATATATATGCATAATATAAGTTTAATCCATTGATTCATTTTGACCATCGACGCAGATCCACTATCGGAGAAAAGAAATAGCCGATTTTATGTTCCTCGCGATGAATGCTTCTCGGAGATAAAGGAGCTAACATTTTCAGCAAAGACAGTATATTCAGTGTTGCGAGTATTGGTGCCATCCCTAGGAACGGTGATGAAGGACAGAGATCTTGGATTCCCTTACTTCACAACCATAGACTCGCTTTTCACTGAAGGAGTTAACTTGCCATCTGAAGAAAACCAAGAAGGGTTCCTCAAAGCCATCATGCCCAGGCTTGTCAAAACCATTTCCGAAACAGGAGGAGATGTTTTGCGCTTTGAGACTCCCGAAACGATGAACAGTGAGAAAATCACAAAACTTTCTTCCCCCCCTTCTACATACCTAAATGATAATATATAGTTGGTCGGCTTTTGGAATTGCAGGGGACAAATTCTTTTGGTTTAGGGACGAGGAATTTGCCCGACAGACTCTTTCTGGTCTCAACCCATATAGCATACAGTTGGTCACGGTATGATTTAAATAAAAAATTCTCATGTAAATACAATTTTTTATTTAATTTTATTTTTCTCTATGTACAGATGCTTTAAAACTTGTATATAATTCATGCAGGAATGGCCATTAAAGAGCAAACTTGACCCTGAGATCTACGGTCCACCAGAATCAGCCATCACAACAGAAATGATTGAGGAGGAAATTGGAGGTCTAATGAGTGTTAACAAGGTCAGCAAAATGATTAATTATCATATATATAAATTTCATACAGGAATAGCCATCACTTGAATTTCTCTTATATATAAATATGTATAATTTCAATGCATGCATGCAGGCCATACAACAAAAGAAGTTGTTCATACTAGATTACCATGACCTTTTGCTACCATTCGTCAACAAAGTAAGACAGCTTGAAGGCACTACGCTTTATGGTTCACGGACGCTATTCTTCTTAACCACAGATGGCACATTGAGGCCACTGGCTATAGAACTCACTCGGCCGCCTATGGATGGAAAGCTGCAGTGGAAGCAAGTTTTTAGACCTTCTTGGCATTCAACGTCTATCTGGCTTTGGAGGCTTTCCAAAGCTCATGTCCTTGCCCACGACTCTGGCTATCACCAACTTGTTAGTCACTGGTATGTGCCACTCTATAGGCCCGCTTGTCTGTGATATATGCTAAGGTTAGGGTTGTTAATTTTTCACACAAAATTAATTAGCTAGTTAGGATTAAGGGGTACTCTAACTTGTATAATTTTATACCCATGCATTTATACGACTCATTCCTAACACGCAATGTTTAGGGTTGACATTTTATGGCACAACCCGCAAACCTAACACGAAGTTAGCGGGTTAGGGTTGAAGGATCTAACTTTCATACCCATGCCCAGATACGACTCGAACTCGACACACGAACATGTATTGTCACGCTCTTAGCTACGGTCGAACCAGCAAATGATTATCACAACAAACTTTTATATTTGAGTGGGATTTAATTTGAAATATTTTTATTAACATGGGAAATTGTGTGATCTCTTTTACAGGCTGAGAACTCATTGTGTAAGTGAACCTTATGTAATTGCGACAAATAGGCAACTTAGTGTGATGCATCCAATCTACAGACTGTTGCACCCTCATTTCCGTTACACCATCGAGATCAATGCTCTTGCTCGAGAGGCGCTTATCAATGCAGGTGGAACCATTGAGACCGCATTCACACCTGGCAAATATTCCATGGAACTCTGCTCCGTCGCCTATGATCTCCAGTGGCGATTTGACCGGCAAGCATTGCCCGTTGACCTAGTTAGCAGGTAACTTCATAGCCAGCTTTTCATAAAAACCTACAATCCTTTGGAGATAGACTAAACTTCAAAAGATTTTGATATTCTTTTCTGTAATTAATTACTCTGCAACATGTTTGCGATTTTCAAATTAGTTTTGGGGATAAGTGGTGATTAATCGGGAATCAGAGCTATCGACTAACGTCAATCTTCGAATATCCCTAATGGTCATGTAGATTCAAACTTTTATTTTCTTTCGTCTCCTCATCATCCTGACTCTGATTTTCACATGGTATCAGAGAGTAAAATAATATGTGCTCCGAGAGTCCATGTCTATGATATCATGCATTTTAAATCGCCATTTGTCGTAGAACCTTAAGCTTATAGGAATGTATAAATTTATTCATTTAATTAACACTTTAACATTACTATGGCTTATCATTTTACGTGTCCAAACTAACTTCCATATCAATTTTTTTGCAATTGTGTAGGGGAATGGCTGTTGAGGATCCAACTGCTCCTCATGGACTAAAGCTAACAATTAAAGACTACCCTTTTGCTAATGATGGCCTGATCCTTTGGGATGCCATCAAATTATGGGTCACTGATTATGTCAACCACTATTACCCAAACCCTAGCCTTGTAGAGTCCGATCGAGAGCTCCAAGCATGGTGGACAGAAATTCGAACAGTCGGCCATGCTGACAAGAAGGACGAACCGTGGTGGCCGGTCCTCAAAACCCCCCAAGACCTAATTGACATCATCACAACAATTGCATGGGTCACTTCTGGTCACCATGCAGCCGTGAACTTTGGACAATATGCTTACGGGGGTTATTTTCCTAATCGGCCTACCATTGCTAGAACCAACATGCCCACAGAAGAACCTACTGAAGAAGAATGGAAAAAGTTCATGAAAAAACCTGAACATGCACTCTTGAAATGCTTCCCTTCACAACTTCAGGCAACAAGAATAATGGCTGTTTTGGACATATTGTCTAATCATTCACCGGACGAGGAGTACCTTGGGGAGAAGATGGAGCCCTCATGGGCTGAAGATCCATTCATAAAGACGGCTTTTGAACGGTTTAATGGGAGATTGAAGGAGCTTGAACGGATTATTGATGAAAGGAACTCAAACAATGATTTCAAGAATAGAGTAGGAGCCGGGATTGTGCCGTATGAGCTTTTGAAGCCATTTTCGCAGCCTGGGGTGACTGGAAAAGGGGTTCCATATAGTGTCTCCATTTGAATTTGAAATGTGTTTTTATAGTTTCAAACTCTTGAGTGGTGCCCACCGAGGAAAAAAAAAATTTGAACAAAATGCTTCCATGCCTTATAAATATTCAAATGCTTGAATCACAATGGTGATAATTGATTTGTGTGTCTAGGCAAGGTTCAAAACTAGGACCTATCCTAATCCAACAGTACTTGGCTTGCTTGTCACTTGTTGTTTGGAACAATGCCGTCTAATAAAAAAATAAAAAAATAAATTTGAAATGGGGTTTGGTAGGGGAGATAAAGTGAAAGGAACATTTATTTTTTGAATGTGGGTGAAGCAAAAGATTATGGAGTGAGATTATGCTCAAATTCCTTGTAATCCCCATAAGATATGCTTGGGATGAGATTATGAACGATGATGAAAAGAATTGGAAGGGGAAAAAGTTGAAAAGCATTCTTTGCAAGTTGGCTTTTGGTGCTATCGTGTACAATATTTGGAAGCATCAAAATAGTCTCAAATTTTGCAATAATGTGAAATCTGAAGAACAAATTCTGCAAACCATTTGTTGGGAGATTGGTTCAAGAATCATGAGAAAGGGGAAAGGGAAATTCAATTACAACTCAATGAATGTTGAGCTTTGTGAAAATTTGGGCATTCTGTTGAGAGTGTTGGCAGAGAATGGATAACAAAGTTTTTTTTTTCTGTGTTTCATGGTTTCGTTGTTTGTTCTTGTGTTTGTTAGGGATTTACCTTTTTGCTGGGATTGGGCTATGTGAGGGTATATAGTAGGTAGCTTAATTGGTTTGTATGGTAGTGAATTTTGTTTTCTAGGTTCGAGTTTGGTGTTATAAAACTTCTGGAATGTGAGTTGTAATCTTTGTGTTTTTGAATGAAAAGCTAATTTATCCAAAAAATAAAATAAAATCTGCCTAGAACAAACCTATTGGGCAGGTAATCGACAGCCGATCGAGAGGGGCCGTCAGTTCATGAATCTTCCAACTGACCGACAATATATCAGTTGGTGGTTTAATTTGTTGACCATTCCACTTCCTGAGGAGCGACCCGTCGGTCGGGGTTCCATCGATCAACAAGGAATTTCCATTCTCTATCTGTATATATATCCAACCAAATTTCTCTTCTTCAAGCTCATCAACGACAATAATTGATATTAAGTGCTTAGCTTTTTTTTTTTTTTTTTTTTTTTTTTTTTTTTTTTTTTGTGAAAGTGAAATTGTGAAAGACCGCAATTTCACTTTCTTAAAAACTTTTAGTATGTAATCAAGTTTTTATACTAATCTATATATGTAAACTTTTATATTCAGATAGCTCTTTTAAATTAATTATTTATCAATTAATATACACTATTTTGGTTACATATTTTAATTATATGAAATATAATTGTAGTTACTTGAAATTGCAGAGAAAGCAATGATTCCATTTAATTATAAGCAATTTACGCCAAGCATGACAAAATAAATTGTAAATTGCATTTATATATATGTTTTAATCAATAACTAAATTTTGCTGGATTGTTTATTTATTTCATAAGTTATATTCTTTAAATCATAACTAGCCAGATTCTTACTGCCATTAGTAGAATTCTCAGGACAAGTAAAAGATGACGTATTACGATTGGACATGAAATGGCCTCCAATTTATTCAACAAGCATTTGAGTCTTATACAAATTAACAATAATGACATTATTAAAAGATCAAGAAGAAACTTTCTTGATCAGTTTATTGATTGGACAAGGTCCGATAACAGATAGGTCTATCATTTTCATGTCTACTTCTTCAGGAAATTCTTGAGCTAACGGGTTGAAAGCTTAGGGTGTCTTTTCAGTCCATTCTTATAGTCTACATAGTGGATGCCAAACCGAACGGTGTAACCTTTACTCCATTCGAAGTTGTCTAATAATGACCATGTAAAGTATCCTTTAATGTTTACGCCTTCCCTGTTAAAAACAAAAACAAAAGAGTCAAAGGCAGCAAGATTTGTGAGCGAGAGAGATAAAGAGAGTGATTGTTAAGTGAGTAATGGTACTCTTCATAATTATTTAATATTCGCTGATGTGGCATTTTTAAGTGATTTTTTTTTTAAGTAAATAATATGAAAAACCATTTAAAATATGATGACGTGTGAAATAGGTGTAAAGCTAGAATAACATTAATTACTCTTGTTAAGCACTTACATGATAGCCCTATGAAGATAGGAAAGATGGCTATGGTGATATTCAATTCTTTGATTGTCCGCAAGGGCATCCTCGAGCGACAATGTGTCATTATTGAACTCATCAACTCCTATAATATAGTTGTAGATATTTAGGTTCAAATGGACATCTAATGTCTACCGCTATGTTCCAATTTGTCATGATGTTATGTGAAAATAATTGAACAAAAAGAAAAAAAAAATATAGAACTTACCATTCTCGGTAATATAGATAGATTAGTGGATTATGGTACTTCTCCTTGACATAAAGCATAAAATCCAGAATTCCTTTAGGGTACATATAGAGCGAACTTGATGAAGCCTACGATTTAGAGAAAATTTTCATAATTTCGTTAGAATTTTAATTAAAAGATTAAATTTTTTATTTTTTATAAGCTTAATTAAGCTTTTGAGATAAACAATGTTTTAGCATGATATGGTATCAAAGTGCGCAAATGTTTTGAATTTAAACCTTATTTCTGTCATTTAGTTTTCATTTTCAATTAAATATTCTATGTGAATAAATCCCTTTCCTTTGCAACTATATGATTGTGTCCGACGGGAGTTGTCTGAGGATATATAAATTTGGGAGGTCAAGGCATAACATAGGTCAAAGCTAGAAAAAGAGAAAGAATAGGAAACTAACAAAATATTGCTTCTTTTTTTTTCTTTCTTTTTAAATATGTCCACACTGTTAAGGAAGTAAACCTAGTGGAAACAGAAAAGCAGAATGCAAAGGAAAACCTAGTCACTACCGAGTAACGTCTAGTAGCCGTTACTCAGCTCCTGCTCTCCTTTGGCTACTCTTCCATCATTTCTCAGCATTCATCCTTGGGACTCAGCATACACATGAACCTAAGATTGATCATCAGTATCCTAGACTAGTCTGCACAGCCAACCTACAGCAGCATTCCTTCCAGGATTTGAGCTGCATTTTCACCTCTTGGTATCCTGCCTTGTTACACGGACCAAGACATCCTCTTCTCTCTTTGTTTTCTATTTATTTAATTTAGTTGTTGTAAAGTATTGTGTTAGTTTTCCAAAAACCAATGTACATTGATCAATATAAATAACACATCTTCCCTGGTTTGGTCAAGTAACCAAAACCAGTTTTTGTTTAAACTTTCATGGTATCAGAGCCAACCCAAAGCCAACGCTCATCCATGGCCACTCCTAACTCTCCTACCAACTCAGCCTCCTCCTCTCAACACAATGCTCCACCAGCTACCAACCATCCAATAACCAACCTCAACAACTCCACTGCCTCTTCCAACCCATCAACTGATTTCACATCACCACTATCCAACGTTCCCTCCTTCTCTCAACTTTTCAAACTTGAAGGGCCCAACTACCTGGCCTGGGTTGCACAATTTCAACCCATCCTCCGAGGCAATGACCTCCAAGGACTTGTGGATGACACTGATCTTTGTCCCACCCAATTCCTCACCAATACTGACAACACTCAAGTTCTGAATCCTGCCTATGTTGCATGGCAGAAGAAAGATCAGCTTCTCCTAAGCTGGATCATTTGCTCACTTTCGCCTTCTATTGTATCTACAATGTATGGCCTGAAAACATCATCTGAAGCATGGACAACCTTGGCAACTAGATATGCCTCTCAGTCCAAGTCCCAAATTTCCCACCTCAAGCGGCAGTTACAAGGCTTGCAACAGGGAAATAAATCATGCACTGAGTACTTGAATTTGGCCAAACAGTGGGCTGATCAACTCGCAGCTGCGGGAAAACCTATTGATGATGATGACCTCATCTCATTTGTTGTAAGTGGCTTAAACCCCATCTTTCATACCTTTGTCACCATTCATTCCTATGCAACCCGTGACCATGACATGACATTTGCTGATTTTCAAACTGAACTTCTTAACCATGAAACCCTGCTAGAAAACCAACAACGTCCCACCATCACACCAGAAACTGGCCCTTTTGCTTTGTACACTAACAAGCACGTCAGTCTCTCCAATCCCAACACAACTGACCCCACTCAGTTTAAGAGATCCAGATTTCCACCTAGACCCAACTTTCGTCCTCAGTCATTTGCACCAAGAAGCCCATTTAGAGGGAGTAGTGGTCCTCATGCTCCCAATCTACCTTACCCTGCACCCAACCAGCGCTTCAGGCCTTCCAACCTCAGGCCTAGCTTTCTCAATCACCAGGGAACTGCTCCAATGCGCACTGTCCCTACCACTACAGCTCGTCCACCCTGCCAAATCTGTGGCAAAAGCAGCCACAATGCGTTGGACTGCTTCCATCGCATGGATTTCTCCTATCAGGGCCGACACCCTCCTCCTCAACTAGCAGCTATGGTGGCTCAACTCAATGATGGCTTTGAGACTTAGGACTGGCTTGCTGATTCCGGTGCTAACACTCATGTCACAGTCGATCCTTCAAACATTGCCAATCCTCAGCCTTTTGATGGAGGAGACACTGTCGGTGTAGGTAATGGGGCAGGTTTGAGTATCAAAAATTTTGGTTCATCCTTGGTGCATGGCAAATCCTCCTCCCTATCTCCCCTTCTTCTCACAAACATCCTTCACTGTCCGAATGCCTCGGCCAATCTCCTTTCCATTAACAAGTTTTGCTTAGATAACAACTGTTGGTTTGCTCTTACTGGTTCAAGCTATTCTGTGCAGGACAACCTGACGGGAACTGTGATACTTCAGGGACCAAGTGACAATGGCCTATATCCCATTCCTCTGTACTCCCTTAAATCCAAACTTGTCAATCACTGGAAAGGTCTCACAGCTCACCTAGGCGTTAAAACCTCGGATATGGTGTGGCACCAACAGCTTGGACACCCTTCACCTGCTGTTCTCCAGCAACTTTTGAAGCACCAACACCTCCCACTCTCTGGTTCAGTAGATAGGACAAGGGTTTGTGACTCATGTCAGCTAGGCAAGTCCAAACAATTGCCCTTTTTTGATTCAAACAGGGTCTCTACCAAGCCCTTAGAACTTATCCACTCTGATGTTTGGACATCCTCTGTTGCTTCCCTAAGTGGTTGTAAGTTCTATGTTTTGTTTATAGACGATTATAGCCGGTTCACCTGGTTATATCCTATCCTAAATAAAAGTGATGTTTATGCTTGCTTTGTAAAGTTTAAATTGTATGCTGAAAATCTCTTCTCCACTACCATCAAACAATTTCAATCCGATAATGGAGGTGAATACACCTCTACTCACTTCAAACAATTCTTAAATCAACATGGCATTGTGCACCATCTCACTTGCCCACACACCTCTCAGCAAAATGGCATTGCTGAGAGGAAACATAGACATGTCATGGAAATGGGACTCACCCTTCTTGCTTAATCCGGCTTGTCACCTAAGTACTGGGTGGATACCTTCCTCACCTCCATTTACCTAATTAATCGCCTACCCTCCCCTGTGCTGCAACAAGAATCTCCCTTTTCCAAGCTCTTTCATCACCCTCCGGACTACTCTCTCCTTAGAGCCTTTGGGTGCCTTTGCTATCCTCTCTTGAGACCCTATGCCGCTCACAAACTGTCCTTTAGGAGCAAGCCCTGCATCTTCATTGGCTATGGCTCTAACCAAAAGGGATATAGATGTCTAGATCCTCTCACCCACAAAGTCTACCTATCCAGGAGTGTTATCTTCGATGAGACCAAGTTTCCTGCCAAGAGTCATTCTTCCCCACTTGGTTCCTGCAAGGTCACGACTTCTCCAGGTAACTCCCTAGTTCTCATTCCATCTCAGTTGCACCCTGACTTCCCTTCTGTTGCAGCACCCTCTACCCGTTTTGAAGATATGATCACTCCTGTGGACACATCGCAGCCACCTTCCATTTCCACACCTTCACCTCTATCATCTCATCTTGACCCTCCTGCATCTCCACCTGAACACTCTGCCCCCTCCACCACATATGACGGGTCCTCTACTCCTTTGGACACACCCTCAGACTCTTCTCCTTCCCATCTTCACCTTCCTCAACCTTCCCTTTCTCATTTTCCCTCAGCCCCTCACTCCCCACCTTCTGAACCCCTACCTACCCGGATTGTGACTAGGTCTCAAACTGGTCACTCCAAACCAAAACACTTTCCTGACTTCAAAATGTTCCATTCCATTAAATATCCTCTCCAAGCTCTACACACCATTCACCTTCCACCAGAACCCTCCACCTTCAAACAGGCTACCTCCAAACCCGAATGGATTCATGCCATGAACCTTGAATATCAAGCCTTGCTCTCAAACCAAACATGGTCTCTCTGCCCGCGACCTTCCAGTCACAATGTGATCAGAAATAAATGGGTCTTTAAACTTGGTGGGATTGATTATTATGAAACCTTTAGCCCAGTCATTAAACCAGCAACCATTCGTCTAGTCTTAGCCTTAGCAGTCCAATTTGATTGGCCAATCCACCAACTGGATGTCTCTAATGCATTTCTCCATGGGGTGTTGGATGAAGAGGTCTATATGGAACAACCCCAAGGTTTTGTTCATCCTTCCTACCCGAACTATGTGTGTCGTCTACATAAGTCAATCTATGGTTTAAAGCAGGCCCCGAGAGCTTGGTTCACTCGGTTATCTCAAGCTCTTCTTGACATTGGCTTCACCGGCTCTCAATTGGATCCCTCCCTTTTCACCTATCATGCCAACTCTGTTCACATTTATCTATTGGTCTATGTAGACGATATCATACTCACTGGCAACAACAAAGTCACCATTTCCTGGATATTCAGCAAGCTTAAATCAGAATTTGCTCTCAAAGACCTTGGTGAACTCAGCTACTTCCTTGGGATTCAGTCTATCCGAGACTCAACTGGCCTCCACCTTCGACAGTCCAAATATATTACTGACCTTCTAGACCGCACTCAGATGACAGATGCCAAACCTTACCCGGCTCCATGTGTTGCTGGCACCAAAATGTCCAAATTTGATGGAGCACCACTGCCTAATCCGACTCTCTATCGCCACATTGTTGGAGCCCTCCAATATGTGACCCTCACCCGGCCAGACATAGCCTATTCAGTCAATCAACTATGTCAACATATGCATGCCCCCACTACCACTCATTTCACAGCCGCCAAACGTGTCTTACGATACCTCAAAGGCTCCATTGATTCTGGCCTTCACTACACGAAAGGCCCCATCAAGCTCACTGCTTATTGTGACTCGGATTGGGCAGGGGATCCGGATGATCGGCGGTCTACCTCCGGCTTTGGTGTATTCCTTGGCTCTAATCTCATATCCTGGTCTGCCAAGAAACAGCATATTGTCTCCAGATCAAGCACTGAAGCCGAGTATAGAGCCTTATCATTGGCTACTGCAGACATGTACTGGCTGCGTATGCTGCTTCGAGAACTTCATGTTACACTTCCTTCTCCTCCGGTTCTGTGGTGTGACAACTCAGGAGCCCTTGCTCTGGCCTCCAACCCAATCCATCATGCCCGCACCAAGCATGTCGAAGTCGACATCCATTTTGTTCGGGAGAAAGTTGCCAATCGGGATCTCCAACTCCATTATATTTCCACCCTTGATCAATTGGCTGACATCTTCACCAAATGTCACACCGCTGCTCGGTTTTGCTTCCTCCGTGACAAACTAATGGTTCTTCCTCCCATTAGTTTGCGGGGGGGTGTTAAGGAAGTAAACCTAGTGGAAACAGAAAAGCAGAATGCAGAGGAAAACCTAGTCACTACCAAGTAACGGCTAGTAGCCGTTACTCAGCTCCTGCTCTCCTTTGGCTACTCTTCCATCATTTCTCAGCATTCATCCTTGGGACTCAGCATACACATGAACCTAAGATTGATCATCAGCATCCTAGACTAGTCTGCACAGCCAACCTGCAGCAGCATTCCTTCCAGGATTTGAGCTGCATTTTCACCTCCTGGTATCCTGCCTTGTTACACGGACCAAGACATCCTCTTCTCTCTTTGTTTTCTATTTATTTAATTTAGTTGTTGTAAAGTATTGTGTTAGTTTTCCAAAAACCAATGTACATTGATCAATATAAATAACACATCTTCCCTGGTTTGGTCAAGTAACCAAAACCAGTTTCTGTTTAAACTTTCACACACAAGAAGGGAGATGAGAAATTCAAATAAGAACGACCGGGAGACCAATGCGTAGACAACCTTGAAATGCCATCACTAATTTGGGTTATTGTGGGTACGTAAAAGGCACTGTTGAGCTTCTTATATTTGGTATAAGATTTATATATACTTGTGAACCCATCTTATATATATATATATATGAATTTCACGCCGAATATAAGAATTATAATAGACATTGCTTTTTCTTCACGTGGAACACGTCCCACCTCACATCAATGCATCAAAGGACGATCTTTTAATATATTCGTTTGTCCACTCAAATAATGGTTGATTGGTTATTGTGCCATATGTATATTTCCATGATTTGTGTAATTAGGCCATCTCCAGCAGTTGAAGTTAAAATAGCTACTCAAAAAGTACCAATCTTTACTTTAACCACTGTTTATCTCATATTCTCTCCAACAGTTCACTCTCTACTTTTTTTTTAAATATTATTTTTTAATCATTTTGTTTTATTTTTTTTTCATTTCCCTCTCACTCTCCGATCTCCCTCTCACTCTCCAGTCTCCCCCAACCCCCAACCCGTCTCCCCAATCCCAACAGAGCCGAGCGATTACTGTTCGACTTCTGGCGCACGTCATCGTGGACTAGTACTGGCTCATCGCCCTCCTTCCCTGCCTCATCCTCTTCACCTTCCTCATCGTCTTCGCCTTCTACCAGTACTTGGAGAATCGGCGCGTGCGCTTCAAGCTCGTCTCATCCGGGAAGCTGCTGGCGCTGATCGAGGCCCCTCTGCTACAGGGGAAGACCCTCGGAGGAGGGGGGATGTGGTCGGTGGCGAGGATCGGCGGGGCTGTGCTCTTCGGGGTGAACTCGGCCATCGCGTACCTGCTGATGCCGGCGGTTATGTCCTTCAACGGAGGGGTCTTCGTGGTTGTGGTGCTGGGCCTCGCGGATCTCCCATATCCATCTCTCTAGTTATGTCCTTCAACAGGGAGGGACGGAGAGGCCCGGAGCAGAGAGAGACGAAGAGGGAGAGGGAGAGAGAGAGAGAGAGAGAGAGAGAGAGAGAGAGAGAGAGAGAGAGAGAGAGAGAGAGAGAGAGAATTAATAAAAAAAAATGTGTAAACAGATGAACAGTGAATAGCCAATAGTGACTATTCACTATTCATGAAGTTAGGAAAAAAGCTAGAGTAGCTATTCTGCTGGAGGAAGAAAAAGAGACAAAAATAGCCAAATTTAACATTTTGGTTAAAATAGCACTCCTGTTGGAGATGCCCTTATATATACGTTGTAACAGCAGTATATATAGCTGCTTTTGTATATATACAGATAAGTGAATCAAATCATTTTCTTCATATAAGAGCTATTATTCTTTCATTGTATCATAGCAATTCTACTAACGTATACTCTTATTATTATTTTTATTATTATTTTTATTCCGTTTTATTTCTCTCTTCATAAATTTCTACTTCCTTTATCTTATTCTCCTTAATATATGGCTTCTTCATAGGGAAGTAACACAGGGTTCTCCCTCCTCCTTTGGCACGAGTCGCACGACAGTCTAATTAACTTGGACCACAGTTCGGGAGAAAACTTTTAGTGGAGATCGAGAAATCCAAGTTTTTTACAATGTCCTCTTTGAGAAATTATATTTAGTTACCTGTTTACTAAGATCAAATTAATGATTCAAATTAATTTATCATCGTTGGACATGGACTTGATCATGCGATCGGGAATATTGATCATTAGATTCAAGAACCCATTCTTATAAATCATTTTAGTAAATTCTTAATTTTTTATTTGATGAATAGGTAATTATTTAACAAGACCTTTCACTAATTGGTCTTTAACCCAAGCGGGCTGGGAAGAACTTATAAAAAAAAAACCAATTAACCGTACGTTAATTTAGATTTTTAGGGATAGTTTGGTTGTTCAATTTTTTGTATTGTATTCTACTATTTTTTATATATTTAAAATTATGAATACTGAAAAAATTTGCTTTTTGAAATTATGTTTTGATGGTTTAAAGAATCTCAGACAAAATTGAAAAAAGTTGGATATTAATACTTTAATAGAATTTGCATTTAAAAAATCTACCCAAACAAGTTTTTCAAAAATAATTAAAAAACATGGGTTACCCGTCCCAAACACGCCCTTAATTCTTAAATTGTCAAGAGTACAATCAAATATTTGATATTTACACATTAGACATGCATGAATTTTTCTCTCCTCCCGAATAAGGTTATACATTTTGTCTTTATATATTTAAATTTGAAAATTGGGATGTGTTATACATCATTCTCTAGTCTTTCTCTACTGACGTTAATTAGAAAGCCCTAACTTTCTAATCAGCTAGATTAAGACAGACCCAAAAAATCTAATGCATGTGAATATTGATTATTATTCTAAAATCTTGTACAACTATATACAAAAAAGGAATATTTCTAGATTTCGCAAATATTGTACAACTATATATATATATATAATTGAATGTTTGATCCCGACGTTTCTGTCTTCCCGAAAGCTCCATGAATTAATCTGTTATTAGATTATCTATAAAAAAAAAAAAAAAAAAAAAATCTGTTATTAGATCCAAACAAAAAGCTCCAAATTTGGTTTTATGTGCGTTCTGTATTCAATTTGTTTTGGTTGTTCTCGAGTTTTTTTTTTTGTGGTGTGAGTACTACCCAGTCCCCATAAATAACAGAGGAAAACACATTATTTCATGCAACTTTTCGTCATTTTCGAGCAGTATGGTCCTTCTCCTTTGAATCATTATCCACATGCGGCAATAGCTTGGCTGGAATAGGATCTTCTCCGAATAATATCTATTTTAAATGAAGGGTTATGATTTAAAATTGATGTATCTAATGGTATGTATGAAGTCAATATTAGCACGTCTTTTAAAAATTTAAATAATGTAAAAATCATGTGCACCATTAGATGCATTAACTTTAAATTTTGACCATAAAATATATAAGGAAAAATTACAATTTAGCTCACAAACTATCATCCGTTTTGCAAGTAGTCCCATGAACGGCTAACACTTGGACTCTAGCCCCCCAAACTATCAAAACGTTTGAAAAATGCTCAGTTTTGACGAAATATGCCCATAATACCTGCCACGTGTCATTTTTCAATTAAATAATAATAAATAAATAAAACTAAAAACTTAAAAAAAAAACTTACATATATATATAGTTTGATCATTTTCATGTCTATTTCTTGAGGAAATTCTTGAACCAACGGGCTGAAAGTTTAGGGTGTCTTTTCAATCCGTTCTTAAAGTCTACATAGTGGATGCCAAACCGAACTGTGTAACCTGAATTCCATTCGAAGTCGTCCAACAATGACCATGCAAAGTATCCTTTAACGTTTACGCCATCCCTATTTCCCCCACACCGCACGCACCAAAACATGCAAAAGAAGAAGTCAAAACCAACTAGATTTAAGAGAGAGAGAGAGAGCTATTTAGTATACTGATATATGATTGTTATACAATTACCCGAAATGACAATAAAAATCATTTTTTTTTTTAAAGTACTAAATTTTACTGTTATAATTTAAAGTTGTATAGTAGTTGTATAACAATTTAATACGTTTGTTAAGCACTTACATGATAGCCCTACGAAGATAAGAAAGATGGCCATAGTAATATTCAATTCTGAGTTTGTCGATGAGGGCTTCCTCAAGAGACAAGGTGGCGTTATTGGACTCATCAATTCCTACAATATAGTTGTAGATCGATTGATATTTAGGTTCACATGGAATATCTAATGGCTACCACTTTGTTCCAATTTTTCATGAAGTTATTTGAAAATTTATAATTAGAAGAAAAAAAAATAGACTTACCGTTCTCGGTAATATAGATTAGCGGATTATGGTACTTCTCCTTGACATAAAGCAAAAGATCCCGAAGTCCTCTAGGATAAACATAGAGCCAACTTGATGCAGCCTGCGATTTAGATAATATATATATATATATATATATATAAAATTTAATTTAATTTAATTTTTTTTTCTATCAACTTAATTAAGCTTTTAAGATAATAATGATAATATTGTATCAGAGTAAATGTTTTGAGTTCAAACATTGTCTATGTCATTCACCTCATATTTTCAATTAAATCATATTCATTATTCCACGTGAGGAGAAATGTTAAGATTTTAGTTAAATTTTTAAATTACACATTTCATGTACAAGTAATTAGCCCCACCATGAGACTAGGTATACCTTCAATTAATACAGTAAGAAAGAAATGTTGAAATATTTAATACACACCTGTGGACCAATGGGGATCCCATTGCGCTCAGCTGCCACGACAAAAGTTAATTAGTATAATTAATTAGATACATAAGAAACACAGAAAAATTGATTCCAAGTGTTATATATATATATATATATATATATATATATATATATATATATATATATATATATATACTTACTGGTGCGATTAACAAGAGAATCTGTCAAGTAGCTTGGATTTCTAGAATTAAGGCCAGGTGCGTAGGTTGCATAATTGGAAGTATAGTAGTTTAATCCGATGAAGTCAAATGACCCTTTTACCAACTTGGATTGCTCTTTCGTGAACTTGGGCAATCGCTTTCCAACAAGAGATTGCATGCTATAGGGATAGTCACCATTTGTCAAGGGGTCCAAATACCTGCAGTAAACCATGGACAATTTTAAATATGTAGGCCTAGCTAGCTGCCCGAATTGGCTGTAATTTGGTCAGTAAATTGCAACCAATCCCGATCTTCTTTAATCTCTCATGTATTCCAAGACGAGAAATTAGCTAATTAAAAAGAAAGCCAACAATAGGAACCCTAATGATCATAGAGATTGTAGGGTTAGAGATTCAATCGAAGTTATCGAATTAAAAAAAAAAAAAAAAATTATACGAAATGAGAATTGGAAATGGAACAAAAAGAAAGAAATTAAAGTGTGTACTCTAGAAAAAAGACTTAACGAGCTAATTACCATCCCAACACGAAATCAAGGGCACGGAGCGCGGCATTGCGATTGTGCTTGGCATTAGAGATTGGCACAAACCAGCTTGTCACTAGCGTAATCCCTATAACACCTTTTTGTGCGGCCTGAACACATAATGAACTAAACATGATGATTAAATATTTCTTTTGCATAATATATATATAATTTCTGTTTTATAACTAATCATTACATTATAAAAATGGGCAAGATTTGCAAGATGGAACCTGATATTTTTGCTTGTAGACTTGAACAGCGGCTGCATGAGCAAGAAGCAGGTTATGGGTGACCAAATATGGCTCTGTGCCTGAATCTCCACCGGTGCAGTTCAGCTTTTGCCAACTGGAACATCGACCAGGTGCTAGTTGCCCGGTTGCATAACCACCATCGCTGAAGGTGTATGGCTCATTTATTGTGATCCAATGCTTTACACGGTCACCAAATTCCTTGAAGCAAAGCTCAGCGAAATCCCGAAAGTCATCACTGAAAATTAACGTTAACATGCATTTGGTCATGATTACAGCTAAGGTTACAATTCATGGGAATTGGTCTGGGCTTACTGGTTTAATTGGGTTGTGAAAATATTAAACCCAGCCTGCCCATATTTCACTTGGGTTAGAATTTTTCTATCCTCCCCCAATCATCCTCTTTTACCTCATTTTTCTACTATTAGAGTAATGCTATTTAGTAAAATATTATATGACTGCTGTATAACTTGATGATGTGATAGTGAAAGCCAGCACTTGTTAAAAAAAATAAAATAAAATTAGGGTTGATTTGTACTACTACGTTATTAATTCCAGTTGTATATTATTCTACTAAATATCATTACTCTTTCTGTTAAGGGCTGATTGGGAGCAAAGTGAGATAATGGTAGGATAAAAGTGTGGTTTTTACTCTCTAGCATACATGACGCTACATACTTTACTCTCATTCCACTGGGTAGATGTGGTAGTACCAATCAGTTATTGAATAGTTTTATTTTTAACTAGGGTTAATGCAATGGCTGATGGACACTACATACCACATCAGCTCGGCGGGATGAGGTGGCCGGGATGGAGGTATAGTACTATGCAACTCTACTCTTTAAAATAATAATAAAAAAATGTTATATACTATATCTTCTATCCTGTAGTAGTGACCATAAACCCTTGGAGCAACCATTGTTAAAAAATAAATAAAAAAATTAAAAATTAAATTCAAAAATTGATGGGCATAGCCACATCAATCCAATGAAATAAGAGTGAGATCAATATAATATAATATGTAACATTACTCTTAAAATAATGTACTGCATCAAAGAATATAATCCTCTCAATTTTTTACAATCAAATTAATTTTTCTTTTATTCTTGTATCTAATTACATTATACACGGTTCCGGTCATTTACCCATGCACCAAATTAATGGGTCCTCAATCTTTCTCTTTTACCTCTTTTTTCTAACCCCAAAATGGTCCTTATTGAAATCATAATTATGATAGTATTATTATTACAGAAAAGGGTCCTCGATTAATGAAAATGGGGCAAACAATTATATGATTTATTAATAGTCACTTACGCAATGCGGGGACTTAAGAAACCACCATACTCATCCTCTAAGGTCTGGGGGAGATCCCAGTGAAAGATTGTCACGAAGGGCTTTAAACCTGCGTTTAGTTAAAAATTAATAGAAAAATTATAAAAAGCAAGATAAGTTGATGATACATGCATATATATATATATATATATATATGTATGCTGGAATTTTACAAAGGTTGAATCGATCATGTGTACCTTTGTCAAGGAGCTCATTGATGAGGTTGTTGTAGTATTTTACTCCTTCTCGGTTCACACTCCCACTTAGCTTTCCTTCTGAAATTAGACCCCAAATAAATTGTAATATAATGATTATATAGAAGGGTCAGAAATATTGTTTCCAAGGATTCCGATTGTTTCTTGTTGAGAATTTTTGTTATTGTCTCTATAAAGAAAAACTTCACTTATCTTTCCTGATTTTTCTTCGCTTTACAATTATACTTTTAAATTTTAAAAAGTGTCAATTTAGTGTATATATTCATCTTTCAATTTTTTTCAATTTTAACCACCCGTTAGCTTTTTCTGTTAAATCCTGACGGAGGGGTGTCAAAATTTCTAAAATACATTTTTTTTAAAAAAAGATCAGGAAAAAAATGTGCAAGGATTTATGCGCTGATTAAGATTTAATAGAATTTACAAAAATACCCATGTCTGAACCTTTTGTTTTGTTTTGTTTTTGCTTTTTTTTTTTATTATTATTTTTTGCTTTTTTTTTTTTTTTTTTTTTTTTTTTTTTTTTTTAAATGCAGGAATATTTTGAGAATTTTGACAAGATTTAATGAAAAATCTAAATAGATGGGTGAAATTGAAAATAAAAATAAAGATAAATACATTAATTGACACTTCATAAAGTAATAAAGCTTAAAGAGTATAATTGCAAAATTCATGAAAGATGAGCGGTGGTAAGTGAATTTTTTTTTTATTCTTATTATTGGGAGTCAACTCGCCTGAATTTTTTAGACAAGGAGCTCCATTTAGTTTACGTGTCCCTCCTCAACTGACAGGAAATTGTAGATGATTATTTCCAAAATCTCGACATAGATTTGGGTTGTACCCCATTTATTGTCCTTTTGTTTTGTCTAAAGTTTAATTAGGTCAGAAAGTAGCAACAAGAATAGATCTTACGTACTTGGTAAAACTCTAGTCCATGAGATTGAGAACCTGTATGCATCTGCACCCATCTCCTTCATTATTCCAATATCTTCCTATAATATACATATATAATGTGAAAAATTAATTTTGTTGCCAAAATCTTTTACGTTCCTTTTGATCATCTAGTGTTTAGTTAGGCTGAATAATTAGACAAATCAGACTGTGACATTGTTGTTCTTTAATTTTTATTTATTTATTTATTTTAATTATGTGCACTATACCTTGTAGCGATGATATTGATCAATAGCCACATCTCCATTACTGCCGTCCAATATCCTACCTGCATATTTCATATATCTATAAATCTTAATTATTTCGGAAGATATAAAAGATTAATATATTCTACACGCTACCTATATACTTTGAGCTATTATTTAACGAAGATTAATACACATGCATGCCTAACCACTAAAATACAGACGATATATTAACTTAATCAAGAGAAAACTTTTGTTTTTTAAAAGATACTTTCACTTTGTTTTGGTCTCCTGCTACGACCCCTAATTTCGGCCATTAGAACAAGTCCGTTGTTGTGGGCTTTAGGACCATACCTTTTCTCACTGTTTCAATTCAATTTGGCAATAATGTCAGGGTATTATAACTTTTTAAAAAACCTTCTACAAACTCACTGTACAGTTTACATTTTATAAAAGTAAATATCTCGTAAACTGTCATATAATTGTCCGAATGAGTAATTGACTTGTTAAGAATTACGTAAATTTTTACGTCAGTTTATAAATATGGTAAGTACGATCGATGCTATTACCACATAATAGTCTACATTGATTTTACTGTAGCATGAACTGATAAAGCAATTTGTAAAGTACTAGTAAAATTACACTAACTCTTAATTAACCACACTCATTTGTTGAATTTGTCCAGCTGTGTGGGTTCTTATTCCATGTACTTTGTTTTAAAAAATGTTTTTGAAATTCCTGTGCCCAACAAACAGACGATACTTTGTTTTCAATGAAGAGACAGTGAGAGAAAGAAACCCGGATATCTATGGGTGTAAGTGTCCCATATGCTTGCTCCTCTGCCACCTTCACGTGCTGCACCTTCATACTGGATTTTAAACATACATTGGCACATATGCATCATGCTTGGCATCTCTGGACGACACTTGAAGAAAAACTCTACTATGATACAAACATATGCTGAAAGGGAGGAGTTTTTGGAGTGTGAGCATTCCCCAAAGTTGCTCTTGGTGTTGGAGAAAGATTCTTAAACTTAGGAGTATTGCTAAGAATTTTATTAAATTTGAAGTAGGTAATGGAAAGATGATTCATCTTTGGCAGGACAACTGGCATCCTCTTGGAGTGTTGTATGAGAGGTTTGGCTCCCGTGTTATCTATGATGCTCATAGTCGGTTGGATTCTAGACTTGATTCTGTTTTAAGTAATGGCATTTGGTGTTGGAAGCCTGCTCGGTCAGAGGAGCTTGTTGATATACAGAGTCGTCTTCCTGAAGTTCAGCTTGGTTATGTTGATAAACCGATATGGACGGTTGCTCGTAAGGGTTCCTATGTAAGTGCTGACACTTGGGATTTTTTGAGGGATAAGAAATGTGAGGTTGATTGGTGGCATGTTGTTTGGTTCCCTTTTGCAATTCCAAAACATGCTTTTATCATGTGGCTGGCTGTACAGAATAGATTAAGTACGGGTGATCGGCTGTTGGCTTGGGGTTTTCAAGGTGATGCACAATGTGTGTTCTGCAGGAATGGTGTTGAGACCCGAGATCATATTTTTTTCATGTGTAGTTTCAGTGCTCGTATATGGAAAAATTGTATGCAAAGGTGTAATGACTTGGCTCCTTCTCTTGATTGGCAGAGGGTGTTGAATGACGATTGTAGAACTTGGAAGAAGAAGACGATGGCAGGAGTTCTTTGTCGTTTGGTATTGAGCTCTGTTGTCTATAATATCTGGAAAGCCAGGAATGCTATTAAGTATCAAAATGCTCCTAAATCTGAAGAGCAGATACTCAAGCAGATTTTTTGGGAAGTTAGATCAAGAATTTCTGGAAGAGAAAAGTTTAAGAAAAATAGAGAGAATGTTAAATTTTGTCATCTCTGGAATGTAGATGTCTCTATTCTTGTATAATCCTAGTTGTAAGACTTTTTTGGTTGTTTTGGTTCTGCAGTAGTTTTCTGCTGTGTTTGTTGTTCTGGTTGTTTCTTGTTGGTTTGTTGTTTGTAACTTTGGTTCTTAGTTGTTAATAATATTGATTACTTATTCATCAAAAAAAAATATGTGGAGGAAATCTAGGACTTAATTACCTGGTAAGACGCTGATCCCGTCCCGAAAATAAAACCTGCCGGAAAACTGCTCCGGTTGAGTGAAGCAGTGGTAAGGCTTGGAGTAACAGCAATGCTATTACAAGTCAATGAGCCAAGAACGACCACGAGACCAAGGCATAGATAGCCTTGAAATGCCATCACTGATTTTGGTTATTGTGGGTGGGAGGCACTGTCAGGCTCCTTTTACATTGGTGAGATGTCCTGGCTTCCTATATATATAAATAGAGAGAAGCACCACTCAGAATAATTAATTGTTTAAATAAAAGAAGCACCACTCAGGCTAATTATTTAAATAAAAGCACCGTCTGAATGATTAATGTTTAATTAGTAAAAGAAGAAAGACGTACTGATTGGTTAAATAAAAGGAGTAAAGAAAGACAAGGAAATTGATCACCGTCATTTATGTAAGTTACTACAGAGCTAGTTCTTCAATTCATTAATTCGATCGGTTAAAACGCAATGATCATTAAGATATTGTCTTTTTCAATTCATTAATTTGGTATCTTAACATACCAAATGTTAAGCATAAGAGACACGCGAAAAAGACAGAAAAGGTTAGAGTGGCTTGTCAAAGATAGCGGCAGAATGTACTATTTCCGATCCTTGCGTTAGTATCGTAGGTTAACGGAGAGATAAATTGGCAGAATATAGGTGAAGAGAATGAAAGTGCATGTGCATACCTAATTAGCAAGCTCTCGATGTCTCCCTTCAATTTATGGATTAAAATCCTCTATAATATTTGAGAGATTTCAGATAAGTGATTGTGAGAAACCACTTATAGAACTTACCTAACTGGATAAGTAGTTGGACACGCAATCTAATTTTTATTTGGTCATGTGAATTTTATAAGTGGTCTATCACATTCCACTACAAAAATACTGACAATTGGACGCGTGTCTACAGTACCAGTTACTGTAGACACGCGTCCAATTTGACACGTGTCTTATGAGACACGTGTCTAATTGTACAGCCGCCACAATTGGACGCGTGTATGTAATACACGTGTCCAATTGGACACGCGTATTAAATACACGTGTCAAACTGTTATTTTTTTAAAATATAATTTTTTTTTATTAAATAGAATTTCAACAATTGGACACGCGTATTTAATACGCGTGTCCAATTGGACGCTTGTATTTAATACGCGTGTCCAATTAGACACGTGTATTAAATACGCGTGTCCAATTAGACACGTGTATTAAATACACGTGTCAAAATGTTATTTTTTTCCAAATATAATTTTTTTTTAATTAAATAGAATTTTAACAATTTCCAATTGGACGCGTGTGTTTAATACGCGTGTCCAATTGGATACGTGTATTAAATACACGTGTCAAAATGTTATTTTTTTTAAATATAATTTTTTTAATTAAATAAAATTTTAACAATTGGGGACGTGTATTTAAATACACGTCCCGGAATGGTGTAGGTAGGCGCGCAGGAGTTATCCCGCGCCCACCTGATGAGCATTCAAAAAGAATTTTTTTTTTTTTTTTTTTTATACACTCTCGTAACTCTCGTTCGCTCTCTCTCTCTCTCTCTCTCTCTGCGCGTTCTCACCTCTCTCTCTCGCCTCTCTGTCTCTGTCTCTCGCGGGGTCACGCCGGAGGGCCGGCTGGGTCGCGGTTCTGGTATCCTCTCCTCACGGGTTTCGCTGGAAGATCACTGGAGCCGCCGGAAGTCAGTCGGGTTCCGTAACGGCTTTGCGCCGTTCCTGGAGTGGAACTCGGCGAGGTGGGGGCAGGGCTGGGTTCCCCTGAGCTCACCGATCCGATCAGCCCTCCCTCTCACGCAGGTTCACAGCCACTCCAACCCACTCTCGATCTCTCACTCTCTCTGTCTTTGTCTCTCGCTCTCCGTCACTCTCTCTGTCTCTGTCTCTCGCTCTCTCTCACTCTCTCGCTCTCTCTCTCTCGCTCTCTCTCACTCTCTCGCTCTCTCTCACTCTCTCGCTCTCTGTCTCTCGCTCTCCGTCACTCTCTCTGTCTCTCGCTCTCTCTCACTCTCTCGCTCTCTGTCTCTCGCTCTCCGTCAACACCCTCTCGCCTCTCTGTCTCTGTCTCTCGCTCTCTCTCACCCTCTCGCCTCTCTGTCTCTGGTATATACCGGACCACCGGCCAGTTCTAAGTGGACGACGACTGGTTCTGCATGTGTTTCGAAACTGGCCGGTTCTGCATGTGTTTCGAATTCATATTTTTGATTTTAGCAATATTTTAAATAACAATTTTCTTTTAAATAGCAATATTTTAGCAATATTTTAAATAACAAGTTTCGAAACTGGTTCTGCATGTGTCAATTTTTTTTTTTTTTTAAAAGCAATACATTTAGCCACGTGTATACATACACGTGGCTAACAATTTAGAATTTTTTTTAAAAAAAAAACGGTTTGACACGTGTATTAGAATACACGTGTCAACCCGTTTGACACGTTATTATAATACACGTGTCAAACCGTTTTGACACGAGTATTTTCATACACGTGTCAAACCGTTTGACACGTGTATTCTAATACACGTGTCAAATTGTGCAGTTCGTAACATGCACATTTGACACGCGTATCACGCGTGTCAAAATGCACGTGTCTAACTGTTTGACACGTGTACGACACTGTACACGTGTCAAACTGCACGTGGCTATTTGCATGCATTTTTGTAGTGTTCACCTATTTAAATTCTCTTAAATTTGAATAAATAATTGTGTAGAACATAATCCTCGTGTTATATATAGATTTGCCATCTTGAACACTGACCGAGTGATTTTCAGAGGTAAAGAAATAGGAATAGAGATAAGTGTGAAAATTGTGATACATGCATGGAAGGCAGCCACCCATGGGGTTTGTTTTCCCTTTAATAGAGCCCCCAACGTGCGGTGAGTCCCCCAGCAAGACCAACACTAAATCAACAAGATAGTGCTGGGTGGATTGCGTTTGCCTCGTATGATCATATTTAGTTCATTACATAAATGGGGAAGAAATGTGACTTCCATGTCACTTGTGTATGTGAATGGGATGTGCTTATATGTATATTTGCAATATTTTTGAGACAAAGCATTTTAAAGCCGTAATGACTATGAACCTATCAGGACTCCGTAGTTAAGCGTGTTTCTGCGAGAGTAGTACCATGATGAGTGACTTCTTAGAAAGTTTGGTTCAGGGGAGCCAAAAGCGAATAATATTGTATCGTTGAAAATAAGTCGTTACAAATGGTATCAGAGTTATTGCTCAGCTTGAGATAGGAGTGTGCATAAGCCCATGGGGGTCGCTAGCGGGTACTCGTTGGGATGCCAAGAATGGGGTGATCCCATGAGGGTTGAAAGCGGGAATTCTGGGTCCCAAGAGGGAGTGATTAATGTGACATCCCACATCACCTGGGTATAGAAATGATGATGTGCTTATATGTATATTCGCATCATTCTTGACACAACTCGTTTTAATGCCGTGATGGCTATGAACTTATTAGAATTTTACAGTTAAGCGAGCTTCTGCGAAAGTAGTATCAGGATGAGTGATCTCCTCGGAAGTATAGTTCGGAGGATCCAAAAGTAGACAATATTATATCGTTGAGGATAAGTCTTTACAAGAAAGTATCTGATATGTCGTACCCATGCACATGGTGTCCTGTGATCGATCAGATTCTTCCAATTTTGTTTTCCCTTATATGATCATGACGGAGGGAGGAGGGAAGTAACAGAGGGTTTTACCTACACCTCTAGCACGACAGTCTAACTTGGAGCACAAGTCGTAGAAAACTTTTCGTGGAGAGGAAGCCAAGTTTTTTACACCGTCCTCTTTGGGAAATCATATTTAGTTACATATTTACTAAAATTTCTTTCCGTGTTAAAGAAAAAAAAAATTAATCCACATAAGATTAAATTTATTATAGTTGGACTTGATCATACGAGATTGCATCATTAGATTCACGAACCCATTCTTATAAATCATTTTAAAAAATTCTTAATTTTTATTTGATGAATATATAGGTAATAATTTATCGTTAAGGTCTGTGACGGCTTGCGAAAATAATTCAAATCTTATTAAGAAAAACAATTAAATTTTAAGATCGCGTACAATCAAATATTTGATATTTACACACTAATCATGAATTTTCTCCTCTTCATAAACTGTCTCCTCCCGAATGCTTTATAGTACCCTGAAATAAAAAGTAACTGAATTTTATATCAAAAATGCTTTCATAGCTTAGTTGGACTTGTCCGACCATTTTTTTTTTGTCTCACCACTGCTCGTCCGGCCCTCCTGTCTAAAAGGACATGTTTTTGTTGTTGGAATAGGGTTTCTTAATTAGGGTTTGTTGTAACAATCCTTTCATCATTATCGGCATGTTTTGGAAACTTTATATTCTCTGAATAAAAATTACATGCCCTGCCTATCGTGGCATATACAACTTTATTCGAGCAATAATAGACAATTAATTTTTATTAATTTATGTTCATCACGTGAAACATATATATATATATATATACAAAAGATGCCTGCCGATCCATATATATATATATATACACAAAAGATGCCTGCAGATCCATGCATGGATAGCGTGTGGCCCTTTTCCTTGAATCACGATCCATTTATCGCATATAATATTTAAGCAATGGCAATAGGCTGGGGGTCTATTGTCTGAGTCTCAAATCCATATATATATATATATATATACACAAAAGATGCCTGCAGATCCATGGATAGCGTGTGGCCCTTTTCCTTGAATCACGATCCATTTATCGCATATAATTAAACAATGGCAATAGGCTGGGGGTCTATTGTCTGAGTCTCAAACGCTTAGCCGTCCACCGACAGAAAAAATGTACGCGAATCCCATCTAAATTCTAAAGAAAAAAAAAACCCAAGTCATTGCTCCAAAGATCCATCTAATTGAATGTGTGTTTACTCTAAATTTACTCAATTAGATAAGGATTTTTAACCACCCACTGCTAAATTCTTTTCATAAAATTTGTCTACTTATATTCAACAGTGGGAAAAAAAAAAATTAAGAGATGTGATTTACAATTTTTTCACTTTTAAATTGAAAGGCTAATCAGCTCAAAGGAAAACAAAAATTTGATCAAAGTGATATGCATCCACGGTGTTCGTGCGTGCATAGACTAACTAGAATATTCCCCCGGCCACCACGCGTACGATCGAAGCAAATGGTCCAGTGGCCAAAACTTGGCCTATTCATAGGAAAAAAGTCTTGCCAAATATGGAAGGGAGATGAGTTCCTTGTCTTGGTGTGTAAATAGTTTGCACCTTTATGTTGTGCACCTTTATATTCTACCTTGTTAGGGAAATTATCATCCTCTAGGCAAATGGGTCTATACCTGAATCAGGGCCCAGTTGATATTGCTGGCCCAACTTGACCCGCTCAGTCACTATGGCTTAACAGAGTCTTATAACACCTTGAATGCTATGTTTGGAACACATGGAATAAATACATTATCCCATGAGGAGTAAGTGTCCCACTCCTCCACTCTCCCACTTAACCTCTATCTCATCCCACTAAGAGTCCCACTCAGCCATGACATGAAGGTGAAACAATGCGGTTGAGAATTATGTGCTTATAAATAAGCTACTACCCCAGGTACAAAATATATTCTGAATATATGCTGAAAATATACTAAACTTTCGACTCTCAATACTCTCCAAAATGGCCCACTGACTTAGGCATCGGAGAGGGGACGTCGGGAGACCCCTCCTCTGATGTATTGTTTGTTCTTCCTTGCAGATTATGAAGAACACGGCAAATCAAAGATCTACACGTCACCGGACTGAAAACTATTCTAACAGTTTGGCACCGTCTGTGGGAATCGATGAATCGTTTCTTGCGAAAAAGAAATTCAGAACGGTGACTTGTGATCAAATCACATCTTTCATCAACATAAGAAGTAGATTCACGCAGATCTAAGCTTACACATAATGGATCCGAACAGCGGAACAAATCTATGCTAGGCCTACATGTGATAATTTTGACAAATCAAATCTCACTCCAGATCAAAAGCTTTGATGCGCGCTCGGCTCGGCCATGATATGATGATTGCACTATCGAAGCAGTTGGTGGGGGGTCCTACCCCTGGTGCTATCACAATCTCCAAATTAAACGAAAACGGATGCTGAGTTCTAGCAACAATGCCCTGAACAACTGCAGGTTTGGAGAGACCCGATTTCACTGTATCAGCGAAAACTGCCAGTTCCGTGAATGGCTTGGCCGGTTACGACGATAGCTATAACGAGGCCATCATATCCAGATTCAATCTGGTACTCACGTCCCATGTTCATCCAGGCCACCGAAGTCCTTGCCAAAAATCCGCGAGGTTCTCCTGCCCAAGCGGAGGGCCGAGGTGGACCCATCCACCACGGGGCACTGATCTTCTTCGGCCGCTCCATGCCAGTTTCCCCATGCAAGACCAGAATATGGAGAAACGAGTGGGTCGGACAACTAGGTTCTTTCAGATCTTCGTCACATTCGACAATACCAAATCTGTGTCAACACACATCAGATCCATGTTTTTTCATGAAAAAAAAAAATACAAAATGATATGGGTTTATGTAAAAAAAAAATAGAGGCATGATGCTGTCACTCACGGTCTAGAGATACTATGCCATTTTCGCCGGATTTCCAGATAAGTTAACTATTTGTTTTGTGATTTACATCACTTAATCGTTTCATAAACATAGCCTATGTAGATGCTTTGCTATTTCCTTCTTTTTAAGATAAAGACAAAAGGTCACATATCAAAAGCAAAAAGAGAGTTGATTAAATCCTCTTCAAAAATGGGCAAACTTTACGTGAGATTTTTATAATTAAAAAACCTCATTGAAACAAGGAATTTGATTCTTATACTACATCATCACAACAACTGCACAACAACCTCTCACATGAGGGTGGGCTCCAGTGTGTGGAACCCACCCTCATGTGAGGGGTTGTTGTACAGTTGTTGTATTAGTGTTGTAAATCTAACATTTTCCTTGTTACAATATAATTGTAAGGCCATGGAGTAGTTCACGATGCTTGCCAAGAGAAATCACGTGCGTACCTGACACCTGTACATACTCGTGATGTAGATGGCCTACCGCCCACATTAGGTTCATCCTAAAAGTATCAAGTGTTGACAATGTCTCAATTTGCCTAGTAAAATATACACGGTTTATATATTTATTGTCTTCACTTTTACATATCATCATGTTATCTTTAATCTCAAAAAGAAGATTTTGATCCAAAAAGAGGATCCTAGTCTTCCCATTCTGTTCTTTTGTAGCTTCGGACATTCTACAAAGAACCAAATCGTATGCAATTTGATATCGCAACTCCAGGTGCTGCATTCTGTGCTCTGGAGAATACGATCCACAACCGACCAACCGACTGGAGAGTACTTAAAACAGGAGTTCTTCGCCCTTGATCCTTTCCAGCCGGTATACAAAAAAAAATGTTGTTACCTCCTCGGTGATCTGATTACAAACAAAGATAAGCTATTAGAAGCTGTCAAGGCGACTATCCGAACATCCAAGGCACAAGAAGTTCATTTTCGAAGCGGTCAAGGTGGATTCCTGAGAGGCCCAACTCAGTTCTAGTCATCTAAAACAAACGGTATCCAAGTAGTCAGATCTTAAAAATATTGAAAGGAAGCAACCGGTTCATCTACACTCCTCACATGGGCAAATGTCATTAAAGAGAAGTACTCCAATAAAAAAATTCAGGAGTCTAGAAAAAACCATACGGAAAGTCCCTCGGTTCTATTAGGGCCAGAAGTAATGAATAAGATAAAAATCTAAACTGAAGATACATTCCGAGCCTAAGGTCCAATTTGACAGAGAGTCCAATTTGACCGAGGCTCCAATCCAACGAAGGATAAAATCCGAGCCGAGAATAAATTCTACCGAGACTCCAATTCGATCGAGGGTCCAATTTTCCCGAAGGTGAAATCCGAGCCGAGGATCCAATCCGAGCCGAGGATCCAATCCGAGCCGAAGACACATTTCGAGCCTAATGTCTAATTTGACCAAAGATAAAAATCCGAGTTGAAGATAAATTCAGAGTTGTGGAAACATTCCGAGCCAAGGGAGCAATTCAATCGAGGCTCAATGCACAACTTCATCAGAATATTGAGATAAGTTCACTCTTTGCATTTTTCGTTTATGCTAGCGTACTCATAAATTTTTAGATAGTCAAATATATCTCATGCATTGATTGGTAAAGTTTAAAATTAACTTTTCACCGCAACATATAAAAATGATTACACATCAAATATCCTAAACTTTCATACTCAGCTAAAAATCAGCTAAGTATAAAAGTTGGGGGGTACCAACCCGGTGAAATAGAAAACTGAAACAGAAGACTATATTAAGTCGCTTAATTGAATCTTAGTGCAATTTTGCATACTTTGCATTAATAAATTGTTAATTGCTAGATTTTGCTGCATATATGCATACCTATGTGCCTTTTAGACACAGGCAAGGCTAATATTTCATATCATAGGTCTCTATCGAGCAAGATCGGAAAATTCTAAAAAAATAAAAAAAATACCCATGCTTTGTCAAGCTTCTCTTACGCAGGTCTTCCTTGGCCACAGAAGTTAAGAGCTCGTCAAGAGGGCCCGTCGAGAGAATTCTGATGGCAACCAACTAAAGAATATTCTTTGGAAGACAGGTGGCTTCTAGAAGACCCTGTGTTGCATACTAAAACGCAAAAAGCCATCACAACAAACTTATATGACTCGAATCACGTTGAGGGGATTCGAGCCAGCCAAACTCTGAGACTCGGATCACGTTGAGGGGATTCGAGCCAGCCAAACTTTGAGACTTGGATCACGTTGAGGGGATTCAAGTCGCAGAAATGCCGAGACTTGAATCACGTTGAGGGGATTCAAGTCGAAAAAATTCCGAGATTTGAATCACGTTGAGGGAATTCAAACCGGACAAATGCCGAGACTTGAATCACGTTGAGGGGGTTCAAGTCGGAAAAATTTCGAGATTTGAATCACGTTGAGGGGATTCAAACCGGACAAACTCTAAGACTTGGATCACGTTGAGGGGATTCAAGTCGCAGAAATGCCGAGACTCGAATCACGTTGATGGGATTCAAGTCGGAGATACTTATATAACTCGAATCACGTTGAGGGGATTTGAGTCGAGACTTGAATCACGTTGAGGGGATTCGAGCACTACAACCTCATCCTGCCTCGAGATTACTCGGCATGATTTGAACACAAAAAAGCCTCAACACCAGTCCGAGCATCCAAAGCCTCAGCCAAGGCTCCAAAAATCATCAAACGCCAACAACCACAGTTGCTTGGAAATCAGCCTATCAACTCAGGTATGCAAATTGATCATACTATTCGATACATATATACATATGTTCTAACAGATTTCAGGGATCCTGCTTCGGCAAAAGTCATCAAAACAAACCAAACAGGGAGACAACCCTTACAAAAAAATGTCTCCGAGAAAAAAAAAAAAAAAAAAAAAAAAATTCCGAGACTAAAAAAGTCTCCGAGATAAAAAATTTTCCGGGACTAAAGAAGTCTCCGAGACGAAAATTTTTTGTCTTTAAAAAAGTCTCCGAGATGAAAAATTTTCCAAGTCTAAAAATGTCTCCGAGACAAAAAAATTTCCGAGACTAAAAAAGTCTCCGAGATAAAAAATTTTCCGAGACTAAAGAAGTCTCCGAGACGAAAAATTTTCCAAGTTTGAAAAAGTCTCCGAGACAAAAAAAATTTCCTAGTCTGAAAATGTCTCCGAGACAAAACATTTTCCGAGACTAAAAAAAGTCTCCAAGATGAAAAATTTTTAAAGACTAAAAAAGTCTCCGAGATAAAAAATTTTCCTAGTCTGAAAATGTCTCCGAGACAAAAAATTTTCCGAGACTAAAGAAGTCTCCGAGACGAAAAATTTTCCAAGTTTGAAAAAGTCTCCGAGACTAAAAATTTTCCTAGTCTGAAAATGTCTCCAAGACAAAAAAATTTCCGAGACTAAAAAAGTCTCCGAGAGGAAAAATTTTCCGAGACTAAAGAAGTCTCTGAGACGAAAAATTTTCCAAGACTAAAAAAGTCTCCGAGACAAAAAATTTTCCTAGTCTGAAAATGTCTCCGAGACAAAACATTTTCCGAGACTAAAGAAGTCTCCGAGACCAAAAATTTTCCAATTTTGAAAAAGTCTCCGAGACAAAAAAATTTTCCTAGTTTGAAAATGTCTCCAAGACAAAAAATTTTCCGAGACTAAAAAAGTCTCCGAGAGGAAAAATTTTCCGAGACTAAAGAAATCTCTGAGACGAAAAATTTTCCAAGTTTGAAAAAGTCTCCGAGACAAAAAAAATTTCCGAGACTAAAGAAGTCTCCGAGACGAAAAATTTTCCAAGTCTGAAAATGTCTCCGAGACAAAAAATTTTCCGAGACTAAAAAAGTCTCCGAGATAAATTTTTTTTTCCGAGACTAAAGAAGTCTCCGAGACGAAAAAGTTTCCAAGTTTGAAAAAGTCTCCGAGACAAAAAAAAATTTCCGAGACTAAAGAAGTCTCCGAGACGAAAAATTTTCCAAGTCTGAAAATGTCTCCGAGACAAAAAATTTTCCGAGACTAAAAAAGTCTCCGAGATAAATTTTTTTTTCCGAGACTAAAGAAGTCTCCGAGACGAAAAATTTTCCAAGTAATTTTCCGAGACTAAAGAAGTCTCCGAGATGAAAAATTTTCCAAGTTTGAAAAAGTCTCCGAGACAAAAAATTTTCCTAGTCTGAAAATGTCTCCGAGACAAAAAATTTTCCGAGACTAAAAAAGTCTCCGAGACAAAAATATCCCGAGGCCGAGATAGCCCGTGTATCTCGAATAGAACATTGTCAAATGAAAAAGATTGTCATATTGACGCAGCTAGGAAATCTTCCGATTTGTCAACGGCGAGTGAAAAGCTTCAACTGCGAACAACTTCGGGCATTCAAAATTACTACCTCATGCAAAAAGTCACAAGCACAAGGGGGTAAAAGCTATGCCGCTTACTAGACACTCCGACAACCATGGTCTCCACAAGCGTCTAACCATCAACATTGAATCCTCATTATCAACGGACAAAAATAGCCCCAACTGCAAGTACAAAAGAAGATTCCCAATGCCTGACCAGTTGGACAAATCAGCCAATGGGAATCAGGGGGTATCTGTTAGGGAAATTATCATCCCCTAGGCAAATGGGTCTATACCCGAACCAGGGCCCAGTTGATATTGCTGGCCCAACTTGACCCGCTCAGTCACTAAGGCTTAACAGAGTCTTATAACACCAGGCTATGTTTGGAACACATGGAATAAATACATTATCCCATGAGGAGTAAGTGTCCCACTCTTCCACTCTCCCACTCTCCCACTTAACCTCTATCTCATCCCACTAAGGGTCCCACTCAGCCCTGACATGAAGGTGGAACAATGCGGTTGAGAATTATGTGCTTATATATAAGCTGCTACCCCAGGTACAAAATGTACTCTGAGTATATGCTGAAAATATACTAAACTCTCGACTCTCAATACTCTCCAAAATGGTCCATTGACTTAGGCATTAGAGAGGGGACGTTGGGAGACCCGCCCCTCTGACGCATTGTCTGTTCTTCCTTACAGATTATGAAGAACACGGCGAATCAAAGATCTACACGTCACCGGACTGAAAACTGTTCTAACATACCTAACTACCACCCAATGTTAATATCTCCCCAAATTCATAATTGGTATTTGGGAGACATTGACAAATTTAGTAGTTTAGAGAAACATTAACTCAAACAGTAGTTTGAGAGATATATTAATAATGAGATGATAGTTTGATAAGGATACGTGTACTTTTTTTTTTTAAAAAAAAACCCTTCTAAGATTATTATTCACAAGAAAAGATCGATTAAAGGTTTGTTCATTTAGCTTTTATATTTGGAAATGCGTCCTTAACAAAGGTAGACGTACCCTAGAGTCTAATATATTTATTTTATTGTTAATATTCTTAATTAGTATCAACAAGAACTTTTGTACCATTAAATAATTTTACAGCATCTAGTAGCTTTTGGATTTTTTTTTTTTAACAAGGGTTCATTAATTCAAAGATTACTACACCCTACTAGGTTGTCATAGTGAGATATATAGTTGTGTATTTACAAGCATTACTCCAATATCGTTAACAAATAGTTCAAATTGAAGGGCTTTCTCATGTAGTACATACTAGCTACATATATATAAAGCAATTCATTACTTGACAAGCATATAGGACTGCCTCCAAAGAGAACAGTGACATTATTTAAGGTTAAGCCAGATAGCTAGATAGAGATCGAGGATATGATCTTCTGTTTATTTATAATTGGACATTAATTGCCCTTTACGAATAGATATAGTTCAGATTAAGCAAGCATCATGTCTGGCTATTTCTTCAAGAAGCTTCTGAACCAATGGGCTGACAGTTTTGGATGTCTTTGCAACCCGTTCTTGTAATCCACATAGTTGATACCAAATCGAACGGTGTAACCATTAAGCCATTCGAAGTTGTCCAACAGCGACCATGCAAAGTATCCCTTCACGTTAACCCCATCCCTATACATAAGAGGAACGTCAAAGAAATTAAACTTGCAAAAACTAGGGAGAGAGAGAGAGAGAGAGAGAGAGAGAGTTGTTAAGCACTAGCTTAATTAATATTACTTGATAGCTCTATTGAGGTAGGAAAGATGGCGATAGTAATAATCAATTCTATGGTTATCCACAAGGGCTTCCTCAAGCGACAATGAGGCATCATTAAACTCATCAATTCCTGTGAGAAGGGGATCTTATCTTAGCTTTAAAGGAAATATAATTAACTAGCTACCATATAATTCTTGTTGTGGTATATATTGAAAATTTTGATGGAATTAATTACCATTCTAGGTGATGTAAATTAGTGGATTATCATACTTTGTCTTTGTGTAAAGCAAAAGATCTCGTATTCCTCTCGGATAGACAAAGAGCCAATCGGAAGCAGCCTGCATTATTGTCATATAAAGAAATGGAGCTGGTTAGGAGTTTTACAAAGATAATTTTCTCGAGGTTTTTCTGACTTAAAGACTTGTACCATGCATGTATGAAGAACTGTCGCGATATTTTTCTTTTGCAAAAAACATGCATGGAGCAAGTAAATGATAGTTTCCAACCATACACCTATGTAGGATGGGAATAGCTTTTTAATCAATCTAAATGCAAGTATTTTGATATATATACGTATACGTATGTCAAGACTCTAAGCTATTCTAATTAACAAAATTAGCAAAGCTAAAAAGTATTTCTGTTATATAGGCAAATTAATTAGTACCATATTGTATGTTCAATTAAGTACAAGAAAAGGGATTGATTTATTTGGTACGTACACACCTTTGGACCAATGGGAATCCCATTTCGCTCGGCTGCAGCCACATCCAAAAGGCATGGTCTAATTTGATTAGTTTCATATATAAGCAAATTATAATCATAACATCAAGCGTTACGTTGAGTTTTGTACGTTGTACTTACTTGAAAGATTAACACGCATATCTGTTGTGTAGCTTGCATTTACAGCATTGCGTTGAGGTGCATGGGCTGCATAATTAGAGGTATAGTAGTTTAATCCAATAAAATCAAACGACCCATTTACAATATTGGATTGCTCTTTTGAGAACTTGGGTAATCGGTTTCCAACAAGAGATCGCATGCTATGTGGATAGTCACCATTGGTCAAGGGGTCCATAAACCTGCAATAATCCATCGATCTAATAAATGTCGTGCCTACCAATTAATATAGGATAAAACCTTAATTAATTGTCCTAGGCAGATTAGACCATAATGAAATTAGTGGATATGCAATATATGGACCAAAATATATCTAGGATAAAAGTAGGGAGTTTCTAAATGCATGTTATTGTAAAACCAGCCAACTACAAGTGTTTTTGGCCTTGTTTGGCCCGTGCTTAATTGTTAGTCGTTGATCGAACCCATATGTTCTCTTTTTTTCTTTTTCTTTTTATTAGTTTGTTTTTTTTTTTTTATTATTATTAAAGCCTACTCATTAAAAAAATAAAATAAAATTATATTAAAAAAATAAAATAAAATTCAAGCAGTTAGCACTTACCACCCCAACGAGAAATCGAGGGCTCGTAGTGCGGCGTTACGATTATGTCTGGAGTTAAGAGTATGGCACCATCCAGCCTGCCACTAGTGTTATCCCTATACACCCTTTCTGTCTTTCCTGTAATATTTAGCATTTTAGAATTAGCACTATATAGTAGTGAAATAAAAGTATAGTTTTTAGAGCATTAATCATTATTTTAATTAATATAAAATAATTTTCGATCACCTATTTATAATTGATCATTCGATGCATATGGTGAATATTATTTAGGATATACATAAATTAAAACATTTTGAAGAAAAATACACATATTGCCCTCAAACTAATTAACAAAGCAATTTGCAATGTCCTCTCTAAATTAAACTATCAATTGAAGTAATGTCTCCCCAAACTATCAAAAAATTGTAATATACAACAAATGACAAAAATACCCTTAATAACAAACAAATAAAAAATTAGAAAAAAAAAAAAAAAAAAACTGGTGACCCACGGCCACTGTGGCTCTTCACTATGCCTTTTCTTTTTTGAATTTATAAAAGTATTTTTATCTTAATGACAATTTTATGGGCATTTTTGTGTTTTTGGGGACAAAATGAGTACTTTGTAATTTTCTGGTAGTTTGGTAGGGAGACATTGCTTCAATTAAAAATTTGAAGAGACATTACAAATTATGTGTTTGAAAGGAATATGTGTACTTCTCCAAACATTTTGATTTCAATTTATATAGGGAACCTGATATTTTTGCTTGTAGACTTTAACGGCGGCTGCATGAGCAAGAAGTTGGTAGTGTGTAATCAAATATGACTCTGTGCCGGAATTTCCGCCGGTGCAATTCAGAATTTGCCCATCGGAATATCGATCCAGTGCTGACAACCCAATTGTATAAAAATAAACACTGTAGTTCATTGGCTCATTTAGTGTAATCCAGTGCTTCACACGATCACCAAATTACTTGAAGCAAAACTCAGCATAGTCCCGAAAATCATGGCTTTTGTTTATACATGAATAAAAATAAAAAATAAAAATAAAACACAAATTATGTAGACTTTGACTTCAGAGTATGCATTTAATTTGTTAAATACTTGTCTTATGGGGATTTCATTGCGTTGAGCTACCAAAAAAAAAAAACAATAAATAAATAAAAGACAAAAAACAAAAAATTGAAAAAAGAAAAAAAAGAAAAGAAAAAGTAGTTAACATGAATGCATAAGAAAAAACAAAGGAAACCTTTACTTACATCTTTCATCATTTTTGCAATCATACCCTTAAATATTAAAAAGTGTTAATTTAGAGTTACCATCTTTCAGAAGTTTGCAATGTCAACCATCCCGTCCAAATTCAGAGTTAGATCAAACGGTTAATGAATGAATTTTTTTTAAAAAAACCCCTAATATATTTGTAAAATAAAAAAAAATACCTTGATTTAATAATTAAAAAAAAAATATAAATCTTAGCCTCTCAAAAATACCAGACCCACGGCATGTCACCTATGACTCATGTTGAGTCACTTTGTTATTCTTTTGTTTTTTTGTAAAGAAAAACGAGAGCTAACATTTTGGGGATTTCACTTCCTCCATTAGGATTTAACGCTGAATTTGGAAGAGATGGTTGACATTTGAAACTTTTGAAAGGCAATAATCTTAAATTGTCATTTTTTTTAAGTTGAAAAGTATAATTGAAAAAATGACGAAAGATTAAGAATGTTAGTGAAGTTTTTCTAAAAACAAATGAAAGCTCTCTAGCATTGATTGAATTTGTACTGGAAAGATTGGCACGTGAATCAGTCAAGCAGCCTGCATTTTCAGCATTAAGGCCAGGTGCATAGGCTGCGTATCTAGCAGTATAGTAGTTTAATCCGATGAAGTCAAATGACCCTTTTACCAGCTTCGATTCTTCTTTGCTGAACTTGGGTAATCGGTTTCGAACAAGAGATCGTATGCTATGTGGATACTCACCATTGGTCAAGGGCTCCATAAACCTGCATGCATGCAGCCATAAACCCCATGGAAACTGTTAAAAAAATGATGTCTAGTGTTAGATTATATTCGTATTGTCCCATTGTCCCACATGGGCTACGTTGTATATTTGTCCTTTATGTACTAGCCTATATATAGGCCTCTCATGTACAGTATTTGGTGTGATTCAATATATATTATTTCTCTCAACATGGTATCAAAGCGCAGGTTCTGAATCACCTATTTATTTTATTATTCTTTTTCTTTGGCCTCTTCCCGGAAATTTTCCGGCGCCGCCGCCGCTGCTTCCGCCGAACCTCATCGCTCTGTCTTCCTCGGTTCTCTGTCTTCCAGTCCCTGTTTCAACTTGGTTCATATACCAATCGAAACCTTGGGAGACCACCATGCAAGAGCCGTCGAGAACAGCCCTATCTACCCATTCACGCGCCTCCACGCGCCGCCTGAAGTTTCTGCTGCCGCTCCGCCACCAGATCCCTAGACAAGCCGCCTAGCTGCTCGGGGACACCTCTTTGGTCCAAATCTGACGGTCCACGCGCCGCCACGCGCCACTAGAAGATTGCAGCACGCTGTTCACGCGCCCACGCGCCGCCACCCATCGCGCGTGTCATTCACGCGCCAACCTCTGCAGTGCCACGTCAGCCCTAGCGCCACGTCAGCCCTAGTGCCACGTCATCCCTAGTGCCACATCAGCCCTAGTGCCACATCAGCCTGGTGCCACGTCAGCCTGGTGCCACGTCATCGTTGACCGTTGACTTTGACCGTTGACTCGGCTGACCAGGTGTTTTCTACTTATTTTCTCGTTCTGATTTCATTTTTCTGGTCTATTTCTGCTTTTGGCATCTCCAGATGGCACAAAACGAGATTCTTACTCATATTCATGCTACATTGGATGGCACCAACTACATTGTTTGGTCCCAATCTATGAGGAGCTTTCTTAAAGGCCGCAAGCTCTGGCTTTATGTGACTGGGGATATCCCCAAGCCTACTAAAGTCGATGCCGAAACTGATGCTGCCTTCCACACTCGTCTTATTGATTGGGACAGCAAACATCATCAGATTCTTACGTGGTTCCGTGCCTCCACCATTCCCTCTATTGCGGCTTTATTTGGCAGTTTTGATGATGCACAGGGTGCTTGGGATATGCTTGCTTCTCGCTACTCGTCGATTGATGGTTCTCGCGAGTACCAGATTATTCTTGATCTCTATCGCCTGAAGCAAGAATCAAATCAGACTATTACGGATTTCTTTGCTCACATGGAGTTCTTATGGGATCAGTTGGCTCTTTCTGATCCTGCTTTGAGGGACCCTACCGATGCTCAGATGTATGCTGCCCGCAGGGACCAGCATCGTCTCTATCAGTTTCTGATGGCTCTGCGGGATGATTTTGAGCATGTTCGTGGGCAACTTTTGCATCGCTCTCCTCTTCCCACTTTGGACCAGGCTGTCTGTGAGCTTGTTCGAGAGGAGACCAGATTGTTTACTTTGCGCTCTCAGCACACTCCGCATACTCATTCTGTATTAGTTGCTCCATCTCCTCAGACCGAGCACTCTGACAAGTCTGTTCGTGGACCCTCCAAGAATCGTGACAATCCTTTTTGTCTCTATTGTCGCCGTCGTGGGCATACCATTGACAAATGTTGGCGCAAGGCCAAATCTTCTACACATGCTGCAGCTGTTACCACTACTGAGAGTGCTTCTTCTTCGGCTGCCCCAGCTGCTCCCTCTGGCGACTCTACCGGATCTACTCTCACTTTATCTTCAGCTGACTTTGAGGCAATTATCAACCAGGTCCTCGCTCGTTCTGGTAATGCATCTTCCTCTGTCCTCTCCGTTTTGCCAGGTAAATCTTCCTCTTAGCTTTTTGACTCCGCCTGCTGCAACCATATGACGCCATATGCCTCTTCATTTACCACTTCTGTCCCTCCCCCACATACATCTTTAATTCACACAGCTGATGGCTCTTCTATGACGGTTCAATCCTTAGGCACTGTTCATACGCCTTTCCTTTCTGTCCCTGATGTCTTTCATGTGCCTAAATTATCCTTTAATCTCTTATCTGTTGGGCAATTGTGTGAATTGGGCTATAGACTTGTTTTTGACTCCTCTGGTGTGTATGTGCAGGATCCTCGGACGGGCCAGACACTTGGGACCGGGCGTAGAATTGGGCGACTGTTTGAGCTTTCCTCCTTACACCTTTCCATCCCCGGTGTCTCTGCTGCTGTCACTTCATCGTCGCCATCTCTTGCTCTTTGGCATTCGCGTCTTGGTCATGCATCTCTGTCTCGGGTACAGATTTTAGCTTCTAAGGGTTCTTAGGTTCAGTGTCCAATAAGTCATTTGATTGTATTTCTTGTCAACTTGGGAAACAACCAGCTTTGCCTTTTAATAATAGTGAGTCTATTGCATCTACTTCTTTTGATTTAATTCATTCTGATGTTTGGGGACCTTCCCCTGTTCCTAGTATGAGTGGCTCACGCTATTTTGTGATTTTTGTGGATGATTTTTCTCGTTACACTTGGGTGTTTTTAATGAAATCACGCTCTGAATTATTGGATATCTATCGCAATTTTGCAAAAATGGTTGAAACCCAATTTTCTAAACACATTAAAGCTTTTCGTTCTGATAATGCCTTAGAATATACTCAACAAGCTTTTCAAAATATTTTAAAACACTATGGCACTGTTCCTCACTTGTCTTGTCCAGGCACCTCACAGCAAAACGGAAGAGCTGAACGTAAACTTCGGCACATTCTAGACACTGTTCGTGCTCTTCTTCTTTCCTCTTTGGTTCCTACTCCTTTTTGGGGTGAAGCCACTCTCACAGCTGTCTACACTATCAACAGGTTGCCTACCCCTCTCCTTGCAAATTGTACCCCTCACGAGCGGTTGTTTGGCTCTTCTCCCACTTACCATCAACTCCGTGTGTTTGGTTCCGCCTGTTTTGTTTTACTCCAACCTCATGAACGTACCAAACTCGAGCCTCGTTCTCGATTATGTTGCTTTCTTGGATATGGGGTAGAAAAAAAGGGTTATCGGTGTTATGATCCCGTGTCACACCGCCTTCGCATCTCCCGTCATGTGGTCTTCTGGGAGCATAAGTTATTTCACGACGTTGGGAAATTTTGCATGCCCTCTTTTCCTCCCTTTACCACACTTTTCGAGACGCCTCTCTCTCACTCTACCTCTGGTGAAATTTGTCCCGAGTCTTCCTCACTTGAGCCGCAGTCTTCAATTGCTCATGATGTCGCTACACTTGAGTCTCAAGATTCTGTTCCATCCGAGGCTCCAGCTCCTGCCTCCCCACCTACTCTTCGCCGATCCACTCGGGTAAAGTCTCTTCCATCTCATCTCCAAGACTTTCATTGTTTTCATGCCTTAGCTGCCTTACATGAACCTCACTCCTATCGTGAGGCTTCCACTAACCCTCTTTGGCAGGACGCGATGAAAGAGGAACTTGATGCATTACACAAGAACCATACATGGGATCTGGTTGACTTGCCTCGAGGAAAGTTTGTTGTTGGGTGTAAGTGGGTCTACAAAATCAAGACTTGTTCTGATGGTTCTGTTGACAGATACAAGGCTCGTCTTGTGGCCAGAGGTTTTACTCAGGAGTATGGTGTGGATTATGAGGAGACTTTTGCTCCTGTTGCTCGCCTCTCTTCTGTGCGTGCTCTTTTGGCTGTTGCCGCTTCTCGCCATTGGTCACTTTCTCAAATGGATGTCAAAAATGCCTTCCTTAATGGCGATCTCAGTGAAGAAGTCTATATGCAGCCACCTCCTGGCCTCTCTTCTCCTCCGAACAAGGTCTGTCGTCTTCGCCGGGCTCTCTATGGTCTAAAGCAAGCTCCACGGGCATGGTTTGCTAAGTTTAGCGCCACTGTCTCTGGTCTTGGCTACTCCATCAGCTCGTATGACTCTGCCTTGTTTATTCGTCGCACAGATCGAGGCATCATTCTTCTGTTGTTATATGTTGATGACATGATTATCACTGGCGATGATTCTCTTGGTATTCTGGAGCTCAAACAGTTTCTCAGTCAGCATTTTGAGATGAAGGATCTTGGCACTCTCAGCTATTTTCTTGGTCTTGAGATTTCTTCTTCTTCTGATGGTTTATATTTGACACAGGCCAAGTATATATCTGATCTGCTTTCACGGGCCAATCTCACAGACTGTAAGATCGTCGACACACCGACTGAGCTCAATATCCGCCTCAATCTACAGGATGGCGAGCCTCTCCGTGATCCCTCTCTCTATCGGCATTTGGTTGGTAGCCTTGTTTATCTTACTGTTACTAGACCTGATATCTCATATGCTGTACATCAGGTGAGTCAGTTTATGGCTGCTCCCCGTTCTACTCATTTCTCTGCTGTCCTTCGCATCCTTCGCTACCTCAAGGGGACTTTATTTCATGGGATCCACTTCTCCTCTCTGTCTCCTCTTGAGTTGTATGCTTATACTGATGCTGATTGGGCAGGTGATCCTACAGATCGTCGCTCTACCACTGGTTATTGTTTTCTACTTGGCACTTCTCTTATTTCTTGGCATAGTAAGAAGCAGTCTGTTGTTGCTCGCTCTAGCACTGAGGCAGAATATCGTGCTTTAGCTGACACCACCTCGGAGCTCCTTTGGTTGCGATGGCTATTACAGGATATGGGTGTCACTTTTTCTTTTGCTACTTCTGTCTACTGTGATAATAGAAGTGCTATTCAGATTGCCCATAATGATGTCTTTCATGAACGGACCAAACATATTGAGATTGATTGTCACTTTGTCCGTCATCACCTTCTGTAATGCCCTGTATTTTAAGATATTAAATACAATATCTTAAAATATTATTTAAGACCTAATAATAATGAAAAAGAATAAATATGAATATTTATAGAAATAAATATTTATTTAGAAGCCTTTATAGTTTTAATTTGATAAAAAACTCAAACGGATCTTCAAATTTGGAATAACGAAAATTGGGTCAAACGAACTCCGTTTTCGTCGATTCAAAAGTCAGAACGCTCGTCTCAAAGTTCTCTAACTACCCTCCGAATTTCATAATTTTTGGACTCCATTTAGTATCTAAAAACATCCGCTAAAAATTATACCTCTGAATTGGACGAAAATTCAGATATATAGATTTTGTAGGCCCATTTCTATTTCTATAAAAACTCAGCCAAGCCCATGTTAGCCCAGCCCATCTCATCCCAGCCTCCTTACACGTTGATACTGCCCAGTTACTGCCTAGTTTAATTGCAAAGAGAATCAAAGCATCTAGTTAGAAGCTAAGATTTAGTTAGGAAAAGATAAGAAAATTATGCAATCTAATGATTGAGATTCCTTTAGATGAGATGAGTCACCTAGCTATTCTCCTACCTTGATGAATCATGTGCGACTCCTTCCTCTCTTTTCCTTCTCTGATTTTTATCCTTCCCTTGAGATGAGTCACGAATGCCCAGCTCACTTCTACAAGCCCAAACTTGCTGCCCAAGTAGCATTCTTGACCATCAGATCAGATTAAAAATCAAGCGATCTTGACCGTCCAAAAATGTATAAATTGAGGTGCATCCCCCTTTACATTTCACGCACAAGCTGCCCCATTCTTCTTCTTTCTTTCTTTCTACGTTTTGCAGAATTCTCTAGCTTTCTCCCTGTCTTCCTCTATTTTACAGCAGGAAACCAGAAACTCTTCATCTTCTATGTTTCTCTTCCAACCCGCAGCAACTCTCTCCTTCCTTCTTCTTTCTTCTCTGACTCTCTTTCTCTCCCTTTCTCTTCACTGTCTTTCTCGGGTGTCACCTGCAGTATAAGAAAATTAATAAGGTAAAGAAGAAGGGGAAAGTCTTGAGTCAACTTTGATAAAAGGTAATGGAAAAGAAATAAAAGACAAAAGGAGACTCAAGGACCCACTTTTCTCTCCCTCTCTCCCGTAAGTCTCTCCCTCAACTCTCTGTTTTCTTCTTTATGCGTATGTGTGTGACAGGTTGTGTAAGTAAAGAAAAGAAGACAAAAGACTAGATAAGAAAGGAATAGGTAAAAGAAATGATTATATATAAAGGAAGTAAAGAACAATTCTAAATGGACCCATCTCCTTTTCTTTCCCACGTAAGTCCTCCTTTTATTTTGGTTAGTCAACTTAATAGTTAAATAAGACAAAAGGAAATGGACCACTTCTCTTTTTCATCATATGCCCTTTTTAGTTTAATTCTTTTGTATATATATATATATACATATATATATATAAAAGAATGAATATTTGGTAAGTTTTTAATTAAATGCTTTGATTTATTTTATGTAATTTTTAAGTTATTAACTTTATTTTAATACTTTGTGATTTTACTATACTTATTATTTTAAGTATCTAATGTTTTAAATTATGTTTTAACAGGGTATTCCAAATGGCATATTTAAACAATAAATCACGTCATTGTGATACCCAAGTAAAAAGTAATATTTTACAAAAGTGTTGTTGTGCTGCCAAAAATTCTAAAAGTATTTTTAGGCATTAGTGTTACTAATGCCATTATTCTGCCCGGATTTTAGAAGAATAAAATAATGTTATTATTCTATTCACTTGTTTTGAAACATAAAGTTCATTATTTATATTTGGTAAGTTATTATGTTTGTTTGATATAAAAATAAATATATATGCTTTTTCATGTTAAAGCTTTTATAATACCATTTTAACTAAAATGAGTGATTTGGTTATTATTTATAAATACCGTAATAATGCCCACACGAAATACGTGGTAATATAATTAACCTATTTTATGCCGTTATAATATTTAAGCAACATTAGAAATTGGGATAAGTGATAAAATATTAAAATAGGTTCTTAGTATTTTATACTAATATATTATCAAATGTATATAACTGTGCAGTCATTTTTCCTGTGGATCTTTCTTTGTAGCAGAGAACTGTGAGTATTTCTTACTCACTGAGGGTGATGCTGATTTTCCATAACGTTATGATTTATGCTTTATTTAATTGGTTGCGCATGTGGAATTTGCATATTTTGTTATTTAATTAAAGAATTTAATTATAGCAAAGTTGGGAGTGACGTCTGCCAACGGGTCAGGGAGTGACGTCTGCCTGAGCCAAAAATATTTAATAAACAACAGAGTAGGGAGTTACGTCTGCCTACGGAACAGGGAGTAACGTCTGCCTGTGCCAAAAAGATAATAATTATTAGAGGAGTTACGTCTCCTTAGAACGCGCTAAACGGGAGTTACGTCTCCTATCATTCGCTAAACAGGAGTTACGTCTCCTATAACACGCTAGACAGGAATTACATTTCCTTGAATCTATGTGTTAGAGTTACGTCTCTAAAGATTGAACGCAAGAAGCTCATGATTTATTTTATAATAAGACTGTGCATATAAAGCTCTCATTTTATTATGTCATTGCATTGTGATATTTATTTATAATAAATCAGCAATTATATTATTATTGAAAACAGTGGACTCACTAGGTATTTTTGTATTATTATTTCTCTCTATATTATATATTAATACAGGATATGAGGATGAAGAATATCAGGACTATCCAGATGCTTAGATGGATATGAGTAGCAGTCTTTTTTTAGGCTAGGTTACCTCGTGTTGTGGTCTCTTGGATGTGATGGACTACCCTGCTTAGTTTATCCTTTCATGTACATATGTCAAACTCTTTTTATGTTCCTGATGCTATAATATTTTGGTATTACTGATACTTTATTATGTGCCGCTTGTGGCACATATGTTATTATTTTGGATGTAATTATTATATCAGAACAAAAGGTTATTATTTTTATATATTGAGGTTATTTAGTCAGCTCTGATGTGTCATTGTTAAATAAAAATTATATTCCGCTGCTAATTTATAACTCTGATGAGTTAGTAATGTCACGTGAAAATCGAAAAAAAATTCACTTACGCTTTTTATAAAAGGCGGGGCGTTACAGAGTGGTATCAGAGCAGTTCGCTCTGAGGACCGTTAGACTTGACCATAGAAGTCTAGAAATGACACAAGAGCTATAGGTAAAATAAACTTTTTATAAAAGTTTTATGTGAAATGTTATGGTTGGCAGGATTAATAACTGTTGTCTACAGTTAGGATTTCTTAAATATGTTTTTCTATGCTTGCATTGTGTAATGTTAATGATGATAAATATAATGATGTATGCATGATATGACTTTGGTGTTTATGTGTTACCTTGCTAAATGTGATCATATATGCATTGTATGATCTTTATGGATATATCTTTCTTGCTAATCATGTTAGTCGATATGTCAATATCATTTATGTGTTAGAGAACATGTATGATTTTCAAGATTAGTAGCTCATAGATTTGATTAGCATGTATATATATATATTTTTGCATGATTGCATGCTAAATAAAGGATTTGCAATTGAAACTGTTTTGGTTTTGGACCCAAGAAAATGTTTTAAGTATATTGAGTATATCTTTTAACATTATTACTTTTGATTGTGAAATGATTTTCTGACGCGAAGAAATGATATTTGGGCGCGATGAAAATGTTGTTAAAACAAAAGTTTTATGAAACCAATATATCTATATTATAGACATATTTTTGTTTTACACTTGTCTCTAATAGCAACTGAGATACTCCATTAAATAAGAGGGAGGAAACTCATATTTCTCCTCTGAACGCAAGGAGTAAAACTTTTGTTCCTCCTTTGAATGCGAGGAGTAAAACTCTTGTTCCAAAATGGGAATACCCATTCGTGTAAAACAATCCATTAAATAAGAGGGAGTTAAACTCTTATTTCTCCCAATGAATAGATGGAGTTAAACTCTTATTCCGGAATGAGACTACTCATTCTTGTATTAATATTGTATGTTTTCAAAAAGTTTAGAAACAAAGAAAATTTTTATGAAACTTTTTTTGAGTATGTGTGCTATGCATGTGTATGTACACTTAGCACGTAACGCTACTTTAGGTTATGTGCCTAGTGTTGTAATGTTGTGAATGATTGTGTTCATTTACTTTTTTAGAGTCACTAGGTAAATTACAAGATTATCATTTAGAAAAGATTGAATAAACACTCTTTTGCTAAGTTTAATAAGTTAGATGACATAGTACTAGAAAATCCCCTCCTGAATAATAATTTAGATAGGAAATATCTATGTGATCTTCAATGGTTCCGAATCTTTATTTTGTTAACGTAATAGCTTGACGCAGAAAAGATGCCGCCTTATCGACGTCGTAAGAATCAGGACAAACATCACCATGAAAACGGTAACGGAAGGATTCCACCTCCACCTCCACCGCCACCATACAACGATGGAATACACCCGGCCTTAGTACAATTTATAGCTGATGCCACTAGACACCTTACTGAAGCAATATCACGAATTCCACGACCTAACGAACGAGCTGAACCCATAGGTTGTTCGTTGCGTGATTTTGCTAGTTTCCATTTTCGAACTTTTGAAGGAACTGAAGGACCGAATGCCGCAGAAGCATGGCTCACAGACATAGATGCATTGTACACTACTCTCGGCTGTACCGACGAGCAGAAAGTTCAGTATCTCGCACTACAGCTGACGGGTGAAGCTGGGAGATGGTGGAATGCAAGGAAAGTGCTACTTGGGGAAGAAACGGTGATCACTTGGGAGATGTTCAAAGTGGAGTATAATCGGCGCTTTTTCCCTCGATCCCAGAGACAACTTCGAGCAATAGAATTCCAAAATCTGGTTCAAGGTAATATGACCGTAGAACAATATTCTGCTAGATTTATGGAATTAGCCAGGTTTGCAGCCAACCTCGTTCCAGATGAAGAATCAAAGGCTGAACGTTTTGAGAACGGTCTCAATCCACGAATCAAAGAACGAGTTATATGCCTCGAGATTAAAGACTACGCCAGGTTAGTGGAAGTAGCGTCTCTTGCAGAGAGAGGAATTCGCGAATCAGCAGCAGCCTACGATCTGAAGAGGCGATTAAAGCAACAAACATTGTATTCAGAAAAGAGGCTAGCAATTGAGAGTGATTCCAAACTAATTGACAGCAGGAATTTCTCGCCCGCACTAGGAAACCAAAAAGTCCTCTGTGACAAGTGTGGAAAGCCGCATGGGGGAGAATGTAGGATGACGAATCCAAACTGCTTCAAGTGTGGTAAGCCTGGTCATGTCCAAAAGTATTGTCCCATGAATTCTACTAAAGGATCAAAGCCGCAAGGAGGCGAATCTCGACAACAGTATCCTGCCCAAGCACGAGTATATTCACTTATCCCTGGTGGTGCTGAAGAAGATGAGGAATATACAGATGCGGCGGCAGGTAACATTCTTTAAATAGATAGCATTTGGCTTACTATTTATGATTTAGGACTTTCGCATTCATTCACTTGCGCCGATCATGTGAAATTTATAATGGTACGCAATCGTTAAAATAGTACTACGACGGAGCAATAAAATAGATCATGGTACTATATAAAATTTTGTACCTAGACAAAACATTATTTTCTTACACCCTTTTTGATGAGTAGAAATAACCCATATTGAAATCGAGACTTTAAGCTCAGTAATAAGATTCTCTCATAGGAATGGTAGATATAATTTCAACAATAGGAGAATAAGATAAAAGACTTCTAATGAAACAAACGATAGGAAGATTATTTTCTTATGTCGTTTCTCTCCCGTAATGATCAAGGTTAGGATAACCCATGATTAGTAATTAAAATGTTACACTTAAAATTGGTATCGCTAGACATAAACATTAGTAATCTAAATCTTCCCTTAATGTAAACTTTATGCGATATAAGGTTTACGAATTTCGGGGACGAAATTCTGTTAAGGGGGGAGGGATGTAATGCCCTGTATTTTAAGATATTAAATACAATATCTTAAAATATTATTTAAGACCTAATAATAATGAAAAAGAATAAATATGAATATTTATAGAAATAAATATTTATTTAGAAGCCTTTATAGTTTTAATTTGATAAAAAACTCAAACGGATCTTCAAATTTGGAATAACGAAAATTGGGTCAAACGAACTCCGTTTTCGTCGATTCAAAAGTCAGAACGCTCGTCTCAAAGTTCTCTAACTACCCTCCGAATTTCATAATTTTTGGACTCCATTTAGTATCTAAAAACATCCGCTAAAAATTATACCTCTGAATTGGACGAAAATTCAGATATATAGATTTTGTAGGCCCATTTCTATTTCTATAAAAACTCAGCCAAGCCCATGTTAGCCCAGCCCATCTCATCCCAGCCTCCTTACACGTTGATACTGCCCAGTTACTGCCTAGTTTAATTGCAAAGAGAATCAAAGCATCTAGTTAGAAGCTAAGATTTAGTTAGGAAAAGATAAGAAAATTATGCAATCTAATGATTGAGATTCCTTTAGATGAGATGAGTCACCTAGCTATTCTCCTACCTTGATGAATCATGTGCGACTCCTTCCTCTCTTTTCCTTCTCTGATTTTTATCCTTCCCTTGAGATGAGTCACGAATGCCCAGCTCACTTCTACAAGCCCAAACTTGCTGCCCAAGTAGCATTCTTGACCATCAGATCAGATTAAAAATCAAGCGATCTTGACCGTCCAAAAATGTATAAATTGAGGTGCATCCCCCTTTACATTTCACGCACAAGCTGCCCCATTCTTCTTCTTTCTTTCTTTCTACGTTTTGCAGAATTCTCTAGCTTTCTCCCTGTCTTCCTCTATTTTACAGCAGGAAACCAGAAACTCTTCATCTTCTATGTTTCTCTTCCAACCCGCAGCAACTCTCTCCTTCCTTCTTCTTTCTTCTCTGACTCTCTTTCTCTCCCTTTCTCTTCACTGTCTTTCTCGGGTGTCACCTGCAGTATAAGAAAATTAATAAGGTAAAGAAGAAGGGGAAAGTCTTGAGTCAACTTTGATAAAAGGTAATGGAAAAGAAATAAAAGACAAAAGGAGACTCAAGGACCCACTTTTCTCTCCCTCTCTCCCGTAAGTCTCTCCCTCAACTCTCTGTTTTCTTCTTTATGCGTATGTGTGTGACAGGTTGTGTAAGTAAAGAAAAGAAGACAAAAGACTAGATAAGAAAGGAATAGGTAAAAGAAATGATTATATATAAAGGAAGTAAAGAACAATTCTAAATGGACCCATCTCCTTTTCTTTCCCACGTAAGTCCTCCTTTTATTTTGGTTAGTCAACTTAATAGTTAAATAAGACAAAAGGAAATGGACCACTTCTCTTTTTCATCATATGCCCTTTTTAGTTTAATTCTTTTGTATATATATATATATACATATATATATATAAAAGAATGAATATTTGGTAAGTTTTTAATTAAATGCTTTGATTTATTTTATGTAATTTTTAAGTTATTAACTTTATTTTAATACTTTGTGATTTTACTATACTTATTATTTTAAGTATCTAATGTTTTAAATTATGTTTTAACAGGGTATTCCAAATGGCATATTTAAACAATAAATCACGTCATTGTGATACCCGAGTAAAAAGTAATATTTTACAAAAGTGTTGTTGTGCTGCCAAAAATTCTAAAAGTATTTTTAGGCATTAGTGTTACTAATGCCATTATTCTGCCCGGATTTTAGAAGAATAAAATAATGTTATTATTCTATTCACTTGTTTTGAAACATAAAGTTCATTATTTATATTTGGTAAGTTATTATGTTTGTTTGATATAAAAATAAATATATATGCTTTTTCATGTTAAAGCTTTTATAATACCATTTTAACTAAAATGAGTGATTTGGTTATTATTTATAAATACCGTAATAATGCCCACACGAAATACGTGGTAATATAATTAACCTATTTTATGCCGTTATAATATTTAAGCAACATTAGAAATTGGGATAAGTGATAAAATATTAAAATAGGTTCTTAGTATTTTATACTAATATATTATCAAATGTATATAACTGTGCAGTCATTTTTCCTGTGGATCTTTCTTTGTAGCAGAGAACTGTGAGTATTTCTTACTCACTGAGGGTGATGCTGATTTTCCATAACGTTATGATTTATGCTTTATTTAATTGGTTGCGCATGTGGAATTTGCATATTTTGTTATTTAATTAAAGAATTTAATTATAGCAAAGTTGGGAGTGACGTCTGCCAACGGGTCAGGGAGTGACGTCTGCCTGAGCCAAAAATATTTAATAAACAACAGAGTAGGGAGTTACGTCTGCCTACGGAACAGGGAGTAACGTCTGCCTGTGCCAAAAAGATAATAATTATTAGAGGAGTTACGTCTCCTTAGAACGCGCTAAACGGGAGTTACGTCTCCTATCATTCGCTAAACAGGAGTTACGTCTCCTATAACACGCTAGACAGGAATTACATTTCCTTGAATCTATGTGTTAGAGTTACGTCTCTAAAGATTGAACGCAAGAAGCTCATGATTTATTTTATAATAAGACTGTGCATATAAAGCTCTCATTTTATTATGTCATTGCATTGTGATATTTATTTATAATAAATCAGCAATTATATTATTATTGAAAACAGTGGACTCACTAGGTATTTTTGTATTATTATTTCTCTCTATATTATATATTAATACAGGATATGAGGATGAAGAATATCAGGACTATCCAGATGCTTAGATGGATATGAGTAGCAGTCTTTTTTTAGGCTAGGTTACCTCGTGTTGTGGTCTCTTGGATGTGATGGACTACCCTGCTTAGTTTATCCTTTCATGTACATATGTCAAACTCTTTTTATGTTCCTGATGCTATAATATTTTGGTATTACTGATACTTTATTATGTGCCGCTTGTGGCACATATGTTATTATTTTGGATGTAATTATTATATCAGAACAAAAGGTTATTATTTTTATATATTGAGGTTATTTAGTCAGCTCTGATGTGTCATTGTTAAATAAAAATTATATTCCGCTGCTAATTTATAACTCTGATGAGTTAGTAATGTCACGTGAAAATCGAAAAAAAATTCACTTACGCTTTTTATAAAAGGCGGGGCGTTACACCTTCTTCAGGGCTCTCTACAACTTCATTCTGTCACGTCTCATGATCAGTTCGCGGACCTCTTCACAAAGTCTCATCCTCCAGGGCGGTTCCGCGATCTTGTGTCCAACCTCAAGATGGTCTCTTGCACTCCACCTTGAGTTTGAGGGGGGGTGTTAGATTATATTCGTATTGTCCCATTGTCCCACATGGGCTACGTTGTATATTTGTCCTTTATGTACTAGCCTATATATAGGCCTCTCATGTACAGTATTTGGTGTGATTCAATATATATTATTTCTCTCAACATCTAGAATAGGTTTTGAAGAAAGCCATAACATCAAAGAGTTAGGCAATTAATGGCACCATCCAAGCATGAAATCAAGGGCTCTTAGCGCCGCATTGTGGTGGTGCCTCGCGTCAGAGAGTGGCACCATCCAGTGCGATACCAACATTATCCCTACAACGCCTTTTTGTGCTGCCTGCGCGAAGTAAAAGTTTTCTTAATCAAGACAAGCACTCAAGCCAATTCATCGTCAATGAATAAAGCCAGAGTTCTTTTAATTATCTTGAACCTGATATTTTTGCCTGTAAACTTGAACAGCAGCTGCATGAGAAAGAAGCTGGTGGTGTGACACTAGATATGGCTCCGTCCCGGAATCTCCAGCGATGCAATTGAGATGTTGCCAATTGGAACATCGAGCCGGCGCTAATACCCCACTTCCATAACCACCAAAGCTGTAGCTCCATGGCTCATTTAGAGTGATCCAATACTTCACACGATCGCCAAATTCCTTATAGCAAAGCTCTGCGTAGTCCCGAAAATCATCCCTACATGATATAATGCACAAATATCCATACTATTTAGAACATCACACATGACAATATCGTGCATTTATTTATCATTGTTTTATGTGTGTGGTCTAAAGATCTAGTGAGAGCCGACTCAAATGGGGTAAGGCGAATAAAGCTTTTGCTTAGGACCCCTAAAATATGGATCTTTATATTAAATTTGTTAAAATTAAAAAAAAAAAAAAAAAAAAGAAAAAAAAAAAAAAAAAGAAGAAGAAGTTAAAAGGCCTTAAGAAATATAAAATGAGAGGAGATCACTATTGGACATGCTACTAGGGTTTTGAAAGAAAGTTTTTTTTTTTCAAAAAAAAAAAAGTGACGTAATTTAACATGTTTAAAGTCTTTTTGTTACTATATATGAGAAGCTGATGATTTTAGTTGGTCATTGTTATGAGTTTTGCCGTTGATTTTATTAAACAACTAATTAAATCCTAGTTATTACAATTGACTATCTTATTAAGAAATATAAAATGTATTAACCATATTATCTATTGAGAATAAATAAAATAACAAGACTTGAACATAAAAATTTGGTTAGTAATTTTACAACTCAGAAAGCTAAAAACAAAAAAGGATTTTTTTAAATTAATTTTTTAACATTTAATATAAAATTTTATTATATTAATATTTTAAAATTAAAAGGCTCCATTTTAAAATTTTTACCTTAGTTTTCACAAAGAATAAAAGGGCACAAAAGAGGATTACATTTTGCTTTCTAAATCATTAGACCTATGAATTCCTCCTGTAACCAGAAAGAAAATATATAGACGAAATCATGAACAAATAAAGTTTCACTTCAAATTCGGAGCATCGATCCCTTAGCTTTTGCAATGCCTATGTTAACATCCATGATCAAATGGGTCCTCGATCATTTTAAACTATATATATAAGTTATCATCATAGTAATAATAATAAATTTGATCATGTCAAGCATTAGATGCTTACACAATGTAAAGACTTAAGAAACCACCGTACTTCTCTTCCAAGGCTTGGGGAAGATCCCAGTGAAAAAGTGTCACAAAGGGCTGTACACCTGCATTCATCAGTCATGTATAGCAAACTATAGCGATTGAATTATAACCTCATTATGTTAAGTTGATGACACATAATTAATAACAATAAATCATGACCTTTTGCTACTAGCTCATTGATGAGGTCATTGTAATATTTTATTCCTTCCCTGTTAACACCCCCACTTAGTTTTCCTTCTGAAATAATTAGAGCTCCAAAGTGAGATATACTTGATAATTTCCATTTTTATTTCAGAAAGTTGGGATTAATAAAAACGAGAATTCTACTTGGTAGCAATCGAGACCATGAGATTGAGAATCTGTATGCATCTAAACCCATCTCTTTCATAATTCCCACATCTTCCTGTAACATATAATCACAAAAAGACAAGTTACAGAAATTCTGATCAAAATATATTTTTTCGTTGTCTTATATATATATATATATATATATATATATATATATATATATAAGAAAATTTATTTTGAAAAAATATATATATAGGTAATTAATTAGGAGTTGATAAATTAAAGTGAATTTTTTCTTTTCATTTTTTTATTATGAGGGCGATTCCTACCTTGTAGCGATGATATTGATCAATGGCTACATCTCCGTTGCTTCCATCCGTTATCCTACCTGCGATTAGTTTCATCTTAAGTTCACATTATATTTAGGGGATAATAAAGGGTTTTTTTTGTTCACTACTGTCCAGTCATTTGAGCTATAACTAAAACTAGTACTTAATTACTCCTCACGGCCAGTACTATCATACGGGCATTTCGGTCGCCTCGCCTATATACATATATATGTTCAATTAAGGAAGAAATTAAGGAAAGGAGAACAGAAAAATAAATATAATAATAATAAAAATATATTATATAATATTGAAGAAGACGTACGATAGAAATATGGTTATATATGGGCTCGTTAGCGACAAAATAAACAAGCACGAAGTCATGAATGATATCAATTATCAATCAAGTGACCCACCACTTTGCCACATGTGATGCCATCGCTGGTCATGAATAGTTACAATTTTCAAAAACCTTATCGCGATCGGGAAGTCTTGGCTTTTTCATTCAATATTTTCCTTTATTTAATTTCTTAGTTTTTCTGTTGAAAGAAGATAATGCATGTTTTTCATGATTCATGATTTTGGAGTGTTATATTTACTCCCACGTCGGCTTATCCTTAATTTCATAAAAGTAGCTTCACAAGTTCATAATCTTACCGACTTAGTTTTTTTTTTTTTTTTTTTTTTTTCATTTCCCCAATGTCAGCTGAACATTTGGACCAATTTTTTTATTTTTTATTTTATCGAAAATAATTTGGACAGATTACGAATACATATACTAAATTAATTTTATCAAAACTTTAGGAACAATAATCAGCACTAGCATATTAACTGAAAAACAAGACATTGAAGAAAGCCAATACTTTGTGAAAAAGAAAAATATTATAAAATCCAGTAGATTGTAAGAATAAACTCATATATATATATATATATATATATATATATCATTCAACGTTCCAAAGATTTTGCTTGTTCCTGATCTGTATAACCTTTTGGATCCTCAATCAACTGAAAGGTTTTTTTTTTTTTTTAAAAAAAAAAAATAGGGAATTTTCGTCTTTACTATCAGCAGTAATATTATTTAATGCAATATGGCATAATATTAATATATACTTTGATTTGATTGAAGAGGGAGAGTCTGGAGAGAGAGACCTGGATATTTATGGGTGTAGGTGTCCCAGATGCTTGGTCCTCTACCACCTTCTTTTGCACCACCTTCATACTGGAATATATATACACTTGGCATCTCAGGAAATTAAACTTGAAGAACAACTCTCTCTCTCTCTCTCTCTCTCTCTCTCTCTCTCTATATATATATATATATATAATGAAAATTTAAGACAAATTAACCTAGTAAGACGATGATGCCGTCCCAAAAATGAAACCTGCCGGGAAACTGCTCCGGTTGAGTGAAACAGTTTCATGGGCGCCGGTACTGCTAGTCAATGAACCAAGAAGCACCAGAAGGCCTAAGAGTAGATAGCCTTCAAACGCCATCATAGTTTTGGTTTCCCTGGCTGGAATTTTTTCGTTGGCCTTTTTGTAGTGGAGCACTAAAAGAAAAAGAAAAGAAAAGAGAAAAAACAAAACAAAATTTAAATGATTATTAGTCTCTCAAAAATAAAAATACATACAACAAATGTCTGGGCCAGATTTACATTTCTTGCTATGTTATTGAGACTAAAATTCCTTTTGCAAAGGCCCAAAGATCGATCTCCCCTAGGGTTGGCAATTCGGGTCGGCGGGTCGGGTTCGTGTCGACCCGACTGACCCGATTACATAATCGGGTCTGACACGAACCCGACCCGATTATTAATCGGGTTGAAAATCTGAAACTGAACACGACCCGCCTGCAAAACGTGTTACCCGAACACGACCTGGGCAACACGTTTACCTTCAACCAAACCGGCAAACTCCAGTTCAGAGAAGACTGAGATTCTGGGAAGTAGAGAACCCAATCAACCCATTGTTTATCAAAACAAAACCAATACAAGCCCTAACAGTAACAGATATAATGGGAAATTCTGAAATTCACCTAAATCAGCACGATTAAGCTCTGAAAACAGGTTGATTCCAGATTCGTGAGGATGTGAGGGCCGAGGCTATGTGAACTGTGAAGGTTGATTCGCGAAGGTGGCGTGAAAGTGAGAACAAAAAACTGAAAAGAAATGAGATGCGAGTCGTGGGTCTTCCGGCGGTCGTGGGTCAAGCTCTTTCGGTCGTGAATCAGACGTGGGTCTTCTTCCGTTCTCCTCCCTTGCCGGCTCCGGTTTTGAATCTGACAGAAGCTCTTCCGGCGGTCGTGGGTCTATCATCTTCTGAGGGCGAGCCAAGCTTCTCCGGCGGTCGTGGGTCTGAGAGGGGGGAGGGAAAAGTTTGGCGCAGACTGCAGAGAGAGGGGGAAAAGGCCGGTCCGGCCGGATGATTGGCGAACTTGGCGGTCGGGCGTGCGGCCAGTGGCGGGCTCCTGGTCTGGTTCACACTTCACAGAATCAGACTATCAGACGATTCAGACTCAGTGTCTCAGTGAATCACAAATGGAAATGGGCAATTGCCGCATTTCGTAGCTTTCGTTTCGGGTGGGTTTTTTTTTTTTTAATAACCGGTTCAAAATCGTGTCATAATCGAGTTGACCCGATTATGACCCGAACCCGATTATATAAAACCCAAACCCTATTTTCCCGTGTCGTGTTTGTGTCGAGTTCACGGGTCGTGTCAAAAATTGCCAACCCTAATCTCCCCCCTCCCTCAACTCGTTTGGGCCAATCTCTCTCACAACCTCTCTTCCTTTGTTTTTGCAGGTCCAAGACTCGGGCTTGCCTCGTGCATGAGTTCCCATGTGGCTTTTTTTTTTTTTTTTTTTGTAAGTACGAACTCTCATTCAACTGGAAATTATACAAATATTAATGCAGAGGAGTGGGTTCCCCAACAATAAACCCAAATCTGAAAAAAGTTGTACCAACGTAAAGAGTAACATGGTAACCAAGAAGTGAATGGTGAGTTTTCAGTTCCAGAGAAACTGAAAATGTTTTGGCCCTATCTACCTTGAACAAAGCCAAGGCTTGGTCCGCACAAGGCGGATTAAAGATCAAATCAGTGGTAAGGGCATGACCCATGCAGAAGACTTCAACCAAGTCCAAAACAAACCCTTTGAGAGGGTTGGGTGGCCACTAATCTAGATATGGGAGAGGATTGGCACCATAAATAACATAACAAAACTTCCAGTGAACGGATCTCCAAAAGAAACCATAACCCAGCAAAGAAAAAATACAGATAAGGAAAAACATAAAGCATAAACCTATCACAAAGCATCAGAGGTGAAGAAACCTTGTTGGAAATTGTTCTTGGCAGTAGATAGCGGTGTGAATCAGTACGCTCAGTGTCCAGATCTGGAGCGTGGGCTGCACACTCCAACACCGAAGTGTCAGGCGATGAAACGGCTGACAGTAGGTTGAAGGGGGAAGAGTTGTGGTTCCAATGGAGTGGGTCGCTTGGTTGAGAGGCCTTCTGAAGTTAGTAAATCTAAGGTGAAAAACGTCAGATCTAAAAACTTCAAAATACTAAGGGATCCATGGCCATGAACGAGAGGAAGCTCACAAGTCCGATCCGATGGAGGAAAACCCACCAATGATGCTATAGCAACAAGTCTGAGGAGGGGCTAGCGAGAAATCTAACAAGAAAAGTATCACAAAGAAAGATAAGGACCTCAAAGAAGGCATGTGCAGGGCAAACAGGATGGAGAGAAGAAGAGGGGGGAAGAAAAGATGGGGGGAGAGAAGCTCCAAAAGCTTGGAGCTGCTCTCCCATGACAAGTTTGATGGAGGAAGTTGCAGAGAGAGTTGGGGGCGAAGCCTCAAGGATTTTTCCCATGTGGCTTTGATTTGATGCTGAGTTTGAATTTTGTTTTTGTCATTTACGTTTTATTTTAATTAAATATTTTATGTATTGGATCTTACTTATTAAGGGAGAATCTGAGCCCGATTGTGAGAAGAAGTATTAGAATAATAATTAAATGATTAAAATCAATCATTTTGAAATAAGTAGTAATTTAAGAAACTAACCTTAAATTGGGGCTGCTCATATTAAAGTACACAAAAAACACTATTTTATCATTGATGACCTTGCCCTATGGGTTTTTTCTTACCATACATATCTTAATTTTCTCCCTTCTCTCATTGTCTTATTATCTTTGATCTCTTTATAAACTCAGCTGATAGTCCATATATTAGTGTCATGTGATACAAAATGGATTGAAAAAAAGTCGACAAAAAATTTGACAAGAAAATTTAAATATTAGGCCATATGCATGGCGTAATATTATTTTTGCATTGATTTCTAAAAGTTGAAGTGCCTTCTCATGTAGAATGTATAAACCCATTTCATGAGTATGTACAAATAGAAATCAAACTATTTATAGAGCATATAGATGGAGAAGAATTATAATACATCATGAGCGTCAATCGTTATGTCTATTTCGTGAGGAAAGTCTTGAACCAATGGGCTGAAAGTTTAGGGTGTCTTTTCAGTCCGTTTTTATAGTCTACGTAGTTGATGTCAAACCGAACTGTGTAACTTGAGTTCCATTCGAAGTTGTCCAACAATGACCATGCAAAGTATCATTTAATGTTTACACCTTTCCTGTTCCCAAAACAAAAACGAGTCAAAGCCAACAAGATTTGAGAGCAAGAGAGAGTTATTGTTAAAGGGGATCCATATTTTTAGCAATTCAGACAGCAAGTGTGAAAGACTTCTTTTGATTGGGTTCACCTGTCCGAGCAAAAAATGTGCTACTCAAGATTTGTATAGGTATGTGAATTTCAAAAAAAAAAAATCTCACATTTGTTACCTGAATTGCTAACAATTCAAACAGTAAAACTGTTGTGGATTTCTATTCATTATTAAGAACTTACTTGATAGCCCTCCAAAGATATCGAAGATGGCTATAGTAATACTCAATTCTTTGGTTGTCCACAAGGGCTTCCTCAAGCGACAATGTGACATTATTGACCTCATCAATACCTACAATATACTTGTAGATATTTAGGTTCAAATGGGACATCTAATGGTACCAATCTATTCCAATTTGTCATGAAGTTATGTGAAAATAATTGAACAAAAAATAAATATGAAACTTACCATTCTCGGTAATATATATTAGCGGATTATGGTACTTCCCCTTGACATAAAGCAAAAGATGCAGAAGTCCTCTAGGGTAAACAAAGAGCCAACTTCATGCAGCCTATGATTTAGAGAAACTTTTAATTATATAGATAATGATGATTTAACATGATATCAAAAAAAAGGTTTTGAATTTAAACTTTGTCTCTCTCATTCATCTTCCATTTTTAATTAAATATTTTGCATGGGAAAGTGTTAGGATATTAATTAAATTGGCTTCAACAAGGTAAAAAATAAATGTTGGTAGATTTAGCACACACCTATGGACCAATGGGGATCCCATTGCGCTCAGCTGCCACGACAAACGTTAGTCTAATTAAGATACATAAGAAACCCGGCCATAAAAATTGATTCAAAGTGTTGTATATCTACTTACTGGTGAGATTAGCAAGAGAATCTATCAAATAGCTTGGATTTCCAGAATTAAGGTGAGGTGAGTTGGCTCCTTGGCTGCATAATTGGAAGTATTGTAGTTTAATCCAATGAAGTCAAATGACCCTTTTAACGACTTAGATTGCTCTTCCGTGAACTTGGGTAATCGCTTTCCAACGAGAGATCGCATGCTATGGGGATAGTCACCATTTGTCAACGGATCCAAAAACCTATAGTAAACCATGGAATATTATAGTTTAGAGGTAATTTGATCATTTCACGTTTTAAAAAATATATAAATAAATAAATAAACATTTATAATTAACATATTACAATTTTTATTCAAATTAACATGAAAATCCGCAACAAATTCTTCAAATAAATGGTTTGTTTGGGCTTGCAGTTTCAAAATGTACAATTTTTGAAAACGCTGTTAAGCTAGTCGTAAAATTGGAGTGTTTTTAAAGACGCACTCCTTTATTTGTGATTTTGAAACATATATTTTTCTATATTTTTCAAACTCTAAATTTTTAAAAAACAGATTTCCAATTGATTCATTTTTTACCATTTTGTTTAAAATTACACTTTTACCCTGCAAAAATTACAAGGCCAAACGGACTCTTACTATACTAAAAAAAACACCCAAATAAGAACTTACCATCCCAACATGAAATCAAGGGCACATAGCGCGGCATTACGGTGGTGCCTGGCAACTGAGAATGGCACCATCCAGTTGGTATTTAGCGTAATCCCAATAACACCTTTTTGTGCTGCCTGAACAAATGAACATTGATTAAGAAATTCTCCCAATTATGCAACAGCAGAGCAAAAAGAATTTGTACTTGAAGTTCGAATAATAACCAATTAGCAATATGTGTGTAACAAAAACTGTATCTATCAAATTTAAAAAAATTCTGTCAAGATTGACAAAAACATTGGCAGTGTTTAATAACATTAGGATCGATTAACAGTTTTTTACAAGATCCACAAATCCGACACAAATTCAACCCGAAATTCAGGGGTTAGAGTTGAGATCATAAAAATGAGATAAGATATTATATAATTACCCCTAACTAATATAGGTTTTTCATATAAGTACCAAAAAGTTTTGAATAAATATCATTTAGAGTAAGATGGAACCTGGTAATTATGCTTGTAAACTTGAACAGCGGCTACATGAGCAAGAAGCTGGTAATGAGAAGTCAAATATGGCTCTGTGCCTGAATCTCCACCGGTGCAGTTCAGATTTTGCCAACTGCAACATCGACTAGGTGCTATTTACCCGCTTGCATAACCACCATTGCTGTAGCTCCATGGCTCATTTAGTGTGATCCAATGCTTTACACGATCACCAAATTCCTTGAAGCAAAGCTCAGCATACTCCCTAAAGTCATCACTGAAAAGAAACGTGCTCAAAGGTTGCAAGTTGAAACCCATGGGGAATATTATATTACTATTACAGAAAAATGGGGGAAAAAAAATCTACTGATCAGATGGACAAAATTAAGGGGCAAATAAACAATGTGATCTTGAGTTAGTCACTTACACAATTTGAGGACTTAAGAAACCACCATACTCATCTTCTAAGAGCATTACTAGCAGCTTCCCTACAAGGGATTTGTTCCCTAAATTTTAAGGAAAATTTTAAGAAAGTCAAAAAAACCATCCCACAGCAGCTTCCCTACAATTATCTATTCCCTAGGAAGTGAACAGTGCTTCCCAATGCATTGGGAAACACTGTTCACCTCCCATTCAATTGTTTATTCTAAAAATATAATCTCTCTCTTACTTTATCTCTTTCTTTTCTTACTTTTAATTAAAGTAAAAGTAACAAAATAATATTTTAATGATATAGGGAAAAATGAAGGGAAGCTACTGTGGGGTATTTTTTTATAGGGAAGTAAAAGGTAGTTTTATTCCCTACATTTAGGAAAAATGAAGGGAAAGGGAAAGGAAGCTGCTAGGAATGCTCTAACACTTGGGGAAGATCAAAATAAAAAAAAGTGTCACAAAGGGCTTTAGACCTTCATTTGGTAAGAGAAGAGTGAATTATAAGCGCAAGTTATATAGGTTGACAACATATGATGGAAGATAAATGTTATTCTTCACATTCATTTATTACACTTATTTTATACTAGCTGATGTGAGGTACTTTAAGTAGCTAACTTTCTATGTTAGCCACTACTTAAAACATGTCATCCATGTTGGCCGATATAAAATAGGTGTGATAAATAGATATGAATGGTAGTATATATTAATTGTGATGGACTTATGATATTGTGTGACCTTTATGCAGGAGCTCATTGATGAGGTTGTTGTAATATTTGATGCCTTCCATGTTCACACCCCCACATAGCTTTCCTTCTGAAATTTAAACCCCAAATAAACTTGTTATAATTTCATATATATATATATATATATATATATATATATATATATATATATATATATATATATATATATATATATATAGTGTTAGAATATATTATGCGATTTCATTTTAGATTATGGGATTTGATTTCAGCATTGAATATTATCTTGTAATTGAATATAATATCCTAGAATCATATTTGATTGTACTCAAATATATATGATTTTATTCTCTCCACCTACAATTTTGTATTCACTGTACCTCCTTATAAATAGGGACATTTTGTATTGTAAATATTATCAAGTGAATAAGAATAAAATATAGTTCTTATGGCTTTAACCAGTGGACGTAGGTAATAGATCGAACAACGTGAAATTCTTGTCTTCTTCTTCTTCATTTTTTTTTTTCTATTTATTTTCTCATTTCCATATAAAAGGGTGTTACGTGCTTACGTAACGTAGGATGAGAACTTGACAAGAGTGATAGATATGGTACGTATGATTTTTGAGGAATCCTATTCCTCCTATGAGCAATTTGAGGCCTCTTAATTCACAAACACAATGTTTGATAATTTACTTGATTAATTACTTTTATTCAACAACAAAATAGAACTTTCATTTGACTCATAACTCAATAACATAACCTGCTGACAACAGACTCGATCTTAAAAAAGATAAAAGAGATAAACATAATCATATCCAAATAACAACATAAAAAGATAAACATAAGACATCTAGCCACACAACAATAGTAAACTAATAAAAACTAATGAACTAAACAACTAGTAAAGCAATAAAATATTATTAAACTGAATAACCTAATAGACAATACTTCCTAACAAACCCAATACCTAACAAGGACTATACACCTAACAGAGGGTTAGAAAATAATATTGATATCAAATTAAACCTTGATCATGTATATTTTGATTCTACCCTATTTATTATCTTTTTATTTTATCTGTATTTTTATGCAAGAAAGTAGCTAGCTAGAGATTAATCTTACTTGGCAACACTCGGGACCATGAGATCGAGAACCTGTATGCATCTAAACCCATCTCCTTCATAATCACAACATCTTCCTATAATATATAATATGAAAAACAAAATTGTTATCAAATTGTCACGAACCTTAAACTGGGTTAAACCATTAGAAAAGTGATCAAAATACAAGTGACATATATGTTCTTTAATTTTTTATTATGTGCACCATACCTTATAGTGATGATATTGATCAACTGCGACATCTCCATTAATTACTGCCATCCTTTATCCTACCTGCAATTTCATATAAATTTTATATACTTAAGATATAAAAGATTTATATGCGCGTCTTACTTTGAGCCTCGCTTTTAAGATATTAATTAAATGATTAAATTTATTATTTTTAATCAACTTTACATTTTAGATAAGTAATAATTTAATAAGGTATCAGAATAAAAGTAATGACTTCAAACCCTTTACACTTTGCCGTCATTTCAATAAATATTGAGAGTACGACGGTAATGTGTTGGATGGACAAGCACGTGCTTGCTCCTATAATACTACAAGCTTGGATCTCAAGTCATCGTGACTTTAATTTCTATCTTCACTTTTTTAACAAAAAGAAAAAAACTTTTGGAATCCTCAATAGTTAAATATCTTGCATTTTCCATTCCCATCTCTACCCAAAAACTAAAAAAGTGAAATATTTTTTCAATGCTTATAAGTACTAGTATCTAACCCAATATTGCATACAATACATATAATCAGGGCATCTGACTAGATCCTTCGAAGTTAGAACACCGTGTAAAATACTTTCTCCACACAGATCAGATAAAATCTAGACTTTCGCCTACTCGAGCCAATTAATCTCTATAGGTTAATGTTGCATACAATATTGGTAATTCATACTTTGAGAGAGAGAGAGAGAGAGAGACTTGGATATCTATGGGCGTAAGTATCCCATATATCCTAGAATCATATTTGATTGTACTCAAATATATATGATTTTATTCTCTCCACCTACTATTTTGTATTCACTGTACCTCCTTATAAATAGGGACATTTTGTATTGTAAATATTATCAAGTGAATAAGAGTAAAATATAGTCCTTATGGCTTTAACCAGTGGACGTAGGTAATAGATCGAACAACGTGAAATTCTTGTCTTCTTCTTCTTCATTTTTTTTTTTCTATTTATTTCGCTATTTATTTATTTTCTCATTTCCATATAAAAGGGTGTTACGTGCTTACGTAACGTAGGATGAGAACTTGACAAGAGTGATAGATATGGTACGTATGATTTTTGAGGAATCCTATTCCTCCTATGAGCAATTTGAGGCCTCTTAATTCACATGCAAACACAATGTTTGATAATTTACTTGATTAATTACTTTTATTCAACAACAAAATAGAACTTTCATTTGACTCATAACTCAATAACATAACCTGCTGACAACAGACTCAATCTTAAAAAAGATAAAAGAGATAAACATAATCATATCCAAATAACAACATAAAAAGATAAACATAAGACATCTAGCCACACAACAATAGTAAACTAATAAAAACTAATGAACTGAACAACTAGTAAAGAAATAAAATACTACTAAACTGAATAACCTAATAGATAATACTTCCTAACAAACACAATACCTAACAAGGACTATACACCTAACAGAGGGTTAGAAAATAATATTGATATCAAATTAAACCTTGATCATGTATATTTTGATTCTACCCTATTTATTATCTTTTTATTTTATCTGTATTTTTATGCAAGAAAGTAGCTAGCTAGAGATTAATCTTACTTGGCAACACTCGGGACCATGAGATCGAGAACCTGTATGCATCTAAACCATATCCTTCATAATCACAACATCTTCCTATAATATATAATATGAAAAACAAAATTGTTATCAAATTGTCACGAACCTTAAACTGGGTTAAACCATTAGAAAAGTGATCAAAATACAAGTGACATATATGTTCTTTAATTTTTTATTATGTGCACCATACCTTATAGTGATGATATTGATCAACTGCGTCATCTCGATTAATTACTGTCATCCTTTATCCTACCTGCAATTTCATATAAATTTTATATACTTAAGATATAAAAGATTTATATGCGCGCCTTACTTTGAGCCTCGCTTTTAAGATATTAATTAAATGATTAAATTTATTATTTTTAATCAACTTTACATTTTAGATAAGTAATGATTTAATAAAGTATCAGAATAAAAGTAATGACTTCAAACCCTTTACACTTTGCCGTCATTTCAATAAATATTGAGAGTACGACGGTAATGTGTTGGATGGACAAGCACGTGCTTGCTCCTATAATACTACAAGCTTGGATCTCAAGTCATCGTGACTTTAATTTCTATCTTCACTTTTTTAACAAAAAGAAAAAAACTTTTCACTACAAAAAAAAATGTTTTTTGCCACTTGCAATTCGCCACGTGTACGGTCACTGTACACGTGGCAAACTGTTAGCCACGTGCAAGTGGCCACGTAAATACACATGGTGAATCCGGGTGACACTAATTGCACAATTGGCCGCGTGTATAATAATACACGCGGCCAACAGTTAGCCGCATGTATTATATACACGCGGTCAATTGGCCACGTGTATATTAATACACGCGGCCAACTGTTGGCCGCGTGTATATTAATTCACGCGGCCAACAATATTAATATTTAATTCTATTTTTAATTTCTTTTTATTTAAAATATATATTTAAAAATTCTCCAAAATTCTTTTTAATTCTGTTTTTAATTCAGTATATTTTTTTTTTTACTAAAATTCTCCAAAATTATTTTATCTAAAAATATCACAAAATCAAATTACACAAATTAATTAAAACAACAATATTTAAAAATTTGAATACCACGTACTAATAAATGTATTCGTTACTAACAACAAATACTTACACAACAATATTAACAAATTTAAAAATCTTGATCTAATAAAGTTATTCGTTACTAACAAAAAAAAAAATACACAAAATATCTACAAATCTGGAGGACGTCGCTGCGGATCACGAGGTGCAGTCCCCGGCGTGAACTCGCCAACCGGCGATTGTCCCGCAAGAGATGGTGTAACGGGCGATGGAGTCCCGAAAGGGGATTATTGGCTCAGCAATTGTCCAACAGGCGACACCGGACCAATCGTTGTCGCATTACCTGCAAGTAATAAAAATAATTAACCTATATAATATTATATGCAAATTTAAACAAGTAATGAGAACAAATTAAAAATAAACCTAAGTGTATACATAATATGAACCATACCTGCAGGCGCACTACTAACAGACGACGTACTACCTACGTGTGCAGGTGAAGACTGCTGAGCACCAGGGCATACGAACGATAATCCTGTAGAGGACATGAAGGCCTCAACCTGTCGCATGCGCTGCTCCATAGCATCAAACTGTCTTAGGCGCTGCTCCATGCTGTCAGCCCGCTCTCTCTCGGCCCGCACTATGCCCTCCAACCCGTCATTCCTCTCTCTCTCGGCCCATAACATGATATCCATCTCCGCAATTTTGTGGGCAGCCCAATCCTGAGACGTGCCCTCGGCCGGTCGCCCCCGTGTGCAGGCCTTATACGAGAAACAAGTCCCGCGAACAGAAGTAACGTTCGGCCCAACCTGCCGAACCCTACCCTCATACTCGGGTCGCCCAACTGCCTGCTCGTACGCGTCGCCAGGTGCCCAACGCACCGTATCTGATGAAACGGAATCCGTGGCAGTAGGATTAGTGGACAAACTCTGTGTCATCCGCTCCTGTACGTCGTCAACATACAATACATTAGTAATTAATAAATACTTTATCACACGCATAACTAATAAATATTAATAACATAGAAGAGTAGCATACACATAGGTTCCGTGTCCGCTCGTTCAGATAAGTGCCGTCTTTCCTTGTGTGCGTCTTCACAAACGACTCGGTGCGAGTGGGGGGCGTGCCAGATGTAGATGCCTGTCGCCATACAGTATAAATATATAACAAACATTGGATATTCATTTAATGTTAAGAAAGAAAAATTACGCACAAATAAGAATTAAAACATTTACATATTGTTGCATACCTCATTGTGATTAAATCTGGCATAACTTTTGGACCCCAGACTATGGGGGATGTCATTCTGCTCCCGCAGCCGCTTCATTCGTTCAGACCTCGCTTTTGCATTGAGCATTCCGAAAAAAAATATAAGAATTGACACACTTAATTACTTATGTGCTATAATTAAATGAACTGTTTATTAAAAAAACACAACATTATAGTAATACATTCAAAGACCTACATACCTGATTTCTTTTTGTGCACCACTCGTGCAGTACGTCATTCACATCCGTTTGGTCATACTTATCAAAAAACGTATCTGGCATTCTCGCACATATTGTCAATGGCGTGTCACCATCTCGAATATTTAGCTGGGTCCTCAACTTCGACTTCCACGAATGGTGCTTACGGCCCATATCACCCCAGAATTCGTTCTGTGCGAGACGCTGGTCGACGGATACAGGTACATAAAATCTTGCTGCACATTCAATTTAAGGATTAATTTTAGCAGTTCAACAAAAACTTAATCTTAACTTTAATTTCACTAAATACATATATTAGTTTCATACACATACCATTATGGCATCCCACATTGCCCGCTTAATCTGCTTATCTACCTTTGCCCATTCGTCCCGCAAGTGAATGTGGGACCTGCTCAGTAAAAGCTTGCCCGCAGCCCGTCTATAACGTTTGCATGCTCGTCCCACGGGTTGTGTTGCAGCATTGTACTGCAACACAACTTTCTTCCCCCTCGGGAGCACCCAATTTCTCTCTGGGTCCTTAATCACCTCAAAATAGATGCTCCCGTCTGGGTTATACCCTAGTCAATAAATATAAAACGTTAATATATTAACACTAAATAACTTAATTATATTAATATATTAATAAAATAAAAATTCAATTTAAATATTATACGAACTTACTAAATTAAGATATAATGATGTATAAAAATGTACTTATCCATCAGCCGAATATGATCGATCGCTATGAGCTCGGTCGCTGGGTCGCCAGCATGCTCCTCGCCTACCTCATCTGCCGGGTGAGGCTCATCATGATGATCGTCATCCGAAGACATATCCTGGGGGACATCATGGGCCAACTGATCAAGACTCAACATCACATCGTCCCCCTCATGGGGCATCTGGCTCTCCCCCACATCTGGGTCCTGACTCTCCCCAGAAAGCGGCAACTGGCTCTGTCCATAAACAGGCACCTGACTCTCCCTAGGTGTCGGGCCTTGGCTCCCTGCCGGTGCCGACATCTGTCCCGACCGCATAGCCGGCATAGGCATCCCCCCCCCCCCCGCTGTGACAGCGGGAATCTGTCATCCTGAGTCTCACTATCAGGGTTGACTGGCATAGGTGGTGTAAGGGGGTATGGATAGTACAACGGGAATCTGCTTAGATCATGACACTCTCGCGCCCACCATCGATCAATATGACCCGGTGTGGTGATCCCCAACTGCGAGAACGTCGTGTATGGAGAAGGAGAATATCCAACTGAGCTCGTCTGGCCGGGATCTGACCTGCTCATCCCCGCCGTACCCGGGGACAGTGGTCTATAAACGGCGTCCGGGTGGTGTGGCCACGGTGTAGTATGTAGTGCCGCTGACATCGCCGGTGTGGACGTAGGCGGGTATGGAGAAGGAGAATATCCAGCTGCGCTCGTCTGCCCGAGATCTGACGAGCTCATCCCCGCAGTACCCGGGGGCAATGGTCTATAAACGGCGTCCGGGTGGTGTGGCCAAGGTGTGGTATGTAGTGCCGCTGACATCGCCGGTGTAGATGTAGTCGTGCAAGGCATGGGTAGGCGTGCGTTTTAAGGTTAGGGTTTAGTTTTTAAAGTTAGGGTTTTAAGGTTAGGGTTTAGGGTTTACCTCACCATAAAAAAGTTATAAAAAAAAAAAAAAAAAAAAAAAAAAAAAAAAAAAAAAGATCTGTCTCTTTTTTCTTTTATGTTTTTTAATATTCTTCTTTCTATTTTTAGGGTTTAGGGTTTTAAGGTTAGGGTTTAGGTTTTTAGGGTTTAGTTTAGGTTTTAGGGTTTTAAGGTTAGGGTTTAGGTTTTAAGGGTTTAGTTTTTAGAGTTAGGGTTTTAAGGTTAGGGTTTAGGTTTTAAGGGTTTAGTTTTTAGGGTTAGGGTTTTAAGGTTAGGGTTTAGGTTGTTAGAGTTTAGTTTTTAAGGTTAGGGTTTTAAGGTTAGGATTTAGGGTTTACCTCACCATAAAAAAATTATATAAAAAAAAAAAAGATCTGTCTCTTTTTTCTTTTATGTTTTTTAATATTCTTCTTTCTATTTTTAGGGTTTAGGGTTTTAAGGTTAGGGTTTAGGTTTTTAGGGTTTAGTTTTTAGGGTTAGGGTTTTAAGGTTAGAGTTTAGTTTTTAGGGTTAGGGTTAAAAAGGTTAGGGTTTAGGTTTTTACGGTTAGGGTTTTAAGGTTAGGGTTTAGGTTTTAGGGTTTTAAGGTTAGGGTTTAGGGTTTAGGGTTTTAAGGTTAGGGTTTAGGTTTTTAGGGTTTAGTTTTTAGGGTTAGAGTTTTAAGGTTAGGGTTTAGGGTTTAGGGATTAGGTTTTAGGGTTTAGGGTTTAGGGTTTAGGTTGTTAGGGTTTAGTTTGAAGGGTTAGGGTTAAAAAGGTTAGGGTTTAGGTTTTGAAGGGTTAGGGTTTTAAGGTTAGGGTTTAGGGTTTAGGTTTTAGGGTTTTAAGGTTAGGGTTTAGGTTTTTAGGGTTTAGTTTTTAGGGTTAGGGTTTTAAGGTTAGGGTTTAGGTTTTAGGGTTTTAAGATTAGGGTTTAGGTTTTTAGGGTTTAGTTTTTAGGGTTAGGGTTTTAAGGTTAGGGTTTAGGGTTTAACTAAAATAAAAAAGTAATAAAAAAAAAAAAAAACAAAATCTCACTCTTTTGTAGGGTTTAGGGTTTTTAGGGTGTACGGTATTTTGGGTTAGGGTTAGGGTTTATGGTTTTTGCTTGTTTTTTAGAGTATAAAGTTTAGGGGTTTGGTTTTGAGATTAGAGTATAGGGATTTTTATATTGGTTTTGATTTAGGGTTTAGGGTTTATTGTTTAGACCTTTGTTATAAATTGAATAATAAAAGAAATTATTATAAATGGTAGACGGTGGCCAAATTTAATTTTCTGTATCTATCCAATAATTGTTGGATACGATCATTTTATTATAAAATGATTGCGAGTTTACTTTGAAATGTTTTTTTTTTTTGTTTGTAAAAAAATTACCTGAAAATGAACAATTAAACTTTTTTTTTTGTTCTTAAAAAACCAAAAAATTGTTGAAATAGTACCGCATACTTATTTATATTTTATTGGTTTGCATCATTGATTTTATGATGAAGTTAATAAAATAATGGTGAGATTGTTTAATCTGTTCAAATGTTTTAGCATAAATTGCCACAAATAATAATCCACACACCAATTCGTAGTACAGTAAAACATATTACAAAAAAGAAAAATAACACAACTGTAAGAATATTTTCCATGCATAACGACCAACCACATCAAAACACATAAAATTACACAACAATAGATATTCAAACCCAACAAAATTAACAGCATTGCATAGACCATTATTAATTGCTAAATCCACAATTATTATATGAAACTATTAAAACAATTAGAAACAGATTTTAAACAAATTAATTTAAATGCACCAAGTTTATTATAGCCAAAAATAAAGAAAAAATATTAATGCTAAAATTACTCACAAATATTTTTTTTGGGTGTATTTTATGCTCCTTAGCCAAAATGTACCAGCATTAAAACATATTAGTCCCAAAATAATATCCCAAAACAAGTCCCAAAATAGCAATCACGTACAAGGCAAAGAGAGAGAGAGACCCACAGACTGGGAGAGGTTTCAGAGAGAGAGAGAGAGATGTAGAGAGAGAGAGAGACGTAGAGAGAGATAGAGACAGAGAGATGGATGTAGAGAGAGAGAGGTCCGGACCTAGGGTTAGGGTTCCTACTGTGGTTCGGTTAGAGAGAGAGAGAGAGAGATAGAGAGAGAGAGAGCTAGAGAGAGAGACAGAGAGATAGAGAGAGAGAGAGACAGAGAGGAAGATGTAGAGAGAGATAGAGACAGAGAGACGGATGTAGAGAGAGAGAGGTCCAGACCTAGGGTTAGGGTTCCTGGTTCGGTTAGAGAGAGAGAGAGAGAGCTAGAGAGAGAGACAGAGAGACAGAGAGAGAGAGAGAGAGAGAGAGAGAGAGAGAGAGCATGCACCTATAGGTTGGTGCACGCGTGGTGCAGTGACGGCCGGAGAGGGAGCTAGCCGGAGAAGACAGCGGAGGACGGTGGTCGGTGCGGACTCCGTGATCGACGGAGATGGAGAGGGAGAGAGAGAGAGAGAGAGAGCTGAGTGAGAGAGATGAGTGGATCAAGAAGGGTAGCTTCCTCTGGAAGCTACCCTTTTTTTATTATTAAATTTTTTTTATTTAAAAAATAGGCCAGGTGGTGCGCGGGAATTGTCCCGCGCAGGTCACTTGGCCAAAAATTGGCCGCGTGGCGTAATACCACGCGGCCAATATAGTATACACGTCTCTATCTGTTTTTTTTTTTTTTTTTTTTTGAAAAACGAAAAATTATATATATATATATATATATATATTTGTATTTGTAAACACAAACACAAACACAAACCCTAATCCGACCCTAAGTGTATGTAATATATATAGTGTTAAGGTTTACGTAAACTCTAACCCATAAAACTAAACCCTAAACGATAACCCTAAAACTAATTCTTAAACCCTAAGTCTGTGTTAAGGTTCATATATATATATATATATATATATATATATATATATATATATATATAGGTCCTATATATATATAGGGTTGGGTTTTTTTAGATTAGTATTGTATTAACGCAAATCCTAATTAGAGTTAGGGTTTACTTATAAGTATACCATATATATGTAAAGTACTCAACACGTAAAACGTAAATATACTATAAACATATTGCACGTAGCCCATAACCCCTAACCCTATGTCTATATATTATATATAGCCATAAACCCTAACCCTAAGTGTATGTACTTTGTTATGTTGCATTTTTTTTTTTGTTCCTCGCCGTATAATTATGCATATATATATAGCACAAATTTGGTTTTATTATGCATTTAGTACTCTATATAAACATAAACCTTAACACTAAGTGTATATACCTATTATATATATCTATAAACCCTAACCCTAAGTGTATATACTATATATAGCTATACTGTATATAGCTATATAAGTATACTATATATATATAGCCATAAACCCCAATGTTAGGGTATATACAAGTAACTATAAATGTATATAGTTTCGGCACGCCGTTTACATACATGCATGCATGCATATATTATATATATGTATATACAAATATGACAAGATAGTTTTGAAATACAAATACAAATACAAATACAAACACAAACACATGCAACCCTAAGTGTATGTACTGTACAAATTGCTAAACCCTAAGCCATAAAACTAAACCGTAAACTATAAATTAAAACTAAATCCTAACCCTAAGTATATATATATATATATATACTATACTAAACCCTGACCATAAAATTGAACCCTAAAACCCATAATCTTAACCCTAATCTTAAGTGTATGTACTATATGTAAGCCATAAACCCTAACCTTAACCCTAATCTTAAGTGTATGTACTATATATAGTTATAAACCCTAACCCTAAATATATATACTATATATATAGTTATAAACCCTAACTCTAGGATCAAATGATAGTTCGACCAAGTTTTGAATATTGAACTGGATCAAATGATAGAGGCATGCAATTTTATACTTGTGTAAGGTATGCTATAATGATCGGGACCACAAGGCCAACACATTCAAATGGATGTTCTACGAACCCTAACCCTGAGAGTATGTACTACACATACAATAAATTAAGTCCAAACGCATAAACCATATTCAAGAAACTCAACCTACATGTAAACCCTAAAACATAACCATAAGTACAATACATACTAAATATAGCACAAATTTATTGTTGGGGGTATATAATAAGAATTTTTTATATAAATAAATTCAAAAAAATTTAAATACAAGTACTGTACAAAACTAATTAGTTTATAAACTCTAATTTGGTATAGGGTACATAGTAATATTATCATGTACATACTATTTGTTTGTTTTTTTTTTTTTTTTTAAAAAAAAAAAAGAATTCCAAAAATATTTTTTCAAAAAACACCAGTTGGCCACGTGTATTTTTATACACGTGTCCAACAAAATGCCACGTGTAATTTATACACGCGGCCAATTGTTTCTACGTCGCATATGGCCACGTGGCCAGAAAAACACACTGCCATCTGGCCGCGTGTCTACAGTAACCAGTACTGTAGACACGCGGCGATTTTCAGTGTTTTTTGTAGTGTTTGAAATCCTCAATAGTTAAATATCTTGCATTTTCCATTCCTATCTCTACCCAAAAACTAAAAAAGTGAAATATTTTTTCAATGCTTATAAGTACTAGTATCTAACCCAATATTGCATACAATACATATAATCAGGGCATCTGACTAGATCCTTCGAAGTTAGAACACCGTGTAAAATACTTTCTCCACACAGATCAGATAAAATCTAGACTTTCGCCTACTCGAGCCAATTAATCTCTATAGGTTAATGTTGCATACAATATTGGTAATTCATACTTTGAGAGAGAGAGAGAGACCTGGATATCTATGGGCGTAAGTATCCCATATACTTGGTCCTCTGCCACCTTCATTTGTTGCACCTTCATACTGGATTTTAAAAATAAATTGGCATATATACAGAGATGCAGATATATGTGTTATGCTTGCTTGATATCTCAGGACACTTTAATAAACCCAAGCCCTATTATGATACAAACACGTAGGACTTACCTGGTAAGACGCTGATGCCGTTCCAAAAATGAAACCCTCCGGAAAAATTCTCCGGTTGAGTGAAGCAGTGCTATGGCTTGGTATTACAGCAATGCTTTTATCAATTAATGAGCCAACAAAGACCAGGAGGCTAAGGAGTAGTAGATAGCCTTGAAATGCCATTGCTGATTTTAGTTATTATATGGGAAGGAGGCATTGTACGTCAGGGCCTTTTACAAAGGAGTAGAATGTAGATAGCCTTGAAATCCCAAACTGATTTTGGTTATTAGTGGAGGGAGGCACCGTCAGGGCCTTTTATTGACAAGTGCCGCTCAAAAAAGAAAGAAAGAAAAGGTAAATGACTCATAATAATAATAATAATAATAATAATAATAATAATAATAATAATAAAAGAAGATAAATGACACCCAAAGATTCTTGTTCGGTTCTCTATTAAATTACTACTTGATGCGGGTCAGTTTTATTAATTTTTTTAAGATTTATTTTATTTAAAAATATCTTGTCCTTTGACTCTAACATTGGATTGAGACAAACTTCATGGCGTTTAAAAGCTTATTAATAGGGTTATAATTTTGTATTTCATGAAAATTTCGTAATTCTAATGTTTACGAGGAAAAAGTTGTCATTTTGTATTATTTGTACTGAAAAGTGTTTTTATTTCGTTTTTTATTATTTTTTATGGTTTCGAATTTAGGAATTATATAAGCCTATTAAGATGGCTTTATCCTGCGGCTTATGTATTTTCTATCAATTTATCAATATGAAACATTATATAAATCATTTTCTATCTTTTTTGACTTTTGCCTTGATTGCTTGATGGAGTCTTGATTTGAGAAGAATTGTATTTCTATTGTTGCTTGACCCCGCGAGAAAAGCAAGACATTGAAGAAAGCCAACATTTAGTGGAAAAGAAAAAGAATTCTATAAAAATCTCTCTCTTTTTTTCTTTTTTAACAAATAAGTAAGGAGATTGTAACATTTAATGCAATATTACATAATATATATCATTGATTATATAGCACCAGAAGGCCTAAGAGTACATAGTTTTTCAAGCTATATTTGAAGTTTATCAAATAATACGTTCATAATTCTCCTATAAATAGGAGTCTGTTATATTGTAAACATTACTTAAAAACATAAGAATAAAATGTAGCGCTTTAAACTTTATTATGTGGATGTAATCCTGTGGATTTTATTTTATTTTTTGCCGGTTTTTGTATTTTACGGTGACTGTCCCTTGATGTTTTGCAACGAGATTCGACTTTGCGGCCAAATCCGACCGCCCCGTCAGTAGTCTTCGGGCCAATTTTCAAAAAAAAAAAAATAAATAAAATTGAGTTTGAGGAGATGTTACAGTTAAAGACTATCATACTTGAAGATTGTGACCTAATTACAGATGAAGACTATCACATAATTACAGTTGAAGATGGTGACCTACGGTCCTAGCTAATTCTTCTATAATTAAAAGTCTGTGACCTAGCTACATATCCTAATTCTCCTATAAATAGAAGTATGTTATATTGTAAACATCCCTCAGAGACCAAACCACGTAATTCTTTGTGTATACTATTTATATTCCGCATTATATTATCTTTCAATATGAGGAAAAAATCCCTTAAATTAGGGTTAACAAATCCCTTAGTCTACCATAATCAAATTGTCTAAATCTCTTAATTTATGAAATCCAAATCAACATTTATCACAAAAAAAAAAAATTTCTTTCCTTAACAATATCGAGCAAGCTATCCTGCCATTACAATTACCGGCCCCTACCATTATTACGATTTTTATTAGAACCCAATCATAAATCAATTTGCATGTTGCGAATCTCATAGATCGGAGCCTATGGATCATTCTCTCACCAATTGCAGAATTAGGCAGCAAATATATATATATAAAAATTTAAAATTTAAAAAAAAAAAAAAAGAAAAAAAGAAAAAAAAGAAAGGAAGAAGACAAAAAGAAACAAAGGCAGAATTTGTGCATTGAATATATAATTAATACTCCTCATGAAAGCGGAAGAGCCGTCTCATGTACGTAGAATTTATAAAGCGATTATTATTTACCAAGCGTACGTTTGAGTCTGTACACAAAAGAATCACATTATTTAAAGAGCTTAAAGATTGAGAAGAAATGATATCTTCAGTTTAATTATTGATTGGAATTAAACGGTCCAATATTATTATATAGATAGCTGATAATTATATGAGCGTCGATCGTACGTCATGTAAGTCGATTTCTTGAGGAAATTCTTGAACCAACGGGCTGAAAGCTTAGGGTGTCTTTTTGGTCCGTTCTTGTAGTCCACGTAGATGAAGCCAAACCTAACCGTGTAGCCTGAATTCCATTCGAAGTTGTCCAACAATGACCATGCGAAGTATCCTTTAATGTTTACTCCTTCCCTGTTCTAAAAACAAAAAAACACAAACGAAAACAAAAACAAAATAATCAAAGCCAGCAAGATTTGAGAGCGAGGGAGATAGAGAAAGCGATTGTTAAGCGATTTATAGTACTTTTTTTCACACCCATTTCATACTCGATGATCATGTGTCGTGTTTTAAGTAAGTTTTTTTTTTTTTTTTTTTTTTTTTTTTTTTAAAAACAAATTAATTAATATGGAAAGCTACTTAAAATACGTACGTCACGATTATGTAAAATAGATGTAAAAAAATATTTTTACTCTTGTTAGAGCATTTGTAGTAAAGTCATCAAAAAGACGAAATCACCAAAATCAGACGAGAAACCTCAAAAATACCTCCACAACAAACTCTCTACTGCTACCGTAAATCAGCTGAGTGTCAGAGACCATCGTCTCTTCAGCCGAGTGGAGAGACCCTCGTCTCTTTTCTTTTTTTCTTTTTTTTCTTTTTTTTTCTGTTTTTTATTCCATTTTCGCGGGTTCCAACTTCCTTCGTCTCTTTCCTATCCTCTTCTTTGTTCCACTTCCTGCTCATTTCTTTTCTCGCAAACTCAGACAATAGAAACTGAAGAAGAAGAAGACACAATCTCACTCCCAACCTCAAACCAAACCCGTTCAGACCCAACCCTCCACCAAAAGTACCTATCCATCGAGGCCCATATTGCCCAGTCCCAACTCCACAAACCTCCTCTTGATCATCCCCCTCGTAAGTGAAACCATAGACAGTAAGCCTATTCTTTGTGAAGTGGGTTTTCTTTTTCTTCTTCTTTTGATAAATGGGTTTTTAATTTTTGTTTAATTTGGGAAAGAACAGAGGATTCTAGAAGAGGGTTGGGTCTTTCTCAAAAAAAGAAGAGGGTTGGGTCCGGTGGATAGCAGGGGGTTCTAGAAGAGTGAAATGTTGGTCGGTTGAAAAGTTAATAAAAAATTAATATTTATTTGAAGTAGAGAATATTTGAAGAATTTGATATTTAGAGGTTTGTAAAAGCAGATAGCTAAAATAACAAAAGTGAATAAAGTTTTCCTTCAAATTGAATTGGGGTATTTTAAAAATTTTATTTTATATTTTAAAATAATAAACATAGGGGTATTTTAAAAATTTTGACAGGATTTAATGGCAAATCCTAACGAATTACCTTTTATTGAGACGTTTGGAAACTTGGATATCCTAATTTAAAACGTTTAAAAGTTTAGTACCCTTAAATCAAAACGGTACATACTTCGGTACTCTTATTTCAAGTTATCCCAAAAAATATACATAACTGTTAAAAACCAAGTATTTGAAGTTAAAGATTGTGTGGTGAGATCGTTAACTCTAGAATTTATCTTCTTCTTCTTCTTCTCTCTCTTTCTTTCTTTCTTTCTTTCTTTTTTTTTTTTTTTTTTTTTTTTTTTTTTTTTTTTTTTTTGTTCTAATTGAATAATAATCCACTTGTTTAAGAATTTCCTAATAAAAAACCATCAAAATCGGCACTTGTTTTTGAAAGAGTTGTAGTTCTATTTTTTCCTTTCTTTTGAAGGACAAGCGGAACTTTATAGCTATTCTAATGAAAAGGGAAACTTGGCAAAATAAATGTGGAAAAATTACAATTTAGACTCTTAAACTGTCAGCTGTTTTACAAGTAGTCTCATGAACTATTAACGTTTGCACTCTGCCCTCCAAACTACTAAAAAGTTTTAAAAAATGTCAATTTTGTTGAAATATACCTATAATATTTCTGTCACATGTCATTTTTCAAAATAAAAAATAAAAAAACTCAAATTTTTTTATTATTCTTTTTTAAAAAAATAAAAATAAAATGAGTGTTTAGGAGGTGGCTCCGAAATGGATCTAGGGGTGGCCCAAAAGCCACCCCCAGGGTCGGGGTTGGCTCGCAGGCCGCCCCCAAACACCCATTTTCTTTTCTTTTCTTTTTTTTAAATAAAATTTTAAAAAAAAATTGTTTTTTTTTTTAATTTTTTTAAATTGAAAAATAACACGTGACAAAAGTATTATAAGCATGTTTTGATAAAATGGACATTTTTAAAACTTTTTGGTAATTTAGAAGACAGAGTCTAAGCATTGACAATTCGTAAAACGTGTTACTTGCAAAATGATTAGCAGTTTGAAGGATTAAATTGTAATTTTTTAATAAATATAATAAACCGCCATTTCAAGTACAAACTAAGATTATTGCTTTTCGATCTCACGTGTACGTGTACGCATGAGAGAGAGAGAGACCGTATCAAATTTGGATCACAATCAATATGGAGACGCAGACGCTTGAATGAGAGAGCATCTCTAGTACTCCTTAGGCTATGGTTCCCAAGTAGCGTTGGGAAAGGCATCATATGGAACTCTAGCTAGTACTCCTTAGGCTATGGTCCCCAGAACCTTGGAAAAGGCATGTTGTCATTTATGACTAGAACTATATATGGTCCCAACTCCCCACTAAGCAAAATAGAGATTATATATATTCTAACTTATTGAAATTATTATTTTATAGTTAAATTATTAAATTATCACTTATTTAAAAATTTTAAATTAAAAATAAAAATAAATTTTAGTTATTTAATTAATAATTTAATATGAGACAATAAAGAGGACAATTTATCATGCATTCTAGAGTTACTATTGGACAAATTTTTTACTCAATATTATTGCACCTACGACACTTAGTTGTTGTGGGGTTGCATTTTTTTGTGGTGGGTGTAATTTCTGTTTTTTTTTTTTTTTTTTTTTTTTTTGAGAGGAAACTGTAACTTTCCATTAGAATGATTGGTGGGTGTAATTTCTGTTAATCCTTGGTGTAGTTATCATATGTTGTTGGCCTTGTATGGCCGGTTGTTGTCTGCCTGCTTGGATGTGTACGTTGCTTTCCCTCCGTTTGCTGCTTTTGTACGTGTTCTCTTTGTATTATTTGGTTCTTCTTTTAATCATATAAGATTATTCAATTAATATTCTAAAAGTTTAATTAACGTTGATCGAATGATTTAATTAATATTTTAACTTCTCACTAACGTGTGAACTTAAATTAATCCTCTTAATAAGTGAATACGGCCAACACGTGATAAACAATAGTTGATTGAATCAATCATTTAATTTATATTTTAACATTGTTAACAATATCTTGTTGAAGAGACCGGATTAGAGAAGGATACGGTTCAAGCATTCGCTCATAAGGCAGGCAGGGGGGATGATGGGGTAAAGTACGAGACCAGCTTTGAAGTTCCAATTGATTTTGGGGAGGTTGGCGGTGTGTTGGTTGAAAATGAGCACCACAGGGAGATGTTCCTTGAGGATATAGTCATCGATGGGTTCTCTCATGGCCCCATATATTTGACATGTCGATCATGGGTTCACTCAAAGTTCGACAATCCCCAAAAAAGGGTATTTTTCACCAACAAGGTGATCATTCGATCGATCTCCTTGAAAGCATATATGTTTGATGATATATATCATCGATCTTAAGAAAAATAGCTCTCTACAAATTAACACTTGCACCAATTTTAATCTAGCTTGGTTTTCCTTTTGGATTGTGAGCATGCAGTCATACTTGCCATCACAAACACCAAGTGGGTTGAGGAGGCTAAGAGAAGAAGACCTCGAGAATTTGCGAGGGAATGGTGAAGGAGAGCGCAAGAGCTTTGAGAGGATATATGATTATGATGTCTACAATGATCTTGGAGATCCTGATAAGAGCCTCTCACTTCAAAGACCAGTTCTTGGCGGCAAGGATGTCCCCTATCCTAGACGTTGTAGGACGGGGCGCTCCCTTTGTGACTCAGGTACCCTAATATATATATATATATATATATATAGCATTAACTAATTAATTCGACTTTCCTATCCATATCTTGTTCGTTTTGTTCCAAATTATTTTTTAGTTTTGACTGGCAACGTATACATTTTACTACTAATCTTTTTTTACTTCATTCGATCATGATAATCATAAAGAAAGAGTATGTTGCTCTAATACAATAATGTACAAATATAAGTAGGATTAATCTCTTGTATTCAAATGTTATATGACCTGTTCAACTGTTGTTTTAGCTAATCCATACGCGGAAGAATTAGCTTCTCTTTTGGTGTGACAAACCCGTCAACTGGTAGTAAAAATCGTAGTATTTTGAGCATTTTTCATGAATATTTATTTTTTAATTTTTTTTTAATGTCAAACATGAATGCATAAATATCTTGTTTGTTTCTATTGTATATTCTTTTAATTTTCTGATTCCTCAATAATTTACTTACCAAAATTATGGCGATTCCTCAATATTTCATACATAGAGATATTTCGAATTTGTGTTTCTTTCTGTTTGAAAGCGTCACAGACTCACAATGACATATCCAGTTTTTGATAAGCAATTGTGTAGTTAAGGACACGGCGTAGTTTGTCTGGTTTATATATAGTTATATATATTCTCTTCTCTCTCTCTCTCTTTTTTTTTTTGGGTAAGTATATTCCATTACTAAAAAAGATGGGTCACAACCAAATAAAAAGCAAAAAATGGCGAGCTCCCCAACAACAGACCCAAACAGAATAAACAGTGACAAAACAATAAAAAGAAAATAGGCAATGGGTCCAATAATGATCCCGATGAACCATAAATATATCTTTGGCAAAAGACAATAAAGGGGCCGCATAAAGCAGCTAAATCACCAAAACAGAGGACACATAAGGGCTATGATCATCACAAGACCCTTCAACTCTACCCGAACCCCAAAAAAGAGTCACGAATAGAGGCATGACCTTCAAAATACCTTTCAACCCTACCCATACTATTGCTAGGTAAGGACAACAACCACTAGGAGAAGGTTGAGGGGGGAGGCACTGCTAAACATAGAACATGATCTGTCATCAAGGAGAACAAACTCCATGAGCAAAGAATCTCCAACAGATATTATTGATCATGAGACCGTAAAAGGCTTGTGAGATTCAAACCCACGAACAACACACAAAAGAAAAGAAAAGAAAAAACAAAAATAAAAGGCAACTACAAAAAAAGCACAACAAAAACAACAAAAATATAGAAAAAAGAACATAAATAAAAATTTAGGCAAAAAAATAAGCAATACTAGATGCAGAGGTGGTGGCACGTGTGATCCACGCACCTGCGCATGAAAACCACGAGGAGGCGCATGAAAGCCATGATGATGTGCGTGAGGCAGCTACGGGTTGCAAGGAGGTCAACGGAGAAGCGGGAGGGGTGCGTTGTTAGTGGGACTGATCGAGGATGATAGATCGGGCTTAAAAAAAAAAATGTCAAAACTGAGACCCAAGTTAGATCTAGACGAATGAGGCGTTACAGCGGCTCTAAGGAAGCGAAATAGCAGCCGTGAAGGAGCTAAGACTGTGTTTTTTGAGAGGATAAGGGATAAAAATCGCCAATGACAATGGATAAAGCCTCATAAGAAATAGATTGGGCTAAAAAAAATCTAGCTAAAGGAAATTTGAAGGCATATCAAGAGTGGGAGGAAAAGGGTAAAGAAAGGCGAGGAGGAGGGAAGAAGGCCTCCTCAAGCTTTTTCCTTTGTGTGGCGGGCGCTAGAGAGTGGCCATTTATGGAAAGTTGGAAGAGATATACAAAAGGAGGAGTAAAATTTACAATATATACAAAAAAGAAAAGAAAAAAGAAAGTAGAATATCTTGGTAACTAGTTTTAGAGAATGATCTAAATCCTACACTTGTCGACTTGAATGTCTAAAGCACATAAATTTTAGTATTGTTAAGGGTATTACAACTTGTATTACAAAGTTATTTACTAACTGATGTGGCGATTCATAATTAGAGAAATAATTAAACAAAAAATATAACTTATCAATTTCTCTTAATTATTATTATTTTATGAAAGAAAACTTTATAGAACCAAACACCAAAAACAATATCCCACCAAAATGATGCAAACTACACACAGGGCAAAGGAGAACAAATAACTCACTAAGTGTAACACCTCGGTCCCATATTGAAAAGAGATAAATAACTCATATAGAGTAAGTGGTTTATAAAGATATTCATAGGTGCTAAGTCTCATATTGCCTAATTACTAGGTGAAACTGGGCTTTATAAGGAATTCTAGAAAAATTTCAAATTGACTAATCATTTTGGAGTGATAGCGCAGATATGACTAGCGCTTTTTCTTGTGTCGTTACACTAAGCCCTACCAACAGACAACAATAACCAAAACAGGGCAAATACAAGCCCAAACCAACAAGCCTTCAAGGCAAAACACAAACCGAGCCCAACAAAAAAGAAACCTGCGTTCTGCAGAACCACAAAACTCTAAACCCTACAATCCATTATGCATTCTGCAAAATAAGCCAAACTGCAATCTGCATCCTGCAAAACAAACCATTCTGCATTATGCATTCACTTATAATAATTGCGAAATCAGTTTGTAAATGAGCATTTTCCTTTTTATAAAAGGCAAAAAGATCCCAAATATATATGCATAATATAAGTTTAATCGATTGATTCATTTTGACCATCGACGCAGATCCACTATCGGAGAAAAGAAATAGCCGGTTTTATGTTCCTCGCGATGAATGCTTCTCGGAGATAAAGCAGCTAACATTTTCAGCAAAGACAGTATGTTTAGTGCTGCGAGTATTGGTGCCATCCCTAGGAACAGTGATGAAGGACAGAGATCTTGGATTCCCCTACTTCACAACCATAGACTCGCTTTTCACTAAAGGAGTTAACTTGCCATCTGAAGAAAACCAAGAAGGGTTCCTCAGAGCCATCATGCCCAGGCTTGTCAAAACCATTTCCAAAGCAGGAGGAGATGTTTTGCGCTTTGAGACTCCCGAAACGATGAACAGTGAGAAAATCACAAAACTTTCTTCCCCCCCCCCCCCCCCCCCTCTACGTACCTAAATGATAATATATAGTTGGTCAGCTTTTGGAATTGCAGGGGACAAATTCTTTTGGTTTAGGGACGAGGAATTCGCCCGACAGACTCTTTCTGGTCTCAACCCTTATAGCATACAGTTGGTCACGGTATGATTTAAATAAAAAATTCTCATGTAAATACAATTTTTTATTTAATTTTATTTTTCTCTATGTACAGATGCTTTAAAACTTATATATAATTCATGCGGGAATGGCCATTAAAGAGCAAACTTGACCCTGAGATCTACGGTCCACCAGAATCAGCCATCACAACAGAAATGATTGAGGAAGAAATTGGAGGTCTAATGAGTATTGACAAGGTCAGCAAAATGATTAATTATCATATATATAAATTTCATGCAGGAATAGCCGTCACTTGAATTTCTCTTATATATAAATATGTATAATTTCAATGCATGCATGTAGGCCATACAACAAAAGAAGTTGTTCAAACTAGATTACCATGACCTTTTGCTACCATTCGTCAACAAAGTAAGACAGCTTGAAGGCACTACGCTTTATGGTTCACGGACGCTATTCTTCTTAACCACAGATGGCACATTGAGGCCACTCGCTATAGAACTCACTCGGCCGCCTATGGATGGAAAGCTGCAGTGGAAGCAAGTTTTTGGACCTTCTTGGCATTCAACGTCTATTTGGCTTTGGAGGCTTTCCAAAGCTCATGTCCTTGCCCACGACTCTGGCTATCACCAACTTGTTAGTCACTGGTATGTGCCACACTATAGGCCAGCTTGTATGTGATATATGCTAAGGTTAGGGTTTTTAATTTTTCACACAATTAATTAGCTAGTTAGGATTAAGGGGTACTCTGACTTGTATAATTTTATACCCATGCATTTATACGACTCAAACCTAACACGCAATGTTTAGGGTTGACATTTTATGGCACAACCCGCAAACCTAACACCAAATTAGCAGGTTAGGGTTGAAGGATCTAACTTTCATACCCATGCCTAGATATGACTCAAACTCGACACACGAACACGTATTGTCACGCCCTTAGTTACGGTCGAACCAGCAATGATTATCACAACAAACTTTTATAATTGAGTGGGATTTAATTTGAAATATTTTTATTAACATGGGAAATTGTGTGATCTCTTTTACAAGTTGAGAACTCATTGTGTAAGTGAACCTTATGTAATTGCGACAAATAGGCAACTTAGTGTGATGCATCCAATCTACAGACTGTTGCACCCTTATTTCCGTTACACCATCGAGATCAATGCTCTTGCTCGAGAGGCGCTTATCAATGCAGGTGGAACCATTGAGACCGCATTCACGCCTGGCAAATATTCCATGGAACTCTGCTCCGTCGCCTATGATCTCCAGTGGCGATTCGACCGGCAAGCATTGCCCGCTGACCTAGTTAGCAGGTAACTTCATAGCCAGCTTTTCATAAAAACCTATAATCCTTTGGAGATAGACTAAACTTCAAAAGATTTTGATACTCTTTTCTGTAATTAATTACTCTGCAACACATTTGCGATTTTTAAATTAGTTTTTGGGATAAGTGGTGATTAATAGGGTATCAGAGCTATCGACTAACGCCAATCTTCAAATATCCCTAATGATCATGTAGATTCAAACTTTTATTTTCTTTCTTTTGTCTCCTCATCATCCTGACTCTGATTTTCACATGGTATCAGAGAGTAAAATAATATGTGCTCCGAGAGTCCATGGCTATGATATCATGCATTTTAAATCACCATTTGTCGTAGAACTTTAAGCTTATAGGAATGTATAAATTTATTCATTTAATTAACACTTTAACACTACTATGGCTTATCATTGTACATGTCCAAACTAACTTCCATATCAAATTTTTTGCAATTGTGTAGGGGAATGGCTGTTGAGGATCCAACTGCTCCTCATGGACTAAAGCTAACAATTAAAGACTACCCTTTTGCTAATGATGGCTTGATCCTTTGGGATGCCATCAAATTATGGGTCACTGTTTATGTCAACCACTATTACCCAAACCCTAGCCTTGTATAGTCCGATCGAGAGCTCCAAGCATGGTGGACATAAATTCGAACAGTCGGCCATGCTGACAAGAAGGACGAACCATGGTGGCCGGTCCTCAAAACCCCCCAAGACCTAATTGACATCATCACAACAATTGCATGGGTCACTTCTGGTCACCATGCAGCCGTGAACTTTGGACAATATGCATGCTTACGGGGGTTATTTTCCTAATCGGCCTACCATTAATAGAACCAACATGCCCACAGAAGACCCTACTGAAGAAGAATGGAAAAAGTTCATGAAAAAACCTGAACATGCACTCTTGAAATGCTTCCCTTCACAACTTCAAGCAACAAGAATAATGATTGTTTTGGACATATTGTCTAATCATTCACCGGACGAGGAGTACCTTGGGGAGAAGATGGAGCCCTCATGGGCTGAAGATCCGTTCATAAAGACGGCTTTTGAACGGTTTAATGGGAGATTGAAGGAGCTTGAACGGATTATTGACGAAAGGAACTCAAACAATGATTTCAAGAATAGAGTAGGAGCCGGGATGGTGCCGTATGAGCTTTTGAAGCCATTTTCGCAGCCTGGGGTGACTGGAAAAGGGGTTCCATATAGTGTCTCCATTTGAATTTGAAATGTGTTTTTATAGTTTCAAACTCTTGAGTGGTGCCCACCGCGGAAAAAAACAATTTGAACAAAATGCTTCCATGCCTTGTAAATATTCAAATGCTTGAATCACAATGGTGATAATTGATTTGTGTGTCTAGGCAAGGTTCAAAACTAAGACCTATCCTAATCCAACAGTGCTTAGCTTGCTTGTCACTTGTTGTTTGGAACAATGCCGTCTAATAAAAAAATAAAAAAATAAATTTGAAATGGGTTTTGGTAGGGGATATAAAGTGAAAGGAACATTTATTTTTTGAATGTGGGTGAAGCAAAAGATTATGGAGTGAGGTTATGCTCAAATTCCTTGTAATCCCCATAAGATATGCTTGGGATGAGATTATGAACGATGATGAAAAGAATTGGAAGGGGAAAAAGTTGAAAAGCATTCTTTGCAAGTTGGCTTTTGGTGCTATCGTGTACAATATTTGGAAGCATCAAAATAGTCTCAAATTTTGCAATAATGTGAAATCTGAAGAACAAATTCAATTACAACTCAATGAGAAAGGGGAAAGGGAAATTCAATTACAACTCAATGAATGTTGAGCTTTGTAAAAATTTGGGCATTCCGTTGAGAGTGTTGGCAGAGAATGGATAACAGAGTTCTTTCTTTCTTTCTTTTTTTTTCTTTTTTTTTTTTTTTTTTTTTTTTTTTTTTTTTTTTTGTGTTTTATGGTTTCGTTGTTTGTTCTTGTGTTTGTTAGGGATTTACCTTTTTGTTGGGATTCTGCTATGTGAGGGTAGTAGGTTGCTTGGTTTGTATGGTAGTGAATTTGTTTTCTAGGTTCGAGTTTGATGTTATAAACCTTCTGGACTCTGGAGTGTGAGTTGTAATCTTTGTGTTTTTGAATGAAAAGCTAAATTATCCAAAAAAAAAAAAAAAATCTGCCTAGAACAAACCTATTGCGCAGGTAATCGACAGCCGAGGGGCCGTCAGTTCATGAATCTTCCAACTGACCGACAATCAGTTGGTTGTTTGTTGACCATTCCACTTCCTGATGAGGAGCAACCCGTCGGTCGGGGTTTCATCGATCAACAAGGAATTTCCATTCTCTGTATAGCCAGCCAAATTTCTCTTCTTCAAGCTCATCAACGACAATAATTGATATTAAGTGCCTAGCCTTTCTTTTTTTCTTTTTTTTCTTTTTTTTGTGAAAGTGAAATTGTGAAAGACCGCCTAGAAGGCTAGAACAAAACAAAAAGTCAGCCCTCTTGTTGACAATTTCTATTTCTTGAAAATTTTTAGTATGTAATGAATTTTTTTATACTGATCTTTATATATAAACTTTTATATTTAGATTGCTCTTTTAAATTAATTATTTATCAATATACACTATTTTGGTTACATATTTTAATTATATAAAATATAATTGAAGTTACCTGAAATTACGGAGAAAGCAATAATTCCATTTAATTATAAGAAATTTATGCCAAGTATGACAAAATAAATTGTAAATTACATTTATATATATGTTTCAAACGATAACTAAATTTTGCTAGATTATTTATTTATTTCGTGTAAGTTATATTCTTTAAATCATAACTAGCCAGATTCGTACTGCCATTAGTAGAATTCTCAGGACAAGTAAAAGATGACGTATTACGATTGGACATGAAATGGCCTCCAATTTATTTAACAAGCATTTTAGTCTTATACAAATTAACAATAATGACATTTTGAAAAGATCAAGAAGAAACTTTCTTGATCAGTTTATTGATCGGACAAGGTCTGATAATAGATAGGTCTATCATTTCCATGTCTACTTCTTCAGGAAATTCTTGAACCAACCAGCTGAAAGCTTAGGGTATCTTTTCAGTCCATTCTTATAGTCTACATAGTGGATGCCAAACCGAACAGTGTAACCTTTACTCCATTCGAAGTTGTCTAATAATGACCACGCAAAGTATCCTTTAATGTTTACGCCTTCCCTGTTAAAAACAAAAACAAAAGAGTCAAAGGCAGCAAGATTTGTGAGCGAGAGAGATAAAGAGAGCGATTGTTAAGTGAGTAATGCTACTCTTCATAATTATTTAATATTCGCTGATGTGGCATTTTTAAGTGATTTTTTTTTTTTAGGTGAATAATATGAAAAACCATTTAAAATATGACGACGTGTGAAATAGGTGTAAAGCTAGAATAACATTAATTACTCTTGTTAAGCACTTACATGATAGCCCTATGAAGATAGAAAAGATGGCTATGGTGATATTCAATTCTTTGGTTGTCCTTAAGGGCTTCCTCGAGCGACAAGTTGTCATTATTGAACTCATCAACCCCTACAATATAGTTGTAGATATTTAGGTTCAAATGGACATCTAATGTCTACCGCTCTGTTCCAATTTGTCATGATGTTATGTGAAAATAATTGAATAAAAAGAAAAAAAAAAATATATATATATATATATATATATATAGAACTTACCATTCTCGGTAATATAGATTGGCGGATTATGGTACTTCTCCTTGACATAAAGCATATAATCCAGAATTCCTTGAGGGTACATATAGAGCGAACTTGATGAAGCCTGCGTTTAGAGAAAATTTTCAAAATTTTGTTAGAATTTTAATTAAATGATTAAATTTTTCATTTTTTATAAGCTTAATTAAGCTTTTGAGATAAACAATGTTTTAGCATAATATGGTATCAAAGCAAATGTTCTGAATTTAAACCTTATCTCTATCATTTAGTTTTCATTTTCAATTAAATATTCTATGTGAACAAATCCCTTTCCTTTGCAACTATATGATTGTGTCCGATAGGAGTTGTCTGAGGATATATAAATTTGGGAGGTCAAGGCATAACATAGGTCAAAGCTAGAAAAAGAGAAGGAAAAGGAAACCAAAAAAATACTGCAATTTTTTTTTTTTTTTTAAGATATGTCCACACAAGAAGAGAGAGGGGGAATTCAAACTAGTGACATCCACTTCATGAGGCGTGGTCTCCAGCCGATTGAGCTTATACCCTTGGAGACAAAACAAAAACACTGCTCTTATGTAATTACCATGATATAGTAAAACATAAATGTTAATTTATTTAGCACACACCTGTGGACCAATGGGGATCCCATTGCGTTCATCTGCCACGACAAAAAAGTGTGGTCTAGTTAGTACGTATATCTAGAAACACATAAAAAAAAGTTGCTTCTTCAAGCAGTGTTATATATATATATATATATATATATATATAGATATATATATATATATATTTGTACTTACCGGTGAGCTTAACAAGAGAATCAGTCAAGTAGCTTGGGTTAGTATTAATGTCAGGTGCGTCGGCAGCATATTTGGCAATATAGTAGTTTAATCCGAGAAAGTCAAATGACCCTTTTACCAGCTTCGCTTGCTCTTCCGTGAACTGGGGCAATCGCTTTCCAACGAGAGCTCGCATGCTATGGGGATAGTCACCATTTGTCAAGGGGTCTAAAAACCTGCAGTAAACCATGCATGGACAAGTTAAAATATGTAGGGCTGCTTGAATTGGCTACATTAATTTGGCCAGCGAATTGCATCTAATCCCGATCTTCTTCAATCTCTAACGATAGAGATTGTTGGGTTAAAAGCTCTAAGGGCTGCCATTGAGCCCCTCTCTTTTCACAAATATTGCTAGACAAACAATATTGCAATAAGTTCTTCATACAGAGGTAATCAATCAAACAAATTAAAAAAAAAAATACGAAATGAGATCAATTGTAAGTGGCCGGAACAAGCTAGAAGAAACAATGAAAAAAGCGCACCAGCAGAACTAATTACCATCCTAAAGAGAAATCAAGGGCACGTTGCGCAGCATTACTGTCTTCCGTCGAATCAGATAATGGCACAAACCAGGCAGTCACTAGCGTAATCCCTATTACACCTTTTTGTTCGGCCTGAACACATAATGAACTAAACCTGATGATTAAATATTTCTTTTGCATAATATATAATTTATGTTCATTATATAATAGTAGAAGAAATTGAATTAATGGATGTGTAACAAAAACTGTATCTAATTATCTATTAATTAAACTTGACAAATTTATACTAAGATTGACAAAAAGATTAATTGGGTGTCTTCCATTAATCTCTACTTATTTATTTTGCAGGTATAGAAAAACATAAAAATTATTTCGTGTTTTTCAATTTATTTTGACGTAATACTGCTAAGATAGTCATAGTAATTATATGAAAAATTAATCAATCAATCAATTTAAACTGTTTTATGGAGTTTTTGCTTCTTTTTTTTCTTTTTTTTCTTTTTTGTCATTTTGTTAGTAGTGAGTAATTGTTCTATACATAACTGATCATAACACAATAAAAATGGGCAATATTTGCAAGATGGAACCTGATATTTTTGTTTGTAGACTTGGACAGCGGCTGCATGAGCAAGAAGCTGGTGATGGGTGACCAAATATGGCTCTGTGCCTGAATCTCCACCGGTGCAGTTCAGATTTTGCCAACTGGAACATCGACCAGGTGCTAAATCCCCACTTGCATAACCACTACTGCTGAAGGTGTATGACTCATTTAGTGTGATCCAATGCTTTACACGGTCACCAAATTCCTTGAAGCAAACCTCAGCGTAGTCCCGAAAGTCATCACTGAAAATTATCGTTAATGTGCATTTGGTCATGAATACAACTAAGGTTGCAAATTGCATTCCATGGGAATTGGTCTGCACTTACGGGTTTGGGTTGTGACAATATTTCTACCTACACCCAATCTTTCTCTTTTACCTCATTTTTCCTAATGTTATTTAGTACAATGTTATACGACTGGCGTATAACTTGATGATGTGGTAATGCAAATTAGGATTTTTTTTTAAAAAAAAAAACAATAGATGATTTGCACTGCAATGTGTCATCCCAACTGTATAGTATAATATATAGTATTACTCTTAAAATAATATACTCCGGCCATCAAGGAAATAGACTCCTCTCAATTTTTTTAGGGTCAATATTTTATTTTAATGAATCTAATAAATTAAAGTGTTTCCTTATTTTTTAAGGCCTAAAGTGTTAATGGGCTTATAAACTTTTTAATATTATTATTACAGAAAAAGGAGGTCTTCGATTAATGAAAAAGTGTCTTTACTATTTACTTACGCAATGCGAGGACTTAAGAAACCACCATACTCATCTTCTAAGGTTTGGGGTAAATCCCAATGAAAAAGTGTCGCAAAGGGCTTTAGACCTGCATTTATTAATAGAAAAATAAAGAGTGAATCATAAAAGCAATATAAGTTGATGACATATATATATATATATATTGGAATTTCACAAGGTTGAACCATGAGTACCTTTGTCCAGGACTAGGAGCTCATTGATGAGCTTGTTGTAGTATCTAATTCCATCTTGGTTCACACCCCCACTTAGCTTTCCGTCTGAAATTAGACCCCAAATGAGTTGTTATGGGTTAGAAATATTCTTGTTGAGATTTTTTTTTTATTATTCCTACTTATTATTGGGCTTAATTTGAGAGATGACTTTTTGTCTGAATAAGGACTCCTTGCTCAAACAGAGAATTCACAGTTTCTCGGACAAGGAGCTCTTCTCATATATATATATAGAGAGAGAGAGAGATCGATTCAAATCATGTTATCTTGATGTAGATTTGGGTTGTACCCCATTTTTTGTCCTGTTGTTTTGTCTAAATTTTATGTCAGAAAGTAGCTCAAGATCGAGATTGATGCAAACAAGAATCTTACTTGGTAAAATTCGAGACCATGATATTGAGAACCTGTATGCATCTACTTCCATCTCCTTCATAATTCCGACGTCTTCCTATAATAAATAATGTGAAAAATAAATTTATTGCCAAAATCTTCAAGTTCCTTTTCATCATCTTGTGCTTAGTTAGGCTGAATAATTAGAAAAATCAGATTGCTGTGACATTGTTTTTCTTTATATATTTTTATTTTTTATTATTATGTGCACTATACCTTGTAGCGATGGAATTGATCAACAGCCACATCTCCATTACTGCCATCCGATATCTTATCTGCAATTTCATATACAAAGTGTTTTGATGTAATATACAAATAAAAATAATTTTACATATTTTACATTTGGAATTATTTACTAATGCTTTTGTTTTTTTGCTAAAAAAAAAAAAAAAAAAAAAAAAAAAAAAAAAAACTCCACAAAAAGAACGTTGTGAAATGAGGCCGGCCGCTTTATTTTGGTCTTGTTGATCGACCCTTGAACTCAACCATTGGTCTCCTACTACGACCCCCTAATTTCGGCCTTTGGAACAAGTATGTTTTATTAGGCTTTCGGCTCATACCTTTTATCACCTTTTCTATTGAATTTGAAAGATAAATTTGGAGTACCGTACTTTTTTATTTTATTTTAATGTTTTTGAAATTCCTGTGCCCAACAAACAGACAATACTTTGTTTTCACTGAAGAGACAGCTGAGAGAAAGAAACCTGGATATGTATGGGTGAAAGTGTCCCATATGCTTGGTCCTCTGCCGCCTTCATTTACTGCACCTTCATACTGAATTTTAAACACACATTGGCACATATGCATCATGCTTGACATCTCTGGACGACACTTGAAGAAAAACTCTTCTATATATATATAGGTCTATGATTCAAAAATATATGGAGGAAACTTAGCTAGGACTTAATTACCTGGTAAGACGCTGATGCCGTCCCGAAAATGAAACCAGGAGGAAAACTGCTCCGGTTGAGTGAAGGGATAGGGGTAGGGGTAGGGCTTGGAGTACTAGCAGCGCTTTTACAAGTAAATGAGCCAAAAACGACCGGGAGACCAATGCGTAGACAGCCTTGAAATGCCATCACTAATTTGGGTTACTGTGGGTACGTAAAAGGCACTGTTGAGCTTCTTATATTTGGTATAAGAATTATACTTGTGAACCCATCTTATATACACGCCGAATATAAGAATTATAATAGATATTGCTTTTTCTTCACGTGGAACACGTTCCACCTCACATCAATGCATAAAAGGACTATCTATTAATATATTCGTTTGTCATCAAATGAAAGGGCTAGTTTGGCAACCCATTGTCATTCCCCTCTTATATTTTTTTTCACTTCTTTCAAAAATATCAAATAAAAAATATTTTAACTTTTTTATATTTTTTATATCACATCAATCATTTTTTATTATTATTCAAATAAAAAAATTCACAACAAAACAAAACTTTTTCACTTTTCTATAAAACATTCACAAATTTTATATCACATCAATCACTTTTTACTACGCAACACACAAATATTCCACAACCTCAATCACTTACTAAACATATTTCCATGATTTGAGTAATTATATATAAGTTGTAACAGTACTATAGCTGCTTTTGTATATATACAGATAAGTGAATAAAATCCTTTTCTATTATTCTTTCATTGTACCAGAGCAATTCTGCGAACGTACAATTTTTTATTTTTATTTTTTTTTTTTTAATTCCGTTTTATTTCTCTCTTCACAAATTTCTACTTAGTTTATCTTATTCTCCTTAATATATGGCTTCTTCATAGGGAAGTAACACAGGGTTTTCCCTCCTCCTTTGGCACGAGTCGCACGACAGTCTAATTAACTTGGACCACAATTCGGGAGAAAACTTTTATATAGTGGAGATCAAGGAAGCCAAATTTTTTACAATGTCCTCTTTGAGAAATTATATTTAGTTACCTGATTACTAAAACAGGATAAGATCAAATTAGTGATTCAAATTAATTTATCATTGTTGGACATGGACTTGATCATACGATTGGCAATATTGATCATTAGATTCAAGAACCCATTCTTGTAAATCATTTTAGTAAATTCTTAATTTTTATTTGATGAATAGGTAATTATTTAACAAGACCTTTCACTAATTGGTCTTTAACCCAAGCGGGCTGGGAAGAACTTATCCAAAAAAAAAACCCAAGCATACGTTTATTTAGATTTTTAGGGATTGTTTGGTTGTGCAATTTTTTGTATTGTATTCCATTATTCTTTATAAATTTAAAATTGCGAATACCAAAAAAATTTGCTTTTTGAAATTATATTTTGATGGTTTAAAGAATCTGTGACAAAATTGAAAAAAGTTAGATATTAATACTTTAATAGAATTTGCATTTAAAAAATCTACACAAAAAATTTTTTTAAAAAAAATAAAAAAAAAAAAAAAAAAAAAAAAAAAAAAAAAAAAAAAAAAAAAAAACATGGGTTACCTGTCCCAAACACGCCCTTAGATTGTCAAGAGTACAATCAAATATTTGATATTTACACATTAGACATGCATGAATTTTTCTCTCCTCCCGAATGAGGTTATACATTTTGATTTTATATATTTAAATTTGAAAATTGGGATGCATCATTCTTTAGTCTTTCTCTATTGAGCTTAATTAGAAAGCCCAGACCCAAAAAATCTAATGCATGCGAATATTGATTATTATTCTAAAAACTTGTACAACTATATACAAAAGGAATATATATATATATATATATATATATATATATATATATATTATTTTATATATATATAATATGTATGGAGTTAATATTAGTATGTTTTTAAAAAATTTAAATAATATAAAAATTATGTACATTATTAAAAGCATTAACTTTAAATTTTGACTATAAAATATATAAAAAAAAAAAATTACAATTTAACCTCTCAAACTATTAGCCGTTTTGCAAGTAGCCATGTGAACTGCCAACACTTGGACTCTGACCCCTAAACTATCAAATGTTTGAAAAATACCCAATTTTGACGAAATATGTTCATAATACCTTGTCACGTTTCATTTTTTAATTAAATAATAAATAAATAAAACTAAAAATAAAATTGAAAAACTAAAAAAATTAAAAAAATCTTATTCCTGAGGAAAAATCTTATCAAATATGGAAACTATGCACTCCATTCGATTTTTAAAGTCTTATCTGCCTAGCTAGCTCAACAATTATAAAGTCTTGTACATAACAGAGCAAAAAGTCGGTCCTCTTTTGATAATTTTTCTTTTTATTTATTTTTTTATTAAATAATAAAAATGTCTACGTAAACTTCTATATTTAGATTATTTTTTAAAATTAATTGCTTAATATTTTAATTATATGAAATATATAATTGTAGTTATCAAGATTATGGAGAACAACAATGATTCTATTTACTTTTATGAAATTTAAGTTAAGTGTGAAAATAATTTATTTATTTTAGATAAATTATTTATTTCGTTAGTTATATTGTTAAATATTTTTAATCAATTTTCATGACAAGTACTAAAAGATGACGGTTACGTTGGGGATGAAATGGCCTTCAGTTTATGTAACAAGCATTTGAGACTTACACAAAATTAACAATAATGACATTATTTAAAGAGCATACTCATGAAGAATTAGAAACGATCTTGATCCGTTTATTGATTTGACAATGTCTGATAATATATATATATATATATATATATATATATATATATATATATATATATATATATATATATATATATATATATATATATATATATATAGTTTGATCATTTTCATGTCTATTTCTTGAGGAAATTCTTGAACCAGCGGGCTGAAAGTTTAGGGTGTCTTTTCAATCCGTTCTTAAAGTCTACATAGTGGGTGCCAAACCGAACTGTGTAACCTGAATTCCATTCGAAGTTGTCCAACAATGACCATGCAAAGTATTCTTTAACGTTTATGCCATCCCTATTTACCCCACGCCGCACACACCAAAACATGTAAAAGAAGAAGAAGTCAAAACCAACTAGATTTAAGAGTGAGCGAGAGAAAGAGAGAGAGAGAGAGGGAGCTATTTAGTATACTGATATACGATTGTTATACAATTAGCCGAAATGACGTGACAATGAAAATCATTTTTATTTTTTTAAAGTACTAATTTTTATTGTCGTAATTTTAAATTGTATAGCAGTCGTATAACAATTTAATACGTTTGTTAAGCACTTACATGATAGCCCTACGAAGATAAAAAAGATGGCCATAGTAATATTCAATTCTGGGTTTGTCGATGAGGGCTTCCTCAAGAGACAAGGTGGCGTTATTGGACTCATCAATTCCTACAATATAGTTGTAGATCGATCGATATTTAGGTTCAAATGGAATATCTAATGGCTACCACTCTGTTCCAATTTTTCATGAAGTTATTTGAAAATTTATAATTAGAAGAAAAAAAATATAGACTTACCGTTCTCGGTAATATAGATTAGCGGATTATGGTACTTCTCCTTGACATAAAGCAAAAGATCCCGAAGTCCTCTAGGATAAACATAGAGCCAGCTTGATGCAGCCTGCGATTTAGATAATATATATTAATATATTAAAATATTAATTAAATAATTATTATTTTTTTTCTATCAACTTAATTAAGCTTTTAAGATAATAATGATAATATTGTATCATAGTAAATGTTTTGAGTTCAAACATTGTCTATGTCATTCACCTCATATTTTCAATTAAATCATATTCATTATTCCACGTGAGAAGAAATATTAAGATATTAGTTAAATTTTTAAATTTACACATTTCATGTTCAAGTAATTAGCCCCACCATGAGGCTAGGTATACCTTCAATACAGTAAGAAAGAAATGTTGAAATATTTAACACACACCTGTGGACCAATGGGGATCCCATTGCGCTCAGCTACCACGACAAAAGTTAATTAGTATAATTAATTAGATACATAAGAAACACAGAAAAATTGATTCCAAGTGTTATATATATATATATATACTTACCGGTGAGATTAACAAGAGAATCTGTAAAGTAGCTTGGATTTCCAGAATTAAGGTCAGGTGCGTAGGCTGCATAATTGGAAGTATAGTAGTTTAATCCGATGAAGTCAAATGACCCTTTTACCAACTTGGATTGCTCTTTCGTGAACTTGGGCAATCGCTTTCCAACGAGAGATCGCATGCTATAGGGATAGTCACCATTTGTCAAGGGGTCCAAATACCTGCAGTAAACCATGGACAATTTTAAATATGTAGGGCTAGCTAGCTGCCCGAATTGGCTGTAATTTGGTCAGTAAATTGCAACCAATCCTGATCTTCTTTAATCTCTCATGTATTCCAAGACGAGAAATCAGCTAATTAAAAAGAAAGCCGACAATATGAACCCTAATGATCATAGAGATTGTAGGGTTAGAGATTCAATCGAAGTTATCGAATAAATAAAACAAAAAAGTTATCGAAATGAGAATAAATAAAACAAAAAGATAAATACATTAATTGACACTTCTTAAAGTAATAAAGCTTAAGAGTATAATTACAAAACTGATAAAAGAGGAGCGGTGATAAGTGAAATTTTTTTTATTCTTACTTATTATTGGATATGAGGTTATGAGAAACGGCTTCTTGTCCGGCCGGGTAGGGACTCGTGGGAGTCAACTCGCCTGAATTTTTTAGACAAGGAGCTCCAACTCATAATTCCTACATTTAACGTGTCCCTCCTAAACTGACAGGAAATTGTAGATGATTCAAACCATGTTTCCAAAATCTCGACATAGATATGGGTTGTACCCCATTTATTGTCCTTTTGTTTTGTCTAAAGTTTATGGCAGAAAGTAGCTACAAGAATAGATCTTACGTACTTGGTAAAACTCTAGTCCATGAGATTGAGAACCTGTATGCATCTGCACCCATCTCCTTCATAATTCCAACATCTTCCTATAATATACATATATAATGTGAAAAATTAATTTTGTTGCCAAAATCTTTTGCGTTCCTTTTGATCATCTAGTGTTTAGTTAGGCTGAATAATTAGACAAATCAGACTCTTCTAACATTTTTTTTTTTTAATTGTGTTGCACTATACCTTGTAACGATGATATTGATCAATAGCCACATCTCCATTACTGCTATCCAATATCCTACCTGCATATTTCATATATATAAATCTTATTTCGGAAGATATAAAAGATTAATTCTACACTACAAGAAAAATGAAAAATGGTCTTCAGCGACCAATTTTTTAGCGACGACCCAAAAGTCGTCGCTAATAGTGACTTATCAGCGACGACATTTTGGGGTCGTCGCTAATGTCATAAAAAGTTTCAACAATAGCGACGACAATTTTGTCGTTGCTAATATGTCATCGTTAATATTATGACAGTAATTTTTTTTCCACGTGAAGTATTAGTGACAATATTTAACTTATTAGTGATGACTATGTTGTCGCTAATAACAGACGTTATTAGCGACCACAATAGTCGTCGCTAATACTTTTTTATTAGCGACGACTATGCATGTTGTCGCTAATAGCCAAATATTAGCGACAACTATGTTGTCGCTAATAATCGACATTATTAGCGACCACAATAGTCGTCGCTAATACTTGACCATTAGCTATTCAAGTCGTCGCTAAAATCAATCATAAATAATATATTTGACTCAAATTAGCAACGACACTCATGTATTTAACTTACATTTTTTTTTAAAAAAAAAAAAAAAAAAAAAAAAACAGAAAAAAGAAGAACTTTCACAAAAATATTCATCATTTGCTAACGTCCTAGTGCATTACTCCTATGGATCAAACATCTAATCGATCCTAGTGCATTAGTCTGATCGATTGTAATAGAGTTTGATCAATCAAACTTACACAGTGAAGGTTCGATTCAACATCCGATCAAACTATATGAATTTTGAATTATTTTATTTTTGTGCAGTAGTCCGATTGACTGTGTTACGATCAAATGATCAATCAAACTTAATATGATTAAAGGTTTGATCAAACGTCTTGTCAATTTTCCCTCTAATTAAACTACAAAAAAAAAAAAAAAAAATGTCAATGTTAACCCCTCAATGACAAAAATATGCTTCATAAAATTAATAAAATTCTTAAAATTATATCAAAATAAAATAAAATATAAAAATAAACAAGTAAGAAAAAAAATCAAAAACCAAGGGGGTCATTTTAATTTTTTAAATTTTGTTAAACAATTTTTTTTCTTCGAATTTCTAAGAATATTTTAGTCTTATTGAATGTTTTTTAATATTAATAAAGAAATATTGTTATAAAAAAAATAAAAAATAAAAAAATAAAAAAGAAAGAAAGAAAGAAAGAAAGAAAGAAAAAGAAGCCAAAACAGTGCCATTTTAATAATAATATTGCGGCAAAAACTGGCGCTAAGGTGAAAATTGAAAAATTCTATCCGGCAAAAACTGGCGCTAAGGCGGAGAAGGAAATTTTTTTCTTCAAAACCTATCTCCCGTCCTCTCATCTCTCTCTCTCTCTCTCTCTCTCTCTCTCTCTCCCATCTGGTGCTTCTTTTCTTCATTCGATTTGGGTACTACACCTCTATTTTCGCTTTTTCATTGCCCCCAAGGTAAATTGTTCCCATCCTTATCGTTTAAAGTAGGGTTGGCAATTCGGGTTTACGGGTCGGGTTCGTGTCAACCAGGCCGACCCGATTACACAATCGGGTCAGACACGAACCCGACCCGATTATTAATTGGGTTGATTTCTGAAACCCAAACACGACCCATATATCAACCGAGTTACCCGAACACGACCCGGGTAACTCGTTGCGAAGAAGAAGCACCAAAGAAGGCAAGACTCAAGAGCTAAGAAGCTTCGTCCGAGACTCCCGAATCGTGACAATCGTCCGAAGAAGAAGAAGGATGAAGGATCGTCTTCGTCTCTGTCTGAAGACTCTGAACCCCAATTCGTACCCACGGCAGAACCCCAAATCCTCAATTCGCAGTGCAGTCACACTGTCACAGGAGAAAACCAAACAGGTAAACAACACAAACTACACAATCCGGCGAGAGAAGCAACCCAATCCGGCGATCCCTGCAGTTTCCAAACCCAGATCGTACGGGAAACCGTGTTCACAGCCAACAAGCAGTCAAGCGCCAAATCTAGGGCTCCCAAGTCGCTGAACCTCAGATGGCGTGAACGGTGAACAAGCCATTGAGGGCGATGCTGTTTTGGAGGGTTGTGTGGTGGAGCTCGACTTCGACTTCAAGAGCTGAACTTCGACGGTCTTGACTGCGTGAAGTTTCTGCCTTTCTGTTTCTGGTTATATTTCCACTTTCCAGACCATCGAAGTTTCTGGTTATACACAAAGAAATATAACCACAAAAGACCCGCTGACCCAGTGACCCGACTAGGTTCCACCGTTTCCTCACTTCCTGAAGTTTTTTTTTTTTTCATCTAACCGTGTTATAATCGAGTTGACCCGATTATGACCCGAACCCGATTATCCCAAACTCAAACCCTATATTTTCGTGTCGTGTTCGTGTCGGGTTCGCGGGTCGTGTCAAAAATTGCCAACCCTAGTTTAAAGTATGCATTTTATTTTATTTTTGAGTTTTATACTTAATCTGAGGATTTTGATTGACCCTCTACGTAATTTTCTGCTGAATTTGACGTTTTTAGGGGTTGAGTATATGAAATTTTGAAACTTTTGATATCTAGGGCGAATTGGGTGTTCTTCTGGGTTCCTGTTTTATTGATTTTTGGGGACATTTGGATGATTTGTCTGTGTATTCTGTGTTTTCGAGAGTCCCCATTAATTGCCTAATAGCTGCATCAGATTCAATATTTATTTTTTTTTTTTTTTATGGGAAATACTTGGAAAAAAATTATCGTTTAAAAGATCAATTTTTAATTCGTTTGTTTTTTTTGTCCTGCATTTCTCAGCAGCAAAAGAGCTACAAGGGTAACCATCCAATTTTTTGGCTAGAAAATGGAGGAGGATTATTCTAAGACAAATTTTTTCTTCAAATAGGTTGATTGCAAGGGTTATTTGTATTTCTATATAAGTTTGTTGGGTTTTGTATTTCTCTATATATTTAGTGTAATATTGTTTATGTTAATTGATGTTATTCCCGGCTAATATTGTTTGTTGTTTTTTATGTTAAATATTGTGTAATGTCTACAAGTTATCATTGTCAAAACTGAATACAAGCTGTGTACATGTACAAATGCCCGAATCACAAAATAGTCATGTGATAACACCAAATACCACCTAGTACCATATATATGTTTGTAGAAATGCCTATATATATAACCATGTCAATGACACCAAATACCATATGCCTTATTGACAAAATAGTCATTTCAATGAGATCAACCCAATCACATGGTTGTAGAAATGCGGCATGCCTACAATGAAGCAGAGTTTTAATTACATGCTTAGACTTTAATAGCAATGGACCACATAAAATTGTGTGCTTCTTTCAGCAATGGAATGAAGTTGCATGAAGTTGCATAACTTGTATATTTGGATGTTTTATTCGAATGAGAAGATATAAAAAAGGTATTTAAAATAGAGCTACTTGTATTTTCACTTCAGATGCGTTATTTCTTGAAATCTACTTTATGGTCAGTTATGTTCTTCATAAAATAGTTTCGTATCCATGTCCTTGCTTTATTTACTTTGAGAGATTATGGGCCTAGTTGATTTTAGCATATGCTCTAGTAATTTTACCTATAAAAAAAATAAAAAAAATTGTACTGTTTCTTGGTACAATTTTGTATCTATTTATTATTTGACTTAGGTACATATCCTTTTACACTTTTAATTTATGTTGGTTTCATAAGTTTAGAAAATGGCTATGCATGCTGTAGTATTTGTATTTTGAAACCTTCTATTCCATTGGCACAAGTACTTTATATTTCCTTAATATCCATAAACAAGGTTTTTTTTTGTTTGTTTTTTTTAAAGACTGTCCTTTCTACTACAGATTCATTGGCATTTTTTTTTTATGCCCAGCCAATACATTAAGACCATAAGAGCTTTAAGTAGTTTAATTATGCAGTATTCAGCTGTTGGATTTTGTGCGCTGAACATGCTTTAGTGTTCCAATATATTTTTGAAGGAGGATCCTAATGTTTGCTTACTAAAATATAGTTTTATTTTTATTTAAAGTGAAGTGTTATAATTCTATTTGGACTTCGGTTTGCTAATAGTGATAATTTATTTGTTCTTTTGGCAGGGAATCTACCTCCGCCAGAACTCTTATGCTTATGTTAAATTCTGGTTACATTAGTTAAATTTTGGATACACCTAATGTTTTATCAGATTTTTGGATCCACCTATTGTTTTAGAGACTTAGTTTTTCAATACCTAATGTTTTATCAGATTTCATTTTGAGAATGATTGTTATGCTTAAACAATTTGGCAGTTGGGACTGCATTTTAGTAATTTCTTTTTGTTCTTTCTTATTATTTTTTTTTTAACAAATATAGATAGATGCATTGCTTAAAGATGTGAGCCCAAGCAAACCAAAATTCTATTTTTGGTTTGTTATCTTTTATGCATATTAATAAATGCAATTCAGATAATTCATACCAAACATTAAAATATTAATTGGCAAAAAAAAAAAAAAATGCAATTGGCACATTTTTTTTTTTACTAAAAGAAATTATTTATCTTTAGTGACGACTTACGTAGTCGCTAATTAATATACAAAATATTATTAATGACAACTTTTGTTGTCGCTGTTGTGTGCACTATTTGCGACGACATAATGCCGTTGCTGATGTATACATCATTAGCGACGACATTGCCTTTTGTGAAGCATTTTTAGCAACCATTTTTGGTGATATTAGCGATGACAATTGTCGTCGCTAATAGTCATTATCAGCGACGACATAGAAAGTCGTCGCCATTTAGTCTTTAACGACGACTTTTCAGCGACCACTTTTGCGACGATCAAAGTCGTCGCTAATAGTCAATAGCGACCACTTTTAGGGCTGTAGTGATGACTCAGTGTCGTTGCTAAAGACCATTTTTCTTGTAGTGCTACGCGCTACCTACTTTGAGCTATTATTTAATGAAGATTAATAGACATGCATGCCTAACCACTAAAATACAGACAATATATTATAACTTAATCAAGAGAAAACTTTTGTTTTTCAAAAGATACTTTCACTTTGTTTTGGTCTCCTGCTACGACCCCTAATTTCGGCCATTGGAACAAGTTTGTTGTTTTGGGCTTTAGGACCATACCTTTTCTCACTGTTTCAGTTCAATTTGGCAATAATGTCGGGGGTATTATAACTTTAATGAAAATCTTTTACAAGCTCGCTCCACAGTTTACATTTTCTAAAAGTAAATATCTCTTAAACTGTAATATAATTGTCCAAATGAGTAGTTGACATAATAAGTATCACGTAAATTGTTATTTCAATTTGTAAACAAGATAAGTACGATGCGTATTATAACCATATAAGAGTATACATTAATTTTAGTGTAGCATGAACTGATATAGCAATTTGTAAAGTACTAGTAAAATTTACACTAACTCTTAATTAACCACACTCATTTGTTGAATATTTATTTTTTAATTTTTTTTAATGTCAAACATGAATGCATAAATATCTTGTTTGTTTCTATTGTATATTCTTTTAATTTTCTGATTCCTCAATAATTTACTTACCAAAATTATGGCGATTCCTCAATATTTCATATATAGAGATATTTTGAATTTGTGTTTCTTTCTGTTTGATAGCGTCACAGACTCACAATGACATATCCAGTTTTTGATAAGCAATTGTGTAGTTAAGGACACGGCGTAGTTTGTCTGGTTTATATATAGTTATATATATTCTATTCTCTCTCTTTTTTTTTTTTTCTTTTTTTTTGGGTAAGTATATTCCATTACCAAAAAAGATGGGTCACAACCAAATAAAAAGCAAAAAATGGCGGGCTCCCCAACAACAGACCCAAACAGAATAAACAGTGACAAAACAATAAAAAGAAAATAGGCAATGGGTCCAATAATGATCCCGATGAACCATAAATATATCTTTGGCAAAAGACAATAAAGGGGCCGCATAAAGCAGCTAAATCACCAAAACAGAGGACACATAAGGGCTATGATCATCACGAGACCCTTCAACTCTACCCGAACCCCAAAAAAGAGTCACGAATAGAGGCATAACCTTCAAAATACCTTTCAACCCTACCCATACTATTGCTAGGTAAGGACAACAACCACTAGGAGAAGGTTAAGGGGGGAGGCAACATAGAACATGATCTGTCATCAAGGAGAACAAACTCCATGAGCAAAGAATCTCCAACAGATATTATTGATCATGAGACCGTAAAAGGCTTGTGAGATTCAAACCCACGAACAACACAGAAAAGAAAAGAAAAGAAAAAACTAAAATAAAAGGCAACTACAAAAAAAGCACAACAAAATCAACAAAAATATAGAAAAAAGAACATAAATAAAAATTTAGGCAAAAAAATAAGCAATACTAGATGCAGAGGTGGTGGCACGTGTGATCCACGCACCTGTGCATGAAAACCACGAGGAGGCGCATCAAAGCCATGATGATGTGCGTGAGGCAGCTACGGGTTGCAGGGAGGTCAATGGAGAAGCGGGAGGGGTGCGTTGTTAGTGGGACTGATCGAGGATGATAGATCGGGCTTAAAAAAAAAAATGTCAAAACTGAGACCCAAGTTAGATCTAGACGAATGAGGCGTTATAGCGGCTCTAAGGAAGCGAAATAGCAGCCGTGAAGGAGCTAAGACTGTGTTTTTTGAGAGGATAAGGGATAAAAATCGCCAATGACAATGGATAAAGCCTCATAAGAAATAGATTGGGCTAAAAAAAATCTAGCTAAAGGAAATTTGAAGGCATATCAAGAGTGTGAGGAAAAGGGTAAAGAAAGGCGAGGAGGAGGGAAGAAGGCCTCCTCAAGCTTTTTCCTTTGTGTGGCGGGCGCTAGAGAGTGGCCATTTATGGAAAGTTGGAAGAGATATACAAAAGGAGGAGTAAAATTTACAATATATACAAAAAAGAAAAGAAAAAAGAAAGTAGAATATCTTGGTAACTAGTTTTAGAGAATGATCTAAATCCTACACTTGTCGACTTGAATGTCTAAAGCACATAAATTTTAGTATTGTTAAGGGTATTACAACTTGTATTACAAAGTTATTTATTAACTGATGTGGCGATTCATAATTAGAGAAATAATTAAACAAAAAATATAACTTATCAATTTCTCTTAATTATTATTATTTTATGAAAGAAAACTTTATAGAACCAAACACCAAAAACAATATCCCACCAAAATGATGCAAACTACACACAGGGCAAAGGAGAACAAATAACTCACTAAGTGTAACACCTCGGTCCCATATTGAAAAGAGATGAATAACACATATAGAGTAAGTGGTTTATAAAGATATTCATAGGTGCTAAGTCTCATATTGCCTAGTTACTAGGTGAAACTGGGCTTTATAAGGAATTCTAGAAAAATTTCAAATTGACTAATCATTTTGGGGTGATAGCGCAGATGTGACTAGCGCCTTTTCTTGTGTCGTTACACTAAGCCCTACCAACAGACAACAATAACCAAAACAGGGCAAATACAAGCCCAAACCAACAAGCCTTCAAGGCAAAACACAAACCGAGCCCAACAAAAAAGAAACCTACGTTCTGCAGAATCACAAAACTCTAAACCCTACAATCCATTATGCATTCTGCAAAATAAGCCAAACTGCAATCTGCATCCTGCAAAACAAACCATTCTGCATTATGCATTCACTTATAATAATTGCGAAATTAGTTTGTAAATGAGCATTTTCCTTTTTATAAAAGGCAAAAAGATCCCAAATATATATGCATAATATAAGTTTAATCGATTGATTCATTTTGACCATCGACGCAGATCCACTATCGGAGAAAAGAAATAGCCAGTTTTATGTTCCTCGCGATGAATGCTTCTCGGAGATAAAGCAGCTAACATTTTCAGCAAAGACAGTATATTTAGTGCTGCGAGTATTGGTGCCATCCCTAGGAACAGTGATGAAGGACAGAGATCTTGGATTCCCCTACTTCACAACCATAGACTCGCTTTTCACTAAAGGAGTTAACTTGCCATCTGAAGAAAACCAAGAAGGGTTCCTCAGAGCCATCATGCCCAGGCTTGTCAAAACCATTTCTGAAACAGGAGGAGATGTTTTGCGCTTTGAGACTCCCGAAACGATGAACAGTGAGAAAATCACAAAACTTTCTTCCCCCCCCCCCCCCTCTACGTACCTAAATGATAATATATAGTTGGTCGGCTTTTGGAATTGTAGGGGACAAATTCTTTTGGTTTAGGGACGAGGAATTTGCCCGACAGACTCTTTCTGGTCTCAACCCTTATAGCATACAGTTGGTCACGGTATGATTTAAATAAAAAATTCTCATGTAAATACAATTTTTTATTTAATTTTATTTTTCTCCATGTACAGATGCTTTAAAACTTATATATAATTCATGCTGGAATGGCCATTAAAGAGCAAACTTGACCCTGAGATCTACGGTCCACCAGATTCAGCCATCACAACAGAAATGATTGAGGAAGAAATTGGAGGTCTAATGAGTATTGACAAGGTCAGCAAAATGATTAATTATCATATATGTATAAATTTCATGCAGGAAGAGCCGTCACTCGAATTTCTCTTATATATAAATATGTATAATTTCAATGCATGCATGCAGGCCATACAACAAAAGAAGTTGTTCATACTAGATTGCCATGACCTTTTGCTACCATTCGTCAACAAAGTAAGACAGCTTGAAGGCACTACGCTTTATGGTTCACGGACGCTATTCTTCTTAACCACAGATGGCACATTGAGGCCACTGGCTATAGAACTCACTCGGCCGCCTATGGATGGAAAGCTGCAGTGGAAGCAAGTTTTTAAACCTTCTTGGCATTCAACGTCTATCTGGCTTTGGAGGCTTTCCAAAGCTCATGTCCTTGCCCACGACTCTGGCTATCACCAACTTGTTAGTCACTGGTATGTGCCACACTATAGGCCAGCTTGTATGTGATATATGCTAAGGTTAGGGTTTTTAATTTTTTACACAATTAATTAGCTAGTTAGGATTAAGGGGTACTCTGACTTGTATAATTTTATACCCATGCATTTATACGACTTAAACCTAACACGCAATGTTTAGGGTTGACATTTTATGGCACAACCCGCAAACCTAACACCAAATTAGCGGGTTAGGGTTGAAGGATCTAACTTTCATACCCATGCCTAGATATGACTCGAACTCGACACACGAACACGTATTGTCACGCCCTTAGCTACGGTCGAACCAGCAAATGATTATCACAACAAACTTTTATACTTGAGTGGGATTTAATTTGAAATATTTTTGTTAACATGGGAAATTGTGTGATCTCTTTTACAGGTTGAGAACTCATTGTGTAAGTGAACCTTATGTAATTGCGACAAATAGGCAACTTAGTGTGATGCATCCAATCTACAGACTGTTGCACCCTCATTTTCGTTACACCATCGAGATCAATGCTCTTGCTCGAGAGGCGCTTATCAATGCAAGTGGAACCATTGAGACTGCATTCACACCTGGCAAATATTCCATGGAACTCTGCTCCGTCGCCTATGATCTCCAGTGGCGATTCGACCGGCAAGCATTGCCCGCTGACCTAGTTAGCAGGTAACTTCATAGCCAGATTTTCATAAAAACCTATAATCCTTTGGAGATTGACTAAACTTCAAAAGATTTTGATACTCTTTTCTGTAATTAATTACTCTGCAACACATTTGCGATTTTTAAATTAGTTTTTGGGATAAGTGATGATTAATAGGGTATCAGAGCTATCGACTAACGCCAATCTTCAAATATCCCTAATGGTCATGTAGATTCAAACTTTTATTTTCTTTCTTGTCTCCTCATCATCCTGACTTTGATTTTCACATGGTATCAGAGAGTAAAATAATATGTGCTCCGAGAGTCCATGGCTATGATATCATGCATTTTAAATCACCATTTGTCGTAGAACTTTAAGCTTATAGGAATGTATAAATTTATTCATTTAATTAACACTTTAACACTATTATGGCTTATCATTGTACATGTCCAAACTAACTTCCATATCAAATTTTTTGCAATTGTGTAGGGGAATGGCTGTTGAGGATCCAATTGCTCCTCATGGACTAAAGCTAACAATTAAAGACTACCCTTTTGCTAATGAAGGCTTGATCCTTTGGGATGCCATCAAATTATGGGTCACTGATTATGTCAACCACTATTACCCAAACCCTAGCCTTGTAGAGTCCGATCGAGAGCTCCAAGCATGGTGGACAGAAATTCGAACAGTCGGCCATGCTGACAAGAAGGACGAACCATGGTGGCCGGTCCTAAAAACCCCCCAAGACCTAATTGACATCATCACAACAATTGCATGGGTCACTTCTGGTCACCATGCAGCCGTGAACTTTGGACAATATGCATGCTTACGGGGGTTATTTTCCTAATCGGCCTACCATTGCTAGAACCAACATGCCCACAGAAGACCCTACTGAAGAAGAATGGAAAAAGTTCATGAAAAAACCTGAACATGCACTCTTGAAATGCTTCCCTTCACAACTTCAAGCAACAAGAATAATGGCTGTTTTGGACATATTGTCTAATCATTCAACGGACGAGGAGTACCTTGGGGAGAAGATGGAGCCCTCATGGGCTGAAGATCCGTTCATAAAGACGGCTTTTGAACGGTTTAATGGGAGATTGAAGGAGCTTGAACGGATTATTGACGAATGGAACTCAAACAATGATTTCAAGAATAGAGTAGGAGCCGGGATGGTGCCGTATGAGCTTTTGAAGCCATTTTCGCAGCCTGGGGTGACTGGAAAAGGGGTTCCATATAGTGTCTCCATTTGAATTTGAAATGCGTTTTTATAGTTTCAAACTCTTGAGTGGTGCCCCCCGCGGAAAAAAACAATTTGAACAAAATGCTTCCATGCCTTGTAAATATTCAAATGCTTGAATCACAATGGTGATAATTGATTTGTGTGTCTAGGCAAGGTTCAAAACTAAGACCTATCCTAATCCAACAGTGCTTAGCTTGCTTGTCACTTGTTGTTTGGAACAATGCCGTCTAATAAAAAAATAAAAAAATAAATTTGAAATGGGTTTTGGTAGGGGATATAAAGTGAAAGGAACATTTATTTTTTGAATGTGGGTGAAGCAAAAGATTATGGAGTGAGGTTATGCTCAAATTCCTTGTAATCCCCATAAGATATGCTTGGGATGAGATTATGAACGATGATGAAAAGAATTGGAAGGGGAAAAAGTTGAAAAGCATTCTTTGCAAGTTGGCTTTTGGTGCTATCGTGTACAATATTTGGAAGCATCAAAATAGTCTCAAATTTTGCAATAATGTGAAATCTGAAGAACAAATTCTGCAAACCATTTGTTGGGTGATTGGTTCAAGAATCATGAGAAAGGGGAAAGGGAAATTCAATTACAACTCAATGAATGTTGAGCTTTGTGAAAATTTGGGCATTCTGTTGAGAGTGTTGGCAGAGAATGGATAACAAAGTTCTTTTTTCTGTGTTTCATGGTTTCGTTGTTTGTTCTTGTGTTTGTTAGGGATTTACCTTTTTGCTGGGATTGGGCTATGTGAGGGTAGTAGGTTGCTTGGTTTGTATGGTAGTGAATTTTGTTTTCTAGGTTCGAGTTTGGTGTTATAAACCTTCTGGAGTGTGAGTTGTAATCTTTGTGTTTTTGAATGAAAAGCTAATTTATCCAAAAAAAAAAAATCTGCCTAGAACAAACCTATTGGGCAGGTAATCGACAGCCGATCGAGAGGGGCCGTCAGTTCATGAATCTTCCAACTGACCGACAATCAGTTGGTGGTTTGTTGACCATTCCACTTCCTGAGGACTCCGTACAGCCAGCCAAATTTCTCTTCTTCAAGCTCATCAACGACAACAATTGATATTAATTGCTTAGCTTTTTTTTTTTTTTTTTTGAAAGGAAATTGTGAAAGACCGCCTAGAACAAAGCAAAACGTCAGCCCTCTCGTTGACAATTTCTCTTTCTTGAAAATTTTTAGCATGCAATCAATTTTTTATACTGATCTATATATGTAAACTTTTATATTTAGATTACTCTTTTAAATTAATTATTTATCAATATACACTATTTTGGTTACATATTTTAATTATATAAAATATAATTATAGTTATCTAAAATTACGGAGAAAGCAATGATTCCATTTAATTATAAGAAATTTATGTCAAGTATGACAAAATAAATTGTAAATTGCATTTATATATATGTTTCAAACAATAACTAAATTTTGCTAGATTATTTATTTATTTCATAAATTATATTCTTTAAATCATAACTTGCCAGATTCTTACTGCCATTAGTAGAATTCTCAGGGCAAGTAAAAGATGACGTATTACGATTGGACATGAAATGGCCTCCAATTTATTTAACAAGCATTTGAGTCTTATACAAATTAACAATAATGACATTATTAAAAGATCAAGAAGAAACTTTCTTGATCAGTTTATTGATTGGACAAGGTCTGATAATAGATAGGTCTATCATTTTCATGTCTACTTCTTCAGGAAATTCTTGAACCAATCAGCTGAAAGCTTAGGGTGTCTTTTAAGTCCATTCTTAAAGTCTACATAATAGATGCCAAACCGAACGGTGTATCCTGCATCCCATTCGAAGTTGTCTAATAATGACCATGCAAAGTATCCTTTAATGTTTACGCCTTCCCTGTTAAAAACAAAAACAAAAGAGTCAAAGGCAGCAAGATTTGTGAGCGAGAGAGTTAAAGAGACTGATTGTTAAGTGAGTAATGCTATTCTTCATAATTATTTAATATTTGCTGATGTGGCATTTTTAAGTGAATTTTTTTTTTTAAGTGAATAATATGAAAAACCATTTAAAATATGTCGACGTGTGAAATAGGTGTAAAGCTAGAATAGCATTAATTACTCTTGTTAAGCACTTACATGATAGCCTGACGAAGATAGGAAAGATGGCTATGGTGATATTCAATTCTGTGGTTGTCCACAAGGGCATCCCCGAGCGACAAGTTGGGATTATTGACCTCATCAACTCCTACAATATAGTTGTAGATATTTAGGTTCAAATGGACATCAAATGCCTACCACTCTGTTCTAATTTGTCATAATGTTATGTGAAAATAATTGAACAAAAAGAAAAAAAAAATATAGAACTTACCATTCTCGGTAATATAGATTAGTGGATTATTGTACTTCTCCTTGACATAAAGCAAAAGATCCAGAAATCCTGAAGGGTAAACAAAGAGCCAACTTGATCCAGCCTGCGATTTAGAGAAAATTTTCATAATTTTGTTAGAATTTTAATTAAATGATTAAATTTTTCATTTTTTATAAGCTTAATTAAGCTTTTGAGATAAACAATGTTTTAGCATGGTATGGTATCAAAGCAAAATGTTCTGAATTTAAACCTTATCTCTGTCATTTAGTTTTCATTTTTAATTAAATATTCTATGTGAACAAATCCCTTTCTTTTGTGAAGGTGTAAGGCGATCAATAAGACCAAAGAATATTACATGACTAATTGTACTGTGGACGCTTTTATTTGCAAATAACTTGAGGGAAGAAATTGATATATTTTGCAATCAAAAAGCTATATATATATATATAGTTGGTCATTGATTGTTTTGAGATTCAGAATGATCATTTTATTTGTTTTGCATGAGTGGCTGTGACCAAAAGGTGTATTAACATTAAGTTATATGTTGATTCTCAATTACCCAAGAAAAAATAAAATATTAAACTATACATATTCGTGTTTGGTAAAATTAAATATTCTATGTGAACAAATCCCCTTCCTTTGCAACTATATGATTGTGTCCGATAGGAGTTGTCTGAGGATATATAAATTTGGGAGGTCAAGGCATAACATACGTCAAAGCTAGAAAAAGAGAAAGAAAAGGAAACCAAAAAACACTGCTTTTTTTTTTTTTTTTACATGTCTACACAAGAGGGGAAGGGAAGATTCAAACTAGTAACCTCCGCTTCATGAGACATGGTCTCCAGCCGATTGAGTTTATACCCTTGGAGACAAAAAAAAAAAAAAAAACACTGGTCTTATGTTATTACCATGATATAGTAAAACATAAATGTTAATTTATTTAGCACACACCTGTGGACCAATGGGGATCCCATTGCGCTCAGCTGCCACGACAAAAAAAGTGTGGTCTAGTTAGTACGTATATCTAGAAACACATAAAAAAAAGTTGCTTCTTCAAGCAGTGTTATATATATATATATATATATATATATATGTACTTACTGGTGAGATTAACAAGAGAATCAGTCAAGTAGCTTGGCTTGCCAGAATTAAGGCCAGGTGCGTCGGAAGCATAATTGGCAGTATAGTAGTTTAATCCGAGAAAGTCAAATGACCCTTTTACCAGCTTCGCTTGCTCTTCTGTGAACTGGGGCAATCGCTTTCCAACGAGAGCTCGCATGCTATGGGGATAGTCACCATTTGTCAAGGGGTCTAAAAACCTGCAGTATGAAAACCATGCATGGACAAGTTAAAATATGTAGGGCTGCCTGAATTGGCTACATTAATTTGGCCAGCGAATTGCATCTAATCCCGATCTTCTTCAATCTCTAACGATAGAGATTGTAGGGGTAAAAGCTCTAAGGGCTGCCATTGAGTCCCTCTCTTTTCACAAATATTGCTAGACAAACAATATTGCAATAAGTTCTTCATACAGAGGTAATCAATCGAACAAATTAAAAAAAATACGAAATGAGATCAATTGTAAGTGGCCGGAACAAGCTAGAAGAAACAATGAAAAAAGCGCACCAGCAGAACTAATTACCATCCTAACGTGAAATCAAGGGCACGTTGCGCAGCATTACGGTTGTCCGTCGAATCAGAGAATGGCACAAACCAGCTAGTCACTAGCGTAATCCCTATTACACCTTTTTGTTCGGCCTGAACACATAATGAACTAAACCTGATGATTAAATATTTCTTTTGCATAATATATAATTTCTGTTCATTACATAATAGTAGAAGAAATTGAATTAATGGATGTGTAACAAAAACTGTATCTAATTATCTATTAATTAAACTTGACAAATTTATACTAAGATTGACAAAAACATTAATTGGGTGTCTTCCATTAATCTCTACTTATTTATTTTGCAAGTATAGAAAAACATAAAAAGTAATTATTTCGTGTTTTTCAATTTACTTTGACGTAATACTGTTAAGATAGTCATCGTAATTATATGAACAATTAATCAATCAATCAATTTAAACTGTTTTATGGAGTTTTTGCTTCTTCTTTTTTGTCATTTTGTTAGTAGTGAGTAATTGTTCTATACATAACTGATCATAACACAATAAAAATGGGCAATATTTGCAAGATGGAACCTGATATTTTTGTTTGTAGACTTGAACAGCGGCTGCGTGAGCAAGAAGCTGGTGATGGGAGACCAAATATGGCTCTGTGCCTGAATCTCCACCGGTGCAGTTCAGATTTTGCCAACTGGAACATCGACCAGGTGCTGATGTCCCAACTACATAACCACTACTGCTGAAGGTGTATGACTCATTTAGTGTGATCCAATGCTTTACACGGTCACCAAATTCCTTGAAGCAAACCTCAGCGTAGTCCCGAAAGTCATCACTGAAAATTATCGTTAATGTGCATTTGGTCATGAATACAACTAAGGTTGCAAATTGCATTCCATGGGAATTGGTCTGCACTTACGGGTTTGGGTTGTGACAATATTTCTACCTACACCCAATCTTTCTCTTTTACCTCATTTTTCCTAATGTTATTTAGTACAATGTTATACGACTGGCGTATAACTTGATGATGTGGTAATGCAAATTAGGATTTTTTTTTTTAAAAAAAAAACAATAGATGATTTGCACTGCAATGTGTCATCCCAACTGTATAGTATAATATATAGTATTACTCTTAAAATAATATACTCCGGCCATCAAGGAAATAGACTCCTCTCAATTTTTTTAGGGTCAATATTTTATTTCAATGAATCTAATAAATTAAAGTGTTTCCTTATTTTTTAAGGCCTAAAGTGTTAATGGGCTTATAAACTTTTTAATATTATTATTACAGAAAAAGGAGGTCTTCGATTAATGAAAAAGTGTCTTTACTATTTACTTACGCAATGCGAGGACTTAAGAAACCACCATACTCATCTTCTAAGGTTTGGGGTAAATCCCAATGAAAAAGTGTCGCAAAGGGCTTTAGACCTGCATTTATTAATAGAAAAATAAAGAGTGAATCATAAAAGCAATATAAGTTGATGACATATATATATATATATTGGAATTTCACAAGGTTGAACCATGAGTACCTTTGTCCAGGAGCTCATTGATGAGCTTGTTGTAGTATCTAATTCCATCTTGGTTCACACCCCCACTTAGCTTTCCGTCTGAAATTAGACCCCAAATGAGTTGTTATGGGTTAGAAATATTCTTGTTGAGATTTTTTTTTTATTATTCCTACTTATTATTGGGCTTAATTTGAGAGATGGCTTTTTGTCTGAATAAGGACTCCTTGCTCAAACAGAGAATTCACAGTTTCTCGGACAAGGAGCTCTTCTCATATATATATATAGAGAGAGAGAGAGATCGATTCAAATCATGTTATCTTGATGTAGATTTGGGTTGTACCCCATTTTTTGTCCTGTTGTTTTGTCTAAATTTTATGTCAGAAAGTAGCTCAAGATCGAGATTGATGCAAACAAGAATCTTACTTGGTAAAATTCGAGACCATGATATTGAGAACCTGTATGCATCTACTTCCATCTCCTTCATAATTCCGACGTCTTCCTATAATAAATAATGTGAAAAATAAATTTATTGCCAAAATCTTCAAGTTCCTTTTCATCATCTTGTGCTTAGTTAGGCTGAATAATTAGAAAAATCAGATTGCTGTGACATTGTTTTTCTTTATATATTTTTATTTTTTATTATTATGTGCACTATACCTTGTAGCGATGGAATTGATCAACAGCCACATCTCCATTACTGCCATCCGATATCTTATCTGCAATTTCATATACAAAGTGTTTTGATGTAATATACAAATAAAAATAATTTTACATATTTTACATTTGGAATTATTTACTAATGCTTTTGTTTTTTTGCTAAAAAAAAAAAAAAAAAAAAAAAAAAAAAAACTCCACAAAAAGAACGTTGTGAAATGAGGCCGGCCGCTTTATTTTGGTCTTGTTGATCGACCCTTGAACTCAACCATTGGTCTCCTACTACGACCCCCTAATTTCGGCCTTTGGAACAAGTATGTTTTATTAGGCTTTCGGCTCATACCTTTTATCACCTTTTCTATTGAATTTGAAAGATAAATTTGGAGTACCGTACTTTTTTATTTTATTTTAATGTTTTTGAAATTCCTGTGCCCAACAAACAGACAATACTTTGTTTTCACTGAAGAGACAGCTGAGAGAAAGAAACCTGGATATGTATGGGTGAAAGTGTCCCATATGCTTGGTCCTCTGCCGCCTTCATTTACTGCACCTTCATACTGAATTTTAAACACACATTGGCACATATGCATCATGCTTGACATCTCTGGACGACACTTGAAGAAAAACTCTTCTATATATATATAGGTCTATGATTCAAAAATATATGGAGGAAACTTAGCTAGGACTTAATTACCTGGTAAGACGCTGATGCCGTCCCGAAAATGAAACCAGGAGGAAAACTGCTCCGGTTGAGTGAAGGGATAGGGGTAGGGGTAGGGCTTGGAGTACTAGCAGCGCTTTTACAAGTAAATGAGCCAAAAACGACCGGGAGACCAATGCGTAGACAGCCTTGAAATGCCATCACTAATTTGGGTTACTGTGGGTACGTAAAAGGCACTGTTGAGCTTCTTATATTTGGTATAAGAATTATACTTGTGAACCCATCTTATATACACGCCGAATATAAGAATTATAATAGATATTGCTTTTTCTTCACGTGGAACACGTTCCACCTCACATCAATGCATAAAAGGACTATCTATTAATATATTCGTTTGTCATCAAATGAAAGGGCTAGTTTGGCAACCCATTGTCATTCCCCTCTTATATTTTTTTTCACTTCTTTCAAAAATATCAAATAAAAAATATTTTAACTTTTTTATATTTTTTATATCACATCAATCATTTTTTATTATTATTCAAATAAAAAAATTCACAACAAAACAAAACTTTTTCACTTTTCTATAAAACATTCACAAATTTTATATCACATCAATCACTTTTTACTACGCAACACACAAATATTCCACAACCTCAATCACTTACTAAACATATTTCCATGATTTGAGTAATTATATATAAGTTGTAACAGTACTATAGCTGCTTTTGTATATATACAGATAAGTGAATAAAATCCTTTTCTATTATTCTTTCATTGTACCAGAGCAATTCTGCGAACGTACAATTTTTTATTTTTATTTTTTTTTTTTTAATTCCGTTTTATTTCTCTCTTCACAAATTTCTACTTAGTTTATCTTATTCTCCTTAATATATGGCTTCTTCATAGGGAAGTAACACAGGGTTTTCCCTCCTCCTTTGGCACGAGTCGCACGACAGTCTAATTAACTTGGACCACAATTCGGGAGAAAACTTTTATATAGTGGAGATCAAGGAAGCCAAATTTTTTACAATGTCCTCTTTGAGAAATTATATTTAGTTACCTGATTACTAAAACAGGATAAGATCAAATTAGTGATTCAAATTAATTTATCATTGTTGGACATGGACTTGATCATACGATTGGCAATATTGATCATTAGATTCAAGAACCCATTCTTGTAAATCATTTTAGTAAATTCTTAATTTTTATTTGATGAATAGGTAATTATTTAACAAGACCTTTCACTAATTGGTCTTTAACCCAAGCGGGCTGGGAAGAACTTATCCAAAAAAAAAACCCAAGCATACGTTTATTTAGATTTTTAGGGATTGTTTGGTTGTGCAATTTTTTGTATTGTATTCCATTATTCTTTATAAATTTAAAATTGCGAATACCAAAAAAATTTGCTTTTTGAAATTATATTTTGATGGTTTAAAGAATCTGTGACAAAATTGAAAAAAGTTAGATATTAATACTTTAATAGAATTTGCATTTAAAAAATCTACCCAAACAAGTTTTTTAAAAATAATTAAAATACAATAATAAAAAAAAAAAAAAAAAAAAAAAAAAAAAAAACATGGGTTACCTGTCCCAAACACGCCCTTAGATTGTCAAGAGTACAATCAAATATTTGATATTTACACATTAGACATGCATGAATTTTTCTCTCCTCCCGAATGAGGTTATACATTTTGATTTTATATATTTAAATTTGAAAATTGGGATGCATCATTCTTTAGTCTTTCTCTATTGAGCTTAATTAGAAAGCCCAGACCCAAAAAATCTAATGCATGCGAATATTGATTATTATTCTAAAAACTTGTACAACTATATACAAAAGGAATATATATATATATATATATATATATATATATATATATATATATATATATATATATATATATATATATATATATATATATATATATATATATATATATATATATATATATTATTTTATATATATTTTATTTTATATATATATAATATGTATGGAGTTAATATTAGTATGTTTTTAAAAAATTTAAATAATATAAAAATTATGTACATTATTAAAAGCATTAACTTTAAATTTTGACTATAAAATATATAAAAAAAAAAAATTACAATTTAACCTCTCAAACTATTAGCCGTTTTGCAAGTAGCCATGTGAACTGCCAACACTTGGACTCTGACCCCTAAACTATCAAATGTTTGAAAAATACCCAATTTTGACGAAATATGTTCATAATACCTTGTCACGTTTCATTTTTTAATTAAATAATAAATAAATAAAACTAAAAATAAAATTGAAAAACTAAAAAAACTAAAAAAATTAAAAAACTAAAAAAAATTATGGTTGATTGTTGATCGATTGTGCCGCGTATGCATATTTCCATGATTTGTGTAATTATATATAAGTTGTGACAGTACTATAGCTGCTTTTGTATATATATATATATATATATATATATATATATATATATATAATTAGAAAGCCCGAACCTTCTAATCAGCTAGATTAAGACAGACCCAAAAAATCTAATGCATGCGAATATTGATTATTATTCTAAAAACTTGTACAACTATATACAAAAGGAATATATATATATATATATATATATATATATATATATATATATATATATATATAATTGAATGTTTGATCCCAACATTTCTGTCTTACCGAAAGCTCCATGAATTAATCTGTTATTAGATCCAAACAAAAAGCTCCAAATTTGGTTTTATTTGCGTTCTGTATTTAATTCGTTTCGGTTGTAGTCGAGTTTTTTGTGGTGCGAGTGCATTAGAAATTTAGAATCATACACAACTTTATCCGAGCAATATACAATTAATTTTTATTAATTGATTTTCATCACGTGAAAAATATTGGGTTCTGTACTCCCCTGTCCCCATCAATAACAGATGAAAGCAACATTGCATGCAACTTTTCGTCATTTTCAAGCAGTGTGGTCCTTTTCCTTTTAATCATTATCCACGGGTGGCAATAGCTTGCTGAAAATGAAATCTATATTATCTATTTCAAATGAATGGTGATGGTTTAAAATTGATGTATTTAATAATATGTATGGAGTTAATATTAGTATGTTTTTAAAAAATTTAAATAATATAAAAATTATGTACATTATTAAAAGCATTAACTTTAAATTTTGACTATAAAATATATAAAAAAAAAAAAAAATTACAATTTAACCTCTCAAACTATTAGCCGTTTTGCAAGTAGCCATGTGAACTGCCAACACTTGGACTCTGACCCCTAAACTATCAAATGTTTGAAAAATACCCAATTTTGACGAAATATGTTCATAATACCTTGTCACGTTTCATTTTTTAATTAAATAATAAATAAATAAAACTAAAAATAAAATTGAAAAACTAAAAAAATTAAAAAAATCTTATTCCTGAGGAAAAATCTTATCAAATATGGAAACTATGCACTCCATTCGATTTTTAAAGTCTTATCTGCCTAGCTAGCTCAACAATTATAAAGTCTTGTACATAACAGAGCAAAAAGTCGGTCCTCTTTTGATAATTTTTCTTTTTATTTATTTTTTTATTAAATAATAAAAATGTCTACGTAAACTTCTATATTTAGATTATTTTTTAAAATTAATTGCTTAATATTTTAATTATATGAAATATATAATTGTAGTTATCAAGATTATGGAGAACAACAATGATTCTATTTACTTTTATGAAATTTAAGTTAAGTGTGAAAATAATTTATTTATTTTAGATAAATTATTTATTTCGTTAGTTATATTGTTAAATATTTTTAATCAATTTTCATGACAAGTACTAAAAGATGACGGTTACGTTGGGGATGAAATGGCCTTCAGTTTATGTAACAAGCATTTGAGACTTACACAAAATTAACAATAATGACATTATTTAAAGAGCATACTCATGAAGAATTAGAAACGATCTTGATCCGTTTATTGATTTGACAATGTCTGATAATATATATATATATATATATATATATATATATATATATAGTTTGATCATTTTCATGTCTATTTCTTGAGGAAATTCTTGAACCAGCGGGCTGAAAGTTTAGGGTGTCTTTTCAATCCGTTCTTAAAGTCTACATAGTGGGTGCCAAACCGAACTGTGTAACTTGAATTCCATTCGAAGTTGTCCAACAATGACCATGCAAAGTATTCTTTAACGTTTATGCCATCCCTATTTACCCCACGCCGCACACACCAAAACATGTAAAAGAAGAAGAAGTCAAAACCAACTAGATTTAAGAGTGAGCGAGAGAAAGAGAGAGAGAGAGAGGGAGCTATTTAGTATACTGATATATGATTGTTATACAATTAGCCGAAATGACGTGACAATGAAAATCATTTTTATTTTTTTAAAGTACAAATTTTTATTGTCGTAATTTTAAATTGTATAGCAGTCGTATAACAATTTAATACGTTTGTTAAGCACTTACATGATAGCCCTACGAAGATAAAAAAGATGGCCATAGTAATATTCAATTCTGGGTTTGTCGATGAGGGCTTCCTCAAGAGACAAGGTGGCGTTATTGGACTCATCAATTCCTACAATATAGTTGTAGATCGATCGATATTTAGGTTCAAATGGAATATCTAATGGCTACCACTCTGTTCCAATTTTTCATGAAGTTATTTGAAAATTTATAATTAGAAGAAAAAAAATATAGACTTACCGTTCTCGGTAATATAGATTAGCGGATTATGGTACTTCTCCTTGACATAAAGCAAAAGATCCCGAAGTCCTCTAGGATAAACATAGAGCCAGCTTGATGCAGCCTGCGATTTAGATAATATATATTAATATATTAAAATATTAATTAAATAATTATTATTTTTTTTCTATCAACTTAATTAAGCTTTTAAGATAATAATGATAATATTGTATCATAGTAAATGTTTTGAGTTCAAACATTGTCTATGTCATTCACCTCATATTTTCAATTAAATCATATTCATTATTCCACGTGAGAAGAAATATTAAGATATTAGTTAAATTTTTAAATTTACACATTTCATGTTCAAGTAATTAGCCCCACCATGAGGCTAGGTATACCTTCAATACAGTAAGAAAGAAATGTTGAAATATTTAACACACACCTGTGGACCAATGGGGATCCCATTGCGCTCAGCTACCACGACAAAAGTTAATTAGTATAATTAATTAGATACATAAGAAACACAGAAAAATTGATTCCAAGTGTTATATATATATATATATACTTACCGGTGAGATTAACAAGAGAATCTGTAAAGTAGCTTGGATTTCCAGAATTAAGGTCAGGTGCGTAGGCTGCATAATTGGAAGTATAGTAGTTTAATCCGATGAAGTCAAATGACCCTTTTACCAACTTGGATTGCTCTTTCGTGAACTTGGGCAATCGCTTTCCAACGAGAGATCGCATGCTATAGGGATAGTCACCATTTGTCAAGGGGTCCAAATACCTGCAGTAAACCATGGACAATTTTAAATATGTAGGGCTAGCTAGCTGCCCGAATTGGCTGTAATTTGGTCAGTAAATTGCAACCAATCCTGATCTTCTTTAATCTCTCATGTATTCCAAGACGAGAAATCAGCTAATTAAAAAGAAAGCCGACAATATGAACCCTAATGATCATAGAGATTGTAGGGTTAGAGATTCAATCGAAGTTATCGAATAAATAAAACAAAAAAGTTATCGAAATGAGAATAAATAAAACAAAAAGATAAATACATTAATTGACACTTCTTAAAGTAATAAAGCTTAAGAGTATAATTACAAAACTGATAAAAGAGGAGCGGTGATAAGTGAAATTTTTTTTATTCTTACTTATTATTGGATATGAGGTTATGAGAAACGGCTTCTTGTCCGGCCGGGTAGGGACTCGTGGGAGTCAACTCGCCTGAATTTTTTAGACAAGGAGCTCCAACTCATAATTCCTACATTTAACGTGTCCCTCCTAAACTGACAGGAAATTGTAGATGATTCAAACCATGTTTCCAAAATCTCGACATAGATATGGGTTGTACCCCATTTATTGTCCTTTTGTTTTGTCTAAAGTTTATGGCAGAAAGTAGCTACAAGAATAGATCTTACGTACTTGGTAAAACTCTAGTCCATGAGATTGAGAACCTGTATGCATCTGCACCCATCTCCTTCATAATTCCAACATCTTCCTATAATATACATATATAATGTGAAAAATTAATTTTGTTGCCAAAATCTTTTGCGTTCCTTTTGATCATCTAGTGTTTAGTTAGGCTGAATAATTAGACAAATCAGACTCTTCTAACATTTTTTTTTTTTAATTGTGTTGCACTATACCTTGTAACGATGATATTGATCAATAGCCACATCTCCATTACTGCTATCCAATATCCTACCTGCATATTTCATATATATAAATCTTATTTCGGAAGATATAAAAGATTAATTCTACACTACAAGAAAAATGAAAAATGGTCTTCAGCGACCAATTTTTTAGCGACGACCCAAAAGTCGTCGCTAATAGTGACTTATCAGCGACGACATTTTGGGGTCGTCGCTAATGTCATAAAAAGTTTCAACAATAGCGACGACAATTTTGTCGTTGCTAATATGTCATCGTTAATATTATGACAGTAATTTTTTTTCCACGTGAAGTATTAGTGACAATATTTAACTTATTAGTGATGACTATGTTGTCGCTAATAACAGACGTTATTAGCGACCACAATAGTCGTCGCTAATACTTTTTTATTAGCGACGACTATGCATGTTGTCGCTAATAGCCAAATATTAGCGACAACTATGTTGTCGCTAATAATCGACATTATTAGCGACCACAATAGTCGTCGCTAACACTTGACCATTAGCTATTCAAGTCGTCGCTAAAATCAATCATAAATAATATATTTGACTCAAATTAGCAACGACACTCATGTATTTAACTTACATTTTTTTTTTAAAAAAAAAAAAAAAAAAAACAGAAAAAAGAAGAACTTTCACAAAAATATTCATCGTTTGCTAACGTCCTAGTGCATTACTCCTATGGATCAAACATCTAATCGATCCTAGTGCATTAGTCTGATCGATTGTAATAGAGTTTGATCAATCAAACTTACACAGTGAAGGTTCGATTCAACATCCGATCAAACTATATGAATTTTGAATTATTTTATTTTTGTGCAGTAGTCCGATTGACTGTGTTACGATCAAATGATCAATCAAACTTAATATGATTAAAGGTTTGATCAAACGTCTTGTCAATTTTCCCTCTAATTAAACTACAAAAAAAAAAAAAAAAAAAAAAATGTCAATGTTAACCCCTCAATGACAAAAATATGCTTCATAAAATTAATAAAATTCTTAAAATTATATCAAAATAAAATAAAATATAAAAATAAACAAGTAAGAAAAAAAATCAAAAACCAAGGGGGTCATTTTAATTTTTTAAATTTTGTTAAACAATTTTTTTTCTTCGAATTTCTAAGAATATTTTAGTCTTATTGAATGTTTTTTAATATTAATAAAGAAATATTGTTATAAAAAAAATAAAAAATAAAAAAGAAAGAAAGAAAGAAAGAAAGAAAGAAAAAGAAGCCAAAACAGTGCCATTTTAATAATAATATTGCGGCAAAAACTGGCGCTAAGGTGAAAATTGAAAAATTCTATCCGGCAAAAACTGGTGCTAAGGCGGAGAAGGAAATTTTTTTCTTCAAAACCTATCTCCCGTCCTCTCATCTCTCTCTCTCTCTCTCTCTCTCTCTCTCTCTCTCTCTCTCTCTCTCTCTCTCTCTCTCCCATCTGGTGCTTCTTTTCTTCATTCGATTTGGGTACTACACCTCTATTTTCGCTTTTTCATTGCCCCCAAGGTAAATTGTTCCCATCCTTATTGTTTAAAGTAGGGTTGGCAATTCAGGTTTACGGGTCGGGTTCGTGTCAACCAGGCCGACCCGATTACACAATCGGGTCAGACACGAACCCGACTCGATTATTAATTGGGTTGATTTCTGAAACCCAAACACGACCCATATATCAACCGAGTTACCCGAACACGACCCGGGTAACTCGTTGCGAAGAAGAAGCACCAAAGAAGGCAAGACTCAAGAGCTAAGAAGCTTCGTCCGAGACTCCCGAATCGTGACAATCGTCCGAAGAAGAAGAAGGATGAAGGATCGTCTTCGTCTCTGTCTGAAGACTCTGAACCCCAATTCGTACCCACGGCAGAACCCCAAATCCTCAATTCGCAGTGCAGTCACACTGTCACAGGAGAAAACCAAACAGGTAAACAACACAAACTACACAATCCGGCGAGAGAAGCAACCCAATCCGGCGATCCCTGCAGTTTCCAAACCCAGATCGTACGGGAAACCGTGTTCACAGCCAACAAGCAGTCAAGCGCCAAATCTAGGGCTCCCAAGTCGCTGAACCTCAGATGGCGTGAACGGTGAACAAGCCATTGAGGGCGATGCTGTTTTGGAGGGTTGTGTGGTGGAGCTCGACTTCGACTTCAAGAGCTGAACTTCGACGGTCTTGACTGCGTGAAGTTTCTGCCTTTCTGTTTCTGGTTATATTTCCACTTTCCAGACCATCGAAGTTTCTGGTTATACACAAAGAAATATAACCACAAAAGACCCGTTGACCCAGTGACCCGACTAGGTTCCACCGTTTCCTCACTTCCTGAAGTTTTTTTTTTTTCATCTAACCGTGTTATAATCGAGTTGACCCGATTATGACCCGAACCCGATTATCCCAAACTCAAACCCTATATTTTCGTGTCGTGTTCGTGTCGGGTTCGCGGGTCGTGTCAAAAATTGCCAACCCTAGTTTAAAGTATGCATTTTATTTTATTTTTGAGTTTTATACTTAATATGAGGATTTTGATTGACCCTCTACGTAATTTTCTGCTGAATTTGACGTTTTTAGGGGTTGAGTATATGAAATTTTGAAACTTTTGATATCTAGGGCGAATTGGGTGTTCTTCTGGGTTCCTGTTTTATTGATTTTTGGGGACATTTGGATGATTTGTCTGTGTATTCTGTGTTTTCGAGAGTCCCCATTAATTGCCTAATAGCTGCATCAGATTCAATATTTATTTATTTTTTTTTTATGGGAAATACTTGGAAAAAAATTATCGTTTAAAAGATCAATTTTTAATTCGTTTGTTTTTTTTGTCCTGCATTTCTCAGCAGCAAAAGAGCTACAAGCGTAACCATCCAATTTTTTGGCTAGAAAATGGAGGAGGATTATTCTAAGACAAATTTTTTCTTCAAATAGGTTGATTGCAAGGGTTATTTGTATTTCTATATAAGTTTGTTGGGTTTTGTATTTCTCTATATATTTAGTGTAATATTGTTTATGTTAATTGATGTTATTCCCGGCTAATATTGTTTGTTGTTTTTTATGTTAAATATTGTGTAATGTCTACAAGTTATCATTGTCAAAACTGAATACAAGCTGTGTACATGTACAAATGCCCGAATCACAAAATAGTCATGTGAATAACACCAAATACCACCTAGTACCATATATATGTTTGTAGAAATGCCTATATATATAGCCATGTCAATGACACCAAATACCATATGCCTTATTGACAAAATAGTCATTTCAATGAGATCAACCCAATCACATGGTTGTAGAAATGCGGCATGCCTACAATGAAGCAGAGTTTTAATTACATGCTTAGACTTTAATAGCAATGGACCACATAAAATTGTGTGCTTCTTTCAGCAATGGAATGAAGTTGCATAAAGTTGCATAACTTGTATATTTGGATGTTTTATTCGAATGAGAAGATATAAAAAAGGTATTTAAAATAGAGCTACTTGTATTTTCACTTCAGATGCGTTATTTCTTGAAATCTACTTTATGGTCAGTTATGTTCTTCATAAAATAGTTTCGTATCCATGTCCTTGCTTTATTTACTTTGAGAGATTATGGGCCTAGTTGATTTTAGCATATGCTCTAGTAATTTTACCTATAAAAAAAATAAAAAAAAATTGTACTGTTTCTTGGTACAATTTTGTATCTATTTATTATTTGACTTAGGTACATATCCTTTTACACTTTTAATTTATGTTGGTTTCATAAGTTTAGAAAATGGCTATGCATGCTGTAGTATTTGTATTTTGAAACCTTCTATTCCATTGGCACAAGTACTTTATATTTCCTTAATATCCATAAACAAGGTTTTTTTTTGTTTGTTTTTTTTAAAGACTGTCCTTTCTACTACAGATTCATTGGCATTTTTTTTTTATGCCCAGCCAATACATTAAGACCATAAGAGCTTTAAGTAGTTTAATTATGCAGTATTCAGCTGTTGGATTTTGTGCGCTGAACATGCTTTAGTGTTCCAATATATTTTTGAAGGAGGATCCTAATGTTTGCTTACTAAAATATAGTTTTATTTTTATTTAAAGTGAAGTGTTATAATTCTATTTGGACTTCGGTTTGCTAATAGTGATAATTTATTTGTTCTTTTGGCAGGGAATCTACCTCCGCCAGAACTCTTATGCTTATGTTAAATTCTGGTTACATTAGTTAAATTTTGGATACACCTAATGTTTTATCAGATTTTTGGATCCACCTATTGTTTTAGATACTTAGTTTTTCAATACCTAATGTTTTATCAGATTTCATTTTGAGAATGATTGTTATGCTTAAACAATTTGGCAGTTGGGACTGCATTTTAGTAATTTCTTTTTGTTCTTTCTTATTATTTTTTTTTAACAAATATAGATAGATGCATTGCTTAAAGATGTGAGCCCAAGCAAACCAAAATTCTATTTTTGGTTTGTTATCTTTTATGCATATTAATAAATGCAATTCAGATAATTCATACCAAACATTAAAATATTAATTGGCAAAAAAAAAAAAAAATGCAATTGGCACATTTTTTTTTTACTAAAAGAAATTATTTATCTTTAGTGACGACTTACGTAGTCGCTAATTAATATACAAAATATTATTAATGACAACTTTTGTTGTCGCTGTTGTGTGCACTATTTGCGACGACATAATGCCGTTGCTGATGTATACATCATTAGCGACGACATTGCCTTTTGTGAAGCATTTTTAGCAACCATTTTTGGTGATATTAGCGATGACAATTGTCGTCGCTAATAGTCATTATCAGCGACGACATAGAAAGTCGTCGCCATTTAGTCTTTAACGACGACTTTTCAGCGACCACTTTTGCGACGATCAAAGTCGTCGCTAATAGTCAATAGCGACCACTTTTAGGGCTGTAGTGATGACTCAGTGTCGTTGCTAAAGACCATTTTTCTTGTAGTGCTACGCGCTACCTACTTTGAGCTATTATTTAATGAAGATTAATAGACATGCATGCCTAACCACTAAAATACAGACAATATATTATAACTTAATCAAGAGAAAACTTTTGTTTTTCAAAAGATACTTTCACTTTGTTTTGGTCTCCTGCTACGACCCCTAATTTCGGCCATTGGAACAAGTTTGTTGTTTTGGGCTTTAGGACCATACCTTTTCTCACTGTTTCAGTTCAATTTGGCAATAATGTCGGGGGTATTATAACTTTAATGAAAATCTTTTACAAGCTCGCTCCACAGTTTACATTTTCTAAAAGTAAATATCTCTTAAACTGTAATATAATTGTCCAAATGAGTAGTTGACATAATAAGTATCACGTAAATTGTTATTTCAATTTGTAAACAAGATAAGTACGATGCGTATTATAACCATATAAGAGTATACATTAATTTTAGTGTAGCATGAACTGATATAGCAATTTGTAAAGTACTAGTAAAATTTACACTAACTCTTAATTAACCACACTCATTTGTTGAATATTTATTTTTTAATTTTTTTTAATGTCAAACATGAATGCATAAATATCTTGTTTGTTTCTATTGTATATTCTTTTAATTTTCTGATTCCTCAATAATTTACTTACCAAAATTATGGCGATTCCTCAATATTTCATATATAGAGATATTTTGAATTTGTGTTTCTTTCTGTTTGAAAGCGTCACAGACTCACAATGACATATCCAGTTTTTGATAAGCAATTGTGTAGTTAAGGACACGGCGTAGTTTGTCTGGTTTATATATAGTTATATATATTCTATTCTCTCTCTTTTTTTTTTTTTCTTTTTTTTTGGGTAAGTATATTCCATTACCAAAAAAGATGGGTCACAACCAAATAAAAAGCAAAAAATGGCGGGCTCCCCAACAACAGACCCAAACAGAATAAACAGTGACAAAACAATAAAAAGAAAATAGGCAATGGGTCCAATAATGATCCCGATGAACCATAAATATATCTTTGGCAAAAGACAATAAAGGGGCCGCATAAAGCAGCTAAATCACCAAAACAGAGGACACATAAGGGCTATGATCATCACGAGACCCTTCAACTCTACCCGAACCCCAAAAAAGAGTCACGAATAGAGGCATAACCTTCAAAATACCTTTCAACCCTACCCATACTATTGCTAGGTAAGGACAACAACCACTAGGAGAAGGTTAAGGGGGGAGGCAACATAGAACATGATCTGTCATCAAGGAGAACAAACTCCATGAGCAAAGAATCTCCAACAGATATTATTGATCATGAGACCGTAAAAGGCTTGTGAGATTCAAACCCACGAACAACACAGAAAAGAAAAGAAAAGAAAAAACTAAAATAAAAGGCAACTACAAAAAAAGCACAACAAAATCAACAAAAATATAGAAAAAAGAACATAAATAAAAATTTAGGCAAAAAAATAAGCAATACTAGATGCAGAGGTGGTGGCACGTGTGATCCACGCACCTGTGCATGAAAACCACGAGGAGGCGCATCAAAGCCATGATGATGTGCGTGAGGCAGCTACGGGTTGCAGGGAGGTCAACGGAGAAGCGGGAGGGGTGCGTTGTTAGTGGGACTGATCGAGGATGATAGATCGGGCTTAAAAAAAAAAATGTCAAAACTGAGACCCAAGTTAGATCTAGACGAATGAGGCGTTATAGCGGCTCTAAGGAAGCGAAATAGCAGCCGTGAAGGAGCTAAGACTGTGTTTTTTGAGAGGATAAGGGATAAAAATCGCCAATGACAATGGATAAAGCCTCATAAGAAATAGATTGGGCTAAAAAAAATCTAGCTAAAGGAAATTTGAAGGCATATCAAGAGTGTGAGGAAAAGGGTAAAGAAAGGCGAGGAGGAGGGAAGAAGGCCTCCTCAAGCTTTTTCCTTTGTGTGGCGGGCGCTAGAGAGTGGCCATTTATGGAAAGTTGGAAGAGATATACAAAAGGAGGAGTAAAATTTACAATATATACAAAAAAGAAAAGAAAAAAGAAAGTAGAATATCTTGGTAACTAGTTTTAGAGAATGATCTAAATCCTACACTTGTCGACTTGAATGTCTAAAGCACATAAATTTTAGTATTGTTAAGGGTATTACAACTTGTATTACAAAGTTATTTATTAACTGATGTGGCGATTCATAATTAGAGAAATAATTAAACAAAAAATATAACTTATCAATTTCTCTTAATTATTATTATTTTATGAAAGAAAACTTTATAGAACCAAACACCAAAAACAATATCCCACCAAAATGATGCAAACTACACACAGGGCAAAGGAGAACAAATAACTCACTAAGTGTAACACCTCGGTCCCATATTGAAAAGAGATGAATAACACATATAGAGTAAGTGGTTTATAAAGATATTCATAGGTGCTAAGTCTCATATTGCCTAGTTACTAGGTGAAACTGGGCTTTATAAGGAATTCTAGAAAAATTTCAAATTGACTAATCATTTTGGGGTGATAGCGCAGATGTGACTAGCGCCTTTTCTTGTGTCGTTACACTAAGCCCTACCAACAGACAACAATAACCAAAACAGGGCAAATACAAGCCCAAACCAACAAGCCTTCAAGGCAAAACACAAACCGAGCCCAACAAAAAAGAAACCTACGTTCTGCAGAATCACAAAACTCTAAACCCTACAATCCATTATGCATTCTGCAAAATAAGCCAAACTGCAATCTGCATCCTGCAAAACAAACCATTCTGCATTATGCATTCACTTATAATAATTGCGAAATTAGTTTGTAAATGAGCATTTTCCTTTTTATAAAAGGCAAAAAGATCCCAAATATATATGCATAATATAAGTTTAATCGATTGATTCATTTTGACCATCGACGCAGATCCACTATCGGAGAAAAGAAATAGCCAGTTTTATGTTCCTCGCGATGAATGCTTCTCGGAGATAAAGCAGCTAACATTTTCAGCAAAGACAGTATATTTAGTGCTGCGAGTATTGGTGCCATCCCTAGGAACAGTGATGAAGGACAGAGATCTTGGATTCCCCTACTTCACAACCATAGACTCGCTTTTCACTAAAGGAGTTAACTTGCCATCTGAAGAAAACCAAGAAGGGTTCCTCAGAGCCATCATGCCCAGGCTTGTCAAAACCATTTCTGAAACAGGAGGAGATGTTTTGCGCTTTGAGACTCCCGAAACGATGAACAGTGAGAAAATCACAAAACTTTCTTCCCCCCTCCCCCCCCTCTACGTACCTAAATGATAATATATAGTTGGTCGGCTTTTGGAATTGTAGGGGACAAATTCTTTTGGTTTAGGGACGAGGAATTTGCCCGACAGACTCTTTCTGGTCTCAACCCTTATAGCATACAGTTGGTCACGGTATGATTTAAATAAAAAATTCTCATGTAAATACAATTTTTTATTTAATTTTATTTTTCTCCATGTACAGATGCTTTAAAACTTATATATAATTCATGCTGGAATGGCCATTAAAGAGCAAACTTGACCCTGAGATCTACGGTCCACCAGAATCAGCCATCACAACAGAAATGATTGAGGAAGAAATTGGAGGTCTAATGAGTATTGACAAGGTCAGCAAAATGATTAATTATCATATATATATAAATTTCATGCAGGAATAGCCGTCACTCGAATTTCTCTTATATATAAATATGTATAATTTCAATGCATGCATGCAGGCCATACAACAAAAGAAGTTGTTCATACTAGATTGCCATGACCTTTTGCTACCATTCGTCAACAAAGTAAGACAGCTTGAAGGCACTACGCTTTATGGTTCACGGACGCTATTCTTCTTAACCACAAATGGCACATTGAGGCCACTGGCTATAGAACTCACTCGGCCGCCTATGGATGGAAAGCTGCAGTGGAAGCAAGTTTTTAAACCTTCTTGGCATTCAACGTCTATCTGGCTTTGGAGGCTTTCCAAAGCTCATGTCCTTGCCCACGACTCTGGCTATCACCAACTTGTTAGTCACTGGTATGTGCCACACTATAGGCCAGCTTGTATGTGATATATGCTAAGGTTAGGGTTTTTAATTTTTTACACAATTAATTAGCTAGTTAGGATTAAGGGGTACTCTGACTTGTATAATTTTATACCCATGCATTTATACGACTTAAACCTAACACGCAATGTTTAGGGTTGACATTTTATGGCACAACCCGCAAACCTAACACCAAATTAGCGGGTTAGGGTTGAAGGATCTAACTTTCATACCCATGCCTAGATATGACTCGAACTCGACACACGAACACGTATTGTCACGCCCTTAGCTACGGTCGAACCAGCAAATGATTATCACAACAAACTTTTATATTTGAGTGGGATTTAATTTGAAATATTTTTGTTAACATGGGAAATTGTGTGATCTCTTTTACAGGTTGAGAACTCATTGTGTAAGTGAACCTTATGTAATTGCGACAAATAGGCAACTTAGTGTGATGCATCCAATCTACAGACTGTTGCACCCTCATTTTCGTTACACCATCGAGATCAATGCTCTTGCTCGAGAGGCGCTTATCAATGCAAGTGGAACCATTGAGACTGCATTCACACCTGGCAAATATTCCATGGAACTCTGCTCCGTCGCCTATGATCTCCAGTGGCGATTCGACCGGCAAGCATTGCCCGCTGACCTAGTTAGCAGGTAACTTCATAGCCAGCTTTTCATAAAAACCTATAATCCTTTGGAGATTGACTAAACTTCAAAAGATTTTGATACTCTTTTCTGTAATTAATTACTCTGCAACACATTTGCGATTTTTAAATTAGTTTTTGGGATAAGTGATGATTAATAGGGTATCAGAGCTATCGACTAACGCCAATCTTCAAATATCCCTAATGGTCATGTAGATTCAAACTTTTATTTTCTTTCTTGTCTCCTCATCATCCTGACTTTGATTTTCACATGGTATCAGAGAGTAAAATAATATGTGCTCCGAGAGTCCATGGCTATGATATCATGCATTTTAAATCACCATTTGTCGTAGAACTTTAAGCTTATAGGAATGTATAAATTTATTCATTTAATTAACACTTTAACACTACTATGGCTTATCATTGTACATGTCCAAACTAACTTCCATATCAAATTTTTTGCAATTGTGTAGGGGAATGGCTGTTGAGGATCCAACTGCTCCTCATGGACTAAAGCTAACAATTAAAGACTACCCTTTTGCTAATGAAGGCTTGATCCTTTGGGATGCCATCAAATTATGGGTCACTGATTATGTCAACCACTATTACCCAAACCCTAGCCTTGTAGAGTCCGATCGAGAGCTCCAAGCATGGTGGACAGAAATTCGAACAGTCGGCCATGCTGACAAGAAGGACGAACCATGGTGGCCGGTCCTAAAAACCCCCCAAGACCTAATTGACATCATCACAACAATTGCATGGGTCACTTCTGGTCACCATGCAGCCGTGAACTTTGGACAATATGCATGCTTACGGGGGTTATTTTCCTAATCGGCCTACCATTGCTAGAACCAACATGCCCACAGAAGACCCTACTGAAGAAGAATGGAAAAAGTTCATGAAAAAACCTGAACATGCACTCTTGAAATGCTTCCCTTCACAACTTCAAGCAACAAGAATAATGGCTGTTTTGGACATATTGTCTAATCATTCACCGGACGAGGAGTACCTTGGGGAGAAGATGGAGCCCTCATGGGCTGAAGATCCGTTCATAAAGACGGCTTTTGAACGGTTTAATGGGAGATTGAAGGAGCTTGAACGGATTATTGACGAAAGGAACTCAAACAATGATTTCAAGAATAGAGTAGGAGCCGGGATGGTGCCGTATGAGCTTTTGAAGCCATTTTCGCAGCCTGGGGTGACTGGAAAAGGGGTTCCATATAGTGTCTCCATTTGAATTTGAAATGCGTTTTTATAGTTTCAAACTCTTGAGTGGTGCCCCCCGCGGAAAAAAACAATTTGAACAAAATGCTTCCATGCCTTGTAAATATTCAAATGCTTGAATCACAATGGTGATAATTGATTTGTGTGTCTAGGCAAGGTTCAAAACTAAGACCTATCCTAATCCAACAGTGCTTAGCTTGCTTGTCACTTGTTGTTTGGAACAATGCCGTCTAATAAAAAAATAAAAAAATAAATTTGAAATGGGTTTTGGTAGGGGATATAAAGTGAAAGGAACATTTATTTTTTGAATGTGGGTGAAGCAAAAGATTATGGAGTGAGGTTATGCTCAAATTCCTTGTAATCCCCATAAGATATGCTTGGGATGAGATTATGAACGATGATGAAAAGAATTGGAAGGGGAAAAAGTTGAAAAGCATTCTTTGCAAGTTGGCTTTTGGTGCTATCGTGTACAATATTTGGAAGCATCAAAATAGTCTCAAATTTTGCAATAATGTGAAATCTGAAGAACAAATTCTGCAAACCATTTGTTGGGTGATTGGTTCAAGAATCATGAGAAAGGGGAAAGGGAAATTCAATTACAACTCAATGAATGTTGAGCTTTGTGAAAATTTGGGCATTCTGTTGAGAGTGTTGGCAGAGAATGGATAACAAAGTTCTTTTTTCTGTGTTTCATGGTTTCGTTGTTTGTTCTTGTGTTTGTTAGGGATTTACCTTTTTGCTGGGATTGGGCTATGTGAGGGTAGTAGGTTGCTTGGTTTGTATGGTAGTGAATTTTGTTTTCTAGGTTCGAGTTTGGTGTTATAAACCTTCTGGAGTGTGAGTTGTAATCTTTGTGTTTTTGAATGAAAAGCTAATTTATCCAAAAAAAAAAAATCTGCCTAGAACAAACCTATTGGGCAGGTAATCGACAGCCGATCGAGAGGGGCCGTCAGTTCATGAATCTTCCAACTGACCGACAATCAGTTGGTGGTTTGTTGACCATTCCACTTCCTGAGGACTCCGTACAGCCAGCCAAATTTCTCTTCTTCAAGCTCATCAACGACAACAATTGATATTAATTGCTTAGCTTTTTTTTTTTTTTTTTTGAAAGGAAATTGTGAAAGACCGCCTAGAACAAAGCAAAACGTCAGCCCTCTCGTTGACAATTTCTCTTTCTTGAAAATTTTTAGCATGCAATCAATTTTTTATACTGATCTATATATGTAAACTTTTATATTTAGATTACTCTTTTAAATTAATTATTTATCAATATACACTATTTTGGTTACATATTTTAATTATATAAAATATAATTATAGTTATCTAAAATTACGGAGAAAGCAATGATTCCATTTAATTATAAGAAATTTATGTCAAGTATGACAAAATAAATTGTAAATTGCATTTATATATATGTTTCAAACAATAACTAAATTTTGCTAGATTATTTATTTATTTCATAAATTATATTCTTTAAATCATAACTTGCCAGATTCTTACTGCCATTAGTAGAATTCTCAGGGCAAGTAAAAGATGACGTATTACGATTGGACATGAAATGGCCTCCAATTTATTTAACAAGCATTTGAGTCTTATACAAATTAACAATAATGACATTATTAAAAGATCAAGAAGAAACTTTCTTGATCAGTTTATTGATTGGACAAGGTCTGATAATAGATAGGTCTATCATTTTCATGTCTACTTCTTCAGGAAATTCTTGAACCAATCAGCTGAAAGCTTAGGGTGTCTTTTAAGTCCATTCTTAAAGTCTACATAATAGATGCCAAACCGAACGGTGTATCCTGCATCCCATTCGAAGTTGTCTAATAATGACCATGCAAAGTATCCTTTAATGTTTACGCCTTCCCTGTTAAAAACAAAAACAAAAGAGTCAAAGGCAGCAAGATTTGTGAGCGAGAGAGTTAAAGAGACTGATTGTTAAGTGAGTAATGCTATTCTTCATAATTATTTAATATTTGCTGATGTGGCATTTTTAAGTGAATTTTTTTTTTTAAGTGAATAATATGAAAAACCATTTAAAATATGTCGACGTGTGAAATAGGTGTAAAGCTAGAATAGCATTAATTACTCTTGTTAAGCACTTACATGATAGCCTGACGAAGATAGGAAAGATGGCTATGGTGATATTCAATTCTGTGGTTGTCCACAAGGGCATCCCCGAGCGACAAGTTGGGATTATTGACCTCATCAACTCCTACAATATAGTTGTAGATATTTAGGTTCAAATGGACATCAAATGCCTACCACTCTGTTCTAATTTGTCATAATGTTATGTGAAAATAATTGAACAAAAAGAAAAAAAAAATATAGAACTTACCATTCTCGGTAATATAGATTAGTGGATTATTGTACTTCTCCTTGACATAAAGCAAAAGATCCAGAAATCCTGAAGGGTAAACAAAGAGCCAACTTGATCCAGCCTGCGATTTAGAGAAAATTTTCATAATTTTGTTAGAATTTTAATTAAATGATTAAATTTTTCATTTTTTATAAGCTTAATTAAGCTTTTGAGATAAACAATGTTTTAGCATGGTATGGTATCAAAGCAAAATTTTCTGAATTTAAACCTTATCTCTGTCATTTAGTTTTCATTTTTAATTAAATATTCTATGTGAACAAATCCCTTTCTTTTGTGAAGGTGTAAGGCGATCAATAAGACCAAAGAATATTACATGACTAATTGTACTGTGGACGCTTTTATTTGCAAATAACTTGAGGGAAGAAATTGATATATTTTGCAATCAAAAAGCTATATATATATATATAGTTGGTCATTGATTGTTTTGAGATTCAGAATGATCATTTTATTTGTTTTGCATGAGTGGCTGTGACCAAAAGGTGTATTAACATTAAGTTATATGTTGATTCTCAATTACCCAAGAAAAAATAAAATATTAAACTATACATATTCGTGTTTGGTAAAATTAAATATTCTATGTGAACAAATCCCCTTCCTTTGCAACTATATGATTGTGTCCGATAGGAGTTGTCTGAGGATATATAAATTTGGGAGGTCAAGGCATAACATACGTCAAAGCTAGAAAAAGAGAAAGAAAAGGAAACCAAAAAACACTGCTCTTTTTTTTTTTTTTTTACATGTCTACACAAGAGGGGAAGGGAAGATTCAAACTAGTAACCTCCGCTTCATGAGACATGGTCTCCAGCCGATTGAGTTTATACCCTTGGAGACAAAAAAAAAAAAAAAAACACTGGTCTTATGTTATTACCATGATATAGTAAAACATAAATGTTAATTTATTTAGCACACACCTGTGGACCAATGGGGATCCCATTGCGCTCAGCTGCCACGACAAAAAAAGTGTGGTCTAGTTAGTACGTATATCTAGAAACACATAAAAAAAAGTTGCTTCTTCAAGCAGTGTTATATATATATATATATATATATATATATATATGTACTTACTGGTGAGATTAACAAGAGAATCAGTCAAGTAGCTTGGCTTGCCAGAATTAAGGCCAGGTGCGTCGGAAGCATAATTGGCAGTATAGTAGTTTAATCCGAGAAAGTCAAATGACCCTTTTACCAGCTTCGCTTGCTCTTCTGTGAACTGGGGCAATCGCTTTCCAACGAGAGCTCGCATGCTATGGGGATAGTCACCATTTGTCAAGGGGTCTAAAAACCTGCAGTATGAAAACCATGCATGGACAAGTTAAAATATGTAGGGCTGCCTGAATTGGCTACATTAATTTGGCCAGCGAATTGCATCTAATCCCGATCTTCTTCAATCTCTAACGATAGAGATTGTAGGGGTAAAAGCTCTAAGGGCTGCCATTGAGTCCCTCTCTTTTCACAAATATTGCTAGACAAACAATATTGCAATAAGTTCTTCATACAGAGGTAATCAATCGAACAAATTAAAAAAAATACGAAATGAGATCAATTGTAAGTGGCCGGAACAAGCTAGAAGAAACAATGAAAAAAGCGCACCAGCAGAACTAATTACCATCCTAACGTGAAATCAAGGGCACGTTGCGCAGCATTACGGTTGTCCGTCGAATCAGAGAATGGCACAAACCAGCTAGTCACTAGCGTAATCCCTATTACACCTTTTTGTTCGGCCTGAACACATAATGAACTAAACCTGATGATTAAATATTTCTTTTGCATAATATATAATTTCTGTTCATTACATAATAGTAGAAGAAATTGAATTAATGGATGTGTAACAAAAACTGTATCTAATTATCTATTAATTAAACTTGACAAATTTATACTAAGATTGACAAAAACATTAATTGGGTGTCTTCCATTAATCTCTACTTATTTATTTTGCAAGTATAGAAAAACATAAAAAGTAATTATTTCGTGTTTTTCAATTTACTTTGACGTAATACTGTTAAGATAGTCATCGTAATTATATGAACAATTAATCAATCAATCAATTTAAACTGTTTTATGGAGTTTTTGCTTCTTCTTTTTTGTCATTTTGTTAGTAGTGAGTAATTGTTCTATACATAACTGATCATAACACAATAAAAATGGGCAATATTTGCAAGATGGAACCTGATATTTTTGTTTGTAGACTTGAACAGCGGCTGCGTGAGCAAGAAGCTGGTGATGGGAGACCAAATATGGCTCTGTGCCTGAATCTCCACCGGTGCAGTTCAGATTTTGCCAACTGGAACATCGACCAGGTGCTGATGTCCCAACTACATAACCACTACTGCTGAAGGTGTATGACTCATTTAGTGTGATCCAATGCTTTACACGGTCACCAAATTCCTTGAAGCAAACCTCAGCGTAGTCCCGAAAGTCATCACTGAAAATTATCGTTAATGTGCATTTGGTCATGAATACAACTAAGGTTGCAAATTGCATTCCATGGGAATTGGTCTGCACTTACGGGTTTGGGTTGTGACAATATTTCTACCTACACCCAATCTTTCTCTTTTACCTCATTTTTCCTAATGTTATTTAGTACAATGTTATACGACTGGCGTATAACTTGATGATGTGGTAATGCAAATTAGGATTTTTTTAAAAAAAAAAAAACAATAGATGATTTGCACTGCAATGTGTCATCCCAACTAAATAGTATAGTATATAGTATTACTCTTAAAATAATATACTCCGGCCATCAAGGAAATAGACTCCTCTCAATTTTTTTAGGGTCAATATTTTATTTTAATGAATCTAATAAATTAAAGTGTCCCCTTATTTCTTAAGGTTTTTTTTTTAAAAATGTTAATGGGCCTATAAACTTTTCACAATTATTGATATTATTATTACAGAAAAATGAGGTCCTCGATTAATGAAAAAGGGTCTTTATTAATTACTTACACAATGCGATGACTTAAGAAACCACCATACTCATCATCTAAGGTTTGGGGCACATCCCAATGAAAAAGTGTCGCAAAGGGCTTTAGACCTGCATTTATTAATAGAAAAATAAAGAGTGAATTATAAAAGCAATATAAGTTGATGATATATATATATATATATATATATATATATATTGGAATTTCACAAGGTTGAACCATGAGTACCTTTGTCCAGGAGCTCATTGATGAGGTCGTTGTAATATTTAATTCCTTCTCGGTTCACACCCCCACTTAGTTTTCCGTCTGAAATTAGACCCCAAATGAGTTGTTATGGGTCAGAAATATATATTCTTGTTGAGAATTTTTTTTTTTTTATTATTCCTACTTATTATTGGGCTTAATTTGAGAGATGGCTTTTTGTCTGAATAAGGACTCCTTGCTCAAACAGAGAATTCACAGTTTCTCGGACAAGGAGCTCTTCTCATATATATATAGAGATCGATTCAAATCATGTTATCTTGATGTAGATTTGGGTTGTACCCCATTTTTTGTCCTTTTGTTTTGTCTAAATTTTATGTCAGAAAGTAGCTCAAGATCGAGATTGATGCAAACAAGAATCTTACTTGGTAAAATTCGAGACCATGATATTGAGAACCTGTATGCATCTACTTCCATCTCCTTCATAATTCCAACATCTTCCTATAATAAATAATGTGAAAAATAAATTTATTGCCAAAATCTTCAAGTTCCTTTTCATCATCTTGTGCTTAGTTAGGCTGAATAATTAGACAAATCAGATTACTGTGACATTGTTTTTCTTTATATATTTTTATTTTTTACTATTATGTGCACTATACCTTGTAGCGATGGTATTGGTCAACAGCCACATCTCCATTACTGCCATCCGATATCTTATCTGCAGTTTCATATACAAAGTGTTTTGATGTAATATACAAATAAAAATAATTTTATATATTTTACATTTGGAATTATTTACTTATGCTTTTGTTTTTTTGCTAAAAAAAAAAAAAAAAATCCACAAAAAAAAAACGTTGTGAAATGAGGCCGGCCGCTTTATTTTGGTCTTGTTGACCCTTGAACTCAACCATTGGTCTCCTACTACGATCCCCTAATTTCGGCCTTTGGAACAAGCTAGTATGTTTTATTAGGATTTAGGCCTACACCTTTTATCACCTTTTCTATTGAATTTGAAAGATAAATTTGGAGTACCTTTTATCCGAGCAATAGACAATTAATTTTTATTAATTGATTTTCATCACGTGAAAAATATTGGGTTCAGTACTCCCCAGTCCCATCAATAACAGATGAAAACAACTTTAATTCATGCAACTTTTCGTCATTTTCGAGCAGTGTGGTCCTTTCCCTTGAATCATTATCCACATGCGGCAATAGCTTGGCTGGAATAGGGGCTTGTTTGGCAAGTGACATTACATAACAGAATAGTAGATTGTTAATTTTTTAAATTAGTAAAAAGTGATGATGTGATATAAAATAAAAAGAATTTGTATAAAAAAGTAAAAAAATTTTGTATTGTAGTGAATTTTTTTATTTGAATAGTAATAAAAAATTATTGATGTGATATAAAAAAGTGAAAAAAGTGAGAATGTTTTGATGTTGATTAGTAATGAAAAGTATAAAAAAATGAAAAAAAAAAGAAAAGAAAAAAAAGTACATGAACAGTATTGTAATGTATTGTTCCTTGACAAACAACCCAGGATTTTCTCGAATAAATGAAACGAATATTATCTATTTTAAATGAAGGATTATGATTTAAAATTGATGTATCTAATGGTATGTATAAAGTCAATATTAGAACGTCTTTTAAAAATTTAAATAATGTAAAAATCATGTGCACCATTAGATGTATCATTGTATCAATTTTAAATTTTGACCATAAAATATATAAGGAAAAATTACAATTTCGCCTTCCAAACTATCAGCCGTTTTGCAAGTAGCCCCATAAATTGTCAACACTTGGACTTTGGCCCCTCAAACTACTAAAACGTTTGAAAAATGCCCAATTTTGACGAAATATGCCTATAATACCTTGTCACTTGTCATTTTTTAATTAAATAATAATAATAAATAAATAAAACTAAAAACTAAAAACTAAAAAAATTAAAAAACTTCCAAAAAAAAAAAAAAAACTTATATTTTTTTAAAAAAAGAAGAAAATGCTTGTGGAGGAGCAAGCCACCCCTAGAGGTGGCCGGCGCCACCCCCTAGGGCCGGGGGCCGCTGCTTCCTCTCCGACTCTGACCACACCTTCGTTGGCGTGTGGAACTACAACGACCAGGACATGCTCCACAGATCCAAGCGAAGGCTCTGTGTCCCAAGCGTCGTTGATATCCGCGACGTGGTGGAGGAGAAAAAAGGGTGGAGTAGGAAGCTCTCGATGGAGACTCTGGCAGAGGATCTTTTCGGTTTCAAGGACTTTGACAAAGCGGGCGTGGGTTGGGAGGAGTGACTGGGAAGCTTCTTGGCTTGAGGAGCAGGTTCAGTATGATTCCGTCGACGCTTTTCTTTCGTTCAGAATGGGAAAGGCATTGTATGTCTGGAACTAGTAACTGCTGGTTTTTCCTTTTGGGTTGGCTGATGTGATTAATGGCACTATTTTACTTATGTGTACATGATCAGTCTCTGTTTCTATGTATATTTGGTGGATCTGATTTTTGAATCTAGTTGTTCTCCACCTGAATGAAACGTATTTGACTCGACTTATGAAGATAAAGCAAATCCTAACATAACGCCATGTTAATCTGGTAAACTTTTTCAAAACTATCTTTCACTCCATGGGTCATCCCCACAATTACCATCCCGTATGAAGAAAACATATTTACAGTATCTTCCGGTTGCCCATTACGGAAATAGCCGGACATCATCGAAGTCCAAGAAACAGAGTCTCTTTTAGGCATTTCCTCGAACATCTTCTCTGCCTCACTCATCCGACCCGACCCAAGCAACCCACTAATCATCGTATTCCAACTATAACCATTACGATGATCAATATTAGTTTTTTAATTTTTAAGTTTTTTATTATTTTTTTTAATTGAAAAATGACACGTGACAGGAGTATTATAAACATATTTTGACAAATTAAGCATTTTTGAAATTTTTTGGTAGTTTAGGAGACCAGGGTCTAAGCGTTGACAGTTCGTGAGGTTACTTACAAAACGGCTGGCAGTTTGGAGGGCTAAACTATAATTTTTCTAATATATAATATCCATTTCATTTCAAATGGAGAGGATCCGTCCACCAACAGAAAAATGTGAAAAACACTATACTTTCCTTTTTTAACTATTCCAGATATGTATATTTCCATGTATTCTTCTGAATAATAAAAACAATGAAATCCATCCTAACGAAAAAAAAAAAATCCAAGCCAAAACAGGATTATTCCTGAGGAAAAAATCTTATCAAATATGGAAACTATGCACTCCATTCGATTTTTAAAGTCTTATCTGCCTAGCTAGCTCAACAATTATAAAGTCTTGTACATAACAGAGCAAAAAGTCGGTCCTCTTTTGATAATTTTTCTTTTTATTTATTTTTTTATTAAATAATAAAAATGTCTACGTAAACTTCTATATTTAGATTATTTTTTAAAATTAATTGCTTAATATTTTAATTATATGAAATATATAATTGTAGTTATCAAGATTATGGAGAACAACAATGATTCTATTTACTTTTATGAAATTTAAGTTAAGTGTGAAAATAATTTATTTATTTTAGATAAATTATTTATTTCGTTAGTTATATTGTTAAATATTTTTAATCAATTTTCATGACAAGTACTAAAAGATGACGGTTACGTTGGAGATGAAATGGCCTTCAGTTTATGTAACAAGCATCTGAGACTTACACAAAATTAACAATAATGACATTATTTAAAGAGCATACTCATGAAGAATTAGAAACGATCTTGATCCGTTTATTGATTAGACAATGTCTGATAATATATATATATATATATATAGTTTGATCATTTTCATGTCTATTTCTTGAGGAAATTCTTGAACCAACGGGCTGAAAGTTTAGGGTGTCTTTTCAATCCGTTCTTAAAGTCTACATAGTGGATGCCAAACCGAACTGTGTAACCTGAATTCCATTCGAAGTTGTCCAACAATGACCATGCAAAATATCCTTTAATGTTTACGCCATCCCTATTTCCACCACGCCGCACACACCAAAACATGTAAAAGAAGAAGTCAAAACCAACTAAATTTAAGAGTGAGCGATAGAAAGAGAGAGAGAGCTATTTAGCATACTGATATACGTGTTATACAATTAGCCGAAATGACGTGACAATAAAAATCATTTTTATTTTTTTAAAGTACTAATTTTTATTGTCATAATTTTAAATTGTATAGCAGTCGTATAACAATTTAATACGTTTGTTAAGCACTTACATTATAGCCCTACGAAGATAAAACAGATGGCCATAGTAATATTCAATTCTGGGTTTGTCGATGAGGGCTTCCTCAAGAGACAAGGTGGCGTTATTGGACTCATCAATTCCTACAATATAGTTGTAGATCGATCGATATTTAGGTTCAAATGGAATATCTAATGGCTACCACTCTATTCCAATTTTTCATGAAGTTATTTGAAAATTTATAATTGGAAGAAAAAAATATAGACTTACCGTTCTCAGTAATATAGATTAGCGGATTATGGTACTTCTCCTTGACATAAAGCAAAAGATCCTGAAGTCCTCTAGGATAAACATAGAGCCAGCTTGATGCAGCCTGCAATTTAGATAATATATATTAATATATTAAAATATTAATTAAATAATAATTTTTTTTTTTCTATCAACTTAATTAAGCTTTTAAGATAATAATGATAATATTGTATCATAGTAAATGTTTTGAGTTTAAACATTGTCTATGTCATTCACCTCATATTTTCAATTAAATCATATTCATTATTCCACGTGAGAAGAAATGTTAAAATATTAGTGAAATTTTTAAATTTACACATTTCATGTTCAAGTAATTATCCCCACCATGAGGCTAGGTATACATTCAATACAGTAAGAAAGAAATGTTGAAATATTTAACTAACACCTGTGGACCAATGGGGATCCCATTGCGCTCAGCTGCCACGACAAAAGTTAATTAGTATAATTAATTAGATACATAAGAAATACAGAAAAATTGATTCCAAGTGTTATTTATATATATACTTACTGGTGAGATTAACAAGAGAATCTGTCAAGTAGCTTGGATTTCCAAAATTAAGGCCAGGTGCGTAGGCTGCATAATTGGAAGTATAGTAGTTTAATCCGATGAAGTCAAATGACCCTTTTACCAACTTGGATTGCTCTTTCGTGAACTTGGGCAATCGCTTTCCAACGAGAAATCACATGCTATAGGGATAGTCACCATTTGTCAAGGGGTCTAAATACCTACAGTAAACCATGGACAATTTCAAAATATGTAGGGCTAGCTAGCTGCCCGAATTGGCTGTAATTTGGTCAGTAAATTGCAACCAATCTCGATCTTCTTTAATCTCTCATGTATTCCAAGACGAGAAATCAGCTAATTAAAAAGAAAGCTGACAATAGGAACCCTAATGATCATAGAGATTGTAGGGTTAGAGATTCAATCGAAGTTTTCGAATAAATAATATATAAAAAAATTATACGAAATGAGAATTGGAAATGGAACAAAAAGAAAGAAATTAAAGTGTGTACTCTAAAAAAAAGACTTAACGAGCTAATTACCATCCCAACGCGAAATCAAGGGCGCGGAGCGCAGCATTACGATGGTGCTTGGCATTAGAGATTGGCACGAACCAGCTAGTCACTAGCGTAATCCCTATAACACCTTTTTGTGCGGCCTGAACACATAATGAACTAAACATGATGATTAAATATTTCTTTTGCATAATATATATAATTTCTGTTTTATAACTGATCATAACATTATAAAAATGGGCAAGATTTGCAAGATGGAACCTGATATTTTTGCTTGTAGACTTGAACAGCGGCTGCATGAGCAAGAAGCAGGTTATGGGTGACCAAATATGGCTCGGTGCCTGAATCTCCACCGGTACAGTTTAGCTTTTGCCAACTGGAACATCGACCAGGTGCTAGTTGCCCGGTTGCATAACCACCATCGCTAAAGGTGTATGGCTCATTTATTGTGATCCAATGCTTTACACGGTCACCAAATTCCTTGAAGCAAAGCTCAGCGAAATCCCGAAAGTCATCACTGAAAATTAACGTTAATATGCATTTGGTCATGATTACAGCTAAGGTTGCAATTCATGAGAATTGGTCTGGGCTTACTGGTTTAATTGGGTTGTGAAAATATTAAACCCAGCCAGCCCAAATTTCACTTGGGTTAGAATTTTTCTACCCTCGCCCAATCATCCTCTTTTACCTCATTTTTCTACTACTAGAGTAATGTTATTTAGTAAAATGTTATACGACTGCTGTACAACTTGATGATGTGATAGTTAAAGTCACCACTTGTTTAAAAAAATTAGGGTTGATTTGTACTATTACGTTATTAATTCCAGTTGTATATTATTCTACTAAATATCATTACTCTTTCTGCTAAGGGCTGATTGGGAGCAAAGGGAGATAATTGTGGGATAAAAGTGTGGTCTTTACTCTCTAGCATACGTGACGCTACATACTTTACTCTCATTCCACTGGGTAGATGTGGTAGTACCAATCAGCTATTGAATAGTTTTATTTTTAACTAGGGTTAATGCAATGGCTGATGGACACTACCACATCAGCTCAATGAGATGAGGTGGCCAGGATGAGGTGTAGTACTATGCAGCTTTACTCTTTAAAATAAAAAGAAATGTTATATACTACACCTTCTATCATGTAGTAGTGACCATAAACCTTTGGAGCAACCATTGTTAAAAAATAAATAAAAAAATTAAAAATTAAATTCAAAGATTAATGGGCACAGCCACGTCAATCCAATGAAATAAGGGTGGGAATATAATATAGTAACATTACTCTTAAAATAATGTACTGCATCAAAGAATATAATCCTCTCAATTTTTTACAATCAAATTAATTTTTCTTTTATTCTTTGTATCTAATTACATTATACACGGTTCCGGTCCTTTACCCATGCACCAAATTAATGGGTCCTCAATCTTTCTCTTTTACCTCTTTTTTCTAACCCAAAAATGGTCCTTATTGAAATCATAATTATGATAATATTATTATTACAGAAAAGGGTCCTCGATTAATGAAAATGGGCAAACAATATGATTTATTAATAGTCACTTACGTAATGCGAGGACTTAAGAAACCACCATACTCATCCTCTAAGGTCTGGGGGAGATCCCAGTGGAAGATTGTCACAAAGGGCTTTAGACCTGCGTTTTGTAAAAAATTAATAGAAAAATTATAAAAAGCAAGATAAGTTGATGATATTGATATATATATATATATATATGCTGGAATTTTACAAAGGTTGAATCATGCGTACCTTTGTCAAGGAGCTCATTGATAAGGTTGTTGTAGTATTTTACTCCTCGGTTCACACCCCCACTAAGCTTTCCTTCTGAAATTAGACCCCAAATGAATTGTAATATAATGATTATATAGAAGCTAGGGTCAGAAATATTGTTTCCAAGGATTCCGATAGTTTCTTGTTGAGAATTTTTGTTATTGTCTCTAAGAAAAACTTCACTTATCTTTCTTGACTTTTCATCACTTTACAATTATACTTTTAAACTTTAAAAAGTGTCAATTTAATATATACATTTATCTTTTAATTTTTTTCAATTTTAACCATCCGTTAGATTTTTCTGTTAAATTCTAACGGAGAGGTGTCAAAATTTCTAAAATACCTTTTTTTTTTTTTGAAAAAAAATTTGCAGGGATTTAGGTGTTGGTAAAGATTTAATGGAATTTATAAAAATACCCATGCCTGAACCTTTTTTTAAAAAAAAAAGAAAAAGAAAAAGAAAAAGAAAAATGCAAGAATATTTTGAAGATTTTGACAGAATTTAATGAAAAATCTAAACAGAGGGGTGAAATTGAAAAAAAAAAAAAAAAAAAAAGATAAATACATTAATTGACACTTCTTAAAGTAATAAAGCTTAAGAGTATAATTACAAAACTGATAAAAGAGGAGCGGTGATAAGTGAAATTTTTTTTATTCTTACTTATTATTGGATATGAGGTTATGAGAAACGGCTTCTTGTCCGGCCGGGTAGGGACTCGTGGGAGTCAACTCGCCTGAATTTTTTAGACAAGGAGCTCCAACTCATAATTCCTACATTTAACGTGTCCCTCCTAAACTGACAGGAAATTGTAGATGATTCAAACCATGTTTCCAAAATCTCGACATAGATATGGGTTGTACCCCATTTATTGTCCTTTTGTTTTGTCTAAAGTTTATGGCAGAAAGTAGCTACAAGAATAGATCTTACGTACTTGGTAAAACTCTAGTCCATGAGATTGAGAACCTGTATGCATCTGCACCCATCTCCTTCATAATTCCAACATCTTCCTATAATATACATATATAATGTGAAAAATTAATTTTGTTGCCAAAATCTTTTACGTTCCTTTTGGGGATAATTGTACCGTTGGTCCTTGTGGTATGTCATAATTATTTTTCACTCCCTATAGTTTAAAAAGTGCATGAAAAGTCCTTGTGGTATGTAATAATTACAAATCAATCCCTGACGTCAAATTCTGTTTAAATTTTTAACAGATTCCGTCAAATGCTACGTCAGCGCCACATGTCGCCATCTTATTGGCGACACGTGGCGCTGACGTGGACATCTTAATAAAATAACATAAATTTATTAAAAAAATAAATAAACTTATTTTAAAACAAAAAACAAAAAAAACAAAAAACAAAAAAAGAAAAAAAAATGGGGCAGGGGGTGGCAGCCCCTGCCCCATTTTTTTTTTTTATTTTTTTTATTTTTAAAATAAGTTTATTTATTTATTTTTTAATAAATTTATATTATTTTATTAAGATGTCCATGTCAGCACCACATGTCGCCAATAAGATGGAGACACGTGGCATTTGACGGAATCTGTTAAAAATTTAAACAGAATTTGACGCCAAGGATCGATTTGTAATTATTACATACCACAAGGACCTCCCATGCACTTTTTAAACCATAGGGAGTGAAAAATAATTATGGCATACCACAGGGACCAACAGTGCAATTATCTCTTCCTTTTGATCATCTAGTGTTTAGTTAGGCTGAATAATTAGACAAATCAGACTCTGACATTTTTTTTTTTTTAATTGTGTGCACTATACCTTGTAGCGATGATATTGATCAATATCCACATCTCCATTACTGCCATCCAATATCCTACCTGCATATTTCATATATATAAATCTTATTTCGGAAGATATAAAAGATTAATTCTACGCGCTACCTACTTTGAGCTATTATTTAACGAAGATTAATACACATGCATGCCTAACCACTAAAATACAGACAATATATTAACTTAATTAAGAGAAAACTTTTGTTTTTCAAAAGAGAGTAGTGATTCAATGTCATCAAAATATGTAACTTTTCACCACCTTGTCTATGTGGCAAGGTGGTCTCTCACTACTTTTTGAGTTTTTTAATTTTTTAAAAATAAATTAAGGTGAGGGACCACCCTGCCACATGGACAAGGTGGTAAAAAGTTGTATATTTAGGTAGTAGTGAATCATTACTCTTCAAAAGATACTTTCACTTTGTTTTGGTCTCCTACTACGATCCCTAATTTCGGCCATTGGAACAAGTTCGTTGTTTTGGGCTTTAGGACCATACCTTTTCTCACTGTTTCAATTCAATTTGGCAATAATGTCGGGGGTATTATAACTCTTAAAAAAATCTTTTACAAGCTCGCTCCACAGTTTACATTTTATAAAAGTAAATCTCATAAACTGTAATATAGTTGTCCAAATGAGTAGTTGACATAATAAATATCACGTAAATTATTACTTCAATTTGTAAACATGGTAATACGCATATAAGAGTATACATTAATTTTAGTGTAGCATGAACTGATACAGAAATTTGTAAAGTGTTAAGGATATGCTCCCTACCGTATCAATCAAGGGAACCATTCAAGAAAATTATGCAGCAAATAATGCTGCAAATTATGAGAAGAAGCGATCACCAGCTCATGGTACATATAAGGAAAGCTATGCAGCAAATCATGCTGCATGCTATCAATACACGCCGCTTGACCATCACTCTAAGTCCTAGAAGGCAAGCGCAGCAAATGCATGCTACCACGCAAGGCAAGAACACAATCACAGTAATGAAAATATTCGGCCTAAATAGAAACTTTTCAATCATCACTGATTTGGTGAATTGTAACCATCAATACTTTCCATTTTTTGTACACCTCAATACTTGTATATATTGTGATAGATATCACATTGTAATTCAATTCAAACAGTTGAAATATTACAGCATCCTCTAAATTCAAACTTAAAGTACTAGTAAAATTTATACCAACTCTTAATTAACCACACTCATTTGTTGAATTTGTACAGCTGTGTGGGTTCTTATTCCATGCATGTACTTTGTTTTAAAAAATGTTTTTGAAATTCCTGTGCCCAACAAACAGACGATACTTTGTTTTCAATGAAGAGACAGTGAGAGAAAGAAACCAGGATATCTATGGGTGTAAGTGTCCCATATGCTTGCTCCTCTGCCACCTTCACGTGCTGCACCTTCATACTGGATTTTAAACACACATCGGCACATATGCATCATGCTTGGCATCTCTGGACAACACTTGAAGAAAAACTCTACTATGATACAAACATATATGGAGGAAATCTAGGACTTCATTACCTGGTAAGACGCTGATCCCGTCCCGAAAATGAAACCTGCCGGAAAACTGCTCCGGTTGAGTGAAGCAGTGGTAAGGCTTGGAGTAACAGCAATGCTATTACAAGTCAATGAGCCAAGGACGACCAGGAGACCAAGGCGTAGATAGCCTTGAAATGCCATCACTGATTTTGGTTATTGTGGGTGGGAGGCACTGTCAGGCTCCTTTTACATTGGTGAGATGTCCAGGCTTCCTATATATATAGAGAGAGAGAAGCACCACTCAGAATAATTAATTGTTTAAATAAAAGCACCGTCTGAATGATTAATGTTAAATTAGTAAAAGAAGAAAAACTGATTGTTTAAATAAAAGGAGTAAAGAAAGACAAGGAAATTGATCACCGTCATTACGTAAGTTATATAGAGCTAGTTCTTCAATTGATTAATTCGATCGGTTAAAACGCAATGATCACATACCAAATGTTAAGTAAGCATAAGAGACACGCGAAAAAGACAGAAAAGGTTAGAGTGGCTCGTCAAACATAGCGGCAGAATGTACTATTTCCGATCCTTGCGTTAGTATAGTAGGTTTACGGAGAGATAAATTGGCAGAATATAGGCCAAGAGAATGAAAGTGTGCATACCTAATTAGCAAGCTCTCGATCTCTCCCTTCAATTTACGGATAGGTAATTGTGAGAAACCACTTAAAAGACTTATCTAATTGGATAAGGAGTTGGGCATGCAGCTCAATTTTTATTTGGTCAGGTGAGTTTCATAAGTGGTCTATTACAATCACCTATTCGAATTCTCTTAAATTTGAACAAATAATTATGCAAGATCATAATTCTCATGTTATTTATAGATTTACCATCTTGAACACTGACCGAGTGATTATTAGAGGTAAAGAAATAGGTATAGAGATAAGTGTGAAAATTGTCATACGTGCATGGAAGGCAGCCACCCATGGGGTTTGTTTTCCCTTTAACAGAGCCCCCAACGTGCGGTGAGTCCCCCAGCAAGACCAACACTAAATCAACAAGATAATGCAGGGTGGATTGCGTTTGCCTCATATGATCATATTTAGTTCATTACATAAATGGGGAAGAAATATGACTTCCATGTCACTTGGATATGTGAATGAGATGTGCTTATATATATATTTGCACCATTCTTGAGACAAAACATTTTAAAGCTGTGATAACTATGAACCTATTAGAATTCCGTAATTAAGCGTGTTTCTGCGAGAGTAGTACCATGATGAGTGACTTCCTGGAAAGTTTGGTTCAGGGGAGCTAGAAGCAAATAATATTGTGTCGTTGGGAATAGGTCGTTACAAATGGTATCAGAGTCATTGCTCAGCTTGAGATAGGAGTGTGCATAAGCCCATGGGGTCGCTAGCGGACACTCGCTGGGATGCCAAGAATAGGGTGATCCCATGAGGGTCGCTAGTGAAAATTTTGGGTTTCAAGAGGGGGTGATTAATGTGACATCCCACATCACCTGGGTATAGAAATGATGATGTGCTTATATGTATATTCGCATCATTCTTGACACAACTCGTTTTAATGCCGTGATGGCTATGAACTTATTAGAATTCTACAGTTAAGCGAGCTTCTGCGAAAGTAGTATCAGGATGAGTGATCTCCTCGGAAGTATAGTTCGGAGGATCCAAAAGTAGACAATATTATATCGTTGAGGATAAGTCTTTACAAGAAAGTATCTGATATGTCGTACCCATGCACATGGTGTCCTGTGATCGATCAGATTCTTCCAATTTTGTTTTCCCTTATATGATCATGACGGAGGGAGGAGGGAAGTAACAGAGGGTTTTACCTACACCTCTAGCACGACAGTCTAACTTGGAGCACAAGTCGTAGAAAACTTTTCGTGGAGAGGAAGCCAAGTTTTTTACACCGTCCTCTTTGGGAAATCATATTTAGTTACATATTTACTAAAATTTCTTTCCGTGTTAAAGAAAAAAAAAATTAATCCACATAAGATTAAATTTATTATAGTTGGACTTGATCATACGAGATTGCATCATTAGATTCACGAACCCATTCTTATAAATCATTTTAAAAAATTCTTAATTTTTATTTGATGAATATATAGGTAATAATTTATCGTTAAGGTCTGTGACGGCTTGCGAAAATAATTCAAATCTTATTAAGAAAAACAATTAAATTTTAAGATCGCGTACAATCAAATATTTGATATTTACACACTAATCATGAATTTTCTCCTCTTCATAAACTGTCTCCTCCCGAATGCTTTATAGTACCCTGAAATAAAAAGTAACTGAATTTTATATCAAAAATGCTTTCATAGCTTAGTTGGACTTGTCCGACCATTTTTTTTTTTTTTTTTGTCTCACCACTGCTCGTCCGGCCCTCCTGTCTAAAAGGACATGTTTTTGTTGTTGGAATAGGGTTTCTTAATTAGGGTTTGTTGTAACAATCCTTTCATCATTATCGGCATGTTTTGGAAACTTTATATTCTCTGAATAAAAATAACATGCCCTGCCTATCGTGGCATATACCTTAATTGTTTATTCGAGCAATAATAGACAATTAATTTTTAATAATTTATGTTCATCACGTGAAACATATATATATAAACAAAAGATGCCTGCAGATCCATATATATATATATATCCAAAAGATGCCTGCAGATCCATGGATAGCGTGTGGCCCTTTTCCTTTAATCACGATCCATTTATCGCATATAATTAAACAATGGCAATAGGCTGGGGGTCTATTGTCTGAATCCCATCTAAATTCTAATGAAAAAAAAACACAAGTCATTGCTCCAAAGATCCATCTAATTGAATGTGTGTTTACTCTAAATTTACTCAATTAGATAAGGATTTTTAACCACCCAATGCTAAATTCTTTTCATAAAATTTGTCTACTTATATTCAACAGTGGAAAAAAAAAATAAAAAAATTAAGAGATGTGATTTACAATTTTTTCACTTTTAAATTGAAAGGCTAATCAGCTCAAAGGAAAACAATAATTTGATCAAAGTGATATGCATCCACGGTGTTCGTGCGTGCATAGACTAACTAGAATATTCCCCCGGCCACCACGCGTACGATCGAAGCAAATGGTCCAGTGGCCAAAACTTGGCCTATTCATAGGAAAAAAGCCTTCCCAAATATGTAAGGGAGATGAGTTCCTTGTCTTGGTGTGTAAATAGTTTGCACCTTTATGTTGTGCAAAAATTATTTTTCAATTATGGGAACTATCAATTAGTCTATTGGATTTTTAAACCCTGCAGCATACTGCATGCATGGATCAGCCTCTGCAATGATAAAGTCTGTTAACCACTGCATCGGCATCACCTGTAGCTGGTTGTTTGTACGTTCCTTGCAACTTGACAGATAATGGGGAGAGTCTTGACAAATGGAGCTCGATCAATATCTATCCGGCCGGGCCGATCTGTAAAACATGTATTAGAACTCTCCCAATACTTTTTCAAATAGGTGAGCCAAGGGCCCGGCATCACCTCTACGGATCGAGATTCGTTGCAATTTGTTGATCAAATTACATTTTGTCACATGTTCGAATAGTTTATAATGTAAAACCTTTGTATTCATATAAGTAAATCCCATCAAAACTCTCTCTCAATTAATTATATTTCAGACAACCAATTGTAGAAAGTCTCTATCGATCCCGGCCTCCTCCACTAGATTGTTTTCGCATAAAACTATTTCGCCAATGTGCCATGCATGTAACAATCTTACAACTAATCTATCTTGCTGAGGTAAAAATGTCTAGTGTAGGTGTGTGTGTTACAAACATCTTTTCTTATTCAGCCCAATTTTTTCTTTGAAGTTCCAGCTGCTAGTAGTGTTGATATGTAGCTGGCACCAGTCATTGAATTACACACCGTTCATGACCGTTTGGTCATTAACTATTTTTCAATGTTTTCATGACCATTGAATTTTCCAAACTTTTATGACCGTTTGGTCATTAAACATTTTTATGACCTTTAGTAAAAACACCAGCTTACATTGACGTCTATAAAAAAAAAAGGTTAACCAAGAGGAATTTAATATGAACTTCATCATATACTTTCTTTATTCTCTCTATTGCTCTTAAAAAAAAAAAAATTAAAAAACTGGGAAAACATATATACTACCTAACTACCACACAATGTTAATATCTCCCCAAATTTATTGGCCTTTGGGAGACATTGACAAATTTAGTAGTTTAGAGGAACATTAACTCAACCAGTAGTTTGAGAGATATATTAACAATGAGATGGTAGTTTGAGAATGATACGTGTACTTAAAAAAGAAAAAAGAAAAAAAGAAAAACCCTTCTAAGATTATTATTCACAAGAAAAGATTAAAGGTTTGGTCATTTAGCTTTTATATTTGGAAATGCGTCCTTAACAAAGGTAAGCGTACCTAGAGTCTAATATATTTATTTTATTGTTAATATTCTTAATTAGTATCAACAAGAACTTTTGTACCATTAAATAATTTTACAGCATCTAGTCGCTTTTGGATTTTTTTTTTTTTTTTTTAACAAGGGTTCATTAATTCAAAGATTACTACACCCTACTAGGTTGTCATAGTGAGATATATAGTTGTGTATTTACAAGCATTACTCCAATATCGTTAACAAATAGTTCAAATTGAAGGGCTTTCTCATTTAGTACATACTAGCTACATATATATAAAGCAATTCATTACTTGACAAGCATATAGGACTGCCTCCAAAGAGAACAGTGACATTATTTAAGGTTAAGCCAGATAGCTAGATAGAGATCGAGGATATGATCTTCTGTTTATTTATAATTGGACATTAATTGCCCTTTACGAATAGATATAGTTCAGATTAAGCAAGCATCATGTCTGGCTATTTCTTCAAGAAGCTTCTGAACCAATGGGCTGACAGTTTTGGATGTCTTTGCAACCCGTTCTTGTAATCCACATAGTTGATACCAAATCGAACGGTGTAACCATTAAGCCATTCGAAGTTGTCCAACAGCGACCATGCAAAGTATCCCTTCACGTTAACCCCAACCCTATACATAAGAGGAACGTCAAAGAAATTAAACTTGCAAAAACTAGAGAGAGAGAGAGAGAGAGAGTTGTTAAGCACTAGCTTAATTAATATTACTTGATAGCTCTATTGAGGTAGGAAAGATGGCGATAGTAATAATCAATTCTATGGTTATCCACAAGGGCTTCCTCAAGCGACAATGAGGCATCATTAAACTCATCAATTCCTGTGAGAAGGGGATCTTATCTTAGCTTTAAAGGAAATATAATTAACTAGCTACCATATAATTCTTGTTGTGGTATATATTGAAAATTTTGATGGAATTAATTACCATTCTCGGTGATGTAAATTAGTGGATTATCATACTTTGTCTTTGTGTAAAGCAAAAGATCTCGTATTCCTCTCGGATAGACAAAGAGCCAATCGGAAGCAGCCTGCATTATTGTCATATAAAGAAATGGAGCTGGTTAGGAATTTTACAAAGATAATTTTCTGGAGGTTTTTCTGACTAAAAGACTTGTACCATGCATGTATGAAGAACTGTCGCGATATTTTTCTTTTGCCAAAAACATGCATGGAGCAAGTAAATGATAGTTTCCAACCATACACCTATGTAGGATGGGAATGGCTTTTTAATCAATCTAAATGCAAGTATTTTGATATATATACGTCGATTATTGAATTGAAATGGAAGGTGACTACATGTCAACGGAGACACATTAGTTATTGTGATACCATATTCAATCACTATTTATCTCAAAACTCTAAGCTATTCTAATTAAAAAAATTAGCAAAGCTAAAAAGTATTTCTGTCGTTATATAGGCAAATTAATTAGTACCCTATTGTATGTTCAATTAAGTACAAGAAAAGGGATTGATTTATTTGGTACACACCTTTGGACCAATGGGAATACCATTTCGCTCGGCTGCAGCCACATCCAAAAGGCATGGTCTAATTCGATTAGTTTCATAAGCAAATTATAATCATAACATCAAGCGTTACGTTGAGTTTTGTACGTTGTACTTACTTGAAAGATTAACACGCATATCTGTTGTGTAGCTTGCATTTACAGCATTGCGTTGAGGTGCATTCGCTGCATAATTAGAGGTATAGTAGTTTAATCCAATAAAATCAAACGACCCATTTACAATATTGGATTGCTCTTTTGAGAACTTGGGTAATCGGTTTCCAACAAGAGATCGCATGCTATGTGGATAGTCACCATTGGTCAAGGGGTCCATAAACCTGCAATAATCCATCGATCTAATAAATGTCGTGCCTACCAATTAATATAGGATAAAACCTTAATTAATTGCCCTAGGCAGATTAGATCATAATGAAATTAGTGGATATGCAATATATGGACCAAAATATATCTAGGATAAAAGTAGGGAGTTTCTAAATGCATGTTATTGTAAAACCAGCCAACTACAAGTGTTTTTGGCCTTGTTTGGCCCGTGCTTAATTGTTAGTTGATCGAACCCATATGTTCTCTTTTTTTCTTTTTCTTTTTATTAGTTTTTTTTTATTATTATTATTAAAGCCTACTCATTAAAAAAATAAAATAAAATTATATTAAAAAAATAAAATAAAATTCAAGCAGTTAGCACTTACCACCCCAACGAGAAATCGAGGGCTCGTAGTGCGGCGTTACGATTATGTCTGGAGTTAGAGTATGGCACCATCCAGCCTGCCACTAGTGTTATCCCTATACACCCTTTCTGTCTTTCCTGTAATATTTAGCATTTTAGAATTAGCACAAGATAGTAGTGAAATAAAAGGATAGTTTTTAGAGCATTAATCATTATTTTAATTAATATAAAATAATTTTCGATCACCTATTTATAATTGATCATTCGATGCATATGGTGAATATTATTTAGGATATACATAAATTAAAACATTTTGAAGAAAAGTACACATATTGTCCTCAAACTAATTAACAAGCAATTTGTAGTGTCCTCTCTAAATTAAACTATCAATTGAAGTAATGTCTCTCCAAACTATCAAAAAATTGCAATATACAACAAATGACAAAAATACCCTTAATAACAAACAAATAAAAAATTAGAAAAAAAAAAAAAAAAAAAAAACTGGTGACCCACGGCCACTGTGGCTCTTCACTATGCCTTTTCTTTTTTGAATTTATAAAAGTATTTTTATCTTAATGACAATTTTATGGGCATTTTTGTGTTTTTGAGGACAAAATGAGTATTTTGTAATTTTCTGGTAGTTTGGTAGGGAGACATTGCTTCAATTAAAAATTTGAAGAGACATTACAAATTATGTGTTTAAAAGGAATATGTGTACTTTTCCAAACATTTTGATTTCAATTTATATAGGGAACCTGATATTTTCGCTTGTAGACTTTAACGGCGGCTGCATGAGCAAGAAGTTGGTAGTGTGTAATCAAATATGGCTCTGTGCCAGAATTTCCGCCGGTGCAATTCAGAATTTGCCCATCGGAACATCGATCCGGTGCTGACAACCCAATTGTATAAAAAAAAATACTGTAGTTCGTTGGCTCATTTAGTGTAATCCAATGCTTCACACGATCACCAAATTGCTTGAAGCAAAACTCAGCATAGTCCCGAAAATCATGGCTTTTGTTTATACATGAATAAAAATAAAAAATAAAAATAAAAATAAAACACAAATTATTTAGACTTTGACTTCAGAGTATGCATTTAATTTGTTAAATACTTGTCTTATGTCTAGTTTCAATTAGACCTAGACTGTTGGGATTGGGCACATATCCCATAAGAGAATACCAAAAAAGCGTATTCCAATCCCAATGAGTCTACTTGTAATTGAAACTCGACCCAAGTCTGATCCACTTGTTTATATATAATTAGAGCAAGGCAATTTTTAGTTTCCTTAAATTATATGATCTATAAGGCTAAAACCAATAAATGATAAAAGAGTCCAACTTGGAAAATGCTTCATTAGGTCTGCCTGAGATTGTAAAGAGGAAACGTCCAATAAATGAGTATTTTAATGGAATTAACCTTAAGAGAAAATAAATTAAGTTTGATCAAATTTGGAGAATCCCAAAATGTTAGCAATCTCAGGTACGAACAGACGAACAACACAGAATAGTATTAGCTAGCTATATAGGCCAATCGATCATCTGGGTTAATTCTCCATATTTGTATTTAGAGAAAACTACACTTAATTAATTATCTATCTCAATTTATTATACAATTTGCAAAGTCCTCTTAAAATTTTTAATTTGATTAATGTACCATACGGATCTATCATTAGGATTGGAATGTCCTACTTTTGCCCCCAAAACACAAAATACCCATAAAAATCCTTAAGAAAACAAAAAAGAAGAAAGAAAGCAAAGAAAAAAACTAACCCGGCCACAGCGTTGCAACAAGTTAGTTTTTTCTTCTGGGCTTTTTTTTTTTTTTTTTTTTTTTTTTTTTTTTTTTTTTTTTTCATTTTTGTCTTCTTCGGAACAAAAGAGAGACATTACAATCCCAATATTAGATTGGTAGGGTACATTAGCCAAATTGAAAAATAGAAAGACATTGTAAATTGAGTAATAAATTAAAGGGGATAAATATAGTTTTCCCTTTAGCTTTTATGTTTTTCCCTCAAAAATGGGTTCGGAGCAGTGAAGAGAGAGAATTTGATATTCTCCCTCTCCTCGATCTGCTCACTAAGACCTAGCCTTGTTAACCTTCTGTCAAGTGAGTGAAGTGACCGATCAACTTAAAATTGTGATCGAGATATTAATAATATGTGCAAGTCTGTTTATAATCAAGTGAATAGAGGATCATAAAGGTAATTTGTCACTCACACAATTTGAGGACTTATGAACCCGCCATACTCGTCTTCTAAGGCTTGGGGAAGATCCCAGTGGAAGAGTGTCACAAAGGGCTTTAGACCTGCATTCAAATATAGTAAACTACAGAGAGTAAATTATGAACACATGATAATGAAATTGATGATATATGATCGAGATTGAATCATGACCTTTGGATAGGAGCTCGTCGATAAGGTTGTTGTAGTATTTAATTCCTTCCTTGTTCACTCCCCCACAGAGCTTTCCAGCTGTCACATTTAAAGAAAGAATAAACCAACCCGGTCCAATCGTGTGATTATGGTTAAATTCTCTCTTAATAAGTGAAATTAAATACCTAAAATATTTAATTAAATTAAAAAATGAATTACGGAGATAAAATTCTAATTTAGAACCTTTGCTTTAAAAATGAAAAATGGATGATTTAATTAATATTTAATCAGATTTTTATGACAAAGAATAGATTAATCGATATAAACGAGAAACTTACTTGGTAAAACTCGGGACCATGAGATTGAGAATCTGTATGCATCTAAACCCATTTCCTTCATAATGTGAACATCTTCCTGTATCATATAATTTAGAAAATATTAAATGTTACAAAATCATAAAAAAATATTTCTCTTTAAAGTTAATAATTCACAACTAGGGGTTAATGTGAGTGACTTTTCTTTGTTTCTTTTATATTGTGCATCATACCTTGTAGCGGTGATATTGATCAACAGCTACATCTCCATTACTATGATCCATTATTCTACCTGTAATTTCATTGTAAAGCATGTTAAAAGTGATCAATAGATCTTGGAAAAAAAAGTTAAAAAAAATGGAGTTTTATTTGAAATGACTTGAAGAAAAATTTGGTGTTTTCTTCCTACACTCTTTCGTTGTTTCATAAAATCGTGTTTATCTTTTAATCATTAACGGGCATTAAAAAAAAATAAACTAAATTTATTTCAATTTCTTATAAGAGTTATTCTGGTACGCAAGATTAAAAAAGAATTTATGGGGACCGTCATTCATCATTGCTTGCGGTGAACATGCACAAATTATAAACTAATTAATTTCTATCATTAAGTGGACAGCTACTTTGCCGTATGTGGTGTCTTTGCTGGGAGTCTTGACCTATATACAATTTATTCTTTTTCGTTCTTGGGTTTTTTATGGGGAAGATGGGAAGTTTATTATTAATTATTGATTACTGTTTTTTATTCAATAACATTGGCTTATCCTTTTCTGAGCACGACTCTGATGACATGAATATAATTTGGCCAAATGCAGTTTGTCAATTTCCATGCCTGTATTATTCGATTCCAACGTTAACAAGTGCGCATGTGAACCGATTTAAGGCACTTGGAGCATTTACGGTGAATTCTCAATATTTTTATCTTAATTAGTTAACTATCCGTGGTGGTAGTTTATTGGACTCAAAGTAATCCCCAGGCCAAGTAGTACTTGGACAAGTATTAGGGTTCGACTTTCACAATAGAAATTTTCAAACCTTATTTGCATTAGTAACCTTGGATCCCACACGTTTGACCTATGAAATCAGAGATATTTCACGTACTAAACGAAATCTAAATGCGCAATCCAATTCCAAAAAAGTTGGGGTTATATTTTTTTTTTCTTTTGAGCGATGACATTGGATGTACAAAATATCAATAATATGCATTTGTAACTCAAAATTTCATTTTATTTGAGAAGAGAGAGAGATTAGAGAGAGACCTGGATATCTATGGGTGTAAGTGTCCCATATAGATTGTCCTCTACCACCTTCTTTTGCTGCACCTTCATACTGGATTTAGAAAGAATGCACTTCACATGGGAACATAATAGTACTCATCATGCATGCATGCTTGAGAAATCTTAGGACAGGAGAAGAAATACTATAATATAGCTAGAAACCTAACGGAAAAACTTACCTGATAAGACGATGATGCCGTCCCAAAAATGAAGCCTACCGGAAAACTGCTCCGGTTGAGTGAAGCAATACTGTAATGGTTTGGTCTAACAGCAATGCTGTTAGTCAATGAGGCATGAAGAACTAAGAGACACAAAAGTAGGTTACCCTGGAATGCCATACTGCTTTTGGTTATCCTCTGCAGCTTTGGATAGGCCTTTTTATAGAGAAGTGCTAAATAATTTAGTTCAAAAGAAAAAATAAATAAAATAAGGGGACATGTATGCGCGCCCTTCGAATCATAATATGACAAGGACAAATATTTCCTTCAAATTGGGTTGGAAAAATTTTCTTTAATCTAATTTATAAAAATGTCATGTATTCCTTAACATGTAAGAAGCACTTTTATTTTTTATTTTTTTCAGTTCCAAAGACGAAGTTAAAAGAGCAAATGCATTTTTTTTTTATAAAAATTTCTTTCAACTTTGTTCTTGTAATTAAAAAAAAAAAATTGTACTTCTCACATACAAATGAATATATGACGTTTTTATAGACTAAGTTGTCCTCCTATTTACATATATAATAACATTAAATTATTTAATTTAATTGTACTAAAAAAAGAGAAACAAACAAATTAGAAATATAATTACTCATGCCGTCACATCAAAATTTACAATAATTAATCTATAAAATAAAAAAAAATTACAATAATTAAATAAGTGTTGATATATAGTAAGAGAACCGATTTTCATAAAGTATTTCCGGAGCTTTTTAACTATTGCGGTGATTCAATTATATATTGATGGTTTTGGTGAGCATGGAGTAGTTTTTAAGCTGAAATTGTCGATGAAGGAAATTTGAGCAAAGAGGAAAGCAATTAAGACTCTAAGAGCAAGGTCTGCGCACCTACGACAAATTAACCAAGGAATCTCTAGCCAGGAATTAAATGTAAGCGAGAATATATACCATGAGTCCAGCTCATGGTCCAGACAAGCTTAAGCCACGTACCAATCACCACGGGATCCCACGACAGCTTAAGCCTCTCCAACGGCTACAGAAATCTTCTCCGGCCACCAACGGCTACACTGATTTGTTTCTCTTAATATCACCACCAACGGCTAGCTACTTCCTTCTGTTACATATATAACAAGCATCACAACATTCCTGCTTTCATATGTATGTACGCCCACAAATAGTTCCCATGGATGGTTACTTGCCTTGTATCTATATTGTAAAACCAAACACTTTACTCATACACTAAAAATAAGACAATTTGCACCAATTCTTTCATTATATCGCTCACCTACCGGCTACCAAGTTTCCAGAAAGAAAGATATAATATCGATCTTCCTTTTTACAGAAATGTCTTCCATGTATGTATAGAATAATCACGCAGTTAATTCCCACCGATTATATATGTCTCCTATTTTTCTTTTATAAATACTCCATCATGTAAATCGATCAGGCATCAATAAATACATATAGTTGGTACAAATTTTTTTTTTCTTTTATTGTTTACTTTCTTCGTTTTTTTATCTCTGATTTCTAACCGAAATATTACAGGGAAATGAAAATCCAAAAAAAATTAAAAGAAAGTCAAATATTGTAAATAAGAACCATATAGCTGAATTTATATACAATCATATATATAGACACAATACTTGCTCTAGGTTATTGTTGCAGAGAGACTAGCTACTTTTCTTTTTAATTTTAGTACTCCGGCCTGTATGTCTTCTTGTATGTGTTAGTTTTTCTGTGGGGTCTCGTTTGCGAGTATGCCGGTTATTCCTTCGATCCAAACGTCTGTTGGTTGTGACTTGTGTGAACAAGTCGGCTAGTCAATGCCGGCAATTGATTAAGTCGACGAAAAGTCCGATGGCATGCAGTTCCATCTGCTAAAAGGGAAGTATATCGATGTCACGATGGAGTCACATGTGAGGGGGGAAATTGTAAGTATACATGATGTATGTACGTGCGAGTATATATACAAGATTAAGTCTCACCTTATATAGATATAATAAATATGAATTATTAATCTAATATAATGGAGAAATTATACTTTTAAGAAAAAATTTATATATTTTCTCAAACTATCACCTAATTGGCAATGTCTCTCTCCCAAGCTATCAAAATATTGTCAATGTCCCTTCTAAGACCAGCAAAAAGACAAAAAATACCCTAATTTTTTTTTTCAATAAAACAAAAATACCCTTATAAGTTTGAAAATTTTAATTTAAAAAAAAAATGAAAAATTTTTAATTTCCTTAAAAAAAAAAATTAATTAGAAAAAAAAAAACGAAAGCTTTTTAATTTTTATTTTTAAATTTGGCCACCCTTGGTTTTTATGTATTTATTTTTTATTTTAGTTTTTAGTTTTACTTTTTTGTATTTTTTTAATTTTATTAAGGGTATTTTCGTTATTGGTGGGAACATTGGCAATTTTTGATAGTTTTTTTTTTGGGGGGGGGGGGGACATTGTCTAAATTGAAAGTTTATGGGAAACATTGTCAATTGAGTGAAAGTTTGAGGAGAATTTGTGGACTTTACCCTATTCGTCATCTCATAAACTGTAATGTCCCCTTAAACTTTTGATTTTAGCACCTACTTAACTACCAAAGGGGGTGCAATGCTCGCCTTCTATGCCCCAAATGACCAAAAAAAAAAAAAAAAAAAAAAACCGTATTTTATGGCTTTTGTTCTCTTCATATGTTTTTTTTTTTTTTTTTTTTTTTTTTTTTTTTTTTTTTTTAAGAAAGTACATTTTACTCTCCTTAAAAATTGGTAGATAACCCCCCTAATATAACCAACTTTGGTACTTTAAACCTTCTGTCTTAATCTGTCCAAAGAGACGGAAAAGAGGTTACGTCCAACGCACGTCACCACTTAAAGCTTAGCTTTTTTAATACCCCTATTCAAAACAGTAAGTTTCACACCTGGGACCATCTTCAAGCTCTCCTCTCCCAAGCTCTAGCTTTGCCATTCTCCTGGAACATTCCAATCGGGTCTCCCGTGTTTGGGTCCTTGAGAGGCTCCATCCTCCGACTCGGTTTCTGCAGCGTGCCTACGACCCCGACCCGGGCCGCCCCTTCCCGTCCTGGAATCGGGTACCTTGCTATTTGGGAGCCAGGTTGCCATCAACGAGCTCTCCAACTTCGCCAATGACTTACCGGCAAGGCTCATCACCGGCACCAACGACTTCAATATTGATGCAGGAGGGTCCGAGTCTGATGACGCTGATTTGTCAGATTGCACAATAAAGGCGCTGAATTACTTGGAGCAGGCGGATCAGCGCAAAATTAGCAAGAAATCGTAATCTGACCTAATTGGGGCAATTTCCGAGTGCGCCGCAGTAATTTGGCCATAACTTTGGCTACGTGTATCTGTTTCGCGCATATGACCCCAATTCGGAAAGCTCTCTTCGGCGCGCACGTCGTGGCCACCAGCTTCGCTCGGTGCGCCTCGTTTCGAGCCCCAAAATCCGCTGTTTTCCTTGTCAAAACCTTAATTTTAGATATTTTTTGCCATTTATGGTAACTTTTCGCTTATTGTTTTGGAGGTGATTCTGAGCCCGATTTGGACCAGATTTTCGACAGAATAATTATTTTATTAAGTATTTCGTTTTATTAGGGTTTTCAGGATTTTGCTATTTTTGGCAAAAATTCTCCTAAACCTAATTTTCAGCTATTTAAGCCCGGCTTGTGGGTGTTTTTCGACAGTTCATTGTTATTGATCAATTATCAAATTTCAGAGTTTTATCTCTGTTTTGGGGTGAATTTCTTGTTTCTTCCTTGCAAATTACTTACTGATTAGCCTACAGAATAATCGCTATTCTGTTCCGGCGTCAAATATTCACTGTATTCACAATATGTATCACATTTTCACTGAGATAGCCTTCATCTTCAGTCTTCACCGCCGCATATTTGATCTCTTTGACAAGAACAACGATGGCATCATCACCGTCGATGAATTTAGCCGAGCCCTGAACCTTCTTGGCTTGGAAACCGACCTCTCCATTTTGCATGTTCAACAATAGACGTGTATAAAAAGTCCCAAGAAGTGAAAACGCAGCGTTTGTATTATTTCCCTCCTTGATTTCCTGCAAGCCTGGTTTTGTTCAGTTCTGCTACGTAGTGCAGTACAACAACCTGTTGGAAGAAAAACAGTGATAACAAATAACCTGAGAACCTGTTGTACATGACCTACACTTGATCTCAACCATCCATGATCAGTTCTTTCGTGAAGAACTACACTCTTCAACGGCTAGTAACTGTTGCTCGGTGTAGTTCTTCACCCCTTTTGCTACTCCGGAATCCTCTAAGCATATGCACTTCCTTAGACTTTGGAAGGCCTTCCAATCAATCCAAAGAGCGTAGTGATCCTTTGGTTGGCCAAGGGATCGTGACATCAAATGAAGCAAAATGGGCTCACCAGAGGAAAATCATTGCTCCCGAACTATATATGGAGAAGGTTAAGGTATATATGCTTCATATTTAACGTACATGACTACACTTTTCTGAAAAATATGAAGCTAACGCTAATGAATGTGATTCCAGTATGTAGGGCATGATGATCATAATGGTGGAGTCGTCGATGACAGTAGTGAACTCATGGAGGGTAGAAAGTGAGGGTGGAGTTGCAGATATTCACATTGATGAATATATGAGAAGCTTTTTCGGAGATGTGATTTCAAGAGCCTGCTTTGGGAGCAGCTATTCCAAAGGGGAAGAGGTCTTTTTAAAGCTTAGAGCACTTCAAGAGCACATGTCTAAAAAGGTTGCAAAGGGTATTCCTGGAGTGAGGTTTAATCTTTTCCAACCCAAGCACTTACAGTATCTTCCAACTAAGAGTAACAGAGAAACATGGAGGCTAGAAAAAAAGGTCCGAACTTTGATTCTCAAGGCAGTGAAGGAAGGAAAGGAAGCGGCAACAGGGAACAATCATCAAGATGGAGCATTACTTGAACTGGGCACAAGCTTTAGGCTCAGCATGGGCCTTCATGTTGCTTGTGGGTCTCATTTGTTGCTGCCTCGCCACCAACAAGGCAGCACAAGCGGTCATTTTCATCCTCTATTCTCCCCTGTTTTATAGTGTGCGAACAGATGACCTGTTTTTGCACTTGGAGCTCATTTTCATCATCTCTTTCTCTGTTTTTGCAATTCTCATGCAACTTCTAGACTACCCTGACTGAATTAAGCCAGCCATAACTAGAACATGCACAGTATTAAGAGTCCAAGTTAAGCATTTCTAAACAAAGACACGAGAACATGCACAACCCTTAAGAGGAGAATGAGAATGATAGCGAATGGGTGGAGCTTGAAATGGGTCGCCATGGCTATGGTGAGTGAGTAACTGAGTGTGTATTGAACTCCTATTATCTCAATTAAACAAGAAAAGCACCTTAGCAGGCCAAGAAGAAAGATTCTACACAAAATTGAAGAAGTTACTGGAGGAAGACTTCTTTTTCTGCAAATCAAAGTAAAAAAGAAAATGTTAAAGAAGAGTACTGTGCAGTGCAAAGTAGTTGTTGAGTTAGGAGAGTTGGAGTAGATGAATATGTGAACCTGTAAAAGATGATGGAAGCTGCAAGAAGGACGAAGATGGCAAGGGCGTTTTAGTAAACAACAAAAACAAAGTTACTCATCCCTACGATCATGGCAGCTTTTAATATAGTGTTCATGCCCACGTCCACGAACTGTGTTGTCACCATTGCTGCTGTTACTCCTAAGTCCTATATATATGGGTCGTGGAGTCTTTGCTGGAAACGACCACATCTACGTACTGAAGACCGGTAGAGGTGGAGGACAAAGAAACTCTTTCTTTACGGGGATGATTGCCTTGGCCGCCAACTCTTCCTACGTTGGCTGAGTATCGTTCGATGGCGATGACACCACCGAGAACTTCTCCGTGTCCACAACTAGCTCCGCTGGAGACTCGTCGATGGCGGGTACGACTCGACTTGGAACTTAGTTGCTATGTATGAGAGTGTAGAGTGGAAACTCACCGTTTTGAACGGGGGTATTTTTGAAAAGCTAGCTAAGCTTTTAGTGTCATGTGCAACGCATGTGACATCTTTTCCGTCTCTTTGGACGGATTAAGCCGACGGAAAGTTTAAAGTGCCAAAATTTGTTATATTAAGGAGGTTATCTACCAATTTTTAAACATTGGACGTCAAATTGCCAATACGTTAATATATTAGGGGGTAAAGTGTACTTTCCCCATTTTTTTTTCCTTTTCATTTATTTTTCTAAATATTTTCCTTTTCTTATTCTTTTTCTAAAATTATCCTCTCCTTGTTTTGAATCTATGTTTTTTTTTTTTTCTATTTTTTTTTGCTTCTTTTTTCGTTCTAAATTTTTTTTCCCTCTTTAATTTTTTTTTAATTATTTATCTCATGTAAGGTATTTTTCACTTAACCCCTTTGGCAGTTAAGCATAGTACATACATTGCAAAAATTAAAAGTTTAGAAGAAACATTACAAGTTGAGACCAATTTGAGAGGTTAAGTAGAGTTTTTTTCTCGAATATATAATATAATTGGATTCAAACTTATAGTTTTAAGATTTTAAGTTTGGTAATGTACGTCCCAATTATATATATATATATAGGTGGTAAAAGATGAGAAAAACGATTATAAAGTGCTGTATAGATAACTTATATATTTGAGCTTGCCTGCAGTTAGCAGGACATTCAAGCTAGCCCGCATTACGATTAGCTGCTTACAATCATTAGGAGAAATCGGGAACAGGTGATAAGAACTCAGATCAGTGTAAGATTTCACAATAAGTTAATTAATGTAGTGTCATATAAAACATTTCATCAAATGATCATCATAAGTTTATTGTGTTGATGCATGTTTTGGACACGATCCAATATTAGTAGATCGATTGTTTAAACATGAGGATTGTTGCATGTCTATTAATTCTTGAGGAAATTCTTGAACCAATGGGCAGAAAGTTTTGGATGCCTTTTCAACCCATCCTTGTAGTCTACGTAGTTGAACCCAAAACGAACCGTGTAACCTAAATACCATTCAAAGTTGTCCAACAATGACCATGCAAAGTAGCCCTTAACGTTAACACCATCCCTATATGTACCAAAAAAAAAAAAATTAAAAGAGAGAGAGAGAGAGAGAGAGAGAGAGAGAGAGAGAGATTTCTTAAGTACAGCTTACTTGATAGCACTATTAAGATATCGAAGATGATGATAGTAATAATCAATTCTATTGCTGTCTGCAAGGCATTCCTCAAGCGGCAGGGAGGCATCATTAAACTCATCAATTCCTTTCAAATTTTGTATTTCTCTAGTTAGTACGATGATTTTATATATATGTGTGTGTGACCAAGATTAAAGAACTCAAAAGAAAATTACCATTCTCTGTGATATAAATTAGTGGATTACGGTACTTCATCTTTGTGTATAGCAGAAGTTCTCGAATTCCTCTCGGATAGACATAGAGCCAATATGAAGCAGCCTACAACATCTCTTAAAGAAATTGAGCAAAAAATATTCGAATTCAAATGGATTCAAGAATTTTCTAGCTAGGTTTAGTTGTGTACTCACCATATCTATATATTACTATATACGATGGTGCGTTAAAAGGGACACTTGTGCTATACTATAAGGTATATATATGTTCCATTAACTATGAATTTTTCTATTTAAAAAAAAAAAAAGTGGTTTATTTTATACAAACCTGTTGACCGATGGGGATTTCATTGCGCTGAGCTACCAAAAAAAAAAAACAATAAATAAATAAAAGACAAAAAACAAAAAATTGAAAAAAGAAAAAAAAGAAAAGAAAAAGTAGTTAACATGAATGCATAAGAAAAAACAAAGGAAACCTTTACTTGCATCTTTCATCATTTTTGCAATCATACCCTTAAATATTAAAAAGTGTCAATTTAGAGTTACCATCTTTCAGAAGTTTGTAATGTCAATCATCCCGTCCAAATTTAGAGTTAGATCAAACGGTTAATGAATGAAACTTTTTTAAAAAAACCCCTAATATATTTGTAAAAAAAAAAAAAAAAATACCTTGATTTAATAATTAAAAAAAAATATAAATCTTAGCCTCTCAAAAATACCAGACCCACGGCATGTCACCTGTGACTCATGTTGAGTCACTTTGTTATTCTTTTGTTTTTTTGTAAAGAAAAACGAGAGCTAACATTTTGAGAATTTCACTTCCTCCATTAGGATTTAACGCTGAATTTGGAAGAGATGGTTGACATTTGAAACTTTTGAAAGACGGAAATCTTAAATTGTCATTTTTTTTAAGTTGAAAAGTATAATTGGAAAAATGACGAAAGATTAAGAGTGTTAGTGAAGTTTTTCTAAAAACAAATGAAAGCTCTCTAGCATTGATTGAGTTTGTACTTGAAAGATTGGCACGCGAATCAGTCAAGCAGCTTGCATTTCCAGCATTAAGGCCAGGTGCATAGGCTGCGTATCTAGCAGTATAGTAGTTTAATCCGATGAAGTCAAATGACCCTTTTACCAGCTTCGATTCTTCTTTGCTGAACTTGGGTAATCGGTTTCGAACAAGAGATCGCATGCTATGTGGATACTCACCATTGGTCAAGGGCTCCATAAACCTGCATGCATGCAGCCATAAACCCCATGGAAACTGTTAAAAAAATGATGTCTAGAATAGGTTTTGAAGAAAGCCGGCCATAACATCAAAGAGTTAGGCAATTAATGGCACCATCCAAGCATGAAATCAAGGGCTCTTAGCGCCGCATTGTGGTGGTGCCTCGCGTCAGAGAGTGGCACCATCCAGTGCGATACCAACGTTATCCCTACAACGCCTTTTTGTGCTGCCTGGAAGAAGTAAAAGTTTTCTTAATCAAGACAAGCACTCAAGCCAATTCATCCTCAATGAATAAAGCTAGAGTTCTTTTAATTATGTGGAACCTGATATTTTTGCCTGTAAACTTGAACAGCAGCTGCATGAGAAAGAAGCTGGTGGTGTGACACTAGATATGGCTCCGTCCCGGAATCTCCAGCGATGCAATTGAGATGTTGCCAATTGGAACATCGAGCCGGCGCTAATACCCCACTTCCATAACCACCAAAGCTGTAGCTCCATGGCTCATTTAGAGTGATCCAATACTTCACACGATCGCCAAATTCCTTATAGCAAAGCTCTGCGTAGTCCCGAAAATCATCCCTACATGATATAATGCACAAATATCCATACTATTTAGAACATCACACATGACAATATCGTGCATTTATTTATCATTGTTTTATGTGTGTGGTCTAAAGATCTAGTGAGAGCCGACTCAAATGGGGTAAGGCGAATAAAGCTTTTGCTTAGGACCCCTAAAAAATGGATCTTTATATTAAATTTGTCAAAAAAAAAAAAATTTTAAAAAAAAAAAATTTTAAAAAAAAAAAAAGAAAAAAGAAAGAAAGTTAAAAGGCCTTAAGAAATATAAAATGAGAGGAGATCACTATTGGACATGCTACTAGAGTTTTGAAAGAAAGTTTTTTTTTTCAAAAAAAAAAAAGTGACGTAACATGTTTAAAGTCTTTTTGTTACTATATATGAGAAGCTGTTGATTTTAGTTGGTCATTGTTATGAGTTTTGCCGTTGATTTTATCAAACAACTAATTAAATCCTAGTTATTACAATTGACTATCTTATTAAGAAATATAAAATGTATTAACCATAATATCTATTGAGAATAAATAAAATAACAAGACTTGAACATAAAAATTTGGTTAGTAATTTTACATCTCAGAAAGCTAAAAACAAAAAAGGATTTTTTTTAAATTAATTTTTTAACATTTAATATAAAATTTTATTATATTAATATTTTAAAATTAAAAGGCTCCATTTTAAAATTTTTACCTTAATTAGACCTTAATTTTCATTCCGCCCTGGATCAATTAACTTTAGTTTTCACAAAGAATAAAAGGGCACAAAAGAGGATTACTTTTTGCTTTCTAAATCAGTAGACCTATGCATTCCTCCCAGGGACGGAGTAGACATTTTAATGGGAGGGGGCCAAACAAATTTTTTTCTTAAGTAGAGGTTAAAGTATGAATATATATTAAGGCAAATTTTAAGTAAATTAAACATAACCCAGTTTTGATATTTTTATTATTCCCTTCAAATTAAAAATTAATAAGCAAAATTGAAAAGAGTTTTTTGGAAAAAAAAAAAAAAAAAAAAAAAAAAAAAAAAAAAAAAGATCTCAGTTTCTGTACTAAAATTGAGAAATTTGAGTTAGATGAATTGTGTGTTTCTCGACGTTTTCGCAAGAGTTTACTTGAATGACATGGATCTTAAAACTAATATTTCCTTGCTCATTTTGTTAGAACAATCCACTCTAACTAACACAATAGCCCACTAACTGTTATACAAAACACACTATATTCTACACAAAACACATTATGCTAAACGCAACACAACAAATGAAATACATATCTTCTAGACTTTTCTAATGCCATCTAGTTATATTGAAATGAGTCTCTATTTCACGTTATCTTTGGCCACACATCCTTAGGAAATTGAACTTTGTCAGGCGTGCGACTCTTCAAATCCACATTTGTCTTCTTCCAATACACTGATTTACTAAACCATTTTCATTTACTTTGAACAAAATCTCTACAACTTTGTAAACCTCCTTCCATTGTTACCATTCTCAAACATGCATGTCCGTTACTACCCGTGAAATATTAAAAGAAAATTTTTTGACAATAAAGCTATCGTTCCAAATGAGATGAAACTAGTTGAAGAGATGATAAAAAGGAAGGACCAAGAATTGAGCCACAAAAATTTCTTACTATGGGCCAATAGGTCAAAAAAAACTTTATTTTTTTTTTTTTTTTTTTATTTTACTTTATTTTTTTTTTTCTCAAGAGTTGGGGTGGGCCATGCCCCCCCCCCCCCCCCCCCTCTCTCCGTCCCCCTCTCTCCGTCATTGATTCTTCCAGTAACCAGAAGAAAATATATAGACGAAATCATGAACAAATAAAGTTTCACTTCAAATTTGGAGCATCGATCCCTTAGCTTTTGCAATGCCTATGTTAACATCCATGATCAAATGGGTCCTCGATCATTTTAAACTATATATATAAGTTATCATCATAGTAATAATAATAAATTTGATCATGTCAAGCATTAGATGCTTACACAATGTGAAGACTTAAGAAACCACCGTACTTCTCTTCCAAGGCTTGGGGAAGATCCCAGTGGAAAAGTGTCACAAAGGGCTGTACACCTGCATTCATCAGTCATGTATAGCAAACTATAGCGATTGAATTATGACCTCATTATGTTAAGTTGATGAAACATAATTAATAACAATAAATCATGACCTTTTGCTACTAGCTCATTGATGAGGTCATTGTAATATTTTATTCCTTCCCTGTTAACACCCCCACTTAGTTTTCCTTCTGAAATAATTAGAGCTCCAAATTAAGTGAGATATACTTGATAATTTCCATTTTTATTTCAGAAAGTTGGGATTAATAAAAACGAGAATTCTACTTGGTAGCAATCGAGACCATGAGATTGAGAATCTGTATGCATCTAAACCCATCTCTTTCATAATTCCCACATCTTCCTGTAACATATAATCACAAAAAGACAAGTTACGAACATAATTTTTCTATTCATTTTTTTTATTATGAGGGTGATACCTACCTTGTAGCGATGATATTGATCAATGGCTACATCTCCGTTGCTTCCATCCGTTATCCTACCTGCAATTAATTTCATATTAAGTTCACATTATATTTAGGGGATAATAAAGGGATTTTTTTGTTCACTACGTACTATCCAGTCATTTGAGCTATAACTAAAACTAGTACTTAATTACTCCTCACGGCCAGCACTATCATACGGGCATTTCGGTCGCCTCGCCTATATATGTTCAATTAAGGAAGAAATTAAGGAAAGGAGAACAGAAAAATAAATATAATAATAATAAAAATATATTATATAATATTGAAGAAGACGTACGATAGAAATATGGTTATATATGGGCTCGTTAGCGACAAAATAAACAAGCACGAAGTCATGAATGATATCAATTATCAATCAAGTGACCCACCACTTTGCCACATGTGATGCCATCGCTGGTCATGAATAGTTACAATTTTCAAAAACCTTATCTCGATCGGGAAGTCTTGGCTTTTTCATTCAATATTTTCCTTTATTTAATTTCTTAGTTTTTCTGTTGAAAGAAGATAATGCATGTTTTTCATGATTCATGATTTTGGAGTGTTATATTTACTCCCACGTCGGCTTACCCTTAATTTCATAAATATAGCTTGACAAGTTCATAATCTTACCGACTTAGTTTTTTTTTTTTTTTTTTTTTTATCGAAAATAATTTGGACAGATTACGAATACATATACTAAATTATTTTTATCAAAACTTTAGGAACAAGAATCAGCACTAGCATATTAACTGAAAAACAAGACATTGAAGAAATTAAGCCAATGCTTTGTGAAAAAGAAAAATATTTTTATAAAATCCAGAAGATTGTAAGAATAAACTCACATATATATATAGATCATATATATTTTGCTTGTTCCTGATCTGTATAACCTTTTGGATCCTCAATCAACTGAAAGGTTTTTTTTTTCGTCTTTACTATCAGCAGTAATATTATTTAATGCAATATGGCATAATATTAATATATACTTTGATTTGATTGAAGAGGGAGAGAGAGACCTGGATATTTATGGGTGTAGGTGTCCCAGATGCTTGGTCCTCTACCACCTTCTTTTGCACCACCTTCATACTGGAATATATATACACTTGACATCTCAGGAAATTAAACTTGAAGAATAACTCTCTCTCTCTCTATCTCTCTCTCTCTCTCTCTCTCTCTCTATATATATATATATATATATATATATATAATGAAAATTTAATACAAATTAACCTGGTAAGACGATGATGCCGTCCCAAAAATGAAACCTGCCGGGAAACTGCTCCGGTTGAGTGAAACAGTTTCATGGGCGCCGGTACTGCTAGTCAATGAGCCAAGAAGCACCAGAAGGCCTAAGAGTAGATAGCCTTCAAACGCCATCATAGTTTTGGTTTCCCTGGCTGGAATTTTTTCGTTGGCCTTTTTGTAGTGGAGCACTAAAAGAAAAGGGAAATGATATTTCCCAAAAGAAAAAGACAAAAACAAAACAAAACAAAATTTAAATGATTATTGGTCTCTCAAAAATAAAAATACATACAACAAATGTCTGGGCCAGATTTACATTTCTTGCTATGTTATTGAGACTAAATTTCCTTTTGCAAAGGCCCAAAGATCGATCTCCCCCTCCCTCAGCTCGTTTGGGCCAATCTCTCTCACAACCTCTCTTCCTTTGTTTTTGCAGGTCCAAGACTCGGGCTTGCCTCGTGCATGAGTTCCCATGTAGCTTTTTCTTTTTTTTTTTTTTTTTTTTTTTTTTTTTTTTTTTTTAAGTACGAATTCTCATTCAACCGGAAAGGATACAAATATTAATGCAGAGGAGTGGGTTCTCCAACAATAAACCCAAATCTGAAAAAAGTTTTACCAACGTGAAGAGTAACATGGTAACCAACGAGTAAATGGTGAGTTTTCAGTTCCAGAGAAACTGAAAATGTTTCGGCCCTATTTGCCTTGAACAAAGCCAAGGCTTGGTCGGCACAAGGCGGATTAAAAACCAAATCAGTGGTGAACAGGGGCATGACCTATACAAAAGACTTCAACCAGGTCCAAAACAAACCCTTTGAGAGGGTTGGGTGGCCACTAATCTGAATATAGAAGAGGATTGGCACCACAAATAACATAACAAAACTTCCAGCAAACGGATCTCTAAAAGAGACCATAACCCAGCAAAGAAAAAATATAGATAAGGAAAAACATAAAGCATAAACCTATCACAAAGCATCAGAGGTGAAGAAACCTTGTTGGAAATTCTTCTTGGCAGCAGATAGTGGTGTGAATCAGTGCGCTCAGTGTCCAGATCTGGAGCGTGGGCTGCACGCGCCAACACCGAAGTGCCGGGCGATGAAACGGCTGACAGTGGGTTGAAGGGGGAAGAGCTGTGGTTCCGATGGAGTGGGTCGCTTGGTGGAAAGGTCTTCTGAAGTTAGTAGATCTAAGGTGAAAAACCTCAGATCTAAAAACTTCAAAATACTAAGGGATCCACGGCCATGAACGGGAGGAAGCACACCAGGCCGATCCGATGGAGGAAAAAAACCCACCAATGATGCTATAGCAACAAGTCTGAGGAGGGGCTAGTGAGAAATCTAACAAGAAAAGTATCACAAACAAAGATAAGGACCTCAAAGAAGGCATGTGCAGGGTAAACAGGATGGAGAGAAGAAGACAGGAGAAGAAAAGAGGGGGGGAGAGAAGCTCCAAAAGCTTGGAGCTGCTCTCCCATGACAAGTTTAATGGAGGGAGTTGTAGAGAGAGTTGGGGGCGAAGCCTCAAGGATTTTTCCCATGTGGCTTTGATTTGAAGCTTAGTTTGAATTTTGTTTTTGTCATTTACATTTTATTTTAATTAAATATTTTATGTATTGGATCTTACTTATTAAGGGAGAATCTGAGCCCGCATGTGAGAAGAAGTATTAGAATAATAATTAAATGATTAAAATCAATCATTTTGAAATAAGTAGTAATTTAAGAAACTAACCTTAAATTGGGGCTGCTCATATTAAAGTACACAAAAAATACTATTTTATCATTGATGACCTTGCCCTATGAGCTTTTTCTTAACATACATATCTTAATTTGCTCCCTTCTCTCATTGTCTTATTATCTTTGATCTCATTATAAACTCAGCTGATAGTCCATATATTAGTGTCATGTGATACAAAATGGATTGAAAAAAATTCAACAAAATTTGACAGGAAAATTTAAATATTATGCCATATGCATGGCGTAATATTATTTTTGCATTGATTTCTAAAAATTGAAGTGCCTTCTCATGTAGAATGTATAAATCCATTTCATGAGTATGTACAAATAGAAATCAAACTATTTATAGAGCATATAGATGGAGAAGAATTATTAATACATCATGAGCATCAATCGTTATGTCTATTTCGTGAGGAAAGTCTTGAACCAATGGGCTGAAAGCTTAGGGTGTCTTTTCAATCCGTTTTTATAGTCTACGTAGTTGATGCCAAACCGAACTGTGTAACCTGAGTTCCATTCGAAGTTGTCCAACAATGACCATGCAAAGTATCATTTAATGTTTACACCTTTTCTGTTCCCAAAACAAAAACGAGTCAAAGCCAACAAGATTTGAGAGCAAGAGAGAGTTATTGTTAAAGGGGATTCATATTTTTAGCAATTCAGACAACAAGTGTGAAAGACTTCTTTTGATTGGGTTCACCTGTCCGAGCAAAAAATGTGCTACTCAAGATTTGTATGGGTATGTGAATTTCAAAAAAAAATTTCTCACATTTGTTACCTGAATTGCTAACAATTCAAGCAGTAAAACTGTTGTGGATTTCTATTCATTATTAAGAACTTACTTGATAGCCCTCCAAAGATATCGAAGATGGCTATAGTAATACTCAATTCTTTGGTTGTCCACAAGGGCTTCCTCAAGCGACAAGGTGGCATTATTGACCTCATCAATACCTACAATATACTTGTAGATATTTAGGTTCAAATGGGACATCTAATGGTACCACTCTATTCCAATTTGTCATGAAGTTATGTGAAAATAATTGAACAAAAAAAAAATATGAAACTTACCATTCTCGGTAATATATATTAGCGGATTATGGTACTTTCCCTTGACATAAAGCAAAAGATGCAGAAGTCCTCTAGGGTAAACAAAGAGCCAACTTGATGCAGCCTGTGATTTAGAGAAAATTTTAATTATATAGATAATGATGATTTAACATGATATCGAAACAAAGGTTTTGAATTCAAACTTTGTCTATCTCATTCATCTTCCATTTTTAATTAAATATTTTGCATGGGAAAGTGTTAGGATATTAATTAAATTGGCTTCAACAAGGTAAAAAATAAATGTTGGTAGATTTAGCACACACCTATGAACCAATGGGGATCCCATTGCGCTCAGTTGCCACGACAAAGGTTAGTATAATTAAGATACATAAGAAAGCCGGCCATAAAAATTGATTCAAAGTGTTGTATATTTACTTACTGGTGAGATTAGCAAGAGAATCTGTCAAGTAGCTTGGATTTCCAGAATTAAGTTGAGGTGAGTTGGCTCCTTGGTTGCATAATTGGAAGTAACGTAATCCCAATAATACCTTTTTGTGCTGCCTGAACAAAATGAACATTGATTAAGAAATTCTCCCAATTATACAATAGTAGAGCAAAAAGAATTTGTACTTGAAGTTCAAATAATAACCAATTAGTAATATGTGTGTAACAAAAACTGTATCTATCAAATTTAAAAAAATTCAGTCAAGATTGACAAAAACATTGGCAGTGTTTGATAACATTAGGATCAATTAACAGTTTTTTACAGGATCCACAAATCCGACATGAATTCAACCCGAAATTCGGGGGTTAGAGTTGAGATCATGAAAATGAGATAAGATATTATATAATTACCCCTAACTAATATAGGCTTTTCATACAAGTACCCAAAAGTTTTGAATAATATCATTTAGAGTAGGATGGAACCTGGTAATTATGCTGGTAAACTTGAACAGCGGCTACATGAGCAAGAAGCTAGTAATGAGAAGTCAAATATGGCTCTGTGCCTGAATCTCCACCAGTGCAGTTCAGATTTTGCCAACTGGAACATCGACTAGGTGCTATTTGCCTGCTTGCATAACCACCATTGTTGTAGCTCCATGGCTCATTTAGTGTGATCCAATGCTTTACACGATCACCAAATTCCTTGAAGCAAAGCTCAGCATACTCCCTAAAGTCATCACTGAAAAGAAACGTGCTTAGAGGTTGCAAGTTGAAACCCATGGGGAATATGATATTACTATTACAAAAAAAGGGGGGGAAAAAAGTCTACTGATCAGATGGACAAAATTAAGGGGCAAATAAACAATGTGATCTAGAGTTAGTCACTTACACAATTTGAGGACTTAAGAAACCACCATACTCATCTTCTAACGCTTGGGGAAGATCAAAATGAAAAAGTGTCACAAAGGGCTTTAGACCTTCATTTGGTAAGAGAAGAGTAAATTATAAGCGTAAGTTATATAGGTTGACAACATATGATGAAAGATAAATGTTATTCTTCACATTCATTTATTACACTTATTTTATACTAGCTGATGTGAGGTGATTTAAGTAGCTAGCTTTCTATGTTAGCCACTACTTAAAACATGTCATCCATGTTGGGCGATATAAAATATGTGTGATAAATAGATATGAATGGTAATATATATTAATTGTGATGGACTTATGATATTGTGTGACCTATATGCAGGAGCTCATTGATGAGGTTGTTGTAATATTTGATGCCTTCCATGTTCACACCCCCACTTAGCTTTCCTTCTAAAATTTAAACCCCAAATAAACTTGTTATAATTTTATATATATAGTGTTAGAATATATTATGGGATTTGATTTCAGCATTGAATATTATCTTGTAATTGAATATAATATCCTAGAATCATATTTGATTGTACTCAAATATATATGATTTTATTCTCTCCACCTGCTATTTTGTATTCACTGTACCTCCTTATAAATAGGGATATTTTGTATTGTAACCAATGGACGTAGGTAATAGATCGAACAACATGAAATTCTTGTCTTCTTCTTCTTCTTCTTCTTTTTTTTTTTTTTTTCTATTTATTTCGCTATTTATTTATTTTCTCATTTTCATATAAAAGGGTGTTACGTGCTTACATAACGTAGGATGAGAACTTGACAAGAGTGATAGATATGGTAGGATTTTTGAGGAATCCTATGCCTCCTATGAGCAATTAGAGGCCTCTTAATTCACAAACACAATGTTTGATAATTTACTTGATTAATTACTTTTATTCAACAATAAAATAGAACTTTCATTTGACTCATAACTCAATAACATAACCTGCTGACAACATACTTGATCTTAAAAAAGATAAAAGAGATAAACATAATCATTTCCAAATAACAACACAAAAAGATAAACATAAGACATCTAGCCACACAATAATAGTAAACTAATAAAAACTAATGAACTGACCAACTAGTAAAGCAATTAAATACTATTAAACTGAATAACCTAATAGATAATACTTCATAACAAACCCAATACCTAACAAGGACTATACACCTAACAAAGGGTCAGAAAATAATATTGATATCAAATTAAACCTTGATCATCACTACAAAAAATTTGCTCATTAGCGGCCAGCAAATTTGGCCGCTAATTGTCCGACGCTAAAGACTATTAGCGGCCACTTTTTTTGTTCACCGTTAATAATTGTTTTATAGTGGCCACCAAATTCGCCGCTAAAAGTAATTTTATCCTCCGCTAATAATTGTTAACTGAGTCTAAAGTCGCCACTAATACTAGACTATTAGCGGCGACATGTATGTGGCAGCTAATAGTTAAAACAGTCGGGTATTATTAGCAGTCACACATGTGACCGCTAATAATACCTGAGTGTTTTAACTATTAGTGGCCACATGTGTGGCCGGTATTACTATAAATATATATATATATATATATATATATATATATATATATATAAATTCAAATCCACCCATCCTTACTTATGAATTAAATCTTTACATGCATATTGCAATGTAGAAATTCTAAATGAGAGCAAATATACCCTAAAAAAAAATTAAAAAAAATTAATTAATTTTTTTAATATGCCATTAGTAATTTATACACAAATTTCGTATATATTTCGTAATTTATACACAAGAAAAAAAAATAATAAAACATACAAATAGATGGGGAACTTAATACAATTCAAGCTCAGTCAGAAGCTAACCATAATCCAACACAATATATTTACTTTAGTATCCTAAAACTGATATATATATATATGTGTGTGTGTGTGTGTGTGTGTGTGTGTGTGTAAAGTGTTTTTGTTTCTAGGCACTCTCTAATATGTCTTAGTAATTTATAAAGTGCAATCAGAAAACCGAATAACATAAAATTAGCCACTTTGCATTTCTTTTAGTTACTTAAAAGTTGAATTCCTTTCATTTAACACTATTGGGCAGCACAGATCACCCCATTCCTTTCATTTCATCCCATAAGTTGGTAATAATCCAAACTCTCATTTACAGTATAGATTATCAATTGAAATTTGAGAAAAATGAGCATTTCTGTCCAACCACAACCATTAAGTCATTTGAATAATTTAACCACAACCTTAGTTCATCTTCATTGCCAATACAGCTAATCAAAGAAAACTTAACATCACTCACCTTCAACTTTGAATATTGATCAGCCAACAATAAATCATGATGGACCATGTCAACCAACCTAAGAAAGGATTAGACAAAAATCATACATATGGTAAGCCAAAAATGATAGAATCTTGATTCTGGCAGCATCAAAATGATTACATGAGTTGCAGTATACCCAACAAATTTCCTAGTGTTCATTCTTTGTTTTGTTGTGTGTGTGTGTGTGGGGGGGGGGGGGGGGGGGGGAGATATTTGAGCCTATTGCCGTGATACCAAGCCAGATAATAAAACCAAAAACAAACTAATGTTCAAAAACCAGATTTTGAAAGCAATAACTAAACCTGTAAAGTAAATCTCGAATTGATACAATCAATCACAATTTATATACATTCCATTGTCATTAGGGCCAACCATTGTCACAATTCACAAATCAATTAATTCATAACGCAGAGGAGATCTTATAATTTTGAGCAACCAAATTCCAAGCCCATAGTACACTCACCTCATCTTCCTGATTAGGGGTAGGCGTCGGTTCGATAGACAATTAAGTCAGTTAATTCTGTCGGTTAACCGACTTTTGTCGGAATGTAGTCGGTGAATTTATTTCGGTTAAGCGGTTAATAGGTGGTCGGTTAAGTCGGTTAAGCGGTTAATAGGCGGTCGGTTTAATCGGTAAAGCGGTTAATAGGCGGTCGGTTAAGTTGGTAAGGCGGTTAATAGGCGGTCGGTTAAATCGATTAACATTCAGTTAAAATGGGTAATGAAACGACGTCGTTTTGATTTTTTTAAAGGAAAAAAAAAAAAAAAAAATGATCATACGTTTCGTTCTTACTAAAACGACGTCGTTTCGTTTTATGTCGATTCAGTTAATCGGTCGGAATAGAATGCTGTTCGGTTCGGCTGCCGATTCGGCTTTCGGAATAAAATTTTATACCGACTACCGAACCAAAATTAGTCGGTTAAAGTCGGTAGGCGGTCGATGGCGGTTCAGTTCGGTTCGGTTCGGTAATGAGTCGGTAGGCGGTAGGCGGATAATTTGCCCACCCCTATTCCTGATGGGTTGACAATCCCATCTTAGGATTGGTGCTCCTGTGAGACTTGTCATTTGTGTCATCCGAGAACAAAGTAGTAGTATTGTTTGTATTAGCATCACGAGGGTTCAAGGCCACCAAATCAAATTCATAGTTCAAAATGTTCTTCTCCGCAAGTCCAAGCTGCCAACATAATCATATGAATGAACATTTCAATATTGATCTAGGGAGAGATAAACAACAAAGCAAAAAGTTTATATAAGCTTTAAACAACAAATGATTACTCACTCAGCTTGTAATCGATCTATACCCAAATAATTTGATTTGGATTTTCATGTAAACTTCTATGCTTTTCTCAATTCAACCAAGCAGGAGTTACTAAACATTTTTCAACTATTGGCTATATATATAATTCGAATGTGAGCCAAATAGTATTGAAACCAGATCTACTTGACAATGGCATACCATGAACCCAAGATAAAATTCTATTCCATCAGCCATCACATTGGTCTAATAAAAGATGCAGTAAAGTTCAATTGTTGTCACCAAGAACATCTTTTAAGCAGCTTATAATAGTTTCATTTGTTATTTTGAAGCTAATCATGAATACCCTTTTCTGATTTTGAAAGCTCCTCTTTCCCCTTCAAAGATCCTTCCACGAACTCAAAGTAGTCCTTGTAATTCTGCTTGTAATAACTTTCTAGCCTCTACAAAAAATGAAGAAAAAACAAAATTCCAGGACATATTTTGCTCAAAATATGCATCTAAAAATTGCCCCATGAAATAGAATGGTTCAATTCTGCTTGAAAAAGGAAATCTCGTGCTTCAAGTTTTGCCCAACCTTAAAATAATTTTCTTCCATGATAACTATGTGAAAAGCACAGCAGTTTCAGCATGGCTCACAACATCAAGGATGTACTTGGTTCTTTTTTCTTTTTCATATATGAAAATAACAAATCATGCTTAAGCTTACTAAAATTAGATTTTGATAATAATTTTGCAAACCCAAAACATTATTATTTCCAAATATAGAGCCTGCTACGGAAAATCAATAAATCAATTTCCTAATCTTGTCCTCTTGTTTCAGTTTTCTCAACAACCAATCAGAAAGTGAAGATCCTCTCCAATTACACACACATCCAATAATATCCTACAATCAGCCCCGTAATTGCACTGTTTGTAATTAATCAACAATAGATCTAATTGAACCTAATCACATATAGTAAGGAATCATCAACAAGACCAAAATGTGCAGTAAGTTAACCAAAACATCCAGAGAAATGCCCGAAAAATCAGCAAAAAAGTGCAGGAAAACCCAAAAGAAAATTTCAATACCCATTTAGTCTTACAGAAAAATCTTGTACAATCAACCCAAAAACTTCAACATTTACAAATCCAAAAGGATCCAACAATACCCATTCGGTGTCACCGAAATCCACACAAAATAAAACCCAAAATCATGATACCCATATGGTTTCTCTACAAAATCTTTCCAAAACAAACTAAAAAAATGGAAATCAAAGCCCTACTTACCGAAAAATGAATTGCTCCATGTTTGGGTGCTGAGAAAACGCCGGAAAAAGACGTCCCTTGGCTTTACCGGCCTCGGGCCATGACCCACTGGCCTCTGGCGCCGTCTTCCACCCCCAATGGTGGCTAGTCCACCGCGTGTCTCTCTCAGGTTCTCTCCAGTTCTCTTTCCAGCTCTCTCTCCAGCTCTCTCGGCCTCCCTCTCCGATCTCCCTCTCTCGGTCTCTCGGTGGAAGAAAAGAAAATAACGGAAAGAAGGAAGTCAGGGGAGAAGGAAGAAAATAAAAATAAGATCGAAAAGAACAAGAAAGGGCATGCGTGATTTCAAAAAAAAAAAAAAAAAAGACCTTAAGCATAAGGGAGTCAACTGTGTGCCGGAGGAGAAAGAAAGAGGAGGAGGGAAAAGGAAATAAATCGGCCCAAAATTTCAAATCCCGCAAATAACACGCGCCAGCTGTTTTAGTATCAGTTGATAAATACATTATCAGCGCCACATTGAAATGTCGCCGTTGATAAGTGGTCAATAGCGGCGACACCCTGAAAAAAAAAAATTGACAAATTAGTTCGCTATTAGCGGCCATATAAAAAAGTGGCCGCTAATAATCAATTATTAGCGGCCACTTTTTTGGCGGCTAATAGTTTTATTATTAGCGGCGACTTTAGTTGCCGCTAATAATTTATATCTCACCGCTATATATATATATATATATATATATATATATATATATATATATATATATATATATATATATATTATAAAAATAGGATTTAAAAAATTAAAAATTAAAAACTTTTTTTTTTGTTATATGACAAAAAGTCTGTTAATAATTTCCAAAAAAAAAAATTATAAAAAAGTGATTTTTTTAAATGATTAAATCTTTTTTTTAAAAAAAAAAAATAATAATAAGTTCATATTTTTATTCCAAGAAAGACTTAAAAAAAAAAGTAAAATAAAATTTTAATCGTAAAATTTTTTAAATGATTAAATCTATTGATCGATCACGATCGATCGGATGATCTGTCGATCCTATTGGTCTATCAAGATCGATTGGATGATCTATCGATCCTATTGGTCAATCAAGATTGATCGAATGATCTATCCATCCTATTGATCGATCGGATGATCTATCGATCCTATTGATTGATCAAGGCCGATCTAATGATCTGTTGGTCCTATTGATCCATCACGATCGATCGGATGATCTATCGATCCTATTGATCAATCATGATCGATCAGATGATCTATCGATCCTATTGATCCATCACAATCGATCGGATGATCTATCGATTCTATTGATTAATCACAATCGATCAGATGATTTATCGATCCTATTGAGCCATCACGATCGATCGGATGATCTATGAATCCTATTGGTCTATCAAGATTGATCGGATGATCTATTGATCCTATTGATCGATCACGATTGATCGGATGATCTATCAATGCTATTGATCTATCACGATCGATCGGATGATCTATCGATCCTATTGCTTGATCAAGGCCGATCTAATGATCTATTGGTCCTATTGATCCATCACGATTGATCGTATGATCTATCGATCCTATTGATCCATCATGATCGATCGGATGATCTATCAATCCTATTGATCCATCACAATCGATTGAATGATCTATCGATCCTATTGATCAATCACGATCGATCTGATGATCTATCGATCCCATTGATCAATCACAATCGATCAGATGATCTATCGATCCTATTGATCCATCACGATTGATCGGTCATATTGATCCGTCACGATCGATGGGATGATCTATGGATCCTATTGGTCTATCAAGATCATTCGGATGATCTATCGATCCTATTGATCCATCACGATCGATCGGATGATCTATCAGTCATATTGATCCATCACAATTGATCGGATGATTTATGGATCCTATTGGTCTATCAAGATTGATCAATAGGATCGATAGATCATCCAGGATCGATCGATCCTATAGGTCTATCAAGATTGATTGGATGATCTATCGATCCTATGGATTGATTGTGATCGATCAATAGGATTGATAGATAATTCGATCGATCAATAGGATCGATAGATCATCTGATCGATCTTGATAGACCTATAGGATCGATAGATCATCCGATCTATCTTGATAGACCTATAGGATTGATAGATCATCAAATCGATCGTGATAGATCAATAGATCGATCGATCGTGATCGATCAATAGAATTGATAGATCATCCGATCGATCTTGATAGACCAATAGGATCGATAGATCATCCAATCGATGTTGATCAATCAATAGGACCGATAGATCATCCGATCGATCGTGATCGATCAATAGGACTGATAGATCATCTGATCGATCATGATCAATCAATAGGATCGATAGATCATTCGATCGATCTTGATAGACCAATAGGATCGATAGATCATCCAATCGATCGTGATCGATCAATAGGACCGATAGATCATCCGATCGATCCTAATCAATCAATAGGACCAATAGATCATCCAATCGATCGTGATCGATCAATAAATCATTCGATCGATCTTAATAGACCAATAGGATCGATAGATCATTTGATCGATCGTGATAGAGTTCGACTGATCAGACTTCACACAATGAAGGTTTGATCAATTAATATGATTGATAAACCAACTGGTCGACCATAGTGCATTAATTATGAAAACAATTTTTTTTTTTTTTAAAAAAAAAAAAAAAAACCTAGTTTTCTATTATTATTTTTTTTAAAAAAAAAAAAAAGGAAAAAGAAAGATTTTTTTTTTGTTTTGTTGAAAGAAAAACCAAAAATTAACTTCTTTTTTTTAAAAAAAAAAAAAAAAAAAAAAACCAATTTTTTACAAACAAATTAAAAAAACTATAGAAAAACAAAAAAAACTGAAAATTTTGAAAACATAAAAAAAAAAAAAAAAAAAAAAAAAAAAAAAAACGAAAAAAGAAAAAAAGTAAAAATATTATTAGTGGCCATATAAGTGGCCGCTAATAATCCATTATTAGCGGCCATATAAAAAAGTGGCCGCTAATAATCAATTATTAGCGGCCACTTTTTTGGCCCCTAATAGTTTCCTGGAAAACAATTTTTTTAAAAAAAAAATAAAAAATAAAAAATAAAAAAAGAAAAACTAGTTTTCTATTAATCTTTATTTTTTTTAAAAAAAAAAAAAAGGAAAAAGAACAATTGTTTTTTTTGTTGATAGAAAAACCAAAAATTGACTTTTCTTTTTATTATTTTAAAAAAACCAAATTTTTTTTTTAAAAAAATATTTTTTACAAACAAATTAAAAAAATTAAAGAAAAAAAAAAGAATGAAAAATATATATTTAAAATAAAAACAAAAAAAAAATGAAAATTTTGAAAACATAAAGAAAAAAAAATGAAAAAAGAAAAAAGAAAAAAGTAAAAATATTATTAGCGGCCATATAAAAAAGTGGCCACTAATAACTTGGCGGGGGAGTTGAGGGAAATTCCGGGAAACTATTAGCGGCCAAAAAAGTGGTCACTAATAATGGATTATTAGCGGCCATATAAAAAAGTGGCCGCTAATAGTTTTATTATTAGCGGCGGCAGTAATCGCCACTAATAGTTTCTCGAAATTTCCCGCAACTCCCCATCAAGTTATTAGCGGCCATTTTTAGTGACCACAATTAGGTGGCCACTAATAGTTTACAAATAACGGCAACTATTAGTGGCCAATTGTGTTTGGCCGCTAATAGTGTATTATTAGCGACCACTATGCGTTGGCTGCTAATAATGTGGCCGTTAATGATCAAATTTCTTGTAGTGCATGTATATTTTGATTGTACCCTATTTATTATCTTTTTATTTTATCTGTATTTTTATGCAAGAAAGTAGCTAGCTAGAGATTAATCTTACTTGGCAACACTCGGGACCATGAGATCGAGAACCTGTATGCATCTAAACCCATCTCCTTCATAATCACAACATCTTCCTATAATATATAATATGAAGAACAAAATTGTTATCAAATTGTCACGAACCTTAAACTGGGTTAAACCATTAGAAAAGTGATCAAAATACAAGTGACATATATGTTCTTTAATTTTTTATTATGTGCACCATACCTTATAGTTATGATATTGATCAACTGCGACATCTCCATTAATTATTGCCATCCTTTATCCTACCTGCAATTTCATATAAATTTTATATACTTAAGATATAAAAGATTTATATGTGCGCCTTACTTTGAGCCTCGCTTTTAAGATATTAATTAAATGATTAAATTTATTTATTTTTTTATCAATTTTACATTTTAGATAAGTGATGGTTTAATAAAGTATCAGAATAAAAGTAATGTTTTCAAACCCTTTACACTTTGCCGTCATTTCAATACATATTGAAAGTACGACGGTAATGTGTTGGATGGACAAGAACGTGCTTGCTCCTATAATAGTACAAGCTTGGATCTCAAGTCATCGTGACTTTAATTTCTATCTTCACTTTTTTAACAAAAAGAAAACTTTTGGAATCCTCAATAGTGAAATATCTTGCATTTTCCATTCCAATCTCTACCCAAAAACTAAAAAAGTGAAATGTTTTTTCAATGCTAATAAGTACTAGTATCTAACCCAATATCACTGTTAGAACAGTTTTCAGTCCGGTGACGTGTAGATCTTTGATTCGCCATGTTCTTCGTAATCTGCAAGGAAGAACAAACAATGCGTCAGAGGGGGGGTCTCCCGACGTCCCCTCTCCGATGCCTAAGTCAGTGGGCAATTTTGGAGAGTATCGAGAGTCGAGAGTTTTGTATATTTTTAGCACATATTCAAAGTGTATTTTGTACCTGGGGTAGCAGCCTATTTATAGGCACATAGTTCTCAACCGCATTGTTCCACCTTCATGTCATGGCTGAGTGGGACCCTTAGTGGGATGAGATAGAGGTTGAGTGGGAGAGTGGGAAAGTGGGACACTTACTCCTCATGGGATAATGTATTTATCACATGTGTTCCAAATATAGCCTTCAAGATGTTATAGGACTCTATTAGGCCCTAATGATTGAGTGGGTCAAGTTGGGCCAGCAATATCAACTGGGCCCTGGTTCGAGTATAGGCACATTTGCCTGAGGGATGATAATTTTCCTAACAGATACCCCCCGATTCCCATTGGCTGATTTGTCCAACTGGTCGGGCATTGGGAATCTTCTTTTGTATTTGCAGATGGGGCTATTTTTGTCCCGGAAAAATATGTCTCGGAGACTTTTTGTCTCTGAAAATTTTTCGTCTCGGAGACATTTTTAGACTTGAAAATTTTTTTGTCTCGGAGACATTTTTTTTTGACTTGAAAATTTTTTCGTCTCGAAGACTTTTTTAGTCTCGGAAAATTTTTTGTAGAGACTTTTTTAGTCTCGGGAAATTTTGTCTAGGAGACATTTTCAGACTTGAAAATTTTTTTGTCTCAAAGACATTTTCAGTCTAGGAAAATTTTTTGTCTCGGAGACTTTTTTAGCCTCGGAAAATTTTTTGTCTCAGAGACATTTTCAGACTTGGAAAATTTTTCATCTCGAAGACTTTTTTAGTCCCGGAAATTTTTTTTGTCTAGGAGACATTTTCAGACTCGGAAAATTTTTTGTCTCAAAGACATTTTCAGTCTAGGAAAATTTTTTTGTCTCGGAGACTTTTTCAGTCTCGGAAAATTTTTTGTCTTAGAGACATTTTCAGACTAGGAAAATTTTTCATCTCGGGGACTTTTTTAGTCTCGAAAATTTTTTTGTCTCGGAGACTTTTTTAGTCTCGGAAAATTTTTTGTCTAGGAGACATTTTCAGACTTGGAAAAATTTTTGTCTCAAAGACATTTTCAGTCTAGGAAAATTTTTGGTCTCGGAGACTTTTTTAGTCTCGGAAAATTTTTTGTCTAGGAGACATTTTCAGACTTGGAAAATTTTTTGTCTCAAAAACATTTTCAGTCTAGGAAAATTTTTTGTCTCGGAGACTTTTTCAGCCTCGGAAAATTTTTTGTCTCAGAGACATTTTCAGACTTGGAAAATTTTTCATCTTGGAGACTTTTTTAGTCCCGGAAAATTTTTTTCCTCGGAGACATTTTCTTTTGTAAGGGTTGTCTCCCTGTTTGTTTTGTTGTGATGACTTTTGCCGAAGCCGGATCCTTGAAATGTATTAGAACAGATGTATATATGTATCAAATAATAATTAGTTTGCAAACCTGAGTTGATAAGCTGATTTCCAAGCAAATGTGGTTGTTGGCGTTTGATGATGTTTAGAGCCTTGGCTGAGGCTTTGGATGCTCTGACTGGTGTCGAGGCTTTTTTGCGCTCAAATCGTGCCGAGTAATCTCGAGGCAGGATGAGGTTGTAGTGCTTGAATCCCCTCAACGTGATTCAAGCCTCGGCATTTGTCCAATTTGAATCCCCTCAACGTGATTCAAATCTCGGAACTTGAACGACTTGAATCCCCTCAACGTGATTCAAGCCTCGGTATTGGTCCGGTTTGAATCCCCTCAACGTGATTCAAAACTTGGAGCTTGAACGACCTGAATCCCCTCAACGTGATTCAAGCCTCGGCATTGGTCCGGTTTGAATCCCCTCAACGTGATTCAAAACTCGGAGCTTGAACGACTTGAATCCCCTCAACGTGATTCAAGCCTCGGCATTGGTCCGGTTTGAATCCCCTCAACGTGATTCAAATCTCGGAACTTGAACGACTTGAATCCCCTCAACGTGATTCAAGCCTCGGTATTGGTCCGGTTTGAATCCCCTCAACGTGATTCAAAACTCGGAGCTTGAACGACCTGAATCCCCTCAACGTGATTCAAGCCTCGGCATTGGTCCGGTTTGAATCCCCTCAACGTGATTCAAAACTCGGAGCTTGAACGACTTGAATCCCCTCAACGTGATTCAAGCCTCGGCATTGGTCCGGTTTGAATCCCCTCAACGTGATTCAAAACTCGGAGCTTGACCGACTTGAATCCCCTCAACGTGATTCAAGTCTCGGCATTGGTCCGGTTTGAATCCCCTCAATGTGATTCAAAACTCGGAGCTTGAACGACTTGAATCCCCTCAACGTGATTCAAGTCTCGGCATTTCTGCGACTTGAATCCCCTCAACGTGATCCAAGTCTCAGAGTTTGTGATGGCTTTTTGCGTTTTAGTATGCAACACAGGGTCTTCTGGACGCCACCTGTCTTCCAAAAAATATTCTTTAGTTGGTTGTCATCAAAATTCTCTCGACGGGCCCTCTTGACGAGCTCTTGACTTTTGTAGCCAAGGAAGACCTGCGTTGGAGAAGCTTGACAAAGCATGAGTATTTTTTCAGAATTTTCTGATCTCGCTAGATAGAGACCTCTGGTATGAAATATTAGCCTTGATTGTGTCTAAAAGGCACATAAGTATGCATATATGCAGCAGAATCTAGCAATTAACAATTTATTAATGCAAAGTATGCAAAATTGCACTAAGATTCAATCATGCGATTTGATATAGTCTTCTGTTTCAGTTTTCTCTATTTTACCGAGTTGGTACCCCCCAACTTTTATACTTAGCTAATTGTTAGCTAAGTATGAAAGTTTAGGATATTTGTTTTGTACTACCGGAGGAAAAGTTTGTGAGTACCCCCCAATTGTTAGACTTGAAGAATTTTTTGTCTGTTGTAGTGAGAAGTTAATTTTAAATTTCACCGATCAATGCATGAGATATATTTGATTGTCTAAAAATTTATGAGTAGGCTAGCATAAACGAAAATGCAAAGAGTAAACTTATCTCAATATTCGATGAAGTGGTGCATTGAGCCTCGATTGGATTGCTCCCTTGGCTTGGAATGTTTCCACAGCTCTGAATTTATCTTCGTCTCAGATTTTTATCCTCGGGAAAATTGGAGCCTCGGTCGTATTTACCCTTGGCTCGGATTTTTCACCCTCGGCTCGGATTTCACTCTCGGTGAAATTGGACCCTCGGCTCGGATTTATCCTTGACTCGGATTTTCACGACTTCGGATTTTTCACCCTCGGGAAAATTGAACCCTCGGCTCAGATTTTCATGGTTCGGATTTTTCACCCCCAGCTCGGATTTTCATTGCTTCAGATTTTTCAACCTCGGCTCGGAATTTATTCTTGGTTCGGGTTTTTTTTTCAGCTCGATATTTGACCCTCGGTCAGAATTTATCCTCGGCTCGGATTTTCATAGCTTCGGATTTTTCACCCTCGGCTCGGATTTCACTCTCGGTGAAATTGGACCCTCGGTTCGGATTTATCCTTGACTCGGATTTTCACGACTTCGGATTTTTCACCCTCGGGAAAATTGAACCCTCGGCTCAGATTTTCATGGTTCGGATTTTTCAACCTCGGCTCGGAATTTATTCTTGGGTCGGGTTTTTTTTCAGCTCGGAATTTATTCTTGGTTCGGGTTTTTTTTTTCAGCTCGATATTTGACCCTCGGTCATAATTTATCCTCGGCTCGGATTTTCATAGCTTCGGATTTTTTTTCAGCTCGATATTTGACCCTCGGTCAGAATTTATCCTCGGCTCGGATTTTCATAGCTTCGGATTTTTCACCCTCGGCTCGGATTTCACTCTCGGTGAAATTCGACCCTCGGCTCGGATTTATCCTTGACTCGGATTTTCACGACTTCGGATTTTTCACCCTCGGGAAAATTGAACCCTCGGCTCAGATTTTCATGGTTCGGATTTTTCAACCTCGGCTCGGAATTTATTCTTGGGTCGGGTTTTTTTTCAGCTCGGAATTTATTCTTGGTTCGGGTTTTTTTTTTCAGCTCGATATTTGACCCTCGGTCATAATTTATCCTCGGCTCGGATTTTCATAGCTTCGGATTTTTTTTCAGCTCGATATTTGACCCTCGGTCAGAATTTATCCTCGGCTCGGATTTTCATAGCTTCGGATTTTTCACCCTCGGCTCGGATTTCACTCTCGGTGAAATTGGACCCTCGGCTCGGATTTCACTCTCGGTGAAATTTGACCCTCGGTTCGGATTTATCCTTGACTCGGATTTTCACGACTTCGGATTTTTCACCCTCGGGAAAATTGAACCCTCGGCTCAGATTTTCATGGTTCGGATTTTTCAACCTCGGCTCGGAATTTATTCTTGGGTCGGGTTTTTTTTCAGCTCGGAATTTCATCCTCGGCTCGGATTTTCTTAGCTTCGGATTTTTCACCCTCGGCTCGGATTTCACTCTCGGTGAAATTGGACCCTCGGCTCGGATTTATCCTTGACTCGGATTTTCACGACTTCGGATTTTTCACCCTCTGGAAATTGAACCCTCGGCTCGGATTTTCATGGTTCGGATTTTTCAACCTCGGCTCGGAATTTATTCTTGGGTCGGGTTTTTTTCAGCTTGGAATTTCACCCTCGGTGAGAATTTATCCTCGGCTCGGATTTTCACAGCTTCGAATTTTTCACCATTGGAAAAATTGAACCCTCGGCTCGGATTTTCCTATACACGGATTGCACCCATGAAGCAGTAGATCTTCAAGAAGTCGTAAATTTAATTGCCTCATTTTTGATGGGGTGAGTTTCGATTTGGTGCCAACTGAGAATAAATCTGTCATATTTGTTGCATGTAAGCCCAGATCTGTGCGAATTCGCTTATGTTGATGAGAGACGTGATATGATCGCAAGTCACCATTCTGATTTTTTTTTTTTGCAAGGAACGATTTGTCGTTCCCACAGACGGCGCCAAACTGTTAGAACAGTTTTCAGTCCGGTGACGTGTAGATCTTTGATTCGCCATGTTCTTCGTAATCTGCAAGGAAGAACAAACAATGCGTCAGAGGGGGGGTCTCCCGACGTCCCCTCTCCGATGCCTAAGTCAGTGGGCAATTTTGGAGAGTATCGAGAGTCGAGAGTTTTGTATATTTTTAGCACATATTCAAAGTGTATTTTGTACCTGGGGTAGCAGCCTATTTATAGGCACATAGTTCTCAACCGCATTGTTCCACCTTCATGTCATGGCTAAGTGGGACCCTTAGTGGGATGAGATAGAGGTTGAGTGGGAGAGTGGGAAAGTGGGACACTTACTCCTCATGAGATAATATATTTATCACATGTGTTCCAAATATAGCCTTCAAGATGTTATAGGACTCTGTTAGGCCCTAATGATTGAGTGGGTCAAGTTGGGCCAGCAATATCAACTGGGCCCTGGTTCGAGTATAGGCACATTTGCCTGAGGGATGATAATTTTCCTAACAATCACATACAATACATATAATCAGGGCATCTGACTAGATCCTTCGAAGTTAGAACACCGTGTAAAATACTTTCTCCACACAGATCAAATAAAATCTAGACTTTTGCCTACAGTCATGGCCGTAATAAATTGTATGCACTTATGTGACTTACTACTCGAGCCAATTAACTTCTATAGGTTAATGTTGCATACAATATTGGTAACTCATACTTTGAGAGAGAGAGAGACTTGGATATCTATGGGCGTAAGTATCCCATATATTTGGTCATCTGCCACCTTCATTTGCTGCACTTTCATACTGGATTTTAAAAATAAATTGGCATATATACAAAGATGCAGATATATGCGTTATGCTTGCTTGACATCTCAGGACACTTTATGAAACCCAAGCCCTATTATAATACAAACACGTAGGACTTACTTGGTAAGACGCCGATGCCGTTCCAAAAATGAAACCTTCCGGAAAAATTCTCCGGTTGAGTGAAGCAGTGCTATGGCTTGGTATAACAGCAATGCTTTTATTAATTAATGAGCCAACAAAGACCAGTAGGCCAAGGAGTGGTAGATAGCCTCGAAATGCCATTGCTGATTCTAGTTATTATATGGGAAGGAGGCACTGTACGTCAGGGCCTTTTATAAAGGAGTAGAATGTAGATAGCCTTGAAATCCCAAACTGATTTTGGTTATTAGTGGAGGGAGGCACCGTCAAGGCCTTTTATAGACAAGTGCCGCTCAAAAAAGAAAGAAAGAAAAGGTAAATGACTCGTAATAATAAAAAAAAGGAAGCTAAATGACACCCAAAGATTCTTGTCCAGCTCTCTCTTAAATTACTACTTAATGCGGGTCAGTTTTATTAATTTTTTTAAGATTTATTTTATTTAAAAATATCTTGTCCTTTGAATCTAACATTGGTTTGAGACAAATCTCATGACGTTTAAAAGCTTATTAATAGGGTTATAATTTAATTTGTATTTCATGAAAATTTCGTAATTCTAATGTTTACGAGAAAAAAGTTGTCATTTTGTATTATTTTTACTGAAAAATATTTTTATTTTTTATTTTTATTATTTTTTATGGTTTCAAATTTAGGAACTATATAAGCCTATTAAGATGGCTTTATCCTACCGCTTATGTATTTTCTACCAATTTATCAATATGAAACATTATATAAATCATTTTCTATCTTTTTTGACTTTTGCCTTGATTGCTTGATGGAATCTTGATTTGAGAAGAATTGTATTTCTATTGTTCCTTGACCCCACGAGAAAAGCAAGACATTGAAGAAAGCCAACATTTAGTGGAAAAGAAAAAGAATTCTATAAAAATCTCTCTTTTTATCTTTTTTAACAAATAAGTAAGCAGGTTGTAACATTTAATGCAATATGACATAATATATATCATTGATTATAGAATAATGATTCAATGCCACCAAAATATACAACTTTTCACCACCTTACCTATGTGGCAAGGTGATCCCCCACTACTTTTTGAGTTTTTTTTTTTTTTTTTTTTTTTTTTTTTTTTTTTAATTTTTTAAAAATAAGAGTAATGATTCACTACCACCTAAATATACAACTTTTCACCACCTTGCCTATGTGGCAAAGTGGTCCCTCACCTTAATTTATTTTTAAAAAATAAAAAAACTCAAAAAGTAGTGGGGGATCACCTTGCCACATAGGCAAGGTGGTGAAAAATTGTATATTTGGGTGGCATTGAATCATTATTCTAAAAATAAATTAAGGTGAGGGACCACCTTACCACATAGACAAGGTGGTGAAAAGTTATATATTTAGGTGGTAGTGAATCATTACTCTTGATTATATAGCACCAGAAGGCCTAAGAGTACATAGTTTTTCAAGCTATAGTTGAAGGTTATCAAATAATTCGATCTTAATTCTCCTATAAATAGGAGTATGTAATATTGTAAACATTACTTAAAAACATAAAAACAAAATGTAGCGCTTTAAACTTTATCATGTGGACGTAATCCTGTGGATTTTATTTTATTTTTTGCCGGCTTTTGTATTTTACGGTGACTGTCCCTTGGTGTTTTGCAACGAGATTCGACTTTGCGGCCAAATCCAACCGCCCCGTCAATAGTCTTCGGGCCAATTTTTTTTATAAAAATAAATAAATAAAATTGAGTTTGAGGAGATGTTACAATTGAAAACTATCATACTTGAAGATTGTGACCTAATTACAGATGAAGACTATCACATATTTACAGTTGAAGATGGTGACCTACGGTCCTAGCTAATTCTTCTATGAATAAAAGTCTGTGACCTAGCTACAGGTCCTAATTCTCCTATAAAAATAGAAGTATGTTATATTGTAAACATCCCTCAGAGACCAAACCACGTAATTCTTTGTGTATACTTATTTATATTCCGCATTATATTATCTTTCAATATGAGGAAAAAATCCTTTAAATTAGGGTTAACAAATCCCTTAGTCTACCATAATCAAATTGTCTAAATCTTTTAATTTATGAAATCCAAATCAACATTTATCACAAAAAAAAAAAAAAAAAAAAAAAAATTTCTTTCCTTAACAATATCGAGCAAGCTATCCTGCCATTACAATTACCGGCCCCTACCATTATTACGATTTTTATTAGAACCCAATCATAAATCAATTTGCATGTTGCGAATCTCATAGATCGGAGCCTATGGATCATTCTCTCACCAATTGCAGAATTAGGCGCCAAATAAATATATATATATATATATATATATAAAATTAAAAATTAAAAAAAGAAAAAAAAAGGAAGAAGACAAAAAGAAACAAAGGCGGAATTTGTGCATTGAATAATTAATACTCCTCATGAAAGCGGAAGAGCCGTCTCATGCATGTACGTAGAATGTATAAAGCGATTATTATTTACCAAGCGTACGTTTGAGTCTGTACACAAAAGAATCACATTATTTAAAGAGCTTAAAGATTGAGAAGAAATGATATCTTCAGTTTAATTATTGATTGGAATTAAACGGTCCAATATTATTATATTGATAGCTGATAATTATATGAGTGTCGATCGTACGTCATGCATGTACGTCGATTTCTTGAGGAAATTCTTGAACCAACGGGCTGAGAGCTTAGGATGTCTTTTTGATCCATTCTTGTAGTCTACGTAGATGAAGCCATACCTAACCGTGTAACCTGAATTCCATTCGAAGTTGTCCAACAATGACCATGCGAAGTATCCTTTAATGTTTACTCCTTCCCTGTTCCCAAAAAGAAAAAAAAAAAAAAAAACACAAACAAAAACAAAATAGTCAAAGCCAACAAGATTTGAGAGCGAGGGAGATAGAGAAAGCGATTGTTAAGTGATTTATAACACTTTTTTTCACACCCATTTCATACTCGATCATGTGTTGTGTTTTAAGTAAGTTTTTTTTTTTTTTTTTTTTTAATTTTAAAAAAAAGACATTAATTAATATGAAAAGCTACTTAAAATACGTATGTCACGATTATGTAAAATAGATGTAAAAAAATAGTTTTACTCTTGTTAGAGCATTTGTAGTGAAGTAGTCAAAGAGACGAAATCACCAAAATCGGACGAGAAACCTCAAAAACACCTCCACAACAAACTCTCTACTGCTACAGTAAATCAGCCGAGTGTCAGAGACCATTGTCTCTTCAGCCGAGTGGAGAGACCCTCGTCTCTTTTTTTTTTTTTTTCTTTTTTTTTTATAATTTTTTTTTTCTGTTTTTTATTCCATTTTCGCGGGTTCCAACTTCCTTCGTCTCTTTCCTATTCTCTTCTTTGTTCCACTTCCTGCTCCTTTCTTCTCTCGCAAACTCAGACAATAGAAACTGAAGAAGAAGTAGAAAAAGAAACACTCTCACTCCCAACCTCAAACCAAACCCTTTCAGACCCAACCCTCCACCAAAAGTACCTGTCCATCGAGGCCCATATTGCCCAGTCCCGGCTCCACAAACCTCCTCTTGATCATCTCCCTCGTAAGTGAAACCACAGACAGTAAGCCTATTCTTTGTGAAGTGGGTTTTCTTTTTCTTCTTCTTTTGATAAATGAGTTTTTGATTTTTATTTAATTTGGGGAAGAACAGAGGATTCTAGAAGAGGGTTAGGTCCGGTGGATAACAGGGGGTTCTAGAAGAGTGAAATGTTGGTTGGTTGAAAAGTTAATAAAAAATTAATATTTATTTGAAGTAGAGAATATTTGGAGTTTAATATTTAGAGTTTTGTAAAAGCAAGTAACTAAAATAACAAAAGTGAATTTTTTAGCTAAATTTTGAAGAAACTTTGACGACTTCACTATAAATGCTCTTAAGCGGTACTTACATGATAGCCCTGCGAAGATACCAAAGATGGCTATGGTGATACTCAATTCTTTGGTTGTCCACAAGGGCTTCCTCAAGCGACAAGGTGGCATTATTGAACTCATCAACCCCTACAGTATAGTTGTACGTAAATATTTGGGTTCAAATGGTTATCTAATAGCTACCATTCCATGAAAAGCTCCAATTTTCCATGAAGTTATGTGAAAATAATTTAAAAAGAAAAATTACCATTCTCGGTAATGTAGATTAGTGGATTATGATACCTCCACTTTGTGTAAAGCAAAAGATCCAGAAGGCCTCTAGGATACACATAGAACCCATCAGACGCAGCCTGTGATGTAGAGAAAATAATGGAGGGTATTTAATTATAAGAGAATCTGCTCAAACCCTTTCCTTTGCTTGCAGAGAACTAGCTAGCTAGCTAGCTAGAGGGAACAGATTTATATATTTTGCAATCAAACAGCTATACAATATGTTTTGGCCCCTCGTATAATAAATCCTAGTTTTGTTATGAGGCTAGGAACTTTCAATATACCAAAAGAGAAACGTAGATTTATTTATCACATACCGGTGGGCCGATGAGGATCCCGTTGCGCTCACCTGCCACGATAAAAAAAAAACGTGGTCTAGTTAGTATAGATACACAAGAAACACATAAAAATTGGAATAAAGTTTTTCTTCAAATTGAATTAAAAGAATCATATGTTATTAAGCTGACTAATCAACAGAATCTATGAAGGTTATATATGTGTGTGTGTGTGTGTGTGTGTTCAAAATGCACATTTAGGTCGACTGGTCATTATGCACCTGCATAGTACTATTAAAAATGTGTGTGTGTGTGTGTGTGTTCAAAATGCACATTTAGGTCGACTGGTCACTATGCACCTGCATAGTACTATTAAAAATGCGTATGAGAAAAACTTTGTTATAGGAATTTTAAAATACGTTAGCTTGATACACTGAGTTATTATGAAACGTTACTTCAATCCAGTTTGAAAGAAAACATTATTCTAAAAATTAAGTGTTGTATCTACTAACCTGTAAGATTGGCAAGAGAATCTGTTAAGTAGCTTGCATGTCCCGCAACAAGGTCAGGTCCGTATGCTGCATAATAGGCAGTATAGTAGTTTAATCCGATGAAGTCAAATGACCCTTTTACAAGCTTCGATTGCTCTTTCGTGAACTTAGGCAATCGCTTTCCAACCAAAGACTGCATGCTATGGGGATAGCCACCATTTGTCAAGGGGTCTAAAAACCTACAGTAAATTAACCATGAAATATTACAATTTTCATTCAAATTAACATAAAAAAAAAAAAAAAAAATTTAAAAAAAAATTGTAACAAATTCTTCAAGTACAGGGGCAATCGAACAAATTGACACGTAGTGTAGAACTTACCAACCCAACATGAAATCAAGGGCACGTAGCGCGGCATAGCGGTTGTGCTTGGCATCAGAGAATGGCACCATCCAATGGCTTATTAGCGTAATCCCTATAACACCTTTTTGTGCTGCCTGAACATAATTAATGAACATTGGTTAATTAATAAATTCTCCCAATTATGCAACAGCAGAGTAAAAAGAATTTTTATTTGAGGTTCGAATAATAGCCAATTAGTAGGTGCATGTGTAACAAAACTGTATCTATCAAACTTGCCAAGGTTGATAAAAATGTTGGTAGTCTTTACTAACAGTAGGGTTGACATTTTTTCGACATGATTCGTGAACTCACTATGAAATTAGTGAATTATGATTAAAGGATTTTGCCCATTTAATTTAAATGGGTCAGGCTAGCTAGGGTTGACCTATATAGTTTATACCTATGTCTTAACATAAGCCGAACCCGATATGTGACATTTTAGAGTTGACAATTTTTTACACGACTCATAAACCCAACATGAATCAAACTAGAAATTAATTAACGGGTTATGATTAACGGTATGGATAGAAATTTAACTTGAGGGGCCAAAGTAAGAAAAGAAAGACCTAAAATAATTTTTAATCAAACTTAATGGCATAGCCTCTTTTTCTTTTTCTTTTTTGGGTGCGTGGAAGGCCGGCTCCTTGATCCGTCATTGATTGAGGAGTCTGACTCTTTTAATTAAATGGATCAAGTTAAGATTGACGTATATAATGTTATAAGCATGGCTCGATATAATTTGAACCCAATACGCGAATACAAATTGCCACGCGTAACTATCAAAGGTTTTTCATACAATTACCCAAAAGGTTTGATCAGGTATACGTCGCTGCAATCATGCACATTGAATATCATTTAGAGTAAGATGGAACCTGATATTTTTGCTTGTACACTTGAACCGTGGCTGCATGAGCAAGAAGCAGGTTATGGGTGACCAAATATGGCTCTGTGCCTGAATCTCCACCGGTGCAGTTCAAATTTTGCCAACTGGAACATCGACCAGGTGCTAATATCCCGGTTGCATAACCACCACTGCTGAAGCTCCATGGCTCATTTAGTGTAATCCAATGCTTTACACGGTCACCAAATTCCTTGAAACAAAGCTCAGTATAATCTCGAAAGTCATCACTGAAAAGCAACATGCACACACACATATATGCATAAATTAGACTGCAACCCCAGAGTTTGAATTAATTTGGTCATGATTAGAGCTAAGGTTGCAACCCATGGGAATTGGTCTGGTTTGCAACCCATGTTATCGTCCAACTCAATTGGCAAGACAACTTATTTTGGCAAAAATAAAGTACGTTTATTTGACAAGAATAAAATATTCTTCATTTCAAAAAAATGTATTCTCTATTTAGGAAAAAAGAAAGAGTATTCTTATTCTCCAAGTAATATAATCTTATTTATTAGGTACTATCTTTCCTCTTAAATGTAGGAAATCAGGGATAGTTAGAGCTTGTAATAAGGGGTCTTCTATAAGAACCCGAGAGGTATTGAATAAGAGCATGGTACAATTTCTTCCGCTCTCTTGAAGCAGTCACCAATTTCAATGTTGTTTACCCTAACCGATCTTGATCCTTTATGGCTTGATATTGGTTACATGGCGGAGAGCAACAAATTAAGCAATGACCAGAAGAGACAAACAGTGTAAATAAACAAAGAAAAATGAATATAAATAAATAAAAAAGTTCAAAATGTCTCAGATTCAGATGGTAAAATCTTTTGACCTCGTGCCAATTATAAGTAAACGAGGGATTAGATTCAATGTTTATCGAAGATAGAGGCAAAGGATATATATTAAACAAAACTCCAGGACAAATTTGTAGCTAGCTTTCTTAATTGCTAAAGTCATTAACAATAATGCACTCCATCAAATGGGTCCACAATATTTCTCTTTTCCTCCTTTTTTTTACCCCCAAAAATGGGTCCTCATTCAAATCATAATTATGATAATATATTACAAAAAAAAAAAAAAAAAAAAAAAGTCTACTGATCAGATGGACAAAAGGGGATCGAGGACAATATATATATATATATATATATATATATATATATATATATATATATATATATATATATATATATATATATATATATATGTCATGATCATGAGCTAGTCACTTACACAATGTTAGGACTTAAGAAACCACCATACTCATCTTCTAAGGCTTGGGGCGTATCCCAATGAAAAAGTGTCACAAAGGGCTTTAGGCCTGCATTTATTAATAGAAAAATAAAGAGTGAATTATATAGGCAATAAAACTGGATGACATATATACGACGGAATCATGAGATTGATTTATGACCTTTATCCAGGAGCTCATTGATGAGGTTGTTGTAATATTTAATTCCTTCCCTATTCACACCCCCACTTAGATTTCCTTCTGAAATTTAGACCCCAAATGAAATTGTTATGATTACATACAAGGTCAGAAAATAATATTTACTTCAAAACCTTGTACCCTATTTATTATCTTTTTTATTTTATCATATGCAAGAAAGTAGCTAGCTAGGGATAAATCTTACTTGGCAACACTCGGGACCAAGAGATCGAGAACCTGTATGCATCTAAACCCATCTCCTTCATAATCCCAACATCTTCCTATAATATAATATATAATATGAAAAACAAAGTTGTTATCAAATTGCCGCCAACATCAAACTGGCTTAAACCATAATTAGAAAGGTGATCAAACCTTATAGCGATGATATTGATCAACGGCTACATCTCCATTACTGCCATCCTTTATCCTACCTGCAATTTCATATACTTCTTATATTCGATCGTAAAATATATAAAAGAGATTGATTTCTATGCGCTACTTTGAGCCATAAGTTAACCAAGTACTAGTCGAACATTGTACACATGCCAAACTACCCAAATACAGACAAAAAAGCAGACAATTAACTTTGTTGTTTTAGCTAGTCATGTGAAGATGACAATAAACGTTCGGTAGTCATGGAGAAAAACATATGAAGACGAAGGATATATAGAGCTTTTCCATTGGCCTCACTTGATTCGAAGAACCAATAAAATTAACCCCAAGGTTAAACTAATCCCCATATTATTGCATCTTGTAGAAGTATTTCTAATTCCTTAAGAACAAGCCTAGCTAACATTTTATTTTATTTTTTAGAAACTTTGCTTAACACTTATGAACTTTCATCACTTTTGTAATATTCTCTAAAAGTTTAAGAACTGTCAATTTAGTATTTCGAACTTTAAAAAAATTGCAATCTCACTCATCCATTAAATTTTTTCGTAAAATCCTAACGGAGGGGTGAAAAATTTCTAAAATACCCTAAAAGAAATATTGTAATTTAATGGTAATTTTGTAGTTTTATAAAGTTTACAGAGATATATAGGTCATTTTATCCTTTAATTATTTGAGTTAACCACAAACACTAATAGGAGGAGTGAGATTATAAAAAATTAAAAGTTTAATATATTAAATTGAAAGTTTCTTAACTTTAATTAAAGAAGAGATTGATTACAAAAATGATAGAAGTGATGAGAAATAACTAAAGGTTTTTTTTTATTATAATTTTTTTATTTTCTAGCAAAGATACCGTAGGAGTTTGTGCTAGCTAGGGTAGGCACGAAACCCAATTGAGTTTTGACTTCAGAAATTTATGCGGCTTGTTAGTCAAGATACCAATTTAAACTATTAAATTTTTTTTTTTTAATTTAACTTCACTTTTGAAATAAGTAAGAATTTAAACATCAAATTAAAGATTTTTTTTTTACTATGTCTATATAAGAGGAGGAAATGAGATTTAAATTAGTAATTTCTGCTTCATGAGCCATGATTTTCAGCCAATTAAACTATCACTCAGATCAAAATAAAGAATTTTAATCCAAAACTTAACTCAATACTTGCACCATTTCAATAAATATCGATTCTTTTTTCAGCAATTTTGCATCCACTAAAAGCTGATCAACAAAAACCAATTTGGCACCAAATTTTTTCCATTTTTTACAGAGATTAAGATTTTTTTACATCTTTTATACATATCTTTTTTAAATTAACCATTGAATCTCTAGAACTTTTAAAAACCTAAATATAGATCTTACAGATTTAATAATAATTTTTTTTATAAAATATATATATATATATAAAATATACATGTACCATGTCTCTTTTACAAGAGATCTGCCAAGAGCATACATTCACATCCCCATCCCCTCAAGAAAATTAAGTTCTTGGGTGTCGTTTCTGTAAGAAACAAGTCAAGGACAATGGAAACAACAAAGCCATTTAAAGCGTCCAAATATGCAAGATCTTTGCATTTCATTATTTTTTGTACAAAAAAAAATGTGAATATATAAAGAAAGAAGTTATAATATAACCCAATATATATTGCATACAATATTGGTAGTTCATACTTTGTTTTCAAGAGAGAGAGAAAGACCTGGATATCTATGGGTGTAAGTATCCCATATATTTGGTCCTTTGCCACCTTCATTTGCTGCACCTTCATACTGGATTTTAAAATCAAATTAATTGGCATATATACGTACATGATATATAGATGCGTCATGCTTGACACTTTATGAAACCCTATTATGATACAAACAGGTACGTACGTAAGACTTACCTGGTAAGACCCCGATGACGTTCCGAAAATGAAACCCGCCGGAAAATTGTTTCGGTTGAGTGAATCAATACTGTTTAGACATGGTGTAACAGCAATAATGCTATTATCAATCAATGAAGCAAGAAAGACGAGGAGGCCTAGGAGTAGATAGCCTTCAAATGCCATCACTGATTTTGGTTATTGTGGGTGGGAGGCACCGTCCGTCAAGGCCTTTTTATAGATAAGAATCACTCAAACTGACGGGTGCAATTGTGCAAACTAACAAGCCCGCAAGTACTCCAGGAAACTAAATGCCGGCAAAGGATTAAGTTTGAATTTAATTTTACTTTATATTCACATATATAGATGACGGGTGCAATTAAACTAACTACCATTCTACCTAAGAATATCTTCATATATTATTAGCAATTAGTAGTGTCAAATCCCATGGCCAGGATTTTGCACGAGCCACTCGACAAAGAAAATTAAACATTTATATATCCATTAATGAGTAATGCTAAAATATTCTCCTTGTGTTTTCTTATATCTTCTAAAACTGACTAATGTGGTTTTTAAAATTAAAATTGGATCAATATTTAATAGTAATTTATCACAAATTCAATTATGATTTTAAATTAAAGCCATATCAATTTTAAAGGAGTAGAAGGAGAACGTGCATGTAGCATTACTCATGTATATCGATCTTCGATCTTGATCTTCAATATGTGACAAGTCCAATGGCCAAAAATACAAGAAGAAAAACACCAAAAAAAAAAAAAGAAAAAAAAAAGGAAGTCTTATTTAAAATTTCGTAGGGAGAATTTTACATGTTAAAGAATCAAAAAGTCAAGAATACTGATATTGACCCTAGAAGAATGACATTTTTGCTTAATTGTTAGACCGACCTGGTGCAAAATGCATGCCCTAATATTCAAAACTGGTTGGCGCAGTTTTGAGTAGTGATTGATTAATATAACGGATCCTAAATTATTTACTTTTAGTCAAATTTTGCTTGGGTTCATTGAATTTGATACAATTAAGGGTATCAGTGGATTGTAAGCCCCATTAGTTGATGTTGATTCAAATTTATTGTCCTTTTAATGGCAATGATATGGACTAGTTTATTTGCAATACTATTTAAAATAAAAAATAGTAAATTTTTTGAAAATTTTTAATTATAAAAAACCAATATTGAAATTATTTGTAATCAATATATATACTTCCTTCTCAAGCTAGCCATCAATATATTTATACCGTGATCTTTGTTAATATATATATATATATATATTCCAATTTTCACATCATGCACTTTAAAATCCTAGAGATGATTAAGTTTGAAGCCAATGAACTTGTTGTATGTATATACATAGGTCGATCTAGTCCATAATAATAGCTGTCTGGATAGGGAAATATATTTTTTTCGAGAACTTTAGTAATTAATATATAATCAAATTAACCTTGCATTTTTAGGATTTGTGTGCTCCCTTGTCCAATAATGAGTCTTTCACAATAAGATCCACCTATACAACTAGTAACAATATTTAATTATAAAGATTAACTGTATAGCTGACTTGTTAGGCTGTTCACCACTTTAACATGGTAAAGCTTGATAATTAGGTAAGCCATTGAACTTGTCATATCCACGTAAGCCCATAATGGTAGGTGATTGGATTGGGATAAGGCTCTAAATAAAGAAATGGAGCCTCTTTGTCCTAATTAATTTTGGAATGATTTTAGTCTTTGACATGAGAACTTTATTTGTATCATACTTTTATTGAATATTGTAAAAGAATATTGTTGTTCATAGTCCGTCATTTTGTTGACAATAATTCTATTGTTTGGTAAAAGGAACAATTGTATTGAATATATCAACTTCAAGCTGTTTTTTTTTTTTGGCACCCTCAAGAGTCATGACACTCAATAAGGTGGGTTCTTAATTAAATAGAAAAGGCAGTCATTAAAATGTTTGAATTTCAACTAATTATTACTTTTGTGCAATTCACAAATAACCCAAGAATTAATTCGATCGATCCGTATATTCTGATTGGTAAAATTGTAAGCTCCTTCATAATTAATCATAGCTAGCGAGATCCATCTAATTAGATCGATGCATGTAGTACTTTACTCTAAATTTATTCAATTAAGGTACGTAGGTTTTTGACCACCCAATATTGCAAAACTCTTCCATAAAAATCGTCTGCAAATATTAAGTTTGGTTGGAACCATAAGATATTGAATTTGCAGTTTTTCTCTTATTGATCGAAAGTGTTAATCAGCTCCAGGTGAGACGTATGTAAAATAACCAGAAATTAAAATGAATTATGCAAATATTTATTTTCGCGTCATATATACATGCATATATAGTACTACTATGCGTGCATAGACGTCCTGAGTCTACTGACTAGATCCCCGGCCACCAAAATTGAAGCAAATTAATTTATTTCCAGCCGGCGGCCAAAGCATATAAGTTTAATTAAGATTCTTTGGAGGAAAAATCTGGTTTATAGGAAATTTTTTACGACCCACATATAAAAATGACATGTATCTTTTAAATATGTGAGAAGCATATGGTTTTTTATTAATGCTATTAAAAATACATATAAGAAGTACATGTTATTTAAATAACATGTGATTCTCACATGCCAAGGGATACTTGTCAATCTTATATGTGTGTTGTAGAAAATTTCTTACAAATCGATTTGTAAGAAATTTATGTCCTCTATATATATATATATATAGGGTTAATTATAGTTTTTGTAAGAACTCAGTCCCACATTAAAAAATTGATTGGTACATATAGAGCGGATGGATGGTAAAAGAGCTTGTGGATGTTAGATTTCATATTGATTTCTTATTATGTAAAACTGAGCTTTATAAGCGATTATAGAAAACTCGAATTGTAACTTGAACTAGCCAGTTTTTTTTCAAGCGCCTCTTTCTCAAATCTCACATAGCCAATATAGAGCAGGTAGATTATAAATGAATTCATTGGTGCTAATTAATCTCATGTTGGTTTGTTTCTAGATGAGACCGAACTTTATTAGCGATTATAAAGAACTCTAATATTACAAATTGACTAGTCTTTTTTTCGAGTGATAATGCGCATATGTCACCTCTTTCTTACATTGGAAAGATATATGATTAGCCCACGTAGAATAAGTGGATCATAATTATTCATGGATGCTAAATATCACACACGTTAGTTATTTTTTAGGTAAAACTACACTTTTATAAACGATTTATATATAGGAAACATTTTAACTTATCCTGCTAAGCTTGGTCAAAGCATGGTCTGCATCTTTCATTAAACAACGCACTACGCACGTATGAATCTGCCTAAAATTTGACTCTTTTTAGGGCAGCCTCAAAATTATGAAATTTAGTCTTTTAACCGATCGACATTGACCCGGGCGTAGACCAATATTTTGTCAATGGAAAATACGTGCAGACAAGATTTTGCCAAGGCAATGTCCTTTTAGTGGAATTAATTAAGTTGAAAAACCCCCCTTTGTAAGCTTTTCCCACTTGATTATAAAATAAATAAATAAAAAATTTGAAAATATTATTTATTAACAGAATAAAAAAGTAAAATAAATGATAAATCCGACGGGGCGTGGACCAATTTGTCATTGTAGTTAACAAGTTAAATTCTATTACATTGATGACTGGGCTTGCCATGCATGAAACCATTTAGATTAAGATTTTCTTAATCTAGTCCATACGACTCCATATAGGATAGGATAGACACTATGGCATAGATTCGACCACGCACGTTGTTTTAATTTGATATTAATATTATATATGAGATGCTTGACTGTTTTCAAAAAAAATAAAATAAAATAATTGATATTAATATTACATATGATCATCTCTTTTGAGCAAATCGCGTTTTTATAATTCACATAATCTTAAGATTATATTTTGTCTTGTACGATCGATTTCTTTTATTAATTAAGCAGACAGATTTACTTTAAAACCTATATTTTCTTATGAAGATTCTTAGTAGCCACACTAAAATAGTTAAAAAGTTATTTTAGTGAGTCAATTTGATGAAAACACTAAAAAATCACTTTCAACAGCCTCATCACTTTAACCAAAAAGTTTTGGTGAGTGAAAATACTCACCAATTTTGATGAGTAATATTCATTCACCAACTCTCTCACTAATTTTGTTTCTCCTTTATCACTAATTAGATGATCAACACACTTTTTTTCTTTTTCTTTTTTCTCCTGTTTTCTTCTCCCGTCTCTCATCTCTAATCTCTCATACGCGATGATGTCCTTATTTAATGGACATGAAGGTTTCTTTGTCCTTGACATAAACTTTGTGGTTCTTTCATTTATCTTTTTTTTTTTTTTCTTTCTTGAATTTGGCTGAGAAGCAAATGAAAACTTCTGTAAATTTCTTAGCAATGATCTAATCTCAAGATGAAGGTGTATAAAAAGATTAAATAGAGAAAGAATAAAGAAATCTGAAAAAATATTATTTAAATGGAATAGTGATATTGAATAGTTAAAATGGTGAGGCTGCTAGGAGAATTTTTAAAAAATGGCTCACCAGAATAGAGAAAAGTGGGTTTTAGCTACTTTAGTGAGTAAAATTTGATGAGACTACCAGGAATGCTCTTAGGTGTCAAATGTTTGCTTCGTGAAAACTAAGAATATATAATAGCATATTCGGAGGAAAAATATTATCCAATATAAAACCATAAAGTCCCTTCATGTTCCCCCCCCCCCCCCCCCACCCTACACACACAAGTGAAAAATAATAATAATAGATTTAATCATTTAATTAATATTTTAATATAATGAGACAACGTGCAAAATATTTTAATTAAAAATAGGAGGCAAATTGTAACTCAAAATTTCAGCTTTAAAATCATGGTAAAGAACGGAAGGAAATGACCAAAATATGAATAAAGGGTAAAAAATAGAAGATAATTTTAAAACTAACGAAGGTCATGACTACCCTTGACTTATATGTATTTTGTCATTAATCATGGTACCAGGGGCAGACCCATGTTGGTGGTCCCCCCAAAAATTTTGAAATTTCACTTAAAATATATAAAATTATAAATTTTCCCTCCAAAATTATTTTTTGTCCCCCCTAAAATTTTTTCTTTCCACTTTAATCCCATATTTTCTCCTCCCACTCACTTCCTCCCCTCTACCAGCCTTTTGCTTTTTGCAGACCCTTTCAACTTGTTTTTTTTTTTTTGCCCTTTTTACCCCTCTCACCCATTTCTTTTTCCCCTTTTCCACGCGTAGCATCCCCTCCCCCAACGCCTCTCTCTACACCCCATCTGCCCTGGCCATCTCCATGATCTCCTTTTTCCCCCTTTCCCCCTCGCATGGCATCCCCATGAATCCATGATGGTCGAATGGTGGTCGAATCGAAGTCAAGCTATGAGGACTGAGGAGTATCGGCGACAGAGGCTGGAAAAGGACAAGAGCAGACTAGAGGAGCTGAATCTGGAAAAGTTTTCTTAAAATTAAAACTTTTTTTTCTAGTGTATTTGGCTGTAGAAAATAGAAATCCCACTTGGATTCTGGATTTATATAGTTAGTTTATAAATTTTCATTGCATTGTAATGAAAGGTTATGGTTCAATTATCTCGGTCAACCGTCAACCCATATAGAAAAAAAAAATTAAAAACTTATTCTCAGTCATAGATAAGGAGTTTGCTTTACAGTTTCCAAGTATAGATTTTTTGTACAATTTTTTGTTGTAAATACTGGACTTTATTACTCTATTCATGGTCTTGGCACCTAGATATCTCTTAACCAAGCTTAGAATGTGTTATTTCCTTTATTTCAGGTAGAGGCTCACCCCCTGAGCCTTTTTCTTTCTTATATTTGGTTAAATATGTCTCGACTTTTAAATGGGTTTATCATTTAAGCTTTTCACGTTATAACATTGTTATGACTTGACTTTCATTATTGTTGTTGTTTGGAGTTTTGGAAAATCTTATTAAGAGAAAGAGTCTACGTTCAAAGGTATCCTTTTTCTTAAATCCTATAAATTATGCTTAGTTTATTTTACTAGTAGTTTATACTATTGTGTGTTTGTGATATCATAAAAATTTGAAATTTTAATTTCGAATCGAATAGGTACTTTGATGTAATAAAATTATACAAGTTCGTTCCTCCTAACCAAAAATCTTGGTTCCGCCCCTACATGGTACGACACTAATTATTTTAAGAGTTTAAGATAATAAAAAATAAAAATTTAATAATTAATTTAGTTAATTGAGTCTTAAAAAATCTTAAAAAGCCTCTCGACTTGGAACCTATTCAAACTAGACTACTGTCAATTTTTCAAATTGATCTCTGCCCTCTATAATGAAAGTGGCATTTCAACCCAACAACCGTCGTTGTTGACTGGTCATACCATTGTGAATTACGTGCCACCGTGACTTCTATACAATTGTTTTTATTACAATTCAAATATCTAAACTTGTACATCAACTTGTCAACTATGATGGGATATTCGGATGATTTGCATATGCTTAAAAAGTGTAGCTAATTCACAAGGTGGGGACAAACAAATTTGGACTAATTAATTACAATTAGTTGCTCGTATTACATATGGTATAAGTAACATTACGAGCAATTTAAATTTCTGTTTAGACATGTGAGTTTTGCATTTGCTCTCTTTCTAGAGCTGCCGGCATGCAATACGCACAACTAATTTCAACTTATGGTCAATCTTGAATTATTTGAATCACCTTCATAGATTAATTCAGTTGATAAAATGTTTTAATATTATTTTAAAATATTTGATTCTTACCTGTATTTTTAAAAATAATAACTAACCCAATCTAGTAAATTAAAATATATTAATTATATTAAAAATACATATAAAAATCACATGGTGTAAAAGCAAATGTCAATTTAACAAGCCCAATTGAATAATTGACCAATTAATGCTATGGATTTGGAGCCAATTAATTGGATTGGGCTGCCACTTGGTCTTTCAAGAACTTATCTAGAACCAAGTAGTCGGATCGTTAAGGCCTATGTGACTTGGGCCAACCACAACCCCTACCCTTTGAACCTCAAGTTCAACCAGTAATTAGGGATGTTTGAGTGACATTTTTTTTATTATATTTTATTATTTCTGAAATACACGTTTAGATTGTTTTTCTAAATTTGAATTGAATTATGCTCAAGTTTTATTCAACTTTTTTTAATTTCGTCTCAGGTTTTCTAAATCATCCAAACTTAATTTCAAAAAATAAATTTTATCGGTATTCACAATTTTGAATATAGTAAAGAATAATAGAATATAATACCAAAAAATCGTACACCCAAACGTACTCTTACATTTTCTAAAAAATTCAAAAACCTGATAATAAGGATAAAGTTATCCTCCAAATTAGGGCAGTGAAAATTCAATTTATTAAATTAACACATATTCAAAATGCATAAGATTCTCGCATGTACTTTTAGAAATCATTTGACCACCGGATAATGGGAGATGGCTTAAAACCATGCAAGAGGTTAATCATAACTCTAATCTTGAAGATAATTTAATTTCTAAGAGAGTTCTAGCAATATTACAGTATTTTCCACCTAAAAAATTCTAGAATTTTTCTCTCCACAAAGAGTAAACTGTAGCAACAACCATCAGCCTGACAACTAAACAAAGAAGGTTCTCTTCAAAATCAGTCACCATATTTAAAATCTATCTTAAGCCTTGATTTGGTTTTCTTATGGGCCTATAATAAATTCCTTACTTTATTTAGCCAACATAACCATATTTACCACACCTTAACTTCTCTATAAATACCTTACATTGTAAAACCATTTCAAACGGTTGAATACAATAAAGATGTAGTACTCATAAGGGCACTTGACAGTAATGAACATAAGCCTCTAAGGCTTAACCACCCCAATTTTTATTTTTATTTTTTATCTCTTTTCTCTTTCTTTTGCTTCTTCAATTTCTCCTCATTTTGTTCAAACAGCTGGAGTTCAACTTGAAATCAACCTATTGTCAAATTCTCCCATTCCACAGCATGAACTAGCTAGCAATTTAAAAAGAAAATAATAATAATAAAAAATCAAATCAAATCTTTACAATTTACAGAAAGTGGTTAGAGTTTCACAATATTCTAATGATAAACATAAAGAATCATATGGTCGATCATTAATATTTTACGCCATACCAAATATTCAAAAATAAAAAATAAAAATAAAAAAATTTACGCCAAAACAGACGGTGTCTAAATCCCCTCGGGTGTGTCTTTACCCCATGGCTCATCAATGCCCTAGCTTGATTTATCTAGCACGGGAAAAGCTATTTCTTAAGAGCATTCATAACAGCTTCTCTTCCCTTCCCTTCCCATCCATTTTTCCTAAATGTAGAGAACAAAACTACTTTTTGTTTCCCTCTAAAAAAAAATACTCCGCAGCAGCTTCTTTTTACCTTTCCCTTTATCAATAAAATATTATTTTTTACTTTTATTTTAATTTTTTATTTATTTATTTTAGTCTCTCTCTCTCTCTCTCTCTCTCTCTCTCTCTCGCTCTCTCGTCCTCTTCGTCAAACAGATGCAAATTTCCAAGCCTCCTTTCCCCCATAAATGAGCCAAAGCTGGATTTGACCAAAGGTGAATCAATCCTACGCATCTTGCATCGAATCAATGGCTACAATCCAAGATGACTTTTGTCTCTCCCCTTCCAAATCTTGTAGTTGGTTCTCAATCTCTCACTCAAATCAGAATATCCAAGCAAAAGCTGCCATGAATCAAGTTGCTCTGCTGCTTCTTAACAAGAAATGAATATGAATGTGGAAAAGGGAAAAACTTCATAGAGAATTCAGAGAGTTTGGAAACTGAAATGAGAATCCCATGGAACACTTCACTCTGCAAATAGTTTCAGCCCACACCCACCTCCCAATACGAAACAAACAAAACATCGTTCTGCCAAAACCTCCTCTCCCTTTTCTATTCACTGGAACAAATGTTATGAATCTTGGTGACGTGTTTGATTTTGGCCGCTTATTTGTAAGCTTGAGCTTGCTACAAAAGTCCCAGCCTAATGTGAGTTGTGAATTGTGACTTGATCCAATTCCTTCCGGCCAGTATATTTTTCCTCCTTCCGATTTTTCTCCTGTTGCAAAGAGGTGGCCATGGTGGTCTGAGTTTGGATGAAGAACGGACAGCCATGGACAAAGAAGAAGAAGAATGGACGATAAAAAAAAAGAATGAAGAAGAAAGGAGTGGGGCTATGTGAAAATGCATGACATGAGAGAGTGTTTTCTTTTAATGATCCCAGTGGAAAAGTCTCACAAAGGGATGCACACCTGCATTCATCAGTCATGTATAGCAAACTATAGTGATTGAATTATGACCTCATTATGATAAGTCGATGACACATAACTAATAACAATAAATCATGACCTTTTGCTACTAGCTCATTGACAAGAATGTATACTTGTCAATGTAATATTTTATTCCTTCCCTGTTAACATCCCCACTTAGTTTTCCTTCTGAAATAATTAGAGCTCCAAAGTGAGATATACTTGATAATTTCCATTTTTATTTCAGAAAGTTGGGATTAATAAAAACGAGAATTCTACTTAATTGGTAGCAATCGAGACCATGAGATTGAGAATCTGTATACATCTAAACCCATCTCTTTCATAATTCCCACATCTTCCTGTATCATATAATCACAAAAAGACAAGTTACAGAAATTCTGATCAAAATATTTTTTTTAGTTGTCTTATATATATATATAAGAAAATTTATTTTTTCAAAAAAAAAAAAAAGAAGAAGAAAATTTATAGGTAATTAATTAGGAGTTGATAAATTAAAGTGAATTTTTCTATTCATTTTTTTTTATTATGAGGGCGCTACCTACCTTGCAGCGATGATATTGATCAGTGGCTACATCTCCGTTGCTTCCATCCGTTATCCTACCTGCAATTACTTTCATCTTAAGTTCACATTATATTTAGGGGATAGTAAAGGGTTTTTTTTTTTTTTTTTTTTTTTTAAATTAACTGAAAAACAAGACGTTGAAGAAAGCCAAGCAGTTTCATGGGCGCCGGTACTGCTAGTACTCAATGAGCCAAGAAGCACCAGAAGGCCTAAGAGTAGATAGCCTTCAAACGCCATCATAGTTTTGGTTTCCCTGGCTGGAATTTTTTCGGTGGCCTTTTTGTAGTGGAGCACTAAAAGAAAAAGAAAAGAAAAGAGAAAAAACAAAACAAAATTTAAATGATTATTGGTCTCTCAAAAATAAATATACATACAACAAATGTCTTGTCTTGGCTGGATTTGCATTTCTTGCTATGTTATCGAGACTAAATTTCCTTTCGCAAAGGCCCAAAGATCGATCTTCCCCTCCCTCAGCTCGTTTGGGCCAATCTCTCTCACAACCTCTCTTCCTTTGTTTTTGCAGGTCCAAGACTCGGGCTTGCCTCGTGCATGAGTTCCCATGTGGGTTTTTTTTTTTTTTTTTTTTTTTTCTTCTTCTTTTTCTTAAGTACGAATTCTCATTCAACCGGAAATGATACAAACATTAATGCAAAGGGGTGGGTTCCCCAATAATAAACCCAAATCTGAAAAAAGTAGCACCAACGTGAAGAGTAAAATGATAACCAATGAGGGAATCGTAAGTTTTTAGCTCTAGAGGAACTGAAAATGTTCCGACCCTATCTACCTTGAACAAAGTCCAGGTTTGGTCCGCACAAGGTGGATTAAAGACCAAATCAGTGGTGAACAGGAGAATGACCTATGGAGAGGACTTCAACCGGCGGTCCAAAACAAACCCTTAGAGAGGGTTGGGTGTCCATTAATCTGGATATGGAAGAGGATTGACACCACAAATAACAGAATAAAACTTCCAGTGAATGGATCTCCAAAAGAGACCATAACCCAACAAAGAAAAATACAGATAAGGAAAAACATAAAGCATAAACCTATCACAAAGCATCGGAGGTGAAGAAACCATGCTGGAAATCGTTCTTGGCAGCAGATAGCAGTGTGAATCAGTGCGCTCAGTGTCCAGATCTGACGCGTGGGCTGCACGCTCCAACGCCGAAGTGCCGGGCGACAAAACGGCTGACAGTGGGTTGAAGGGGGAAGAGCCTTGGTTTCGATGGAGTGGGTCGCTTGGCCTCTGAAGTTAGTAGATCTAAGGTGAAAAACCTCAGATCTAAGAACTTCAAAATACAGGGGGATCCAAGGCCATGAACGGGAGGAGGCACACCAGTCCGATTCGGTGGAGGAAAAACCACCAACGATGCTATAGCAACAAGTCTGAGGAGGGGCTAGTGAGAAATCTAGCAAGAAAAGTATTACAAAGGAAGATAAGGACCTCAAAGGAGGCATGCGCAGGGCAAACAGGATGGAGAAAAGAAGCGAGGAGAAGAAAAGAGGGGAGGAGAGAAGCTCCAAAAGCTTGGAACTGCTTTCCCATGGCAAGTTTGATGGAGGGAGTGGCAGAGAGAGTCGTGGGCGAAGCCTCAAGGATTTTTTCCATGTGGCTCTGATTTGATGCTGAGTTTGAATTTTGTTTTTGTCATTTATATTCTATTTTAATTAAATATTTTATGTATTGGATCTTACTTATTAAGGGAGAATTTGAGCCCGCTTGTGAGAAGAAGTATTAAAATAATAATTAAATGATTAAAATTAATCATTTTGAAATAAGTAGTGATTTAAGAAACTAACCTTCAATTGGAGATGCTCATATTGAAGTACACAAAAAACATTATTTTATCATCAATGACCTTGCCCTATGGGCTTTTTCTTACTATACATCTCTTTGCTCTCTTCTCTCATTGTCTTATTATCTTTGATCTCTTTATAAACTCACCTAATAGTCCATATATTAGTGTCATGTGACACAAAATGAACTAAAAAAAATTAAACTAAATTTGACAGGAAAATTTAAATATTATGCCATATGGCGTAATATTATTTTTGCATTGATTTCTCAAAGTTGAAGTGCCTTCTCATGTAGAATGTATAAATCCATTTCATGAGTCTGTACAAACAGAAATCAAACTATTTATAGAGCATATAGACGGAGAAGAATTATTAATACATCATGAGCATCAACCGTTATGTCTATTTCGTGAGGAAAGTCTTGAACCAATGGGCTGAAAGCTTAGGGTGTCTTTTCAGTCCGTTCTTATAGTCTACGTAGTTGATGCCAAACCGAACTGTGTAACCTGAGTTCCATTCGAAGTTATCCAACAATGACCATGCAAAATATCCTTTAATGTTTACACCTTTCCTGTTCCCAAAACAAAAAAGAGTCGAAGCCAGCAAGATTTGAGAGCAAGAGAGAGTTATTGTTAAAAGGGATCCATATTTTTAGCAATTCAGACAGCAAGTGTGAAAGACTTCTTTTGATTGGGTTCACATGTCTGAGCAAAAAAATGTGCTACTCAAGATTTGTATGGGTATGTGAATTTCATAAAAAAAATTCTCACGTTTGTTGCCTAAATTGCTAACAATTCAAGCAATACAACTGTTGTAGATCTCTATTCATTATTAAGAACTTACTTGATAGCCCTCCAATGATACCGAAGATGGCTATAGTAATACTCAATTCTTTGGTTGACCACAAGGGCTTCCTCAAGCGACAAGGTGGCATTATTGACCTCATCAATACCTACAATATACTTGTAGATATTTAGGTTCAAATGGGACATCTAATGGTACCACTCTGTTCCAATTTGTCATGAAGTTATGTGAAAATAATTGAACCAAAAATAAAATATATGAAACTTACCATTCTCGGTAATATATATTAGCGGATTATGGTACTTCCCCTTGACATAAAGCAAAAGATGCAGAAGTCCTCTAGGGTAAACAAAGAGCCAACTTGATGCAGCTTGTGATTTAGAGAACTTCTAATTATATAGATAATGATAATTTAACATGGTATCGAAAGAAATGTTTTGAATTCAAACTTTTTCTATATCATTCATCTTCCATTTTTAAAGTTAGTATAATTAAGATACATAAGAAACCCATAAAAATTGATTCAACGTGTTGTATATCTACTTACTGGTGAGATTAGCAAGAGAATCTGTCAAGTAGCTTGGATTTCCAGAATTAAGGTGAGGTGAGGTGAGTTGGCTGCATAATTGGAAGTATAGTAGTTTAATCCAATGAAGTCAAATGACCCTTTTAACAACTTAGATTGCTCTTTCGTGAACTTGGGTAATCGCTTTCCAATGAGAGATCGCATGCTATGGGGATAGTCACCATTTGTCAAGGGATCCAAAAACCTGTAGTAAACCATGGAATATTATAGTTTAGAGGTAATTTGATCATTTCACGTTTTTTTTTTAAAAATAAAAATAAAAAATTATAATTAACATATTACAATTTATTTTCAAATTAATATGAAAATCCGCAACAAATTCTTCGAATAAATGGTTTGTTTGGGTTAGCGGTTTCAAAATACCCAATTTTTGAAAACGTTGTTTTGCTATTGGTAAAATTGCTGTGATTTTAAAGACACTCCTTTATTTGTGATTTTAAAACATTTACTTTTTTATATTTTTCAAACTCTAAATTTTTAAAAACAGATTTCCTAATGATTCATTTTTTACCATTTTGTTTAAAATTACACTTTTAGCCCGCAAAAATTAGAAGGCCAAACGGACTCTTACTATACTAAAAAAACACCCAAATAAGAACTCACCATCCCAACATGAAATCAAGGGCATGTAGCGCGGCATTACGGTGGTGCCTGGCAACGGAGAATGGCACCATCCAGTTGGAATTTAGCGTAATCCAAATAACTCCTTTTTGGGCTGCCAGAACAAAATGAACATTGGTTAAGAAATTCTCCCAATTATGCAACAGTAGAGCAAAAAGAATTTGTACTTGAAGTTCGAATAATAACCAATTAGCAATATGTGTGTAACAAAAACTGTATCTATCAAATTTAAAAAAATTCTGTCAAGATTGACAAAAACATTGGCAGTGTTTAATAACATTAGGATCGATTAACAGTTTTTTACAGGATCCACAAATCCGACATGAATTCAACCTGAAATTTGAGAGTTAGAGTCGAGATCATAAAAATGAGATAAGATATTATATAATTACCCCTAACTAATATTTTTTCATATAATTAAGTACCCAAAAGTTTTGAATATATATATATATATATATATATATATATATATATATATATATATATATATATATATATACTTGAACAGCGGCTGCATGAGCAAGAAGCTGGTAATGAGAAGTCAAATATGGTTCTGTGCTTGAATCTCCACCGGTGCAGTTCAGATTTTGCCAACTGGAACATCGACCAGGTGCTATTTGCCCGCTTGCATAACCACCATTGCGGTAGCTCCATGGCTCATTTAGTGTGATCCATTGCTTTACACGATCACCAAATTCCTTGAAGCAAAGCTCAGCATACTCCCTAAAGTCATCACTGAAAAGAAACGTGCTCAGAGGTTGCAAGTTGAAACCCATGGGGAATATGATATTACTATTACAAAAAAGGGGGGGAAAAGTCGATCTACTGATCAGATGGACAAAATTAAAGGGAAAATAAACAATGTGATCTTCAGTTAGTCACTTACACAATTTGAGGACTTAAGAAACCACCATACTCATCTTCTAACGCTTGGGGAAGATCAAAATGAAAAATTGTCACAAAGGGCTTTAAACCTTGATTTAGTAAGAGACGAGTGAGTTCTAAGTGCAAGATATATAGGTGGACGACATATGATGGAAGATAAATGTTATTCTTCATATTCATTTATTACACTTATTTTATACTAGCTGACGTGAGGTGATTTAAGTAGCTAGCTTTCTATGTTAGCTACTACTTAAAACATGTCATGCACGTTGGCCAGTATAAAATAGGTGTGATAAATAGGTATGAATGATAATATATATTACTTGTGATGGAATTATGATAATGTATGACCTTTATAATATATATTACTTGTGATGGAATTATGATATTGCATGACCTTTATAATGTATATTACTTATGATGGAATTATGATATTGTATGACCTTTATGCAGGAGCTCATTGATGATGTTGTTGTAATATTTGATTCCTTCCATGTTCACACCCCCACTTAGCTTCCCTTCTGAAATTTAGACCCCAAAATAAACTTGTTATAATTTCATATATATAGCGTTAGAATATATTATCAGATTGCATTTTAGATTATGAGATTTGATTTCAGCAATGAATATTATATTGTAATTGATTGTAATATCCTAGAATCATATTTGATTGTACTCAAATATGATTTTATTCTCTCTGCCTACCATTTTGTATTCTTTGTATCTCCTTATAAATATGAACATTTTGTATTGTAAATATTATTAAGTGAATAAGAGCAAAATATAGTCCTTGTGGCTTTAACCAGTGGATTTAGGTAATAGATCGAACCACGTAAAATTCTTGTCTTTTTTCATTTTTTTTTTCTTCTTCTATATGTTTCGCTATTTATTTATTTTCTCATTTCCATATAGAAGGGTGTTACGTGCTTACGTAACATACAATGAGAACTTGACAATAATGATAGATATGGTAGGATTTTTAAGGAATCCAAGACCTCCGATGAGCAATTAGAGGCATCTGAACTCACAAACACAATGTTTGATAATTTACTTGATTGATTACTTTTATTCAATAACAAAACAGTATTTAAAAGAATGAAATACAATAGAAAATAGAGTCGGACATAAAATAGAATTTTCATTTGACTCATAACTCAACAACCTAACCTGCTGACAACAGACTCGATCTTAAAAAAGATAAAAGAAATAAACCTAATCATATCCAAATAACAACATAAAAAAATAAACATGAGACATCTACCCACATAACAATAGTAAACTAATAAAATAACTAATGAACTGAATAACTAGTAAAGCATTAAAACACTACTAAACTGAATAACTTAATAGATAATACTTCCCAACAGACTCAATACCTAACAAGGACTATACACCTTACAAAGGGTCAAAAAATAATATTGATATCAAATTAAACCTTGATCATATATATTTTGATTGTACCCTATTTATTATCTTTTTATTTTATCTGTATTTTTATTGAAGAAAGTAGCTTGCTAGAGATTAATCTTACTTGGCAAGACTCAGGACCATGAGATTGAGAACCTGTATGCATCTAAACCCATCTCCTTCATAATCCCAAAATCTTCCTATAATATATACTATGAAAAACAAAATTGTTATCAAATTGTCACGAACCTTAAACTGGCATAAACCATTAGAAAGGTGATCAAAATACAAGTGACATATATGTTCTTTAATTTTTTATTATGTGCTCCATACCTTATAGTGATGATATTGATCAACAGCGACATCTCCATTAATTACTGCCATCCTTTATCCTACCTGCAATTTCATATAAATTTTGTATTCTTAAGATATAAAAGATTTATATGCGCGCCGGCCCTACTTTAAGCTGTGCTTTTGAAATATTAATTAAATGATTAAATTTATTACTTTTATCATATTTACTTTTTAAATAAGTGATGATTTAATAGGATATCAAAACAAAAGTCATGACTTCAAACCCTTACTCTACACTTTGCCGTTATTTCAATAAATATTGAGAGTGCGACGGTAATGTGTTGGATGGACAAGCACGTGCTTGCTCCTATAATACTAAAAGCTTGGGTCTTAAGTCATTGTGACTTTAATTTCTATCTTCATGAAAAAAAAAGAAAAAAAAAAAAGGGGAAGCTTTTGGAATCCTTAATAGTTATATATCTTGAATTTTCCATTCCCATCTCTACCCAAAAACCAAAAAAAAAAAAAAAAAATGAAATATTTTTGCTATGCTTATAAGTACTAGCTAGTATTTAACCCAATATCGCATACAATATATATATATAAACACTTTCTCCACACGGATCGAATAAAATTTAGACTTTCACCTGCAGGCGTGACCGTAATAAATTGTTTGGACTTAAGTGACTTACTACTCAAGCCGACCTGACGACCTCTATAGGTTAATGTTGCATACAATATTGGTAATTCATACTTTGAGATAGAGAGAGAGAGAGAGAGAGACTTGGATATCTATGGGCGTAAGTATCCCATATACTTGGTCGTCTGCCACCTTCATTTGCTACACCTTCATACTGGATTTTAAAATAAATTGGCATATATACAGACAGTCAGATATATGCGTTATGCTTGCTTGACATCTCAAGACACTTTATGAAACCCTATTATGATACAAACACGTAGGACTTACTTGGTAAGACGCCGATGCCGTTCCAAAAATGAAACCCTCCGGAAAAATTCTCCGGTTGAGTGCAGTAGTGCTATGGCTTGGTATAACAGCAATGCTTTTCACAATTAATGAGCCAACAAAGACCAGGAGGCCAAGGAGTAGTAGATAGCCTTGAAATGCCATTGCTGATTTTAGTTATTATGGGAAGGAGGCACTATACGTCAGGGCCTTTTATAAAGGAGTAGAATGTAGATTGATAGCCTTGAAATCCCAAACTGATTTTGGTTATTAGTGGAGGGAGGCACCGTCAGGGCCTTTTATAGACAAGTGCCGCTCAAAAAAAAAAAAGACAGAAAAGGTAAATGACTCGTAAGAATAAAAAAAGGAAGATAAATGACACCCAAGCATTCTTATCCGGCTCTCTATTAAATTACTACTTGATGCGGGTCAGTTTTATTAATTTTTTTTAAGATCCATTTTATTTAAAAAAATCATGACTTTTGAATCTGACATTGGATTGAGACAAATCTCATGGCATTTAGAAGCTTATTAATAGGGTTACAATTTTGTATTTCATAAAAATTTCGTAATTCGAATGTTTACGAGGAAAAAGTTGTCATTTTGTGTTATTTATACTGAAAAGTGTTTTTATTTTGTTTTTTTATAATTTTTTATGGTTCCGAATTTAAGGATTATATAAGCCTATTAAGATGGCTTTATCCTACAACTTATGTATTTTCTATCAATTTATCAATATAAAATACTATATAAATGATTTTCTATCTTTTTTTGACTTTTGCCTTGATTGCTTGATAAAATCTTGATTTGAGAAGAATTATATTTCTATTGTTGCTTGACCCCACAAGAAAAGCAAGACATCGAAGAAAGCCAACATTTAGTGGAAAAGAAAAAGAATTCTATAAAAATCTCTCTTTTTTTCCTTTTTAACAAATAAGTAAGCAGATTGTAACATTTAATGCAATATGACATAATATATATCATTGATTACCTGCCGAGAAACTGCTCCGGTTGAGGGGAGGAGTGAAGCAGTATGATGGGCGCTAGTGCCGCTAGTCAATGAGCCAAGAATTAAGCACCAGATCGAAGGCCTAAGATTACATAGTTTTTCAAGCTATAGTTGAAGTTGATCATATAGTTCGATCTTAATTCTCCTATAAATAGGAGTATGTTATATTGTAAATATTATTCAAAGACATAATAATAAAATGTAATCATTTAAACTTTATCATGTAGACGTAATCCTGTATATGGATTTTATTTTATTTTTTGCCGGCTTTTGTATTTTACGGTGACCGTCCCTTGGTGTTTTGCGGCGAGATCTGACTGTCCCTTGGTGTTTTGCAGCGAGATTCGACTCTGTGGCCAAATCCGACAGCCTCATCAGCAGTCTTCGGGCCAATTTCCAAAAAAATAAATAAATAAATAAAATTGAGTTTGAGGAGATGTTATAATTGAAGACTATCATACTTGAAGATTGTGACCTAATTACAGTTAAAGACTATCACTTAATCACAGTTGAAGATGGTGACCTACGGTCCTAGCTAATTCTTCTATAAATAAAAGTCTATGACCTAGTTACAGGTCCTAATTCTCCTATAAATAGAAGTACTATGTTTTATTGTAAGCATCCCTCAGAGACCAAACCATGTGATTCTTTGTGTATACTTATTTATATTCCACATTATATTATCTTTCAATACGAGGAAAAAATCCCTTAAATTAGAGTTAACAAATCCCTTAATCTACCAAAATCAAATTGTCTAAATCTCTTCATTTATGAAATACAAATCAACATTAATCACAAAAAAGTTTCTATCCTTGACAATATCGAGCAATCTATCCTGCCATTACAATTACTGGCCCCTACCATCATTACAATTTTTATTAGAACCCAATCATAAATCAATTTGCATGTTGCGAATCTCATAGATCGGAGCCTATGGATCATTCTCTCACCAATTGCATAATTAGGCAAAAAAAAGAAAGAAAGTATAAAGCGATTATTATTTAACAAGCATTGGAGTCTGTACACAAAATAATCACATTATTTAAAGAGATTACAGATGGAGAAGAAATGATATCTTCAGTTTATTGATTGGAATTCATGTAAACAAAAAAAAAAAAAAAGGTTTATTGATTGGAATTATACGGTCCAATATTATTATATAGATAGCTGATAATTATATGAGCATCGATTGTACGTCATGTCCGTTTATTTCTTGAGGAAATTCTTGAACCAACGGGCTGAAAGCTTAGGGTGTCTTTTCAATCCGTTCTTGTAGTCCACGTAGTTGATGCCAAACCGAACTGTATAACCTGAATTCCATTCGAAGTTGTCCAACAATGACCATGCAAAGTATCCTTTAATGTTTACACCTTCCCTGTTCCAAAAAAAAAAAAAAAAAAACACAAATGAAAACAAAAACAAAATACTCAAAGCCAGCAAGATTTGAGAGCCAGAGAGATAAAGAAAGCGATTGTTAAGCGATTTATAGTACTATTTTTCACACCCATTTCATACTCGATGATCATGTGTCATGTTTCAACTATGTTTTTTTTTTTGTTTTATGAAAAAAAAAATAATAATAATATAAAAAGTTACTTAAAATACATACATCACGATTATATTGTAAAATAGATGCAAAAAAATAGTTTTACTCTTGTTAAGCGGTACTTACATGATAGCTCTGCGAAGATACCAAAGATGGCTATGGTGATACTCAATTCTTTGGTTGTCTACAAGGGCTTCCTCAAGCGACAATGTGGCGTTATTGAACTCATCAATCCCTACAGTATAGTTGTAAGTAGATATTTAGGTTCAAATGGTCTTCTAATAGCTGCCATTCCATGAAAAGCTCCAATTTTCCATGAAGTTATGTGAAAATAATTTAAAAAGAAAAATTACCATTCTCGGTAATGTAGATTAGTGGATTATGATACCTCCCCTTTATGTAATGCAAAAGATCCAAAAATCCTCTAGGATAGACATAGAGCCAATCAGACGCAGCCTGTGATGTAGAGAAAATAATGGAGGGTATTTAATTATAAGAGAATCGATCTGCTCAAACCCTTTCCTTTACTTGTAGAGAACTAGCTAGCTAGAGGGAACAGATTTATATATTTTGCAATCAAACAGCTTTACAGTATGTTTTGGCCCCTCATATAATAAATCCTAGTTTTGTTCTGAGGCTAGGAACTTTCAATATACCAACAGAGAAATGTAGATTTATTTAGCACATACAGGTGGACCAATGAGGATCCCGTTGCGCTCAGCTGCCACGATAAAAAAAATAAAAAAGAAAAAAAAAAAGGGTGGTCTAGTTAGTATAGATACACAAGAAACACATAAAAATTAGAATAAAATTTTCTTCTAAATTGGGTTAGAAGAATCATATGTTATCAAGCTGAATAAATCAATAGAATCTATGAAGCTGATATGTGTGTGTGTGTGCGTGCGCGCGTGTGTGTTCAAAATGCACATTTGATTGAATATGATAGCTGAACCAGTAAGTTAGGTCAACTGGTCACTATGCACCTGCATAAAACTATTAAAAATGCGTATGAGAAAAACTTTATATAGGAATTTTGATTTACGTTAGCTTGATAGACTGAGTTATTATAAGAAGTTACTTTAATCCAATTTGGAAGAAAACATTAATTATTCTAAAAATTATGTGTTGTATCTACTAACTTGTAAGATTGGCAAGAGAATCTGTTAAGTAGCTTGCATGTCCCGCATTAAGGTCAGGTGCATTGGCTGCATAATAGGCAGTATAGTAGTTTAATCCGATGAAGTCAAATGACCCTTTTACAAGCTTCGATTGCTCTTTCGTGAACTTAGGCAATCGCTTTCCAACCAGAGACTGCATGCTATGGGGATAGTCACCATTTGTCAAGGGGTCCAAAAACCTACAGTAAATTAACCATGAAATATTACAATTTTCATTCAAATTAACATAATAAGTAAATAAATAAATAAATTGTAACAAATTCTTCAAGTACAGGGGCAATCAAACAAATTGACACGTAGCACAGAACTTACCAACCCAACATGAAATCAAGGGCACGTAGCGCGGCATTGCGGTTGTGCTTGGCATTAGAGAATGGCACCATCCAATGGCTTACTAGCGTAATCCCTATAACACCTTTTTGTGCTGCCTGAACATAATTAATGAACATTGGTTAATTAATAAATTCTCCCAATTATGCAACGGCAGAGTAAAATGAATTTTTATTTGAGGTTCGAATAATAGCCAATTAGTAGGTGCATGTGTAACAAAACTGTATCTATCAAACTTGCCAAGATTGATAAAAATGTTGGTAGTCTTTACTAACAGTAGGGTTGACATTTTTTCGACACGATTTGCGAACTCACTATGAAATTAGTGAATTAGGATTAAAGGATTTTGCTAATTTAGTTAAATGGGTCAGGCTACCTAGGGTTGACCTATATAGTTTATACCTATGTCTTAACATAAGCCGAACCTGATATGGGACATTTTAGAGTTGGCAATTTTTTACACGACCCATAAACCTAACATGAATCAAACACGAAATTAATTAGCGGGTTATGATTGACGGTATGGATAGAAATTTAACTTGAGGGGCCAAAGTGAGAAAAGAAAGACCTAAAATAATTTTTAATCAAATTTAACGGCCTAGCCTTTTTTTTCTTTTTCTTTTTTCGGTGTGTGGAAGGCCAGCCCCTTGATCCATCATTGATTGAGGAGTCTAACATTGACTTATATAATGTTATAAGCATGGCTCAACATAATCTGAACCCAACACGCGAACAAAAATTGCCACCGGTAACTATCAAAGGTTTTTCATATAATTACCCAAAAGGTTTGATCAGGTATACGTCACTGCAATCATGCACATTGAATATCATTTAGAATAAGATGGAACCTGATATTTTTGCTTGTACACTTGAACAGCGGCTGCATGAGCAAGAATTTGGTAATGGGAAGCCAAATATGGCTCTGTGCCTGAATCTCCACCGGTGCAGTTTAGATTTTGCCAACTGGAACATCGACCAGGTGCAAATTGCCCGGTTGCATAACCACCACTGCTGAAGCTCCATGGCTCATTTAGTGTAATCCAATGCTTTACACGGTCACCAAATTCCTTGAAGCAAAGCTCAGTGTAGTCCTGAAAGTCATCACTGAAAAGCAACGTGTACACATACATAGATACATAAATTAGATTGCAACCCCAGAGTTTGCATTAATTTGGTCATGATTAGAGCTAAGTTTGCAACCCATGTGAATTGGTCTGGTTTGCAACCCATGTTATCGTCCAACTCAATTGGCAAGACAACTTATTTTGGCAAAAATAAAGTACGTTTATTTGACAAGAATAAAATATTCTTCATTTCAAAAAAATGTATTCTCTATTTAGGAAAAAAGAAAGAGTATTCTTATTCTCCAAGTAATATAATCTTATTTATTAGATCCTATCTTTCCTTTTAAATGTAGGAAATCAGGGATAGTTAGAGCTTGTAATAAGGGGTCTTCTATAAGAACCCGAGAGGTATTGAATAAGAGCATGGTACAATTTCTTCCGCTCTCTTGAAGCAGTCACCAATTTCAATGTTGTTTACCCTAACCGATCTTAATCCTTTATGGCTTGATATTGGTTACATGGCGGAGAGCAACAAATTAAACAATGACCAGAAGAGACAAACATTGTAAATAAACAAAGAAAAATGAATATAAATAAATAAAAAAGTTCAAAATGTCTCAGATTCAGATAGTAAAATCTTTTGACCTCGTGCCAACTATAAGTAAATGAGGGGATCAGATTCGATGTTTATCGAAGATAGAGGCAAAAGGATATATATTAAACAAAACTCCATGACAAATTTGTAGCTAGCTTTCTTAATTGTTAGAGTCATTAACAATAATGCACTCCATCAAATGGGTCCTCATTCAAATCATAATTATGATAATATATTACAAAAAAAAAAAAAAAAAAGTCTACTGATCGATGGACAAAAGGAGATCGAGGGCAATATATATATGTCATGATCATGAGTTAGTCACTTACACAATGTGAGGACTTAAGAAACCACCATACTCATCTTCTAAGGCTTGGGGCATATCCCAATGAAAAAGTGTCACAAAAGGCTTTAGACCTGCATTTATTAATAGAAAAATAAAGAGTGAATTATATAGGCAATAAAACTGGATGACGGAATCATGAGATTGATTTATGACCTTTATCCAGGAGCTCATTGATGAGGTTGTTGTAATATTTAATTCCTTCCTTGTTCACACCCCCACTTAGCTTTCCTTCTGAAATTTAGACCCCAAATGAAATTGTTATGATTACATACAAGGTCAGAAAATAATATTTACTTCAAAACCTTGTACCCTATTTATTATCTTTTTTATTTTATTAGTATTTTTATGCAAGAAAGTAGCAAGCTAGGGATAAATCTTACTTGGCAACACTCGGGACCAAGAGATCGAGAACCTGTATGCATCTAAACCCATCTCCTTCATAATCCCAACATCTTCCTATAATATAATATATAATATGAAAAATAAAGTTGTTATCAAATTGTCGCCAACATCAAACTGGCTTAAACCATAATTAGAAAGGTGATCAAACCTTATAGCGATGATATTGATCAACAGCTACATCTCCATTACTGCCATCCTTTATCCTACCTGCAATTTCATATACTTCTTATATTCGATCGTAAAATATATAAAAGAGATTTATTTCTATGCGCTTCTTTGAGCCATAAGTTAACCAAGTACTAGTAGAACACCGTACACATGCCAAACTACCCAAATAAGTACAGACAAAAATGCAGACAATTAACTTTGTTGTTTTAGCTAGTCATGTGAAGATGACAGTAAACGTTCGGTAGTCATGGAGAATATATGAAGACAAAGGATATATAGAGCTTTTCCATTGGCCTCACTTGATTCGAAGAACCAATAAAATAACCCCATGGTTAAACTAATCCCTATATTATTGCATCTTGTAGAAGTATTTCTAATTCATTAAGAACAAGCCTATCTAACATTTTATTTTATTTTTTAGAAACTTTGGTTAACACTTTTGAACTTTCGATCGCTTTTGTAATATTTCTCAAAGTTTAAGAACTCTTAATTTAGTATATCGATAAAAAAGTTACAATTTCACTCATCTATTAGGATTTTTCATTAAATTCTAATGGACAGAAAATCCTAACGGATGAGTGAAAAATTTCCAAAATACCATAAAAAAATATTGTAATTTAATGGTAATTTTGTAGTTTTATAAAGTTCACAGGAATATAAAAGTCATTTTATCCTTTGATCATTTGAGTTAACCCCAAACGGTAATAGAAAAAGTGTGATTGCAAAAAAATTAAAAGTACGATACACTAAATGGAGAGTTCCTGAACTTTAATTAAACAAACAACTAAAGGTTTTTTATTATTATTATTTTTTTATTTTCTAATAAAGATGCCGTAGGAGTTTGTGCTAGGTTAGGCACGAAACCCAATTGGGTTTTGACTTCAGAAATTTATGCGGCTTGTTAGTCAATCGGGACATGATTGGGTTACAACCCCATCACAACTCCCTCACAACCCCCACTCACAATGGTGTGGGGCCCATGTGTGTGGGCCCCACACCATTGTGAGTGGGGTTGTGAGAGAGTTGTGCAAAGGGGTTGTGGTTTTATCATTTTCCTAGTCAAGATACCAATTTAAACTATTAAATTTATTATTTTTAATTTAGCTTCACTTTTGAAATAAGTAAGAATTTAAACATCAAAATAAAAAAAAAAAAAAAATTTTTACCATGCCTACACAAGAGGGAGAAGTGAAAATTTAAATTAGTAACCTCCACTTCATAAGGCGTGATCCCCATCCGATTAAACTGTCCCTTAGAATGAAATAAAAAATTTTAATTCAAAACTTAACTCCATACTTTCTATTTCAGTAAATATCGATTCTTTTTTCAGCAATTTTGCATCCACTAAAAGCTGATCAACAAAAACCAATTCGGCATCAAATTTTTCCCTTTTTTACAAAGGTAAATAATTTTTTTTGCATCCCTCGTACATCTCTTTTTTAAATTAATCATTAAATCTCTAGAACTTCCAAAAACTCACATATAGATCTTACAGATTAATTATAATTTTTTTTTTAAAAAAAATATACATGTAATTATAAATCTCTTTTACAAGAAATCTGCCAAGAGCATACATTCACATCCCCATCGCCTCAAGACAATTAAGTTCTTAGGTGTCGTTTCCGTAAGAAACAAGTCAAGGACAATGAAAACAACAAAGCCATTTAAAGCGTCCAAATATGCAAGGTCTTTGCATTTCATTATTTTTTGTACCAAAAAAAAAAAGTGAATATATAAAGAAAGAAGTTATAATATAACCCAATATATATTGCATACAATATTGGTAGTTCATACATTGTTTTCAAGAGAGAGAGAAAGACCTGGATATCTATGGGTGTAAGTATCCCATATATTTGGTCCTTTGCCACTTTCATTTGCTGCACCTTCATACTGGATTTTAAAAACAAATTAATTGGCATATGTATGTGCATGATATATAGATGCGCCATGCTTGACACTTTATGAAATCCTATTATGATACAGACAGGTACGTACGTAAGACTTACCTGGTAAGACGCCGATGCCGTTCCGAAAATGAAACCCGCCGGAAAACTGCTCCGGTTGAGTGAATCAGTATTGTTTAGACTTGGTGTAACAGCAATAATGCTATTATCAATCAATGAAGCAAGAAAGACGAGGAGGCCTAGGAGTAGATAGCCTTCAAATGCCATCACTGATTTTGGTTATTGTGGGTGGGAGGCACTGTCCGTCAGGGCCTTTTTATAGACAAACTGATCGTTTAAATAAAAGAAAGAAAGAAAGAAAGAAAAGGACAACGAAATTGAGAGGCAATACGCAAGTTAATTATCATAACTCTCAATTTAAGAGCATCTCAATAACCAAATGACTCATAATTTGACTATTATGAGCCTCAATTAGACATTTTTACTTTTTAGCTTATTTACGGTAGACACTATAACGAATAAAAAATTAAGAAAAAAAGAAGTGACACTTTTCTTTGTTTATTATTTTCTCCTCAATCACCCATATCTCCACTACAAAAAAAAGGGGGGGGGGGGGGGGGGGGGGATTTTCTGTTGATTCATTTAGCGATAATTGAACAGTAAAAAGACGTTAAATTTAGCGTAATTTACTGTACAAACGACGTCAAATTGAAGTTAGCACCGTTTATTATTTAAGTGGTACTAAATTTAAAATTAGCGTCTTTTGAACAATAAACAACACAATATTTATTTTGGCACCATTTACTGTTCAAACACTAATTCTTATGGTGAAAAATTTAGTTATATATTTTTGTTTAACCTTTTTTTTAGGGAGAGAAAAAGAGAGAGAGATATCACAGAGAGGAGCTCTCTTGGGCTCCTGTGCACGCAGGAGCTTCAAAGCTCCCGCACAGTCCCTTCATGCACTCCTGCGTAGGAGGCTCAAGAAAGAAGAAGAAGGAGGAGGAGGAAGCTCCAGGAGCTTCTACAGGAAGATAAGAAGAAAAAGAGGAGGAGGATCCTATTATTTTTTTTTTATTCACATTAATGTCATTTCACTGTTTAAACGACACTATCCAAGTAGTTTCATTTGAACAGTAAAACGGAGCCACTGGGGTAGTGTCGTTTACTGTTCTAGATAGTGTTGTTTGGACGGAAATGGCGTTAATTAGGGCCATTTGAACAGTAAACAACATTAATTTGGAATCTCATCCTTATGCTTTGCTCCGTTTTTAAAACAATATTATTCAAACGACACTAAGTGCCTATTTTTCTTCTTCTTCTTCTTCTTATTTATTTATTTTTTTTGGGTTGTGATTCATCTTCCCCATTCTTCTAATTTGCACATCGAGAGAGATACAGTGAGTTTGAGAGAGAGAGATTTGTCAATCCTCATGACCCATATCCTCTTCTGATCCCACTTTTCTTCCCACGACATTTCCAAAACGCACAACGTACCGTCTCTCGCCGACATGATCATCAATCTATTTGATGGGATCACTTCGGATAATTTTTATAAGTGTTGATCAAATAGCTGATTTTTATTACTATATTATCAAATTATATCACAGTCGTATATTGATTTATTTACTAAATAGGAAAATCAAATTAACTTACAATAGAGTTGTACATGATCATACGAGATTGATCATTATTGGATCCAACTTTCAAGAACCCATTATTAAAGTATTTTAAAAATTCTTAATTGTGGTTTGATGAATACTTCAATTATTTAAAAGGAACATAATTTCAGGCTTTTCAGCCTTTTGGGACTATATATATGTTAGCTTTCAAGATCATTTTGGAACTATTCTACTCTTTCGTTGCAAACCTATGTTGGTTGTGGTCATGAGGGTCGGTTGATCAGGACTCAGTCCACACACTCCAATAAACAAGCCCGCAAGTACTCCAGGAAATTAAATCCTGGCAAAGGATTAAGTTTGAATTTAATTTTGCTTTATATTCACATATATAGATGGCGGGTGCAATTGTGCAAACTGATGACTAGCTACCATTCTTTTTTTCTTTTTTCTTGAAGCAATTAAACTAACTACCATTCTACCTAAGAATATCTTCATATCTTATTAGCAATTAGTAGTGTCAAATCCCATGGCCAGGATTTTCCACGAGCCACTTGACAAAGAAAATTAAACATTCATATATCCATTAATAAGTAATGCTAAAATATTCTCCTTGTGTTTTCTTGTATCTTCTAAAACTGGCTAACGTGGTTTTTAAAATTAATATTGAATTAATATATAATAACAATTTATCACAAATTCAATTATGATTTTAACTTAAAGCCATATCAATTTTAAAGGAGTAGAAGGGAAACGTGCATGTAGCATTATTCATGTATATCGATCTTCAATCTTGATCTTCAATATGTGACAAGTCCAATGGCCAAAAATACAAGAAGAAAAATACCAACAAAAAAAGAAAAAAAAAAAAAAAAGAAGGAAATCTTATTTAAAATTTCGCAGGGAGAATTTTACACGTTAAAGAATCAAAAAGTCAAGAATACTGACTATTCCTCAAACAAATTAATTGTCTGGGGAATATGATATATATTGACCCTAGAAGAATGACATTTTTGCTTAATTGTTAGACTGGCCTCCTGGTGCAAAATGCATGCCCTATCTACCACATCAAAAAATTATTTCCATCCAAATTAAAAGAATTAATATTCAAAACTGGTTGGCTCAGTTTTGAGTTGTGATTGATTATAACGGATCCTAAATTATTTAATTTTAGTCGAATTTTGCTTAGCTTCATTGAATTTGATACAATTAAGGGTATCAGTGGATTGAAAGCCCCATCAGTTGATGTTGATTCAAATTTATTGTCCTTTTAATGGCAATGATATGGACTAGTTTATTTGCAATACTATTTTTTTAAAAAAAATATTATTAAATTTATTGAAAATTTTTAATTATAAAAAACCAATATTGAAATTATTTGTAATCAATATTGTTGGGGATAAATCCCACTCAACCCGATCCAAAGAGGAGATTCAAAAGTCTAATAAGGTCCAAACAGATAAGAATAATGATAAGATAAGAATAATGATCATATCAGAGGTCTAAGAAGATATCAGATCAGAAGTCTAAAAAGATATCAGATCAGAAGTCTAAGAAGATATCAGATTGGAAGTCTAAGAAGATATCCAATTAGAAGTCTAGTAAAGGATTGAAGTCCAATTAGAACTCGGACAGCAGTTCTAGATCAACAAGGAGCAGGAGTCCTAATCCAGGTTTGACTCCACCTCTATGCCTATAAATAGGCCCATACCCCAGGTATAAACTAAGACTCAATTTTATACACAAAGCATTATTTCCTCACAGAAGCTAACTTAGGCATCGGAGCGGGACCCCCGGAAGGGTCCCTAGGTTTTGTTGTTTTGCAGAGTTATTGAGAAGCGTGAAGAACATCAAAGGAACGTGCAGATTCACACCATACCGGAAACTGTACCAACAGTTTGGCGCCGTCTGTGGGAAACGATTATTCGTTCCTCATAAAAGAAAAAGAAGATCCAGCATGGTGATGAACACACGTTCCGGAAGCCAGACCAACCGACAGCCCGTGGCCCCACAGGAACCGGCTATTCAGAATAATTTGCAGCCTCCACCGAACCCTCCCCCGGGGGATGGAGATCAAGATCACATAGCAGCGTTGGAAGCCCAGATTGAAGACTTAAATGCAGAATTGTTACGCATAAGGCAGAGACAGCCCAATCCCGAGATGAACAGGGATGAGCGTGAGGAAGCAGAAGCCCTAGGCATAGAGAGCCGAGGCAACAACAGTATCTGCCCGTGATCCCATAAAAAGGACTCTCAGGAATTTCAGGCTTGCTTTTATTTTTTAGTATTTATATTTGCAAAGAACTAGACTTTTATTTTTAATTCAGACTAGACAGAAAATTCCCCAGATTTTGGGAATAAGTATTTTCAGAATAAATGAATAAAGCTGACTTAAGCATCGGAGTGTTCCCGGTCTAGGGACCAGGAACCCGTTGATGTTGTTTCTTTTGCAGGCAAAAACTCTCGGATCAGTCCTAGCCGAGAGTCTCGGATCAGTCCTAGCCGAGATCAAGAAGAAAGGGGGGTCGTCTCGGATCAGTCCTAGCCGAGAGTCTCGGATCAGTCCTAGCCGAGAGTCTCGGATCAGTCCTAGCCGAGATCAAGAAGAAAGGGGGGTCGTCTCGGATCAATCCTAGCTGAGACCAAAACTTCTCGGATCAGTCCTAGCCGAGAAGGAGCCTCTCGGATCAGTCCTAGCCGAGAGCAAGAACAACTTCTCGGATCAGTCCTAGCCGAGAAGGAGCCTCTCGGATCAGTCCTAGCCGAGAGCAAGAACAACTTCTCGGATCAGTCCTAGCCGAGAAGGAGCCTCTCGGATCAGTCCTAGCCGAGAGCAAGAAAAACTTCTCGGATCAGTCCTAGCCGAGAAGGAGCCTCTCGGATCAGTCCTAGCCGAGAGCAAGAAAAAACTTCTCGGATCAGTCCTAGCCGAGAAGGAGCCTCTCGGATCAGTCCTAGCCGAGAGCAAGAACAACTTCTCGGATCAGTCCTAGCCGAGAAGGAGCCTCTCGGATCAGTTCTAGCCGAGAGCAAGAAAAACTTCTCGGATCAGTCCTAGCCGAGAAGGAGCCTCTCGGATCAGTCCTAGCCGAGAGCAAGAAAAAACTTCTCGGATCAGTCCTAGCCGAGAAGGAGAGTCTCGGATCAGTCCTAGCCGAGAGCAAGAAAAAACTTCTCGGATCAGTCCTAGCCGAGACCAAGAAAAACTTCTCGGATCAGTCCTAGCCGAGAAGGAGCCTCTCGGATCAGTCCTAACCGAGAGCAAGAAAAACTTCTCGGATCAGTCCTAGCCGAGAAGGAGCCTCTCGGATTAGTCCTAGCCGAGAGCAAGAAGAAACTTCTCGGGGGGTCGGATTTAACCCTCGGGTTTTGCAGGTTTTTCAAGATACAGGGAGAAAACCCTAAGGAAAAACAAGAAGGTAATTGGGGGGTAAGATTTAACCCTCGGGTTTTGCAGGTTAGCAGGTTTTCAGAAGGAGACAAAGATCGGGTTTCTTTAGACATGGAATTCCCATTATTCAAGCAAGCTTTGGATAAGGGAATTGGGGGGTAACTGTTGGGGATAAATCCCACTCAACCCGATCCAAAGAGGAGATTCAAAAGTCTAATAAGGTCCAAACAGATAAGAATAATGATAAGATAAGAATAATGATCATATCAGAGGTCTAAGAAGATATCAGATCAGAAGTCTAAAAAGATATCAGATCAGAAGTCTAAGAAGATATCAGATTGGAAGTCTAAGAAGATATCCAATTAGAAGTCTAGTAAAGGATTGAAGTCCAATTAGAACTCGGACAGCAGTTCTAGATCAACAAGGAGCAGGAGTCCTAATCCAGGTTTGACTCCACCTCTATGCCTATAAATAGGCCCATACCCCAGGTATAAACTAAGACTCAATTTTATACACAAAGCATTATTTCCTCACAGAAGCTAACTTAGGCATCGGAGCGGGACCCCCGGAAGGGTCCCTAGGTTTTGTTGTTTTGCAGAGTTATTGAGAAGCGTGAAGAACATCAAAGGAACGTGCAGATTCACACCATACCGGAAACTGTACCAACAAATATATATACTTCTTTCTCAAGCTAGCCATCAATATATTTTTACCGTGATCTTTGTTAATATATATTCCAATTTTCACATCATGCACTTTAAAATCCTAGAGATGATTAAGTTTGAAGCCAATGAACTTGTAATTGTATGTATATACGTAGGTCGATCTAGTCAATAATGATAGCTGATTGGATAGGGAAATATATTTTTTCGAGAACTTTATTAATATATAATCAAATTAACCTAGCATTTTTAGGATTTGTTTGCTCCCTTGTCAAGTAATCGGTCTTTCAAAATGAGATCCACTTATACAGTAACAATATTTAATTATGAAGATTAGCCGTAGCTGACCTGTTAGTGTTATTTCTAAATTTTTCTCTTTCTTTTTCACCACTATAACATGGTAAAGCTAGATAATTAGGTTAGCCATTGAACTTGTCGTATCCACGTAAGCCCATAATAGTAGGTGATTGGATTGGGATAAGGCTCTAAATAAATGGGGCCTCTTTGGACGGAGTCCTAATGAATTTTGGAATGATTTTAGTCTTTGAAATGCTAGAACTTTATTTGTGCAATTCACAAATAACCCAAGAAATTCGATCGATCCGTATATTCTGATTGGTAAAATTGTAATTAAGCTCCTTCATAATTAATCATAGCTAGCTAGATCCATCTAATTAGATCGATGCATGTAGTACTTTACTCTAAATTTATTCAATTAAGGTACGTAGGTTTTTGACCACCCAATATTGCAAAACTCTTCCATAAAAATCGTCTGCAAATATTAAGTTTGGTTGGAACCATAAGATATTGGATTTGCAGTTTTTCTCTTATTGATCGAAAGTGTTAATCAGCTCCGATCCAGGTGAGACGTACGTACAATAACCAGAAATTAAAATGAATTATGAAATATTTATTTTCGCGTCATATATGCATGCATTTATAGTACTACTATGCGTGCGTAGACGTCCTGAGTCTACTGACTAGATCCCCGGCCACCAAAATTGAAGCAAATTAATTTATTTCCAGCCGGCGGCCAAAGCTAGATTGTTTGGAGGAAAAATCTTATAAAAGGATAGATCGAATTTCAGATTCAGCATTAATTAGAAAGTCATATAAGTTTATCCGATAAAGAAATTAATTTATGGTCTAAGAAAATGAGATCTTTGAATATATATATATATATATATATATATGAGTAGAAATTTCCTTCAAATTGGTTTGTAGGAAATTTTCTACGACCCACATATAAAAAAGACATGTGTCCTCTAAATATGTGAGAAGCATATGTTTTTTTTTTTTTTTTTTAATGCTATTAAAAAAGCATGTAAGAAGTACATGCTAGCTATTTAAGAGACACATGTCAATCTTATATGTGGGTTGTAGAAAATTTCCTACAAACCGATTTGTAAAAAATTTCTGTCATATATATAAGGTTAATTATAATTTTTGTAAGAACTCAATCCCAGATTAAAAAGATGATTGGCACATATACAGCGCGCGGATGGATGATAAAAGAGCTCGTGGATGTTAAATTTCATATTCATTTCTTATTATGTAAGACTAAGCTTTATAAGCGATTATAGAAAACTCGAATTGTAACTTGAACTAGCCAGTTTTTTTTCGAGTGCCTCTTTATCAAATCTCACATTGGAAATATGATTAGCCAATATAAAGCGGGTAGATTATAAATGACTTAATGAGTGCTAATTAATCTCATGTTGGTTTATTTCTAGATGAGACCGAACTTTATAAGCGATTCTAGAGAACTCTAATATTACAATTTGACTAGTCTTTTTTCGAGTGATAATGCGCATATGTCACATCTTTTTTACATTGAAAAGATATATGATTAGCCCACGTAAAATGAGTAGATCATAAAATAATTCATGGGTGTTAAATATCACGCACGTTAGTTATTTTTTAGTTACCTCTTTTTATCTTAATCTCCTGTCATTACATCTTATCCTGCTAAGCTTGATCAAAGCATGGTCTGTCTCTTTCATGAAACAACGTACTACATACGTTATGAATCTGCCTAAAATTATGAAATTTAGTCTTTAATCGATCGACATTGACACGGGCGTGGACCAATATTTTGTCAATGGAAAATACGTGCAGATAAGATTTTGCCAAGGCAATGTCCTTTTAGTGGAATTAATTAAGTTGAAAAAACCCCCTTTGTAAGCTTTTCCCACTTGATTATAAAATAAATAAATAAAAAATTTGAAAATGTTATTTATTAACAGAATAAAAAAAGTAAAATAAATGATAAATCCGCGGGGCGTGGACCAATTTTTCATTGTAGTTAACAAGTTAAATTCTAGTACATTGATGACTGGGCTTACCATGCATGTGCATGCATGCATGCCATCTTAGCCTCAGCATATATATATATATGCTCCATATTATGTGCAATGGTGTGACAAATATTCAAACTTCAATTATTTTAGATTACTGTCTGAATAAATTAATTGAATATAAAATAGGCCAAGCTAGTGATATTGACTTAAAAAAAAAAAAAAAAACGATTTGACATTGCATTTTTAAAAATTATGATTTGAAAAAGCAGATTGAAAACGCAGAAAATCTAGTTTTTCAAATCGCAGATATGGTATTTTTTTGAAAACGTAAAATTTTAAAGACTAATTTACGATTTTAAATGTTAAACTACGATTTTGCTAAACGCTTAACTGCGTTTTTAAATTTTTTTTTTTTTTTAAATCGCACATTTTAAAATCGTGATTTCAAATCGCACTTTTGAAATTGCAAATCCAAACAAAACGTAGTCCATACGACTCCATAGGATAGGATAGACACTATGGCATTAGATTCGAACACGCAAGTTGTTTTAATTTGATATTAATATTATATATATATGAGATGCTTGACTGTTTTCAAAAAAAAATAATAATAATAATTTATATTAATATTACATATGATCATGATCGACTTTTGAGCGAATCAAGTTTTTATAATTCACAGAATCTTAAGATTATATTTTGTCTTGCACGATCGATTTCTTTTATTAAATAAGCAGACAGGTTTACCTTAAAACCTATATTTTCTTATGTTAGGTGTCAAATGCATGTTTACTTCGTGAAAACTAAGAATATATAATAGCATATTCGGAGAAAAAATATTATCCAAGATAGAAACCATAAAGTCCTTTCATGTTTACCCCCTAACCCCTACACAGAAGGCTTTGTTTGGTTTGCGAAATGACTATTCCATTAAGAAAATGAATAGCTATTCCTAGAAATAAAAGGTTGCGAAATGGAATGGTTATTCATACTCTTTAGTTTGGTAAGAATTTATGTATTTTAATTAGAATCCAATCAAAATTACTAAAAAAAAAACTCAACATTTTTTTTTTAAAAAATAAATAATAATAATAAAAAAAACCTATGGGTGGCCGACCACCCATTGGGATGGTTGGCCACCCATCGGGATGGTTGGCCACCCATCAAGGGTCAGGGGTGGCCGCAACCACCCCCAAAATACCCATCGGGGGTGGCCTGTCTCCGGGGGTGGCCGCGGCCACCCTCAAAATACTCGTTAGGGGTGGCCTCCCACCACCGAGGCCACCCCCATTAGAATCGATGGTGGCCTGTGCTACCCTCAAAAGCGTCCCCCACCCCCGGAACGCCTCGGTGGTCTACTGCAAGGTGTTTCAGGGGTGGTGCGACCACCCCTGGCTTTATATATGGGCTGGCGGCTAGCCAATGAAAGGTTTGGCTTTTTTTTTTTTTTTTTTAAAATATATATATATGGTTTTTTTTGTGAAAAATATTACATTTACTCCAAGGAATAACTATTCTTCTCAGTTTTGAGAGGAATAGATATTTCAATGTGAATAATTATTCCAAAGAGTAGAACCTTACCAAACAAAAGAATGTATATTCCATAAGAATAGTCATTCCATTCCAGGGGTCTATTCCGCTAATCAAATAGGGCCTAAGTAAAAAAACAAAAATAATGAATTTAATCATTTAATTAATATTTTAATATAATGAGACAACGTGTAAAATACTTTAATTAAAAATAAGCGGCAAACTGTAACTCAAAATTTCAACTTTAAAATCAAGGTAAAGAACATAGCAGAATGACCAAAATATGGATAAAGGATAAAAAATAGAAGATAATTTTAAAACTAACGGAGGTCATGACTCCCCTTGATTTATATGTATTTTGTCATTAATCATGGTACGACACTAATTATGTTAAAAGTTTAAGATAATAAAAAATAAAAATTTAATAATTAATTTAGTTAATTGAGTCTTGAAAAATCTTAAAAAGCCTCTCGACTTGGAACCTATCCAAACTAGACACCTGTCTATTTTTCAAATTGATCTCTGCCCTCTATAACGAAAGTGGCATTTCAACCCAACAACCGTCGTTGTTGACTGGTCATACCATTGTGAATCACGTGCCACCGTGACTTCTATACAATTGTTTTTATTACAATTCAAATATCTAAACTTGTACACCAACTTGTCAACTATGATGGGATATTTGGATGATTTGCATATGCTTAAAAAGTGCAGCTAATTCACAAGTGGGACAAACAAATTTGGACTAATTACAATTGGTTGCTCGTATTACATATAGTATAAGTAGCATTACAAGCAATTTGAATATCTATTTAGACATGTGATCATGAGTTTCACATTTGCCCTCTTTCTAGAGCTGTCGGCATGCAATACGCACAACTAATTTTAACTTATGGTTAATCTTTAATTATTTGAATCACATCCATAGATTAATTCAGTTGATAAAATGTTTTAATATTATTTTAAAATATGTGATTCTTATATGTATTTTTTAAAATAATAACTAACCCAATCTAATAAATTAAAGGGAAAAGTACACATTACCCCCTCAAACTACCACCTCATTGTCAATGTACCCCAAACTACCAATTGTGTCAATGTCTCCCCCCCTAAACTACTAAAAAATGTCAATGTCCCTCTAATGACAAAAATGCCCTTCATAAAATTATTAAAATAAAATAAAACTAAAAAAAAAAATTATTAAAAAATATAAAATAATTTATTCCAAAAAATAATAATAAAATTTAAAACTGTTTTTTATATTTTTAAAAAAGAAAAATAATAATTTTCAGTTTTTATTATTTTTCGTTTTTTTTTTCTTTTAAAAAAATTGTTCTTTTTCGTTTTTTTATTTTAATAAAAACTGTTTTTTTTAATTTGTTTTATTTTTTAAAATAAATAAATTTCTGTTATTTTTTGTTTTTTCGTTTTTTTTTTCTTTTAAAAAAATTGTTCTTTTTCGTTTTTTTTTATTTTAATAAAAACTGTTTTTTTTTAATTTGTTTTATTTTTTAAAATAAATAAATTTCAGTTATTTTTTGTTTTTTCATTTTATTTTCTTTAAAAAAAAAATTGTTCTTTTTCGTTTTTTAAGGTTTTTCTTTTTCTTTTTTTCATTTGTTTTATTTTATTTTAAAAAGAAATATAAATTTCAGTTATTTTTTATTTGCTTTTTTTAAAAAAATAAAAAATAAAAAAAAATTGTTCTTTTTCATTTTTCATTTAATTTTTTTTAGTTTTTTTTTTTTTAATTTTTTAGTTTTAGTTTTAATTTTTTTTAATTTATGAGGACATTTTTGTCTTTTTCAAAAAAAATTAAGTTCATTTTTGTCCTTTTGTTGGTCTTAGGGGGGACATTGGCATTTTTTAGTAGTTTAAGGGGGGACATTGACACAATTGATAGTTTGGGGGGTACATTGACAATTGAGTGGTAGTTTGAGGGGGCTAAGTGTACTTTTCCCTAAATTAAAATATATTAATTATATTAAAAATACATATAAAAATCAAATGGTGTAAAAGCAAATGTCAATTTAACAAGCCCAATTGAATAATTGACCAATTAATGCTATGGAATTGGAGCCAATTAATTGGATTGGGCTGCCACTTGGTCTGTCAAGAACTTATCCAGAACCAAGTATTCGGATCGTTAAGGCCTATGTGACTTGGGCCAACCACAACCACTACCCTTTGAACCTCAAGTTCTACTAGTAATTAGGGATGTTTGAGTAACACATTTTTTTTTATTATTTTTGAAATACACGTTTAGATTGTTTTTCTAAATTTGAATTGAATTATGCTCAAGTTTTATTCAACTTTTTTTAATTTCGTCTCAGATTTTTTAAATCATCCAAACATAATTTCAAAATATAAATTTTATCGGTATTCGCAATTTCGAATATAGTAAAGAACAATAAAATATAATACCAAAAAATCGTACACCCAAACGTACTCTTACATTTTCTAAAAACATTTAAAAACCCGATAACAAGGATAAAGTTATCCTCCAAATTAGGGCTGTGAAAATTCAATTTATTAAATTAACACATTCAAAATGCATAAGATTCTCACATGCACTTTTAGAAATCAATTGACCACCGAATAATGGGAGATGGCTTAAAACCATGCAAGAGGTTAATCATAACTCTAACCTTGAAGATAATTTAATTTCTAAGAGAATTCCAGCAATATTACAGTATTTTCCACCTAAAAAATTCTAGAATTTTTCTCTCCACAAGGATTAAACTGTAGCAACAACCATCAGCCTGACAACTAAACAAAAAAGGAACTTCTCTCCAAAATCAGTCACCATCTTTAAAATCTATCTTAAGCCTTGATTTAGTTTTCTTATGGGCCTATAATAAATTCCTTACTTTATTTAGCCTACATAACCTTATTTACCACACCTTAACTTCTCTATAAATACCTTACATTGTAAAACTATTTCAAACGGTTGAATACAACCACCCCAATTTTTATTTTTATCTTTATTTTTTTATCTCTTTTCTCTTTCTTTTGCTTCTTCAATTTCTCCTTATTTTGTTCAAACAGCTGGAGTTCAACTTGAAATCAACCTATTGTCAAATTCTCCCATTCCACAGCATGAACTAGCTAGTTATTTTTTTATTTTTAAAAAATAAAATAATATCTTTACAATTTACAGAAAGTGGTTAGAGTTTCTCTATATTCTAATGATTAACATAAAGAATCACATGGTCGATCACTAATATTTTATGCCATACCAAATATTCAAAAATGAAAAAAAAATATATATATATTTTACGTCAAAACAGACAGTGCCTAAATCCCCTCGGGAGTGTCTTTACCCCATGGCTCAACAATGCCCTAGCTTGATTTATCTCGCACGGAAAAAGCTATTTCTTAAGAGCATTCCTAGCAGCTTCCCTTCTGTTTCTATCCATTTTTCCTAAATGTAGGAAATAAAACTACGTTTTGATCCCTATAAAAAAATATAAAAAAATACTCTGCAGCAACTTCCCTTTACCTTTCCCTGTATTAATAAAATATATTTGTTTTTTTACTTTTACTTTATTTTTTATTTATTTATTTTATTCTCTCTCTCTCTCTCTCGCTTTCTCGTCCTCTTCGTCACACAAATGCAAAATTCCAAGCCCCCTTTCCCCCATAAATGAGCCAAAGCTGGGTTTGACCAAAGGTGAATCAATCCTACGCATCTTGCATCGAATCAATGGCTACAATCCAAGATGACCTCTGTCTCTCCCCTTCCAATTCTTGTAGTTGATTCTCAATCTCTCACTCAAATCAGAATATCCAAGCAGAAGCAGCCATGAATCAAGTTGCTCTGCCACTTCTTAACAAGAAATAAATATGAATGTGGAAAAGGGAAAAACATCAGAGAGAATTTAGAGAGTTTGGAAACTGGAATGAGAATCACATGGAATACTTCACTCTGCAAACAGTTTCAGCCCACACCCACCTCCCAATACTAAACAAACAAAACATCATACTGCCAAAACCTCCTCTTCTTTTTCTATCCACTGGAACAAATGTTATGAATTCGATCTTGGTGACGTGTTTGATTTTGGCCGCTTATTTTTAAGCTTGAGCTTGCTACAAAAGTCCCAGCCTAATGTGAGTTGTGAATTATGACTTGATCCAATTCCTTCCAGCCAGTATATTTTCCCTCCTTCCGATTTTTCTCCTATTGTAGAGAGGTGGCCATGGTGGTTTGAGTTTGGATGAAGAACGGACAGCCATGGACGAAGAAGAAGAACGGACGATGAAAAAAACGAATGAAGAAGAAAGGAGTGGGGCTGCGTGGAAATACGTGACAAGAGAGTGTTTTCTTTTAATGATCCTAGTGGAAAAGTGTCACAGAGGGCTGTACACCTGCATTAATTCATATATATATATATATATATATATATATATATATATATATATATATAGCAAACTATAGCGACTGAATTATGACCTCATTATGATAAGTTTTTTTTTTTTATTATTATTATTTTTGAAGAAACCTCATTATGATAAGTTGATGACACATAATTAATAACAATGAATCATGACCTTTTGCTACGAGCTCATTTATGAGGTTATTGTAATATTTTATTCCTTTTTTTTTTTTTGTTTTTAAGAAAAGATCAATTTTCATTAATCATGAGAAGGGTACAAATTCAACCACCATAAAGGTGTACATAAGAACCACCATAAAGGTGTACATAAGAACCACCGTAGAGGTGTACATAAGCCACCACCATAAAGGTGTATACCCAAGCTGAGCCAACAACCGACTCAGACATTACAGATAGAATGCTACAAATAAAACTTAGCCAACCAAAACGATGCCTCTGCGGTGACATAAAAACAACTAGAGAACAGGGAGTCGGTCACACATTTTGGCCTAAAAGCAAAGACTAAGTTAATAAGCACAAAGCAAACTACCTACACAACCAAACTGGAACAGGAAAAAACCCAAAAAACAGAAACTGCCATCCAAGAGGATTGCCACAAGAGGCGGCGTGTGGGGCCCACGCGCCACCGCAAGAAGACCCCCAGACAGCGGCCGTTCACCAAAAGCCTCTAATATCCACCATACACGGCCAAAACAAACGGTTTGTGTTCATCACGTGCCACACAGACCAGAACCCAACCAAACGCGTGATAACCACGCGTCGACCACCGGGACTAAAAACGATCGTGGAAAGTGGAAGCAGCACCAGAAAGCGACGGCGAACAAGCCTGGAGGGCGCGTGTCCAACAGAAGACGACAGAGAATCGCAGATCTGACCTCCAAGCGTGTGAAAACTCAGCCAAGATCTCCGCCGTCGGCACGCAAGGGACGACCACTCCTCTCCGGCACCTTCTCCAGTGGGTTCACCTGCCAAAACAAACTAAAAAAACAACAAGAAAACTAAACCGTCATAGTCCAAAAGGACTATGAGGACGATAACCACCAACGAAATGAGTCCGTGGGGACTGGAGAAAGGAAAGGGGGGTGGGAGAAAAGAATCGGGGAAACGGAGGGAGAAAGGGAGGAGGAGGGGGAAAGGAATCGGGGAAGGGGGAGGGGGGCTAGGGTTTCGGTGAGGGGTTTCCTACCTCCACACCAACCCGAGGGGCGAAAAAAATTTTATTCCTTCCTTGTTAACACCCCCACTTAGTTTTCCTTCTGAAATAATTAGAGCTCTAAAGTGAGAAATATACTTGATAATTTCCATTTTTATTTTAGAAAGTTGGGATTAATAAAAACGAGAATTCTACTTGGTAACACTCGAGACCATGAGATTGAGAATCTGTATGCATCTAAACCCATCTCTTTCATAATTCCCGCATCTTCCTGTAACATATAATCACAAAAAGACAAGTTACGTACAGAATTTTTCTATTAATTTTTTTATTATGAGGGCGATACCTACCTTGTAGCGATGATATTGATCAATGGCTACAACTCCGTTGCATCCATCCGTTATTCTACCTGCAATTAATTTCATATTAATGCTCCATTTGTTTCGACGTAAAATGGTTTTCGCCGTAAAATGATTTTAAGGAAGTCATTTTTCTGAAAAATATTTTTCACCGAAAGTATTTTTCGGTGTTTGGCGCATACGGAAAATCAAAAATATTTTTAATATTTTTATTCAATCATATTAACCAATAAAAATCAATTTTTATTCAAAACATATAATATATTAATGAAAAATAATATAAAAATTACTGAAGACGAGATTCCATCACTAAGCGATAGGATTTCGGCCACTTTTACTGAATTCCGGCTACTATAGCCAGAATTCAAGATAAATGCCGAAATCCGAACATTTTGGTCAGAATCTGGGTTGGCCGGAATTTGCCAGAACCGCCGGAATCCGGCCGTTCTGGCTAGATCCGGCCAGCCGGTCGGAATCCAACCGTTCTGGCCAGATTCCGGCCGGAATACGGTCGCTGGAAACTAGGCTGACCGGATTCCGGCGACATTGTTCGGAGGCCAGCACAATCATACTGGCATTTCGGTCGCCTATATACATATATATGTTCAATTAAGGAAGAAATTAAGTAAAGGAGAACAGAAAAATAAATATAATAATAATAAAAATATATTATATAATATTGAAGAAGGTGATAGAAATATCGTTATATATGGTTTCCTTGTTTATCTTTGTTTTGGTGTTTGGATCCTTGTGACCCCTCTATACATCTCAAATCACCTTTTTTGGTGATCTCGTTTTTTTAGCATCCGTGTCAGATACTAATGGGCCCGCATATTCGGAAGCATTGCTCCCGCATATTATCATTCTTAGTTTAACTTTTGGGTTGCTCAGCCCTTGTTGTGTAATTTATTTTTAGTTGTAATTTTGTTTCATGTACCCAAAAAAAAAAAAAAAAAAAAAAAAAAAAAAAAAAAAAAAAAAACCACGAAGTTATGAATGATATCAATTATCAATCAAGTGTTGACCCACCACTTTGCCATATGTGATGCCATCGCTGGTCATGAATAGTTACAATTTTCAAAAACTTTATCTCAATCGGATAGTCTTGGCTTTTTCATTCAATATTTTCCTTTATTTAATTTCTTAGTTTTTCTGTTGGAAGAAGATAATGCATGTTTTTCATGATTCATGATTTTGGAGTGTTATATTTACTCCCACGTCGGCTTATCCTTAATTTCATAAACATCGCTTGACAAGTTCATAATCATACCGACTTAGTTTTTTTTTTTTTTCTTTCGAAAATAATTTGGACTACAGATTACGAATACATATACTAAATTATTTTTATCAAAACTTTAGGAACAAGAATCAGCCAATGCTTTGTGAAAAAGAAAAAAGAAAAAAGAAAATATATATATATATACAACTCTCTCTCTCTCTCTCTCTCTCTCTCTCTCTCTCTCTCTCTCTCTCTCTCTCTCTCTCTCTCTCTCTCTATATATATATATATATATATATATATAATGAAAACTTAAGACAAATTAACCTGGTAAGACGATGATGCTGTCCCAAAAATGAAACCTGTCGGGAAACTGCTCCGGTTGAGTGAAGCAGTTTCATGGGCGCCTGTACTACTAGTACTCAATGAGCCAAGAAGCACCAGAAGGCCTAAGAGCACATACCCTTCAAACGCCATCATAGTTTTGGTTTTCCTGGCTGGAATTTTTTCGTTGGCCTTTTTGTAGTGGAGCACTGAAAGAAAAAGAAAAGTACAAAAAAAACAAAACAAAATCTAAATGATTATTGGTCTCTCAAAAATAAATATACATACAACAAATGTCTGGGCCGGATTTACATTTCTTGCTATGTTTTCGAGACTAAATTTCCTTTTGCAAAGGCCCAAAGATCGATCTTCCCCATCCTCAGCTCGTTTGGGCCAATCTCTCTCACAGCCTCTCTTGCTTTGTTTTTGCGGGTCCAAGACTCGGGCTTGCCTCGTGCATGAGTTCCCATGTGGCTGCTTTTTTTTTTTTTTTTTTTTTTTTTGGAAAAGTATGAATTCTCATTCAACCGGACAGGATACAAACATTAATGGAAAGGGGTAGGTTCCCTAACAATAAACCCAAATTTGAAAAAGTAGTACCAAGAAAAGTATCACAAAAGAAGATAAGGACCTCAGAGGTGTGCCCAGGGTAAACAGAATGGAGAGAAGAAGAGAGGGGAAGAAAAGAGGGGAGGAGAGAAGCTCCAAAAGCTTGGAGCTGCTCTCCCATGGCAAATTTGATGGAGGGAGTTGCAGAGAGAGTCGGGGGCGAAGCCTCAAGGATTTTCCCATGTGGCTATGATTTGATGTTGAGTTTGAATTTTGTTTTTGTCATTTACGTTCTATTTTAATTAAATATTTTATGTATTGGGTCTTACCTATTAAGGGAGAATTTAAGCCCGCTCGTGAGAAGAAGTATTAAAATAATAATTAAATCATTAAAATCAATCATTTTGAAATAAGTAGTGATTTAAGAAACTAACCTTAAATTGGGGCTGCTCATATTAAAGTACACAAAAAACACTATTTTATCATCAATGACCTTGCCCTATGGGTTTTTCTTACTATACATGTCTTTGCTCCCTTCTCTCATTGTCTTATTATCTTTGATCTCTTAATAAACTCACCTGATAGTTCATATATTAGTGTCATGTGACACAAAATGGATTAAAAAAAATGGGATAATTACACTTAACCCCCCCTGATTTATTCACGGTGTGGCGATTTACCCTCCAATGTACCAAAATTGGTGCATGACCCCCCCAACTTGCCAACATGTGACAAAATCGACCTTCCGTCCAGTCGCCCATTCGTTTGGACGGAAGGTCGGTCACATGCAAGTCGCGTGACCGTTTAAGACAAAAACCCTCCCCAAAATACCCCCGCCTCATCCAATCTTTATACCCCCGTGCGTGTTAGACTTTTCGAAATGAGAGGGACCAGTTTTCGCACATTTTTCTCATCTCCTTCACCAACGGCTCTTTGCAAGAACTAGGAACTAGGGTTTTCGAAGTGGGCTTCCGATTTTTGATATTTCTGAGCAATTTCACACCATTTCTCGAAGATGCAACCATCAGACACTGCTTCTATGGAGTCGGAGTCGACAAGGAGTGGGGCAACTTTTGCAGTAAAGCCGATTTGTTATTGCGAGCATCCAGCTTGTATGTTAACCTCCTACACCGAAAAAAATTTCGGTAGAAGGTTTGTAAAATGCCAGAATTACAAGGTAATTTAGGGTTTAGACTTTTAAGTGTATATTTTCAGCTGGTTATGTCGCATATCTGTTAACCGAAAATCTACATCAATTTTTAAGAAGAGCAATGCTGCTTAGTTCAATTCTACCTTTTACTGTACTTATATAATTTTTTTTAAAAAAAAAAAAAATTGGACTGGGTCGATATTTATTTGGTAGTAACGTTTCAAATTTTTAGTTGAAAATGTTACTGTACTATGAAGGTCAAGTTGTGGCTTAAGAGATATAATGTACGTTTTTATTTATTTATTTTATGGCCACATTCGTCGTGCAACTATTGTAGTTTTTTTTTTTTTTTTTTGGAGCATGTATTATCCTTTGATAATTTTCTGAAAATTAATGAGTTTTGAAATGATATGGAAAAGTGCATAAATAACGTATGACGATTAATTTTCAAATAACATAAGCCAGAAATAACCTTTGTTTCTGTTTGTTTATTTTTATTTTTTGTTATCGTTTTGCAGATAAACCGAGCTTGTGGTTTTTGGCAATGGGTTGATCTCAAAATGTGTTCGCATGGAGAGAGGGTGGTAGGTCGTTTGCGTGAGTGGCATGTAAGTTTGATTCAAGAAGTTGAACGATGTCGTACAATGGTTGAAACTGAAGTTGCAAAGTTGAAGGCGAATATGGGGATAGAAGAAGCCGAACGATGCAGACTTATAGTTGAAGCTGAAGTTGCAAAGTCGAGGGCAAATATGGAGATTGAAAATGTTGCCCTTCGTAAAGAAATCGAGATTCAGGGGATCAATTACCAAACAATGAAGAAGATTTATAAGACAATAATTATATGTACATGGATATTGATGATTGTGTATCTGTTTATGGTTGGATCAGAATCAAAAGGTGTATTCGATTCCAAACATGATCGTATGTTGTTACCATGAAGATTTAGGGTGATGATGTTTAGGGTTTAGGGTTTAGGGTTCAGGGTGATGTTGTTTTGGGCAGGGTTTATGGTGATGTGTTTATGGTGATGTTTATGGTGATTTTATTTTGTACACATCATCCATTTTTTGTATGTGTTTATGGTGTTGTTGTTTAGGGTGGTGTAAATGTTACTTTATGTGTTGAACATAAACTTATTTGAGTCCGGTTGTATGATATTGTAGCCAAGCATGTCCACTCTAATTTTGTGTTAAGCATAATTACCACACCATAAACCAAACCTGTCCAAACCCATTTACCAAGACCTGCATATCAAAACCATGCATTCACCAATACCATGCATACCAAAACCATGCATTTACCACACCATAAACCAAAATCTGTCCAAAGATACCAAAACAATGCATTTACCAAATCTGTCCAAACATACCAAAACCATGCATTTACCAAATCTGTCCAAACATACCAAACCTGTCCAATTTTCATTAGCCAAACCAAAAGTGTCCAATTTTTTAAAGACATCGAAATCTGTCCAAAAAAAATCAGCATGCAATTCAAACTACTTACATAAACTACATGTCCAACCCTTTCCTATATACAAAATGCCATTATATTCCAAAAAAAAAAAAAAAAAAAAAAACATGTCCAATATCAGAAACTTCAATGCTTCCATTCTAGTCTTTTCCTTTTCGGCTTTGACTCCATGATCTGTAATCCTTTTTCAATGGTATGGGCGATCTTTTTTCCTTTCGCCGGTGTTGAGGATGTTGTCGCCGCACCATGTTTTGCAACTTGTGGGGTTCTTGGGGTCAACCCAAATACTCTCCCTCCTCCATCAGTACTGGTCCTAGCTGTGAGGTCAATCCAAACAGGTGGAGCCTTTTCAATTGGAACACTCTGTACCATGGCCCTAATTCGATTAGAAACTCTTCTAACTGGTATGCATGGTTTGGGTGCTGGCGGTTGCCTGTTCCAGCCGGGCACTCTAAGTACAACAGGATTTTCTTGCCATAAGTTTCAAATATGAGAGATTGATAAATAAACAATATGATGCATTTTAAAAACTAAACTTAAAGTAAGATAAGTACTAAATCTCTCTCAACTGTTGTAGTAGGTGGAGGTGGTCTAGGTGGTAGCGGGTGCCTGTTAGAGTTGGCACTCTAAGTTCAACATGATTTTCCTGCCAAAAGTTTCAAATATGAGATATTGATAAATAAACAGTAGGATGCATTTTTAAGACTAAACTAAAGTAAGATAAGTACCAAAATTTCTCTCAACTGTTGTAATAGCTGGGGCAGTGGGTTGCTGTGTAGCACCAGTAATTGTCCTTAAACCCTTCTAAGAACCAAAACAGACATATGATTAATCAGTATCATCCTCAAGTAATTAATTAACCTGAATTTTTTGCTTGTAATGAATTGCCTACTTTTTTGAGGGCCGGTTGTGCACCCCTCCTTCGACTTTTGGGGGGGCTGGTTGTGCACCTCCCTTTGTACTACTGCCCCTTCGACTGTTGGGGGCTGGTTGTGCACCTCCCCTTGTACTACTGCCCCTTCGACTGTTGGGGGCTAGTCATGCACCTCCCCTTGTACTACTGCTACATCCAACGCTTTGGCTCTGAAGGCCAACATTAATAACACATCAAATAATACAATACCCAAATAAAATAGCACATCAACTATTATACAACTATATTCGTTAGTGAGACTTACACTTGTTGGGGGTGGAGTGGGCAAACTAACTGGGGGTGGAGTAGGCAAATCAACTTCTGTTGAGGGCTGCTTGTAATTAGATGCATGCTCCTTCTTCCTTGGACAGGTCCTGCTGTTGTGTCCAACTAGCTTGCAAAGCCCACATCTACCCTTTAATCCAAACTTTCTCATTCTATAAGAATTCTGAGAAACTCTCGACTCATCAGGACCTCTTACTCTGGCCTTTCGAGGTTTGCCTGGCATCGATCTTGATCTAGGCAGATCCAATACATCATGCGCGGTCTTTACCCACTGTTCCTCACTAGGCATTGGATATATGATGGGAGCATAAGCCTTCTTGTACATCTCAATGCTATAACATGGATCTACATAATCCTCCGGTTTATGCCCATGAAATGTTATGGCAGAATGTCCATGTGCACATGGGATCCCAGTCACCTCCCACTTTTTGCAACCACATGTCCTCCTCCTCAAATCCATAGCATATTGCCTTCTTCCCTACTCTACTTCAAATATGCCATCACCAGCAAAACGGGATAGGCAGTCCGATGCAGCCTCACCAATGGCCTCAAGCTTCTCAACAATTCTAGGGCACAACTTGCCCTTCAATTTGGCGATGCCATCTCTTTTAAGTTGGTACCTTCTCATGAGTTGTTTCCTAATCATCTCAAGCATTGTCAGAATTGGCTTGTCACGTGCCTTTAGGATGTATGAGTTGAAACACTCGCATATATTGTTGACAAGGAGGTCACATTTAGGATAGTCGCTGAACCATGCTTTTGACCATCCGCTAGGGTCAATCTTGTCTAGGTAGTCAAAGGCATCAGGATTGACTTTCTTAATCTCTTCCATCTGAAATCTGAAGTCGACCTCAGTATAAGACGATGTTGCCTTCCACAACAATTCCTTCAAGGCCACCCCCCGAAATCCTTTATCTCGAAAGTTGGCATATAAATGCCTTACACAGATTCGGTGATCCGCCATTGGCATAACAACATCAAAACTTGGCACAAGATCCTACATCAATCCAATGTGCAAAAGGGTAAGTTTATATGTAGAAAAAAAAATAGCAAAAAGTAATATGTAAAATTATACAAGTAATATAACTAACCTTTTGCCGATTAGAAATGAATGTAGGAGCAGTGTGTCTCTCAGAAATGACCAAGATCTGAAACAAGGCACTCCAGGAACCAGGTCCAACTGTCTTTTGTCTCAGATTCTACAACGGCGATTGCAATTGGGTACATGTTGTTGTTGGCATCTCGACCAATCGCAGCTAGTAGTATTCCCTTGTAAGGTCCTTTTATAAAGCACCGGTCTAGGCCTATGACAGGCCTACAACTTTCCAAGAACCCTTTCTTCATGGCTGCAAAGGACAAGTAGAGTCTCTGAAACTTAGCAGGCAAATTAGGGTTTGGTCTTTCAACTTTCATCATTACACAGCTACCCGGGTTAGTACGCCTTAAAGTCTCACAGTAATCCCACAGCCTGCCATACTGTTCACCCAGACCACCGTATATCTTCTTTTCTGCCTTCTTCCTACCCCTATACATTTGACTCCTGCTGACTTCAACATTCCATTTCCTCTTGACTTCATCCTGTATCACTCGCAGTGGCAGGTTGAACCTTAAACTTATCATAAAGTTTATCTGCTATCCACCTCAAATTGACAATTGAGCTCTTGTATACTCGAGTACAAGAATGCTTAGGTCTTAAGGACCTTATTTCAAATGATGCCTCAGTCGCCATCTGTCTACCATACACTCTATTACCACAACCTGGATCACTACACACTGCTACACACTTGGCTCTTTCATTTTTCTCAAACCTTATGTTCTTTCCTCTTCTCACATTGTATTGCTTAACAGCTTCTCTAAATAGTTGAATGTTAGCGAACTTCATTCTAAGCTTCAGGTTTGGATTGACCATGTCAACTTCATGGAACTCCACATCAAGGTGAGATGAAATCCCACCATCCTCTTCATCACTGACAGGTGGTGACAATAGGATGTCACTTCTACCAATCTCAGAGTCATTTTCATCCACCTCAACATCTTCAAATGATGACATTTTTATACTAGATGGCCCACTCTGGCCATCACCATCACCCAAAGTACCCCCACTCTCACCATCATCAACATCCCCATCCCCATCCCCATCCCCCCCATCACCCTCCACGCCCTCATCAGTTTCTGGCATTGTTGAGGGGCCAGCACTATCCACCAAATAATCTTCTTCAAAAACATCGTCATCATCACTGATTTTATCATCCCACCATGGATCATTTAAATCAACCCTACCTCCATCATCTCCCTCTTCATCATTTTCTCAATCTTCCCCATCCCCACCTCTATCATTTTGGAAAGAAACAATATAAAGGACTACAATAGGAGTATCCACATGTTTGGCAACCATATAAGCTACATCATAATCCGATGATACTAGTTGTAGACCATCCACTAGATCTTTGGGAGGGTCTCTAAAGTAAATCAAATCACCTGGACTATACCCATATTGTCCCACAATAGACTCTATCATGACAAATGACACATTATCAGGATCAACATTATCCGGATGGACATCCACTTGACCCCCCACATAAAGACATCCATATTTCCTGTCAAACCTATCCCCATAGTTTATCTCAAAGACCAGCTTCATTCTACACATGCAAACAAAAATATATATTATGCATGGGATAAGGGGACCACTATAATAAGGCACTGCAACTAATATGCAAAGCACAACTCAAAAGCATGAGGGCCCAATGCACATACATTAACCAATTTTTTATTTTGATAGGTACACATACATATTAACCAATGCAGAGACATATTAAATAAGGACCCAATAATGCTCCAAAATCAATTGCAATCGGGACCCACTACATATAAAGTAGTAAACAAAACAAACCATATTGACCCAATGCACTGTAACAAACCAAAACCAACGCACTTTAACAAACCAATTAGGCTTTCGGCAGACAACAAACAAAGCAAAAAAGGATACAATTCGGGACCACGTGCAAAGCAAACTTCACCATGAATGATTATAAAACACATGGACTGAAACACCCAAATCCCGACAAACCCTAACATTTTTTTATACCCAAATCGTAGTCAATTTCTACATTAAAAATGAGACTTAACAAACAACATTAACAAAAACCCCAAAGTCGACAACCCTAAATTAATAAAAACCCCAAAATCTGAAACCCAAGATTAACAAAAACCCCCAAATCGCCTACCCAAAAAAAACTTTCTCCATTAAAAAAGCACTAATCTTTCTTTAACAATGATTATGAACGCCTTTTAGAGTTGAGCGGTATGGATTTTGGCGACTAGGTGTGGGTGGGTCAGTCTTCGTGTAAAACCTTCGAAAGTAGCTGTGCTAAGTGGAAGTGGGGACCTCACACACGAACTGTCTAAGTCTAAGGCAAGTGATGAGTGCCAAATATTGTATATTTGGACCCCTTAATTTGCATTAGTTAGACCTTTAGTTTTGTTATTTTCTAATATTTTTGGTTAGTTTTTGTATTTTGGTATTTTGCAGATCCTGGAGAGAAAACCGTAGTTTTAAAGTGAAAAAGAAAAAAATTCCAAATTTTGGAAGTCAAAATCGGATTGGATTAAATTTCAAGTTCTGCACAAGTCATAGTATTTTGATCATAACTTTTAGATCAAGTATCGGATTGAAGTGAAATCAGCGGCGTTGGAAAGATAATTCAAAATGCTACAAATCATTGTAAAATATAATTTTCCCAATTCGAATGTCTGCCACGTCATAAATGCCTCGCAATATAAGAGCGCGAATTTCCTTGTTCTTGTCGACTGCAGACACTCCAAACCCTAGCATTCTTTTATCTTATTAGGGTTTTTGAGGGGTAGAGGTGCCATTTTGAAAATATGGCCCTAAACCCTAGCGTTCTTTTCTCCTATTAGGGTTTAGAGGGGTAGATGTGCCATTTTGTAAAAGATTGGTTTAACCTAATCTTCTGCTATAAATACCCCCTGCTAGGTACCACTTAGGGCATCAACTTTTCTCTTCAGAGCACTTGTCTTAGCTCTTTTCTTTTCTTTTGTAAGTTGTTACTCTTTCTTTTAATTTTAAGTTATTCAAATTTCAGTTGTTCTTCTTTCTTTTCATTTTTATTTATTGCTTACTTTTTATTTAATTTTCGTTCTTTCTTTATTTGACATTGTTATTTAATTTTCAATTGTTCTTCTTTCTTTCTCATTATTTTAATTTTACTTTTTTTTAAAAAAAAAAAACTTATGTTCTTCTTTTTCTTCTTCGCTTTTATTATTTCATGATTTCATTTCACGAGTTGTTGATATTTTTAATCATGAGAGGCTGAAATCCTCAACTAAGGTTGAGGATGAAACCTCATCAATGATAACACCTATACTCTTGTCATGATATTCATAGATTCATTGTTCTTATATAAATATTCAAATTCCACGCCAATTTATTTTTTTAGATTGATGATCTTTATGTAATGTTTGTTGTAATTCAATCGATGGATACATCGATTGATTTCTTTGAGATTGGGATATCTATTGTGATTTCCGGATACAATAGATGATTTCAATTAAAAAGGGATAATCGTTGTGATTTGTTTGAATTGATTTCTTCAAATGTTTTCATGTTTTGAATTTGAATATTGAGCCCATTGAATTGAATTTTTGAATAAAATGCAAGAGTAGGGTGTTTGATTTGGTTTGGTGAATTCCGATACCTTAGTGTCTTTCTTTATAAATTGTTCTTATTTAGTTTTTTTTTTGTTTATTATTTTGTTAACAAAAATTCCAAAATCTTTGGGTCTAGGTTAAAACAAGATTTATTTAAATAGAAAGTGATTTTCTTTTTTTTCACACACACTTCCCTGCGGATTCGACCTCGCACTTGCACGCACTATACTACATACGATTCGTGCGCTTGCGAGTTAAACAAATTTGCACATCAGCAAGCACGCACTGAATGAGGCAGGGGTATTTTGGGGAGGGTTTCGGTCTTAAACGGTCACGCGACTTGCACGTGATCGACCTTCCGTCCAAATGAATGGGCGACTGGACAGAAGGTCGATTTTGTCACACGTTGGCAAGTTCGGGGGGGTCATGTACCAATTTTGGTACATTGAGGGGTAAATCGTCATACCATGGATAAATCAGGGGGGTTAAGTGTAATTATCCCAAAAAAAATTAAACAAAATTTGACAAGAAAATTTAAATATTATGCCATATAGTGTAATATTATTTTTGCATTGATTTCTCAAAGTTGAAGTGCCTTCTCATGTAGAATGTACAAATCCATTTCATGAGTATGTACAAATAGAAATCAAACTATTTATAAAGCATATAGATGGAGAAGAATTATTAATACATCATGAGCATCAATTTTTATGTCTATTTCGTGAGGAAAGTCTTGAACCAATGGGCTGAAAGCTTAGGGTGTCTTTTCAGTCCGTTCTTATAGTCTACGTAGTTGATGCCAAACCGAACTGTGTAACCTGAGTTCCATTCGAAGTTATCCAACAGTGACCATGCAAAGTATCCTTTAATGTTTACACCTTTCCTGTTCCCAAAACAAAAAAGAGTCAAAGCCAACAAGATTTGAGAGCAAGAGAGAGTTATTGTTAAAGGGGATCCATATTTTTAGCAATTCAAACTGCAAGTGTGAAAGACTTCTTTTGATTGAGTTCACATGTACGAGCAAAAAATGTGCTACTCAAGATTTGAATGGGTATGAGAATTTCATAAAAAAATTCCTCACGTTTGTTGCCTGAATTGCTAACAATTCAAGCAGTAAAACTATTGTGGATCTCTATTCATTATTAAGAACTTACTTGATAGCCCTCCAAAGATACCGAAGATGGCTATAGTAATACTCAATTCTTTGGTTGTCCACAAGGGCTTCCTCAAGCGACAAGGTGGCATTATTGACCTCATCAATACCTACAATATACTTGTAGATATTTAGGTTCAAATGGGACATCTAATGGTACCACTCTGTTCCAATTTGTCATGAAGTTATGTGAAAATAATTGAACAAAAAAAAAAAAATATGAAACTTACCATTCTCGGTAATATATATTAGTGGATTATGGTACTTCCCCTTGACATAAAGCAAAAGATGCAGAAGTCCTCTAGGGTAAACAAAGAGCCAACTTGATGCAGCCTGTGATTTAGCGAAACTTTTAATTATATAGATAATGATGATTTAACATTGGTCTCGAAACAAAGGTTTTGAATTCAAACTTTATCTCTGTCATTCATCTTCCATTTTTAATTAAATTGGCTTCAACATGGTAAAAAATAAATGTTGGTAGATTTAGCACACACCTGTGTACCAATGGGGATCCCATTGCGCTCAGCTGCCTCGACAAAAGTTAGTATAATTAAGATACATAAGAAACCCGGCCATAGAAATTGATTCAAAGTGTTGTATATCTACTTACTGGTGAGATTAGCAAGAGAATCTGTCAAGTAGCTTGGATTTCCAGAATTAAGGTGAGGTGAGTTGGCTACATAATTGGAAGTATAGTAGTTTAATCCAATGAAGTCAAATGACCCTTTTAACGACTTAGATTGCTCTTTCGTAAACTTGGGTAATCGCTTTCCAACAAGAGATAGCATGCTATGGGGATAGTCACCATTTGTCAAGGGATCCAAAAACCTGTAGTAAAGCATGGAATATTATAGTTTAGAGGTAATTTGATCATTTCACGTTTATTTATTTATTTTTTTAAAAAAACATTTATAATTAACATATTACCATTTTTATTCAAATTAACATGAAAATACGCAACAAATTCTTCAAATAAATGGTTTGTTTGGGTTTGCAGTTTCAAAATACACAATTTTTGAAAACGTTGTTAAGCTAGTGGTAAAATTACAGTGTTTTTAACGCACTCCTTTATTTGTGATTTTAAAACATATATTTTTCTATATTTTTCAAACTCTAAATTTTTTATAACCAAATTTTCAAATGATTCATTTTTTACCATTTTGTTTAAAATTACACTTTTAGCTCGCAAAAATTACAAGGCCAAACGGGCTCTTACTATACTAAAAAAAACACCCAAATAAGAACTTGCCATCCCAACATGAAATCAAGGGCACGTAGCGCGGCATTACGGTGGTGCCTGGCAACGGAGAATGGCACCATCCAGTTGGAATTTAGCGTAATCCCAATAACACCTTTTTGTGCTGCCTGAACAAAATGAACATTGGTTAAGAAATACTCTCAATTATGCAACAGTAGAGCAAAAAGAATTTGCACTTGAAGTTCGAATAATAACCAATTAGCAATATGTGTGTAACAAAAATTGTATCTATCAAATTTAAAAAATTTCTGTCAAGATTGACAAAAACATTGGCAGTGTTTAATAACATTAGGATCGGTTAGGGGGTTAGAGTTGAGATCATAAAATTGAGATAAGATATTATATAATTACCCCTAACTAATATAGGTTTTTCATATAATTAAGTACCCAAAAGTTTTGAATATATATATATATATATATATATATATATATATATATATATATATATATATATATATATATCATTTAGAGTAAGATGGAACCTGGTAATTATGCTTGTAAACTTGAACAGCGGCTGCATGAGCAAGAAGCTGGTAATGAGAAGTCAAATATGGTTCTGTGCCTGAATCTCCACCGGTGCAGTTCAAATTTTGCCAACTGGAACATCGACCAGGTGCTATTTGCCCGCTTGCATAACCACCATTGCTGTAGCTCCATGGCTCATTTAGTGTGATCCAATGCTTTACACGATCACCAAATTCCTTGAAGCAAAGCTCAGCATACTCCCTAAAGTCATCACTGAAAAGAAACGTGCTCAGAGGTTGCTAGTTGAAACCCACGGGGAATATGATATTACTATTACAAAAAAAGGGGGGGGGGGGGGGGGGGAAAGTCGATCTACTGATCAGATGGACAAAATTAAGGGGAAAATAAACAATGTGATCTTGAGTTAGTCACTTACAGAATTTGAGGACTTAAGAAACCACCATACTCATCTTCTAACGCTTGGGGAAGATCAAAATGAAAAAGTGTCACAAAGGGCTTTAAACCTTCATTTAGTAAGAGACGAGTGAATTATAAGCGCAAGATATATAGGTGGACGACATATGATGGAAGATAAATGTTATTCTTCACATTCATTTATTACACTTATTTTATACTACCTGGCGTGAGGTGATTTAAGTAGCTAGCTTTCTATGTTAGCTACTACTTAAAACATGTCATGCACGTTGGCCGGTATAAAATAGGTGTGATAAATAGGTATGAATGATAATATATATTACTTGTGATGGAATTATGATATTGTATGACCTTTATGCTGGAGCTCATTGATGAGGTTGTTGTAATATTTGATTCCTTCCATGTTCACACCCCCACTTAGCTTTCCTTCTGAAATTTAGACCCCAAATAAACTTGTTATAATTTCATATATATAGCGTTAGAATATATTATGAGATTACATTTTAGATTATGGGATTTGATTTCAGCATTGAATATTATATTGTAATTGATTGTAATATCCTAGAATCATATTTGATTGTACTCAAATATGAGTTTATTCTCTCCGCCTACCATTTTGTATTCTCTGTATCTCCTTATAAATATGAATATTTTGTATTGTAAATATTATCAAGTGAATAAAAGCAAAATATAGTCCTTGTGGCTTTAACCAGTGGACTTAGGTAATAGATCGAACCACGTAAAATTCTTGTCTTTTTTTTTTTTTCTTTTTTTTTTTCTTCTATTTATTTCGCTATTTATTTTTTTTTTCCTCATTTCCATATAGAACGGTGTTACGTGCTTACGTAATGTACGATGAGAACTTGACAAGAACAATAGATATGGTAAGATTTTTTAGGAATCCTAGATCTCCGATGAGCAATTAGAGGCATCTGAACTCACAAACACAATGTTTCATAATTTATATGATTGATTACTTTTATTAAATAACAAAACAATATTTAAAAGAATGAAATACAATAGAAAATAGAGTCCCACATAAAATAGAATTTTCATTTGACCCATAACTCAACAACCTAACCTGCTGACAACAGACTCGATCTTAAAAAAGATAAAAGAGATAAACCTAATCATATCCAAATAATAACATAAAAAGATAAACATGAGACATCTGGGTACACAACAATAGTAAACTAATAAAATAACTAATGAACTAAATAACTATTAAAGCAATAAAACACTACTAAACTGAATAACCTAATAGATAATACTTCCTAACAGACCCAATACCTAACAAGGACTATACACCTTACAAAGGGTCAGAAAATAATATTGATATCAAATTAAACCTTGATCATATCTATTTTGATTGTACCCTATTTATTATCTTTTTATTTTATCTGTATTTTTATGCAAGAAAATAGCTTGCTAGAGATTAATCTTACTTGGCAACACTCGGGACCATGAGATAGAGAACCTGTATGCATCTAAACCCATCTCCTTCATAATCCCAACATCTTCCTATATTATATAATATGAAAAACAAAATTGTTATCAAATTGTCACGAACCTTAAACTTGCATGAACCATTAGAAAGGTGATCAAAATACAAGTGACATATATGTTCTTTAATTTTTTTTATTATGTGCTCCATACCTTATAGTGATGATATTGATCAATTGCGACATCTCCATTACTGCCATCCTTTATCCTACCTGCAATTTCATATAAATTTTATATTCTTAAGATATAAAAGATTTATATGCGCGCCCTACTTTGAGCCGTGCTTTTGAAATATTAATTAAATGATTAAATTTATTACTTTTATCACATTTACTTTTTAAATAAGTAATGATTTAATAGGGTATCAGAACAAAAGTCATGACTTCAAACCCTTACTCTACACTTTGCCGTTATTTCAATAAATTGAGAGTACGTCGGTAATGTGTTGCATGGACAAGCACGTGCTTGCTCCTATAATACTACAAGCTTGGGTCTCAAGTCATTGTGACTTTAATTTCTATCTTCATTTAAAAAAAAAAAAAAAAAAAAAAAAAAAAAAAAAAAAAAAAACAGCAAGCTTTTGGAATCCTTATTAGTTATATATCTTGAATTTTCCATTCCCATCTCTACCCAAAAACTAAAAAAAAAAAAAAAAAAAAGAAATTTTTTTTCTATGCTTATAAGTACTAGCTAGTATTTAACCCAATATCGCGCATATATATATATATATATATATATATTTAGCTAGTATTTAACCCAATTTCGCATACAATATATATATATATAAACACTTTCTCCACACGGATCGAATAAAATCTAGACTTTCGCCGGCGGGCGTGACCATAATAAATTGTTTGGACTTAAGTGACTTACTACTCAAGCCGACCTGACGACCTCTATAGGTTAATGTTGCATACAATATTGGTAATTCATACTTTGAGAGAGAGAGAGAGACCTGGATATCTATGGGTGTAAGTATCCCATATACTTGGTCGTCTGCCACCTTCATTTGCTGCACCTTCATACTGGATTTTAAAAATAAATTGGCATATATACAGACAGGCAGATATATGCGTTATGCTTGCTTGACATCTCAGGACACTTTATGAAACCCTATTATGATACAAAAAACACGTAGGACTTACTTGGTAAGACGCCGATGCCGTTCCAAAAATGAAACCCTCCGGAAAAATTCTCCGGTTGAGTGCAGTAGTGCTATGGCTTGGTATAACAGTAATGCTTTTCTCAATTAATGAGCCAACAAAGACCAGGAGGCCAAGGAGTAGTAGATAGCCTTGAAATGCCATTGCTGATTTTAGTTTTTATGGGAAGGAGGCACTGTAAGTCAGGGCCTCTTATAAAGGAGTAAAATGTAGATAGCCTTGAAATCCCAAACTGATTTTGGTTATTAGTGGAGGGAGGCACAGACAGGGCCTTTTATAGACAAGTGCCGCTCAAAAAAGAAAGAAAGAAAAGGCAAATGACTCATAAGAATTAAAAAAAAAAAAAAAAAAAAAAAAAAAAAAGGAAGATAAATGACACCCAAGCATTCTTATCCGTCCCTAAGAGATAGCTCAATCGGTTGAGACCACGCTTCATGAAGAGGAGGTCATTAGTTCGAATCCCCCCTCCCCCTCTTGTGTGGACATGTCAAAAAAAAAAAAAAGGCATTCTTATCCGGCTCTCTATTAAATTACTACTTGATGCGGGTCAGTTTTATTAATTTTTTTAAGATCCATTTTATTTAAAAAAATCATGTCGATCTTTTGAATCTAACATTGGATCGAGACAAATCTCATGGCTTTTAAAAGCTTATTAATAAGGTTTCAATTTTGTATTTCATGAAAATTTCGTAATTCTAATGTTTATGAAGAAAAAGTTGTCATTTTGTATTATTTGTACTGAAAAGTGTTTTTATTTCGTTTTTTACTAATTTTTTATGGTTCCAAATTTAGGAACTATAAGCCTATTAAGATGGTTTTATCCTGCAACTTATGTATTTTCTATCAATTTATCAATATAAAACACTATATAAATGATTTTCTATCTTTTTTTTAACTTTTGCTTTGATTACTTGATAGAATCTTGATTTGAGAAGAATTATATTTCTATTGTTGCTTGACCCCATGAGAAAAGCAAGACATCGAAGAAAGCCAACATTTAGTGGAAAAGAAAAAGAATTCTATAAAAATCTCTCTTTTTTTTTTTTTTTTTTTTTTTTTTACTTTTTAACATTTAATGCAATATGACATAATATATATCATTGATTACCTGCCGAGAAACTGCTCCGGTTGAGGGAAGGAGTGAAGCAGTATGATGGGCGCTAGTGCCGCTAGTCAATGAGCCAAGAATTAAGCACCAGATCGAAGGCCTAAGAGTACACAGTTTTTCAAGCTATAGTTGAAGTTGATCATATAGTTCGATCTTAATACTCCTATAAATAGGAGTATGTTATATTGTAAATATTATTCAAAGACATAAGAATAAAATGTAGTCATTTAAAATTTATCATGTTGACGTAATCCTGCATATGGATTTTATTTTATTTTTTGCCGGCTTTTGTATTTTATGGTGACCGTCCCTTGGTGTTTTGCAGCAAGATTCGACTCTGCGGCCGAATCCGACAGCCCCGTCAGCAAACTTTGGGCCAATTTTCAAATAAAGAAATAAATAAATAAAATTTAGTTTGAGGAGATGTTACAATTGAAGACTATCATACTTGAAGATTGTGACCTAATTACAGTTAATGACTATCACCTAATCGCAGTTGAAGATGGTGACCTACGGTCTTAGCTAATTCTTCTATAAATAAAAGTCTATGACCTAGTTACAGGTCCTAATTTTCCTATAAATAGAAGTACTATGTTTTATTGTAAGCATCCCTCAGAGACCAAACTATGTAATTCTTTGTGTATACTTATTTATATTCTGCATTATATTATCTTTCCAATACGAGGAATCTATCCTGCCATTACAATTATCACAAAAAAATTTCTATCCTTAACAATATCGAGCAATCTATCCTGCCATTACAATTACCGGCCCCTACCATCATTACGATTTTTATTAGAACCCAATCATAAATCAATTTGCATGTTGCGAATCTCATAGATCGGAGCCTATGGATCATTCTCTCACCAATTGCAGAATTAGGCCAAAAAAAGAAAGAAAGTATAAAGCGATTATTATTTAACAAGCATTTGAGTCTGTACACAAAATAATCACATTATTTAAAGAGATTACAGATGGAGAAGAAATGATATCTTCAATTTATTGATTGGAATTCATGTCGGAAAAAAAAAAAAAGTTTTTTGATTGGAATTATACGGTCCAATATTATTATATAGATATCTGATAATTATATGAGCATCGATCGTACGTCATGTCCGTTTATTTCTTGAGGAAATTCTTGAACCAACGGGCTGAAAGCTTAGGGTGTCTTTTCAGTCCGTTATTGTAGTCCACGTAGTTGATGCCAAACCGAACTGTATAACCTAAATTCCATTCGAAGTTGTCCAACAATGACCACGCAAAGTAGCCTTTAATGTTTACACCTTCCCTGTTCCCCCCCCAAAAAAAAAAGAAACACAAACGAAAACAAAAACAAAATAGTCAAAGCCAGCAAGATTTGAGAGCGAGAGAGATAGAGAAAGCGATTGTTAAGCGATTTATAGTACTATTTTTCACACTCATTTCAAACTCGATGATCATGTGTCGTGTATTAAGTAAGTTTTTTTTTTTTTTTTTGAAAAAAAAAAAACAAATTAATTAATATGAAAAGCTACTTAAAATAACATAAATGTAAACAAAAAGTTTTACTCTTATTAAGCGGTACTTACATGATAGCCTTGCGAAGATACCAAAGATGGCTATGGTGATACTCAATTCTATGGTTGTCCACAAGGGCTTCTTCAAGCGACAAGGTGGCATTATTGAACTCATCAACCCCTACAGTATAGTTGTACGTAGATATTTGAGTTCAAATGGTCATCTAATAGCTACCATTCCATGAAAAGCTCCAATTTTCCATGAAGTTATGTGAAAATAATTTAAAAAGAAAAAATTACCATTCTCGGTAATGTAGATTAGTGGATTATGATACCTCCCCTTTGTGTAAAGCAAAAGATCCAGAAATCCTCTAGGATAGACATAGAGCCCATCAGACGCAGCCTGTGATGTAGAAAAATAATGGAGGGTATTTAATTATAAGAGAATCTGCTCAAACCCTTCCCTTTACTTGCAGAGAACTAGCTAGCTAGCTAGAGGGAACAGATTTATATATTTTTCAATCAAACAACTATACAGTATGTTTTGGCCCCTCATATAATAAATCCTAGTTTTGTTCTGAGGCTAGGAACTTTCAATATACCAAAAGAGAAATGTAGATTTATTTAGCACATACCGGTGGGCCAATGAGGATCCCGTTGCGCTCAGCTGCCACGATAAAAAAAAAAAAAAAAAAAAAAAAAAAAAAAAAAAAAAAAGGTGGTCTAGTTAGTATAAATACACAAGAAACACATAAAAATTGGAATAAAGTTTTTCTCCAAATTGAATTAGAAGAATCATATGTTATTAAGCTAACTAAATCAATAGAATCTATGAAGCTATATATATATATATATGTTCAAAATGCACATTTGATTGAATATGATAGCTGAACTAGTAATTAAGTTAGGTCGACTGGTCACTATGCACCTGCATAGTACGTACTATTAAGAATGCATATGAGAAAAACTTTGTTATAGAAATTTTGATACACGCTAGCTTGATAGACTGAGTTATTATAAAAAGTTACTTCAATTCAGTTTGGAAGAAAACCTTATTCTAAAAATTATGTGTTGTATCTACTAACCTGTAAGATTGGCAAGAGAATCTGTTAAGTAGCTTGCATGTCCCGCATTAAGGTTAGGTGCATAGGCTGCATAGTAGGCAGTATAGTAGTTTAATCCGATGAAGTCAAATGACCCTTTTACAAGCTTCGATTGCTCTTTCGTGAACTTAGGCAAACGCTTTCCAACCAGAGACTGCATGCTATGGGGATAGTCACCATTTGTCAAGGGGTCCAAAAACCTACAGTAAATTAACCATGAAATATAACAATTTTCATTCAAATTAACCGTAAAAAAAATTGTAACAAATTCTTGAAGTACAGGGGCAATCGAACAAATTGACACATAGCGCAGAACTTACCAACCCAACATGAAATCAAGGGCACGTAGTGCGGCATTGCGGTTGTGCTTGGCATCAGAGAATGGCACCATCCAATGGCTTATTAGCGTAATCCCTATAACACCTTTTTGTGATGCCTGAACATAATTAATAAACATTGGTTAATTAATAAATTCTCCCAATTATGCAACGGCAGGGTAAAAAGAATTTTTATTTGATGTTCGAATAATAACCAATTAGTAGGTGCATGTGTAACAAAACTGTATCTATCAAACTTGCCAAGGTTGATAAAAATGTTGGTAGTCTTTACTAACAGTAGGTTTTTGCCAATTTAGTTAAATGGGTCAGGCTAGCTAGGGTTGACCTATATAATTTATACATATGTCTTAACATAAGCCGAGCCCGATATGCGACATATTAGAGTTGACAATTTTTTACACGACTCATAAATCTAACATGAATCAAACACGAAACTAATTAACGGATTATGATTGACGGTATGGATAGAAATTTAACTTGAGGGGCCAAAGTAAGAAAAGAAAGACCTAAAATAATTTTTAATCAAATTTAATGGCCTAGCATCTTTTTCTTTTTCTTTTTTTGGTGTGTGGAAGGCCAACTCCTTGATTCGTAATTGATTGAGGAGTCTGACCCTTTTAATTAAATGGGTCAAATTAAAATTGACGTATATAATGTTATAAGCATGGCTTGACACAATCTGAACCCAATATGCGAACACATATTCTCACTCGTAACTATCAAAGGTTTTTCATACAATTACCCAAAAGGTTTGATCAGGTATACGTCACTGCAATCATGCACATTGAATATCATTTAGAGTAATATAGAACCTGATATTTTTGCTTGTACACTTGAACAGCGGCTGCATGAGCAAGAAGCAGGTTATGGGTGACCAAATATGGCTCTGTGCCTGAATCTCCACCGGTGCAGTTCAGATTTTGCCAACTGGAACATCGACCAGGTGCATATTGCCCGGTTGCATAACCAACATTGCTGAAGCTCCATGGCTCATTTAGTGTAATCCAATGCTTTACACGGTCACCAAATTCCTTGAAGCAAAGCTCAGTATAGTCTCGAAAGTCATCACTGAAAAGCAACATGTACATACACATATATACATAAATTAGACTGCAAGCCCAAAGTTTGCATTAATTTGGTCATGATTAGAGCTAAGGTTGCAACCCATGGGAATTGGTCTGGTTTGCAACCCATGTTATCGTCCAACTCAATTGGCAAGACAACTTATTTTGGCAAAAATAAAGTACGTTTATTTGACAAGAATAAAATATTCTTCATTTCAAAAAAATGTATTCTCTATTTAGGAAAAAAGAAAGAGTATTCTTATTCTCCAAGTAATATAATCTTATTTATTAGGTCCTATCTTTCCTTTTAAATGTAGGAAATCAGGGATAGTTAGAGCTTGTAATAAGGGGTCTTCTATAAGAACCCGAGAGGTATTGAATAAGAGCATGGTACAATTTCTTCTGCTCTCTTGAAGCAGTCACCAATTTCAATGTTGTTTACCCTAACCGATCATAATCATCTATGGCTTGAGATTGGTTACATGGCGGAGAGCAACAAATTAAACAATGACCAGAAGCGACAAACAAAGAGACAAACTGTGTAAATAAACAAAGAAAAATAAATATAGATAAATAAAAAAGTTCATAATGTCTCAGATTTAGATAGTAAAATCTTTTGACCTCGTGCCAAATAAATGAGGCAAAAGGATATATATTAAACAAAACTCCATGACAAATTTGTAGCTAGCTTTCTTAATTGTTAGAGTCATTAACAATAATGTACTCCATCAAATGGGTCCTCATTCAAATCATAATTATGATAATATATTACAAAAAAAAAAAAAAAAAGTCTACTGATCAGATGGACAAAAGGGGATCAAGGACAATATATATATATATATATATATATATATATATATATATATATATATATATGTCATGATCATGAGTTTGTCACTTACACAATGTGAGGACTTAAGAAACCACCATACTCATCTTCCAAGGCTTGGGGCATATCCCAATGAAAAAGTGTCACAAAGGGCTTTAGACCTGCATTTATTAATAGAAAAATAAAGAGTGAATTATATAGGCAATAAAACTGGATGACATATATACGACGGAATCATGAGATTAATTGATTTATGACCTTTATCCAGGAGCTCATTGATGAGGTTGTTGTAATATTTAATTCCTTCCCTGTTCACACCTCCACTTAGCTTTCCTTCTGAAATTTAGACCCCGAATGAAATTTTTATGGTTACATACAAAGTCAGAAAATAATATTTACTTCAAAACCTTGTATCCTATTTGTTATCTTTTTTATTTTATTTGTATTTTTATGCACGAAAGTAGCTAGCTAGGGATAAATCTTACTTGGCAACACTCGGGACCAAGAGATCGAGAACCTGTATGCATCTAAACCCATCTCCTTCATAATCCCAACATCTTCCTATAATATAATATATAATATGAAAGACAAAGTTGTTATTAAATTGTCACCAACATCAAACTGGCTTAAACCATAATTAGAAAGGTGATCAAACCTTATAGCGATGATATTGATCAACAGCTACATCTCCATTACTGCCATCCGTTATCCTACCTGCAATTTCATATACTTCTTATATTCGATCGTAAAATATATAAAAGAGATTTATTTCTATGCGCTTCTTTAAGCCATAAGTTAACCAAGTACTAGTAGAACACCGTACACATGCCAAACTACCCAAATACAGACAAAAAAGCAGACAATTAACTTTGTTGTTTTAGCTAGTCATGTGAAGATGACAGTAAACGTTCGGTAGTCATGGAGAAAGACATATGAAGACAAAAGGATATATAGAGCTTTTCCATTGGCCTCACTTGATTCGAAGAACCAATAAAATTAACCCCAAGGTTAAACTAATCCCCATATTATTGCATCTTGTAGAAGTATTTCCAGTTGCTTAAGAACAAGCCTAGCTAACATTTTATTTTATTTTTTAGAAACTTTGCTTAAAACTTCCGAACTTTCATCACTTTTGTAATATTCTCTCAAAGTTTAAGAACTCTCAATTTAATATTTTGAACTTTAAAAAACTTGCAATCTCACTCATCCATTAGGATTTTTTGTTAAATCCTAACGAAGTGGTGAAAAATTTCCAAAATATCTTAAAAAAAATATTGTAATTTAATGGTAATTTTGAAGTTTTATAAAGTTTACAGAGATATATAAGTCATTTTATCCTTTGATCATTTGAGTTAACCGCAAACGCTAATAAGAGGAGTGAGATTGCAAAAAATTAAAAGTTTCATATACTAAATTGAAAGTTTCTGAATTTTAATTAAGGAAGAGATTGATTACAAAAATAATGGAAGTCGATGAGAAATATCTAAAGGTTTTTTTTATTATTATTTTATTACTTTATAACAAAGATACTGTAGGAGTTTGTGCTAGGGTAGGCATGAAACCCAATTGGGTTTTGACTTCAGAAATTTATGTGGCTTGTTAGTCAAGATACCAATTTAAACTATTAAATTTATTATTTTTAATTTAAACATCAAAATAAAGATTTTTTTTTTTTTTTAATTATGCCCACACAAAAAGAGGAAAGTGAATTTAAATTAGTAACTTCCGCTTTATGAGGCGTGATACCTAGCCCGAATCGAAATAAAGAATTTTAGTCCAAAATTTAACTCCATACTTGCTCCATTTCAATAAATATCGATTCTTTTTTCAGCAATTTTGCATCCACTAAAAGCTGATCAACAAAAACCAATTTGGCACCAAATTTTTTCTATTTTTTTACAAAGATATTAAATGATTTTTTTACATCTATCGTACATATCTTTTTTAAATTAACCATTGAATCTCTAGAACCTCTAAAAACTCACATATAGATCTTACAGATTTAATAATAAATTTTTTTAAAAAATATATATATATATATATATATATATATATATATACATGTACCATGTCTCTTTTACAAGAGAACTGCCAAGAGCATACATTCACATCCCCATCCCCTCAAGACAATTAAGTTCTTGGGTGTCGTTTCTGTAAGAAACAAGTCAAGGACAATGGAAACAACAAAGCCATTTAAAGCGTCCAAATATGCAAGATCTTTGCATTTCATTATTTTTTGTACTAAAAAAAAAGGTGAATATATAAAGAAAGAAGTTATAAGATAACCCAATATATATTGCATACAATATTGGTAGTTCATACTTTGTTTTCAAGAGAGAGAGAGAAAGACCTGGATATCTATGGGTGTAAGTATCCCATATATTTGGTCCTTTGCCACCTTCATTTGCCGCACCTTCATACTGGATTTTAAAAACAAAATAATTGGCATTTATACGTACATGATATATAGATGCCTCATGCTTGACACTTTATGAAACCCTATTATGATACAGACAGGTACGTACGTAGGACTTACCTGGTAAGACGATGATGCCGTTCCGAAAATGAAACCCGCTGGAAAACTGCTCCGGTTGAGTGAATCAGTACTGTTTAGACATGGTGTAACAGCAATAATGCTATTATCAATCAATGAAGCAAGAAAGACGAGGAGGCCTAGGAGTAGATAGCCTTCAAATGCCATCACTGATTTTGGTTATTGTGGGTGGGAGGCACCGTCCGTCAAGGCCTTTTTATAGATAAGAATCACTCAAACTGACGGGTGCAATTGTGCAAACTAACAAGCCCGCAAGTACTCCAGGAAACTAAATGCCGGCAAAAGGATTAAGTTTGAATACTGATATTGACCCTAGAAGAATGACATTTTTGCTTAATTGTTAGACCGACCTGGTGCAAAATGCATGCCCTAATATTCAAAACTGGTTGGCGCAGTTTTGAGTAGTGATTGATTAATATAACGGATCCTAAATTATTTACTTTTAGTCAAATTTTGCTTGGGTTCATTGAATTTGATACAATTAAGGGTATCAGTGGATTGTAAGCCCCATTAGTTGATGTTGATTCAAATTTATTGTCCTTTTAATGGCAATGATATGGACTAGTTTATTTGCAATACTATTTAAAATAAAAAATAGTAAATTTTTTGAAAATTTTTAATTATAAAAAACCAATATTGAAATTATTTGTAATCAATATATATACTTCCTTCTCAAGCTAGCCATCAATATATTTATACCGTGATCTTTGTTAATATATATATATATATTCCAATTTTCACATCATGCACTTTAAAATCCTAGAGATGATTAAGTTTGAAGCCAATGAACTTGTTGTATGTATATACATAGGTCGATCTAGTCCATAACAATAGCTGTCTGGATAGGGAAATATATTTTTTTCGAGAACTTTAGTAATATATAATCAAATTAACCTTGCGTTTTTAGGATTTGTGTGCTCCCTTGTCCAATAATGAGTCTTTCACAATAAGATCCACCTATACAACTAGTAACAATATTTAATTATAAAGATTAGCTGTATAGCTGACTTGTTAGGCCGTTCACCACTTTAACATGGTAAAGCTTGATAATTAGGTAAGCCATTGAACTTGTGGTATCCACGTAAGCCCATAATAGTAGGTGATTGGATTGGGAAAAGGCTCTAAATAAAGAAATGGAGCCTCTTTGTCCTAATTAATTTTGGAATGATTTTAGTCTTTGACATGAGAACTTTATTTGTATCATACTTTTATTGAATATTGTAAAAGAATATTGTTGTTCATAGTCCGTCATTTTGTTGACAATAATTCTATTGTTTGGTAAAAGGAACAATTGTATTGAATATATCAACTTCAAGCGGTTTTTTTTTTTTTTTTTTTTTTGGCACCCTCATCATGAGTCATGAGTCATGACACTCAATAAGGTGGGTTCTTAATTAAATAGAAAAGGCAGTCATTAAAATGTTTGAATTTCAACTGATTATTACTTTTGTGCAATTCACAAATAACCCAAGAAATTCGATCGATCCGTATATATATTCTGATTGGTAAAATTGTAATTAAGCTCCTTCATAATTAATCATAGCTAGCTAGATCCATCTAATTAGATCGATGCATGTAGTACTTTACTCTAAATTTACTCAATTAAGGTACGTAGGTTTTTGACCACCCAATATTGCAAAACTCTTCCATAAAAATCGTCTGCAAATATTAAGTTTGGTTGGAACCATAAGATATTGAATTTGCAGTTTTTCTCTTATTGATCGAAAGTGTTAATCAGCTCCGATCCAGGTGAGACGTACGTACAATAACCAGAAATTAAAATGAATTATGCAAATATTTATTTTCGCGTCATATATGCATGCATATATAGTACTACTATGCGTGCATAGACGTACTGATCGAGTCTACTGACTAGATCCCCGGCCACCAAAATTGAAGCAAATTAATTTATTTCCAGCCGGCGGCCAAAGCATATAAGTTTAATTAAGATTCTTTGGAGGAAAAATCTGGTTTATAGGAAGTTTTTTACAACCCAGATATAAAAATGACATGTATCCTTTAAATATGTGAGAAGCATATGGTTATTTATTAATGCTATTAAAAATACATATAAGAAGTACATGCTATTTAAATAACATGTGATTCTCACATGCCAATGAATACTTGTCAATCTTATATGTGGGTTGTAGAAAATTTCCTACAAACCGATTTGTAGGAAATTTATGTCCTATATATATAGGGTTAATTATAGTTTTTGTAAGAACTCAGTCCCACATTAAAAAAATGATTGGTACATATAGAGCGGATGGATGATAAAAGAGCTTGTGGATGTTAAATTTCATATTGATTTCATATTATGTAAAATTGAGTTTTATAAGCGATTATAGAAAACTCAAATTGTAACTTGAACTAACCAGTTTTTTTTCGAGTGCCTCTTTCTCAAATCTCACATTAGAAATATGATTAGCCAATATAGAGCAGGTAGATTATAAATGAATTCATTGGTGCTAATTAATCTCATGTTGGTTTATTTCTAGATGAGACCGAACTTTATAAGCGATTATAAAGAACTCTAATATTACAATTTGACTAGTCTTTTTTTTTCGAGTGATAACACGCATATGTCACCTATCTCTTACATTGGAAAGATATATGATTAGCCCACGTAGAATAAGTGGATCATAATTATTCATGGATGCTAAATATCACACACGTTAGTTCTTTTTTAGGTAAAACTACACTTTATAAACGATTTATATATAGGAAACATTTTAACTTATCCTGCTAAGCTTGGTCAAAGCATGGTCTGCCTCTTTCATAAAACAACGTACTACGCCCGTATGAATATGCCTAAAATTTGACTCTTTTTAGGGCAGCCTCAAAATTATGAAATTTAGTCTTTTAAACGATCGACATTGACACGGGCGTAGACCAATATTTTGTCGATGGAAAATACGTGCAGACAAGATTTTGCCAAGGCAATGTCCTTTTAGTGGAATTAATTAAGTTGAAAAGCCCCCCTTTGTAAGTTTTTCCCACTTGATTATAAAATAAATAAATAAAAAATTTGAAAATATTATTTATTAACAGAATAAAAAAGTAAAATAAATGATAAATCCGACGGGGCGTGGACCAATTTGTCATTGTAGTTAACAAGTTAAATTCTATTACATTGATGACTGGGCTTGCCATGCATGAAACCATTTAGATTAAGATTTTCTTAATCTAGTCCATACGACTCCATATAGGATAGGATAGACACTATGGCATAGATTCGACCACGCACGTTGTTTTAATTTGATATTAATATTATATATGAGATGCTTGACTGTTTTCAAAAAAGATAAAATAAAATAATTGATATTAATATTACATATGATCATCTCTTTTGAGCAAATCGCGTTTTTATAATTTACATAATCTTAAGATTATATTTTGTCTTGTACGATCGATTTCTTTTATTAATTAAGCAGACAGATTTACTTTAAAACCTATATTTTCTTATGAAGATTTTTAGTAGCCACACTAAAATAGTTAAAAAGTTATTTTGGTGAGCTAATTTGATAAAAACACTAAAAAATCACTTTCAACAGCCTCACCACTTTAATCAAAAAGTTTTAGTGAGTGAAAATACTCACAAATTTTAATGAGTAATATGTCTCACTCAAATCAGAATTACGTGCCACCGTGACTTCTATACAAATTTTTTTTTATTACAATTCAAATATCTAAATTGTACATCAACTTGTCAACTATTATGGGATATTCGGATGATTTGCATATGCTTAAAAAGTGTAGCTAATTCACAAGTGGGACAAACAAATTTGGACTAATTACAATTAGTTGCTCGTATTACATATGGTATAAGTAGCATTACGAGCAATTTGAATATCTGTTTAGACATGTGAGTTCCGCATTTGCTCTCTTTCTAGAGCTGCCGGCATGCAATACGCACAACTAATTTCAATTTATGGTCAATTTTGAATTATTTGAATCACCTCCATAGACTAATTCAGTTGATAAAATGTTTTAATATTATTTTAAAATATGTGATTCTTACATGTATTTTTAAAAATAATAACTAACCCAATCTAGTAAATTAAAATATATTAATTATATTAAAAATACATATAAAAATTACATGGTGTAAAAGCAAATGTCAATTTAACAAGCCCAATTGAATAATTGACCAATTAATGCTATGGATTTGGAGCCAATTAATTGGATTGGGCTGCCACTTGGTCTTTCAAGAACTTATCTAGAACCAAGTAGTCGGATCGTTAAGGCCTATGTGACTTGGGCCAACCACAACCCCTACCCTTTGAACCTCAAGTTCTACTAGTAATTAGGGATGTTTGAGTGACACATTTTTTTATTATATTTTATTATTTCTGAAATACACGTTTATATTTTATTGTTTTTCTAAATTTGAATTGAATTATGCTCAAGTTTTATTCAACTTTTTTAATTTCGTCTCAGATTTTCTAAATTATCCAAACATAATTTCAAAAAATAAATTTTATCGGTATTCGCAATTTTTTATACTAACTCCATGCGTCCACGGTTTCAGAGTGGGAGGTTGTGCCTTTTCAATTTATATATTCAAGCTCACATAATTTTTAAACTACACTCAATTATGTAGGACTGTACAATTGGTTCGGATATCGACTATTAGCTTATTCTTATTTCAATTACAATTGAAGTTTTTGATTATTCTTATTTTAATAATCACAATCATAACCAACAGTTTTGAATATAGTAAAGAATAATAGAATATAATACCAAAAAATCGTACACCCAAACGTACTCTTACATTTTCTAAAAACATTCAAAAACCTGATAATAAGGATAAAGTTATCCTCCAAATTAGGGCAGTGAAAATTTAATTTATTAAATTAACGCATATTCAAAATGCATAAGATTCTCGCATGCACTTTTAGAAATTAATTGACCACCGAATAATGGGAGATGGCTTAAAACCATGCAAGAGGTTAATCATAACTCTAACCTTGAAGATAATTTAATTTCTAAGAGAGTTCTAGCAATATTACAGTATTTTCTACCTAAAAAATTCAAGAATTTTTCTCTCCATAAGGAGTAAACTGTAGCAACAACCATCAGCCTAACAACTAAACAAAGAAGGGACTTCTCTTCAAAATCAGTCACCATATTTAAAATCTATCTTAAGCCTTGATTTGGTTTTCTTATGGGCCTATCATAAATTCCTTACTTTATTTAGCCAACATAACCATATTTACCACACCTTAACTTCTCTATAAATACCTTGCATTGTAAAACTATTTCAAACGGTTGAATACAATAAAGATGTAGTCATAAGGGCACTTGACAGTAATGGACATAAGCCTCTAAGGCTTAACCACCCCAATTTTTATTTTTTATCTCTTTTCTCTTTCTTTTGCTTCTTCAATTTCTCCTTATTTTGTTCAAACAGCTGGAGTTCAACTTGAAATCAACCTATTGTCAAATTCTCCCATTCCACAGCATGAACTAGCTAGCAATTTAAAAAGAAAATAATAATAAAAAAAAATCAAATCAAATCTTTACAATTTACAGAAAGTGGTTAGAGTTTCACAATATTCTAATGATTAACATAAAGAATCATATGGTCGATCATTAATATTTTACGCCATACCAAATATTCAAAAATGAAAAAAAAAAAAAAAAAATTTACGCCAAAACAGACGGTGTCTAAGTCCCCTCCGGTGTGTCTTTACCCCATAGCTCATCAATGCCCTAGCTTGATTTATCTAGCACGGGAAAAGCTATTTCTTAAGAGCATTCCTAACAGCTTCTCTTCCCTTCCCTTCCCATCCATTTTTCCTAAATGTAGAGAACAAAACTATTTTTTGTTTCCCTATAAAAAAAATACTCCGCAGCAGCTTCTTTTTACCTTTCCCTTTATCAATAAAATATTATTTTTTTACTTTTATTTTAATTTTTTATTTATTTATTTTATTCTCTCTCTCTCTCTCTCTCTCTCTCTCGTCCTCTTTGTCACACAGATGCAAATTTCCAAGCCTCCTTTCCCCCAGAAATGAGCCAAAGCTGGATTTGACCAAAGGTGAATCAATCATACGCATCTTGCATCGAATCAATGGCTACAATCCAAGATGACTTTTGTCTCTCCCCTTCCAATTCTTGTAGTTGGTTCTCAATCTCTCACTCAAATCAGAATATCCAAGCAAAAGCAGCCATGAATCAAGTTGCTCTGCTGCTTCTTAACAAGAAATGAATATGAATGTGGAAAAGGGAAAAACTTCATAGAGAATTCAGAGAGTTTGGAAACAGAAATGAGAATCCCATGGAACACTTCACTTTGCAAACAGTTTCAGCCCACACCCACCTCCCAATACGAAACAAACAAAACATCGTATTGCCAAAACCTCCTCTCCCTTTTCTATTCACTGGAACAAATGTTATGAATCTTGGTGACATGTTTGATTTTGGCCGCTTATTTGTAAGCTTGAGCTTGCTACAAAAGTCCCAGCCTAATGTGAGCTGTGAATTGTGACTTGATCCAATTCCTTCCAGCCAGTATATTTTTCCTCCTTCCAATTTTTCTCCAGTTGCAAAGAGGTGGCCATGGTGGTCTGAGTTTGGATGAAGAACGGACAGCCATGGACAAAGAAGAAGAAGAATGGACGATAAAAAAAAGGAATGAAGAAGAAAGGAGTGGGGCTGCGTGAAAATGCATGACATGAGAGAGTGTTTTCTTTTAATGATCCCAGTGGAAAAGTCTCACAAAGGGATGCACACCTGCATTCATCAATCATGTATAGCAAACTATAGTGATTGAATTATGACCTCATTATGATAAGTCGATGACACATAACTAATAACAATAAATCATGACCTTTTGCTACTAGCTCATTGACAAGAATGTATACTTGTCAATGTAATATTTTATTCCTTCCCTGTTAACATCCCCACTTAGTTTTCCTTCTGAAATAATTAGAGCTCCAAAGTGAGATATACTTGATAATTTCCATTTTTATTTCAGAAAGTTGGGATTAATAAAAACGAGAATTCTACTTAATTGGTAGCAATCGAGACCATGAGATTGAGAATCTGTATACATCTAAACCCATCTCTTTCATAATTCCCACATCTTCCTGTATCATATAATCACAAAAAGACAAGTTACAGAAATTCTGATCAAAATATTTTTTTTAGTTGTCTTATATATATATATAAGAAAATTTATTTTTTCAAAAAAAAAAAAAGAAGAAGAAAATTTATAGGTAATTAATTAGGAGTTGATAAATTAAAGTGAATTTTTCTATTCATTTTTTTTTATTATGAGGGCGCTACCTACCTTGCAGCGATGATATTGATCAGTGGCTACATCTCCGTTGCTTCCATCCGTTATCCTACCTGCAATTACTTTCATCTTAAGTTCACATTATATTTAGGGGATAGTAAAGGGTTTTTTTTTTTTTTTTTTTTTTTTTTTTAAAAAAAAAAAAAAAAATTAACTGAAAAACAAGACGTTGAAGAAAGCCAAGCAGTTTCATGGGCGCCGGTACTGCTAGTACTCAATGAGCCAAGAAGCACCAGAAGGCCTAAGAGTAGATAGCCTTCAAACGCCATCATAGTTTTGGTTTCCCTGGCTGGAATTTTTTCGTTGGCCTTTTTGTAGTGGAGCACTAAAAGAAAAAGAAAAGAAAAGAGAAAAAAACAAAACAAAATTTAAATGATTATTGGTCTCTCAAAAATAAATATACATACAACAAATGTCTGGGCTGGATTTACATTTCTTGCTATGTTATCGAGACTAAATTTCCTTTTGCAAAGGCCCAAAGATCGATCTTCCCCTCCCTCAGCTCGTTTGGGCCAATCTCTCTCACAACCTCTCTTGCTTTGTTTTTGCAGGTCCAAGACTCGGGCTTGCCTCGTGCATGAGTTCCTATGTGGCTCCTTTCTTTTCTTTTTTTTTTTTTTTTTTAAAGTACGAATTCTCATTCAACCGAACAGGATACAAACATTAATGGAAAGGGGTAGGTTCCTAACAATAAACCCAAATTTGAAAAAAATAGTACGAAGAAAAGTATCACAAAAGAAGATAAGAACCTCAAAAGAGGTGTGCTCAAGGCAAACATGATGGAGAGAAGAAGAGAGGGGAAGAAAAGAAGGGAGGAGAGAAGCTCCAAAAGCTTGAAGCTGCTCTCCCATGGCAAGTTTGATGGAGGGAGTTGCAGAGAGAGTTGGGGGTGAAGCCTCAAGGATTTTTCCCATGTGGTTCTGATTTGATGTTGAGTTTGAATTTTGTTTTTGTCATTTACGTTCTATTTTAATTAAATATTTTATGTATTGGGTATTACCTATTAAAGGAGAATCTAAGCCCGCTCGTGAGAAGAAGTATTAAAATAATAATTAAATGATTAAAATCAATCATTTTGAAATAAGTAATGATTTAAGAAACTAACCTTAAATTGGGGCTGCTCATATTAAAGTACACAAAATACACTATTTTATCATCAATGACCTTGCCCTATGGGTTTTTCTTACTATACATGTCTTTGCTCCCTTCTCTCATTGTCTTATTATCTTTGATCTCTTAATAAATTCACCTTATATATAGTTCATATATTAGTGTCATGTGACACAAAATTGATTAAAAAAAATTTGACAGGAAAATTTAAATATTATGCCATATAGTGTAACATTATTTTTGCATTGATTTCTCAAAGTTGAAGTGTCTTCTCATGTAGAATGTATAAATCCACTTCATGAGTCTGTACAAACAGAAATCAAACTATTTATAAAGCATATAGATGGAGAAGAATTATTAATACATCATGAGCATCAATCGTTATGTCTATTTCGTGAGGAAAGTCTTGAACCAATGGGCTGAAAGCTTAGGGTGTCTTTTCAGTTCGTTCTTATAGTCTACGTAGTTGATGCCAAACCGAACTGTGTAACCTGAGTTCCATTCGAAGTTATCCAACAATGACCATGCAAAGTATCCCTTAATGTTTACACCTTTCCTGTTCCCAAAACAAAAAAGAGTCAAAGCCAGTAAGATTTGAAAGCAAGAGAGAGTTATTGTTAAAGGGGATCCATATTTTTAGCAATTCAAACTGCAAGTGTGAAAGACTTCTTTTGATTGAGTTCATATGTCCGAACAAAAAATGTGCTACTCAAGATTTGTATGGGTATGAGAATTTCATAAAAAAATTCCTCACGTTTGTTGCCTGAATTGCTAACAATTCAAGAAGTAAAACTGTTGTGGATCTCTATTCATTATTAAGAACTTACTTGATAGCCCTCCAAAGATACCAAAGATGGCTATAGTAATACTCAATTCTTTGGTTGTCCACAAGGGCTTCCTCAAGCGACAAGGTGGCATTATTGACCTCATCAATACCTACAATATACTTGTAGATATTTAGCTTCAAATGGGACATCTAATGGTACACTCTTTTCCAATTTGTCATGAAGTTATGTGAAAATAATTGAACTAAAAAAAAATAAAAAATATGAAACTTACCATTCTCAGTAATATATATTAGCGGATTATGGTACTTCCCCTTGACATAAAGCAAAAGATGCAGAAGTCCTCTAGGGTAAACAAAGAGCCAACTTGATGCAGCCTGTGATTTAGAGAAACTTTTAATTATATAGATAATGATGATTTAACATTGGTCTCGAAACAAAGGTTTTGAATTCAAACTTTATCTCTGTCATTCATCTTCCATTTTTAATTAAATATTTTACATGGGAAAGTGTTAGGATATTAATTAAATTGGCTTCAACATGGTAAAAAATAAATGTTGGTAGATTTAGCACACACCTGTGGACCAATGGGGATCCCATTGCGCTCAGCTGCCACGACAAAAGTTAGTATAATTAAGATACATAAGAAACTCGGCCATAGAAATTGATTCAAAGTACTGTTGTATATCTACTTACTGGTGAGATTAGCAAGAGAATCTGTCAAGTAGCTTGGATTTCCAGAATTAAGGTGAGGTGAGTTGGCTGCATAATTGGAAGTATAGTAGTTTAATCCAATGAAGTCAAATGACCCTTTTAACGACTTAGATTGCTCTTTCGTAAACTTGGGTAATCGCTTTCCAACGAGAGATCGCATGCTATGGGGATAGTCACCATTTGTCAAGGGATCCAAAAACCTGTAGTAAACCATGGAATATTATAGTTTAGAGGTAATTTGATCATTTCACGTTTGTTTGTTTGTTTTTTTTGTTTGTTTGTTTTTTTTTTTTAAATTTAAAAAATACATTTATAATTAACATATTACCATTTTTATTCAAATTAACATGAAAATACGCAACAAATTCTTCAAATAAATGGTTTGTTTGGGTTTGTGGTTTCAAAATACGCAATTTTTGAAAACGCTGTTAAGCTAGTGGTAAAATTGCAGTGTTTTAAAGACGCACTCCTTTATTTATGATTTTAAAACATATATTTTTCAAACTCTAAATTTTTTAAAAAGAGATTTTCAAATGATTCATTTTTTACCATTTTGTTTAAAATTACACTTCTAGCTCGCAAAAATTACAAGGCCAAACAGGCTCTTACTATACTAAAAAAAACACCCAAATAAGAACTTACCATCCCAACATGAAATCAAGGGCACGTAGCGCGGCATTACGGTGGTGCCTAGCAACAGAGAATGGCACCATCCAGTTGGAATTTAGCGTAATCCCAATAACACCTTTTTGTGCTGCCTGAACAAAATGAACATTGGTTAAGAAATACTCCCAATTATGCAACAGTAGAGCAAAAAGAATTTGTACTCGAAGTTCGAATAATAACCGATTAGCAATATGTGTGTAACAAAAACTGTATCTATCAAATTTAAAAAATTTCTGTCAAGATTGACAAAAACATTGGCAGTGTTTAATAACATTAGGATTGATTAACAGTTTTTTACAGGATCCACAAATCCGACACGAATTCAACTCGAAATTAGGGGGTTAGAGTTGAGATCATAAAAATGAGATAAGATATTATATAATTACCCCTAACTAATATAGGTTTTTCATATAATTAAGTACCCAAAAGTTTTGAATATATATATATATATATATATATATATATATCATTTAGAGTAAGATGGAACCTGGTAATTATGCTTGTAAACTTGAACAGCAGCTGCATGAGCAAGAAGCCGGTAATGAGAAGTCAAATATGGTTCTGTGCCTGAATCTCCACCGGTGCAGTTCAGATTTTGCCAACTAGAACATCGACCAGGTGCTATTTGCCCGCTTGCATAACCACCATTGCTGTAGCTCCATAGCTCATTTAGTGTGATCCAATGCTTTACACGATCACCAAATTCCTTGAAGCAAAGCTCAGCATATACCTTAAAGTCATCACTGAAAAGAAACGTGCTCAGAGGTTGCAAGTTGAAACCCATGGGAATATGATATTACTATTACAAAAAAGGGGGGGAAAAGTCAATCTACTGATCAGATGGACAAAATTAAGGGGAAAATAAACAATGTGATCTTGAGTTAGTCACTTACACAATTTGAGGACTTAAGAAACCACCATACTCATCTTCTAACGCTTGGGGAAGATCAAAGTGAAAAAGTGTCACAAAGGGCTTTAAACCTTCATTTAGTAAGAGACGAGTGAATTATAAGCGCAAGATATATAGGTGGACGACATATGATAAAAGATAAATGTTATTCTTCACATTCATTTATTACACTTATTTTATACTAGCTGACGTGAGATGATTTAAGTAGCTAGCTTTCTATGTTAGCTACTACTTAAAACATGTCATGCACGTTGACCGGTATAAAATAGGTGTGATAAATAGGTATGAATGATAATATATATTAATTGTGATGGAATTATGATATTGTATGACCTTTATGCAGGAGCTCATTAATGAGGTTGTTGTAATATTTGATTCCTTCCATGTTCACACCCCCACTTAGCTTTCCTTCTGAAATTTAGACCCCAAATAAACTTGTTATAATTTCATATATATAGCGTTAGAATATATTATGAGAATACATTTTAGATTATGGGATTTGATTTTAGCATTGAATATTATATTGTAATTGATAGTAATATCCTAGAATCATATTTGATTGTACTCAAATATGATTTTATTCTCTCCGCCTACCATTTTGTATTCTCTGTATCTCCTTATAAATATGAACATTTTGTATTGTAAATATTATCAAGTGAATAAGAGCAAAATATAGTCCTTGTGGCTTTAACGAGTGGACTTAGGTAATAGATTGAACCACGTAAAATTCTTGTCTTTTTTTTTTTCTTCTATTTATTTCGCTATTTATTTATTTTCTCATTTCCATATAGAACGGTGTTACGTGCTTACGTAACGTACGATGGGAACTTGACAAGAACGATAGATATGATAAGATTTTTTATGAATCCTAGACCTCCGATGAGCAATTAGAGGCATCTGAACTCACAAACACAATGACAATATTTAAAAGAATGAAATACAATAGAAAATAGAGTCCCACATAAAATAGAATTTTCATTTGATCCATAACTCAACAACCTAACCTGCTGACAAGACTCGATCTTGAAAAAGATAAAAGAGATAAACCTAATCATATCCAAATAATAACATAAAAAGATAAACATGAGACATCTACCCACACAACAATAGTAAACTAATAAAATAACTAATGAACTGAATAACTAGTAAAGCAATAAAACACTACTAAACTGAATAACCTAATAGATAATACTTCCTAACAGACTCAATACCTAACAAGGACTATACACCTTACAAAGGGTTAGAAAATAATATTGATATCAAATTAAACCTTGATCATATATATTTTGATTGTACCCAATAATCTTTTTATTTTATCTGTATTTTTATGCAAGAAAGTAGCTTGCTAGAGATTAATCTTACTTGGCAACACTCGGGACCATGAGATAGAGAACCTGTATGCGTCTAAACCCATCTCCTTCATAATCCCAACATCTTCCGATAATATATAATATGAAAAACAAAATTGTTATCAAATTGTCACGAACCCTAAACTGGCATAAACCATTAGAAAGGTGATCAAAATACAAGTGACATATATGTTCTTTAATTTTTTTTTATTATGTGCTCCATACCTTATAGTGATGATATTGATCAACTGCGACATCTCCATTACTGCCATCCTTTATCTTACCTGCAATTTCATATAAATTTTATATTATTAAGATATAAAAGATTTATATGCGTGTCCTACTTTGAGCCGTGCTTTTGAAATATTAATTAAATGATTAAATTTATTACTTTTATCATTTTTACTTTTTAAATAAGTGATGATTTAATAGGATATCAGAACAAAAGTCATGACTTCAAACCCTTACTCTACACTTTGCCGTTATTTCAATAAATATTGAGAGTACGACGGTAATGTGTTGCATGGACAAGCACGTGCTTGCTCCTATAATACTACAAGCTTGGGTCTCAAGTCATTGTGATTTTAATTTCTATCTTCATTTTTTTTTTAAGAAAAAAAAAAGAAAAAAAAAAAACAGCAAGCATTTGGAATCCTCATTAGTTATATATCTTGAATTTTCCATTCCCATCTCTACCCAAAAACTAAAATAAAAAAGAAATATTTTTTCTATGCTCATAAGTACTAGCTAGTATTTAACCCAATATCGTATATATATATTTAGCTAGTATTTAACTCAATATCGCATACAATATATATATATAAACACTTTCTCCACACGGATCGAATAAAATCTAGACTTTCGCCTGCGAGCGTGACCATAATAAATTGTTTGGACTTAAGTGACTTACTACTCAAGCCGACCTGACGACCTCTATAGGTTAATGTTGCATACAATATTGGTAATTCATACTTTGAGAGAGAGAGAGAGACCTGGATATTTATGGGCGTAAGTATCCCATATACTTGGTCGTCTGCCACCTTCATTTGCTGCACCTTCATACTGGATTTTAAAAATAAATTGGCATATATACAGACAGGTAGATATATGCTATGCTTGCTTGACATCTCAGGACACTTTATGAAACCCTATTATGATACAAACACGTAGGACTTACTTGGTAAGACGCCGATGCCGTTCCAAAAATGAAACCCTCCGGAAAAATTCTCCGGTTGAGTGCAGTAGTGCTATGGCTTGGTATAACAGCAATGCTTTTCTCAATTAATGAGCCAACAAAGACCAGGAGGCCAAGGAGTAGTAGATAGCCTTGAAATGCCATTGCTGATTTTAGTTATTATGGGCAGGAGGCACTGTACGTCGGGGCCTCTTATAAAGGAGTAGAATGTAGATAGCCTTGAAATCCCAAACTGATTTTGGTTATTAGAGAAGGGAGGCACCGTCAGGGCCTTTTATAGACAAGTGCCGCTCAAAAAAGAAAGAAAGAAAAGGCAAATGACTCATAAGAATAAAAAAAAAGGAAGATAAATGACACCCAAGCATTCTTATCTGTCCCCAAGAGATAGCTTAATCGGCTGGGACCACGCCTCATGAAGCGGAGGTCACTAATTCGAATCCCCCCTCCCTCTCTTGTGTGGATATGTCAAAAAAAAATAAAAAAGCATTCTTATCCGGCTCTCTATTAAATTACTACTTGATGCGGGTTAGTTTTATTAATTTTTTTAAGATCCATTTTATTTAAAAAAATCATGTCTTTTGAATCTAACATTGGATCGAGACAAATCTCATGGCGTTTAAAAGCTTATTAATAGGGTTTCAATTTTGTATTTCATGAAAATTTCGTAATTCTAATGTTTATGAAGAAAAAGTTGTCATTTTGTATTATTTGTACTGAAAAGTGTTTTTATTTCGTTTTTTTCTAATTTTTTATGGTTCCGAATTTTGGAACTATATAAGCCTATTAAGATGGCTTTATCCTACAACTTATGTATTTTCTATCAATTTATCAATATAAAACACTATATAAATGATTTTCTATCTTTTTTTAACTTTTGCCTTGATTGCTTGATAGAATGTTGATTTGAGAAGAATTATATTTCTATTGTTGCTTGACCCCATGAGAAAAGCAAGACATCGAAGAAAGCCAACATTTAGTGGAAAAGAAAAAGAATTCTATAAAAATCTCTCTCTTTTTTTCCTTTTTAACAAATAAGTAAGCAGATTGTAACATTTAATGCAATATGACATAATATATATCATTGATTACCTGCCGAAAAACTGCTCCGGTTGAGGGAAGGAGTGAAGCAGTATGATGGGCGCTAGTGCCGCTAGTCAAAGAGCCAAGAATTAAGCACCAGATCGAAGGCCTAAGAGTACATAGTTATTCAAGCTATAGTTGAAGTTGATCATATAGTTCGATCTTAATTCTCCTATAAATAGGAGTATGTTATATTGTAAATATTATTCAAAGACATAAGAATAAAATGTAGTCATTTAAACTTTATCATGTGGACGTAATCTTGCATATGGATTTTATTTTATTTTTTGCTGGCTTTTGTATTTTACGGTGACCGTCCCTTGGTGTTTTGCGGCGAGATTCGACTCTGCGGCCGAATCCGACAGCCCCGTCAGCAAACTTCGGGCCAATTTTCAAATAAAGAAATAAATAAATAAAATTGAGTTTGAGGAGATGTTACAATTGAAGACTATCATACTTGAAGATTGTGACCTAATTACAGTTAATGACTATCACCTAATCACAGTTGAAGATGGTGACCTACGGTCTTAGCTAATTCTTCTATAAATAAAAGTCTATGACCTAGTTACATGTCCTAATTCTCCTATAAATAGAAGTACTATGTTTTATTGTAAGCATCCCTCAGAGACCAAACCATGTAATTCTTTGTGTATACTTATTTATATTCCGCATTATATTATCTTTCCGATACGAGGAATCTATCCTGCCATTACAATTATCACAAAAAAATTTCTATCCTTAACAATATCGAGCAATCTATCCTGCCATTACAATTACCGGCCCCTACCATCATTACGATTTTTATTAGAACCCAATCATAAATCAATTTGCATGTTGCGAGTCTCATAGATCGGAGCCTATGGATCATTCTCTCACCAATTGCAGAATTAGGCGAAAAAAAGAAAGAAAGTATAAAGCGATTATTATTTAACAAGCATTTGAGTCTGTACACAAAATAATCACATTATTTAAAGAGATTACAGATGGAGAAGAAATGATATCTTCAGTTTATTGATTGGAATTCATGTCCAAAAAAAAAAAAAAAGTTTATTGATTGGAATTATACGGTCCAATATTATTATATAGATAGCTGATAATTATATGAGCATCGATCGTACGTCATGTCCGTTTATTTCTTGAGGAAATTCTTGAACCAACGGGCTGAAAGCTTAGGGTGTCTTTTCAGTCCGTTCTTGTAGTCCACGTAGTTGATGCCAAACCGAACTGTATAACCTAAATTCCATTCGAAGTTGTCCAACAATGACCATGCGAAGTAGCCTTTAATGTTTACACCTTCCCTGTTCCCAAAAAAATAAAAAAAAATAAAAAGAAACACAAACGAAAACAAAAACAAAATAGTCAAAGCCAGCAAGATTTGAGAGCGAGAGAGATAGAGAAAGCGATTGTTAAGCGATTTATAGTACTATTTTTCACACTTATTTCAAACTCGATGATCATGTGTTGTGTATTAAGTAAGTTTTTTTTTTTAAAAAAAAAAAAAAACAAATTAATTAATATGAAAAGCTACTTAAAATAACATAGATGTAAACAAAAAGTTTTACTCTTGTTAAGCGGTACTTACATGATAGCCCTGCGAAGATACCAAAGATGGCTATGGTGATACTCAATTCTATGGTTGTCCACAAGGGCTTCTTCAAGCGACAAGGTGGCATTATTGAACTCATCAACCCCTACAGTATAGTTTTACGTAGATATTTGGGTTCAAATGGTCATCTAATAGCTCCCATTCCATGAAAAGCTCCAATTTTCCATGAAGTTATGTGAAAATAATTTAAAAAGAAAAATTACCATTCTCGGTAATGTAGATTAGTGGATTATGATACCTCCCCTTTATGTAAAGCAAAAGATCCAGAAATCCTCTAGGATAGACATAGAGCCCATCAGACGCAGCCTGTGATGTAGAGAAAATAATGGAGGGCATTTAATTATAAGAGAATCTGCTCAAACCCTTCCCTTTACTTGCAGAGAACTAGCTAGCTAGCTAGAGGGAACAGATTTATATATTTTTCAATCAAACAGCTATATAGTATGTTTTGGCCCCTCATATAATAAATCCTAGTTTTGTTCTGAGGCTAGGAACTTTCAATATACCAAAAGAGAAATGTAGATTTATTTAACACATACCGGTGGGCCAATGAGGATCCCGTTGCGCTCAGCGGCCCCCAAAAAAAAAAAAAAAAAAAAAAAAAAAAAAAAAAAAAGAGTGGTCTAGTTAGTATAAATACACAAGAATCACATAAAAATTGGAATAAAGTTTTTCTCCAAATTGAATTAGAAGAATCATATGTTATTAAGCTAACTAAATCAACAGAATCTATGAAGCTATATATATATATATATATATATATATATATATATATATATATGTTCAAAATGCACATTTGATTGAATATGATAGCTGAACTAGTAATTAAGTTAGGTCGACTGGTCACTATGCACCTGCATTGTACGTTCTATTAAGAATGCATATGAGAACAACTTTGTTATAGGAATTTTGATACACGTTAGCTTGATAGACTGAGTTATTATAAAAAGTTACTTCAATTCAGTTTGGAAGAATACCTTATTCTAAAAATTATGTGTTGTATCTACTAACCTGTAAGATTGGCAAGAGAATCTGTTAAGTAGCTTGCATGTCCCGCATTAAGGTTAGGTGCGTAGGCTGCATAATAGGCAGTATAGTAGTTTAATCCGATGAAGTCAAATGACCCTTTTACAAGCTTCGATTGCTCTTTCGTGAACTTAGGCAATCGCTTTCCAACCAGAGACTGCATGCTATGGGGATAGTCACCATTTGTCAAGGGGTCCAAAAACCTACAGTAAATTAACCATAAAATATTACAATTTTCATTCAAATTAACCATAAAAAAAATTGTAACAAATTCTTGAAGTACAGGGGCAATCGAACAAATTGACACGTAGCGCAGAACTTACCAACCCAACATGAAATCAAGGGCACGTAGCGCGGCATTGCGGTTGTGCTTGGCATCAGAGAATGGCACCATCCAATGGCTTATTAGCGTAATCCCTATAACCCCTTTTTGTGATGCCTGAACATAATTAATAAACATTGGTTAATTAATAAATTCTCCCAATTATGCAACGGCAGGGTAAAAAGAATTTTTATTTGATGTTCGAATAATAACCAATTAGTAGGTGCATGTGTAACAAAACTGTATCATATCTATCAAACTTGCCAAGGTTGATAAAAATGTTGGTAGTCTTTACTAACAGTAGGTTTTTGCCAATTTAGTTAAATGGGTCAGGCTAGCTAGGGTTGACCTATATAATTTATACATATGTCTTAACATAAGCCGAACCCGATATACGACATTTTAGAGTTGACAATTTTTTACACGACTCATAAATCTAACATGAATCAAACACGAAACTAATTAACGGGTTATGATTGATGGTATGGATAGAAATTTAACTTGAGGGGCCAAAGTAAGAAAAGAAAGACCTAAAATAATTTTTAATCAAATTTAATGGCCTAGCATCTTTTTCTTTTTCTTTTTTTGGTGTGTGGAAGGCCAGCTCCTTGATCCGTAATTGATTGAGGAGTCTGACCCTTTTAATTAAATGGGTCAAATTAAAATTGACGTATATAATGTTATAAGCATGGTTTGACACAATCTGAACCCAATATGCGAACACAAATTCTCACTCGTAACTATCAAAGGTTTTTCATACAATTACCCAAAAGGTTTGATCAGGTATACGTCACTGCAATCGTGCACATTGAATATCATTTAGAGTAATATAGAACCTGATATTTTTGCTTGTACACTTGAATAGCGGCTGCATGAGCAAGAAGCTGGTTATGGGTGACCAAATATGGCTCTGTGCCTGAATCTCCACCGGTGCAGTTCAGATTTTGCCAACTAGAACATCGACCAGGTGCATATTGCCCGGTTGCATAACCAACTTTGCTGAAGCTCCATGGCTCATTTAGTGTAATCCAATGCTTTACACGGTCACCAAATTCCTTGAAGCAAAGCTCAGTATAGTCTCGAAAGTCATCACTGAAAAGCAACGTGTACATACACATATATACATAAATTAGACTGCAAGCCCAGAGTTTGCATTAATTTGGTCATGATTAGAGCTAAGGTTGCAACCCATGGGAATTGGTCTGGTTTGCAACCCATGTTATCGTCCAACTCAATTGGCAAGACAACTTATTTTGGCAAAAATAAAGTACGTTTATTTGACAAGAATAAAATATTCTTCATTTCAAAAAAATGTATTCTCTATTTAGGAAAAAATAAAGAGTATTCTTATTCTCCAAGTAATATAATCTTATTTATTAGGTCCTATCTTTCCTTTTAAATGTAGGAAATCAGGGATAGTTAGAGCTTGTAATAAGGGGTCTTCTATAAGAACCCGAGAGGTATTGAATAAGAGCATGGTACAATTTCTTCTGCTCTCTTGAAGCAGTCACCAATTTCAATGTTGTTTACCCTAACCGATCATAATCATCTATGGCTTGAGATTGGTTACATGGCGGAGAGCAACAAATTAAACAATGACCAGAAGCGACAAACAAAGAGACAAACTGTGTAAATAAACAAAGAAAAATAAATATAGATAAATAAAAAAGTTCATAATGTCTCAGATTCAGATAGTAAAATCTTTTGACCTCGTGCCAAATAAATGAGGCAAAAGGATATATATTAAACAAAACTCCATGACAAATTTGTAGCTAGCTTTCTTAATTGTTAGAGTCATTAACAATAATGCACTCCATCAAATGGGTCCTCATTCAAATCATAATTATGATAATATATTACAAAAAAAAAAAAAAAAGTCTACTGATCAGATGGACAAAAGGGAATCAAGGACAATATATATATATATATATATATATATATATATATATATATATATATATATATATATATATATATATGTCATGATCATGAGTTAGTCACTTACACAATGTGAGGACTTAAGAAACCACCATACTCATCTTCCAAGGCTTGGGGCATATCCCAATGAAAAAGTGTCACAAAGGGCTTTAGACCTGCATTTATTAATAGAAAAATAAAGAGTGAATTATATAGGCAATAAAACTGGATGACATATATACGACGGAATCATGAGATTAATTGATTTATGACCTTTATCCAGGAGCTCATTGATGAGGTTGTTGTAATATTTAATTCCTTCCCTGTTCACACCTCCACTTAGCTTTCCTTCTGAAATTTAGACCCCGAATGAAATTTTTATGGTTACATACAAAGTCAGAAAATAATATTTACTTCAAAACCTTGTACCCTATTTATTATCTTTTTCATTTTATTTGTATTTTTATGCAAGAAAGTAGCTAGCTAGGGATAAATCTTACTTGGCAACACTCGGGACCAAGAGATCGAGAACCTGTATGCATCTAAACCCATCTCCTTCATAATCCCAACATCTTCCTATAATATAATATATAATATGAAAGACAAAGTTGTTATCAAATTGTCACCAACATCAAACTGGCTTAAACCATAATTAGAAAGGTGATCAAACCTTATAGCGATGATATTGATCAACAGCTACATCTCCATTACTGCCATCCGTTATCCTACCTGCAATTTCATATACTTCTTATATTCGATCGTAAAATATATAAAAGAGATTTATTTCTATGCGCTTCTTTGAGCCATAAGTTAACCAAGTACTAGTAGAACACCGTACACATGCCAAACTACCCAAATACATACAGACAAAAATGCAGACAATTAACTTTGTTGTTTTAGCTAGTCATGTGAAGATGACAGTAAACGTTCGGTGGTCATGGAGAATATATGAAGACAAAGGATATATAGAGCTTTTCCATTGGCCTCACTTGATTCGAAGAACCAATAAAATAACCCCATGGTTAAAGTAATCCCTATATTATTGCATCTTGTAGAAGTATTTCTAATTCATTAAGAACAAGCCTAGCTAACATTTTATTTTATTTTTTAGAAACTTTGGTTAACACTTTTGAACTTTCGATCACTTTTGTAATATTTCTCAAAGTTTAAGAACTTTTAATTTAGTATATCGAACTTTAAAAAAATTACAATTTCACTCATCTATTAGGATTTTTCATTAAGTCCTAACGGACAGAAAATCCTAACGAATGAGTGAAAAATTTCCAAAATACCCTAAAAAAATATTGTAATTTAATTGTAATTTTGTAGTTTTATAAAGTTTACGGGAATATAAAAGTCAATTTATCCTTTGATCATTTGAGTTAATCACAAACGATAATAGGAGGAGTGAAATTACAAAAAAAATTAAAAATTCGATATATTACATTAAGAGTTTCTGAACTTTAATTAAAGAAGAAATTACAAAAATGACAAACGAAACAACTAAAGGTTTCTTTTATTATTATTTTTTTATTTTCTAATAAAGATGCTGTAGGAGTTTGTGCTAGGGTAGGCACGAAACCCAATTGGGTTTTGACTTCAGAAATTTATGCAGCTTGTTAGTCAAGATACCAATTTAAACTATTAAATTTATTATTTTTAATTTAACTTTACTTTTAAAATAAGTAAGGATTTAAACATCAAAATAAAGATTTTTTTTTTTTTGCCATGTCCACACAAGAGAAAGAATGACTGATTTAAATTCATAACCTCCACTTTATGAGGTGTGATCCTCAACCAATTAAACTGTCTCTTGAAATGAAATAAAAAATTTTAGTTCAAAACTTAAGTCCATAGTTGCTCCATTTCAATAAATTTCGATTCTTTTTTCAGCAATTCTGCATCCACTAAAAGCTGATCAACAAAAACCAATTTGGCACCAAATTTTTTCCATTTTTTTATCAATATAAATGATTTTTTTATATTTCTCGTACATCTTTTTTTAAAATTAACCTTTAAATCTCTAGAACCTCTAAAATCCCACGAATAAATCTTATAGATTTAATAATAAATTTTTTTAATAATAAATCTTATAGATCTGCCAAGACTCAAGAGCATACATTCACATCCCCATCGCCTCAAGACAATTAAGTTGTTGGGTGCCGTTTCTGTAAGAAACAAGTCAAGGACAATGGAAACAACAAAGCCATTTAAAGCGTCCTAATATGCAAGATCTTTGCATTTCATTATTTTTTGTACTAAAAAAAAAAGGTGAATATATAAAGAAAGAAGTTATAATATAACCCAATATATATTGCATACAATATTGGTAGTTCAAACTTTGTTTTCAAGAGAGAGAGAGAAAGACCTGGATATCTATGGGTGTAAGTATCCCATATATTTGGTCCTTTGCCACCTTCATTTGCCGCACCTTCATACTGGATTTTAAAAACAAATTAATTAGCATATATACGTACATGATATATAGATGCCTCATGCTTGACACTTTATGAAACCCTATTATGATACAGACAGGTACGTACGTAGGACTTACCTGGTAAGACGATGATGCCGTTCCGAAAATGAAACCCGCCGGAAAACTGCTCCGGTTGAGTGAATCAGTACTGTTTAGACATGGTGTAACAGCAATAATGCTATTATCAATCAATGAAGCAAGAAAGACGAGGAGGCCTAGGAGTAGATAGCCTTCAAATGCCATCACTGATTTTGGTTATTGTGGGTGGGAGGCACCGTCGATCAGGGCCTTTTTATAGACAAGAATCACTCAAACTGATGGTTTAAATAAAAGAAAGAAAGAAAAGGACAAAGAAATTCACAGGCAATACGTAAGTTAATTATCATAACGTACGACTCTCAATTTAAGAGCATGTCAATAACCAAATGACTCATAATTTGACTATTATGAGCCTCTACTAGAGATTTTTACTTTTTAGCTTATTTACGGTAGACACCATAACGAATAAAAATTTAAGAAAAAAAAAGGGGCACTTTTCTTTGTTTATTATTTTCTCCTCAATCACCCATATCTCCACTACACTTTTCTTTTTTTCGTTTACCGTACAAACGACGTCAAATTGAAGTCAGCGCGGTTTATTATTTAAGTGGTACTAAATTTAAAATTAGTGTCTTTTAAACAGTAAATAACACTTTTTTTTTTTTTTGCTCTATTTACTGTTTAAACAATACTAATTCTTATGGTGAAAAATTTAGTTATAAATTTTTGTTTAACCTTTTTTAGGGAGAGAAAAAGAGAGAGAGAGATAAGAGAGAGGAGGTCTCTTGCGCTCCTGTGCACGCAGGAGCTCAAAGCTCTCGCACAGTCCCTTCATGCACTCCTGCGTAGGAGCTCGAGGCTCAAGAAAGAAGAAGAAGTACTCCCGTCTCCTCCTGCGTAGGAGGCTGAAGAAAGAAGGAGGAGGAAGCTCCAGGAACTTCTACAGGAAGATAAGAAGAAAAAGAGGAGGATTTTTTTTTTTTTTTTAATTCACATTAATGCCATTTTACTGTTTAAACGGCACTATCCAAGTAGTGTCATTTGAACAGTAAAATGAAGCTAATGGGGTAGTGTCGTTTACTGTTCTAGATAGTGTTGTTTGGACAGAAATGGCTTTAATTAACGTCATTTGAACAATAAACAATACTAATTTGGAAACTCGTCCCTATGTTTTGCTCCTTTTTTAAAACGAAATTATTCAAACGACACTAAGTGCCTATTTTTCTTCTTTTTGGTAGTGATTCATCTTCCCCATTCTTCTAATTGCACATCGAGAGAGATACAGTGAGTTTGAGAGAGAGAGAGAGAGAGAGAGAGAGAGAGATTTGTCAATCCTCATGACCCATATCCTCTTCTGATCCCACTTTTCTTTCCACGACAATCTCCGAAACGCACAACGTACCGCCTCTTTCGCCGACATGATCATCAATCTGTTTGATGGGATCACTTCGGATAATTTTTATAAGTGTTGATCAAATGGTTGATTTCCATTATTACATTATCAAATTGTACGATAGTCGTATATCGATTTATTTACTAAATAGGAAAATCAAATGCCGGCAAAGGATTAAGTTTGAATTTAATTTTACTTTATATTCACATATATAGATGACGGGTGCAATTGTCCAAACTGACTACCATTCTTTTTTTCTTTTTTCTTGAAGCAATTAAACTAACTACCATTCTACCTAAGAATATCTTCATATCTTATTAGCAATAATTAGTAGTGTCAAATCCCATGGCCAGGATTTTCCACGAGCCACTCGATAAAGAAAATTAAACATTCATATATCCATTAATGAGTAATGCTAAAATATTCTCCTTGTGTTTTCTTATATCTTTCAAAACTAACTAACGTGATTTTTAAAATTAATATTGAATCAATATTTAATAATAATTTATCACAAATTCAATTGTGATTTTAAATTAAAGTCATATCAGTTTTAAAGGAGTAGAAGGGGAACATGCACGTAGCATATATTACTCATGTATATCGAACTTCGATGTTGATCTTCAATATGTGACAGTCCAATGGCCAAAAATACAAGAAGAAAAACACCAAAAAAAAAAAAAAAAGAAGAAGAAAAGGAAATCTTATTTAAAATTTCGCAGGGAGAATTTTACATGTTAAAGAATCAAAAAGTCAAGAATACTGACTATTCCTCAAACAAATTAATTATCTGGGGCATATGATATTGACCCTAGAAGAATGGCATTTTTGCTTAGACCGGCCTGGTACAAAATGCATGCCCTATCTACGGCATCAAAAATTATTTCCATCCAAAAGGAATTAATATTCAAAACTGGTTGGCTCAGTTTTGAGTTGTGGTTGATTATAATTAACGGATCCTAAATTATTTAGTTTTAGTCACATTTTGCTTAGATTCATTGAGTTTGATACGTACAATTAAGGGTATCAGTGGATTGTAAGCCCCATCAGTTGATGTTGATTCAAATTTATTGTCCTTTTAATGGCAATGATATGGACTAGTTTATTTGCAATACTATTTTTTTTTTTAAAAAAAAAAAGTAAATTTATTGAAAATTTTTAAATTATAAAAAACCAATATTGAAATTATTTGTAATCAATATATATACTTCTTTCTCAAGCTAGCCATCAATATATTTATAACGCACGTGATCTTTTTTAATATATATTCCAATTTTCACATCATGCACTTTAAAATCCTAGAGATCTAGTCCATAATAATAGCTGATTGGATAGGGAAATATATTTTTTCGATAACTTTATTAATATATAATCAAATTAACCTTGCGTGTTTAGGATTTGCGTGCTCCCTTTTCCAGTAATCAGTCTTTCATAATGGGATCCACCTATACAAGATTAGCTATGTAGCTGACCTGTTAGTCCATTATTTCTAAATTTTTCTCTTTCTTTTTCACCGCTTTAACATGGTAAAGATAGATAATTAGGTTAGCCATTGAACTTGTCGTATCCATGCACGTAAGCCCATAATAGTTGGTGATTGGATTGGGACAAGGCTCTCAATAACTGGGCCTCTTTGGATGGAGTCCTAATTAATTTTGGAATGACTTTAGTCTTTGAAATGCTAGAACTTTACTTGTATCATACTTTTATATTACCACTCTTTTCAATAATAAAACCAACACGTATGTACATATATATAAGCTAGAGCTCTTTTCTCTTTCATGTGTTAAGCCACGCAAAAGAATATTGTTGTTGATAGTCCGTCATCTTGTTGACTATAATTCTATTGTTTGGTAAAAGGAACAATTGTATTGAATATATCAATTAACTTCAAGCAATTGTCTTCAAGCAATTGTTTAATTTTCCCACATATAAAAATGACATGTGTCATTTAAATATGTGAGAATCATATTTTTTTTATTATTAAAAAATCATGTAAGAAGTACATGCTATTTAAATAACATGTGCTTCTCACATACCAATGGACACATATCAATCTTATATGTGGGTTGTAGGAAATTTCCTACAAACCGATTTGTAGGAAATTTATGTCCTATATATATAGGGTTAATTATAGTTTTTGTAAGAACTCAGTCCCACATTAAAAAGATGATTGGCACATATAGAGCGGATGGATGATATATAAAAGAGCTAGTGGATGTTAAATTTCATATTAATTTCTTATTATGTAAGACTAAGCTTTATAATCGATTATAAAAAACCCGAATTGTAACTTGAACTAGCTAGTTTTTTTTTTTTTTTCGAGTGCCTCTTTCTCAAATCTCACATTGGAAATATGATTAGCCAACGTAGAGCGGGTAGATTATAAATGAATTCATGGGTGCTAATTAATCGATCTCATGTTGGTTTATTTCTAGATGAGACCGAACTTTATAAGCGATTCTAGAGAACTCTAATATTACAACTTAACTAGTCTTTTTTTGAGTGATAAAGTATATATGTCACCTCTTTCTTACATATTTGGAAAGATATATATATGATTAGCCCACGTAGAATGAGTAGATTATAATTATTCACGGGTGCTAAATATCACGCACGTTAGTTTCTTTTTTAGGTAAAACTAAACTTTATAAACGATTTAGATATAACCAACATTTTTCTTCGGTCATTACAACTTATCCTGCTAAGCTTGATCAAAGCATGGGCTGTCTCTTTCATTAAACAACGTACTACGTACGTTAGAATCTGCCTAGCTAAAATTTTACTCTTTTTACGGGCAGCCTCAAAATTATGAAACGAGATTAAGATTTTCTTAATGTAGTCCATACGACTCCATAGGATAGGATAGACACTATGGCATTAGATTCGACCACGCACGTTGTTTTAATTTGATATTAATATTATATATGAGATGCTTGACTGTTTTCAAAAAAATAATAATAATAATAATAATTTATATTAATATTGCATATGATCATCACTTTTGAGCAAATCAAGTTTTTATAATCCACAGAATCTTAAGATTATATTTTGTCTTGTACGATCGATTTCTTTTATTAATTAAGCAAACGGATTTACTTTAAAACCTATATTTTCTTATGTTAAGTGTAATCAAGGACGGAACCAGAAAATATTTTGACCAGGGGTCGAGTTGTCAAGACATGAAATACAAATATATTAAAATATGGGTAGGGGTCAAAGCATGAATAAGAAATATATTAAGATTGAAGATGAAATAAATATATAAAAATAAAATTAGCATTAATTCAATTTTGAAAAAAAAAAAATCACGAGAAGATAATGGCAAATCGAATGACTACTAAAAAAACAAAAAAAAAAAAAAAATGGTTTTGTCCCTGCTTCAAAATACTTGATTTTCACATGTATTTTGAAAATGAAATAAATTTCTTACGAATGGAATTGTATGAATTTCACAAATTGTCTCTAAAAGTATCATATATGAGTCCTTTAATCATATGAAAAACACATTCTTTTTTTTTTTTTTTCTATTAATGCTATTAAAAATACATAAAAAAATTTCATGCTCTAAAAACAAATGCCACATACTCTTAAAAAAAAAAATACACTAAAAATTTATGTACTCTAAAAAGACAAGTTAGTTTAATAAACAAAATGAGGAAAAATTTTCCGACCCGGGCTGGTTGGGCAACCCTCCAAACAAAAAAGTACGAGATTTCCACTCCAAAACGGACGTGTTCTTCTTTGCTACCTTTTCCTTCCCCAACCTATACTCACATAGTCACACTTTCCCAAATACAAACACATATTTTCCTCCTTTCCAAATTGAACACCCAACCACTTGCCCCGAATTTGGATTTCCCAGGGATTTGTCTTCTCCTCTCGATTCCTTCTCTCTTCTTCCACTCTGCCAGGCATGCGAAATCAAACTCAAACCCTTTCCCCAAATTCCCTCACAAGTTTCAGTTCTTTATGCTTCCAAGCAAGCTCTAATTCCACACACTTTCAAGTTTCAACCGTTAACGCTTAACCTGCTTTCATTTCTTTGTTCTCTATACACAATAACCAGAAACTAGTCTATTTGAGGAATTCTTGTTCTTTATTTCCATTCTAAATAAATTTTTTTTTTCAAGAAATTGAGGGGGGCCATGGCCTCTACCGCCCCCCCCCCCCCCCCCCCCCCCTCCTTCCTCCGTCTCTGCGGTGTAATTAATATTTTAATATAATGAGACCACGTAAAATACTTTAATTAAAAATAGTAGGCGAATTGTAACTCAAAATATCGGCTTTAAAATCATGGTAAAGAACGGAGCGGAATGACTAAAATATAAATAAAGGATAAAAGATAGAAGATAATTTTAAAACTAACAGAGGTCATGACCCCCCTTGATTTATATGTATTTTTTCATTAATCATGGTACGACACTAATTATTTTAAAAGTTTAAGATAATAAAAAATAAAAATTTAATAATTAATTTAGTTAATTGAGTCTTGAAAAATCTTCAAATGCCTCTCCACTTGGAACCTATCCAAACTAGACAACTGTCTATTTTTTAAATTGATCTCTGCCTTCTATAATGAAAAGGAAAATGTTAGAATTACAACATCAACACAACAAGTGCACAACAACCTCTCATAAGAGGGTGGGCTCTACACACTGGGATCTACTTTCATGTGAAGGGTTGTTGTGCATTTGTTGTGTTGGTGTAGTGCAGGAATCAAATCCCTATAGTATAAGTAGCATTACGAGCAATTTGAATATCTATTTAGACATGTAAGTTTCGCATTTGCTCTCTTTCTAGAGCTGCTCGGCATGCAATACGCACAACTAATTTCAACTTATGGTCATTAATTCTTGAATTATTTGAATCACCTCCACAGATTAATTCAGTTGATAAAATGTTTTAATATTATTTTAGAATATGTGATTTTTGCATGTATTTTTTAAAATAATAACTAACCCAATCTAGTCAATTAAAATATATTAATTATATTAAAAATACATATAAAAATCACATGGTTGAAAAGCAAATGTCAATTTAACAAGCCCAATTGAATAATTGACCAATTAATGCTATGGATTTGGAGCCAATTAATTGGATTGGGCTGCCACTTGATCTTTCAAAGAACTTATCTAGAGCCAAGTAGTCGGATCGTTAAGGCCTATGTGACTTGGGCCAACCACAGCCCCTACCCTTTGAACCTCAAGTTCTACCACTAATTAGGGATGTTTGGGTAACACATTTTTTTTATTATATTTTATTATTTCTGAAATACACGTTTAAATTGCTTTTCTAAATTTGAATTGAATTATGCTCAAGTTTTATTCAACTTTTTTTTTTTTAATTTCGTCTCAAATTTTCTAAATCATCCAAACATAATTTCAAAAAATAAATTTTATTAGTATTCGCAATTTTGAATATAGTAAAGAATAATAGAAGATAATACCAAAAAATCGTATATCCAAACGTACTCTTACATTTTCTAAAAACATTTAAAAAACCGATAATAAGGATAAAGTTATCCTCCAAATTAGGTCTGTGAAAATTCAATTTATTAAATTAACACATATTCAAAATGCATAAGATTCTCGCATGCACTTTTAGAAATCAATTGACCACCGGATAATGGGAGATGGCTTAAAACCATACAAGAGGTTAATCATAACTCTAACCTTGAAGATAATTTAATTTCTAAGAGAGTTCTAGCAATATTACAGTATTTTCCACCTAAAAAATTCTAGAATTTTTCTCTCCACAAAGAGTAAACTGTAGCAACAACCGTCAACCTGACAACTAAACAAAGAAAGGACTTCTCTTCAAAATCAGTCACCATCTTTAAAGTCTATCTTAAGCCTTGATTTAGTTTTCTCATGGGCCTATAATAAATTCCTTACTTTATTTAGCCTACATAACCTTATTTACCACACCTTAACTTCTCTATAAATACCTTACATTGTAAAACTATTTCAAACGGTTGAATACAAAAAAGATGTAGTCATAAGGGCAATTCACAGTAATGGACATAAGCCTCTAAGGCTTAACCACCCCAATTTTTATTTTTTTATCTCTTTTCTCTTTCTTTTGCTTCTTCAATTTCTCCTTATTTTGTTCAAACAGCTGGAGTTCAACTTGAAATCAACCTATTGTCAAATTCTCCCATTCCACAGCGTGAACTAGCTAGCAATTTCTTCTCTTTTTTTTTTTAAAAAAAAATTAAATTAAATCTTTACAGTTTACAGAAAGTGGTTAGAGTTTCACAATATTCTAATGATTAACATAAAGATTCATATGGTTGATCATTAATATTTTACGCCATACCAAATATTCAAAAATGAAAAAAATATTTTACGCCAAAACAGACGGTGTCTAAATCCCCTCGGGAGTGTCTTTACCCCATGGCTCATTAATGCCCTAGCTTGATTTATCTAGCACGGGAAAAACTATTTCTTAAGAGCATTCCTAGCAGCTTACCTTTCATTCCCATCCATTTTTTCAAAATGTAGGGAACAAAACTACTTTTTGATTCCCTATAAAAAAAAATACTCCGTAACAGCTTCCTTTTACCTTTCCTTATATCAATAAAATATATATATATATATTTTTTACTTTTACTTTATTTTTTTTTATTTTTTTTATTCTCTCTCTCGCTCTCTCGTCCTCTTCGTCACACAAATGCAAAATCCCAAGCCCCCTTTCCCCAGAAATGAGCCAAAGCTGGGTTTGACCAAAGGTGAATCAATCCTACGCATCTTGCATCGAATCAATAGCTACAATCCAAGATGACCTCTGTCTCTCCCCTTCCAATTCTTGTAGTTGATTCTCAATCTCTCACTCAAATTAGAATATCCAAGCAGAAGCGGCCATGAATCAAGTTGCTCTGCTGCTTTTTAACAAGAAATGAATATGAATGTGGAAAAGGGAAAAACTTTAGAGAGAATTCAAAGAGTTTGGAAACTGGAATGAGCATCCCACGGAACACTTCACTCTGCAAACAGTTTCAGCCCACACTCACCTCCCAATACAAAATAAACAAAACATCGTACTGCCAAAACCTCCTCTTCCTTTTCCATTCACAGGAACAAATGTTATGAATCCGATCTTGGTGACATGTTTGATTTTGGCCGCTTATTTTTAAGCTTGAGCTTGCTATAAAAGTTCCAGCCTAATGTGAGCTGTGAATTGTGACTTGATCCAATTCCTTCCCGCCAGTATATTTTCCCACCTTCCGATTTTTCTCCTGTTGCAGAGAGGTGGCCATGGTGGTCTGAGTTTGGGTGAAGAACGGACAGCCATGGACGAAGAAGAAGAAGAACGGACGATGAAAAGAAAGAATGAAGAAGAAAGGAGTGGGGTTGCGTGGAAATGCATGACAAGAGAGAGTGTTTTCTTTTAAGAGTAATGCTACACATCATCCCCTTGTCCTCCTTTTGTCCTCCCAAAATTGATGTGGCTCTTAAAATCACCATTGGATCAAAATTCAATAGTGATATATTAAAAATTCAATGGTGATTTTAAGAGCCACATCAATTTTGGGGGGACAAAAGGAGGACAAGGGGATGATGTGTAGCATTACTCTTCTTTTAATGATCCCAGTGGGAAAAGTGTCACAAAGGGCTGTACACCTGCATTCATCAGTCATGTATAGCAAACTATAGCGACTGAATTATGACCTCATTATGTTAAGTTGATGACACATAATTAATAACAATAAATCATGACCTTTTGCTACTAGCTCATTGATGAGGTCATTGTAATATTTTATTCCTTCTCTGTTAACACCCCCACTTAGTTTTCCTTCTGAAATAATTATGGTGCGTTTGGGTATTGAATTTTTAGAATTAGAATTGAATTCTTATTCTAATTGCGAAGTTCGAGGCAAAAAGTTGTGTTTAGGTGTTGAATTTTTAGATTAAAAAATATTATTTTTAATAGTAAGAAATGATTGGAAGTTTGAAAAGTTGTGTATAATGATTGGTATTTGTGAAAAGTTAGGTGAAATAATGATTTAAATAATAATTATTTAATTAAAAAATAAATATTTTTTCTTTTTAAAAGAAAAAACAAAATTAAAATTAAAATTTTAAAAAAAAAAATAGAAGCAACCGGCAGGTGGCCGCGCGGCCACCCCCAGTGGTCGGGGGAGGCCGCGCGGCCACCCCCAGTTGTCGGGGATGGCCGCGCGGCCACCCCCAGTGGTCGGGGGAGGCCGCGCGGCCACCCCCAGTGGTCGGGGGAGGCCGCGCGGCCTTCCCCAAGTGGTCGGGGGTGGCGCGCTGCATTCATCAATCATGTATAGCAAACTATAGTGATTGAATTATGACCTCATTATGATAAGTCGATGACACATAACTAATAACAATAAATCATGACCTTTTGCTACTAGCTCATTGACAAGAATGTATACTTGTCAATGTAATATTTTATTCCTTCCCTGTTAACATCCCCACTTAGTTTTCCTTCTGAAATAATTAGAGCTCCAAAGTGAGATATACTTGATAATTTTCATTTTTATTTCAAAAAGTTGGGATTAATAAAAACGAGAATTCTACTTGGTAGCAATCGAGACCATGAGATTGAGAATCTGTATGCATCTAAACCCATCTCTTTCATAATTCCCACATCTTCCGGTATCATATAATCACAAAAAGACAAGTTACAGAAATTCTGATCAAAATGTATTTTTTAGTTGTCTTATATATATATATATATATATATATATATATATATATATATATATATATATATATATATATATATATATATATATATATATATAAGAAAATTTATTTTTTCAAAAAAAAAAAAAGAAGAAAATTTATAGGTAATTAATTAGGAGTTGATAAATTAAAGTGAATTTTTGTATTCATTTTTTTTTTTATTATGAGGGCGCTACCTACCTTGCAGCGATGATATTGATCAGTGGCTACATCTCCGTTGCTTCCATCCGTTATCCTACCTGCAATTACTTTCATCTTAAGTTAACATTATATTTAGGGGATAGTAAAGGGTTTTTTTTTTAAAAAATTTTTTTTTAAATTAACTGAAAAACAAGACGTTGAAGAAAGCCAAGCAGTTTCATGGGCGCCGGTACTGCTAGTACTCAATGAGCCAAGAAGCACCAGAAGGCCTAAGATCGAGTAGATAGCCTTCAAACGCCATCATAGTTTTGGTTTCCCTGGGTGGAATTTTTTCGTTGGCCTTTTTGTAGTGGAGCACTAAAAGAAAAAGAAAAGAAAAGAGAAAAAACAAAACAAAATTTAAATGATTATTGGTCTCTCAAAAATAAATATACATACAACAAATGTCTGGGCCGGATTTACATTTCTTGCTATGTTATCGAGACTAAATTTCCTTTTGCAAAGGCCCAAAGATCAATCTTCCCCTCTCTCAGCTCGTTTGGGCCAATCTCTCTCACAACCTCTCTTCCTTTGTTTTTGCAGGTCCAAGACTCGGGCTTGCCTCGTGCATGAGTTCCCATGTGGCTGCTTTTTTTTTTTTTTTAAGTACGAATTCTCATTCAACAGGACAGGATACAAACATTAATGGAAAGGGGTGGGTTCCTAACATTAAACCCAAATTTGAAAAAAGTAGTACCAAGAAAAGTATCACAAAAGAAGATAAGGACCTCAAAGGAGGTGTGCTCATGGCAAACATGATGGAGAGAAGAAGAGAGGGGAAGAAAAGAGGGGAGGAGAGAAGCTCCAAAAGCTTGGAGCTGCTCTCCCATGGCAAGTTTGATGGAGGGAGTTGCAGAGAGAGTCGGGGGTGAAGCCTCAAGGATTTTTCCCATGTGGCTCTAATTTGATGTTGAGTTTGAATTTTGTTTTTGTCATTTACGTTCTATTTTAATTAAATATTTTATGTATTGGGTCTTACCTATTAAGGGAGAATCTAAGCCCGCTCGTGAGAAGAAGTATTAAAATAATAATTAAATGATTAAAATCAATCATTTTGAAATAAGTAATGATTTAAGAAACTAACCTTATCATCAATGACCTTGCCCTATGGGTTTTTCTTACTATACATGTCTTTGCTCCCTTCTCTCATTGTCTTATTATCTTTGATCTCTTAATAAACTCACCTGATATATAGTTCATATATTAGTGTCATGTGACACAAAATGGATTAAAAAAAATTAAACAAAATTTGACAGGAAAATTTAAATATTATGCCATATAGTGTAATATTATTTTTGCATTGATTTCTCAAAGTTGAAGTGTCTTCTCATGTAGAATGTATAAATCCATTTCATGAGTCTGTACAAACAGAAATCAAACTATTTATAAAGCATATAGATGGAGAAGAATTATTAATACATCATGAGCATCAATCGTTATGTCTATTTCGTGAGGAAAGTCTTGAACCAATGGGCTGAAAGCTTAGGGTGTCTTTTCAATCCGTTCTTATAGTCTACGTAGTTGATGCCAAACCGAACTGTGTAACCTGAGTTCCATTCGAAGTTATCCAACAATGACCATGCAAAGTATCCTTTAATGTTTACACCTTTCCTGTTCCCAAAACAAAAAAGCCAGTAAGATTTGAGAGCAAGAGAGAGTTATTGTTAAAGGGGATCCATATTTTTAGCAATTCAAACTGCAACTGTGAAAGACTTCTTTTGATTGAGTTCACATGTCTGAGCAAAAAATGTGCTACTCAAGATTTGTATGGGTATGAGAATTTCATAAAAAAATTCCTCACGTTTGTTGCTTGAATTGCTAACAATTCAAGAAGTAAAACTGTTGTGGATCTCTATTCATTATTAAGAACTTACTTGATAGCCCTCCAAAGATACCAAAGATGGCTATAGTAATACTCAATTCTTTGGTTGTCCACAAGGGCTTCCTCAAGCGACAAGGTGGCATTATTGACCTCATCAATACCTACAATATACTTGTAGATATTTAGGTTCAAATGGGACATCTAATGGTACCACTTTGTTCCAATTTGTCATGAAGTTATGTGAAAATAATTGAACCAAAAAAACAAAATATATATGAAACTTACCATTCTCGGTAATATATATTAGCGGATTATGGTACTTCCCCTTGACATAAAGCAAAAGATGCAAAAGTCCTCTAGGGTAAACAAAGAGCCAACTTGATGCAGCCTGTGATTTAGAGAAACTTTTAATTATATAGATAATGATGATTTAACATTGGTCTCGAAACAAAGGTTTTGAATTCAAACTTTATCTCTGTCATTCATCTTCTATTTTTAATTAAATATTTTACATGGGAAAGTGTTAGGATATTAATTAAATTGGCTTCAACATGGTAAAAAATAAATGTTGGTAGATTTAGCACACACCTGTGGACCAATGGGGATCCCATTGCGCTCAGCTGCCACGACAAAAGTTAGTATAATTAAGATACATAAGAAACCCGGCCATAGAAATTGATTCAAAGTACTGTTGTATATCTACTTACTGGTGAGATTAGCAAGAGAATCTGTCAAGTAGCTTGGATTTCCAGAATTAAGGTGAGGTGAGTTGGCTACATAATTGGAAGTATAGTAGTTTAATCCAATGAAGTCAAATGACCCTTTTAACGACTTAGATTGCTCTTTCATAAACTTGGGTAATCGCTTTCCAACAAGAGATCGCATGCTATGGGGATAGTCACCATTTGTCAAGGGATCCAAAAACCTGTAGTAAACCACGGATTATTATAGTTTAGAGGTAATTTGATCATTTCACGTTTGTTTGTTTGTTTTTATTTGAAAATAAATTTATTATTAACATATTACCATTTTTATTCAAATTAACATGAAAATACGCAACAAATTCTTCAAATAAATGGTTTGTTTGGGTTTGCGGTTTCAAAATAAGCAATTTTTGAAAACGCTGTTAAGCTATTGGTAAAATTGCAGTGTTTTTAAAGACGCACTCCTTTATTTGTGATTTTAAAACATATATTTTTCTATATTTTTCAAACTCTAAATTTTTTAGAAACAGATTTTCAAATGATTCATTTTTTACCATTTTGTTTAAAATTACACTTCTAGCTCGCAAAAATTACAAGGCCAAACAGGCTCTTACTATACTAAAAAAAACAACCAAATAAGAACTTACCATCCCAACATGAAATCAAGGGCACGTAGCGCGGCATTACGGTGGTGCCTGGCAACAGATAATGGCACCATCCAGTTGGAATTTAGCGTAATCCCAATAACACCTTTTTGTGCTGCCTGAACAAAATGAACATTGGTTAAGAAATACTCCCAATTATGCAACAGCAGAGCAAAAAGAATTTGTACTTGAAGTTCGAATAATAACCAATTAGCAATATGTGTGTAACAAAAACTGTATCTATCAAATTTAAAAAATTTCTGTTAAGATTGACAAAAAAATTGGCAGTGTTTAATAACATTAGGATCGATTAACAGTTTTTTACAGGATCCACAAATCCAACACGAATTCAACTCGAAATTAGGGGGTTGGAGTTGAGATCATAAAAATGAGATAAGATATTATATAATTACCCCTAACTAATATAGGTTTTTCATATAATTAAGTACCCAAAAGTTTTGAATATATATATATCATTTAGAGTAAGATGGAACCTGGTAATTATGCTTGTAAACTTGAACAGCAGCTGCATGAGCAAGAAGTTGGTAATGAGAAGTCAAATATGGTTCTGTGCCTGAATCTCCACCGGTGCAGTTCAAATTTTGCCAACTGGAACATCGACCAGGTGCTATTTGCCCGCTTGCATAACCACCATTGCTGTAGCTCCATGGCTCATTTAGTGTGATCCAATGCTTTACACGATCACCAAATTCCTTGAAGCAAAGCTCAGCATACACCTTAAAGTCATCACTGAAAAGAAACGTGCTCAGAGGTTGCAAGTTGAAACCCATGGGGAATATGATATTACTATTACAAAAAGGGTGGGGGGGGGGGGGGGGGGGGGGAAGTCGATCTACTGATCAGATGGACAAAATTAAGGGGAAAATAAACAATGTGATCTTGAGTTAGTCACTTACACAATTTGAGGACTTAAGAAACCACCATACTCATCTTCTAACGCTTGGGGAAGATCAAAGTGAAAAAGTGTCACAAAGGGCTTTAAACCTTCATTTAGTAAGAGACGAGTGAATTATAAGCGCAAGATATATAGGTGGACGACATATGATGGAAGATAAATGTTATTCTTCACATTCATTTATTACACTTATTTTATACTAGCTGACGTGAGATGATTTAAGTAGCTAGCTTTCTATGTTAGCTACTACTTAAAACATGTCATGCACGTTGGCCGGTATAAAATAGGTGTGATAAATAGGTATGAATGATAATATATATTACTTGTGATGGAATTATGATATTGTATGACCTTTATGCAGAAGCTCATTGATGAGGTTGTTGTAATATTTGATTCCTTCCATGTTCACACCCCCACTTAGCTTTCCTTCTGAAATTTAGACTCCAAATAAACTTGTTATAATTTCATATAGATAGCGTTAGAATATATTATGAGAATACATTTTAGATTATGGGATTTGATTTTAGCATTGAATATTATATTGTAATTGATTGTAACATCCTAGAATCATATTTGATTGTACTCAAATATGATTTTATTCTCTCCGCCTACTATTTTGTATTCTCTGTATCTCCTTATAAATATGAACATTTTGTATTGTAAATATTATTAAGTGAATAAGAGCAAAATATAGTCCTTGTGGCTTTAACGAGTGGACTTAGGTAATAGATCGAACCACGTAAAATTCTTGTCTTTTTTTTTTTTTTTCTTCTATTTATTTTGCTATTTATTTATTTTCTCATTTCCATATAGAACGGTGTTACGTACTTACGTAACGTACAATGGGAACTTGACAAGAACGATAGATATGATAAGATTTTTTATGAATTCTAGACCTCCGATGAGCAATTAGAGGAATCTGAACTCACAAACACAATGATTCATAATTTACATAATTGATTACTTTTATTCAATAATAAAACAATATTTAAAAGAATGAAATACAATAGAAAATAGAGTCCCACATAAAATAGAATTTTCATTTGACCCATAACTCAACAACCTAACCTGCTGACAACAGACTCGATCTTAAAAAATATAAAAGAGATAAACCTAATCATATCCAAATAATAACATAAAAAGATAAACATGAGACATCTACCCACACAACAATAGTAAACTAATAAAATAACTAATGAACTGAATAACTAGTAAAGCAATAAAACACTACTAAACTGAATAACCTAATAGATAATACTTCCTAATAGATCCAATACCTAACAAGGACTATACACCTTACAAAGGGTCAGAAAATAATATTGATATCAAATTAAACCTTGATCATATATATTTTGATTGTACCCTATTTATTATCTTTTTATTTTATCTGTATTTTTATGCAAGAAAGTAGCTTGCTAGAGATTAATCTTACTTGGCAACACTCGGGACCATGAGATAGAGAACCTGTATGCATCTAAACCCATCTCCTTCATAATCCCAACATCTTCCTATAATATATAATATGAAAAACAAAATTGTTATCAAATTGTCACGAACCTTAAACTGGCATAAACCATTAGAAAGGTGATCAAAATACAAGTGACATATATGTTCTTTAATTTTTTTATTATGTGCTACATACCTTATAGTGATGATATTGATCAACTGCGACATCTCCATTACTGTCATCCTTTATCCTACCTGCAATTTCATATAAATTTTATATTATTAAGATATAAAAGATTTATATGCGTGCCCTACTTTGAGCCATGCTTTTGAAATATTAATTAAATGATTAAATTTATTGCTTTTATCACATTTACTTTTTAAATAAGTGATGATTTAATAGGGTATCAGAACAAAAGTCATGACTTCAAACCCTTACTCTAGACTTTGCCATTATTTCAATAAATATTGAGAGTACGACGGTAATGTGTTGCATGGACAAGCACGTGCTTGCTCCTATAATACTACAAGCTTGGGTCTCAAGTCATTGTGACTTTAATTTCTATCTTCATTTAAAAAAAAAAAAAAAAAAAAAAAAAAAAAAAAAAAAAAAACAGCAAGCTTTTGGAATCCTCATTAGTTATATATCTTGAATTTTCCATTCCCATCTCTACCCAAAAACTTAAAAAAAATATATATATATATATATTTTTTCTATGCTTATAAGTACTAGCTAGTATTTAACCCAATATCGTATATATATATTTAGCTAGTATTTAACCCAATATCGCATACAATATATATATAAACACTTTCTCCACACAGATCGAATAAAATCTAGACTTTCGCCTGCGGGCGTGACCATAATAAATTGTTTGGACTTAAGTGATCGACTTGCTACTCAAGCCGACCTGACGACCTCTATAGGTTAATGTTGCATACAATATTGGTAATTCATACTTTGAGAGAGAGAGAGAGACCTGGATATTTATGGGCGTAAGTATCCCATATACTTGGTCGTCTGCCACCTTCATTTGCTACACCTTCATACTAGATTTTAAAAATAAATTGGCATATATACAGACAGGCAGATATATGCTATGCTTGCTTGACATCTCAGGACACTTTATGAAACCCTATTATGATACAAACACGTAGGACTTACTTGGTAAGACGCCGATGCCGTTCCGAAAATGAAACCCTCCGGAAAAATTCTCCGGTTGAGTGCAGTAGTGCTATGGCTTGGTATAACAGCAATGCTTTTCTCAATTAATGAGCCAACAAAGACCAGGAGGCCAAGGAGTAGTAGATAGCCTTGAAATGCCATTCCTGATTTTAGTTATTATGGGAAGGAGGCACTGTACGTCAGGGCCTCTTATAAAGGAGTAGAATGTAGATAGCCTTGAAATCCCAAACTGATTTTGGTTATTAGAGAAGGGAGGCACCGTCAGGGCCTTTTATAGACAAGTGCCACTCAAAAAAGAAAGAAAGAAAAGGCAAATGACTCATAAGAATAAAAAAAAGGAAGATAAATGACACCCAAGCATTCTTATCCGTCCCCAAGAGATAGTTTAATCGGCTGGGACCACGCCTCATGAAGCGGAGGTCACTAGTTCGAATCCCCCCTCCCCCTCTTGTGTGGACATGTCAAAAAAAAAAAAAGCATTCTTATCCGGCTCTCTATTAATTACTACTTGATGCGGGTCAATTTTATTAATTTTTTTAAGATCCATTTTATTTAAAAAAATCATGTCTTTTGAATCTAACATTGGATCGAGACAAATCTCATGGCATTTAAAAGCTTATTAATAGAGTTTCAATTTTGTATTTCATGAAAATTTCGTAATTCTAATGTTTATGAAGAAAAAGTTGTCATTTTGTATTATTTGTACTGAAAAGTGTTTTTATTTCGTTTTTTTCTAATTTTTTATGGTTCCGAATTTAGGAACTATATAAGCCTATTAAGATGGCTTTATCCTACAACTTATGTATTTTCTATCAATTTATCAATATAAAACACTATATAAACGATTTTCTATCTTTTTTTAACTTTTGCCTTGATTGCTTGATAGAATGTTGATTTGAGAAGAATTATATTTCTATTGTTGCTTGACCCCATGAGAAAAGCAAGACATCGAAGAAAGCCAACATTTAGTGGAAAAGAAAAAGAATTCTATAAAAATCTCTCTCTTTTTTTCCTTTTTAACAAATAAGTAAGCAGATTGTAACATTTAATGCAATATGACATAATATATATCATTGATTACCTGCCGAGAAACTGCTCCGGTTGAGGGAAGGAGTGAAGCAGTATGATGGGCGCTAGTGCCGCTAGTCAATGAGCCAAGAATTAAGCACCAGATCGAAGGCCTAAGAGTACACAGTTTTTCAAGCTATAGTTGAAGTTGATCATATAGTTCGATCTTAATACTCCTATAAATAGGAGTATGTTATATTGTAAATATTATTCAAAGACATAAGAATAAAATGTAGTCATTTAAACTTTATCATGTTGACGTAATCCTGCATATGGATTTTATTTTATTTTTTGCCGGCTTTTGTATTTTATGGTGACCGTCCCTTGGTGTTTTGCAGCGAGATTCGACTCTGCGGCCGAATCCGACAGCCCCGTCAGCAAACTTTGGGCCAATTTTCAAATAAAGAAATAAATAAATAAAATTGAGTTTGAGGAGATGTTACAATTGAAGACTATCATACTTGAAGATTGTGACCTAATTACAGTTAATGACTATCACCTAATCGTAGTTGAAGATGGTGACCTACGGTCTTAGCTAATTCTTCTATAAATAAAAGTCTATGACCTAGTTACAGGTCCTAATTTTCCTATAAATAGAAGTACTATGTTTTATTGTAAGCATCCCTCAGAGACCAAACTATATAATTCTTTGTGTATACTTATTTATATTCCGCATTATATTATCTTTCCAATACGAGGAATCTATCCTGCCATTACAATTATCACAAAAAAATTTCTATCCTTAACAATATCGAGCAATCTATCCTGCCATTACAATTACCGGCCCCTACCATCATTACGATTTTTATTAGAACCCAATCATAAATCAATTTGCATGTTGCGAATCTCATAGATCGGAGCCTATGGATCATTCTCTCACCAATTGCAGAATTAGGCGAAAAAAAGAAAGAAAGTATAAAGCGATTATTATTTAACAAGCATTTGAGTCTGTACACAAAATAATCGCATTATTTAAAGAGATTACAGATGGAGAAGAAATGATATCTTCAGTTTATTGATTGGAATTCATGTCCAAAAAAAAAAAAAAAGTTTATTGATTGGAATTATACAGTCCAATATTATTATATAGATAGCTGATAATTATATGAGCATCGATCGTACGTCATGTCCGTTTATTTCTTGAGGAAATTCTTGAACCAACGGGCTGAAAGCTTAGGGTGTCTTTTCAGTCCGTTCTTGTAGTCCACGTAGTTGATGCCAAACCGAACTGTATAACCTAAATTCCATTCGAAGTTGTCCAACAATGACCATGCGAAGTAGCCTTTAATGTTTACACCTTCCCTGTTCCCAAGAAAATAATAAAAAAAAGAAACACAAACGAAAACAAAAACAAAATAGTCAAAGCCAGCAAGATTTGAGAGCGAGAGAGATAGAGAAAGCGATTGTTAAGCAATTTATAGTACTATTTTTCACACTTATTTCAAACTCGATGATCATGTGTTGTGTATTAAGTAAGTTTTTTTTTTTTTTTTTTTGAAAAAAAAAACAAATTAATTAATATGAAAAGCTACTTAAAATAACATAGATGTAAACAAAAAGTTTTACTTTTGTTAAGCGGTACTTACATGATAGCTCTGCGAAGATACCAAAGATGGCTATGGTGATACTCAATTCTATGGTTGTCCACAAGGGCTTCTTCAAGCGACAAGGTGGCATTATTGAACTCATCAACCCCTACAGTATAGTTTTACGTAGATATTTGGGTTCAAATGGTCATCTAATAGCTCCCATTCCATGAAAAGCTCCAATTTTCCATGAAGTTACGTGAAAATAATTTAAAAAGAAAAATTACCATTCTCGGTAATGTAGATTAGTGGATTATGATACCTCTCCTTTGTGTAAAGCAAAAGATCCAGAAATCCTCTAGGATAGACATAGAGCCCATCAGACGCAGCCTGTGATGTAGAGAAAATAATGGAGGGTATTTAATTAAAAGAGAATCTGCTCAAACCCTTCCCTTTACTTCCAGAGAACTAGCTAGCTAGCTAGAGGGAACAGATTTATATATTTTTCAATCAAACAGCTATACAGTATGTTTTGGCCCCTCATATAATAAATCCTAGTTTTGTTCTGAGGCTAGGAACTTTCAATATACCAAAAGAGAAATGTAGATTTATTTAACACATACCGGTGGGCCAATGAGGATCCCGTTGCGCTCAGCTACCACGATAAAATAAAAAAAAAAAAAAAAAAAAAAAAAAAAAAAAAAAGTGGTCTAGTTAGTATAAATACACAAGAAACACATAAAAATTGGAATAAAGTTTTTCTCCAAATTGAATTAGAAGAATCATATGTTATTAAGCTAACTAAATCAACAGAATCTATGAAGCTATATATATATATATATATATATATATATATATATATATATATATATATATATATATATATATGTTCAAAATGCACATTTGATTGAATATGATAGTTGAACTAGTAATTAAGTTAGGTCGACTGGTCACTATGCACCTGCATTGTACGTTCTATTAAGAATGCATATGAGAAAAACTTTGTTATAGGAATTTTGATACATGTTAGCTTGATAGACTGAGTTATTATAAAAAGTTACTTCAATTCAGTTTGGAAGAATACCTTATTCTAAAAATTATGTGTTGTATCTACTAACCTGTAAGATTGGCAAGAGAATCTGTTAAGTAGCTTGCATGTCCCGCATTAAGGTTAGGTGCGTAGGCTGCATAATAGGCAGTATAGTAGTTTAATCCGATGAAGTCAAATGACCCTTTTACAAGCTTCGATTGCTCTTTCGTGAACTTAGGCAATCGCTTTCCAACCAGAGACTGCATGCTATGGGGATAGTCACCATTTGTCAAGGGGTCCAAAAACCTACAGTAAATTAACCATAAAATATTACAATTTTCATTCAAATTAACCATAATAAAATTGTAACAAATTCTTGAAGTACAGGGGCAATCGAACAAATTGACACGTAGCGCAGAACTTACCAACCCAACATGAAATCAAGGGCACGTAGCGCGGCATTGCGGTTGTGCTTGGCATCAGAGAATGGCACCATCCAATGGCTTATTAGCGTAATCCCTATAACCCCTTTTTGTGATGCCTAGACATAATTAATAAACATTGGTTAATTAATAAATTCTCCCAATTATGCAACGGCAGGGTAAAAAGAATTTTTATTTGATGTTCAAATAATAACCAATTAGTAGGTGCATGTGTAACAAAACTGTATCATATCTATCAAACTTGCCAAGGTTGATAAAAATGTTGGTAGTCTTTACTAACAGTAGGTTTTTGCCAATTTAGTTAAATGGGTCAGGCTAGCTAGGGTTGACCTATATAATTTATACATATGTCTTAACATAAGCCGAACCCGATATGCGACATTTTAGAGTTGACAATTTTTACACGACTCATAAATCTAACATGAATCAAACACGAAACTAATTAACGGGTTATGATTGACGGTATGGATAGAAATTTAACTTGAGGGGCCAAAGTAAGAAAAGAAAGACCTAAAATAATTTTTAATCAAATTTAATGGCCTAGCATCTTTTTCTTTTTCTTTTTTTGGTGTGTGGAAGGCCAGCTCCTTGATCCGTAATTGATTGAGGAGTCTGATCTTTTTAATTAAATGGGTCAAAATAAAATTGACGTATATAATGTTATAAGCATGGTTTAACACAATCTGAACCCAACATGCGAACACAAATTCTCACTCGTAACTATCAAAGGTTTTTCATACAATTACCCAAAAGGTTTGATCAGGTATACGTCACTGCAATCATGCACATTGAATATCATTTAGAGTAATATAGAACCTGATATTTTTGCTTGTACACTTGAACAGCGGCTGCATGAGCAAGAAGCTGGTTATGGGTGACCAAATATGGCTCTGTGCCTGAATCTCCACCGGTGCAGTTCAGATTTTGCCAACTGGAACATCGACCAGGTGCATATTGCCCGGTTGCATAACCAACTTTGCTGAAGCTCCATGGCTCATTTAGTGTAATCCAATGCTTTACACGGTCACCAAATTCCTTGAAGCAAAGCTCAGTATAGTCTCGAAAGTCATCATTGAAAAGCAACGTGTACATACACATATATACATAAATTAGACTGCAAGCCCAGAGTTTGCATTAATTTGGTCATGATTAGAGCTAAGGTTGCAACCCATGGGAATTGGTCTGGTTTGCAACCCATGTTATCGTCCAACTCAATTGGCAAGACAACTTATTTCGGCAAAAATAAAGTACGTTTATTTGACAAGAATAAAATATTCTTCATTTCAAAAAAATGTATTCTCTATTTAGGAAAAAATAAAGAGTATTCTTATTCTCCAAGTAATATAATCTTATTTATTAGGTCCTATCTTTCCTTTTAAATGTAGGAAATCAGGGATAGTTAGAGCTTGTAATAAGGGGTCTTCTATAAGAACCCGAGAGGTATTGAATAAGAGCATGGTACAATTTCTTCTGCTCTCTTGAAGCAGTCACCAATTTCAATGTTGTTTACCCTAACCGATCATAATCATCTATGGCTTGAGATTGGTTACATGGCGGAGAGCAACAAATTAAACAATGACCAGAAGCGACAAACAAAGAGACAAACTGTGTAAATAAACAAAGAAAAATAAATATAGATAAATAAAAAAGTTCAAAATGTCTCAGATTCAGATAGTAAAATCTTTTGACCTCTTGCCAAATAAATGAGGCAAAAGGATATATATTAAACAAAACTCCATGACAAATTTGTAGCTAGCTTTCTTAATTGTTAGAGTAATTAACAATAATGCACTCCATCAAATGGGTCCTCATTCAAATCATAATTATGATAATATATTACAAAAAAAAAAAAAAAGTCTACTGATCAGATGGACAAAAGGGGATCAAGGACAATATATATATATATATATATATATATATGTCATGATCATGAGTTAGTCACTTACACAATGTGAGGACTTAAGAAACCACCATACTCATCTTCCAAGGCTTGGGGCATATCCCAATGAAAAAGTGTCACAAAGGGCTTTAGACCTGCATTTATTAATAGAAAAATAAAGAGTGAATTATATAGGCAATAAAACTGGATGACATATATACGACGGAATCATGAGATTAATTGATTTATGACCTTTATCCAGGAGCTCATTGATGAGGTTGTTGTAATATTTAATTCCTTCCCTGTTCACACCTCCACTTAGCTTTCCTTCTGAAATTTAGACCCCGAATGAAATTTTTATGGTTACATACAAAGTCAGAAAATAATATTTACTTCAAAACCTTGTACCCTATTTATTATCTTTTTCATTTTATTTGTATTTTTATGCAAGAAAGTAGCTGGCTAGGGATAAATCTTACTTGGCAACACTCGGGACCAAGAGATCGAGAACCTGTATGCATCTAAACCCATCTCCTTCATAATCCCAACATCTTCCTATAATATAATATATAATATGAAAAATAAAGTTGTTATCAAATTGTCGCCAACATCAAACTGGCTTAAACCATAATTAGAAAGGTGATCAAACCTTATAGCGATGATATTGATCAACAGCTACATCTCCATTACTGCCATCCGTTATCCTACCTGCAATTTCATATACTTCTTATATTCGATCGTAAAATATATAAAAGAGATTTATTTCTATGCGCTTCTTTGAGCCATAAGTTAACCAAGTACTAGTAGAACACCGTACACATGCCAAACTACCCAAATACGTATAGACAAAAATGCAGACAATTAACTTTGTTGTTTTAGCTAGTCATGTGAAGATGACAGTAAACGTTCGGTGGTCATGGAGAATATATGAAGACAAAGGATATATAGAGCTTTTCCATTGGCCTCACTTGATTCGAAGAACCAATAAAATAACCCCATGGTTAAACTAATCCCTATATTATTGCATCTTGTAGAAGTATTTCTAATTCATTAAGAACGAGCCTAGCTAACATTTTATTTTATTTTTTAGAAACTTTGGTTAACACTTTTGAACTTTCGATCACTTTTGTAATATTTCTCAAAGTTTAAGAACTTTTAATTTAGTATATTGAACTTTAAAAAAATTACAATTTCACTCATCTATTAGGATTTTTCATTAAATCCTAACGGACAGAAAATCCTAACGGATGAGTGAAAAATTTCCAAAATACCCTAAAAAAATATTGTAATTTAATTGTAATTTTGTAGTTTTATAAAGTTTACAGGAATATAAAAGTCATTTTATCCTTTGATCATTTGAGTTAATCACAAACGATAATAGGAGGAGTGAAATTACAAAAAAATTAAAAATTCGATATATTACATTAAGAGTTTCTGAACTTTAATTAAAGAAGAAATTACAAAAATGACAAACGAAACAACTAAAGGTTTCTTTTATTATTTTTTTTTTATTTTCTAATAAAGATGCTGTAGGAGTTTGTGCTAGGGTAGGCACGAAACCCAATTGGGTTTTGACTTCAGAAATTTATGCAGCTTGTTAGTCAAGATACCAATTTAAACTATTAAATTTATTATTTTTAATTTAACTTCACTTTTGAAATAAGTAAGGATTTAAACATCAAAATAAAGATTTTTTTTTTTTTTGCCATGTCCACACAAGAGAAAGAATGACTGATTTAAATTCGTAACCTCCACTTTATGAGGTGTGATCTTCAACCAATTAAACTGTCTCTTAAAATGAAATAAAAAATTTTAGTTCAAAACTTAAGTCCATAGTTGCTCCATTTCAATAAATTTCGATTCTTTTTTCAGCAATTCTGCATCCACTAAAAGCTGATCAACAAAAACCAATTTGGCACCAAATTTTTTCCATTTTTTATCAATATAAATGATTTTTTTATATTTCTCGTACATCTTTTTTTAAAATTAACCTTTAAATCTCTAGAACCTCTAAAATCCCACGAATAAATCTTATAGATTTAATAATAAATTTTTTTAATAATAAATCTTATAGATCTGCCAAGACTCAAGAGCATACATTCACATCCCCATCGCCTCAAGACAATTTAAGTTGTTGGGTGCCGTTTCTGTAAGAAACAAGTCAAGGACAATGGAAACAACAAAGCCATTTAAAGCGTCCAAATATGCAAGATCTTTGCATTTCATTATTTTTTGTACTAAAAAAAAAAGGTGAATATATAAAGAAAGAAGTTATAATATAACCCAATATATAATGCATACAATATTGGTAGTTCATACTTTGTTTTCAAGAGAGAGAGAGAAAGACTTGGATATCTATGGGTGTAAGTATCCCATATATTTGGTCCTTTGCCACCTTCATTTGCCGCACCTTCATACTGGATTTTAAAAACAAATTAATTGGCATATATACGTACTTGATATATAGATGCCTCATGCTTGACACTTTATGAAACCCTATTATGATACAGACAGGTATGTACGTAGGACTTACCTGGTAAGACGATGATGCCGTTCCGAAAATGAAACCCGCCGGAAAACTGCTCCGGTTGAGTGAATCAGTACTGTTTAGACATGGTGTAACAGCAATAATGCTATTATCAATCAATGAAGCAAGAAAGACGAGGAGGCCTAGGAGTAGATAGCCTTCAAATGCCATCACTGATTTTGGTTATTGTGGGTGGGAGGCACCGTCCATCAGGGCCTTTTTATAGACAAGAATCACTCAAACTGATGGTTTAAATAAAAGAAAGAAAGAAAAGGACAAAGAAATTCACAGGCAATACGTAAGTTAATTATCCTAACGTACGACTCTCAATTTAAGAGCATCTCAATAACCAAATGACTCATAATTTGACTATTATGAGCCTCTACTAGACATTTTTACTTTTTAGCTTATTTACGGTAGACACCATAACGAATAAAAATTTAAGAAAAAAAAAGGGACACTTTTCTTTGTTTATTATTTTCTCCTCAATCACCCATATCTCCACTACACTTTTCTTTGTTTCGTTTACCGTACAAACGATGTCAAATTGAAGTCAGCGCCGTTTATTATTTAAGTGGTACTAAATTTAAAATTAGTGTCTTTTGAACAGTAAACAACACTTTTTTTTTTTTCCTCCATTTACTGTTTAAACAATACTAATTCTTATGGTGAAAAATTTAGTTATAAATTTTTGTTTAACCTTTTTTAGGGAGAGAAAAAGAGAGAGAGATAAGAGAGAGGAGCTCTCTTGCGCTCCTGTGCACGCAGGAGCTTCAAAGCTCTCGCACAGTCCCTTCATGCACTCCTGCGTAGGAGCTCGAGGCTCAAGAAAGAAGAAGAAGTACTCCCGTCTCCTCCTGCGTAGGAGGCTGAAGAAAGAAGGAGGAGGAAGCTCCAGGAACTTCTACAGGAAGATAAGAAGAAAAAGAGGAGGAATTTTTTTTTTTTTAATTCACATTAATGCCATTTTACTGTTTAAACGGCACTATCCAAATAGTGTCATTTGAACAGTAAAATGAAGCTAATGGGGTAGTGTCGTTTACTGTTCTAGATAGTGTTGTTTGGACAGAAATGGCGTTAATTAACGTCATTTGAACAATAAACAATACTAATTTGGAAACTCGTCCCTATGTTTTGCTCCTTTTTTAAAACGAAATTATTCAAACGACACTAAGTGCCTATTTTTCTTCTTTTTGGTAGTGATTCATCTTCCCCATTCTTCTAATTGCACATCGAGAGAGATACAGTGAGTTTGAGAGAGAGAGAGAGAGATTTGTCAATCCTCATGACCCATATCCTCTTCTGATCCCACTTTTCTTTCCACGACAATCTCTGAAACGCACAACGTACCGCCTCTTTCGCCGACATGATCATCAATCTGTTTGATGGGATCACTTCGGATAATTTTTATAAGTGTTGATCAAATGGTTGATTTCCATTATTACATTATCAAATTGTACGATAGTCGTATATCGATTTATTTACTAAATAGGAAAATCAAATGCCGGCAAAGGATTAAGTTTGAATTTAATTTTACTTTATATTCACATATATAGATGACGGGTGCAATTGTCCAAACTGACTACCATTCTTTTTTTCTTTTTTCTTGAAGCAATTAAACTAACTACCATTCTACCTAAGAATATCTTCATATCTTATTAGCAATAATTAGTAGTGTCAAATCCCATGGCCAGGATTTTCCACGAGCCACTCGATAAAGAAAATTAAATATTCATATATCCATTAATGAGTAATGCTAAAATATTTTCCTTGTGTTTTCTTATATCTTCCAAAACTAGCTAACGTGGTTTTTAAAATTAATATTGAATCGATATTTAATAGTAATTTATCACAAATTCAATTGTGATTTTAAATTAAAGTCATATCAGTTTTAAAGGAGTAGAAGGGGAACATGCACGTAGCATATATCACTCATGTATATCGATCTTCGATGTTGATCTTCAATATGTGACAAGTCCAATGGCCAAAAATACAAGAAGAAAAACACCAAAAAAAAAAAAAAGAAGAAGAAGGAAAGGAAATCTTATTTAAAATTTCGCAGGGAGAATTTTACATGTTAAAGAATCAAAAAGTCAAGAATACTGACTATTCCTCAAACAAATTAATTGTCTGGGGCATATGATATTGACCCTAGAAGAATGACATTTTTGCTTAGACCGGCCTGGTACAAAATGCATGCCCTATCTACCGCATCAAAAATTATTTCCATCCAAAAGGAATTAATATTCAAAACTGGTTGGCTCAGTTTTGAGTTGTGGTTGATTATAATTAACGGATCCTAAATTATTTAGTTTTAGTCACATTTTGCTTAGCTTCATTGAGTTTGATACGTACAATTAAGGGTATCAGTGGATTGTAAGCCCCATCAGTTGATGTTGATTCAAATTTATTGTTAGTTTATTTGCAATACTATTTTTTTAAAAAAAAAATAGTAAATTTATTGAAAATTTTTAAATTATAAAAAACCAATATTGAAATTATTTGTAATCAATATATATACTTCTTTCTCAAGCTAGCCATCAATATATTTATACCGCACGTGATCTTTTTTAATATATATTCCAATTTTCACATCATGCACTTTAAAATCCCAGAGATCTAGTCCATAATAATAGCTGATTGGATAGGGAAATATATTTTTTCGATAACTTTATTAATATATAATCAAATTAACCTTGCGTGTTTAGGATTTGTGTGCTCCCTTATCCAGTAATCAGTCTTTCACAATGAGATTCACCTATACAAGATTAGCTATGTAGCTGACCTGTTAGTCCATTATTTCTAAATTTTTCTCTTTCTTTTTCACCGCTTTAACATGGTAAAGCTAGATAATTAGGTTAGCCATTGAACTTGTCGTATCCATGCACGTAAGCCCATAATAGTTGGTGATTGGATTGGGACAAGGCTCTCAATAACTGGGCCTCTTTGGATGGAGTCCTAATTAATTTTGGAATGACTTTAGTCTTTGAAATGCTACAACTTTACTTGTATCATACTTTTATATTACCACTCTTTTCAATAATAAAACCAACACGTATGTACATATATATAAGCTAGAGCTCTTTTCTCTTTCATGTGTTAAGCCACGCAAAAGAATATTGTTGTTGATAGTCCGTCATCTTGTTGACTATAATTCTATTGTTTGGTAAAAGAAACAATTGTATTGAATATATCAATTAACTTTAAGCAATTGTTTAATTTTGTACGATCTACATATAAAAATAACATGTGTCCTTTAAATATGTGAGAATTATATTTTTTTTATTATTAAAAAAGTATGTAAGAAGTACATGCTATTTAAATAACATGTGCTTTTCACATACCAATGGACACATATCAATCTTATATATGGGTTGTAGGAAATTTCCTACAAACCGATTTGTAGGAAATTTATGCCCTATATATATAGGGTTAATTATAGTTTTTGTAAGAACTCAGTCCCACATTAAAAAGATGATTGGCACATATAGAGCGGATGGATGATATATAAAAGAGCTAGTGGATGTTAAATTTCATATTGATTTCTTATTATGTAAGACTAAGCTTTATAATCGATTATAAAAAACCCGAATTGTAACTTGAACTAGCTAGTTTTTTTTTTTTTCAAGTGCCTCTTTCTCAAATCTCACATTGGAAATATGATTAGCCAACGTAGAGTGGGTAGATTATAAATGAATTCATGGGTGCTAATTAATCGATCTCATGTTGGTTTATTTCTAGATGAGACCGAACTTTATAAGCAATTCTAGAGAACTCTAATATTACAACTTAACTAGTTTTTTTTCGAGTGATAAAGTATATATGTCACCTCTTTCTTACATATTTGGAAAGATATATATATGATTAGCGCTAGCTCACGTAGAATGAGTAGATTATAATTATTCACGGGTGCTAAATATCACGCACGTTAGTTTCTTTTTTAGGTAAAACTAAACTTTATAAACGATTTAGATATAGCCAACATTTTTCTTCGGTCATTACAACTTATCCTGCTAAGCTTGATCAAAGCATGGGCTGTCTCTTTCATTAAACAACGTACTACGTACGTTAGAATCTGCCTAGCTAAAATTTTACTCTTTTTACGGGCAGCCTCAAAATTATGAAACGAGATTAAGATTTTCTTAATGTAGTCCATACGACTCCATAGGATAGGATAGACACTATGGCATTAGATTCGACCACGCACGTTGTTTTAATTTGATATTAATATTATATATGAGATGCTTGACTGTTTTCAAAAAAATAATAATAATAATAATAATTTATATTAATATTACATATGATCATCACTTTTGAGCAAATCAAGTTTTTATAATCCACAGAATCTTAAGATTATATTTTGTCTTGTACGATCGATTTCTTTTATTAATTAAGCAAACGGATTTACTTTAAAACCTATATTTTCTTATGTTAAGTGTAATCAAGGACGGAACCAGAAAATATTTTGACTAGGGGTCTAGTTGTCAAGACATGAAATACAAATATATTAAAATATGGGTAGGGGTCAAAGCATGAATAAAAAATATATTAAGATTGAAGATGAAATAAATATATAAAAATAAAATTAGCATTAATTCAATTTTGAAAAAAAAAAAAAATCACGAGAAGATAATGGCAAATCGAATGACTACTAAAAAAACAAAAAAAAAAAATGGTTTTGTCCCTGCTTCGAAATACTTGATTTTCACATGTATTTTGAAAATGAAATAAATTTCTTAAGAATGGAATTGTATGAATTTCACAAATTGTCTCTAAAAGTATCATATATGAGTCCTTTAATCATATAAAAAACACATTCTTTTTTCTTTTTTTTTTTCTATTAATGCTATTAAAAATACATAAAAAAATTTTATGCTCTAAAAACAAATGCCACCTACTCTTAAAAAAAAAAAAACACTAAAAATTTATGTACTCTAAAAAGACAAGTTAGTTTAATAAACAAAATGAGGAAAAATTTTCCGACCCGGGCTGGTTGGGCAACCCTCCAAACAAAAAAGTACGAGATTTCCACTCCAAAACAGAAGTGTTCTTCTTTGCTACCTTTTCCTTCCCCAACCTATACTCACATAGTCACACTTTCTCAAATACAAACACATATTTTCCTACTTTCCAAATTGAACACCCAACCACTTGCCCCGAATTTGGATTTCCCAGGGATTTGTCTTCTCCTCTCGATTCCTTCTCTCTTCTTCCACTCTGCCAGGCATGCGAAATCAAACTCAAACCCTTTCCCCAAATTCCCTCACAAGTTTCAGTTCTTTATGCTTCCAAGTAAGCTCTAATTCCACACACTTTCAAGTTTCAACCGTTAACGCTTAACCTGCTTTCATTTCTTTGTTCTCTATACACAATAACCAGAAACTAGTCTATTTGAGGAATTCTTGTTCTTTATTTCCATTCTAAATAAATTTTTTTTTTCAAGAAATTGAGGGGGGCCATGGCCTCTACCCCCCCCCCCCCCCCCCCTTCCTCCGTCTCTGCGGTGTAATTAATATTTTAATATAATGAGACCACGTAAAATACTTTAATTAAAAATAGTAGGCGAATTGTAACTCAAAATATCGGCTTTAAAATCATGGTAAAGAACGGAGCGGAATGACTAAAATATAAATAAAGGATAAAAAATAGAAGATAATTTTAAAACTAACAGAGGTCATGACCCCCCTTGATTTATATGTATTTTTTCATTAATCATGGTACGACACTAATTATTTTAAAAGTTTAAGATAATAAAAAATAAAAATTTAATAATTAATTTAGTTAATTGAGTCTTGAAAAATCTTAAAATGCCTCTCCACTTGGAACCTATCCAAACTAGACAACTGTCTATTTTTTAAGGAAAATGTTAAATTTACAACACTAACACAACAACCACACAACAACCCCTCACATGAGGGTGGACCCCACACACTGGAGTCCACCCTCATGTGGGGGTTGTTGTGTGGTTGTTGTGATGGTGTTGTGTATGAATCAAATCCCATTTTTTAAATTGATCTCTGCCTTCTATAATGAAAAGGAAAATGTTATAATTACAACATCAACACAACAAGTGCACAACAACCTCTCATAAGAGGGTGGGCTCTACACACTGGGATCCACTTTCATGTGAAGGGTTGTTGTGCATTTGTTGTGTTGGTGTAGTGCAGGAATCAAATCCCTATAGTATAAGTAGCATTACGAGCAATTTGAATATCTGTTTAGACATGTAAGTTTCGCATTTGCTCTCTTTCTAGAGCTGCTCGGCATGCAATACGCACAACTAATTTCAACTTATGGTCATTAATTCTTGAATTATTTGAATCACCTCCACAGATTAATTCAGTTGATAAAATGTTTTAATATTATTTTAGAATATGTGATTTTTGCATGTATTTTTTAAAATAATAACTAACCCAATCTAGTAAATTAAAATATATTAATTATATTAAAAATACATATAAAAATCACATGGTTAAAAAGCAAATGTCAATTTAACAAGCCCAATTGAATAATTGACCAATTAATGCTATGGATTTGGAGCCAATTAATTGGATTGGGCTGCCACTTGGTCTTTCAAAGAACTTATCTAGAGCCAAGTAGTCGGATCGTTAAGGCCTATGTGACTTGGGCCAACCACAGCCCCTACCCTTTGAACCTCAAGTTCTACCACTAATTAGGGATGTTTGGGTAACAAATTTTTTTTATTATATTTTATTATTTCTGAAATACACGTTTAAATTGCTTTTCTAAATTTGAATTGAATTATGCTCAAGTTTTATTTAACTTTTTTCAGTTTTGTCTCAGGTTTTCTAAACTATCCAAATATAATTTCAAAAAATAAATTTTATTGGTATTCACAATTTTAAATATAGTAAAGAATAATAAAATATAATACCAAAAAATCGCACACCTAAACTTACTCTTACATTTTCTAAAAACATTCAAAAACCCGACAATAAGGATAAAGTTATCCTCCAAATTAGGGCGGTGAAAATTCAATTTATTAAATTGACACATTCAAAATGCATAAGATTCTCACATGCATTTTAGAATTCAATTGACCACCAAATAATGGGAGATGGCTTAAAACCATGCAAGAGGTTAATCATAACTCTAACCTTGAAGATAATTTAATTTCTAAGAGAGTTCTAGCAATATTACAGTATTTTTCACCTAAAAAATTCTTGAATGTTTCTCTCCACAAGGAGTAAACTGTAGCAACAAACATCAACTTGACAACTAAACAAAGAAGGGACTTTTTTTCAAAATCAGTCACCATCTTTAAAATCTATCTTAAGCCTTGATTTAGTTTTCTCATGGGCCTATAATAAATTCCTTGCTTTATTTAGCCTACATAACCTTATTTACCACACCTTAACTTCTCTATAAATACCTTACATTGTAAAACTATTTCAAATGGTTGAATACAATAAAGATGTAGTCATAAGGGCACTTCACAGTAATGGACATAAGCCTCTACGGCTTAACCACCCCAATTTTTATTTTTATTTTTATTATTTTTTATCTCTTTTCTCTTTCTTTTGCTTCTTCAATTTCTCCTTATTTTGTTCAACTTGAAATCAACCTATTGTCAAATTCTCCCATTCCACAGGATGAACTAGCAATTTTATTTATTTATTTTTTTAAAAAATAAAAATAAAAAAAAAAAAATCAAATCTTTACAATTTACAGAAAGTGGTTAGAGTTTCTCAATATTCTAATGATATGATTAACATAAAGAATCACATGGTCGATCACTAATATTTTACGCATACCAAATATTCAAAAATAAATAAATAAATATATATATATATATATATTACACCAAAGCAGACTGTGTCTAAATCCCCCCAGGAATGTCTTTACCCCATGGCTCAACAATGCCCTAGCTTGATTTATCTAGCACTGAAAAAGCTATTTCCTAACATTCCTTTATTCTTTGGTTGGCAGCCTAGGAAAGACTTCAGAGTCTCAGACCAATGATTTCCTTAGCAGGGTATGGTCTTTCTTTTGATGTGATTTGTGCTTTATATAGTCAAGAGAAGGACTCTTGAATCTTGATCACCCTAATTTGTTTGAAAATGAGAAGGACATCCTCCACATTAGCAATACACGTAGTAGTGGGAGATGCTCACAATCCACATCAGGATATCTTCTTCCACTTCCCTAATTTTCAGGTTTTCAACAAAAGAAAGACATCCATGCCAGAAAATGCTATGGAAAAGTACCTGGAAAAAATAGCTCCAAGTACTCAGGCCTATTCAACAAAGACATAAAAAGAAACAAAAAATAAAATCAATTCACCATCGAATTTAAACAATACCACAGCCATTTCAAAGGGTATAAGACTAACCTGTACAACAAGGCTGAGCAAGCTTGTAGCAGATATGCACTGAGGCAACTTATAAAGATACCTCAAAAGAGTATTTTGAAAGTCCAACTGTGACTTACAACAACTCTCTTCCATGCTATGCTTCTCTTCACCCATTCAAGCAGTGCATGAAGTGATTTTAAAGAAGAAGAAAAAAATCCAATTTTTTCAAGTAGAATTGTTTTAGCCTTTAAAAATTTCCAGGAACCTATTCATTAGAGGCTTTGCATGGATATTCTCCACCAATTATTGTTTTAATCTTTAATTAATGCTCCAGAACACAGTTAATACAAGCTAATAAGATACATCGTTTGTCCACAAATTTAATCATTATCCTAACAATTCAATATGCATAAATTGAAAAACATCTGTAACATGGCATAAACACTTTCTTGAGGCAAGCTTAATGTGTTTCCTAAAGGATTTTATGCAGACATGGATCTACCAATTATCTGACAAATCCAAAAGTAAATAAATAGTAAATGAACACTCGCGCGCGCGCACACACAAAAATACGTATACAATGTAGAAGTACGAGAGAATGATCATGCATATGAGCCAACCATCAAATCATGGAGTAAAAAGGCTAAATGTGAAGTGCAATTATTTGTCTTGAGTTCAGATGGTATTCAATCATTGGTAGAATAAGAAACTGGAAAACTAACAAATTTTTAATCCAAGGAAATAAAGAAGAGATAAATACTATTTTAAGCATTGAACAAGAAGCAATGGCATTTTAACTAGAGGAGAAACAATGCTGTAAATTGAACAGACATATAAGTTGCAGAGCACAGGGTAGATGGCTTCTTATAAGTTGCAGAGCCAACATTAATATCAATTTAAAGAATGACAAAAGAAAATAGAAACGGCTTAAGGATGTCATGCATATTTATATAATACAAAAACTAATGAAACCATAATATACTATAGCATTATGGAAAATTACAACCAGCAGAATCAATTCCAAATCTCACAATCTAAATTAAAAAGGAATAATAAGGAACTGCCAAAATGGTGAACAAAAAACAAAAAACAAAAAATAGCATTATGAAACTAGACGTTTAATAGGTCACACTTCCTATCCCGCAATCCAGTAGTGTGAAATGGGAGAACCCATTGCTATAACAAGCCATAGTCTCACTTGCACTCAACACCTGCTTCGGCAGCTCGACGAGGCTTGCTTTTTCGCCTGCTTCCATTGTGCCGAAATCCATTAGACTTAGTTGAATCATCAGTGCTTGATCGGGTTCCATTACCATTTTCCTCCTTGACAGAATCTGCCTTCTCTTTTACCTGTGAGTTTCTTTTCCTCTTCTTTCCATTCTCTGTCGCAGAAGGACTCTTTGTCTCTTTGCTTGGAGTACCAGATTTTGCATTCTCACTGTCTTCCTCTTCTATTTTTTCAACTTCTTCATCAATGTCATCCTTTAGTGGTTTCTGTGGCCTTCCCCTTCTCTTCTGTGCAGGAATTTTCTCTTCCTCACCACTTCCAGGATCCTCATGATTGGTAACAGTTAACTTCTTCCCCTTTCCTCTACCTCTACCCATAATCTTAAAACCCAACGAAAGAACAACTCATACAAATGAAGATTTCTGTTAGACAGAAAACACGTATAAAGGAGTCAATATAACCTAAGATTGACTTTAACAGGTATTCACAGTCAAATCATAAATGTATAAACTTCTGATAAATATGGACATCTCCAGAAAATATAATGATCTTGTCATTCTATCATGTTTTATTCACAAAAACAACCAAACAGAAAGATATGCATGAGGTGCTTCAAAAAAGAAGGAATCCATATTGTCTTTCATGATGTTTGCAATAAATCAGTTCTCAAAAGCATAAACGACTGCTTTTGGGAATCCAAGAGATTACAGGGTCTTACTTTTCTCTTATATACATGAATTAAGGTGATGACTCTTTGAGCTAGAGGATCTCCTTCCCCCCATAAGAATGGAGTGGAGGGTGAGGTTTTGGGTTCATGGCTCACCGGATGTATGTGCTACCTACCAGAAAAAAAAGGTTATGATTCAATCCATTTTAATTTGACAGTAGTAGACATTCAGTTCTTCAGCAGGCTTCTTCAAATACCCCCCCAAAAAAAAATGGAGTTATAGCTATAAGGAGCTAGATAATGTGCCCTAACTAGTAAAGGGGTACCTAGTTGTAGCACACAACGTTCTAGTGAATGGGAAAAAAGGATTGAGATTTCAATTGATAGACATACGTTGAGTATAGAACATGTACGGTGCCTTGCCCTTGTCTTCACTGCTGGAGGCTGCAAATGACAAGAATCCTAACAATAAAGAAGAGGCATATGCATTGAATCCAATACAGATTTGTTCCTGGGCTGGTTTGGTTTCCATTGGAAATCAATACAACAGTTTATAGCTGAGTAGGATGTATCCAAAGGATGCATCTAAAGATAAAAATTTGATTACAGAACTTGCTTACTCCATTTGGTTGCCAAGAGAAAATTGGGAACCAGTTTTTGAAACATTGGTTGCTGCTGTTTTTAATTTTTCCACAAATAGCTGAACTTGATGAAGCTTAACAGTGTGCTTGGTACTTACAAGAAGAGGTTTGTTTTTTTACGGGGTGTATAGAAGATAGGGACCATCTATTTTTTCGTTGCAGCTTTAGCAAACGTATTGTGCGTGAGTTGTTGGGGCGTTGCATGATTGATGACCCTGTGGTTGAGTGGGATGAATAGTAAGGTGGGGGAATTGCAGAGTTGAAGGGTCAGATTTTACAAGTTAGTCTTTGTAAGTTGGTCCTTGGGGCTGTGGTGTATCATCTTTGGAAGAGGAGAAATGATTTAAAGCATGGAAATGTTGCTAGCTCAGAGGATCAGATGCTCAAACGTATTGATTGGGAAATTAGAGCGCGCATCATGGGAGTTGGGAAATTTGCCGATTCTAGTCTAAACAGATTCCTCTGCTGTAAATGGGGATTTCAAGATTGTATTCTATGTAAGTAACTGTTTTGGCTGATGTTTTTATGCAGCTTGAGTTCTGTATAGGTGAGATTTTTTCTCCAGTTGTTTTTTGCTGCTTGAGTTGTTTTGCTAGGTTGGTTTGCAGCAGTGGGTTGTCTCTGTTGCTTGTCTGCTTTTTGCAGTAGGGGTGTGTTGTATCAAGCTTCTTGCTGGAGAGTGTATTGTAATCCTGATGAGTGGTTATAAAAGTTGCTAATTCATCAAAAAAACAAAAACAAAACAAAAAACGAGAACAGGTTTGTTCTCTAAGCTCCAAAATTATGAAAAATCAACATTTATAATCGCTTCCTTTTTCTTTTTTCTTTTTTCTTTTTTATCTTTATTTTATGAAACCAGACACAGTCTATAGATTTGCCCTTCACAAAAGTCAATTAGAAAATGAACATCAAATAACCAAAGTCCTGCTTCAGCCGCAAACTAGAAAATTGTATCAGTTTACTCTCAATAGATCAAGGCGCACCAACATAAATCATGGGGAATCTAAACTCTTGAAGAGAAGTAACATACCCACAAAGACTCAATATGGGTAAAGGGCGAAATGAACACGAGAAGATTATTATATCTCGGAAAACAAAGAATCTGAACATAAGCTTTTAAAACAAAGCACAATCTCCAAAACCAAAAAATTAAGATCCAAGCAAAGAATGAACTTGATAGAACTCAAATAAATCCTATACAATACAACAACTTTCAACTTTCAGACCCCAGAAAAACCAAGAATGAAAGCAATATATCCAACAAGAAAGAAACCCATATATTCAAACAGAAAATCAATAGACAGAGATGAGAGAGGAAATGATACTGACCAGGTGTGAGAAAAAGTTTATCTGCATCTTCAACATGAAACCCATTACTTTAATCTGTTAAAGCACCCATATAAACTTAAAAGAGAGCAAAACCCAGATGCGTTTTCCTCTACCAGTGGATTTGCACAGTAAAGCTAAGAAAATAAGGATTTTTAATGGAGAAAACTATGATCTGAGGTTGAAATATTGGATACCCAGATCAAGAAACATTGAGATTCGAATGGATTAAGGATTAACATACGAGGTTTAACCAGTCGGCCCCCCCAAACAATTGGCCAAATGAAACAGCGGACGCAGGAGAGAGAGAGAGAGAGAGAGAGAGAGAGAGAGAGCGAGAGCTGAAGAGATATCTGTTGATTGGCTCTGTAGCCTGTGTGACCCCTGTGTAGTGTAAACTGAAATATGTCAAAAGAAAATTGAAAAAACAAGGGCGTTTTGGTAAATTGCATGAGGTTCAGAAGTGAGCTGTGCTCTACAAGAGCTCTTAGTTAAACTCACGTTCAAGCTCTCGTGTGGATCTAACGGGTAAAAAAAATACGAAAAAAAAAAAGTACAATTTGAAAAGTTGATGCCATTTGTCTCCGTAAGTGAAACCCAAAGACACCAATTTACGACTGCTTTAGGCAAGCAAAGGACAGCCATTGTGAGAGTTTTAAGTTTTAACTTGATATATGATAATATTATATAATATTAGGGTGACAATTCGGGCTCGTATTGTGTCATCAACCATCGGTATATTATTATATAGGTTAATTTGAAATCGATTTATTTAACTAAACGGGTAATACGACACGATTTACATAACTCATTTAATCAATAGACCATGTTGAATTGACCCAAACACAACCAATTTCAACTTGTTTCGACCCGTTTAATATAAATGGCCAAATATTTAGTGTAATCTTATTAACACAATTTCATGTCTTATAAACATAAATTATATTAATTATACACATTTAAACTACATTCATGACAATCAATATCAATTAACCATAACCATAATTAATAAAAATAATCTAACTTTTTAGTGTAATATCTAATTAAAATAATATTACAGTGAAATAATGTTCATTTACATAAACAAACACATAGCAATAAAAGAAAATAAGATTACATGTTTATTTGGATTTACACTTTTAGGGTTTTTATTTTTTAATGGCAATTTTTTTTTAAAAAAAAATAATAATTAATTTACACGGATTTTGCAAGTCACCCGCAGGTTGACCCGAAATTGACATGTTTTTAAATCATGTATAATCAGGCCGATTTGGTTTGGCCTAAATTCTATTTTAGTAAACTCTAACCCACTAATTTCGTATTGAATTTGTGTTAGGTATGCGGATCATATAAAAAATTGTTATCCTTAATTTTTTTTGCGGATTATTATAGTGTACTATTTAGATGAAACTAGAACATTTTTTTTTAAAAAAAAAAAAAAAAAGAAAATTAAGAAAGCAAATACAAGGTATATTTGGAGAAGATAAATGTTATTTCTTCAACTCCCGTCTAATTCTTATCCTACTTCAACAACTTTTTTTAAATCAACCATTGAACATGTAGGACCCATATGTAAGATATGTTTTCCTACATGTGGGTCCTACATATCCAATGATTAGTTTGAAAAAAGGTTGGACGAGAGTTAGACAACTCCTATCCAACTCTAACCTTTTTTAAAATCAACCATTGAATATGTAAGGCGCAAATATAGAAAAACAGATATAATAATCGGTCTTAAAGAAGGTTCAACGAGAGTAGGAGTCGAAGAAGTTGCAGGTCTCTTTCAAGAATATTGTGGTTCACAAGTAAGGATCTAAACACAATATTTTCATGCATGCATCAACTACAATTCATCGTCGAACCCAGGAGTGGAGCTAGCCCTAAGTTTGGGGGGGGGGGGGGGGGGGGGGGGGGGGGGTGTGGGTGGGATGCAACTAGAAAAAAAACGTCTAGAGATGACCCATCCCAAATGCTGGCTCTGCCCCTGGTAGAACCAATTATATTTCACTTATTAAATCTGTTGATGGTTGTTGGCTTAAGAATGGAGAGGATATTGGGGCCTATTTTGTTGAGCACTTTGAAAAATTATTCACATCGATCTCTTAATCCCTCATGGCAACAGGACCTCACTGACCTCTTCGATTCTGTCATTGCTGATTGGCTCTGCCCCCTATGCCATTGTAGAACTGAAACTGCTCAGCATCTCTTTCTTGGGTGCTCAGTGGCAAGAATCATCTGAAGGCAATCATGGATTGGTGGCGGCCAATTGATACTTCAATGTTTGAAGACCTTCCCATAGCTTTACTGGATCAAAGCTGTTTTGTAGGCTGGTAGCATCTTGGCAATTCATATATAATATCCAACTGTATGCAGCAATAACCATGTATACCATTTGGCTTACAAGAAACCAAACCCTTCATAATTCATCAAAGCCAGACATTGCAAAAATCCTGCGTCTCATCCGTATTACCTTCTATAATCCTGAGAATGGCTGGATGAAATTAGCTAGCCCCAAAAGATGAAGATTGGCAACTCCCTAGCCTCCACCAGGCAGTCATAAGTGATGACAAAGATAATTAATATTATAGTTGCAAACACAGCAAAACTGTCTTCCTTGGAAGTCAATAAGGGTGAAGCTAGCTTTTGCTGCTATTGTTAGCAGTTAGGCTAGCCGCTATGGCAATTAATCAACCTACATTGGCGCTTGAATGGGACATTTCCCCGTTCATCAAGGATGTCAAATCCTCGATCTCCTCTCATTCTCTCAATGGTCAGGGCATAAAGTTAGCAAGAAAGCTAATTCCAAAGCGCACTTAGTTGCTAAATTGACCGCTTTTAATAATTATATTTAGAAGTATTTCCGTAAATTCTCCCCCTTGATTTCTATTTGTTGGAGAAGTGGAAATTATTCTCCCCTCTCCTAGCTCCCCTAGTATATTGCTTAGAAGCAAAAGCAAATACAAAGAAAGAGAGCTAGAGCAAAACTAGGGAAGGTCCTTTCCATTGTCGAGAAGAATGGAGAGGCGCAACTGAGGGGAGGTGGCCAGGAATGCATGCATCTAGAAAAAAAGGTCTAGAGATGATCGACCTATTTTGCTACAAACTGGGCATAGAAGTTATCACTTTTTGACAATTAACTTTGACTTCTCATAAGGAGGTGGTAGGAATAGTATGAAGAATTAATATCTGAGATGATTGAGAAAATCTTCCGATCAACGGCGAGTAAGGGTGGCTGAGAGCACGAAGAATGACTGACCAACTCGCTGCCTTTCTTCACCTTCAAGCTAGAAAGGCTGTGGGGTTGTAACCCCTTTGGCTTATTGCTCTCCTTTCTATTGCATGTGGGGTTGATAGCATTGGATCCAAATTAGAATGTACGCATCAGTGAAAAAGAAATTAACCTTCTTATTTTTGTTTTTAATTAGAGAAAAGCGTTAATTAAATATTGTGAACCGAATTTTTGAAAATGTATTTTCATGAAATACAGTTTTGGATTTACATGTATTATAGCAAACGCTTGACGTGCTGACTTATTAATTAAGGCATTACTTGCAAAAGAATAAGTAAACGATGGATTCATTTATAAAAGGAAAAAATAAAAATAAATAAAATAAGAATGATAAAGTTTTTCTCCAAATTAAGTTGGAGCAAAATTTTTCAAATTCAATCTATTAAATTGACATTTGTCCTTAAAGCATATGAGCATCACGTGCTCTATCAATAGATGTCATTTAATAAACTATATTATAGAAATTTTCTCAAACTCAATTTAAAGGAAAACTTTATCCAAATAAGGGTAACATTATTTTTCAAAAATGAAAAAAGAGAACAGTAGACATGGAGAGAGAGAGAGAGAGAGAGAGAGAGAGAGGTTGGTAATGATTCTTATATATTCATATTAAATAATGAGAAATGTCATATACTATACTTTTATTTCACCCTATCTTGTTGGGCTGATGTGATAATACTCGTCACTTTTTGAATTTTTTTATTTCTTTTTTAAAAATGACTGATCTAAAGACAGTAAGATGGGAGTGGAATGACAGTGGTTGCAGTATATAGCATTTCTCAAAATAAGCAACCTAAAAACAAAAGGAAAAAAAGAAAGAGAAAGGGATGAATGGGACAATGCATGTATGGTACACAAGATGCTTGGACCATTTTGCTTATCTTTATGCTTTTATTCAATTATCTTGTACTCTTTAAAGTTCATTTCGGGTGACCAATGCAACCACCTAATAAAGAGCCGTCTTATTTAAGTTGGGTAGGTTAACTTGTTGAAGAAGAAAAACCCAAAAAAAATTCTTAAGGATGATTAAACAGGTTATCAATCCACGGCCCAACCCAATCTGTATTCATGATTTTAAGAAGTTCAATCCAAGTTCAAGTCAACCCCAATTTGGTTTCCCACGGCATTGGTATTCACTAGTTGGATATACCTATCGGTGGTAATTTGTGTTCGCATGTCAAGATTGAGTCGTGTCGAGACATGAATATAAGACTATATAGGTCAACTTTAACCCGACCCATTTAATTAAACAAGTTAAACTCATCAACGCTAACCTACTCATTTATTTATATTGGGTTCATATCGAGTTCATGAATCAATGTAAAAAATTGTCAGCCTTACATATACTTTCCATTTCTCCAAAACTCTCATTTCAAATGAAGTGGAAACTGGTGAAATTCATGTGAATCTTTGGGGTTGCTAAATCATGGATGCTAGAAGCGTCTCCAAGCTGTCGCAATTTGCAAATGTCAACATTAATTCATATTGTCAATTAATTGGGTATAGTTTAGTAACCAACTAAAGCATAGGTTTTTGTAGTAAGTCCATTACAAGCACCCCATATTGTTGGAAGACAAACTCATGACAACATAGAGCAAACAATTGCATAAATAATCTCATTATAGGATCCACTGTTATGTGAGAGGAGTTATTGCCCCCAGAGTACTAACTAATTACCTGCATCTTTCTCTGTTTTCTGTCATTCCTAGTTAAAAATAAATAAATAAATAAATCTTGGGTATAGTTATTTTGGAGATTTGGCTTAGGTGTTGTTAAAAAAACTACATATTTTACATATTTTTTGTAGTTTTTTCAACGGTTCAAATATAATTTCCTCTTATCTTTTTAAGAAAAACTTGGAATTAATTTAAACCAGTGAAAAAAAATAAAGAATATATATATATATATATATATATATATATATATATATATATGCTGTTGATTTTTTTAGAGCACCTAATCCAAATCTTTCTTTTGGTAAGTGAAAATCTTGGAATAAGTGCTCAAACCGAAGACAACCACAAAATTTAGTAACTTTTATGGGTGTCACAAAGTCATGGAGCAAACAATGCATTAACTCATGTCTCAAGAATAAACCTTTTCATGCCTAGAAAACTCGTGCCTCCGACCGACCCGACCGATCTGTTGACTTCCGATAGGGGTTCGCTCGGAAGTTGTATTCTTTTTTGAAAGAAAGTTGGATCATAAGTGATTCTTCAAATTTCCGACGAATCTAACCCATCCCGACTTCATTGTTTTACTTCAAACGGAACTAGAAGCCACCGTCTTCCAATTTCCAAGCCGGCCTCCAAGCTGACGTTGTCGGTGTCGGCTCAGCTCAACACCGCCTAGAGTGTGGGTCAGCTCAGAAGGAAAATTTGACTTGCAACCTCCATGGGGTCAGAAGTCAAAGGATGAGCGTTTCCGACCAGACAGGTCGGTGCCCACCTCTAGACTCACTAGGAATTCTTTCCAGTTTAACTTGAAGTGAGGCTATAATAATGGCTGGAAGAAGTAAACATACCTAGAGATTTCAACGTTGCTAAGAAACGATTCAGCCATTCAAACCATATGATAAAAGGGGAGAATTGATTCAAGATTCAAGATCTGGAAATAGAAAAAAGCATAAAAACAAAGAAATAGAAAAGGGGGGAAAGCATCAACGCTTGAACTCAAAAGGACAGACAATATGCATCTTTTGGGTTGAAATATCACATGTATGACTGTCGCATGATCAAGTGAATATGTAGTTACATCATGACACTCATCCTACCAAGAAGTTGCTGCATCACTGATATGAGCATCGGAGCATTCTGTTTTCTTCTACATTTCAATGAATAATGAGATTGCATCAAAAAATGGTGCAAAGAGAAATCATACTCATGTAATGGCACAATTTATTGTATCTCTATTTGTGCAGAGAAACAAAATGCTCTTATAAGATTTAACACTGAAGTGTATATTTATAAAAAAAATCTACTAAATTTTGGAAAGGCTTATGCTGCACCAATGAGAATCCTAGTTGCGGAACTCCAAATGATATGTTTGTCCTAAAAAAAATTAAATTCGAAGTGTACAGGGAAAAGTTATTTAAAGAAGAAGAAATAAAAAAGTAAAGGGGAATTTAGTGCAGAAATGACAGCCCCAAATATATATTTGGAACTATTGGACGTAATACCACTCCCTATGACCACTCTAAAAATAGGCCTATTGGGCGTGATGTCAAGGTCCATAAAATATTTGAGTTATCTCCCTTAACACCAATAGGTTTTAGGTGAAATGGCAGCTCACGGTCTGACAAATGGTATCAGAGTCAGGAAGTCATAAGATCGAGTCACGAGAATGTTATCGTGAGGGAGAGATTGTTGGGACACAATACCGCTTTCTATGTCCACTCTAAAAACAGGCCTGTTGGGCGCGATGTCAAGGTCCATAAAAGATTTGAGTTATCTCCCTTAACACCAATCGATTTTAGGTGGAATGGCAACTCATGATCTGACAAATGGTATCAGAGCCAGGAAGTCATGGGATCGAGTCACGAGAACCTCATTGTGAGGGAGAGATTGTTGGGACACTATACCGCTCCCACAAGCTTGTTGGGCACGATGTCAAGGTCCATAAAAAATTTGAATTTGTCTCCCTTAACATCAATTGGTTTGAGGTGGAATGACAGCTCATGGTCTGATAGGAACTACTGACCTTGCTGTTTAACCCCAAAATCCAGTAGCATCTACATCATTCAACCCTGCATCATCTTTTTTCTCTCTGACATTTTCTGCCATAAGAGAAAAATAAAGGGAAAAAACATAAAATTCAGAGGAATGTCAAGATAGGGTTCGTTATTAAGTTAACTCATACACATTTCCTTCTTTGTTAGAGATTTTTTATTGCTCCTGTAATTTGATTTGGGAAATAATAATAATAATAACAATAATAATAATAACAGGCCAATACCCATTTTCCTATTGTTAACTGCATAACAGAAATGACATCCACTTCTTATACTCGGGTCACGGAAAAAAATTGACGTGAAAGTAGTTATCAACAGTCATATTCCAAATTTATTACCTAGATTTCAAAATTTTTATGCTTCATCTGAGGCTCTGAGCCTTTCCAAATTCATACCCTTTTATAAGTTAAATAATTCTGAAGTATGTCGTATACAATTTCAACGGAAGTTTAAAATCTCATCTATAATTGGACAGGTGGATATATGAAATTGAAATCTCTATGAACTGAATGTATTACAGTAGAGCACGTACCTGCTCCCATTTTTACTTCATCACTTTCTTTTTCCTCTCCAACAAAATCATTTCTCTTCTCTACCCAACTAAAACCAGACTTCTTAAGAATGTTCTTTTCCCTCATCATCTTCCTTACATTCTCAACTTCTTCCCAATGTCCATCAGCAGCATAAATATTTGACAGTGTCACATAACCTCCAGGTTTCTTCAACTCCATCGACAGAATATCCTCAGCCATCATTTTAGCCAGATCTCTTCTTCCGTGGATTTTACAACCATTTAAGAAAGCTCCAACAATTGACTCTGGGACTTGTGTTGGCATCTCCTTCATCAACTCATAAGCTTCTACGATCCTCCCTGAACGACACAAAAGATCAACAACACAAGCATAATGCTCTTTTCCAATATCAATCCCATAACCCTCTTTCATTGTCCTAAAAATCTTCACACCTTCCTCTACTAAACCACTATGGCTGCATGCAGAAAGAATGCAGATAAAAGTCACTTCATTTGCCTGCATTCCTTCTTCTTGCATCCTCCCAAACAACTGTATTGACATACCAACCATGCCATGCTTCCCATAGCACCCAATCATGGCATTCCATGATGCGATATTCTTGTCAGGAATCCTGTCAAAGACACTTCGAGCAATTCTAACATTGCCACATTTTGAATACATGTCAATAAGAGCACTAGCAACAAAGACATTAATATCAAGCCCCATCCTGTAGATCAACCCATGAATTTCTCTCCCTCTTTCAATTGAACCCAACAATCCACATGCAGGGAGTAGTCCTGTCACAGTCACGCCATTGGGTTTAATCCCAAAAACCAACATATTCCGAAACAATTTGAATGCTTCTCCAGCTTGCTGGCTTTGCGCGAAGCCGGAAATCAACGCATTCCAAGTAACCAAATCAGGAAGCAACCCTGCTCTAGTCATTCTAGAAAAAAGCGCAAACACTCTATTCGTATCTCCAGACCGAGCATAACCAGCTATCATCACATTCCATGTGAAATCATTCGGTTCCAGCCCTTCCAACTTCATCCGCTCAAACAACACAAGCGCCTGCTCGGTCTTGCCTATGTTACAGTAACCACATATCATCGATGTCCAAGAAGCGACATCTCTACTAACCATTCTATCAAACAGACGACGAGCACAACACACTTTCCCACATTTACAATACATATCAATCAAAGCATTTGCAACTGATACGTCATTTTCAAAATCCATTTTCTTCACCACAGCATGAACTTCCCTTCCCTTCTTTACATCCATCAAACCAACACACGCTTTCAACACAATCGAAAACGTGAATGTATTGCCAAGATTGCCCAGTTCCCGCATCAAACAAACATACCCAATAGCATCCTCAAAATACCCATTAAACGCGGAAGCCAATGCCATCCAATTCAACGCGAAAACATTCGGGTTTTGAATTTTATCGAACACGAGCCTCGCCGACCTTACGTCCCCACAACTTGCATACATCCCAACAAGCTTTGAATTCAAGGACAACACTGTCACGTCTCTCCCAGTAGTCAACAACATTGCATGAACTTGCTTGCCCGGTCGCAAAGCCTTTTCTTTCAGGCATTTTTGCAAACACAAAGCGAACCAGTCTGGGGACAAGTTGAACGACCTAAAAGACGGTCTCTTCATTATTTGATGAAGTACCCCATGAACGCGCAAGTATAATCCAAACCCATGAATGTACTATAGCCTTCTTTAGCGTATGAAGCTTGTGATCTATATATAATCGAATCAAGAACCAGAAAACAAGAACAGCGAGTGAGTAACACAAAAGCAGCGTACCCAAATCTGTGATCGATATATCTATTGAATTATCAGCTTCGTAGGTTTGGATTTTCGATTCAGTTGGTGAGGTAGAGATTGCTTTTTTGAGTATGATTCTTCATTTCTTTGCGGTAGGGGCTTCATTAATTCTGCCCAATAGGTCCGCTTTCCTTCGGACACTCGCCTGTAACGACTTGCCGTTTTGAGTCGACGATTTGCCGTTTGATTTCGACGACTTGCCTTTGCGCTCGACGTTACAAGTGTGACTTATGCAAGCTCTATCAGACCTGGCCAAACATTTTAATAACAGTGAATTGGGGTAGTTGTTTTGCAGTATATTTGAGAAGCGTGAAAAATATTGAATAGCATGCAGTAGGAGTGTACAAACGGAGCAGTTATAACCGCTTTAAAACCGCTAACTGCTTATAATCGCTAACCACTAACCGTTTATAACCGCTAACCGCTTTTAAAAGCGATTATAAATAACTGGTAACCGCTTAGGCGGAGGCGGTTATAGGGTTTGGGGAAAGCGGTTAATAACCGCTAATTGCTTTTATATATATATATATATATATATATATATATATATATATATATATATATAAAATTAAAAAAATTAAATTACTGGGAGAGGGGCGTCGTTTTGGGCATTGTTGAATGCCCAAAACAACGCCGTTTTTGACAATATATATAACCATCTTTTAGGTTTAGGTTTCATTTCCTCAATTCCTCACCTCTCGTCTCCTCTTGCCGCCGCACAGCCTCACCCCTCACCTTGGCCGCTCACTTCTTTCTTCATTTTCGTTCCCTCACTGCGCCACTTAACCCCCAGAGTACCTCCCTCCCTGCGCCGCTTAACCCAAACTTCTTTCTTCATTTTCATTCATCTCTAACCTCTCACCTTTCAAGCTTTCATGTTTCACCCTCTGGTCAGCGAGCGCTTCAAACCGCAAAAGGTTGGCTAGGTTCCACTCTCGTCCTCTCTCTCTTTCAATTCGTTTTTTCCATTCTCTCGCTCGCTCCCTAGCTCCGAGAGCAATTAGGGTTAAAACTACAAACTGAATTTCAATTCCTAGCAGATCTTTTAGTTTTTGGTTTTGCTTCTCAAGAGGTGGAGTTTTCTTGGTATCTCTCAGACTAAGACTTGAGGAGGAACGGCAAGGCATTGTTAGAAGGAAGGGGATGGAGATCCAGTGCTTCGTCGGTGGAAAGGAACGGCAAGGCATTTCAGGGAAGTATGACTTTTCTTTTTTGTGTGCTCAAGTTCTTTGGTGGATCTTTCTCGAATAATTAGTTTCCTCTCGAACGTTTCATTTCGATTTATTTGGAAGAGGAAAAGAAAAGTGTTTTCTTAAAAATCGAAACATTTTTGTAATGTTTGGGTTTTAGATTTGTTTGTATTTAGTTATTTAGATTTGTAATATTTGGGTTTTAGATTTGTTTGTATTGGTTATTTAGATTTGTTATGTTTTGGTTGTAGTGTTTGGGATTTGGATTTGTATTTGTATTTGAATTTTTGGATTTGGATTTGTTTTATATTTTGGATTTAAAAACTGTATTAAAATCAGCCCAAAAGTGACCAAAATAGGCCCAAAAGTAGCAAAATTTGGCCCAAAAACTAGGGCCAAAACCGGTTGAAAGCCCAAATTAAAAGCGGTCATATAACCGCTGGTTATTTAGTAAATAACCGCTAACCGGCGGTTATAAAAATAACCGCCTCCGCCAAGGCGGTTAGCGGTTGGTAAAATGTAATAACCGCCTAAGCGTTTAGCGGTTAGCGGTTTTAGCCAATATCCACCGGTTATAACCGCTTGTACACCCCTAGCATGCAGTTCACATCGTATCGAAAACTGTTCAAATCAGCCCTTGGGTAATTTCTCTCCATATCCTCTATAATTTTCAGATTACACATCGTGCAAATATGCAATATTTGAATATTGCGAGCCACTCCAAGTAATTTCAGGAATATATGTGTGTTCTCCCTATAAAAAAATGTTGCCGCGTTGCCTTTGAGTAATCCCATTGACTGAATAGCAAATATGCAATATTTGAGTACGTTTTTGGGAAAAAAAAAATGTGGCGTTGGTTGAGGCTGATGGAAGTCACTTTTTCCGTCGGGTCTTACTCATTAAAGAAAAGTTTAAATTTTTGTATATGGAGAACATATTAATTAAATGATTAAAATCAACTATTTTATATTAGTTTAAACACTTAAAGTAAGTGATGATTTGAATAAATGATTATGTTGTTTTTGAGGTTGATGAGGAATGTTATGGAATAATTTATTCTCCATATAATTGTGATTGGATATGGTAGGAGAATATAAAAGATTGTAAAGTTTTATTATAATTGATTATAATCAAATCAGAATTGCATTGATCTTCTCCCATACTTTTTTTTTTTTTTGGATGAACTTCTCCCATACTTTTTTGTATATATTCTTTATATATTCCTATAAATAATTGAAAAATATAAAGTGACTCCTAATTTAAGTGTGTGTGTGTGTGATTAACAATTCACAAAAATATAAATGTGGAAAAATAAATAAGACAGATATTTTAATGACGAAGTAGAAATTTTTATCCAAGAGAAAAACCACTTCGAGACAGCCAAATCTAGGAAATTCACTATTCAAAAGATAAAGCTAGTTACAAGGCAGTAGTACTCACATAACTCGATGCAGTAGTCGTACTTCTAACTCTGACACGTATCTATACATGAAATTATAAACACTTCTTAAACACTCTCTCTTAGCACAATGAAATTTAATACTAAATTTTTTACAAAACAATAGCCTAGAAGCCCCTTTAAATAGACTTTGAAAAACCTATTTTGACACAAACTTGAATTTCTCTAGGCATGGTCCGGACTGGGACAAAGGACGTCCGGACATCAAGCAGCAACCGACTTCAAATAACACGCTTTCTTCATAAGTCTTCGGTGAGTGCGTCCAGATGACGTATCCCTAGCGTCTGGACGGTTGTATGTTGTCTTCACTGTTCCCAGCCTTCAGTTTGCTGTTTAGACTCCTCATCGAACATGAGCTCTTGGGTCTAGGTGTCTGATGGGCTGTCCGGACATCTGTGCGAACATGTGCTCTCTGTGATTGGTGTCTGCTGAGGTGTTTGGACACTTCTTCGAACATTGGTGGGTGTCTGAACGCTTTCTCTGGCCACCCGACGGTCACAACGGAAACCATCTTTGCTGAGCTGTAAGCGCGTCAGAATCTTCTTTGACTACCAGAAATTGCATTTCTTGATACTTGTTATAATGCCTTAGATTTTAAGATATAAAATCTAATATTTTAAAATAGAATTGAAGACCTAATAATAAGGCAAAATAATAAATATGAATATTTATGAAAGTAAATATTCATTTATTAAGAAGCGTTTATAGTTTCAATTTGATAAAAGCTCAAATGGACCTTAAACTTTGGAATAACGAAAATATGGTCAAACGAATCCTGTTTTGTTCGATTCAAAAGCCATAACGCTCTTTTCGAAGTCCTCTACCTATCTTCCAAATTTCATAATTGTTGGACTTCATTTAAGACACAAAAACACTCGTGAAATATACTACCCCTAATTTGAACGAAAATTTAGCGTTAATGATTAATGGGCCCATTTCATTCCTACGTGGACTCAATCCAGCACATGTGAAACCCGATCCATATGAAATAAAAGGACCCAGCCCACACGTTCACCCCTGGCCTTGGGTCTGATTCCTCTCTCAAGCAAAGCTAGTTAGAAAAAATCTGAAAAAAAAAAAAAAAAAAAAAAAAAAAAAAAGCTAGCTAGAAATAGAACTTTAGTTGCTTAAAATACCCTCAGCTGCGTGTAGTACTCCCGAAGACAAGGCATCACCCACGTGCAACCTCCAGCCCTTGACCAGTACTTCTTGAGCAATCTTAAACATCAATACCTAATTACAAGAGAACAAAGTCAAGAAGTAATTAGTTAGAACCCAACCAATAGTTACTTAAGTAGATGAGAGATTTTGGTTGAGTGGTTATTTATTGCTATCGTGACTCACCGTTCAACTTGCTGCCGCCGTCCATAAGCGTTCTTTCCACGAAACTCTCTCAACCTTTGATCAACCTTTGCCAATTGATCTCAACCTCCCGTTTGTCTATAGACAATAAATAGAAGAAGGCACCTCTCAATGCATTTTCACACCTCAGAGAAAGCCAAAGCTCTAGCTCTCTCTATAACTCGACGTCTTTCTCTCCAGAAACACTCTCCTTCTTTGCTTCTCCGTTGCTATTTCTAGCAGTAAGTCGATCGAACGGCTGCTCCTCTCTTCCTCCTTATTCAGTTGTTTTCCTCTTTGCTTGAATGTGTTTCTTTAAATTTACACACTGCTTCTCTCATGCATGTGTTCGACTCCAGTTGAAGAAAAGGAGAAAAAGGAAGATAACAAGGAGACGGCCCTGCTTCACGTTCAGTAGAGAAACATGGCTTAAATCCCTCCTTCTGTTGTCTCCAGATCGAATGTTCAGTCACTTAATATACCCTTGGTTCATGCTCCTGGTCCACGTTGTCTGTGAGTTTTATATATATATATATGCACACTTTTATATATCTTGACAACTAGAATATTTTTAATGATGCCCAAATATTTTAAATTATTAGGCATTAATTTAAAATAATAATGGTGTTATTCTAACCGATTTAAAATGAAAATATTTCTAAAGTGTCGTTATGCTGCCCAAATATTTTAAAATGTTATTATGCATTTAATATATTAATGTCATTATTCTGTTAGATTTTATAAACATTAAAATAAGGTTATTTTATGTAGTTTTTTTTAAAGTATAAAACTCATTAATTATATTAATGATGTTATTAAGTTCATTGGATATAAAAAATTAAGCTATATGTTGACTTAAACCTATTTTGGTATCTCACTGTTTCAGTTAGAATAACTGAAACAATACTTGCTTTAATATTATTTAAATAATGATTTAGTCATTTTGGGTTGCAACACCCTGTTGTAAAATCGATTATGAGTTTCAAACTGATATATCTATTTTGATAAAAAGAATATTATACTATTATGAGATTTGTTTTGATAAATAGATGTTTAAGGGTTTAAATAAATGCCGTGATAATATCCGCATAAAAGATTAGTAATAAAATGTAATTGAACAAATTGTATATGTTGTAATAATATTGAAATAATAAATTATATTAAGGTTTAAAGGTCGGAAATTAAAATAATATTTAAATGTGTTTTTAGTGAATTATACTAGTTTACTATCATTTGTACTAAAATATGTGCAGTGAACATTTAGCTGTCAACACTATTTTAAGAAAATAACTGTGAGTATTTCTTACTAACTGGGGATGATACGTGGTTGTGGTCTTTAGTAATATAGTGATTTCTGTTTTATTTAATTGTATACGAGTTGTTTGGCATTTTATATATTTAATATGTTTTGTTGGAACTACATATATGTTGTTGTTTGCATATTATGCTCTGGTGTATATTTAACGGATATGAGTTATGAATCTGCTAAAGACTAAAAGAAAATGGAGGTATGGCTCTAGTAACATAGGTTTGGCTTCAGTATTGGAAATATGGCTCCGATAATGGAGGTACGGCTCCAGTATAGAAAGTATGGTTCCAATAAAGGAGGTATGGCTTAGTAATAAAAATATATGGCTCTAAATAATGTGTTAACTAGAGGTACCGCTCCAAATAAGTGAAGAATTAAAGTAGATGTATAAATGTGATTGTGTGTATGTGTAAATAATTGTCATCATTTGATTGCCTAGTGTACTTTTTAAATGATTTAGTATTTCATTATGTAGTTGAGGACCGTTGACTCACTTGACCATAGTATAGGATTGTGGTTAACACCACGTACAATCATATGCGAGTTTTTGCAAGAAGGAAGAAAGGACCTGCTAATTTATGTTTATGGACGAGACATTTAGTATGTAAATATTATTTAGGATAAAATGTGGTCGAGTACTATACGTATTATTAGTACTGCATGTGGCACATATGTTATTATTATGGATGTATTTATTATATTAGAACAAATGGTTCGTATTTTTATATATTGAAGTAATTCAGTTAGCTCTAAAGTGTTATGTTTCCAGTTGTTAAGAAAAAAAATATATTCTGTTGCTAATTCTTAACACTGATGATGTCGAAATGTCATGTTGAAATTCGAAATTCTCACTTACGCTTTTCTGTAAAAAGTGAGGCATTCTCTGAATTACGACATTCCTGTTTCAGCAGTACCATAATATGCTAGTGATTTTGTCAACGGAATGTAACTAATAAACTAACATTAATGGCAATCATTTGTATTGTAAATTTATCAAGAGAAATAAGAGTATGATGTAGTCCTTTGGACTTTATCATGTGGATGTAGGTCATAGATCAAACTACGTAAAATTCTTTTGTCTTTATTTTATTATTTCCGCTATTATTTTTATTTTTCTCTGTCATTATCTTTTCTTTCAATATTGGAGAAAATATTCTAAATATCTCTAAAAAATTCTCTAAATTTACGTCATTCCTGTTTCAGCAGTACCCTAATATAGTAGTGATTTTGTCAACAAAATGTAACCAATAAACTAACATTAATAGCTAGCGATAATTTGTACTGTAAATTTATCAACAGAAATAAGAATATAATGTAGTCCTTTGAACTTTATCATGTGGATGTAGGTCATAGACCAAAATTACGTAAAATTCTTTTGTCTCTATTTTATTATTTTCACTATTGTCTTTATTTTTCTATGTCATTATCTTTTCTTTCAAGGAAGAGCACAACTGATGAATATTCCTGAATGTCCAGATTAAATAGGCATAGAGTCTATGTAGACACTAATGTGTATATATATATATATATATATTATACATTCATGAGGACCATTCCTTGATCTTACTCAACTTACTGATAGCACTGACAATCAAACAAAGAGTATTTAATTAGATATTGAACTAGTAAACGAGGATGGCACCGGAGGAACTGAGACTTCAACAGATCCTTCCATCATCTGTACCACTTTCTTCATTGTTGGCCTCACTAATGGATCCCCCTGAATGCACCATATGGCAATCATCACATATTTCTCTACTCTCTCCATGTCATCCATTGCCTTCTCATCATTCGCCACTAGCAGATCCAGTTTCCTCTCGTAGTAGCAATCACATGCCCAATCGGCTAGTATGATCTGATTCTCATCTTCTACCTCCACTTCAAAATTCTTCCTGCAGCAGATGAGCTCTAGCAACACTATGCCAAAGCTATAAACATCTACCTTGACTGTAACAGGCATGTTTCTGAACCATTCAGGCGCTACATACCCTTTAGTTCCCCGGATTCTGGTCGTCGTTCGAGTCTGGTCTGTCTTCAAAAGCTTGGCTATTCCGAAGTCAGAAATTCTAGCTGTCCATGTCTCGTCCAGAAGGATGTTTTGTGGCTTGATATCACAGTGTATGATCCGGCTTCTGCACTCTTCATGCAAGTAAGACAGCCCTCTTGCAGATCCCAACGCAATTTGCATTCTTTGTTTCCTGGTAGAATATAAATTAAAGATTAAATTCATTTATCCGTATCGACGTAAGTTTTTGAGATAAGCAGTGATTTAATAGTACCAGCTAGGTTTTGAACCTCCAAAGAGCAAGCTTGCTACAGAACCATAGCTCATGAATTCATACACAAGAAGCCGGTGCTCCCCCTCGTTGCAGAATCCCAGCAGTTGGACCAAATTTCTGTGATTTGTCCTGCCAATAGCACTCAATTCGGCTTTGAACTCTAGATCGCTTTGTCTCACCATGTTGTTCAACCTTTTAACCGCAACATGGATTATATCATCAGATTCTAGAGACCCTTTGTAAACTGTTGCAAAAGCACCTCTCCCCAGCTCTTCCTTGAATCCATTTGTAGCTTTTCTAAGTTCCTCATAAGTGAAACTTTGCAAGTTTATGCCTGGCATGACTTGGTGTACTTGAAGCACCTCTTGCTTCCAATAATTCAAGCGAAAAATAACCAGAAAGGCTGCCAATAGCAAGAGTAAGTTCAGGAACACCGAGCTGCTTAAGAGCAGAGTTGACCGACCTGCGCTTGAAGGATTCAATGTAGAATTGTCTTTCCTAAATTTGATCAGGGCACTTCCTCTAACACTGAGATCCATCCTCCCATTTGAAAGAGGAATTTTCTTCTTCCAACACTCACCATTTCTGTAAATTGCAGCCGCACAGAAACAGTCTACCAAGCAAGCTTTCTTGCACCAAACCTCAGTTTGGCCTTGAAAATGTTCATAATCATGCCAGGGCCAATCTGTATTTGGCATGCGATGAAAATCAAAATTATCCGTTTCTTCATCACAGCTTTGTGAAATGAAGTTCTGTTTACATCCTTTCATAACGTCATCTGGATCAATGAAGGTGTATCCATTTGGACAATGGCAACTCCGTCTCCCATAATCTCCCAGCTTGCAGTAGCTGTTGAACCCACAAGCTCCGCTACCAGCTGTGTTATAATATAAATTAAATAATTAAATTTATATATTCTTATTGATTTAAACTTTTGAAATTATAGGTGATTTTAATATGGTATCAAAAAAGTCACGAATTCAAACCTTTGACTTTACAATTTACATTTCAATTAAATATTTCATGCGTTTCGAAAAAGTTTGAACCCATGTACATGACAGTGAAAAAAAATGTTAAAATATAAATTAAATTATTAACAACCTGTCTCTCCTCCGATAGAGCAGATATTAGAAGGTATGAAGCTCGACGAAGGGGACCAGATGGGCATAAGCCAATTCCCAGCATCTGCAGTAGTTGTGCTTTTCCGGTATAAATAATGCCTAAAGACTCCATCATATTCAAGAATTGCTCTGTGGTAGTAGTATTTCGGAGAACTAGTAGGTTCTGATATATTCTTTAGTATGCTTCCGCTATTCCCACTAACATATAGAGAGCCAGACTGGTCGAAGACCACCTGAAAGCCAGTGCCTGCAGTTTCACTTGACCAATAAGCAAAGCTAGAAGAATTCAAGGGGAAAGCTCTTGCTTCAAGCACAAGATTTCCGTCCAATTTCAGTGTGAATTGGAACCTTCCATTAGAGTAGTTCCTCTCTGCATAACGAGCAACAAGTTGGCTGTTCTTGTTCATAATCTGTGTAGGTAATATTGTGTCGGTAGGATGATCAAAACTCTGCCATAAATGGTGAGAGTCCTGTCTTGCCAGCACGAAGTTTCCACTGTCAAGCATGGCTCCATAGGCAACTTCTGAACCGTCCCAATTAGCTCGCCATATCTGTTTCCCAGTTGGATCATTGAGCAGAAGTTGGCCGTCTGCGGTAAGTTGAACAACGGATCCTCTTGGGGCTAGATTATTTCCGTTGGCTGACCAGACAACGGTTTTTTCAGGTATGTTGTTGAACCAGATGGCCAGTAGATACCCTCCCTTCCCGATCTGTTGGAAACCAAAAGCAAAGTCACGAGAAAGGGATGCCCAGTAAGAATCTTTGTTCTGCGCAGTCAGGGATGAGCCTAAGGATTTGTTTGTCGAGGTTTGAGCAGTGGCGGAATATGGCACCGATTGAACAAGAAGCAACAACGTGATCAGAGAATATGCTAGTGCTAAAGCCATGGTATGAAAGAGTGCTGTATTTTTCCTGAAAAACATCTACCGTGGAGACATCTTCCGATCCTATTATGAATACATCTTTGAGTTCAAATGAATGTATTCACAAATACGCACGCCAAAAGAAAAAGTAGAAAGAATTGTGTTTTGTTTTTTCTTCGGAGATGTACCTATGAGTCTATGACTAATGACTATTGACTATGGGAAAAGCCATTTCTAAATTTCAGCAAATGTAAAGGTTCTGGCTACTCAAATAATAGCCTCTCCTTTATATCTATAAAATAATAATAATAATAATAAATAACCTCTCCTTTATTTTTAATTTTTTTTAAAAAATAATCAACTTCAAAATATTTTAACTCTTTTCACTTTTTATATCATATCAATAATTTTTTATTACTATTCAAATACAATACAATTTTTTTTTTCTTTTTTTTACTTTTTCATATAAATTATTTCTACTTTATATCACAAGAATCACTTCTTCTTACTATTAAAAAAAAAAAAAAATTTACTCCACTCAATAATCTTTAATTACCAAAAACACCATATCAATATCGTCCTAAGTTAGTATTATGACTTAGTACGTCTGTTGCTGTTGAGAAAAAGGTCACAAAAGCACAAGGCAACAATCTTTGTGTGAAAGTGGGTTTTGCATAATCAATAATCAATAAAAAAAAAAAAAAAAAAAAACAAAAAAAAAAAAAAAAAAAAAAAACAAACAAATAAAAAAAAAAAAAAAAGCACAATAAATCAGCCATAAAAGACAACAAAACAAGACCTTCAATTAAATGAAATGGATGTTATTTATTCATTTTATGATTAGGATTTAAAGTTAATACATCTAATAGTGTACATGATTTGATATTATTTTAAATTTTAAAAAATATGTCAATATTAACTTTATATACACCGTTAGATGTACTAACTTCAAATTCTGACATTTCATTTAAAATGGAAAGAATTAATTTCACTAAATGAAATAGAGCAATCATATGACAAATAACTATTCCAAAAATAAAAATAATTGTTCTATTTTTGTATATGTTCTGTATACCAAATATGACCTTATTCTTTCTTATGTATTTGTGGTGTGGCTGATTGTCGGTCATTCAGATCTAACCTTTTGAGGTGCTGGTTCCGTTGATGTGCTTGCAAGGATATATTTCCAAAAGGAACTACGTACCCCAGTCGGAGCCATTTGCTTTGCCTTTGGCTGTACGTAAATCCCTTTGTGGCCGCTTTGGATGATAATGTTTCTAATCAATTTACTGCTCACATGAGTCATAGGACTTTTGAGGGTTGTGAAAGAGGGAGGACCTTTAACCGCCCCCCTCCTCCCGTTTACGATAGAAAATGCAAATTTATTAAAAAAAGTGTACTTTTACTTTTTATTTTTTTGTCTTTTTTCAATACAATTATATTTTTTTATTATTAAAGAGAGGAGGACCCCCTCTATCACAACCCGACTTTTGATTGTGGTGTGTGAGTTCCCGTCCTTTACGGGCCAAGCAATAGTCTTAATTATACAAAATGAGTAGTTCATATATATATATATATATATATATATATATATATATATATATATATATATATATATATATATATATGTTACCTGTTGGACCAGCAACTTCAGCATTTTAAATTATGGGTATGAGTCCATACCAGTGATTGTGTTAGACTATATAGAAAATAAATTATATTTTTTTTTGTATATTTTATATTTGATTGATATTAAAATATTATCTATTTACATATTAATTGTAATCAAAATTATAGGATTTGATTACCATATATTCTAACCGTTTGTACGTGTGAAAAGTATCTGAAGCTGTCGGCCTTTATTTTTGACTTCGATCTTCAAGTCTTTTTTAGAAGGGCACAATTTTTGACCTTGATCTTCAAGTTTTCAAAAAGTCTTCAAGTGAAGATGAAAATGACTTTATTGATGGCAAAATGGTAAAGGACTCTGTCTAATAGTAGCTAATTTCAGACTGTAGTAAAATTTCTTTGAAGGGCCAAAGTTGAAATAATATAAGACTATTCGTATGGAATAGTCTCTTCTGTTTGGTGTGAGTCTATTTTTTAGAATACTTTTTCCCATTGGAATACCCATTTTCTTACGAAAATTATTACCTATTCCTCTAAAAAATAAGAAAAATAACTATTCTAATGGGAATAGACTAGATTTTTCAAAAAAAACAATTAATTAATTTTTATTCTCTTTTAGTTTCTTTTTTTTTTTTTTTAAAAAAAAAAGGGTGAAAAATCGAAACTCCACCCCCTTAACAGTGGCTGGCCGACCACGGCTCCGAGTGTGATCTCACCATCCCCAGGGCGATTTGGGGGTGGCATAGGCCACCCCGGTTGACCACTCAGGGGGTGGCCGCAGCCATCCCTTGTATATTTCGTGGGTGGCCGAGCACCAATTGTGGTGGTCGGTCACCCTATAGTTTTCAATTTTTTATTTTTATTTTTATTTTATAATTTAAGTTTTTATTTTTATTATTTATTATTTTTAAAATTTATATAATGTAAGGATTTTTTTAGTAATTTTGATTGTATTCCAATTAATATATATTAGTTGTTACCAAACTAAAGATTAAGAATAATCATTCCATTCCATCAGCTTCTATTCTTAGGAATAATTATTCTTTTTCCTAATGGAATAGTCATTCCGCAAACCAAACGATGTTTTAAAATGTTTTTTTAAACAAAATTAAAAGCTTAAAAAAAAACATGCAATTTTTACAAAAAAAAAAAAAAAAGAAAAAGAAAAAGAAAAAAGAAAAATGCTGGAGGGGGGTCATGGCTCCCACCAGCCACCCTCTAGTTTGGTCACTGCCCTTGGATCAATCCACGATCTCCTAGCGTGCTGTAGCTGTTGAACCCGGCCACAAGCTCCACTGCCTGTCTCTTCTATAAGACAATTGCAGATATTAGAAGGTATGAAGCTCGACAATGGGGACCAATTCTCAGCATTTGTAGTAGTTGTGCTTTTCGGGTATACATAATGCCTGAAGACTCCTTCATATTCAAGAATTGCTCTTTGATACAAGTCTGGCGAAGAAAGACCAGGTGATGGCGATATCGTATATAAAGTATGTTTCTAGTACTGTTCGTCGTAAGACATACAGAGCCAGGCTGGTTGAAGACAGTTTTAGTTGACCAGTAAGCAGAATTCAAGGGGAAAGTTCTAGTTTCAGAATAAGATTTCCGTCCGATTGCAGTGTGAACTGGAACCTTCCATTAGAGCAGTTCATTTCTGCATAACGAGCAACAAGTTTGCTGCCCTTGTTCGTAATGTTTGTAGGTAATATTGTGTCAGTTGGATGATCAAAACTCGGCCACAAATAGGCAAAGTCCTTGTTTGCCAGCACGAAGTTCCCACTGTCAAGCATGGCTGCATAGGCAACTTCTGAACCGAGTAAATCAGCTTTCCATATCTCTTTCCCTATTGGGTCATTGAGTAAAATTGGCCATCTGTTGTAAGTTTAACAATGGACCCTCATGGTGCTAGATTGTCTCCATTGGCTGACCAGACAATGGTTTTTTTCAGGTATTTTATCGAACCAGATGGCTGGTAGATACCCTCCCTTCCCAATCTGTTGGAAACCAAAAGCAAAGTCACCAGAAGGGGATGCCCAGTAAGAATCACTGCTCTCCGCTGTCAGGGATGAGCCCAAGTACTCTTGGTTTGTCGAAGTTTGAGCTAGTGGTAGAAATAGAATATGGCACCGATAGAACAACAAGCAACAAGGTGTGAGAATACTCTAGTGCTAAAGCCTAAAGCCATGGTATGAAAGCACTACCAAAAAAAAAAAAAAAAAGGCTTTTTAAGTCGTTTTTATTAGAGCCGTTTTAGGAAAGCGGCTCTAATTAGAGCCGCTTTAGGAAAGCGGCTCTAATTAGAGCCGCTTTTATAAAACGGCTCTAAATAAATTTGAGCCTTTTGATAAAAAAACAGCTCTAATTAGAGCCGTTTTAAATAAAATGGCTCCAATTATTTTGAGCTAGTGTAACAAAAACAGCTCTAATTAGAGCCGTTTTAAAAAAGCGGCTCTAATTAGAGCTGTTTTTATCAAAAGGGCTCAAATTAGAGCCGCTTTTCTAAAAGGGCTCAAATTAGAGCCGTTTTTCTAAAAATGGCTCAAATTAGAGCCTTTTTTTTTTTTTTTTTTTTTTTAAAGTCTCACATAAATCGTACCACGATTGATCATATTAATTGTATCACGAATGATCACAAAAATTCTACCACGATCGATCACATTGATCGTACCACGATCAATCACATAGATCATTCTACGATCGATCATATAAATCATACCACTATTGATCACACATGATCGTACCAAAATTGATCACATTGATCGTACCACGATCAATCATACTTAGATCCTATCATGATCAATCACACTTAGAATCGCTTTTTTAAAAGGGCTCAAATTAGAGTCGCTTTTCTAAAAATGGCTCAAATTAGAGCCCTTTTTTTTTTTTTTTTTTTTTTTTTTTTTTTTTTTTTAAAGTCTCACATAAATCGTACAACGATTGATCATATTAATTGTATCACGATTGATCACAAAAATTGTACCACGATCGATCACATTGATCGTACCACGATCAATCACATAGATCATTCCACGATCGATCACATGATCGTACCACGATCGATCATATAGATCATACCACTATTGATCACACATGATCGTACCAAAATTGATCACATTGATCGTACCACGATCAATCACACTTAGATCCTATCACGATCGATCACACTTAGAGCCGTTTTTCTAAAAAGGGCTCAAATTAGAGTCGTTTTTAATCAAAAGGGCTCAAATTAGAGCCGTTTTTAGTTAAAACGACTCCAATTAGAGTCGTTTTGATAAAAAAAACGGCTCTAATTGCAACAATTAAAAAAAAAAAAATCTCACATAAATCGTACCACAATTGATCACAAAAATTGTACCACAATCGATTACATTGATCGTACTACGATCAATCATATAGATGGTATCACTATTGATCACACATGATCATATTACGATCGATCACACTTAGATCCTACCACGATCGATCACATAGATCCTACCACGATCGATCACATAGATCGTACCACGATTGATCACATAGATTGTACCACGATCGATCACATGATTGTACCACGATCGATCACATTGATCGTACCGCGATCGATCACATAGATCGTTTCACGATCGATTACATTGTCGTACCACGATCAATCACATAGATCGTACCACTATTGATCATATATGATCGTACCACGATTGATCACACGTGATTGTACCATGATAGATAACTCTTAGATCCTTCCACGATCGATCACATAGATCGTACCATAATCGTGGTACGATCTATGTGATTGATCATAATACGGTCAATGTGATGGATCGTGGTACGATCTACGTGATCGATCATGATACGATCATGTGTGATTGATCGTGGTACAATTTAAGTGATGGATTATGGTATGATCATATGATGGATCGTGGTACGATCTATGTGATTGATCGTGATACTATCAATTATGTCAATGTTCTCCCTCAAACTAACAAAAAATGTCAATGTTTCCATTAATGACAAAAATACCATTTATAAAATTATTAATTTTTTTTAAAAATATATAAAATAAATATATATATATATAAAAGATAACAAAAAATTATAGGAAAAATAAATAAATAAATAAATAAAAACTAGTTTTAATTTTTTTGTTTGTTTGTTTATTTATTTTTTATAATTTTCAGTTTATTTTTAAACAAAAATTTGTTTTTAATTTGTTTTTTCCTTTTTTATTTAATTATTTTTAATTTGTATACATTTTTTATAAATTTTTTTTTTTTTTTTTAAATTATTTTTGTTGGAGCCCTTTTAGGCAAAAACGACTCAAATTTGGAGTCGTTTTCTCCTAAAACGACTTCAAGATTTTCGTGTCCCGCGCACCTCTCCAAAACGACTCCAAGTTGGGAGTCGTTTTCGGACAAAACGACTCCAAATTTGAGTCGTTTTTGCCTAAAAGGGCTCCAACAAAAATAATTTTTTAAAAAAAATAAAAAAATTATAAAAAATATATACAAATTAAAATAATTAAAGAAAAAAGGGAAAAACAAATTAAAAACAAATTTTTTTAAAAAATAAACTGAAAATTATAGGAAAAATAAATAAATAAATAAAAACTAGTTTTAATTTTTTTTTTTCGTTTATTTATTTATTTTTTATAATTTTCAGTTTATTTTTAAACAAAAATTTGTTTTTAATTTGTTTTTTCCTTTTTTCTTTAATTATTTTTAATTTGTATATATTTTTTATATATTTTTTATTTTTTATTTTAAATTATTTTTGTTGAAGCCCTTTTAAGAAAAAACGACTCAAATTTGGAGTCGTTTTGGAGGGGGTGCGCGGGACACGAAAATTTCGTGTCCCGCGCGCCCCCTTATCATTTTGTTCAAACAGTTTCAAACATTTTTTATTTCTTTTTCTCTCTTATTAAATGAGCCCACTGGCACTGCCCCACACGGCCACACTGTTCTTTTCTCTCTTCTTTCTTTTTCTTCTTTCTTCTTTCTTCTCTTCTCGCCTGAACCCAGAGATATGAAAAGAGAGAGTTTGAGAGAGGGTGAGACTGAGAGATGGAGATCCAGAGAGAAAAGAGTTTGAGAGAGGGTGAGACGGAGAAGAAGAGATCAAGAGTGAGGGAGTTCGAGAGAGAGAGCTGGGAGCTAGGAGAAACGCCGCCGGTAGGAGCAGAGAGGAGATCCGGCAAACCCGTGTCCCAGATCGGCGAACCCGTGACCCAGATCGGCGAACCCGCCAGTGACCCAGATCGGCGAACCCGTGACCCAGATCCGGCGAACCAGCTGTAGCAGCCGACTCCCTCACCTTGATTTCCTCCGGATTCTCCTCAGTCGCCTGACAGCATCGACTTGATTTTTGCAGAATCTCATCCCTGATTTCCTCTTCTTTATTTCCATGTTTTCTCCATATTTTACTACATGATTCATGGGATGTGCTCCCCTCAATGGGCCTATATATTGTTCACTCTTGTAATTGAAGAATGTAACGAAATCAGTGAAGATGTAGTCTTTTTATTTTTCCTCTTTGTTTCTCTGAATTTGTTTGTTGGTGTTTTTTGCTCTGGCCATGGCAGAGTTTTGTTTTTGTGGTGTTTTGTTAACTTTTGTTGCTAATTGCGTGTGGTTGTAGTCATTGAGTCCAGCTCATTGGTGTTCCTGACTAGAGGGATTTTTCATCGGATATATATAGTGTACATAAAAGGGGTTTTGATTTTTTTTTTTGTTTAATTTTTTTATTTAGAGTCGTTTTAGAGATTCTAAAACGACTCCAAATTTTTTTGTAAATAGTTTTTTATTTAGAGCCGTTTTAGGGACCCTAAAACGGCTCTAAAAAAATTAATGTTTTCTTTTTTTAAAAAAAAAAAAAAAAATTTAGAGCCGTTTTAGGGTTTTTAAAACGACTCCAATTATTTAAAGTCGTTTTTGTCCAAAACGGCTCAAATCGATTTGAACCCTTTTTACAAAAGCGGCTCAAACCGGTTTGAGCCGTTTTTGACAAAAACGACTCTAAATAATTGGAGCCGTTTTAAAAAGCGGCTTAAACCGATTTGAGTCGTTTTTATTAAAACGACTCAAATTGGAGTCGTTTTAGTGAAAAACGGCTCAAACCGAGACTTTAATACTTGATATGTTGAGCCATTTTGAAAACGGCTAAAAAAAAAGGGCTCAAAACATTTAGAGCCATTTTTAGGCCTTAAAACGACTTTAAAAAAAGGGCTCAAAACTTTTTTTTTTTTTTTTTGTAGTGAAGATAGAGTTTATTGTGCAGGAAATAATGGTTGTTAATTATAAATTGAATGCGAAAAGACATCTACTGGACTTCATTATATATTGCTTTCAATTACGGGAAGAAGTCCAAATGCATCAATTCTAAAGATTAATTAGGTTACTTTTAACGTGGATTAAGATCCGGTGAACTACGAATAAAATAATTTTTATTTTGGCCATTCATTTCAGATTATGACAACAAATAAAATAAGAAAGAAATATGGGGTGCCTGTTTGGTGGCCGAACCAACATAAATAAATAATAAAAAAATGATTTGAGAGAATGGTTTGACCACCCTTTGGCCGAATTTGGCTATGGGGTGGTTTGACCACTCAAGAGCCATGCATTTAAGCTATTCTTTTTTATTGTTTTACGAAAAGTGTAATGAGTTAGGGAAAGCGTTAGTTAGACCTGCACTATCACATCTTGGAACCAAGCTAATTTTGGAGTAGTTTTGTGGTAATGGAACCAACCAGCAAAACACATTAAAGCTGGAAATACCAATGCACCAATTGCGGTACAAGAGAGTTGTACTACTCCTCTAAATTAACTACCCTTATTCTAGATGCTTGCCAAATCTTTTATTTTATTTTTTTTTCTTTAAAAAAAAAAAACGAAAAAGAAAAGAAAAGAAAAGGTTATTTGTATTCTTCATAAACCTCCGCCTACATCACCATTCAATATTTCTTGGCCTACTATTTGCCAAACCACTTGGGCACCGGGTCCTTTACTCCCACAGCATCTAGGGTTCCCACCTAAAAAAGAACTAGTTAATTTAGAACTTCTTATAATCACTTATAACTAGTAAGTAAACAATGTGGAACTTCGCATTCATGAGTGTCTTTATAAATCACTCACTCTATTTGAGTTACTCATTTTCCCAATGTGAAACAAGGGTGTTACAATATCATGGGACTAGTGGGTTATGAGTCCACCATGCTTTCACTGCACTTTATAATTAAAGTGATTATAAGAAAGTTCTAAATTGATTAGTCATTTTAGAGTGATACCGTAAATTTAACTATCGTTTTTCCTAAGTCGATACAAAATGAATGCCCCAAAGAAAACCTATTCATATTGCACTAGATTTGAGTCCCTTTTATTTTGATAAATTTAGAACTTGTTAGGTTTTAGTGGGGTTAAATACAAAAAAGCCCTCAAACTACCACCAGTTCTCTGGATGGCCCTTCAAACTACCAGTACTTGCAGTCCGGCCCCCCAAACTACCAATTGTTTATATTTTGGCCTCATCCGTCACTTTGTGCCGTCTAAGTGGACAGAAACTGAGTCACCTGCAAGGCATGTGACTCTTTTAGCCCGAAAATGCCCTTCTCCTTGTGGTTTGAAATTTCAAAAATGTCCTTGGAAACAATACATATATGCGAATTGCGACACGAACAACGACACAACCTTGGCCGTCGAATTAGAAGACGAACTCTAAGCAGATGTGAACCACCTCCACTGCCTTGAAGCTTTTGCTCCCACCATTACTGCTAACGTCGCCCATGCCTTGCCCATTCATCCCTCCCCCTGCCTTCTTAGCTCTAAAGAAATTTGATTTAAATGATGACTTCATTGATGAAGGAACTATAACCTGTAGGGGTATGAGATATTGTCTTTTTCCCGGGCTTTTCCAGCGACCCAGTGTAGTTGGGGACAACACTGACACATGTTCAACATGCATGCATGTGAATTGAGGTGGCTGCCATCTACACCTCTTCTCAAAGACAGTCATCTACACTGTTTCTAAGCTACGTATGAGAAAAAGACATGCACCAAACTCACTCACTCATGAAAAACAACCACGTACGCTAAATAAGAGACAATAACACATGTCCACCATGCATGCACAATACAAAATACCCGAAAACAAAGCTAGACTAGTAATCTTGTGGCAGTTCTACACGTTCCACCACCTTCTTCTACACCTCTTCTTCCACTGCCTCCGCCTCTACCGCTTCCTTGATACTCAAAGACAGATCATCAGACTCCCTCCTCATCAAGAACCTCCCAATGGGCAAAACCCACTTGACAACGTCATGCATCTTTACAGTATCTTTGCGGGCACCATCTTCCAACAAAGAAGAGTCTTTCAGATTTTAAATCAAAGCAATTCCTCTATTGATTGAATCATCATAGTTTTCTTGTTCATCTATCAAACCTTCTGCAACCCAGTATTGTATTAGTTCACTTATTTCAATTGAAAAGTCCTCAGGAAAACAAAGAAGAGCAGAGGAAACAAGGTTTTATGTTTTTGCCTTCTAATGAGTCGTAACTCCATTTCAAAGGCTTATAGAGCTTATCCTAGACAGTCGACACCTCCTGTATATGGCACCGACCTTTGCAACTCATTTAAGGCATATTTTCACATCTAGACCATAGTTTTTCCTCCCATAGCAGTTCCCATGCCCATGATTGCCAAAGGCAATCCACAACATCTTTTAGCAATTGCTTCTGCAATTTCCTCCCAAACATCACCTAGATTGAGTAGAAATTTTTCTTCCTTCTCAAGTCCTTGATAAAGTCAATAGCCATTCGCTCCAAGCTTTCGTCCATTGTCGCCTCCAAATTCAATCTTTGAGCTACTTGTGTCTTGACCTTTTTTATGTCCAAATTGAAACAGTAACCCATATGACGACGCCAAAAGACTGCATTGAAGAAATACACTCATCAAGAACCCCATCACTATGTAGAAGCCTTCGTCGTGGAAGTAGACCAAGATGGGGAGCTTTTGGTTTTGGGCGGCCGTTTGATCGAGTGTAGGTAGGTAGAGATGAGTAGAGATGGAGGGATCATGTGAAATGGTGATGTCTTTTGATGTGGACGAAAGGGAGAAGCTATGTGTCTAGGTTGTGATTCTCTTCAACAGCTAGTAGCCGTTGCTCGGTTGTGATTCTCTTTAACTTTTCTAAGTTTTGTGTAGACGTGCACTAGCCTCTTAACTCAAACAAGTTTAATTGAAATGGTGCGTTTTTGTACTATAGTAAAGGCAAATGTTTAAACAGCAACGTTTGTAATTACTGTGGATCGTCTTCTTCGTGAGAATTGTTTGCATGTGTAAAACCTTCACTACAATGGCTGTTTCGTCTAGAAGAACTCCACTATAGACACGTCCATAGCTTCTCTTAGGCCATCTCCAGCAGAGTGGCTAGTTTAGCTGAAATGGGTAAATTTAACTTTTTTTGCTCTTTTCTCCTCTCCAGCAGAATGGCCAAAATAAACATTTTCATCTAACATTGAACAGTGAATAGGCAGAGTTGCCTATTAACTGTTCACCCAAGTTAAAATTTTTTATTAATATTTTCTCTCTCCCCCCTCTCCCTCTTCGTCCCACTGTCCCTCAACTCCCTCTCCAACGATCTCTCTCCGTCATCCCCATCTCCCGGCGATCGGAGATCCAGATGTTAGACTTCTTGCCGAGGTAGGAGCTTCTTGCGGAAGCGGCGGAAAACGGCGGCGTCAAGGACGTCGATGTTGTCAGGGGGAGGCGAGCGGCGCATCTGGGCGCTGGCCAGGTGGAGCACCAGGTGCTCCCGCTGGTTCCGCACGGCTCTGATTCCGTTGGGCTGGTTCCGCACGGCTCCGATTCCGCTAGTGCGGTCCGCGGCTGGGCCAGAGAAGGCCGCTGCCGGTGGCTCATGGCATAGGGGAGATCTGAAATACGATGGGGTTGGCCGGTTGATGGGGTTGGCCAGGTGGAGCACCAGGTGCTCCCGCTGGTTCCGCACGGCTCTGATTTCGTTGGGCTGGTTCCGCACGGCTCCGATTCCACTAGTGCAGTCCGCGGTTGGGCCGGAGAAGGCCGCTGCCGGTGGCTCATGGCATAGGGGAGATCTGAAATACGATGGGGTTGGCCAGGTGGAGCACCAGGTGCTCCCGCAGGTTCCGCACGGCTCCGATTCCGCCAGTGCGGTACGCGGCTGGGCCGGAGAAGGCTGCTGCCGGTGGCTCATGGCATAGGGGAGATCTGAAAAATGATGGGGTTGGCCGGTTGATGGGCATGGGGACGGATTCGACGGAAGAGAGAGAAAGAAAATAAAACAATTAAAAAATATGATAAAATAATATTTTATGGAAATGAAGAGTAGAATAAAGTGTATTGTTGGAGTGTTTTTAACTGTTGGAATAGTTAAAATAAATATTTGTAGTTTTTGAATAGCTACTTTAACTTTACCTGCTAGAGATAGCCTTATGGCCTTAAAATGACAGGCATAAGATTCTTGTCCATACGTGGAAGCAAGATGCGGCTAATCACGGGCTTACAAAGACTGGGCTTCTAGCTCTGGTCCACCATCGGCAGTTATGCGTCACCAACTTTTTATATACTTGCATGGAACACCCAGATGTGAAAAGCTCCTTGTTGTAAAGCACCTTCAACCTTTCTTTTCTTGCAGATGTTCACGAGCCCACATGGTCCACGCTGGCTCTAGGGTGGGACCACGCTGACCCCTTTGAATAAAAGGAATCAAAGATGCAAGGATGGAGGAGCTCTAGGGAAAGGACCGGTTCGAGTTTAAACTTGACCGTTGGTTCGATGGGATCAATGCCGGTGGAGAGCTGAAATAGGTGAGTCCGTACAAGTTTCCGGTTTTCCAGGCTGGTTCGAGGGTGTGTCTCGGGAAGAAGATGGCCTTTATACAGATGAAGTATGTGGTGTCTACGATTCTGAGGCAGTTCCAGTTCAGGCCGAGGCCGAGGCCGATGCCGAACACCCTTCATCTGTGACAATATGAGATTGAAAAATACAAAAAAGTTAAAGTTAAAACTCAAAATAACCGGATGACTTTCAAACGTGAAGAACAGGGCATTTTCGGGCTAAAAGAGTCACGTGCCTTGCGGGTGACTCGGTTTCCGTCCACTTAGACGGCATAAAGTGACGGATGGGGCCAAAAAATAAGCAATTGGTAGTTTGGAGGGCCGAACTGTAAGCACTAGTAGTTCGGGGGGCCATTCGGAAAACGGGTGGTAGTTTGAGAAGCTTTTTTGTATTTAACCCGATTTTAGTGTTAGCCTATTTAGTGATCAAAACAAGTGTTGTAAGTCTCTTTAATACTTAGGTGTTTAGGGGTTCTTAGTTGGAATTGTGTGAGTGAAGTTTCATACTCGCATATGCAAATGCGTCAAAAAATCCGTCTTGATATGACAGTTCCAAAAGAGTTATCGAGAGCCTCGTTAGTAACGGCATCAACAAGCCGTCCTAACATGAGTAGTTTAGAGGAACCACCAAGAGCACCATTTGCAAGCCATTCTCACGTTGATTGATAAGAAGACTTACATGATATGCTCGATCCACGTACCCTTAGATCAATTTTAATTATTAAAAATAAAAAAAATAAAAAAAAAATAAAAAATTAAGCGTAAATTGAGCATGCCACGTCAGCTGAAAATGCTAAATAACATTTCTCTAAAAAAATAAAAAATACAAAGTAAAAAATAAAAATTTAGACTATTAACCCCTATCCAAAATATTTTTGGCCGTTGGCTCTAGTCCAAGAAAACTTCCAGCTTCGTCCGTGAATATGACACTTAATTGAGTAAAAACAACAAAACGGATCAGGTGTGACCTGGTTCGTTGGAAGTGTACGTATAAATACATTTCTATCGACTATGACTCATGAAAAAAAAAAAAAAAAAAAAAAAAAAAAAAAAAACTGTAGCGAGTTGGATGCCAACCGGATGGGACACGTACAAAACAGGCTATAGCTCCACTTAGCCTAACAACATGATTGATGATGAGTGCAATGCATAGCCATGGCCTCAATCAAGATAGAGTAGTGCCGGGAAGAAGTAAAATTTTTGGAATTGATCCGAAAATTTTGTTTATTAATGGTATTTTTGTAATTATAAATAATTACAAAAATACCATTAATAAGCAAAATTTATAATTACAAAAATGCCATCTATAAGCAAAATTTTCGAAAGAATTTCAGAAATTTTACTTCACTCAAGAATTACCCATCAAGATATATCTTTTCTGCCACATTCTTCTCCATATTCGAACTGAAATGTTCTTGATCATCGACTATAGGAAAGAGAGTTGGGGTCACCTACGGGCTACGTCACCGCGCGCCACAGTAAGTCAAGTCACAATCCATCCATGGAACTTTCCGCCTGTTTGCCTGAGTATATAGCGTCATCGACTTTTGAATGGCCACATATTCATATTGTATATTCGTCAAAGTCTTGCATTGAATATTAATACCTTTACAATTACGTTTGAAAAATGCTTAATTAGCCACAATTTCAACGACTATAAAATGAGTTCTTTTCAAATACGTACGGTTCCGAAGTGTGGTTCGGTCCTGAACAAGTTAGTGTTGTGCAAAATTCAAACTTATATGGAGAGAAAGTTATAATAACGTACACAAGAGACATAAATTATAAGTACTCAAGAGACATAAATTATAAGATGATAAATTAAATTTATTGTTGTTAATATAGAATTAGTAGAGGAAACTTGTAACGTTCAGTCTTGTATATAGTTCAATAAATTAAAAAAAAGATGTACATAACTAAGAAAAGATTTGATGTATGGACGTAGGCCATAAACTATAGGCCGAACTACCTTAATTCTCTGTCGACTCTCTTTTTTATTCTCATCTCTTTCTTAAATTATATATTCTATCTTACAACCTGCACCTATGTGCTTTAACCATTAATTTCTTTAAAAATTTAATTTAATAAAAATAATTTATTTCATCATTTAATTTAATTAATATATTAATACGATAGTTCATGAATATCAGAATGAGCAGCACCATGAGAAATTGGAAAGTCTTAGACGCGCGTTGTATTAGTCTTTGGTGGACTTTGAATATTTTAACACTTATTACAAGTCATTGAAAGCATCGTGATCTCCGGCCCGTATGTATATATAAATAACGTTCTTTGAATTTATCTTCATTCATGTGATTGAATGAATCCAAACAATTCTCACAATGCCTTCTGTTAATGTATTTCGCCTTGTCTTCTTTCTCCTCTTGCTGCCCATTTTTGCTGTTGCTCAGAATCGTAACATAAGCGTGGGAGACTCTCTCACTACAGATGATGTAGCTGCTCCATGGCTTTCCAATTCTAGTGATTTTGCTTTCGGGTTTCGCCAACTCGACAATAAGGATGATCACTTCTTGCTTGCCATATGGTATAACAAAATACCAGACAAAACTATAGTTTGGTATGCAAATGGAGACAATCCTGCGCCAAGAGGATCCAAAGTTGAGCTAACTCCTGACCGTGGGCTAACACTCAACAATCCTCAGGACGAAGAACTATGGAGATCGAAATTCACAAGGGGTGCAGTTGCCTTCGGCATACTGAATGATACAGGCAACCTCGTGCTTGTAGATGAAAATTCTGAAAACTTATGGGAGAGCTTCAAAGATCCTACTGATACGTTGTTGCCTACTCAAATAATGGAGAGAGGTGGGGTTCTTTCTTCCCGACTTCAAAGAAACAACTTCAAACGGGGAAGGTTCCAGTTTCGCTTGCTTCATGATGGAAATGCTGTGCTCAATCCCATAAATATGCCCAGCAACTATACTTATGATGCGTACTATCTTAGTTTCACTTACGATCCTGCCAATGAATCAAATTCTGGTTATAGATTGATCTTCCATGACTCTGGTTTCTTATACATAGAAAGAATGAGTAGAGAAAGATCCTATATTACAGAAGAGAATGAGATAGCCCCAGCTACAACGCACTATCACAGAGCAACTCTTAATTTTGATGGCGTTTTAACCATTAGTCAGCACCCGAAGAATCCCACAGCCAACGATAGCTGGACTGAAAATCGAAGCATACCGGATAATATTTGCCTCGATTTGATAACTAACATGGGTAGCGGGTCTTGTGGGTTTAACAGTATCTGCTCACTCGGGAATGATCGAAGGCCGAGTTGTAAATGCCCACCATCATTTTCTTTGATTGAAAATGATCCGTATGAAAGCTGCAAGCCTGATTTCATACAAGGCTGTGAAGAAGATGGGAAAAGTCCACCAGAAGCTTTATACGAAATAGAGACACTACCAAACACTGATTGGCCTAACAATGACTTTGAGTTGTTTAAGCCTTATAATGTTGAGGACTGCAAAGCATCTTGCTTGCATGATTGCCTATGCGCTGTGGCCATATATAGAGACAACAGCTGTTGGAAGAAGACGCTACCGCTCTCGAATGGAAGATACGATAGGGACACCAAGGGAACGGCTTTCCTTAAGGTAAGAAAAAACAATTCCACGAGGCAAAACCCTTCAGCTCAGGTAATTCCGGATGCAAAAGACCAGGACACATTGATTATTGTGGTATCAATCCTACTGGGTAGTTCTGTGTTTGTGAATTTCTTATTGGTAGGTGCAATTTGTTTGGGTTTTTTGTTCTACTACAAAAAGAAGATGAAAAGAATTTGTCAACTACATCATGAAGGTGTTGTGGAAAGGAATTTGCGCCAATTCACCTACAAAGAGCTGATTGAGGCGACAAATGGGTTCAAGGAAGAACTAGGAAGAGGATCCTGCGGAATTGTTTATAAAGGAGAAGTAGAAACCGTTCGTGTTGCTGTCAAGAAGTTAGACAGAGTGTTTGAAGACAGCGACAAGGAATTCAAAACTGAAGTGAATGTGATAGGCAAAACGCATCACAAGAATCTGGTCCGGCTGCTTGGGTACTGCGCTGAGGGACAGCATCGTATGCTAGTGTATGAGTTCTTGAGCAATGGCACTTTAGCTACCTTCCTTTTCGGGGATTTCAAACCCAGTTGGAACCAGAGGACTAATATCGCCTTCGAGGTTGCAAGAGGACTATTTTACTTGCATGAAGAATGCAGCAGCCAGATTATTCATTGCGATATAAAGCCACAGAATATACTCCTTGATGAGTATTACAATGCTCGCATCTCCGACTTTGGATTGGCAAAGCTTTTATTGATGAATCAAAGCCAGACCAAAACAAACATTAGAGGTACCAAAGGGTATGTTGCACCTGACTGGTTCAGGATCTCTCCAATCACTGTGAAGGTTGATGTCTATAGTTTCGGTGTCCTGCTGCTAGAGATCATTTGTTGTCAAAGAGCTGTGGATATAGAGGTTGGCGGAGAGAGGGGTGTTCTAACTGATTGGGCCTATGACTGCTATCAGGAAGGCAGGCTGGACGCTCTAGTTGTAGATGATGCAGAGGCCCTCAATGACATGAAGCAGCTGGAGAGGTTTGTGATGGTTGCCATGTGGTGCCTCCAAGAAGACCCCTTTCTGAGACCCACCATGAAGAAGGTGATGCTTATGCTTGAAGGAATCGTTCAAGTTTCTGTTCCCCCAAGTCCATGCCCATTTTCTTCCATCAGCTGAAAGCTTCCCTTGTTCTTGCAATTGTCCTCCAGCCGGCCAATTTTTGCTGTCTTTCTTAATTTACCATTATTCTATCATGGCTGGTAGTTTGTTTTGTTGTGTGTTAGAAGCTGTCTATTGTTGTAATTGTAGTAGAGATGTTCCATGAATTTTCCATGAGCCATCCAATTCAAAAATTGAATTATCTTGCAATAAAACTCTATCAGTTCCAGATTTGGTTGCATGCATCCACTCATCCACAGGATCCACTTTTAGGGCTCCAAAAGCCTCCTGAATCCTGATTATATAAGTTTAATTACCAGCTACATTTCTTGAAATATTAGAATAATCACATGACAATTTTATAAAAATATATAAAAATCACACGCTTTAAAAATATATATTAATTAAATAAACTGAGTTGAATAAATTTCTTCCGACTTCTCATTCATAATTTTACTTGACCTAAATTCAGAGATTTTAGCTTTAAGGTTGACTGATTCTAAGACGTTGCCACTAAAACCCAAGAACATTTCCATGTACTTCGGAAGCTTCGGTACCTCTACATGATGAGTGCATGCATTGCAAAGCCATGACCTCGATCATGATCTTTTCTGCCACATTCTTCTCCATATTCAAACTCTTCCGAAAAACATTTAATTTTGTTAATCATGGAATTTATTTTTTATACACTGCACAGTCATATATTTTTAGTTCATTAGTTAAAATCACTGCTAGGATATTATTATTATTATTTTCTAACTCAGACTCTATTAAAAGTTGAAAGGAAATTTTAAAAGATTATTCTCGATGAAACTTTGACTAAAAATTCTTTAAAAATTAAAAGAAATTTCAATACTTGCTACTTTTTGTTTACCTAGTAAAACTGTAAAAATGTTACGAGAAATGTTAGAATATTTATCGTGGTCTTTCTTGAATTCTTTTTTACTGGCATGATACTTACTTTATTTTGAATAAAAAAAAAATTACAATTTAATTTATCTCTCATACTATTATTAAAAAAATAAAATGTCATATCAACCTAAGACTCAAAAAGGACAACAGTTGTTGCTCTAGCATTTACCGGGATAGGAATGATAATTGGATTATGACTTTTACTTCAATTCAACTTGGAGTAGAGTCTTAAATTATATTTATTGAGATAAATGATACCTAATTTATCGGGAATAACTGCTAAGTGTCTATCTTCTGAGATTGGACTTTCCGAGAGTTCTATTGTCTCCTCCTTGGACCAGGCTGAGTGAAATTTATTCCCAATAAACTTCATTTTTTTTTAAGATGTTTGTCATATATTAAAAGAATAGGAGTTTTTTTTATATATTTTTTAAGCAAATATGTCACGGTTAGATTAATATTTAACTGATTAAATTTAATATTTTCATCTCTTTGGATTCTTGATATAATTAGCAATTTATCATGCTATCAGAGAGTCAAGCCATAGGTTAAAAGAAGTGGTAGATATATATGTATATACGATTTTGCACTGTCCAATGGTTTTTGTACCAATCACAAAATAAATAAATTGACTCTTATCAATTGGGGCCAAAAAAATGATTAGATTTGGTTGCTCGATCTCCTGTGGAGATTACCCTCCATTTCCTTTCCAGTACTCTATGCTTTGAATGATCAGTACCAAATGCCAACCTCTACCGAGAGAATGGATTTTCGTATATATTTTGCTAATTACTAGGTTGGTGAACAATTCCTTCCTTCATCGGTTTAGAAAATATTTTTCGGGCAACAATTCCACATCTTCAAGTGTAGTCAGTACAGATATGACATGTTTACACAAAATTCCCCTTGATTCAAATAAACAACAACTGCAGTTCACTTCACATGAAGGGTCATTATAGTAAACAATAAAGCGTACTTTTTTTCGTGTAGGCATTACTGACTTCTACTTGTTCCATCACTTGATAGGTACTAATTCCACCTTCACTTTTTAGAAGAGAGCAACTACAATTCAGAACCTCTGTAATCTCCTTCTGAACTTCTTTGAACTTTTCATGGGTGTAAATTTTTTGAAATTGCTTCTCAAAGGGAAGCTTGCTTACACATGAAATCGTGGAATTAAAAGAATTGAAATCAGCAACATTCTCAATCTCAACCTTCCTACGCAAAGCGTTGTCGTATTGATCTACAAATTCCTTCAATGAGGTGGACGAGTGCACATAACCGTCAAAGAATGCATTCATACTCTCACTGCGTTGTGTGGTAGTCATGCCGGCCCAAAATACATCTTTTAAATATGCCGGTACCCAGAAAGTCCGTTCATTGTATAAACCACGCAGCCATGCATTATCCTCCAGATTATAACACTCAAGTAGGGTCTGCCAACTTGCATCAAACTCGTCACATGTCTGAGAATTATACACACAATTTCGTATGGCACTCTTAATGGCCTTGTACTGTAAATGTGATCCAAATTTTTCAGGAAGTTTTTTCAGTACGTGCCATAAACAAAATCTATGTCGGGCATTCGGAAAAACCTTCTTAATTGCACTTTTCATAGCCCGATCTTGATCTGTAATAATTGTCCCTGGCGCTCGGCCCTTCATGCATTTCAACCATGCCTCAAACAACCAAACAAATGTTGCTGTATCCTCACTTAAAATTAATGCTGCCCCTAAAAGCATTGATTGACCATGATGATTAGCTCCTACAAAAGGGGCAAATGGCATTTCGTATTTGTTGGTCAAATATGTTGTGTTAAATGTAACCACATCACCGAAATCTTCATATGATGACCTACTTCGTGCATCAGCCCAAAACACATTTTTCAACCGACACTCATCATCCACGTCCATATCAAAATAAAAATCATCATTCACTTTCCGCATTCTATCAAAATAGTCACGAAGTGCTGCAGCACCTCCTGTGCCAAGGCAAAGACGTCTTGATTTCGCAATATAATTGCGACACTCTTTCTCTCCAAAAGTAAGATTTTCATACCCCCCCGCTTCAACAGCTAGCGAGTTATAGATCTTGTTCGTACGGATTCCAACTCTATCATCTATATCAAGCTTCCTCTTCGTAGCAAGATCCAACTTCTTGTGGCATCTAAAATATCTCGCTTTGCCTGGGCTTAAATCATGATTATGGCATAGATTTGCTTTAGTCACATACCACGTTGTGCCTACTAACTTTGCATTCAAAGTAGCCTTACACCTCGTTCTGATTGTTTTACTAGGCTTGCAAACGTTATTGCTTGAGCTGGATTGTCTGTTGCCTTGACGAGCACATGCTAGAGTGATGTAATGTACATCTCCATTTTCATCCTTTTTTTTTCTTCTTCTGTACCACACCAAAACCCTCTTTCTTAGCATAATTTCTATAATATTCATGAAGTTCCTCTATAGAGCCAAACAACATCTCATTCTTAGGTTCCTTAACATTTTTCTCTTTATCTATGAGCTTGAGCTTGGAACGGCAACTGTCCACACCATCATTCAACTGTTCATCCGCAATGGTTTCATTTCCATCTATATCAAAACGAATAAAACATAGTGTAAAGAACCCAACTATGAATAATAACATTTACTCTAAGATATGTTACAAAAATTAAAAGTAAAAATGCCCATCATACCATTTTGAGGGTCCATTTCGATGGGAACAACATCATCAAGTTGTTCATGTGTCAACAAACAATCATCTCCGCATTGTTTGTTGAGCTTGGAACAACAACTGTCCACACCATCATTCAACTGTTCATCCCCAATAATTTCATTTTCATCTATATCAAAACAAATAAAACATAGTGTAAAGAACCCAACTATAAATAATAACATTTAGTCTAAGATATGTTACCAAAATTAAAAGTAAAAATGCCCATCATACCATTTTGAGGGTCCATGTCGATGGGAACAACATCATCAAGTTGTTCATGTGTCAACAAACAATCATCTTCGCATAGTGAATTCAAGGCTAGTTGTGACAAGTCCATCTAAAAGTTATTCTACAAAAAAAAAAAAAAAAAAAAAGGTTTAATTAAACAATTGTATGAGACAACAAAAACCTAAACCAAGCAAAATCCAACAATGCATAATAAATCATAATTCACTTCCTAACTTTCCCAAAATTGCTTCTTCAAATCAATACCAATACAGTGCATAATGTTGTAGATAGATCTTCTCTCTTCAAAAACATGTACATATTAAAATAGAAAGCATGATATATTCTTTTGACAGCTCTCCAATTTTAACTTCACCATGAATTGAATTCAAAGAAATTAATTAATGTCATCAAACCATCAATTTGTCTGCAATAAATCCATCTTTATCAACGGTACAAAAAGTCTATCATGCTCTTTGTTCACAATTACAATTTATCATGCATGATAAATCCATCTTTATCAACGGTACAAAAAGGCCCAAACCACACTAGTTTTTGTTAACACAGGAAGATTACTTTACAATGAAAAAAATAAAATTCAGGAAACCTCCTCTGTTGGAGTCCCTTCTGCTCGTGGGCGGCGCTTGGGCTACTGGGTTCGAGAGAGCGAGAGACCAGCTGGGTTAGAGAGAGAGAAAGAGTGAGGGTTAGACTTAGAAGTCACCAAAGGAGAGAGAGAGAGAGAGAGAGTAAAGGGAGAGAGACTAACCGTAGAGAGTGGTCGACTCTGGTCGATGGCGCTCCGGTCTGCTGGGTGAGAGAGAGAGAGAGAGAGAGACAGCGAGCTGGGAGCCGGCCGATGGACGGTTCGGGTCAGAGGGCGCCGGTCGTTGGATCAGAGGGTGCCAGTCGTTGGGTCAGAGAGCGCCGGTCGTTGAGCAGTCGGTGGGCGCCGGTCGTTGAGTAGTTGGTGGGCACCGGTCCGTCGTTTGGAGAGAGAGAGAGAGACAACGAGCTGGGAGCCGGCGCAGGGCGCCGGTCGTTGGGTCAGAGGTCATCGGTCGTTGGGCGGTCAGTGGGGGAGGGGACGGTGGCGGGAGAGGGTGAGATTTGGGAATGGGGGGAAAATTTGGAGTGAGACGAAGACTAGACTGAACCGGATTTTCTTCTCTTATTTTTGAAATTTTTTTTTTTAAATAAAAGTCAAAAAAAATAATATGTGCCACGTGGGTCAAGAGCCGGACTCCAGCCGGACTCTTGACGCACGTATAGCACTTCTCGTAGTTTAGAGGAACCACCAAGAGCACCATTTGCAAGCCATTCTCACGTTGATTGATAAGAAGACTTACAAACGTTACGTGATATGCTCAATCCACGTACCCTTAGATCAATTTTAATTATGAAAATAAAAATTAAAAAAAATAAAAAATAAAAAATTAAGCGTAGATTGAGATGCCACGTCAGCTGAAAATGCTAAATAACATTTCTCTAAAAAAATAAAAAATACAAAGTAAAAAATAAAAATTTAGACTATTAACCCCTACTCAAAAAAAATTTTGGCCGTTGGCTCCGGCTCAAGAAAACTTCTAGCTTCGTCCGTGAATATGACACTTAATTGAGTAAAAACAGCAAAACGGATCAGGTGTGACCTGGTTCGTTGGAAGTGTACGTATAAATACATTTCTATCGACTATGACTCATGAAAAAAAAAAAAAAAAACTGTAGCGAGTTGGATGCCAACCGGATGGGACACGTACAAATCAGGCTATAGCTCCACTTAGCCTAACAACATGATTGATGATGAGTGCAATGCATAGCCATGGCCTCAATCAAGATAGAGCAGTGCCGGGGAAAAGTAAATTTTCGGAATTCATCCGAAAATTTTGCTTATTAATGGTAATAATTACAAAAATACCATTAATAAGCAAAATTTATAATTACAAAAATGCCATCTATAAGCAAAATTTTCGAAAGAATTACAGAAATTTTACTTCACTCAAGAATTACCCATATATCAAGATATATCTTTTCTGCCACATTCTTCTCCATATTCGAACTGAAATGTTCTTGATCATCGACTATAGGAAAGAGAGTTGGGGTCACCTACGGGCTACGTCAGCGCGCGCGTCACAGTAAGTCAAGTCACAATCCATCCATGGAACTTTCCGCCTGTTTGCCTGAGTAGTGCGTATATAGCATCGTCGACTTTTGAATGGCCACATATTCATATTGTATATTCGTCAAAGTCTTGCATTGAATAGTAATACCTTTCCAATTACGTTTGAAAAATGCTTAATTAGCCACAATTTCAACGACCATAAAATGAGTTCTTTTCAAATACGTACGGTTCCCAAGTGTGGTTCGGTCCTGAACAAGTTAGTGTTGTACACAATTCAAACTTATATGGAGAGAAAGTTATAATAATGTACACAACAGACAAGAGTTATAAGTACTCAAGAGACATAAATTATAAGATGATAAATTAAATTTATTGTTGTTAATATAGAATTAGTAGAGAAAACTTGTAACGTTCAGTCTTGTATATAGTCCAATAAATTAAAAAAAAGATGTACATAACTAAGAAAAGATTTGATGTATGGACGTAGGCCATAAATTATAGGCTGAACCACCTTAGTTCTCTGTCGACTCTCTTTCTTATTCTCATCTTTTTCTTAAATTATATATTCTATCTTACAACCTGCACCTATGTGCTTTAACCATTAATTTCTTTAAAAATTTAATTTAATAAAAATAATTTATTTCATCATTTAATTTAATTAATATATTAATACGATAGTTACATGAACTAGCTCCATGAATATCAGAATGAGCAGCACCATGAGAAATTGGAAAGTCTTAGACGCGCGTTGTATTAGTCTTTGGTGGACTTTGAATATTTCAACACTTATTACAAGTCATTGAAAGCATCGTGATCTCCGGCCCGTATGTATATATAAATAACGTTCTTTGAATTTATCTTCATTCATGTGATTGAATGAATCCAAACAATTCTCACAATGCCTTCTGTTATTGTATTTCGCCTTGTCTTCTTTCTCCTCTTGCTGCCCATTTTTGCTGTTGCTCAGAATCGTAACATAAGCGTGGGAGACTCTCTCACTACAGATGATGTAGCTGCTCCATGGCTTTCCAATTCTAGTGATTTTGCTTTCGGGTTTCGCCAACTCGACAATAAGGATGATCACTTCTTGCTCGCCATATGGTATAACAAAATACCAGACAAAACTATAGTTTGGTATGCAAATGGAGACAATCCTGCGCCAAGAGGATCCAAAGTTGAGCTAACTCCTGACCGTGGGCTGGCACTCAACAATCCTCAGGACGAAGAGCTATGGAGATCGACATTCACATGGCGGGGTGCAGTTGCCTACGGCATACTGAACGATACAGGTAACCTCGTGCTTGTAGATGAAAATTCTGAGAACTTATGGGAGAGCTTCAAATATCCTGCTGATACGTTGTTGCCTACTCAAATAATGGAGAGAGGTGGTGTCGTTCTTTCTTCCCGACGTCAAAGAAACAACTTCTCACGGGGAAGGTTCCAGTTTCGCTTGCTTCCTGATGGAAATGCTGTGCTCAATCCCATAGATGTGCTCAGCAACTATACTTATGATCCATATTATGTTAGTAACACTCATGATTCTGCCAACGATTCAAATTCTGGTTACAGAGTGATCTTCCATGACTCTGGGTACTTATACATAGAAAGAATGAGTAGAGAAAGATCCTATATTACAGGAGAGAATGAGATAGCCCCAGCTACACGGTACTATCACAGAGCAACTCTTAATTTTGATGGCGTTTTCACCATTAGTCAGCACCCGAAGAATCCCACCGCCAACGATAGTTGGACTGTAATTCGAAGCAAACCGAATAATATTTGCCGCGATACACTAGATAGACTGGGAAGTGGGCCTTGTGGGTATAACAGTATCTGCTCACTCGGGGATGATCAAAGGCCAAGTTGTAAATGCCCACCATCGTTTTCTTTGATTGAAAATGATCAGTACAACAGCTGCAAACCTGATTTCATACATGGCTGTGAAGATGATGGTGCTTTATACGAATTAGTGGAGCTACGAAACACCGATTGGGCATTTGGTGACTTTGAAACGTTTCGGCCTCAAAATATAGAGGAATGCAAAGCATCTTGCTTGCATGATTGCCTATGCACGGTAGCCGTATTTAGTGACCCCAACTGTTGGAAGAAGAGGCTACCGCTCTCCAATGGAAGACAAGGTAGGGAAACCACACCTACAGCTTTCCTTAAGGTAAGAAAAAACAATTCCACTCGGCAAAGCCCTTCGGCTCAGGTAATTCCAGATGCAAAAGACCAGGACACATTGATTATTGTGGTGTCAATCCTATTGGGTAGTTCTGTGTTTGTGAATTTCTTATTGGTAGGTGCAATTTGTTTGGGTTTTTTGTTCTACTATAAAAAGAAGATGAAAAGAATTAGTCACCTAGATCATGAAGGTGTTGTGGAAAGGAATTTGCGCCAATTCACCTACAAAGAGCTGATTGAGGCGACAAATGGGTTCAAGGAAGAACTAGGAAGAGGATCCTGCGGAATTGTTTATAAAGGAGAAGTAGAAACCGTTCGTGTTGCTGTCAAGAAGTTAGACAGAGTGTTTGAAGACAGCGACAAGGAATTCAAAACTGAAGTGAATGTGATAGGCAAAACGCATCACAAGAATCTGGTCCGGCTGCTTGGGTACTGCGCTGAGGGACAGCATCGTATGCTAGTGTATGAGTTCTTGAGCAATGGCACTTTAGCTACCTTCCTTTTCGGGGATTTCAAACCCAGTTGGAACCAGAGGACTAATATCGCCTTCGAGGTTGCAAGAGGACTATTTTACTTGCATGAAGAATGCAGCAGCCAGATTATTCATTGCGATATAAAGCCACAGAATATACTCCTTGATGAGTATTACAATGCTCGCATCTCCGACTTTGGATTGGCAAAGCTTTTATTGATGAATCAAAGCCAGACCAAAACAAACATTAGAGGTACCAAAGGGTATGTTGCACCTGACTGGTTCAGGATCTCTCCAATCACTGTGAAGGTTGATGTCTATAGTTTCGGTGTCCTGCTGCTAGAGATCATTTGTTGTCAAAGAGCTGTGGATATAGAGGTTGGCGGAGAGAGGGGTGTTCTAACTGATTGGGCCTATGACTGCTATCAGGAAGGCAGGCTGGACGCTCTAGTTGTAGATGATGCAGAGGCCCTCAATGACATGAAGCAGCTGGAGAGGTTTGTGATGGTTGCCATGTGGTGCCTCCAAGAAGACCCCTTTCTGAGACCCACCATGAAGAAGGTGATGCTTATGCTTGAAGGAATCGTTCAAGTTTCTGTTCCCCCAAGTCCATGCCCATTTTCTTCCATCAGCTGAAAGCTTCCCTTGTTCTTGCAATTGTCCTCCAGCCGGCCAATTTTTGCTGTCTTTCTTAATTTACCATTATTCTATCATGGCTGGTAGTTTGTTTTGTTGCGTGTTAGAAGCTGTCTATTGTTGTAATTGTAGTAGAGATGCTCCATGAATTTTCCATGAGCCTGATGTGGACAGCCTACTAGGGCTGACGTGGCATCTTGCAGCCCTAGCTGCCACACTACAGCAGAACCTATCCCTAGCCATATTCAACCCTAGCAGCCTCTAGTTGAATAAGGAGTAGGATATCTCTCCATATTTTCTTTCCCTAAAGTGTCTTAGCTAAATAAGGAATGTTTTTCCATTCTTAGTTATTTTCTACACAATGTATGACGGCTAGACCTAATGGTTACGTCTTATGACCTAGCCGTCTTTTATATATATGTAACCCTAAGGAATAAAGAGGCATGCTAAATACTATGAACCCTAAACCTTTTGGTTGTTTTGGAGATCAAGGCTCTCTCGAAGTAGCCCCTATCTTTATTTTGTGTCTTTAATTTATTTGAGCGCATCAAGTGGTATCAGAGCCGGGGTTCCTCTCGTTAACCCCATTGATAAACCTTGAGGCCCGGTTTCCCTCACTAGAAACCAGAAATTTTTTTTTTTTTTGAGAAAAATTCCAGTTAATCACTATAGGTCGTTCCCGCAACAAGAACAAGGCCTACTTGGATTTTTCGGTGGAAGCAAGACCAGCCACGCGTTCATTCACCCAGCAACACGAACAGCAAGTTATGGAAGGACGCATGGGCAGCTTGGAGCAAGCGGTGCAGGCCTTGACAGCCCGAATGACCGAGGCATTTGAGATGCTGTCCGCCAGGGACCGACGTGACGCAGAGGAGAACGGGAGTAGGAGGTTACGGGCAGGAGAAGGAGAAGAATTCCAGGATGGAGAACGGCTGCGGGCATTCGGACGTCCCCATGTTAAACTGGATTTCCCTAGATTCAATGGAGAAGAAGACCCAACCAGCTGGGTCTGTAGAGCGGAGCAGTTTTTCAGGTTTCAAGGAACCCAAGAGGAGGATAAGGCGGCTTTGGCTTCCTTCCATCTCGAGGGAGAAGCCCAGCTATGGTTCCAAATCTTGTTACGTGAAGGAAGGGAGATAGGCTGGACGGAATTCAAGGAAGGGGTATTCGCTCGTTTTGGGCCAACCCAATTCTACGATCCCTTTGGAGAGCTCACTAAATTACAGCAAGAAGGAAGTGGTAAGGGAGTACCAAGCCAAATTTGAGTCCCTACTCTCAAAGGTAGGCCCTTTACCACAAAACCAGCAGGTTAGTTGTTTTGTGAGCGGCCTAAATGAGGTCATCAAGGCGGACGTTACTGCTGGAAAACCCCTCACTCTCACCTCAGCTATAGGCCTAGCCCGAGTCTATGAAGCCCGCAACATGGCCATGAAAAAGCACCCCCTTTTGGAGACGCGGAGGCCTCCTGTGAGTACCAGGCCCCCCACGAGCCAACAACCGCTTCCCATCAAGCGGTTAACCCCGGAAGAACTCAAGGAAAGGCAAGAGAAAGGCCTTTGTTTCAAGTGCAACGAAAAGTATGGTCCCGGGCATCGTTGCAAGAGATTATTCATGATTGAAGCATATTTGCGAGAAGAAGAAGATGGGGAGGAAATAACACAAGTTGAAGAGGAGGTAATTCCGGAGATCTCTTTGCACGCCATAACCGGCAAGGATAACCCCGAGACTATGAAGATTTATGGGCGGATTGGCAAAACAATTTTTCTAGCTTTGATTGACTCGGGTAGCACTCATAACTTTATGAGTCTCGCCTTGGCAAGCAAGCTAGGGTTGCAACCAACCAAGGGAGAAGGAATGGAAGTAGTGATTATTCAGGAGGGTGAGACACTCGGTCCTTGGGAATTCAGGGACGGTCTCTTGTACTATAAGGACCGCATCTACCTCGCAGAAAATTCCGCGTTGCTCACCACCATTTTGGAGCAAATACATGGTCATTTCCACGAAGGGTACCACAAAACCTATCAAAGAATCCGGGCTAGTTTCTATTGGAAGGGAATGAGGAGTTGGATTAAAGAATTCATCCGAGGTTGTGATGTATGCCAACGCCACAAGGCGGAGAATCTCACGCCACGGGGTTTGTTGCAGCCACTCCCGATTCCGGAGCGAATATGGGAAGATATCTCTATGGACTTCATAGATGGTTTGCCAAACTCAAGAGGGAAAACAACCATTTTCGTGGTAGTAGACCGGCTGTCCAAATATGCCCATTTCTTAGCTATCGGTCACCCCTACACTGCTGTGAGCATAGCACAGGTTTTCTTTGAGAATGTGTTCAAACTCCATGGTATGTCGAAGTCAATCGTATGTGACTGAGACCCAGCCTTCACCAGCAATTTCTGGAAGGAATTATTTAAACTACAGGGAACTTCCTTCAACTTCAGTTCAGCCTATCACCCTCAAACCGATGGGCAAACAGAAGTGGTCAACCGGACTTTGGAGATGTATTTGCGGTGTTTTACAAGCAACCAACCAAAGGAATGGGGCAAGTGGCTGGCTTGGGCAGAATATAGCTACAACACCAGCTGGCACTCCACCATTAAAAACACACCTTTTACTGTGGTTTATGGTCGGGATCCTCCCAAGCTACTCACCTATCTTCCTGGCACAGCTAGAGTCGAAGCGGTAGGAAGGGAGTTGATGGAGCGAGATCAGATGATGAAGGACTTGAAGAATAACATACAGGCTGCCCAAGAATGCATGAAGAGGCTCTATGATGGCAAACACCGAGAAGAAGAATTGGAGGAAGGAGATTGGGTCTACTTGAAGCTGCAGCCCTATCGGCAGATTTCGGTTTATATGCGCAAGAACACTAAGCTGGCTGCTCGATTCTATGGACCATTTCAGGTTATCAAGAAAATTAGCAAAGTGGCCTACAAGCTGAGCTTGCCACCGGGGTCCCGGATTCACCCGGTCTTCCACATAAGCTTGCTAAAAAGATACCTTGGCAGCAAGCAGGTTGCTTGCCAGCACCTTCCGGAAGCACTAGAAGACGGCCGACTTACTCCCACACCACAAGCTGTATTGGAAACTCGGATCAGGCACAAGAAACCCGAGTTGCTCATTCATTGGCAGGGCCTTTCTCCGGCGGAAGCGACATGGGAAGAGGAAGACATGATCAGAGCTCAATTTCCGGAGTTTTTCCTTGGGGACAAGGAAATTGTTAGGGGGGAGGGATGATGTGGACAGCCTACTAGGGCTGACGTGGCATGTTGCAGCCCTAGCCGCCACACTACAGCAGAACCTATCCCTAGCCATATTCAACCCTAGCAGCCTCTAGTTGAATAAGGAGTAGGATATCTCTCCATATTTTCTTTCCCTAAAGTGTCTTAGCTAAATAAGGAATGTTTTTCCATTCTTAGTTATTTTCTACACAATGTATGACGGCTAGACCTAATGGTTACGTCTTATGACCTAGCCGTCTTTTATATATATGTAACCCTAAGGAATAAAGAGGCATGCTGAATATTATGAACCCTAAACCTTTTGGTTGTTTTGGAGATCAAAGCTCTCTCGAAGTAGCCCCTATCTTTATTTTGTGTCTTTAATTTATTTGAGCGCATCAGAGCCATTCAATTCAAAAATTGAATTGTCTTGCAATAAAACTCTATCAGTACCAGATTTGGTTGCATGCATCCACTCATCCACAGGATCCACTTTTAGGGCTCCAAAAGCCTCCTGAATCCTGATTATATAAGTTTACCAGCTAGTTCTCTTGAAATATTAGAATAATACAGCTTGTCAATACAAGTGTTAAACTAATAGACCTTACACAAAGTAAAGTCAATCATTGAAGAAGTAAAAAAAATTATAGGATCTTTTCTAGATTATCCATTATAAACTCCGATCTGAAAAGGACCTGTAAGCTGCCTCAACATTATTAAAAAAATAATGTGCTTTTCATGTGTTCAAAGATCAAAGGACAATTTTATAAAATTTCTCTAATCTAATTGGAAAGAAATTTTTGTTTTATAAAAATCACACGCTTTAAAAATATATATATTAATTAAATAAATTGAGTTGAATAAATTTCTTCCGACTTCTCATTCATAATTTTACTTGACCTAAATTCAGAGATTTTAGCTTTAAGGTTGACTGATTCTAAGACGTTGCCACTAAAACCCAAGAACATTTCCATGTACTTCGGAAGCTTCGGTACCTCTACATGATGAGTGCATGCATTGCAAAGCCATGACCTCAATCATGATCGATCTTTTCTGCCACATTCTTCTCCATATTCAAACTCTTCCGAAAAACATTTAATTTTATTAATCATGGAATTTATTTTTTATACACTGCACAGCCATATATTTTTAGTTCATTAGTTAAAATCACTGCTAGCTAGGATATTATTATTTTTTTTTTTCTAACTCGGACTCTATTAAAGGTTGAAGGGAAATTTTAAAAGATTATTCTCGATGAAACTTTGACTAAAAATTCTTTAAAAATTAAAAGAAATTTCAATCCTTGCTACTTTTTGTTTACCTAGTAAAACTGTAAAAGGTTATGGGAAATTTTATAGTATCTACTGTGATCTTTTTTGAGCCTTTTTATGTTGACATGATACTTTATTTTTAATAAAAGAAAAATTATAATTTGATTTATCTCTCATATTTTTATTAAAAAAATAAAGTGTCATCTCAGTATAAGATTCAAAAAAAAAAAAAAAGACCACAATTTATACTTTAGCATTTCTCAATAGTTATATCTATTTTTGACGTTAACCAATGAGATAATGCAGTAAAAATGAGTTCTATTGACACTACCTTTTTTCTTTCTTTTTTTTTGGGGGGGGTGGGGGTGGGATAATTAGAAGTGTGCCAGCTTTCACCGTTAGAGTATTGTAACGTTTGTTCCAAGGTCGTCTTAACAGTTAATAATTGAGAACCGGAAGTTTAAGCCGCTTGTCACCTTCATCAACCTCGACGTTATAAAGTTGAACCACCCGTATTGTAACGATACGTTACCTTTCAGCACGATAAATCGGGCGATCCCTGTTCAGCTTATCGTGGCGAGTAAACGTGTAGCCCCGACAAACATTTGAGACTCAAAACAATTTCTAAATACGTTTCGTCTGTTTTGCTTTTCGCCTTAATAGCCCCAAATCCCCCTCTGCAAATCTCGACCTTCCAACAAACCCTAAAACCCCTAATATGATCTGACCCACATCGATTCAAGGTAATTTTCTCTGGAACTTTTAATTTTACCCAATTCCCCAATTTCTTCAAAATTCCATTTTTGAGATTTTTTTTTTTCTTTGTTTAATTTCTTCAATGTGTAAATGTGTGTCATGTTTATAGGGTGTATTGGGAAGACGGAAAATGTCTGAGGAGGAAGGAGAAGAAGTGGGTACGAAGAAGAGGAGGAGTGCCCGGATATTGGGATTGGAGGAAGAGAAGGAGAAGAAGAAGAGCAGCAACAAGGACCAAGAAGAGGCCAAAGCCAAAGCCAAACCCAAACCCAAATACATATCTAAGGAAGAGCAGCAGCATGAGGGGGACCCTGAACAAGACCATGAGGAGATGGAGGAGCAATGTCCAAGTACAACGGAAGCAGCAGGAGAGGCACCCTCTGTTGAAGAGGGAACACTTGAAGATGTTGCTATCACTTTTGTTTCTTCCCCATGTCAACAGGTCTCTCTTCTATTACCCCTTACACTATTTTCTCTTTTGTTTTTTATTTTCCTTTTTCTAATAAAGTAGAATGATATATTAAGTTCTTAGTCCATTTTCTTGCTTTGCTGCAATGTAGCTTTGTCTTTAAAAATTATTATTTGCACACATCTTGTACATATTATTTGTACACACTTCTTATCTTTATGGTTGATTTTCAATTAGAGTTAACGGTTCACCTGATATAGAGAAGTTAATGATGCAGACGAAAATATGGGTATAAAAGGTGTGCAAATGTAATAAACGCAAGGTAGAACTCACCATTGAAAACTGGCTTGTAAGGGGTGGGTGTCAAAGAGCTTATATATACATGGTTAAGTGTATGGATACTTGGATCATAACATTCCACCACGTTTCCTAATCCAACGTCCACGACGGTCTACTCTATTGACACTGTGCTAGTGGTAACTCTTTTCCGACTTATAAGGGGTGAGTGTCCAAAAGCTTATATGCACATGGTTAAGTATAACTGAACCAATGTGGGATACTTGGATCGTAACATTCCACCATGCTTCTTAATCCAACGTTCACGGCGGTCCACTATATTGACATTGTCCTTGTGGTAACTCTTTTCCTTTTTCCAGCTTCACTCATCTATCAGTATTTAGTGACTTAATACTATGCCTGTGCATAATACTAAGACATCTTAATTTAACCTATGGGTCGTCCCCTATGTCACTCGAACCCATAACATGTTGCCTGCTCTAATACCAATTTTAACAAATTTTAGGTAGAACTCACCCTGAAAAACAGACTTATAAAGAGATGATGCCCAAGAACTATATACACATGATTAAGATTATATTTAACCAATGTGGAACACTTGGGATTGTAACAACAAGTTAGAGTATTTGTTTGATATATGGGTCTTTAAAGCAACGAGTTGGAAGAAGGAGAGGGAGCAGATGAAAACCATTAAACCCTAAAAAGAGAGGCTTTGATTAAAATAAGCTTTGTTACATCACCGTTGGTGGCTTCTTTGTTAAACAAATCACCTTCATAAGGTGGTGAGGAGTAAATAGTCTTAATTAGCATTTGCTCAAATGGCATGCTCTTTCTTTGAAAAACGGAGTGAAGGTGTAGGTCGTGGTCCTAAATCTATTGGGTATATGTGATTAACCAAAAAAGGGAATTACCTGGGTTCTTGGTTTGTAAATAAATGATGACTGTTATTGTAGTTGGTCACACTAATTACAATAATGTCGACTGGGTTTTCGTATAGTCTGTTCAAATTGGATAAATGATCTTATCAATAATATCATTTCTGTTTGACTAAATGAATAATAAAAGTGTCTGATGATCTAAATAACAACTGATGTAAATATTGGACGATTTCTACATAATTGTGTTGCTGATCTAGAAAGTGAAGCATGCATAAGCCTTGATATGCTCAAGGCTCTTAATTTCTTTTTGCCTCTTCATTGTTCAGGTTATTTGGTTATTAGTTTGGTTATGCTTAAAAAATGTCAGAATAAGTTATTTTTCTCTCCTTTTTTTTTTTTTTTTTTTTTTTTTTTTTTTTAATTTTATTTTATTGTGGTGAAAAATTGGATGATTATGTGTGAATTTTGTTATGTATCCTGTGATTTAGTAATGGAGATGATGAGGTTGATGTTGATCATGATATGAATTGTTGGTTATCATAGTTTAGGTGCGGAGAATGGCATGGAGATGTGATACATTGTTCTTTAACGTTTGGCATCCATCAAATCGTGGATACAGCCTTAAATCCAAGTCCTCATCAAGAATCATAGCCATACTTGGGTGTTTATGCATACGTTGCATATGGTTCTTGAATTGTCTAACAGTGGGCAGTTCAGGGCTGTAGTAAATTGTTAGCATGTTATTTCCAGAAGTTCCTCAAGATTTTTCCCTTGGATTCTGGGATTTCTTAAGTTTGAAGAAAAACCAATCAATCTACTCATTGCAATGTGGCAGATGAAGCATTACGCATTTTTCAATAGGTTCAATTACATCTTGTATGTGCACAGGCCTCGTAGACATGTAATTGATGCTGCCATTTGTTTACTCTTTTGTATAGAACATTATGGATGCATCCCAGCAGGGTCATATGGACGATCAGTCTGACCAGCCACTTACTGACTCTTCCATGCATACGCCCCTTCCTGGGAAGTCATCAGAGCCATCAGAGCTCTCAGTGGACACCCTAACACCATCAGAAAGTATAAAATTACAACTTATTTCTGTTACATATTTGGATTTATTATGTGACTTTCTTTTTCTTTTTTTCTTTTCTTTTCCCTTTTACTCTGGTCTAATGTTGTTAAGCTGAATCTTATCAGCATCCTCTTCTATCAGAAAGAAAGGACGGGGGCCTGCAAAAGGCTTGAAGTTGGCTAAGAGAGCACAAGAAGCTAGTGATGGAAAGTTGGATATTGAGTTCTCAGACATGTCTGATTCAGCAGTAGGGCCAAATCAGCGGATGTTTGTGGATGAGGTGGTCCAACAGATGAGAGTGCATACACCACTTAATGTCAAGAAGTGGGCGGAAGTACCACAGGAGGCAAAAGATAATATTGTTTCAGGTGTGTTGGTAAGTAAGAAAAAGATATGATGTTAGTTAATTAATCTCTCTTTTTTTTGAAGTTACTTTTATTTGATATATTGTCTAATGTGTTTTCCTTGTTTTTTCATTTCAGCGTCGGTGGAGAATCCCGGATACACCCTTGCGAAGAGCTAGTATATTAAGGTTGGCGAATCGGAGATACCGGGGTTGGAGAGCAAAACTCTCCAAGGACTACAGTAAGTATGATAATGATGAGGACCGCAGGCGGAACCGGCCTAAAGAGGTCTCAGAGAAGCAATGGGAGTGTCTTATTACATACTTTGGCACTGATGAATTTAAGGTAAAATTCTCCCTTTATTGCATTCTTTAGTACTGATGAATTTCAGGTATAATTCAAAGAATTTCTTATACGCTAATTTTTTTTTTCCTCCTATACATTTTAATTATGTACACTGCATTCACTACCTGCATATGTTCATCCTATGTAGACTGTTAGTGATAGAAATAAAGAAAATCGATCAAAGCAAAAGACGGGCAAAATCACCGGCAGCAAGTCTTTTGCCGCTGTGAGTTACGATGCAGTGAGTAAAAAAATTAATGACAAAAGTAATTATTTATGTTTTACATTTGTTTTCATTTGTTTCTTAATTGTTTGTTTAACAACAATACAGCGGGACCCTGTGACCGGTCAGCCGCCTAATGAATACAGGACATGGCTTATGTGCCATTGTCATCCTGATGGCACATGGAGTGATGAAGCTGCACGACAGATTTATGTAAGTAAAAGTTTTGTACTATGCTTATATTTCTCAGTTTTGTATGTGTTTTGGTTGATGTGTGTTTGTGGATGCAGGAGCGAGTTACTGAGTTAATTACTCAGCAGTCACAGCAAGAGGGGGAGCCACTATCCCCATCAACTGAGGATGAATTGTTTCAGTCGGTGATCGGTTCCAGACCAGTCCACCTACGAGGCCAGAGACGTGGGCTGAGTCAGGTGCAGAAACTGGCAACTGTTGAGGTTCAAAAGGAGCGTGATGTCCTTGAAGAGAAGCTTGGTGAGATGAAGCAGAAGTTGCAGGAGGAAAGCGCAGCACGGACCGTGATACAGGCACAACTGCAGGCAGAGAGTGCAGCACGTGCTGAGATGGAGGCACGATTGCAGGCAGAGAGTGCAGCACGGACAGCGATGGAGGCACGACTGCGTGCAGAGTTTATGGTTGCCCTTGATAGCCTACGATCCCAAGCCTCTTCTAGCAGTGTAAGTTCCAAAATTAATATTCTATTTTGATGGTCATTTACCAAAAGATAAATTAGGATAGTACTAGTAAGTTCAAGATAACTCAAATATATGTATACATATTTTCATTGTGACAGTCTGCCAGAGGCCTAAAATGGGCTGCTTAAACCTTGGGTAGGCCATGGGCCTCAGATTGATTTGGTAAAAAAAGTTTGAACAGCTCAAGGGCCTGCGAGAGACAACAAGCAGGCTGTATCATACTCTAATCAAAGGTACTTATCAAAAAAAAATCATACTCTAATCAAATGTAAAACAAGTTCACAAGGGCCTAGTGTTAGAGTACAAAATTTTCTTCTTTCATTTTGTAAAAGTGAGAGAATCACCTTTTTATTCTAAAAGGTTAGAAAACACGCAAATGGTCTTCTCCCAGGTCATCCTAATTGGTGTCTGTATGCGAATGTCAATATATATGCACATAGAGACAGTTTTTGAAAAGAAAATGCTCCATACTTACGGATAACTTGATGTACTTACGTAAGGAGCTACATATGAGTTTGCTTCATAAACTATGAAAATATTTTGGACAAACTACTGGAGACTAGTTTTCTATTTGCTCAGAACTTCCATATACTAAGGGAAAGTTTATATTCTGGTTTAGAGTTGCCATGGATTTTAAATTCTCTGTTGGATCAATGAGGTTATTTATCATTACTAGCTAGGTCAGGCATCATATGGTTTATTTCTCTGATTTTGTAACATATGTGATGGATGCTATATAGAAAGTGTCAAGTGCCCATTTAGCGGTAATGTCCTCTGATATTTTGAGGAAAACGGTTGACAATAAGTGAGCGTGTTGCATTTGCTTTCAGTCCATTAGACGTCACTCATCATTTTTGTATCTGACCATTTGATTTTTGCTTTTGAGAGAAGTCTCTGATTTGTTGACAAATTACACATTAAATAATCTATTTTTAATTGCATTTTGGAACATTCTCCATAGGAAGATTTCATCTTTATTTTTCGTTGTCCATAAGTTTTTTTTTTTTTGAATTACATGAAGCAAGTACAATGATTTTGTTCTGGTAAGAGTCATTAACAACAACAATATATAAATGTAGTTAGTGTGACACCCAAAAAACTAAGAGGTTTTCTTATTGAATTACATGAAGCAAGTACAATGATTTTGTTCTGGTAAGAGTCATCAACAACAATAGTATATAAATATAGTACCCAAAAAATTAAGTCCCACATTAGGTTGGTGAATTGTGAAGGTGTTGTATAAGTGGTAAGTCTCATATTGGTTCTTATTAAGTGAGACCGGATTACATAAATGACTTTAAAGTGCTCCAATTATAACTTTAACTAGTCCTTTTGTGGTAATAACACGCATGTGGCTAATGCTTTCTTGGGCCTTGGGCAAATGGTATCGGAGCTAACCTAATAACAACATGTGACGTAGGCCCTGACGAAGTTATTAGAAATTTGAGGAGATTGTGACACCCCAAAAATCAAGTCTCACATTGGGTTGGTGAATTGTGAAGGTGTTGCATGGGTGTCAAGTTTCATTGGTTTCTTATTATGTGATATTTGGCTATATTAGTGATTCTAGGGTGCTCCAATTGTAACTTTAACTAGTCCTTTTAAAGTAATAGCACAAATATGGCTAATGGTTCTTTGGATCGTGACAGTTGTTGCTGGAGTGGAGATGTTGATTATGGTGAAAGGATGGTTGTAATTGTGATGGCTGCTATGGAAGCTTAATTTAAATAAATAAATGTTAATATATATATTTTTTCTTTTGGTTTTGGTTTTTTCCCGCAGAAACACAATCAGCAGTGAAGGAAAGAGCCACGGTTTCAAGTTCAATTGCCCGAGGAGTCCCTCTTCGCTTCACCTGCATTTGGTATTTATGGAAACCTCCACATGGGCAAGCCAACTTGTGTTTTTGCTTACTGACGCTATTCCTGGTAGCCCAATCATAGATCGATGTAGGCCTCCCTGCCCAAGCTTTAAGTTACTACATGTGTAGGACCTCTGACCAAAGTTTATCAATGCGGTATAAATTAATGTTGTATGAACTATGAGCATATTCAGTGTATAATTGCAGTCTTCTTGTTCTGTATAAACTCTGGGCATATCTGGTTGAGTGCTGAGCGTCTAGTATGAATGGAACAGTTTTCAGTGAGAGGATTCATGTTACTCTTGAGGTCAATGGCCTAAAGTAGTGCTATAAACAGATTACTGGTTGTCTGCCTGTCACAAGAGTAGTAGAAAAAAGAAGGGGGGGAAAAAAAAAATTGTTAAGGCGACTTGCTGCTGTCTTAATTGAGCAGTCTGGAAGTATGGAAGTAACAAGTTGATCACTTAAAATCGACTTTGTTTAGGGCTGTTGCTGTAACAACCAAGCTGAAAAAGGTATTTCTAGATTTCTAGATCTGCCATCAAATGTTGAGGCAGCAGCTTTTAGGGCTGTGCAGGAACCGATCAAACCGCACCGACCCGGCCAAACTGACCCGCCCCGCCCCACAATCAAGCAAACCCGCTTGTTTTGAGCCGGATTGTGTTTCTGTTTTATTAAAACCGTGCAGTGCGGTGCGGTTTACGGGTTTGGATTTTGAAAAATCCTGAGGACCTGCCCCACCCTGCTCTACACCGCATGAATATTAAAAAAAAAAAAAAAAAAAAAAAAAAAAAAAAAAAAACCTAACCTTATCATGAACTTAACCTAGCGTTGCCCCCCCCCATTTTTTTCTTTTCTTTTTTTCTTTTTTCAGTCTTCTTCTCTTCTATCTTCCAAAGACTTCGATCGCCCGAACCTTAGTGCCGCACAGTCTTCTTCTTTTCTGCCTTCGAGAGTCTTCTTCTTTTCTGTCTTCTTCTCTTCATTTCTCTTCTCTAGTTCTCTTTGTTAAACCTAGCGCTACATGATGCCACAATATTTATAATCAAGATGCAGGGAGAAAAACTGTAACGCCCCCAAACCGCTAAGGGTTAGGTTCGTCCATTTTCATACACCAAACTGCAAAGATTCGTAAGGTCTGCCAACAACCTAGCTAATATGCTGAATTCAATAACAAAAATAATAAAGATTTTAAAACTCAGAGCTTTAATAAATGCGGAAACAATTATTTCGAAATGAACAATTATGTTTAAAAAAAAGGAGAATCCTTTACTTCTCTGATTGCAATAAGTCGCTGGACTATCTCGACTATGATATCATTTGTAACGACCCACCCCCAATGACACAATATTGTCCGCTTTTGGCTCCCCATACCAAACTTCCCAGGAGGTCACCCATCCTGGGATTGCTCTTGCAGCGGCTCGCTTAACTGCAGAGTTCTGATAGGTTCATTGCCATCACGGCTTTAAAACGCGTTGTGTCATAAAGGGTACATTTATACATATAAGCACATCCTCATTCCCAAGCGATGTGGGACGTCACAAAATCCCCACACGCTAATCCCCTTGCACTTCATTTTCTTGGTTTTCCCCTAGGTAACACACAGACTTGGGCATTCCGGTGAGTTGTGAAGCTTAGGGGTGGGCACGATGGTGATTAAGCTGAGTTTTTTAAAAAATTTGTTTGTTTTTATTTGGTTTAGTGTTTGGATGCTGTGAAAATCGTCGATTTGTTTATTATTTCTCTATGATTTGTTTGGTGTCTGAGAAAATTTGGCTTTGGTTTCTCATGATTCTAGATATAGGTATTGAACATGCCCCGCCCCGCACAACCCGCACCCCGCGCCCCAGATCACCCCGCACCGCACGGACTCTCCCTTATTTGTGCGGCTCACGGGTGCAAAAATGGCAACCCGCAAGGGTGCGGGGCGGGGGCAAAAAGAGAGGAAATCCGCCCCACCCCGTGTACACCTCTAGCAGCTTTAGACTCGCTAAGGGAACAACCAGCAGGATTGAGGGGATGAATTAGATCGCTTAAACAATATAACACAACTATTGACTCTTATAGAGTCAATTTTCTCTCTTTTTAGGCGGCTTAAAATAAACCTTATTCCTACTTGCGATTGTTTGCAGGTCCTCTTCAGAGTTTATAATTGTAACGCTCTCCACTTAATTAACTGGTAATTAATTCAGAGTGCTACTATTATCCCTCTTTAGTGACTTAAGTGTATATATATATATATATACCATATGGCGTGCAAGAAAACAAAGCTCTGATACATGTAAGAATATATAATTTAGCAAAGATATGAGAATAAGAATGAGAGACATAAAATTAACGTGGTTCAGCCTATGGCCTATATCCACATGTCAAACTCTTTTCTTTGGTTACATCTTTCCTTAATTCATTTGATTGCATGTATACAAGACTCTATTTATAGAGAAATAGTCTGCACATTACAAGTCTCTTCTACTTCTACATTAATAACAATAAATCTAATTTATAATCTTGTAACTTTTGTCTCTTGAGTGCTTGTAACTATTGTCTCTTAAATGCTTATAACTCGTCTCAATATGGCGAGCAAGAAGTGATCATCCTTAATCTTGAGTTGGCAAAACCCAAAAGCAAAATCACTAGAATTGGAAAGCCATGGAGCAGCCGCATCATCTGTAGTACGTGAAGAGTCTCCTACGCTTATGTTAGGATTTTGAGCAACAGCAAAAATGGGCTGCAAGAAGAGAAAGAAGACAAGGCGAAAACCATGAACAGAAGGCATTGTGAAAAGGAAAATGCTATACATTTTAAAAAAAAAATAAAAAATAAAAATAAAAATAAATAAAAATAAAAATAAAAAAAATTCTAAAATTTAGTTCTTAAATAATGTGTCATAATGTGACGTATCATTTGAGAAAGAATTTTGAAAAAGTCTAGCATTTCTCTTGTGAGAAGGGAAATGCTACATATATCCATGAATGAAACGAAATTGAATTCATACAATGACATGAATGAAACGAAATTGAAATAACATTGTTTTTATATACGGGAGATCACGATGATTTCCATGACTTGTATTAAGTGTTTAATTTCTTTTGCTTATATTTTGTTAAAACCGAATGTATAATAATTTTTTTTTCTTCTTTATATATATAGATTTAATCTTCAATTTTAATATATTTATTATTCATGTTTTGTCCCCTATCTTAATATATATTATTCATTAATGCTTTAGCTCCTATCTATTATAATTCCTCGTTCCGCCTTGTTCATGGTACCACCCATTATGATATTCAATAAGTGAAAGGTCATGGAACTCTATCCTATTAATATATTAATTAAATAATTAAATAAGTTGAAATTGTGCATGGCTAAATAAGCATTTATCAAACATAATTAGAAATGCATTAATCCATGCAAGACTTTGACAAAAATACAAATATGTGACTTAATTGACTAACACGGTCAATATTCAATGTTTCAAATTAGCAGTTTTTGTCAATAATTAAGCCGGCCACCTATGAAGAGCGTATGTTATTTTTTAAAAAAATTCAAAATTAATTAATGCGCGTGTATATATATATATATTTTGTGGTTTATGATTGATTTAATTAAACGGACAGTACTAAAGAGCTAGCCTTGAAAGAAGATAGTCTCGCATGAAAGAAGAAAAAAAAGGGTAGGAAATCGAATTGATATTTATAAGGTCTAACACTCACCAAACTATTCCTTTAAAGTAATGCTTGATCGAGTGTATGCTCAAGTACGGTGCGAGGCACCAAACGTGCGATAATAAGTTATGGTGGTTTAGTTTAGATTGTATGATGTTTCTAAAATAGATCCAACAGTTAGATATATGTGACCGTTAGTAAAGTCGATTGTAAAATTAAATTGAGATTAAGTAATCATTACTAACATTTATGATGTGACAAAACTAATATTCTACGATCACCAAAGAAGTAGAAAATAGCAGAATAACAAATAACCACAACACGAACTCAAAAGATAACAAGATTTAAGTGGTTCGGCTTAACAAGCGTACATCCACTGGCGGAGACGATCTAAGAGAAATTCACTATCAAAAAATGGAGTACAAAGTACAATACAAAGAGCAACCACTCAAACTCAAAAGCCCCAATACACATAAATCTCACTCTCACATAACAAAGGAGAACCAAATACAAAAGAGAAAATTTCTCTTAGTTTTCTTCTCTCTTAGCACACAAGAGATATACAATAAGACATACAAGTGAGACAACAAAAGGGACTTATCTCTTTTACAAGGAGTGTTGCCTAAATGTACAGTTGCCGCAGCCTCACTGCTGGACGGGTCCTCTTCTTCTTGTCTTCTACGAGTGTCTCTCTCTCGCACACCACTCTTGAGGGCCGAATGAAAAATCTGCTGCCTTTTTCCTCTTTTTTAACCAACACGGCTTCAGTTTCTTCTTTTTCCACAAGCTTCTCGAAAAAGCTACTCCAAATCAAATAAACAAGTGGGCTACACGTGTATGAAGAGAGCAATAAGCCAAAAACTTGAGTGGCCAACAGTAAAGACTTGATAAAGACAAGTCACGTACACTACAATTTATAATCTATTGTTAGAGTACAAACTCTAACGGTGTTCTGTGTTCATTGGTTTCGTTTTGTTCTGACCCTACCAAAAAAACCTACTTCCCTTAGAGATTTTTAGAAGTAGTCCTCAGAATTTTTTTTTAAAAAAAAGGTAAGAGTCAAGTCTCATTCTCAACAACTACAACTACAAGCCAAATAATATAAAAAGAATTTTTTTTAATATAATTAAATCATTAAATATTTTGAATGCACAACTTACGATGAAACACTCGTTCAACAACTACCTCATCCATAGGCTTAATTAGAGCAAAGATATCTGGAGTCCTAAATGTGGTACGTTGTCATTTTGATATGATAATATGTTGAAAAGTAGGGGTGAGCAAATTATCCGTCTACCGCCTACCGATCGCTTACCGAACCGAACCGAATCGCCATCGACCGCCTATCGACTTTAACCGACTAATTTCGGTTCGGTAGTCGGTATAAAATTTTATTCCGAAAGCCGGATCGGCACCCGAACCGAACCGCCTTTTAAGCGGCAGCCGAACCGAACCGAACCGCCTTTTAAGCGGTAACCGAACCGAACCGAACCGAATGCTATTCCGACCGATTAACCGAACCGACATAAAACGAAACGACGTCGTTTTAGTAAGAACGAAACGTATGATCATTTTTTTTCCTTTAAAAAAATCAAAACAACGTCGTTTCATTACCCATTTTAACCGAATGTTAACCGATTTAACTGACCGCCTATTAACCGCCTTACTGACTTAACCGACCGCCTATTAACCGCTTAACCGAAATAAATTCACCGACTACATTCCGACAAAAGTCGGTTAACCGACCGAATTAACCGACTTAACCGCCTACCGAACCGACGCCCACCCCTATTGAAAAGCATGTATTTTTATTTTTTATTTTTTTAGTAATGCTACACATCATCTCTTTGTTTTCTTTTTATCCCTTCAAAATTGAAATCGCCATTGAATTTTTGATATATCACTCTTGAATTTTGATCCAATGGGGATTTTAAGAGCCACATCAATTTTGGAAGGATAAGGGGATGATGTGTAGCATTACTCATTTTTTTTTTTTTTTTTTTTTTTTTTTTTTTTTTTTATGTTTTCTTTTTCTTGAGCAAACGTGTCTCCATTTTGATGTCAATAAATCCAATTTTCTTGATTTTTTAATCAATGCTTTTGTGGTACTATACTCTGTCTTTACAACTCTAGAAGGGCGGATCAGATCAGATCTTGCGACTTGTGGCTTGGAAAAAAATCATGCAGCAATAAGATTAGTAAGAACAATTGGATTAAAATGTAAGTTATATTTATATGTTTTAAAATATAATTAAATTTTGATGAATTAGCTAGTGGGTTTCGGATGGATCAAATCTTGTGACTTGTGGCTTGGAAAAAAAAAATTATGCAACAATAAGACTTGTGAGGACAACTGAATTAAATTATAAGTTGCATTTATATGTTTTAAAAAATAATTAAATTTCAATGAATTATTTATTTATTGCGTTAGTTAAATTTTTTAATTAATTCTTGTTCAATTTTAATTTTTTTATTCATCAAAAAAAAAAAAAAATCTTGAACCCTCAACCTAAAATCCTAACTCCGCCACTAATCACTTATACGTCAAGCTACTTTGACGCAAAAAAAAAAAAAAAAAAAAAAAAAAAAAAAAAAATTGTGCTGGGTTTGAAGAGTTTTGATCTTCTGGCTTATGGGCATACGCCACTAATTTATTTAAAATTTTGGTTATACGAAATACGAATCGGTATAACCAAATTTATTTATTTATTTTTTAACCGCTACTACTCTATAATCTTTCTGAATCTAAACATATGCACGTACCACGTAAGTAAGAAACAATAGCGAACAAATTAATTTATTTTTGGTTTGCAAGTACCAGAGATAATCGATCGAGGTTAGAGTCTCCAATCGATCTTATGCTTTGTGTTGGATAATATTCATGCACCCAAAAAAAAAAAACCATGATAAAAATAAGGGAAAATATGATTTTTGGTCTAAGGTTTGACCTTTTTTTGGGGACATTTTGCATTAAAATAACTGCATTTTTAAATCATACACTTCAGCTTAATTAATGACCTTGTGCTTCATTAATAGAATCTGTTTTCTTTCAGCTATTTTTAATCCTACAAGAGTCCAAGGATTAGCCGGCCATGAGACCGAGTACTTCTTCTTCTTTTTCTTCCTTTTTTTTTTTTTTTTTTTTTTTTTCTTTCTTTCATTTCATTTCTTTTCTTTCTTATTCTTTTTTTTTTTTTTTATTATTATTTTTATCACGACCATAAAACTCTTGCATCATAAATCATAAAGTTCTGCAAAATCATAACCACATGCTATGAAGTTACATATTTATAGATACAAACAAAATTCTTACAATAAAGTATTGTTATCTATGACTTTCATCTTCTGCTATCACATATACAAATATAGTTAAAGAGCATATCTGCTCCAAGCGGACTAGATCTACGACACGAGTAGCCAAATATCCTAAAAATTTATTTAAAACCAGCCATCAAAGAGAACCCCTCACACCGAAATATGCAGGCAGGGAGAGATAACCCCTCACACGTAACTATCCAGGCCGTGAAAGATAACCCATCACACCTAACTAACATTTATCCTATAGATCGTCCATAAGGGGAGACCTAATAAAGAGAATAAAACTCTTATTCAAAGCAAAAATACAACCAGCAAACAGCAGCAGCGGCCAGTGAGGAGAAGAACGGCATTGCACGGTGGCCGGTAGGTGGACGAATATATAGTGGAGAAGCCGAAATTGTTGATCTGATCGGAGAACACCTACAAATAAAAAGAAAACCAAAATGGGAGGGAGATGGTAAGAGCGGAGAGTAAAAAGGTTGCAGGTGTAGCTTTGGCAAATATATATGATTTGTACTTCGTATTTGGCATATTATCATTCTTGAAGAACTTATCAGATGTATTTGCTACAGCTACATGCATTTATATAGATCTCTCCCCCATAGGCAAACAAACAAATGCTCCGTTTGTTTGGGCGTAAAATATTTTCAGAAAAATATTTTCTGTATTTTTTAGTGTTTGGTGTAGCAGAAAATGATGATCAACGGAAATCATTTTCAGTTTGGCTGTAAAAGTTTAAAAAAATGTAAATCGTTTTCTAGATTTAAACTCTTCATTGTTGCACACAAGTTTATGAGAATCTGCCACCACCGGGTATTGGAGTTTATTGGTAGCCTGAATCTATCGCTGAAACTCCTCGAATTTTGGTGTCCGATTGCCGGAATCCGGTGGCACTAGCTGGATTCCGGCGATGGTCACCAAAATATAGCGACGTCCGGCCACCATCGCTGGATTTTAGCTGACTAGATTCCAGCCAAATTGGAATCTAGCTAATCCAAATTTTGACGAAACTGGCCATTGTCGCCGAAATCCAGTGAAAGTGGCTGGAATCCTACCAGCCAATGATGAAATCTCGTCACCGTTGGTTTTTTGTTGTTCATGATTTTGTCGTAAGAGCCAAATACCGAGAAAAAAAAAAAATATTTGGGAAATCATTTTTTCTGAAAAATAATTTTGTTGAAAATATTTTATGTCGAAACAAATAAAGTAAGATAGAAGTAGTTTCCACTTTCCAAAGCTGGAAGGACCAATTTGTCAGTTTGATAAGTTTTTGATCTTATACACTAGCTGTTGCTAAAATTCTGGCCTAGCCTTTTTAATTGTTGTCGAAAAGACTATAATTATTGAGATATGATACATTGCCACCCCAAAACACAACTCCTGATTACTTTTGTCCACGTGACAACTTTTACTGTTTTTTTTTTTTTTTTTTTAAAAAAAATTTATAAAAATAACTCTAAAGCTAGCTAGGAGGCTACGTTGCCATATGGATAAAGTAGTCAAAAATTGTGTCTTTGAGTGGCAAAAGATTATATCTCATCATTATTATAGGCAAGACAAAATATCACATATAAGAACAACAAAATTTTCCTAACTCTCTTAATATGAGGTACGCTTATACTTAGAGACATTCACTATAAAAATTGAATACAAAATCGTGAAGATTGAAAGCTTTAGTAAACTCAACTCACTTTTGATTTTTCTTCAAAGAAAAAGCAAAAAAGAAAATGAAAGAGAAATGTTACATGTTTTTTTAAGTATATATTCTTTGACGCAACAGTGAAAATCATCACTAAATTTTGTTGATCATGGATTAACGCACACTTAAAAATGTATGTATCATTTCTCGAAAGATGACTTGTCTCTCTTTTCTTTCTCTTGGGAAAAAAAAAAAGAAGCTCACAAACTTTGAATATATTCTCATTGGGTGCTCTGGATTAGGGTTGACATATATAGTCTTATACATACACTTCGTACCTGACACGTAACATAATGACATACAATTTTTGACATGATCGACGAACCCAATACAAAATTATAGGGTTAGGGCCGAGAGGTTTGACACGCTTAATTAAATAGATCGAGTTATAATTGACCTATATAGTCTTATACTCATACTTCAACATGACCCAAATCTAACACGTAGGGGTGGAACCACCCCAAGGCTTGGGGGGTTTCGGGCCCCTCCAATTTTATATTTTTTAGTCATAAAATTTTGAAAATTTCTTCTAAATTTTAGGTATTTTTATAAAATGAATCCCTCCAAATTAATTTTTACTTTTTAAAATTTTTATATTTTTAGGTTTGGACCCTCCAAAATTATTTTTGTAATTCCGCCCCTACCAACGTGGAAACATGAACTACCGCTCATATTAAAAAGTAATGCATCATGCTGGTGATTCCCGATTCAGGATTCCTTTAAATTTTTTGTTCGAATTCTCTCGAATTTAGATAGGTTATTGTGAGAGAACATTTGTGAGAGCCAACATGCCGGATAAGTAGTTAGGGAATTTAATTTTTATTTGGTCAGGTAGAGCCGGTGGACTTCATAAGTACTTTCTCACAATCACTTGTTTAAATTTTCTCAAATTCAGATAAAAAACTTGAGAGAATCCTTTTCCCCCGCGTAAAAGGAACGACCATATTAATGGCTTTATGTATGTCAATATTATGTATGTATATTGACATTTATCTACTCTACTCTTCTCTTCTCTAAATACCAACTTTCGAACCCCTTGACTTGGTCGAAGGTAACATATGCCAGTGATGCCACCAGCCAACACAGCAAAAGCAAGAAGGTTGATAAATATTTCTTCTTTTCTCTGCTTTTTTCTTTAACAGTTCGTTCGGCGGCGCCATCTTCTCTTCTTTCTTCTGTTCTTATTTTATTTCTTTGACTTTTCTTCATTTTTCCCTTCGTACGTCCCACGTAATTGCCGATTTTTTTCAGCTCCTTGGTTGCATTCCGCATAAGAAAGCTTCTTTCTTTCTTTTTTTCATTTGCCTCTGCCTTTGCTTGGGGCCAAGCTTCCTCCTCCTCCTCTTTTCTTTTTCTCATTTTTTTTTTTTTAAATTCTTATAGTAATTTAATTTAGATCATTTGACTTGAGGTAGTAATTTTATAGTTCAAATCCACACGAACTACAAAAATAATAAAGTAATTCTAAGAAGATCGGCATTCGACATGATCAACATTGATGCTAAACACGACTCATCCAGGACCTGGTATGGTGGTATTTATGGATTGAGACCCGGTGCAATTTTCGTTTTTGATATTTTTGTGCATCACTTTCAGTCGGAAGTCTTGGTCAAATAACTTTTAATTTAATTAAACGACTTCCGAATGGCGTGCCCGGGGATTGAGAAAAACGAACAAGGAGAGTTACTAAGGAAGAGCTTTGCTTGAACTCCCAACTATAAACTATTTATACTCGAGGCGTAGTACTCGGTTTACACACATCTTAACCCAATTTCTTTTGGCAATGGCTTTTTCTCTTGCTCATACTCTGTTTTTCTTCCTACTTCTGCTACCAACTTTTTCTGTTGCTCAAACCAATGGTAAAATAACTGTGGGAGTTTCTCTGTCTACAACTGATAACTCTTCATGGCTTTCTCCTTCTGGTGATTTTGCCTTCGGCTTTCGCCAGTTCAACAGCACAGATTTCTTCTTGCTTTCTATATGGTACAACAAGGTACCGGACAGAACCATAGTCTGGCATGCAAATGGAGATAACCTTGCTCCGAGGGGATCAAAGGTGGAGCTAATTGCGGATCAAGGCCTAGCGCTTACTGGCCCTCAAGGCGAAGATTTATGGACATCTCAGAACCTTATAACTGGTGTTGCTGCCTATGGTGTAATGAACGATACAGGCAACTTTGTTCTGGAAGATGGCAACTTCAACAAGGTATGGGAAAGCTTCCAGAATCCTACTGATACCATCTTGCCTACACAGATTATGGAAAAGGGAGGTATCCTTTCTTCCCGACAGTCAGAGACCAACTTTTCCAAGGGAAGGTTCCAGCTTCGCTTCGATCAGGTAGGTAATCTTGTGCTCAATACCATAAACTTGCCCACATATGACCCTAACGGACCTTATTACCAAGAAAACAGCACTGCTGGTAAGCAATTGGTCTTCAATGAGTCCGGCTACATTTATATCCTAGAAGAGAATGATGAACGCATCACCATCCCACAGGGAATCAGTCGCCCAACTGGGAATTTATATTTTAGAGGTACTCTCAACTTTGATGGAATTTTCGCTCTGTATTCTCACCCAAAGACTTCCACAGGCAAGGAAAGCTGGACCGCCATTTGGTCTGTACCGGATAATATTTGCCAGGATATAATTCCTGCGAATCCTGCTGATCAGTCAATGACCGGTGTTTGTGGGTTTAACAGTGTCTGCAAACTCAACCCACAAGATAAAAGGCCAGCATGTGAATGCCCAACAGGATACTCTTTACTCGATCCAAATGATCCCTATGGAAGCTGCAAGCCAGACTTCATACAGGCCGGATGCAAAGAAGATGAACTTAGTTATCAACAAACTCTATATTATTTAGAGGAACTAAGTAATATTAATTGGCCATATTCAGATTACATGAGGTTAAAGCCTATTACTCTAGAGAATTGCAAAAATTCGTGCTTGCAAGATTGCATGTGTGCTGTTGCAATATTTTCAACCAACAATATCTGTTGGAAGAAGAAGCTACCACTCTCCAATGGGATATTTGACAAAAATGATGGGGGGAAGGTTCTTATCAAAGTCAGGAAAGGTAATTCCACACTACCCGGTCCTTCTCTCTCAAATCCACGCAATGAACCAGTGCAAAAGAAGAACCAGGACGGTTTGATCCTTGTAGTGTCAGTGCTTCTGGGCTGCTCTGTGTTTGTTATCTTTATATTGATTGGCGCTACTTGTCATCGATTTTTCTACAAAAAGAAAGCAAGCGAAATTGACAGAAATGGGTCTGTCTTGCAAATGAATTTGCGTTGCCTTACATACAAAGAGCTTCTAGAGGCTACAGATGGGTTCAAGGAAGAATTGGGAAGAGGAGCTTTCGGTATTGTTTACAAAGGGGCGCTAAAGATGGGTTCTAATGTACTTCTTGTGGCAGTCAAGAAGTTAAATAGCGCTGCACAAGAGAAAGAGATGGAATTTAAAGCTGAAGTGGAAATTATTGGTAATACACATCACAAGAATCTGGTTAGACTGATTGGATTTTGTGATGAGGGTGCGCAACGGTTACTGGTGTACGAGTTATTGAGCAATGGAACTTTAGCAGGTTTCCTTTTTGGAGACTTGAAACCAAATTGGAAGCAAAGAGTCCAAATTGCTTTTGGGATTGCGAGAGGACTCTTGTATTTACATGAAGAGTGCAGCACGCAGATTATCCACTGCGACATAAAGCCTCAAAACATACTTCTCGATGAATATTACAACGCCCGAATTTCTGACTTTGGATTAGCAAAGCTTTTGATGATGGATCAGAGCCAAACTCAAACTGCCATTAGAGGAACAAAAGGGTATGTTGCACCTGAATGGTTTAGGAACATGCCAATCGCGGCTAAAGTTGATGTGTACAGCTTTGGTGTCATGCTGCTAGAGATCATTTGTTGTCGGCCGGAGAAGCGTAGTTATAGAATCTGGCAAAGAGGACAAAGCAATTTTAACCGATTGGGCTTATGACTGCTTTCGAGAAGGAGCATTAGATGTTCTGGTAGAATATGACACCGAGGCCATGGATGAGATGGAGAAGCTAGAGAGTCTTGTCGAGGTTGCCATTTGGTGTATTCAAGAAGATCCATCTGTTAGACCCACTATGGGGAAGGTTGTGCACATGCTTGAAGTTGAAGGAGTTGTTGATGTACCTATTCCACCATGCCCAGATCGCTTTACCACTACAGGAAGTTGCAACCAGCATTCATCACTCGACGTGTAGAGATTTACAGTCCTTTTTTGTTAAGCAATTGCTCTGTTCTGTAATTAATTTAGACTTAAGTTTGTTTTCTGCGACATCCACATAATTCTGTTTTACATTTTAGATTGTTTGCCTATGACTATGAGGGAGAGATCTGCACTTCTTGAATAGGATAGAGTTCCATGAGCTTTCACTTCTTGAATATCATAACGGGTGGTACCATTAGGCGGAACCAGGAATTATAATCGACAGGAGCCAAACATGAATAACAAATAATAAATATATTAAAATTGAAGATTAAATCAATATATAAGAAAAAAAATTAGTATACAATCAGTGTTAACAAATTATAAGCGCGCAAAAGAAATTGTAATTATATTTGAACTATAAAAGTACTACCTCAAGTCAACCTCTTGAGTCCCATATCAAGGGAATGTTACCTCAAGCATATTGAAATTGATATGACAAGCTGGTAGCCTCCAAGCTGCTCCAAGTTAAATTTCTGTCCAGAAAGGATCAATGCATGGTCTTACGAAGCCACTGTTATCTACTCGGTCGGTTTACCTCAATGGCTTTCAATCTCAACGTACCCTTACCGTTGAGATTGAGGGACAATTTAAGAATCCAGATCAAACTCAACTTCAGAAGCTAAAGCCATTTAGATGTCAACATCATCAGATAAAATTGACAAGAGTCATGATATGCATAATTCACATTCTTATAAGAAGAACAACAGGGACTAGTGTTGCTCAAGCTCAACCAACCGATAGGAGATAATATCTGTAGATAAACTCATGTAATTAATTATAATTTAGTCAAACTCAACTTGTAACCTACACTATATATGATAGAGCAATTAAGACAAGGTGTTCAATTGAATAATATAAAGAAAACAATTTCTCATACCAAGTTTGTATCTTACTTTCATATATATGCAGATCGACCACAGCTTTAAGTCTAAATTACTGATATTAGATTACAAAACAGGCCAAATGCTTTTTTTTTTTTAAAAAAAAAAAAAAAAAACTGTAAATCTTTAACATGTGAAGTGATAAATGCTGGTTTCAAGTCTCCAAAAAGGAAACCGGCTAAAGTTCCATTGCTCAAGAACTCGTACACAAATAACCGTTGCACACCCTCATCACTAAATCCAATCAGTCTAATCAGTCTGTCGATTTAAGTACGTACTAGTTGAAGTAAAAAGCGGTGAAAAATGTGGAGTTTAATTTGGGGTGCATGTTTTCAAAAAATTTAGAAATATTGTCAGAACCTCCTCGGTTGACCGAGCTCTGTGCTCGTTCGACTAAGCTCAGGACATAAACTTCATGAGAGACTCATTTGATGTTCGATCGACGACTAAGATGTCAAACAAAAAGTTCCAGTGGGCCTCGATCGATGCTCGTTCGAAGGGTTAGAATCTAGTTGTTAGATACAATGTATATGCAGAGGAGATAAGTCTCGAACCAAGGAGAGTAAAATCCAAGAAATAAGCAAAAGTGGTAAATACAAACTTACTGACCGATACTTCAACTATTTCACATGTTGCATGATATTATATATTGTTATAAGCATGATTTCATCGTGAAAATGTGTCTTGCAAGTTTAATTATTGCGTTCATTTATAATATCAATGTATCTTTCCATGAGATTTACATGCTTTAAAAGAAAAATGAATTTTGAAAGAAAATGTTTTTTTCAAAAGAAAAAGGATTGGACCGAAAATTGTGGTTTTAATTATAAATTGAAAAAAGAGATTGTGAGAATGTGATTTTAACATAACCCCCAAGCGTTAAGTGGGGGTAAAAAATTTAACAACCCAATAATCAAGTGGAGTAATTAATACGCTTAACAAACTCAAGATTAGGAATAGAGAGAAAAGACTAGCAAACTCAAGGTTAAGCAGAAGCGATACGCTTAGTTTTGCATCGCCTCCAAGTTTGCTGAGATGGACTTAAGGCTGTAAGTGAGTAGAACTACTCGTAAACATACTTAGACTCGGCTCTCGATCGGTTCGTTTATTAAACAAACAGAACTTGAACATTTTTTTTAAGCCTGTTTAATAAACAAGCTGAATATGACAATACTCGGCTCAGCTCGAAGTAGACTAGTGAACAAAGCTCGTTGAAGCTCGACTCAGCTCGATGGGCTAGTATATATATATATATATATATATATATATATATATAAAGTTAGAATATAATAATCTATACTCTATACAAACTACAACTCGTTAGCCTTTGAATTGCCCTTTGTTTCTCAACTTTTTCCTTATTGTCAATAGACCTCGAGATTCATAAGTAATCATAACACTCAGCATCAAAAATCGTAAAGGATTAAAGGGCAAATACAAAAGTTTTAAAGATTTTTGTTGGTTTATTTTTATTGGCTACATTATAGTTGACAAAAACCCTTCCATATCAGGGACTTCCATTTCAGAGATAACTATAATAGGGACACCGTAATTCAGAGTCTTCCAGAAGAATATTACAAAATATTAATTCTAAATATGAAATGGACTAATCATGACATGATATCTGCACATAATAACTCTAAGAATGCAATTTCCTGTTGAAGGAAATATTCTAGAGACTTTACAGCTTAGAAACTAGGTTTTCCCTATAGCCCATTCGGACGCCGAGATGCCAGAGTTCGGATGTTCAACACCTAGAGCAAAAGTCCTCTGAAGGTTCGAATGTTTCAGCAGATGTTGAAGTCCGAGAGCAAAAGTCCGGAAGGAGTTCGGACGGCCCAGCAAACGCAAGCCACATAGAGCAAAATTCTGTAAGAAGGTTTGGACGCTGATGCGATGACTGTGGAGTGTAAAAGTACTTTATGCAGGTCCAAACGCCAGAGGCTAGGTCCAGACGCCACCTATGAAATCCGAATTTGAGTAGAACTAAGTTTTCTGAAGCCTATTTAAAGAGGCTTCTAGGCTGCTTATTTGTAAGGAATTCAGTATAGAATTCTAAGTGTGCTAAGAAAATGTGTTTAGGCATAAATTGTAATATTTGCTAACTCTCTTAAAGTTTTGTGTGTGATTTAATCGACCATTGAAGTCTAGCTTAGGGAAAAGCACTAAGGTAAATGAGTCAATTGAAGAACCCTTCAGACAGGCGGTCTGGTTGGGAGACATTCATGTATAAGTATGTGTCAGAATTCAAGGTACAACTACAACAATGCAATTTGTGAGTATAAGCGTCTCTAACCCTCACCACCAGCAACTTTTCCTCAAGAATCTCTCAACCCATCTCTCATCTTCTCTGTACAACTAGATCTCGAAAGTTCAACTCTACGATTTAACAGTCAAATCTTGAGCATGAGGACGACAATCTCACGCTTTAGCTTCATCATCTTATGGGTTGTATAAATATATCATTTTTTTTTTTTTTTGTTATTTGTTCTTTGTTGTTCGATTCAGTTACTCTCTTGTAAAAAAAAAATCTGAGATTTGAGTGCTTTCTCCAAAAATCTCTCCTAGGCGTTATGAGTTATGATTTGTTTGGTGAATCCCTCTTTCTCTTTCATCCTCTTAGCCTATCTTCTTATGTTGTTCATCTTCTGTTATTCATTTTTTCTCATTTACCCATTTTTATTTTTATTTTTATTTTTTTCAGAAAAGATATATATTTTTTTTTCGAAAGCTTATGAAATTCTCAGAGATAAAGACAGAGATGATTTATATTTTAAGAAAGTTTTTTCCTTGTTTGATGTACGATGAGAAAAGTGTTTGGATTCTTTCAACTTCTTTGTAACTGGTATGTTACCATTACTAGTTCATAACCCGCGCTATGCACGAGATTCTTCATTATAATTTAGTTTCGGAATTTAAACACATCTTCATCGTAATTTTTATTATACGTTAAAAAATGCTTGTAAAAAAAAAATTACCACACATTTTTCAATAAAAAGACAATAAAGGTTAAGACCCTTAATTTTATTTTAACCCAAAAAAAGTAAAACCTTTTTAAAATATTTGTTCCCATAGGTGTAGTTTATAACGAAAAGAAGTATAAAAAATCACAACATTGCCGTAGTTTTTTCAATAGTTAAGATGGTGCTGTGATTTTTTTTTACAGCACCTAAGCCATATCCTACAAAATAAAACAAAAAAAATTTTCACTCAACATTTAATGCAATCAAATAAATCATTTCACATCACGTTCAATGCTTAATCAAATAATTTTTTGCCTTATTTTACTTTCAAAAGTAGAAAAAACACTTCAAATTTTTTTTTTTTTTTTTGAGTGAATCATACCAAAAAAAAAAAAAACCATTAAACATTCAAATATATTAAAAAATAAGACCCATAATTTTATTTTAATCCATATAAATTAATACATGTTAAAATTTTTGTTACCATATCAATAGTTTAAAATGAAAAGAAGTATAAAGAAGAAGAAAAAAAAAAAAAAAAAAAAAAAAAAAAAAAAAAAAAAAAAAAACCTAAAGATTATGATTATCAAAACATTAATAAAAAAAAATTAGCAAGAGTCTCTAATATTATTAGTGTGATACATATTACATTTTGATATAAATAAAACCCATAAAATTATGAAGATTCTAAAAAAGAATACATTGCAAACTAAACAAAATGGTTGAAAATCGAATAAATTATACAAACGAAAACAAAATATTCCATAAAACATTCAAATGAACTAAAAAATAGACACTTAATTTTAGTTTAATCTATATAAATTAAAACATGCTAAAATCTTTGTGCCCATATAAATAGTTTATACCAAAAAAGAAGTATAAAGAAAAAAAAAATAGTAAGAAGATAATATGGTTTAATCTAATTACCAAAGCATTAATAAAAAATTAGCAGGAATCTATTATATTGTTAGTGTGATACCTATTATATTTAAGTAAATAAAACTCAAGTAATTATAAACATTTAAAAAAATAGTGAACAAACTAAACAAAATATTTTTTTACGAATACAAAATAAAACAAAATATTTCATTACAATGCTTAATATCTCTTTGGTGTTTCAAAAGTATTTATATTCATTTTATACACAACAATCAAATAAATTTTTGCCTTGTTTTGCTTTCACAAGCATAAAAACACTTTCAAAAAATGGCAAAAAATGGAGTAAATCACATAAACGAAAATAATAAATTCCAGAAAACATAAGTCTTTATCTTAGTTTAATCTATATACATTAAAACATGTTTAAATCTTTGTTCCCATAGGTATACATGGTTTAAAATGAAAAATATTAAAAAAATAAAAATAAAAAATAAAAAATCAAGAAGAATACATAGTTTAATCTAAATATCAAAGCATTAATACAAAATTAGTAGGAATCTTTGTGTGATACCTATTGTATTTCAATACAAAATAAAACACAAATAATTCTGAAAATTAGGGAAAAATAAATAGAGAAACATAAACATTTTTTTATGAAAATTTATTCCCATAGGTAGACATGGTTGAAAATGAAAAGTATAAAGCAAAAAAAAAAAATAGCAGTAGAATATCTAGATTCTAATTATAAAAATGCATAAAACACAGTCCTTCAACCTCCACAAAACCAAAAAAAAAAAAAAAAAAGTCCTTCAAAAAAACAAAACAAAATAAAATTATGTACTTTAATACTCTGTTCTTCTCTTGAATGACGATGTTGGATGCTCTTGATTTCACAATTCAAGATGTTTCAAACCATAAAGAGAGATGTATAAATAACCAATCTAAGAGAGTAATATAACTTTTTAATTTATTTGTACGGTTTCTTTAAAATTAACGCATGGAATACCTATATGGTCAATTATGGGTAGTTAATATAGTATGTTCTTAGTTTTAAATTTTGTCTCTCTATAATTTTGGAGAGTAGTAAATTCTGAAACCATAATATTGTACATTAAAATTTTGAACTTAATGAAATCTCATATAAGGGAAAATTTTGGAGAAAAAAAAAAAATCTAACCACTTAGAATTAATGCATGTTTTTAATTTTAATTTTTTAAAAAAATCTTGCAACTTAATGCGGCTATAATGACACTTAATAATATAACGCAAAAAAATCCTTATTTTGGTTTCACGAAGATTAACACCTATGATCTTTTTCATTAAAGCACAATAAATTTATTAAAATCATGACAAAAACGGTTCAACCTTTAAAATTCATCAATATTTTTACTTAAAAAACTAGTTCAGTTTTTAAAAATTATGGGTTTATGCCACGTGTCATAATTCTCCATTGCACAAAGAAAATTGCATGAATATATAAATCACATAAAATTTTACTATCAAAAGAACCATAATTTTAGTTTTAATCCATATAAATTAAATTATTTAAAATATACTCATATCTATAGTTTAAAATGGAAATAAGTGTAAAGAAAAAAAAAATAGCAAGAGAAATCAAAGCATTAATAGTAAGATAAATAGTAGGAATCTATGATATTGTTAGTGTGATACGTACCTATATATTATGTTTCAATAAAAATAAAATCCATATAATTTTGAACATTAAAAAAAAAAAAAAAAGCATTTCAAATTTAATGCTTGATTAACTCTTTAGTGTTTTAAAAGCATTTATATTTCTTTTGTGCACAATAATCAAATAAAATGTTGTCTTTTTTAGCTTTCAAAAGGAGAATAATACTTTCAAAAAAATAAGTGAAAATCGTGTAAATCACATAAAAGAAAAACAAATATCCCATAAAACATTCAAATAAATTAAAACATGAGACTCTATTTTTATTTTTATTCATATAAATTAAAACTTTTTAAAATCTTTGTTCTCATAAGTGTCGTTTAGAATGAAAATAAGTATGAAGAAAAAAAAAATAGCAAGAAGAAAATCATGATTTTGATTTTCAAAGCATAAAATAGAAAATTAGCAAGAATTTTTTTTATTGTCGATCTGATACCTATTATATTTCAATCTTATATAATGTAGTTTTAATCCATATAAATTAAAACATTTAAAATATTCTCATATGTAGTTTAAAATGGAAAGAAGTGTAAAGAAAAAAAAATAGTAAGACAAAAACCTGAATTTTAATTATCAAAGCATTAATAGTAAGAATATATGATATTGTTAGTGTGATACGTACTTATATATTATGTTTCAATAAAAATAAAATCCATATAATTTTGAACATTAAAAAAAAAAAAAAAAAAAAAAAAGCATTTCAAATTTAATGATTAATTAACTCTTTAGTGTTTTAAAAGCATTTCTATTCCTTTTGTGCACAATAATCAAATAAAATTTTATCTTTTTTGGCTTTCAAAAGGAGAATAATACTTTCAAATAATAAGTGAAAATCGTGTAAATCACATAAAAGAAAAAAAAATATCCCATAAAATATTCAAATAAATTAAAACATATTAAAATATATATATATATATATTTTTTCCATAGGTGTGGTTTAGAATGAAAATAAGTATGAAGAAAAAAAATAGTAAGAAGAAAACCATGATTTTAATTATCAAAGCATAAAATAGAAAATTAGCAGGAATTTTTTTTATTTTTTTTATTGTCAATGTAATACCTATTATATTTCAATCCTATATAATTCTGAACATTCGACAAAGCAAATGAAAAAAAAAAAAAAAAAATCTTATAAACATTCAAATGAAGAATTGCTTGACAAAAAATTTCACAAAATAAATGGAAACATATTTAAATTTCAACCAAAAATATAAAATACTAAAGAAACACGTCTCTACAAAAGATTCATACTTGTATCATTAATTGAGAGAGAGAGAGAGAGAGAGATTACTTGTATCATTATATATATATATATATTAAATTGACCGGTTCAATTTTATTTAAAAAATCGGTTCAATACTTAAATGACCGGTTTAATCACTAAAAAGTATGAGTTCATGCCACGTGTCACCATTTTATGCCATTCCAAGGAAGAACTCGACTTTTATATATATATAAAATAAGATTAGATAAAGATTACCTCTATGGTCTGTGGGCATGACAAGGTTACACCAGAGAAAACAAATGTAGATCTGGGCCAAGAAGGAATTGAAAGAAAACAGAAAAATAAATAAAAAGCCAAGTGACCCATTTTTTGCCCAATCATTTCGCCTGTGATGGTCTTGTTTGATGTCTGGGCCCATTTAAGGACCCATAATTCACCCCTTTTAAACCCATTGTTTGCCCAAGTTGACTCTGTTTTGTCCTATTATTTGACCCATGTTGTTGGCATATTGTCGTTAAAGGCCCATCTTCAATCACTGTTGCTAGCTGCCACCATCCAGCCGTCTCTGGCCTTTCGAAAAAAAAAAATTAAACACATATTACACAAACTACAACTTCAAGTTTGAGGGAATATTAGAATATGTAATCATTTGATCTCATATTTGATTTTGTAGTCTTGAGCTCCTACCTTTTAAGTAATCAGATTTAATTGTATTCAAATCCGATTTGATATAATTATCTCCACCAACTATTATCTTCACCTATCTGAATTCTTCAATAAATATGAGTTTGTATGGTGTAGCCTTTGTGTTCTTCGTTTGTGGTGAATGTAAGTATCAAACAATAAATTATCCATCAATCTTTATCTCTTTCTCTCTCGGATCTTCCACTTTTCTATTTAATTTTCCATTGTATTGTGAAATTCTTCAAACTTTTGATCCCCTTGGAGCAAGCCTGATCTGCATTTGCGTACCAAACTATGGTTCTGTACATCCGGTATCTTGCCATACCATATAGAAAGCAAGAAGAATTCTGAGTAGTTGTGTGGGCGAGAAATCCCAAGGCAAAATCACCGAAAGGAGAAAGCCATGAAGAATTATCAGTTTCCCAATGACAACGAGGCTACCAGCAAAAGATAGAGATGTGGCTTTCATAGAAGAATTTTCCATTTTTCCAAAGCTGGAAGGTTCCAATCATTTCGCCTGTGATGGTCTTGTTTCACTGTATTCAATAATTACTATCAACGGATATTAATTCCAAGGTTTATTATTATATCATTTGTAATGATTAGACAATAAATTAGCTACAGACGACTCACGTACAGTTTACAGGATAACTTTAAAAAAAAAAAAAAAAAAAAAAAAAAAAAAAAAAAAAAAATAATAATAATCACTATTTGAACTTTTGAGTAGTTGTTTATATCATCCAATTAAATAGATCGATCTAACATTCCCTTCACTTTGGGGTAGTAATAGAACTTAGTACAAATCTTGACTCGGACAATAATTTACTTTTAATTTTAATTAAATATTTCATATATTAGTCCTATTTATTCATGAGAAATTTGAGCCCATGTGAAAGACATAATGTTAAATTATAAATTAAATAATTAAATTTACTCTTTTCAATGAGATTAAAAGGAATTCAACATTTATTTCTATTCCTATTCCAATTCAAGACCCAACAAGATGCTACCAAGGCTTTTATACTCCTTACTTTTTCTTTAATTCAGAAAATATTAGGCCATTTTTAGTAAATTTCTCCCCCTCTTCTCCCCTCCCTTTTTTCCTGTTTGTGTCTGCACGGAAAAGTAGTAAAAGAATTCAACATTTATTTTTATTCCCATTCCAATTCAAGAATTCCATTCCAATTCACGCCTTAAGCCTTCATGAAAAGGCTTCACTTTCCCATTTCCTTTTTCCATTATTTGACTTGTCAACACCCTCTTTTTCTCTCTTTGAAAAGTCCTCTTTGACTTTTCTTCTTCCTTATTCTTTTGAAAAAAATAATAATTCATTGCCACCTTTTGATACAACTTTTTACCACATTGCCATAAGCAAGATGGTCCCCTATCTTATTTTATTTTTAAAACTCAAAAAGTAGTAAAGGACTACCTTGCCACATAAGCAAGATAGTGAAAAGTTATATCAAAAGGTGGCAATGAATCATTACTCTTTGAAAAATAGTCAGTCCTTTTTCTTTTCTTTTTTTTTTTTTTTTTTTTTTGGTCTTCAACGTACAAGTGTTGACCCATTCACCATCTTACTTTTTCTCTTCTTCTTTTAAACCTACTTACTTGAAACCCATCTTAAAATTAGAAAAGAAATTTTAATTTAATAACCCATTAATTATTCTTTATATAATTTACGTACATATTTTTCTTAATTAATTTATTTGAAGTCAAAGTATTTAAATCTTAAATGTTAAACTGTTCATCATGTGTATCAAAGCCTAATTCAACTGTCCACTTTTAGTTCAAATGATAACATGAAATTAGACATCAAATATATTTAATTCTACTTAAAACTATTATTCATAATAAAGTATTATTAGTTCACCTAATAAATTATTTGCGTGTTACATATGTTGTTCGGCCTATTGTTATCAAAGGCCCATATTCAATCACTATTGCCAGCTGCCACCATCTATCTGGCCATCGCAGGCCTTTCAAAAAAAAAAAAAAAATTAAACGCAAGACTACACAAACTTCAACTTTATAAAGTTTGAGGGAATATTAGAATATATAACCATTTGATCTCATATTTGATTTTGTAGTCTCCAGCTTATACCTTTCAAGTAATTAGATTTAATTGTATTCAAATCTGAATTGATATAATTATCTCCACTTATTATTATCTTCACCTATCTTAATTCTCCAATAAATATGAGTTTGTATGACGTAGCCTTTTGTGTTATTCGTTAGTGGTGTATATTAGTATCGAACACCAAACTATCCGTCAATCTTTGTCCCTTTCTCTTTCTCGATCTTCTGGTTTTCAATTTAATTTTTCATTGTATTGTGAAATTCTTCATACTTTTTGATCCCATGGAGCAAGCTGATCTGCATTTGCGTACCAAATTATGGTTCTGTCCGGTATCTTGCCATACCATATAGAAAGCAAGAAGAAATCTGAGTTGTTGTGCGGGCGAAATCTCAAGGCAAAATCACCAAAAGGAGAAAGCCGTGAAAAGTTATATATCAGTTTTCCAACGGCTACGAAGCTACCAGCAAAACATAGATGCGGCTTTCATAGAAGTAGTTTTCATTTTTCAAAGCTGGAAGGTTCAGTTTGTCAGTGTAATAAGGTTTGAATAAATTCATTATTTTTCCTAATTATCAAAAATTAATTATAAACGTATAATATCTCCGCACCAAACGATGCGGCAAAAGAAAGGTTGGTAAACATTGACATTTCAAAATGGATAAAATTTGAATATGATCTCGATCCATGGACCATGTACGTACGTACGTACGTACGTTTCATGTTCAAAAGGACTGCACGGAATTGGCAAATAATATCACAGGTTCGTGGTAATTCACCGAGGATGAGTTTTGCTTGAACTACAATTATTTATAGTACTCCAGCCGTAGTACTCGGTTTATACACATCTTAACCCACTTGTTCTAATTGTATGAGGCCAGTTCCTTTTCTCAATGGCTCTCTTTCTTCCCCATGCTCTCTTTTCCTTTGCTACTTCTGCTGCCAACTTTTCACTTGCTGTAATTGTATGATAGACAATTTTTAACATGATTCACAAACTTAATACAAAATTAGAAGGTTGAGTTTAGAAGTATGACACGTTTAATTAAATAGATCAAGTTAGAATTAACTTATATAGTCTTATACTCATACCTCAACATAATCCAAATCTAACAGGCAGGGGCGGAATCACCCCCAAGGCATTAAGGGGTTCCGAGTCCCTCCAATTTTATTTTTTATTTTCTTTTCTTAAAAAAAGGTCATAAAATTTTGAAAGCTCTTTCTAAATTTTAAATATTTTTATAAAATGAATCCCTAAAAATTAATTTTTAATTTCAATTTTTTTTTTTTTTTTATACATCAAGTTTGAACCCCAAAAAATTATTTTTTTTAATTCCGCCATACAAACACGGAAACACAAACTACTTTTTTTTTTTTTTTTTTTGATATGTCCACACAAAAGGGGGAGAAGAGATTCGAACTAATGATCTCCACTTCATGAGGCGTGATCTCCAGCTGATTGAGTTACCCATTAGAAACTTGAAACACAAACTACTAGTATTAAAAAGCAATGCATCAAGCAGGTGGGAACCGGAACGACCATAATAAATTAATAATGACTAGGGTTGGCAATTTTTGACACGACCCGTGAACCCGACACGAACACGACACGGGAAAATAGGGTTTGGGTTTATCATAATCGGGTCAACCCGATTATGACCCGGTTAAAATCGTGTCTGGCGGGTCAACCCGCGGGTTGACCTACCAGACACGATAAGACCTGATTAAAAAAAAAAAAAAAAAAACGCAAAAGGCAACCCTAGCTGCAGAATCGTAGATGCCCGCAATCCGCATATTTTATTTTCCCTTCAGTGCCTTCACCTTCTACACGCGGCAATCGGTATGCCTATCGCCTATTTGCTCCAAGCCTCCAAGAGACTGTCCAATCCAGTGTCCTCGACTCCTCTGTCCAGATTCCTTCATGATTTACCTTGCCCCGGGGATCTGAGCTTCGAGACCTGAGTGTTGGGGATTTGAGCGCCGAGGATCTGAGCTTCGCCTTCGGGATCTTGCATTCTTGCTGTTGGAGACCATTAGCGGCAAGCACGCCACTGACGTGAACTACAGCCCACCCTTGGTGGTCGACTGGAAGCTTGGAAGGTGCCGTTAATCAAGCACGGCAAATTCGTCGAAATCTGCGACGGCCAGATCGGTTCTCAGATCCAACTATCCAAGCCCAGTCGATCCTGCTCTACCTCATGTCCTCCGTGACTTCGTCCGCGTGGCCTGTGGGATGAGACGGTGCCGGTGAGCAGAGAGCAGTGGCCAGTGAGTAGGCGTTAACAGATTTGCAAAACGTGTTCGTCGGGTTCGTGTCGTGTAACCCGATTTGTTATTGGGTCGTGTTCGGGTTTGCAGTTCTGACCTGATTAATAATCGGGTCGGGTTCGTGTTGAACCCGATTATGTAATCGGGTCAGTCGGGTCGACACGAACCCGACCCGCTGACCCGAATTGCCAACCCTAATAATGACGATATTAATGGCTTTATATTGACATTTGTCTACTCCTCTCTAAATACCAACTTTCGAACCCTTGACTTGGTCCAGGTAACATATGCCAGTGATGCCACCGACCAACACGGCAAAATCACGAAGGTTTCTTCTCTTTCTTTTCTCCTTCTTTCATTTCTTTGTAGGTCCTACCCACGTGTTGAAAAGTCATTTATTTCTTTGTCTTTTCTTCATTTTTCACTTCATAGGTCCTACGTAATCGCTGATCTTTTTAGCTCCTTGGTTGTTTTGCTGGTGGCCGGAATCTGACACAGTATCACCTGAATCTAACGATGATTGCTAAATATTACTTGATTCCGATAAAAATTTCTAAATTTTGGCACCGGTGGATTCCAACCAGTGCTGGAATATGGCTAGTTGGAATCCAGAGACGGTTGCTGGATTCCGTCGATAGTCGACCGCTTGAACATGAAGGTCGACTGTGTCGTTTAAAAAAGGATCAACTGCTTCTGTTGTTTGAAGAAAATAATTTACGTTTTTAAAAAGAGTAAATCATTTTTTGAAATTTATTAAGTATTTTTTGTCAAACGAAAATTATTTTACGGTTGACTATTATTTTCGTCCCTACTAAACACCAGAAAATGTCGAAATTATTTTCCAGAAACCATTTTACGTAGCATTAAGCTCAAATTTAATAATTAGACAATACTTCACAATTAAATATAAAAAAAAAAAAAAAAAAAAAAAAAAAAAAAAAAATTGTAAGAATTAGACAGTTTTTTACCATATAAAGTACAAAAACCTGATAAAAATATATTTAATTCTCATTAATAATATGTCTCATTTTTAATAAGTAACCTTTTATAAGTAATTAGATGGTTGAAATGACTTAAATTAAATTCACTTAATTTAAAAATCTAAAATTTTAAAGTAATTATCGGAGATTTTGATCCCATCCAGTACATTATATTTACGGATTGAGACCCGGTGCAATTTTTTGTTTTGGATATTTTCGTGCATCACTTTCAGTCAGAAGTTTTGGTCAAATAACTTTAATTGATTAAAAACGACTTCCGAATGGCGTGCCCAGAGGTTTCTGTAAAGTCTTGACTAGGCGAAGAATCCGAAGATCGAGAAAACGAACAAGACAATTACAAAGGAATAGTTTTGCTTGAACTACAATTATTTATACTCGAGGCGTGGTACTCGGTTTACACGCATGCATCTAAACCCAGATTCTTTTGGCAATGGCTTTTTCTCTTGCTCATACTCTGTTTTTCTTCCTACTTCTGCTACCACCTTTTTCTGTTGCTCAAACCAATGGTAAAATAACTGTGGGCAGTTCTCTGTCTACAAATGATGACTCTTCATGGCTTTCTGCTTCTGGTCATTTTGCCTTTGGCTTTCGCCAGTTCAACAGCACAGATTTCTTCTTGCTTTCTATTTGGTACAACAAGGTACCGGACAGAACCATAGTTTGGCATGCAAATGGAGATAAGCCTGCTCCGAGGGGATCAAAGGTGGAGATTGAGGATCGTGGCCTAGCGCTTACTGGCCCTCAAGGCGAAGATTTATGGACCTCTCAGAGCCTTACTGGTGTTGCTGTCTTTGGTGTAATGAACGATACAGGCAACTTTGTTCTCGAAGATGGCAATTTCAACAAGGTATGGGAAAGCTTCCAGAATCCTACTGATACCATCTTGCCTACACAGATTATGGAAAGAGGAGGGGCGCTTTCTTCCCGACAGTCAGAGACCAACTTTTCCAAGGGAAAGTTCCAGCTACGCTTCGATCAGGACGGTAATCTTGCGCTCAATACCATAAACTTGCCCACAGATGAACCAAATCCACCTTTTTACCAACCAGAAAGCACTGCTGGTAAGCAATTGGTCTTCAATGAGTCTGGCTACTTTTATATCCTAAAAGAGAATGACGAACGCATCACCCTCGCACAGGGAAGTCTCTCAACTGGGAATTTATATTTTAGAGTTACCCTAAACTTTGATGGAATTTTAGCTCTGTATTCTCACCCAAAGACTTCCACAGGCAATGAAAGCTGGACCGCCATTTGGTCTAAACCTGATAATATTTGCCTGGCTCCTGTGGATGCTGTTAGTTCAATGACCGGTGTTTGTGGGTATAACAGTATCTGCAAACTCAACCCACAAGATAAAAGGCCGACGTGTGAATGCCCAAGAAGATACACTTTACTCGATCCAAACGATCCGTATGGAAGCTGCAAGCCAGACTTCATACAGCTCGGATGCAAAGAAGATGAAGTTAATTCCCAACAAGATCTGTATTATTTAGAGCAACTAACAAATACTAATTGGCCATTCTCAGATTACAATAAGTTAACGGCTTTTTCTGAAGAGAAATGCAGAAATTCTTGCTTGCAAGATTGCATGTGTGCTGTTGCAGTATTTTCGACCAACAATATCTGTTGGAAGAAGAAGCTACCACTCTCCTTTGGGAGATTTGACGAAAATGATGGGGGGAAGGTTTTTATCAAAGTTAGGAATGGTAATTCCACACTACCTGGTCCTTCTTTCCCAAATCCACGCAATGAGCCAGTGCAAAAGAAGAAGAACCAGGACGGTTTGATCCTTGTAGTGTCAGTGCTTCTGGGCTGCTCTGTGTTTGTTATCTTTATATTGATTGGCGCTACTTGTCATGGATTTTTCTACAAAAAGAAAGTTAGCGAAATTGACAGAAATGGGTCTGTCTTGCAAATGAATTTGCGTTGCCTTACATACAAAGAGCTTCTAGAGGCTACAGATGGGTTCAAGGAAGAATTGGGAAGAGGAGCTTTCGGTATTGTTTACAAAGGGGCGCTAAGGATGGGTTCTAATGTACTTCCTGTGGCAGTCAAGAAGTTAAATAGCGCTGCACAAGAGAAAGAGATGGAATTTAAAGCTGAAGTGGAAATTATTGGTAAGACACATCACAAGAATCTGGTTAGACTGATTGGATTTTGTGATGAGGGCGCGCAACGGTTACTGGTATACGAGTTCTTGAGTAAGGGAACTTTAGCAGGTTTCCTTTTTGGAGACTTGAAACCAAATTGGAAGCAAAGAGTCCAAATTGCTTTTGGGATTGCGAGAGGACTCTCGTATTTACATGAAGAGTGCAGAACTCAGATTATCCACTGCGACATAAAGCCTCAGAACATACTTCTCGATGAATATTACAACGCTCAAATTTGTGACTTTGGAGTAGCAAAGCTTTTGATGATGGATCAGAGCCAAACTCAAACCGCCGTTAGAGGAACAAAAGGGTATGTTGCACCTGAATGGTTTAGGAACATGCCAATCACGGCTAAAGTTGATGTGTACAGCTTTGGTGTTATGCTGCTAGAGATCATTTGTTGTCGGAGAAGCGTACTTGTAGAATCTAACAGTGAGGATGAAGCAATTTTAACTGATTGGGCTTATGACTGCTTTCGAGAAGGAACATTAGATGTTCTGGTAGAATATAACATGGAGGCCTTGGATGACATGGAGAAGCTAGAGAGGTTTGTCAAGGTTGCCATTTGGTGTATTCAAGAAGGGCCATCTCTTAGACCCACTATGAGGAAGGTTATGCATATGCTTGAAGGTGTTGTTGATGTACCTATTCCACCATGTCCATCTCCCTTTACCACTACATGAAGTTGCAACCAGCATTTATCACTCGACATGTCAAAGATTTACAGTTTTTTTTTTTTTTTAAAGCATTTGCTCTGTTTTGTAATCTAATATCAGTATTAATTTAGACTTAAGCTGTGGTCTGCATATGAAAGTAGGATACAAACTTAATTGGTGTGAGAAATTGTTTTGTTTATATTATTCAATTGAGCAATTTGTCTTGCTTTATCATAGTGTAGGTTGCAAGTTGAATTTGACTAAATTGTAATTACACGAGTTTATCTACGGATGTTATCTCCTATCGGTTGGTTGAGCTTGAGCAACACTCCTTGCTGTTCTTCTTATAAGGAAGTGAATTATATATGCATATGACAACATGTTGTCAATTTTATCTGATGAGTTTGAGATCTAGATGGCTATAGCTTCTTAAGTTAGGGTATGATGAGATTGAAAGCCATTGAGGTAAACCAAGTAAATAACAGTGGCTTCGTAAGACTATGCATGTAAATCTAAATCGATTTTTTCAAGAAAATACAAATCAATCTAGATTAAGAAATATAAATCAATTAATAATATTAGATTTTGAATATATTCTAACATCCACACAAACTCAAGGTAAAAAATTTTAAAAACTTAAGTTTGAAAATAGAAAAACGGACGCCGGTAGTGAAGACTGACAAAATATTGCTGGATGAGACAAAAGACAAACGACAAGCAAAAAGTAAATGACAGCAACAGGTGATAGCCAATAGTTTTTTTTTTTTTTTTGAAGAAATCCCTTTCAATATATGAAAAAGACCAAACAGGTCAAATTTGCAGGGTTACAAAGAATCCCCAATACACCAAGTCAGAGACACCGCGGTGAGAGTTTCCTCCGCCCAGGCCAAATAGACGAAGACCATTACAAAATACAACCGCTCAAAAACCTAAAAAACAGAAAGATACCTCTACATAACATATACCGCTGCTAGATCTAGGAGAGGGCTTTTGCAAACCAGGTTTTGATCTTATACAAACAACACAGCAGCCGCATTAACAACAACCAGACACAATCAAAGATAAAGAAAAAACTACAAATGCACAAGCCGGACTATTCCCCACTTTCCCATTTTGCTCGACGGTTTGCAGATTCTAGAAAATTCGAAAAACCTCTCCTGGAAGGACGCCTTGATTACCCCTAAAGCCACGCCCGGAAAAAGCGCCGCCGAAGCCGAAGAATCAGGAAACGCTGAAATCGCCTAACCCCTTTCGCCCTAAAACCGCCGTTCCAGTGGAAATCCCTAAACCGGCATTGCTGCAAACAACCACAAAACACAATAGAGCGAGGGATTTCGTCTCCAGCGTGGCCATCTAAACCAGCAGCGGCAAAACAAAGCCTCCTATTCAAAATCAAAAACCGTCAGGCCAGAATATCCATAGAAGAAACCAAAATCTTGGACCAGTACGATTTCGTCATTAGTGTGGCCATTCAAAACAGAAACGGCTTTTCCGAACTCCTCGTAGAAATCAAACACCGTGCGCCACGAATTGGGAGAAGAAACCGCCTTGACATCCTACCAAACGAAAAATCACATCTCCATCCTTGATCAGGACGAGACAAAAACAGCCCTTCAACCCTTTCAGTTGCCGATGACCCCCAAATGGAGAAGGAAAATTATTTATATACAAGAAAAATACCACAGCCTACTAGGGAGAAGGGAAACAGAAGGCTCCCCTCCTCCATTTTCACACTAAAAAGAGGTTTTTTCTGCAAAGAGGAAAAAATCGCCTTGGGGAGAGAGAAGAGAGTGGTTTTTGGAACCCTCGGTTATAGCCAATAGTAAAAACCGACAAACGACTTGGGCCTGAAAAAGTGCCGACTAGAGCCAATAAAAATTTGAAAGTCATTTTTATTTTATATGGTATAAATGATCAGTTACTTCATTCTTTTTCCTCTCTAAACTCTTTTACAACACACAAATATCTTCTTCTCGGTGCTCTTACGCTCACACTGTCGCACCATTAAAAACTGTTTGAACATTGGCTTTTATATTTTCAAGACCGCGTATATATACATGGAATAATGATAGAAAAACACCAATAACACATACTCTACGCACCAATTACACCCCATAAATTCATAATTCATGACCACATGTCCACATGGATCCACCCATGTGAGTAATTGGCATGTAGAGAGTGTGATGTACATGACCTCTGAAACCCAAGAAAAATCGAGTGCAAAAGTCTGAGGGAGGTCTTGGACTTAGGAAGCTTGGTGTTTGGAATTATGCTGCCATGCTTAACCATATATGGAACCTGTTTTCTCAAGCAGGTTCTTTATGGGTTGCATTGGTCGAGCAAAACTGGTTGAAGGGGAGGAGTTTCTGGCATATTCCTCTACCTAAGGTTTGTTCTTGGAGTTGGAAAAAGATTCTCAAGCTCCGGGATGTAGCTAAGGATTTTCTAAGCTTTAAAGTTAGGAAAGGTCATGATATATCTCACTAGTTTAATGCTTGGCACCCGGCTGGTAGGCTTGTTGATATCTATGGATTTCGGATAGTTTATGATTCCGGGATTGGCATTGATGCTAAGCTGTCTACTGTTCTAAAAAATGGAAATTGGATTTGGCCCCCTGCTCGTTCGGAAGCTTTGGTTCATATTCAGAGTCAACTTCAAGATATTGCCATTGGTGAAGCTGATATTCCTGTGTGAAAATCTAGAAGGGGAACTTACTCATCTTCGGAGACTTGGAATTCTCTTCGGACTAAAGCCCCTAAGGTTCCTTGGTGGCAGGTTGTGTGGTTTCCGTTGGCCATTCCTCGACATGCTTTCATGTTGTGGCTTGTTTGTAGGAATGCTCTTACTACCAAAGAACGTATGTGTGGCTGGGGATTTACTGGAAATCCTCTATGTCGGTTCTGTTATGGGTGCTTGGAATCGATTGATCATTTGTTCTTCCAATGTAGTTTCTGTAGAAGAGTTTGGCGTCATTTGATGGATGCTTGCTGTGTTTTTAACCCTTGTGTGTACTGGGATGATATTTTGGTCTAGAGCTACAGTTTGAAGGGTAAGAGTCTGCAAAATATATTCTGTAAACTTTGTTTGGCAGCAACTATATACCATTTGTGGAAGTTGAGGAATGACCTTTATTATGGTAATACTTCTTTGACTGAAGAAGCTCTTGTTGTTCGGATTAAAGAGGATGTTAGAACTCGGGTCTTGTCTATTAGGAAGCTGAAGAATCTCTCGGGTTGCCTATCACAGCAGTGGTGTTTGTAAAAATGTTATTTTGGTTCTGGTTTTAGTTGTTCTGTGGGTTTTAGCTGTGCAGTATTTTGTTTGGTTGTTAGTTTGATGTGTAGAGAGTTTGTTATCTTGTTTGTAAGGTGTATCCAGTATTTACTGGAGTGACGTTTTCTGTTGTGTTTGGTTTATAAATGATTGATTCATCCAAAAAAAAAAAAAATCGAGTGCAAAAGGACAAAAAGTCTAAATTAGTAATTCTAAGAAGATGGGCATGATTGATGCTAATTGCTAAACGTGCATGACTGATCTAGTCGCTGGAATTTTATTGGTTGAGATCGAGTGCGATGCTTTTTTTTTTTTTTTTTGAGATTGAGTGCGCGCAATACTCATATATAGTGTTTGAGAGACGAAGAAAATGAAGAAATAATTGTTATTACATATTTGTAGCTAGTGAGTTTTAATTAATGCCAGAGATTTGATAAAATATTAATTCAATTATTAAATTTTTTATTTTTTATTAATTTAAATTTTTAATTTTGCAAGAGATTGTTAAATTTCTTGTGTGAGAAGAGTTTCTTCTTAGGTTCTGCCTCTCTTCACTATCTTCAACAAAACAAAGGTTATTACAACTTATAGATTTTAATCGGAACCGAATCAAAATTATTTAAAAAAAAACTTTAGATTATTGTTTTTTTTTTTTAAAAAAAAAAAAAACCAAATGCTCTGGTAGTGTGCAATCACTCCAATGTCCATATGTGGTTGGTGGATACCCATTGGGGTGGTCAGCCAGCTATTGTACAACGTGGGTTTTGTATTTTTTTTTTTTTTAAAAAAAAAGAAAAATTCCTATTTCTTTCTAAAAAAGAAAAAAGAAAAGAATTCTTCCTATTTCTTTTAAAACATGCAACATCAGTTTTTTAACATTAATAAATAATTTTATTCACTTATTTTTTGTTGAAAAAAAAAATTGAAAAATTTCTTCCTACTTTATGTCAAAATTTCTCGGCTCAGATCAGTCAGTCGGAACCACGAGTACATAGAGCTTCTGACATGTTGACTCAGATGTGAAGCAAGCAATAAACATCTGTGGGCGTGGAGCTTCCGTTCATCCAAAAACATCTCAGTTCATCATGAAATTTTTCCCCTAATATCAAGTTCTTGGCCAGAAATTATTCTGATAGTGATAAAAAGAAAGCCTAATTAACAATCTCTTAAACTGTCTGCTTCAGTGATCATCTTAATCATTGCTAATACAAGTAGGAAATCCGTAATATTTAGAGCCCGTTTGGCAAATACTGTCCTGTTTTTAGAACAAAAACAAAAAATTATTATTTTTTGTTATTTTTTCTTTAAAAAAGTTTTTGATAAACTGTTTTTGAAAATAATTTTTAAAAACATAAAACAATTAGGCTCCGTTTGTTTTGACCTAAAATGTTTTTTTAAACTTTTTTAGTATTTGGTGCGACAAAAAATAATAGTCAAATAAAAAATCTTTTTGGTTTAATAAAAAAAACTTCTTTAGTTTCGAAAAATAATTTTTACTTTTAAATTCTTTAAATCATTTTTCTAGTTTGAGTTTCTCATTCTTAAACTGTCGGACCATTGTTAGACCACCACCAAGCCAAAACCATACCACCACCGGACTACTACCAAGCCAGTACCGAGCCATCGCTGGACCACTACCGAGCCACCTCGAACCACCATCGACAAAGACAGACCTATTCATAGACCAAGGGGGGTCATGGCCCCCCCTTGGTTTTTAATTTTCTTTTTTAAATATATATATATAGGCTTAAAAAATAGATTTGGCCCATACTAAAAATAAATTTGACTATTTAATCATACTTTGGCCCCTTCAGATGAAAAATCCTAATTCCGTCCATGACCATCGGGCCACCCCCAATCCACCACCAAGCAATTATTTTATGTTGTGAATAAAAATTGATTTCTATAGGTTAATATGAATGAATGAAAATATTAAAAAAAAAAAATTATGATTTTCCGTACACACCAAATGCTGTAAAATATTTTTCCTGAAAATTGATTTCACTGAAAATATTTTACGACGAAATACATTTTACGTCGAAACAAACATTCCCTAAGGAACCAGAGGGGTTTAATTATTTCCTATTTACCCCTATCATACCGCCTCTCCAAAACGCCTCGTTTTGCCATCTCTAGTGATATCTAGCTAAAGCCAGCTGTTTCCCAACTAAAGGTTAGCTCCACAATGAAAACGCCACGTACGCCCTTCTGATCCATCTATCCGCCTCTCTCTTTTCTGTCTCTTTTCATTTTGTTTTTTTTGATAACCCTAGCTTCTCTCGCCGCCGCTATCCTCTCCCTCAAGTTGTCTGAAATGCACATGACAGGCTTCCAGCTCTTCATTTTCTCTTCATCTTCTTCACTCTTCCTCTCTCACGAGTCACGGCCTCACCCCCTCCATGCGAAGTGCAAAGTCCCTCTGAAACTCTCAACTCTTTTTACAGTGGGAAATATCCCCTTGGTTAATCTTCTTCGCCCAATCCAGCCCCGCTCCGCCGAAACCGCACTCCCGCCCCGCGTCACCCCCACCCCGCATCACCCTGCAGCGCACGGATTCTCCCTTTTTTGTGCGGTTCGCAAGTGCGATTTTTGCAACTCGCAAGAGTGGGGGGCGGGGCCAAAAAGAAGGGAAAACATCCCCCCCGCACCCATGCTCACCCCTAATTGCTACATGCTACATCCATCTGTAAAGGTTGTCCCAGAAGTACATGAACTCAAACGGCATACCTTATTATCAAAAGCAGAGTAATTACAAACTTAACTATGAGTAATAATATATCTATCAAAACAGAATTAAGAGTACTAAGAAGACATAATGACTGTAAATCTTGTTGGCTTCACGGGTCTTAATTACTTAGTGAAGGGGAATGGGCATGGTGGAATAAGCACTTCAACAACTCCCTCAAGCATCTGGATAACCCTCCTCATGGTAGGCCTAAGAGAAGGGTCTTCTTGAATACACCAAAAGGCAACCATCACAAATCCCTCCAGATTCTTTCTGTCGTCCAAGGCCTGCCCATCATATTCAACCAGAGCATCTAAAGTTTCTTCCCGATAGCAGTCATAAGCCCAATCAGTCCAAATTGCTTTCTCCTCCTCACAGGCATCCATTTCTACGCTTCTTCTGCAACAAATTATCTCTAGCAGCATAACACCGTAGCTATAAACATCCACCTTGGTTTTGATCGCCATGTGCCTAAACCATTCAGATGCAACATACCATTTTGTTCCTCTGATGCCTGTGAGAGTTTGGCTTTAGTCCATCCTCAAAAGCTTTGCCAATCCAAAATCAAATATTCGATAATTGTAATAATCATGAAGAACAATGTTTTGAGGCTATATTTATATCGCAATGAAAAGTATCTCAAAATATATTTATATGTGTAATTAAAATAAAGGGCTCAAGAAAACATACATAACATGCTTTTGTAAATTAATATATGTAAGGTCAGTAAGTTTGAACTTACAGCTTAGGTTTATTCTCTTAGGATGACTTTCTGCGCTTTCGTAAATTTTCTGCATTAACATTGTATCTTCATATTAGCCTATATTCTTAATTTCTCGATCATTCCTAAGCCTTACTTTAAATCTTAAAAATTTGGGCAGAGTAACACCATGTTTACAATGTTATAAATGCAATTTGGGCATCATAACGACAAATCTAAATATTTTAATATTATTTAGGCATCATAACAACATATCTAAATATTTTAATATTATTTAGACATCATAACGACATATCTAGAATATCTTAAAATTATTTGGACATCATAACAGCGCTATTGTAAAATAACTAAAAATATTTACTCTTGAGTAACCGAGAGGGAGAGTAAATTTTTTTTGTGAGAAAACTGTTGCAGGTAGGGGTGTACAAGTGGTGAGGTTAATAACCGCGAATAACTAGTAACCGGCCATAACCGTTAACCGGAAAAATCGAGAAACCGGAAATAAGCACAATCGGATAACCGGGTAACCGCAACCGGTTTTTATTTTATATATATATATAGATTATACTATTATTAGTATTGTTTTTTGTTTTTTGTTTTTTAATTTGTAATGTTATTTTATTTTATTGTAATTCACTGATTTGTGACTTGTACAAGGGGAGGAGCTGCACTGCCACAGTATGTCTACTGTCTAAGTGTCTTGTGTTTAGTTGGATTTGTAATTTTTTTTTTTTTTTTTTTTTGTGATTTTTTGACTTGTGTTGTGACTTGTGAGGAATTGAGGATGGCATATTGGGCTATTGGCATTTGGCACTGCAGGTGCACATGATACTTGAATTTGTAATGCTTTTTATTTATTTATTTATCTATCGTTGCATTCATGTTATGTTGTTAATTTGTTATGGAAATTGCTAAATTGAAAATTTGAGTTGCTGAAAAGTAGCCAAATATTGATTTTTTATTAAAAAAAAAAATTAAAAATTGTAACAATAAAAGAAAACCGGTTATCCGCTTAATAACCGGTTTAAAATAACCGGATAACTGGCGGTTGGTAAAAACCTACCAGTTGCGGTTGCGGTTGCGTTTGTAAAATAGGCATAACCGGGGACCTAGATAGCGGTAGCGGTTATGAGCAAATAACCGCTATCGCAACCGCAACCGCTTGTACACCCCTAGTTGCAGGTTTGTAGGTATTTATAGGTAAAATTTTAAGGACACATCTGAAAATTCTTAAAAAGATAAAAATGGAGTGGGCCCTGCCGCAGATCTCGGCCCATGAGCTCATGAAGTGCCACGTGGAAATGGCATAGATGATCGCGTGGTTGAATGCTATCCCCATTGCGAGTCAGTCTTTCAGCTTGGTTAACTATAAATGTCAATGACGAAAGATACCTGTTACTGGGCTGCTCAACTCACATGGATGTTCCCTTCAAAAAAAAACTCACACGGATGTTATGTATAACATTTAACAACTCAGGGAGAAATTAACATATAAGTGTTAAGGCTCCCTAAGTTTGTTTTTTCGGCCCTTATCCTTGCATTAAGTGTAAATGTTGCTATGCACATCTTATAAAACCTCGGGCTGGTGTGGAGGTAGGGAACCCATCACCCCTCACCGAAACCCTAGCCCCCCCCCCCCCTTCCCCGATTCCTTTTCCCCTCCTCCTCCCTTTCTCCCTCCGTTGCCCCGATTCCTTTCTCCCACCCCCTTTCCTTTCTCCAGTCTCCAGGGACTCGTTCCATCGGTGATTATCGTCCTCATAGTCCTTTTGGACTATGACGGTTTCGTTTTTTCTTGTTGTTTTTTGTTATTTTTTAGTTTGTTTTGGCAGGTGAACCCACTGGAGAAGGTGCTGGAGAGGAGCGGTCGTCCCTTGCGTGCCGACGGCAAAGATCTTGGCTGAGTTTTCACACGCTTGGAGGTCAGATCCGCGATTTTCTGTCGTCTTCTGTTGGACACGCGCCCTCCAGGCTTGTTCGCCGTCGCATTCTGGTGCTGCTGCCGCTTTCCACGGCCGTGTTTTGTCTCGATGGTCGGCGCGTGGTTATCACGCGTTTGTTGGGTTATGGTCTGTGTGGCGCGTGATGACCACGAACTGTTTGTTTTGGCCGTGTGGTGGAGATCAGAGGTTTTTGGTGAACGGCCGCTGTCTGGGGGTCTTCTTGCGGTGGCACGTGGGCCCCACGCACCGCCTCCGATGGCGATCCTCCTGGATGGCAGTTTCTGTTTTTGGGTTTTCCTGTTCAAGTTTGGTTGTGTTGGCAGTTTGTTTTGTGCTTATTAACTTAGTCTTTACTTTTAGGTCAAAATGTGTGACCGACTCCCTGTTCTCTAGTAGTTTTTATGTCACCGCAGAAGCATCATTTTGGTTGGCTAAGTTTTATTTGTAGCATTCTGACTGTAATAGTCTGAGTCGGTTGTTGGCTTAGTTTGGGTATACACCTTTATGGTGATTCTTATGTATACCTTTATGGTGGTTGAATTTGTATCCTTCTCTCTTGATTAATGAAAATTGATGATTTCTTAAAAAAAAAAAAAAAAAAAAAAAAAAGGTGTAAATGTTGCTTTCAAGTTTCAAGAGACAAGAGAGCGAAAATTTGGGAAAAAAGAAATTAAGGCCTCCATCCTGATTGGCGTGATAATGGCACTGGGCGGGCGGGGACCAAATACGAGAGAGCATGTTCGTACACGGACCAACTAGACTAATGACCATGCTCACCTCTCACGTCAACATGTAGTAAAACATAGATTAAATAACACTAATGACTTGTGAAAACTATGCTCTGACCTCGAAGTAAAAGCTACACAGTAGTTAAGAGGGTTAAAATATAAATTAAATTATTACAAAATTTATTATTTTCATTAATTTTTTTTTTTTTTTTGAATAATTTGTAATTTAATATTATATGATAACATAGAACTTAGTACAAATCTGACTCGATCAATAATTTACCTTCAATTTCAATTAAATATTTCATATATTAGTCCTACTTATTCACGAGAAATTTGAGCCCATGTGAAAGACATAATGTTAAATTATAAATTAAATAATTAAATTTACCCTTTTCAAAGAGGTTAAGTTTTTAAGATAATTCCTAAATTAACAATGAGAAATGTAGATAAGAAAAAAAGAAAAAGAAAAGAGTTAAAAGGAAGTGTGAAATACTGAATTTTACTAAAAGCACCTTACCTCATTAAGACTAGAGCCCAAGAACATAAAAAGGAATAGTATAACCCAAAGCAGCAAAGCTGTTAATTAAGTTAATGAAAAATAATATTTAGATCATTAATCTATCTAAGAGGGAATTGTTTATATATAATATTTTTGGTTTAAAGACTTTTTGAATACTTGAATAATAAAATGGCAGTAATGGTGATCAAACACGAATTAAAATTCTCTTAAATTATCAGAGTTTAAATTTAAGAGAATTCACACAAATAATTATGAAAGATCATTTCTATTTAATCATGCGGTCCTATGCGATGCGAGAGGATCTTGATCCATCAAACACACAGACACCTTATTTATGAAACGCAACCCTCGTAAATGTGGGGGCAAGAAAGTCTTAAATTGAGTGACAATTTCTTCCTACCACTTTTAATTGGACCACTAAATACCCAAGGAGGCCCAACAAGATGCTACCAAGGCTTTTATACTCCTAATTACTTTTTCTTTTATTCAGAAAAAATCAGGCCATTTTTAGTAAATTTCTCCCCCTCTTCTCTTCTCCCCTCCCTTTTTTCCTGTTTGTGTCGGTACGGAAAAGTAGTAAGTCTGAAAAAGAATTCAACATTTATTTCTATTCCCATTCCAATTCAAGAATTCCATTCCAATTCACGCCTTAAGCCTTCGTGAAAAGGCTTCACTTTCCCATTTTCTTTTTCCATTATTTGACTTGTCAACACTCTCTTTGAAAAGTCCTTTCCTCTTGCTTATTCTTTTGAAAAAGAATAATGATTTATTGTCACATTTTGATACTATTTTTTACCGCCTTGCTTATGTAGCAAGGTGGTCTCCTATCTTATTTTATTTTTAAAACTCAAAAAGTAGTAATGGACCACCTTGCCACATAAGCAAGATAGTGAAAAGTTGTATCAAAAGGTGGCAATGAATCATTACTCTTTGAAAAATACTCCTCCCTTCGTCAGATTATTTCCTCTTTTTTTTCTTCTTCAACGTACAAGTGTTGACCCATTCACCATCTTACTTTTTCTCTTCTTCTTTTAAACCTACTTACTTGAAACCCATCTTAAAATTACAAAAGAAATTTTAATTTAATAACCCATTAATTATTCTTTATATAATTTACGTACATATTTTTCTTAATTAATTTATTTGAAGTCAAAGTATTTAAATCTTAAATGTTAAACTGTCTATTATGTGTATCAAAGCATAATTCAAACTCTCCACTTTTAGCTCAAATGATAACATGAAATTAGACATCAAATATATTTTTTTCCAAATATATTTAATTCTACATAAAACTATTATTCATAATAAAGTATTATTAGTTCACCTAATAAATTCCTTGCGTGTTACATATGTTGTTCGGCCTATTGTTATTAAATGCCCATATTCAATCACTATTGCCAGCTGCCACCATCTGGCCGTCTCAGGCCTTTCAAAAAGAAAAAAAAAAAAAAAAAAAAAAATTAAACTCAAGATTACACAAACTTCAACTTTAAGTTTGAGAGAGTATTAGAATATATAATCATTTGATCTCATATTTGATTTTGTAGTCTACAGCTCATACCTTTCAAGTAATCAGACTTAATTGTATTCAAATCTAAATTGATATAATTATCTCCACTTATTATTATCTTCACCTACCTTAATTCTTCAATAAATATGAGTTTGTATGACGTAGCATTTTGTGTTATTCGTTAGTGGTGGATATAAGTATCGAACACCAAACTATTTGTCAATCTTTGTCTTTTTCTCTCTCGATCTTCCGCTTTTCAATTTAATTTTTCATTGTATTGTGAAATTCTTCATACTTTTTGATCCCCTGGAGCAAGCTGATCTGCATTTGCGTACCAAACAATGGTTCTGTCCGGTATCTTGCCATACCATATAGAAAGCAAGAAGAAATGTGAGTTGTTATGCGGACGAAATATATATCAAGGCAAAATCACCAAAAGGAGAAAGCCATGAAAAGTTATCAGTTTCCCAACGGCTACGAGGCTACCAGCAAAACATAGATGCGGCTTTCATAGAAGTAGTTTTCATTTTTCAAAGCTGGAAGGTTCAGTTTGTCAGTTTAATAAGGTTTGAATAAATTCATTATTTTTCATAATTATTAAAAATTAATTATAAACGTATAATATCTCCGCACCAAACGATACGGCAAAAGAAACGTTGGTAAACATTGACATTTCAAAATGGATAAAATTTGAATATGTCTCGATCCATGGACCATGTACGTTACGTACGTACGTACGTTTCATGTTCAAAAGGACTAGACGGAATTGAGTTTGAGATAGTAATATTTTTTTTAGTTCAAATTACTCGATCCAATATTTTATGATTTTTTTTTTTTTTTTTTTTTTTTTGTTTATACAAGTCTTGGTCAAATAGTTTTAATTTCACGTTGTTACGTACGGCCTTAACTAAAAAAGGACTTCCAAATGGCGTACGTGCGCGGGCGTGGCACGCCAATATTGAAAAAAAGAACAAGACGCAGGTTCGTGGTAAGTCACCGAGGATGAGTTTTGCTTGAACTACAATTATATTATTTATAGTACTCCAGGCGTAGTACTCGGTTTATACACATCTTAACCCACTTGTTGTAATTGTATGAGGCCAGTTTCTTTTCTCAATGGCTCTTTTTCTTGCTCATGCTCTCTTTTCCTTCCTACTTCTGCTACCAACTTTTTCTGTTGCTCAAACCAATGGTAAAATAACTGTGAACCTTTCTCTGTCTACAACTGATGACTCTCCATGGCTTTCTCCTTCTCGTGATTTTGCCTTCGGCTTTCGCCAGTCGTTCAACAGCCCAGATTTCTTCTTGCTTTCTATATGGTACTACAACGTACCGGACAAAACCATAGTTTGGCATGCAAAGATTAATGGGGATAAGCTTGCTCCAAGGGGATCAAAGGTGAAGCTAACTGCGGATCGAGGCCTAGTGCTTACTGGCCCTCAAGGCGAAGACTTATGGACCTCTCAGAGCCTTACTGGTGATGCTACCTATGGTGTAATGAACGATACAGGCAACTTTGTTCTGGAAGATGGCAATTTCAAAAAGGTATGGGAAAGCTTATTAGAATTCAACATTCACAAAGAAGATGATTTGAGAGAAGAAGGTATGAGAGAGAGTTCTCTGTTTTTGTGTATTGTATATTTATTAGAAAGAACAAGCGTTCAGAATATATATACAGATGATAATGTCTTGCACAGCAAGCAAACTATATCTATACGATTACAACTGCAAGACTAACTAACTAAATACAATATGCACATGTCTAAATAGCAGGAACCAGCTCAGCAAAGATACAGCTGGTAATACTCCCCCTCAAGATGAAGGTGCTGAACAAAAAATGTTTAGAACATTCATCTTGGGCAACAATCGAGCAAAAACAGTAAGACCAACAGCTTTTGTGAAAAGATCAGCAAGATTGAGTTGAGAGTTGATGTGCATGGTGCGCAAAGAGCCTTGCTGAATCTTGTCCCGAACTAGATGACAATCTAATTCAATGTGCTTAGTTCGCTCGTGAAAAACCGGATTAGCTGCAATATACAAAGCAGCTTTGCTGTCACAATACAAAAGGGAAGCTTGGGAATGAGGAACATGAAAGTCATGAAGCAGGGCAGTGAGCCAAGTAAGTTCGCAGCTTGTAGAGGCCATGGCACGGTATTCGGCCTCAGCAGAAGAACGAGAAACCGTCTGCTGTTTCTTGGATTTCCAGGAGATGAGAGAATCACCAAGAAAAACACAAAAACCCGTGACGGATCGCCGGGAATCTGGACAGCCAGCCCAATCACTATCACAAAATGCCTTGAGCTGAAGATCAGAATTGGAGGGAAAGAAAATCCCTTGACCAGGAGTGGCTTTCAAATATCTTAAAACATGATATGCTGCATCCAGATGAGGCTGTCGAGGCTTGTCCATGTACTGACTTAGGAGTTGGACAGAAAAAGCAAGATCTGGCCTAGTAATAGTAAGATAAATCAGTCGACCAATTAGCCTACGATAGACAGAAGGATCTGCAACAAGAGAACCAGCATCTCTGGACAGTTTTAGATTTGGTTCCATAGGGAATTTAGCCGGCTTAGCACCTAAGAAACCACAATCTTCAAGAATGTCTAAGGCATATTTTCTTTGAGAAACAGAGATGCCTTTAGAGCTACGAGCAATCTCAAGACCAAGGAAAAACTTCACATTACCAAGATCTTTTAAACGAAATTTGTTGTTGAGCAGCAAAGTAAGGTCTGAAATAGCATTACGGTCATTGCTTGCTAGGATAATGTCGTCTACATAAACTAGAAGAGCAACAAAAGTAGAGCCAGACACTTTAGTGAATAGAGAATAATCAGCTTTCGACTGATGAAAACCAAGATCAAGCAATGTAGCGGAAAATTTTGAGAACCATTGGCGAGAAGCCTGTTTAAGACCGTATAAAGACTTGAGTAACCGGCAAACTTTATTCTCCCCCTTAGTGACATAACCGGGTGGAGGAGTCATGTATACTTCTTCATCCAAATCACCATGAAGAAAGGCGTTGTTCACATCCAATTGATGAAGATGCCACTTTTTAGTTGCAGCAATAGCAAGAAGACATCGAACAGTGGTTAATTTGGCAACGGGTGAAAATGTCTCATGATAATCAAGTCCCTCACATTGAGTATAACCTTTGGCTACCAACCTAGCCTTGTGGCGTTCTATAGAACCATCGGATTTATACTTGATCTTAAACACCCATTTACAACCAATGGGTTTCTTATGTGGGGGTAAATCAACCAAAGACCAAGTATTATTGGATTCAAGAGCTGCAATTTCAGAATTCATGGCATCTCTCCATTGAGGAGACTTAATAGCTTGATGATAAAATTGAGGTTCAGGATGAGAAGAAACAGAAAGACTAAACATTTTATGAGAAGAAGATAAAAGATCATAAGATAAAGAGGATGAAAGAGGATAAGAAGTACCTGAATTGTTACAAACAGCCTTGTTCACATAGTCAAAGGAGGGTTGAGCAGAAGAAGATGCTAGTTGACAGTGAAAATCATGCAGATAACTAGGAGGTTTGCGAATTCTGGAGGATTTTCGAGGAGGGGAATTATGAGAGGGAATAGGAATAGAAACAAGACTGCTTTCAACAGGATCAGATGATAAAGAAGAGCTAGAACTGGGTGCTGAATTGGGTGCGGAAGATGAGTCATATTGTGTAGGAGTAATATCCGAAACAGGATGGGGAAGAACAAAATTCTGATTCTGTGGAGAAACACAATTAGGAAAAGAAGAATGAGAAAATGGAAAAATGGACTCATGGAACACAACATCTCTGGAAATGAAAGTGGAATGGGTGTGAAGGTCTAAAACTTTATAGCCTTTGACACCAGTAGGATAACCGAGAAAAACACAAGATTTAGCCCGAGAATCAAATTTGGATCTATTATGAGTTAGAGTAGAGGCAAAACATAAGCATCCAAAGACCCTAAGATGAGTATATGATGGTATGTGATTGAAAAGAATTTCATAAGGGGACTTATTGGACAGAAGTGGGGTAGGTAACCGATTGAGAAGATGGGTAGCAGTAAGAATACAATCTCCCCAAAAAGATAAAGGGAGATTAGATTGAAAACGTAAAGCTCTAGCAATGTTAAGAAGATGCTGGTGTTTTCGTTCAACTACTGCATTTTGTTGAGGGGTAGCTACACAACTTCGTTGATGAAGTACCCCTTTCGAAAGAAAAAAAGCAGACATGTTGAATTCGGCACCATTATCGGATCTTAGACATTTTATGGAAGTCTGAAATTGAGTTTCAACATAACTAAAGAAAGATTGTAAAATGGAATTGGTTTGAGACTTATTGTGCATGAGATACACCCAAGTAAATCGAGAATGATCATCAACAATTGTAAGAAAAAAACGAGAACCATTTATTGAATTTACAGAAAATGGTCCCCAAATATCACAGTGAATGATATCAAAAGAAGATTCAGTACAAGTATGACTTACAGGAAATGAAAGTTTGCGCTGTTTAGCCATAGGACAAACAGTACAAATATTATTGGAATGCAAGGAAATATTAGGAATCAAAGATTGCAACAAAGCTAGTCTAGGTTGAGAAGGATGGCCAAGACGGTAGTGCCAAATCTCAGTTGAAGGGGCCTTTATTGAGACAGCAGAGAAGGCTGAATTAGAGAAGGATGAGTTGCCTGAGTTATGCTGCAAGTAAAAGAGTCCATCTTTCTCCTTACCCAGTCCAATCGTCGACCATGTGAACATGTTCTGTATGAAACAAAAAGAAGCAAAGAAAATAAGGCAGCAACAAAGGGATTTAGTGAGTTTACTGGCAGAAAGTAGATTAAAGGAGAATGATGGAATGCATAACACATCTGTGAGAATCAAATCATTGGAAATTCGAACGGTTCCAATATGAGTTACTGCAGCAAATTGTCCATTAGGCAATTTAACTTGAGTAGATACAACAGCAGTAATAGTTGTTAGAAAAGAAATTGAACCAACCATATGGTCAGTTGCACCGGTATCAATAATCCACGGATTGTGATCATGAGAATGACTAGATGCAACTTGAAAGATTTGAGAATGAATAACAGAGAAAACAGAATGTGAAAAATCAAAATTGTTAGAAGGAAAAGTATGGATACCTGACATTGTGGAAAAAATGTTGTCTTGATTGACCGAATTGCTACCTACTTGAAGAGCAGAAGCATGATTGTCATGATTGGAAGGTTTCAGTAATGCCAAGAGTTGTTCACACTGTGTCTGAGTAAATGACAGTGAAGGTGCCTGAAGATGAGGTTGAATACTCTGGTTGTTCTGAGAATTCTGAAATTCAGAATCAAGATGATTCCCTTGAACTTGATGTGCTGAAGAAAATTGCACCTTAGGTTTGTTGGACTTAAAACCCGGAGGATAACCATGCAATTTGTAGCACTTGTCAATAGTATGACCTAAAAATCCACAGTGCGTGCAAACAGGTCTTTCCTTTCGAAAAGATTGTTGGTTACTCTGTTTTCCAAATCGATACTGCTGCTGCTGTGGCTGATATTGCTGCTGCTGTGGCTGTGGATTAGTTCTTGCTAACATTGCAACATTTTCATGAACATGAGGATTAATAGAAATGCCACGTTGTCTCTCCTCTTGTAAAACAAGAGAGAAAACCTTGTTGATAGCGGGTAGAGGATCAAGAAGCAGAATTTGTCCTCTCACTTGTGCAAAAGAATCATTAAGGCCAACAAGAAATTGCATAACATACTCTTGATGATTATGTTCTTGAATAGCCTTTGATGAACCACAAGAACATTCTGGAACGAATCTATAGTTATGTAATTCATCTCTTAAACCCTTGAGTTTAGTGTAATAGGCACTTACAGACATGCTACCTTGAGAGTGTGCAGAAATCGCCTTTTGCAATTGAAATATGCGAGGACCATTCCTCTGTGAGAATCGATCCTTAAGATCAAGCCACATTTCCTCGGCTGTGTTGATGTAAATCACACTTTCAGCAATATCCTTTGAGATAGAGTTCAAAATCCAGGAAATCACCAAGTTGTTGCTTCTCGTCCATGCACGAAGAATTGTTTCTGTAGCTCCAACTGGTTTCTTAATAGATCCATCAATAAAGCCGGCCTTGTTCTTGGCCGTGAGCGCTAGAATCATCGATCGATTCCAGGTGTGATAGTTTTCACCATTGAGAAGTTGAGAAACGAGAATCGAGCCAGGGCTATCTCCATGATGTATGTAATAAGGACTAGAAGAATCATCAATGGAGATTGAAGAAGATTCAGAATCCATGGTTTCTTGCTCTGATACCATATTAGAATTCAACATTCACAAAGAAGATGATTTGAGAGAAGAAGGTATGAGAGAGAGTTCTCTGTTTTTGTGTATTGTATATTTATTAGAAAGAACAAGCGTTCAGAATATATATACAGATGATAATGTCTTGCACAGCAAGCAAACTATATCTATACGATTACAACTGCAAGACTAACTAACTAAATACAATATGCACATGTCTAAATAGCAGGAACCAGCTCAGCAAAGATACAGCTGGTAATAAAGCTTCCAGAATCCTACTGATACCATCTTGCCTACACAGATTATGGAAAGAACAGGGGCGCTTTCTTCCCGCCAGTCAGAGACTAACTTTTCAAAAGGAAAGTTCCAGCTACGCTTCGATCAGGACGGTAATCTTGCGCTCAATACCATAAACTTGCCCACAGATGAACCAAATCCACCTTATTACAAAAAAGAAAGCACTGCTAGTAAGCAATTGGTCTTCAATGAGTCTGGCGACTTTTATATCCTAAAAGAGAATGACGAACGCATCACCCTCGCACAGGGAAGTCTCTCAACTGGGAATTTATATTTTAGAGTTACCCTAAACTTTGATGGAATTTTCGCTCTGTATTCTCACCCAAAGACTTCCACAGGCAATGAAAGGTGGACGGCCATTTGGTCTGAACCTGATAATATTTGCCTGGCTCCTGTGGATTCTGTTAGTTCAATGACCGGTGTTTGTGGGTATAACAGTATCTGCAAACTCAACCCACAAGATAAAAGGCCGACGTGTGAATGCCCAAGAAGATACTCTTTACTCGATCCAAATGATCCGTATGGAAGCTGCAAGCCAGACTTCATACAGCTCGGATGCACAGAAGATGAAGTTAATTCCCAACAAGATCTGTATTATTTAGAGCAACTAACAAATACTAATTGGCCATTCTCAGATTACAATAAGTTAACGGCTTTTTCTGAAGAGAAATGCAGAAATTCTTGCTTGCAAGATTGCATGTGTGCTGCTGCAGTATTTTCGACCAACAATGTCTGTTGGAAGAAGAAGCTACCACTCTCCTTCGGGAGATTTGACGAAAATGATGGGGGGAAGGTTTTTATCAAAGTTAGGAATGGTAATTCCACACTACCTGGTCCTTCTTTCGGCTCTTTCCCAAATCCACGCAATGAGCCAGTGGAAAAGAAGAAGAACCAGGACGGTTTGATCCTTGTACTGTCGTTGCTTCTGGGCTGCTCTGTGTTTGTTATCTTTATATTGATTGGCGCTACTTGTCATGGATTTTTCTACAAAAAGAAAGTAAGCGATATTGACAGAAATGGGTCTGTCTTGCAAATGAATTTGCGTTGCCTTACATACAAAGAGCTTCTAGAGGCTACAGATGGGTTCAAGGAAGAATTGGGAAGAGGAGCTTTCGGTATTGTTTACAAAGGGGCGCTAAAGATGGGTTCTAATGTACTTCCTGTGGCAGTCAAGAAGTTAAATAGCTCTGCACAAGAGAAAGAGATGGAATTTAAAGCTGAAGTGGAAATTATTGGTAAGACACATCACAAGAATCTGGTTAGACTGATTGGATTTTGTGATGAGGGCGCGCAACGGTTACTGGTATACGAGTTCTTGAGTAATGGAACTTTAGCAGGTTTCCTTTTTGGAGACTTGAAACCAAATTGGAAGCAAAGAGTCCAAATTGCTTTTGGGATTGCGAGAGGACTCTTGTATTTACATGAAGAGTGCAACACTCAGATTATCCACTGCGACATAAAGCCTCAGAACATACTTCTTGATGAATATTACAACGCTCGAATTTGTGACTTTGGATTAGCAAAGCTTTTGATGATGGATCAGAGCCAAACTCAAACCGCCATTAGAGGAACAAAAGGGTATGTTGCACCTGAATGGTTTAGGAACATGCCAATCACGGCTAAAGTTGATGTGTACAGCTTTGGTGTTATGCTGCTAGAGATCATTTGTTGTCGAAGAAGCGTATTTGTAGAATCTGACAGAGAGGATGAAGCAATTTTAACTGATTGGGCTTATGACTGCTTTCGAGAAGGAACATTAGATGTTCTGGTAGAATATAACATGGAGGCCTTGGATGACATGGAGAAGCTAGAGAGGTTTGTCAAGGTTGCCATTTGGTGTATTCAAGAAGGGCCATCTCTTAGACCCACTATGAGGAAGGTTATGCATATGCTTGAAGGTGTTGTTGATGTACCTATTCCACCATGTCCATCTCCCTTTACCACTACATGAAGTTGCAACCAGCATTTATCACTTGACATTTTAAAGAATTACAGTTTTTTTTTTTTTTTTTTTTTTTTTTAAAGCATTTGCTCTGTTTTGTAATCTAATATTAGTATTAATTTAGACTTAAGCTGTGGTTTGCATATGAAAGTAGGATACAAACTTAATTGGTGTGAGAAATTGTTTTCTTTATATTATTCAATTGAGCACTTTGTCTTGCTTTATCATAGTGTAGGTTACAAGTTGAATTTGACTAAATTATAATTACACGAGTTTATCTACGGATGTTATCTCCTATCGGTTGGTTGAGCTTGAGCAACACTCCTTGTTGTTCTTCTTATAAGAATGTGAATTATGCATATGACTGAATGGTGTCAATTTTATCTGATGAGTTTGAGATCTAGATGGCTTTAGCTTCTTAAGTTAAGGGTATGTTGAGATTGAAAGCCTTTGAGGTAAACCAAGTAAATAACAGTGGCTTCGTAAGACTATGCATGTAAACCAAAATCGATTTTTTCAAGAAAATGCAAATCAATCTAGATTAGGAAATAAAAATCAATTAATAATATTATATTTTGAATATATTCTAACATCTCCTCAAACTCAGAGCGAAAGATTCTGAAAACTTAAGTTTAAAAATAGAAAAACAGACGCTGGTGGTGAAAACTGACAAAATGTTGCTGGATGAGACAAGAGATTGATGAGCGGAAAGCCAGCGACGACTGCAAGTGACAGCTGATGGTGAAAACCGATAAACAACTTGGGCTTGAAAAAGTGCCGGCCAGAGCCAATAAAAATTTGAGTCATTTTTATTTTATATGGTATAAATGATCAGTAATTACTTCATTCTTTTTCCTCTCTAAACTCTTTTACAATACACAAATATCTTCTTATGCCGGTGCTCTTACGCTCACACTGTCGCACTTCTGAAAACTGTTTGAAGATTGGCTTCTATATTTTCAAAACCGCGTATATATACACGGAATAATAATAGAAAAACACGACTCATGAAGCGGAGGTCACTAGTTTGAACCCCTCTTTTCCTTTTATGTAGACATGTCAAAAAAAAAATAATAATAATAATAACAATAATAAAACAATGATAACACATTTTCTGCACACCAATTATACCCCATAATTCATGACCTTATGGATCCCACCCTTTTAAATAATTGATGTGTAGAGAGTGTGACGTAAACGACCTCTAAAACACAAGAAAAATCGTTGGAACCACCACATGACTGATGAGATGAAAAGTGACACGTCGACACCAATAATTCTAAAGCTCCTAAAAAGTCATGCATGCAATGGTCTTCCCACCTAAAAGTAAAAGGAAGGACCCTACGTAATAATGACCATATTAATGGCGTTATGATCTGGATCAACGTACCATTTTTCATGTTCAAAAGGACTAAAGTCTAAATTAGTAATTCTAAGAAGATGGGCATGATTGATGCTAATTGCTAAATGTGCATGACTGATCAAGTCGCTGGTATTTTATTGGTTGAGATTGAGTGCAGTACTTTTTCTTTCTTTTTTTTTGGAAAAATAAAGTTTTATTTTATTTTTTTTTTTTTTTTGAGATTGAGTGCAATACTTACTTTCGTAACACCTTGATGAAAATCATATATACAGAGTGTTTGAGAGACGAAGAAAATGAAGAAATAATTGTTATTACATATTTGTAGTTAGTGAGTTTTAATTAATGCCGGAGATTTAATAAAATATTAATTCAATTATTAAATTTTTTATTTTTTATTAATTTAAATTTTTAATTTAGCAAGAGATTGTTGAATTTCTTGTGTGATAGGAGTTTGTTCTTAGGTTCAGCCTTTCTTCACTATTTTTAACCAACGAAAGGTTAGTACAACTTATATATTTTAATTGGAACCGAATCAAAAATTACTTTTTAAAAAAAAAAACTTTAAATTACTTTTAAGTTTTTTTAAAAAAATATCAAATGCTCTACCAGTGGTGCAATCACTCTAAGCTCCATATGTGGTTGGCGGATGTCCATTGGGGTGGTCAGCCAGCCATTATGTAAAGTGGGTTTTGTATTTTTTTTTTTTTTTTTTTTAAAAAAAAAATCCTATTTCTTTCTCAAAAATGCAACATCAGTTTTTTTACATTAATAAATAATTTTATTCACTTATTTTTTGTTGAAAAAAAATTGAAAAATTTCTTCCTACTTTATGTCAAAATTTCTCGGCTCATATCAGTCAGTCGGAACCACGAGTACATAGAGCTTCTGACATGTTGACTCAGATGTGAAGCAAGAAATAAACATCTGTGGTCGTGGAGCTTCTGTTCATCCCAAAATATCAGTTCATCCTGAAATTTTTCCCCTAACGTCAAGTTATTGGCCAAAAATTATTCTGATAGTGACAAAAAGATAGCCGAATTAGCAATATCTTAAACTATCTGCTTCAGTGATCATCTTAATCATTGCTAATACAATTAGGAAATTCGTGATATTTAGAGCCTGTTTGGCAAATAGTGTTTTGTTTTTAGAACAAATGTAGAATTTTTTTTTTTTTTTTCGTCAAAAAAGTGTTTGGCAAATTGTTTTCAAAAACAATTTTTAAAAAACATAAAACAATTAGGCTTCGTTTGTTTTGACCTATAATATGTTTTAAATTTTTTAGTATTTGTTGCGACAAAAAATAATGGTAAAATAAAAATTTTTTTTGGTTTGACCAAAAAAAAAAATCTTTAGTTCCGAAAAATAATTTCTACTTTTAAATTTTGTAAATCATTTTTCGAGTTTGACTTTCTCCTTCTCAAGCTGTCGGACTATTGTTAGACCACTACCAAGCCAGAACTGTGCCACCACCGGACTACTACCAAGCCAGTACCGGGTCATCGTTGAACTACCATTGAGCCACCTCAGACCACCATCAGCAGAGACAGACCTATTCATAGACCAAAGGGGGCCATCACCCCCCCCCCCCCCCCCCCCCCTCTTGGTTTTTAATTTTATATATATATTTGGCCCATACTAAAAATAAGTTTGACCATTCAATCAAACTTTGGCCTCTTCAAATGAAAAATCTTAGTTCCACCACTATGCAATTAATTTTTATAAATTAATATGAATGAATGAAAATATTTTAAAAACAAATTTGTGATTTTTTATATGCGCCAAACGCTGAAAAATATTTTTCTAAAAAATAATTTCACTGAAAATGTTTTACGATGAAAGACATTTTACGCTGAAACAAACGGTTCCTAAGGAACTAGAGGGGTTTAATTGATTTACCAACTTTTTTTTTTTTTCCCTTTTTCTTTTTCTTTCTGGATGAATGAAAATAAATTAACCAACAAAGCTGAAAAACTATGATTTATTACATACTTCACCATTGCTGAAAAACTAGGAGGAATATATATATATATATATGCTACTGCTACATGCCTACATCCATCTGTAAAGGTTGTCCCCAGAAGTACATGAACTCAAACGGCATACCTTATTATCAAAGCAGAGTAATTACAAACTTAACTGTGATTAATAATATATCTATCAAAACAGATCGATTAAGACTAAGAAGACATAATGACTGTAAATCTTGTTGGTTTCACCGGTCTTGATTACTTAGTGAAGGGGAATGGGCATGGTGGAGTAGGAACTTCAACAACTCCCCCAAGCATATGGATAACCCTCCTCATGCATGGTAGACCTAGGAGAAGGGTCTTCTTGAATACACAAAAGGCAACCATCACAAACCTCTCCAGATTCTTTCTGTCGTCCAAGGCCTGCTCATCATATTCAACCAGAGCATCAAAAGTTTCTTCCCGATAGCAGGCATAAGCCCAATCAGTCAAAATTGCTCTCTCCTTCTCACAGGCAACCATTTCTACGCTTCTTCTGCAACAAATTATCTCTAGCAGCATAACACCATAGCTATAAACATTCACCTCGATTGTGATCGCCATGTGCCTAAACCAATCAAGTGCAACATACCCTTTTGGCCTCTGATGCCTGTGAGAGTTCGGCTCTGATCCATCCTCAAAAGCTTTGCTAATCCAAAATCAGATATTCGAGCATTGTAATAGTCATCAAGAAGAATGTTTTGAGGCTTTATATCGCAATGTAAAACATCTCAAAATATATTCATACATGTAATTAAAATAACATGGCTCAAATAAACATACATAACATGCTTTTGTAAATTAATGCAGGATCAGTAAGTTTGAAACTTACAATTCAGGCTTATTCTCTTAGGATGACTTTTGGCGCCTTTATAAATTTTCTGCATTAACATTATATCTCCATATTAGCCTATATTCTTAAATTCTCATTCCTAAGCCTTACTTTAAATCCTAAAAATTTGGGCAGGTCCATGTTTACAATGTCATAAATGCAACTCGGGCATCATAACGATAAATCCAAATATTTTAATATTATTTGGACATCATAACGACATATTTAAAATATCTTAAAATTATTTTGGCATCACAATGGTACTATTGTAAAATACCTAAAAATATTTAGGCAGCACAACGACACATTTGTTATTTTAAAAGAATGATTGAATATAATATCTTTTCTTGAGATATTCAATCATACTTTCCCCAACAATTTAGGCATTATGTCAACATAGTATAAATTCTAATAACTAAAATAGATGTAAACTAAGGATAAAAGAATTTTTACATAGCAATTCTGTTGCTCCAAAAATTTTCTTACTATTCTAAATTTTTTTTTTTTTTTTTCTTTTACTCTGAGTAACCGAGAGGGAGAGTAAATTTTTTTGGCGAGAAAACCGTACGTTGCAGATTCGTTGGTATTTATAGGTAAAATTTTAAGGGCACATCTGGAAATTCTTAAAAAGATCAAGTATGGGTGCATGCCGAAATCCTGTATCCTTTTTCACACTCTTATTAACACTAAAATTTCTACCTGCGCACCCAGTGAAGGTGCAGCCCCCACGTACGTGCATTCCTATTCTTACTTTTATAGTTTTACGCATAGAATTTGCCGTTTCCTTCTCTATTTGAATTTTCTTTCCAGTTTCATGTGAGAAAGTCCCTCGCCTTCACGAATTCCATTTCAATTCACGCCTTAAGCCTTCATGAAAAGGCTTCACTTTCCCATTTCCTTTCTCCATATTGTTTGACTTGTCAACACTCTCATTTTCTCTCTTTGAAAAGTCCTCTCTGTCTTATTCTTTGACTTTTCTTCTTCCTTATTCTTTTGAAACAAACTCCTCACTTCGTCAGATTCTTTCCTCTCTTTTTTTTTCTTTTTTTTTTTTTTCTTCTTTATCTTCTTCATCTTCTACGTACGGACGTTGACCCATTGACCATCTTACTTTTTCTCCTCTTCTTTTAAAGCTACCTACTTGAAACCCATCTTAAAATCACAAAAGAAATTTTAATTTAATGACCCATTAATTAATCTTTATATAATTTACATACATATTTTTCTTAATTAATTTATTTTAAGTCAAATTATTTAAATCTTAAATGTTAAACTATTCATAATGTGTATCAAAGCCTAATTCAAAACGTCCACTTTTAGTTCAAATTGAAGACTTGAAATTAGACATAGAATATATTTTTTTCAAATATATTTAATTCTACTTGAAACTATTATTCATAATAAAGTATTATTAGTTCACCTAATAAATTTCTTGGGGTTACACATGTTCGGCCTGTTGTTATTAATTAAAAGCCCATCTTCAATTACTATTGCTAGCCGCCACCATCCGGCCGTCTCAAGCCTTTCAAAAAAAAAAAAAATTAAACACAAGATTACACGAACTTCAATTTTAAGTTTGAGGGTGTATGAGAATATATAAACATTTGATCTCATATTTGATTTTGTTGTTTCGAGCTCCTACCTTTTAGGTAATCAAATTTAACTATATTCAAATCCAATTTGATATAATTATCTCCACCTACTATTATCTTCACCTATCTTAATTCTCCAGTAAATATGAGTTTTTATGACGTAGCCTTTTGTGTTCTTCGTTAGTGGTGGATGTAAGTATCAAACATCAAACTATTCGTCAACCTTTGTCTCTTTCTCTCTCTTCCGCTTTTCTATCTGATTTTTCATTGTATTGTGAAATTCTTCAAACTTTTTAATCCCTTTGGAGCAAGCTGATCTGCATTTGCGTACCAAACTATGGTTCTATCCGGTATATTGCCATACCACATAGAAAGCAAGAAGAAATCTGAGTTGTTGTGCAGGCAAAATCACCAAAAGGAGAAAGCCATGAAGAGTTATGAGCTACTCGTAAACACGAAATCAAACTCGATTAGTAAACGATGCAAACCCGTATAAACTCAACTCGACTCGATTAAAGCTCGTGAACCCGCTCGTATAAGGATCAACTTGAATATATATATATATATATATATATAACTTATTTGTATAATATAGTATATTAATAAACAATATATTATATGTAAGCATAAATTGAGTAACAAATAAAAATTGCCAGTAAATATTAATTGGTTATAATTGTTTGGTTATATCAATATGTATATAAAATAGTAAAAATGAATAATTTCAATACTTAATTGTTAATCACTTAATCATATGATATAATGACAATTCAAATACTTAATCATATGATTCATATTATATTATTTATGTAATATAATAGGACCATATGATCATATAATAATATAACATTGTGGTATGTGACATGTAATCACTAATTCACTATATCCAATGTTATAACTTATAAGTATTATTATTAGATACTTATGAATCATTACATCACCATCATCACTTGATCCAAGATCTAAGATAATATGAATTGTTAGATAACTTAGATCGTATGAATCATATGATCATACTATAATACTTAGATCATATGATCATATGATTCATATGATATTAGTATTATTAGAAGATAGTTAGAAATTATGATAATTATGACTTATAATGATTATACTTATATTTATTTATTTATTTATAATTTATGATTCTTAATTATGAATCATATCATATCACTTAACTTATAAGATTATAATTTATCTATATATATAATTAAGTTATAAGTATAAATTATAGCACATAATGACATATAAATATACAATTAAAATGATAAAGTATTTAGATACTTAGATACACTGATTAAGTATGATATAAGTATCTAATAATTATTAATAATACTTAGAGTCTTAGATACAATGATTAAGTATATAGATTACATACATAAGTATGAATTCACATTAATCATATGATATAATGACATTTTTTTAAACTTAATTATATTGTTCATATATAATGATAATATAATTCATATAATTCAAATTTAAGTTATTAGGATTGGTCGGTTAGTCCAATTTGGAATTACCAATGTATTAATTATAATCACAATTTAAGTGTTATCATTATTATTACCAATTTAACATTGTGCATTTGTGCTACATAACCGTTAGATATGAATCATATGATGTAACTTACAAAAGCTCTTTTCATTGGGCGTTTGCTCTTTCCAAGACACTAGTCAAGCAAGTTGTGTGCTACCTCGTTTACGACGAGAAGCCTTTGACAAACATATCGGAGGCGTTCAAGAAGCTCGCAGCCATTGTGAATTCACAAACCACAGAGATGGAGGTCGTGCCATTCTCTCGCACGTGCTCCCATCTCTCACCTCTCTTCACCAGTTTGGGCATCGCCTTCAAGTTTGCTGAGATGGACTTAAGGCTGTAAGTGAACAGAGCTACTCGTGAACATACTCAGACTCAGCTCGACTTAGCTTGGCTCGGAATTGGTTTATTTATTAAACGAACAAAGCTTGAACATTTTTTTAAGCTCGTTTATTAAACAAGCTGAACATGCCGATACTAGACTCAGCTCGGGGTAAACTCGTGAACAAAGCTCGTTGAAGCTCGACTCGGCTCGATGGGCTCATGTATATATATATATAAAGTTAGAATATAATAATCTATACCCTATACAAACTACAACTCGTTAGCCTTAAATTGCTCTTTGTTTCTCAACTTTTTCCATCGAAAATCGTAAAGGACTAAAGGGCATTTATTTCAATGAAGATCCAACAGCCAAATACAAAAGTTTTGAAGATTTTTGTTGGTTTATTTTTATTGGCTACATTATGGTTGACAAAAATGCTTTCATGTCAGGGACTTCCATTTCAAGGACATCGTAATTCAAAATCTTCTAGAAGAATATTGCAGATTATTAATTCAAAATATGGAATGGACTGATCAAGACATGATATCTGCACAAAATATCCCTAAGAATACAATTTCCTGTTGAAGGAAATATTCTGAAGACTTTACAGCTCAGAAACTCGGGTTTACCTACAGCTCGTCCGGATGCCCAAATGCCAGAGTCTGGACGCTCAACATATAGAGCAAAAGTCCTCTGAAGGTTTGAACATTTTAGCAGATCAATGCTGAGGTCCGAGAGCAAAAGTCCAGAAGGAGTCTGAACGGCCCAGCACACGCAAGCCACAAATAGCCAAAGTCTGCAAGAAGGTTTGGACGCTGATGAGATGATTACGAATTGTGAAAGTACTTTATGCAACCATCTAAACGCTAGGGTTGTAATTCCGGATAAGCTTCAATGATTACTCAAAATTTTAAGTTGCAGGTCCGGACGCTAGAGGCCAGGTCCGGATGCCGCCTATGAAATCCGAGTTTGAGTAGAACTAGGTTTTCTTATGCCTATTTAAAGGGGCTTCTAGGCTGCTTATTTGTAAGGAATTCAGTGTAAAATTCTGAGTGTGCTAAGAGATGGTGTTTAGAGATAGATTGTAATATTTGCTAGCTCTCTTAGAGTTTTGTGTGTGATTTAATCAACCATTGAAGTCTAACTTAGGGAGGAGGTCTAAGCTAAAGGAGTCAATTGAAGAACCCTTCAGACAAACGAACTGGTTGGGAGGCATTCATGTATAGGTGCCTGTCAGAGTTCAAGGTACGACTACTGCAATGAGATTTATGAGTACAAACGTCTCTAGCCCTCACCACCACCAGCTTTTCCTCAAGAATCTCTCGACCCCTCTCTTAGCTTCTCTCAGTACAACTAGATCTCGAAGGTTCACCTCTACGATTTGATTGTCAAATCTTGAGCATGGGTTGTATAAATATTTCTTCTTCTTCTTCTTTTTTTTTTTTTTGTTATTTGTTATTTGTTACTCTGTTCGGTTACTCTCTTGTAGAAAAAACTCTGAGATTTGAGTGATTTCTCTAAAAATCTCATAAGCGTTACGATTTGTTTGGTGAATTTCTCTTTCTCCTTCATCCTCTTAGCTTATCTTCTGATGTTGTTCATTTTCTGTCACTCTTTCTCGTCATTACTCTTGCCCTAAGTTTTCATTGTGTTGTGAAATTCTTCAAACTTTTTGATCTCTTGGAGCAAGCTGATTTGCATTTGCGTACCAAACTATGGTTCGTCCGGTATTTTGCCATACCATGATCCTTGTTTGGCAAACAACTCTCACTCCTCCTTTATTTTTTTTACTTCTCTCAAAAAAGTCAAATCAAAGACATTCTCTCTCTCTTTTTTTTTATTACTTTTTATATTACATAAATAATTTTTTTATTATTATCCAAATAAAAAAATTCACTACTAAACAAAACTTTTTTCATTTTTTTTATAAAATAATTATAATTTTTTTTATATTTTATATCACATCAATCACTTTTTATATTTTATATCATATCAATCACTTTTTGCCTTGCGCAGGCGAAATCCCAAGGCAAAATCACGGAAGGAAAAAGCCACGAAGAGTTATCAGCAACAGGGAGAGAATCACCCACAGCAGCTCTGCAAAAATTTGTTTGAGCAACGGCAAAAATAGGTTACAGAAGTACAGCAAGGAAACGAGAGTTTGATTGACTAGATTAGAGCATCTGTAGTGTACTAGTCAAAATTTCAGCAGATTTTGATGAAAAATATCACTTTTGTTATTTTAGCTACTTACTTTTCAAAAGCTCTAAATATCAAACTCTTCAAATATTCTCTATTTTAAATAAATATTAATTTTTTATTAGTTTTATAAAAAAGAAATAAAAAAATAAAAAAAAAAAACCGTAGATCAGTTGGATTATCAAACCTTCGGTAGATCGGCCGGAAGATATTCGGTAGGCAAGATCGGAGCCTTGCTAGTAACGCCGATGGGGTGAGGTCCGAGAACTGGGTCAGTCACGCCGTGGTTTGCTGACGACTTGCCGTACCTCCGCTTGAACAGCTCGCCATGCCGGTGCTTGGCGCCTAATCGGCCATCCGTGCCGTCCACGACCAGTCGAATCAAAGGATCAGACTCCGTCAACGTCGTCGCAGCCAAGACGACGATGAATAGGAAGAGGAGAGAGAATATCGATTTGGAATAAAAAATTACAGAATATTAAGTGACGATCGGTTTTGCCCTCATTTGATGAGACGAGGGCTTCTGACAATCTGCAAATCTACTGTAGAAGTAAAGAGCTCGTTGAAGACAAGATTTTAAACAAAATCGCCTAATTTTAGTGATTTTGTCTGTTTGAGAACTTCATTACAAATACTCTTAGAAGTTGGAAGGGACAAGTTTCCCATGGTTACGAGCCTCCCACTATCAGCAAAAGAAAGTTGCGGCATTCATAGAAGTAGTTTCCATTTTCCAAAGCTGGAAGGTATAGTTTGTCAGTAGTGGCCGATTTGTTAAGGGGCCAGCAGGGGTCATGGCCCCTGCTGGAAAAAAGTACAACAAGAAAAAAAAAAAAAAAATAGTAATTTTTTTCTTCAGATTTTTCCAATGTCTGTCTTGGCCTACCACTTAAGTTATGAAGTCAATCAGATAACTCAACTTACTTTAAAACTTGAAAAAAAAAAAAAAAAAAAAAAAATTAAATAAAATTAAATAAAATTTCTCCAGACCATACTTCTACATGCACAGCCCCTCAACCTAATACTGTAACTAGTTACTAGTGTCATTGTATCAATTTATCAAGTGTCAGGGACTCAGAAACTTCACATCGTGATTCATGACATGATGACATCATTACATGGGAAATGAAGGAAAAAAAATCAGACTTCTTAAAGACTCAATCGTCAATCGTGTGGTGGAAGAAAGTGGAATTGTGGAAGGCAAAAAGACAGAGAAGTGCTTTGTGCTTGGGAAAATGAAACGAACTAACAAAGAAGAGTCTGAAGAGATAGTCTTAAATCTTTGACTCTTTGACTCTTCGTTACTTTGTATAACCAACTCAATCAAGAAAAGACTGAAGAAGTGCAATGGAGACTAGAGAGAGGCATTGAGGCAGCGAAAAGTAAGTTTTTTTTTTTTTTTTTTTTTTTTTTTTTTTTTTTTTTAATATTATTGTTCATAAGTGCCTATGAAAAATTTAGCTTTTGTCATTTCAAGTTAGATAAATAGAGCTTATTATTCAATCAAATTTTTGTTTGTTGCGATGATCCCACTCTACACAGATTGCATTGTAATTCATCTTCTTCTTAAGATTTAGACAGAGCTTCACACCGAAATGGTATTAGGCGGCATTTAGATTGGTATTTTTTCTTTATGTACTTTATTTTATTTATGCTATTCCTATAATCCTATGACTCTTTCGTATAAACAAAAAAAGACACTGATTTTATGATTGTTTACCTTGGACGATGTACGTACGTTTCATGTTCAAAAGGACTGCACGGAATTGGCAAATAATATCACAGGTTCGTGGTAATTCACCGAGGATGAGTTTTGCTTGAACTACAATTATATTATTTATAGTACTCCAGGCGTAGCACTCGGCTTATACACATCTTAACCCACTTGTTGTAATTGTATGAGGCCAGTTCCTTTTCTCAATGGCTATCTTTCTTGCCTATGCTCTCTTTTCCTTGCTACTTCTGCTACCTACTTTTCACTTGTTGTAATTGTATGATAGGCAATTTTTAACGAGGTTCACGAACTCAATGCAAAATTAAAAAATTAAATTTAAAAGTTTAACACGTTTAATTAAATAGATTAAGTTAAAATTAGCTTATATAGTCTTATACTCATACTTGAACATAACCCAAATCTAACAATACAGGGGCGGAATCACATCAAGGCTCTAGGGGGTTTCGAGCCCCTCCAATTTTATTTTTTATTTTTATTTTTAAAAAAAAGGTCATAAAATTTTGAAAGCTTTTTCTAAATTTTAAATATTTTTATAAAATGAATCCCTAAAAATTAATTTCAAATTTCAAATTTTTTTATTGGGAAAACTTCAATTTACCCCCATGAAGTTGTCACCAATTTGCAATTCTACCACCGATGTTTCAATTTTGTTAATTGCACCCCATTAAGTATAAAAAATTTTCAATTTAAGGAATCCGTCCAAATCGACCGTCTGAATTAACGAAAGTTGTCTCACGTGCCGTTCACGTGCCTGTTAGTGATGCAAACGGACGAGAATGCCCTCAATTTTTTAGCCGTTTTTGTGTCTTTTACACTTGTATGAAAAAAGATGAACAAAAGTCATCATTTTTAAAAGTTGGAGCCGAAAAGCACAGACCCGTTCATCGTCTTCCTTAGGGGTTATACACACCTTATCCGTGTTCCTTTCAGCCTTGGTGATTTCGCCTTCCTGTGTGGGTTTTCTTCAACTAGCAAAACGACAATCGACACTGTTGGGGAAAGTTTCGTGATTAAATCGAAGTGGTGTTAATTTCCAAGGTATGTTAAATGACTCCTCTTTTCAAATTAGGGTTTTGTGCAATTTGAGATTCCGTCGTATTTTGTTATGGAATATCAAATTCCTTTTGAAGTTAGTTTATTATGCCTTTCTTTAAGTTGCAGATTTTGCTTTCAATGATTGTGTGTCTTTTTCAAGGTCGAAAGTTGGTTTCACTTATTGGGTCCGTGGGTCCGTGTGTTTATACAGCTACGAATTTCTGTGGTGCTGGGTCCATGTGCTTTGCCTTTACTGAGTCTATGTGTTTGGTTTTTGTTAGACATGTGATGCTTTGTGTTTTGCTTTGGTTGGTTACATGTGGGTGTAAAATCCGTAGGTGGTCCCCATAGGATTTTGTATGCATATATATTAGTTGATGTTATCAAGACTCTTGTTTTAGCTGCTTCAAAATTAAAGTGCTTTGTGTTTTGTTGGTTGGTGACATGTGGGTGTAAAAACTGTAAGTGGTCCCCATAGGATTTTGTATGCATATATATATATTGGTTGATGTTATCAAGACTCTTGTTTTAGCTGCTTCAAAATTAAAGTGCTTTGTGTTTTGTTGGTTGGTGACATGTGGGTGTAAAAACTGTAAGTGGTCCCCATAGGATTTTGTATGCATATATATATATTGGTTGATGTTATCAAGACTCTTGTTTTAGCTGCTTCAAAATTAAAGTGCTTTGTGTTTTGTTGGTTGGTGGCATGTTGGTGTAAAAACTGTAAGTGGTCCCCATAGGATTTGGTATGCATATATATATATTGGTTGATGTTATCAAGATTCTTCCCTTTTATTTAATTCCACTATATATGTGACTTATTGTGTTTTATATCATTGACCTCATAGGATGGGAAGTAGTGAACTGGTGGTTGAGGTTCATTATGGGGGTAGGTTCGATCGGAGGTTTGGTTGTGTGTATGTAGGTGGTGAAGTTGAAGTGCATCACGAGAAGGTTGACCTTGATAAATTATCATATTTTGAAATTGAGGGTATATGTAAGAAATATGGGTATAGGCCAGGGGATTTAATGTATTTTAAAGATCCTGGGAAGAGTCTTGTTGATGGCTTGTATTTAATTACTTCAGACCATGATGTACTTTCACTGTCTGCTTGATCACAAAACAACTTGACACATTACTTCACAAATTTGTGAGTGTTTGATACCACAACATGTTCCACAAAACAACTTGATACCACAACATGTTCACATACATATTGATCACAAAACAACTTTCAACAAAAAACATGCACTGTTCCACGCTTGCATCCATCATGGCAACCTCAAACGACCAATTGTACTACCCTGCTGGTTTTGGGCTGCATATCCGAAGAAAAAGCACAGTGCAAACATAATCCATGAACACACAAGCATTGTATGGTAATTCTTCTTCATTGCTCCATGTTTGATATCCAAAATTTCGATTTCTTTACGATATTGAAGATTTTCAGTCTTCACAACCTCAACTTGTTTCTCCATTTCGGCCTTCACCTTCCCAACTTTTACTTCAACCATGCCTTCACATCGTTTAGCTTCTGCCACCAAACTTTCATGCCACTCAAACAATCGATCAACAACTCTCTTACCATGTTCACACATTTTGGGATCAACCCACTCAAAGAAACCACAATCCCTATTAATCTGCCAAAAAACAACACAAATCAAATTTCAAAAGTTGACATACTAGGTTCATCTACATATCAAGGTTCAATATTTCAGCACAAGTGAAACATAATTGAGATGACAAAGCCAATACTATTGCAGTATCAAAAACCCACATCACATTCTTTAATTATTTTTACAAACACTTTAAAAATTTCAACAAAGACGAAACCCTAAAATTTTGAACCCTAAAGTGATTAACTCAGTTTTATAAACCCTAAACAAAATCATACTATAAGCTTGGAAAAAACACAAAAAACCCTACAATTTTTTGATCACCCAAATGTATAACGAAACCCTAAAATTGAAGAGAATAATTAGCACTTGCCTTCCAATTTTCACAACCCATAAACCTTCTTCCGAAATTTTTTCTGGTGTGTGCCATTTTCACGTTCATAGGCCGCTCGCAGTAGCATATTCGTTGCCGTGAAAACAATGCAACAGTCTGGGTGGACTCCGAGCTTGCATCTATCCTTTCCTTTGAATCCCCATTGGAGTTGGTTATTGGGTCGCCGGACGAGCCCTGCTTCGAGCCATCCATCGTCTCCTTCAACTAGCTGGGGCGAAACCCTACCCTTTTCCCCGATTTTTTCCCTTCTTATTTTCTCTTCTCTCCTCTCCTCTCCTCTCTTAATCTCTCAGTATGAAATAAGGGCACGAGAGGGAAACGGGTTGGTAGTTATTTGAGAAAAAAAAACGGCTAAAAAATTGAGGGCATTCTCGTCCGTTTGCATCACTAACAGGCACGTGAACGGCACGTGAGACAACTTTCGTTAATTCAGACGGTCGATTTGGACGGATTCCTTAAATTGAAAATTTTTTATACTTAATGGGTGCAATTAACAAAATTGAAACATCGGTGGTAGAATTGCAAATTGGTGACAACTTCATGGGGGTAAATTGAAATTTTCCCTTTTTTATTTATATATATTTTTAAGTTTGAACCCCAAAAAATTATTTATTTTTTTAATTCCGCCATACAAACACGGAAACACAAACTACTACTCGTATTAAAAAGCAATGCATCAAGCAGGTGGGAACGACCATAAATAATAATGACGATATTAATGGCTTTATATTGACATTTCTCTACTCCTCTCTAAATACCAAACTTTCGAACCCTTGACTTGGTCCAGGTAACATATGCCAGTGATGCCACCGACCAACACGGCAAAATCACGAAAAAATATGGCCGACACTGTATCGCCTGAATCTGACGATAGTGGCTAAATATGGCTTGATTCTGATAAAAATTTCTAAATTTTGGCACCGGTGGATTTCAACCAGCGCTGGAATATGGGTAGGTGGAATCCAGCAATGGTTGCTGGATTCCGTTGATAGTCGACCGCTTGAGCATGAAGATCGACTGCGTCGTTTAAAAGACGATCGACTGCTTCTGCTGTCTGAAAAAAATAATTTACGCTTTTAAAAAGAGTAAATTATTTTTTGAAATTTATTAAGTATTTTTTATTAAACAAAAATTACCTTATGGTTGACTATTATTTTTGTCCTTACTAAACACTAGAAAATGTCAAAATTATTTTTCAAAAATCATTTTACGTCGTATTAAGCTCAAATTTTTTTTTTAAAAAAAATGTAAGAATTAGATAATTTTTTACTCAAAATTTTTCAACCATATAAAATACAAGAACATGATAATAATATATTCAATTCTTATTATACATTTTATAAGTAATTAGATTGGTGAAATGACTTAAATTAAATTCACGTAATTTAAAAATCTAAAATTTTAAAAAGTAATTATCGGTGCAATTTTTGTTTTTGATATTTCCGTGCATCACTTTCAGTCAGAAGTTTTGGTTAAATAACTTTAATTGATTAAAAACGACTTCCGATGGCGTACGTGCCCAGAGGTTTCTGTAAAGTCTTGACCAGGCGAAGAATCCGAAGATCGAGAAAACGAACAAGACAATTACAAAGGAATAGTTTTGCTTGAACTACAATTATTTGTCTAAACCCAGTTTCTTTTGGCAATGGCTTTTTCTCTTGCTCATACTCTGTTTTTCTTCCTACTTCTGCTACCGACTTTTTCTGTTGCTCAAACCAATGGTAAAATAACTGTGAACTTTTCTCTGTCTACAACTGATGACTCTCCATTGCTTTCTCCTTCTGGTGATTTTGCCTTCGGCTTTCGCCAGTCGTTCAACAGCCCAGATTTCTTCTTGCTTTCTATTTGGTACAACAAGGTACCGGACAGAACCATAGTTTGGCATGCAAATGGAGATAACCTTGCTCCGAGGGGATCAAAGGTGCAGCTAATTGCGGATCAAGGCCTAGCGCTTACTGGCCCTCAAGGCGAAGATTTATGGACCTCTCAGAGCCTTACTGGTGTTGCTGTCTTTGGTGTAATGAACGATACAGGCAACTTTGTTCTGGAAGATGGCAATTTCAACAAGGTATGGGAAAGCTTCCAGAATCCTACTGATACCATCTTGCCTACACAGATTATGGAAAGAGGAGGGGCGCTTTCTTCCCGACAGTCAGAGACCAACTTTTCCAAGGGAAAGTTCCAGCTACGCTTCGATCAGGACGGTAATCTTGCGCTCAATACCATAAACTTGCCCACAGATGAACCGAATCCACCTTTTTACCAAACAGAAAGCACTGCTGGTAAGCAATTGGTCTTCAATGAGTCTGGCTACTTTTATATCCTAAAAGAGAATGACGAACGCATCACCCTCGCACAGGGAAGTCTCTCAACTGGGAATTTATATTTTAGAGTTACCCTAAACTTTGATGGAATTTTCGCTCTGTATTCTCACCCAAAGACTTCCACAGGCAATGAAAGCTGGACCGCCATTTGGTCTAAACCTGATAATATTTGCCTGGCTCCTGTGGATTCTGTTAGTTCAATGACCGGTGTTTGTGGGTATAACAGTATCTGCAAACTCAACCCACAAGATAAAAGGCCGACGTGTGAATGCCCAAGAAGATACTCTTTACTCGATCCAAATGATCCGTATGGAAGCTGCAAGCCAGACTTCATACAGCTCGGATGCACAGAAGATGAAGTTAATTCCCAACAAGATCTGTATTATTTAGAGCAACTAACAAATACTAATTGGCCATTCTCAGATTACAATAAGTTAACGGCTTTTTCTGAAGAGAAATGCAGAAATTCTTGCTTGCAAGATTGCATGTGTGCTGCTGCAGTATTTTCGACCAACAATGTCTGTTGGAAGAAGAAGCTACCACTCTCCTTCGGGAGATTTGACGAAAATGATGGGGGGAAGGTTTTTATCAAAGTTAGGAATGGCAATTCCACACTACCTGATCCTTCTTTCGGCTCTTTCCCAAATCCACGCAATGAGCCAGTGCAAAAGAAGAACCAGGACGGTTTGATCCTTGTACTGTCGTTGCTTCTGGGCTGCTCTGTGTTTGTTATCTTTATATTGATTGGCGCTACTTGTCATGGATTTTTCTACAAAAAGAAAGTAAGCGAAATTGACAGAAATGGGTCTGTCTTGCAAATGAATTTGCGCTGCCTTACATACAAAGAGCTTCTAGAGGCTACAGATGGGTTCAAGGAAGAATTGGGAAGAGGAGCTTTCGGTATTGTTTACAAAGGGGCGCTAAAGATGGGTTCTAATGTACTTCTTGTGGCAGTCAAGAAGTTAAATAGCGCTGCACAAGAGAAAGAGATGGAATTTAAAGCTGAAGTGGAAATTATTGGTAAGACACATCACAAGAATCTGGTTAGACTGATTGGATTTTGTGATGAGGGTGCGCAACGGTTACTGGTGTACGAGTTATTGAGCAATGGAACTTTAGCAGGTTTCCTTTTCGGAGACTTGAAACCACATTGGAAGCAAAGAGTCCAAATTGCTTTTGGGATTGCGAGAGGACTCTTGTATTTACATGAAGAGTGCAGCACTCAGATTATCCACTGCGACATAAAGCCTCAGAACATACTTCTTGATGAATATTACAACGCTCGAATTTCTGACTTTGGATTAGCAAAGCTTTTGATGATGGATCAGAGCCAAACTCAAACGGCCATTAGAGGAACAAAAGGGTATGTTGCACCTGAATGGTTTAGGAACATGCCAATCACGGCTAAAGTTGATGTGTACAGCTTTGGTGTCATGCTGCTAGAGATCATTTGTTGTCGGAGAAGCGTAGTTATGGAATCTGGCAGTGAGGACGAAGCAATTTTAACTGATTGGGCTTATGACTGCTTTCGAGAAGGAACATTAGATGTTCTGGTAGAATATGACAGGGAGGCCTTGGATGACATGGAGAAGCTAGAGAGGTTTGTCAAGGTTGCCATTTGGTGTATTCAAGAAGGGCCATCTCTTAGACCCACTATGAGGAAGGTTATGCATATGCTTGAAGGTGTTGTTGATATACCTATTCCACCATGTCCATCTCCCTTTACCACTACATGAAGTTGCAACCAGCATTTATCACTTGACATGTTAAAGATTTACAGTTTTTTTTTTTTTTTTTTTTTTTTAAATTTTTTAATGCATTTGCTCTGTTTTGTAATCTAATATCAGTATTAATTTAGACTTAAGCTGCATGTGGTTTGCATATGAATGTAGGATACAAACTTAATTTGTGTGAGAAATTGTTTTCTTTATATTATTCAATTGAGCACTTTGTCTTGCTTTATCATCGTGTAGGTTACAAGTTGAATTTGACTAAATTATAATTACCCGAGTTTATCTATGGATGTTATCTCCTATCGGTTGGTTGAGCTTAATTGAGCAACGTACAATCCTTGTTGTTCTTCTTATAAGAATGTGAATTATGCATATGACTGCATGTTGTCAATTTTATCTGATGAGTTTGAGATCCAGATGGCTTTAGCTTCTTAAGTTAAGGGAATGTTGAGATTGAAGGCCATTGAGGTAAACCAAGTAAATAACAGTGGCTTCGTAAGACTACGCATGTAAACCTAAATCGATTTTTTTCTAGAAAATGCAAATCAATCAATAATACTATATTTTAAATATATTCTAACATCCACTCAAACCTTTGGTGAAAGATTCTAAAAACTTAAGTTTGAAAATAAAAAAACGGACGCCAGTAGTGTAGACTGACAAAATGGTGTTGGATGAGACAAAAGACTGACGACAAGCGAAAAGCCATTGACGGCAGCAGGTGATCATAGCCAGTAGTAAAAACCAACAAACGACTTGGGCCTGAAAAAGTGCCGACTAGAGCCCAATAAAAATTTAAAAGTCATTTTTATTTTATATGGTATAAATGATCAGTTACTTCTTTCTTTTTCCTCTCTAAACTCTTTCACAACACACAAATATCTTCTTCTCATGCCGGTGCTCTTACGCTCACACTGATCATATATATATATATATATATATATATATATATATATGCTACTGCTACATGACTACATCCATCTGTAAAGGTTGTCCCCAGAAGTACATGAACTCAAACGGCATACCTTATTATCAAAGCAGAGTAATTACAAACTTAACTATGATTAATAATAAATCTATCAAAACAGATCGATTAAGACTAAGAAGACATTATGACTGTAAATCTTGTTGGTTTCAACGGTCTTGATTACTTAGTGAAGGGGAATGGGCATGGTAGAATAGGTACTTCAACAACTCCCTCAAGCATCTGGATAACCCTCCTCATGGTAGGCCTAATTAGAGAAGGGTCTTCTTGAATACACCAAAAGGCAACCATCACAAACCTCTCCAGATTCTTTCTGTCGCCCAAGGCCTGCTCATCATATTCAACCAGAGCATCTAAAGTTTCTTCCCGATAGCAGGCATAAGCCCAATCAGTCAAAATTGCTCTCTCCTCACAGGCAATCATTTCTACGCTTCTTCTGCAACAAATTATCTCTAGCAGCATAACACCATAGCTATAAACATCCACCTTGGTTGTGATCGCCATGTGCCTAAACCATTCAAGTGCAACATACCCTTTTGTTCCTTTGATACCTATAAGAGTTCGGCTCTGGTCCATCCTCAAAAGCTTTGTCAATTCAAAATCAGATATTCGAGCATTGTAATAGTCATCAAGAAGAATGTTTTGAGGCTTTATATCGCAATGTAAAACATTTCAAAATATATTCATACGTGTAATTAAAATAACAAGGCTCAAGAAAACATACATAACATGCTTTTGTAAATTAATGTAAGGTCGGTAAGTTTAAACTTACAGTTCAGTCCTATTCTCTTAGAATGACTTTCTGCGCCTTTGTAAATTTTCTGCATTAACATTGTATCTCCATATTAGCCTATATTAATTCTTAATTTCTTATTCCTAAGCCTTACTTTAAATTCAAAAATTTGGGCAGCATAATGCCATATTTACAATGTCATAGATGCAACTTAGGCATCATAACGACAAATCTAAATATTTTAATATTATTTGGACATCATAACGACATATCTAAAATATCTTAGAATTATTTGAGCATCATAACGACGCTATTGTAAAATACCTAAAAATATTTAGGTAGCACAACGACGCATTTGTAATTTTAAAAGAATGATTAAATATAATATCATTTCCTGAGATATTCAATCACACTTTTCCCCACAATTTAGGCATTATGTCAACCTAATATAAATTCTAATCACTAAAATGGACTTAAATTAAGGATAAAAGAATTTATACTTAACAATTTCACTGCTCCAAAAATTTTCTCACTATTCTAAATATTTTCTCTTTTTTTTTTTTTTTTTTTTTTTCTGAGTAACTGAGAGGAGGGTGAGTAAATTTTTTTTGGTGAGAAAACTGTTGCAGGTTCGTGGATAGGTAAAATTTTAAGGACACATCTGGAAATTCTTAAAAAGATCAAGTATGGGTGCCGAAATCCTGTATCCTTTTGAGTTTTGACCCTCTTAACACTAAAATTTCTACCGCGCACCCAGTGAAGGTGCAGCCCCCACCGTCACGTGCATTCCTATTCTTACTTTTACAGTTTTACGCATAGAATTTGCCGTTTCCTTCTCTATTTGAATTTTCTTCTCTATTAGAATTTGCCGTTTCCTTCACGAATTCCATTCCAAATTCCAATTCACGCCTTAAGCCTTCACGTGAAAAGGCTTCACTTTCCCATTTCCTTTCTCCATATTGTTTGACTTGTCAGCACTCTCATAGTCTCATTTCCTCTCTTTGAAAAGTCCTCCAAACTTTGTTTAGTTCACCTAATAAATTTAATTCTAAATATATATTTTTTTAGAATATTTAGTTCATCAAATATTTTTTTTTTCTAAATATATTGAATTCTACTTAAAACTATCATTCAGAATAAAGTATTATTAGTTCACCTAATAAATTCTTTGGGTATTACACATGTTGTTCGGCCTATTGTTATTAAAGGCCCATCTTCAATCACTATTGCCCGTCGCCACCATCCAGCCATCTCATGCCTCTCCAAAAAAAAAATAAATAAATAAACAAAAGATTACACAAACTGACAAACTTCAACTTTAAGTTTGAGGAAATATTAGAATATATAATCATTTGATCTCATATTTGATTTTGTAGTCTTGAACTCCTACCTTTTAGGTAATTAGATTTAATTGTATTCAAATCCGATTTGATATAATTATCTCCACTTACTATTACCTTCACCTACCTTAATTCTCTAATAAATATGAATTTGTATGACGTAGCCTTTTGTGTTCTTTGTTAGTGATGGATGTAAGTATCGAACACTAAACTATCCGTCAATCTTTGTCTCTTTCTCTCTGTACCGCTTTTCTATTTAATTTTTCATTGTATTGTGAAATTCTTCAAATTTTTTGATCCCCTTTGAGCAAGCTGATCTGCATTTGCGTACCAAACTATGGCTCTGTCCGGTATCTTGCCATACCATATAGAAAGCAAGAAGAAATTTGAGTTGTTGTGTGGGCGAAATCCCAAGGCAAAATCACCAAAAGGAGAAAGCCATGAAGAGTTATCAGCAAAAGGGACAGAATCACCCACAACAGCTCTATGAAAATTTGTTTGAGCAACGGCAGAAATAGGTTACAGAAGTACAGCAAGGAAACGAGAGTTTGAGTGACTAGATTAGAAGCTGGAAGGGACCAGTTTCCCAATGGCTACAAGTCTACCAGCAAAAGATAGATGCGGTAGTTTCTATTTTCCAAAGCTGGAAGGTTCGGTTTGTCGATTTAGAGAGCTTCTTCTGTCCGATCAAGGCAAAAAACAATAGTTTTATGCCCACCAATAAGAGATTGATACATCTGTATGTAACAAGAAAAACAATTGTTTGCAAAATACTGAATCTAATCCTTTTTTCTTTTCTTTTCTTTTTTTACATTTTGTCTGTAAAAAAAGAAATCAAAAAAAAAAAAAAAAAAACTCCCAACTATCACCCACCCTAGACGCCACCATCACCGTCTCCGCTGCTGCTACTACTGCCACTGCTCCACTCCGGACGCCACTGCCAGTCGCCTGGAAATTTCCAGATTTCGTTGAATACATGCGAACGTCACCAGAATCACCACAAAAGGCCGTCGGGAACTAAAAAATCGCCAGCTTCTCCAACTTCAGGCGCCACTGAAGACAATAAAAATAAAATTAAACACCACCGTCGACCACTGGGGGTAGCCGCGCGGCCACTTCTCAAACCTCGAGAGTGGCCGTGCGGCCTCCCCATGGACCGGGGGTAGCCACGCGCGGCCCACCCCTAGGGCCTGGGGTGGCCATTGGGCCAACCCTAGATCAATCTAGGGGTGGCTTGGAAGCTACCCCCAGACCCGCGCAACCACCCCCGACCACTGGGGAGTGGCCACGCAGCCCGGTGGCAACCACCCCCAATTCCGGCGTGGGGTAGTGGAGGTGGCAGCGGCGGCATCTGGGCTAGGATGATTTTTTGTTTTGGTTTTTTGTTTTTAAGACTCAAAGAGTGAAATTGAGGGTTTAGATTTAGTGTTTTGCTAGGTTTTGCTAATATTTACTTTTCTTGTTTAATGTTGAGGTGTCAATCTTTTATTAGAGGGCAAAAATCAAGAGGTTTTTGCCACTGCCTGATTGAAGTTATTCCCGTCAGTTTAGTAAGTTTTGAATAAATTGATTATTTTTGATAATTATCAAAAATTGAATACAAAAATTAAAAATTAATTATAAACATATAATATCTCGATAACTTATGCCACCAACCAATACGTACGGCAAAAGAAAGGTTGGTAAATATTGACATTTCAAAATGAAGAAAATTTGTAGGGTTGTGATTCATGCATTACAAGTGTACTATAAGTGCACAACTTCAAGGCACATTGGGGTAGCTAGGGCTAACACATGTGGGTTTTCTCAATGTACTTTGAAGTTATGCACTTGTTGTAATTTTAGCATTACCCAGTGAATATGATCTCGATCCATGAACCATGTACGTTTCATGTTCAAAAGGACTACACGGAATTGGAAAATAATGGTCTTGTTTGCCAATGACAGGAACGGAACAGAGAAGTGCATAACACTATTCTCATTATTTTTCTCACTTTTTTACATTTTTCAATAACAATCAACATCAAAACATTCTCACTTTTTTTTTTCACTTTTTATATCACATCAATAACTTTTTATTACTATTAAAAAAAAATCACCACAATACAAAACTTTTTCATTTTTCCGTACAAATTCTTTTTACTATATATTACATCATCACTTTTTACTAATTTCAAAATTAACAACCCACTATTGCTAAAGCAGAAATCTCTGCCCGAAGGCAACAATAAGCCCGTAGGCCAAAGCAGTGAATGAAGCTAATGAAACTCCATCCACAAAGTCCGGAAAATCCAGACTTGAAGCAGCTACCGAAAGGGTAGACTGTGATCAAAGAAAGAATGTACAATAACAAATACAAACAGAGGAAAACCAAACAACAACACCATGAGAACTGCAACCGAAGCACGGCCGTGAAAAGCACGCACCTACTCCGAGAGCCCTTCCAGCATCGAGCGACCTCCAACAGCCCGGAACGACACAAAACGAAGCCAGATATGCAAACTGTGACCCACACGCGCTAAACCAGGGGGGACACTCCTCAGCGCGTGCGGACCACGCGCCGCTCAGGAAAGCACCGCATAGCTCCATCGAGTGACTACCGACACTAGAGAAGGCCGGTGACCACAATAGAAAAGCTCCTGTCAACGAACACCCAGCCGAGGCTTGTAGATCTAGAAATAAAGCACAACTCCGCCGGAGACCGCCAACATCCGCCATTCCCACAGGCCAGAGTCTGGATCCAACAGTTTGCACCAACAACAGACAAAACAAACAAAGAAAAATACTAACCTCACCGGATATAACTCCGGGAGGGACCACGGCTCCACAACCCTAAGGTTGGGAGAACAAAACACCCACCACTGGAGACCAGTGGGGGGACAAAAAAACCCATCCTAGCCCTCACGAGCTAGGGGGAAGACCAAACGCCAGGAGGGGGAGACGAGAAGCCTCCCCCCCCCCCCCCCCCCCCCCCCCCAGCGAACAAACTCAAAACTTTCCTCTCTGTCTCTAGAACCTTTCAGAAAGAGAGAGAGAGAAAGAGCTACTTTTTATCAAATTTATGATTTTATATTAGTGGGTTTATTATTATATCATTTGTAATGATTGGGGAATAAATTAGCCACAAACTCCCAGTTCACAGGATAACTTAAAAATCACTATTTCAACTTTTGAGGTAGTAATGAGCTTGTTTGGCAAAGAACAGAACAGAATAGTGGGTTGTTAGTTTTGGAATTAGTAAAAAGTGATGATGTGATATAAAATAAAAGGAATTTGTATAAAAAAGTAAAAAAAAAAATTGTATTGTAGTAAATTTTTTTATTTGAATAGTAATAAAAAATTATTGATGTGATATAAAAAGTGAAAAAAGTGGGAATGCTTTGATATTGATTGTTATTAGAAATTTGAAAAAGTGAAAAAAAAAAATAGAAAAAAGAAAAAAAAAGTACATGTACATTAATGACCACTACTCTGTTATGTTCCGGCACTTAACAAACAAGCCCAATATTTTTATAGTTCAAATTACGCTATCCAATATTTCATGATTAATTTATTTATTTATTTATTTTTTTGTGTTTGTTGTTTTGGCTGACCCATGACGTCACACGGTATCACTATCGGTAGAAGGTCTTGGTCAAATAGTTATTTATTTTTTTTCTTTCTTTTGTTTATAAAAAAAAAAAACGATTAGTAATATTATATTCTGAATTTATTCTAACATTCTCTCAAACTCAAGGGAAAGATTCTGAAAACTTAAGTTTGAAAATAGAAAAACGGATGCCGGCGGTGAAGACTGATGAAATGTTGCCGGATTGGACAAGAAACTGACAAATGGAAAGCCAGCGACGACAGCAGGTGATAGCCGATAGTGAAAACCGATAAACGACTTGGGCCTGAAAAAGTGCCGACTAGAGACAATAAAAATTGAATTCATTTTTATTTTATATGGTATAAAATATAAATGATCAGTTACTTCCTTCTTTTTCCTCTCCAAACTCTTTAGAACACACAAATATCTTCTCATGCGGTGCTCTTACGCTCACACTGTCGCACCTCTGAAAACTGTTTGAACGTTGGCTTTTTATATTTTCAAAACCGCGTATATATACAAGTCGTCTGTGAGGGTGCATTTAGAATTGCGATTTCGTAGATAATAAGTGCAATTTTAAACCAAATTGCAGAACATAAATCGTTTGAGAACAGTTTTTTTTTTTTTAAATTACAATTTAAAAACGCAGAAAATCTGCGTTTTCAAATCGCAGGTAAGTTGATACTTTTTCCAAAACGCAAAATTTTAAAGACTAATTTGATTTTTTAAATGTTAAACTGTGATTTTGCCAAATGCTTAATTGCATTTTTAAATTTTTTTTTTTTTTCAAATCATATATTTTAAAATCATAATTTTAAATCGCACTTTTTGAAATTGTAAACTCAAACGGACTCCAAAACACAAGAAAAGTCGTTGGGGCCGACGCATGACTGATGAGATGAAAAGTGGCCACGTACACGTGTCACGTCGACACCAATAATTCAAAACCTCCTAAAAAGTCATGCATGCATGATTTGCTGATCTTGGCCCCGTTTGAAAATCCCTTACCCCTCCCATCCCCTTAGGATTTTTTTTTTAATGATTGAAAAATAAGATTGATGTGATATACAGTTGAAATAATTTATATAGAAAAGTGAAAAATTTGTATTGCAGTGAGTTTTTTTATTTAAAAAGTAATAAAAAAATGTTAATGTGATATAAAAAGTGAAAAAAAAAAATTAAAAATATTTTGAAGTTGATTTTTTTTAGAGAAGTGAAAATAAGAAAAGGGGATAGGAAAATGATTTTAAAACGGGGCGTACGTAATAATGACAATATTAATGGTGTTATATATATATATTTACATTTAAAAAAAAAAAAAAAAGACATTTCAAAATGGTCCTCGATCGTACGGATAGAAAAATTGTATATGATCTGGATCAACGTACCATGTTTCATGTTCAAAAGGACCAAAGTCAAAATTAGTAATTCTAAGAAGATGGGCATGATTGATGCTAAACGTACATGACTGATTTAGTCGATGGTATTTTATTGGTTGAGCTTCTGACATTTGGACTGAGATGTGAAGCAAGCAAATTAAGCAATAAACATCTGTGGTCGTGGAGCTTCTGTTAATCCAAAAATATCTCAGTTCATCATGAAATTTTTCCCCTAACATCAAGTTCTTGGCCAGAAATTATTCTGATAGTGATAAAAAGAGAGCCTAATTAACAATCTCTTAAACTGTCTGCTTCAGTCATCATCTTAATCATCGCTAATACAAGTAGGAAATCCATAATATTTAGAGCACGTTTGGCAAATACTGTCCTGTTTTTAGAACAAAAACAGAATTTTTATTTATTTATTTTTTTTTAAAAAAAAAAGTGTTTGATAAACTGTTTTCAAAAATAATTTTTAAAAACATAAAACAATTAGGCTTTGTTTGTTTTGACCTAAAATATTTTTTAAACTTTCTAGTATTTGATGCGACAAAAAATAATAGTCAAATAAAAAATCTTTTTGGTTTGATAAAAAAAACTTTTTTAATTTTGAAAAATGATTTTCACTTTTAAATTCTGTAAATTATTTTTCGAGTTTGAGCTTATCGTTCTCAAACTGTCGGACCATTTGTTAGACCACTGCCAAGCCAGAACCGTACCACCACTGGACTACTACTAAGCCAATACTGAGCCATTGATAGACTACTACCGAGCCACTTCGGACCACCATCGGCAGAGACAAACCTATTCATAGACCAAGGCCCCCCCCCTTCGTTTTTAATTTTTTTTAAAAAAATATATATAGGCTTAAAAAATAGATTTAGCCCATACTAAAAATAAATTTGACCATTTAATCATACTTTGGCCCCTTCAGATGAAAAATCCTAGTTCCGTCCCTGACCATCGGACCACCCCTGAAAAATAATTTCACTGAAAATATTTTACGACGAAATATATTTTACGCCAAAACAAACGTTTTCTAAGAACCAGAGGGGTTTAATTGATTTACAAACTTTTTTTTCTTTTTCTTTTTCTTTTGGGATGAATGAAAATAAATTAACCAATGAAGCTGAAAAACTATGATTTATTACATACTTCACCATTGCTGAAAAACTAGGAGGAACATATTATTTGCTACTGCTACATGCCTACATCCTGTAAAGGTTGTCCCCAGAAGTACATGAACTCAAACGGCATACCTTATTATCAAAGCAGAGTAAATATAAACTTAATTATGAGTAATAATATATCTATCAAAACAGAATTAAGACTAAGAAGACATAATGACTGTAAATCTTGCTGGTTTCACGAGTCTTAATTACTTAGTGAAGGGGAATGGGCATGGTGGAATAAGCACTTCAACAACTCCCTCAAGCATCTGGATAACCCTCCTCATGGTAGGCCTAAGAGAAGGGTCTTCTTGAATACACCAAAAGGCAACCGTCACAAACCTCTCCAGATTCTTTCTGTCGTCCAAGGCCTGCTCATCATATTCAACCAGAGCATCTAAAGTTTCTTCCTGATAGCAGTCATAAGCCCAATCAGTTAAAATTGCTCTCTCCTCCTCACAGGCATCCATTTCTACGCTTCTTCTGCAACAAATTATCTCTAGCAGCATAACACCATAGCTATAAACATCCACCTTGGTTGTGATCGCCATGTGCCTAAACCATTCAGGTGCAACATACCCTTTTGTTCCTCTGATGCCTGTGAGAGTTCGGCTCTGGTCCATCCTCAAAAGCTTTGCCAATCCAAAATCAGATATTCGAGCATTGTAATAGTCATCAAGAAGAATGTTTTGAGGCTTTATATCGCAATGGATAATCTGGGTGCTGCACTCTTCATGTAAATACAACAGCCCTCTCGCAATCCCCATAGCAATTTGGATTCTTTGGTTCCAACTGGGTTTCAAATCTCCAAAAAGAAAATCTGCTAAAGTTCCATTGCTCAAGAACTCATATACCAGCAACCGATGCTGTCCTTCATCGCAGAATCCAAGCAGTCGAACCAGATTCTTGTGATGTGTTTGACCAATCACGTTTACTTCAGTCTTGAACTCTCTCTCTGTGTCTTGGAACGGATTTATTAGCTTCTTGACTGCTAGGACAGTAGAACCCGTTTGTTTTACTCCTTTGTAAACAACACCAAAAGCACCCTTTCCCAATTCTTCCTTGAACCCATCTGTAGCTTCTACAAGCTCTTTGTAAGTAAAACAACGCAAATTCATGTCCACAGCACCGCCATTCGTGGTAATCTTCTGAAATTTCTTGTGGTAAATGAGGAAAAAGCCAAGACAAATCGCACCAATTAATATAACGTTAACAAAAACAGAGCCACCAAGAAGCACCGATCCGATGACGATCAAATTGTCCCGGTCATTCTTCTTTGGTTCTGGGACTGGGAAACGAGGATCCGGCAAGGTGAAATTATTATGTTTTCTGATTTTGATAAAAGCCTTGCCGTTGTTGAGGCCGACGTCCACTCTCCCATTTGACAGAGGCAGCTTCTTCTTCCAACAGCTATCGCCTAATCTGAAGATGGCAACAGCACACATACAGTCTTCCATACAAGAATTTCTGCACAGCTCTTCAGTGTAAGGCTTCAACAGCACGTAGTCAGAGAGCGGCCAATCTGTATTTGTTAGCACTTCAAAAGTATAAAGATCTTCTCTAGGACTGCTTAGCTCATCTTCTTCACAGCCTTGTATGAAGTCCGGCTTGCAGCTGCCATACCTGTCATCTGGATCGAGTAAGGAATATCCCTTGGGGCATTGACACATAGGCCTTCCATCTGCCTTCAGCGCACAAATACTGTTATACCCACAAACCCCACTGCCCGAGGAAGTCGTACTGTCAAGACAGATATTTTCTGGCTCATACCCGAGAGGAGTCCAGCTTCCATTGCTGCCGGAATTCCTTGGGTGAGAATATAGCGTGAAAACTCCATCAAAGTTGAGGGTGGCTCGAAAGTAAAAATCATCGGCTGAGCCTGCCTTTCCCCGTGCTAGAGGGAATTGTTGGTCATTCTCTCTCAAAATATAAATGTTTCCCGACTCGTTGAAGACCAATTGTCTACCGGGACTTGACGAATTAGAAGCAGAATCAGCAACCGTACCACTTCGATAATAGGCTTCATTGGCATAGGTGGTCGGAAGGTTTATGGAATTAAGCACAAGATTCCCGTCTTGTAGCAAACGAAGCTGAAATCTTCCTTCGGAAAAGTTGGTTTCTGACTGTCGAGAAGAAACCACCCCTCCTTTTTCCATGATTTGTGCAGGCAACAACGTGTCAGCGGGATGCCGGAAGCTCTCCCATAGCTTATTAAAGCTGCTATCTTCAACCACAAAGTTGCCTGTGTTGCTCATAACACCATAGGCTACCGTACCAATAAAGGTGTCAATTTTCCATAACTCTTCGTCTTGAGGGCTTGTAAGAACTAGCCCACGGTCAGCAGTTAGCTCCACTTTTGATCCCCTCGGGGCAGGCTTATCGCCGTTTGCGTACCAAACTATAGTTTTGTCGGGTATCGTAGCAAACCAGATGGAAAGCAGGAAGAGATCATTGTTCTCGTTGAGTGGACTAAATCCAAAGGCAAAATCGCCAGAAGGAGATAGCCATGAAGAGCTGTTGTCGGTTGCTGAGAGAGAGCTGCCGACGGTTATATTACCGTTATTTTGAGCAACGGCAGAAATTGGTAGCAGAATTAGTAAGGAAACGAGAAGGTGAGGAAGAAGAAAAGCCATTCCCAGAATGAATTGGGCTCCGGCGATTGGGCAAGACCGGTGTACTAGCCTCATGCCTGTAAGTCAAGCACAAGTCTTCTGTTGGCAACCTTAGCTTCAACCACGGACCACGCAATCCGGTCTTGCTTCATCGTATCTCCACGTGGCTAAGACTTTCCAAGGCATACTATTGGAAGTCTTTTTAGACGGTTTCCATGGTGTAGAAAGATTTGTCAGAAAGTCCTGAACCCTACTCCAACGTGTCTTTGTAAAAGTTAAGTCGATCACTGCCAAAATGTCACAATCAAAATTGCAGAAAAATCAACTGCAGATAATCGAAAGATCTGACGTAAATTGGTTGGTCATGATCGATCGTTTGTTGTCAAACTTTGGCCTCCCAATAAATGAAAAGCTTATCAACTTCACCAAATCTGGATATATATATATATATATATATATATATATATATATATATATATATATATATATATATATTAAGCTAAAATTGCTACGAGGGGCTCCTTTTGAGTAAAACGTGTGTTTAGTTATTTTTAATTTTTAAGTGCATATAATGTGCATTCAGTATTTATTTTTGGCTAAGTATTTATGAATAACATTTGTTATTAAAAAAATTTATAAACAATATTAAAATTAATTTCTTTAATGTTATTTACGAATATACAAATTGGGTTACATTATCTTTTATTTTTGACTAAGTATTTATGAAGAACGTGTTTTATTAAAAATGTTATAGACAATATTGAAGAAATTAATATTGATGAATACACAAACTAGATCACATGGTCTTCTATTTTTGGCTAAGTATTTAAAAAGAAAAAATGTTTAATATTAAAAAAACAATAATATTAAGAATATAATTTAGTAAATCTATAATATAACACTTTTTTAATGTAAAATTAATCTTTTTACATTCACATATGTATACTCAATCAACTGCTTAGGCCATAGCCATCATCAATTATGAGCTTAATATTTGCAGCGAAGAACCGCTTGTAGAAGCTAAGAAGAGAGGCTACATGATTGAAGCTAGTAATGGTATATTAACCATGAGTGGTTATAGGAATAGAGCCAGAAGCTCTTATTGACAGAGATCAGAAGGAAAAAAGATTTATTGGTAGGGGCTAGTATACTAAATTTTTATTTGTTTACCTTATAATTTTTATTTTTTACCTTTATTTTTTTATTTTTTTTATTTTTTAGAATTGAGGAGGGGCCATGGCTTATACTGGCCCCCTAAATCCGTCCCCGAGTGGTTACCATTAAAAAGAGCATTAGCCTAGTATCAATGGTGTTAATCTGTTGAGGATGGAGTTGTAATTTGTAAAGTTTTAGTACTCCTATATGATATGATGGTTTTGAGTCTCATTTTCTATATATAACTAGTTGAATAGTATTGTACCCAACATTTCCTAGAACTAGTTGAATAGTATTGTTAACATTGCCATTCAACTAGTTCTAGAAAATGACTGTGACAACCTCATGAGTCATGAAGACCAAATATATATTAAGTAGTTACCTTAACCCAATTTATCATAAAAACTAGGTTAATCTTGGTGAGGTGTTCCTGGTGTATTTCTAATTCTATTTACCATGCTATAAAACTTTCAGAAATTTTTGTTCTTAATGATTTTAAATTTTAAGAATATGTAACCACTTAAAAATGTTAATAATAAAACCATGTTAGAGGCCTTTTTCGAATTTGTGTTTTGGTTTTTAAAGAGAAGGGAGAGTCAAGTTCAGTTCTCACATCAATTTGATGGATTGACGGGTACTGAGATAATAAGACTTGTAAGAATACTAGTAGCAGCTTCCCTTGTATCTCAAAAAGTAGCCCTCAACAAACCATCACTAATACATGCTTCTTTTTCTTTTCTTTTTCTTTTTTTTAAGAATCGAAATCCAATGAAAATAATGGAATATATTACATGAATCGATTAAACAATTGATCGATTAAGTATGGACTATATGTTTGTAGACTAATTGTTTTTTGTTCTTTTTTCTTTATATGTACTAGCTAAATTGGTAAAGTCTTATTTTCATGGAAAAAAAAAAAAAATTGGACATTCAATGGATTAGGAGGAATTGAATTCCCCGACACAACATGAAAATTTTGATTTAGACCTCAAGTTGTTACAAAGAAGATTGCCAAACCAATTACCAAGTGAATTACCACACATATAGTCCCTACAATCAAGATAAGTAGTAAATAAATTAGACAAAGGAATTCAGTGATGAAGTGGCCATGAAAACCGTTTAAAGAACTCTTCAAAAGTAAAATCACTCTAGGGTCAGCCATTCTCAAAGGCATCCACTATAAAAGAATTGTGTTACAGATTTTTCTGATTTCCAAAAACTCAATCTTGCGGCAAACGATACATTCATTTCTCACAGCAATGGCTCCAGAACCTCTGGCATTCTTTTATACGAATCACCTTCACGAATGAACCTTGATCACTTCAACCAAAAAGTTTAATGGTTGTAGGCTTAAACTTCACAAACGAACGTTGAGGAAACAATGAGAAGTTTTTGAATGTGTTTAGACTTAAGAACAAGAATAAACTTCACCCATAATAAAAAGTTGCCTCTCATTAGGCTTATATAAGCATATAGATTGAAACTGAAGTTTTAAAGCTAAGTTGGCTAACAATTAATTCTGTCGACGACCAACTTTAGAGTCACACATATTTATTCTGTGGCAATCGAACATCACTTCAATTAGAGCATTTTATGACTCTCTCGTTTGAACACATTTCAAATGCTTGCGAACAAAGCTCTCTGGAAGTTGAATTAAATTGTTGGATCACTTTGATTCAACCTATAATGCAACCAAAATTAAGTTAGATTGATGCAAGCTTAAGTTAGATCAATCCAACTTTAGTTTCTAGCTCTTCCCGGACCCTATTTTGTATTGACTCAACCCTAAACTAAAAATAAAGTATTACGTACAACTTAAATTATGTGTTTTGATATTGGATATGCCAACGCTAAAACTTAATACAATAGAATAGGAGTTTGAGAAGGGAATAACTATCTCATTTATGTAATTCTTGAATTTAATGAAGGGGAAAATTGTTCGTTTCTCATAAATTTCATCACAATTTTCTTTTCGTGAACAAAAAAAAAAATGAAAAGGAAAATTTTCCATTTCACTCACAAAATCAACCTATATTGTATACATACATATATTATGAATGTCATTCAAATATACTTTTACACACAAAAACAGCCTATTTTAGATCACTCGTTTCATGTGATCGATCAAAGCATAAAAAAGCAACAATCTCAATAATTAATTGAAATCTCCACTTCTATCCATTTCAGTAACCAATATTATTATGTTTGTTTTTAAGCTATATAATTTTTTAGTTCAAATATTGGAGGAAATTAAAAAAAATGGTGGGAGTTCTTCCAGCTTCTAAAATATGAAGCTGAAATATTTTAGTTCATATATGGAAGTTGAAACTTTGCTTGCAATGACTTTTTTTTCTTTTCTCCACGTCACAGTAGATTGGCTTGTCGTTTTGAGATCTTCATGTATGGCAAGATTTACTTCTTTCAGCTCTCTTGATCGTCGTCTTCAGCTTGGAGAAAAAATAGAAAGACTTTTGACTAGTTTCTTCAAATATTTTCTTCCATATATGTTGATCTCCAGAAAGATCAAACTCTATCACACCATTCCACGAGAGTGGTTTTCCATTCACCTTGTTGAAGAGGTAAGGAACGAGATTGAAACAAGGATATTGCATGGATTACAATGTTGTTCCTGCTTTGCCTGTACCCCAACCACAATCCTACTCTAATGGCAGCAAAGCTGTTTACAGCTCTGTTTACATGGATGCCAATGATATTAGCATGGCAAACCCTTTTTGGGTTCAACAGCTTTATGCCAATAACAATAATAATAGTTCAAGACTACGATTAGTTGCACTCATTTTTTTTTTACTCCATGGATGACAGAAAATCATACATCGATTCCAAAGAGGATTATGAGTAAAAGTACATTTATCATTAATCCGTTGGTTCGATCATGTATTGTAAATCTTGTTGTCTTGTATGATTGAATTATTTTATTTTGTTCCTTTCTGCTTCTTTGAGAACCTATAATTAATTTGCCACAACCGTTCCGATGACGTTAGGAGTGGGAACATTTCAAAACCAAGTAAAATATAGGACACATTATATTTTCTTATGTTAATTTCCTCCCTTATTGACCGGGACAAGAATATAATCTCCTAATTATTTTTTAATTTAGTTAATGACATTTGACTATCCAAGGAAATTCAGAGTCCCATAGAATTACTTCTCACTGCATATAATAAACGAGGCATACTCTTGTGTATAATGTTTGTAACCCAAAAAAAAAAAAAAACAAGTTGTATTTGCCCTTTAATAAAATAAAATAGCCATGCACCTAAGGAGTTTCCAAGTATAATAATGGCCATAAACAGGCCACTTGCCAAACTGATAATAATATGCCTTTAATTGGCTATTAGAGTTCATTTCAGAGATAACCGTAGTCAAGAATACTCAGAATTGTCATCTATATACGTAATGATTCAAAGAAAATGCTAGCTAGATCTGCATTATCATTCAAAAAGACTAGTCAAGTGTCACGGGTATCTCAAGAGAAGCTAACGGACATGTCGGGAGACTTAATAATAAAAGTGAAAACAAGAAAAATAATAATATATAGACATAAGGTTGTAAGGAGATCTTAGAAATCGACATATGACTATAAACACTAGCACAATGATCAACCTAGAACAATCGGCTTCAGCACCAATAGCCAACAAGAAGCTGGCAATCTTTTACAACAAAACAATGCCCTCTCTTAACATTTTTCTTCTAGAATTCTGTAAATACAGTTCCACCTCATCCCTCCCTAGATATAGAATTCTGTAAAATGGAAACATTTGAAGAATTGCAAAAATGTAAAAGTAGATATGTGTAGAACCAGTGCAAATGTAAAAGAAAAAAACTAAAATTAATTGAAACTGTTACAGAGATCCAATTCTCCTACCTATCAAACAGTAGAAGTAAAGAAACTGCAAAAATGTGGAAAGAGAAGGGAATTTGATTTCTCTTTCTTGTTGAGATCCCTACACTGGCTACACAGACCTGTCGAGATATTACTTATTCTGGGAAGGATTTGACTTGCTTGGTGGTGCCTTCCGCAGGCTTGTCTCAACAGATTTCTTGGGGTCTTCCATGGCTTCACCCAACAACTTGTTTGATTCTGCAGAAAACGGGGTGATAGAAACTAGCAGTCTCCTTGGTTGATTTCTGTCTCTTGGAAGAACTCTCATCTCATGCTTGAATGACAGTAGAGAGCACATGATGATAAGTAAACAAATTAAGGCAAAGAGAGTACTAAACAAAGCTCTCTGACTGCTTCTCATGTTGGTATTTGGTTGGAAGGAAAATGAAATAGAAAATGGTCAAACAGATGGAACTTGGTGGAAATAATATGCAGATATCTTTTCATAAAGGAAGGCAATAATTCATGCTTGTTTCATATTGTTCGTGCTTAAGCCTGAGAAAAGTAGAGACATTACTTGACAGTAACTACATTTCCTCTTCGGAGCCTGCTTGGTACTTAAATACTTTGACACATAAAAGGGCATCAAGGTGATTAGATTTTATCTACTATTGTACGTGGACTCCTAGACAAGGTAGTTATCCTAAAAGTTTAAGTCCGATAGAAAATGGTGAATTTAATCATTTTATTAATATCAAAACATTTTTTACTTAATTTTACCAATTTCCTTCTTTGTTTTTTAGCGAGTTAGAGCAAGGAAGCAGCTTATCATGTGATCCTGAATTGAGTATATATTTTTCTGACTTCTCTGCAAAGTTTTAAGATTCTAAATGATGTATCATGTGACTTATCACAAGAGACCTAATCACTTACATCATTTTTTGTCCTTCCATGTTTTATTTAAATCACGAACTTGATTTATATCTCTAATTAGTGTACCAAAACAGCTAAAGTTAGCTGGGTAAGCCTGCTTTTCATAACATGAAATTCCAATCATCTTCTAGGAAATTGGCATCCTCCTTTTTCACGTTGTGCAATTCAAAATCTTCTCTTTATCAAGTTTTATAATTCTAGTTACTCACATAGGCTGATTTTTATTTTTATTTTTCTTTGGTCTCTGTTTAAAATAGCGAATTACTTACCTCCATTAAGCTGGTCTGGCTTGTCTCTTTTTTATAAGCAAGATTCCATTAATAAAAGAAAAGATAATACAAAACAAACGGGTGAGGCATCTAAACATAGACCGCAGTACAAATATCTCAATGCTAAATAAAACCCAACAATGTCTCGGAATAGGATAAATAAATAATCGGCCGGCACAATAGTTTCTTAGCACACAATCTAATAAATTGAAGGGGTCGCTAAGAATGGTGGTTTAATTTGAGGCAGTCAAGTGAATGGACTGCCTAGAGGAACGCCTATTGCGACTGCAAAAATACAAACTTGATAGCCACAGCAGGGAGGATAGCTGAAGGCATTCCCTGGAGCCGCTTGTTAAGACTCAAAGAAGGGTGAATGCAGTCGTAGGACATGGATTTCAGCAACTAGCAAACTTTTAAAGGATGTATCCACCCGTCCAATCCCCGCAGCATCTAAAGAATGTAGAAACGATAAATTTCTCAATATAGTATGATTTGCTCCATTCAACAATGTGCAAGTCTATAATATAGCTACTTCTATAGGAACTGAACGCTATTTGTTACATTTATAATAAGAACCCATCTTCTTTGGTGGAAGGAACATAAATCATGAAAGTTGAAGGGTACAAGATCCAGTCAACTGCTCTAGTTGTATATGAAAACGAAGATTTGGGGAAGACCATTTCAAATGTGCATGTGGATTGAAGATTCTGTCCTTTGCGAAAAACATGTGATCTATGTCAGCAAGACTAAAAGAAGACAAACTATGCTGACTTTCTAACCCCTTTAAATGATTTATCAAACAGTGTTTCACAAGAGTGAAAATGATCTACTTTTTCCAGTCAAACATAGTATTGAGATTCTTAATTATTAGGTTGTCCAAATAACATAGAAATTAGAACAAATTTAAATAGAGAGGTTGCGAGATCCACCCACCCAGGGCGGCTCAATACATTTTGGGACCTTAGACGAAAAGTTTAAATGAGACATTTTTAAAAATAAAAAATAAAAAATAATTAATTTAAAAAATAGAATGGTAAAACTTGATTTGTCAAAGGAAAGACAAATTAGTGTTAGAATGTTTCCTAAAACGGAATAAAAAAAATTAATGCAATTGATTAATTGAGTTTTGGTGATTAATTTTTTTTTTTAATCACTAATCAGATATGGAATGATTTTAAGGACTTGAATGATAAGCTATTGGGAAATAATGAAAATTGAGAAGAGAGAAATTCAAATTCAAATAAGACTTGAATAGGGAAATTGAGATAAAAAATAAAAACTTATAAAGAATATGATTTAAAATGGAAACTTAGAGACTTTTCATCTTCTTAGCATTTAATTTTTATTTTTTCATTTTATTTTGATTCTTGAACGTTGGACTTAACACCTTCAATTTTTTGAACATTGAACATAAAGCCATCAATTTTTAATGTGAGTAATTAAGACCTTTAATTTAGAAGCTTTCATATCTCATTAATTCTATTTTAAACGTCAACGCTCAAAGAAATTGAAGGCCTTTAATGCAAAGACTTTCCATATCTCATAAGTCACAAGTTAATTAGACGAGAAGCTTTCATATCTCATTAATTTTATTTTGAACGTCAACGTTCAAAGAAATTGAAGGCCTTTAATGCAGAGACTTTCCATATCTCATAAGTCACAAGTCGTTGGTAATTAGACGAGAAGCTTTCATATCTCATTAAATCTATTTTGAACGTCAACGTTCAAAGAAATTGAAGGCCTTTAATGCAGAGACTTTCCATATCTCATAAGTCACAAGTCGTTGGTAATTAGACGAGAAGCTTTCATATCTCATTAATTCTATTTTGAACGTCAACGTTCAAAGAAATTGAAGGCCTTTAATGCAGAGACTTCCATATCTCATAAGTCACAAGTCGTTGGTAATTAGACGTACAAAAAATTAAAGGCCTTTAATTTAGACTTTTCATATCTCACAAATCGTTGGTAATTAATTAAGGCCTGAATTTTATTATTTTTTTTTTAACCTGCAGTTTTTTGACGGGAGAAGGCCCCTAGGCAGCATATTTTAAGGCATTGACTGGGGGCATTACCGAAAACAATGCTTTGATGATTCGTCTTTTTGTAAGCACTCTTTTTCTTAAAATAAATCTTCATTAATTGGGGCATTATCAAATTGGGCCCTGCATTATATTATTGCCTTTTTTAATTTTATTTTTACCAAGATTTGTGGCCTTATTTAAGTGTATTGATCATATTTAAGGCCTCAATTTTTTTTTTTTTTTTTTAAAATAAATCTCTATTAATATTTTTAAATTAGGGGCCTTATTAAATTGGGGGCCTTAGGCGGTCGCCTAATCCTCCCAAGGCTCTAGCCGGCCTTGCACCCACCACAAGTGATTCTTATACCCTAGACTGCCCAAGGCAGGTGGATCTTGTAATCCTCTTCTCTTAAGCTGTCCAAATTTTTGTGTTATCCGAACAGCCTAATAATAAGAAATCCTTATCCGGCATTCTGATAAGTTAAGATGCTATAAATAACATCCAGATAGGATACTGTTCCATGAGGAAATTTTATATGCTGGTATTGGAGCTACTTAAAAGCCCCAAGTTGACAAAATCGTTCCATTTAATATCCTCACACAAGCTTTCAATTGTTTTTGCTCTCCTCTTACAAAAGAAAGTCTAGAACTTCAGATAGCCATTAAATAATAAACTAGGAAGGCAGAGCAACAGAGAAAAGTCTAGTTAAGTCCTTCAAAACTCTATGCCAAAATGATCCTTTGTTGACTGGACAAGGATCCTATCCATTAACTGAAGTCGGAGATGAGTCATTTCATAGTCAAAATTTTATGTTGTTGTATCTAAAGGTGTACACGCCGTTTAAAATTTTTAAATGACATGACAATATATTCATAATGTGATAACATATACACTATTAAATTTGTGAAATCTAATCCCACGAAGCGGACAAGAAAGTCAATAATTTCAAACATTGCGTATCAAAGTAAAATACAAATTTCTTATCAGACGTATTTCAATGAATAAATTGATCGTAGAGTACAAAGCTACATAGACGAATTTTCTGGCATACAACAGCCATCTCCTTCAATTTTCTACAGAGTCTGAGAAAATCGAACCATTCTCCTTCCAAATAAAATTACTATAACCAAAAGCTCTGGCAAAACAAGAGATTAACTGCTCATGAATTACTTCTTCAGCAGGAAGCACCGAATCTGTCTCCTTTCTCAACGATGTAACTTCTTTATTGGCGATCCCACAAGGTACAATATGCTTAAAATAGTTCAAATCAGGATCAATGTTGAATGCCAACCCATGAGAGGTGATCCCATAGGAAATTCGAACCCCAATAGCACCAATCTTTCTCTCTCCAACCCAAACCCCAGTCTCACCCGTTTGACCAGCACGAGCTCTCACACCATATAGAGAGGCCAATTCAATCATGGTTAACTCAAGCTTCTCCACATAATTACGAGCACCAAGTCCAACATCCCGAAGAGAAATGATGGGATACAAAATGGCTTGATGTGGACCATGAAATGTAATGTCCCCTCCTCTTTGCGTGTAGTGAAGTTCAGCTCCTATCTTTTGAAGGTCAGGCTCAGGAATTAATAGATTGTGATCAGTCCGCCGCTTGCCAAGGGTATATGTAGGTGGATGTTGCAGGGACAAGAGAGTATCTGAAATTTTATGAGTTTTTCTATCAGCGACCAGCTTTTCCTGCAGCTTAAGTGCATCCAAGTAGTTAATGGAGCCCATTTTCCAGACCTCAAGGCTTCGCAGAACTCTCATTCTCTGTAGATAATGAAATAGTTAAGTGTATCCTTGATTTATCATCACATGGTGAGATTTCAAATTATTGTGTGATGATCACATTTTGTCCCCCGCCCACCAAGGACTACAGACAAAGATCAATCTCATCAACCCCAGAACTAGTTGAAAGCAAAGGTGAAGCCCCACATGTAGAAAGTAGCTTATACATGTAGGTCTAAATGTCAAATAGTAAGACTTCTTAGGTTCTGTAATATGACATGCAGAAGGACGGCTACTTTAGGGAAATCTTTAACTTTGGATAACCTTCGAAAGAGAAACATTATCGTCATGGATTGGTGTTCTATGTGTAAGACAGCTGGAGAATCTATTGATCATTTGTTTCTGCATTGTATGGTGGCTACAGATTTGTGGAGGGCTCTGCTGCAATTGTTTGGGGTGGAGTGGGTTATGCCGGAGTCGGTGATAGACATGTTGGGGAGTTGGAGGGGCCAGAAGGGTAATCGGACTGCGATTCAAATTTGGCGCATGGCTCCGTTGTGTTTGATGTGGTGCGTTTGGAGGGAACGGAATGCTCGCTGTTTTGAAGATTGTGAGACTTCTTTGGTGAATCTGAAGAGAAAGATGCTTCAAATGCTGTTTTTGTAGAAAGATAGATTTAAGTTATTGTATGATTGTTCCTATTTAGATTTCTTAGATAGATGTTCTCTATGTTCTTTTCATTAGGGGTTCCTTGCATACTCCCTGTGTACTTTGGGTTGCGCCCCTTTGCGCCTTTTTTATATATTTTACTTATCAAAAAAAAATATGACATGCAGAATCAGTAAATTAGCTTCACAATCTATCAAGAAAAAGAAATCCTGAATAATAAAAAGGTATGAATAAATATAATTGGATGAAAGTGTAACTAAATTTGACCACTAGCATTTTGTTGCTTCCTGAAGAGCAAGATAGTCATTTTGGAGATGCAAAATCAAGGATGTTCTAAGATGGTTTGAAAAAGGCACCAGCACCTGAATTTTCACCCTCCAATAGCTTAGATTTCTTCACCATTGATGTCTGGCCTCGTGTGCCAATAAATGAAGATATCTACTAAAAAAACAAGCATATACATATGTCCCTAGAAGGAAGAATCACTCTTCTAGCGAAAATCAAAGCTAAAAAGAACACATTTCCTGCATATACCGACATATAACTATGTGCACAATGCTTGAAAGACCAAATATATGCAGGACGCACAATCACAAGCAAAGGGTAGAACATGTGTGAGAAGTTAGTATGCATTGTCTTGCTTCTAAATTCACAAAGAGCTACTCTTTTAGCACCTTTCTAATAGATTACAAATGAACCCGGCTCAGTAAGGCATTTCATCAAACAGTTAGTGGGCATACAGATAAGTGTCATGAAAAACTAGCGTATACAGAATTGTGATTAATCAAAATGAATCTTGCAAGAGCATAAAGAAACACATCATGAGCTTATATACATGCACATTAATCTACGTGCCAAGGTTAACAACTGGTCAAAAATTATTCAAAGAAGGAAAAAAAAAAAAAACAGAGAAAGAAAACTTCGGTGTGTAGTGTTCAGAAATAGAAAGCAAATGCAGAGAGGCCCGAGAAACGAAAAACAGAAAAAGCTTACCTACACAGATTAAATCCCGCAAAAATCTCAGGCCTCAGAGAAAGAGAGGAAAAAAGCTCATGGTCCTGATTTGAACGGCGCCGTACCAGTACTACAACGAATCCGGAGACACACGCACCGTTTTGTTGCGCAGTCCCAATTTTGACAAAAGCTCAGTGGCCTGTTTTAAGCGCACCGTTTCATACTCTATGTCAATTAGATCAACACGTTCAATATAATCCAACATTAAGAAGGTGCTAGCTAGTAGCTAGTCTATTTTTAAGAGCCTAATAACCTAACCCTATGATTAGTATAATATTATGAGCAAATAATATTAGTATAATATTATGAGCAAATAAGCAAACTCATGATGAACAAGAAAGCATGCAAACACCAGGCCTATAAGCCCAAGCAGGGGGTAAGCGAGCATATTTTTCCATTCCTGGTTGCTCATCATACGGCCGTTCCATTAATTTAAGCACCCTTCGGACTTCTCCAAAATCACCAGTCTCGGCGGCGTCAATAGCACTCTGGCATAGGTAGTTCCTGAGTATGTATTTAGGGTTAACTGCATTCATCCAGACCTTCCTTTCCTCATCCGGGATGCCACTAGCAGCCAGCTGTGCAAGTTAAAACAGGAGTTCCGTGAGAACACTCAAAGTTGACAAAAAAATTTGACACTTCCCATTTATGCTGTTTAACAGGTATACCATGGACATTCTTTCATTTAAATTGGGTTGGAAGAATATCGGTTTAATAAATTGGATTGGATGAAATTTCCTCCAACCTAGTAGTTTGAAAGAAAACTATCCTTCCCAAACACACATACTATGGTAAGTAAAACATCATACTACTTGACAATCTCAAGAATTTCAATGAAGGTAGTAATGATCGAAATTGGAATGGTTGTTACTTTTACTGTTCAAAATAAGACCCAAGAATTATTACTGCCTTTACTGTTCAGAAGACATGCGAAATCTTGAATTACTTTTACTGTTCAAAAAGGTTTGCGGAATATTTACTACTGTTCATATTTGTAGTTTTCTTTTTCTTTTAGCATATAAAAGGCCTGTAAGATATGTAAGAAGGCATAGGTTTTTTTAGAGGTAAACTCAGAGATAACTTGAGTGCCTATCGTCCCTAAGCCTTTCAACTTTCTATCTTTTGTAACCAGTCTTTCCTTTCCTTTCCTTGTATCTTCAAGCCTATGCATCAAGACTTTGAATCTTGTATCTATTCCAGCTTGCAATAATATCAAGTAAAAATGTTTATTACTTCGTCTTTATCTTCACTATATGATTCTCCTTTATATTATGTTTTTGAATTATTTTGCTAAATCATTACTTTAAATTATCTTTCATAATACTTCATTATCTCATTATTTACTTGCCTGCATCATTACAACAGAATAATCTCCAAATATGGTATTATCAAGTAATTTAAATCATTACTTTAAATTACATCCATAATCTCCATTATCTTCATTATTTTACTGTTTGCATCATTACTATCACTTGGTCGGTTTATGGTATTATATAATAGTTTTTTTTTTTTTTTTTTATATAGTAATTATTATATAATAGTTGATATCCTGATTTGGTGAAGTTGATAAGGCTTTCATTTATTGTGAGGCCAAAGTTTGACAACAACCAATCATGACATCAACCAATTTACGCCATATCTTTCAATTATCTGAAGTTGATTTTTCTGCAATTTTGATTATGACATTTTGGCAGTGAGTTAACTTTTCTCATAATTGAAATACCTATTTATTTATTTTTTCCTAAGCTCATCATTGAAATACTTATGCAACAACTCTCGCAACAGGGCATATAATGTAATTTATTTAAATAATATAATAATATATGAAATTATGTACAAAATTAAATAAAATAAAATCTCTATCGCAAATATATAAATTCTCCATGATGCTATAACCGTTTCCAAGATTATTAACAAAGTTTCTCTTGAACATCATAACGCTTGAAAATTGAAACTCTCTCCTCCTGTAGAGAAATGGACTCCAGTCCCTCCACTTTGGTTGAAGATCAATTTTGATACATTTAGTTATAAGTGACAACTTTTCTACTCAAGCAGCATGCCAAGTGGCCACGAGTATTGAAGTACACGTGGCAAGCAGTCAACCGTGTGTACTAAATACACGTGGTTAACTGTCAGCCACGTGTACCATAATACACGTGGTACAGTGACCACGTGTATTGTGGTACACGTGACAAAATGTGTATTTAGTAACAATCGGATTTAACACGAGTCGCACACGTGACCATTTATACGTGACGAATTGTTCGCTACGTGTATTGTGTCCGTACACGTGGCAAATTGCAAGTGACAAAATGCTATTTTTTTTTGTAGTGGCTGTTTGCCGGAATAGTAATGGCAATATTATAAAGATGATTTCTTAATAATAAAAATCAGTGTGAGTATTGTCATTTTTATTTATATTGAGACTATATGACATTTTTTGAAAAATATGACAAAAAAAATTCGAAAATGTAACCGTAAAGGTAAGATAAATATTTGAAAATTATGATCGTCAGAAAAAGACAATTATTTAGAAATATGACAATAAAAAAAAGACAAATATTAAAAAATATTCTCTTTTTATTTACTGATATAATCTAAGCCACCCATTTAAAGTTTCTGACAAATCTTTCTGCACCATGGAAACAGTCTAAAAAGACTTCCAATAGTATGCCTTGGAAAGTCTATAGCCACCTGGAAATACGATGAAGCAAGACAGGATTGCGTGGTCCATGGTTGAAACTAAGGTTGCCAGAAGAAGACTTAAGCTTGACTTACAGGCATGAGGCTAGTTCACTGGTCTTGCCCAATTGCCGGAACCCAATTCATTCTGGGAATGGCTTTTCTTCTCCCTCACCTTCTCGTTTCCTTACTAATTGTTCTACCAATTTCCGCCGTTGCTCAAAATAACGGTAATATAACCGTCGGCCGATCTCTCACAGCAACCGACAACAGCTCTTCATGGCTATCTCCTTCTGGCGATTTTGCCTTTGGATTTCGTCCACTCAACGAGAACAATGATCTCTTCCTGCTTTCCATCTGGTTTGCTAAGATACCCGACAAAACTATAGTTTGGTATGCAAACGGCGATAAGCCTGCCCCGAGGGGATCAAAAGTGGAGCTAACTGCTGACCGTGGGCTAGTTCTACTAAGCCCTCAAGACGAAGAGTTATGGAAAATTGACACCTTTATTGGTACGGTAGCCTATGGTGTTATGAGCAACACAGGCAACTTTGCAGTTGAAGATAGCAGCTTTAATAAGATATGGGAGAGCTTCCGGGATCCCGCTGACACGTTGTTGCCTACACAAATCATGGAAAAAGGAGGGTTGGTTTCTTCTCGACAATCAGAAACCAACTTTTCCAAAGGAAGATATCAGCTTCGTTTGCTACAAGACGGGAATCTTGTGCTTAATACCATAAACCTTCCGACCACCTATGCCAATGAAGCCTATTATCAAAGTCATACGGCTGCTGATTATGCTCCTAATTTGTTAAGTCCCGGTAGACAATTGGTCTTCAACGAGTCAGGAAACATTTATATTTTGAGAGAGAATAATCAACAATTCCCTCTAGCACCGGGAAAGGCACGCTCAGCCGATGATTTTTACTTTCGAGCCACCCTCAACTTTGATGGAGTTTTCACGCTATATTCTCACCCAAGGAATTCCGGCAGCGATGGAAGCTGGACTCCTCTCTGGTCTGAGCCAGAAGATATCTGTCTTTTCAGTTTGCTTGCCTCGGGCCTTGGGGTTTGTGTGTATAACAATATTTGTGGGCCGAAGGCAGATGGAACGCCTATGTGTCAACCCCCAGATTACGAATGGAAATGAGGAATGAGTTCAAGAACAGAGAAAACAGAGGACGAAAAGAGAGAAGTATTTTAGAGAGAAAAATGATCTCTTGTATATTGAATGTACTGAATAAGTAAGGTTCGAATATTATTCAATATTCGGATTGGGATTTTATTCAAAAACCCGAAACCCAAACCAAATTGAATAAAACCCGGTTGTCCTCTTGAATATTGTTTTGAATGCAATTTGAATTTCGAGGTGATGAAATCATGAAATTGACATGTGAATTTCGAGCTGCATTTTCTTTCAGCTAGCAGAAATAAAAAACAAATAAAAAAAATAAAAAAAAAATCAAGAAAAATAGGAAAATGGGGTGGCCAATGCCACCTCTGGCGGTGGCTCACGTCCACCCTAGGGGTCGAGAGTGGTCACGCGCCACCTCGCGAGTCGCGACCCCCTGGGGGTGGCTTTTGAGCAGCTTCGCGTGAATTTCGGGGTGGCTTTCGAAAACAAATAAATAAAATTAAAAAAAAAAAAATCAAGAAAAATAGGAAAATGGGGTGGCCAATGCCACCTCTGGCGGTGGCTCACGTCCACCCTAGGGGTCGAGAGTGGTCGCGCGCCACCCTGCGACCCCCTGGGGGTGGCTTTTGAGCAGCCCCGCGTGGATTTCAGGGTGGCTCGAAAGCCACCCCTAAGCCTTACGGTCACCACTAGGGCGGGGGGTGGCCGCGCACCACCCCTGAGCCCTAGGGGTGGCGTTTCGGGCCACCTCAAATGGATATAAGGGTGGCTTTAAGGCTTTTCGAGTGGCTTTCGGGCCACCCTTGGGGTCGAGGGTGGCCGCGCGGCTACCCCAGCGACCGAGGGTGGCCGTGCAACTACCCTCAGTGGCAGGGGCGGAGCCAGCCCCCCCAAGTTGGGGGGGGCCAAATTGAAAAAAAAAAATTTGGGGGGCCAAAATTAGAAAAAATAATAAATTTTGGGGTAAAATTTTAATTTTTTTTTAATTTTTTTTTTTTTTTTTGGGGGAGAACCTTGGGGCTTGGGGGGGCCCAGGCCCCCCCAAGCCTCAAGGTGGCTCCGCCCCTGCTCAGTGGCCTAGAGGTGGCTTTCGGGCCACCCCAAATGGATTTTTGGGTGGCCCGAAAGCCACCCCTAGGGGGTGGAGGGGGTGGTGCTCGGCCACCCCCCTCCATCGGCAGCCACTCCAAAACACTATTTTCTCTTTTTTTTTTAAAAAAAAAAAATAATAAAAATAAAATTTTTGTTTTTTTAGTTTTTAATTTTTAATTTTTTTTGTTATCTTTTTTTTTTTTTTTAATTTTTTACCATACCAATCATTATACACAACTTTTCATACAATCCAATCACTTTCTACTATTATAAAACACTTTTTTTCAATCTCAAAAATTCAACACCCAACACACATATTCGAAAAGAATCTGAATTATATTCAACATTCAAACACAATTTTATTGCCTTAAAATCCGCAATCAGATTTAGAATATTATTTCTACTTCGAAATATTCAATACCCAAACGGACCATATGCGCTTTGCCCTACTACCTTAATCAGGAACCTTGAACACAATAAACTTCTTATTTTAAAAAATAAAAATAATAAAGTAGCTGTGTGGACCATAACCCCTTATGCGCTTGGCCACCTCTTTCGTTTACTAAAGGCAATCACTTCTTTTAATTTTTATTACAAGTAGGAAGTCAACTAACATCTGTTTGAATTTTTCTCAAAATAAGCAAATAGTACTCCCATAGAAAACATTTCTCCAATATAAACCCCACCACAATACTCTTCTAAAAACATCTCACACTTGATATCAAAATGCTTTTTACACTAACAAATATAACCTCTGTTTCCCTATTAAAAGACTTGTATCAATATGAAAATAAAAAATACTTTCTTAATGAAAGAAAATCACTATTACCACAAAAATCCCAACAAAGAATGTCTCCTACGGGATAAAATTGTTGAGTTGCATTAAAAAACAAGGGTATACAACTTCCTCAACTTATAGCAGAGGAAAAAAACTGAAATAACTATTATATACAATGAGTCATCTAGAGCAAAAAAAACAAAAAAAAAAAAGAGAAAAAATAAACGGGTTACACTCCTTTTAGTATTAGTATATTATTATGAGCAAATAAGCAACTCATGATGAACAAGAAAGCATGCAAACACAATGTGCAAGTCTATGATATAGTTACTTCTATAGGAACTGAACTCTATTTTTTACATTTATAATAAGAAGCCATCTTCTTTGGTGGAAGGAACATAAATCATGAAAGTTGAGGGATACAAGATCCAGTCAACTGCTTTAGTTGTATATGAAAACGAAGATTTGGGGAAGACCATTTCAAATGTGCATGTGGATTGAAGATTCTGTCCTTTGCGAAAAACATGTGATCTATGTCAGCAAGACTAAAAGAAGACAAACTATGCTGACCTTCTAACCCCTTTAAATGATTTATCAAACAGTGTTTCACAAGAGCAAAAATGATCTACTTTTTCCAGTCAAACAAAGTATTGAGATTCTTAATTATTAGGTTGTCCAAATAACATAGAAATTAGAACAATTTTAAATAGAGAGGTTGCGAGATCCACCCGCCACAAGTGAGTCTTATACCCTAGACTACCCAAGGCAAGTGGATCTCGTAACCCCATTCTCTTAAGCTGTCCAAATTTTTGTATTATTCGAACAGCCTAATAATAAGAAATCCTTATCTGGCATTCTGATAAGTTAAGATGCTATAAATAACATCCAGATAGGATACTATTCCATGAGGAAATTTTATATGCTGGTATTGAAGCTACTTAAAAGCCCTAAGTTGACAAAATCGTTCCATTTAATAGCCTCACACAAGCTTTCAATTGTTTTTGCTCTCGTCTTACAAAAGAATGTCTAGATCGAACTTCAGATAGCCATTAAATAATAAACTAGGAAGGCAGAGCAACAGAGAAAAGTCTAGTTAAGTCCTTAAATGATCCTTTGTTGACTGGACAAGAATCCTCTCCAGTAACCGAAGTTGGAGACGAGTCATTTCATGGTCAAAATTTTATGTAGTTGTGTCTAAAGGTGTACATGTCGTTTAAAATTTTTAAATGACATGACAATTTATTCATAATGTGATAACATATACACTATTAAATTTGTGAAATCTAATCCTACGAAGCGGATAAGAAAGTCAATAATTTCAAACATTACATATCAAAGTAAAATACAAATTTCTTATCAGATGTATTTCAATGAATAAATGGATCGTGGAGTATAAAGCTACATAGACGAATTTTCTAGCACACAACAGCTATCTCCTTCAATTTTCTACAGAGCCCGAGAAAATCGAACCATTCTCCTTCCAAATAAGATTACTATAACCAAAAGCTCTGGCAAAACAAGAAATTAACTGCTCATGAATTACTTCTTCAGCAGGAAGCACCGAATCTGTCTCCTTTCTCAAAGATGTAACTTCTTTATTGGCGATCCCACAAGGTACAATATGCTTAAAATAGTTCAAATCAGGATCAATGTTGAATGCCAACCCATGAGAGGTGATCCCATAGGAAATTCGAACCCCAATAGCACCAATCTTTCTCTCTCCAACCCAAACCCCAGTCTCACCGGTTTGACCAGCACGAGCTCTCACACCATATAGAGAGGCCAATTCAATCATGGTTAACTCAAGCTTCTCCACATAATTACGAGCACCAAGTCCAACATCCCGAAGAGAAATAATGGGATACAAAATGGCTTGATGTGGACCATGAAATGTAATGTCCCCTCCTCTTTGCGTGTAGTGAAGTTCAGCTCCTATCTTTTGAAGGTCAGGCTCAGGAATTAATAGATTGTGATCAGTCCGCCGCTTGCCAAGGGTATATGTAGGTGGATGTTGCAGGGACAAGAGAGTATCTGAAATTTTATGAGTTTTTCTATCAGCGACCAGCTTTTCCTGCAGCTTAAGTGCATCCAAGTAGTTAATGGAGCCCATTTTCCAGACCTCAAGGCTTCGCAGAACTCTCATTCTCTGTAGATAATGAAATATTTAAGTGTGTCCTTGATTTATCATCACATGGTGAGATTTCAAATTATTGTGTGATGATCACATTGTGTCCCCTGCCCACCATGGACTACAGACAAAGATCAATCTCATCAACCCCAAAACTAGTCGAAAGCAAAGGTGAAGCCCCACATGTAGAAAGTAGCTTATACATGTAGGTCTAAATGTCAAATAGTAAGACTTTTTAGGTTTTGTAATATTACATGCAGAATCACTAAATTAGCTTCACAATCTATCAAGAAAAAGAAATCCTGAATAATAAAAAGGTATGAATAAATATAATTGGATGAAAGTGTAACTAAATTTGACCACTAGCATTTTGTTGCTTCTTGAAGAGCAAGATAGTCATTTTGGAGATGCAAAATCAACGATGTTCTAAGATGGTTTGAAAAAGGCACCAGAATTTTCACCCTCCAATAGCTTAGATTTCTTCACCATTGATGTCAGGCCTCGTGTGGCAATAAATGAAGATATCTACTAAAAAAGCAAGCATATACATATGTCCCTAGAGGGAAGAATCACTCTTCTAGCGAAAATCAAAGCTAAAAAGAACACATTTCCTGCATATACCGACATATAACTATGTGCACAATGCTTGAAAGACCAAATATATGCAGGACGCACAATCATAAGCAAAGGGTAGAACATGTGTGAGAAGTTAGTATGCACTGTCTTGCTTCTAAATTCACAAAGAGCTACTCTTTTAGCACCTTTCTAATAGATTACAAATGAACCCCGCTCAGTAAGGCATTTCATCAAACAGTTAGTGGGCATTCAGATAAGTGTCATGAAATTCTAGCGGACCCAGAATTGTGATTAATCAAAATGAATCTTGCAAGATTATAAAGAAACACATCATGAGCTTATATACATGCACATTAATCTACTTGCCAAGGTTAACAACTGGTCAAAAATTATTCAAAGAAGAAGAAAAAAAAAACAGAGAGAAAACTTCGGTGTGTAGTGTTCAGAAATAGAAAGCAAATGCAGAGAGGCCTGAGAAACGAAAAACAGAAAAAGCTTACCTACACAGATTAAATCCCACAAAAATCTCAGGCCTCGGAGAAAGAGGAAAAAAGCTCACGGTCCTGATTTGAACGGCGCCGTACCAGTACTACAACGAATCCGGAGACAAACGCACCGTTTTGTTGCGCAGTCCCAATTTTCACAAAAGCCCAGTGGCCTGTTTTAAGCGCACCGTTTCATACGCTATCTCAATTACAACAACATGTTCAATATAATTCAAAATTAAGGATTTGTTTGGGATTGTGATTTTGTAAACAAAAAATATAATTTTAAACCAATTCCTAAAAGAAAGAATCGTTTGAGAATTACGTTTTTAAAAAATTATAAATCGCAAGCAAAGGAATGCATTTTTGAAAACGCATAATTTTAAAGGCTAATCTGCAATTTTAAATGCCAAACTGCAATTTTGTCAAATGTTTAACTGCGTTTTTAAAAATTACTTTTTCAAATCGCACATTTAAAGTCGCTATTTTTAAATCGTACTTTTTAAAATCTCAAACTCAAACGAACCCTAAAAGGATGATAGATAGTCTATTTTTAAGAGCCCAATAACCTCACTCTAAATCTTTTTAAATAGATTGTAAATATTTTTTACTTTGCGTTTAAATAAACAAAGAAAGGAAAACTTTCATTATACAAAACGAATCTCCACAATTTCCCCCAGTTCCCATAACAAAGGGGGCTTATCACTTATGTTTCTCAAAATATTATATTCTTATTTTCTGTTTTCAATTTGAATTTTTCCCTATTCTCAAATGCATTAACAATCAATGCAAAACACAGTATACGCTATTTGAAGTCGAAGATGGTGATCTGAATGCCCAGCTAATACCTTAATCAGAGAGCTTAGCTTGAACACGATTAACTTCTTATTTAAAAAAATAAAAACAATAAAGTAGCTGTGTGGCCACCTCAATTTCCTTTACTAAAGGCGATCACTTTTTTTTTTTTTAATTTTTATTATTACAAGTAAGAAGTCAACTAAAATCTGTTTGAATTTTTATCAAAATAAACAAATTGTACTCTCATAGAAAACATTTCTCCAATATAAACCCCACCACAATACCCTTCTAAAAACATCTCACACACTTAATATCAAAATACTTTTTACACTAACAAATATAACCTCTGTTTCCCTATTAAAAGACTTGTATCACAAAATTTTCCCAACATTTGTCTCAATATGAAAATAAAAAGATACTTTCTTAATGAAAGAAAATCACTATTACCATTTACCACAAAAATCCCAACAAAGAATGTCCCCTACGGGGATAAAATTGTTGCAGCTGCATTAAAAAACAAGGGTATACAACTTCCTCAACTTATTGTAGAGGAAAAAAACTGAATTTAACTATTATATACAATGAGTCATCTAGAGCAAAAAAAAGGGGAAAAAATAAACGGGTTACACTCCTTTTAGTATTAGTATAATATTATGAGCAAATAAGCAACTCATGAAGAACAAGAAAGCATGCAAACACCAGGCCTATAAGCCCAAGCAGGGGGTAAGCGAGCATATTTTTCCATTCCCGGTTGCTCATCATACGGCCGTTCCATTAATTTAAGCACCCTTCGGACTTCTCCAAAATCGCCAGTCTCGGCGGCATCAATGGCACTCTGGCATAGGTAGTTCCTGAGTACATATTTAGGGTTAACTGCATTCATCGAGGCCTTCCTTTCCTCATCTGGGATGCCACTAGCAGCCAGCTGTGGAAGTTAAAAGGGGAGTTCTGTGAGAACACTCAAAGTTGACAAAAAAATTGAACACTTCCCATTTATGCTGTTTGACAGGTATACCATGGACATTTTTTCCTTCAAATTGGGTTGGAAGAATATCGGTTTAATAAATTGGATTGGATGAAATTTCCTCCAACCTTGTAGTTTGAAAAAAAACTGTCCTTCCCAAACACTACATCCTATGGTAAGTAAAACATAATACTACTTGACAATCTCAAGAATTTCAATGAAGGTAGTAATGATCGAAATTGGAATGGTTGCAAATGAGTTTTACATTTTCTAGTTTGTTCTTCCACCTTCACAGCAACCAGACAGTTAGAAATATCATGTTTTCCTTCGTCTTGGCAAATTATTGATATCATGGTTAACAAGACACTTCGAACAAATTAGTTCTTGCTCTGTTAATCACAGCTCATAGCCAATGATGCACAACCTATTCTCAAGGAAAAATGCCATATATCACACCAAGATCTCACTATACTGACGTAGCAAGGTGTAGTAATCCTTGGATTAGCCCTTTAAATATATATAATGATTACTAGACCCTGTCACGTTAGCATAGTGAGATAAAAGCGGGATAAATGTGTGATATATAGCATTACTCATTCCTAAGAGCTCTGAATATATGCGGTTAATTCATAACAAACGTGAAAGTGACGCAAATTTACAAGCAAGTTCCTTCCATGTGTTTGGATGTCCAAGGAAAGGAAAGGGAGGGGAAGAGAGGGAAAAGGAAACAAAGGGATAATCATGCTCCTTACATGTGTTTGGATGCCCAAGGAAAAATAGAGGGAAACGAGCCCAAAAGGTGGAACACCACTATAAAAAATTCAAAATAGATCTTTTTATCTCATGTCCCTTCTCTTTCCTCCCAATGTAGGAAGAAGAAATTTTGAGGTCCTGGATGGAAAACAATTTCTCCTTACTTCTCCCCCTCCCATCTCCATCCAACCAAACAAATGAAGACTTCTTCCTTTCCTTTCACTCCCAAATCCCTCCACCCAAACACTGCCTAAATATTCTTGTTTTCTCGAGGCCTTTCAGAGGAATTATATCAATTAGAGCAATAACCAGGCACCCATTCAGGAGTTAGTAAGGGTTCAGAGCACCAAGAGCCCATACAAGGTCAAGTATGCTGCATGTCATGAAAGATTAGGAGACAAACATTTTGAGATCTCAAACTGACTGCCACATCAGCATGCCAACACACAAAGAAAATAACATATAGACAGTCACCGAAATAAAATAAAGAATCAAACAAACGTGTGTGCAGAGCTGACGAAATAATTGCAATTTTACCAAAAATGAATATTTTCAGACAGCCAAAACCAATAAAAAATAAAAACTCATTATCATACCTCCTCTATGTAAGATTTCACCCAGCTGATCCATGCCTCCTTCCGCTCCTTGCCAATATCTAACAAAACAGCCTTTAGCGGAACCAACAACTCTTCTTCAGGAATGTTGGGATCAGCTTTGATATTTGAAAGCAAGCGAAAGAAATTTGTGTAGTCTACTTTGTCAACAGCCAGATTATTTAGAAGTTTACTTATCATCTGCTTATTGTACTTTGGGAGGCCAAGTTTCTTAGTCATTATAGCTTGATACTCGTCCATAAATTTGGTGCCATATCTGTAACAAGTCAAGACATAAAATCATCCATTAACCACCAACTAAAGATACTTTCCTTTTGGAATGAAAGGTTTAAAATATACAACTACCTTTCCATGGCATAGTTTGCCTCTTTATCGTTTATCAATTCAGCAGCTTGTAGGGTTGAGGCAAACTGTGCAATATTCCATAAGCCAACATCAGGCTGATTTGCAAAACAGTATCTTCTCCCAGGAAGATCCGTTGTATTCGGTGTGTAACTTGGATCAAAAGCATCGAGAAATCCAAAAGGACCATAATCAATTGTGAGACCCAAAATGCTCATATTGTCAGTATTGAGCACACCGTGAGTAAAACCAACCCCCTGCCAGCTTGCAATCAGAGTAGCAGTGCGCTCAGCAACCTCAACTGTCCAAGCTGATTAAATCCATTGTTGGATGAAAAGGAAAGAAATAGTTAAAATTATCACCCACGGTAATTTAGTATTTCTTCAACCATGGATGTATATGGCATGCATCTAGCATAAGAAAATGTAATAGACATATAAGAGTGTCAATGAATTGAGATGTACTCTCCAGGCAGACCTCTTTTTTTTTTGTTCTTTTTTTTACAAGTAAAGGAAATTCATTAGACGCGCAAGGGGCGCGAGGCAGACCCTCTTATTTGACTCACATTCAGAAAGAATTCAGATGGTTGTGGACCCCCCCAACCAGATAGTAAGTCTTCATCAGAATCATAATTACATAATAGCTGAAAGGGTCAGCCATGCATCATAATTAAGCCCACAACTTAATTTGGATATCACACAGGATGATGTGAGCCCTTCCTAATCACTTTCCAGTCGAAATTTATATCGACAATGCTATTGACAGAGTCAGGTAAGCTGGTCACCCAGCTGGGCTCCAACTAGTATTCTCCAACACCACCGATGATCCCAAACAGGTATCTGAATCAAAACCAATTGAAAGTGGATCTTCTAGTAAATAGTCAAGTGAACTCATGTTATTAATGCTGTCAGGTAAGGCCACATCAGTTCAGTAGATCAGAAATTTATGACTTGCAAACCTTCTACACTTGGAGACTGAACTAAAAATTACAACAGGATAAGACAATTTTATCATGTAGTTTTCACGTGCACTAGATTTATCATCTATGCCACTTGCGCCATTACCATTACTCTAAAATGAAAATCGATTACCTGCATACTTGTTGGAAGTAAGATCCACAACTGAATGATCTTCGTCGCCTGTGCTGAAAGATAAACCCTCACTTCTACTCATGTTCTCTATATGAGGAAAGTGGCGCCTAATGGCATAGTCTGCCAAAGCACGAACGATGTCAAGGTCCTCTTTCCCTCTAGAGGCATGTAGTTGGTATGATCCAAAGCGCAGGAAGGATTGTGCAACTCTACAGACAATTGCCCCAGGCTCTTCCTTTGGGTTGCCACTGCAAATCAACACATGAAATTAGTATTCACATGTGTAACATGACGTCTCTATAAATAACATAAACAAGGAGTTTCTAATACCAAGATTAAAAGTTACCACTTTAAGTTGAAATCCAGGTAGACTTTATAACAAGCCTAGAATCCCCCTATCCCCATACGATAATTAGATAAACCGATATAATTCCCAACTAAACGTGCTAAAATTCTGAAAATCCAAAGAGAATAGAAGAAACAGGGAAAGAAAAAAGAATTGAAGATTTTTCATACTTAAAACCTAGGCACACTCGTAAATAAATTCTGGACCCTTAGGACTTCCCAAGCAAAAGAAATGTATCCCATTCTCACCAAAAAAAAATAATCAAAGAGGGTTACACATTAACATATAGGAAACATGAATGTGGAAACAAGGCGTTAAGCAGATGAAGCTACAGTAGCCACATATTCATCCTATTTCAAATTATGGTGAAAACTTACTCGTAGAACATATCTCGAGTCACAGTTTTTCCGGTTGTGACAAGACAAAGAGCACGAGTTGTTGGAATTCCTAGACTATGCATAGCTTCACTGCAAAGGAACTCCCTGACGCTACTTCGGAGCACTGCAAGTCCATCTGCAAAACGGCTATAAGGAGTCTTCCCAGCACCTTTAAGCTGCAGTTCCCACCTTTCAGACTTTGAATTAATTATCTCTCCAAGCGTTATTGCCCGACCATCGCCCAATTGTCCAGCCCACATCCCAAACTGGTGTCCTCCATAGCACTGAGCATATGGCAAGCTGTACAATTAATGATTCAGGGTTATATTAAAAGTTACAGAGGGGCTGATTGTGATTCTTGTGACAAAAACTATAAAGTGAAAACACTTACGATCCCACCAAAGGCGATGCCCCAGAAAACAAAAGAGAGAAATCAGGCCTTTTAAATCTGAAATTCCAGAACAAGATTCCATTGTTAGTCCAAAGGAGTATGATATACCTATCACATATGAAAAACAACTAGACCACTAAACAATCCATGAAAATGAAGTACTGCACACAGGAAAGTAAGGGATCACCAATTGTCGCAAACTAAAGCTCATAGTAAGAATCAAATAAGATAACCAGTGAATCCATTATTTCTTAATATGGCAAACTGCTAAATCCCACAACATAGCTAACATAGAGACACCTAAGCCCAAGTAGTTATCACACTTTAAAGATAGGAAACTTCAGATCAGTCTAGAGCAAGAACTCAATAATCCAAAATCGAGCGAACATTTATCCACATCAAAAAGTCGAACTAACACAGGTGCGTTTACCACATACTTTACGGAACAAAGCTTCCTAAATACAGGTTTTCAATAGTATTATCAAGTTTTTATCTCATGGAAGTCATTCCAAAACTAGACAAGTATTATTTCCGTGTAAAGGGGAGCCGGGCATTTAAAAGTTACCATAAGTAAATCGTCAACCTTGAAATGGTCTCCTAGAAGATGCTTCAAAACACATTCTTTTAGTCTCAATTAGACTTATCTCACAAACACATCAACACACAATCTGACATGCTAGGGTGCAAAAGAAACAAGAAAAACTCACTCTTGAGAATCCAAATCAAGCAACTCAGCCACCGATTCCGACCACGCAACAAGCTGAGGATTCTCCACTTCGGCCGACGGCGACACTCTCGTATAACAAGCATGCAATACCTAAAAAACAAAACAAGCAACCGCATCAAATCGCAGCCATTAAAAATCCATCCGCAGCAAAACATAACACTAATCTTCAATAGAAGATTACGAATTTAATCATTCTAAAATTAAAAATTATTAGCAATTACCTCGTACACTTAAGATTTTCATTAGTTTTTTCTATTTTCTAATGAATTACAAACATCAAATTTAATATCTAGACATTTATAAAGAACAAACCTACAGCCTTAAAAGCATAACACAAAAGTTTCAGGATTTTCATTTCTTTTATTTTCTCAAGAACCAAACAAGCATAACGCGAAGAGGAAAAAAAAAAAAAAAAATCTTTTCTTTTCTTCGACCTCTCGTGGTATAGTATCGGTTCTCGGATCACCGGGCAACGCTCGGACGAAGGAGTGGTCCCAATTCAGATCCTCAAGCCTCAATCCGAGCGTCTTCCTGTCGTCGCCCCCGAGGCTCTGGTTCTTCAAATCGTGCGCCACGGAGTCGACGGACACGGCGAGGTCCGAGTCCATGGAAACAAAGCCACGAACACCGTCACCGGCGCTGACGTGGCATGCGAGGGAGGGTGGAACGGAGGGGCGAGGGCGAGAGCGAGGGCGAGGCGTGGATTTTGGGAAATGGGAGGGACGGAAAGGGGATTTGGGAGGGCGGCGGAGGGCGAGAGAGGAGAGGAAGGAAGAGAGCGGTGAGAGTGACGGTTTGGGTGAGAGATGGGAAAGCAGCATTTCCTCCAAACGCTTTGACTGCTATTTATGTTGAATGAAGGCTCAGAGGGCGTGCCATGCTTTGTTTAGGGGGTCTATAATAGATGGTACTAGATACGTAAAACGGTAAAAGTACTATACCCTTTGGCCTCTTGCCCTCTCACAAAAACAAACAAACAAGGAGCTTGTGATAAAATTAATATGCACTTTATTTATTGTGTTTTGTCCAATTTTTAAGCTATTTTTGAAGATGATTCTTCTTCTTCAAATTTGAAGAATTATTTTAGTTTCTGCGATAGCCATAAGAGGGATGTTTTTGTTTCATGGGATCTATTACTGACTTTTGAGAGCCTAGATATGAAGGGGGAAGTGTTTTGTTATAGTCATGTAATTCCAAAGCTTTCTCCCATGGCCACTCTAAGTTCAATTTCTACAAGTTGGTTGGTGGTAGCGTCCATCAGCTAGGTGTTGTTTGAATTTTGCAATTGTGGTCCAGGTCGCTTGGATAAACTCTACTCAAAGGAAAAGTGAGCGGTGTAACAGTCTCGCACGAGAGTTTGTCAAAACCCTATTTATTTTATACAGGTGTTCGAACAATTCGAGTAGATAAAGTTCGAATAAGCTTTCACATAAGCTACTTTATTACACGGAGTCGGGATCTAAAACTCTCCGTATGATTTCATAGGAAGGCTTCTATTTTTGCTTTTGTTGGAATTGGATGTTTTAATCTTTTAAAGAGTTTTAAGATATGTGTAGATTGTTTGAGCTTTTCTTTAATCATTTTATCATTAAAAAGAGAAATAAAAGTGAAAGTGTACAGCCTGATATTTTGTAATTTCAATTGGCATGACCCCATTACAAACAACTCCACAGAAAACCAATCTTGGAACCTTACAAAAGGCCACAAGGAGCAAACAAAAAACAAAAACTAGTTACTTTTAGAGAGCAAAACATTGTGTGCATTTACTCTCTCTAATTACTAAACAATCTGGAATGTTCTTCAAATTTTCAATTTGTGCAAATGTCTCCTCCCAAATTACTATTAAAGTTGCAATGTCTCATTTTTGCAAAAATTATAAAAATATACTTGATAAAAAATTTAGAAAAAAATAATGAATTTTTTGCTTCTTCTTTTTTTTTTTTTTTTTTTTTTTTTTTTTTTTTCTATTTTTATCTTATTTTATTTTTATAAAATTTGCTATGAGGGATAATTTTGTTTCTTTTTTTTTTGTGCAAGAGGAAGACATTGCAACCCCAATGACATTAATAAATTGAGAAAGTTTGAAAAACGTTACAAATTGCTTAAGAGTAATGTTAGAAACGGCTCATTTGGGAACACTCTTTATGACAATGTTTTGCTTTTTAAGAAAAAGACAAGCATTAACAAACAGATCAACACATAAAATACTTATAAAACATTTAAAATAATTTTTATTTTTGTATCCAATCACAACAAAAAAGTAAAAAATACTATCTAAAAAGCATTACCAAACGACTTATATAAATATCTCACTATATTGACTTAGTACTACCGATCTATCTTTGATATTTATTTTTTAACAAAGATTGATTTAAGAGTAAATATATTTATGAAATAAATATAAAATCAGTGTCACATCAAAATAGCAACGTCTCTCTAGGAGTGTTTGTTACCAAACACCACATTCCCCTCTTTTATTTTTACTTTTTTAAAAAAAATCAACTTCAAAATATTCTAATTTTTTTCACTTTTTATATCACATCAATAATTTTTTATTACTATTCAAATAAAAAAATTCACTATAATACAATTTATTTTCTTTACTTTTTTATATAAATTCTTTTTACTTTATATCATACCAATCCTTTCTCACCACTACTCAAAAAAATAAATAAATAAATAAAAAAAATAAAAAAAATTCAATTCAACGATCTATACCAAGCGCGTCCTATTTTTCCTGAGAAACGGTCTCAAGTTCCTCTCTTTCCAAAATAAGGTACACACCAGCAACTACCATAAGCCTGACAAATATTGGACTCATATTTACTCATCCAATCTCCGGTAGGGACAAGGAAAATTATACTAGACGAAAACAAAAAATGAAAAATCCGATTAAATATTAAAAAGTTAATTTTAAAATTATTTTTCTAATTTTGTGAGACGTAAAATTATTAACTAATTTTCATCTTCAAGCTTTGTTAATATATTATTCTCAATAGATAATACGGCTAATTTATTTTATCTTTCTTGTAAGTTAGTATGCTGTAATTAAGATTTAATTAATTGTATACTAAAAGCAACGACACGGTGATGATAAGTGATCGAAACTTATATCAACGACCAACTAAGTGTGTTTGTTTTGAATATTATTTTAAATAATATTTTACTTTTTTCAAAAATAAATAATATTTTATTCAATTTTTTAAATTTTATCTCATAAAGTCAAACTTTGTAATTTGTGCAGTGAATTCGAATAATATTCAGATTCAATACTCAAATAAATGCCTTCAATAATAGGAAAAATATCAAAGAATAGTCTCTCTTTGGACTATTCTAATCGGGAAATAATTTATTATATTCTTTTATGTTTTTTATTTTAAAAATTAACCATTAAATATGTACGACGACATGTACGTGAGTTTTGTGTGAGTTATATAAATTTAATAATTAATTTTTAAAATTAAAAGATAAAAAATGATCAAAATATACTAAATTTCGTTGGAATTTGATTGGAATCTCATCCAACTTAAATACTTCAAAATAAAGAGATTAAAACAAACAAATGCTAAAAAGAAGAAGAAAAGGCAAGCAGAGTTTAGACGGTGACGCACAGTTGATTCAATCGTTGTTAACAGGAAAAACACGTTTCTGAAACACGATCATCGCGGAACTCAAACTCAACTATTAACTGAAAAAAAGTTACGGCGCCATAAAATCAATTCAAGTCCACTATTTACAAATTCAATCCCAAATTAGCACCCCCAAACTCTTTTAAATTTTAATTTAGCCCCAAAACTTGACGAAAATTACCCAACGAAGCTCCACTTCCAGTTAAACAATTCGATCGCGTTCTATCGCTATCTGCACCACAAATTCAACTTCTTTGGAGCATCATGGACCGAATTTCGTTTCAAAATTGGTCTTAATCTCCACGAATTCGTCTCTATTTCCTTCGTACGATCTGTTTCGGCCAAGAGTAGCTGGTGTTCTCCAAGGATTTGATCGACAACTCTAGTTTCGAAGCTGGTTTTGAAGCGGGGTTCGCTAAGGATTTTTTGGTGAAATTTGATTTGGTGGAGTCATGGAATTCGAGCTCTCTGATAGTAGTGGTGAGCTTAATTCAAAGATTGTGTTTTTAATGCGTTTTATGGGTTTCTAGGGTTTTCGCGAGCTTAAATTTTGTGAATTCGGAGTTGGATGTGAATTAATTTTGGTAATGTTCATGTTGGCTGTGCAATTGTTTTCTTTCTATGGGTTTGGTAATTATAGTTTAAGGCCTAGAGAAGGAACTGTGGTCTTGAAGCTTCTATAACCGGTTCGTGGCTGAATTGGACGCACCATGCTTGAATTATTGAAATTTTGATTGGATTCTGGTGTTGTTGCTCGTGTTCTCGAAGAAATTTTTTATTTTTCTGTAGTTCTTAGTTAAGAAGTGGTTAAATTTTCCTGGGGTTCCTCTGTTTATAATTAAATATTGGGTTTTGAAGTTGCTATGATGAATTGCAACTACTCTGGAACCAGTGCTTATTTATTTGAAGATTATGCTTTCGGCTCGATTTTCTTGGGTTTTCAGAGCTGAGTGTTTTGATGAATTGTTCAGTAATGATATCCCCTTGTTTCTAACAAATTGATTGATCGGAATTTCCATTTTCAGTATCTAAATTTAGTTTATGGATCTTTGGAGCTAATTTTATGTTTTTATTTGAATAGTAGTTTATGGACCTGTTCTTCTTCAATAGTTTGAGTTAATTGTATATTGTTTATACCAAGAAGTCAATGATTATTTGCAGTTTCTGTGTGTCTTTGAAGTGGATTTTGGGGTTTGATACATCTGAAAAAACATGATGGATAAAGAACTCCACAATTGTACTTTTGATTGCTTAAGTATGAGTTTTCGTTGGTTTTCAAGGGTTGTTATGAGTTTTCAAGGTTTCGGTTAGGCTTTTGATGAGTTCAATTTAACATCTGATAAGTTGGTACTCAGAGATAGGAACAGTTCTGTGGTTGGCGTTTACAGTTTCAAGTTCCATGTGTTTTTTTTTTTTTTTTTGATAAGTAAGATAATTTCATTAAAAAAAAAAGTGTAAGGCGCCCCTAAGTACACAGGAAGTATACATAGAAGCAAACTCAGCTAACCCACATAAAAACCCAAGAAAACCCACAAGAAACCCACAGGAAACCCAAAAGAAAACCCCTAACAAGCATATAAGGAACACCGAACCCAACCCCAATACCCCAACAGGACCCCCAAAACCCAAAAGTTCCATGTGTTATGAACAAACTGTTGTTTTCTTTTTCTTTCTTTTTTCTGTTATTTTTCCTTTTTGCCTGCCCAGAGGATAATGAGAAACATCTTATCTTTGATTGTAATAACCTGATGTACAGAAACAAGAAGTGGCCTGCTGTTGTAACCTGGATTAATTTTATCTTGTTCCCCTGTGAATGTAACGACATTGCTGTTGATGCATCAGAAACCAATTTATGTACTAGTTTACCGGTTTTTTTATTTTATTTTATTATTATTATTATTATTTTATCTAAGCAATACAAGGGTGAGGGCTAGTTAATTGATAATTTTTGATACGTTGTGAACCCATTGGAAGGAAATTTTTTCTTTCCTATTGCATATTCTGAGACTATTTGGCAGCCACATCCTAAAAACTTGAGCATCTAATGGACCATTTTAATTTGAAACAACTGCAGGAACGGATGATGACCTTCCTCCTTCACATCAAAATAGATTTCAAAGAGCAGGCCACCCTGCTGGAAATGGAAGATCTGCAGTTGTTGGTTCTGCTTCATTACCTAGGATGCATGGCGATATGGAAACCCAGATCCACCACATTGAGCAAGAAGCATATTGTTCAGTCCTTCGGGCCTTCAAAGCTCAATCTGATGCAATCACTTGGGTATTTATTCATTTCTTCTGTATTCATTTGTTTAATTAACATTGTATTTATATCATCTGAAAGCCTTTGTGTTATTATTATTTAGGACAAGGAAAGTTTAATTACAGAACTTAGAAAGGAGCTTAGAGTATCAGATGAGGAACACAGAGAGCTTCTATCCAGGGTTAATGCTGACGACATCATCCGGAGGATAAGGTCTGAATAGTGAATATGTTGGATATATTCTGCTGAGTAGCTTTCATCTAGCATGTATTAACTTGTAGTCAGGTTTGTATTTTAACGGGAAGTGTAATCAATCATGCTGTTAGGGAATGGAGGAAGGCAAGAGGGCTCCAACCTGGCATGCTCAATGCTGCTCAGCCTGTTCACGATCCCATACCTAGTCCTACGGTTTCTGCATCACGCAAGAAGCAGAGAACATCACAATCTGTGGCTTCCTTGTCCCTGGGTGCACCATCTCCTGCACTGCATCCATCTATGCAACCCTCTTCATCAGCCTTGAGACGAGGTCCCCCAGGACCAAGGAGCAAGAAGCCAAAATCAGTAAGTATGATAGTTTTGGTGGACTGACTGATGGAATCAATATTCTCTTTCTTTTTGCCATTGTTCTCTATCTTCTTTTAATGGAGTACGCTGCCTGCTGCATCCTCAATGAAGGCCATGCAGTACCCTTCTGGTCTTACTGGAAGGACCCAGGTTGCCAATCGTGGTACTTCAGGTGCCTTTTCGACAAATGAACCTGCCGAAGGTGCAACCTATGATCCATTAATCGGAAGGAAAGTATGGACAAGGTGGCCTGAAGACAACCACTTTTATGAGGCAGTTATAACTGACTACAACCGTGTTGAGGTACGTTTTACCGTTGACTTCACATTATTAGAGTAATTGATGTGCCTTCGTTAATCTTACCATTTTCCAAACGTTTTTAGGGCCGACATGCTCTGGTGTATGATATTAATACAGCAGATGAAACTTGGGAGTGGGTCAATCTCAAAGAGGTAGATGCTTTGCTATGCTCTTAGAGTCTCAATACTTGATCTATTTTAACTAATTGCTTTTCTACCATACTACTTTATAGCATATATACGCTGAATATTGAAGATTTCTGGAATATTGGTGACTATCTTTGTATAGTATCTTGTGTGAATTACATAGTCCATCTTGTCCTTTATCCCATTCATTATATGGTTATTTTGAGGATTGCATTACAGAGGTAAGCTGTAGTTTTTGTAGGGCCATTTAATTCATTAATTAAACATCAAATTGTAATGCATTTTGTGTCAACTTAGATGCAATTCACTAATTAAACATCAAATCGTAATCCATTTTGTGTCAACTTAGATACAATCCATGATGCATATAGGAGGCATTCGGCACTTAATATCTGAAAGACTCCAATGATGACTTTCAAAATTTTGCTAATATGATGTATGGTGTGGGGATTTTCTACTGTTTGCAGATTTCTTAACATGATGGCTGGATGCATCATAATCAAACATCAAATTATGATGCATTTGGGAAGATTCTTTTGGCTAATTATGCACTTTCTTATGCATATGATTAATGACTTTTTGTTTGTCCTTTATCCTCTTCTTTATCTCGAGAAAAATACAAGTCTATCATTTGAATGTCACTTTATGAATTAGAAGAATCCCATTTGCTTAACTATTTGATCTTTAAATGCTAGATATCTCCCGAAGATATCAAGTGGGAAGCTGAGGAGCCTGGAGTTTCTCGTAAGGGCGGTCACCCTGGACCAGGCCGGGGGCTCAAGAAATCCATGGCACGTGGTGGCGCGGTTACTGGTGCAGGAAGAGGTAGAGGAACCTCAAAGGGTCAGTCCAAGAAAGATTTCCCCTCATCGCAAAATGGAATTGGAAAGAAGGCCATGGGTGATATTGAAATAGTTCACACAGATACTCTTATCAAGGAGGTATGAAGGCAATTGATTATTATAATTAATTATTGTCGTGGTGACTTGGTTTTCCCTAATTGCTGTGAAATTTTAAACAGGTGGAAAAAGTTTTTGGTGCTAGTCATCCTGATCCTATGGAAATCGAGAAAGCTAAAAAAGTGCTGAAAGTAAGAACCAAGCATCTTCTGCAGTTTATCTTGCATAGTCTTTCATAAAACTGACAATTTTTTAAACAACCCACAAACTTGTTACAACTCAACACGAAATTAACAGGTCAAGGTTGAGTAGCTTGACTCGTTTAATTAAATGGGTCGAGTTAGAGTTGCCTTATATAGTCTTATATTTATGTCTCAATACAACCCGAACTTGACACATGACATTTAGGTTGACAACTTTTTACACGACTTGTAAATCCGACATAAACCTAAGATAAAACTAGTGGTTGGTGTTGAGAAGTCTGACCCGTTTTATTAAATGAGTCGAGTTAAAATTTACTTATATAGTCTTATATTCATGTTGCGACATGCTAACAAATTGCCATCTATAGTTTTTCACTCCACAATTGTGATGTGCTCTTTGAAATGCAGGAGCATGAGCAAGCCCTGGTGGATGCAATTGAAAGGCTTGAAGATGCGTCTGACGGTGAAAGTGGTAATAACTAATTAACAAATAACCATGTTATATAGCATGTGAAGTTAAACAAAGTAGTGATACCTTCTGGCTTCTGTTGTATCTATTTCCTCTGGTTTTTGTATATTCAGATTTGATGGCACCAATTGTGTATGATTTTTCAATTAATTGTTAGGCCTTTTTTTTTCCCACTACCTGAGTCTAAGCAAATGGGACAAAAGTGAGTGCCTGGTGTTATTCGAACATTTACAGTTCATTTTCTTTTTAAATTTTTCCCATCTCCTGGGGCCAAATACATTGGCTGTACAAGATTTTGCCGCAATTATAGTGCATTTTTGTTTCTGGAAAGCAATTAAAGGATTTAATAGTTGTATTAAGTATTAAAACAACACTGTTTTCTTTCTCCTTTGGCTTCCAAGCAGATGGAGAACATCCATTCTCACAGGGGCAATTAACGGACCAAGAAAGATTGAGGATACAACCATATGATGAAATTGGTGAAGGTAGAGTAGTTGAAGGTTCGAATGGGGATAAAATGGCTAGAGATGGCAAAGTTGCATCTGATGATCCACAAAAGTGACAAGATGAAGGTGTTAAAATGATATAAATTGACTTGTCTGTGCTCGTATGCCGTGTTCAAATTCTCTTGGTTAAAAGCTAGGCTTGGTTTTATTGTAAGTTTAACTTAGATGAGAAGATGCTGATGTAAAAAACTTCTAAATAGAAAAAATGCTTGACCATGTAAATATTATTGTGATAATGCATGCTATTCTCTCTCTCTCATAAAATGTTAGTTAGTAATCTGCAAATTGTTATACAATTGGGATGTCGTGATAAAAAAAAAATCAGCCACCGATTCTTCTTTTTACAAGCCCTTATTGATTCAAAGGCTGATTTTTACTACCATATCATCCCAACTGTATGACATATTACTAAAGTGCATTTACTCCTCTTTATATTATCTGGTTATGGTACTTGGTTAACAGGCTAAGTTCTTTGGACAGCTAGCCAAATTTTCACTGTGATGGCACAGAGAGTCCAAAACAACAATCTAATCCTGCAATTGAACAAAGATGTAGAATCAGCATATACATGCAAAGCAGAAGTAAACCCAATAATAACTCAGTGGGATGGATGGTCTACTACAATGAAGCAACAAATTCAAGGATAAGATTCACCATCTGAGCATCATAAGCAGGCCCTTCCATTTGGAAGTGGCCTACGCCTTCTATCAGATGGGTTTCAACCCGTCCTGCTGCAGAACTCAACTTGTTTTTCAGCTGCTTCACGCTTGTAAACCCATCCCGAGTTCCCATAACAAAGAGTTTTGGCTTTGGGGACTGTAGGATGGCGTTGTGGTGCCTCCCAAAAAGGATTGAGGCAGTCATGCCAAAAGGGTACCCTAGACTCACATAGCCCACAACTTGTTCAATATGATCAACTGCAGATCCTGAAATTGGTGCACCTGTGACAGAAAAGACATAAAAAGTAAATTTTCCTTGATTCCAAGAGTTTATGCTCTACCAAGATCTCCTATGATGAAGAATGATATCGTAATGGCAGTACTTGAATGCTTTGGATCTATCATTCTAATGAAATGATGCATGTCGTTATATAATTATAAAAGAGAAAATAGTATTTTCATAACATTTAGCATCAGATAAAATTTAGATTTCGAAGCATCACTACCATGGCAAAAGATAGGGATGAGAGTAGAATGTGAACCCATTCTACTCTGATGCAAGTACCATAGAATTTATGGTTGCACAATCTGTTCCTTCAATCAATAAATTTGTCTTTCACTTTAATAGTATCCATAAGCCATAACACAAAATTTTCTCTCAATATTATCGTAAATATGTAAAAATAGTATGTGCAATATGTTTCCAAGCCATATAATCAGCCAAGCACAACAATCTGTTCCTTCAACAAATAAATCTCTTGCAATATATGAAATGGAAGCATCCCAAGACATGCAATCACACAAAGTGCAACGATTTGTTCCTTCAACAAAGAATCTCTGCATGTCAGTCTGAAAATCAACCTACTTGTGCAACTAAACCCACAACAGCTTTTCAACTTTTCCTTGCAATATATTTGACTTCATGCAATCACCTATGTCACTCAAATTTACACTGGATTCCAATCGACACCAAGAATTGCTGAAACATAAAGACTAGCAAAGTTGATAGAGGTATTTGATCAATGGCAAAACCATTAAGGAGAACACACACAGTAATCGTTCTAGAACGAAAATCTTGAAGGTCCAAAAAGAATCCAGTGCCCCAATGCTTACTGACACAGATCTGTGATTAATAAAGGCATATGCCAACCTCTAATCTTTTTTTGATGAATTAAGCCAACATCTAATCTGAAAAGTGTCTTACCAGGTACACAAACTGGATCTTAAGCAAAATTATAATATAATTGCACATTATAGGCTTAGATGGTAATACTAACCATACAGACAATCTGATATTTTGGAAAACTCCAGCACCCAAGATTATCAATTAAATTATGCACTTATATATGAGATTGAGTTCAAGATACACCTGACATAACTCTTTCTAATGCTATACCACTCCATTAATTTTCATTGGACTAACATTTTGCCAAGTCCATTGTCGGCTTAAATGTCATACACTACTCATGCATGCCAAATTTCACATAAACCGGATGACACTTGCTATCCAATCGAAAACTCTCGTGTTCAGAAGATTTTTAAAATATAAGAAAACTATATACTTCATAATACTTCTTTTACATGAAATAGTTTAATCTCAGATCACATTGTGATTGAGTGACGTAACATTGTCAAAGAATTACACCAGGTGGAAAATGAAAGATAATTTATGTGTGAATATAATTTATCAAGGTTGCAATAAACCTTCGATGGCTCCCTTGTTTCACCTTTTAATGCCATCAGTTAGTGTAGATCATCAATACCCCCAACAGCCCAATTTCCTCATTTGTAAAACAGGTCAAATCAAAGATCAAAGAAGGAAATTGATCTAACAAATTAAATCAAACACCCCCTCCCTCTTTTTGGATAAGTAAATCAGAGACACACTAAAATCAATTAATTTTCCATCAACTCGTCTACTTTTCCAGATGTGCTACTCACTGTGAGATTAAAATTGTATTTAATTAAATTACAATACATAAGAGAGCAAGATAGCTTCAAAATCTAATACCCATTTCATAGATCTGAAAATTAATCCATCATACCACCAAACAAGCAATCTACCACTACCAAAGATAACAACCATTAAGCTTTTCCTACCCCCCAAAAAAAGGTACTTGATCTATGGAAATTCGTTGCCAAACAAACAAAAAGATCATACCTGCAGAAGAGCCCACCAACAAAATCCTGTCCACAGACAGATTCTCACAGACGTACTGGCAGACAGCAATAACATCCTTGATTTCCGCAAACCCAGTGAGAGAAGCCCTCCCACTTGACTTCCCAGCGCCTCTCATATCAAAGGTGACAGCTCTGTAGCCTTTCTCCGCCAGCCCAGCGGCTATTCCTTTCAAGAGGCCCTGAAAACCACCCAAGATTGAGTAAGGGTGGACAAGAACAACCACCAAGTCGCCCTTGATTTCTTCTCTCGGTTTGAAGAGCCTCGCGTGAAGCTTGACTCCATCACTGGTTTCAACCGTGGTGGACTCCACAGTACAGTTTGACATCTTATAGACACAAGTGGACGGAATCAGCAATGGCTTTTCGATGACAGAGAGAGAGAGAGAGAGAGAGAGAGAGAGAGAGGGGTAAATGTTGGTTAGGTTGAGCAACCGCAACACCAGGAGAAGTGATAAAAGACCAGGGTCATGAAAGTTGTTTTGGGCTGTTTTTAGTTTTCACATAAGAGTGAAAAAAATAAAAATAAAATAAAATTTGTTCCCCTTTTTTAGTACTTTCAGTTTCAATTCACAGATGATATTTGAATTTTAAAAAAAAATGAACTTAATACTTTCATTTATTTTTTTGTCTAATATTTAGCAGTCTACCACAGGTTAACCCTTCAGGAGTTGACATGTGGCATAATATAAAAAAATTAAAATATTTAAAAAAATCTTTAAAAATTAATTAAAAAATTAAAATTAATAAAACTTTTAAAAAATAAAAAATATTAAAAATTATAAAAAATTTATTATTTTTCATATTGTGCCATGTGTCAACTCTCGGGCCTTGACACGTGTCAGATCGTTAAATATTGGACAAAAAATATATAGAGATACTAAGTCCGTCTTTTTTCAAAACTCAAATATCATCTGTGATTTGAAATGAAACCGAGGTATTAAAAAATAAAGCTTTTAAACCACAGGTACCAAATGTGAGATGAGTACCAAGATAAAGTGGAGTTTATTCATTGGAAACTGTAGCATTTCTTTTTATTAATTGTTTTAATCTTTTCCAATAAATATGCTCCACATCATTTTATAACCATCTTTTGGTAAAAAAATTTATACTCCTAGCATTTTTCTCTCCTTTTGCCCATTGACATAGGATTGGTAATAGTGAAGCGCTTTTTACCCGATTATCCCTCCTTGAAGTTGGCTCTATCCGTGCTGTAATTTTTTATCCGATTTATGAATAGAATACAAATTTTATGGGTTAAGATTAAAAAATTTGATATGTTTAATTAAATATATCATATTAAGGTTGACCTAAATAGCCTTAATATCATACTTCAACACGACTCTAATCCGACACGTGACATAAAAATGATAATTTTTTACACGACTTGCAAATTTGATATAAACTCAATATGAAATCAACGGGTTAGAGTTGAAAGGTCTCCGATTAATTAAATGTGTCGGGTTAAAATTGACCTATATAATTTTTTACTCATAATTCGATACAACTCAAACTCAATACGCAAATATAAATTTATACTTCTAGCTCTATCAGTTTACTATGAAGGTTTTTTTTTTTTTTTTAAATTCTAATTTTTTTTCCTGTAAATAATTAATTACAATTTTTTTTGTCGTATGCATCCATTTAGGAAACTTTTTAAAAAATTCATAAATTTGGATTTACAGCCCCCCAAAACTGTGATTAATATTTTATTTTATTTTTGTTAATGGTTATCATTTTTTTGTCTTAAAAGAATTGTAAATGAAAAGAAAAGTACGAACTCTTCTATAAAATAAAAGAAAAATAAATCAAATTTGATAAACAAGTAATAAAAAAATAATAAAAAAAAGGTCTTTTTGGCAAATCCAAGGTATAGATCAAGAAAATCAAGACATGAAAGTCCACCGACAAAGGAAATAAGAATTCCTCAAAAAAAAAAAAAAAAAAAAAAAAAAAAAAATATATATATATATATATATATATATATATATATATATATATATATATATATATATATATATATATATATATATATATATATATATATACACATACCCACTTAAATTATTATTACTTAATTATCAATATGCTCTCAAATTGTAAATTATATCAATAGCCATGTCTAAACTAGACAAACAATTTCAATCTGTCTAGATTCCTAAATGGTGCCTTAAATGTGACTGTATTAATTTCTCGCACGCGGCATCACAGAAGCCAAAGAATAACTGAGAAACCAGTGCAATCGTACGTGTGGATTACTGCCATGCAAAAAAAGGCAATACGCGCCACACACCCACGCGCTCCAATATTGGTTAATTGTGTAATAGTACGGAGTTGCGGAGAACGCGAACAGCGCGCAAAGGAAACTTACCGAGCCCAGAACAAACCAGAAGAGTCGAACTGGCCGGGATCACCCGGCGTGGGAATGAACATTCAACGCCCACCATCTGGGGAGATCAATCTGACCGATTGACTTGATCATCGGGGGCTTGCTGGCCGCCCCAAAGATTCCTCTACGAAAAATCCAGTACTGCTTCCCAAAACGTTACTATTGGCACGTTAGGGGGAACCTGCAGATATAGTTCCTCACTTAATTGCCAGCACATCGCGCGCATCGGATATTCCACGGCGGATGATGGCCATCGATCTCCTGGCTCAGGAGGCACATTCATAGGCCGAGGTGGTAGCTGATCAGGGTTCAAGAGAGACAGACGGGGGTTTGAATCGGCTATTTGAAGAGTAATGTACATAGAGATCGATAGATCAGAGAATGTAATGCATAAGGTTGGGGATTTGGCTGGGCGGCCGGCCATGGGTCGAGAAGCCAGAATTTTTACAAGGGTTTTTCAAGGCATTTGCTCCACACTCCACAGAAAGCAAGAAAAGGAAAGCATAATTAAAAAAGAAGAAGAAGAAAATCAACTTACAGTTATGTGCTTATTACGTGCAGAGTTATTATAGGCATATTTTAATAAAATTGATCTTTTTAAAACATTTTGATAATTTGGAAATTAGAGTTTATGAGTTGATAGTTTTGAGAGTTACTTCTGAAATGACCAGTATAAAATGTAATTTTCCTTTTCTTTTATGATTATGTTTAATTTCTTTCGGTCATCACATAATTAAGATTACACAAGTTCTCAACTTTGCTAATTATAGTTGAAAAAATCTTCAAAATTCATACTCTTTGCTTGGTTTTCCTGCACCATATACCATAGTATTGGGACCGGGGAGATAAATAGTTGGAGTCTCGACTCTTAGAATATTAATTAAATAATTAATTTTACTGTTTTTTTTTTATTAGCTTAAATTTTTGAAATAAATATTATTCATGAGTGATTTACGAGATTAGAATAGAAAAAACAAAAAAGAGGCCCAACAGAAAGTCGATCATCCAAACGAGCCTAAGAGTATGATCGACAACAGGTGATCTTTCATAGTTTTAATTAGCTCAAACAAAAGATTTGTCATTCGAACAAGCAATCATCATACACTGGTTAGTAATTATGTTGATGATGATTACTTTAGAGTTGATTAATTAGAAGATCATATTTATATTTCGGGACTAATTTCTTGCAAAAAGTGACCGCCTCCATCATCTTACAATGGTCATTATCTCCTCCAAACCGCTATGAATTTGGCTAATTAGGTGGGATAAAAAAAATTACAATATGTGTTGTAGTTGTTTCAATCGTCCAAATGTAATTTTATTATTTCTTTTTCATATAAAAAAAATTAAAATTAAATCTGCTTTTTTTTTTTTTACAGCACCTTAAGCTAAATCCGACGGCCAATTTGCTCAATGTCATTTAGCTTAGTTAATTAGTTAGGCCCATTTGCTCCAACCCACGCATAAACCTAGCATACCTAATCGGTAATGAGCTACTAATTATAATTACAATTGGTTGCTAATTATAAGATATCAAATGGCAGCCGGCGGTAACATTTTACATGGGGTTCCAAAGGGCCGGGATTAAGATCTTATCTTGTTTCAAATGAAATAAATATAATCATTTCATAGTAAAACTTTTGAGTTATTTTCAACGAAAAATAACTGAAAATTTTGTTTTCAATGTGAAATGAAACATTGATGAGGACGTATATACGGATGGAGAGACTACATTAATATTAAATAAAATACAAAAATATATGAACTAAATTGACTAAATCAAAACTTGAATCTTTCAACATTAATCTATTTTATATGTAAGTCAAGGTTGTTATCTACTGATTCAATTTCTTCTTTTTGTTTTTTATATTTTTTCTTGAACTTTCCTTTTGGTATTATGCGGTATGGCGGATTTTTTTTCTTCCTCTCTCTTTCTTGGGTGATTTGTATAGATTATCCATTCATCTGTTTAAGGACTTCCAAGTATTTATATAGGACAACGTACAAGTCACTTTGAACAATGAACATCCTTTAGATGCATTTCAATGCTTAATTAGTCAAGATAATTGACAAAGCAGCCAGAATTATTGGATTCGATTTGTCGCAAATGGTGGAGGCTCCCATCGTAAGGAAAGAAGACTTTGACTTTTTGAATCATTAATGAAAAATTCATTATTTTATTAATTTGAATATATATATATATATTTTTTTAAACATTCGCTTGGGAAAGTTAAATATATATATATATATATATATATGCGCTTCCAGCAGAGAGTCAGAGAACTATACAAGGTGTACTTTATTTCTCTCTTTCTTTTTCTGGTATGAGTTATATATCAAACAAGAAGCATGAAATATTTGATGGCTCATCGTGATCTCCTCTTCACCCTGTTTCTCTTTTGCATTTTCGCTGCAAATCATGCATGCAACCAAATAGACCAAAACTCTCTCTTGTCCTTTGCCTTCAATGAGTCTTCTCTTCCATTGAATTGGTCTTCGTCCATTGATTGTTGCCATTGGGAAGGTATTGCTTGTGATCCTGCAGGTCATGTCACGCATATTTGGCTACCTTCTAAGGGCCTCAAAGGCAGTATATCTCCCTCTCTCGGAAACCTCACACATCTTTCTCACCTCAATCTCTCTCACAATTCTCTTTCAGGTCCTCTCCCTACCAGATTCTTTTCGTCCTTGAATCAACTCATGATCCTTGACTTGAGCTACAACTATCTGGGTGGAGATATATCATTACAATTTGCATCTAATAGCTCATCTAATGGTACTTGGCCAACCTCCATTCAAATACTTGACATGTCAAGCAATAACTTCAATGGGATGATTCAACCTTCATTCCTCGCACGAGCATGGAACCTGATCAAGCTCAATGTCAGCAAGAATAGTTTCACGGGCCCGATTCCTTCATCTCTATGCATCAATTCTCCCTTTGTCAGGCTCCTTGATTTCTCTCTTAATCATCATGGTGGCCAAATTCCTACTGGACTAGGGGAGTGTTCTGAACTAAAGGTTTTTCGAGCAGGTTTTAACTCTCTTTCTGGACTACTCCCTCATGATATGTACAGTGCAACAAGGTTAGAAGAAATCTCCTTACCTTTCAATAATCTTTCAGGACCCATTAGCAATGACATCATGAACCTTACCAAACTCACTAACCTTGAGTTACATGTCAATGGATTCAGTAGCAAGCTCCCGGCGAGTATTGGAAAGCTCTCCAAACTAAAGCACATACTCCTTCACAAAAACTTTTTAACTGGTTCTTTGCCCCCATCTTTGATGAATTGCACAAATCTCATAGAATTGAGTTTACGGTACAATTTCTTTCAAGGAGATATCTCCTCCCTTAATTTCTCCAATCTTGGTTTTCTTACTATACTTGACATGGGAAACAACGACTTCACTGGTACCTTGCCATTAAGCCTTTACTCATGCAAGTCCCTAAGAGCAATTCGACTTCCCCAAAATAGGCTTGAGGGACAAATTCTTCCTGAGGTGCTTCAACTGAAACTCTTATCCCACCTTTCGCTTGCTAACAACAGTCTAACCAATGTAACAGGGGCAATCAAGAATTTGATGGGTTGCAAGAATCTCAGCCTATTAATCCTTGCAGTAAATTTCAAGCATGAGGCAATGCCAACTGATGACATAATAGTTGGTTCTGATAGAATATTTGAAAATCTTCGATTTTTCAGTCTTGCTCATTGCCAACTCACTGGTCAATTGCCTCTGTGGATAATTGAGCTAAAGAAGCTACAAGTCTTGGATCTAAGTCACAATCTCATCACAGGTTCAATTCCCAATTCTTTGTCGACTCTTCCAGGGCTCTTCTTATTAGACTTGTCTAATAATCTCATTTCGGGTGAATTCCCAAAAGAACTTTGTGGATTGCCATCATTGATATCAGAACAAAACAGAACTCTAGCAGACCATCCTACTCTAGATTTACCTCTCTTTTTCTACGTAAGTGGTGTCTATAGCCAGTACAATGTTCTCACCAACTTGCCACCAGCAATATCAGTCGGAAACAACAGTCTTAGCGGCAACATCCCGGTTGAGATCGGTCGTCTGCAGTTGCTTCATATTCTGAGTCTTGGCCATAACAACTTCTCAGGCGAAATTCCAGACCAAATATCTAATCTCACAAACTTGGAAAGACTGGATCTCTCTGCAAATCATTTGTCTGGTGAAATACCAGCATCATTAGCTAGTCTCCATTTCTTGTCTCAGTTTAGCGTTGCAAGCAATAATTTGCATGGACCAATACCATTAGGCACTCAGCTCTTGAGCTTTGGTGCCTCTGCATATGAAGGCAACCCAGGACTTTGTGGCCCCCCACTTCCAAATGGGTGTGCCGATATTGTTAGCAGCAACGTTGACAAGGATCACGTTCAGGATGATGAAGATTGGCTTGGAATGCCATGGTTTCCGGTCAGTGTGGTTCTTGGCTTTATTACAGGCTTTTGGGGAGTCTTGGGTCCTTTACTTTTTAGCTACAATTGGAGAGTTGCATATTTCCAGTTCCTGGACAACGTAAAAAAGAGGCTCTATGTCACACTAGGGATGTGTTTGACTGGATTGCACAGAAGGAGGTTATGAGTGTATATAATCTTCTTTCACCCCAAGAAAAAGAAAAAGGAAAAAATGAGAATAAGGTTGTAGTGATGTCCAGAAGTATTTCTGAGTCAGGAACTTTCTCTTGAGGTTTTTGAACTGTACGTGAATTATGGAAAATGAATGTATGCGAGTACTATCAGAAAAATAATTACATAAGATTACAGAAGGAGAGTTTTGCTATATTTTCCAGTGGATTCCAGTTATTTTTCTTGTGGATTTTAGAACTTTTAGGAGTTATCCACCAGGAAAAAAAAAAACACCTATTAGCATCGCTTGAATAGTATATATCGTTTATGGTCTAACAATAATACTATTCATTTAGCGCCGTTTGAATGGTATCGTTTTCTAAATGACGCTAAATATAGGGACGAGATTCCAAATTAGGGCTGGTATGCTAACTATTGGTTGCTAATTAATAAGATATCATATGGTGGTGGCCGCCAAAGCGTAGCAACTTGGGAACCAACGGAAAAAAAAAAAAAAAAGTCTAGCCTCTCTCTTTCAACAATGAAACATCCTTTGAAAAGTATCATGTGAATGACACAAGTAAGTCCTTTAGATGCTTTTCAATGCTTGTTAGTCAATATAATTGAAAAAGCAGCCGGCCACATTAAATTCCATTAATAGTCGCGAATTGATAGCGGAGGCGGACGGAGGGTCCAAATAATGGAGGTTGCTTCTTTCCACTTCGTAACCGTGTTGAAAACCTGGCATGATACTATTCGAATGAAGGTACCTTCGATGGCTTTATGCAAGAGCCTTAGTCAAATAAAAGTTTTATTGGTGGAGATTTATTGAAAAGCTGTGGCTGAAAATACTCTTATCCCCCAAGTTTTCATGCCATTAGAAAAGTGTCCCAAGGATAATTCGCCTTGTTTGGCAACTCCTTCCCTCCATATTTGAGGGGTTTTTTTTTTTTTTTTTTTTTTTTTTTTTTTTAGTAATAGTAAAAAGTGATTGATGTGATATAAAGTAGAAAAAATTTCTATAAAAAAAAAAAAGTGATGAAAAATAGTAATGAAAAATTGTTGATGTGATATAAAAAGTGAAAAAAGTTAAAATGTTTTGAAGCTGATTTTTTTTGGGAGAACTCACGGCTCACTCACCTCAATTTCTCCCACAATTCCCTTTCATCAGGAGCTCTCCCTACTAGATTCTTTTCATCCTTGAATCAACTCAAAATCCTTGATTTGAGCTACAATTATCTAGGTGGAGATATATCATTACTATTTTCATCTAATAGCTCATCTAATGGTATGCTTGCCTCAATTCAAATACTTGACATGTCTAGCAATCAATTCAATGGGATGATCCGATCTTCATTCCTCCAACGAGTATGGAAATTGATCAAGCTCAATGCAGCAATAATAGTTTCACGTACGGGCTATATTCCTTCCCTCTCTTTGCATAAATTCTCCTTTTGTCAGGCTCTTTGATTTTGCTCATAATCATTATAGTGGCTAAATTCCTAATGGATTTGAAAGATGTTCTGAACTAAAGGTTTTTCGAGTAAGTTTTAACTCTATCTCTAGAATGCATGTTCTCTCATGATATATACAGTGCAACAAGGTTGGAAGAAATCTTCTTGCCTTTCAATAATCTTTTAGAATCCATTATCAATGACAATGTGAACCTTACCGAACTCACCAACCTTGAGTTATATGGCAACAAATTGAGTGGCAAACTCCATGTGAATATCGGAAAGGTCTCAAAATTAAAAGCATCTAGGCATTCATATGAACTCCATACCAGGTTCTCTGCCCCCATTTTTGATGAATTGCACTTATCTCACAAGATTGAATCTATGGTACGTTTATTTTGAGAGGCTAAAGCAATAACGTGAGGTTACTGTATAAGACAGCAACAAAAGCCGTGGGTACGTTTCAAGTCCAAAAATGATTATGGATATATCAGAAGACTTTACCAGGGATGACTTCAAGAATGTTGGCGTGAGTTGTAATTAGGGCTGGCAAAACGGGTCACCCGACACGACCCGTTTACGACCCGTTAAGACCCGCGACCCGTTTAGCCTAGACCCAGACACGACCCGTTTATGTTAACGGGTCGGGGCTCCAGACACGACACGACACGATAATTTCACGGGTCACCCGACACGACCCGCGAGACCCGTTTAACATAATGGGTCGAATCGGGTCAACACGACCCGACACGACCCGTTTGACCCATTTAGCTTAAAAGTGTTATTTATTTATTTATTTTATATATATATATATATATATTATATTATTATTATTATTATTATTTTGGGAGGTTTTTTGTTGGTATTTAAATGAAATAATAATAATTTTAGCAATTCATCTCTAAACTCCTACTCCTAGTCTCCTAGTAGGCTAGCACAAAATCACTTAATATGTTTAATTGTCTAATCAAATAACCAAAAAAAAAAAAAAACACTACATCATCATTACAAATTTACAAATACAAAAAACTGCATCATAATTGTCCACTCTTGAGTCTTGATTTCTTGAATGACCTACATATGCTCATTGTCCATCAGATTGGGTCCAACGCAGGCTAGTTTGACATGCCCATCTTTGTCATTCAACTCCAATAATTAAAGGAAAAAAACAGAATAATTACATTGGGAAGTAAAAAAGTTTAAGATGTCAACTAACATCATTTACTTTCTACAATTCAATATCGATCTAACAGATTGTACCATTCTGCCTCACATGCTAAAATACAAACAATAACATAAGAACAAAAGAAAGAATAGGGGATCTCACAGGAACTGCTACTATCCAATGTCAAAACATCATCTTTTTCGTTATCCACCTTCATTGAAGTTTGTTATATATCAAAAGATAAAAGAAATTAATTTCATTAAAATAAGATGAAAAAATACAAGTAAATGAAGAAATTAAATATGCAAATAACTTATATTACATTGCTCTCCATATAACCAATTTCTAGTGCAAACCAATGCCTCAACAATATCAGGCTTGAGTGAACTCCAATATTGATCAATCACACGTCCACCAATACTAAAAGTGGATTCTGAAGCAATAGTAGAAATAAGAATACTTAAAACATCACGAGCCATGGTAGCTACTTCAGGATAACGAAATTCATTTCCTTTTCAAAATAAAAGGATGTCAAATGCCGTGTTCTTCTCCAAATACTTGGGTTCATCCAAATAAAGTTTCAATTAAGTATTTTGTGCATCAGGATCGACTCCATCAAATGCTAGAAAATTCTACATAAAAAGAGATAAAATAAACATAAAATTAGTAAGTGATTATGAATATATATATATTAAGTTACTACTTACTAACAAGCTAAGAGTTTAAGAAACTTGTGTTATTATTTAAGAATTTAAGAATTTAAGAATATATATATATATATATATATATATATATATTTGTTTGTGTTTTCACTGTTTTGATTCTTTTGAGTTTTGAATCTTTTGTTTTCAACTTTTCACTTTTCAAATCATTCCCCCCAATTTGACAATTTCCCATTATGCCATTCTCCCTTTTTTTTTTTCTTTTTTTTTTTAAAAAAACCCAAAAAAGAAATAAGAAAAAAAAAAAAGAGAACAAGTTAATCGTGTCTGCGGGTGACCCGCGACCCGACCCGCCAAACCAAGATAAACGGGTAGACCCGTTTATGACCCAAACCCGTTTAAGGTATACCCAAACCCGCTAATTTCGTGTCGTGTTCGTGTCGGGTTGTCGGGTCGTGTCAAAATTGCCAGCCCTAGCTGTAATAAACTAAAATGGGAAAGTATATGGCCGTAGAATATAATCTTCCGTTATGGAAGAAAAACGATTGTGCTGTGATTGTGGAATGATACTTGGCCTAATACTTGTATAGGCCAAAATAGGGTGTAAGATTTTCTATTTATTTGTACTGATTCAATGGAAAATATATTGAGAAATACACAAATTCTAGTAGTGTTGACAAAGAATAGTCAACATAAATGGTGGGCAAATTATTCGACTACCGCCTACTGACTACTTATCGAACCGCAACCGAACTGACATTGACCGCCTACCGATTCTACTAACAAAGTTGACTTAACCAATTTAACCGAGTTAACCAACTTATCCGCCTACCGAATGTTTTGTGGGCAAATTATCAGACTACTGCATACCGAACCGCAATCGAACTGACATCGACCACCTATCGACTCTACCGATAAAGTTGACTTAACCGACTTAACCGCCTACCGAACCAACGCCCACCCCATCGATCACATAATTGACAAAGCAGCTGGAAATATTGAATTCAATTTGTCGCCAAAGGTGGAGGCCGGGTCCAAGCGTAGGGGAAACAATGCAAAAAGACAATATTGTTGCTTCTTTCCAATTTATTGCTATTAGATTTGAACGTTGAATTAATGGTCAATGTTATATTTTATTGATCTAACCGATCGATAGTGTAAATGGTATCCCACACTAAAAATGTTGAGATGTTTTTTAAATATTTTAAATGATAATAATATAATATATATACCGTTAGAAGCACTAAAACAAAATTTTAATCGTCACATGAATTCAGTTGATCCAATTTATTTATTTTCTTTCTCATTTTTCTTTTCCAAGCGATGGCAGAAACAAAACTCTATGTTGAAAAGTTGGCTACTATTGACTGAAGACATCAATAAGTTGGCTACCATTGACTGAAGACACCATTGATGGCTTGTGTAAGATCCTTACTCCAAAAAAAGAAAAGATAAAAAGACTTTCGAGTGGGAAAGTTATATATGTGCTTCCAAACCATAGCTGCAAAGTTACGGAGAGCTATACATGGAAGGTGTGCTTAATTTCTCTCTTTCTTCTTCTGATATGGGTGATCAAACAAGAACCACGAAACATTTGATGGCTCATCATCTCCTCTTTATCTTCACCTTGTTTTTCTTTGGAATTTTCTCTGTGAATCATGCATGCAACCAAATAGACAAAAAATCCCTCTTCTCCTTACCCTTCAATACATCTTCTCCACCATTGAATTGGTCTTCCATTGATTGTTGCTATTGGGAAGGTATTTCTTGTGATCAAAACCATAAGGTCACCCGTATTTGGTTACCCTCTAGGCACCTCAAGGGGAGTATATCCCCCTTTTTTGGAAACCTCACACATCTCATTCACCTCAATCTCTCCCACAATTCACTTTCAGAAGCTCTTCCTACTAGATTCTTTTCATCCTTGAATCAACTCAAGATCCTTGATTTGAGCTACAACTATTTGGGTGGAGATATATCATTGATGTTTTCATCTAGTGGCTCTTTTACTGGTTGGCCAACCTCCATTCAAATGCTTGACATGTCAAGCAATAACTTCAGTGGGACAATGCAATCTTCATTCCTCCAGGGAGCATGGAACTTGATCAAGCTCAATGTCAGCAACAATAGTTTCACGGGCCCTATTCCTTCCTCTTTTTGCATCAATTCTCCATTTGTCAGGCTCCTCGATTTCTCTCACAATGATTATAGTGGCCAAATTCCTAACGGACTAGGAAGATGTTCTAAACTAAAGGTTTTTCGAGCAGGTTTTAACTCTATTTCTGGACTGCTCTCTCATGATATATACAGTGCAATAGGGTTGGAAGAAATCTCCTTGCCTTTCAATAATCTTTCAGGATCCATTAGCAATGACATCCTGAACCTTACTAAACTCACCAACCTTGAGTTATCTGGCAACAAATTGAGCGGCAAACTGCCTGTGAATATCGGAAAGCTCTCCAAATTAAAGCATCTACTCCTTCATATGAACTTCTTAACAGGTTCTCTACCCCCATCTTTGATGAATTGCACTAATCTCACAAAATTGAATCTTTGGTTCAATTTCTTTGAAGGAAATATCTCCACCTTTAATTTCTCCAGCTTTCGTCAACTTTCTATACTTGACTTGGGGAAAAATAGCTTCACAGGTAGCTTGCCAATAAGCCTTTACTCATGCAAGTCCCTAAGGGCAATTCGACTTGCCCGAAACCAACTAAAGGGACAAATCTTACCTCAGGTGATTCAATTGAAATTCTTATCTTTCCTTTCCCTTGGTAGCAATGGTCTAACCAATATAACAGGGGCAATCAAGAATTTGATGGGTTGCAAGAATCTCAGCATATTAATCCTTGCAGACAATTTTTGGCAAGAGGCAATGCCAGCTGATGATAGAATAATTGGTTTGGATGGATTTGAAAATCTTCGACTTTTGGGTCTTTCTCATTGCCAACTCACCGGTCAATTTCCTATATGGCTAACTAAGCTTAAGAAGCTACAAGTCTTGGATCTAAGTCACAATCGCATCACAGGTTCAATTCCCAGTTCGTTGTCGACTCTTCCAAGACTCTTCTTGTTAGAATTGTCTAATAATCTCATTTCAGGTGAATTCCCAAAGGAACTTTGTGGATTGCCAGCATTGGTATTAGAACAAGATAGAGCTCTAATAGACCATCATAATCTAGAGTTACCTCTCTTTCTCTACTTAAATGGTATCTATAGCCAGTACAATATTCTCACCAACATGCCACCAACAATATCGGTCGGAAACAACAGTCTTAGCGGCAACATCCCAGTTGAGATTGGTCATCTGCAGTTGCTTCATATTCTGAGTCTTGGCCATAACAACTTCTCAGGCGAAATTTCAGACCAAATATCTAGTCTCTCAAGCTTGGAAAGACTGGATCTCTCTGTAAATCACTTGTCTGGTGAAATACCAACATCATTAGCTAGTCTACATTTCTTGTCTCAGTTTAGCATTGCAAGCAATAATTTGCATGGACCAATACCATTAGGCACTCAGCTTTTGAGCTTTGGTGCCTCTGCATATGAAGGCAACCCAGGACTTTGTGGCCCCCCACTTCCAAATGGGTGTGCCAATATTGTTAGCAACAACGTTGACGAGGACGTTCAGGATGATGAAGATTGGCTTGGAATGCCATGGTTTCCTGTCAGTGTGGTTCTTGGCTTTTTTACGGGCTTTTGGGGAGTCTTGGGTCCTTTACTTTTTAGCTACAATTGGAGAGTTGCATATTTCCAGTTCCTGGACAACGTAAAAAAGAGGCTCTATGTCACACTAGGAATGTGTTTGACTGGATTGCACAGAAGGTTATGAGTGTACATAATCTTCTTTCACCCCAAGAAAAAGGTTGTAGTGATGTCCAGAGAAGTATTTCTGAGTCAGGAACTTTCTCTTGATCGAGGTTTTTGAACCGTGTGAATTATGGAAAATGAATGGATGCGATTACTATCAGAAAAATAATTACATAAAGATTACAGAAGGAGAGCAGGGGAACTTAATTAACCTCTTGCTGATGCCATTTCTCACCTCTGCTAAGGTATGTTATGGACTTGTTTTTATTATGGTCCATTGAATTAAATTTTAGTAAGAGAGTTTTGCTATATTTTCCAGTACTGGATTCCTGTTATTTTTTTGGTAGATTTTAGAACTTTTACGAGTTATCCCCACCTTCCACTGCCTTAATCACTTAATTGATTGTCACTTACCACAAAAAAAGTACAAAAAAAAAGGAGGTATTTTTCCGGTGCTTGAATAATGCCATTTATGGTCTAAAAACGGCCCTATTTATTTAACGACATTTAAATAATATCATTTGTTAAACGGTGCTAAACATAAGGACGAGATTTTAAATTAGCAATGTTTTTTGTTCAAATAACACTAATTAAAGACACTTGAGCTTGAACGACACTAATCTATTGGTGTTGTTTCCTGTCGTTTCACTACTCGAAAAAAGATATTTCATTTGTTTAATTACTAGTAGTCACAAAAGTTTAAAATATTTAATAAAAATAAAGGTGAATGAGAAATACGGTTCAAATTTAAAACTTTTACTTTAATACCATACTAAATCATAATTTATCCCAAAACTTAAATCGATATAAATAAATGAATAGGAAGTTGATTGGGGTACAACTCCATCACAACTTAGTCACAACCCTCACTCACAATGGGGTGAGACCTATATATATATATATATATATATATGTGGATTGTAGCCAAATTGTACAAAAGAAATTGTACATTTAACATTTCCCAAATGAATATAATTCAAGTCGACCACATTCGACAATAGTTATATCTCCCTTATAAACAAATCAAAACTTTTCACCGGATCGAGAAGGAGCGAACAGGTCAAATTTCTTCTCAACCACAACCTAAGGCTAAGAGTGTGAAGATGGGCCCTACCATTATTTTTGAAGATTTTGCACTATCAATCAATAAAAAGGTATGTGATTTAATTGTGGATAATCTTAGGTGCGAAAATTCGGTATCCAAGAGAATTATCTACGTATTTTAATTTGGACAGAAATTCGAAATTTATAAGAAATTTCATATAATTCACATACAAAATTGATATGTATTTTTTAAATATGTGAGAAACACATTTTTTTTTTTATTAATGCTATTAAAAAAAATGTGAAAAACACATATTTCTTACATGTCAAGGAACACATGTCAATCTTATATGTAAGTTGTATGAAATTTTCTACAAACTGATTTATAAAAAAAATTTGTCCTTTTAATTTACCCACAGAGATTAGGAAAATTTCTTATGTTATGGACTTGTTTCCATGCATTGAACCAAAATTATCAAGAGAGTTTCTCTATATTTTTCTGCACCAACTTTTAGATCTTTGTTTGCGTAAAATATTTTAAGTTGAAAAGATGTTTTCAAGTAAATAATTTTGTAGAAAACTCAAACTCAAAAAATAATTTGGTGGTGGTCCTAACTTGGTTTAACGATAGTATGAGGTGGCTCAGTGGTGGTCCGACGGTAGTCCATGAGTTTGAGATGGGGAAACTCAAACTCAAAAAATGATCTACAAAATTTAAAAATGTAAATTATTTTTCAAAATTAAAGAAGATTTTTTAGTCAAATTAAAAATATTTTTGGTTTGCCTGTTATTTTTGGTAGCACTAAACACTAAAATATACGAAAAATATTTTATATCAAAACAAACGAAGGTTTCATTTTCAAAACTTTTAGCTGCTTTATCTTGTATATTCTTAACAACTATTATAACTGTAAAATCCAACAAAATGATAAAAATGTAAATGAAGGAATTAATCCACAAGAAGAGGAATCTATGAACATTAAAAAAAAAAAAAAAACTGAGGTTTTTTTATTTCAAATTATTCCCTCTATAATGAGAGCAAGACGATTTCCAAATGTCTAAGTACACTGGTTAGTTATGGTGATCATTCCTTTATCTCCCACACACACAATTAATTCTCTGAAGAAGTAGTTTTCAAAATAAAATTCTCCGAAGAAGTAGCATGATTACTAGTTAGGCCATTCACTCCAATCCACGGATAAACCTATCTTAACTACCTAATCGGCAATGAGCTACTAACTATTGGTTGCTAATTAATTAATAGCATCTCAAATGATGGTGGTGGCATTTTACATGGGGTTATGGGGAATAGGATTATCTCATTTTCAAAAATGAAATAGATATGAAAATTTTATTTTATTTAATAAAGGGTTAAATACCTTAAACACTCTTGTGATTTAAAAATTTTATTTTATTTTTTTCAGAATTTTTATTTTTATCATAGGAGGTACCTGTGTTATGGGAAAAGACGGAAATGATACTTCCATTCATTTTTCCATCCAAAACTAACGTCCCGCCATGTCATCCTACACATATCGACATACCTGTGCGACACCTATTCTCATAGCCATGTTAGCGCTGACGTAGCTACTATATATATATTTAAGGACTTTAAAAAAATCAAAAAATGAAATAAAAAAATTCTAGGGGTGGCTCAGCCACCCATAAAGCCAGTTTTGAGGGCGGACGAACCACCCCCATTTGGCCTAAGGGTGGCTCGGCCACCCCGAAGGACCAAAACTTTTTTTTTTTTTTTTCACTTCTTACATATTTGTTTCTTTTTGTATTAGATTTCCAACTCTATTAATTTCATTGCAATCCAATACTTTAGCAGAAAATTATGATTAAAATACAGAGACGTGCTTATTCTGAATTCTTTAAAAAAAATAACAGATTTTGCCGACTTTTCTTTTCTTAAATTCAAAATTGATTTGAAGTTGAATCTTTTCAAAAGTGAGTTTGCCAACTTCGTTCTAATCTTGGAATTTGATAGATTTTCTTTCAGAACCTGTAAAATACAAAAAAACACAAAAATAATACAAAACATCAAACTATAACAAAACTAGGAGATTAACATATGTGAATTAAGGAGCTTGAATGTGCAACATTTGGCATTTATCACCTCTCCAAACTTACATATTGCTAGTTCCTTAGCAATACAAAACATAAATAAACTGAAAAAGAATAAGATAAATCATTTTTTTGTGGGATGTATGATTGCATTTAGCGTATTCAACAAGTCTCAACTTCTCTACTAGGTATCGAACATCTAAAAGTGGTGCGACCATCTCATGGGCTAAAGTGAAAAAAATAATAATGAGGTTTTGGCCCATGGGGGTGGCCGAACCGCCCCCAAGGGCCATGGGGGTGGCCGAACCACCCCCAAAACTGGCATTGGGAGCCACCCCTAGCTCTAGGGACATGTGTCGCACAAATACGCCGACATGTGTAGGATGATATGGTGGAACGTTAGTTTTGGACGGAAAAATGAACGGATGTACCATTTCCATCTTTTTTCATATTACAAGTACCTCCTATAGTAAAAATGAAAATTTTAGAGGGCAAAAAATAAAATTTGTAAACCACAAAGAACAATTAGGTATTTAACCCTTTAATAAATTTAATTGTATACATAATGTCATAAAGATAGTGAATATATTACTACATCATTTAAAAATATTTAATAATATAACATTATGTACCTCATTAAATACACTACATTTCTCGGCTTGAAACGAAGAGAAGCCTTATTTGGGTACGGTTCTTGAGGCCGAAGCAATAATAAATTAATAATGTGAGGCACGTCTGTTATAAGGACCACAACGACTGCTATGTGTTTAAAGTCCAAACACGATAAATATGTGGATTGAATGACACAAGTAAGTCCTTTTAGATGCTTTTCAATGCTTGTTAGTTAATATATATAATTGAAATTCCATTAGTCGCGAATTGATAGAGTAACGACCGGGGTTGCTTCTTTCCACTTTGTAATTTCCATGTTGAAAAGCTGGCATGATACAATTCGAATGAAGGTACCTTTGAATATGGCTTTATGCAAGAGCCCTAGTCAAATAAAAGTTTTATTGGTGGAGATTTATTGAAAAGCTGTAACTGAAAATACTCTTATTGCCCAAGCTAGTTTCCCAAGTTTTCATGCTATTAGAAAGTTTCTCAAGGATAAATAAGACTTTTTGATATTATATTATAAGTCTATGCACTGCAAATAGACAAATTAAGCGATTACCATGGAACTTTCAACTTGGAGCAGGTTTGGACGTACATTTCATAGAGGGAATCAAAGAAGAAGAGATGTCTCTCCGATCTTTTATGGATTCAAAAATCTTCGAGCTTTAGATCTTGGTGGTTCCCAACTAACTGGTCAATTGCCTATATGGTTATCTAAACTTAGGAACCTAAAAACCCTAGATCTAAGTTTCAATCGTATCGTAGGTTCAATTCCCAGTTGGTTGTCAACTCTTCCAAAACTTTTCCGTTTAAATTTATCTAATAACCTCATTTCAGGCGAATTTCCAAACGAACTTTGTTCATTTCCAGCCCTAATATCACCAAAGGCTATAAGAGACGACATTTATTTGTACTTACCAATTTTTCTTGTTAAAAATGATTCCCTTCTCCTGTACAATTTTCTCTCGAACATGCAACCAAATATTAACATTTCAAACAACAAGCTTAGCGGCAATATCCCTGTTGAGATTGGTTGTTTGAAGCAACTTCGTAGTCTGGGTCTTAGTAATAACAACTTTTCAGGCAACATTCCAAACCAAATATCTGAGCTCACAAACCTAGAAATATTGGACCTTTCTAGAAATCAGTTGTTAGGAGAATTACCAGCATCGCTAACTAGTCTGCATTTCTTGTCTCAATTTATCGTTGCAAACAATAATCTCCAAGGACCAATACCATCAAGCACTCAGCTCCTGAGCTTTGATGCCTCTGCATATGAGGGCAATCCTGGACTTTGTGGCCCTCCACTTCCAAATGGGTGTGCCGATGTTGTTAGCAGCAATGTAGACAATGAGGATGTCAAGGCTGATGAAGATGGGCTAATTGGAATGACATGGTTTCCGATTGGTGTAATTCTTGGCTTCATTACAGGATTTTGGGGAGTGTGAGGTCCTTTAATTGTAAGCTATAATTGGAGAGTTGCATATTTCCAATTCATGGAGAACGTAAAAGATGGGATCGACGCTACAATAGCAGCGTGTTTGGTCAGGTACAACTCCCCTCTCAATATTTTCTTTTATATATTTTTCCCTTCATGTGCTCTTGGTGAGAAGTGGTCCCATTGTTTTTAGCATTATAGATATTTACATCTGAATAATTATTGTATTATTTTATTGCGAATTTACCTTACTTTCATAAAGGGTTTCTAAAGCGCTTTTGAAAATGAAAGTTGTCTATGTAAAATTATATCATTGAGAAAATATATATAAGTTCTTATCGTGAAATAATTTCTAGATATATTTAATTTTTTTTGTCTTGGAGAGTTTCCAAATTGGGAAAGAGTTATTTATTTATTTTTTTAAGTAATAATTATGAGAAGTATGAGATGGAAACCCTCCTACACGTTGCCTTAAAGATATAAAGAGAAAGAAAAAGTTTTCTAAGATAAGGGCATGTGCGGATGAAATATTTTTAGCCCAAGAGAATCAAAAGAAAATATGGCTCGATACCAATGCTGGGAAAGAGGCGCATCACTGAAAGAAGCTCTGCCAGAAAGTGGTATTCAATCGTTTTTTGTCATGCTGAGTGCACTAAATAAGTTAATCAGTTGGCCAAAGGGCACATCTGTGACCACATGCGTTGCCATGTTTGCAAGGGTTATAAATAGGAAAAAATACACATATCTCCTTCAAAACTACTACTCAATTGTCAATGTTCTCTTATAAACTACCAATTGTGTCAATATTCTCCGAGTAATGCTACACATCATCCCCTTGTCCTCCCAAAATTGATGTGGCTCTTAAAATCACCATTGGATCAAAATTCAATAGTTATATATCAAAAATTCAATGGTAATTTTAAGAGCCACATCAATTTTGGGGGGACAAAAGGAGGACAAAAGGATGATATGTAGAATTACTCATATTCTCCTTCAAACTACCAAAACATGTCAATGTCTCCCCTAAGACAAATATAAAGACAAAAATGACCCTAAACTTTTTCATAAGACAAAAATGTTCTTATAAATTTGAAAAAAAAAAAAAAAAACTAAAAAAAACAAATTAAATACAATAATTAAGGAAAAAAATTGAAAAAAATATTTGAATATATATATATATATATATATATCAAAGGAAAAAAAAAAGAAAAAAAAAAAAAGAAAAACCCGCTTTTATTTTTTATTTTGTTTTTATTTTTTTGATTTTTTTGTATAACTTTTTATTATTTAATATTTTTAAAATTCTTTTTTAAAAAATCAATAATTGTATGAAGGGTATTTTTATCATTAGATGGGACATTGACAATTTTCAGTAGTTTAGAGAGTGAGAGTTTGACACAATTGGTAGTTTTGTGAAGACATTGACAATGAAGTGATAGTATGAGAGAGTTATGTGTACTTTTTTCTTATAAATAAATTGGTAGATGTTTAAAAAATCCCTGAGTCGAAGCGCCATTTAAATTCGATTCCTCACTTTTTGGAAATCAATATTCGATGCTTAAATTTTTCGCAAATTTGAAAAAGGTCATTTCGTAATTTTTTCGTCAATTTTTCTAACTTCCGTTAGTGCTGTTAGCATTTTCACCATATCATCTTAAAATATTATTTTTTATTATATTATAAAATTAAAAAAAATCAATTTTTATTTTTTATTTCAAAATAAAAAAAAAATAAGGGGTATAGGGTGGCTACCACCTGCGAGCCACCCCAAAGGCTTTTGAGACATCTTTTATTGGCGACAAAACGAACCAATTCATCACTGCATTTGCAAAATCATAGACCCAATTAATCAATCAATTTAAACGAAGTTTTATCACCTCTAAGAAGAATGGGAATTATACCCAATGATCCGATTGATCGCAGTGTCAGATTTCAAGATCTCCATAGATTCCACATTAGGGCTCTAGGGTTTTCCCCAACATTCCCAGAAACCTCAAACCCTTCCACTCTCAATCTCCTCCACTGACGACTCAATCCCCGTCGTTGATCACAACCCAAACCGAATCCCCGATCCTGTCACGGCATTCGATGCCCAAGCCCTCCGTGTTCGACACCGGCGTCTCCGACCGCTCTCGCTGCCACTCGCCCTCATCATCGTCGTCCAAAAATTCCTACCGCGGCTCTGGTGACTGCTCCCGGTTGGAATGGGGAGTCATCGTAGTCCATCAACGGCTCCCAGCCTCACATACTCGTCTCGGAACCTGAAAAATAAACCAAAGCATCCTCGTCTTGGAACCTGAAAAATAAATCTTTGATTTCCTTGTTTGAGCATGCTTCAGTTAGGGTATTGGTGATTCAATCCTTGTTTGAGTTGGGTGTTGCTGATTTGGTCTTCATTTGCTGTAATGTGCTTTCTTGTTTATAGGATATTTTCTATGATATAGATGGAAATGGATACGAAATTGGAATGGATATTGATGGGTTTGTAGAATGAAAGAATGAAATGGATAAACTGTATATTGAAATTGATAAAAAGTTGTCTAATTCGAACTTAGTCAAGCTCCAAGAAAGGATGATTCGAGCTCACATACAAAGGCTTCAAAAACTACACAATTTTGAGAATTCACTTGCACAATCATTAACCTTTCTTTCCCATACATTGAGCTTTTATACTCTTAACCCACAAATGCTAACTAACTAACAAAAGCCCAACTATCTAACTAACAAAAGTCCAACTATTACAATTATATCCCTTATACTATTATATCCTTTACATTTGCCTTATCGGTGCAGTTTATGTTTTCCTTGTTTAGACGGCGCTTGAGTTGGGTGTTGCCTAGATTTGTTCTTTGGCTTCTTCTGTACCTGATTTGGCGCAAGTTTGGGTTTTTGATTGCTGGACTTCCAAACCCTAATTTTCTCGCAGAGAGAGTGAGGGAGACGTACGGATCGATTTCCATGGGGAGGGCGGGCCACCCCTCCAGCAGCCACCCTAAACTCCTTTTTTTAAAAAAATAAAAAATAAAAAATTAATTTTTTTTAAATTTTTTTAATTTCAAAATATATAAAAAAAAAAAATATTTTAAGATGGTGTGGCGAAAATGCTAACGTGGCACTAACGGAAGTTAGGAAAATTGACATAAAAATCATGGAATGACCTATTCAAATTCACGAAAAAGTTATGCACTGAATACTGATTTTCAAAAAGTGAGGGATCGAATTCAAATGGTACTCCGATTCAGAGATTTATTAGACATTTACCCTAAATAAATATATTTATGTGTCCTGAAGAAGAGAAATGGTTTTATCGTAACTTTATTGGAAATCGATTCATTTCAAAATTAATTTGTGTCTTCAGTGATATGTGTTAAATATGTTTTGAAGTGGTTTTCAAAAAAGAAAAAGTTTTTAAAGAATAAGGTTTTATCTGTGCCTAATTAGAGTTAAGTGATAAATATGCTTTGGAGTATTACAGGAAATAAATTGTTTTAAGTGAAAGGTTTTAAAAAAAAATGAATTTATTCCAACTGTTTAATGGTTGAGAATTTACTTATTGAGCCTTTTGTTTTCAATTTACTTTTTGTTTTCAGGTGATTAGCAGTTTGAGCTAGGAGGCCGGAATTGGGGCAGAGTTAATTATTGAATCCATCTCAACTGCATATTATTTTGTTTTAAATAAGTGCATTGACACAATTTTAAGGTTATGACATATTTCATAAAGAATGTTATTCATATATCTTTGAACAAACATTTTCGCATTTTATGAAGTTTTAAATTTGATATTTTTATTCTATCATGTATTTAGTATCACATGTAATAATTGCTCTAATAAACCTTAAAAATCTTTGCGCCTCTAAGAGAGTAAATTGATGACCTCTCCCTACCGGGCTGCGGGTGTTACTGGACACTTGGTGTTTTAGACCCTGAAAGAGTAGTATTACCACGAATGTATTTTATGGACTTGTTTTTATTATGGTCCATTGAATAAAATTTTGGCAAGAGAGTTTTGCTATATTTTCCGGTGGATTCCAGTTATTTTTCTGGTGGATTTTAGAACCTTTAGGAGTTATCGTGTAGAGCTCTTGGCATCCCCACCTTGACTATATATCACTGCAAAAAAAAAATAATAATAATAAAAAAAAGAAAAAAGAAAAAAGAAAAAAAAAAAAAAAAAAAAAAAGAAGGGTCTTTTAGTGTCATTTGAATAGTGCGCACTATTCATTTAGCGCCGTTTCAATAATATTGTTTGCTAAACGGCGCTAAACATAGGGACAAGATTCTATATTAACATTGTTTACTATTCAAATAACGCTAATTAAAGATATTTGAGCTTGAACGACACTAATATGTTAGTGTTGTTTACTGTTCAAACAGCACCAACAATTTAGTGTCGTTTTACTATTTGGAAAAAGATTTTTTATTTGTTAAATCATTACTTGTCTCAAAAGTTTAAAATATTTAATTAAAATGGAGGTGAATGATAGAGATATAGTTCGAATTTAGAACTTCTTCTTTAATACTATATTAAATCACAATTTCTTTTAAAATGTTAAATTAATATAAATAGATAAATTTAATCCTTTAATTTAGATTTTAACACTATTTTGACGTTGCTGGTGGGAACAAAGTTTTAAGGATGAAGTTTGAAGAACTAAAAAGCTGTAGGTAGCAGAGATTCCCGATATGCTTACTAGTTTGGGACTTTAACGCACTTAATATTCAACAAACAAGAGGTTTTGCTCGCGGTTAACATGGCGTTGCTGGAAAAACATCGAAGATGTCGTTCACATCCAGTCTATTGACAACTATTATAAAAAAGGAAAAATTACGTTAGAGTAAACCCTCAATCCTAAATTTCGATTAAAATTTTTGATAGATTTCTTTAAGCGACACTTGTTTATTAGAATTAAAAAAATATATATAAATATATTAAAAATATAAATAAATAATACTTGAAAAATTATTTTAAAAAAATAAAAATAAAAAAATGTCACTCCCGGCCACCTCTAGGGGTGGCACCATTGGCTAGCCCACCCTCAAAGGGGTGGTTCAATTCCTAATTGGTTGTCCACTCTTCCAAGGCTCTTGCGTTTAGAGTTGTCTCACAAACTCATTTTAGGTAAATTCTCAAAGGAGCTTTTTGCATTGTCAGCTTTAGCGTCAGAAAATGCTCCAGCAAACAATAGTTTTTTCACATTACCCTTTTTTGTCTACAGAAATGGTATCTTTGTCCGATACAATTCTTTATTGAATATTTTTCATAAATAGGTTGGACTCGAAACAAAGAAAAGCCTTAGAGCATTCATAGTAGTATCATCAAAATAACTTTTTGAGGAAAACGCACAAAAACTACTCCTAGCAACCTCACCAATTTAACCAAAAAATTTTAATGAGTAAACAGTACTCACCAATTTTGATGAGTATTGTTCACTCACCAAATTGTTAAAAAACTATAAAATTGTCATTTTTTTTTCCTCCGTTTTTTCTCACACGAATCAACACAGCACCACTTTTTTTCTTTCTTTCTTCCATTTTCTTCTCCCTACTCACACGCACCATTTTCTTTCTCCCAACTCCTACTTTTGAAATAGCAGTCCCTCCATCCTGAATTGTGAAATTTCAACAAATTTTAAAAGTAAGACTTCTAAAAAAAGATAAATTTTCAAAAATATGACAGTAAGAAAAAAAAGAAAAAAAAACATTAAAAAAAGATTAAACAAAGAAAAAATAAAGAAATCTGGAAAAAATATTATTTAAATGAAATAGTGATAGTGAATAATTAAAATAGTGAGACTAGACGTTCTGAATTCAAACATTATTTCGTCATTTACCTCTTATTTCAAGTAAATATATATTACATATGTTGGGCCATTGATTATAACAAAATACTCTATCCACCTTAATTTGTTGAAAAATATGTGAATGAAACAAGTAATTAAGTCCTTTAGAAATTTTTTAATGCTTGTTAAGAAAGCAAGTTAATTGTCAAAGCACCCGACCATACACTACAAAAAACCTTGCAATTGGACGCGTGTCTACAGTAACCAGTACTGTAGACACACGTCCAATTAGCCATGTGTCTTTTTGACACGTGGCTAACTGTATAAACACCCTAATTGGACGCGTGTATTTAATACACGCGTCCAATTGGACACGTGTGCAAAATACACGCGTCTAAATACACGCGTCCAATTGGACACGTGTGCAAAATACACGCGTCCAATGGGACGCGTGTATTTTGCACACGTGTCCCTTTTTTTTTTTTTAAACAAATATATACTAAAAAAAATATATTAAAAATTAAAAAATATATTAAATATTTATTAACCATATTAAATATAGTTAAATATATATTTTGTAACTATATTAAATATATATTAAAAAAAAATCAAGGTATTATCTTATTAACTATATAAATTTGTGGAATTATGGTGTACATAGCACATACACATAAGGTTAATTAGGTTTTTAAGCTATATGCTATATATAAATTCTATACTTGAAGTTTATGTTTTTTAGGTTCCTTATTTATATATATATGGTATACTGATAAGTACATAAACCCTAACCTAATTTACATATTGTACTATATGCATAATTAAACCAAATTTGGTGGTATATATATATATATTTATATATAATTAAACCAAATAGTTCAAATTATGGTTTAGTTTTGTAAACCATCTACGTTTAGAAAAAAAAAAAAAAAAAAAAAAAAAAAAAAATTGTAACATAACTAAGTTAAAAAACCTATAATTAATACTATATATATATAGATATGCATGCATGTAAACGGTTTAGGAACTATATATAATATTTACACTTAGGGTTTATAGCTATATATAGTATATACACTTAATTAGGTTTATAGCTATATATATAGTATATACACTTAATTAGGTTTATAGCTATATATATAGTATATACACTTAATTAGGTTTATAGCTATATATATAGTACATACACTTAGGGTTAAGGTTTATGGCTATATATAGCATATACACTTAGGGTTATGATTTATAGCTATATATAGTATATATACTTAGAGTTAGGGTTTATCGATATATATAGTATACACACTTAGGATTATGATTTTTTTTCAATATATATACTATATAGTACATACACTTAGGGTTATGGTTTATAGCTATATATATATATACTTTTAGGGTTAGGGTTTATGACTATATATAGTACGTACTCTTAGGATTATAGTTTTTAATTTTTTTGTTCTAATTGTTGATTTGAGAGGTTTTATATATATATTTTAATGTGTTATTATGAATTCAGGAGTTTTTTTTGTTAATGGAAAAAAAAATCAAACAATATCGGATATTAGTTTAGCGTTATAAACCAACGATGACACTTTTGAAAATGATAAATGGAAACAAAAAACAAAAAAACAAATTATTGGTTTGAATAAGGAAGAAAAACAATTAAATTGACCGTCTATATTATTTGCAGGTAATTTGACAACGGTTGGTACGTTGTCGCCTGTTGGACGACGGCTGAGCCAGCACTCCACTGTCGCTACACCTTCGTCCGCTACACCATTCCTTGCGCAGCAATCGCCGGTTGGCGAGAACACGCCTGGGACGGTACCTCGTGCTTCACAGGGACGCCCTTCAGATTTGTAGATATTTTTGTGTAATTATTTTTTGTTCGTAAATATTTGCGTAGTTAACGAATACGTTATTAATTATTGGTTTGTGTAATATGATTTTGTGTTGTTTTTGGGTAAAATAAATATTGCGTTATTTGTGGTCGGAAATAAGAAAATTTAAAAAAAATAAAATAAAAATAATTAACCCAAATAAATTTAAAAAGACAATAACAAAATTAAATTGAAAAAAAATTCCAAATTGAATTTTTTATTCAATTATTTAATTGTATTTTTAATTTAATTTAAAAATACAGTTAAATAATTAAATAAAAAAATTATTTAAATAAAAAATTCAATTTGAAATTTTTTTTTAAAAAAAAAAACGGTTTGGCACGTGTATTTCAATACACGTGTCAAACCAACAGACACGTGTATTTGGATACACGTGTCAAATCTGACACGTGTATACCAATACACGTGTCAAAATGTGCGGTTAGTGACTTTCACATCTGACACGCGTCTCACGCGTGTCAAAATGCACGTGGCAACCTGTTTGACACGTGTACAGTGTCGTACACGTGTCAAAATGCACGTGGCAATATAAACCTATTTTTGTAGTGATAGTAAATATATATTACATATGTTGGGCCATTGATTATAACAAAATACTCTATCCACCTTAATTTGTTGAAAAATATGTGAATGAAACAAGTAATTAAGTCCTTTAGAAATTTTTTAATGCTTGTTAAGCAAGCAAGCTAATATTTGTCAAAGCAGCCGACCATAGTAAATATATATTACATATGTTGGGCCATTGATTATAACAAAATACTCTATCCACCTTAATTTGTTGAAAAATATGTGAATTAAACAAGTAATTAAGTCCTTTAGAAATTTTTTAATGCTTGTTAAGCAAGCAAGATAATTGTCAAAGCAGCCGACCATATTAAATTCCATTATTAGCGAATAGTTTATTAGTTCGAAGAGGACAATGTGGCTTCTTTCCACTTTGTACGACACCACTGATCGTAGCCAACTTTGATGACTATTGACTGATATATATATATATATATGTGCTTCCAAGCCATACCTGCAAAGTTGCCGAGAGCTATACAAGGTGTACTTCATTTTTCTCTGGCTTCTTCTGTTGCTGATCCTTCTGGGGTGAGTTATCAAACAAATTAAGAACCTGGCCTGAAAGATTTGATGGCTCATCATCATCTCCTCTTCACCTTGTTTCTCTTGGGCTTTTTCACTGCAAATCATGCATGCGACCAAATAGATCGGGTCTCTCTCTTGTCCTTACCCTTCAATACATCTTCTCCTCAATTAAATTGGTCTTCTTTTGATTGTTGCTATTGGGAAGGTATTTCTTGTGATCATAACGGTAAGGTCACCCGTATTTGGTTACCCTCTAAACACCTCAAAGGGAGTATATTCCCCTTTCTTGGAAACCTCACACGGCTCACTCACCTCAATCTCTCCCACAATTCTCTTTCAGGAGCTCTCCCTACTGGATTCATTTCATCCTTGAATCAACTCAAAATCCTTGATTTGAGCTACAATTATCTAGGCGGAGATATATCATTACTATTTCCATCTAATAGCTCATCTAATGGCCCGCTTGCCTCCATTCAAATACTTGACATGTCTAGCAATCAATTCAATGGGATGATCCGATCTTCATTCCTCCAACGAGCATGGAGCTTGACCAAGCTCAATGTCAGCAATAACAGTTTCACGGGCCCTATTCCTTCCTCTCTTTGCATCAATTCTCCATTTGTCGAGCTACTCGATTTCTCTCACAATGATTATAGTGGCCAAATTCCTAAAGGACTTGGAAGATGTTCTAAACTAAAAGTTTTTCGAGCAGGTTTTAACTCTTTCTTAAGACTGCTACCTCATGATATATACAATGCGACAAGGCTGGAAGAAATCTCCTTACCTTCTAATCATATTTCAGGGCCTATTAGCAGTGATGTTGTGAACCTTACCAAACTCACTAACCTTGAGTTATATGAAAATGAATTGAGTGGCAAACTCCCTCATAATATTGGAAAGCTCTCCAAATTGGAGTACCTGCTCCTTGATGCAAATCACTTAACAGGTTCTTTGCCTCCCTCTTTGATGAATTGCACAAATCTCATAAAATTGAATCTAGAGTTCAATTTATTTGGAGGAGATATCTCCACCCTTGATTTCTCTGGTCTTCGTGAACTTACTATACTTAACATGGGGAGAAATGACTTTTTTGGTACCTTGCCAGTTAGCCTTTACTCATGCAAGTCGCTTCGAGCAATTCGACTCGCCTTCAACAGGTTAGAGGGACAAATCCAAACTGAGCTACTTCAATTGAAACTCTTATCCTTCCTTTCACTTGCTTACAATAGGCTAACAAATATCACCCGGGCAATCAATATTCTTATGCATTGCAAGACTCTCAACGCAGTCTTCCTCGGAGGAAATTTTCTACACGAGGCAATGCCAATGGGTGATAGTATGGTTGGCTATGGTGGATTTGAAAATCTCCGACTTTTGGGTCTTCGTAAATGTCAACTGACAGGTCAACTGCCTATATGGTTATCTAACCTTACAAAGCTAGAACTCTTGAATCTAAATTATAATTGTATCACAGGTTCAATTCCTAATTGGTTGTCCACTCTTCCAAGGCTCTATCGTTTAGAGTTGTCTCATAACCTCATTTCAGGTGAATTCTCAAAGGAACTTTGTGCATTGCCAGCATTAGCGTCAGAAAATGCTCCAGCAGACAGTGGTTCTTTCACATTACCATTTTTTGTCTACAGAAATCGTATCTTTGTCCGATACAAATCTTTCTTGAATCTTCGACCAGCAATATACCTTGATAACAACAATCTCAGTGGCAACATCCCGGTTGAGATCAGCCATTTGAAGCAACTTCATTGGCTAGATCTTAGTCATAACAACTTCTCGGGCAACATTCCAGATCAGATATCTGAGCTCATAAACTTGGAAACACTGGACCTCTCTGCAAATCAGTTGTCCGGGGAAATACCACCCTCGCTAACTAGACTACATTTCCTGTCTCACTTCAGCGTTGCAAACAATAATCTCTATGGACGAATACCATCAGGCACTCAACTCCAGACCTTTAATGCTTCCGCCTATGAGGGAAATCCTGGACTTTGTGGCAGCCCACTTCCACCTGATCGGTGCACCGGTATTGTCAACGGCAACAAAGACAAGGAAAGTCAAGATGAGGAAGATGGGCATGATTTTCCATGGTTTTATGTTAGTGGGGTGCTTGGCTTCCTCACTGGATTTTGGGGAGTTTGTGGTCCTTTAATATTTAACTATTATTGGAGACTTTCATGTTTCCAATTCTTGGACAACGTAAACCATAGTTTGAATGTGCTAATAGCTGCCTGTATGGCCAGATTGCATGAAAGGCCTGAAAACTAAATTATATAATCTTTCTGTATCTTCTGTTCTCGTAATGATTATGCCATTATGGTTAATTTGCTCACCTACTCTTTGTTTCTTTCTTCTCTCTAAAGCTACGAGGCCAGGGTGGTGGATGATTGACTCATTTCATACTATAGTCATAAAATCGCAAGAATTGAATGATGAAGATGGGCTTGGAATGCCATGGTTTCCGGCTAGCTAGGGTGGTTGTTGGCTTCATTACAGGATTTGGGGAGTGTCAAGGGATGTAATTGAGCTGAATCGAGTCGAGCAGAATTTTAAAATTTTAAGATTAACTCGTTTATGAGTCAAACGAGTTGTCGAATAGACTGATTTAATATATTTATATCCTTGTTAGTGTGTGGTCTGTCGGCTATAATTAGAGAGTTGCACACATACCTCTTCAAACTCCAACTCAATTATCAATGTCCCCCCTCCTCAAACTATCAATTGTGTTAATGTCCCCCATCAAACTATAAAAAAATGTTAATGTCCTTTTCTAATATCAACAAAAAGACAAAAATGACCGTTATTTTTTTCAATAAGACAAAAATGTCGTTAAAAAAATGAAAAAAAGGGTAATTTTTTTAAAAAAAATAAATGAAAATGAAAATTTTAAAAATAAAATAAAATAAAAAAAGGAAGAAGAAGAAGAAGAAGAAAAACTAGTTTTTTTTTATTATTTTTTTATAACTTTTTGTTATTTTAGATTTTTTAAATAATTTTTTTGTTTTTTATTTTATTTTAATAATTTTATGAATGATATTTTTGTCATTAAGGAGAATATTAACATGTTTTGGTAGTTTAGGGGGGTCATTAATACAATTTAATAGTTTGAGAAAGACATTAACAATAAGGTAGTAGTTTAAGAGAATTATGTGTACTTTTTCCTATAATTTTATTTTGTTGCATCTACCTAATAACTACGTACATGCCGTGTCATTTAAAATTTTTAAATGACATAACATATTTTTAAATACTCCTTGCCAATGACAGAAACCCATTTCCAATAAACAAAAAATCAAAGCATCCAACATGCAGCAAGAAACATACTTCCAATAATAACAATACAAAGATTTGATCATCAAAATAATAATAATAAAAAAAAAAAAATGCATGTAATTCAGAGCAAAAATCCGCTTCTCCAAAATTTGTAGGTTGTAGCCAAAGTCTCTAGAAGAGTTACAAGGGAAGGTTAATTACCTGAGAGAAATGGAGAGAAGCGTCGTTTGTTGGAGGAGGTAGAGAGAGATTAGAGAAGCTGTAATTTGTGAGAGATATTAGAGGCGAAAGAGGGAAAAGGGAAAGGTAGGAGGAAAAGAAAATTATGGTGGGAAAAAGGTTAGGTTTCTCGGGTGCGGGGGGTCATGAAAATTATTTTCATTGTTCCCGTCATTTAAAAAAAAACCGACGCAAAAAAATGAAGATTAGCGTCGTTTCTTAAAGAAACGACGTCGTTACTCGACATAAATTCATGTCGCTTGTATTTTAAACAACATTAATAAAAATGACACCAAAAACCTTTTTTTTTATAGTGTTTACCATGTGGCATCATGTACACCATTAAATGAATGCAACAAAATAAAATTCTAACCATAAAATGGCTTCTCTCCATTTCAAGTGACTATTTCCTCCAAAATGGGATCGTACACTAAAATATATATATATATATAACAACCAACATAAATAAAAGGAAAACTTCACTTACTCTTGAACAAACAAGCGTTTTTCAATATCCCCCTAAACTTTAAAATTTGCAATGTAGAGTTCTAATTTATCAGCTCCTTTCAGTGCCCCCTACCATTAGGATTTTTCGTTAACTCAAACGATTAACATGTAAAATGTCCACTATACTGCTATAAAATTTATAAAAATAAAAATCTTAAATTAAAAAATGAAAAAAAAAAAAAATGGACGACCCACATTCTAAGTGTGGGTGGCTGTAGTTTTTTTTTTTTTTTAACTTTTTTTTATTTTAAAAACATAGTATTTTGATCATTTTTATATCTTTCATTAGAGGAGGGGCATAGTTGAAAAATGCTGATAAATCAGACACATACATTACAATTTTTTTAAGTTTAAGAGAACATTAAAAAGGCCTTAATAATCATCGATAAGAACAAATGACTAATCTTGGTTAGTTTGATAGTTATGCCATTGATCGTACCATTTGTCGATGGTGGAAAACCACATGCAACTTATTAATTTGGGATAATTGCACCACTGGTCCTTAAGGTTGGCCTATATTACGAATCACTCTCTGTTGTATAAAAAATTTATGGAAGGTCCTTGTGGTAAACTATAATTACAAATCACTTCCTGAATCTGTTTTATGTCCACCAAGTTAATAGAGTCTGTTAGTTTGCCACGTCATACCCAATAGGAAAGCGACATGTGTTCATTATAATAAAAAAACATAAATAAATAAAACTTAAAAATTATTTTTTAAAAAAAAAAATTAGAAAATAGTGAAGGGGTGGTTGCCAATTAGGCACGTGTCGATGCTAATGGATTCTATTAACTTAATGGACGGAAAACAAGTTCAGAGAGTGATTCTTAATTATAGTTTACCACAATGACCTTCCATGAACTTTTTGTATCACAAAGAATAATTCGTAATTTAGGTCAACTCTAGGGATCAGTGGTGCAACTATCCCTATTAATTATTTGGTCGTTTTGTAATTGTGACAATGTCTCAAGATCGATCTCCATGTCTGGCATAGCTTCCAGCCATGGCCATATGTCTTCGTGGTTGGGCGGGATGAGCCAGTCAAACTACGGATTAGGATTCCTTACAAATTTTAAAAAATTAGTACATTCTTAAATTACGGTATTTAGACCGTTTTTTATATCAAAACGTTTGAAAAATGACACATATTAAAATTGTGGCATGTTATAGTTAATAATTGAATATATTTTTATCATGTTCTTGCTAATCTCTATGTTTGTAAAAAGGTTTTGAGCAAAAAATTATCTTTTGGTTTTCTAAATAATAAGCGTCTTTGCAAAAGTAAAAAAATAAGCATTTTCGGAGGAAAATTATTTTTGATTGCTTTGATAACATGTCACAATTTTAATAGGTAGCATTTTTAAAGCGTTTCTATGCAAAGAAACAACCTAAATTCTGTAATTTAACAATCTACAATTTCTTAAAAATTGTAAGGGATCCTAATCCTCCAACTACTTTTTCTTGAGGTTTTTTTTTTTTTTTTTTTGTTATTATTATTATTCATTTTAATTTGTTTTTATTTGGGGACAAAATTATCTTGTCATAGTTATTTATGTTAAAAATTGATGAAAATACTAACAAAGATCTCGAATTCATAATAGAACTAAACTCTATTCTTAAATTTATCAAATTAAAAGCTGAGATTAAAAGTTAAAAATGACAAAAAGCACGAGTCATTGCCTGATTTCTATTTTTTTTTTTTTTTTATATCAATTTTAGAAAGTGGATATATTTAAAGGGCCCATTGAATTTATAAAGTGGATTTTATTTTTTATTTTTTTCAAACTTGGGTTATCGCATTCTTTCCACCATGGAAATCTATTTATTGACTCAATTGAGATCAACCAAGTATGCTTAAAAATTATAGTCAGCAAGTTTACCCCAAATAATTTCGTTATATATGTACTTTTTCATATATATATATATATATACACTCGTAACAAATTAAATAGCTAGTATCAGAGTCAGCTGTGTGACTGCACCCTAGCTTGAGGAGAAGGGCTTTGAGAAACCAGAAACATGAGGATAATAAGGAAGAAGCTGCATATATGAGTGTAGGATTATTACCTCATTATTATCATTTCGAATTGGTAATCTTATTAGGATTAAGGATATAATTTATTTTGAGAGGTCTTCTTAGAATTTGAGGCTAAAGCAATAACGTGAGGTTACTGTATAAGCTAGACATGCAGCAACACGATTTTTGGAGTGGACATAATTAAGCCAAGGCATATTTTGTTGACAGGCAATTCTGTTTCTAGGTTTTTCAGGGGTAAAAGATCTGAGATAGAACTTCTTTTTTCTTCTGGGTTGATAGAATGGTTTTAATCATTCTGAGTTTGCCATTGTCTCTATAGGCATTAAATTTGGTACCTTGTTCAGGCCGGATCAAAAAGGCCGGTGAGCTGGGTAATTTTAAAGTCTGCTTGTATTGTTTTTGTATGATAGTATGAACTTGTATTTTCTTCTATCCTCCACACGTACTGTCAGTCCATTACTACCAGTTTAGTGCGAGAGGAAGAAGATGAATGGAGCAAACACTTTTTTCATTGTTTCCTAGAGAGAAATTGACGCGCCAGAGAGAGATAGAGATCGACGTCAGTAAAAAAATATCATTATTGGCTAGACGGACAAAATTTGTAGTCAACATTAATGGCTTGTTCTTATAGCGTAGCAACTTGGGAACAACAATGAAACATCCTTTGAAAAATATCATGTGGATGACACAAGTAAGTCCTTTAATTTAGATGCTTTTCAATGCATGCTTGTTAGTCAATATAATTGAAAAAGAAGCCGGCCACATTAAATTCCATTTTATCGTCGCGAATTGATAGCGGAGGCAGAGGGTCCAATAACGGAGGTTGCTTCTTTCCACTTCGTAATTTCCGTGTTGAACTGCTGGCATGATGCTATTCGAATAAAGGTACCTTTGATGGCTTTATGCAAGAGCCTTAGTCAAATAAAAGTTTCAGTAATTAAATTTAATTACTGAAAACACTCTTATCCCCCAAGTTTTCATGCAATTAGAAAAGTTTCCCAAGAATAAATAAACTGTACTCCATTTCTCTTTCTTCTTCTATTCTCCTTCTGGTATGAGTTATCAAACAGGAACCATGAAAGATTTGATGGCTCATCATCTCCTCTTCACCTTCTTTCTCTTAGGCCTTTTCACTGCAAATCATGCATGCGACCAAATAGACCAAGTCTCTCTCTTGTCCTTAACCTTCAATACATCTTCTCCTCCATTAAATTGGTCTTTGTTGATTGTTGCTATTGGGAAGGTCTTTCTTGTGATCATAACGGTAAGGTCACCCGTATTTGGTTACCCTCTAGACACCTCAAAGGGAGTATATCCCCCTTGCTTGGAAACCTCACACAGCTCACTCGCCTCAATCTCTCCCACAATTCCCTTTCAGGAGCTCTCCCTACTAGATTCTTTTCATCCTTGAATCAACTCGAAATCCTTGATTTGAGCTACAATTATCTAGCCGGTGATATATCATTACTATTTTCATCTAATGGTCTGCCTGCCTCCATTCAAATACTTGACATGTCTAGCCATCAATTCAATGGGATGATCCGATCTTCATTCCTCCAACGAGCAGGGAACTTGATCAAGCTCAATGTTAGCAACAATAGTTTCACGGGCTATATTCCTTCCTCTATTTGCATAGATTCTCCTTTTGTCAGGCTCCTCGATTTCTCTCATAATCATTATAGTGGACAAATTCCTAACGGACTTGGAAGATGTTCTAGGCTAAAGGTCTTTCGAGCAGGTTTTAACTCTATCTCTGGACTGCTCTCTCATGATATATACAGTGCAATAGGATTGGAAGAAATCTCTTTGCCTTTCAATAATCTTTCAGGATCCATTAGCAATGACATCGTGAACCTTACTAAACTCACCAACCTTGAGTTATATGGCAACAAATTGAGCGGCAAACTCCCTATGAATATCGGAAAGCTCTCTAAATTAAAGCATCTACTCCTTCATATGAACTCCTTAACAGGTTCTTTGCCTCCTTCTTTGATGAATTGCACAAATCTCATAGAATTGAATCTATGGTTCAATTTCTTTGAAGGAAATATCTCCGCCTTTAATTTCTCCGGCCTTCGTCAACTTTCTATACTTGACATGGGGAGAAATAACTTTACTGGCAGCTTGCCAATAAGCATTTACTCATGTAAGTCCCTAAGGGCAATTCGACTTTCTCGAAACCAACTAGAGGGACATATCTTACCCGCAATGCTGCAATTGAAATTCTTATCTTTCCTTTCCCTTGGTCACAATAAGCTAACCAATATCAACGGGGCAATCAACATTCTATTGCATTGCAAGAATCTCAACATACTCTTCTTGGAAGGAAACTTTTTGCATGAGGCCATGCCAGGTGATGACTATGAAGTTGGTTTTCATGGATTCAAAAATCTTCGAGCTTTAAATCTTGCTTATTCCCAACTAACTGGTCAATTGCCTATATGGTTATCTAAGCTTAGGAACCTAGAAACCCTAGATCTAAGTTTCAATTGTATAACAGGTTCAATTCCTAGTTGGTTGTCAACTCTTTCGAGACTTTTCCGTTTAGATTTATCTAATAACCTCATTTCAGGTGAATTCCCAAATGAACTTTGTTCATTTCCAGCCCTAATATCACCAAAGGCTCTAAGAGACGACATTTATTTGTACTTACCAATTTTTCTCGTTAAAAATGATGCCCTTCTCCAGTACAATTCTCTCTCAAACCTTCAACCAAAAATATACATTTCATACAATAATCTTAGTGGCAATATCCCTGTTGAGATTGGTCGTTTGAAGCAACTTCGTATGCTGGGTGTTAGTAATAACAACTTCTCAGGCAACATTCCAAACCAAATATCTGAGCTCACAAACCTAGAAATACTGAACCTCTCTACAAATCAGTTGTCGGGCGAAATATCAGCATCATTAGGTAGTTTGCATTGTTAGAAATAATCAACATATTATTTAATCTAACATGCGCAGCGGAAAACGAATAAACAGGATTCAGGCTTACCTCTAGCCATGTTTGCTCAAGCGTCTCCACGATCCATCTGAAGAACAAGAAAGATTATTTGAGGGATCTTCTAACCTATGCCTATTGCTTGATGGCTGTACTGATGGTGTACACAGGCACTCTATTTATAGGCTAGGTCAGGGACCCTCAAAATGGTAAACACCTTATTTGTCTCCTTCCATCAAGGAAACAATATCATTAATTGATTTTAAAATCAATTAACCGATTCCATATTTACGGTAATCTAAATTAATAGAAATAACCATAATACCGATTCCATATTTACGGTAATCTAAATTAATGGAAATATCCATAATGCCGTATATGTTTATTGAAAAAATAATAAACATAGTAAATACTGTAAATGTGATATAAAGGCCACAACCAAAAAGGAATAATATATTACATTCTCCCACTTGGACTTTATAACACATGACCATATGGTATTAGGTTCTTTAGTTTTGGCCAATCTTTTATGGAATCCTCCAACTCAGTTAAGAAATGTTTCACACGAATCATGGCGGTAAAACCATTATAAAATTAGGTCGTCCCTTCCATGTATCACGATGTAAAACACTCCTTACATGAGTACCTTATGGATAATCAAGCTTTATGAATGAACTTCCTATAAGTCATTCGGGTCCAACTTTATTTATCCTCATGGATAAAATAACAAATGTGCACAAAAAATCTTTATTACAATAACTTTATGTCTATAGACCAAAAAGAGACAAACCAAGCGAAAATGAATTAATGAGTCTCATATATTCCGCATGACCTTATTCTTTCTTTACCGGTAAACTTTAAGTCATGGGATCCGCAATCATTAATTCAGCACTTATATGCTCAATAGACCCTTTATGTCTCTTAATGTTATATCTCGTACTGAGATACTTGATGTCGATTTACTTCTGCTTCTACTCTTTATTCTTATAAAAGAAGATTATAGTAGAATTACCGCAGAGTATCTTTATGGTCTAACTGTAAAAATCGACAAGATTGAGACTTTCAACAAATGTCTCAATCATCATGCCTGTGTACCAAATTCATAGCACGCTAGACTTTTAGCTTTCTTGGTAGACGTAGCAACTATAGTCTGCAAACTGCATCTCTAGGATCTATCCTTCAATAAAAAGATATATACCTTAGAGTAGACTTTCTACTATCTACACAATCAGCAAACTCAAATCTAAACAACTAACCACCTTCAAATGGAAAGTGTATCCTTAGGTTAAGTTGTTCTTCTTGGTTCCTTGCATATACCGCAAGGCTTTATTTGCAGCACTTTATTGACTCAATATACTTATTGTCAGTCATATGGTTATGTATAATGCAGACGCTTAAAACTTTTCATCTGCCCTTATTCCAATACCTTTTGGGACATTAATCTGTATTTAATTAGTCCCTCTTAATTGCTACTGAAGGTACATAATCCTTCATTCTAAATTTTCCCAAAACTTTTTCAATGTAGGGCTTTCGAGACAATGTTAATATTCTTTATGTCTCTGTGAATTTCTATGTCAAAAGACATAAGAGGTTTCACCCAAATCCTTCATTTCAAAGTTTTGTGAACTTTATGTAACAAACCTAAATCACCACTTGCAAATATAGGGCTAGAAAGATTACTATACTCCCACTGACCTTAAGGTATATATACTAATCAACAAGGTTTTCTAATAACCTTGTAAAAAGTATTTTACCATTGAGAGATCTATCACAGCCCATAAATAGAATTCTTTAATTTGCAAGCTTTCTGACTGTTATTTATAAAACCTTTTGATTGTTTCATGTAAATCTCGTCTTTAAGATCCTCATTCAGAAAAGTTGTTTTCGCATCCATTTGATGTAGCTCTGGATCAAAATGAGCTACTAATGCTATGATTATCTTGATGAACCATTCTTAGACACTGGAAAGAATGTTTCACGATAATCAATGCCTTCCTTATGAGTAAAAACATTGGCTACGAGTCTAGCTTGACTTTTGAGCAATGGATTTATCTCTTACTTCATGGCACTGAATCTTAATGTGGAGTTTTCTCCACTCATAGCATGTGAAAACAAATTTGGATCATCTTTATGTCCAATGTTAATATCAGACTCTGGGAGATATACAACATGATCACTAAGAATTGTTGATCTCCTTATTCTATAGAATTTTTCTTAATTCTACTTCCTCTGCATTTTTGCAATGGGAGAATAGACTTTTGAACCTGTTCTGTATGAGTTGGTTGTTCCAGAACTGATTGTGGCTCAGGATAATCAATCTGATTTTCCATGAATACAATCAATCATCCTCTATGAGGAGGAGATTTAGCCAACTCTAGTGCTTCCTCAAATTCCAATTTATGTGAATGAGCACTCCCACTAGGTTCTGCATCCTCTAGAAATTTTATAATCAACAATCCTAGGATTATATGAAGGATAATAAAACATTAAAACCTTTTAAAGTTTACTAGATAGCTTATAAAAGATCCGCTGGTTGTCCTTGAATCTAATTTTCTAAGGCAAGGATTATAAATCCTCTCTTTAGCAAGGCAACCCCATATGTGTAAATAATTTAAACTAAGCTTCCATCTTTTTCATACTTTAAAAGGTGTCTTATGGACAACCTTAGATGGAATACTGTTTAAAATATACACAACGGTCTTCAAAGCTTTACTCTATAAGGGTAATAGCAGATTAGTATTACTAATCATTTCCCTATGTGTGTACCTACCTTAATACTCTATGCCTATATTAGATCTTATGATCTTCAAATTGTTTCTCATCTTCTTCCTTATAGGTATTAAAAACATTCAATACCCCAGCTTTAATATTTAGAAGATAGAGATACATAAACTTTATATGGTCATCACTAAAAGAGATAAAAATATCTCTGACCATTTAGGCAATGAGTATGGAAAGGTTAACATATTTCAATGTACATGATCTCAAGAATTTTAAAAGGCTCTCTTTGGCACCTCTAATGGTCTTGTTGGTATGCTTTCCCTTATGCAATCCACACAAGTACCAAAGTCAGTAAATCACCGACTTTTATTTTCTGTATGGAGATATATTTCAATCTCCAAAGCCATAACAAGAGCATTTTTAAATTCTTAAAGACTCTACTTTACGTCAACATCACTATGCAGAAATAAACAAATAATTTTGTTTCAAAAATTGGGACGTAGGTCAATTTTAAATAGACTTTAAATAAACCCCAACCAATATTCCACCAAAAATAAGAAAAATTTCAAGTTTAAAATAAAATTGAAATTTTTTAATAAGCCAAACTAGAAAATGGATTTCAAAAAGATTATGGAATATAAATCATTTTTGAGGTCAAAATTATAACTGAATTTTAAAATTAACCTATAGATTCCAACAAGCTCAAATTATAAACACGTGTTATCCATTTTAAAAAGGACTCTGCATTTGTGTTGACAATGTGGATTGTTAAACCATAATCAATCCACAACATATTTGAATGAGTCACTATAAGAGATTCATGACATACTGGATATATGAGATTTATTTTAAGTCATTTCTTTTACTTCATGCAATCTTTCTTTATATGCCCTTAATTTTCCTTATTTCATGAGAAATATGTATCTTGATTGCCATAATACTTTATTGGCACCTTATTCTCATGCTTTAAGTGTTGGACATGATTGCATTTATTGGTCCTTCCTTTGACATGAATAATCATGTGAACACTTTATAAATTCTCTCATATCCTTGAACACACATGGTTAGAAGTTTATTTACTAACCATTTATCCTTACGTGTGTTACAAGATAAAATTCTACACTTAGAAGAGAGAATTCAAAAAATTGAAATAGACCAACAATGACTCAAAAATCTCAATCTTTAGGGACTTAAGCTAATCTATAATATCCTTCATTCCCATAATGGGATTATAAACACTTCAGAAACTGTAAAAGGTTTGTCTTTAAAACTTTTTCTATTGGGGTGCTGGCCAAGTTTTGTTTGAACTTACTAAATGTTCATAAACAACCTTTATAAAACTTTGGCTCTAAAACATTCAGGAATAAATCCCTGATGACTTTAGTGACATGAGATTTCATGAACATCTAACTTAAGTGATTAAATCACTCCCACCGTTCATGCTTAATAATCTCACGTGGCGTACTTAATTCCGCGGGAGTAGGTGGTTTGTCCACACGGAGTACCAAAATTTTTAACACCCCAAATGAAAAAGCATATCAATCATTTTTCCAATCAGAAAAATATTATCATAATGTATTGGAATATAAAACCACCAAAAGGTAGAGTAACATGAATAGCTGCAATAACCCAAAATTAAAATAAATACTTTAATGCTATGAAGTAACTTTATTTTAAATTAGCCAATGCCAATTTAAATAGTAAATTTCAACCTACCTTTGGGCAAAGGTTGCATCACGCATGAAATTTACTCTTTATTGATAAGACTAATAAATTTAAATATTAATAAATAAAATTCTTCGTACCTTTGGGCAACCGAAAGAAATTTTACTTTTAATACTAAATTTATTATCTCATTCTAATTAAGTCATAAAAATAAAAACTTCCCTTTGGGGATAGGTAATTAAATTTATGAGTTAATTACAATATGATGTTAATTTTTCTATATGAAGTTCATGTGTACGATCCTTATGCAATTATTACAAAATTAGGATGCTTTGGCTCTCCCAAAATCATAATAATCACGCTGTAATTCATGAACATCTAATAAATCTTTATGAGGTTCATGCGTGTGATCCTGATGTAATTATCATACAAAAATGGGATGCTTTGGCTCTCCCATAATTATTATGATAATTACGTGTGTGTAATCTTGATGCAATTGTCATTCAAAATTGGGATGCTGTGGCTCTCCCAAAATTATCATGATAATTGCTACTTCATTAACATCTAACAACTTTATAGATGCCCCCTTAATGGCCTTAGGAATATAACAAACCAATACTTAAATGGGGTAAACAGCATTTTCCAAGGTGCAAGCAGATGAGCTCCCAGGAAAGTGAGGGGGGTCACACCGGACACACTTAAATCCCAAGACTTTCCTTGCCAGAACTTTCCCGACATTGCATTCTTAGATATTACTGTAAACACACCAGTATATATGGTATTGTTAATTATTCTTAGGTCTAGGCATCAAACAATTTATATTTAAACAATATAAATTTAAAATATATATATCCCTCAATTCATGTATTAAATAAACAATAATTTTAATACACAATACTGTAAATAATAAAGGGAATAAAACTTTAATATGAGGACATAATAAAACACATGGCCTAATGGTTTAGTAAGTGGCCAAGGCTCTTTACACCTGGTGAACCCAGGTTCTAAACACCATAAGGCCTAAATTCCCCTTTTAAAAAGAACTTGATGGGTTCCTGAAAAGGGTTGCTGTATTGGGCTGACCCAATTGGGTTAACCCACTTAATTTGGGTTGGGTATCTGTATTGGGCTACTATATTGGGTTGGGCTTTTGGGTCACAAGACTCCAAATGGGCTACTGTATTTGGCAATTAGGTCAACCCACTTAATCGGGTCAGGCCTCTGAATCTATGTATAGTGCTGGCCCAAACTAGGTCAGCCCACTTAAATGGCCCAAAACTGCATGGGTTTTAAAAAACCCTACCCGAAAATATATCAAACCCAAAAACTTTAATGGGTCGAAACCCTACCCAGTCACCAACCAACCCGACCCGTAATGTTCCAGATGGGTTGAAAACCCTAAAAAATGGAACCCTAGCCGCCACCCCTTTATGAAAATACCCATATCAAGATTACAACAACTCAAAATTAGGCAGTATATCACAATACACAGAATAGTGATAAAACAAAAAATAGTTATATCAAATTTATGGGTTTTCCCAAACAGTACGTGAACAACAAATATTCACAAAATAATCGCTAATGCGTTTCTATCATGTCACAAAAGACGAAATATTGCTCAAACAATATTGACAAACAGAAGTGAACAATACCAAATAGAATATACTTGATTCAATATTGATAACCAATAAAAAATACTTGATTCAATATTGATAACGCATAGTAAAATTATATGCTGAGCAAAATAGCACAGAGGCTGGCTCTGATACCACATGTTAGAAATAATCAACATATTATTTAATCTAACATGCGCAGCGGAAAACGAATAAACAGGATTCAGGCTTACCTCTAGCCATGTTTGCTCAAGCGTCTCCACGATCCATCTGAAGAACAAGAAAGATTATTTGAGGGATCTTCTAACCTATGCCTATTGCTTGATGGCTGTACTGATGGTGTACACAGGCACTCTATTTATAGGCTAGGTCAGGGACCCTCAAAATGGTAAACACCTTATTTGTCTCCTTCCATCAAGGAAACAATATCATTAATTGATTTTAAAATCAATTAACCGATTCCATATTTACGGTAATCTAAATTAATAGAAATAACCATAATACCGATTCCATATTTACGGTAATCTAAATTAATGGAAATATCCATAATGCCGTATATGTTTATTGAAAAAATAATAAACATAGTAAATACTGTAAATGTGATATAAAGGCCACAACCAAAAAGGAATAATATATTACATTTCTTGTCTCAGTTTAGCGTTGCAAACAATAATCTGCATGGACCAATACCATTAGCCACTCAACTCCAAAGCTTTGATGCCTCTGCATATGAGGGCAATCCTGAATTTTGTGGCCCACCACTTCCAAATGGGTGTACCGATATTGTAATTAGCACCAACGTTGACAAGGACGTTCAGGATGATGAAGATTGGCTTGGAATGCCATGGTTTCCGGTTAGTGTGGTTTTTGGCTTCATTACAGGCTTTTGGGGAATCTTGGGTCCTTTATTTTTTAGCTACAATTGGAGAGTGGCATATTTTCAATTCCTGGACAATGTAAAAAAGAGGCTCTATGTCACACTAGGAATGTGTTAGACTGGATTGCACAGAAGGTTGAGTGTAAAATCTTCTTTAAAATTACATATTTGTGGCTCTGAACTCTAAAGACTATTACCAATTTGGTTTCTCATGTTATTCGTCTATGGTCCTTTAATATTTAACTATTATTGGAGAGTTTCATATTTCCAATTCTTGGACAACGTAAAACATGGGTTTAATGTGCTAATAGTTGCTTGTATGGGCCGATCGATTGTATGGAAGGCTTGAAAACTAAATTAGAGTGTTTTTTGCTTTTTGGTTATGATGTGATATAAAGAAGAAAATAGTTTTGTGTGTTGAGTTATTTATTAATATTTCCTCTTTTTTTTTGCTTTTTCTTTTTTTATTTAAAAAGCAAAAAACTGTCCTAAAAAGTATTGTCAAACGAGCCCCTTCTATTCTCGTAACGAATATGCCATGGTTTGTTTGATACTCCTTGTTCTTACTTCTCTCTAGAACTAAGAGAGAGGTGAAGGAAATAACCTCCTATATGATGGGAAATCTGGCGTGAGAGAGAAAAACATATATAGCAGGTCCAGGGAACTTGGATCTAAGAGAAACTGGGCTATCATTTCAACCGTTTAAAACCGGTCGCTAATGGACTTGAAATGTAAATCAAAGCTTTGGCCCAAATCCTTTTCCACGGACGCACGGCTTAGTGAGTACAGTTAGAAGCCTTCACATCCTTTCCTCTTTGTCTTTTTGTTCGGTTATATATCCCACCTCGATTTCTCGAATAAGACCCAAAACCCTATTGTTTATTCTGTTCGATTCTCTTATGTTTATCTTTTCAATCTTAAACCCTAATTTAGGAACCGGGCCAAACCTTGTATTGAAACACCAAACTAAGATAGAAAAGGCTCATGATTGATACGACTACCTCTACACAAGCTGTGTACATGCAATGGCTGCCACAAAACATTCTACGAGTTCACAATCTCTCTCTCTTTCTCTCTCTCTCTATTCGTTTGATTCTTTCCCTCTTTTTGGGTAGGTAAAACACCGAACTTGGCAACAAAATAAAAGGCAAAAAACACGCTATATAGTTATAATGTACATTGTACAACAATCAACATCACCTTCTTGAACGTTTCCTTGACCTGCCTGCACCTCCCACCACCTCTGCCTCACCATTGTCTCTCCCCCTCTTCCCTGTAGCTGCCACGGCCACAGACTCGGGTCTCTTTGGTGGCCTCCCAACCCCTCTTTTCACCTTTGCATTCTCTTTCCCTCCTCTCCCACCACTAGAACTCCGTGTAACCCTCTCATCCCTCTTGATCCCTTCCCTCTTCCTTAACCTCCTCTTCTTCTCCTCCTCCCTTCTACCCTCTTTGCTATCATCCTCGGAAGTATCATCTTCCTCTACCATTTCACTTGGCGAATTTTGCTTCATTCTTTTTAAAAAACTCGCCGCACCTGCCTTCTTCTTTACTGCATTTTCCTTTTTCTCCATCTTAACCTCCAAAGCGTCATGAGAACTGAGCTCATTCCCACCATATTCATGCTTAATGTCACCATCTTTGTTGCTCGATCTCGAGTTTCTCCGACCCATTCTTTCTTTACTCCTTTTCTTCCTTATACCTTTCTCCTCCATCTTAACAAAAGAAACATCATTGTTCTTTTGGCTGACATTTGGTTTTTGCTCAAGCTCTTTCTCTCTTTTATCTACTTTCCTATTAACACCTTCGGTAATCAGTGCTTTCATAGAACTTCGTTTCCCACATGCCACCATGGTAGTAGAGGACTTATTGGGCTTCAAAAGTGAGTCGGATTCTTGTTTGGGTTCGGGCTTCACGGTTCTGGTTTGGAATTTCCTGGGGAGCTTCTTGTTGAGTTCATTACATACTAGAGCTCGGAGCTCTTTGGCTGCAACGTGCTCAGGGGAACCTTTACGGAAAAAGATGACACCATTGTTGAATAAGAGGAGGACATCACGAAAGAACTTGTGGATAAAATCCGTATAGACTCCTCTATCAAGCCTGGATTGAATTGTTGGGAGATCCATGTGTTGTCGAATCAAGCTTTTGTACCTTCCTGATTCCTGCAAAACCGTAGGGTTTTAAGATAATTAAGTTCCTATTAAACTGAGAATATGTTTTCTATCTTTTGGTAGTCAAAACAAAATACAAAATACATTAAAAAAACAACTCAAAACACAATAATAGGCTCTTTTTGATAACTACATTCCCCTTATTTTCACTTCTCTAAAAAAAAAAGGTCTTCAAAAGATTCTAATTTGTTTTACTTTTTATATCACATCAATAATTCTTTTATTATTATTCAAATAAAAAAAAAAAAAAAAACTCAATACAAAACAAAAATTTTTCATACAAATTCTTTATACTTTATATCACATCAACGATTTCTTATTACTATTCAAAAACAAAACTCACCTCAAAAACCTTTACCAAACACACCAAATATTTTTTTTAATCAATTTTTATATTTTCTTGTTGTAGGAATATTTTGACTTAAACTTTTTGCAGACTTAGGAGCTAACTTATTATTTCAAATTTTCTTTTTAAGAAAAAAAAAAAATTTGGATGAATTGCCATGACCTCTTTTTTTCTCTTTTTTATTTTTTTTATTTTTTTTACAAGTTCTACATCTATTTGGGTTTCTCAAAATAAGGTGTGTTCGATAGAAAACATTTTTCAAGTGTGAACACTACCAAAAAATAATTCTAAAAACAATTTTCACATTTACGTCACATCATCAACTTTTTCAAACCAAGAACATAAAACACTCCTCAAAATACATTAACAAATATTACCCATACACATGGGAGATGGTATTCCTGGTATTTCATGTTCTGAAATTCCTTACCATACATGCAGTATCAGTACTATACCCATGTTATTGTTTGGTAGCAAGCCAAAACTACCAAATGATCATTTTGTTAATTTCTTTCTTCTTTTTTTTTTTTAACTTGTTTTGTAGAGGGGCAGAATGATCATTCTAACTAAACTTGAGGGTTAAATCAGTCCTTTAAGTAGCAGACGCAATAAGGTAGTGTGTTGTAGACCGTGAATTTTTTTTTCGCGTTTGAAAAGTTGTAGGGTTTTAAAATTCCACAAGGAATAAAAGTATAGAAGAAAACGCTGCATCGTTTCACGGAGGGTGGCTAATGGTAGAAAAAATTAATGAATAAAGGTACAAACCGTAGAGCTATTTACATATGCTCACTTGGGTCAACAGTTAGCGTATGAAAAGGGGGGAGTCCGTGCGAGCCAAAAGCGAAGAGCTTTCCATAGAAAAGTATTCCTCATATAAAATAAGTGCTAATTATGGATTAAAAAAAATTTGCAAGTAACCAAGGGTGTGAGAAAAAACTGCAATCACCCTCCATTGACGAATCATAAAAGCAGAAAAAAATACGGTTAATATGATCCAAAAATATATAAAAACCGATATTCCCAAAGATGAATCCCACTCTTTGAGCGACAGCTGAATCCCACCAACTAAACTTCTATTGACCCTTGGATGATTCTAAACCTTCCTATCAGCCCCAAGAGAGTGAGCCAAGTGCCAAGTGGGCCAGACTGCAGCACCACTTGAAGACCAAAAAGTGAAATTGACTGAACAGGAAAGACGAGTGAGAATTGAGAATGCACAGTAGAGTAGTAGGTGTGACAATTTATGTTTTCAGGATCGGATTGAGTTGTGTCAAAATAGAAATATAGGATTATATATGTTAATTCTATTCTGATTCATTTAATTAAACGAGTAAAAAAAATTTATTCTAACTTGCTAATTTCATATTCAGTTTGTTTCGAATTCATTAGTCATAATAGAGACAACCTTACATTCAAGCAGCCCGAAAACGACAAACCCATTCTTAAGCCTAAAAAAATAGACCACCCCCTCAATCTTTCGTAACAAATTATATTAAGTGATTACCAGGGACTCCCTATATTGTCAGATATATGTTTATTGGCTACAACTCCGACCGTCTTAATATGCAACTGTCATTAATTTATCATTTAGGCCATGAGGGAAACTTGTGCTCATACACACGAAACTGTGTAGAAAAAGCATAATTCATGAGAAAACTTCATTAATAACTCATAATTTTTCATCACTTTTGCAATTAAGTATTTAAACTTTAAAAAGTGTTAATTTAAAGTATTCATTTTTCGATTTTTTTCAATCCTCTATTAAAATTCTCTGTTAAATCCTATCAACATTTTCAAAATACTACTCTTTTTTCTGAAAAAATTATAAATAAAAAAAAAATTGAAAGAATTTAGGTATTGATCAGAATTTTAAGTACTGAATTGTAAAAGTGATGCAAATAGAAATTATAAGCAAAGATTTTCATAATTTATCCTTGCAAATGGCGTGGTGATTGTTGAAATGACAGTCTCACTTGGGTGCATGGTTAAGGCGGCAGTCTTTGAATCATAAGCGCTAGACGCTAGGGTGCATGTCTATCCTAAATCTTGGCTACCAGTCTACCTGGCTGGCAAGACATGCCATCCAAAATTATGCCAAAAAAAAAAAAAAAAAAAAAAAAAAAAAAAAAGAAAGAAAGAAAAGAAAACAATGAACAAAACAGCGAATCGGGGAGGGGAACGAGTTTAAACCATTAAAACCAATTACAGAACTTATTTGAAAAAATGAAAAATAACAAAAACCTCATATAAAAAAGAAAGAGAAAAGAAAAAGGCAGAAGCGTGTTTACTTAAAATTTAAAAAAAAAATTAAAAAACTCCTTGAATCTCTTATTTATTTGAATACCTAAAAATAGTAAACCCCCATACGTCCACGCCACCGGGAAATGTCACGACACGTTATGAGAACGTATGAAAAATTATACTAAACCTCAAAAAGTTGAGCCTGTTATTAAAAATGTTTAAATTGCAATTCACGTTTACTTTTTTATTGTTTGAATTTTTTATTTTTTATTTTTTTAGAAAAAGAGTTATTTGGTTATTTATGAGCATTTTAACACCAAAATCTGGGGACGTAAATTACAACAAAATAATAATTTGAATGAGCTAAATATTCAAAATTAAAATTTAAAGAAGCTTTTGTAAGAGATTAATGTTATATATACTCTCATTTTACTCTACCCCACGTCTCGAACAAAAAAAAGAAAATTGTGCCCCCTCTCCTGGTCGGTATCACTTCCGACCATCCAATCTGACAATCACAACCATCAAATTAGATGTCGAAGGCAGTTGCAACCTCCCAATGGCTCTAAAGGTAAACGCACCCTCTTTAAAAATTCAGTTGGGATGATCGACCACTCCAAAAGAAGTTGAGCTTACGTGATAATGCCCCGGTATAACTTTTTATAGGAATTGATGTGACAATTCCATGTACACGTACAGGAGTAAAGGTATTATGAGTAAAATGGGAGCACAGCTAGCATATTCCTTTATAAAAATGGTATCAACTTTGAGGATTAAATGTAATTTCCCTTATGATTAGGCCAAAAAAAAACAGTAGTTTCCCTTGTAAAACTACAAGCCAAGTCGGGGCCTCGAGTTATCGAGGTTCAAGTATGGTCAACAAGCCTAAGCAACTACCGAGTTTAATTATGCACTAAACGACGTAGTTTCAATTTCTTAACTGGGCCCGCCTGTCCCATAACATGTACCCCTACACCATTCATCAACATCATTGCAACCATTTTTGGTCTCGTAGCTCATGCTCATGTGCTCCATCACAGTACGCCACCGTATGGTCCAGTCCTAATTACCGAAACGCCCCCGACTAAATCTAAAATGAAACTGATATCCAGCTTGTCGCCATATGGTGTTCTGTGATTGGTTCACAAGAGATGTAGCTGAGACGCATCAGGTCCGTTGAAATTATGATTCTCCCTTCGTTTTTAAAATTTTTACACAACACTTTTTTCCGTTATTGGTTGTTTTTTTATTTTTCTTTTTTCTTTTTTCTTTTAGTTTTTTTTATCAAAGAAATATTTGGTAAGGCGGAGGATACCTGGCTCCGAAGCCGCCGCTCGAAGGCTGAGCCGAGCCGATGCGACCGGATGATCCCGAGGAGCTTCACCAACGGCTCAGATTTGACGGCCGAGACTCGTTTCGTGGCGGGAGATACCTCGTCACCCTCGGGCTCCTCGCCGCTGCTACTCCCTCCAACACCACCACCCCTGCGACGTCGTTTTTTCTTTCTCGACAGGCTGGCCGAGCTCTGCACGTCGCTGCTTTGCTTCGACGTTGCTTCCTTTTCCCGCTTCGACTCACCCACCGATTCCATCTCGCCGAGTCGACCCGACCCACTCGCCTTACCACCTATATCCTCCTCTTTACCATTATCAAACGAAGAGTCGTTGCCCGGTGCGGGCCCGGCCCGGCCCGGATCCGGTTCATTTCCCACCAGTTCGGGTCTCACTTGCTCTGCAACGACGCCGTTTCCCGGTGGCCCTTGACCGTCGCCTCTTTGACTCGTGGAATTGGACTCGTTGAAAGAGCGATTGTCTTTATCGTCGGAGAGAGATTTCCCAGCGAGATTATCCGGCGCCGGCGACGTTTCTCGGCCGTCACCTTCGAGATCCTTCTTCAGATCCACCGCTTCCGCCTCCGCCTTCAAGCTCCGCTCTCTCTCCTCCTCCAACCTCTTCACCTTCAACTCCAACGACCTGTGAAAACGAAAACAAAAACTCTCAGATCTCAAACCACGAAGAGAACCCGATCTTTCCCGCTCAGATCTCAAACCACGTAAATTCGAACGCCAATATTTACACGATCGACACGTCGCGGCGCTGGACCTCGCGCCGGAGCTCCTCGACCCGAATCCGACGGAGCTCGTCGACCATGGGAAGCAGGCTGGCCGATTCGTCGTCTTTTTCAGGCATGAAGCGCTTCTTCAAGTCATCAAACTTGTCCCTACAGTACTGGGGCGTGAGAGTGGAAGGCAAGGTGGAACTCCGGCTCTGAAGCTCCATGGCTATGGAATCCCAGCTCTTGGTGCCGTGGCGGATCACGGCGCACGCTAGCAGGAGCTCCTCTAACGTGCCCCAGGGTTGCGCGCTCGCTCCGTGTTCCCTATCCATGGTCCTCTCATTTCATCATACCATTTAGGGTTTTTGCGTCTCGATATGGGTTTCGTTCGGTGCCTCTCTTTTATGTCCTGTTAGTTTTATTATGTGTTTATGCTCGTGGCGCTTTTGATTTATATATATATAGATAGATAGGTACATATATGTATGTGTTTATATATGTGTGGTTTGCTTTCAGATTTTGCTTTCTTCGCGGTTCGGGGGATTTTTTGGTTTTGCACACAAAAGCATTTGGGCTCGATCTCCAGCTCGCCCCACCTTGGCGCAAAGAGGGGGTTTTTCCTCGTCGTTGCTTGCGAAAGTTCAAAATTGCCCATTTCTTTATTTTTTATTATTATTATTATTATATCCCTATTCCCTATCACTACGAGCTTGAAGGCTGAAGCTTCACAGTCACAAAGACCTCTGACTGTTCTTCTTCCGGATATCATGGGCCGACGTGGGACCCAGACACAAACCTGGTTTTGGTTGAACCAAGGCCTAGGGTGAGGATCAACAGATCCTGAGCCCATTCAATTTTCTGCCCGGATGGTGGGACCATATGCTCTAACAAGTAGCCCACCATCCGCTCTAATTGTTAGAGCAGGTGGAGCAACGAAATTGTTTGAAATCTCTAATTTTAAGATCAACGGCGGCCGTCACAGTCATTTCAGATGCGTAATCTTTAATATACAAATCTTATTTGAATAATTTATGTGAAATTTCATTGGTATTACAAATAATGATATAAGTTTCTTGTTATTATGTGAAAATTTAAAATTTATGCGAAAATTATGTGTTTTAAGAATAAATATTTCAATTCAATTTGAATAAATATATATATATATATATGAGAAACTAATCTTCATTCACTTGGCAATTCTCTCCCTCTAAGAAATTGCATGCTCTGAATTTTGATGGGAAAATGAGAACATTGTGTTTGATATGTATTGAAGTAGTACTCTTAGCCGTTGGATGGTTTGACAATCCAATGATAGTCTTGTATATGTACGGTTTGATGTTGAGGTGCTTCGGTCTTAATATATAGACAATGAGAATATGGAAGTTCATATCCTATCGATTAGATATGGTAAACTCGTCCAATTATCACATTTTGTTTGCTAGCAGCTATTTTTGGTATTTTATTCGATTCTGGAAGTGGGAAAAGTAGAACAATGATTCAATTAATGACGTGTCTTTTTATACTTTTTTTCAAAATAAAAAATAAAAACATCGTGATTCTCTACGAATATATTGGATTAAAGATTTACCTTTTTGCGTTCTGATATTTATTTCGCATATATTTTTGTTAAGTTGGTATGTTTTATCATTTTTTAATGTATGCTAAGTTGGTATGTTTTATCATTTTTAATTAAAAAATAATAATTCCAACTAAACGAAAATGGACCCCATAATGCAAATAAACATTTTATCTGGATTAAGTGATTATAACATTTAAAACCAGTAATGAGTTGGGAGTTTAAGAGAGAGAGAGAGAGGCTCCCTTTTTTGAGAGAGAGAGAGAGAGTCGTTGTTTTGGCTTTGTTTTGAAGCCTCTCTCCTCTTTGGGCTTTTTGTTTGGTGTTGGATAGTCTCTCAATCTTTAGGGTTGTGGAAGTTTTGTCTCTTCGGTGTGGATTCGGTGGAGTTTGTTATATATTTATAGTTTTTAGTTTGTGGTGGCAGGTGAGTTTTTTGGTGAAGGTGTCGGAGGGGCGTGGTCGTCCATGGCGTGTTGACGACAAAGTTAGTGGTCGAGTTTTCTCACTGTTAGATTTTTGAAGGCTAGATCTATGAGTTTTCGTCGTCTTTTGTTGGACACACGCCCTCTAACCTTATTCATCGTTAGTCTCCGGTGCTTCAGCCGCTTTTCACGGCCGTACGGTCTCTTGGTGGTCGGGGCGTGGTCATCACTCGCCTGGATTTTTTTTTTGGTATTGGATTGCGTGTGATGGCTAAAACTAGTTGTTTTTGTCGTATTTGGTGGTGTTGGTGTTGATTGGAGGCTTTACAGTGTTTGGGTGCTGAAAGGCCTTTTTTGGCGGCAACTCTCTCGAAAGGCATATTCTCCTTTGAGCTTTTCCTGTATTGTTTTGGTTGAGTTTTTATCTGACAGTTTGCTTTGTGCGTGTATTAATCTAGTCATTGACTTTTGCCCATAATGTGTGACCAATTCTCTGTTCAAGTAAAGGTGTATGTCAACGCAGAAACACCATTCTGTTAGCTGAATTTTTCTTAGTAGCAACTGTCTGCACTTGTATGAGTCTTGGACCCAAGTTGAATATACACATTTAGGGTCGATTGATGTTGTAACGTTGTTTTATTGTATGAATGGAAGTTCAACTTTCCTTTAAAAAAAAAAAAGAAAGTGATCATAACATTTAATAGAAAAAAAAAAAAAAAAAACAATTTTATTTTCTATCAGCTACTGTTGGTGTTGATTCAATTATTATTATTATTTTTTTTTTAAAGTCAGTTTATAAATGAACCAAATCAGGTTGTACAATCATAATCTGCTACAACAGCACTATGGATAAAGTTAGGACATTCATCTATCCAGGTGTTGTTTAGCAATTGAGAAATGGCATTCTTTGCCAATACATGAGCTACCCGATTTGCACTCTTGCGAACATGATGCACCCCCATCGACAAGAAATGAGAGAACATACTTTTGGTGTCATTCAAAATTTGGCTGTAAATTCGGAGGCTGGGCTCCCTGGCACCCAAAGCAGACACTATACCTGAGGAATCTCCCTCCAGAAGAATCCGGCTTCCCCCCACCTCTTGGGCGAGAACCACAGCCTCCCACGCCGCTAGAGCTTCGGCAGAGGCAGGGTCAGTGATGTGGGGAATAACTTTCGTCCTGGCTGCCAAAACCCGACCAGTGGCATCCCTAATAACCACCCCCACTCCCATTCTATCTGACTCCCTTGATATTGCAGCATCCCAGTTTATTTTCCAAACATCTGGGGGAGGTTTGGTCCATAGAGAAGGAGAATTCGCTAAAGCTCTGGACAGGGGTATCTTCCGACTTCAAGGCTTGTGAGAAGCCTTCCAACGAAAGATGGACAGCTGCCATAATTTGTGAAGGAGGTGTGAGCTTGCCCTCAAAAACAAAAGAATTTCTTTTATGCCAGATTGACCTGAGGATCAACACTGCTTCCATAAACTCTTCTATCTCTAGTTTTTCTTTTAAGAACAACAGCAAACCTCTGCCGTCAGTTTCACCACAAGCCAGCTTCTGATGCTTCCTTCTCCCTTCTTGCCAAACCGCTACTGCCATAGGACAACTCCAGAGGCAATGAAAAATTGTTTCCGATTCTCCGTTGCATATGGGACAGTTTGGATCAGTAACCACTTTTCGGGAGAACAGGTTGAGTTTTGTGGGAAGTAAGTCATGGCACAGTTTCCAACAGAAGTTTTGCACCGCTGGGGTAGTTGGCATTTTCCATATAAACTGCCAAAAATGTTCGTTACCAGCAGCATCTGAACTTTCACCTTGTTCTTGAGATCTTCTCCTCATCTCCATATGGTAAGCGCTTCTCACAGTAAAGATACCCGAAGGGGAGTCCCTCCAAATCATTGTGTCTTTCTTCAGCAGAGGACTAAGCATGACACTCCCAATATCAGCTGCTTCCCCAGGGTCGAACAACCTTTGAATAAGCTCTAAATTCCACCATCCTGATACTTGGTCAATCAGGCTGCTAACACGGGACTCAGGGTGCCAATTAGTGCTGTTGGGCAAAAGTAAGCGACTTTTGGGAGGGTTCAGCCAAGCATCCCTCCAGATCTTAATGTCTTCCCCATTTCCCACCCTCCACCCCACTCCATTAAGCAGAATATTCTTGGCTTTGAGGATGCTACGCCACACAAAGGAAGGTCGACTCCCCAACTTTGTCCCCAAAAAGCTCACTTGCGCATGATACTTCTCTCTCATAACACGAGCTACTAAGGAATCCGGGTTGGACAGCAGCCTCCATCCTTGCTTTGCAAGCATTGCCAAATTGAACACCTCCAAATCACGGAACCCCATACCACCCCTGTTTTTTGGCTCCCCCAATCTCTTCTAGCTCATCCAGCGGACTCGCCCTTGATTAGTCTTATGCCCCCACCAAAATTTGTTCATCAAAGAGTTTAGGGACTTACACAAAGTTTGAGGTAACCTAAAAACACTCATACAATAAGTGGGCAGCACTTGAACCACAGCTTTTAACAGAATTTCCTTCCCTGCTTGGGAGAGGAATTTTTCCTTCCTTCCTTCTAGCTTTGCCAACACTCTCCCGCAAATAGAAGCAAAGGATTGCTTCTTAGACCGCCTCACCATCGCCGGAAGACCCAGATACTTGTCAAACCTAGCTGAAACTGTCACCCCTGCCATGTTGTTAAGGAAATCCCGAAAGTCTAAATGAGTATTCCGACTTAAGAAGATGGCTATTTTGGCTGAATTCAGTTGCTGCCCAGAGGCTTGTTCATAACACTGCAGCACTTGGTTTAGATTTGCCCATTCCACTCCATTCGCCCTGCAAAAAAGAAGAGAGTCATCCGCAAAAAACAGGTCTTTTTAGGCTTATATAAATACGCTCTTATGTATATATATATATATATATATTGGGATCAATTCTCCCATGCCTTTCTCGGTTAGACCAACCCAACTAGCTCCGTTCGGGTTCGAGCAAGAACAAGTCTCTCTATTGGTTGGAGAGCAGCGCTATTAGGATATCTTGTAGAATGCGCGAAATTGTACTTTCCTTTTTGTTTTTGAATTTCGATAATCTGTTTTGTTTCGTTGGAACCATCTTTTTAAAATACATATTTATCCCCTGTCACGTGACTTATTTATTAGTTATCTTTGTATCCTCACAAATATCACGTGGCTTTAAAATTACAATTAAATTAAAATTTAATAATAATAATCTCAAATTTAATAATATTTTTAAAAGTCACGTGACATTTGGAGAACACAAAGATGACTCTTCTTATATAATTACTCAATTAAAAAAGGCGGTGGATGGAAGCAGAAAAGTGAAGAGAGAGTAGGTAGTAATCTTTTTATTTTTTATTTTCCTCTCAATTTTAAACTCTAAAAACTTTCAAGTTTGTTCTATTATGCCAAAAAATAAAAATACTCTTATAGATTGGCAGGATTCTACATTTTTTAAGGTAATGATATAAACAGAAAAAATTGAGATGAAATTTATTTTATAAATTTAATAGTAAATATTGTCACGTATGCTTCGTTTGTTTTGGCGTAAAATAATTTCTGAAAAATGATTTCGGTATTTTTCAGTGTTTGGTAAGGGCGAAAATAATGGTCAATCAAAAAATGATTTCCGTTTGACCAAGAATACTTAATAAATTTCAGAAAATGATTTATACTTTTTAAAAGCGTAAATCATTTTTCGTAGATAGTAGATGCAGTCGACTCTCTTTTAAATAATGCAGTCGATCTTTATGTTCAAGTAATTGACTATCATCAGATTCCGACAAGCCAAATTTCGACACCGGTCGGTGCCGGAATCTAGCGACGTCCGGCAATCGTTGCCGGATTCCTACCGTATCATGCCAAATTCGGGCCAAATTGGCCGGAATTTTGCTAGAGAGGCTGGATCTTCGGCTATCTGGCCGGAATTTGGCCAGAACGGCCGGATCTTGGACGAATCCGGCCTGGATCTAGCTAGAACGGCCGGATCCCCAGCGTTCTGGCGGGGATCTTGGATGGTTCCGGTCGTTTTGGCTGGAATCTGGCTAGGACGGCTGGCTTCCGGTCAACTAGCCGGGATCTGGCCATTTTGAGCCGAATTTGTATGGGTCAAATATAAAAAAAAAAATTTATATTAACATTTTTTATTTTGTGAATAAAATTTAATTTTTTTTTAAATTAATATGATTAAATTAAAATATAAAAAACATTTGTAATTTTCCGTACGCGCCAAACACCGAAAAATGATTTCGACAGAAAATATTTTTCTAAAAAATGACTTCCCTAAATATATTTTATGACGAAAACCATTTTACACCAAAACAAACGGAGCATTAATTTAAGATTTTTAGCGTAATATGAATCCCTCTATTTCAATTGCAATAAGGTGGATCGTCCAAACAATTAGAACCAACCATTTCACCTAAAAAGGTGGATCGTTCAATTGAGTGTTGGGCCACATGTCACCCCAAGTCCATAGGCCCAGCCCATCCCCAATCAACAATCTTTTTGACAGCCCAAATTTGAAAACATTGTGAATTTCAGAGGAGCGCGAAAACTGACCTCCCGGTAATTCAATTCCCACTGGTCCCTCTTAAAATCCAACTCTATAAATCCATACCCTTTCCACGGAATAAAAAAAAAAATCACTTCCTTCCTTGAAACGCTTTTCACTTTTTCCTCAGATTCTCAAATTAGGCTCGGACAATGACGAGGAGGACTCGAAGCAGAGCCGTTGAAGCGGAAGAAGCACTCAAGGACGTGAAGCGCGAGCGAGTCGACTCGGAGGCAGCGGGTCGCGATGAGTCACCGACACCGGCGAGCCAGTTGGACCGGAGGGTGCTCCGGTCTAAGTACCTGGCCGTCATGAATCTGATTAATGGTTTTGATTTTTTCATAAACAAATAAATATTTCTATTAATTGATTTTTTTTATATTTTTTCTATCATATGATTTTTATTTTTTATTTTTTATTTTTTATTTTTTGTTTTTATTTTATTTTTATATTTTTTTTAAAAAAGTTTGTCGGTTTTTGCAGAGGAAAGAGAGGATTTAACGAGGGCAGACTCGGATAAGTTCAGTGCTATAATTGGCGAAGTGGAGAGGTTGCATGAATTAGGTATTCAAATTTTGAAAAGTTGATTTTTCTTTTGACTAATATATGTTTGGTTGCTGAGAAAATGAAATTGCGTGCTCTTGAAATTGGAAGTCAGCTAACAATAGTTGGACTTGTTTATCATATAAGGTGTCACATGTTGAAAAGTTGATTTTGAAAAATTCAAAAGAAAAAAGTTGAAATATTAATTAATTAAAAGCTCAAGAACATGCTTTAAGACACGTATGATAAATGATGTGGTGATAAAAATTAAAATTATGTACTTAAAAATAATGAAACTTCAGAATAAAATTACCTATTTGGATGACTTTCAGTTCAGAAGCCGAGGGAGCAATTGGCTGATGCAGAGGCACTATTGGGCATTGCTAATTCTTTGGCGACGTCTGTAAAATCGCATTCCAGTGAGGGTGTTACACCTGCAGATTTTGTTAACTGTTTACTCAATGAATTTGGGCAATCCAATGGGGGAGTTGCCCCACAAGAGAATGCTCAGATTATGGTTCGTTGGAAAGATATTGGGCTTGCTGTTGCACCCATTTTCCGTAAGGTTCATGGGTGTTGCACCATGTGAGTTCTATGTATGCCCTTTTTTTTTTATTGGATGAATAGTCATGTGCATTTGTCCTTTGTATGAATATGGGCTAGCATAATTGTTTCATTTTATTGTTGTATATGTTAATTTCTAAAGGGTTGGACCTATGAATACTGAGTTGAAGCACCGGAAGACTGTGGTTCACAGAAAACGTGCAAAGCCAAATGAAACTGCTCGTCCCGAAGAGGTGAGATTGCCTTCTGCCCCAGCTTTATTGTTTATGTTATCGTGATTTAGTGTGCTATGTGCTTTGCGTGTGAGATTTGTCCCTAATGGAAGGATAGAAGATATGGGTAATTAGTATTGTAGATGAGAAGTTGGAGACTGGGAGATCAAATGCTGCTTTCTGTTAACAAATTAACAGTTTATGTCGATTGTGGCTTTAAAGTTCTTATGCTTGAGTACATGTTAAAAGGTGCTTTTCTTTATTTGGTTTTGTTATTCCCTATATCTTGGAGGTATGCATTTGTTTTTTATCTGTCTTTTTCTTAGCTTGTCTGTTATTGGAAATTGTTCTCATGAGATCTAAAGCTAGTCACTCTCTTGTAAACTACTTGTCTGATGCTAAATGTTTACAGTTCTCATATGTAATTTCTCTATAAGTTTGTTACTGTTGTCCAATGCGTCTCTATTGTGTATGTGGCCTGATCTTTCATGATAATGCCAAAGTTTGCGATCCAGGAGTGAGTTTGATGTAAAGTTTTTTGATATTGAAATTGATTCTTCTACCTTGTTCTAGCAACAATTAGCATTCAACCAGATTTGTTATTCATGTGTGACAGCTTGATAGTACTGGGGAAGAAGAAAAAACAGATACTGACAAGAATATGTCAACTATGTTTGAGATCTTGAGGAGGAAGAAGCGTGTTAAACTTGAGGGTTTGATATTGAATAGGGAGTCCTTTGCACAGAGCGTGGAGAATTTATTTGCTCTGTCATTCCTAGTTAAAGATGGGCGAGCTGAAATAAGCGTGCATGAAAATGGTTCTCATCTTGTTTGTAAGTTCATATGCTCAAAATGAATTTGGAGTTTTTGTTTCCTCTAAAAGTGTGTTTTCTGCCATCTGTTCTTTTGGCTTATTTGTAGTTGGCTGTGTTCTTTTTCAGCACCAAGGAATGCTCCTGCTGCCAACTCTGTTATGTCAGGCGAGGTTGCTTACGGTCATTTTGTTTTCAGATTTGATTTCAACGATTGGAAGGTATAAAATGAAAGAAAAGATAATCCCATAGAAAAATAAAGGCAATAGTGGAAATAATAAAATGGTAATCAAATCTGATTGATTTGGTTACTATCAAACCTAATTACAATCAACCTTATTAAAAGGAAGTAACACACAATATCAATATAATATATTTCCTTTCAATATAGGAAATATATTCTCTAACATAAAAGAGTTTTCCGCATTAAAGATAGATGACTTATGTTGTAGCCTTGGACTCCCAATAAATCACTCTCTTGATTGTTTGATTAGCTTTGTATGATATTTTGTCTTGGCGATTTCTTTTTTCTGATGCATGTCTTACAGTTAATGATGGATGCTGTGCCACTTGGAGAGGAACTGATGCCGCATAGGAATATCTCAAACCTGTCGGCTGCTTCTCAGGCAGACCAAGCAGTCAACAATTCTCAAGCAGCATTACCCACAACCCCAATTAGGAAACTGTCTAGGAACCGTGGCCTCGTTGTGCAGGAAGATTACGTTGTAGAAGAATCTCCTGACAATGACGATGGTGTTTCTAAGAGAGAAAATGCAATCCGTAGGGGTAAGCGTAAGCTTAATTGAAGGCTAGACTTGGTAAAATATGTCATGGATCTAACCCAACAAGATGCGGTTAGCATGCTAATTATGCAGGGTTCCTTATTCTCTCTCTGTCCAGTTGCCTGCTGCATGTTTATCCTACGATGTATATAGGTAGCCTTTTTTTGTGATAAGTAGATGTAGGTAGCTTTTAGTTGTTACATTCTATGTATTTCTCTAGGTTTCAACATTTTGACACGACTCTCCCCTTTGGGTTGGTTTGACTTTTGCCACTACTTTTGGGTCAAGTCAATGTAAGAATGCTTTTTTTTTTTTTTTTTTAGAAAGAGTTGTAATGGACTCTTTGAAATGGGATGTGATTGTTGCACAACTCACTTACACAACTCAAGACACATTAGCAAGATTCATGCATTGTGCAAGAATCATTTTTCATTTGAAATTAGGGCAACTGGAAGAAGCTGTAGGGCTTACCTACCCAGACAACTTAAAATGCAAGATCTACCTGCTTGGGATAGGTAGGCCTCACAACTTCCTTTTCACTTTGGACAACTTAATAGCATAGAATTGCAATTCAATTGAAATTTGGATTTGTACTAATTAAAGTAATTGTTGGTGCTTAAAGTCAAGTTGATTTGGGTATACCTATATATGCGCGAAGCAATTTGGTCCCGAGTCCAATTAATAGATATTGGTGTCTTAACTTTAATATGAATGTAATTTTTAAGAATGCTTTTTAACTTTTTTTTTTTTTTTTATTATTATTAATAAGTACTCAAAAAATCATTAAAAGTGTAAGACGCTTTTAGTTATACAAAAAGTATACAAAAGAAAATATTAGAAGAAAGAAGAGAAATAAAGAAATCATGATAACAAATCATAGAGGATGAAGAAAAGCAATAGTTCAAAGATACAAAGGAAGATATGGTTTCGTACTCATAGGCTCTTGTCATGTTCTGGCAATTGATCTTTTGCTTCGATGAAGACAGTACAATGCGACTTATCACATCATGCATTTAATTTTTGCCTCAACTAAGAGCATTACATAAATCATTAGCCACACCCTTTTTTTTTTTTTTTTTTTTTTTTTTTTTTTTTTTTTTTTTCTTTTTTCTTTCTTTTTCTTTTCTAATTAAATAAGAAAAATGTTTATAAGGGAGAATTCTTCACACTTTTAATCTAAAAGAATAAGTGAACGATTCTATAAATGAAATAGGGGTGGGTTTCCCAACAATAAATCTAAATCAAATTAAATCAGTGCTGAAATAAAAACAAATGGTAGGAATTTAGTCAAACAAGTGATTCAGTCATCTCAAAGGGGCGCATAAAGTAGTTAAAAAGGTTAAAGGAATACAGAGTAAGGCAAGTCTATCTGTACTCCCACTTTAAAACAACTACTTGAAGATAGCTGAAGCGGTAGAAGTACTGAAATAATTCAAATTTGGGATTGCAAAAAAGAAAGGTACCAACACAAATTCAAATACAAAAGTCTTTCTTAAAGGGGGACTAAAACCCAAGCAACAAAATAAAACAGAAATAAATAAACAACAAAAAAAACCCCAAAAATTAGCAAATCGGAGAAGCAAAGGACAGCATGGCTTTCGGTGCCCGTGCGTGGATCGTGGAGAATGTCCACCTAGCGCGTGAGCACCATGCGCGGGCGTGTGGGAGGCAAAAGCTGTACAGCCGGTGCCAATTTCAGAATGTACAGTTCAAGAAAATGGCAATTTCAAAACAACGTTAATGAAAACAAGGTTCTTAATAAGATTAGTAAAAAAGTGATATTTTTGTGATTTTAAAAACGCAATCTTTAAAACCATTCCTTTCGAAAATATATTTAGCCATTTTTTTCAAACGCACTTACAAAGTGAATACATTTAGCCATTTTGTTTAAAAACGCTATGCCAAACGCAGTCCAAATGTTAGGCTTCAGTGAAAACAACTTTTCATGTTTCTGGTTTCATGCACAATGAGACAAATTTGCAGAAGCAGCTATGAGCACAGATATTTCAATTTAAAATCATTTGGATTCAGAATTATCAGTAAATATTGCAGTCTCTAAGAAAGGCAAAGAAAAATTCTCACAACAAAACGGGCCGCTGGCCAAGCCATCCTAGGTTGAATCCAAAGAGGGGGAAAAAAAAATGAGCAGAAAACTAGCTGCATGACCGCCAAGTTAAGAGTCCGGCTAACAGTTGACCAGTTTCTGGTTAACCCTAGTGCTCGGCTTTTGGAATGTCCAGATCCTTGAATATTGGACTGTCAACTCCTACACCCATTGCGTTCAGACCATTGTCAACATATATAACAGCACCGGTGATAGCAGAAGCCAAAGGCGATGATAGAAAGGCGGCCGTGTTCCCAACTTCCTCTGTTTCATCAGCATGTGAACTTAGCGATATGTAATAAAATGGTGGAAAGCGGAAAAAAGCGCGTATAATTGAAGGACGACTAAAGAACTTTGGAAAGTCACCTGCAGATAGTTCTTTTTGCAGAGGTGCATTGGCTAATGAATAGTCAATCATCATGTCAATAAATCCAATTGCTTTTGCAGCACGGCTCCTCAGTGGACCTGAGGATCAAAACCAGAAGAGACTTGATTATCATGAGCTAATCAAGGTAATGGTGATACCAACAAATAACTCACCTCTTCAAGAAGCCTACATACCAAACCAGATCCAAAGAGGTCAAACAGAAGTAACCCCTAAAATGGGGACATTTATAAACTTCTACAATTATTAAGGCATTAATACTGCAAATTAGTTGGATTAAGACTTATTGGGTGGGAATTACTCAGACATTATTAATTAAACAGAATACATAAGCAAAATTTCCAACCATCAGTAATGGTAGAATTGAAGCTTACTCATGAAAGTTAGAGGGAGCTTACGACAACGATCCAAAGAAGACAATGACCCAGTTAAACCACCTCTGACTAGGGCAACTACGCACCCTGTTTATGGTGGAGCAAGATGGGTAACTGGGTTAAGGGCATGGGCAAGTGGTCTTTAGAATTACCAACCAATCCACAGAGAAAATATACATCAAGGATTCTAAAGTTGTAGTACATCCTTGTACAGAAAAGAAACCTTCCATTTAGATTATCATTTATAAGAGATCTTTGAAAACCCAACAAAACCATATCTTCCAAAAGTAGCATACATAATAATCTTGCAAATCAAAACATGAAATTTTTTAATAAACAAGCTGAACATGGCCCAAAATTTACATCTTTTATATGATTTTCTTGACAGATATTTGAAAAACATGTTGTGCATTGGCAACATTCCCTATGGTTTAATGATAAAAGACAACGCCGAGGGACTATAAGAGTTGCATAGAATCTGAGAGAGGAAGCAATTAAATTTAACTCAAAGAAAGAAAGGACCAAGGTACCAGCAGATATGGCGTTGACTCTGATTTTGTGTTTTCTACCCGCTTCAAAAGCAAGCACCTGAATGAATCACCATATTCACATACAAAAAACATATCAAAACTAGCTAAAAAATGTGGCAAGTTATAATTAGAAATGCACAGGTAGAAAAGAAATGCAAACTTACTCGTGTGTCACTCTCCAGAGCAGCTTTTGCAGAACTCATACCTCCACCATATCTGTGTATAGAAATATCAGAATTCCAACACCCTATGAGAAGTGACAACTCTGTAAATAAGAAAAGAGAAGCAAACAATGCATGGCATACATACCCAGGAATGATCCTCTCGGATGCAATATATGTAAGAGAAATTGAAGAACCACCTGTAACAGCAACAACCGTATATGAATTGCGAATATGGGCCTCAACACAGTAAATCTTGCACAATTTAGAGTAAAGAGCAAGAAAAAGAAGAAAAGAAAGCACTATTGGATAATTGAGTATAGAAGTGTGCCTGGATTCATTAATGGAATGAAGTGCTTGAGTAAAGAAACATAGGAGTAACTTGATGCTGATATAGCTGCAAGATATCCTCTCCGGGATGTCTCCAACAGAGGTTTAGTGACCTATTAAAGAGGTCAATAGTAATTTAACACCAAGAAAAAATCACATAGATATTCCACGATTAAAACAACTTTACCTCTGGTCCATTTGCAAGTGAGTGAACAAGGATGTCAATGCTGCCAAAATCCTTCTTCACAGATTCAGCGGCTTCCTGCAAGACAATTTAGAAGCAAACAGAAAATTAGAAAGCACATCTAGTTTAATAATTTTGGTGGTCTGCATGTGCCAGTAAAAAGATCAATGTTTTAGTGAAATCTCAAACCCAGTAATAAGAGGAAGGCTTCTAGCAACTGAATATTAACAATGGTTTTAAAACAAATCAAATTTACACAACAGACTTAATCTTCCAGCCAGCGCATAACTTTACAATAACAACATTTTCTATAATTCCGCGGCTTGGCAATGCAGAAGGCACAACTAGGAAAAACCTTTGAACAAATGAACTGATGCAGACCCAATAGTGTCACAGCTGACAATTAGTGACAGATGAAGTTAACTGATTCTATAGAAAGAAAACACCAGTTAAAATAAGACTGAAAGACACCAGATTACAGCTAAGTGTTTAGTCTTTGGATTGGATATACGTTGCATACAATAGGTAAGGAATGTCAGTTGCCACCTCTTATTAAGCTTTTCTCAATTCGAGAAGACGGTATACTAACAAATTATGAAAGCAGATAACCAACTCCTCATAGATGTCATCTTACATTAGCTATTTGACAGAATTTCATAGCAAGCACTATCCGTTAACCATCATTAAGTAAAACAGCAGCTTGTAGCTTGTTTTCCTATTGCTTGAAGTATGAAACCTTGAAGTTCTAGAACAAAATTCAAAATTCATCTCAATCTAGAGCAAGCCTATCCAAAAATTCAATTGCCTACATTAATCAAATTACATGCATTTTAAGAATACAGGGAAAAAAAGATGAGGAAAGATAAAAGACAACCAGAAGGTCATACTCATTGTTTCTTGGATTTCAGTTTGAACATGTCATGGGCCCTACATCTAGGTTAATATATTCAAGCACAATCTCAAGGCAAAGCGCCACTTCTTATGTGGATTTTGACATTAACATTTCATTCAATACAGACTCTTAAAATTCCTAAAAAAAAAAAATAGAAAAAAAAAAAAAAAAAAAAACAGAAATAACGAAAGTGGAAAAATAGGAATTTGTACCTGAACAGTCCAATTACTAGATCCTGCATAACGTTTGTTTGTTTTTACCTGCAAGAAGTAACATCATAACATGTTAGCAAGGATATATTTGAGATTTAACCCATTTCACATTTTCGTTTAGTAAACTAGATATATATATATATATCTCCATTACATCTTCAGGTACATCCTCAGGGTTGTCAAAGACTGCATCTAAAGGATATACTTTAGTGATCTCCATCAAAGAGCCGTCTGGTAACCTGAAAGTCAAATTTCTTGTTAGTAGAGGGCATTTACAAGTATTGACCAGTTTCCAAAATCAAAAACTTACACACGTGATTCGTCAAACTTTCCACGTCGCAGGCTGGATTCAAAAATGTTCAAAGCCTAGAAGAGAAGCTTCCTAGTCAGTAATTATATCATTTTACAAGCCTGGCATTTATTATTATTATTGTTATTATTTTTATTTTTTTAAGAAAAAAATGCAAATACACAGTTCTTAAGATTAGGCTGATTTACTTACAGGCACCCACGTGCCCACGAGAATTTCAGCACCTGCAGCAGCAAGGGATTTCGCTATTGCCCAACCATATCCATGGTCATCAGCTACACCAGCAATAAACGCCCTCTTACCTACACAGAATACTCCAAGTGTTAGTGCCTTTTTTTTCTTTCTTCCTTCCTTTGTAAATATGCATGGCTTTTTCCCCGTGGTAAGTATCAACTTGGTGGATGGACAAAAGGCTGCCCATTAATCAACTTGGCAGATGGACAAAGGCCAGGCCATTTATATATGTAAAAATTATAAGTTACTAGACTAAAAGCTAACAATTCAAGGAGAATTCTTGCAGAAGTTGAAAGACAGCACCACCACAAAGTTAGCAACTAAAAATGGGTTGGTAAAATGCCAACATCAAAATAATGTATAGGCTACAGCTACAACTTACAAGGCTGCCTTTCATAAGCATAAACAGAAGAAAATAGAATCGACGTTTAGAAAGGAAGATGTTATAGAGGTTGCTCTATTAAATGCAATGGTTTCTACCAACAATTTTGAACCACCATAGAGAACAAATCGATAGATCAAAGGACATTAGAAGACAAATCATACCATTACAAGCTATCCATAACAGGAATACAGAAGGAAAGTGAAAACACCGTAAACACAAGACCTTTGAAACTCATGAAAGGGGTTACATAAATACCAAAAAAAAAGGACAAAAAAGTGAGGGGAAGGAAACAGAAAAGAGAAAACTGACCTCTCAAATCAATTGGCAACCCTGAGACAGGTTTGCTTTCACTAGCATTAGACATTGCTTTTGTAGCAACCTTATTGAACTTAATAGAAGATGATGTAAAGCTCCGCTGGAAAGGTTGTACAGATGATATATGACATCCACTTGTAAGCTTATTCCACGTGGCTACCTTGGAATTACCCCCAAGAATTGTAGTACCTGCCTTGAAAAGTCTGCGAGAAGAAGAAAGGCATGGTCTTGCCGCTGCAATTTGCAGGCTGGAAGAGGCTGTCGTTGCCATCTCCAATAAATGAAATCTCACAGGGGAGAACAGAGATCTATATGAATTAAGGCATTGGTATTAATACACAGAAAAATGTATACTAGATCTACCAAAGGAAAATGCCAATGAGCAGTTAGCTAAAATGGGTGAGGTCAAACGAAAACTCTTTTAGTTACAAACAAATCTTACAAAATTTTCATACTAAATTATATGAGGTTATATTATCTTACCACATGTATAATAGTTGCCCCCTCCCCTTCTCCCAACACCCCCCCCAAAAAAAGCATATGTAAGAACTGAATATAAGATATATTGTATGAATAGTATTACGCTTGCATAAAATTTTAGTCTTCCAAAATAATTTCCTCAAATATGTGAAGATATCCCTTGAATGACAACTTCTGCTGGAGTTTGAAACAAACATATAAATCTAGACACAGCTAGTTCAACTCAACAATCCAGAATTACAGAGGAGGATAGCAGCAATCCTTGGATTTGAATGTTTAAAGCATATTCACATTACATGCTAAAAATTAAACAATCCATTGTACTGATTGAAGACATTAGCAAGAGCAAACAAATTACCAAACAGTATCAAACAATTTCGTTCTTTAAGTAATTATATTGCGTTTATTCATTACGATTTTTTTTTTTTTTTAAAAAAAAAATAGTATTATATTCAAAATCAATAATGACTGCCGGTCTAAATTTCATTCTTTTTATTTTTCTTCAAATTATTCACGCTATCATTCCCAAAATCCTGATTTGTTAAACCATGCTCAGGAAAGCAAGTAACCCCTAAGTCTGGCACACTGCAGTGGAAAATCTAAGAGAAACCCGGAAAATAAAAACCCATAAATCAGCCCCCAAAAAAATCTCAACCCAGAGACACACTTAGGTACACAGAAGTGGAAAATCTAAAAGAAACTCAGAATATAAAAAACCCATAAATCAGCAAAAAAAAAAAAAAAACTAAGCTGAACCCAGAAATACACCACCACGGATTAAGTCAAATGTAGGCATTATTGTGACCTTACAAGTCTAGAAATTTCAACGACAACAACAACAGCAAAGATTCATAGAGAGAGAAAGGGAAAGAATTCACCTTTGTGCGAGAGAAAGCGCCAATGTTGAGAGTAAAATGGTGAAGAGAACGATGAGAGTCTGTGTGCGAGTGTGTGTTTAATAAGTAGGAGTTGGTTGGGAGCTAAAGACTGGAGCGTGAGGGCATCGGAAATGTCGAAAGGCAAATCAGATCGAAAGTTTTTGTTAAGATTTGTTTTATTTAAGTATTTGATGTTTGTGTTTGGGTTATGAGTGAAAATCTACTAAAAACGTTTCTACAATAGTCAAAGTTTTGTGTGAAAGAAATAGAGCCCTTAATTCCATTCCCTTATACTTAAAACAACCAAGTTTTTTAGATTGACATGTTTAAAAACCTTAATATTCTCCGAGGAGGTTCTACCCCGTGAAAACGCTATTTAATGGAACTTTAGCCTTAACCGGTCGTGACCAAGAAACCACCGGTTTCGCTTCATTTGAAGGCCCCTATCAATGAAGCATTGGGGCGGGGTCGGTTGGTTGGGAAGAGTAGATAGCCTACATTGTTAATTAGCCTAATAAAGGTGGTGATATTTATGAGAAACCTAAGTTGAAACCTATCAAGGTTGTGATTAATATATAGATAAAAGGATTTAGAGCATGGATATATACAAACATTTTTGTGTGTAAAGATCACATGTTCTATTAATCTTATTAAGAATATAGGTAAGAACCACGTTTTCGACCAAATTTAAAAGAAAATTTTGTATTCTTTGGTTAGAAACTTAGGACGTTCAAAGAGGCCCATTGTGAAAATCCCATTTCAAAATGTCAATTAGAAATCTCTAAAATTATTTATAAAGTCCGATCTTACTTAATTAAGAAGCCAACGTAAAACTTTAAACTCATGCAATTTATTTATAATCCATCTACTTAATGTAAGCAATTCATTTGTCTAATGTAGAACCAAATTTCTAGAGTATCACAAGAATCACGTTTTGCATTAACTACTTTCTATTATTTTGTTGTAAGCATTAGGTTTGTGAAATTCAAGATTAAATTGATAAATTTTGAGGTCTAAAGCGATCATTTGAAGTAAAAACCTTTTCTTATATTTAAAATTTAATTAAATAATAATATTTATTTAAATTTCGATATTATATTTTTCTTTCATTAACATTCATTCCTCCCGTTTTATGAGATGTAAAATTATTAATTAAGTTTTCATTTTGTTTAAATTTATATATTATGTTTTCATCTATCTCCCACGCGTAGCAATGAACGGCCAAAATACAAAGTTGTCATAAAAAGAGAATATATATTATATAGGCTAAGAAGAGTTAAAACTAATACACAAAATGCACTCACAATTGTTATTGGCTCATATTTAGGTCATTTTTCTTATTCTTCTTCTCAAGGCCTTTTTTCTTTCTTCCATTTGGGGACCTTAAGCAATAGCTAAGTGGCCTACCTATTGAACTCGCATAATAATATTCAATTCCTAAAGGTAATTAAAAGCTCATATTTGGTAACGTGAAAAAAAATAATACTAGAAACTATATTTTTATCCTACAACATTCTCATAATGTTGATTTGACGATCCAAATAATTTTTTATTTTTTTTTAACAATAATTAATCCAAATATTAATTGAGATTATCACATCAGTATTGTGAAATAATTGTGATATACATATATGATATAAAACATTAGTGGTTGAAAAGTATCTATTTACTACCTTTTAAAATGCCCAAGCTCAGCCCATAAATGCCCAAAAAACAATTTGCAGCTCACTCACATTTTTTGTGGTCCTAAGTTTATCGGCTTAAAAGAGTAAAGCCCACTTACTTATTGGAATTGCCAACGAACCTCTTGTGCTCGGCCCAAAACTCATGATGGAGCAGGCTTTGTAAATGATAGGGCGCTTCCATCAATGACCCAAGCCCAATTCGACTAATACATTTGAGAAATTTAAACGTGGCTTCTAAATTTATCATTGTACCAAAATTCAATAGTGATTCATCACGAATTCAATAATAATTGTAAAAGCCACACCGAAGAGTGTGAAAGTGAGAACGTGTGTGCAGCATTATTCAATAATTTTATACTCAATGGAAATATAGCTTGTGCACACCTAGCAGAAAAAAAAAAAAAAAAAAAAAAACCGACAAAGAATAAAGTTTTCATTCAAATTGAATCGGATAAATTTCTTTTAATACAATCTATTAAATTAATGTGTTAAACTCACATACATTTTAAAAACTCATGTGAGAATCAAATGCATTTTGGATACATGTCAGTTTAAGAATAATGTTATTATTCACACTCATTTCATACCGGCTGACATGACGTATTTTAAGTAGCTTCTCCGTGTCAATCACTCAAAAAAAAAAGAAAAAAAAAAAAAAAGCCACTTAAAACACACAACGTCAATCAATGTCCAACAGGTATATATGATAAATTGGAATAAAGAATAATATTACTCGTCCGTTTAATTAATAAGCCGAGCTAGAAAAAACTCTTCCAATTAATTATCAAATTTGAAGAAAAATTGTCCAACAGGAAATGAAATAGCATTTTGGAAAAGAAATATGCTTGTGGAATGGCAAACGAATCCTATTTTGTGAGGTGGGCGTCTGGTCGAGCAAATTACAGGCTGTTTTGTTGGCGGAAGCAGTGGATGGTGGTGGGTTCTCACCTTAAAAAAAAAGCCCAAATGTGTATAATATTAATAGTGCAACGCACCTTTAGGCTTTAGCTAGGCTTTGTCAAATTTGTCACTTCAAAAGGATAAATGTCACATGAGAAACTATTTGATAGTCTACGTTTCACATTTTTTTTGGAAATTCATACGTTCTATCATTGCCAACCCTCTATATTTTGTCCCACACAGGCAAAATAAGATTCATGTGCCGGATCGAATCCAAATATATTGTGGAAAACCTAAGATTACGAAGACTTTTATTTATGTAAATAGAGGAGTTTGCATTGCTCCATCGTTTTAATTAAAATGCATTAATGTATATAAATTATTCTTTATAATATTTAAAATCACATTTTTATTCTATCACTATCCCGCTCTACTGAATGGTTAAAGTAGTAATCCGTTCTGACACGTCAGCAGAGTGCATGAAATAGTGATAGAATAAAAACGTGATTTCTAATATTACTTAAAATTTATTGTTTCTAAGTAATATTTTTTATTAGATTAAATTTTTGAAACAATTGATGATTTAACATGCATGGTATTAGAGCAAATGTAATAGGTTTGAATATTGGCTTCGTCAATTAACCTCCTATTTTAATTAAATATTTTACGTATTGAGCTTCACTTATTAAGGGAGAGTTTGAGCCTATATGTTAGGAGGAGTTTAAGAGCATTAATTAAATGATTGAGTAAACTATTTCTTATCAGAATTCACAAAAACTGTATTCTAATTTGGACAATCTTAAACGGGCTAAAGTTTATGATGAGAACCTGATTAACCCATTCCGCTAGTTGGTCAGGATAAGGCAAACCATGTTTTACGTAATACAAACTACCTTCAACTCTACTATTTTAATATTATTGCATGTTAAATTGTTATTTATTTCAAAAGTTTAAGTTTAAGTTCATAAAAATAGTAAATTTAATTAGTTGTTTACATTCATATTTTAACAGAGACTAAAACGAGAGAGAAATTGTATTGAATTGTTGTATGTTTATAAAGCTCTTAATTATACGGTAGTATTTAATACACACAAATGGGGAGATAAAATTTGGACTAATTTTCTGTCATCTTCCATCAATGGAAAGTGACAGAAATGGGCAGGTGCAAATCTCTTGATTGACGCTCACCTTCCTTATAACATTGGATGCACCATAATTGACATTTCCTATTATGACCTCTATCTCAAGCAAGTTAGTTATATCCATTTCCCAAAAAATAAAATAAAATAAAACATAAAGACAGTGAACACATTGGTTATTGTCTTTTTTTTTTTTTTTTTTTTTTTAATACATGTCCACACAAGAGCGAAAGGAGAGATTCGAACTAATGACTTCCGCTTCATAAAACATGGTCTCCAGCCGATTGAGCTACCCCTTGGAGACCCTTGGTTATTGTCTTGTCACATGATAATTATCATACTAAAGCAGCATGAATGTAAATTATAAACTAGAGATGCCAATTTGTATTCATGTTAAAGCATGAATATAAAATTATATAAGTTAATTTTAATTTGAACCATTTAATTAAATGGGTTAAATCCTTAACTATAATCCGTTAATTTCGTGCTAAATTCGTGTCGGATTTATGAGTCATATAGAAAATTGTCAACCTCAAATGTCACATTTCGGATTCGGGTCGTATCAAGACATTATATATATATATATATAAAAGTTATTTATAACCGAACTCATTTAATTAAACTGGTAAGATTTCTCTATCCTAACCTTATATTTCGTGTTTAAATGTTCGTGTCAAGTTTGTAAATCGTGTTAAAACTTATCTGTCATACCATCAACACTACAGTCTTCACGTCTTTCTTTCGGTGCGATGATAATCATCCTAAATCCGGCCATCACCTCTAATGTTGATCTTAATATCATTTTCATTCTGACTAAGTTATGACTTATGAGGGGAGTGTATAGGTAGCCTCACACAAAACTAGATATTAAAGAATCAAACCATTTTCTTCATTCTTGATTTCTAAAAGTAGTAATGCTTTAGACTTTCTTTTTTACCTAATCTTTGAAACAAAGGTCATATATCCATCCCCATATACACCTATATATGTTTTGACGTCTGTATGAGCCATGAGTCCCCATGACCATATTACTTTTTGGGACAAGACCCATGCGTTTGATTATGGCGCATAACAAGATCTCGGTGGTCATTGATGAACATGACCACATGAATGCGACCCCCCTGTCGTTATGTAAGCGATTGATTCGTGGATCAATGGTGTTTTCATAAAAATAAAGTAGCAATTCATGGATGAGGAAGCCCATGTCATGCACACGAGAAACATATTCTTAATTATCGTTTATCGTGAGTCAATGACACGGAAGCTAGGGTTTCTTTCTTCTTCTTCTTCTTCTTTTTTATTATATATATATATATATATATATATATATATATATATATATATATATATATCCAGCAATTGTAATATCACATGCAAGGGTCCCCCAATTCTCGCCTTGGTGCAAATTAAAGTTCAACCTGCCATCGAAACCAGTTTTGGTAGGTCCAAGAATTCAGAACCGCATATTTACAGCAGACTGACAGAATTGGAATCCAAGATCGAATTTTCTTCTTGCTTTTGATTTTCCTTCAAATTCCTACCTTTTTTTTTTTTATTAATTTTTTTTACCGAAAGATCTAAATATTTCATTGACTAAAGATCACAAGTATAAAGCTATTACATCATAAAGTATAAAATTCTACAAAATCATAAACATAGTCAAATGCTATGAAGTTATATAGTATACAAACAAAATTTTTACAATAAATTGTTAGCTATGGCTTTTATCTTTCGTTAATCCATGTACAAAAATAGTTAAGGAGCAAATTTGCTCCAAGCAAACTATATCTAATAATACAAGAAAATGATAAATGTACATCACATGTACAACAAGGGTACAACACCCCTCTCACATGGGGTGAGCCCCACACACTGTGGGGTCCACCTCATGTGAGAGGGGTGTTGTACCCTTGTTGTACATGTGATGTACGGGAATCACCTCTCTCTAATACAAGGGTAGCCAAAATTCCTAGAAAAAATTATTTAAATCGGCCGTGAGAGATAGCCTATCATATTTGATTAATCTTCCTCCTATAGATCGCACATGATGGCAGATCTAAAGAGAATAAAACTTTTATTCAAAACAAAAATACAGTCATCAAACAGCAGTAACGACCAAGGAGGAGATGAACGACACAACACAAAGATAGATAGACGGATGCATAGCTGAGATGCCAAAATTGTTGATCTGGTCGAAAAACACCTACAAACAAAAGAAAAAATCAAACTAGGAGGGGGAGAGTAGGAACGGGGAGTAGAAAAGAAAATGAAAAGGAGAAGGGAGCAAATCTTCTTCCTCTCAAATCTATTTTTTGAGATATGAAATCTAGGGTCGGCTTCTCTGATTCCTACCTTACTTGTACCGGGTTTCCTTTTAGGTTTTGCCACCCACGTTCTAGCAGGTCCCACTGGTAAAGGGATGAATCAAATCTTTTTCTTACTTTTAGCATACAGTAGGATTTGAACCATACTGACCTTAACATTCTTTTCAAGTATTTAATTATTAGATTTTTCGTTTGGTCCTGGATTTTGCAGGTTAAAAAATGTGTTTTTAAACAAAAGTGTAGAAAGTGTTTTATTTGAGAGTGCATTTTTAAAAAGTGGCAATTTGAAAATACAGAAAAATTTACATTTTCAAATCATGATCGATATATTTTTAAAACACACGATTTTAAAGGCTAAATCACGATTTTACGAAACATTTAACTAGGTTTTTAAAAATCGCACTTTTAAAAATTGCTATATATATATATATATATATATATATATATATATATATATATATATATATATATATATATATATATATATATATTTAAATAGTATGTTTTAAAACCGCAAAATCAAACATACCCTTAATTGGAGTAATATATAATATATCGAGATGTAAGTTTGGACCATTTACTATTCTTTTAAACTTTTTAATTTCTTAGGATATAGGATCAGAGCAAGATGGTTGATCAACAATTTGAGACTTCTTGTGTGATGCATATGTTTGCATTTGTTAGATTCTTGGACGTGATTTTGAAAATCCTTTGTTAGTATATACTACCTTTATTAGTGACCGAATTAATGGTGGAAATTGGAAAGCAAATTAGAGCAAGATACACCTTTGCTTAACTCTTTCTTGTTTATTTAACTATCATAAAGTCCATTTTAAAAAAAAATAAAAAAATACTATCATAAAGTCCACATCTTGTACTAAATGATTAATCAGGCAGGCCCTATTATTATCTCTAATTGCTAAGTGTATGAATGATTCTCTATTGCGGCTTCGTTCCGATCTTTATTAGAGTGCGTTTGACATAGCGATTTAAAAGACAAAAGGTGAAATTTTAAACTAAGTCGCAAAAAAATGAATTACTTGAGAGTATTTTTTTAAAAACTTTGGATTTGAAAACATAGATTTTTCTACATTTTCAAATTGTAAGCAAAAGTGTGTGTTTTTAAAAAATCACGATTTTAAACGCTAAATTACGATTTTTTAAAGGCTAAACTCTAATTTTACTAAACGCTTGACTGTGTTTTTAAAAATCGCATTTTCAAATCACACTTTTTAAAATCGTTATTTTTAAATGACACGTTTTGAAATCGCAATTTTAAACGAGTCTTTAACATTATATATATCCTTCTTATTGTGACTATCAAGTTGTTGATATGATCATCTATTTAGCTCATTAATTTCCAAATATTATTAGGTTTTATCTTGTGGGGTTTACATTGGGGGTACGGTGCTTCCTCACCCCTTATTTTGTATTATCTTTTACTTTGTTAATTTATGTAAGAAAACAAAAAAGAAAAAAGAGTAAAAGTCAAAGTCTGGATGTTGGAGTTTTCTTTCTTTGTACCAGAAAGGTGATTAGGACGAAGGAGCAGCTAAAAAGCAAAGAATGATGGAGAAAGGAGTGACGGAAGGTGGAGGAGAATTTACAGTGAATAGTGGCCGTAATGGAGTCAAGTGGGAGTGGGAGACAGCTTATGATCTTCCTGATAAGATAACTTTAATTGAATGGGACACTAACGTTTGATTTGATAAGTCAGTGGTGCACAGTATTATATGGACCCGTCCTTATCACATTTCCTTTTTTTTCTTTTCTCCCTTGAAAATAGGTTCCACTTATCTTTCGAATTTCATTTTCTAGGTGAAAAATCATGGAAATATATAGTGCTTCATAATATGACAAATTTTGAATGATGGACAAAAATGCACCGGTTGACGGCTTATAACTTTGTTTACAAAAATTTAATAATTTTTTCTTTCCATGTCCAAGAATTTTTCGGACGTGGCATAAGAGTCGTTACGAGAAACCGCAAGTCTTAAGAAATTGAAAGAGCATCCGATGCTTAAGTCTTTGACAAAATAACATATATAATGAAGAGCGTGAGAGAGAGAAGGTTCACGAGTATGGTCTCTAGATATTTGTCACGTAATAGGCCGGCTCATGAGTACGGTCTCTAGATATTTGTCACGTAAATAGGCCGGTTGCTAGCCTTATAATTACTTTTCATTTATGTCTAAGTGGGCCTATAATAAATTGATTGTAGAGAAAACTTCACTTATTAATTCATAATCTTTCATTACTTTTGAAATAAGGTACTCAAACTTTAAAATGTGTCAATTTAAGGTATCTATCTTTTAATTTTTTTCAATCTCAACTCGGCCTCAGTTAGAAACTTTCAAAGATTCAGGTATGCGTATTTTTGCAAATTCCGTTAAATTCTGACCAACGCCTAAATCCTTGCAATTTTTTTTTCCTAAAAAAAAAAATTAGGAGTATTTTGAAAATTTTGACAAGATTTAACGGAAAATTTTAACGGACAGTTGAAATTGAAAAAAATAAAAATAAAAAATTGAAAGATAAATACTTTAAATTGACACTTTTTTTAAAATTTAATTATCTTAATTCAAAAATAATAGAAAGATTATTGTACCAACAAATGTCACATTCATTATTCTATGCATGCTGTCTAGCTTTAACTGTGCTATTGCGTTTTGTGGGTTCATCCCAGAAAAGAAAAGAAGTTGAAAAAGAAAATCTCCCAAAAGAGATACTGTGTATTTTGGAAAATGAAATTGTGGTGATCAGTTTGAGGTCAATTTCGATTCATATGAAATTTAATTCAGAAATGATATATGATATGATGCACCCAAAAGAATTTTCAGTTTTCTAAAGTCTGGCAACTGTAATTAGTTTTATGCTTTACTGTATGTTTAGCTTAATTTAATTTCTGGGTCAAAGATTCGGTTTGGGTAAAACTTGAAAATCTATATATATTAAACTAATGAAGAAGTTAAGACATACCAATCTTATCCGAAGTTTGTATTAGTCAGTAACGAGATATAGTTTTTTTCAATGGCTTTTTATATGGGTGGTAACGATATATAGTTGGATTTACAGAATTTTTCATGCCAAGATGGTTACTAATTAATAACCATTAATTTGAATGAAAATGTCTTTGTCAACCTCACCATCTGGTTATGATAAAAAAAAAGGTCAGGTGAAAACGGATTTTTTCTTTTTCTTTTTCTTTTTTTCTAGGCAAATATAACACAAAACCAAAAATAGAGGGAAAAAAAAACACAAAAATAGGAACTAGACTAGGAGGGTTAAGATTTACTAATGAAAACTGCATCGATCTAACGGGAAAGGGACGAATTGACATTGTTATGGACTTTGCCAAAGATTAGACATGGATGAACGATGAATGCATGGTTAATTCCAATATATTGATAGTCTAAAGGATCTAATTACTAGTTTCAGATTAATTAATTAATTTTTTCCCTAAATGATTGGCCAATGTAAATTAGGAAGGAGCTTGTTGACTGGCCTCTTGTTAGGTTCTCGTTTGCTCCAATAAGTTACAAAATATGTTATGACTTTAAACGTCTCATTTGGCTTAAGTATAATCTTAATAATGTACGTGTATATAAGCTATTGATCACCCTTTTTATTTAAGTCCATTTTCAAATATAAATAAATTGTACCTGAAATTTGTTTGTGAATATATATATGTATCTGGATAACATTTAGATTAATGGGACTTTTTTGCACATATATATCAAATTAATTACGAAGCTTACATGTAAATTTAATGTAAGTTCTCATAACGATTAAGAAGCTGAAATAAATTGAAGTTCATTTCTAAACATTGTGCCAAAGCAAATTTATTTCTGAAGTAGAAAATTAATACACAGTACATTAAAACACAACAAAAGTTTAATTAATTGCAGGAAAAAAAAAAAATTCACTAAATTAACTTGCAAACTAACATTTTCTCTGTGTACATATCCTAGCTAATTAACGCATCAATATATAACTTGCTTATCAAAACAAAACTAGGGAATATCTCACCTTTAATTTGTCAAAATTTACAGCTTTTGGATGATTTTTCTGAACGTGATTACAATATCATGACACCTAATTAATGAACCTCACTCTAAATAAAAAATAATTAAAAAAAAAAAAATTAGCTCCTCGATCTGTCAGTTGATATGTACACCAAAGAGCCTAAAACCTTTTTCATCCACGCTGTGTGTCCGATCCAGTCCACTCAATTCCTTCTCTTCCTTAAATCCATTCTCATCCTGATGATCATCTACTTTGTAGCTGATGAATTTTTTCCCCAAATTTAATTCTAATTCCACCTGCACATCGTTGATCCCCTCAACCAAACAATTCTTGCTCTCTCCCCCATTATAAATTACATCGATTAAACAAAATGTTTCACCCTCTTTTGCCTTTTCAGCACGTTCACATGTATAAAATGTGATGATATCATTTGCCTTCAACTTTTTTTCCTTCACGAATCTGTTCCAACCTCTTGTGAAGACAAAACTTTGGCTACTCCTCCAATAGCAGTAACGAAATTTCCACGACTTCATTAGCTTGTCATAGAACAGTAATTCAATGTCGTCCACCCCGCTGCCGCTGCCGCCACCGCCGCCATTGTCGTCGACACTTTCACAAATGCAAGGAAAGTACCTGACGGCATATTTCTTTGGAATTACAAGCCGATTAAGCTTACCCACGTCGCTTGGTGTTAGCTCCTTCTGAAAAAGTTGGCTGCATGAAAACTGTTCGTCGCCATGCACTACCCTCGTTTGCTTGAGACTGATTCCAATTTCGTTGGTTTGAGATTGGGTGCGAAGAAAGGCGGAAAACTTTGATGGGTAGGAACCATCCCTTATCATGTTTAGAACTGCTTCTGTGCTGTAATTGTTTTGGAAATTAGGCTCTTGAGCGGTCTGATCGGTCCATGAAAAATTTCTATGTGAATCCCCACTGCGAAGCTTTATTGCAGCGCTGTCATAAGCCATGGCGGCTTCCTTTTCAGACTTAAACGTCCCCAGCCAAATCCTCTGGTGGTTGGCATATATCTGTGCACCCCAATGTCCGTTTACCTGAGGCACAACTCCTTTGAATTTTGCTATGGAGGTGGCGGCGGCATTGTTGTCGTGTCTCGTCCGCTTGTTGTTTGCCTGCAACGTGTAACGGGTGTTGTTTGAATCTGAGGTTTCTGCTGTCACGTTCATTTTGGCACTCGAGATCATGCTCGAAGCATCCTCTTCCATTGCAAATATGGCAGAGAAATTAATTAGCAAAGGTGGGGGGATATAATATTTATCGAAGGAAAAGGGTACGTACGTACGTAAGAGGAAGTATTTGAACAAAGGGACAAATTACAGTACTGTTTTAATTGGGGGAAATTGATGAGGGAGGAAATCCTGCCATTAGAGGAGTCATTCCGTCGCATGAAAATGATGGGTTTTGTATTTAATTGGAACGCGGAAAATTAATAAAAACTAAAACCAAATCAGGTATAACAACCAAGTTAATTAAAAACAAATTAGTAACACATTTTGTTAGCAATTTGTTATTCCCATGCATGCATATATGCATGTATATGTGATGATCAGGTGTGCTTAATTTTATTCTTTCTCATAATATTTCGATATATATATTTGCACATCCTCCTGTCAAGGAATTACGGTTCCTGGTGAACTCTAAACTAAACTCACAACTGAATTTCTTTTTTTGGTGGGGGGATCATGATTAATTCAATTCATGGGGAGGGACAAGACCCCAAAACATGTTGACTAACAAAACAAATATATTATATATAGCTTCAAAAAATTCTAAACAAGATTTAATCCACACAATATTAATTAATTATATTAATCCAACATGGATCAGAAAAATCAAATTATTAAATGGTCTATAATAATTATATTAATTGGTTTAATTTCTCCATCATTTGGCATGCATGCATGCAGTAGTGCTCGATCGATCTCTATTAATTGGGTTTGTCTGAGAAAATAAAAAAAAAAAAAAAAAAATTGTAGAATTCAAATATTCTAGTAGTAGTAGATATGATAAAATTATTTGGTTTAACTAATTAAATTACTCCCAAAGCTAAAATAAGGCAAATGGAGTTATTATTGGCACGAATTTCTGAATTACTTAAACTCCCTAACTAAGGCCATATCTAGAATTTGTGTGTATCTGCTTGATTAATAATTAGGTACTAATTCTGTCTTCTATTAATATTGTTCATCTAACCAGCCTGTCAAAGTGTTCTTTACAAAGTCATACCGCGTCACAGAATAAGTAGAAGGGTACGTTATCTACTTTACTGGGTTTGATCCTGGCCGGCCTCCACAACTACATTTTAGTTTGAAGGAGTCCTCCCATATTTGACAATTAACGGTACATTTGTTAGGGTGCCCAAAACCCACGACCAAATCTGAAAGAGCATAAAAATATATTCTTACTGTTCTCTCATTAATTATATATATTATATTATTTTTCCTTCAATACTCTCGTGTATTTCTTTGGTCTTGTAGTACTGAATTATTATTATTATTATTATTATTATTATTATTATTATTATTATTATTTTTTGAATGGGGTACCGGTGAAATATTAATCTAGGTGTACCTGGTGGATAACAAAACATCATAATGGACCGTTACGATGCAAAAACTATTATATTCAAAATGAATGTGAAATCTAAAAAGGATTAAATAAATTGAGTAATGTTAAAAATTATATTTTTATTCAATAATTATCGTACAATACTGATATGACAGTCCTAATTAGTTCTTGATTTATTTATTTTTAACAATGACTGATCTAAAGGTTGGTTATGACAGTCACATCAACATTGTAAGATAGTTATGAGATAAAAATGTGGTTCGTAACATTACTCTAAATAATATAACCACCCCCGACATCAGCCATGCCAAAATTCAAAAGGGGTGGCAAACTCCCTCTCCCTATTTTTTTTTTAAAAAGGAAATTTTTAATAACTTTAAGAATTTTTTAAAGAGAATGTATATATATATATAGTCATGTGGGCTGCATGTACGTAACATATTTTTGGTCCATTTTGATGTGGCCAATTCCTAACGGAATGTCTTTTTTGTAACGATGTGATAATTTGAGGAGCCCAATTGCCCAAATATTAGCTTTTAAATTAAGTTCGGTGCCATAAGTGTATATAAAAGTGGTGGTAATTCAATGGACTAAATGTAATTTTTTTTCCCCTGTTTCCATCATCACTAATTTGGTGATCGAATGCACATGATTTCTTGGCCTACATGTCATTAAATTTTTTAATAATTATTTGGATGGTTGTACGTCTTTGAAGTTGCAAGCATTCTCTTTACTCTCTGAACATGCATACACGTACGATGTGTAGAAATTAAAGAAAAAGTGCTAGAATTAATATTTTTAATAACCTATTTCTTTAACTATCGTATGTTTTAAAATATATTTTATAATCCCCATTAAGCATGTTTTTATGTAAATATTTGAAGATTTAGTCATAATCGATCAGTTGTTATATATATATTTAATATCTTTTTTTTTTTTTTTTGAATTATATATATCCAACACCCTACATAAGTATTGGAGTTTAGAACTGAGTTTAGTTTTAACTAGCTTTACAGTTTTATATAGTTGTCATGATTTTTATACAGCTAGGTAGTTATTCGTTTGTTAGTTAAAGCGCACATGTGCTTATTACTTGTGTATAAATACTCTTCTTGTATGTAACTCTATTTCTCAAGTTAATCAATACAGAGATTCAGTTCATCCTTACATTTCTTGTTCCGCACGTTATTCTCTCTGTTCTTCATCAATTGCTTTACAATTCTGTAAAGTTGACATAAGCATTAATATGGTTCCCTCCCTGACACAATTTAGAGTCTCGTCTCTAATTATAGAATAACCCACTTTTTTTTTTTTTTTCATTTTTTCTTTTTTTAATCACAAAGACCTATTTTCCATTAAGATTCTAACCCTTATATATGTTACATGCCTAATTTTTCAAGCATGTACCTGATAAATTATGATAGTTCATTCGAGTAACACCTTCCAAAACAATTAATGACTAGAATTGATAATTAATTTCTTTGATTCCCGTTATAATAAACTTGGTTCGTTTATATAGAAAATTACAAGAAAAAAACTAACTTCAAATAAAATACTAAACTCCTAATTCTGGTGGAACGCACATTCCTTTTACACTCTTATTGCTTTAAGAGCAAAGTCTCGATCAATCCTAATGAAATAATTAACAACATTATCTAATGGGACATAAGTCCTTATCTAATAAGAGTCATGCTTTAAGAGCAACACTCTTCTTTTTTATCAAGTCTTTTTCTTCAATATGATGTCCTCTTTTCATAGAACTGTAGACTCGTAACACCTTATTAATTAATCAAATGTCCCTTAACAAATTTTTGACGCAAATTAACCCCACTTGGTCCACGATAATTATGAAAGAAAATATAAACTTAAAAGAAATTAAAAACAAAGTGCGAAATAATAAAATAGAAACATGAAATTTTACATGGTTCGGTTTATAATCTACGACCACAAGATAAAGCCCAAATGACTACCTTATACCCTTATTCACTTGATGAGTTTACAATACAAAAAAAACTCTATATATAGAGCTTATAGATGAATATAAGCCTAATCAAATCCCTTAATTTAGGGTGATTCAATATCATCAAATTCATAAATTCAAGGTAATATAATATTTACCAAGGGCAATACAATTCTCATCAAATTTTTAATTTTAGGGTAATCCACATATACTCTAACATTCCCCCTCAAACTCAAAGTGCAAAGATTTGAGAAGCTTGAGTTTGCAATAAATTCTTCTTCTTCTTTTGCCTTTTTTTTTTTTTGGTCGGAGATGACTACAATCGACGACAGTTGACGGTGATGACTAGAGGCGATGGACGACGATAATTGGAGATGTGCCTTAAATTTCAATAGGCTAACTTTGGGCCAAAATCAAAGTCAACTATGAGCTAAAATGGACATGAATTTTAAATAATACCACAAATGCCAATAAAAAGATTGGCCAATTACGGACCAAAATAAGAACCAACTATAGGCTAAAATGGACTTGGATTTTAAACAATACAACAAAGGTCAGGAAAGATGGGCCAACTCAGGGCCAAAATAAGAGAGCCAACAAATGGCTAAATAACTCGAAAGCCAAAAGATGGGTCTTGGTTAATAAGTGAATCAACAAGACGAAGCAACAGGGCCAACAAAAGGCCGAAACAATATGGCCACTTGGTTTCTTTTTTCTTTCTTTTTTTGCTATCTCCCTTACAATCTTTAGGGTTTGACATGTTGACTTGAAACCAAGGAAAAGAAAAACTTATGCCTAGCCTCCAGGGGAGGCATTGATATGGCATGGTGAACCAAAGAGATCTTCAAGGTGCCCGATGAAGGGGAGATTTTCAACAGCAGCGATGGTGAGGTGCTCTCCTAATGGTGGGGCTACTAGAAGGACAGTTGGCAAGAGATCCATCAGAGGAGGTGCCGTGGCGATGATGATGGCGTCAAAGACAGAACGACACGAATGAAGCGACAAGGGCTACTGTCGAAGTGGCAGGCTGTGGTGGCCAGATCTAGCCGGAGACAGTGGTTGGAATGGTTCAGTGCGGCTGAGTGGCTCTGTCTAGCACTGGACTCAGTGAACTCTCCATCGACATATAGGTGATGTTTGGCAAATGTTTGTATCGAACAGAGTAATGAGTTGTTAATTTTGGAATTAGTAAAAAATGTTGATGTGATATAAAGTAAAAAGAATTTGTATAGAAAAGTGAAAAAGTTTTGTATTGTAGTGGATTTTTTTATTTGAATAGTAATGAAAAATTATTGATGTGATATAAAAAGTGAACAAAGTTGGAATGTTTTGATGATTGTTTTAAGAAAATGTGAAAATGAGTAAGAAATAGTGCATATCACTATTCTGTTCTGTTCTAGCCATTGCCAAACAAGGCCATAAAGCTTTAGTGGAGAATTGGGTGAGAGAAAACAAAGATGTTGACCGTTGAGGAGAGCAACGGTCAAATCATGGACCCAACTATCTGCTTTTTTTTTTGTTTTGTTTTGTTTTGTTTTGTTTTTTTAAACACCTCTGACCAACGATCTATAATTACAAAAAGAATTTTTAATGCAATTCTGAATCTCGCAACTAGGAAAAAGAATATGTTTTTTCACAACAAAATAATCTTATAATATTGTCAAAAGAAAATAATGAACTCTTTCATATTACCTTGCCGTATATATATATGATATAATGAGAAAATTATAGACAAAACCATAAGAGAGAGAGAGAGAGAGAGAGAGAGAGAGAGAGAGAGAGAGAGAGAGAAAACAAAAAAGGGAATTCCACAGGAAGGATCGAAATTGGCATTAGCCTATAACTCTGATACCATGAAAGAAAATATAAACATATATAAAAGAGATTAAAAACAAAGTGCGAAATAATAAAATAGAGACAAAAGATTTTATGAACGTCTACATGATAAAGCTCAAAATGTTACATTATACTCTTATTTACTTGATGAGTTTACAAAGCTTACAGATGAATAATCAAATCCCTTAATTTAATTAGGGTGATTCAATATCATCAAATTCATAAATTCAAGGTTTTATAATTTTTATTAAAGGTAATACGTACAATTCTCATCAAATTCCTAACTTTAAGGTAATCCACATATATTCTAACAAATTAGACTTAATTTTCTCACAGCTTGTAAACAAAATTATATGTGACTTGTAAACTAGTTTAGACGTGGGTCGGCTTGTAAACTAGTTTAGGTCAAGTTGATCAGAAAGAGCAGGAGCATAATTAGGAATCAGTTAAACTGATCTGCTGACTAAGTATATATGTCTTATACAGTTACAGTACTGTGGCATTCATGACTTTTCTCTCTCTTCCTCTTTCTTTCTAAACCATAAAGGTTGGAACCTATGATCCATCGAGCTGAATGATTTCTCTTATGATTTGTTTGTGAAGTGGTCAGAGAGAAGCCTTGCATAGGCACTGTTCGATCTGAATTAAGTTTTGGATTGAGAGGAATTGTTTGTTTGTGAAGTGGCCGGTCAGAGAGAAGCCTAGCTTGCATAGGCACTGTTCGATCTGAAGTTTTGGATTGAGATCGAGGAATTGTTTGGTACACTTTTGCACCATAAATGACAAAAGGGTTCCACGAATTTTCTAGTTTTCCGGCAAGACGAGTGATTTTACCGGCTGCATTGCCGATTGTGATCGTTGATACACGTTCTTCACAATCGCCGGAGTTCAGTACGATTCCAGAAGAAGTTACTTTGGCCCTAACCAAGTTCCGTAAAAGGTTGGCGATGTTTATAATTGATTTCACTTAGTTTCTAATTACTTTTGTTTAACATGTTAAGCATTATTTTATGTTCTTTTAATTTTTACTTGGCCGGATAGATTAATTGGTCTAACTTCTGTTTCAATTCGATATTCCCTCGAGTAATGCTAAAACCACGCTTTAATTCTATTGCTATTCTACAACATTGATCATTTATTTATTTATTTTAAAAAAAGAAATGATCAAATGGCTGATTGACGCTTCTACATCAACATGATTGGATAACGATGGCATGTATAAAAGTGTAAGATTATAGCATTACTCTACTCATTTATCTAAAAAGGAAAGAGCTAGTAATTCTAGAATTAACCACACTTTTATCCTATAATAGTATTCCACGCAGTTGATGTAACAGTGTCAATCAGCCTTAACAACTTTTTTTAACAAGGACCGATTGGCACGGCCTCCTCAACAAGGTGAGATAGTGGTGAAATAAGAGGATGAAAAAGTGGGATATAACATTAATACTTGTAAGATAAAAGTGTGATGTCTAACCATACTTAAAAAGAAAAACTTCTATTTCAATAACCTTTGAGATTTCACAATATTTTTGTTACAGTTTAAAGTTTTTTTCCAAGCTGATTTGAAAGATAAAATATGTGAGGAACACATAGTTTAAGCACAAATTTTAGTTTAATAGATTAAATTAGAAGAATATCTTTCAATATACTTCAGAGGAAAACTTGTAATTATTTGTTTATTGGGTGAAGAATTATCTCTTGATGTAATTAGGAACCATGCTCCGATCTCATAAGCAACATATAATATGAATTTTTCTATCTTTTCGGGGTTTTTTTTTTTTTTTTTTCATTATTCGTGTAGCTTGTTTTGTTTTCAGCATATTTTGTTGCTCTCGATAAAGAAAATGTTACTTGCACTACAAGCTTACAACAACTCACACTGGGCCCCACTCTCATGTGAGGGGTTGTTGTGCCCATATGATGTGGGCTTGTAGTGTAACAATCAAATCTCTTATGGATAAAACTTGTGTGACTGTCGACTGGTTGCAAAGAGATAAGTGTCAGTACGTCACGGTCAATTTTTTGAGAGAAAAACAAAAACACATGCGTCAGCAGCCTCATTTTGTGAATAAATGGTATGGAGAGGTATGGAGGTATTTTTTTTTTTTTTTTTTTTAAGACCATGGAGGTATGGAGTTAATTAGTGAAAGATAAATGATATATATATATATGGGCAGAGCCAACTTTTGCAAATTAGGGGGTTAAATTTTTTTTTAAAAAAATTAATAAAATTGGGAGGCCAAAACTAAAAAAATAAAATTTAAGGTATAAAATTTTAAATTTTTTTTAATTTTTTTATTTTTTGTTGAACACCTTGGGCTTTTGGGGGGGCCAAAGCCTGAGGTGGCTCCACCCCTGTCTATACACTTTTATAATATCTTTATTTCACTTTATTGATGCGATACAATCAATTAATTCATTTCTTTTTTTGTTTAATTATGGCTTATCCAAGAACAGATTAACAGTGATACATTACTAAAATGAGATAAAAATGTAATTTCAAATTTTTCTGTGACTTAAGATTTTATATAAGGAAGATTAAATTTCATTAATTAAATAAAAATAAGATAGGATGGGGACAAAAACAAACTTCTTAGTTGATACAGTACAAAATACAAATAATTAAAAATTAGTCAAATAAATGATTCAGTCCAATAATTTATTTTCTTACTGACTAAAAAGAGGCCAAGTAAGAAATTAAAAGACTGACTGCTAGCTAGTAGGCATACCAACGTCGGCGACAGAAAGTCTCCATACATTGCCGATGCGATAGGTAATACATTAAGACATTGGACCAATTATTGGGAAGGACCACATAATTGCCTTGAGATTAATTCATGGTACAGTCAAGTGAACGTTCAAAAATTTCCATAATTAATGCATGTGGTGATCAAGGGGAGAAAGAAGGAGAAGCCTCTTCTTTCACGTCTTTCTTTCTTATGACATTGAAACCAATGCTTATCATTTGCTTTTGGCATGCATACCGTGAACAACTAGCTTTTTTTTTTTTTTTTTTTTTAATATCTTCAATTTGTTGTTGATGATTTAGTAATTCAAATAATGATGCCTTGTAAAAGGTGGAAATTAAAAGATAAATTTATCGAACTTGTTACGTCAAGCACTCTATTATTTAGTAACCTTTACATATTTGGCATATTATGAAGGACTAGAATTTCCGCTCGAAGTTCGGGAGATTATAGAGGATATATTGAGATATGTTTCTAATGGCCGGGCCTATTTATTCGAACAGTTGTTCAGGCTGCCCGAGTATTTGCACGCTCGGGGTTAAAAGGTCTTATTAAGAATCTCTCACAATCCTTGCCGAGTTGTAGGAGGCAAAGAGATTGCAGGAATTTTCAATTGTAGGGGCCGGATTCCGATTTTATTCTGAATTATTTGGCTTAATTTATAAATTTATGTGTGTAAGAACAAATAATTAAAGTTGATTATAATATTCAATTTGTTCTCTGGGCTTCTTTATCTGTACTTTCTTAATTTGTTTATAACCTCATCCAAAATTTTAATATTCGGTGATTTAGGCTTTTGATTTGTATATCATTCATTTAAGTACCTTATCCAAATCTAATCCCATAGATTTGTGCAGCGGATAGCTAGCCAATTGCCTAGACTGATTAAAGAAATTATTTGGAACATTGAACTTGACCACAATATTGCTTGTTAAATATTAAATTCATCGATCTTAACCTTTTAAAAGAAGTGATGATTTAACATATATTAGCAAAATGTTCTAAGTTTAAACATTGTCTCTATAATTCACGTTCCTTCCATTATTTAAATATTAAGGTACGTATTAGGTCTTACTGATTAAATTTATATTTTCTTATCAATATAGGGATAAATGATGATTTAATATTATTATTTGTCCAGCCTAAATTGAAATAAAGGGATGAATATACGTACAATGCAAAAATTAAAAGGCAGAAAAATTATTTGTTGTCAGTTTGAAATTAAACGATATTTCCAATATATTCACTATTTGTGAGCTCATAATCATATAATATTGTTATATAATTATCTAACCTAATTATATAAAATAAAAATGAAAATGAAAATGAAAGCCAAAAGGGCATGAGGTTAGGTCATGGATCGCAACATGAAGTAGCTAGGAGTTTTCTTTTCTTCTTCTTCTTCTTCTTCTTCTTTTTTTTTTTTTTTTTTTCATAAGATGGTTAGATTGAATCCATTTAACTTAATTACATTATTATTCTTTCAAAAGACTCAATTGTCAAAATCCTGAAATTTAAAACATTTCTCACAATACACAATATACCAATGCAATTAAACCTTTATTAAAGAAGTATATATTAATGGTATTATGCATGTATTTTTTAATATATTAAATCTTTTTTTTTTTTCTTAACTCCTGCAACTTGAGGATTTATCATGTTCCAGAGACAAATACCTTGACAATATCTCTTGGTCTTCTTTTTTCTTTTTTCCTTTTCCTTTTTCTTTTTTCTTTTATTATATATATATATATCAGCTTTCATTATGTGTTAAAGGTACCTGCAGTCTTAAAAACCTTTTTTTTTTTTTTTTGCGATTATTTTTTTCTTTTATTGCTTTTGCTACTTGCATCTTAGAGAGAGTATCTTAATTAAAGTCATATTTTTTCTTTCATATTTAATTTTTGCATAATAAACCATTTTTTTTTTAATCTTTGAATGATACATGAAGCACGTTATTTTATTTCTTTTATTAAATAAGGACTAAGGTTCTAGAACATGTTAGAAAATTAAAGTAATGAAAAAACATGATGTTATTAGCATGAACAAGCATATATATTTACGTCTAAGGAACAATCAATCAAATTTAAGTAAAAATAAGTATGACCACAAAAAAGAAGTCATGAATTGCACGAATTACATGGTAGCTAGTTTACTTAAAAAAGAGGAAGCTGCTGACCACAAAAAAAGCATGAAATTTCTTCTTAATGTAAATATTATTTATTCGATGGGGACTTTAATGTGTTTGGACACACTACAAATACTGTTCAGTAACTGTTGTTCTTCATGCTCAACGAAAAACTTGGGAATTAAATAGAGAGAAATGGTCACTGTCACGTGGAAATGCAAATCCCACTAACAAATATTCATGTAAGAAATGACCCAGTTTGTGGCACAGGCTCCTCCAAACTGACCTTTCTTTCTCTTTATTCCACTAATATTTTTCCTTTCTCTTTTTTAATTTTCAGTCAAAAAAATGAAAAATTTATTCTGTAGGAATGATGTTGAAGGCAGTTTTTGAAAATAAACCCTGTCATCCATATTCTCACACTCTCTCATTTCCTATATAATGAACCCTTCACCCGCCACTCTTTTCAGTCATCTCCTTGGCAACTTCTCCTACACCACTTTTGGCTTCTTCTCCTTCTCGATCCTTCTCTGGCCTTCTTCTTGTTTCCTTGTAAGTTCTTTGTAGACATTAGTTTCAGTACGCGTGCAATATTATTGGATTGGAAATATAATTTGCAACCCTGTACATGTTTTTCCTCCTACGTAGGAGGAAAAACATGTACAGTTTAAAGGTTCAAATAATCTCACCTTGTTTTGGTGGTTGCTTTTTCCCCCTTCTTCTTCTTCTTCTTCTTCTTCTTCACCTACGTGAACTGATTTTTTTTTCCTAGTTAAGTGAAATGTTGAAACCATGCATGGGACACCTTTTAAGTTTATTTTCTGAATATTTTGTATTTATCACTGACTAATTTTGATGTGTTGCAGAAGAGACCTTGAAAGACTGCTATGGGTTCTCTTATTATCAGCTTCACCAACGAAGGAAAGGTAAATTAAGAAACAACTCAATCAAGTAAAAGTTACAAAAATAGAAAATATTGTCTTATCAATTGGACCAAACTTCATTTGTCAGGTGGTTGGAGTTGAGGTCCACATGCTCTGTATTTGAGTACAAATAACTGATATGTGACATATGTCCACTTTGGTGTCCCTATAGCTAGTGAGTTGATGAGGGTGTGACGAACATGGAAAACTATATATGATTTAACTAATATATTTCATGTGTGATGTGATATCACATACTTCAACATGGGCTGCTTTTCCTTGTGGTCTAATTAACTAGTTATAGCTAGCCATAAAAATACATTGGATTTTTGTTTTTGTTTTTAAATGTAAATGAAGTTCAGATGGTGGCTTTGGTACCTTATTATGACTCATGTCTTTTTTGGATTAAGTTACACTGGATAATTTCCTGAGCTGCTTGGTAAAATGGACGATTTGTATCTGTTATTATCTATTTATCTTATTCTTAAAAATTCTGAGTTTTCATTCATTCACTCATTATCAGTTTGCGATTGATTTATTATCATGATTTCTTTCTAGCAGGTCAGGGAAGAAAATACTAGCTTTGGAGATGCAGCTGTGACCAAAACCTGCAACAAGAATGGACAGATGGTGACCAGTCCTGGAAGCAAGGATAATTGCCTTGTTAAGAAGGGCACAGGAGGGTGGAAATATACAAGCATCTTGTTAGGTACCAATAAATGAGCGATATATATATAGCTTCTACTAATTATATATATATATATATATATATATATATATATATATATATATATATATATATATATATATATATATATATTCTCTCTCTAACACCCCAAAAAAAAAAAATGGAGAAAAAATGTTTATATTCTTTTTTTATCTTTAATTTTCAAATGTGGGGGTGATTTTATTTTTCATAATTATTTTTAATATGGTGCAGCAAATCAAGGCCTAGCAACACTAGCTTTCTTTGGTGTTGGTGTGAACTTGGTGTTGTTCTTGACTAGAGTTCTTGATCAAGAAAATGCCGTTGCTGCCAATAATGTTAGCAAGTGGACTGGAACTGTTTATTTGTTCTCTCTGGTTGGAGCATTCCTCAGCGATTCATACTGGGGCCGTTTCTTAACCTGCGCAGTCTTTCAGATCATTTTTGTAGTGGTAATTAATTAATATATATGTACACATATTTATCTTTACTCGATCACTCACATCCTTTTTTTCAATTAGCTAGCTTGCTAAGTTGCTAACCAAGTAATTATTCACCTATTTTACTAGGGTTTGGGGCTATTATCCCTCACGTCATGGCTTTTTCTGATCAAACCAACGGGTTGTGGTGATGGGGGAATGGCTTGCATGCCCACATCCTCAATTGGCGTGGCCATCTTTTACTTTTCTATCTATTTAGTAGCTTTTGGATATGGCGGGCACCAACCAACTCTTGCCACGTTTGGAGCAGACCAATTTGATGCCGCAAACCCTAAAGAAAAGGAATCGAAAGTGGCTTTCTTTGCCTACTTTTACTTTGCACTCAACGTAGGCTCTCTTTTCTCAAACACCGTTTTGGTGTACTACGAAGACACCGGAAGATGGACACTTGGGTTTCTGGCATCCTTTGGTTCTGCTATTATTGCCTTGCTGTCGTTTCTGATGGGGACTCCTCGATATCGCTACGTAAAGCCATCTGGCAACCCTCTGCCACGTGTTGCTCAGGTATTTGTCGCCACCGCTAAGAAATGGCATGTTGTTCCTGCCCACCCGGAAGAGCTGTATGAAGTGGAAGGATCAGAATCTGCCATTAAAGGGAGCAGGAAGATTCTTCATAGCAACGAGTTTGAGTGAGTATTGGAATTTAAGACAATTTTTTTTTTCTTCTTCAATGATATAGGAAAATATTGTTCTCTAGGATTTATTTGTTTTGTTAATATATATATATATATATATATACCATATTATTTTGTCACTGTCTACTTATTGGATGGCCTAGCCTATCTATATATATACACGCATGTTACCTAATTTTCTATTTTAATTGCAAGAAATAAATGAAAGGAACTAATTGATTAATTGAGGGGAAATTTCATTTATCCACGATGTTTTAGTACTTTTGTAATCATATTTTTAACGTTTAAAAATGTGCAATATCGGATTTTTATGTTTTAAAATTTTGCAATCAAACGGTTAATCAATTAAATGTCCATTATATCCGTGTAAAACTTAAAAAAATACAAAATTAATTTAATTAAAAATTTAAACAAAAAAAAAAATGGAACAACTCGACCCACGGCAAAGTCCAGCCGTGGAGCAATTATTTATTTATTTTTTTAAATAAAAACATTGGTATTTTGGCACTTTCCGTTATGAACATTACAAAAATTTTATACATGGAAACTGATGTTACTAACTTCTTAAACTTTTATAAGTATGATTGTAAAAGTACCCAAACATTAGAAGGTAATTAAGTAAGTGAAGTTTTTCCTTGATTTAATTTTTTGGTATATATGTAATAATACTTATATCCATGTTCCTTGAAATTCTTCAGTTTTCTGGACAAGGCAGCAACAATAATTGCCAGTGATCTGTATGGCCCAAAACATCCATGGAGCCTTTGCACTGTGACTCAAGTTGAAGAAGCCAAGTGTGTTCTGAAAATGTTACCTATTTGGCTATGTACTATAATCTACTCAGTCGTCTTCACGCAAATGGCTTCTCTCTTTGTCGAGCAAGGAGACGTGATGAACACCAAGATTGGCAACTTTCACCTTCCAGCTGCCAGCATGTCTGCCTTCGATATTTGCAGTGTCCTTATTTGCACTGGAATTTATCGCCAAATTCTCGTTCCCCTTGCTGGAAAACTAAGCGGAAATCCCAAGGGCTTAACTGAGCTTCAAAGAATGGGCATTGGGCTCATTATTGGAATGTTTGCAATGCTTGCAGCCGGCGCCACAGAGATTGAGAGGCTCAGACATGTCATGCCCGGTCAGAAGAGTAGCTCCTTAAGCATACTCTGGCAAATTCCACAGTATGTTCTTGTTGGCGCTTCGGAAGTTTTTATGTATATTGGCCAGTTGGAGTTCTTTAATGGGCAAGCACCGGATGGTATAAAAAGCCTCGGAAGCTCGCTTTGCATGGCGTCGATTTCTCTTGGAAACTACGTTAGTAGCTTGCTGGTTAACATGGTCATGGGGATTACTGCTAGAGGAAATAATCCCGGTTGGATCCCGAATGACTTGAATACCGGCCACATTGACAGGTTTTTCTTCCTGATTGCAGTCTTAACGGCTTTTGACTTTGTGATTTACTTGCTTTGTGCTAACTGGTACAAGGGCATCAACCATGATGACATCGAGAAAGAAACTGATCCGAAGCAAGGACAAGAAGAAGTGCTCAGCAGAGTCTAGCGATCAATCGATATCTTCCCTACTTTTATCCAAATTTTGTATATATTATATATATATTGAGGTCCATTAATTTATGCAAGAAGAAAGCATGACCTGTGCTGATGAGACTTGAAAAAAATAGTATTGCTGTGGAATGATTGCTTTCTTAGTATGGCAGGGTCGATCAGTTATATAGCGATCGAGATCGATGATGTTTCGTGGTATATATATATATATATATTAATAAGGTTGACCTCACTAGGTAAGGTGTGCTTTGAGTTGTAAGGTTTGAGTTGAAAATTACTGTCAATGCATGGCATGAAATGGTGTTTGTTTTCATGCTTCTGCTTCTGTTCCTCATTTTCTTTGTTTTGGAGGAGGGCATTCCTCTTTAAGGATGCGTTGTAATTTCCCACTGATAAATTATAAATAACAAGCATCATGCATGATTTTCAGTAAGTTTAAATTTTTCATTCAAGTTCTATTTGGGTTTGTAATTTAAAAAAAAAAAAAAAGAAACGATTTTAAAATATACGATTTAAAAACGTAATTTTTAAAAATGCAGTTAAGCGTTTGGCAAAATCGCTGTTTATTCTTTAAAATTACGTGTTTTCAAAAAAAGCACCCAATTACTTGCAAATTGACAACACAAATTTTCTGCGCCTTCAAATAGCAACTTTTTTTTTAAAAAAAAAAAAAAAAAAAAAAAAAACACGATCACAAAAAATTCATTTTTTACGATTTGATTTAAAATCACATTTTTTTATCTACAAAATTACAATATCAAACATACCTTAAGTATAACGATATATCTATTCAAGTCATGCATACTAGATGGCCTGTGCTGATCAGCAATATTGCCCACAATTCATGCAATTTGATGAGTAATGTTAAGAGCCAATACGTACGACCATTTTTCCTCATTCAAATGAAACTATATTTGATTGAAAGACACTCCATGCATGGTTAGCTACTAGTCAAAAGATTGTTTACTTAATTAATGCTTTAATTTGCACAAGAACAGAAGACAGATCATATATGTTGTTACAGTTTCCGGTATAGTGACGTGTCGCCTGGTGATTCGCTGCTGAGTTCTGATCTACTACCTCAATCCTGCAAAAAGAACAAACAACTCGTCGGGGGTGTCGACTACGCCCACTCCGATGCCTAAGTCAGTTTAAATCAATTTTCTGCAAAGTATTCTCAATCTTAATCTCAAGAGCTTAGAGAATTCGTAATCTCATACCTGGTGTGACGGTCTTATTTATAGGCCAGACTTGCGGTCTCACCAGACTTCTTAACACCTAGTTGGATTAGGAGTTTGAGTCCTAACTTGGTTGAACTTTAACCATATCTTCAGGGAATTCGAATGGGATTGTAGAGTCCGAAGTTGATTGTGTTTGTACCTCTTTAAACTTGATTCCGTATCAATAACTATCTTATCCCATTAATTATGGAATTGTGGTTTATCCCTGATCTTCTGGGATTCTATCCTTATCGTATTCTGAGACAGTTACGGCACATTTCAGCCAACCTCCGAGGTGATGATACCCGAGATATGTTCGCTCCGAATTGGAGATCTCGGGGTATCGCCGCACCATAACAGGGTTGTGTAAGGCCGAGATGTAATTACTCCGAGACGTAGACGTTGTCACACCGAATTGATATCACCCTGAAGCGATATCACATCAACTTGTCATCACCCCCGAGGCGTTATTACTCCGAGACATAAATATCCGAGATTTGTTTGCTCCGTTCAGACTAGGAGATCCCGGGATATTTTATATACCGTAACCTGGAATGTCAAGACCGAGACGTCGTTATACCTCCGAGATGTCTTTATACCTCCGAGATGTATTTATACCTAGACGATCTCTTCTTTGCTGGGCGGAACAAATGTCCGAGATACAACTCCGAGATATCTTTGAATCCACGTGTCTCTAGGGTTGATTTTATCCCTAACAATATATTACATTATATCAATTTGGAAGGACTTTTAGATATATAGGTCCAATTTAAAAAGTACTACAAGAAGAAAAAATATTACAACTTTTAATATGAAGTCTATTATAAACTAATTAACGTCACAATTAACTTATAATTATTTTGTCATTTATTAAATAAACCACCTCGTTTTGTAAAAAAATTGTAGTAAATGTTATTATCACCTAAACACTTTCTCAATCTAAATAGATGCAAGGATCATGACACTTGCAGGGTCACCAAAGAGCTTTTTATATATTTTGTTTATCTTACAGGAATACATTAAATGGGCTGCTATATATATATATATATATATCTGATAATTAAGGGTGCCAAAAAAAAAAAAAAGATTTCCTCTTGTGCTGTGAGACCTAGAGCTAGCCAAACGTCACAATTAATGGAAAACGACATATGGGGCACGAGGAAGACCAGATTCGAGCTTTCTCGGTGAAGCCCCAAATATAGCTTCTCCTCCTACGCCAGCCACTGATCGCTATGGGAAGTCAAGCACAAGTGGAACCACAAAAAGGCACAATGCTGTATGTGTGTCGTGTTGTTCTGGCCATGCCACTACTACCTGCTTCATGTCTTTTCACATCATGTCGGAATGTCATTGTTTGATTTCATGAGATATATATGGACAGTGAACATACAAAATACAAAATGGCATACGCAACTGCATTTGCAATTAAGTTCATATATATATATAAGCTTTCACGTATGTTTTTTTTCTTCTAGAATATTAATTCGACCTAATTAATCGTAGTAATTAACAAACTGGTGGGCATCAGTAGCTTACTAGCAAAATGAGATTGAAGGAATTGGGGGAAGATGGTTGCGTGGGATGAGCTGGGTTGCTCATATAGATGGGTGCCATGTGCGAACCCATATGGGGCATGGCTTGTGAGGAAATGGGAGTGAGAGGATGGTGGCCGTACGATTGGTGCCTTATCGACGGCTATGAGGGGTGTGGGGGAGTTCCTGCCTCGATGCATGTCAATTGAAATAGACCAATGGGCAGAGAGAGAGGCTTTGTTTTATAAGGAGGAAAACAGGAAAAAAAAAACATTATAAAACAGAATTCTGTAAATTTTTTTCCAGGCTGTTTTAACCAAATTGTTTGAAAATTTTCATTTATAATCAGTTTATTTAAAACCTTCTGTAAATTTACAGACGGTGGAAATTATTTTTACAGACGGTTTTTCGTAACAATTTATTTCTTGACAGTTTTTAAAACTGTCTAAAAAAAAATCGTCCAATTAAATATGGTAATTTTTTTGTAGTGTGTATGACAGTCATATAACATTCTATTAAATAACATTATTCATTAGGCTCATGCTTTTGTGTTTTGTGGCATGGAGACCAATTTCTATTTTGATACTTGTGCTATCAGCATTTGTAAATCGAGACTCCGTTAACTTTCTCATCTAATAGATAACCAAAAGGATTGTACAATTTTACTATTACGTTATATATTTAACCATGTAGGCTCACAGCCTTAGGTCTTCTCGCCAGGGCCGGCCATGTAGACCCATCTCTCACATAAGTCGCAAAGGCGACCTTCGCGAGGGGTCGTGGGCCTCCACAACCTAGACCTCTACTCACCAAGGTCGCAGAGGCAACCTTGTTGAATGGGGATTAACAAGTCTATCTTCGAAGTCTTTTTACCTTCCAATATTTTTCTATTGGCCGGAGCTCAAGCATTTATGGGCCCTTCAATTATATCATAGAAGGACGTACCCTTTGGAGAATTTAGCTTTTCATCATGACTCGTGAGGTAGGCTTTCGTATCACCGATAGGTCTTTCGCTGCTACCAATAGGTTGCGGAGGCCCACGACCCACTCCTAGCAGAGTTCATGGAGAGGAGGCTGCGGGGCCTCCATGACCGGCTGACGTCCGTGAGGGGTGGGTCTCCATGGTCGATAGTGAGACGCATAGTTGGCCATAGGTGGAGACCCAATCTTTTTTTCTTTTTCCCTCTGTTTTTGAAAATTTAACAAAAATGTATAATTGTATTTTCATATTCGTTTCAGTTATCTATTTAATAACACGTCTCAAATTTATCAAATTACAAACTAGGTCTTACAGTCAAAAAAAAATGCAAAAGCACGCAAGGATGGTGACATAATATGTACTCAACTATTTATCGGACAAGAAGTTTGATGGTAAAGAGAGGAGAAATTAGAGATTCAAACAAATGAGTACTCCATATATGAATCCAACTGGTGAAGCATATATAGTTCTCAATCAACTAATTTGTCCCATGGAACTAATTAATGAACTTTCCTCAAGTAATTATAGCCCCACTTAATAGTGCTTGCTTAGCAATCATGAGACCATATCATGAAAAAAAGTTATGAGAGTTTGGGTTCAAAATTTTCCTTTGAAAGAGCCAAACCATGTTGACAACTTGGTAATTAATGCATGCTCCACTTGAGGCTGAGATGGAAATGTCTTACTTTTCTAGCTAGTTGACATGATTAATATATATTAGCATGCACTTCAAATTTTTTGTAGGCTTTTTTCTGTAGTTTCATAACAGGCTAGGGGTCACCTCGATCTGTGAATGAAAGATCGATCCTATAGATATATGATTAGGAATGAGACCAATTTTTTTTGCCTTCCCTCCTGTTGTAGTGGTCCCGTAAAGAGATTTGAAATCCCCCATAATCCCCTGGTCTCCATATTTTTATTTTATGTTGTTTTCCACTTTTGCACTAGCCTTGCATTAGAATATTTTTAAGTCATTTTTCTTCAAAACTTTGTAATAGAAAAAGATATGATATCATATCGTGCTAGTAATTGTTAATACATAAGAAACCTTTCAAATTAAGACAATGGAATTAATTAAGGGATAACAGAACATTAAAGTTATACACCAGTCGTTATTGCATGTATTAGGATCTTGCTTTCAAATTAATATGCATATATTATTGGATTCATTGTGTTCAGTGGACCCTTTGACTATCAAAAGTAGTTTAATTAGGTCGACCCACCTGGATGTTCGGTCCCTTTAGGCCTGCTAGAATCATAAACATGTATGTGGCCCTTGGAGTATCGAAAGTAGTTTAAATCATGCTCAACTTGATGGAATCACGTAAATAATGTATCAAGTTGATTGTTAATTTGTGGCCTATATTTTCTCAATAAAAGACCCATCATCATATGTATATGTATGGCCATTTTTTATTAACAATTACTAACACGTACGATGTGTGACCCAATTATTAAGTGCTACAGAGAAAGAATGCTGATCGCGATGTGACCCAATTAAAAGGAAGTAAACATGGTCTTCGACGAAAGGTATATATATTAAGAATGCAAATTAATACGTACGTACATATGCATTATGTACGTATTTTAAATCGCTTAAAACATGTCATTCAATCAGTGTAACCTAAATATAAGCTTAAAGAGTAGCGCATTCCAATCGATCCTTCAAGATTCGCAACAAACAAGTCTTTTTTTGGTAGGTCAACAAACACTCGAATGCATGGCTTATGGATCGAACATTATTCAGATGTCTAGGGCATCTAATTATATCACATTGACTATACGACATATTGTAATTATTTAGTCGTGTGTCACCCACACTGGCGGCGACACGTCAATGGGATGACGTGGTGCCTATTGGTAAACGACAGATACATCTATTGTCTACTAACGACGTGATTTTTCTTTTAAATAAGCTGCAAGTCGATTATGTGGAAAGCAATTAATGAAGATTTGGGTATTGTCAAAAAGGATAAAAACAGTAGTAGTATGTTCTTCTCTGGCATAATAATGATAAGTAATAATAAGAAAAAATTAAAATACAAATTTACTAAGTTCAATTCGGTAATGTGTCTAGCTACGTCTATAGGAATGTGACTATATTTTAGTATAGAAAAAGTGAGCCACCGGTTCAAGTACAAGATATTATCATTATAGCCTGGATAATTAGACATGCAACCCGTAATCGCAACAATCCAATTACTGATTTAGGGTTACAGCATAACATATTTATAAAAATATTTTAATTGTACGGACGTATTTTGAAAAATCTCAAAATACCCTGTACTGTACCACGGGGATGTTGCCCTTGCACCCCTACAACCTATTTATCACCAGGCTAACATAAATTTAATTACACCTAACGGGCCAATTGTCAAAGTTCCACTCCGTTCCATTCACTTCGCTACGCTCTGACAACTGGCATCTATATTAGCTTCTTGTATTACTCTCTATACCTAAGAGAATATGAGCTACTTGTTCCAACATACTACATCGTCTACATTATCTATTGTTTATAATGCAATATTGAATTCCACCTTATTAACATTGAATCCTACATTTCAGGGAAAAAAAAAATCCTGGCACAAAGATTAGTACATAATCTTAAAGATCTTGCAATATTCTTTCAGAATTATGTTACTTTAAAAGTGTCAGGGAAATTAATTAACGGGGAGTCGTCTAGTAAGATTATAATATAGCATATTGAAATACTACTTAATCCAAAATCTTAAGTTTATAAGTTTAATTTGGAACCAATTATACTATATATATTAACCATTCACACTTGTAACATATTTCTAGCTATATAACGAGGGACTTAACATTTTTTATACTCACATGTGTATAATCAATGGTCTTCCTCTCATATGCGAGTCCGGCCATCGCCAAATCATGACACTTCCCCTCTAACATAAACTTTATTAATCTTATAAGCTTTCTCCGGGATCATTTGTGTGCTATTTATGCTTGCTCGTGCCACGCACCTTTTTCAATTCCCTTAGTCTAGATATCGGGCTTGTTTGGCAAAGACATGTACAGAACAGAGTAGTGGGTTGTTAGTTTTGAAATTAGTAAAAAGTGATGATGTGATATAAAATAAAAAGAATTTGTATAAAAAAGTGAAAAAGTTTTGTATTGTAGTGAATTTTTTTATTTGAATAGTAATAAAAAATTATTGATGTGATATAAAAAGTGAAAAAAGTAAGAATATTTTGATGTTGATTAGTAGTGAAAAATATAAAAAAATAAAATAAAGTACGACTGAATAGTAACAGCATTATGCTGTTCTGTATTGTTGCTTAACAAACAAGCCCATCACTCTTACCTAGCTAGTGCCGACATCATGCACCTTTGTCCCTACTCTAAGGATTCTTGTCCATTCTATGTGCATTGTGACGCCTCTAGTTGCGAAATAGATCACTATCATTCATCATATCACACACTACTATTGCTTTGATATTACTTATTGTGGAAATTATTTCCTTGAAGATTGTAAATCAAAAGCTTAAATCAATGGATTTGGACTGATCAATTGTAATATATTAACGATTGGTACTTGTGACATCGATCGATCTTTTGAATGCCAAACTCAACCATTTTTGCACTTGTATATTCTCAACAAAAAGCTAACAGTTAAAGAAAAATATAAAGAGCGAGGGTTTGTGTTGTCAAGTGGGGAAGTTCAAGAGTGTCAAATTTAGTCTATAATTGCATGTTAAAGGAGAGAGAAAAACAATTGCTAAAACAATTAATTATAAAAAAAAAATAAGTATATTGATCAAATGTTTTTGTTTTGTTTTGCACTAAATTGGTGACTTTCTCCAATTTTCGTGAGCATAAAACTGATGGAAATTATGCGACCTTGATCTTGATATTGGAAAGTTGACAAGTAACTATCACTGACATATCCAGCCACCAAGAAATTAAACCCTATAGTCATCGCACATTTTGATTATACGTCTTTAAGCACTAAATCGGACAATACATACTAGAAATGATTGATCATGAAAGTAAAGGAGAGGCCATGAAACTATGAAAGCTCCTGATCGAGCTCCTAAAAGTAGTGGCATGGGGGCATTCTTAATCATGTCATTAGACCAGCAAGGGTTTTTTATCTCCATTGCACCATGGTTAATTGCGATATTAATGCATGGGCTTGTGGACATTGTTAGTAGATTCATGGCTTCTTACTTAATGAGGAACATTCTAGAAAATAACTGTCCTAAGTTTTCAAATATTCCTCCATAAGTAGATCATATATTTGTTATACGAAACATTTCGGTTCCATATTAGAAAGATTATTAGCCCACATTGAGTGGATAGATTATAAAGGATTTTATGGGTGCTAAGTTCCACATGCTAATCCTGATTATGTGAGTCTGGACTTTATAAGTGATTTTAGACGAATTCAATTACAACTTGACTAGTCTTTTTGAAGTATTAGCGCTTTTCTTGAATCGTTATATTCTGCCTTTAAAATGCTTGTTAGATATTCTCGCTTGATTATCATTCTAGAACGGTTCGTTTACCTTTTGGAAGAAATTTATCAAACATGTACTTGCATGCTCTAATTTTTCTCTCATGACTCATCCTTGTTAGAATATTAATTAAATAATTAGATAAACTCTTTTTTTTATAAACTTAAGCTTTTATGACAAGTAGCGGTTTAACATGCATAGTATATATATATCAAAGCAAAAGTCATAAGTTCGAACCTTATCTCATGAGGGAGAGTGTCAGAATATAAATTAAATGATTAAATTCATTCACTCCTATCAACTTAAGCTTTTGGAATAAGTGGTAGTTTAACAATTAATCACCAAGTGCAATAAATGTAATCACTTAATCAATGTTCTACCATAATTAATTTGATGCTCCAAACAACTGATATTCTCAATAACAAATGTCATGTAAATTCTTCATTCCTTTAATTATATAAGTTTAAGCTTTTGAGATAAATAATGATGATTTAACAAAAAGAAATTGCATAATTAAACTTCATATTAAAACGGCATAGTCCGGAACAATATGAGAATTTGATGTTAGACCATGTTGAATGATTCTGTATGAATACAATAATGAATGTTTATAAAAACTCGCTCATTTTGGTGGAGAGGATAAATATCAAAAAGATTGCTAACAAGTAAATTAATAGATTTGGAAGTCTTAACCATGCTTAAGCTGGATAAGAACGTACGGTAGTTAGCTAGGTGTCTTAACCATCCTCTTCAATAAGCACTAAATATATATGTCATAGAATATTGTTTAACCATTGGATATAATGAAGTGTTAATTAATTTTTATGCTTTTAGCCAATGCACTCTTTTTTGGAAAGGTGCCAAATAGTAGAAAAAAAAAATGTAAATTAATCTAGAGGTGCCTCCTACTAACAATAGATTAATCTAGACTTAATTTGCAGTGGTTTGGCCTCTAAACCAATTACAAAGAGGTACCTAGCTCTTTGATCCTGTGACACACTAACGGTTACATTTTTCTTCTTAATTTTTGGACATAAAGTAGTAAATAATTAATGCCCAAGTATTGGTATTGGACCACACTATTTTTTTTTTTTTTTTTTTTTTTTGAATTGGCCTTTGCATATATCTTTTTTCATGAAGTTGGGAACAAACTAGCCAGTCGGTAGCCCTCTAGAGTTATCAAAGTTCAATATATTTCTTTCAATTTATGTTTATAGGAATTACAAATAAATTGTATCACCTCCATTGTTGTTGATGTTGCAGCCTGTCTCTCGAACTCTCTCCAAAATACAGGTAGATGAAACAAAAACAAGTCCAATAAAATATAAATAAACAAATTAAAAAATTAAAAAAGAAGCTGGAAAACTATATATGAGATATATTCACAAATAAATTGTTATTAAAGAAAATGCTTTGATATGTATCTTTGGTCCTTGAAATTAGGCCTAGGTTTGATTTGTATCCCTCAAATATAAAAAGTTTTAATTTCATCCTCAAAAGATTTAAATATAGAAGTGTTGTCTTTTTCTATATATCTATCAAATGACGAATTGAATTATATATACATAAAACTAACATAAAATTGATATAATAAGTTTATGTTCTTATGTGGGCGCCCCTCTATAATTGTTTACTCACTAGTTGTAATGCCATATATATACCCCAGGTGACAACTGGTTTAATTTCCTTTCTTCTTCTTTTTTCATATATATCTGCTGTTTTTGCACAAGCTTCCTATGCTATATATCTTTCTCTTTTTTGTGAAAAGTGGGCTACTTCAATCACTTTCAGACTGTAACCGGCAATGGCGGAGCCAGGATTTTGTCCGAGTAGGGGCAAAATTAGAATAATAAAATAAATTTTTATTCTCATTATATACTTCATTTATATTATATATAAAATTATGGTGAACACAATTCAAAACAAGAATAATAATGCAATATGTGAAACACAAAAAGTATATCTATCGGACTTCATAAATATCTCATAATTAATATATTAATAAGTTGTCAACTTGTCATGTAGGCAATACTACAAAATTAAACAAAAATACAAACTATCTAAAATTGCATCATCTGCGTTCTCAATTAAACAAAATCATCAAGTATCGAATCTGAATTGAAGCTCTCAGAAATTTTCCTCTCAATATAGACAACTAAGCTATTTGCGAGAAACTCATCATCAATTTTGTTACGAAATCTTGTTTTAACGACTTTCATAGCTGAAAATGTTCGTTCAGTAGTTGTTGTAGACAATGGAAGAGTCAAAATAAGATGAATCAATCTGTCAATAAGATGATATCTCTCTGATTTTTCTGTCTCTATCAATCCTCGACATAATTCTGCAATGGAAGACAATTTTTTTAATTTCGGATCATTAAGCATATCAAGTTGAAAATGCTTCAACTGAAATCTCAGATTAATTTTCTCTTACTCTGAAAAATCAAGAGGATAATAATTCTCTGCAAGCCTACATATATCATCAATGCTAAAGGATTTATAGGCATCATTTGGATCCAAAGCTGAACTAAGTGTCAAGAGTTCCATTGCCCCTTCACTAAACCTATTATCGAGCTCTTGCAACTGAAAGTCTATAGTAGCATTGAATATGTCAAAATGATAATGATGCTCCACTGTGATGTGATCTCGTTGATGACGCATCGACTTTGAACATAACAAACACCCAAATCTGGAATGTCAATTTCAGATTTCTTGCAGAAAGAGACTACTTCCTCAAGCAAACTATCCCAATCTTCATCTCTCAACTTTTGGATGAGTTTTTTTTGTATTAGTAACCAATTGCACCGCAGTCAAGATATCTTGAGATTTTTGTTGTAAATGTTGATAGAGAGCATCAGTAATACCCATGATTTTCTTCATCAAATATAAAATGAATATGAATTGAAATGAAGTAATCATTTTATAAGCAACATTAGAATCCCCACGTTGAGAGTAAGTGGATCCTTCATTTATAATATTTTCAAGCATTGAACAAGTAGCACTAAATAGCCTTACTAAGCTACAATAGATTGATAATGAGAACTCCAACAAGTTTCACCAGCTCGTTTTAAAGTGCCAATTTGGTTAGCTCATTTGCCAGTTTCAAATTCATCAATAGCTAACAAATGTGCAGTTTCTGCTGCTTAAGTAGCTTGTAGTTCATCATGACGCTTGCATGAAGCACCAACAACATTGATAGTGAAATTCAAATTTGAGAAGAACTCATGAACAGAAACTACCTCTCTAGATACAACAACTAATGCTAATTGTAATCGATAAGCGAAACAATGAACATAGTATGCAGATGGACAATCATTAAGAAATAATGCTTGTAATCTTTTCCATTCGCCACGCATATTACTAGCACCATCATACCCTTGTCCACGAATATTTTGAATATCAAGACGGTGTTGAGAAAGAACAGCAGATATTTCATTCTTTAAAGTCAATGCCGATGTATCTTTAACATGGACAATATTAAAGAAACGTTCTTACATAAAATAATCTTTGTCAACAAATCTTAAAACAATAGTCATTTGTTATTTCTTAGACTCATCTCGTGCTTCATCAACAATAATGCAAAATTTTGAATCACGAATTGCATTTCGTACCCTATTTGCCAAGACATGTAATATATCTTTTTGGATATGATGTGAAGTATATTTAGCATTTTGTGGAGCATTTTCTAAGACAACCTTAGCAACTTTCTCATTGTACATGGATATAAGTTCTATCAACTTAAGAAAATTGCCACTATTTTTTGAATTTGGACCCCCATCATGACCTCTAAGAGCACATCCTTGGGATGTTAAATATTAAATACAATCGATTGAAATCTTCAATCGAAATCGATTATTCAATTTTTGTTCCGAAGTTTGCTTATCAATCACATTTTCAATATGCTGAGATTGATTCATCAAAGTATCACAACACTTAACAACATTATTATAAGGTGAACATGGATCCTTTCCCATATGGACCAAAAAAAACACAATTTATACCATCATTAACCTTTTTCCAATTACGAAATCCTTCAATAGTAAATGCATTAGCTCCGGGTCGTCCCGTTGGCTTTTTATCGAAAAGATAGCAGGGTAAACAATAAACAGCATCTTTTGTAAGAGAGCAATCTAACCAATTAAATATCTTATACCAAGATGATTGAAATCTCCGACGATTTTTTCCAGTTCCCGAAAATGGAAGTCCAGAACTTTTAGAAGGAATGAATCTATATGGACCGTCTTTAAGATAAACATGTCTAATTTCATCCTGTTGATTAACTGGATATTCCATATTTGACGACGCAACCCTGGATCATGTTCTATAGTAGAACTGTCAACTGACTCAATTTGAGATTTAATTCTTCGCATCTTAGAAGGGCGTTGCTCAGGAGCTGAAGGTTGAGGATTAGATGTGGAAGAAGACATTTTAGAATTGGAATCTGCATCTTTTTTCTTAAAAAAATGCATCAATTCTTTTTGGCTTGCCCATGGTGTAATCTAAGATTTTTCGAAAACCTGAAAATTTATTCATCTATTAGTTTTAAGTGTTTCTAATTGCACTAAAAAAACTCATGACTTATGACACATATTCCAATGATATTATAATTAAATAATTACAATATTATGATCACTATTAATCTAACAAATCTTTAAGAATATCTTAATAAAAGGACCAATCAATAACAAATAACAAATAACATACGTACCTGAAAGTGTAAAAAATTTACTGAAACTTATTGACACTAGCAAAATCCCAAAGTATGCAGAAAACCTTCTAAAAGATGCCAATATTGTTCTTATCTGAATAAGAAAACAATTATAATAAAAAATAATAGTCAATAAATCTCATAAATGTTAAATAAATAATCAAAAATATTATTAGCATAATTTTTTTTTTTTTTTAAAATTCATGAATACACTACAAATTGACAATATTAAAATTATTCAAATAGTCTACTAGACTACTAGTCATGATTATTTAAATAAAATAAAATAAAAAATTTATATTTTTAATGGATTCATTTGTTTTTATTTTACAATCAAATAAGTTACCCTACACAAAAAATGGATCTCTTACATCAAATAACTTTTACTTGACCATTCTAGACTAGTAGACTCTCTCATCAGAGTCACATAGTACACTATACACATTGCACAAAGGTGAAAGGCCATTACTTTATACACGTGATTGTACTAAACACACTACACAAAGGTGAAAGGCCATTACTTTATACTGAATACACTTAGACCAGTACTTTTTCTTTTCTTTTCTTTTCTTTTTTTGAGAATTTGAAAAAAGACCATTCTATTAACTCTATCATATGGTCCAACCACTAAAAGATGAACCACGGGAAGATAGCAGCAGAGTCCCAGAGCCAGAGATCACACCATATTCATAAAAAAAAAAAAATAAAAAAAAAAAATAAAGAAAGAAAGAAAGAAGAAGAAGATAATAGACGGCTCACAACCGACAATCACTAGGGTTTGCGAACACCACCACCATCAACGATTCAATAGACAAAGAAGAAGAGCGGAAGAAGCCGAAGAGCAAACTTCTTGAAGCTGTTGTTGCTACCGCTTGGTAAGCATGGACTTAAAATTAAAGGTTTGTTTTATTGTTTCATTGTTTGCTTTAGAGTTTAGATCGGTGTAACCGCTGTACAAGGGGAGAAGAATACTATACATTTATACAGCTGTACCCTTTAGGCTGTTGCTAGGTAAAAAAGTGTGGTTGGGTCGTAACTTGTGTTGAATTTGTGAATTGTAAGATATTAGCCTAGATTTGAAGCCAAGTTAAATTTTTTTTAGAGGGCTTAGCTAGGTGATTAGGCTTAAAATACTCAAATATTTTTTTTTAAAAAAAAAATAAGATGGAGGGGCGGGCTCCCCTGCCCACCCCCCCTTAAATCTGCCCCTGGTAACTAGAACACAAAATGGCAATTTCTCCCTTTTCTTCCAAGTTTTTTTTTTGGAGTTTTGGCTTTCTTTGCTCTTGTATTTGCTATTGTTTAGTCTGCTTCGGTTGAGTTTTCGATCACTCATGTTTTTGGTAAATGTTTCTTCTCTCACACACACATATGCACATGTCATGGGATTTGGCATAGAAAGTGTTATTGCTCTCACAGATGTACGTGTTCCTAAGTGCAAGATAATGTAAAACGTACATCATTATTGAATATTTGAAATCTTGTTTATTTTTTACAAGAAATGTATAGTATTCTTGATTGTTCATACAGATTAATTAATTTTGTTGTTTTATATATAGGATGTTTAATTTGTGTTTGTAAACAATTTTCTAAATTTCCCTTTGCCATGTACAATGCTGATCAAATTTGGTAATTCTCATATATTTTCAGAAAGAGGAAAAAATTGAAAATAACCTGGACTAAATGCAATGATCCGTTAATGGTTTGTAATATACCCATATTAGAAAAATATGTCTTCATAAAAATGGTTGAAATCGCTAAAAGAATGACGTGAAATATTTACTCATTCATTGCATTGTCATTCTTTATCAGTCTTGCTTGTAAGTGTGAGTACATTGGATCGTGTATTTATTTCTTTTGCTATGAAATATTTCCATGGGCTTTTGCTAGCTATTTTGAAGAGTTTTTATGGAGATTTGTACAGTAAATCTCGGGAAAATTAAAACACATTCTTAAGTGCGGATAAAAGCTAAGAATAAAGCTAATCTTCACACTCATTTATCACACCGGTCATGTCAAGATTCTTCAAAGTTGAAAGAGCATTTTTCTCTAGCGCTTAATTGGGTCAGGAATCAAGATTCATCAATTATGATAGCAAGCAATGAGTCTCCAATATCTTTAACAATAGTATTGACAGTTCAACTATTGCAATACTTGCTATTTCTTTTTGAATGTCTAGTGTGGTCATTCAATGATTTTAAGAAGCATTTTCTAAGACTACCTTGTCAATTTTTATTATTATTATGTTTTGTAAGAATTTGTAACAATCTTGTTATTGATATGAAAATGTAGATGGGATTATGGAATGATTAAGATTGAAACATGATTGAATGAAGAACGATTGAATTAATGAAACTGAAAAGTAAACAAATTCAAGGATGTCTTAGCCTTCAAGGTTCAAGAACCAAACAAAATAAAGCCTAATGTTCTTACATGCTTTGGGCCTTTTATACATGCCCAGTTATACAAGTCTAATGACCAAAAGCCCACTGTTCAATGACCGAAAGCCCAAATAAAACTTAGCCTCCAAGATTATAAAACACAAGACTTATAATACAAAACGCAAGACTCCAAAACGCAAGGCTCCAAAACGCACTCCTTAAAACATAAAACGCAAACGCCTCCAGCTGTGTCGCATATCCTTCATCTAACAGTCTTCTACTACCACGTATTTAGCTCCTAACTCAATGTTATATTAGCCTACTGTTCTTACATGCATTGGACCTTTTATACATGCCTAGTTATACAGGTCTAATGACCAAAAGCCCACTGTTCAATGACCAAAAGCCCAAATGAAACTTAGCCTCCGATATTATAAAACATAGGACTTACAATACAAAACGCAAGACTCCAAAACACACTCCTTAAAATATAAAATGCAAATGCCTCCAGCTGTGTCGCATATCCTTCATCTAATAGCCTCCTGCTGTCACGTATCCAGCCTCTAATTCACTATTACATTATCCACCTCTTCAAAAGCACCTTGCGGGCAAGGTGCTAGCTAAAAAAAAAAAAGAAAAAAAAAATTGTAAGCCTCAAAACAAAAACGCATAGAACTAACGACGTAAATACATTTCTGTTCTTCCCTAAAAAAAGTTGCCTCTAGCTTTTTGCAAGACTTTTTCAACTGCATTCTCCCACTGTCATGTAGCAGTCTATCTCTATACATTGCAGTTTCTAGGTGCTTTTCTTCCTCCTCCTTGTTCACGTCCATTCTGCAGCTTCTACAAGAAGCTAGGATCTGGTGAACTAGAGCAAGGAAGGGAGGGCAAGGACCGAGAGGGAAATTCTGGAAATGTTGGACCACCTGTTCTTGCCCACTTCTTCGCCAACATCAACGCACCTCGGTGGCTCTGTTTCCTGACCGAGTTCTGCCCCGACAGTGACCGTGACATGCACCGCCAACGCCAGCCATCCAAGTGCTACAAGAGGAACGCACCTCTAAACATAGCTTTTGTGGATTTTCCGCATCAGCTTGTGGCTCTTCCTCTTCAAGGTCCGTGTCCTCTTCATTGGCCATTTGTTTCCAATGCCATTTGTGATTCAGGACCACAAAGTCCACCCCATTCTCATTCGAGTGCTAAGATAATAAGGAACTCACCGTGGAAATCGAGGCCTCCAATTTGTTCTCACTAGGTACTACACAGACGCTACATGAATGTGGTTCTTCCCATCCTAAATTCTCATCCTTTCACAGAATTTCCTTCCTTAAGTGAGCGTGTCTAAGCTCCAATTTCGAGTCTAGTCTTTCATCAAACAAGTTTGCTACATTTTGATAAAGCCCATAACACTCCTGAAATTGCTTCACTGCGAGAGATACTAAAATTCGTGCTGGAGGAATTTCGTCGAACAATTGGTAGGTATCTTCAACCAGGTCTGTTCTTTGAATTATTGTGTGTGTTGCTTCTTTGTCTTCCTTCTCTTCTCCCTTCCCGAATGCACCTCCCTTGTACTGCTTCCTTCTTGATACTCATTGTTGGTCAGTTAATGGCAGTTTCTTCGTCTTCCTTCTATTCTCCTTTCTCGAATGCATCTCTCTTACCGCTTCCTTCATGATATCTATTGTTGGGTTGGTTATTGACAGCCAATAACTCTTGAAACTACTTCATCATTTCTAATTAATTTTGTTCCATGACCGATTGCAAAACTGCTTGCAATTAAGTTCTAGTCATCAGTCTAGCCTGCAAGTGCGCCAAGCCTTCCTTCAATTCACGCAATTGCTATGATTTATCTGCCATTGTAGTTGACCTAAAATTTCAGAGGATCTAAGGCTCTGATATCACTTGTAACAGTTAATTAGGGGTTGGATATGTGGCAGCAAGAGGCTATCAAATGAAGGATATGCGATACAGCTGGAGGCATTTGCGTTTTATGTTTTAAGGAGTGCATTTTGGAGTCTTGCGTTTTGTATTATAAGTCATACGTTTCATAATCTTGGAGGCTAAGTTTCATTTGGGCTTTTGGTCATTAGACATGTATGACTGAACATGTATAAAAGGCTTAAAGCATGTGAGAACAGTAGGCTAATGTAACAGTGAATTATGGGTTGGGATACGTGGCAGCATGAGGCTATCAGATGAAGGATATGAGACACATATGGAGGCATTTGTGTTTTATGTTTTAAGGAGTGCATTTTGGAGTCTTGCGTTTTGTATTGTAAGTTCTGCATTTTATAATCTTGGAGGTTAAGTTTCATTTGGGCTTTTGGTCATTCAACAATGGGTTTTTGGTCATTAGACTTGTATAATTGGGCATGTAGAAAAAGCCTAAAGCATGTAAGAACAGTAGAATTAGGGGCTAGATGCATGGCCCTAGAAGGCTATCAGATGAATGATATGAGACACAACTGGAGGCGTTTGCGTTTTATGTTTTAAGGAGTGCGTTTTGGAGTCTTGGATTTTGTATTGGAAGTCCTGCGTTTTATAATCTTGGAGGCTAAGTTTCATTTGGACTTTTGGTCATTGAACAATGGGCTTGGTGTCATTAGAATTGTATAACTGGGCATGCATAAAAGGCCCAAAGCTTGTAAGAACAGTAGGCTAATGTAACAGTGAATTAGAGGTTGGATACATGGTAGTAGGAGGCTATCAGATGAAGGATATGCGACACAATTGGAGGCTAGGCATTTGAGTCTTATGCTTTAAAGAGTGCATTTTGGAGTCTTGCGTTTTGTATTATAAGTCCTGCGTTTTATAATTTTAGAGACTAAGTTTCACTTGGGCTTTTGGTCATTAGACCTGTATAACTAGGCATGTATAAAAGGCTCAATGCATGTAAGAACAGTAGGCTAATATAACAATGAATTAGGAGCTGAATAAGTGGTAACAAGAGGCTATCAGATGAAGGATATGCGACACAACTGGAGGCGTTTGCGTTTTATGTTATAAGGAGTGCGTTTTGGAGTCTTGCATTTTGTATTGTAATCTTGCATTTTATAATCTTGGAGGCGGTCATTGAACATTGAGCTTTTGTTCATTCGACCTGTATAACTAGGCATGTATAAAAGGCTCAAAGCATGTAAGAACAGTGGCTATGTAACATTGAATTAAGGGTTGGATATGTGGCAGCAGGAAGCTATCAGATGAAAGATATGCAACACAGCTGGTGGCTTTTGCATTTTATATTTTAAGAAGTACGTTTTGGAGTCTTGCGTTTTGTATTGTAAGTCTTGCGTTTTATAATCTTGGAGGCTAAGTTTCATTTGGGCTTTTAGTCATAGATCAATGAGCTTTTGGTAATTAGACATGTATAATTGGGTATGTATAAAAGGCCCAAAACATGTAAGAATAGTATACTAATGTAACAGTGAATTAGGGGCTGGATACGTGGCACCAGGAGGCTATGAGATGAAGGATATGCGATATAGTCAGAGGCGTTTACGCTTTATGTTTTAAGGAGTGCGTTTTGGAGTCTTGCATTTTGTATTATAAGTCATGCGTTTTATAATCTTGAATGTTAAGTTTCATTTGGACTTTTGGTCATTGAACAGTAAGTTTTTTGTCATTAGACCTGTATAATTGGGCATCTATAAAAGGCCCAAAGCATGTAAGAACAATAGACTTTGTTTTGTTTGGTTCTTGAACCTTGGAGGCCAAGACATCCTCGAATTTGTCTACTTTTCAGTTTCATTAATTCTATTGTTCTTCATTCATTCTTGTTTCAATCTTAATCATTCCATAATCCCATCTACAGGCTTTTGGTGCTTTGGAGAAGGGAGAGACGACCAAAGCAAAATGAGAAAAGTATATTATAGAATAAAATATTGAGGGATGGGTTACCTCTAATATATCATAAAAGAGTCGCTATTTTTCCCTTCCCAGTCCTATTATACTTTGATAAAGTTTTGGATGACTAAATCTATTAGATAAATAAATCTTTCTTTTAAATAAATTAATGGTCCTCGGCAAAGTCGGCACATGGCCTGGTTTATGGCAAGATATCCATGATGGATTCTTTTCGCAATTGGAACAAGGATAACATGCCTTGATGAACAAGACCACAAAGCTTAAGCAAATGATCTTAAAAACAAAAACACACACAAAACACAAAAAAAAAAAAAAAAAAAAAAAAAAAAAAAAAAAAAACACCATGGAAAGATGGTGATAAAACTTTTATTCGATGAGCGTATATATGGAATATATATATTAGTCAATAAACTCACATCAAAAGAGTGAGTGGTTGGTTTTGAAAGAAAATATAATGAATAGTGGAATTAAAAAAAATTAAAGAAAATAGATTTTACGTAGCTCGGTTTATGATCGCATATCCTTCATCTGATAGACTCATGCTGCCACGTATCCAGCCCCTAATTCACTATTACAGAATTGCAAGAAATTCAATAAATTTTCCTTGAACATTAAAGTGCATAGATTAATCATGACCACGCAATGCTAAAAAAAGGCAAATGCAATCAATTGATACATTCAAACGAGTTCTACATTTTATTTTCTGCTAATCTAATTGTATTTAAAAAAAAATGTTAGGATGCTTTATTTATGATTTAACAAAGGTTGACATTTTCGCTTTATTATTTGCACTATTGCGAACCCTTGCAATTCTCTGTAACTTCTCTCTCTTTTTATAATATATATATATATATAAATCATTTAGTAACAAACGAGTCTCCTCCTACTTCATTAAAAACCAACAAAACTTGGTTTACATTCTCAACCTTCTCTAACTGTTCCGAACTCACAACCCACTGAAATGCTTGATCAACTTGGTGATATCTTGGGAACACTTCTTTGAACCCTACTGCAGTGGCCAGTATCAAGTAGGTGTTGTTCCAACATGTAGGGACAACTAGAATCAGTTTCTTAGATGGCAAATGCAAACGTTTAGCTATTTCACTAAACTCTTTCAACCTTCCCTCTGAAGCAACCACATACTTTATTCCTTGCCTAACAGAATCAACAATGTCTCCAATTTCAACAAGCCCTGCTTGCACCAACAAATTTATCACATGCGCACAACATCGCATATGGAATAACCGACCCCCAACATCTAGCTCATTCCTCAACTCAAAATCATCTTTAATGATTCTAATGGCAGAATCATTTGCTCTTGCATTATCAACTGTTATTGTTAATACCTTATCCTCAATACCCCATTCTATGAAACACTTCCTAAGGGCATCAGCAATAACAACACCACTATGAGGAGGAGGTACATTAAAAAAGTTCAAAATTCTCTTTTGGAGGAACCAATCTGAATCTACATAATGGCAAGTAACAACCATATATGACACCCTCTGTTAAGATGTCCACATATCAGTTGTTATGTTTACCTTCTCAACCCCACCAAGCATTGCTTTAATCTTCTTATTCTTACTAAGGTATATAACTATGCAATCACCTTTCAAAGTTGCACGACTGATCTTTTTCCAATGGGGTGTGCATGTCTTCATAAACTTGTTAAAAAGTTCATGTTCCATCATGTTAAAGGGGTACTCGTGGAATAGCACCATGTGGGCAGCAAGTTCCCTAACCCTCTTCTCACTAAAAGAAAAATTTGTCAAACTAGCCCCCCCACCTAGCCCACCATAATCATGGGTCAGAACCTTTTGCTTCTTACTATTGGACTCCACATACTTCACACAAGCTACCAAATGCCTACCAAGTGTTGAGGTAGAACTAGATTTGGAAACAGCAAACAACCTTTTACACAAATTATACTGGGATTTTTTTACACCTAAAACTTCAACTTGAGAGAAGTCATCCCAAACTTTAGAAGTCTTTTGCCTCAGTTTCTTCTCAAATACACTAGTACCAGTACTAACATCACCAGGAGTAGGAACACTACCCACAGTGTGAGAATCAGTAGGACCAATAGTGCTTACAGTTGGGGGATCGAAATGAGGAGTATCTAAAGTTACTGGTTGGTCTGGTGCATTTCCACTGCCAGCAACTCCAAGGGTAATGGAATGCGTAGTTGTATCATTACCTAAGTCTACTTCATTGACTAATACAACTTCATTGACTTCCATAGGTCAACTTCTGTCCTCCATGTGCTGTTTTAAGTTGTAAACAACTATTAAACTTTTATTTTTATAACAAAACTAGGGCTGTTAACTACAGATTATGTCAGATTTGAGATTAGGGATTTAGGGTTTTAGAGTTTTAGGGATTATGGATTTATGATTTTAGAGTTTTAGGGATTAGGGATTTATGGTTTTAGAGTTTTAGGGATTAAGATTCAGAGATTAGGGATTTAGGGTTTCAGAGTTTTAGGGATTAAGTTTTAGAGATTTGTCTCTTATGCTTGTGATTTAGGGTACATTGTTTAAGATTATGAAATATGAGAGTAACAAAGAGTTCTATGGTTTAAGTATTTAGTGTTTTAAGGTTATAGGGTTTTAGAGTCTTTTAGGGATTTAGGGTTTTAGAGTTTCAGGGATTATAGATTTAGAGTTTTAGGGATAAGGGATTTAGGATTTTAACTTTTAAAGAGAAATGTTTTAGAGTCTTTTAGTGATTTAGGGTTTTAGAGTCTCAAACTATCAAACAACATGGCAGAATGGCAAGATATATACTCAAACAACATGCAGAATATATAAAGCAAAGCAAAGCATAATTTTTAAAGAAACTCAATTACTCAAACAACAAAACATATTATGTACTCAAACAAAGCAACGCATAATATATTATAGCATCTTAGCATAGATTACAAATTTCTAACAAAGCAAAGCATATATTTTTAAACAACATAGTTACTCAAACAAAGCATCGCATAATATATTATAGCATCCTAACATAGATTACAAATTTCTAACAAAGCAAAGCATATATTTTTAAACAACATAGTTACTCAAACAAAGCCTAGCATAATAGATTACAGACTTCTAACACGACTACAAGACACAACAATAATGTCAATAAACAAGCCAAAGCAAACAAAATTAAAACACTTTGTGCATATTATTTTTTGTTAACTAAAAAATTAACATGGCAAATTATGGATTACTCAAAGAACATGGTAGATTATGGATTACTCAGTTACCCAAACAAACCCTAAACCCTAATATATCACATATTTTTGAAAGACCTTTGAGTCGATATTGTTCTAATTGGTTTCACCGCTTCAGGTTTGAATCTGCAGTCAAGGAGGTTGATTTGGTGTCTCGGACTCTCTGTCACCACCTAGATTTGGACAAAAACCCATACATTAGATCTAAGTAAAACTGAAAAAATTAAAATAAAATAAAATAAAATAAACTTGTTCACTTCTTGAGATTTGAGAGTTGAGACCGAAGTTAGATACCTTTAGGGTATGTAGTATGCTCGTAGACTGTAGTTGTAGTCGGCTTTGGCAATCCAAACCCTTCACTCCTTCAGAGTTTAGAATATTTTCTCTCTCAACTCTAATGCGCCAAACCGTGAGCAATAGCGTGTAAGATCTATCATATGAGAAGATTAGAAAAAGAAAAAACATAAAAAATAAAATAAAATAAATCACTCAAACGCAAGTACTTGAGTAGCCCATCCAACAGATCATCTAGGTTTATGGATTCTGGCTGTGAGATGTGAGGCATAGTCGCCTTTGGATGGATCGGGATGGGATGGGATGACAGGTCGATCATTGCCTCCTTGTACCCTTTACTGGTTTGAAGTCGACAAGAGTGAAGAACAAGAAGGAAATGGAAGACGGGAACCGCATTTGTGCCATTGGATTATCTCCTTCATCGTTCATCAACGGCGGATGGAGAGAGTTGATGAACGGGTCGTTGAGAAAATTGAATGAGAGCATAATGAGCATTCAATTTTCTTCTGATCTCCCATTAATGCTTGCCAATTCAATCGAGTGACGGTAGGGTTTTTTCTTCATTTTCTACCGTTCGATTGTGGAATTGGTAAAACTAATTCTTTTGAACTGCTTAGATCTATCATTGGTGATGACGGTTGAAGAAAACATTTAATGGGTTGTCAGCAAAATGGTTTTCCGGAAGGACCGAAACCATGCGTAGGTTAAAAAATAAAAATAATCCCCTGCATTCGTGACAGTTCGGTATGGCTGAAACCAGTGGCATCTCTGCATCTTGACCGTTGATTAGGACTACCATTTTTATTAAACTTAAATCTGCTCATTTAAGTGTTGAGCTCATGTGGAAATGCAAACACCGGATTAATTCTACCTCAGTGGTGCGTTCTAGCAATCATCCATCTTTCAATCCAACGGCTAGAATTTCTTCCACTTTTAATCGGACGGCTAGGGGCGTTGCATTTTGAATTTTTGGGAAATGGTGCTGGCCGAATGGATTCCCCCCACACCCCCCAAATTTTTTTTCGGCTTCTACACTCTTCCTCAATTCCTCCTCTCTCTTTTTTCGTTTTTCTTTTTTCTTTTTTCTCTTCATTGAAAAAAAAAAAAAAAAAACCATATTCATTGTTTTCTACCAAATTCCCAATTTTAGCTTCTTTTTTTTTTTTTAAATAATACGGAAAAAAAAAATTTAAATAAAACAAGGATGATAAACTCAAAAAGGTGATGAAGATGATATATGAACTGAGTAAATAAGTGATTCTGTAATACTAAGTTAATTACATTATAAATTATAATGTTAAATAACTTAAATCCCAACATATTTGATTATTTATGAGTTATGAGTTATGATAATATTAAATTTGGGAATTGTGATTTTAAATAATCACATTGCTGATTATAATTTATAATACTATTATCCTAACAACGTAATTTGATAAATTTATCATTACATAAATCACATTGATACGTATATAGGTTATGTAACGTATCTAATGATAATATGTATATTGAACGGATCATATGCTTATAATTTTATAGTTGTATTCATATGAATATGACAATGATCAAATTAAATGCTATGATCTATATATGATATATCATATAATTAATAAATTATTATATCCAAATTATTGATTCGAATTTTCAAAAATTCGAGCCCCTAGATACGACCCTATTCCAAATTAAATTCCTCATAGCTCCTCTAGATCTGTCATGAATTTATTTTATGCTCAGAAAAAAAAAGTCAAGTTTAATGTATGATAAAATTGATAATATTTATTTATATATATATATATATATATATATATATATAAACTACCAATTGCACATTATATATATATATAAACTACCAATTGCACATTACTCTAAGAAATAGATAGAAATTATATTTGTTGTATATAGATTAATCTGAAGAAAGATCGATATTGCCTAATTCACTGGTATTTATTAAAATCTCAAATGGATCGGAAGATCAAAGATAATACATTTTTTCCCACTTAACCCACTAATAAATCGCATTATTTTTTTTTTTTTTTTTTTATAGATGCATTAAGAATTTCTTGACATAATCTTTTCTCTGATCAGACCAATATAAGCCCAACACAGTTTCAGCTTTAAAATCTTGTCATCAATGAGCGGCCCAATTAAGAGCCCACAAAGTCACCGATTGCGGCCCTACAAAAATCGCTGCCTTTGGTCTTCGGTTGTTGATCAATGATCTCATTGTCCCATCCTCGGAGATCGAGATCACGGAAAAGCCTACATCACGTACTGCACGTGAAGAAGCCTCCCAACTTTTCTTTGGATTTTGCAACTTTAAGCGCATTTAAATATAGGGAAAAATTATACTACTAGTTTTTATAATTGGCCTAAAAAAATAATAATGTATTAAAAAATTTAAATTTTAAATTTAAAAAAAAAAAATGAAAAATGGAGTTTGTGATTTTCGCCTACCACAAAGACTTTACAATTATTTTTTATATTACAGCGAGTGATTTGTAATTTAAATCAACCACAAAAACCAATAGTATAATTTTCCCAAAACCTAATTTCAATTCCTACTTTGTTTAAAAAAAAAACAAAAAACTAATAACTTCAATTCCGCCTTTTGTATATATTATATATGGTACTGCTATTATTAGAAGACAAACATTTCTTAGAATTTTTTTACAAACTAGATTATAAAAACGACATTCTTTTTTTAACTATTAAAAAAGCATGTGAAAAATATTTTCTATTAAAAAAACACGTGTTTTATCATATGTTAAAGGATACACGTTACTTTTAGAGGTTGTTTTGTAAGAAATTTATGTCCTTAATAGACCGTTATGTGACTAACATACAACAGATATAAATTTTTTACAAACTGATTTGTAAAAAACTCCTACAAACAAGCTTCTAAAAGTGATATATGTATTTTAAGCTATTAAAAAAGCACGAGAAGCATATACCATTAAAAAAAAAATGTGTTTCTCACATGTTAAGGACAAACGTCACTTTTAGTCTTTTAGGGGCTGTTTTGTAGGAAATTTGAATCTCCATACAGCTTGATGATATGACAGTAAAAATCAATAATTAGATCAACACTTGTAAAAAAAAAAAAAAAAATCACATTTGTATGGCAGTCATATATGAGTAATGTTATATATCACACTACTATCTCACTATATCGACGTGATATTTTCAATTCACCATTAAATTAGTATTTATTAAAAAAAAAATTGACATGAACATAACATAGTAAGATAATAATTGTTCATATTGATCCTCTGTATCAATTTTTTTGGTCAACCGAATACATCTCATAAAGTTTACCATTAAATTAAGTATTTGAGTCCATATTTTCATTTATATCAAATGTTACGCCAATCAAATATTACATATTAGATAATTCAAAAAACTTTTAGACTTTTACATAAAATAAAAAGATTTGGTTTACCTCTAAAGAAAAATCACTGAAAATTTCCTATAACAATAATAATAATAATAAATTTGAAAGGTGATTTTCAAACTTTAAGACTTTTAAAAATATGATAAATATTAAAAAATTATTTTTTAATATAGTAAAAAAACAATGACTGACTCCCATTATTGTGATATTTGAGAAAGAGTAATATAATAAGCTCATAAAATTCAAATAATTCAATAGCTTCATCTAAATTTTATAAGTTTTCTTTCTATTGATAGTAGTGATAATATCATAAATAATGAAGAAATTAGTATAATATAATAAGCTCATAAAATTCAAATAATTCAATAGCTTAAAGTAAATTACTCTTATATATATAAAAATATATATATAATGTGTGTATATGTGTTTCTCACACGTTCTCTCGACACCGCCCTTTCATTTTCCCTCTCCGCGAGCCCTAGGGTTCCCATCCCTCTCTCTCTCTCTCTCTCTGTAGATTCGTTTTTCTCGTAGAGTTTTCTCTCTGTTATTGTATCGGATTTCCGCGCACTTCCTCGCGGTTTCTTTCTGTTTGCGAGCTCTTTCTCATCGTGCGTGGTTCTGTGGGATCTTGGAGTTCGCAGAGCTGCAATGGAGTTTGGTGGCGGTCGTAAAAGAGGCAGGCCGGAAGCTTCTCTGAATGGCAATGGCGGCCACAAGAAATCCAAGCCAGGTTCGCCTTCACATTTCTCCCATACGTATATACAAACACACACAGACATTCTGTGTGCTGAAAGTTAGGGTTTTGATTGTTTCTGCTATTGATATTATTTTGCTTTGTTGTATTAGCGAAATATGTATGGTAAAGTTTGAAACTTCAGCTCCGTTGGTTGCTGAGGGAAAGAAAAAAAAAAGTATTAATAATGCGATTAATAGAGTTTTTACCACTTGAAACGGAAGAAAAACGAAAAAAAAAAAGAGAGAGGAAGAAGCTTGCTCAGAACTTGAACTGCTTCTATAGTTTCCTGCTTTCTGAAGCAATCAATTTTGGATTTTTCAGTAGTTTGTTTATAGTTATGAGGGTTCTTTAACGATTGTGGGTCTTTGTTGTTATATCATGTGTTTATGGCGTTAAAAGTAAAGTTGCATTGAATTTCTATTAGGAAGAATAACATGAATAGTGGTTGCAAAGGGTTTTATCATGGCGGGTTGTGTTTGTGAAGTCTGTTGATAATGATTTATGTCTCGTGTTTTAGGTTGTATAGGTAATTGCTGTTTGCTCTTTAGCTGTCAACTGGACGGTGTGTTCGCACATCTTATTGTTGCACATTGCTTCAAGTTGCTCTGTTTATGATGTTGATATTTTGTGCATTTATTAATAGCATTCAGTAATCTATTGATATTTTGTGCATTTATTAATCACATCTAGTAATATATGTATTATGAGTCGTGGTGTATACTTCTTTACTGGTTGTTCCTCAAAAACACTGTTTTTTAAGAGTTCTGTATTTCTGCATCTGACCTGCAGTTGGATAATTATCTGTTTATTATTCATATTCTGACGAACCAATCTCCAAAAGATTGATTGGATATTATGCTTACCATTGTTATGATGGCATCTTTTTTTATCCATGGGCAGATTTTTAACTTGCTCGGACTAGTTATTTTCTCTGAAAATTGTCTTTCAGAGGTTTGGTTTTGTTGTGCGAGCTAGAGACTATGAACTTTAAATTTGTTTCACTGGGGAAAATGTCAAAAAGAGAAGGAAAAGAAATGCTAACTCTTAAATTCTCTACAATTTAGTTCCTGGGAAAATGGAAATCCAACTTTGCTTAGTCAAGCTACTTTGCAAGATTTAGTTGTTAATTATTCTCCTGTTTTCTTGGCAATCAAAAGCTTGTAAAATATAAGGTTTGGTAACACGGAGGTCTTCCTAAATTGGATTTCTCTTCCACTCTGAATTTTTCAATGGGATTGGTAATTTGGTACTATATCTATTATTATCAGATAAAGTGCAATTTGTTTTCTTGTAAAGCAGCATCTTGTCCATATTCATAAAAAAGTGGTAACATGGTATCATATATTCTTTAAAATTCGAAAATTTAATAACTCACTGAAATTTTAACTGAGGGAAATGAATTAATGTTCTGCAACAGAAATGGAGTCCTTTCCAACTGGTATAGGAAGCAAATCGAAGCCATGCACAAAGTTTTTCAGGTTCTAATCTTAACCTATCTAAAATAAATAGTGTAAATGCAATTTCATATACTGCTAATTTGTATAGGTTATAAGAAACATCTTTTACACAATTTTTGCAAGTAAAATTGGTATTATTTGGACTAATAATTGGGCGGTTAAAGTTTTGATACAGGTTGTACTCTATGTTCTAATCATGTTAAAGAAAGACTTATGAACAGAAACAGTCGATTCACAAGCTTACAGTTCGATTTACTACTCGCTGAATTATATGTCCATCGAAAGCCTGGATGCATAACTCATCCAAAATATGTTGTTATATATAATTGTTTATACAACCTTTGCGAGCAAAGGCTATGTAATGTGGACCAGTGAATTGGAAACTAAAGCCATGGTGCAGGTTATCATATTTATTCAGATTATCGAAGAACAATAACTGAACTGATTTTTGTGATGCACTAATGGACATCTGATTTGCCATATTTCGGGTTGAATATACGACTCAAGAATTTATGTTGGTACACTAAACTTGTCTTGGGGGGGTAGATTTTTTTTTCCCCTAGACATATCTTTGTCTTGTACTGCTGTTCTAAGATCCAACCTGCATTTACAAAATGGTAAGGAGTCCAATAATGTCGCTTTGGTGACTCAAGTATTAGTGTTTTGGGTGGATGCTAATGCTATTACTTTAAGGGATGGTGTACCGATATTTACAATTGAAGTGGTCATAGCTGTAATGTTGCTCTAGTGACTTGATAAAAATAGTATGGCTCATGTAATAGCAGCTGTTTATATAATAAACAATTTACTGAAATGAGGCCATGCTCGATAGACAATTGTTTAATTTACATGATTTTTTAAGGCAGACCCATTTTATCCTCTCACCCCTTCCACCCAAAAAATAAGTCCATGCTTGATAGATAATTTTTTCGCGCAATTCTGTTGATTGAATTTTCTGATTTTATTAAGACTCTTTTTTTCCAAAAATTTGAATTTTTTGTAACAAAATATTCCCATTTCTTGTATATATGCTATATATGCATATATGTGTGCTTGTATATACATGTATCCACGTATAGATTTTGCAGAAGTCTACTACTTGTACTTATTTCTTAAGCAGGCTATTCTTAAAATGAGTCTATGTAAATTTTTATTGTTATACTTCTCTGCTGGGCTCAAATAAGTTCCCGTTATAATGTATATTCGGTAATACGCCAACCGCTTGGGCCTACACATGATATTTATTACATGTATTTGTAAAGCATGATTATTTATGTCTGCTTGGTGATTGACTGTAGGACTAGTCTTCAATAATATCTGAATTTTATTTGAACATTGACTGACCAAGTGATAGAGAGAGAGTGAGAGTGGGAAGAGAAAGCTAGTGGGAAGCCTTTTTTTGTTGAATTTTAACCTTTTTCTGTCAAATTGTTGAATAGATTAGGAAATTGCATTCATGTTTGAAATAACCCCTAGATGCTCTGTTAATATTAAAGTATGTGCATTATAAAATAAACAAATTGTTGGATGACATGCTTATGCTAATGGATTTGTTGTTTTCATCCCTAATTGGATTTAGAGTTGACTTATCTGAAGAATGCTGGGTTAGCTTGGGTTAGCTGCCTTTTTGGTGTTGACTTAGGTTCCATATGCTCGGTGTTTGCTTCCTGCACACAATATTATTGCATACATGATGCATGCATATTGAGATGCCAATTGCTATAAAAGATTATACTATTTCTAAATTTTATAAAATCAAATAGATAACTTTTACTATTCATTCTGTGTTAAGAGCCTATTTGTAATAATTTACTGTTATGTTGAAAAATTTTCCTTGTGAGTAATGAAATAAAACAAATACAATTGCACAATGTGCTGAACTTGTTATTAAGATTTTAATGGCATATTATCCCTCTCTTTTTATGTAAATGACACTGGAGTTATATATATCAACAACGAACGCATGGGCCTGGTGGGGAATGTAACAAGGCAGACACCTGCCTGCTTCCCTGTCCAGCGGAAAGACTGTTCAATGATTGCCATTCATTGATATCTAAAGTTGGGCTGTAGAAGATTGCCTTTAAACACGAGTCTATTCTGCATGCTTTTTTATTTGTTCATGTGCCAGATATCAGAGCTTTCGTATACAACTTAACTTAGCCTTAATCTAAATTAAATTGGGGTTGGCTCTGTTGATTGCTTTTTAACTAATTTTAGCTTTCTGATCAAAGTAGCCTTGTAGTGGCAGCACCTCTCATTGTCTATATATGTCATGCGTTTTTACACGTATAGTTTTCTTGCCTTTGCAGCACTTCTGGGTGTCCATTTGGTGAGGGATGTCATTTCTTGCACTACGTCCCTGGTGGTGTCAAAGTTGTGTCACAGATGATGAATCTTGGTGGCAACCAAGCTCATCCACAGCCTCCTAGAAATCCAGCTGGTCCACCATCGTTTCCAGACGGTTCATCTCCTCCAGCTGTCAAGACCCGTTTGTGCAACAAGTATAACACAGCTGAAGGCTGCAAGTTTGGTGATAAATGCCATTTTGCCCATGGTGAGTGGGAGCTTGGCAAGTCAACTGCCTCATCCTATGAAGATCCTCGTTCAATGGGACCAATGTCAGGCAGGATGGGTGGTCGGGTTGAGCCTCACCCACCAAGTAATCCTGCTGTGGCTAGCTTTGGAGCCTTTGCCACTACCAAGCTCAGTGTTGATGCTTCGCTTACTGGGGCCATCATTGGGAAGAATGGTGTGAATTCAAAGCAGATCTGTCGGGTGACAGGAGCCAAGCTTTCCATAAGAGAGCATGAGTCAGATCCCTCCAAGAGGAACATTGAGCTTGAGGGCACCATTGATCAGATCAATCAAGCCACCGCCATGGTGCAAGAGCTTATCGTAAACGTTCGCTCAACCTCTGGACCTCCCACGAGGAACCCTTCAATGACAGGCTCAGCTCCGGCAAGCAGCAACTTCAAGACTAAGCTTTGTGACAATTTTACTAAAGGTTCCTGCACCTTTGGGGAAAGGTGCCACTTTGCACATGGAGCTGAGCAATTGCGCAAGCCAGGGATATGATGCACGCCATCTTGCCATCTTAGACAACCTCTCTCATCTTGTTCTTTTCTGATCCTTATTAGGACCATCTCTTGTTATAGATTTTGGTTTTTGTTTTAAGATTGCACTTTTTTTTTTGTTTTTCTAGGTTATGATGTTTTTGTACTTCATTATGTTTGGCTTTTTTGCTTCTCACTTGGCCAAGCTGGATGGAATCATGGTTTGAATTTTTATTTTCTATTGACAACATCAAAATGTATAAGAGCCTTAAGCTCCAATTGCACCTGCATATGTTGTTCCCGTTGTTTTTTAAACCAAAGTAAGATGTCCTTGGATTAGAATATAACCACCTGTGACCAAAGCTGAAGGGCAATTACTTCAAGTGGGTTTGGCTCCGATGTTAGTTTAGTCCAACCGAGCGTTGTACAATTTAGAAAATATGGATGTCAACCATGTCACGTTTCTACTTAGATAATAACGTTTATAGGGACTTGGCACAAACCAAGCTTTTTGTGCCCTTTAATGAAAAGATGACATATCAGCATAGAGCATCAAACATAATAAATAAATAAACACTTTTTTTTTTTTTTTTTTTAAAGTAATTGTGAAAAACTCCCAAATTTTTTCCAGCCCTGTTTGCTTCGTTAGAACCCAAATTTTCAACTGAAATAAGCTATCCGGCCATAGCAAGAAAATCCCCCAAAATTATCATGAATTTGCTACACAACTCAAAACTTCTAACACCGTAATATCTTGAGAAAACCCACAAAATTTTGGACCCAAAATTACCAAAATCGGCTAAACAAGAAATAGCTTGAGAATTCTCCCATTATTAAAAATAGCTTAATAAACAAGAAGAAATAGTTTATTATGTTTGGTGCTCTACACCGATGTGCCATCGTCTTATTGGAGGGCATGAAGGACTTGGTTTGTACCAAATCCCTATAAAGGTTATTCTCCTTCTAAACAACATAAAGCCATTAACTGAAAAGCCACCTGAGTACTTTGATAAGTAATTTCATCCCAAATACAATTAGGGAAGGAAAATCTATGGTAATGTCCCATATACTTTTGTTAGATCTTAATTTTAAAGCCACCTACAAGCATTGAATTCGAGTAATTCTAAATGCTAAATAAGTATCCATCAAGTGTCCATCAAAAAAGGAAATAATTGTTAAAATTACCATTTGATCAAAATCACTATTTGATCAATCACATGACTAATAGTGATTTTAAAAGTCACTTTATTTTTTGATGCATACTTGATAGACACTTATATGACATTTAGAATTACTCATTAAATTTCTTAGAAACTCTTTCAATCTTTATCTTGACTGCTCGTGCCAGAGTTTTCAGCTGCCCCTCTAACTTTCTTTTTCTCCTCTTCCTTCCTATACTTGATCCCACAAGCATTGCAAAGGCTCTGAAAGGAAGAAGTAAAACTTAAATCAAGTTTGATCACCATAATTGAAACAAAAATAGAAGAGAAGATAATTCAATTCACTGTTTAAGTTTTTTTTGGATTAAGTGACAATTTAACATGCTATCAGAACAAAAATATTGAGTTCGAACATTATCTTTCTATGTAATTAAGAACATACCTTGGGGCCAAGGGGACCTTTGCGCCACATGGGGGTGTTATTAGTGCCGCAATTATAGTTGGTACACCTCTTACTGGGGTCATTGTAATTTGCTTCGCGTTGATGCCGTGAGGTTCTCTTACTTGAAGACGAGCCGCCATTGCCATTGCCACGGTCACCTCTCCTAGAAGAGGGGTTGAGCAGTGTGTACTCGTTCATTTGCGGCATCGGAGGCATATTGTAGTTGTAGGACTTGGTGTAGAGAGGACTTCCCGCCATAGAAGCACCAGCCTGCAGCTCTAGTCCTTTTGAATTCATGTAATGGCTTCTCATCTCTGGTGTCCATGGATTATGGGTAGTGTTGACTCTTCCACAAACCATTGCAAAGTGATTTATGGCCTAGTTAAGTGCAAAACAAAATGCCCAGTTTAATTACCATAAGAAAAAGTTAGGATTTGGATGATTTAGAATATGAGAGTTAAGTAAATATTTTAAGGCTGATTTCAAATTCTGACATTAAGGAACACGACCCTAATTAATAAGACCCAAAAAAAAAAAAAAAAAAAAACCTAGCGGCGTAGCAATTGCACAACTATTCAACTATAGAATTGTCAATTTTTTACACGACTAGCAAACTCAATACAAAATTAGCTGATTATGGTTGAGGGATTTGACCAGTTTAATTAAATGGGTTGGGTTAAGGTTGATCTATATAATCTTATAATCATACTTCAACACGACCTAAACCTAATAAACAATATTTAGGACTGATAATTTTTTACACGAACTGCAAACCCAACATGAATTTAATGGATTATGATTGAAGGGACAAAACTAACATGTTTGACCCATTTAATTAAAGGGACAAATTACGGTTGACCTATATAGTCTTCTATTCATGCCTCGACAAAACTTGAATCCGACACGTGAACAAGAATTGTCACCCTTAATTCAAGATTATTTGAGAAGTAATTCAAACCAATTAGGATAAGATTGGGAAGTAAAACCACAAAAGTGGAAAATTAACAGCTTTAATATATGGCTAAAAAAAATTAAAAGTAATTCAAGATTTTTTCTAAGTTTTTGTGTTTTTTCTTTTTTCTCCTTTCTTTGATGATGAGTGACACTCGTGTATTGGAATATTTGACATTATGTAGTTCTAATTTGTACTATGTACTTTAGATTTCTTTTGGCGATGTTTTGAACCCTATATATATATATATATATATATATATATATATATATATATATATATATATCATTTCCTCATAAAAGAAGAAGAGGAAATAATCTCTCGTGGATAAAGCTTGATTTGAGTCTTTTGACTATTTTATTTTATTTCATTTTTTTGGATAAGTAAGAATTTATTGAAGAAAATCAACAAGAATAAAAAGAACCCCTCAAAAATAAGATGGCCCAAAAGTCATAAAGGCCTATACAAGCAAGCCCCTACAAAGTAGCAAATATGGGCAAGTGAAACCAAAAGATTACATAAAAAAAAAAAAAGCCAAGGCCTAACTAAAAAGTGATTAAAGAAAGAATTTTGGACAAAAAGAGTTGACTTTGGATCTAACCTAAAAGATAATCATCAAGTACATTATTCGGTTTTAATTTTGATTAAAAAAAATAAAAAAAAAAGGTGAAAAGAGGGAATATGGATAACTATTAGAAAAGTACTAGTGTACTTTACGTACAACTAGCTTACACATTGACGTGGCAGTGTAACATGCCACTGTCATATCAACCCAAAAATATATATATATATATATATATATGAATAATGTTAGGGATCTTTTTATTCTTTTTTTTTTTTCTCATTAAATTTATATGGCTTTTAAAATCATCATTGAATCAAATGTAATAGTAATTCATCTCAAATCCAATAGTAATTTTAAAAGTAACGTCAATTTTAGGAGTACATATATAAAAGGATGGTCTCTAACATTACTATATATATTAGAGTTGGCAATTTTTTACACGACCCGCAAATTCGACAAGAATACGACACGAAATTATAAGGTTTGAGTTTAGGCTAATTGGGTTTAAGTCATAAACGGGGTGACCCTTTTATAACACGTTTATAAATGGGTCAATCAGTTTATGACCTGTCAACCCGTTTACGACACGTTTATGAACCTTATAAACATGTCGTGTTCGAATTTCATGTCTCAACCCGTTTAACTAATTGTGTCAGGTTCAGGTTAGCCTAAATAGGTTGGCGAGTCAACCTAAACTTGACACGATAACCCGTTTTGTCAACCCTACTATATATATATATATATATATATATATATGCACAAATGAAGCATTACATTGGTCGTTACTGAGGAGTGGTAAGATGGCCATCCCCAACCACTTCCATGGGAAGCCAACTATCCCTTGGGGGTAGGGAGTCATCGGTCACCCCAATCAAACCTCCAGGGGTGGTTGCGATGATGCGACCACCCCTGATAAGCAAGATCTCGTGGTTGCAACCACCTCGATCTCCAACATGGTTGCAACTACCAAATCCACCCTTGATGAGTGAGATTTGGGGGTCGCAACCACCCCGATCTTCAACATAGTGGTAACGACTATCAGATTCGATGGTTACGATCAACTCCGTGTGGTAGTTGGAGGTGGCACTGACCAAGAGAAGGTTTGTGCAAAGTTTTTTAACTGACCTGACACTGCCATATATATCGCATTGATGCGTTAGCATGTAAAGCCAATATGTAAGGCTAGTAGTACGTGTAGCATTACTCTAATTAATTATTATAGCAATAATGATAATAGCGAATGTAAGGTTGTTTCCAGATCTATTTTTCGTTGTTTCCTTGATCATTCAAAGCAACTCACTAATGTGTGATTGCCAAAATCGAAAGGTTAGTCAATATTCTCTAATAATATTAATTTCCTTACAGCGACGACAATGATAATAATCATTTTCATACCATAGTTTCGTATTCGAGGGGAGTGAAAAATTAACATAAATGATATAAAATATTTTAGAAAAAGAGAGTTGTTTCAAATTCATCTTTTTTACAAATTCGTCATTGAATTTGTTCCCACAGATTCAATGGTGGATTTGCACATTGATCTCTTGTACAAAGATGAACAAGAGATGGGCAAAAGATGGAAACCAAACATTTTTAAAAAAGAACAAACATATTTACAAATGTTTTTAAGCTAGAAATATGGATTAACACCACAATTTGGGTGATGATGATGCTGATGATTATAGAATGAAGAATATTGATGATTTTGTTGATCATGATAATTGAGGCAGTGAAGATGAAAATCTTAACAAAATTTAAGGCTTTTTCATAGAAATCAAATGAATGAGATCGTTTGATCCTATTGGGATATAAGTGATAGATAGCATATATTAAAGGCTATCTAATTGAGTGAGACGATCATATTGCTAAACATTAATTCTCAACTAAATTGCAAATATAATAATTTCTCTACTAATATTTCTTGACGGCGGGTTTGGTTAATTATAAACATGAAAAATAAATTTTTAGATGAAAAATATGTTCATGCATGTACGTATAGTTTTGAAAATTCCTTTTCACATGGAAAAACCATTTATCATGACATAACAAAACAAAGAACAATTAATCTTAGCAAATCCATGATCATCGCATAAACACTAAAAAGCAACCAACACATGCATGCGCGGCAAGCAAGTTCTATATATATAACTTAATTTGAAATAACAAACAGCTTATACAAGAAATAAATTAAAAAGGTATATATATATATATATAGAGAGAGAGAGAGAGAGAGATAGAGAAGCACCTGAGTAGTATAAGGGCTAATGAAGTTGGCGTGGGCATGTTGAAGGTTGATGGGACCAAAATGGGGCAGATTTTTGTCACTCTCGTCAGATAATCCAAGCCTGAGGGTGAGGTCCACCGGGCTTCCTGATGGATTGGGATGAACAGATCTGTTGGTTCCTGATGCCTGCTGATTGAATGATTGGGAAGCCATAGCTGATAGCTTGATCGATTGAGAAGCACAGGATCCGATCGAGTCTAGCTTTGGATGCAATAGATCACACCTGCTGTGACCATGCAAAATGAATAAAACAATCTCAGAAGAAGAATATTGTGATTTAAGAGAGAGAAGATCGGGATATGGCCATGCATGAAAGAATGAAACTGAAGTACTTGATGGAGAGACAATATGACCTGGAAGGCTGACACAAACTACAAACGGACAACACTTTGCATAAGGTAACAAACAAAAAACATCATTGAGATGGAGTACTGTGTGTGTGTGTGAGTGTGAGTGATTTTGAACGTATATGATATATCCCACTTGGGATTCCAATGAAGACAGAATAATAATACGGCCATCGATCTAGCCTGGTAGATTAAAGGATAGACTCATTTGAAAATTTCTGCTGAAAACGCCCGAGACAGACACGAACATGGAAGAAGAGAAAGTTATATATCTAAAGCCCATCAGGCTAGGGTTTCATGCAAACAGTACAGAAGAAGACGAAAAGCATGGATAATCAACTTCTTCCTCTCATTTCTTGTCTACACCAATATTGTGCTCTGTCTATATATATATATATCTTTCATGGTGCATGGATAAATGAGCGATGTCCTATGATGGAGGCTGTTCAATCTAGATCAACAACTACCGCATGCGGCGAATACACACCCACACGGACGCCAAAAACACACACACACAGAGAAAGAGAGAGAGAGAGAGAATTATAACAACAATGGTATCAACCTGCTAGTAATGGCAAGGGTATGAAGCGGGTGATGGTATGACTTGAATGAGAATGAGAGGCCATATTTATAGATGTTACAAATCTTTACATGGAAGGTCTCAAATAAAAAAAATAATAATAATTATTTGCAATTTTCTTCTAATAATTTTAATGTTATTTAACTTAAAAAAATTAAAAGATAAAAATAAAAGTAAAGAACTTATATCACGCTTGTTTGTTTATGTTTCGCTGTAACTTTTAGGCCGTCTTACTTTTGAAGAGTTACGGTGGATCCTTACGATCCTTTTTGTTCTTGTTGAGGTTTTTTTATTAAATTCTTTGCTTATAAAAAAAAAAAAAAAAAAAAAAAAGTGACAATTATTTAATATTGAAATCTTAAAGAAATTCAAACCTAAAAGGCTGGATTTACTTATTTTTGTTAATTTCTGTATATATACTTAGCACCAGATTAAGTTCGATAAAGTGGATCACAGCTAGCTTGATATATATAAAATTGAAAATATTTGACCAATAGCATCTAAAACCCAATTCGATCAGTTTTTCAAGGTCTGATCGAAATTATGCAGCTGAGATCATAAAACAAATCAAGCACGCGCACGCATGCACGCTCGCATATATATATATATATATATATATATAGACACACACAGTACTACAATATTGTGGTAGGTAGCTAGAAACCATAAAATCTCAATTAATCTAATGAAAATTTCGTCATTTTCATTCAAATTAATAACGCTCTAGTATTACATATATATCTAACATGTATTAGCTATGGCTCCACAGTAATTGATCCGGTATTTTCTCTCTTGTTTGGCAACTTTGTAATAGGGGTTTGTCCGTTTGTAATAATACTTTGGGCTGGAGCTTTATGCCGTAAAGACAATGCCAATTATGCCATCCATGCATATTGTAGTTTATATGGAAACTTGGAAAGTGTACGTGGCCGCCACAGATTAGCAGCTCAAGCTAATGTGAGCTTCAGCCATAATGTTTGAGCTTGCTTAGGCTGAACCTACGTACGTGATTATCCCTTCCCGTTAGCCTTTAATTTAATTAATTACATACATATTCTATAAATTAATACACCCATTTTCCTCACTTTAACTAATTACTAAGTTGCATTTCCATTAAATAAAATGGTGGTTATTAATTTAAGTATATATATATATATATATATATATATATATATATATATATATATATATGCGGTAAAATCAAAAGCATATCTTTTATTATTGTACACATGGGAAGCAATTATATATATATGGAGAAAAAGGAAATTAAATTAACTTCTAAGAAGTTTAATAAAAGTTTGAAACCTTTTCCGAGTAAACGCCATGACTTAATTAACAAGTTCATGATTAAACAAAACGAAGTAGAACTATATATGAATATTGGTGATTAGCACTTTATATATGTTGGCCCGTGTGATTAGTATATATAACGTTAATACTAATTACTAGTTGATCTGGTATTGTAGTACTTTAATTAGTTCTTCCTTTTGTGTTTTTTCTACTTTTGGTGATTAATTAGCACCGTTATGAATTTTGCTAGAAATTTGTTTTACTTTAATTTATTGCCTTCCTTTTCTTTTCTTTTTTCTTTTTCTTTTTTAATTTTTTATTCAACTTCGTTTAATTAGGTCCCTATATAGGACAGAAAAGTTGGTTTTCTTAGAACAAAAAATGTCTGAATATTTTTTTTTTTTTGTAAGTAAATAAAGTTTTATTGAAAAAAAAATGTCTGAATATTGTGAGAGCAAGAACAGGTCTAATTAATTTCGAAGATTATGCTTTCATCAGTATGCAACTTTTTAACCTAAAAATTTAAAATAAATGTCTTTTAGACCAATGTATGTATTTGTGATGCCTCTGATTTGGTAGGATTAGGAATAACCCCCTCCATATGATCTCTGGAGAATGCACACTTTCTCAATTAGGGCAAAATAGAGGCGTTGCTATTACCGTACCAAATGAATGTTGTTGAATTGATATTTTTAACATGAATTATTGGAAAACTAGGATTAAATAAGAAATGCATGCATAAGCATGGGAGGAAGTTATGAAATTAAGATGCTTCAAAAATCCGTAGAAAGATAGTTGAAAATCTGAAAACAAATAAGGTAAAGCAAAAAGGTCACGCGTTCTAAGTAGTAAAAATAAAAATGATTAAGGCATGTGTTATGATCTTAAGTATCTCACATAATTTAAGTAAAATCTTAATTATATGTATATAAGCTCTTAAACACTCTTCCCTTGCAAGCCGGTTTTCAATGGTGAGTTCTACTCAAGGTTTGCATTTTAAAAACCTTTCACACAAAATAATATTTAAAAATAAATAAATAAATAGTAGAATAGATAATCTATTGGAGAAAGTATAGAAAAAACAATAGTTAAAGTAGAGAGTTGTACTTTTTCAATAGCTACTTTAACTATTATTGCTAGAGATACTTTGACTAAAGTAGAGTTTATTAGAACACCTCTAACAATAATAGCCAAAGAAATTATTGAAAAAGAAGTAGGACTCTCTACTTTAACTTTGTTTTTTCTATACTCTCTCCAGCAAATTCTCTATTCTACTCTTTAATTTTTTTTAAATATTATTTGTGTGGAAAAGTGTGAAAGAAAGAGAGAGGGAGAGAGAGTATGTGAAAAAAAAAAAAAAAAAAAAAAAAAAAAAAAAAAAAAAACTATTTGCGGTGTAAATAGTGAATAGATAGAAAAGCTTATTCACCATTCACACTAGAATAAAAAATTATATTCTGCATATTCTGCTGGAGACGAAAAATGGCTTATAGTAGTCAAATTTGACTACTATAAACCATATGTCTATTCTGTTGGAGATGCTCTAAGAAGATATTTACTGGGTTGAGAAAAACCTTGTTCTTTATTTATTTTATTTTTCCTCTTGACCACTTCTAAATTCTGGTGAGCTTGGCGGATATATAAAAAAACTATAACATTTCATTTGGATTTTTTTTTTTTTTTTTTTTTTTGGACATGTCCACACAAGAGGGAGATGGGGGGATTCGAACTAATGACCTTCACTTCATGAGGCGTGGTCCACAACCGATTGAACTACCCCTTGGGGACAATATTGCATTTGGATTTCCCGTCGAAAACAAAAATCAAAATTCTCTCATGAAGAACTTCTGTACGTAAGTAAAAGCCGCTTGATAAAACTGGCATCTACAACAGCCAGGTCGATGCGTAAAATAAATTAGACTAATGCAATTGTTAAGATCGAGTGTCATGTCAATTAGCCCTCTTCCTCTTCATGGACCTCTTTGCATGAGATTTTGCATTCTTCTTTGACATATTTGTAGGCCGTCTCCGCCTTTTGCTTTGCTGTTGAGGCACTGGCTTCCCATTGTCATCGTCCCCAGCGGAGGGGTTATCACTCTCAGACTCATCTTCATCAGAACTGAGTACCAAGTCCTCAACAACGTCTTCATCCAAAGCAACCTCTTTGTGCTCTTCCATATTTCTATTCTTTTTCTTCTTTTTCATTTCTTTAGGCTTCTTAGCCCTGGAAATCAATAGCAGCATGATAAATAACAATTGAACCAAAGGAAAAAAAAAAAAAAGAAAAACGAGAGAGGGAGATGATGAACATACTTGGAATCACTTCCTGGTAACCAGGAGGAGGAGTTAAAGACGGCAGCACCTTCCTCATTCCCCGTATCATCCTCTTCATCACTTTCTGGTATCTTATTCCCGAAGACAGAAGCATGCTCACCGACAAGAACACTGAATCCACATGCACATTAGACAATTGCAGCCTAAGACATGGAAACATGAATAATACAAAGCCATTATCTAACGTGATGACAAACCTGGATTCCATCAACGAATCATATCTCTGCTGTGCTCTTTGGCGTAGAGTTAAGACATACTGTGACAGAGGGCTAGCCCCCAACCTTTTTTCATCCTGTCAATAAGTCATAAGGTATTTTAGTTTCTCTGAGATTTAAACTAACAGGGAAAAAAAAAACATTTAAGAAATCCAAGATGACAAACCACTCATATATTACAAGCATCATACACACGGCTCAATTCATGGAATTGCATTTTCTATCATGGAGTTAAGTGTTTAATAACATGTGCTACAATTGTAAAAAAAAACCCCGAGGTTGAGTTACTGAAAAGTTGACCAGCTCAAAAACAAATCTCAGAAGCCATATAACAATATCATAAAAGACTTGATAAGTAGATCATACAAGAAAACATTCCAACTTTGACTCTGACTGTTGACTCACAAGTAATCAGACAGCTTCCAAGTTCTTTCTACCACTTCAAGCCATATATTTGCCAAATCAATTTTAAAACTAATGAAGTAAAAAAGGTGACAATTTTCACTGAAATTAAACAATCCGATCAACTAAAGCATAGGATTTGCAACTCATCAAGATTCAGAGCAACTTTCAAATCCAGCACTCTGGCCATCCTTAAGAAAGGCTGAATGCAGAGTACAATCAATAGAATATGACTAAATTCAGCATAAAGAAAAGTCTTGAGAGATGTTTGCAAACCTCAAGAAAAGATGATGCGGCCGGATCATTCGGAAGAAAAGAAATTGACATACGCCTTTCATTCGTAAACTCGGAGCTAGCCTCAATCTGGGATGTGGAAGACCTGACACATTAGTTATGTGTACTACAAACTTTGCTACATGTAAGATGAATTCATCTCAATAGAAAACAGATAAATAAAAAGAGCATAATTTTTTTTACACCAATCCGCCCTTTAAAACACTAAAGATCATGTGGAACACATGCTGTTACCACTCTAATAAATATAAATTACGTAAGTGCATAACAAGCTTTGTTCATTAGAATACAAAACAGACAATAGAAAAGCGTAAATTTCCAGTATTTCACTTCAACATGCTGAAGGATCAGGTTGGACCACATCTGATCACCAATCTAATAGGTATACCTGACGTATAAGACGCCTCATTTCTTTCCGGAACCTGTCAACTTTGCTAGATTTGCAAAACCTACGCATTCGGTCAAGTGGGATAACAGACAACTCAAAGAATGCGACAGAATAGCTCCATTGAGCTAAATGTTCAGCTATCTCCTCAATCACAGAAAAAACACATGCCTCCTGAAATGCCCTTGTCTTCAGGGTTGGCTTGCTTACCTGGCATAGAAAATTATCCAAATCCATGTCAACAACAAAGCTGCATAATGTGACTTGTACGAGCATAAAATATTCATGCCGAAGTACCTTGAGTAAAGTACGCAAATCAACAGCTTTGCCAACACCTCCAGTGGGGGGTCTATTTAATTCTTTCATTTCCAGCATCTCCAAAAGGAACAAAGAAACAGGTATGAAAGTACCAGTGGAAGCGGCAATTCGGTTAAGCATTTTGGCACACCTCAATCTAAGGGGAAAATATCTAGCCGTTGGAACAAGCCGGGCTACCCCAGAAATTATTTGGGTCAGAGGATATGCAAGGGGCCTAAGGTCAGCTTCTGAGCTGTATGCACAGATAGCTCCAGTCCAAAGCTCAAGGCAGTTAATGAACTTCCACTCATACACCTTTCGGAATGCCTCCTATAGAACACAGTTAAAAATCAGAAGTGTAGTACTTGGCCATCACAATCAACATAGTCTCCAAGAAAGTATAATTATTATTCACCAAATGCAAAATGGTAAAGCATCCACATACTTTTAAGGCAATGGATGAAAATAATAAGATTGCAAATTTGCAGCCTAAACGTGAAAGCTCAGAATTATAACTCTACGGTGGCAAAAGTGCAAATTTTGAGTGACAGCTACCCTAAATGGACAAAAATTAACCTCCAGAATGGCACAAATTTTAGCATAATCATCCTAAGTTCAATAGGTAATGAGAGGCGCACAATAAAAGGCATCATTTAAATGTAACAACGTGTCAGGCCTATATATAAGAGGAGATTTAACAAGAGAACCCTTGCAATTAATTTTTCAAAAGTGACAAATAATAATACCTTTGTTTTTGTACTAAGTGCCTCCCGTAAAATCATTGACAATTGCCGAATAAAAACAAAGGCATGTTGATATGCAGTCGGAAGATCCACTCCCAGAAGTTCAATGACACAATTTCCAAGAAACTGGATATGCTGTAATTTCATTGCATTTATAAACTGGCAGTTCAATACGTAGGCTTTATATATCCCTTTAAAGCATTCATCTAAGCAATCAGATCCAAGCCGTATGCATAAATCTCTTAAAAATAGAAACGAGACAACAGGTAGGGCACCACCGCCTGTGCCCCAAAAGTGAAGTGCAACCTGAATAACGTTAAACATAAAAATTAGTTCCACTTGTACCAATTGATAGTAATATAAAAGAATAGTAAAAGACCTGGCAACTATTGTGGACCTGAACTACGACAAAATGCCATGATGCATGCCCTGAAAAATAAGAGAAACAGTTGCTGTGCTCCACGTAGGCACAATATACTCATACTACTAAAAAATTTATCCAACATGTGATTTTGCACATAAGAGCAATCTATGTAGTTCAAGTTCAGTACAAGGTCCACGACCACAAACTGCACTGCAAATGCATCATATTTGCAGTAGACCTTTTTTTCTGTAAGTGATTGCATTAGAGAAACAATTTACATTAACCACCTTAAACAGCATGTTATCCAGTGCAGGGTCCACAACCACAAAACTGTACAGTGATGCATCATATTTACAGTACCGACCTTAAATCACATGTGGTAGTATGGTAAAACATGAACCAGAAAGACCACATTCAATCCAACAAATGAAGAAGAGCTTGACACATACCTTAATGTACTTCCTTAAGAAGCTTGGGAAAGCAGCCAAAAATATGGAAGAATATTTGAGACGCCGTAAAGTAAATGATATCATTTCTGTATCAGTCATTTGGTTCAGAACATGTAGGGAATTTCCAAGATATGACTTCACCAAGTGATTGTAGTTCTTCCATTGTTTTGAGTTCATGAGATTAACTATGGTCTCTTTCTTTCCGCCAGAAGCAGGGAGCTTCAACAATTTCCGAAGTATTGCATCCATTTCACTTAACACAAACAACATTATTTTATTAAAGACACTACTTGACATAATACTGAACTTCGCTGAAGAATCATCCCCACCATCATCACCATAGTGGCATGCGGTCTTGAATGCTCTCATAAGCGAACGAACTGCACTTAAGTTCCCATTTTCTTGTATCGAGTTACACCAGGAATCGACCATTGCAGTTGTTATAACCTTTTTTGAGGGTTTCTCTTCTTTCTCTGCTATATCATGCCTGCCAGTTTCATTATCAACTTGTAAATCTGCATCTTCTACGTCGGTATCAACATCATCCTACAAAAGTGCAACAGGTAGCATAGAGCCCTTATTAAGAGAACCCATTGAAATCATTATGAATGTCAAGAGATTTTGCACACTCACGCCAATATCCCCATCATTAAATTGTAGAAGCTCCTTGTCATGCTCTTTCAAAAACTCGTAGAATTCTGGATCCTGCAAAAACGCACCTGTCAACAACTTCACCACTAAAGCTATAACAGTATCAACAGACAGATAAAAGTTTGCAAGGTAAAACATTATCAAGTATCAACCACCTTTATTTTTTAATTGAATGAATAAGAATTTTAAATATATCAAATCTGAAGATCATGCCTCTTCTAGTAATATTGTATTCAACCCACATTCATTCTATAATCAAGCAACTGAACTATAATGGACATAATGGTACCATGAAATGGAACCCCCACTTCATGAATTTTCCTGGACATATAGCAGACATGGCAAATATTGCTAATAGCACAAATTATATCAATCTAACGCAACCGACCAGTCTCTCATTGTTTAATATTCCACAAGAATGAATTTAGAACAACCCCCTATAATTATATCTGAAGCAAAGTGGTTGAAATTCTTTAGTGACAATTTCAAATTTATAATGCTATATACGCTCGACAAGACATATGCCACCTGTAAATTTAACGGCCACTAGTCCCATAGTCTTATGCAACCTGGGCGCTTTCACAAACATGAACTAGATTTCTTCACTAGTTTCAGTAATCCTGAGTAAGGTTTATAACGACCCACCCCCAACGACACAATATTGTCTATTTTTTGCTCCACCGAACCAAACTTCTCAATAGGTCACCCATCCTGGTACTACTCTCACAAAAGCCCGCTTAATTACGGAGTTCTGATAGGTTCATGTAGCACAGCCCCATAACGAATAGAATGCCCTAATCACAACCAGGTTCGAACGGGACATCAAATACACCATTATGGAATTAAGGTAGAATGCCCCGATCGCAACCATGTTCGAACAGGGCATCAAACATTACAATATGAGCCGAGACAGAATGCTCCGATCACAACCTCATCCAAACGCGACATTTTAGGAAATCCGCCAATTGCCATCCAAATTTCACCCCAAATTCAGCCTGATTAGCTTCCACATTTGATTTGATTTGATCCGCAACCACATATGGAAATTCCATTCGAATTCTCCACTTCCAAAATCGATTCTTCCAGTCATTTTAAGGTTAATTCAACTTTATTATTTTCCATACTAGATTTAAATCTTACCTTTTGTTGCAGTTTTTTCCTCTTTAGTGAATTACTTTCCTTTCATAAAATTGGGAAGTGGAAGTGGTCTCTCAATTTTTTGAGTTGTTGTACTCTCAAAAAGTAAGGAATGAAGGCGAGGATACAATTTGTTGGATCCCATCAAAAAGGAAGTCTTTTGAAGTGAAGTCTTACTATCAGGTATTGTTTACTTTTGTATGGTCCACTTTTCCTTGGAAGAGTATTTAAAAAGTTAAGGTTCCCCCGCGAGTGGCATTCTTTATGTGGACGGCAACTCTAGGAAAAATCTTAACCTTAGATAACTTACGTAAGAGGAATATTATTGTGATGGAGTGGTGTTGTATGTGTAAGACTTGTGGAACTTATTCTTTCATTGTGAGGTTGCAACAGAGATGTGGAGTGCGCTTCTTCAGCTTTTTGGTGTTTCGTGGGTTATGCCTCGAAGGGTGAGCGAGTCGTCAGAAAGTTGGAGGGGACTGTTGGGCAACCGCATGGCGTTGCACTTATGAAGGATGGCTCCATTGTTTTTGATGTGGTGTCTCTGACGAGATCAGAATGCACGCATTTGACGATTGTGAGAATGGTTTGCTCAATTTGAAGAATTTGGTGCTACAAACCCTATATAAATGGAGAGTGGCTTGGAATACTTTGTCCGTTTCTACTTTTTCTGAATTTGTAGCTTTATGTTCTTCTTTCTCTATGCGTTAGGGGTTCTCTTATATACATCATGTGTATTTGGGTTGCATTCCTCTGAGCTTTTGAATGAATATACATTATTTGTCAAAAAAATAAAAAGGAACCCAACATTTGCTATCAGTTTTTTTTAGTAATATTTCAATTTGAGAGTGTTTCTATCATCTTATGAACATGGATGATTGGAATTGAAGTTCAGCTGAATGGAGAACAAGCAACTAAGAGGAATTTAAGAACAACGAAAGTTTGACTCTCTATGATTAATGCAATGAAATCTTATGGTTTTAAAACCTTTTGAATGCCAGATCAATCGATCCATTTGCCAAGCATAGTCAAAAAAAATCTTCCCTCTTTGCCTTCAATTACATCCAAAAGCGACTTGTAGACTTTATTATGACCGTCTCTCATTGGTTGTCCGCAGATTCCATTATCACAAAGGGACCCAATCTACAATTTCTTTTTTTCTTTTTTCTTTTTTAAGAAAAGAAAAAAGATATGCTTTAATATGAAATGGATATATCCATACATCTTTGACTTATATTTATGAGATGATAAAGTATGGCAAAATGCACAAATGATCGGATCACATAGGAATGGGCATATTGGTTTATGTAAGAGAGCCAGCAGATTCTGTATTTTCAGCACGCTTCACAATCAAAATGTTAAGATACATTTTCAAAAAGAATAGAATATAAAAATAAAAAATAAAAAGAGAATCAATGTGGCAACTCACTATATTTATTAGATAATTACTAGATCTGTTTGAGACTCATAAATCCAATCATCTAATGCGCAAAAACTATTTTTGAATAAGTTTCACAATCCCCCAAAACCAAGCATGAAAATCTGAAATATCTATGCTTCAAAAATAAAAATCAAGATAACAAAAATATATCTTGAGCAAGAGTTTTTTTTTTTTTTTTTGATGATTAATTTGAGCAAGAGTAAAAGCCTCCAACCTTTTCCTTAAGTCTTTCTAGTTCCTTCATATGCTCTTTTGCTCGACTCTGAGATTTTGAGATCGTGCTGCTTCTGGTTTCTTCTTTCTCATCTTTATCATTCATTTCTTTGTTCAAACTCTTCACTGAGGCCACCAAAAAAAAAGCATCAAAAGAGGAGTAATCACCTTAAGTAGAACATTCAATAAGCATAAGCCTGAAAACTAGTCAACTAAATTAATGTGTAAACAAAAAACCTTTGCCTTTCGCACCCATGTTGAAAATGACCAAGGATTTTTTTTCTTTTCTTTTTCCTGCAAAGGAGAAAGAAATGACCAGAATTATATAAGACAGTAAAAGTTCCTGCTTTCTTCTAGGGACCATAGAAGCCAAGTTTTTCTCAGATTACATGCTGCTGCAACTTAGAGAATACACCTCACTCTATTTCAACTTGTTTAAGCCTTCTTTTTTTTTTGGATAAATTTTCAACTTGTTTACATTGTACCGTCTAAAAAATTCTCTCAATCACGCCAAAATGAATGGATGACATTTGTGGAAAAAAATTACTTGGGCATAAATGTACATATAACTCAACTCAACTAAGCCTCATTTTCCACTGGGTCAGCTCCACGAATACATTTTTAACTGACTGGGGTCAGCTGCAAATATCCTTTTTTTTTCTTTTTTGCCATTCTACCCTATCTAAGGCCATACTCTCCATTACTCTATGTCAAACACATCAACAAATAATCACACGCACAGAGAGAGAACAAAGACAGCAACTACGCAAATCCCAAATTAATACTCAAGACTATAAAATGCATTAGGCAAACAGAATCACATTTGATGAATTCCCAACAGATTGGATTCCACATCATGCACACACCAACATATATCATATCACAAATTACGCAAGATGCCACTTTCACATAATCCTGAGAAGTATGAGATAAATAAATATAAACAAGCAGAAACCATAAGTGCAACAAAACCAAAATCTTCAACAACTACGAAGAAACAGAAAACACACATTCTTTGTAGTCAATTAGCTTAAAATTCAGATATCGACTTCAAAAGTACACAAGCAATAAATTTCTAATCTTCTGCAAACATCATCCATCAAAAGCCCCATAATTCTATATCAATAATAAATCACAGAGGTAAAAGCACATATCGAAACTTCTACTTAATTATTAACACAAGCTTTTTCTTTCTTCTTCTTTTTTTTTCCTTGGATGCTGAGGAAATATATGAAATAAATTCTCGAGCTTTATAATTTCTAGTAGAGAAATGTTTATCTTTTTTCTTTTCTTTTCTTTTCTTTTTGGATGCTGAGGAAATATATGAAATAAATTCTCAAGCTTTATAATTTCTAGTGGAGAAATGTTATACACCACTTTTATCCCACTTTTATTCTATTTTGGTGATATTACACCGTCAAGCAGCTTTGTTTCAAAAAAAAAAAAAAAAAGATTCAAGGGCTAATTGGTAGTGCCACATTAGCAAAAAGAAATAAAAATATGATAAAAGTGCGGTGTATAGCATTACTCTTTCCAGTATATGGTTTAGAAATTTGTGAGACGAATATAAAGAGAGTTTTGAAATTCTAATTTCTTTCTTAACAAACCAATTTTCTTGAGAACCAAACAAAAAATTAGGGGTTTGCGAGGCAAGAATGAGAATTCAACATCAAGAAATAAAAATAAGAGAAAAATCAGGAGATTTGGATTTGAATTCGAACAAACCAGAAGTACAAGTACCTTTGAAACCACCACCAAAAACCCTAGGGTTTTCGTTTTAGGTCGACTTTTTTTAGCTGCTTTAGGACACATTTGGTGCTTAGAATGGCTATTCCGGCGGAAAACATTTTCTGGTGTTTGGCGCATACGGAAAATCACAAATATTTTTTATATTTTCATGCAATCATATTAACTTATAAAAATCAATTTTTATTCACAACATAAAAATATTAATGTAAAATAAGATATATATATATATATATATATATATATAAAAACTAAAAAATTATGTTTAACTAAGATAATACACATTGACTAACAATAATCATATATTTTCAAATTGAGAGAGCCATAAATATCATCCAACAATACACTTAAATTACCAACAAAAGTTCAATCATAAATATTACTATTCAAGTTCAACCACAAATATTGCAAAGTTTTGGCCAACGTACAACGGCCATCCAAGTTCAATCATATATGTTATTACAATCAACTTAATTAGTATCTTACTACATATCGATGATACGCAAATTCTAAGCTCCATGATTTTTGAAGAAGTTGTCCAACCAAAACTTTTTAAGCTTAGCATTCTTTGCCAAAAATGCTCTTGCAACATTCTCATCTCCCATCAAGGATTTTGTAGAACCCTATTGAATGAATAAATCTCAAAGGAAACCTCAAGAAGGCATGAAAACAGCAAGAGACAATGATGAAACCTCAAGAACCCTTTGACGGTATGTAAAATTACACTCTTCATTAGAACACCGCATTAGAACAGCAGCGCCTCTCACTGCTGTTCCTCCACCGCTACCACTCCAAGTCTATCCCAAACCAAACAAGTCCAGCTTTACTCTCTAGAAAGAGTGTGTGTATGTGTTTTGCGCAGAACCCATAAAAGGTCTTGTCTTGACATTTTGACAAACACTTTGAGTGCATATATTTATACACACACAAAAATAAAGCAGCACAAATTTACATAATACAAAATCTACATGAACTTCCCTAAATTCTCTAATAAGCAAATTCCTTAACAACATGAAACAAAAATTCATAAATACGAGGCAAACCAAAGCAAACTTCGCATTCCAAAAATCAAAGAACGCCATAGCCTAGGAACCTTATTCTCTGAAATCAGAACTACAAAAATCACACAAACTGACCCATCAAATCTCTAGCTATGTCCGTCACTGATCCTTGAAACTGAGGACACACCCATTTCAGAAATCTTGCTCAATCGAATCCAACAAAGAGAGAGAGAGAGAGAGAGAGAGAGAGAGAGAGAGAGAGAGAGAGAGAGAGAACCTGAGATGCTAGCACAGAGAGAGAGAGAGAGTGAGAGAGAGAGAGAGAAGGAGCTGTTCTGCGTTGAGCGTGAAGGAGAAGACAAGAGAGACTGGTCTTGTGCGTGAATGAGAAGACGATCGCTAGAGACTGGTCTGTGTGAAGGAGAAGACGAGAGAGTCGGTTTTGAGCACGGTTCCAGTGATTTACGAAAAAGCCATAATTTCCCGAAATTTACTGAGCAGTTTTTATCAAACGAAAATTATTTTCGGGTTAATTATTATTTTCCCCTTTACTAAACACCAAAAAAATACTAAAAATATTTTAGGCCAAAATAAATGAAACATTAATAGATAATCATATTCGTTAGTTTAATTGTAAAATTAGAATAGAACCATGCATGTGTATTTCACTGCTTGCTATATAGTGCAATACCCGGTGAATGAAATCATATTCTAATCAAATTTTTTAAAATATCCTTATAATACAATTCTAATTTACATTTTTATGAGATTTTTTCCTTTAATTCTTGTTAAACATAAAGAGTTATGTTATAATTATTTTTTCAATTCATGCCACAGGAGAATACCCAATGTAATCAAATTGAAGACAATTTTTTTCAAGCTCAACGAAAAAAAGGAGAAATTTTTTCAATTTCTCAGAGCAAAACCAGCTCTTCAAATCATCGAAGAGAAACAGAAAGGTAACAATAGATGTTACCTGCTCGTTGATCTCAACGCCGGCGAGTAAGATTAATAACGAGTTCGCTAAGCTTTCCTGGGTTGTCAACTAGAAGGGTGATTCAAAGAGATGGCAGTGCTCACTTCAAGGGTAAGCTTGGATCCGGCTTATGTATAGCTGAAGGATGGTTCTTGGTGACGTTCTAGGCTCGCGCACCAGGTGCGGCCAAGGGGAGAACTTGAGATGAATTTCCTTTTCTCTGTTACTCTGTTACTCTGTTTCTATCAGAGGTTGCATAGCAGCGTGCATGTTCTAAGAAAACCTACACGACGGGCGGAAACGGTGCCGTTGTGAGACAATCTATCGTCTTTTATTTTTTTCTCTTCCTTTTTTTTTTTCTTCCCGCCCGCACAGAACTTTTTCTTCAATAAAAACGGCGTCGTCTGGTTTTGTGATAGGGATAAGGAGTTTGATAGGTTTAATAGTTGAGTTACGATGGAATTCCAACTTATTAAAATTAGATTAGGATTATAGTATTTAATATTAGGATTAGAGCTTATTTGAATTTGAATATTCGAACTTTAAGTATTATCAATTTCAGGGACGAAGCCAGAAGTTCTTATGGTCAGGGACCAATGGCAAAAAAAAAAAATTTGTAGGGGCCAAGTAAGCTAGATTTTTATTTTTACTTTATATTTTTTAATTTCTTAAAATTTTTATTTTTTTCCACCTTATAAATTTTTTTTTTTTTAGGAAATTGGGGGGGGGCCATGCCCCTGCCAGCCCCCCTCTCTCCGTACCTGATCACTTTAGATATTATCTATTTGTATTTCTATTTAAAAACTATTTGATCGTTAATGAGAGTAGAAGAAAAGAATTAATATAGACTTTTGTCTTGTGGTTTGATTCCAGCCTTAATTGGATTCACTTGGGGTCTATCTCCAACCATTAATTAGAGTTCATTATCAATACAATTTCTCTTCCATTCCATTTTCTCGTTCCTTCGTTGTTCATTTATCTCATCAGAAATCACACGGTTTTGCTTAAAGAATAAAATTTGTTTCTTTGATAATTTTTTGTAATGAAGATATGTTGTTGCTAATATTTCATTGGCAACTATATATCATTTTCGTTGTAAAAAATTAAAAAGCAATTAGTGACGATTGACAATTATTGCTAAAACATAAAAGTAACTAAATTTTTTCCATCTTTAGCAAAGTGCAAAGTGTATGAAAGAGTTTAATGGGATTTCTTGGATGTAATGAAGGAGATTGGCTTTGCATAGAGGTGGGTAACATTAATCATGGTCTGCATCAGATCAGTAAATTATTAGGTACTTATTAATGACCAACCTCAAGAAAAAATTGGATTAGGATCCCCTCAAATTTCCTTTGACAATTTGAGATCTCAAATTGTGAAATCTCAACATTTCTTTAAATCTAATAGCTTATATTATACCAGCTGTCAACATAAAAATAAATGTTAAAGGAATTCAAAAAAAACTCATGAATATAGAGACAAAAATGTCATTCACCATAAAAATTTTAAAAACAGCCGGATCCCCGGCCAGAACGACCGACTAGCCGGGATATGGTCATTCTGACCGTTCCCCGGCCAGATTCCAGTCGGGATTTGGCCGTTTTCCGGGCAAAACGACTGGATTCCGGTCGGCTGGCCGAGATCTGGCCTTTCCTCAGCCAGAATAACCCGATTCTGACCGGCTGGCCGAGAGTTGGCCGTTCCTCGGCTAGAACAGCCGGATCCCGGCCTGTCCCTTCCCCGGTTGGCTAGCCAGGGAAGGAGTCGCCGTAGCAATCACCGTTAACATCGCAACAGGGAGTTTTAGAGAGGGCATTTTCGTTTCTATTTTCTTGAGTTTTTTTGAATTTATTTCACATTTATTTCACGTTGACAGCTGGCATAATATGGGCTGTTAGATTCAAAAAAAGAGCTAAGATTTAACAATTTGATATCTCAAATTGTCAAAGAAAACTTGAGGGAATCAATCCCAAAATATCACTTTGTCCAAAGGGCTCGGGCAAGGTGATCATTTGTCTCTATACCTATTTATTTTGTGTGCGAAAAGTTTGAGTTTACTCATTTAGAAGGCGTATGAAAGTAGATTGATCACAAGTGTTCCAATCATGAAAGGTGCACGTGGAACCAAACTGATTCATCTATTTTTATTATTTTTTCGGATGATAATTTATTGTCTTGTAAAGCAAATGTTTTGAAATGAAGCAAAATTCAGGAGTTGTTGGAATTGGAAGCATACGAAAAAGCGTTGGTACAAAAATTTAATATGGAGAACATGTCTATTTTATTCGGTTATTTATTTGGCAAGGGTACAGTCAAGTACAATTTGTGAAAAAAATTTGGGGTTGATGGTTGCTCTTGGAAAATCTAAAACTTGAACCTTTAAGAGCATAAATGAACTGATTTGGAGTCATAATAATGGGTGGAATGAGAAATTTTTGTCCCAAGCAAGAAAAAAAATTCTTCTCAAAACAATAATCCAAACTATTCTACCATATAATATGAGTGTGTTCCAGTTGCCAAAAACGTTTTGTAAAGAAATTAATTTGAAGATGCTCTGATTCTGCTGGAGACATAAGGTAATGAGTCAACAGTAGTTTGAAAGAACTGGGTTAGATTGGGGCGCTCCAATTCTATTAGTGGGCTGGGGTTCAAAGAATTAAAATGTTTTAATAAAAATCTCTTGGCAAAACAAGGGTGGTGGTTGTTCCAAAAGCTATAAACATTGTGGCACAGATTTTAAAGGAGTAATATTGCCCGTGTGATAATTTTTTGGAGTCTCAATTTGGACATAGGTCATCCGATCCACGAAGAATCATATAGAGTACAAAGTATCTTCTAAAGGTAGGGCTTGTGTGACGAGTGAGGGATAAGTCTAACATTAAGATTTGAGATGACAAATAGCTCCTAAATTTGTCTACTTTCGTGATGCGTGCAATCACTAGTTAGGAGACAGGACATGGATGCAAGAGTTAAAGAACTAATTGACAAAGACACTAGGCGGTGGAATGCACCCCTTGTAAATAAGATTTTTAATGAAGATGAGGTTAACATGATATGTACAATGACAATCGGCCCCAATAGACAAATTGATCAATTAATTTGGATAGATATGTCAACAGGGAAATTTTTAGTGAATAGTGCATTACTCAATGCTTAAGGTTCAAAATATCACAGGAAGATCCAATTTTGAATCTCTTCCGATGTCCAAGGTGTCCTTGAATATAATCGTGTTCTTGTAGAGAGACAAACATTTTTGTTGCGGTGGCGAAACCTAGAGAAGATTCTCCACTATGAGAAGAAATATTCCAAGGTGGCCGCGGAAATCGAGGCAGCCCGCAGGTGAGAATCACGTGGCGAACCCCAACAGCTTGTCTCCGGAATCTTTGACAAGTGTTTGGTGATTTTGCATTACAGAACAAAACCATGCATGCCGGTGTCAGTTTCGATCGTCGCTCAGAGCAATTTCTTTTTTCCGGTGCAGACTAACACATGAGACTTTAATTTCCATGCTCGTCCATGCCAAGTCCAAGATCACGACTTTTGATGAAATTTAATCACTCATTAATGCAATCAGTTTTCATATAATCACGACACAAGTGGATGAGTGATAAAACCGATTAATACTTATTCTTTTATTTTGGAACAAAATGATTATTTTATTGAAATATTTATTCTTTTATTTTGTAAGGACCTATTTATTGAAATAGCTTTTTATTTATTTGGTAGGAACTTATTATTTAAAATAGTTATTCCTTGAAAATAATTATTCAATCCCTTACGAAGAGAAATAGTTATTCCTCTTATTTTTAAGAGGAAAAGTTATTCCTGAGAAAATAAACAACCTTTCTAAGAATTTATTGGATTATCAATAAAGCTTGTTCTATTAACTGCTAATTAACACAAGAAGAAAAGAAAATTAAATATTGTTGAAATAAACTACAACCGTTGATCGTAAATGAATGATGGCAATTCATACAACGGAGACAAAAGCTTTTATAGATAGACACTGAAATCACTGAATGATGCAACTTTGATTAAATGAGTAGCGTCCAAAAAAAAAAAAAAAGGGAAAAGTACACATAACCCCCTCAAACTACCACCTCATTGTCAATGTCCCCCCTAAACTACCAATTGTGTCAATGTCCCCCCCTAAACTACAAAAAACTGTCAATGTCCCCCTAATGACAAAAATACCCTTCATAAAATTATTAAAATAAAATAAAAACTAAAAAAATATTTTTAAAAAAATATAAAATAAAAAAAATTATACCAAAAAAAAATTAAAACTGGTTTTTCTTTTTCTTTTTTTTCGTTTGTTTGTTTTTTTTTTTAAAAAAAAAAAAATTGTTTTTATAAGTTTCAGTTATTTTTTTGTTTGGTTTTTTTTTTTTTAAAAAAAAAAAAATCATTCTTTTTCATTTTTTTAATTTAATAAAAAACTGGTTTTTTCCTTTTTCTTTTTCATTTGTTTTTTTTAAAAAAAAAAATTGTTTTTATATTTTTCAGTTATTTTTTCGTTAATTATTTTTTTTATAAAAAAAAAAAAAAAAAAAAAACTTTCTTTTTCATATTTTATTAATTTTTTTAAAAAAAAAATTAATTTTTTAGTTTTTATTTTTAGTTTTAGTTTTTTTTTTTTGAATTTATAAAGACATTTTTGTCTTATTCAAAAAAATTTAGGGTTATTTTTGTCTTTTTGTTGGTCTTAGGAGGGATATTGACATTTTTTGGTAGTTTGAGGGGGGGTAATTGACACAATTGGTAGTTTGGGGGGTACATTGACAATTAGGTGGTAGTTTGAGGCGGATATGTGTACTTTTCAAAAAAAAAAAAAAAAAAAGGGGGTTAGTTTCGTCATTAAGACGCTATGTTTATCAGCCACAACGTGTTGCATATATAGAACCCGAGCTGCTCAAGCAAGATCAAACCCGTTCCTCAAAGCCACGCTTCTTTGATTAATCCCAATGCAAATTAAAGGACTCTTTCTTGCTTGCGTGTCCGTTTGATCAAATCCCACCTCCACAAAAATACATAGAGTTGTCTTCAAGGCTTGTGGGACCCGAATGAAGTGCTTTAAATAGAGGTCTCTCTTTGTGAAGGAGACCAGCCAACGCAGATTGCAGAGAACAAACACAGCCTCAGAAAGTGTGTGAGAGCTAGACAGATCGAGAAACAAGATAGAAAGTGCTTCTTCTGTAGAAGCACTTTCTGGGCAAGGGCTTCTGTATATCTCCAGGTACTTCTCTAGCTCTCTATCCCTCTCTGCATGTTACTGATGGATCTGTGGATGAAAGTGCTTGTTTTTTCTTTTTCTTTTCCTTTCTTTTATTTTATAAGCATTTTTTGTTTTTCTTTGTTTCTGGGTGCAAATGCAATATGTGTGTTAAGCTTTTCTAATTAATGGGGTTTATTTTATATATCCAAACAAAAAGATGACATTCAAATTAAATTTATGGCATTAATGTAGAGCTTAAACTTCTTGTTTTGTTTTCCTGATGGGCATGAGATTTTTCTTTAATTTTATTTATTATTATTGATGATGATTTTGTTGTTTTTTGTTTTTTTTAATTTCTTGGCCTTTTGTTTTTGGATGACGTGCTAAATTTCACAGCCATGCATTGCATGTTATCGTCTGGTTGAGTAAAAATAGTTGCCGCGGTAAAAGTAAATCGGCCGGTTGGTCCGTGTTTTGACCGTAAAGAATTGCTTTCGCATCTCTGCAAATTTGCCGTTACTTTTGACTTTTTCTCCGGAGACTGTGCAGTTCCATTTAATTATTTTATTTTTCTATCATTTTAATTTCTTTTCTTTTCTTTTTTAATTTAAATTATTTTTGTTTTTAAATTTTTTAGGCTGCTTTCAGTCGCTAAACTCAAAGTCAGCAGCCACAGTAATTTAATTGAAGTGGGATGGGATGAAAAATGATATTTGCACATACACATTTTGTATACATATTTTACATACATTCCAATGGGTGTTGTTGTATTCATGCATGAGGTACCCATTTTACATAATGGTGGCTGGAGCGGGGTTAAGCCCCTAATTAATAATTATATAATAAATATATACATTTTTCTTAAAAGGATAAAAAAATATTTTAAAAGACTTTAATAAGATAAAAAGTTAATAAAATACTATTTACTTTAGGCTTTCACTTAATAATTGTACAATAAATGTTATTTTCAAAACAAATTTAAAACTCTAATTAAGGCACTCAATCATGGTAAAAGTAATTACAAATTGAAAGCCTCAAAAAAATCACTAAATTCTTAAAAAGTCCCACTTATTTACTCTTTTTAAAAGCTCCATTTTTACATTCATAAAATTAGTCTCACGTGCAATTTTTTTTTTTTCAACGTTTATTTGAATTGAACGTTTAAAAAAATATGAAATGTCTTCGAAGTGTATAAATTCTCATTGTTTGCATTATGCATAATAGATAGAATTGCACATCCGATGAGTCTTTATTGTCCATCAATTTTTTTCGCATTATGTTCTACTACAAACCAATCATTATATAACTTATGTCAATTTTTCTCTTTATTTTTCTTTAAATCTTCTTATTTTATGTCTTTAAATCAAGTGATCATTAAGTAATTCTATATCTATCAAGTTATAAAATAAAATAAAAAAATTTTAAAATACATTTTACAAATAGAAAAAGGACTCTAATTGACATATTAAATAAAAAATATATATAATATAAATATTGAAATAAATTTAATTTAATTAATATTTAAATATAAAAAATAGAAAACAACCTTACTTAAACTTATTATCTTAAGCCTCAAAATTTTTTGAGCCAACCCTACATATGATGTGTATACAAAATAAATGGGTGCAAATAAGATATCTCAAATAGAAATAGGGGGATAAACAACAGCACACATGCTGTAAAAGAAAGTGAACGGCTCAGATTTAATTAAATAATTGAACGGTTCATATCTCTTCCAAAAATTTTGTCCACGTCTCTTCCCTCTATCACTGCTTCTCCTTCATTTTCTCCTCTGTAAAACCTCTCTCTTTTCCATCCATCATCAACAGAGCCGGTCGTTACAGTCAAGACCCAAGGAAACCCGGTGTGTACTGTCCCAAGGGCTGAACCTTTATTTCCTGCTAAGTTGAAACCACCACACCCTTCTTCACAGCACAAAATGACGCTATTGCTATTGGATTGGTTTCTAATGGCATATCATCAAATCCCATGGAGATGTTAATCACATCAACGCTGCAAAACTTCTTCAATAGTCTGGGCCTCAGTCCAAGACTTCTTCAAAAGCTTGAAGAGTCTCTCTCTCATAGACACAATTCTTTACCTCTTTAAAACAGTCTAATCCTCTGTTATTTCACTTCCTCTCTGCAATTTTCAGTCTTAACCCAAAATTTTGTGATTGTTAAAGTTGATGAAGGCATAAAGACTGGTTGATGAAGGCGAGAACATGGTCCAAGGCCGTTAGGGTCACAAAATTTCAAACTTTTTTTAACAAAATCCCATACCCATCTGGTGTTTATTTGCAAAATCTAATCTTTTTTTGCTTCATTTTCTTTGGGCTTTGCTGGTGAAAAAAATGGACGGAAGAAAGAGAGGTTTTACAGACGAAAAAATGAAGGAGAAGCAGTGATAGTGAAACAGAGTTCAGGCACCTTTAGTCAATCCTAGATTTTCTAAATAGGAACATGATATATATGTATAATTAATGACCCGTAATTATCTAATTAAGTTGGTGGCAGGTGAATCAGGTGATAAGTGTCGTACGTAGTGCATGTTTCTAAAGTTGAATCTGAACGTACGATTATTTATAGCTGCTACCAAACCATGCAATTAATGGTTAGCCGGTGCATAAGTGCATAACCTTACATTTCTTCATATAAATTGATAAGAAAAGACTGCATAACTGATATGCACCGATCAATCTTCAAATTGATTCCGATCCATGATGTGATATATTGATTATATAACTTGACCATTGGTTATAACTTATAAGTAATAAATCATACTGTCATAAAAAGTAGATATAAATGGATCAATTATCAATTTTCATATTAAATTTTACAGATCGATCTAATAAGTATATATATTTTTGCTGTGAATTTATGTCCTTTAATATATAGTGGCTCCGTTTGTTAAAAAAAAAATTGTTTCGTGTTTTCTCTTCTCAAATAAAAATATTAACAAACAATTAAAAAAAAAAATTTATTCCAAAAGACTTTTTTTTATTATTATTTACTTTTAAAAGGATGTTTTTTTTTTAATTAAATCAAAATTTGATTTTTTTTACTCAAAATTTTTATACGGCATAAAGTGTAAGAAAAAATCTGTTGAAATGATTTTTCTTTTTTAGTTTCCTTGTTAACATATCATCTTTAATATGTAACATTTTTCACGCTATTTTAATATAAAACACAGCTCGATTTCAAAGAAATTCAAAAATCTTTGAGATTCTCGAGGATCTGATCCCTTAGAAACAAGCTATAATGCTTTATGAGATGTGGTCTCAACGTTTCTATATATATCTACAAGATTGGCCTTACATGACGGTAAATACCGCAAGGAGTTCATGGGCTGTAACCCCTGGCCGGGGTTTGCAAGTATGGCAACGGTAGTTTGGTTAATGTATGAGATTTATTTTTATTTTTATATTTTGTATTTTAACCTCATGTGCTATTTTAGTTATTTTGGTGAGTCAATTTGATGAAAACACTAAAAAACCACTCCCAGCAGCATCACCATTTTAGCCAAAAAGTTTTGATGAGTGAAATTACTCACCAATTTTGATGAGTATTATTTACTCACCAACTCATTCACAAAATTTTGTTTCACATTTCTCTCTCACATGATCAGCACACTTTTTTCCTTTTTTCTCTCATTTTCTTCTCCTATCTCCCATCTCCCTCACACGATAATATCATTTTTTCAAGAATACGAAGGATTCTTTGTAAAAATATTAAATAAAGAAATAATAAAAAAATCTGAAAAATTATTATTTAAATGGAATAGTGAATATTGACTAGATAAAATGGTGAGGCTGCTGGGAGAATTTTAATAAAGTAGCTAACCAAAATAGAAAAGAATGATTTTTGGCTATTTTGGTGAGGCTACTAAAAATGCTCTATTAAAGACAAGGAAAATTAATGCGAATTTTGTATCCATTTGCTTGTGGTTGTTACTTACTTTTCCTTTGACAAAGAAATAAAACCCATAACATAAATTTTACGGTTAAAATTTAAAGTTGATGCGTCTAGTAGAAAATATAATTTTATATTATCAAATTTATTAAAATATGTGTCAATACTAACGTGTCACATTTGTATTGCCTTGTAGATAGTATGCTACTCATAAGCACAGTGCCATAGTACAAACCGATCACCATGTTGTGGTGTTCTGAAATTCTTGGACAAATTTGTTTGGCTCTTAATTAATATTAGAGTACTAGTAACAGTTTCCTTTAAACCTTTTTTTTTTTTTTTTTTTTTAATTTAAAGAATTAAACCACTTCCTACTCCCTTATTTAAATGCACTCTACAATAACTTTCATTGTCATTTTTTTTATATCATTTAAATATTATTTAAATTATATTCTAAGAGAAAGTAATAAGAAAGATAAATCATTTAAATATTGTTTCAAAGAAATATTAGAGCAATGAGAGAGGAAAGGTGAAGTTTTTATATTAAAATAATGTTAAAAGAACCACTTTTACTTCTCTAGATGTATGGTATAACCCTTTGTTTTCTTTGTGTTTCTTTAGTTTAGAGAACAATAAGTAAATCTGATTCAAGCGGTATTTTAGGAGTTTTTCCTGCATGTAAAGAAGAGAATTAGATTTAGAGAAACTACTTATTCAGTTAGCAGATATGCTGATCTTTCGTTTCAATTTTAGATTTTTCATCTATACTGCATGCATCTATGCATGAAGAAGTTGTAATATGTTATCTTCTAAAGAACTTACCCACATTTTCTTTCAGGATTGCACATATATAGCCCCTGTAAGTAGGACAATGGGAGCCGGAGGCCGAATGTCTGCTAGCAAGAAGCTTGAAGAGCAAAAAACACCCTTCCAGCGAGCACCACACACAAAACCCCCATTCACGCTTAGCCAACTCAAGAAAGCCATACCACCCCATTGCTTCAAACGCTCCCTCCTACGCTCCTTCTCATATGTTGTTTATGACCTCTCCTTAGCCTTCCTCTTCTACTACATCGCTACCTCTTGCTTCCATCTCCTCCCTCACCCCCTTTCCTACTTGGCGTGGCCGATCTATTGGGCTCTCCAAGGCTGCCTTCTCACCGGCGTTTGGGTCATCGCGCATGAGTGCGGTCACCATGCCTTCAGTGACTACCAATGGGTCGATGACATGGTTGGCCTAATCCTTCACTCTGTTCTTTTAGTTCCATACTTTTCATGGAAGATCAGCCACCGCCGCCACCACTCTAACACCGGGTCCCTTGACCGAGATGAGGTGTTTGTCCCCAAGCCAAAATCGAAAATGCCATGGTTTTCCAAGTACTTCAACAATCCACCAGGCAGGGTCCTCACTCTTTTGGTCACACTCACTCTAGGCTGGCCCTTGTACTTAGCGTTAAATGTTTCTGGCCGACCCTATGACCGTTTCGCATGCCACTATGATCCCCACGGCCCCATTTTTTCGGATCGCGAAAGGCTTCAAATATATCTCTCGGATGCCAGTGTCTTTGCTGCAGCTTATGTGCTTTACTGCGCGGCAACGGCAAAAGGGCTGGCATGGCTTGTATTGGTATATGGTGTGCCACTGCTCATAGTGAATGCCTTCCTTGTGTTGATCACATACTTGCAGCACACTCACCCTGCATTGCCGCACTACGACTCGTCGGAATGGGATTGGCTCAGGGGAGCGTTGGCGACCGCAGACAGAGATTACGGGGTGCTGAATAAGGTTTTCCACAATATCACAGACACCCATGTGGCTCACCATCTCTTCTCTACTATGCCACATTACCATGCAATGGAAGCCACCAAAGCAATCAAGCCAATATTGGGCGAGTACTACCAGTTTGATGGCACTCCTGTTTATAAGGCAGTGTGGAGGGAGGCTAAAGAGTGCCTTTATGTTGAGCCAGATGAGGGTGCCCCTAACAAAGGCGTTTTCTGGTACCAGAACAAGATGTGATACTGGCTGGACTGAGCCAAAGAAAATGTAGTTAGTAGGCTAGGCCAGTGTCTTTGGTCAGTTTGGTGTGTTAAGGAACAAATGAAGATCAAAATAAGGATCACATGCAATTGTGTGAGTGTCATTTAGCAAAGAAAAAAAGAACATGCAGTGTCAGTGCTGCTGGGTTTATGTAATGTGGTTTGTGTTCAGTGAAAGTTCTGTTTCGTAAACAATAGTGTTTGGTACCAGAGATTTCTCTGAAAACAATTATCAGATTATATTTTATATATATATATATATATATATATATATAGGTACAATTCGAAGCATATTGGCTATCATCTAATCATTAATAACATAATTTCTATGGATGCATAACTTCATTACAAGGATTAGAACTCGTGATTAATTAAGTGTGATTCCCAAATAAAAGTTTGGACACTTGAAATCATTGTAAGCTTGGAAGCATATGTAGTAGCTAGGCTAATTGTTGCGAAAGCTGTTATTATTAAGAAAACAGTTGAACTAAACACATTGCACGCAAATCAAAATGTTAAATTATCATTTATTATAAATAAGAAAAATTAAGGTTCGAATTCAGGAATACATGATAAATTATTATTTATAAGGTAATAAGAAATGATGAATTTAATTATTTAATGACTTCTGCATCTTAAAAATATTGCAAGAAGGTGACCGTGATCCATCATCATCAATATCACTCTTAATTTCTAGACCCTTATTTTTAGCTCCTCACAATATTCATATTCGTCCATCTTTCATGTTAGTTGGTGCCATTGAGTTGCTTGTAATGGTGGAAACAATGGCTGCGGGAGTTGAAGGATCTTTGAATCCCAATCTGTCAACAAAGTCAAAAAATGAGTTTTCTGAGTTAAATGGTCGGGAAATGTTCCTCATTGCTTCCCTTTTCCTTTTCTTTGCATGGAAACTCATGTGCCCTCCCAAGGCATTACCACTTCCAAATGATATATTACACATAAAGCATTTGTGGTTACCTCGAGTATCAGTTTGAGGTGCACGTGTGATTTTCTGTTCAGTAGGATTTTCTTGGATCTTTTCTGGCTTGGAATGATTTTGGCCATGATCTATATCAAGCCAGGATGAGTAAGACTCATGAAGAATTTGGGGTTCTTGTTTTGGGACTAACCAAGGCGAACTAAAAACTCCAGGCATAAGGGCTTCTCGATTTGTCGGTGATCTATTTGGTTGATATCTCATATGCATTGATCTATTTGGACAAACCTGATATGAGTTGAAGAAGCTATGAACATGGGTCTGCAGGTTTCTCATGGGGAAGTTGATACTCGCAAAGCCATTCAAATAAATGGTGCTCGATACATTTGGGAGCTCAAATTCTTTGCCAATAGGAATGGCTATAATATTGAACCATTCTTCAGTGTATTGTTGTGGATCATTAATGTCTACTTGCTTGTCCATAGAGGGAGAAACACTCTTCTGGTTCTAAAGGGAAACAAATGTAAACAACAGAAAGGGGGAGGGGGAGACTGTATGGGGATGATAACCACAACAATTCTAACAGTGACATACACACAGGAAATATATATATAAACAAGATTAAAAGACTGCCAATGGATTATGGAAATGTGGAAATTGTGCTGGCAATTAATGTCTTAATATGACTTTAGAGATCTTCTACCATACATAGAAGAAGGTTTAGCTGGCCTTGTTCAAATATGTATATTTGAATTCATTTTATTCACTTTTTGGAAATATAGGAATTTCTTTGGTGATTGTTTTGAAAAACAGAACATATTTATATGCATATCCATGTATTAGAACAAATTGTATGCCATTCCCACCATGGACGAATTTACAAGGGTCCTAGCCTCCCAAAAAGCCCTGAAATATATATATATTTTTAAATATTAATAATAATAAGGATATTTTGAGATTTTTTAATGATGACCCCGAGAACTTTCCAGCTTAGCCTATTCTAGTCCCCAAAGAAATTTCTCTCTCCCCAACCAAATATTTCCTCCTGGCCTCTAGCTTGGAATAGGAATGCCCTTATATCTGAGTGAATATTTTGTCGGAAAATGTTAGATTTATAACACCGATACAATAACTATACAACAATCCCTCACATGAGGGTGGGTCCCACATACTGGGGCCCACCCTCATGTGAGGAGTTGTTGTACAGTTGTTGTATTGGTGTTGTACAAGAATCAAATCCCTATTTTGTTTTGTTGCATCTACTAGTGTTGTATATGGTACCACATCAGTATATATCGTGTCAAGTCATTTAAAATTCTAAATCACATGGCAACATATATACCATTAAATTTATATAATCTAATATTGACCATAAAATTGAAATGGAAAGGATCCCGATCCCTCCCGTTTCCACCAAATTTCTAGTTCGTCCATGATCTCCACATATTTATTTTTTAGAGAAATTTTTGGTTTCATTCTTCTGCGCACTGGTGGATATCGTGTCCCGTCATTTAAAATTTTAAATGACATTGCAGCATATACACCATTAAATTTATGAAATCTAATATTGACCATAAAATGGAAATTGAGAGGATCCCAATCCCTCCCGTTTACACCAAATTGTTGGTTCGTCCATGATCCCCACATTTATTTTTTAGAGAAATATTTGGCTTCATTCTTCTACACCTCTTTTGTTTATATCCGTACAAGAAATTTTCTAAGTCTTGTTTTTTAAAAAAATTGTTTTACCTTTTATATTAGATGATGAAAGGAGGAGCATTAATTAATATGTTTATTAAAAATAACTGAATTAATGAGCATGTTAATGACATGTACACATGAACTGTGCAAAAATATTGTCCTAATAATTAACTTGGCAATTATTATGCGGTAACTAATTAATTATTCATAAGCATTGACATCTCATCATGAAGTGGCTTTTTAGTTGCAAGTAACTATTTAATATTCTTCTTATTATTGGATATCTCATTCGTATACACTCTTAATTTGTTTCGCGAGCTTGTGCATGTGTTATTATTGGATATCTCATTCAAAACAGTCAAACCTTTGATGATTTCATCATACACGTACGATTGAGTTACCAAAACTTCTGATTTCTGAATGCATATACTTCAATTCATCATAACTAAATTATTTATAGTTAAAGAATTATTTTTATCGCCTGTAAAACAATAATTAATTAAGAGATTCTATACAAAAAATACAGGATTATATATATATATATATATATATATATATATATAATTTCAAAATAATAATCAGAAGTTTATGATCAGTTTATTACATAAAATCTAGAAAATTATAACCGTATGAGAGTCGGACCTAGCTATAATAATTGTTCAACACAAACATATAATCTAGAGAACTAATGATACAAATTAAACTATCATTTTATCCCTCAAATTTAATATGATTTTTAAAATCACCCATTGAAGCTCTTGTTGAGGTTTAGTGCGTAGTATTTCATTTTCTGCTAGAATTAAATGCAGTAATGAAGTGAAGGCTTTTAATGCTCAATAAATTTCGCAAAAGCATTCAGAGTGTTAATTACGATTTCCATATTTGTAATTACTCCTTGCCATATAATCTAAAACGGGCAGATTCGCTCTTATCAAGAAGTAATGGCTTCTTATATACGTATGCTAGCTAGTCAAATCTCTACTTTAACGTAGAGTTACTCCCCGTGGCAAGGACCCAGTGAAATTTTATACCCTTAAAAGCTACTACTAAATACCTAGCTTATAAAAGGGAACCCATTTACCAAATGTGCCTCACAAAATTCTATCGCTTTGCACCTTTTGGACCCTCATTTCCTTCCAATTTATCCCTCTATATCTCCCATGCCCATGCATTTCAATGGTCCCAAGTCTAACCAAATTGGTTTAGGCTTTCAAAACGACCCCATCGATGTCCAATTGTTTTCACTCCATTCGAATTTTGGCAGCTCTACTTCGCTAAATGAGCTCATTTCCCCCAGGAGTCAGCCAATTACCTCAAGCCTAAGCCAACTTAATATAGGTCAAAGAGTGACTGAGGTGATCAGAAGAAGTGCTTATGTTACACCACGTAGGCTACAGGTTCATAGTTTCATCGACTATATCCCTGTGCAAAACCAAGCATATATTCCTGTAGCTGAGATTAGTGTCACTCAGATTGTGAGGACTGAAGAGGTTGTGAGAACTCACCTTCTCACAACCCAGATTCCAAATGATCATGAAATCCACATCCAAGGCCAACCCAGTTTCCAAAGCAAGAGGTTAACCATGCCCTATGATCAGAGGGAGCCTTTTCATGATCATCATCTTCAAAAGTACCCTAGACATGATCATCATCGTAGTCGTTATCAAAACCCTAGCCATATTCCTTGTCATTTTCAAAACCTGCACTCAAATGAGTCCAATAGCAACCCTTTGAAAGGTTTAATCCCAGTTAATACAAATAGTACTTCTGATGATCATGATCAAGATGAAACTGATCATCATGAGGAAGGCGATGGCCGCACCCATAGCCTGCCTTGCAAGAAATATGGTCCATACACGTGTCCAAAGTGCAAGGGAGTGTTCTGTACATCACAATCATTTGCAGCTCACATGGGGTCTCATTACAAGTATGAGAGCAGTGCTGCGAGGAGGAGAAGACAAGCAGCCAAGTACAAAAGGAAAAATCTTCGCCTCGTCCAGTTGGGGGGTGGACTTACGGTATTGCCTGTGTCTTTCAACACGCCAGGGAAAAGGAATGGTAGGAGGAGTACTGTGCATAAGAAAGCACACAAGCCTGTGAAGATTGAAGAGAAAGATGATGAGGTTGAGAGGAAAGAAGAGGCTACACCTACAGAACTAGCAGCCGAGGAGGGCTTGATTGATGTTGAGATAAAGGAGGAGCCTATGGAACTGAGGGCTTAATTAATTTAGCTATTAGAGTTGTTCTATCTAGTGAGTGGATCGAACTAATTATAACATGTACTAATGTTTTGAGCTCTAGAGAGTCCGTGGAAATTATAAACAAGCATAACCATGCCCTCAAATTAAAATTCAAAAAAGAAGAACTGAGATTAAGTATTAATTATAAGTTAATAACAATTTGACAGTTCCAATGCAAAATACCATAATTATGGTAAATAAGACGGAACAACCACACACCCTCAATGTGAGGTATGTCTACAGGCGGAGACGGTCACGAAAAAATTTACTATAAAAAATAGAATACAAAATAGTAAAGAGGAAACCACTCAAAGCTCCAGATATACCAAAATCTCACTCTCACACAAAGGAAAGTCTTTTCCAAATGAAGAAACAAAACAACAAATTTCTCTTTTGCCAAAAACAAACGGCGACTTTTTCTTTCACTATGCAGTTCTTTTTTCTTAAGTTTTGAGTAGTTTTTCTCTTTACTATTTTCTATTATATTTTTGGTTAATGAATTTCTTCGCGATCACCTCCTCCTATAAACATACCTCACATTGAAAGAACTGTGTAAGTTATGGTGTTCTTGTGTGTGATTATTTTTGTATTATTTACTGTAATTGTCATCTTTTGCACAACACACATTACACACACACACACACACACTTATATATTTATAGGGAAAATGTTAGATTTACAACACCAATATTGGGGTCCACCCTCGTGTGAGGGATTGTTGTACAGTTGTTGTGATGGTATAATATAAGAACACACACACACACACACACATATTAGGGTCCACCCTCGTGTGAGGGATTGTTGTACAGTTGTTGTAATGGTATAATATAAGAACACACACACACACACACACACACACATATATATATATATATATTTATATGAAAAATGTTAGATTTACAACACCAATATTGGGGTTCACCCTCGTGTGAGGGATTGTTGTGCAGTTGTTGTGATGGTATAATATAAGAATCAAATCCCTATTTATATATACCTTGAAAAATAAACAAGCTAGCTAGCTATTTTCCAAAACCTTCCCACATCTCTCAAGAGAAGGAGACCAGGATTATAACGACATTATTTAAGTATACTGTGATAATTTAAGACAAAAAGAGAAAATAACATCTTTCTATACAGCTTGCTGTTAACTACAATATGATGACTTGGATTCACTGGTGCCCTCTTGAACATTCCTAACCAAATAAAATTTACAAAGGCATCCAAATTTAAAAAGAAAAACAAATAATTCGACAAAATAACACTCCTTGTAATTAGTGTGCATATATTCTCACTTCTCGATCAGGAAAAATATCACTCTTAACCTATTGTCCTGATAACATCAATGATCCCTTCTCAAGGTGTGAGTGACTCTTTCCGCCAAAATTTTGTTGCTCCAACGCAAAATTGAGGAGATATTAAGAAAAGTTTGTAGAGGATGATATATAATGCTGAGACCATCACGCAAGGTCATTCAGAATGCTAGGAGCCTCAGGTTGCCGATACTTGCCCAAAAGAAAACCAATGGCTGATCATATGCTTCCTTTTAGATTACAGATCTCCCCCAGATACAATGGCATATAGTTGCTTTGCTGTCCATGTTACCCCAGCTAGGCTTCTTAGAGGAGCCGCAATCTCTTTTGCCATTGCCATTAAAAGAACTCTGCATTCTGCAACAGACAGGAAATGTCATCACTCCAGCAACAAAACAAAAGTTCTAGGCACTGACTAAAGCTGCTCTAAATTAAGTAAATAGGTCCAACCATGCTATATGTTCTTTTTCAGCTAGAAACCTGGGACCTTGCTATCCACAACCTTGTCATCGGCACAATTTTTATCCAGACGGTACAAACCACACAACCAATCCGGATTTGGGCACATGGAATCCTAAAGTGTGTCCATCTAATTTGGATTACGCACAGGTTAAATGCTCATGTCCTGTTGTAAGTGTTTGAATACAGATGGTTGAGGATAGAAACTCAGATATGAGATATGTGCATTATGCATGCAGTGACATGGATTTGAAAATATATATAAAATATGGAGGCACCCACCACAAACACCTGACAGGCATCATTGAAAAAATTATGACCAGCGAAGAAGTGTGAAAAAAAAGGCAACATCCAAATATATGGTAGAAAAAGAATGTGATGCTTGTAAAGTATAAAGCCATCATGCAATAAGATTATAAAGAAATTAGGACCTAAGGACAAACAATGTGACTGTAAAAGAATGGAAAAGGTGATCTGCAGTTTCTTTCCTAATAAGAGATTTTAAGTACTTCTAAAAAAATAAATAAGTAAACACATAAATAGATGTTAAGAAGCAACTTTGTGCTCATGGATATATACTAACTGCATTATGAGCAATTGTTTTTTAAGAGATTGGTGCAGACACTAGACACAGGTCACCGATCACATGTGTGCATGGACGCTGACGTCAGAGGACGGCCAAACCTATGACTTTGTGGCTGGGTGATTGTGGCTGCATTATGTTATTTTTGTGGGCCGTCAGCCCAAGTGTCAAGTTAGGGTTAGGGTTTATTTCCTAGTCTATTTAAACCTAATATTGTATTGTGGTTATTAGCTTTTGATTAAACAATGAATTGACGTCTTTTCTCTCCTTTGTCTTCTTCATCTTTGGATTCTTTCTCTTCCTTTCCAGCTTCTCTGTCGTCTTGATTTCACTGTTGTCCGGCATCACAGATTCTTTGCTAAAACAGACGTGAGTTCAAATATAAAAATATTTTGTGAGTATAGGTGACTAACCTGATATTTTGCTGAAATAGAGCAGAGACATTGAAGCAAGGATCTTGTACTCAATCTGCTCACCTTTCTCTAGGCTTTCTTTCAGCCCAAAGATGAGAGCTGAGAAGGCAGAGTGCTGGAACTCAACATCAGATTGTGAAGAGAGTGCACAGCTCAACCATGCCACAGTGGTTAGGCAGACCCTCACCATGTCCGAGTTTCCAGAGCGAAGACACTTAGAAACGGTGTCTAAGAAAGACTTTTTCCCATTACTAAGCAATGCCATTGACAAGTTCTTCAACCACTCTTCATTTGCCACCTCTTCATCATCCTATATTTTTTGTTCAGAAAATCAAGAAATACTTTCAGTGACCAAATACAAACTCTCATGTTAATTACCATCTAAATATGTACCACACAAGTTTAAGTCTTAATTTTACTATAAAAATTGACTTCTACTCAAATACTAACAGTAAAGTTTCCTTCAAGTTTCTAAACCAGATCCAGTTTAACAATAGACTGTCAACGCAATTTTGTACAGGTGGGGACATTTTTAAGACAATTACTATGCTGAAGTTACAATCCAAATTCATTTTTTTCATTATAAACACGAGTTTCTCTCCTTTTTGTTTCCCTATCCCTGGTAGTATTACAGAGTCGTTTATTGAGTTGAATAATTATCAAGAACAATCTAAAGGTTGATTTTGATACTCATTATAACATGCACTCATGGCAAGTTTGAGATGAGAAAATACGTAAACAACTTAGACCCTGCTTAACCATACCATACCCAGAGGTGAAGATTTATGGAAGTTCTGTCTGTAAAGTGAAAACAACTTACCCAAACAGTGTCATCAGCTAATGAATTATCATCTTCATTTTCAAGAAGATTCACTTCATAGATATCTTTAAATCCTGCTTGCTTTAGGATCCAACTCTCTGTCAATGACTTCCCAGAGAAAGAGAAACGTCTTCCCAAGATAAGAAGTGCTCTGCAACACTTTTCTCGAACCTTCTCATCCACTAAGCTGTCTTCAAGAGCCATCGTAATGGCATCAATTGCCTCCTCTCTATATATGCTGTATTTCTGAGGTTCTACCTGCAACCACATGGTTGTCTCAGCCAAAAAATCTTTGAAGCTCTCAGACATATCTACAAATTAGCAGAAGCATGATTTCCGGGTGATGGTTTTCTAATATTCAATTGTCAAAAGCACCCTTCAAATTTGTAGTTCAAGGACAAAATTTTTGATAACAGACCATGTTCTTATCATACTCTCTTCCAAATAAGCAACAATTAAACTCATTTTCTGAATGACATTATTCATTAGTTGCCCCTTGATGGATCCTGGCTACAATTTCCTTTAAACAATGTATAATCCACGAATACAGAGATACTGAAGTAGAAAATTTGTCTTCAACCATAACGAATTTTCTACAGTTACCTTTTCCATGCATTTTTGAAGTGTGGAAGGATGTCATTACAGACCTTCAACTATATATACATTAATCTTTAGAGAAATATTGTTCTCAAGTTTCATATTAACTAGGTCAAAGTTTTCAGGTTGGAATCCAAATAGTAGACAGGGAAATAAGCAAAAACAGAGAGAACCAAGATCATAGTTTAAAAACCTCTGTAAACTATAGGAGCGTACCAGAAGATCTAAGTGTAACAGAAGTACAGCAACCAGAGGTCTCTGCTCCTTTGGAGAACTATGGAGATACACAAGCAGAACATACATCGTATCTGCTATCCCCTCATTCTGCAAGCCACTTAAAAATAAAGTAACATCTTTCCACCTGCAATGACAAACAACGTGTAACTGGTGGAAGAAAAATAGATATAAAACTCACTGACTGCTTCAACAACCACTCCCAACATGACACTGCCAGTTCTACTGGAATATTTTCTGGTAGCTTTTTCTTTTTGGTAAGTATACTTTCTGGAAGCTTTTAAAATCAACAAGAAAAAGAAGTAAAGCTACCTGACATATTTAATATCGAGTATGAGATTGTATTTTATCCAAGGAAAACTTGTATTTTATACACTCTGACATATTTAATATTCGAGTATGAGATTAATAACCATGTGGTACAAAGAATTTTGTTAAAATAAAAAGTTCAAAGACGATGCCCCTTAATAGTTAAGCAGGAAGCTGCCTAAAGTTATTGAAATGCAATGGATTTTCACAAAGACAGAGCCCTATAGAAGAGGCCTAATAACAGCAGGTCAGTATATGCGATACTTGTATCAACTAATTGTTCAACTGCAATTTCTTTTCCCGAAAGAAAATTTTCAACTATTATCCAAAAGTTAAACATCCAGAAATCTTTTCTTTCTCTAAAAAGACAGATGTAATTTATACCAATCTAAAGAGAGACCACCAAAAAGGTCATATAGTGGTATGTTTATCCCTTCTCGAAAAACAGAGTTTCTGGGTCAATGGTTCCCTACCATGTCATCCATTTCTCCTTTTACTTCAACAAAAATTCTACAAATTGGTTGATACTTTTTTTTTTCTTTTTACGTTTTTTTTTTAAAAAAAAAAAAAGAAAAAGAAAAAAAGAAGTTAGGACCAGGTCAACTGATCAATTTTAGTTCTTTAGATCTAAATGGTCCTTACTTTTCCTTCTCAAATACATACTAAAAAATGTGTCCAGTCATTAGTCGAGGTTTAAATGGCCCCCTCCAAAAAAGTGTCCCTGCTAAATCCCCTTTGCTGTTTCTTACAGCCATTACAGGAGAAGATGATTCTCCAATGTGAATGGTGGCGTTGCAAATAAAACAAGAAGTGGACACTCAATTGCACACCACTGACAGACACACACACAAACAAAAAGATATGGAAAAAGAATACTAAAAAAGATATATCAGGGACTGATGATAGAGTCATTTAATTGCTTCCTCTGTGGTTTTCAAAGTGAAGATAACCAAAACATAGCAAGAAGATGAGGAAGCAACAAAAACGTATCTGGCAACATTGAGTACCAAAAACTAAAAGTCACCTTTTCAGGCAAATCAGTTCGACCAACAGCAGCACTGCATTTGTTCTCGACTTAACCTGTTTGCTCTGGAGTAGCTCGAGAAGACACTGTTTGCTGATATTTCTCGCTATCTGATTTCTGCAACTTGCATCTGCGTCAATACAACAGGATAAGAGTGCTGCCACATGAGCTTTCTCTTCTAGCTTTCCCACTTCAAACCTTTGAAGAAGAAAATGCAAGCCACCAAGAGATATGATATGCCTGGCATTTGTTCTTTTTTCCTCTTCGTTGAAAGCAGTGAGTAGCTGCTCTAATATGAAAACGACAGTTTCATCCAAGTGTTTGAGACCATGTCTGCCTGAGTTTTCCATTACTTGAGAGGCAAAAGCCAAGAGGTTCTTACAATGTCCAGATCTCCAATTGTCAATTACACGCTTCAAAACAAAATTGGTAAGTGGCACAGAAAGTGATTCCAAAGTTTTTCCTGTTACTGGACATTTTCTGTTACCCTGATCAAACCATGCCTTGATGGCCACCCGTTCAAATGTTTGCCCCGTCTCTATTGTTACTGGATCTTCAAACAACTTTCCAGTAAATGGACAAATAAAGCCTTGAGGAATGCTCGAGAAGAAAGAATGTTCATCAAAGTATTCATAACTTCCACGTAGCTCTGTGCCAAGAAAATGTAAAATTAGCAATGGATCGAAATGGTCTGCAAAAAAAAGAGTTTCAATCCTGAAACATTCCTTTTAACTCACCTTCAAGAGAGGACCTTATTTTGATTGGCTGCACTTAAAAGACAATAAGTTAAATAAGTACCTATCAGAAACTAGCAACTAAAATCAATAAAACAGTCGAGAATTGAGTACATTTGCAGGAGAACAGGAAGTCAATGCCTCACTGGAATTGAAACGAGAAGAAGATCTGAGATCAGTAGAAGCTTCAGTGTCTTGCAGTTCAAAAATAGATTTTTCTAGGCTTCTGAGTGTAAGCTCATCATTTGCTTTCCTATATGCTGCTGCATGAGGCATTTCACTATTCCCCGTAGTTTCTCGCCATATAGTAGAATCACAAAATTTACCATTAAGATTATTTTGAGGCAAAGCACTCACCACATACAACCTCCATTCTTTCTCAGCTGTCGACGAGGGTTCATTTTCCTACAAAAATGTTAAGATTATTGTGAGCATTCACTACTGTAGAGAAAGTGTCAAAAGTTTTTTGAAATTCCAAGGTTTAGAATCCCATGTTGAAAAGTAAAGAAATAAGGAGGTGAAATAGTTCCTTAGTACACATGATAAACCTGTATGACTAAGAAGAGAGTAATGAATTACAGATGAACCATTATGTATATAAGCATTACTATTAACGGTTTGGTGGCTTTGGTCCCAATAGGGTCCTTGGCATAAGGTAGTCCTCCCGTATGAAAAGTAGTGTCGTAGGTGTATGAATTGGTGAGAATTAGATGTGATGGGATTGTAGCAGATTTGTATTTGTGAGAGATTGTAAGTGTGTTTTTGTTTGTGAGGCACTGAGGTTCGACTAGAGTTAATTGTTTTGTAGTCCTTATCAATGATAGCAGATTTTGGTTGGCATTGCCCATAGATGTAGGCATGGAGATGGCCAAACTGCATTAGTTATTTTGTTTGGCAATTATTTTCAAGTCGCTACAAAGAAAGAAACATTATCACCAGTTAACCCTCATGTCTCTCATTAACACCTAGACACTATAGACATGGAAATGAGGATGCTGACACTTATCAATCATAGATTTAGATGCCAAATGAATTATTATGTACAATATTCGCACCAGAAAAGTGAAAGCTAAATAAATAAATAAAAATTGGCAATGGCCAAGCAACTCGCAACAGAAATCAACCTGCAAATGACCAAAATTAGCATAAAAATATTCTGAGGTGCAAACAAGATTCAAAGATATCTTTCACTAAAAAAAAAAATCCTGCAGTTTCTTTAGATTATATGTGGCATAATGTCAGGTTAGTATGCATAAAGCATCTAATAGTGCAAGAGTGAATGACAGGTCGCAATGCTGAATACTCGGAAGCTATTTAGAAGATGGTCACATTTTTAAGTAGGCAAAGAGTGACACTCTCCAAATGTTGTTTAATATGCTTAGTAAAGGATCCATTCATAATTTCATATTAGCTAAAACATTGAAGAAACAGGAAATCATACAAATAAAAACAATTAAAGATAGGAACAATAATGCAACAGAAAAAATAAAAAATATCACTTACAGGAAGAAATGCATCATCCAGCACACTCTCAGTCGAATCTTCATCAGTATCCTGATTTGTACATTCAACAGTTTCAGAAGCACCTGTTAAAGTTTGTTTAACAACAGCAGAACCACCAAAGCTTCTCATACGATTGTTAGAGTTCCCTGTCTCCCCATCATCTTCAGCTTCATCAACTCCTGATTTACTTGAACAGCCAAATACAGCATCATATAGCTTTTTACTGACCACAGGCTGAGATGAGAAAGGACCACTTGAATTAGATAGCTCTGAAGAATCACCAAGTGAACTTCCCTGCTGAGCTTCCCATACAGATACAGGTGGGATCTGGACGGAAGGCAGGGAAGGAGCTTCAACCCCTTCTGTGAGCCAATCCTTGTAGTAAGCTGAAAATTGATAAGTACCAGAATCCAGAATATCATTATACACTTCTTGAAGAAGCTTCAGTTTCCTTTGCCTGCTTGGTGTGTCTGCTAGAGAATCCGCTTCCTGGTTGTACCACTCCTTCAAATGTGAAAGATGCGGAAAAAAGAGATAGTCCCATAGTTCAGGCAACAATATTGTTCGTGCCTGAAAAGGTACAATACAAAATACTTGCAAAAGATGCTTTGCTGAAATCTTGTCTTTCTTCTGTAGCTTATATATCACGCTGAGGTAGAGATGAGCACAAGCTGACAACTTTGAATTAGGAATTCCAGATGCAAACCCATCCTTCAAATTATTTGAATATAACCCTGTAATTGCACTCAGCTGCACCAAAGCTTTTTTCAAATCCTTAGCACTTGAAGAGTCCTCAGCAGCTTTTTCTACTGTTTCTATTGCTTGTTCAAGGCTGGCCATGACTTTGCTCTCAGCACTTTGCCTTTCTTCAAGTTCAATAAAATCAATGGAAGAGAAGCAGTTGTGACGAAGTGTTGTCCGAAAATCCTCATCATTTAGAAAGCTTTTGATATATCCATTTAGGATGGAGACTATGGCTTGGACAGCGACTTCATCAAGAGCAGGTTCATAAACTACTTGTGCAAAATTATTTCGTCTTTTACTCTGATTATCTTCAAAGCTTTTGCTATTCAATGAACCTCTATTAGACGTGTCATTACTGGTCGTTGGCTTTTTCACACTCTTCCTGTTATTAGTACTAGAACTCATATGTCCAAGCAGCTGTTTTGCCAAATTATTGCCATGCTTCTTGTCCACTTTTCTATCCATCCCTGGCCTCTCTTTGTATACTTCCCTTTCCCTGGCTCCATTAGAATATTCATCCTTCCCTCTCTCTGAGCTATGAACTTTATTTGAATATGTATCCCCAAATCTCTCATCATCTTGCTTACAAACCTCCTCTATTTCATTTTGTGGCACATCTTTTGATAAGTTGAATCTTTTACCTTCCTTAAGATAGTTTAAAAGTCTTTCCCTATTTTCTTTCTTCAATCTTTCATCTTTTTTCTCAGTTCCAACCAGATTTTCCCCTGATCTCCTACCCCTTATATAATCACCTGTTGGTAATTCACCTTTCGAACTGTATCGAGCTACATCAGACCTTGTCCTCTCCGTCTTGTTTCTATGACCTGGTGCAGAATCATTCTTGTGTTTATCTTGGAAAGTGCAGAACGACATACCTGTAGCATCTGCTTTTACGCATGATCTTGCCCTACTCAATGATCTTCTTCCTTTAAACCCTTCCTCCGAAAGAAGTTCCTCCAAGGATGATGCCATTTCTGCTGATATTAGGGCCTCCTCTAACCTGGATCCAGTAGCAAAGAAGAAAGAGTATTACAGTGATATATATATCCGGACAGAGCCAATCTATGCTACCAAAAGTAAGGAAGGAGAACATTATCTGGAAACTACTCATTTAACATTAAACTACAAGCAAATTTGTTGCAGTGAAGGTCTAATCCATCAAATCTTAAATTTTCTTTGAAGTTGCCATATACCCTATCTAAAAGCTCATTCATGTTATCTAACCCAAAGTTCACACAAAGTTTATTCTGAGTCCTGCACCTTGGAAATGCATTCAAAATAAATAAATAATTACACTAGATCAAGAAAATTAGGGAAAGCAACGTTGAAGTTATCCACTGCATAAATTCCAATTACCCACCTTTAAGAGTTCCATATTACAATTGGAAACAGAATAATATGAACATACTCAGAAACTCACATAATTCAGAGATTGAAGCTATTGAACTCACTAAATAAAATATTTATCCATATTCTCTAATGCAAACAAACTTTCAGTCAATTAGAACAAACTGAACCAGAGAAAGGAGGCCAGAGAAAAAGAAAAGAGCTATAGAGAAACTAAAACCTACTTTGTTATTCCTACCCTTTGACATAGAAAACCACATATATACAACACACTACACTCCATTCCAAAAATGTCACTTATTGTACCTTTTTCCCAAGGACCTCAGAGTCCACGAAACTTCAGGCAAATCCCAATTCTTCAGAAGCTAAAGACATTTTGTCGAATATCTCGCCTACCCAACGAAGTTTCCATCACTGAAATCTCATCAGCTCAACCTGGGTTTTCCAAGCTTTGGACTTGAAAAACTATCGTCCTTCGACGATGGTTCTTAGAGAAGATACGAGGAATATGAAGGGATCTTGGGATAAAAAAACAAGGGAATGCTGGAGATGCTGCCTGGGGAAAAGACATGACGAGAGGTATATAATTGGAGGAGTGCGAAGAAAGGAAAAGACAAGAACAGGTGGAGAAAACGAGTGATGGTGATGGAGATGGAGAAATGTGGAAATGGCCAAATGGGCAGCAAGGCAGGTAGTGCTACAATGGAGGGAGACAAATGAAAGTTGACAAACGAAACTGTGATTGCAAGATGGAGTTTTCCTGTCAGTTTTAAGACTGTTTCATTGGCGGTTTCCAGTTGTTTTTGCATGCGTGCGTGTGAGTCAGTCTCTGTGTGAATGCATTATTTTGCAGTTCTTTTTGTTGGTTCCAAAAGACTTTTGACTGTTTCAACTCCCGACCCTCCGGTGGTTTGTCGTGACAGGGGGCATCTTGAGAAAGCCCTTCAAGTTACCAATTCAGTATGGGAAGAGTCAGCAGTCTTTTACAGGCATGATATCTGATCACTGCTTGGGCAGATGATTTAGGTACAACTCATCCTTCCTTGAAAATCCGCTTGCAACCCATTTGATCACATACTCAACCAGTTGCATCCGATCTCATCCTTGATGCGGTGGCCGACTCTAATATCAAATGATATAAACCTTTAAGTATAACCTACTTTTAAAAATCCACTTGAGAAAACGAAACTGGAATGAAAATAACTTATAATTTAGGGCTCTTGTCAGCCTGTGTCTTAGTATTGGGTCTTGTTAGTAACATAATAACATGGTTCAAGAAGCATATGAGACTATGGAGATTGGAGCCTGACTGCCTGAGTGAGTTTATATCGACTTTCTTGGGTTGTTGTAAAATTCATGTGGCTGGAGAGTTACAAAAACACTCCTTACACACTCCTTACGTAGTCACCCTCTCATATTGGGTGGAATTTGCATCACATTGGCCCCACTCCATAAAAGAAGATGTGTGTGTAATGAGTGTATAAAGAGTTTTTTTTATCTTTTCCCAAATTGTTATTATCTATGTTCCTCTCTTTTTTTTTTTGTTGAGGAATGTAAAAGGAGCTCCTCCTCCATTCGATCAGGGGCTACTTACCCGAGTAAGAGGCTCGTCCGAGGGGCTCCCTTGTTCTGACGGGTCGGATTCGGAATCGTAGTGTAAAGTTACAATTTTAAGGGTTAAGAGTTTAATCAAATCAGATGGCTGAATACATAAATCTCTTTTTTGTTCTTCTGGGATTGTGCTGAAATATGAGGGATGGAGTACATGGTAGCAGATGTTACAGTGACATTAGTACACAAGGAAACCACATATAAATTATTGGCTCTATTTGCCAATCTGAGATGAGACTTGGCCTATTAATTGCCAACATAGTTATAAGGGTGTCACGTCCCAGAATGAGTTTGCCTTGGATCAAACGAAAGAGCCAGATTTGTGTTAGAATTGACACGCTTGATCTTATTTGATACTGAAGCCGCATCTAAAACCTGCCAATACCAATTGTGCAAAAGCCAAGTACCAACTGTTGGTGCTTTTTAATATCAAAATAATATGTTTGATTGAATGGTTTATTAATAATAAAATAATTTGATTAATTGTTTATTATGGGAGTTTCATGGATCAACGAGGAGTTAATTTGCTAAAAGTAATACAATATACCACATTCACATTTTATTAATTGGGTTGATGTGGATTGCCATATCATCCCTCGATGAGTCATTGTTAAGAAAAAATTTAGGGAAAAATCATATTCAGTCCCTAAATTTTCATTTTCATTTGATTTAGTTCTTAAGTTTTCAATTTAAAAAATAAGGTCATTAGGTTTTTTTTCAATTTAAAAATTTATTGTCAAAGTTAACGATTTTTTTATTTGTCACATGTGTTTCATTTGACATTCTAGGATTGATGTTAGCACCCAATACAATGTCAATGCCCATGTCAACATCAAAATTAACGGTTTTCCATCTAATGTTACAAATCTAGAAAATTAGGATGACAAAGAAAATGGTTTTTGTTTATTTTTCTATTGATGACTTAGCGCTTAACGATGTGGCATTGACATTAGGTTTTGATATCGACGTTGATGTGTCGATTGAGACACACATGAAATATTACAAATTAAAAACTATTGATTTTGAGGAAGAAAAAAAAAAGTGACAGATGAGCCTATTAATTCAATAGAATGACAGTGAAATGAGAGTGTAGTATATAATATTTCCCTTCACAAAAATCTTAAAGAGATGGAGATTTTGTTTTGATTTATAATTGATTGAGTAATTAATTTCGTGTGTCGTCCAACCTATATGCATGAATAATAAAATTATGGAAAGTTGATTAATTGTTTGTGCGTTAATATGATATGAATCTATTTACCATTTTTAATTAAGACATTGAACTACTAAATGGACTACTTATTTGGGCCATTAACTCTTGAAAAAAAAAAACTGAAGATTTGGCGTATTAATATCACATGGAAAACAATGCATTTATATTTAATCATATACGTAAAAAAATGACAGCATTCATGATAAAAATTAAAAAATTAAAAAAAAAAATCAACTTTTCCCTGTGAAACGCTCCATCTCGGTGTATGAGATTTTATTATTTTATTTGATTACTTTCATATATTAGTTTAGTTATTAAGTTATTATAGTATATTATCTCTCTCATTTTCTCTCTTTAGGAACCCCCCATTTGGTCACATGGTCCAATAATCCAACACAACTTCTTTACCAAGACACTTTTTCAGGCATTCAAAAATTACCTTCACTTGAAATCTCCAAAAATCAAATAACAAAAACTTAATCAAAATTTTATCACCCAACCGAAATCGCACCGTAAAAATAAAATCCAAAACTTCACCCCTAATTTGGCCCTTAAAATTTAACAAAACACTAATTCGGCTATTAAAATAAGCACAACACAATTTTCACTCTCGTTTTCTTTCTTTAAAAAACCCCAACATTTGGGATCATATATATGGTCCAATAATTCAACACAACTTCTCTTCCAAGATACTCTTTCGTCCATTCAAAAATCACCCCCACTTGAAATCTCCCAAAAATCAAATTACAAAAACTTGCTCAAAACTTTATCACCCTTCAATAATCACCCAACCGAAAATCACACAACAAAAATAAACTCCAAAAATCCGCCCCTTCAAAAAAATAAAAACCCAACTTCTTGACAAAGCACTCTCAGAGGATTAGAGCACGTGGCTACGAACCACGGTGTCAGGGGTTCGAATCTCTCCTTGCCCACAACTGGCCAAAAAATGAATGGTCTTTCTTCCTAGGAGTAAGAAAATCATGATTGCGATAGCAGACCCAAAACTATAGAACTTGGGTATGAGTCTTTTGTCGAAATGTAATGGCTTTACTTTTTCTTTTTATTTATTGTTAATTTAATAATTGATTAAAAAAAATTAAATATAGTATTTACACCCGAATAAGCATATTTCTTTGTTTTAATAAATAAGCACAACACAATTTTCTCAAAAACAAAACCCACATTCGGCCATAGCTACCCATCAAAATCAAACCACAAGAAGCCAACTCCAATCTTTGTCCCCCATTCAGCCATCCGCCCAAAACACACAACGAAATTCAAGCTCAAACTTCCACCCCGGCCCATTCACTATACAAAATAAAAATCTACAGTCACTAGCTCAAGCCATATTTTAGCCAAACCCCACAGCAATCTACCAAATTTTCTGGCCAAAGCAAAATGCTCAGTGCGCCCAGGGGAAAAAAATTAAAAAAAAATTAAAAAAAATTAATTATTGTAAATTTCACCAACATCAACTAATTATTACACCCACAAAAAAGAAATACCAACTAATAAGATTTTGATTGTGTTCCTTTTTTTCCTTTCCCGAAGAGAAAAGACTGCGGAGATGATTACCATTATTCTAACTGCTAATCCTTCTCTTTGTTTGACATTTTGATTGTTTTCTTTTTCTTTGTCCGACATTTGTTTGCTTTCGTGGTGGATATTCGGCATTGCCTAGTCATGCAATGGCCACAACGTTGTACAAATGATTCCTCTTTTTTCCTTTTTTTTTTTCTTTTGAGACTTTAAGGTCGTGTGTTGGCACGTAAAATAGCCTTTTGAAATTAAATGGTTATTTTACAGGTATAGTTATTTTCTTTTGTTTGATTGCATATTAGGCCTTATAAATTTGGAATAACCCTTTAAAATAAGAGTAATGCTATAAATCACAATTTTTATTTCATCATTATTTCGTCTTGTTGAGTAGTAGTGTCAATTAGTTTGTGAATTAGCCATCGTAAAAAAATAAAATTATATCAAATAGTTAATTTGCATTGCTACATTAACACATTGGGATAGCATTGAGATAAAAGTGTAATTTATAGCATTACTCTAAATTCTAAAGAGTTATAGTCTTATTTTACTTATTTCGTTTTCATTAAAATGACGTGTTCGGTTGACAACATTTTTTAGATGGTACTTTTTATTTTTTAGTTGTAACGTGACATAAATCTTAAAGTAATTTTAAGTGTTTTTATGTTTAGAGTTGTTTCTTAATCCCTTTGCATTTTTCTAAAAAGCAAATAGCTGTTGAAAAAGAACACCAAGTTGGTTTCTCTCAAATCTTCTCAACTATCAAGTTCACTTGAATAATTGCTTTTTCCCTTTCTCAAATCTTCATATAATTGCCCGAGTCTGTCTCTTAAGGCTTTCTATTTTTATTTTTTCTCTTTCTCACTCGACCTATTTTCCAGCTATTACTATTTTTTAACCGATGAGCATTGAATATGCAAGCCTCTTAACTCGTATATATTAGGCATTTAGTTTAGTTATGATATGATGTTTTGCATTGTTTATATGTTAACAACATTATTAGGATCTAAAGGAAAAACACAAGTACTTATTTTGTTTTTTTTTTGAACGTAAAAGCCTTCTTCATTGCCGGAACAAACGCCCGGAGAACAACAAATGGTTACAAGAACATTACAAATACACAGAAAGAAGACAATTACAACCGCCCGAAGGCGAAGCTAAACCAAGGCCAATGGCCGAGAGACGTGGCTAATAGGTAAAGAACCTACTAACCACTAAGCCAGAGGAAACCCTAGCTTAAAGCAGCTACCGGAAACCGGTAGACTGTGAAACAGGAAAGAATATACAACGACAACAAGGAGAAACTCAGGAAGACAAGCCAGGAAACAGACCGCCGGAAAAACCCGCTCGAACAAAGCACTTGACTTCTCCGGGAGCCCCCCCATCAACGGACGACCTTCAGAGGTCCAGATCTGCACCAAGCGAAGCCGGAGAAAGAGACCGTAACCCGCACGCGCGAGGGCCAGAAAGAAGACCCTCGGCGTGTGCAGATCACGCGCCGACCAGGAGAGCGCAACGCGGTCCCGCCAAGTGACCGTCGAGACCAGAGGAAGCCGAAGACCGCCATAGGAAGATTCTTGTCGAAAAATAGCTAGCCGAGGCTAATAGATCTAGCTTTGAACGACATCTCCACCGGCCATTCTCCAACACCCGTCTATCTCCATGAACCAGCAACCAAAAGCCTCTGCTTGCACCAACAAAGACAAAAACAAAAAGAAAAGAAAGAACAAAGCAAAAACACACAACCTCCACCAGTGCTACACTGGGAGGAAAACACTCCGGCAGCCCTAAAGGCTCGGAGACAAAACAACGACCACTGGGGCAAACGACCCAGGGTGAATAAAACCCAAGCCCTAACGGCCAAGGGAACCAAAAACCAAAAAACAAGACCGGGAGGAGGAAGCGAGAGGCCTCCCCCCCCGGACGACAAGAACACTCTTACCCCTCGCTCTCTAGAAAAGTCTCAGACTTTCTCTCTCTTCAGCAGAAAGAGAGAGAAAATTAACTTGTTTGAGAAAATTTTGTTTTTAAGCTTCGAAAGTAGCAAACGCAAAATCTAGCATTCTGCAAGGCAAATGGCTCGAGCGCAACACCTAGCTTAATGAGCTCGAGAGCATTACCCAAAACATAAAACTCGAGCACACATCAGGAAGCTCTAGCACATTCCTCAATCTGCATTACGCTTGAGCGCACTTTAGGATAAGCTCGAGTGCAGATTTAAATGGGACCGAGCGTAGTCGCGCGATAGAAGCTGGCAGCAAAGCAAATCATAAAATGAAAGAGTTTTCCTTCTCCTACTATGACTATAAGTCATAGAAGACCATGAATTAGACTAAAGGTTGCTCTTATACTCTATAAACAGACTTCTAATTCATCATTTAAGGGTAAGCCACATTACATATAAGAAATCAATAGGATTAGTGGCTAATTCTAAGGAGAAAAGTGTTTTAAAGTTCAAGCAGCTTATTTGAATTGATTTCCAGCAACTCTATGAGTGGCTAATTCATCTGTAGGGTATTGATGTAGCATTTTTCAAGTAATTAGGGTGCGATTGTGTTTTTTTTTTTTTAATTCTATGAACATGAATGATGGTTATTTAATACTGAGATTATACTTTAATATTTATATTCAATTTTAATAAACTTCTTATATTGTCCTAGAAAGTTGTTTATTTCTATTGAACTCAACCTTCATATTATATGTGATTGTATGAATGATAGTTTTACAACGATTTTAATTGACACGAAATTATGATGATTTGATAGGTCATGCTTATAAGTGATGAATTGCTCTATACCATAGTTAATTTAATTTAGATAGAACAATTCATGCATTGCCGAAATATGATTTATGCTTATCCCTTGATTACATGTAAGCTAATTATAAGATTTAATAACTTATATTTAGGAAAGACGGATCGTACCGCATCTTAAATTTATTGAGAACATCGTTGGGTACTTAACAAACATACACACAAGTCATATTATTCATGTAAGTAAATTCTCATGTTAAATGCAATTTATCGTTAGTATGAGGTTAATGGTTAAACAATTCCCTATATTTAATCCATATTATCTTACTTTTACTTTTATGTTTTTATTTAGTTTCAACTACGAAACAAAAACAAATATTTTTTTTTGAATTAGATTAGAGTTAATCTCAATAACTTAACAGCAACCCACAGTCCTTGATGTTCAACGCCCTCACATAGATCATTTCCTACAATAATTTGTCCTATTGCGAGTGATTTATTTTATTATTAAATCCACACCATGTCACTAACCCAATATCTTGCTCGTTTTGCATTTTTATTTTTCTTGCCTTTCTTCTCGTATATAGTTGCTCATTCTCTCTATCTCTCCCATATATCTCATGGAGTCATTCTCCTCTCTCTTAGCATCATAAGCAAAACTCGAACCTAATTAATTTGAGTACAAGGCTCTATTTATAGAGTTTTACATGTGATTTGAATAATTTCAAATACAAACATATCCATTGAATTAGGGTAAAGAAATCCATTAATTTACGATAATCAAATCATCTAAATCCATTGATTTACATGATACAAATCAACATTTATCACAAAGGATTTATATCATTTAACATGCAAAATCCCACTTCGTTAATTGTTTTGATTTACTGGTTGTAGATTTATGGTATGATGTAGTCATTTGTTTTAATTTTGATTTTTCTTGATCTTTGTTTTATTTTATTTTGTTATTTTCTGTTAAGTTTCGATTTTGAATTTGTAGATGGACACTTTAGGATTCCATGTGCCCAAATCCGGATTGGTTGTGTGGTTTGTACCGTCTGTATAAAAAATGTGCCGATGACAAGGTTGTGGATAGCAAGGTCCCAGGTTTCTAGCTGAAAAAGAACATATAGGCTATAACATGGTTGGACCTATTTACTTAATGAGTAAAATTTAAAAATTAATTTTTAATTATTTTAATGAGTAAAATTTAATAAAATTACTACAATTACTCTAACATACGCATTTATAAAATTCATTGAAAACATACCCGGAAAATATCATAGCAATTTGGACCGTAGGTTTTCACTTACTTTTTTTTTTTTTTTTTGTAAGAAAGGTTTTCACTTTTTCACTTTTATTGTATAAAGCGAGGATCTTTTACTCAGGAAATAGATAATAATAACAAATAATTTTCGTTCCATGTTACAGATTTCTTTTTTTTTTTTAAAAAAAAACAAATCCGTCCCACACGTATGACGTATTCATTGGTCGTTTCGTCTTCTTTTATGCGGGGCGTGGGCTGGTGTTCCGCCCCTGTCAGTAGCGAATGTGTGTGACCCCACTCACGACTAAAGCGGAAAAGTGGTTCTTTAGGACAAAACAAACCGACATTAACTCTTATCCCTAGGATAATCTCTTTTCGTGAAATTTCTAAACTGTCCTCGTGGTAAAGAGTGAAAAGCCCTGCCGGGGGGAGTTACCGCACTCGTTCGGATTTACCATATTGGGCCTTTATTGTTTGGTGGGTGTTGGGTGGTGTAGCAGAGGAATAGTAATTGGAGTACTTTTTTGAGGGTACAATCGTCTACTGGGTTTTGTGAAACGGCTAGTTTTTCCTCCATTTTTCTAGCTTCGGATTTCTCATGAATCTTTACCTTTTGAAATTCGAACCGCCTGGCCAATATGCCCTTGTTTTTGAGGTTTTTTACAAGATTAAACCTTCCGTACGTTACAAGCTCAAGGGTCGGATTTGACGGAATTACCTCCGCACCTCGACCAAAATTACCGGATACAAATAAATTGTGCAATGAAGTGGGTTGTGGGAACATGTGTCCGTTGGATTGGACCGTTTTAAAAATATACTGTTTAAAAAATAACAATTTAAAAATATTGCGATTAATCTTAAAAATTTTAAAAGTATAATTAAATATTTAGTAAAATTACGGTTCAACTTTTAAAACTATACATTTTTAAAAATACACTCTAAATGCTTGTAATTTGAAAACGTAATTTATTATTATTTTTTTAAACAAAATGCTCTATGCAATCTTACCTTAAAAACATATTTTCGACATGCGAAATTGTAAGACCAAAAACATCTTAATCTTAGGTTTATTTCATATCTCAAAACTTTGTAGAGTTTAAGACAACATTACAAAGAGTAATTGGTTTAGGTTTTTTTTTTTTTTTTTTTTTTTTTGTATGATTAAAATCAAAATCTTCCAATAATACTCTTTTTAAATTGTGAAGATGTTATATGATTGTGTCGTAAATTCTCATATTGAGGTCTATGTTAACTTAACTTAGTTATAAGTGAATACAAAGAGTTTGGATTATGACTAATTATTTTTTAAATGTTGTGTTACTTGTGTAAATTTTACAATACATCTTTAATATAGTGACAAATATAAACTAATGCTCCGTTTGTTTCGACGTAAAATGGTTTCCGTCGTAAAATGGTTTCATGGAAGTCATTTTTCTGGAAAATATTTTTCGCCGAAAGCATTTTTCGGTGTTTGGCGCGTACAGAAAATTACAAATATTTTTTATATTTTCATTCAAACATATTAACCTATAAAAATTAATTTTTATTCAAAACATATAAATATTAATATAAAATAATATAAAAATCATCGATAACAAGATTCCATCACTGACCGACAAGATTCTGACCATTTTTATTTGATTTCGGTTAATACAGTCAGAATTCAAGATAATGGCCGGAATCCGGACAGTTTTGTTGGAATCTGGGATGGCCGGCTTCCGGCGAAGTGGCCGGATTCCGGCCATCCCGCCGGATTCTGGCCAGAGAGGCCGGCCGGATCCCGGCGATCTGGCCGGATCTGGCCAGACCGACCGGATTCCGGCCATCTGGCCAGATCCGGCCAGATCTCCGGAATCCGGCCGGTCTGGCCAGATCCGGCCAGATCGCCGGAATCCGGCCGGTCTGCCCAGATCCGGCCAGATCGCCGGAATCCGGCCCATCTGGCCGGATTCCGGCCAAATTGGTTGCCGGAATCTGGGCTGACCGGATTCCGGCGAAGGTGGCCGGATTCCGTCGCCAGATTCCGACGACATTATCCGGATGTTGTCGGAATTCGATACGGGCAAGATTTCGATGGTGGTCGGCTGCTTAAACGTGAAGATCGACTGCGTTGTTTAAAATAAATCGACCGCGTCAGACGTCTTCGGAAAATGATTTACGCTTTTAAAAAGCGTAAATCATTTTCCAAAATTTACTAAGCATTTTTGGTCAAACAGAAATCATTTTCCGGTTGACTATTATTTTCGCCCCTACCAAACACCGGAAAATACCGAAATCATTTTCCAGAAATCATTTTACGCCGAAACAAACGGAGCATAACACAGTAATGCTATTTGCAAAGGTTAATCTTGACTATAACATTTGCACATGCATTTCAACTCTACCAATAACTTAAAAGTATCGAACATAAATAGCTAGAAAGTTCCAAATCGTGACATTTCATATTTAAAAAATATTGGCTTTGTTTGTTCATGTTTTTTTAGAGGGGTTTTTTTTTCTTTAAGTGTTATCGTGTAATATAAAAGGTTAAAATAATTTTGAGTGTTTTATCTTTTAATTGTTTGTTAATATTTTTAATTTTTTAAAAATAGAAAACAAAAAAAGAAAGAAAAAGTGTTATCAAAGAAAAACATTCAATTTGACACTTAATGCTCCATTTGTTTCGACGTAAAATGTTTTCAACGAAGAAAAAATGATTTCCCTGAAAATATTTATTTGTATTTGGCTCGTACGAAAAAATCACTAACGGCGTAAAATGGAATCTGACAGAAATTTTCAAATTCCAGCGATGTCACCGAATTCTGGCAAACGGATAAAATTCGGGATCTTCGGCGGTAGAGTCGGGTTACTAATAAACTTTAGTACCCGACGATGGTGGATTCCTATAAACGTACGTGCAAGAATGAAGAATTTAAATCCAGAAAACGATTTACAAAAATTAAAAAGGCTTTTATGGTCAAATTGAAAATGATTTCTGTTGATCATTATTTTCGCTTCCACCAAACATCAAAAAATGCAGAAAACATTTTTAAGAAAATATTTTATGCCGAAACAAATGGAATATAAATCAAAATTGCTTCTACTATAAACAATATATATATATAACTTTTGGACAGAAATTTCTTACTAATCAGTTTATAGGAAATTTCCTATAACTCACATATAAGATTGACATGTATCCTTTAACACGTGAGAAGCACATGTTATTTAAATAGCATTAATAAAAAAATATGTGCTTTTTACATGTTTAAATGATACATGTCATTTTTATACATGGATTGTAAAAAATTTCTTACAAACCAATTTGTAGAAAATTTATGTCCATAGCTTTTTAACCATTTGAAATTAATATGGCTTTTGGGGCACCGAACGCTCCCTCGAGGATTTTTATAGTTAATAAGGAATGTTTTTATTGATGAACATTATTTACTTGTACGAAATACTAAAAAATTATTTACACAGAATGACATATTTTTAACATTTTTAAACCTAATGAATCGAGGGTGTTGGAGTAATTAAATGGTTTAATCGGTTGCAACTGGTACGTGCCAGGGGTGCATGGCACTCTCGTCATTTTGAAGAACATTCAGCCTCTTTTGTAGTGGATTCTCCGAATCTGTCTGACCCCACTGAAAATGACACATTCACACCCCTGTTTCACTCACTCACTCACAGTAGCAGCTCCCCCACAGAAAGCGCCTCTCTCACCTCCCTTTTACTTTCCTTTCTTCCTAAGTAGCTTAAGGTCTCAGCAGTCTCTTAAGGTCCAGCACTCTCTCCCTCTCTCTCTCTCTCTCTCTCTCTCTCTCTCTCTTAGGGTTTGTGCTTCATCTGAAACTCCTCTTTGCATACCTCTCTGTAAGCCCTCTCTTCTGCTCCAAAGCTTTCCATTTCTTTGTTCTTCACATTATTTGCTTTGGTGTTTCACTGACGTCGGATTCAGAAGCTTAGCATTCTCAGCCAGCTGGTAACAACTCTCCATCTCTCTCTCTCTCTCTCTGCTTACTTGCTTTGCTTTTTAAAATTTTGCTTTGATTAGTGTTTTCCTGTCTTCGATTTGGTGCTTTTCGTTTTGTTTCTTAGGAAAGTGAGGGTGTTTGGGTTCCGAGATTTTGATCGGAGCCCAGGAAACATGGCGTCGTCATCAAGAGGCGGCGGGGGGGCTGATCAGCCTCAGCAGCTGCAGAGGCGGATCACGCGGACGCAGACCGCCGGGAACCTCGGAGTCGGGGAGACGATTTTTGACAGCGAGGTCGTGCCGTCGTCGCTCGTAGAGATAGCTCCGATTCTTCGTGTTGCAAATGAAGTCGAAAAGAGCAATGCCAGAGTGGCTTATCTTTGTAAGTTCATGCTTAGTTTTGCAAAAAAGTAGAGAATATATATATATATATATATATAGGGCGTTGTTAGTGTTCGTTTTGTAAAATGAATGTTACTTTTTACTTCTTGTTCAGCAAGTCGATTCGGAATTTTAATGTTGATTAGTGTTGTAAATTTGTTGATTGGATATATATATATATATATATATATATATATATATATATATATATATATATATATATATATATATATATATATATATATATATATATTTTGTGTGTGTGTGTGTGTGTGTTTATTTACTGGGTGTTGTTAGTGTTTGTTTTGTAAAATGATCGTTTTTAGTTCTCCTGCTAGTGGATTCGGAATTTTAAAGTTGATTAGTGTTGTAAATTTGTTGAATCATGTATATAGTTCACAATTATGCCGGATTTAGCTTTAAGTTTGCTTATCCATGTATGCATTGTGGCCACCTGAGCTTATTTTACCTGTTTTATTCGTGCTTGCTTGTGTGTGTGGTTGTGCTTTTGCTTGTATCTTTTTGTGCACGGGCATATTGGGTTCTGTGAGGGCATATATATGTGTGCGTGTGCAGGTGCACGTGTGCCTGCCCTTATCCGTGTCTACAAGAATAATGCATTTTTAGAGTTGAGTTGTGTGACTATCCTGGTGCTAATGATAGGGAGGAGTGGTAATCAATCTTGTCATTGCATTCACAAGGCTTTCTCTAGTTGAGTATCAGATTGAAAAAGGAGTGTTTCTCTAGATGTCCAAACACTTTTGTTTACTTTTTTGGTCATTGGGCTGGAAAATAGGGGGGAGACCTCCCCATCCTAGACTCCTCCCTATCCGTTGTTGCCTGGACTTGAATGGAGGCAGTGCCAGTGGACCTCTAGGTCTTTGGCAGATGTCCAGACATGTCTTGGGGCTACTCCTTCTGGTTTATGGTAAAGTGATATTGTGTATATGTGTCATGTGAAATTTTAGGGCATCTTTGGTATGCAGAATAGATCCCTAGAATGGAAGCCATTCCTCTGTTTAATTGCACACTATTCCTGGGAATAGCCATTCCTCGAGGAACAGATCAAAGTTTCCAAAAAACTCAATTTTCTTCTTCTTCTTAATATTTTAACAGAACAATTGGGTGGGGGGAATGGTCGTTCCATTCCAACTTCTTGTATTTCCAGTAATACACATTCCTATTCCTAAAGGAATGACTTGTGTACCAAACGCGTCCTTAGGGTTTAAAAACCTTGCTGTTGTTATATAAGTTTGTTACCAAACTTGTTCCTTTATGTTAGAGAGCGTTGAGATTATTCTTCAAAGCCTTCCACATTTTTTTTTTTAATTTTTTTTTTATAGTTAGAATATGTATGCCCCCAATGAATCTTGAACTCATGAATTCATCCTCTACCCTCTTCGTATAGTGGGAGGAGGTATCATTTGAGCGAAAGTTCATTTGCCTAATTGTGGATTGTACCATAGTGTCTCATTCAAGGAACAAAATGTACTAAATCATTCATGAAAAAAAACTAAATCATGCTTTTTAAAAAATTGACGTTGATTGTAGAGTTATACACCATCATCGAAAATGATTAATTGTGAGGATATCACGTCGGTGTTATTACAGAGCACTTAAACTGAGTGGTCTATTTATGTAAGAACATGTGAAATTCACACCATCTTCGGCCTTATGAATATAAAGTAAAATAAATGTGACACAGTCAAAAGTTCAGCTACTGAGTAGTGTTTCTCGAACTCATTTCCAATTTTGCAATTATATAGCATTAAAATTGATAGTATTATGCTATCTAATCAAAATATATGTATCTAAATATGTCATTGCTTCTTACTTTGCGAAATCTTAGATATATACTCAATGAGTTAGGTTGTAGTGATTGAACGCATGGATGCCTTCTTCACTAAGTTGATGTTTTAAAAAACTGATCACATAGAAGTATATAATATCTACTTTTGGCTGTGATAAGTCATCCACCTATTATTTTATTGTTATTATTATTATTATTATTGCAAGTACTGTTGTTATTATTGTTATTGTTGGTTTTATTATAACAATTATTTTGGCATGTTCTCTAAGTTTGTTTGTAATGTATGATAAATTACTACTTATCTCAAAAAGTTTAAGCTGATAGAAATATGTCAATTTAATCATTTAATTTGATTTTTTAACACTTGCGCTTACGTGTGGGCTTAAACTCCTCCTTAACAAATGATGCTCAATATGTGGAATATTTTAAGTGAATTGGGAGTAAACTACGAAGCCCGAGTTCGAACCCGTAGAACCTTTGCACTGATAGTATGTTAAATCCCTACTTATGACAAAATTTTAAGTTGATAGGAATAAGTGAATTTAATCTTTTAATTAATTTTATAACAATATAATTGTCGTATTATTTGTTATTTTTCTCCAGGCATAATTATTTTTCAATTTTCATTATGCATTCCAATAGCTTGACATTTGGTTCATCTGTTCTGACGTTAATGTAGGCCGATTTTATGCCTTTGAGAAAGCTCATAAGTTGGATCCCACATCTAGCGGGCGTGGTGTTCGTCAATTTAAAACTGCTCTCCTTCAACGTCTTGAAAGAGTAAGCATTATTATGTTCATCAATTTATGCACTCATTTTCCGATCTAAGACAATAATGCTTGTATAGATTTTGGTAGCCTTATTAAAAATCTGTATTTTAGGTCTCAAAAAAGTGAAGCTCCTTAATGTTTTGCTACTAAAGCAATTGAAGAAAGGAAAAGAAAAACAGTAGTGGGTGCCTTAGGAAAAGGAAAATAATAGTGGTTTCCTCTTTCCTTCTTTTTGAATTGGGGGGGAGGGAGGGGCTCTTGCGGGTACTTCAATTTCATTTGTGTTTACTCTCTCCTCATCCTTACCTTTCCCTGTCTCCCCTTGTGGTTTAGGTTGGAATTAGAGATTAAGGCTTACGCATGCTAGAAACAGCCGTGCCTCTTGATATATTTAGTTGCTGTGTGTAATCAGCCACTCTGATACTGCAAAGAAATAATTTCCTGTGCAATATTGTTTAATTATCCATTTAATTCATTCTTATGGACATAAAAAATGTTAATTTATTCTTACAGGACGCAATCAGTTCTAGTGACAGAATCAATGCCTCTTAGGATATCTGTGGCTCTATAATATTGTTATCTATATTAAATTTTGGTACTGGTCTCTTGCATTTTTAATTGCTTCTAGTACGATTTATGACATCTTATAGCACTCTGTGTGTTTGTGTGTGGGGTTCCTTGTGAGCTTTAAGTGTTTGTTAATCTTTTTTATTTTTTATTTATTTATTTTTTAAAATCTGCTAGGAGAATGATCCCACATTAATAGGAAGGGTCAAAAAAAGCGATGCACGTGAAATGCAGAGTTTTTATCAACTTTACTACAAAAAGTATATCCAAGCTTTGCAAAATGCTGCTGATAAAGCTGATCGGTAGGTCCTCTGGACGATATTAGGTCTTAGGTGGTGCTTCATTCAATGCTCTACTTAACTGTCAATTTTCTGTTTTTTAATCCAGTGCGCAGCTTACAAAGGCGTACCAAACTGCTAATGTTCTCTTTGAAGTTCTGAAGGCTGTGAATATGACACAATCTATTGAAGTTGATCGTGAGGTGAAACTATGTGAAATTTCTCGAACTGTGATATCTTGAGCTTTTGTTTTATGGTGGATGCTTTGTTTGTTTAGATTTCTGCCAATTTCGAAATTATAGTACTTTAACTTTCTATCAGCTTTAAACTTCAAGCTCTTGGCTGATGTTGCCTATATGACTGATTCCTTGATGATTGACATTTGATAAGGTTTTGGACGTTCAAGATAAAGTTGCTGAAAAGACGAAATACTATGCTCCTTACAATATCCTTCCTCTTGATCCTGATAGTGCAAATCAGGCAATTATGAGATACCCTGAGGTAGTTTTGCAATTTTCGTACTTTTTGGTATCCTTCAGTACACTGATTATGCTGTACCATGAAAATACTCATCCTTGTTCTTTATTACCTTGATTTGCAGATCCAAGCTGCTGTTGTTGCTCTTCGTAACACTAGGGGTCTCCCTTGGCCCAAGGACTACCAGAAGAAGAAAGACGAAGACATTTTGGATTGGCTTCAGGCAATGTTTGGGTTTCAGGTAAAATAAGTAACTGGAGCTGTATCCTCTTTTTACCAGTGCAATTTGGTCCTACATGATTGTTTTAGGAATAAGCTCCTTGGAATGAATAAAAGCCAACTGCTTTTATTTTCTTAACCGTGTGCATGGATTATGTTAACAAATATGCAGGAGGGTAATGTGGGAAATCAAAGGGAGCACCTGCTCTTATTGCTTGCGAACGTGCACATACGACAGTTTCCGAAGCCTGATCAGCAGCCCAAGGTTTGTCCTTGCACAAATTTTAGTCTCAGTGGACACACTTTGTTTCGTTATCTGCTGTCCCCTACTTTTGTTTCTGCAATTCTATCCCCTAGAAAGAAGTGATTTGAGCTAATTGGTACTACCTGCTATGTTTACCTCATCAATAATTTCATACGAAGTTACTGGGTTCTATTTTTATCTATAAATTATACTTGTGGGAACTTATTTACTTTTGGCAATGTCACCATAGGGGAGCTTCCACTAGTGCCACCTCTATGGTCATTGCATTGCACCAAAAAAGCCCCTTGTGTACATAACCAATGACCATGTTTGCCGGTCTCCACTACTCCTATCAGTAGCATTGCTGGTACTGTGTTGGGTACATTGCACCAATCCTCTAGGTGTTCTAGGCTTTCTGTTTGCCACTGTTGGTTCAACTTCCATTATCATGCTATAAGAACTGGTTTCACCCTCAATGCCATCTTTGCTACGCAATTTGCTTTATGAAATTATCAAAATGAACAAAGTTGTGCAGATGATAGTTAACACTCCAAAAAATGCTTCCCCCACCCCAACTCTAAGAAATTTAGGCTTGAAAACATGTAATGCTGACAAATCTGCTGTGGTAAGCTTAGCTTGGGATAAAAACCCCCTCTGATTCATAAAGTTGGTCCATTTTGGGTGAATCCAACTTTTCAAGGGAGCTAGCATTTTCCTCAAAAGTAAAAATGATGAATTACTTGTCCCTTTTGGGGAATCCAACTTTTAAGGGAAGAGGCATTTTCCTCTACGCAAAGTGATGCATTGCCAAAACACTAACTTTCAAAACTTGGTTTTTCGTTTTCCCTCTAATGCAAATCGCATAGCAAAAGATTACATGTCTTCCCACAGGTGAGAAAAGAAGTCAATAAACAAGTTGAATGATGCAGTTCGAAGACCGTTGACGTTTGTAATAATTAGGGATCCAAGTCTTTTAGGATTAGGAGTTTTTGTTTAGGAAACTTGTCCATTAGGGATTATGAGTCCTTATTTATCCCTATAAATTAGAGTCTATATTTATGGGTTTTTCTAATAACTCTATGATTGAATTTTCTAGTAATCGTAGGAGTACAATTTGTAGTCTATGTATAGGCATGCGGTGAACCTTATTTCATCATTAAGTTCATTCAGTTTAACAATATTTTGAAAGAGATAGTTTATCTTTGTTTTCTAACTCTTGGTATTTTTACGAATCAACAAGTGTTGATACCTTCAATCCTAGCATTTTAAGAAAATCAATAGCTTTGGGAAAAGCTTTTCTTCCGGCATATGTGCGCAAATCAATGGGTTAAAACCAAAGTTCTTGTTTTTCTTTTTTGTTCTATCAATTGTACACACTTCCCTGCATCACCCTCAATGGGATGGTTTAAGAAACTAAAACATTTTTGCATTTGACTTTTCAAATGGCACATGAAAATGGGTAAGTGACTAACAATTTGGGATGGAAGGAGTAGCTGATTTTCTTTGTGGATGGGCTTTATGCAGAAAGTGTCTTTATTAGGTTCTTTATTCTTGATTATGGTTTGAAGGGTAGTTTTTTTGACTTCATCTCTCCCCCCCCCCCCCCCCCCCCCCCCTCTAGATTTTTTTCTTCCTCTTTTAAAGTCATGGACCTTGCACAAGTACTTGTGGTGTTTGGTTGTGAATGATAATATATAATTGGGGAAAGTACATTTACCCCCTCTAACTAACCCCCACCCCTCCTCCAATGTCTCAATTTTTGCACAACAACCCCCCCCCCCCCCCCCCCCCCCCCCCCCCAACACACACACACACACACACACAAACACAAAATAATAATAATAATTGTTAGAATAATATATTAGGGTTTGAGGGTATTGTGGTCATTGTAATATTCTCCAAAGCCTATATAATAATATGTGAGGTAGGCTACGTAAGACAACATAACGTGCCTCCTTTTTCTTTTCACAAAAACCCTAACAACATGGTATCAGAGCCTAAGATTTAATCTTAGGGATTAATTCCGTTCTTCATACTATACCCTATTCTCTAAATTATTATTATTATTATTATTATTTTATTTTATTTTTTCTTTTCTTTTCCCTTGTTTGTCGTCATTCACGACAGAACCATAGAAACCCCAAAGACCTGATTGTACTGCTTCTCGAAGGAATCTAAGGCACTGGGCTTCATGCCCGTGTCTGGCAAGCGGCGGTGGCGCAATCACGGTTATTAGTGGCGTGATCTCGCCGTCATGGTTTGCTCCGTTGGGTTGCTCTGTTGGTTTGCTCCGTTGGTTGTCGTCGGTGTTGGTTGCGATGGCTGGAGCTGTGCTTAGTGGTGGCGTCGGTGCAGTCTGTGGAGGTTGACGTCGACTGCGGTTGCCGGAGCCACGTTTAGTGGTGGTGTGGCTCTCCCGGTGGTTGTTCAGTGCGTGGGTTCCGTGGAGATTGGACTGACGTGGTCACCGGCCGTCTCGGTTGTCGCTGCAAAGGATCTGCGTCGGGCCGGGTCACTCAAACCCGCACGGGTCAGCCCAGTCCATTCGGTTCAGTTCCGCCCGCTCCGTGTTCCGGTCAACCCGACCCGGTTTCAACTCGATCCGGTTCATCCAGTTCCAGACCCGGTTCAGACATTCCAGATCCGGTTCATCCAGTTCCCAACCCGGTTTAGCCCATTTTAGACCAGTTCAGCTTGGTTTAGGTCGGTTCAGGCCCATTTTACACACTTTATTGCTTGTGTTGTGTTTTTTTTGGGCTCTCTTCTTCGTGTTGGTACACTTTGGGGTAGTGTCGACTCAGCATGACTACTCCTACTAAATCAGATATACCCACTTCAGCTTCTATGGGTAATATACCACTGACATCCGTGAAATTAAATGGCAAAAATTATGTCTATTGGGCACGTTCTGTTGAGGTATCCTTGCGCGGGAAGGGTTTGTATACTCATTTGCAATCAGGCAAACCGACTGATTCTACTTCCACCAGCCTTTGGGATCAGGAAGACAATCAGATTATCTCTCTTATGCTGAACAGTGTTGAACCTCACATTGGATCCTCGTGTATTTATCTTCCTACTGCCAAGGATATTTGGGATCATCTTAGTCATATGTATTCTGGTACTGGCAATATTACTCGCATTTATGAAGTCTGCAAACAATACTTTGGACTCGAGCAAGGTGCTCAGCCTGTGGACGAGTATTACAATCAGGTTGTGGCCATCTGTAAGGAGCGGGACATGTATCAACCACTCTCAACTGATCTACAGAAAATGGGCAAGCAACGTCAAGAGGTGGATGTGGTTCGGTTTCTTCTCGGTTTGAAACCTGAGTATGAGTTAGTTCGTGCACAGATCTTGGGTAGTTCAGATCTCCCATCTCTTCCTGAGGTTTTTTCTCGTATTCAGCGTGCTACTCTATCTGATCATGGCCCTGTGTTGAATTCTGACCGTGAGGGTGATCGTGCTGCTTTTATTGCTGCCCGTGGTGGTTCTGGTAGTTCCCGTGGAGGACGTGTCAGTAGAGGTGGTCGTGGTTTTCGCGGTGGACGTGATTCTCGAGGTAGTGGTCGTACGGGCGGTCGTAGGTCTCGCAAATGCACTCATTGTGGCCGAAACAATCATTCCGTGGATTATTGTTGGGATCTACATGGCACACCATCTGGGTTTGCCAATTAGGTGTCTTCTCAAGCAGATTCTCTAGCCACCTCTGGACCCCCTGCTCCGTCCAGCCTCAATTTGGAGTGTGATGTCATCTCCATTCCGAAAGATGAGTATGCTCATTTCTTGGCCCATAAGCAAGCTTCTTCCTCTTCCACTGCTACTCTTGCTCAGTCAGGTACTGCATCTCACTGTCTTTTATCCTCCACTAGCAACCCATGGGTTATCGATTCTGGCGCAAATGAACACATGACTGGTTCGTCCACTTCCCTTTCTGATTATCATTCTGTTGTTACACCTAAAAGTGTCACTCTTGCTAATGGTTCCCTCTCCCAAGTGGCCGGCTCAGGCACTACCCATTTGAGTCCTGACATTGAGTTGTTGTCTGTTCTACATGTTCCCGGTTTTCCCTTTAATTTGCTATCTATTAGTAAAATTACCAAAGCCCTTCATTGTTCAGTTAGTTTTTACCCCTCTTTGTGCATTTTTCAGGATCTCAAGACGAAGAGGATGATTGGTATGGGGCATGAAGTTGGTGGCTTATATTATCTGGACCTCGCACCTACACCCGCCTCTCGTGCTTTGCAGTCCTCGGCCTCCGCTCTTCAATGGCATTGTCGTCTTGGTCATCCGTCTCTTCCTACTTTGAAGCATCAAGTCCCAAGTCTTCGTTCTGAGTTGTCTGTGTCTTGTGAAGCTTGTCAGCTTAGTAAGCATCGTCGTGTTTCTTTTCCGTCTAGAGTTGTCCGTAGGGTTTCGAGTCCTTTTGAGTTGGTTCATTCTGATGTATGGGGTCCCATTAATATCGCGTCCAATAAATTCCATTATTTTGTGACTTTTGTGGATGATTTTTCCCGTATGACATGGTTATTTTTAATGAAAAATCGTACTGAGCTATTCTCTATTTTTCAAATTTTCCGCAATATGGTTAAAACTCAATTTGCTCAGAAAATTCGTCTCTTGCGTTTGGATAATGCCAAAGAATACACATCTGGTCATTTTACCTCTTATTTGTCTGATAAAGGCATTATCCATCAAACCTCTTGTGCTCACACTCCACAACAAAATGGTGTGGCCGAACGCAAGAATCGTCATTTATTGGATGTTACACGTTGTCTCTTGTCTCATATGCATGTCCCCAAACAATTTTGGAGTGATGCTGTTCTCACTGCTTGTTATCTCAGTAATAGGATGCCCTCCTCGGTCTTAGATGGTGTTTCTCCTCGTTCCCTTTTATATCCTTCTTCCTCCCCGTTCTCCTTGCCCCTTAAGGTATTTGGGTGTGTTTGCTATGTCCATAATTTAGGTCCCGGTTTTGATAAACTTGACCCTCGTGCTACTAAATGTGTATTTCTTGGATATTCCTCCACTCAGAAAGGATATCGTTGCTATAGTCCTGTTCTTCGACGCTACTTCACTAGCGCCGATGTCACATTTGTCGAGTCTCTCCCCTATTTCCCTGCTACAACTTCTTTGGGTGACTCTTTTCTCGCACCTGGTGCTGCGTCCATTCCGCTGCCTGTTCCATTTCTCTCTGAGCCTGCCTCTGCTCCTCCAGTCTTGTCGCCACCACACTCGCCTGCCCCACTCCAGGTTTATACGCGTCGACCACGCCCATCAGCTCCTGCTCCTCCACCATCATCCTCACCGTCTTCAGATCCAGTGTTTCCACCTGCATCAGACTCCTTGCCCATTGCCCTACGGAAAGGTACACGTTCTTGCACTACTCACCATCCTATCAGTCAGTTTGTATCCACTAGTTCTTTATCTCCTTCACTATCTTGTTTTATTTCCCACCTCTCTAGTATTTGCATTCCAAAGACAATGCATGATGCTTTATCTCACTCCGGTTGGAGGCAAGCTATGGAATTGGAAATGAGCGCCTTGCATCAAAATGGGACGTGAGAGCTTGTTCCTTTACCACCTCATAAGAAGACTGTTGGTTGCAAATGGGTCTTCACAGTTAAGTTTAATCCTGATGGTTCTGTTGACCGATTGAAAGCTCGGCTGGTTGCTAAAGGCTATACACAAACGTATGGTATTGATTATGATGAAACTTTCTCACCCGTTGCCAAAATTTCTTCTGCTCGTGTTCTTATTTCTTTGGCTGCTACTCTGGATTGGCCCTTGTTTCAATTGGATGTCAAAAATGCCTTTTTGCATGGGGATTTGCATGAGGAGGTTTATATGGAGCAACCACCTGGGTTTGTTGCTCAGGGGGAGTCTCCAGGCCGTGTCTGTAAGTTGAAAAAGGCATTGTATGGTCTCAAGCAATCACCGAGGGCATGGTTTGGAAAATTCTCTGAAGCAGTATTGAAGTTTGGTCTTCAGAGATGTCAGACGGATCATTCAGTATTTCACTTACACACTAGTGCAGGCTATATATTTCTTGTGGTATATGTAGATGATATTGTTATAACTGGAGATGATTCAGAAGGCATTGCTCGTTTAAAACAGTTTCTACAACAGTAGTTTCATACAAAGGATTTGGGCAAACTTCGATATTTCCTAGGTATTGAAGTTGCTAGATCTCGAACAGGTATCAACTTATCTCAGAGAAAGTATGCACTTGATTTATTAGAAGAGACAGGTCTCTTGGGTTCTCGACCAGTTGATGTTCCGATGGATCCAAATAAGAAATTATTGAAGGGTGAAGGTGAATTATTTGAAGATCCTGGCAGGTACCGCCGTCTAGTTGGGAAGTTGAACTATCTTACTATCACCAGGCCAGATATCTCATATGCAGTTAGTGTTGTTAGTCAGTTCTTGGAGGCTCCTCGGGTTTCACATTGGGAAGCTGTTACTCGCATTCTTCGGTATTTGAAGAGAGCCCCTGGTCTAGGAATACTATATAGACCAAATGGACATCTTAGAGTCGAAGGTTTTACTGATGCAGATTGGGCAGGTTCTCCTTCAGATAGACGGTCTACTACAGGTTATTGCACATTCTTTGGTGGTAATCTTGTCACTTGGAAGAGTAAGAAACAAACAGTAGTGGCACGATCTAGTGCTGAAGCAGAGTACAGGGCAATGGCTCATACTGCTACTGAATTGACCTGGTTACAACATTTCCTTCAAGAGATTGGGTTCTCAGCTCTTACTCCTATTCCGTTATTTTGTGATAATCAGGCTGCTTTACATATTGCATCTAACCCAGTTTTTCATGAAAGGACTAAGCATATTGAGGTTGATTGTCATTTCATCAGAGACAAGATACTCGATGGAGATATATCTACAGCATACGTGAAGTCTGGAGACCAGTTAGCTGATGTGTTTACAAAAGCTTTGTGTCAGAACCAGTTAGAGTGTATTTGTAACAAGCTGGGCTTATATGATATATATGCTCCAGCTTGAGGGGGAGTGTTAGAATAATATATTAGGGTTTGAGGGTATTGTAATATTCTCCAAAGCCTATATAATAATATGTGAGGTAGGCTACGTAAGACAACATAACGTGCCTCCTTTTTCTTTTCACAAAAACCCTAACAACAATAATAATAGCAATAAATAAAATAATCTATCATTAGTGTTGCAATGTCGTGGAAGATAAACAATTCAGAAAAAGGTAAATCATTTTTTATTTAGTTTACTTTTTGTCATTTTGGAGGGGGAGGGGGAGGGGGGGATATTGCAAAAATTGAAACATTGGGGTGGTATTGCAAATATGATGGTAGTTAGAGGGGGTAAATGTAGTTAATCCTATAATATTATAGCAAAACTTACATACTTATACATGTACTTATTAAATTTTTTTTTTTTTTATAAATGTAAGAGTGAACATTCTCAACCTGATTCCATGCTTGAGATTTTCCAAACTTGAGTTGTTTAAAATAAGAAGAGTATTTTTCATCTAGCTTCTTTAAATACAGGCGAAGGATATAACAGTGATATTTCCATAAACGCAATTCAACTTTTTGTTGCCTGTGACGTAATTGTGCATATTTTTTACTTAGTTGGACGAGCGGGCGTTGACCGAAGTAATGAAGAAACTTTTCAAGAACTACAAAAAATGGTGCAAGTACTTGGGTCGCAGAAGTAGCCTCTGGTAAGCCTTTGCATATTGATAGCGTTGACTGATATAGCTGCTGTTCACTTACTGGTGGCTATGCCTTGGCTTCATATGGACCTGTTTGTATCTTATATGATAGTTGGTGAGCTTACAACAGCAGATACTTTATGTATGTGTGTTGTGGAGTGGTTTTTATGCAGCTGGTGTTATACTCTTTGTTGGGCAAGATTCAAGTGAAGTAATAAGCTCTGGTTTTCAATTTCTATATTCTATTTAATGCTTCTAACGTTCTAAAATTGCAGGTTACCAACCATACAGCAAGAAGTGCAACAGCGTAAACTACTATACATGGGTCTGTATCTGCTTATATGGGGGGAAGCTGCAAATCTAAGATTCATGCCAGAATGCCTTTGCTATATTTATCATCATGTATGTTTTGAGATCTTTTAATGACTGTACTCACTAATCTATGTAATGATTCACCCCCACCCTCCCAAAAAAAAAAAAAAAAATTGCCCTGCCAAAAGAAGCCTGATGAGTCTGTATGTTGAGCTTTATAAGTTAAACCTGCTTTGTTGACTAGCATTTCCCTGCTAGTGTTAAGACAAGTTTATTCTAAATTGGCTACTTTTTCGTCATTTATCAGTTGTAACATAGTAATTTTTAGTCATTTATTGCTGTTTCCCATGGTAATCTCTCCACTTTATTTTATAGAAAAGCAATTATGTGAAACATTTGTATAGTGATAGATTTAGTTTCAATAATCTTATACCAACAAATATGTTTTCACGGACGCACTCTGCATAGAATGTCACTGGTGCTTATAAGTTTTGCTTTTTTAGATGGCGTTTGAATTGTATGGTATGCTAGCTGGGAATGTCAGTCCAATGACAGGAGAGAATGTAAAGCCAGCCTATGGAGGTGAAGAAGAGGCTTTTTTGAGGAAAGTTGTTACTCCCATATATAAAGTGATTGCTAAGGTGTTGTGAGCAGTTCCTTTTCTCAGAGTCTGATATATTTGTTTGTTGCCTTTTCCTTTGGATTATATCTTCTCTTGTTTTACGATTGCATTGTCTTACAGGAAGCTGAAAGAAGCAAAAAAGGGAGATCAAAGCATTCACAATGGAGGAACTATGATGATTTAAATGAATACTTCTGGTAATTGTCATTTACGTATTATGAGTTATTTGTTCGTGATCTATATTTTTTAGTAATTAATTTTCTCTTATAACTATAGGTCAGTTGATTGTTTCCGGTTGGGCTGGCCAATGCGTGCTGACGCTGACTTCTTTTGTTTGCGCATTGAACAGACTGTTGAGAACAATGGAGTAAGTAATGATGGTTATTTTTCCTTTTATTTTAATTTTTTTCTTTCCTTTTCCAAACAGTGTATTGTTATCCTCCAAAAATTCTAAGAAAATAAAATAAAATGAAGCATATATCTTCTGGATACACTTATTTCTAGGCATCATGCTGATATTATGGATATTTTATTTTCCCTTTAACAATATAAATATTTTACTGCTTTTCTTTTTGATAAGTAATCAACATATATTGACATATAGCAATAAGTAATATTTTACTGCTATAAGTTACGTACTGCTGTTTGATGTTGTTGGATATATTCAGGATAACAAGCCAGCTACTAGAGATCGATGGGTGGGAAAAGTTAATTTTGTTGAGATACGGTCATTTTTGCATATTTTCAGAAGCTTTGATCGTATGTGGAGCTTTTTCATTCTGTGCTTACAGGTATCAATTTCAACTTCCATGCACTTTATTTGTCAAATTATTCGTTTATGTCTTAAAATTTATGAAATGGTGCCTGAAATTGGCTAGTTTTTATAAGGCTATGATCATCGTTGCTTGGAATGGCACGGGGGAACTAAGTTCAATCTTTAGTTCTGATGTATTCAAGAAAGTATTGAGTGTCTTCATAACTGCGGCTATATTGAAGCTTGGGCAAGGTAGGTAACTCCGGTTCTGTACACTTTATCCCAGATTTGCATGTTGAAAGCAATTTAGGTTAAAAGTCCAACCCCTGTTTGAACACCCCCCCCCCCCCCCCCCCCCCCCCCCAACAGACACACCAAAAAAAAAAAGGGAAAGAAAGGAAACAAACATTCCTATTATGTTTTTCGTGCCCTTTCTACTTACATAAATATAACTGTATTTTGCAAAAAATAACAATCTCTAAAAGTGGGTTCCTTTTGGTCCATATTAGTGAGCATGAATATGAATTATGGTTAATCAAGGTATGACATCGGTGGTTTTAAATTTCTCCAAGGTTTTCTGTCATTAATTTACAAAGGAGGTGGTCAAGAGGGACACCTAAATGCATAATATGTGTGTGAAAAAATATATGAGGAATTACCAGTCAAGTAGTTGGCAGCCTGCTTTTGTTAGTAACTGTTTTGAGCTCTTGATTGGAAAGTAGACAAACCAAACTACACATATTTGGATGAGTTTGGAACAAATCAATTTTATCTTGTAACTTTTGGAGCCAAGTTAAGATGGGGTGCAGCCTTGCAGCACTGGTTAGCAAAGAGTGTTCTTGAGTTCTCGTAAGACTAATATGGCATGCTGAAGCTTGTTTTCAGATTGGTTTGATTTGAGACTCATCCTTAAGATAAGCAACTGTACCTCAAATTGTAATGAAGTTTTAAGTTTTCAAGCTGAGAGAGAGTTTCCTGTTTGTAGACCTAGTTATTTTGTGTTGCTCAATGCCTCTTTATGTCATTTTGCATCAAATTTTGGGGACTCCAGCACTTGTTCACAAAATGTGATTCCCAACAAGTGTAGTTTACTTTTGGACGTGTCTTTATATGTTTCTTGGGAATGGCCAGCATATAAATTGCAACTGATGATGGAAAGTTCAACAATTGTCACACATGCAGGTTGACAATTGTTGTATGAGGATGGCTGTTAAGCTATAATACAATTTGCAACTAAATATTTTTTACTCGTGGTTATTGAGTTGATAGCTAAAGTGTTTAAAAATAATCTTTGAGACATTAAAAGAAATCCAATTCTTTCCAGCAAATGACCGGAATATTACTATTTTCGAAATGCTCCTATTCATTTTACCAAGTGGAAATTGTTTCCTGATGATTTCTGTCACTTGTGCAGCTGTCCTTGATGTAATTCTTAGTTGGAAATCGCAGCAGAGTATGTCAATCCATGTTAAGTTAAGATACATCTTGAAAGTGGTTTCAGCTGCTGCTTGGGTGGTAGTTCTCCCAGTTACGTATGCTTACACTTGGGAGAATCCTCCAGGATTTGCTCAAACCATCAAAAGTTGGTTCGGGAATAGTTCAAGTTCACCTTCCTTGTTTATTTTGGCTGTTGTTATCTATTTGTCACCAAATATGCTGGCTGCAATATTGTTTCTCTTCCCCTTCATTCGTCGATTCCTTGAGAGGTCAAACTATAAGATTGTGATGCTCATGATGTGGTGGTCGCAGGTGTGCTGCCTTTTCTTCTTATTATTCTGTTTTTCTTCATTTTTTTTTTAAACATGATCATTAATGCTTTAACTGTAGGTGTTTAAATTGATACAAAAATAGATTCAACTTTTTGTTTGTCTACGTGTGTATGATGGTTCATTTGTATATATGTCTTACAAATTTGCAGCCTCGGCTTTACGTTGGGAGGGGAATGCATGAGAGCGCATTTTCTCTTTTCAAGTAAGAGTCTAGTGCTTGGTTGTTCTGTTGAATTGATGCTTTAAATATTGTAGTGATTCACAATGGCATATCTCTTTTCCAAAATTTGTAGGTACACTATGTTTTGGGTTCTTCTGATAGTGACGAAGTTGGCCTTTAGTTACTATATAGAGGTGATTCTTTTATGCATCATAGAAACTCTTGTTGCTTTTATCTACCATTACTCAATAATTTAATATAAATAATGCCCTAAGCAAATTTACATTGTTAAATAACCACTTATTCCAAAAGCTTAAGCTAATAGGAAGGGATTGTTTAAGAGCATGTTTGAGATTGCGTTAAGAAGCTTAGAAAGTGATTTAGTACATAAAAAGCTGTTGAAACGTAGAGGAAGAATAATTATTCTTATTACTTCATGATCTCATGCGATTACATTGTTTAAATTGAGAAACCCTACGAACTAATATGGAAAGAAAATAGGCAATACAATCAGAATAAAATCAGAGAATAAAACGTAATCAGGTAAGACCCAATATGGAAAGGTCCGTTATTTTCAACACTCCCCCTCAAGTTGAGGCATAGATGTCTCGCATGCCCAGCTTGGATGAGTCTGAATGAAGAGTACCACTAGAAACACCCTTTGTCAACATATCCGCCAATTGTTCTCTAGTCTTCACATATGGCGTGCATATGATACCTTCTCTGAGTTTTTCTTTAATGAAGTGTCGATCAATCTCAACATGTTTGGTTCTGTCATGTTGGACTGGATTGTGAGCAATACTGATGGCTGCCTTGTTGTCACAATACAGTCGCATTGAGTCCTTGGAGTCAAACCCAAGCTTTGTCAAGAGTATTTTCAACCATAATATTTCACACACTCCTTGAGCCATAGTTCTAAATTCCGCCTCTGCACTAGATCTAGCAACCACAGACTGTTTCTTGCTTCGCCATGTAACCAAATTACCTCCCACAAATGTGCAATAACCTGATGTAGACCTTCGATTTGTAATCGAGCCAGCCCAATCTGCATCTGTATAGGCTTCTATTTTCAAATGATCGTGTTGAGAAAACAACAGCCCGTTACCTGGTGAGGATTTTAAGTAGCAAAGAATATGATAAACAACTTCCATGTGAGGCTCTCGCGGAGTATGCATGAGTTGACTCACCACACTAACAGCATATGCAATGTTTGGACAGGTATGGGATAGATAAATCAATCGCCCAACCAATCGCTGATATCTGCCCTTATTCACCAAGGGGCTTTCGCCACATTCTCCCAGTTTAACATTTACCTCTATTGGATTGTCAGTAGCTTTACACCCGAGCATTCTTGTTTCTTTAAGAAGATCAAGTATGTATTTTCGTTGGGAGATAAATATACCATGCTTTGACCTTGCTACCTCAATGCCCAGAAAGTACTTCAGAGCCCCCAAGTCTTTTATTTCAAACTCATTTGCAAGGCGATGTTTTAAGTTCTGCATCTCCCCATCATCATTTCTTGTCAAGACAATATCATCAACATACACAATTAAAGCTGTTACCTTTCCTTGAGAGGAATGCTTGATGAAAAGTGTATGATAAGCCTGACTCTGCTTATAATCAAATCTTTGCTTAGCCCGAGAAAACCGCTCAAACCATGCTCTTGGAGATGGTTTCAACCATATAGAGCCTTCTTTAGTTTGCACACTTTTCCTGCTGAGGACGAATCTTTCAATCCAGGGGGAATGTCCATGTAAACTTCTTCTTCTAGGTCTCCACGAAGAAATGCATTTTTTTACATCAAATTGATGTAGAGGCCAATTTAAGTTTGCCGCTATAGATAATAGAACCCTAATTGAGTTCATCTTTGCTACAGGTACAAATGTTTCCTCATAATCAATCCCATAGGTCTGGGTAAAGCCTTTTGCAACAAGTCTGGCTTTGTATCATTCCACGTAACCATCGGCCTTATGCTTGATAGTGAACACCCACTTGCAGCCAACAACCTTCTTTCCATTAGGTAATTTGACCAAATTCCAAGTCTTGTTCTTGTGAAGAGCTTCCATCTCTTTATGCATTGCTGTCCTCCATTTTGGATCATTAAGTGCCTCCTGTAGATTTCTAGGAACAGACACAAAAGACAATTTGGATACAAATGAACGATATGGTGAAGAGAGATGTTGATAAGAAACAAAATCAGACACTGGATAGTGTGTACATGACCTAACTCCTTTGCGTTGTGCAATAAGCAGACTTGTATCATTAACAACAGGTATTACAGAATTCATATCAATAGTAGACGGAGTAGTACCTGAGCCCGAATTAGATGTTTGGCATCTAGCATCAGGAATGGTCTTGGCTTTCTGGCATCTGGAGTAAACTCTCAACTCTTCCACAGGTGGTGCACATGGCTGATCAATAGGTTCAGTTGGAGACTCATTAGTAACCTATTGTTGCTCCGGCTCTGGCATAGGAGTAGGGACAGGTAACGGACTCAAAAGATCCTCATCCTCTTCAATCTGACTCTCCCCCTGAAGAGGAGTAGGGGTGGACGAGAAGTAGGATTGTTGTTCAAAGAAAGTGACATCCATAGAGACAAAGTATTTTCTGGATGGAGGGTGATAACATTTGTACCCCTTTGGAGTGGGAGAGTAGCCAACAAAGACACATTTGAGGGATCGGGGGTCTAACTTACTCCTAGTAGGACTATGAATATGGACAAAGCAAACACAACCAAAAACTTTTGGAGAAACACCTTTTGCAGTAGAGAGAGGTGAGGACAACACCTCGAGGGGTGTTTGGAAATCTAGAACCCGGTAAGGCATCCTATTGATGAGATATGTAGTAGTGAGTAAGGCGTCCCCCCAATAAGATTTAGGAACATGTGTGTCAAGCATAAGGGAACGAGTTACCTCTAACAGGTGCCGATTTTTCCATTCAGCCACACCATTTTGCTGCGGAGTATCAACACACGTGGTTTGGTGGATAATGCCGTGTTCGCGAAAATAGGTCTCGAGATTACTAGACATATATTCGCCCCCATTGTTAGAGCGAACAATTTTAATCGTGGCATTGAATTGAGTCTGAACCATTTTATAAAACATTTGAAACACATAAAATACATCACTTTTGTCCTTTAACAAGTAGACCCATGTGATTCGGAAAAAAATCATCAATAAAAGATACAAACCACCGATAACCAGATAAAGAAACCACTCGTGAAGGACCCCACACATCAGTGTGAACAAGAACAAAAGGTGCATCACTTTTATTGATACTAGGAGAAAAAGACACACGATGGTGTTTTGAAAGTTCACAAGTTTCACATTGAAGCTTAGAAACATTATTATGCAAAAATAGCACAGGAATCATGCGCTGCAAAATTAAAAACGAAGGATGCCCTAAACGTTGATGCTAGAACCAGATTCTAGCTGCCGAGTCATCCGCCTGAACTGTATGATAAGCCTGTATGAGCCGACAATGTGTCGGGCTGAGAGTCCAAATAGGACAAGCCATCCTTCAAACTACCACTGCCAATCATCTTCCCTGTGGCTAGGTCCTTAGAGAAGCAATAGTAAGAGTAAAAGATTACACGACAATTCAGTTCAATGGTAATACGTGCAATGGATAAAAGATTAGCAGCAAGGTTAGGGACATGAAGAACAGAGGCCAAGGTCATAGAAGGGGTCACAAAAACAGATCTTTTACCCGGTATTGGCGACAGAGAACCGTTAGCTATTCTAACTTTGTCTCTGCCTGAACAAGGATTATATGACGAAAATAAAGGAGACATATTAGTCATATGATCAGAGGCATCTGAGTCAATGACCCACGAATCATCAGGTGGAGTAGCAGATGCATTCATAGCAGTGGTCAAATTACCAGTAAGAGCGGAGGATGATGCTGCAGTAGCAGGTGCGTCCAATCGAGACATAAGTCGACGGAGTGCTTCTACCTTGTCTTTACTCAGTCTCCCTATGTCTGTAGTAGAGGAAGATGTATCAAGTGTGGGAGTGGTCATCTCAACTGTAGAAGTATGATGGGCTCGAGGTCTAAATCCTCCACCTGTGCAACCCCCACGACCTCAGGTAGGACGGCCCTGAAGCTTCCAACAAGTCTCCCCGAGTATGTCGTGACCTATTACAGTGGTCACAGAATAATTTGTCTTTGTCATATGAGGTCGCATCTGCTGTTATGTCCCTATCTCGAAATCTGGAACTGTTGCTCGGAGCGCGTTGAGTTGCACCCACAAGCGGATTGGGACTGTGAACTAGAATGAAACATAGTGCTACAACGACTCTCCTCATTTTGAATGTAAGAAAACACCTCTTGTAGTGATGGGAGGGGCTCCTTCCCAAAAATCTAAACCCCGCACAGGATCATACTCTGAATTCAATCCACCCAAGAACTCATAAATGTGTTCTTCTTCAATCATCTTCTTAATTTGAGCGGCATCAACAACGCACATAGGCTGCAAATTTTGATAATGATTTAACTCCTGCCACAAACTGCGGAGTTTATGAAAATAAATGGTTACTAGAGAATCACCTTGCGTGAGACCATGGATCCGACGCTTCAAGTCATACTTCAATGCAACATTCCCCTCTTTGGAATATGTTTGAGCAGCAGCATTCCAAACTTCTTTGGCCGTATGGAGAAATAAGTACCCTGACTGATTTCTGGTTGCATTGAATGCAATAACCATGACATAACTGTGGAATTTTCTGCTTCCCACTTATCATAAGCGGAATCATTGGGCTGTGGTTCTTGAATTTTGCCATTCAAGTATTCCATCTTCCCTCTGCTCTTAATATATAAAAGAGCTGACTGTGACCAAGCAAGATAATTGAGCCCATCCAATTTGACAGTTGTGATTAGAAGAGTTAGATTTTCACCAAGGGAGGTCACCACTTGACTCAATTCCCCTTTAGTCTAATTTGTCTTCGACATTTTTGAATCAGACATCTTACCAACTATAGTGCTCCAACACAACCAGTGGACTTGAAAAAAAAAATTACAAGGAAAGATGGAACTAGAAATTGAACCATAAAATTAGATGATTCATTCTGCAACCTTTTTTTTTTTTTTTTTTCCCTAAACTACAGGTCGTTTAGCAGGGTGAACGACAAACTTGGAACCCTTTTTGAACGACATGTTGTTTTGTGATAAACGACGTGTCGTTTAGTCAAGTCGAGGCAGAATTGTCTCACCTTCGTCGGAGCTCCACGCGCTACCACCACGTCCGCCTGTAGGCCTCAAAAACTTCAGAATGAACCAGATCTCACCGAACAGAACAAGGAAGGCCACCTTGTTTGCAATTGGTCCATCAAACACACCGAGTAGTCTTCGGGATGGATTAGTGTTCACCAAAAACGCCGCTGTTCGTCGGAGGACCAGCCCAGAATTTGCCGTTAATACCTTCTGTGGGTTGTGCGACTTAGATTATGGTGAGCCACATCTAGTTGCATAATCCCAAAGGGAAGACGCGGCAAAACATTGGTGTGACAAAGAAAATTAGGAAACGAACGCAGAACCCAAGCACCCAGAAACGAACGAAACCCTAGGTCGGCTCTGATACCATATTAAATCACTGATACCATGTTAAATCACCACTAATCCCAAAATGTTAAGCTTATAGGAAGAGATAAATTTAATCACTTAATTAATACTATAACACTCTCCTTCACGTGTGGGCTCAGACTTCATTTTTAATAGGTGAGGCCTAACACCTAGAATATTTAATTGAAATGGGAGGTAAATGACGGAGTCAAGGTTCGAACTCAGGACCTTTGGCTCTAATACCATGTTGAAACGTAAAGGAAGAAGAATTATTCTTATTACTTCATGATCTCATGCGATTATATTGATTAAATAGAGAAACCCTACGAACTAATATAGAAAGAAAATAGGCAATACAATCAGAATAAAATCAGAGAATAAAACGTAATCAGGTAAGACCCAATATGGAAAGGTCCGTTATGTTGTAGGGTTGTGTGCTTTGGTGGGTATTCTCTCGGGTCTTTGGGTTTTTTCTCGTGTCTGGTTGGGCTCTTTTGTGGGTTGTTTTGGGCTTTCTTTCTTGGGTTTTGGGGTTTTTTTTTTTTTTTTTTTCTGTTTTCTGTCAGTTGTTGCGAGTTAGCTTTTGGTGTTTCTTGTGTATACTTCCTGTGAACCAATGGGTGCCTTTATGCTTTTTTAATAAATCTTTTCTTACCTATATATATATATTTCAACAAAAGTTGTGTTGGGCAAAAATGGGTATGTTTGGTAAAAAAACCTTAAAACCCTCTTCTTTGACTTTTTTGCTCTTTTTTTTTTTTGAGGAATTCTTAAATTGAGGCTTTTTCTAAAAAACTCTTTATGACTTTTTCTATAGGCAAAAGCTCTATATTCCAACGCAATCCCAAATGTGCTTTTAATCATTTAATTAATATTCTAGCACCCACCGTCACATGTGGGCTTAAACTCTCTCTTAATAAGTAATGTCTAACACGTGAAATATTTAATTGAAATAGTTGATGAATGACAAAGGCAAGGTTCTAACTCAGGATCTTTGGTCTGATACTATGTTAAATCATCACTTATCCCAAGGCTTAAATTGATAAGAATGGATTAATTTAATCATTTAACTAATATTTTAACAAACGTAAAGACCAAATGAACATAGGTTGAGGAAGTAACAAAGCTCTAATATCTGAATTCTTTTGCTGGTCTGTGTTTTCTTACAGATAAAGCCTCTAGTGAGTCCAACAAAAGCCATAATGAAGGTTCAAATAACTACTTTCCAGTGGCATGAGTTTTTTCCTCGTGGTAATAGTCATGAATATGTGCCTTGCATTTAAAATGTTTGTTTCATTTTTTTAAAAAAAGGCTCTATGATGTGCTCATTTGATTTGCAGCAAAGAACAATATTGGTGTGGTGATTGCACTCTGGGCCCCAATTATTCTTGTATGGTTTAACTTTATTCGTTGACCCCTCTCTCTCTCTCTCTCTCTCTCTCTCTCTCCATATCTTGCATCATATTGTAACATCCGGTTCACCTATATTTTCCAGGTCTATTTTATGGATACCCAGATTTGGTATGCCATATTCTCTACATTATTTGGAGGCATTTATGGTGCGTTTCGTCGCTTGGGAGAGGTTAGTGCCCTAATTTTAATCTTTGCAATTGCTTCTATTTAAACTATTCATTTTTTTAGCTTGCTTTTCCTAAATAAATTATTAATTTTTGTCCCAATCATTGTGTTGGGCATGTTCATTAAACTAGAAATATGGTTGCTACCAAGAGTTTTTTTATTAGTAAATGGATTTCATTAAAAACCAACAGGCTTATTTTGGTACACATGAAGTATACGAAAGAAACACCTAATCAGAAGAAGAAAAAATATCGAAATATTCATGAAAACTAGAAATGTGAAAGTAATCAATAAGCAGCTAGCTATCCACTGAAACAAGGTGTGGAAAAAAAAGCCTTTAGTTCTGCCACCATCCTCTCACTGTCTTTAAAGTTCTGGTCATGTCTCTTTCCAAATGCGCCACATTAAACAGAGGAGAATCATCTACCACAAAGCTTCACTTCGAGAATTACCAATCTCCCTTCTCCAACAAGCGAGTAAATCCCTCACCTGATGAGGCATGACCCACACTAAGCCACAAAAACATAAGATAAAGTATCATAAGACACTAGCTATCTCGCAATGGAGTAAGAGGCGATAAACGATTTTCCCACTCTTACACGCAGCACCTGTTTACTACAACGATTTTTCGCTTTTGTAAGTTCATTGTAAGGATCTTATCTAAAGCGGCAGACCAAACGAAGAAAGACACTCTCAAAGGGGCCTTGCTCCGCTAAATACACATCCAAGGGAAGAGATTATTGTCATGGGGATATGGAGCGATTTTACATCAAACAACCCATTCTTGGAGGGATCCTAACAAAGCTTATCAGCACCGTCCTGTTCTAGCATAATGGAATACAATTGATGTGCTCTGACCAGAACGCACTGGAGGCTACAATTTGAGAGGGGTCTCTCGCTAGTGCTTCGGTGTCCTGTTCTTGCTTATCAGCTAGAACATCAAACAACCCATTCTTGGAGGGATTCCAACAAAGCTTATCAGCACCGTCCTGTTCTAGCATAATGGAATACAATTGATGTGCTCTGACCAGAACGCACTGGAGGCTACAATTTGAGAGGGGTCTCTCGCTAGTGCTTCGGTGTCGAAGGAGTTGCACTTGGAGTCTCTTTCGAGGCCATTATCTCAACCTCCTTCGCAAACAACCAGCAAGGAGATTAAGCTACCTCTTTCTGTTGACTTTTTGGTGAGGAGACAAAGATAGCTGATTTAAATCTCAAAAAAAAAAAATTCTTCTCTGCTTGTTGATCCTTCTACTTCATTCTTATCTTCGAGTCTTGTGTGGGAGGTCATTCTTACTGGTTCTAGGGGGGAAGAAACTGCTCTGGTTGCTTTGGTTGTGATGGAGGAAACAATCAACTTGACTTGGGACCTTGCCAAGATGTTGATATTTTCAAGAGGGAGGAAGCCTCGTTTTCCAGTCGATATATGGTGGTGGTTCAACTGGGCTTCACAACAGCAGTCACTCAATGCCAAGCGGGAGCAAAAGTCAGTTGAAACCTTCAGTGGAGGTGTGGTTGTGGGTGTGGGGGGGGGGGGGGGGGGGAGGAGAATAAGTTGTTTGTGGAGGTATTGGTTCGTGGAGGTATTGGTGGGACCAAGGAAAATTGTGGCCATGTCCTCATCATTTAAGGATTCATCTGGTAATTATGAGGTGTCTGCACCGAAGGGACATGCTGCAACTGGGCTGTCTACGTCTAGGTTTGCGTCGTCTGGGAATGAAGTAGATCTCGGATCATCCGCTGGTGGAGTTAGCTCCAGCAGGGGACTTTTGGTTTTGGATGTTAACTTTGATTTTCGCACCTTCAGAGAGCCGTTGGTTAGCATGCCACCAAGAGTATACTAAGGTTTCTTCCTCAGGCTATTTGCTATTTGTGAAAGATCGATTCCCTCTATAAATTGTCTCTTATTAGTTCCACCTTAAAATGAAGGTTTTTTAGAGCCTTTAAATATTGTGGTGGTAGGTTGGCTCTGATCAAGAGTACGCTAACCAATTTACTTACGTAATATTTGTCTCTTTTCCCTATTCCAATGGGAGTGGTTAATAGGTCTGAGACTTTAGAATGATTTTTTATGGGGTGGTGTTGGGATGAGTTTAAATTTCATTTAGTGAATTGGGCAAGGATTTGTACTCCAATGAAATCAGGTGGGTTTGGAGTTAGAAATCTTATTTAGTTCAATCAAACCATTCTGGGAAAATGGTTGTGGCGGTATGCTACGAGTAGAGAGGCACTATGGAGATTGGTAATGGAGACTAAATTATTGCTTAATGGGAGGTTGGTGCTCTAAGGAGGTAATGAGGCCATTTGGAGTGGGATTATGGAAATTTATAAGGGGGTGGGAAACATTTTCAAAATTTGTTAGATATGAGGTGGGTGATGGGTCAAACGCCAGTTTTTGGCATGGCGTATGGTGTGTGTATAGTCTGTTGAAGATATCTTTTTTAGACTTGTTCGGTATTGCACATAGAAAGGATGCGTGGATCGCAGATAATTTGCAATTTCGAGAAGGGAATATTCATTGGAATTAATTTTTACTGGACTACTTCAGGATTGGGAGGTGGATGTGGTATTATCTTTCTCTGAGAGGCTGTATTCTTTATACTAAGATAAGGAGATGAGGATAGAATATGATGGAGTCCTTTCAAAAGGAGCAAGATTTTAGTGAAGTTGTTTTTATCAAGTGTTAACTAGTCCGACTGGATCCCCATTTCCTCGGTAGAGTATTTGGAGAGTTAAGGCCCCCTCACAGGTGGCGTTTTTGTGTATAGACAGCGACCTTAGGGAAAATATTGACTCTGGATAATTTGAGAAAGAGGAATATTGTGGTGGTTAAATGTTGTTGCATGTGTAAGAAGAGTGAAGAGTCTATTGATCACTTATTGATTCATTGTGAAGTAGCAACAGAGTTACGGAGTTCGATTCTTAATGTATTTGGTGTAGATTGGGTTTTGTGTAGACGGTTGATCGATTTGTTGTTGGGTTGGAAAGGACAGGCAGGGTGTGGTACAGTTATTTAAGCATGGAGGTTGGCTCCATTGTGTTTAATATGGTGCCTTTGGAGAGAATGGAATGTTTGAAGCTTTGAATATGTAGAGACTTCGGTGTTAGAGTTGGAGAAGATCACGTTCAACACTTTCTATACTTAGATATCAGCACATCATAATTTGCTTGTTTCTTCTGCAGATTTTTTGAACTTTTGTTCATTTTTTTCTTCAGATTAGAGATTTTTTTGTATACTTCCTGTGTACTAGGGTTACGCCCATTTGCGCTTATTTAATAATATTGAAAATTACTTAAAAAAAAATTGCATGACTTGGTTCAACGCTGGAAATGCTAAACTTACAAAAGTTCCATTCTCTCTCTCTCTTTTTTTTTTTGGATGAATTAAACTCTTTATAAAGCTCAAACAAATCAGTTCAAACTCTCCAGTAAAGACTAAAAACAAGACACCTGCTTAGGGACAAACCCCCTAGACAGGAGCAACACCAAAGGAGCTATACTAAGATAGCTACAAAACCGCAATCTGCCTAGCAGCAAAACAACACAAACAAATCTCTGCTATGCCCAAAAACAAAAGCACATCAAACAGATAACAAACTGAAACTACACCTAAAAATAGCCCCAACCAGACCAGCAACAGAACATCTGAATGCATAACCCATACATCAGCAAACCTCCCAAAAAAGAACCATACACTCCAGCTAAGAGCAGTAAGCTGTTCAAAGACACAGGACTTTCTGCAACAAAGCTAGCAATCAAACCACTTACAACCCAATCAAAGTATGGAGATTCCAAAGATGAACCAGGCCAAGTTTATTCCCAATAAGTTTCACAGATCCTTTAGCCAACAACCTAGCCTGAACCTGCCATTTAATATGGGAAACTATAGCTTCTTCTGAACAAGGAGGATTGCCATGTAGTAAGTCGTTCCTTTGCCTCCAAAGATGATAAACAGCCACCCCTAAGCACAGCTTGCAGAGAGCTGATTTCAAGCTCTTGCCCTTCACTCCCACTTTAAACCAGTTAACCATATCATCCCAATTCACAGGAGGATCAGCAACACCACAATCTGCCATTATCTCCCTCCAAATTCTGCGGCTAAAGCTGCACCTTAAAAACAGGTGATCCTTGGTCTCTTGAAACCCATGGCAGAACAAACAAACACTAGGACCAAAAAAACCCCACGCACACATCTTATCTTTGGTAGTTAGAGCATCCCAAAAAGCCTGCCAAAGAATAAAAGAATTCCTTGGAATCGCTAAGGGAAACCAAACAACCTTAAACCAATCAATCTTCGGGTACTTCACTCTCAAATGATTCCAGGTTTCTGAACAAGAAAACTTGCCATTGCTGGACTTCCAGACAGGGAGATCTTCACTTTGACCTAGCACTCTTCCAATGCCATTCTCCATTTCTGATAATAGAAGCCAGCTTAGGACCAATGTTATGCCCCGCATCATAAGCTGTTCTATAACCATATTTTTCAATGAGGCAGCCAGCTGGATGCCATGCATCATACTAAATAAAGATTTTATTGCCCATGCCAACCTTAAAGCTAAGAAAAGGTCTAGCAAAGGACCTTAGCTGCAAGATTTTCCTCCAGCTCCAAGAACATGTCTGTGGTATTGGGATTTGTCAAGGCTCCAGATGTTTTGCTTGATATTGCTTGAAGTTCCACCTTATATGCTCTGTCCAGACTTATCATGATATGCCTAACATGCTAGCAGGCTGGAATTTTTGTTTCAAAGCATATCCGTTGTAATGTATCTGAATCTTGCCCTTTTCTTTGACAAACTCTTTTGTTACTATCAGGGGAGTTAACCTTTCATGTACAATCAAATCATACGATAATATGACATGATTGGATCTCTTAGTTCATGGTGCAGAAACTTCTCTTTACTCTTATGAACATGAATATAGCATGAATGTTTGCTGTTGTTTCATTCTTGCTTGTCGTGCAATAGATGTTGGCAAAATATTCACATGAAATTTTCCTGTGCATTTTTACGTTGTTACCAATTAAATTAATCATTGTCATTTCTTTGCTTTTTAGACCAATATAAGAACTATCTTATTTTTCCAGAATCTAAGTCTTCTGTTGTTGCTAATTACTACTTCCAGATTCGAACACTAGGAATGCTTCGATCTCGTTTTCAATCATTGCCTGGTGCTTTCAATGCGTGTCTGATTCCAGAGGAGAAGAACGAGCCTAAAAAGAAAGGAATCAAGGCCACATTATCTCGCAAGTTTGCTGAGGTTAACTCTTTCTATTTTTATCTTATACTTTCTATGGCCTCTTGTATCTTTAAAAGTATTGTCCTTACCTGGAGTTTTATATATCCAGCCATCGCTACAGACCCCGTCTAACAAAGAGAAAGAGGCAGCAAGATTTGCTCAGTTGTGGAACAAGATAATCACTAGTTTTTGGGAGGAAGATCTTATCAGTAATAGGTAATCTGGAGTTTTTTACTGCAAAAGATATATTCTTGATCTAGTTCTGTCAAAGCTATTGGTTTCTTTGCATTTTCTTTGTCCTGGATGTCTGCTCTTTACTTTAGTCTCTACAGTGGTATGCTGAACTTGTTATTATTTTCAGGGAAATGGATCTTTTGCTTGTTCCTTATTGGGCTGACCGTGATCTGGGCCTCATACAATGGCCTCCATTTTTACTTGCTAGCAAGGTCTTTTTTTCACCATCTTCCTGTTGAAATTTTGAAATCTTCATGGTTGAAATATTCATCCTGTATCTGCTTTGTAGATCCCCATAGCATTAGATATGGCTAAGGACAGCACTGGTAAGGATCGGGAGCTAAAGAAGAGAATTAACAATGATGATTACATGTCTTGCGCTGTTCGTGAATGCTATGCATCATTTAAGAATATTATTAATTCCTTGGTTCAAGGGAAGCGTGAGAAAGAGTAAGTTTCTGTGCATTGTAAGATGGAATAACCATTAACAAGGAGGACTTCAGTTTCCTATACTATCCCTCAGATACAGTCTACTATACTTACCTATTATCTTGACTGGTTTTTTCAGGGTCATTGAGTTTATATTTTCTGAAGTTGACAATCATATAGTCGAAGGTGATCTTTTAAGCATATACAAGATGAGTGCACTTCCAAGCCTTTATGACCTCTTCGTTAAGCTTATCAAATATTTGGTAATATTCTAGTTTTGTATAATGATTTCATTATTCAATAGTTGTATGGTTTAATGCGTACTGAACAAGTCAATCTGATTTTTGCAGTTAGATAATAAGGAGGAGGACTGGGAAAAGGTTGTGTTCCTTTTCCAGGACATGCTGGAAGTCGTGACAAGGGACATGATGGAGGACCCAATATCCAGGTGCTGGATCTCAATATAATTGTCTCCTCAAAGACATACATTCTAGATATCTAATTTCATACTCTTTCAATTTTTCTTGAATAGTTTGGTAGAGTCAATCCATTATGGATCTGGGCATGATGGATTGACCCCCCATGATCAAGGATATCAGTTATTTGCATCTGCTGGCGCTATCAAGTTTCCAATTGAACGAGTATCAGAGGCTTGGACAGAGAAGGTGTCATTCTTACCAATATGTCATAAATGAATATTTTGATTTATGCGTATACTTATGAGCTCTGTACTTAATTTATTTGCAGATTAAACGGCTTTATTTACTGCTTACCACGAAGGAGTCTGCCATGGATGTACCATCCAACTTAGAAGCAAGAAGGCGTATCTCGTTTTTCTCAAATTCATTGTTTATGGAGATGCCTTTCGCACCCAAAGTTCGCAATATGCTTTCTTTCTCGTAAGCTCTCTTTTTGATTAATTGTAATGGTGGCTTTTGCAATATTTCCTGTTGAGGTTGAAAGTTACTCTCTCTCTCTCTCTCTCTCTCTCTCTCTCTCTCTCTCTCTCCTAGTCGGCGCGTGAGAGCGTGTCCAGCTAGGAGATCCTTCCTCTCTGCTTCCTAGCTTCTCCTTTGCTGTCGGAGTTTGAGCTTCGAATTTCCGGTTCTTTGGGTCTTGCTTGTTTCGCATGTAGGGGCATCAGTAGGCGATTCCACTTTTGGGTCTTTCTCCTCCAGTGACAATGTGAACCTTTTTTGGGTTGGCCGCTTGAGATTTGGATGTGTTTTGAGATGGAGAAGAGTTTTATCGTGGAGTCGAAGACTTTTGTCTTCTTGGTTCTGGATGGGGCGTCGGTGCTAAGGGTGCAAGAGAAGAGAAAAAGTTTTTTCGGCGAGCTCATGCTGAGTACTCAGTGCTCTGAATGGCTTGCGTCGACGTTGGAAATTCTCTTGGGTTTTCCAGAAGCTCAAGATTTTATCAAATCATTCGAGGAAGGGTCGAAAGTTTTGATTGCTTGGAGAGGTGGGAACCAAGTTGGCCGATTCTTAGAGGTAGCCGCTTTCAGGATGGGTGGTCAGAAAGGGTTCATTTTGATCCCAGAGGGTCGTGGAGGTTGGGGTTGGCGCAAATTCTCCGACGAGCTAAGAATGGCCATAAAATTCCTCTCTGCGACGGTGGGTTGCAGTTTGGGTTCCTCGTCTGCGAAAGATGGGAAGGAAGAAGGGTCTAGGTCGAGTTTGGCTCCTTTTTGGACGGGGCCTTCATTTGTGGAGGTGTTGAGGTCAGATTCGGTCTCTGCCGTGAAGTCGTTGCCCATCGTGGGGGGTCGTTATTCCAAGAGGAGGGCTTCGCTGATGGAGCCGTGTGCTCTTGACCTTCCTCCGGTGGGGAGGTTTGTAGATGATAATCCGAGGTCGGCGGTGGACTGTTCTACACAGGAGTCTCCTACGGTTGATCTGTTGGACAAAGACCAGCCTCATCATCCGCTTGGTAAGAAGTCTCTCTGACGTTCGAATTTGAAATTCAAAATTTCAAACTTGCACACGTGGAGTAAGTTGGTCATCGGTTTCAACATGGTATTGGGCCAAGTTGCAAGGAAGTTTCTAGGCTGGATTACACGGTTTGGCCTGGGTCGTAAATGCACTGGTCTTCGATTGGGCCGTTTCCTTCTTAAATCCGTAGTCTCTTGGCCATCGAGACTTATGCCGGAGATATATTCTGGGGTGTTTTTGGGTCTTTCTTCTCTAGGGGGTGGGTCGTCTAGCTGTTTGAAGACAGACCCAGCATCTTCTCTAGTCAAGTCAGCTTCCCTTCCAAACTTTCCCCCTTTGTCGGCTCCAGAGTTTTCGGCTCCGGCAACTTTGGTTGCTCCTCTGGCTCTGGCTGGGTTGTTAGTGAGTTTGGAATTTTCCTGTAGCTCGTGTGGTGCAGGGCCTTCCGTCTTCATTCCTCCTCCTAGCTTACGGGCTTCTGTGTGGGGGGAGAATATTCGTTCTCCCCCCCCCCCCCCCCCCAATTATTGCATATTCAACCTTTTTAGCATTATATAGGAGGGTTAGGGAGCTTAGGTAGGTCATTTTATGAAATGGAATGATGGGTTATTATCACTCTCTGGAAGCCTCAAAGTTGTTTGTGGGTCTTGTTCTCAATAAGGTTATGGGTGTTGAGCCCCTGCGAAGGAGGAGGCTCCAGTGAAGCAGGGCCTTTTTAGGAAAGGGTTTCTCAACCTTTTCCCGATAGTTTCAGCTCCTCCCGCTTCGCCTCGGAAGGTCAATGATGTTGCGGTAGTTGGACCTTCCTCCCCTCCGAAGGGTTCTATCATTCCTCCTTCCGTTGAGGGAAATGGATTCTCCCATTCCCGGAATTGGCCTGTTGGCTTTAATCATAATGGGGAGATTGTGGTTTAGGAGGAGGAAGATGATGGATTACCCTTGGATTGGGCGTCAGATGGGGCTTTTGGGGAGGAGGCCATGGCATTCCAAAATGCCATGGAAGAAGATTTCCAGCGGGATAAGATGATTGCAGGCCAAAAGTCTAAAGGAAAAAAGGGAGCTTCTGAATCTGCATAGCTCCATCAATTATGGCGACGCGAAAGATCCCTTCAGGCGTAGGAAAGACAAGGCACACTTGGTTTAGGTTGGTGTGCCTTGGTGGGTGTTGCCTTGTATATTAGTTGGGCCCTTTTGTAGTTTGCTTTTGGGTGTTTTTTCGGCTTCTGGGGTTCAGGTTTTGCTGGTTTTGTTGGGCTTTGCGAGTTAGCTTTGGCTGCTCCTGTGTATACTTCATGTATACTTAGGGGCGCCTTACACTTTTATTAATATAGTTTTCTTATATAAAAAAAATAAATAAATAAAATTCCTGTTGAACAAATCTTGATGGTACAAACAGAAATGGGTTGAGCCTTTCTTTGCCAGTTTATTTTTCTCTTTCAGCCCTCTTTGAATCATCTTTTCCTTTGTATTTTTTGAAGCATTTTCTTCGTAGAGTTTTCTTGCATTCCTTTTACCTGGAGGCATCTCTTATCAGTATTATGCCCACGGTTAGGACCTAGATTAGGTTTTTGGAAAGCAAGGATTTAGCATACTCAAAAGTACACAATTCTGTCCAGCATATTGTGAGTATGGTGCTAGGCACAAAGAGGTAAAATTGTCAATGCATACCAAAGGCATGTAGCAATAGTCTGAAGTAGCAGTTTCTGATAGAGCTTTGTATTTGTTGAGTTGTTGGCTCCATATTCTGCAACTTAAAATTCTAAAATATTGACTGGCTTATAGTTATTTCATATTTGAATGCTGTGTTGTATAATGTAGCAATTATTTGATATTGTATCAGCGTTTAATGTTTCATCCTGTAGTTTGTCTGGGAATGTGGTCTTTTCTTTTTTCTTTTTCATTTCTAATATATATAATTCTTATTACTCATCCACTATTAGACAATGGTAGCTGTGATGGGACACTCAATAAGTGGAACTCTGTGTATACCATAATGAATCGATGGGGAACATGCCTATTTTGTATTAATTTTCTTGTTGCAATGTTGACTGCACTGGCATTAATTGCATATACCAAGATAAATAATTCATACCCCTCAAGAACCTAGTTGGAAGCACAAAATGTTGTAATGCTGAAACCCATATGTACATGTCAAGTCAAATTAGCCCACAACTTTTCCTGAAAGATTTCACGAGAAACTGGACATAGAGATGTGTAATCATGATAGTGCAATACAGCATCAGTTTCTAGATAGGTGCATAGTATTCATAAAGGTTGTTTGCTTTATTTAATATTTTTTTGTGATTTAATAAGGTTTACCTGTAGGGTTTTAACTCCATACTACACTGAGGATGTTCTCTTCTCGTTGCGTGATCTGGAAGTGCCAAATGAAGATGGTGTTTCAATCCTTTTCTATTTGCAAAAAATTTTTCCAGGTTTATTTTATGCTCCTGTTAATTGCCTTACAATGTATGAGATGCTAAATTTTTGTGCCATTTCTGTCTCTAGAGTATGATCTGGGGTTCATACTAAATAGGCAAATATGAATCTGCAGATGAATGGACCAACTTTCTTGAACGAGTGGGTTGCAGTAGTGAAGAAGAACTTAAAGAATCTGTTGACTCAGGACTTAAAGAACCTGTTGACTTTGGGCAAGAATTGCGCCTCTGGGCATCATATAGAGGACAAACTTTGACCAGAACTGGTACTCTCTCTCTCTCTCGTTTGATGTGTGTTTGTCGTTTGACCTTAATTATGCTGGGACTTCTTTTCCCTCCCTAAATTGTTGTGATTTTGACAAAGTATTTTTACAAATGCCAGTAAGAGGTATGATGTACTACCGGAGAGCTTTAGAGCTTCAGGCTTTCCTTGATATGGCCCAAGATGATGGTACTTATTCCTTCTTTTAGTCACCATGAAAGAATTGATTATTTCATTTTGTTCTTTTTGTTATACTTGTTTTTGTATGTTCATTCAAGAAAGGAATAAGTTTTCCACTTATATCTCTGCACTAAATGTTTTTTCTTTTCTTTGTTTGATTATTGTGATTATTCAGCTTTAATGGAAGGCTATAAGGCCATCGAATTAAATTTAGAGGATCACCCAAAGGGGGAACGATCACTGTGGGCACAATGCCAAGCTGTGGCTGATATGAAATTCACTTATGTGGTATCATGCCAGCAGTATGGGATTCACAAGCGATCTGGTGATCCTCGTGCACAGGACATCCTGAGGCTTATGACAACGTATTTGTCCAAACTTAATATTTTTAGCTTCTTGTCGCCATAACTTTTCAGTTGATGAATATACTTACATTTGGCAGATACCCATCACTTCGAGTGGCATACATTGATGAAGTAGAGGTGACCAACCAAGACAGATCCAAAAAGATCAATGAGAAGGTTTATTATTCTTGTCTAGTGAAGGCTAATTTGCCCAAGTCTAATTCTTCAGATCCTGTACAGAATTTGGACGAGGTAAAAGTTCATTTGATCTCAAATGTGTGGAGATGAATTATTGAGGGAGTGGTTGAAACAAGCACTTGACTGTTGTGCAGTTAACTATATTTTATGAAATTCGTATCTTTTCATTGTCAGTAAAAAAATCAAATTTTCAGTTTGAAATTCATATCTTTTCATTTTCAGTTTCCAGTTAAGGATGTATAACATCATGAGTTTACCCTTTATCAGTATCCAACCTCATAATGTATTTTATTTGATTGTGTCGATGTCCACACAGATTATTTATAAAATAAAACTTCCCGGACCGGCTATCTTAGGTGAGGGAAAGCCAGAAAATCAGAATCATGCCATTATATTTACACGTGGAGAAGGCTTGCAAACGATAGATATGAACCAGGTGTGCTGATTGTTACATCTAATAAAAATTATACTTATCTCTAGTAGCGCATTTCAGTTGGTTAAAGTTTCTATTTCTATAGGATAACTACATGGAGGAAGCATTAAAAATGAGGAATTTGCTTCAAGAGTTTCTTAAAAAGCATGATGGTGTGAGGTACCCCACGGTCCTTGGGCTCAGGGAGCATATATTTACCGGAAGGTAGACCTTAATGTTGTTATGGATGTATGCGATTTATATTTGCAATTAGTTATGTGACTGCTAACAATTCCATTACATTTTGGTGCAGTGTTTCTTCTCTTGCTTGGTTCATGTCAAATCAGGAAACCAGTTTTGTGACAATTGGACAGAGACTGTTGGCCAACCCTCTGAAGTAAGTTATCATTGTTCCTAATTCCTTCAAATAAAAAACAGGATTACAAATCATTTCTAATTGATTAACGATATTTTGTAGTGTATCATATTATGATTAAATTTATCTTTATTTCTTCTTCTTCTTTTTGTGGGCGGGGGGGAGGGGGGACTGCCCGCGGGGCGTAGTTGCTTTATTTGTAAAATCCTGTGCAGCTAATAATACTCAGATGTCATAATGATTAGATTATCTTTTTCTTCTTTTTCAATAATGTTTGCTTGAAATGTACATCCTTTATGAAAATGTATACAAGGGCAATTTTGGAAGTATGTTAAACTTATTGATGTAAAAAGTAGCAAATGAAAAAGACAATTCATTATGGGGCTGGGGGGGGGGACAGGGAATGCTGGTTGTTTTATTGCTGCTAAAGGTTCAGATTTTCCACTTCTATGGTTTACTCCTACATCTCTGGGAACTGGATAAATGCTTTCAAACAAAACACTATGTCTAACTACAACCAACAGTTATGATCAAATAGTAAGTGCAGTCAGTCATGTTCTTAAAGAATATGATTTATAGCAGGAGTTTGTTATAGATATGTCGGAAATGCTCGGCAGTAAAGCATTCACTGGTTTTTTAAAAACTATTGCAAGTCTGTAGTGATTATGACATCATCAATTTTGATGCATGGGACTTTGAAATAAGTGCAGTCTTCTTTCTTTGTCCATCTGTGGATCTGCAAGGGCACTTTTTATAGATGTATTTCAGTTGTTTCTTGAAGAAATCTTGTGTTTTTAGATATATTATATTTATTGCTCTAAACTTGTGCTCTTTCCTTGATCCTGTACATCTAGAGTCCGATTCCACTATGGTCATCCTGATGTGTTTGATAGGCTCTTTCACCTTACTAGAGGGGGTGTCAGTAAAGCATCCAAGGTTATCAATTTGAGTGAAGATATATTCGCTGGTAGGCTGATATCTAAGCTTTTCTAGTCTTATTTTTTGTACATGATTTTGTCTTTATTCAGTAACTCTTGTATGACGGCACACAGGCTTCAATTCTACACTTCGTGAAGGCAATGTTACTCATCATGAATACATACAAGTCGGGAAGGGAAGGGATGTGGGCCTGAACCAGATTTCTATGTTTGAGGCAAAGATAGCTAATGGCAATGGGGAACAGACAGTAAGTCGGGATATATACCGGCTTGGACACCGTTTTGACTTTTTCCGAATGTTATCATGTTATTTCACTACAGTTGGTTTCTACTTCAGTACTCTGGTATGTGCAAAATATAGCTGACTACTGTTTTCAGGTTTTGAAATATTATGTATTTAAGTTGAAGACTTTGAACATTTTCTCATTTATTTTTTTTCCCGGCAGATCACTGTGCTCACTGTATATGTGTTCCTTTATGGTCGTCTTTATCTTGTCCTTAGTGGGCTTGAAGAAGGTCTGATTACTCAACCAGCAATTCGAGACAATAAGCCTCTTCAAGTGGCTCTTGCTTCTCAATCTTTTGTTCAAATTGGATTTTTGATGGCCTTGCCTATGTTGATGGAAATTGGTTTGGAAAGGGGTTTCCGAACTGCATTAAGTGAGTTCATATTGATGCAATTGCAACTGGCCCCTGTATTTTTCACATTCTCTCTTGGAACCAAGACCCACTACTATGGAAGGACATTACTTCATGGGGGTGCAAAATATAGGCCAACAGGTCGAGGGTTTGTGGTGTTCCATGCCAAGTTTGCTGATAATTATAGACTCTACTCCCGCAGTCACTTTGTGAAGGGTCTCGAGCTCATGATATTGCTTCTTGTGTACCAAATCTTTGGTAATACTTATAGAAGTGCTGTTGCCTATATCTTGATCACTATATCTATGTGGTTTATGGTGGGCACCTGGCTTTTTGCTCCCTTTCTGTTTAATCCTTCTGGTTTTGAGTGGCAAAAGATTGTAGATGATTGGACTGATTGGAATAAGTGGATAAGCAACCGGGGAGGTATAGGTGTGCCACCAGAAAAAAGTTGGGAATCATGGTGGGAAGAGGAACAAGATCATCTTCGTCATTCTGGAAAGCGTGGTATCATCGCAGAGATATTGTTAGCTTTAAGATTTTTTATCTATCAGTATGGGCTTGTATATCATTTGAAGATTACAAAAAACACTAAAAGTTTCCTGGTAAGGATCTTTTCCTCGTATTTTGTTTGTTTTTAGTAAAAAATGTCAACAGCAAAATCATATAATCTCTTTTCACTTGAGCTCAGGTCTATGGAGTATCTTGGCTGGTGATCATTCTAATATTGTTTGTGATGAAGGTAAGTGCAAACTTCTTCATATGTTTCCCTATCTCATGTTCCATGGTGCACAGTATGAAGAATTGCTTCCTCCATGCAACAATTCATTTTCTCCCTAGTAGTAATCTGATCAGAAGCATTATGCTTTTATTTTTGCTGCATTCAGGAGAGCATTAATTACAAATTGAGTTTGTTCTCTGAAAATTGATTTGAACTTACTATACGTGAGAGAAAATTGACTAGTAAGGATATTGGTACACACACACAGATCCCATCTTTTTTTTGAAGAAAAATGAAGGTAGATCAGTTTGTCTTGGTAAATAAATTTATTTGACACGACCAAGCTGATTTTATGGACAAGAATGTTCAAAGATTGGTAGCCCAATGCTGGCTATAGGAATTTTCTTCTTCTTTTTTTTTTTTTTTTTTTTTGATTTGCACATTCCAGGGTATGAGTATGATGTTTGCATCTTCATTGCTCAGCGTGTTTATCTTATTGCAGTTTAAGATTACTGTCAGATCTCTATATGATCACTTATTTTTGAAAGCCAGATGCTGCATGTTTTAAGACTTTTAATATGTGAATTGGTGCATCTTGGACAGTTTGACAATTTTTTTTTTCTCTGTAGACTGTGTCCGTTGGGCGGCGGAAGTTCAGTGCGAATTTCCAACTAGTGTTCCGGCTAATCAAAGGGTTGATATTTCTAACTTTTGTCTCCATTCTGGTCACTTTGATTGCCCTCCCTCATATGACACTGCAAGACATCATTGTTTGCATACTTGCCTTTATGCCAACTGGTTGGGGGATGCTTCTGGTAATGTTTCTGTTCTCTGTACTTTCGTTTTGCAATTATATCGTGTATACATAACCAACTGTATTGCATGAATCTCAAACTTGAAATCTGGGTTCTTGAATCCCCATATTTATACCTACCATGTCTATTAGCCGCTGCCGACCCACCACAAGATTCATGCTGGTTGGGTGCTGCAATTGCTAAAAATCATGATAATCTGAGAATTTTGGGCTTGCATCTCTCTCTATTTTAAGTCATCTTGTTGTGATTCATCTTGCATCTCTAACTTTATTCCGCCCCGGGCCCAAAGTCATGTTTGGTTTCTTGTCCAGTATCTACGGGCACTGGTTTCACATGTTTTCTTTCTTTGTTTTCTCCTTGATTGGATCAGATTGCGCAAGCCTGCAAACCTGTTGTTCAAAAATTTGGGTTTTGGGGTTCGGTTCGGACACTTGCTCGTGGTTACGAGATTATCATGGGTTTGCTTCTGTTCACTCCAGTTGCATTCCTGGCCTGGTTTCCTTTTGTTTCAGAATTTCAGACCCGTATGCTCTTTAACCAAGCATTCAGCAGGGGTCTACAGATTTCCCGTATTCTTGGAGGACCACGGAAGGATCGCTCATCGCGCAACAAGGAGTAATCTTACTGCAAGCAAATTATTGTTTGTCCTAATTTCTCGATTATTCTGATACAGTTCATCTTTATTATAAGCTGTTGTAAGTATGGAAGTAATAGGGCTGCATTAGTGCAATTTTGTTTATATTATATTTGACCGAAGCAGTGTGTGTAGCTCTTCCCTAAGTCTCATCAAAACGCATTCAATTAATTATGATAATTGAATTCCAATTTGAAACGATTTTTTTTGACTTAGTGAGCTGATTTGTGGGTGATCTGAACAATGGGAAACCGTTTTCCTTTTGGGGATATGTCTTGATGGAGTTTAATTTCAAAAATCATGTTTGTAAATACACGAGTTTAGTATTTTGATTACATACCTGTAGAAACAATTTGGAAAGTAAACAACAATTACTTTGCCACCTTTAAAATACAGTCCAAGGCCGAAAGAATTATTATTTTTTTTTAAAAAGCTTTTAAAAATAAAAATAAAAAATATGAAGGTTGTTGATAAGGTGAAAAGGAAATGAAAAATGAAAGGGACATTATTTACGTTAATAATAATCAAATTTAATTATTTAGTGTTTGATTTAGAAATTATCATGAAAAAATATTTTATAGTAAAAGTTAGTATCTCGAGTGATTAGACATTTATTACAAATTAGGTTGGTATAAATTTTTTTTAATTCAGTCTATATGCTCAGGAAATACATGACAATATTTGAGGAAATGTTTGTCCATGTTTAATAGAGCACTTTTTATCAACATGTCTTGCATAATTTATAGGAAATATATGATGAAAACAACATCGTACCAAAATTGCTCAAGTCTTATTGGCTTTGTTTGGTAACTACCCTTCCCTTCTTTTAATTTCTCCAAAAAAAATTAACTTCAAAACATTCAGGCTTTTTTCACTATTCAATACAATTTTTTATACTTTATATCACATTAATCACTTCTTACTACTACTCAAATAAAAAACAATCACCACTACAATTTTTATCAAACACACCCTTATCTTACCTATGTTAACAAGAAATTGCATATATATTATGATAGCTTGTAATCCAAAAAGCTCAATAGATTGGTTGTCGTATGATACAAAAGTATAAATTCAATTTGAAAATTGGCTTGCAAGAAGAGGATACCTAAGGGTTTATATACACATAATTAGGATTATGTTTAAACCATGTGAGACATTTAGGATTGTAACTTACAACCACGCCCCAAAATCGGCGTCCACAGTAGTCCACTCTGTCCAATAAGCTACTCTCTTCTTTAAGGCTATAAATGAACAAAGCTACTTGTGAACTCGCTTAAGCTATGTTCAACTCGGTTAATGTTCATGAGCAAGCTTGTTTAAGACTCGAATCATTTGTTAGGCTCGACTCTTATATATTTATTAGTATTTACGTATTGTTAAAGACATATCTACCCCTCAGCTAGATATGCGTTCCCAATATAAAGTTTCTACTTCGATGCGTTCTCAAAGATGAAGATAAAACCTAGATGATAGGAACTAGTGATAAGATAAATAGTTTGAATTCAAATACTTAGATCAGATTGTAGTCTTTCATTTCTATCAGAACTGTAATCTCCTAAACCCTTGTAACCATGTTCTGGTTTCTCTATATATACAAACAGCCTATGCCAACATTTGGTAAGGCAGCACAAAGCATAAACACAAAGTCTTTAGATTTTATATGGTATCAGAGCCACAATAGTGACTCACGTCCTTCATTTTTTTTCCCTCCCAATTTCAGTCATGTCTACCTCAACCCCACCACCACAACCACCACCTGAAACCAACCCACCTCATGTTATCATCTCCACCCATTATCAAACCCTTCCTTTGGTAACCTTCACCAATTTTAATCCTAACAAACTCACCAACACCAACTATTCGGTTTGGCTGCCTCAGATCGTACCGCACCTCAAAGGCCACAACATATTGGTTACGTTGATGGATCCACACCATGCCATTCTCCCACTATGACGTCCACCAAAGATGGCGTATCAACCATGTCTCCCAATCCGGTTTTTCTCCATTGGAGCATGCAAGATAAACTACTACTTTGAGCTATTAATTCAGCTCTTTCCGAAAAGATACTAACCCATGTCACTCGATGTGCTACCTCCCGAGATGCATGGACCACCTTGGAGACTCTCTTCACGTCTCAGAAAAAAGGCGTGCACCATGCAGGTGCAATATCAACTGGCGACCCTCAAGAAAGGCTCATCCCCTATCGCCGACTACTACCATATGTTTTAGACGCTGTGTGATGCCCTTGCTGTCGTCGGCCAACATCTCAATGGTTTTGAGAAGGTGTCCTTCCTTTTGGCGGGCCTAGGATTTGACTTTGATCCCTTTGTAACCTCTGTTACAACTAGAGCCGAACCACTCTCTATGGACGAAATCTACAGCCATCTCCTCTCCCATGAGATGCGCTTAGTGCAACATCAAGCCTTTCTTGATCTCTCTGTTGCTGGCGCTAACTTTGCCAGTCGAGGCAACTATTCTCCACACTCAAACTGTGGCATGCGTGTTTCCCGCGGTCATCAATCTTCTGGTCGTGGCTTCTCTTCTGGCAATTCCAAACCATTTCGTGGCAGGGGTCGAGGATCCTCATCTGGTTGTGGTTTCTCCTCTAGCAACTCTCACTCCAACCACCCATTATGGCAGGTATGTAACCGTTATGGTCACGTTGTTCTGGACTGCTACAACAGGTTCAATGAGTCTTACTCCCGTGAACAGCCTTCTCAGGCTCATGCCTATCTGGCTTCCCCATCCAGCAGCATCCATCAAAATTGGTACCCCGACTCTAGAGCAACTCACCATTTGACCTCTGATCTGACCAATTTTAATATCAAGGCTGAAGACTACTTGGGTTCAGATCAAATCCGTATTAGCAACGGTAAGGGACTCTCAATCAAACACATTGGTACAACTCGTCTCTCTACTCCTATTTCCAATTTTGATCTCCTTGATATTCTGCATATTCCTCAAATCTCAAAAAATCTCATCTCTGTTCAGAAATTCACCAAAGATACTAATACGTTTTTTGAATTCCATCAGTCCCATTTTTTCTTAAAGGACTGTCGCGCGAGGAAACTCCTCCTCCACAAGCCGAATAAGCATGGTCTCTACCAATTTTTCCCTTCCACAAATAAGTATCCCCGTCATGCCCTGGTGGGTGAATGTGTTTCTGCTTTTCAATGGCACTCACGTCTGGGCCATCCCACTTTGAAGATTGTCCGTCATGTGCTTTCCCGTTTTCATCTTCCAGTTGCTTCTCCAAAAGACTCCCATGTTTGCAATGCATGCCTTGGTGCAAAGAGCAAGCAACTCTCTTTTTCTTCAACTTCTGGATCTGCCAATTGTCCTCTTGATTTAATCTATACTGATGTATGGGGACCAGCCCCAGTTAGCTCTAGGTCTGGTGCAAAATATTATGTTTCCTTTCTTGATGCTTATAGCAAATACACTTGGCTTTATCATATTTCCTTAAAGAGTGATGTTCTTTCAGTTTTCTCCACTTTTAAATCTTATGTTGAACGGTTCTTTAATACCAAAATTAAAGCAATTCAATCCGATTGGGGTGGTGAATATCGCCATGTCAACAACCTCCTCCAGCAACTTGGCATTCAGCATCGTGTGTCTTGCCCCATACTCACCAACAAAACGGTGCTATCGAATGAAAATATCGACATATTGTCGAAACCGGTCTAGCATTGCTCTCTCATGCTCATTTACCCTTATATTTTGGGATGATGCTTTCTTCACTGCATGCTATCTCATCAATCGCATGCCTACCTTCGTTCTGAAAAATCATTCTCCATTTGAAACACTTTTCAAATGTTCTTCGGATTATACCTTCTTATGCACTTTTGGTTGCCTTTGTTGGCCCAACTTACATACCTATAATTCAAACAAGTTTCAACCAAGATCTGTCCCTTGTTTATTTCTAGGCTATAGTCCTCTTCACAAAGGCTACAAATGCCTCCACTTGCCCACAAATCGACTCTACATTTCCAGAGACGTCATTCTCACTAAATCTACCTTTCCCTATATTCCTACCTTATCCCACTTGAGTCTAATTCTTGTAATACTCAGCAGCATGCCTATTCTCATACCACAGTCACAACCCCCACAACCTGTCATAGAGTCCTCCTCTCCCCATTCCTCTCAATATCTGCACTCTGCACCAATGCAGCCCCTCTCTTCAACTTTAGCTCTGCCGAGTCACCACTTCCAGCTGAATTTTCATCATCTCCCTCTCCTCCTTTAGTTCCACCTGCATCCTCACATCCCATGGTCACTCGTGCTAGAAATAACATATCCAAGCCTAGAGAGTTTATAGATGGTCGAGTTCGATACCCTCTTCTGAGAGCCCTGCTTGCCGAGTCCTCAACTATTGAGATAGAGCCTACTTGTCACTCTATAACCATGAAAGACAAAAATTGGTGGACAGCCATGAACACTGAATTTGATGCTTTACTACAAAACTAGACTTGGACTTTAGTTCCTCCTGATTTGGCCTCCAATATAATTGGCTGCAAATGGGTCTTTCGGATCAAAAGGAAGGCTGATGAATCGATTGAAAGGTACAAAGCAAGGCTAGTTGCAAAGGGATTTCATCAACAACTAGGCATTGACTATGGTGAAACCTACAGCCCCGTGATCAAACCTACTACAATATGCATTGTTCTATCAATTGCTAGCCTATTCATCAAATTGACATACAAAATGCCTTTCTTCATGGAGACATTTCTGAAGTGGTATACATGTCTCAGCCCCCTGGTTTTCCTCACCCTTAGTTTCCCAATCATATATGTAAACTTAAAAAGGCTTTATATGGCCTCAAACAAGCCCCAAGAGCTTGGTTTTCTAAACTTTTGGAGCTCGGTTTTCATGGATCCAAATCAGACACATCTCTCTTCATCTACAAGTCAGCTGCTTACACTACTCTAGTACTAATTTATGTAGATGACATTCTGATCACATCATCTAAACCATTTGCAGTTTCTACTCTTTTAAAGACATTGTGTGACAACCCCCCCCCCCCCCCCCCCCATTTTTTTTTTTTAAGAAAAACATACAAACGGATCTTCACTATGACACGACTATGTGTCGCTCAGCCAACATAACGTATACGTTCTATAACATGTACCTGATATTCAGAGTTACATGTAACAGCGAAATATAATAATTAATGTGCAGCGGAACATATATCATAAGCGGAAATACATCTAATACTTAACAGATAATTACAACAAGAACTATTTACAAGTCTATCTATTTGAGGCTTATAAAACATATTACACTAATTACATGCTAAAATACAGGCTCAATAAATACATAGGACACATAGGACACGAGTCATAAATAAAATACCCAAAATGCGGACTACCATGAGTCCGTGACTTATGACTGTCGCGATGTGCTCCAATCATAGCATCCCATACGCTAGGTGGACGAGTCAATCTCTATATCCGCAGAACTTGTAACCAAAGTATCAATGTTTGCACGGTTGCGGGGGTTGCCGCATCTGTACAGGTAGAATTATTAGTCGACCATCTTAGCATTAAATACACTAAGACGTCAGAGGTATAATATTCACCTATTTTTCGCAAAGAACCGACTTTTCTTTGGTCTTACGTTTACAATAACAGCTATTTATTTTTATAAATTATTTTATTGGAATCTTGTAGCTAATGAAGTAAACATCGACTATTCAGAAAAACATTTAAAGCATACTATATAGCTAAGAATATATATAGAAGTTCCAGTTATCCCACCTTGGAAGCTTCTACATATAGACCCATCTACAATATATTAGTCATACATGGGTACGTGAACATCTTTGTACATCCAAGTTTAATGCTTTTTAACACATGCAACCAGAAAGTAGCACCCGGTACTACTTGCCGATTAAAGGCCTGTCGTTTCCCATGGATTGTAAACCTCACTTCGTTCCATGTTTAGCGTTCATATGCTTATGCCACATACCTTAAAACAATATACATACACTTTCTAATTTCATGAACATGCCTTTAACTCATGCTTTCAATATAAATCCATAATCAATTTAACACATCAATTCATCAATCAACATTTGCATAATTTAAATCCCAACAACAGCAGGCAATCAGATCCTTCAAATCAATTCAAATCACACTTTTCATTCACACATCATTTCTCATAAACATCATTGATATACTTTAACATAATTGAAATTACTCAACACATCCAAAACATATTATCAACATATTGTCGGTTCGGTAATAAAATCGTATATCATTTTCAAATCTATTAAATATATAAAAGTACATTTTCTCAGTGAGTAGAACACTCACCTTGGTTGCGCGAATATAAGCACTAGGTCTCCTAGACACCACCTTGCAATGTATCACTGTGGAATAACACATTGCACTATTTAGCACTTTAAATAATTAACAGCCTAATTAGCACTTGAATCGCTCAATGCTAAACCATTGGAAAACCCATAATATTTTTAAGGGTTCTGAACGTCTACCCATAACTCCTAGACACTAACTAAAACTCAAACAATACTAACCCAAAGTATTTACTAAGGGTTAGATATTAAAATCACTATTTAACTATTTACTCATAATATTAATTACTAACCCGCAATTAATTTTACTAATCCATAAATTATTTTCACTAACACTTTTATAATAATATTAGCCATAAAATTGTATTTACTAATCTCTTTACAATAATTACTAACTTATTAATTAATTTATTTACTTAAATCATTTACACATTTAAAATAACATTAACTCATAAGAAAATCTTAGGGTTAATTTCACAAACACAATTTAAACTAAATACCCATAATTATTTATTTTTACTAACATTAGAACATAACCCATAAATATTTACTTTTACAAACCTATAGCTAATTTGGGATTAATCATCACTATAACTACGATTAATCCACAAATTAACAATTTAGGTTTTAAACATTTAAAAACCCTAAATTAATTTAATCCATCAAATTAGGGTTTTCAAACTAAAACCATAATTTATTTTACTAACCCGTAACATAATATTGCTATTTAAACACTAATAACACTAGCCCATAAGGTTTACTTAAGGTTAAGCTTAAGAAATCCTAATTAAAACATATAACCCAAAAGTTAGGGTTTCAAGAAACTCACCAAAAATTCACCCAAATAATATATGAAGTTTGGGGAACCACAAGCAAGCTCCAAGTAGCACAATACCTAAAGAAAACACTAGATCAAACTCATATTTTGCTAGATTTAACTACAAATCCCAAAATATGAAATTTACCTCAAAACGATCGGTAGAAGCGTAGATCGAGCTTTGTAGATCACGTTACCAAAGTCGGATTTGAGTTTTGACGGTTGGATATTCGTGGATCATGGCTTTTGTATCACAAACCCAAAGAAAACATGAAAAAGGGAGGAGAAATCAGTTCCACTCGAGAAGAAAGGGCGTCCAGCCCTTCTAAAAGTGGTTTCGTACGTCCTTGTAAAGGTCGTCCCCCTCTTTGAAAGCAAATGACCATTCGGTCCCTTTTTATTTTAAGAGGCGTGTGGCCACTTTTGAAAGGCTGTGTGGCCGTCGTTAAGTGAATGGTCATTTGGCCATTACTTTATTAGCCATCAGACTTTGCTTTTTAATAGGATGTGAATGTCTTTTATGCTTTGTCTTATTATCTTTTGTTTGACTTTTTCTATACATCTAATCCTTCTTTCTTTATTTCTTTCTTTCTTTCTTTTTTTAAATTTCAATGGCCGACTGGACCTCAGCTACATTTAATTTCTCATTCCAAATTTTTCTTCCCTTCATCTGATTCCTTTTCCTTTTAAATCTTGATTTTATTTAGTTACTCTCCTTTTAATTTATTTAATCTTTCTTTTATCTTATTTTATATTTTATCTTCCATTTTCTATTATTTCTTTAGACCTAAAAATATTCTATGTGCATCCTGTTGCATTTTTCTAACCCTCTAATTAATCTTAGTTGTTATTTTTCTAGATTTTATTCTTGAAACGTATTTTAAAATTCGGGACATTACACATTGAAACAGGAATTTGCTGTCAAAGATCTCAGGAACCTCCAATTTTTTTTTTTCTTTTTTTTTTGCGAATTGAAGTTCTACCAAGCTTAAATGGTTTCATCCTGTCTCAGCATCGTTACATTCTGGACATTCTCAGTAGGACCAAAATGATTGAGGCAAAACCGATGAACTGTCCAATAGCCTCTTCAACTCACCTCTCGACCTTTGAAGGTGATTTATTATCTGACCCGACTTTGTTCCGCAGCATAGTAGGCATACTGTAGTATCTCTGCATCACAAGATTGGACATCTCCTTCTGTGTGAACAAACTTGCTCAGTTCATGCATAATCCTACGGATCTACACTGGCAGGCTGTAAAAAGACTCTTAAGATATCTCAAGGAAATGGTTCAATATGGTCTTCACTTCCACCGTGCACCAACATCCTCCATTGAAGCATACTCTGACGAAGACTGGGCAGGAGATCGGGATAATCGTCGCTCCAGGGGTGGATATTGTTCATGGCGCTGTCGAAAACAACACACTGTTGCACGCTACAACACTGTGGCTGAGTACAAATCCCTAGCCAATACCGCAGCAAAACTTTCCTGAATCATGTCTCTTTGTTCTGAACTTGGGAAGCTTTACACATCCTCCTACACTATGGTGCAACAACATAGGAACTACTTACCTATATTCAAATCCAGTTTTCCATGCACGAACAAAACATGTCGAAATTGACTTCCATTTTGTTCATGACATGGTTGCTAAGAAGACCAGTCGCATACAATTCATCTCAAGCAAGGATCAACTAGCGGATGTTCTCACAAAGCCTCGCTCCTCCGCCTGGTTTGCTTTCCTTCATACCAATCTTAACGTTCTCCCTATACCATTGAGATTGCAGGGGGCATGTTAAAGACATATCTACCCCTCAGCTAGATATGTGTTCCCAAGATAGTTGGAAGTTTTTATTTAAAATTCCAATAGTTTATCATAATTGCTAATCTAAATATCATTAAAGAAATCCTCATTATCAAGTATACAATTCAATAGTTACTCAGAACTAATTATTTCTTTAGTAACTACTAACATGGTCGAGTGATCCTAAAAAAATTATTCAATTTTTAATAACTCCAAATCCTCAAAATCAATATTAACAACCCAAATATAACTCCCGAATTAATAGTTACAAGCATCAAGATCAAGCTAACAACTAAGAAATGAACATACTTACAAACTCTTAGTCAGCAAGCCATATATCAACAATCATACCCTAATTGGTTAACTTCCAGAATTATAGCAAAATACGCATTCATCCAAGACAAAGATCAATCACTTATCCACACTTATTTGTAGCCAAATTAAATTATAGCATACTCAAAACCTTCTCATATTAACCTAGTTTCCTCAATAAACTTTATAATCTAATAGCAACTACCTCAAAAACTTCCAACCAAAAATTTAAATTTCTTAATCACAATCCAATCTTCTAACTACTAAAAGGAACAGTAATATGCTTTAGTCCTTGAAAATGTTTCTTATACTCTTTGGTCCAGTCAACTATATCAATGAGATCGTCATACTGATAATCATTCCATTATAATATTCAACTAGACCTAAGTAACTTCTATCACACTAGTTGAAATTGCTCAAAAACCATAACACTCATTTCTATAGAAATTCGATCAGTACCCCTTAAAAACAACTTGATTTACAACCCACGCGTCTTTTCTCTCGAGATTTTGTTATTCCACCCTCAAAAGATATCCACGCTTCTCTAAACCTTAGACTACACCAAAATATTATAATCATAAACAAAATCACCGAGTTCATCAAATCCATTTATGTAGCTGAAGTATTAGTCAACCAAGTGTCATAACCATTCTATCCTCAGAATGACCTCAAACCAAACATATCCAATTAAATTCACACATAACTCTTTACCATCAATATTCTTAGTACTATATATATAAGTACCAAGTCCGTTCCAATATAAGTCGACACAAAGAATTCACAATTTCTAGCTAGTTGCATTACAACATAATTTTAGCAAAATCCACGCTTAGATTTTTAAGCCTACTGTCCTCAAAAGTCCATATATACTTAGTATCACTTAATACCAATATTACCAAGGGGTAAATCTCCATATTTACCACAATTTTAGTGGCTAACTAGCATTCCTTCCCATTACCAATCTCTTGGTAGATTACTGAAACTATCTATCCTCAGAATAGATATCCATCCTAAGAAAGAAGATTCAGGTCCATTACATCTCTAAACTCCCAACATTATTCTTTTGAAATTTTGATGCACTATGAAACTTTCAACAATTTAATTAATATTGATACATTAAGTCCCCGAAATACATCTTTCCTAATTCTCCCAAGATTTATCGAGTGCGCATTAACCCTTTAATATTCAACTCAAAAATTTGCTTCCATTATGATAACAAAGAGTCAAATTCTATTTCCTATATCATATACCTTATCAATAGAACACAAGCCTGCAAAAGTAATATGCATCAAAAGTCTACAATTTACTATCCTTCTTAATTATACCTCAAAACATGGTCTTAGATACCAATCCATCAAAACAAGTTGGTCTATAACCGATGCAATCTAAAACATTTGTTACTCCTCGAAAAAGATTGTACAACTTAACACTTTGGTAAACAAATCTTGAAAACTTATCCCACTATGATACTGATCATAACCTATACCTTTATATTAATTCCAACTTATAATTTAGATCCTAAAGACCTCATATAAGATCAATCCTATGGTCCACAAGGTTGATCTACTCTAATGCAAGGGCATACTTGCTCTTTAGATCCCTATAGAAGTTAGACTCTAATAAGATTCATTCCTATAGTCCATAGAGCAAACTGCTCTGATACCATGTTGTCATGCCCCCGTTTTGGGATACAAGGGGAACACGAACTTGAGCTATAAAACAATTAAATGAAATCGTACATTTACAACATATAGATTGTAACTTCCTATTTTATTAAATCATGCCTATTAAAAATTCTTTACAAAGCCATGAATTCCAAAAAGAGACATACTATACAAAGTAATGGTTTGGTCGGTCCACAATGATCTATTGCTCTTAGCGAGGTCTACGCCATTACAAAGAAATGACTCCGTCTTACTGTGTTATTTGAAAATATTCGGGGGAAAAGGGGTGAGTTTGACAACTCAGTAAGGAAGCACAACAATAAAAGTGTAATTTTCTTTTCAGGAATTCTAAATAGAGTTCAAATAATTTAGCAAGTAAAGTAACAGTTAAATGACATGCAATTAGATCAAATGCAGAATGGTGCATAAATCATTTATATAGCGTGTAAGTTTTTACCCTCCACTGGCCCACCTCCGCTATTTAGCCGTGAGCGGCGCATGTTACCTTTGGCACATCCACGGGGACCGATCTTGAAGGACCAAATCGCTCATCCTGTTGTCACAGGGGAGAGCCGACGGGTTAGGAGCTTCCCTAGGTGAAGACCCCCCGACCGATAGCCCACACTTTTGGTGTGGTTGCCATGCTACCCATATGAATCCGGATCAAAATACGATGCAGCTGTTAGGCTTGGAAATTCGGGCCGGCGGGTCTGGTTCGTGTAAACCCGGCTGACCCGATTACACAATCGGGTCCAACACGAACCCGACCCGATTATTAATCGGGTTGAATCCTTAAACCTGAACACGACCCGGGTAACCCGTCTTAAGAAGAAGAACCGAAGAAGCTCTGAAGAAGAAGAAGAACTTTGATTCTCATAAGTATCAAATCAAACATTCAAACAGGAAGAATTTACATCACAAATCAAATGTCTAAACAACCCAGAAACTAAAAGATGATGTAGGATAAGCATTTCATTGTTCTTTCTCAACGCCCAGCGGATCAATGTAGTCTTCAAAGTTCAAACCCTCCAATTAAACCCACAAAACAAGAAAACTAAAAATAAAACCAAAAATAGATATCGATCTCGTACTCGTACTCGTACTTGCTGGGTATGAATCTTATGAACTCAGAGATGTAATCTTGCACAGTCTCCTTGGCGTCCTTCGCACCAAACGCTCCAATTAAACCCACAAAGCTGAAGAAGCTTCGTCTTCGTCTGAAGAAGACGAGCGTGAACTGTGACGCCCATCGCATCGCATCCAAGCCATGGCCGCGAACTGGTGAACTGAAGCGTGAAGGGCACCGCGTGAAGGCTGAAGCCAGTGAGGCGTCGTGGGCCGTGACTGACTGACTGCCGTTGCCGGCTGCGTGAACAGGGAACGAATGAAGCTGTGATTTTGTGAAGGCAGAAATGAGGAAAAGGATAAGGGCCAAAACTCAGAATTGTGCGGCTAGGGTTCTCAGTTCTCACTTCTCTGTTTACATTTGGCTTTGTTTTTTTTTTTAAGTAGCAGGGTGATAATCGTGTTCACGGGTCAACCCGCGGGTTGACCCGCGAACACGATTTATAAACGGGTTAACCTGATTATGACCCGAACCCGATTATGCTAAACCCAAACCCGGTTTTTTCGTGTCGTGTTCGTGCCGGGTTCACGGGTCATGTCAAAAATTGCCAACCCTAGCAGCCGTGTGGCAAAACTGTGTGTAATATGTGTACATATAATTACGATGATGCCATCATTTTTTACTCACATGGAGCACATGCAACATATACAATATGGTGCACAATACAACTATACAAAACCTCATGAAATCATCATATAACACATATACATTTAATATCATATAATCACAGGATTTCTCAATCACCTTTGATACTAAGAGTAATATCATGACAAAATATATTAGAGACAATTAATATAAAGGAATAAAAAGGTTTAGGAAAAATCCCCGACTTTTTCTTTTGAAAAGTTTTATGAAAATTTCGCCGGGATTTTTAGATTGTGTTCCCTTACCTGGACTGGCCATTAGCATCGGGGTCGAGCTTTTACCTAAATAAATCGAAAGAAGAAGCTTAGAAGAATATTCTGAAATTTGAAGCCTAAAACTTAATTAAAGTAAACATAACATGTAACTAGAGGTCTCCAAATTGTACTACCCATCAATATTCATAAGTCTTCATTAATACTTAGTGACTAAGTCACCAACAAACATGAACTCACTCGGCCTAAATCATAAAAATCTACAAAAACAGTAACTCCCTTGAATCACTTAATCTTTAGTCCAAAGCTCCATAAACAAACCAACATCAATCCGAGCTCATGGCAACATAATAGAATCCGGCAACATAATAGAATCCAGCAACATCACTTATTATAAACCCAAATGAGTACACATAGATTCTAAAATATTAGTAGCCCAACAACTTTGTTATGCTAACAAACTAAGCTATTGACATTCAGCACAACTAAATTCCCACACATAATCCATACAATTTCACAACAAATCTCCATACAGCCATTAAGACAAACTGCGACACAGTTTCCTTTAACAAAATCTTATCCAAAACATAAACACTAACCGATCATCAACAGAGAATTTGGTTCTCGTCAATCTGTCCAAAACAAGGTAAATCCTCAAGCCTTTAACCATAAACTCAATGCAATAAAAATCATCCAACAATAAATCGTAAAATAGAGAACCAACATTCTCAAGCAAACCCAGAATTTATTCTCAAATTAATCAATGGATCAATAATTTTCAATATATTGAAACTCAAACAGAATTTTTCATAAACGAGATTTCAACCCAATCGGCCACTAACCAAAAGTCTTTCATTCCTAGCAAGATCATTGAAATATATATATTTACAAACACATATCGTCAGGAAAAGAAAGAGACAACATATCATCTAACCAAAAATTCTTAAACCGTATCATTACCCTTCTTCCCATCAATACACCAACACCAATTTATAAACCCACAAAATTGACAATCATCAAACATATCAATACTTCAATTTTAGCTTGTTCTTTTACTGTTTTCCTTTAATTTCATGCTTAGATTAGTTTACTTCATGTCTAGCTAACTTAGTTCTTAGGGTTTGATCCAAATCCTCTCCAAAAACCATGAAGTGTTCTTGATGTTCTTGAGCTTTTCTTGATATGTTTGATGATTATGTAAGGCTAGAGGATTTCAAAACCCATGCTAAAAGGTTTTGTTTTCAAGATTCCAATCTAATTATTCATAAAAAAGAGTTAGGCTTGTCTATGAGTTTTCTTAGATTCATGAATAAAATCAACATTTTTGAAAGAGAATGATGTCTTGTGCAATGATGCTATTTGACATGATGTGTGATTTTCATTAGAGTCACCTTATAGGGTATGCTAGGGAACACCAATCATTTCATACCTTTGGTAGTCTAAAATGTTTTTCAATTGTAGTTTAAACATTATGTGAAATGGTTTGTTGTGAAACTAGATATCTTATCATTGTGGCCTAATTAGGGTTTTCATGTATTGTGTATACTTATTAGGATGTGTTGTAGAGTAGTAAGTTAGGAAGCATTAATCACTTCACATCTTTGGTAGAGTAAACGTTTTTCAATTGTAGTTTAAATCCTTACGTGTAGTAGATTAATGTAAAACTAGGTGCTTTATAACTACGTCTTAACGAAAGATTTTTCACGTCGAGGTCGTCGTAATGGTTGACGCCCATTACGCGCTCATATTATGCATGTTAGGAAGAACCATATAGACTTTAAGCATTTCATTGGTTGAGGATTGGATAAGATCAACACCCTAAGTTTCTTTTAAGTTTGTTTTCATTTTCCGCTTTCATTTCTTCACCTTATTGTTGTAGCTTCAATTCTACAACCTTTACTTTTGTTTTGTTTTCTTTTCTAAAATTAAGTTAGATATGTTCCTTTAGATATCCTATTACGCAAAACAACCAATAATCTCTGTAGTTCGATCTCCCTTACTATAGTACAATTGATTCGTACTATTGCGAGTGGTAAACTTATAAATGTAAAATCCACGTAGTCGAGTCGACTACCATATTTTTATCTCACATTTTTACTATTTTATTCTAATTGATTAAAATATCAATCTAAGCCCATTATGAGTCTAGTTCGTTTAATTGTTAATATTATTAGAGTCCAATAATATTTTCTGTTTTATTAAATCGAAGTTTATAAAGCTAATGGATATTTATTTTCATAAATATTTATATTTAAAAATACGGAGTATTACATCCCACCCCTCACCCTTTCTACGAATAAAAAGAGCAATATATATAGACTAAGGTCTCGGCTGCTAGGTATGGAAGTAACAATCTCTCAAGGAATTCACACACAACTCTCCACGTACACGTTCACCTTACAAGAGAAAAGAAGTTATGCAAGGAAAGAAATTTGCTCCACATGTTTCACGTGCTGCCAGTACTGGAAGGAATCGTGTTTTTCTCCAAATTTTGTGCCGCACGAACTGCTCCTGGGACAAGAAGAAAATACTGCACAGCTGCCACATGTACGACGTGTCTCTCTTCTGTTTGTTGCTGCACTTTTCCTAATTAAGGAGGACGTCTTGTTCGATTTTATCAAGAATATAATGCATGTAGTTCACATGTGTTTGTGCTGCCAAGTATGGAGAATAAAATTCTTTCCAAACTCGTGTCTCTCAGTCCCTTGCATGGAAAGAATTCTTGCTTGTTTGTTTGATGCCGCCAGCTTTGCTAAGAAGAGAACGTGCCTTTTGGTCAAACATTAATGCTCTATCTCTCAATGTTCTGTTAAGGAAATAATTAATCGTGTGCTGCCTCTGCCACTCACGTTGAACGGCTACAAGAAAAGAAAAGTATAAAAAATACTTCCAAGTCAGCTCCTTAAGGAAGTAACGTGCATGCATAATGAGCTAGAGAAAGACGCATATGTTCGGCTCAATTTCTCTTCAATTAGACAAAATATTTTTCTCTCTAAATTTGCTCTAAAGCTTCTAGATTCTAGGTATAATTTGACTAGATTGTGAGAGATAATTCAATTTCTTTGCAATTTCACATAAAGACTGCTATTTTCTCTTAATAAACTGCAAAACACTTAAAACACCAAAACTAAACAAAAATATTAGAAAATAACGAAACTAAGGGGTTAGTAAATGCAAATTAAGGGGTCCACAAACTGGATGGGGTATTGGCTAATCCTGATTGGGAAAACCGATTTTCAGGTTATGTATGTAATATTTGGTACTCATCAGATGGTTAGGAAGTTAAAAGTTTTTACTAATATTATTTAAGTCAAATTGCCTCATCTAATGGTTGGGAAGATGAGATGTTTAATTTAAAGATTTTTTTTAAAAAGAATCTATAAATTTTTAATTAGTCGTGCCGAGTTTCACGTACTTGGCTAGCCTAGCAGGCAAGCTCGAGCTCGAGCTCACACAAGAAATTTTCCTTGGCGAGCCGAGCTGAGCTCAAATATTAGTACTTATCACGAGCTCGAGCTCGTGAAAATTTTAAACGAGCCAAGCTTGAACAGGCACTACTCGCCTGAGTTTGGCTCATTTATAGCCCTACAGGCCTCCTTCAAGTATAATTTACCCGTAAAAATTGACTTTCAATGGGATTGTGCTCAATAGTTTATATACACATGGTTAATATTGCACTTAAATTGCGTAAAACACTTTGGATCGTAACATAGCATTACATGTATAAGGTTTTACTTGTTAATGAAACAAACTTCTAATATATAATATTTATTGTTTTTTCTCATAGAAAAAATTCCTAATTTATTACATAGCTGAAAATGTCATAATGGCCAAATGTTTTATGTGAAAAAAAAGAAGAAGAAGAAATAGGCAATACGATAATTCTAGTGTGTAAGGTGTAAATTATTCTATTATTCAAAATTGAAAACAACTAGACGAGTAGAGGTGCGTCGCCCCTTCCTTCCAAGCTAGATCTACTCGTCTCCACCGCCCCAGTGTACCAACGCGTCACTTCATCTCCTTCCTCATCTGCCCCTCTCTCTGTTGCTGGTCTTTGCTCCTCAACTAGACTTCGACGCGTCGTCCACACGCATTCGTGCACCAGCATGTGCAACCCACATGCTTGGTTATGTTCCTCTTCCTTGCCGTACTATCCATACGTGCTGCTGTTTTATAGGTTTTTTGTGGCTTTCTTGTTGTTTTCTCTGTTTTTTCTAGTTGTGTTGTTTGCTTTGCTGTTGTTGTATTTTTTATGTTTGTCTACATTTATGTTCTTCTTGTTGCTTTTTGTGAGTTATAGTCTTCTTGTTCCTTTGTGGCTTGATCTTATATTCGGAGATTGTTGCTCCTTGTTAACATACCCTTACCTCAACCGCCCCCAGTGGTTGTTGTTGCTACAAAGCAAAGGTTTTGGGCAGGGTTAAATGGTATTTTGAGTGTCATGCATATGTCCTCCCTTGCATGGGGATTTGGTAAGGGTTTAAGGGTCTTGCGATGGTCATGACCATGCATGTGCCATCTGTTTTAGTGCTTTCACTCCTTTATGCGGCCCCTATTGAGAGGACTGGGTTTATTTTTGACCAATTTCCTACTATTTGTAAATAATCCATAGAGTATTGATGTAGCTCTCCCCAAGTAATAATGGTGTAATTGATTTTGAAGAGAAACTTCACAAGAGAGGTGGAGGTGGACGTGCTCAACGATCAAGAAAACCAAGCCTAACAACAGCAAACATCAATGGCAGCAACTATAGAATCTGGAGCTAGGACTTGAAAATAGACATCATGGGATTTGGAGACGCCTTTATTTCTCCTCCACTTTCACCCTCCAAATCCAAGGATGTCTCCAGATCCTAAAACGATTGCTTCTTTCATCTTTTTAAATTGAGGCATATGGGTTTTTGATTTAGAAACGCCTCCCTTCTATCTCTGTTTGGGTTACTGATTTCTGTTTCTGAGTTTCAACAACCCAAGCAAGCAACCCATTTTATTTATCCCCCTCCACCGCCAAACTCAGCGCCCAAGCAACTCATTTTCTTAAAGTAAGAAGACGGGCTTCACACGTTTCGAACACAGTTGAGAGTGAGAGTGAGAGAAAGAAGTAGAAAAAATGACATAAAATAGGATTGAAAAATATTTTTTTATGAAAGTAAACAGTTAAATAAATAATTTGCTGAAATTTGTATTAAAAAAAAAGGAGGCAAAATAATAAAAGGGAGCTTTTTGAGTAGGTAAAATAGGTCTAGTTGCCGGAGATTAATGGTGATAGAAATCACTTATTCCCACGTCAGAGTGGGCAAAATATTAGATTACCGCTTGTCGATCGACACCGAACTACCATTGACCACCTACTATCTCTACCGACTTCCGATGGTTGGTTAGTCGGCATAAAAATACTATATCGAAGTCGATTCAGTTCGATTAAGTGGTAAAAGTATTTGTTTTTCGGTTAACTGAACCGACAGCTAACCAAACCGAACCGAAATATAAGAGATGACATCGTTTTACTTTGGATAGAAATGATATTGTTTCATTTGAAATGAAGACGTTGTTTTGTATTTTTTCTTGAAATCAAAGTGACGTTATTTTGAACATATTATATATACACAACTATTTGACTCTTTCTATTTTTCCCCTAACCCTCACTCATTCCTCGCTCTCTCCTCTAGCAGCAACTGCCTCTAGGGTTGTAAATGAACCGAGTTAAGCTGAGGTCGAGCTTTTTTGGACCTGCTTGAATTTTTTGTGTTCGAACTCGACTCGGGAGCTCGAAAATTTCTGGAATTTCTGTTCGAGGCTTGGCTCATTAAGGGTTTTTAAGATTTGAACTCGACTCGAACTTGTTACCTATTTTTGAAATGAACAAGTTCGAGCTCTGTTTTTTTTGGGCACTTTCAAGCCAATATAACAAGCATTTTAAGTTTTAACCATTCAATTTCAAGGCAACTTAGAAGATGTAATTTATGTAAATATAGCATGACAAAAACATTAAAACATTGATTATCTGCATCCATAATGTTACAAAATACAAATTATCAAACTTACAACTTAAAACTTACAAATTACAACAACTTCCAAATTACAAATTACATATTACAACTTACAACTTACAAAATACAAATTAAAAATTAAAAACTACAAATTACAAATAACAAATTAAAACTTACAAGTTACAAGTTACAACTGACTTCATAAAACCAACGTTCAACAACAAATTCCATATTACACAATCTTAAGAATTCCAAAAAAAAAGAAAGAAAGAAGCAATACACAAGAATTCCAAGTATTTCCAAATTCCAACACATCCAAGTATCCAACTATCCAAGCTTCAACCTAACAAGATTCTCAAGAATTCCAAATTTCCAACACATCCAAATGTACAAACATAGAAAACAACATGAACTACAAATCTAAATTATCTAACAATACACTAGCATTCACAAAAATAAGTCCAGTTGCATATTTCTATGGATGGATAGTCCCCATCTCAATAATTTCAACAAAAACTAGCTAGTAAACTACACATTCTACACTATACAAGCATTCAAAAAAATTAAGTCTAATTGCCAAGCTTACAAAATAAACAAGTTTAAATACATGGCACTGTGGTAGGCTGGCAGCCCATACAGCAAATCCCCCAGGAGGCAGGGATTAACTTCTTCACCTATTTATTACATATTTACAAGAGAAAATGAAAAAGTTAGTAAGAAATTAAGAATCATAATCAGAAAAAAGTAAGCACGCAAACAGAACATGATCAATGTATAACCAGTGTATACACAGTCTACACTACACAAGCATTCAAAAAAATTAAGTCCAATTGTCAAGCTTACAAAATAAACAAGTTTAAATACATGGCACTATGATAGGCTGGCAGCCCATACAGCAAATCCCTCAAGAGGCAGGGATTAACTTATTCACCTATTTATTACATATTTACAAGAGAAAATGAAATAATTAGTAAGAAATTAAGAATCATAATCAGAAAAAAGTAAGCACGCAAACAGAACATGATCAATGTATAACCAGTGTATAAATGACTATGAAATACTTCACAATTAACTTACCATGAGCCTACCAAATACTAACAAAAACTTCCTCCCAAATACAACACTTCCACACTAGTTCCGGTCATCAATCATACCAAGTATCTACTTAAAATAACCAAACAAAGCAGTAGATAAGTTATTTTTTTCAAGACAGAATACAGAATAGCAAAATAAATCAAAAATATATTAGAATTTGATCTCATTAACTATAACAAAAAAAATTTCACAATCCAGCACTAAGGCAACTCAATCTCCACCAAAGATGGTTCCTCCGACTACAAAAAAAAAAAACAAAGAACATTGGTTACTATTTATTTAAGGGAAATGCTAAAACTCATTTAACAACACACCTACAAATTATAATACTTACATTAGAAGATTTACTGAGTTCATGTAGTGCTCGAACCCAAGTAGCTTCACACAGCAAAATCTCAACAGTTTTAGAACCTAAAGATGCACGATAGGGATCAATTACCCTACCACCAGCACTAAATGTTGATTCCGAACTCACTGTAGTGATAGGAATTGCAAGGATGTCCTGTGCCATCTTAGATAAAATGCGGTACTTAAGTTGATTGTACTTCAAATTAGCACCCTCGTCACAAATATAAACATATTTTTCCAAATATATTTCCAGATCCGACTTCACAGGTTGAAAGGTATCAACACTTCTTACAAAATTGTTAAACATAGCCATTTCACTTTTGGTGCTCCTTCGTATACCACTAGATGGACTATCACTTGAAGCTGAAGATGAAGAATCATAAAAACTTTGATGCCCACGGTTTGGGGCAGTAGTTAAGTTATTGGCATCAACATACTCACCATACAACTCATTTAAAACATTACATACCCTTTCAACATTTTTAGTGGCTTCAAGCTCTTGATAAATTTATGGGAAACAAAATTGTATAAGTTTCATCTTAAACCTTGGATCCAAAACAGCACCAACAGACATGAGCAGATTGCATTCCCCCCAATACTTCTCAAATTTCAAATACACTTTTTCTGCCATTGTTCTTACATAAACATTGTCATCCTTAGATTTTTTACCCAACACATCTCTTATTTTCCAAACCTCAGGAAGAAATAAATTTGCAGTTGGATAATTACTCCCTGATACTATCTTTGTCACATCATTAAAAACCTCTAAAACATAGCAAACATTCTCAACTTTCACCCAACCATCAACACTTGGCACCCAAAGAAAAACTTTGATCCCTATCTTCATACCTAGGAAACGTTTCCCTAAACTCTAATGCAGCAGACAACATCATATAAGTGCTATTCCATCTAGTAGGAACATCTAAAATCAGTTTATTTGAGGACAACTGTAACTGCTTTGAAATTTCAGCAAATTGCTTCAACCGCCCATTCAATGTAACTATATACTTTATACCATACCTAACACAATTCACAATGTGCCCAATTTGACTAATCTCATCTTGCACTAACAGATTAGTGATATGAGCACAACAACGTACATGAAAGAGTTGTCCCTTAATTGATAATGTATTTTTCAAAGCAAAATCATCTTTTAAAATTCGAATGGCCACATCATTGTTTATTGCATTGTCTATTGTTATTGTAGACACCTTATTCTCAATTCCCCACTCAATGAAACACTTTTGAAAAGCATAAGCAATTATAACACCACTATGAGGGGGGTGGGATATTAAAAAAGTTCAAGACACGTTTGTGTAAATGCTACCAATAATCAACAAAATAACATGTAACTACCATATAAGAAACTCTCTTACTTGAGGACTACATGTTAGTATTTATGTTTACTTTGTTAATATTTCTTAACAAAAATGTCAGCTTCTTTTCCTTTATTTCATAGGTAGATATACAATCACTTTTAGTAGTTGCACGAGATATCTTTTGCTAATAATGAGTGTTAGCCCTTATAAACTTGTTAAACAAAACATATTCCATTACCATAAAAGGGCACTCGTGGTAAAGTATCATATGAAAAGTAAGCTCTCGTACCTTCTTATAATCATAAGTAAAACTTGGTTTGGAGCCCACACTGCCATTATCAGAGTCAAATGTAATCACCTTCTACTTCTTGTTAGCTGCTACTATGCGTTGAATGCATCTATTCAAGTGCCTATGAAACTGAGTTGTGGCACTCGAAGCAGGAATGCCATGGATGGATTTACAGTGAATGCACTGATCTTTCTTTACACCAGATTGCACTACTTCCTTAAAGTCCTTCCAAATTGGAGATGCCTTATTCCTTGGCTTCCTTTCATAAGCATGCTTTTGAGGGTCATCACCCTCCTGGACCTCCTCAGCCGCGCAAGCACTTTCCCCACTGGGGACAGGCTGGGCAGCATCTCCATTAGGTGATTCAAGACTTACAAGTCCACAATCATCATCTGATGCAATATTCATCAGATTTAGGTTCACATCAAGTGAACCTTTGTTTGAATCGTCTACATTGTCTATCACCTCGTCCATGGACACAAAGTGGTAGCTGACTACATTACAATAATAAAAACATACTACACAGTTATACAAACATATTCAGAGCATTAAGTACAAAATGAATAATAAATCAAACCTAAATACTTAAATAGCATTATGTTCATGCTACAAATTAAAACCTAAATGATAAACATGAAACATTAGAATGTATCATTTTTCCCGAATTTCTCAGAACCCAAATAGAGACAGAGAGTTAAAAAAAAAATCATAGTATATTATATAGAGCATTAAATAAAACACACAGAATAATAAATTAAACCTAAATATTTAAATAGCATCATGTTCATACTACAAATTAAAACCTAAATGATAAACATGAAACATCAGAATGTATAATTTTTCCCGAATTTTCTCAAAACCCAAACAGAGACAGAGAGTTGAAAAAAAAATCATAGTATATTATACAGAGTATTAAATAAAACAGAATGAATAATAAATCACTAGCACCTCCATTGACGCATTGCCCCACTCGAAGTTGAAGCCCATCTCGACGCTGCCCTGTGGATCTCATCAGACCTGTGGATCAGACGCGTGGTCCTGTGGATTTCATCAGCACTACTGCACCAGATCAAGGCCAGCCCGCTGCAACTGACTATTGTTCTCAATAGGATCATTTTCGGCAAGAAGAAGCTTGGTCATTCCCTATGTACTCTTTTGGTAATGGGCTTGCCTTTGTTTAATTATTATGGCCTATATATATATGTACTATGATATCAACCTTTGCTCATATGTAACATATGCCTTTGAAAACTATGATTCATAACATATACTATGATGCCATCCTTTGCTCATATGGTGCACATGTAACACATATACTATGATATCATCAACTTTATTCATATGGTGCACATACGTTGGAAACTATGATTTCACATGTATCAAATATAAACGAATTATGATCACATGAGATTATAATCACATCATATGACAAGAGTATTATTATAATGGTGATATAAAAAGACAAGTAATATTACAAGAGTTGAGAAAATTTTTGATACCTTGAGGACATGCAGGGAAGTGCGTGTCATTTAAAAAAAATCCACTTGTCAATCCAAAAGAAAGCTTAGCCATCCCTTCTCTGTTCAGTAATAATAATTTTTTTTAAAAAAATACTTATCAATATTTTATTCATATTTATCAAAAAGTCTTTATCAAAGAATTCAAATTAAATTAAACCTAATCTCTTTTAATTTATTATGCAAAATACTCTAGATTTTTTCGGGGTGTTACATATATATATATAGTAGATCACCACCGTTGATGAATATATGCTGTCTCTTTCAATTTTTGTATCTGTCTTTGGAAATTTCTGCGAACTTAGTTGATTGGTTCATCATCTCTGCTTGATTTGTTGATCCTGAAATTGACCTAATCGATCTAACCGACCGCCTTCTAACCGATTTAATTGAAAGTGTCGAAATTAAATGTTGTCGAAATAAAGTCGGTGAAGTAACCGACATTAACCGACTTTGGTGGTTTGGTTACCGAAAACACCCCGACTCGAAATTAAATGTTGTCGAAATAAAGGTGGTGAAGTAATCGACTTTGGTGGTTTGGTTACCGAAAACACCCCGACCAACGCCGACTGAACCCATACCCACTTCTATTTGCATGTACGAAAGCCTTTTCTTCTCCGCGTTATTCGTGGAGACCAAAAGCCCTTCTTTACACGCATAAAAACGTTGACGCGTCCGACCGGCTGTAACCGGTAATTCCGGTTTCCCCATGGTACCATTGGATTCGTGCCATCCCCCCATCTTCCATATTTTCAAACAGCAAAACAACCCTTACAACCTTCGTCTTCTCAAAACCTTCGAAAGAGAGAAAGAGAACATTTCGTGCTTTTTGAGAAAGAAAAGGAACTCCTTTGGGATTTGGCCCGAATCGGATACCGATTCGACTCGTTCGTTCTCGACTCGGTCTCTCTAGGGACTTCTTCTCCCAAATCAGGTATATTCCTCATTTTTTCATCTTCTTTTTCTCGGGTTTTGTGGTTGTTTTTTGTTTGGTTGCTGAGAAAATCGAGGAAAAGAAAAGAAAATGTGGGATCTTGCAACTTCTGCTGGAGTTTGTTTGAATTGCGTGGTGTTAGGCTTTACTTTATGTTTCTGGGTGTTTTACATTTTCATTTCTCTGATTTTTCCTCGTAGCCAAGCAGAGCATGGCACAAAATGAATGTTTCTCTTGTGGCATGTTTCCATTTTTTTTTCTTTCCCTGATACTTAAAAGAAGAATGTTTAGAATGTTTGGAAGTTGGGGTTTCTGTGGGGGTTTAGAAGTGGAATGATGGACTTTGTTTGAATTATGTAGTATCAGGCTCAGTCAATCAAGTGGAGGTTTTAATTTTCTGGGGTTTTGAATAGTTTGCTTGATAAAACTTATTTAATGTACTAAAGCATCCCGGTTGTTCCAAAATGACTTGTTTTAGTTATCTTTTTTTTTAGTTATATATATATTTTATGGGTTTGCCTACTTTCGACCTATTTTTCTTTGTTATGTCTTATCCAAGTAGAGATGTGCTTGCCCAATTACACAACTTCAGGTTGCCAGCTAATATCTGTCTCTTGGTGCTTACTTTTATTGGTTGTTAAATCAGTATCATAGCTTCTGCTTGTGAATTTCGCTTAAAAAAAGAAAAGAAAAGCTTCTGCTTGTAAGAAAAGCTCTTGATCTTACTTTCCCTGGACATCGAGTGACAATTTGTCTGTATATATCAGTATCAATGCTTGTTCTGATAATTTTTTTGTTTGTTTGTGCTGTATGTTTTATATAGAAAATGTCTCGAGTTGAGGAACTATGGGAGCGGTTAGTCCGTGCTGCATTAAGGAGGGAAAGGACTGGTATTGATGCATATGGGCGTCCCTTTACTGGCATTGCTGGAAATGTTCCATCTTCACTTGCAAACAATAGGGATATAGATGAAATTTTGAGAGCTGCAGATGAAATTCAAGATGAAGATCCCAATATTTCTAGAATCTGTATGTCACATTCAATTTTTGTTTTCTTGAAAGATCATTGTTATGTTATTTTTTGTGGTTTTCTCAGCCTTTCTATTAACATGTTTTTGCATCTACTTGAGTGTTACGTACCTAGAGTATGTGACAAGGGCATTATTGGAATTATCTTTATGCCCTCTTTAATAGAATAATTAGGTTAGGTTTTTAAATAAGGTAAGAGTCGTAGATTATTATTATTATTAGGTAAATAAGGAGTATTGCTCATAAAGCAATATCTCCAATTGGAAAATAAGGGATTTGTCTCCCTTTAGAATTAATATTTATTATTTAGGGTTTGTAATATTTATTTAATTATCGTCCCGTAATTCCAGCTTTGTAACCCTATTAATAGGGGTATTGAAGGATGAAATGGAGAAGAAGAAAATTAATATTCAACTCTTGTGGTTGCTTAGGAGTTTCTAGGGTTTCTTGAATAACCCTAACCTTAGGAGGCCCGGGTACCTCGAATACCCTACTATCACACGCATTCCCCATCAAATTCATTATCGTCCATCCCCCGTTACGGAGGACCGTTTGAGTAGGAGTTTTTTAAGGTTTCTCGAATAATCCTAACTTTAGGAGGCCCAGGGAACCTTGAATACCCTACTATCCCACGCCCTTCCACATCCAAATTATACACCATTCATCCCCCTTTACGGAGGTCCGTAACATTGAGTCTCTTATCGCCAGTTTCAGTGCTAGATTGTTATTGATTCAGTTGGATATATTCTGAAAGTTTTTGTGGCTTATGCGTGTGCAATATTCATGTTGCAATTTGCACCACTTTATTTGTCTGAGCTTGATGAAAATATATTTAAATATTATAAAGGGAAAAGAGAAATTCTACTTGAACAAGTTAGTTTTATAAGTTGAGATGTCAGCCAAAAGGTCACACCATGTCAAAAACGACCCCACCGTCTCTCTCTATGTTGTGGAGACCATGCATTTGTTAGCCACCACGTGTCCTCATGCATTGTACTTGTTGATAATATCTGCTACTGAGTACTTAGTTGATTAGTCTCTAGTTTGAATATCTGCCATTTGTGCTTAGTGAGATCATTTGATATCTGCTACTGAGTACTTAGTTTTCTTGTTTATGTCACCTATAATGGAAGAAAAAAAAGAAAGAGAATTGTCTTGTCTATGATTACTAATAAGAGGGAAAAACATCATTTGGTGGATGGGGGAGAAGTATCTCTGTTGAGATTTTTTTGGAGTTCCTCTCCATCATTCTATGCCATGTTTTAACTTTTTTTTTTTGATAAGTAATGATAGTATTATTGAAAGCGTAAGGCGCCCCTACGTACACTAGAAGTATACAACAGGAAAACACCTAACTAGTAAGCGAAAAAGAAATCAGAAATTCAGCAAAGCTGATAGATAAAGGGTACAAATAAGCCATCGACCAGACATACAAAGTATGGAGAAACAGCTCTAACACCTCCTCTAGGGAGCTTTCTAGATTCTCAAAACACCTAAGATTTCTTTCTCTCCAAATGCACCAAAAAAGGCAAATAGGCACCATCTTCCAAGAAGTAGCGCTCCCAGATCTCCCAGACTTCCACCAACTAGCAACTAAGTCCATCACACTCCTAGGCATGACCCACGCCATACCAAAGCGGGAGAAAATGTTGTTCCAAAGAGCAGAAGCCAGATCGCAGTGCAGAAGAATATGATCCACTGATTCCCCATCCCGCTTGCAAAGATAGCATCTATCCACAATAATTAAGTTCCTCTTCCTAAGATTGTCCAACGTCAAGATTTTGCCTAGAGCTGCAGACCAAGTAAAGAAATTTGCCCTCGAGGGAGCCTGAGACCGCCACACACACTTCCATGGGAACCGAGTACCTCCATCACACATCATCGAACCAAAAAATGACTTCACCCTGAACACACCTTTCTTGGATGGAGCCCATTTAAGACAATCAGCCCTCTCCATATTCACCTTGGTAGAGCCCAGCATCTGGAAGAAAGAGGCAAAAATATCGACTTCCCAATCATTAGCCTCTCTAATAAAGCTCACGTTCCATTGAAAGGACCCACCCAAACTCTCCAAATTATCAGCCACTGACGCATCCTTCACCCGAGCAATGCCAAAGAGATCAGGGAACACTTCTTTCAGAGTCGAATCTCCACACCACAGGTCATGCCAAAATCTTACCCTACTCCCTTCCCCCACCTCAAATCTCAGGAATTTGGAGAACTTCTCCCAACCTTTCCTTATAAACTTCCACAGCCCTACTCCAAACGCCCCAGCAGCCTCTCGGGAGCACCACCCACCCCACAAACTACCATACTTGGAGTCCACCGCAACTCTCCACCAAGCATCCCTATCCGTGCCATATCGCCATAACCATTTACCTAACAATGCGCGATTGAACTGAACCAACTTCCTGATGCCAAGCCCCCCGTACGAAATTGGCGTACAAACCTTCTCCCAACTCACCAAATGGTATCTAAAAGCTTCACCCATGCCACCCCAGAGAAAATCGCGTTGCAACTTCTCAATGCGAGAAGCAACACTCACCGGAATAGGGAATAGCGACATGTAACCATGTTTTAACTTTCAGTCCTAGTTTTCACAGGAGTTCCTCCAGCACCCTCCTTTACTTTTTAGGATGCCAGGTAGGAGCTTCTTTATTTAAAGAATTCTTGGGTTGTTAGGTTTGGATTTAATTGTGGGAGGAAATACCGAGGATTAAGATTTTGGTTCCTAGCTGATGGTTGATTGGTCGAGTTTGTAGGTGAAAACCAAGGTTTGGTTGCTGGTTTAAAAGGTGTGTTAGTTGCAGAAAATTAAGGAGGCAAGAATAGTTGGATAGAAATTCTTCTTCACTGCGATTTGGCTTCTGCTTTGTGGAGTTCTCTTCAATCATTTCGAGATGTCTTGGGTTATGCCCAGACGGGTTATCAACTTGCTTGCTTGTTGGTGATCCTTTGGAAGGCCAAGGAGCGTTGCGGTTTGGAAAATGGCGCCTATTTGCCTCTTTTGGTGCTTATGGAGGGAAATAAATAATAAGAGCTTTGAGGATTTGGAAAGTACCTTGGAAGAGATTACTTACTCGTTGTACCTTTGTACTTTTGGAAATAAATAATATGCAGCCCTTATTTTGTCTATGAAACTTATGCTTAAATGTTCATGGAAACCTTTATATATGTATGAATTGCTAAGTTTTTTCTGTTTATCTGCAGTATGTGAGCATGCTTATTCAGTGGCTCAAAATCTGGATCCTAATAGTGAAGGAAGAGGTGTTTTACAATTCAAGACTGGATTGATGTCTGTCATCAAGGTATGTGTCTAAACTTTGATTTTGACACTTGACAATTTTAATTTTGTGCATTATGGACAAGACATTGAAAATTTTGTGGGTAGACTTGCATCTGTATGCATGTGTCAGTGGTACTACTCTGTATTGCCTTTTGCATTTTAGGGATTAACCTATGGAATATATTTTGTTAGATTAAAATAAATTGAGTGAGAGTTTGGATACTTGAAATTTATTCTTTTTTTTTTTTATTTTTATTTTTTTTTTCAGAATATATGGTGGTAAATCCCATCTCATTAATTTTTACATGCGCATACACATATTAGGCATGAATGTGTACATTGTATGGATGTATAAGGGCCATTGAGATTTCAAATTTCATTTAAGCATATTTTGAAGATTTTTGGTTTTTGACTTTTTTCTTAGCTTTGAAACTTTAGCCCTTTGCTAGCAATTCAGTTTTTATGGGGCTTATATTTCAATTTTAATGTTGTGCACAATATTTTGTCACTTTGAGCAATTTTTCAGCAAAAGCTAGCAAAGAGGGAGGTTGGAACCATAGATAGAAGTCAGGACATTGCCCGCTTGCAAGAGTTCTACAAGCTATATAGAGAGAAGAATAATGTTGACAAGCTACGAGAAGAAGAAACGGAATTGAGGGAGTCTGGTGCTTTCAGTGGAAATCTTGGCGAGTATGTAGTTTTGCCAGCTCTTTTCTCTCTATTTGTCATCCCCCCCTCCCCTCTCCCCCAACACAACCAACAAAACACACACAAACAACTAAATGTTATTTCCATTTGAAATGTATGTGCGCGCGCATGTGCATTCAAGTCAATTATCTACATCTACCGTTCCCTTGTTGATGGTAGTACCACTTGAAGTTTTATATCTGATACTATCCAAATCGTATGATGAACTGCTGTACATAATGGAATTCTACTACTTTTTATTTTTTATTTATTTATTTTAATTATGACGAGGAACCCCTCAAATTCTACAACTATATTATAAATTTGATTATTAATTATTAATTTTCCAATTAGCCGAATCGGGGGGGGGGGGGGGGGGGATATGTAACCTGTTCATAATGTATCTGTCTTTATTATAGCTAAAGCGGGATAGTTAATCTTAGACGTCCAGTCCCCGATCCCGTTGACTGAGGACCAAGACCAAACAAAAAGCTCCTTGGCACTTTTAAAAGTTTCTTCACCCATTGTTCTTCCTACCATTTGATATAAAAACCTGAACCACTGCCCCTGGGGCGGTGGGTGGGTGGTCCCCCACCAAAAAAAAAAAGAAAAGAAAAGGAAAGGAGAAGGAGAAGGAGAAAAGAGCGGAAATTTGCAAAAAGTTGTTTTGAAAAGCCACCATCTTCCATTTCTATGAATGAGAGCCATGGGTTATTTTCCCTTAGCTCCTGTAGAAGCTGCACAATCAGTCTTGTGTGGGGGTTTATATACAAAAGCCTAATGCCTTTTTTACTTACTGTTAATGTGTCCATTTTGATATTGGTTGGATACGGTTGGTACCTTCTACATGTGCTAAATGTCAAAGAGTCAATTTTTTGTTCTTTTCATGTCATTTCCTTGTTTACTACTCATAATCCTATTCTTTGACTCTTAGCGACCTTTCAATATATCTATGGGCACTTGGAGTTTGTTTGGCAAACAACTGGCCTCCACCTTCACTTTTTCCTAAAAAAGTCAACTTTAAAACATTCTATCTTTTTTCACTTTTTATATCACATCAATCATTTTTTTTTATTATTAAAACAAAAATACCCACTACAAAACAAAACTTTTACACTTTTCCATACAAATTATTACTTTATACCACATCAATCACTTATTTCCTTTTTTATTGGATTGTGGGGCACCAAGAGGGGGAAACATGTATTTTAAATTTGAGAATATGTGGCTGAAATATGAGGGTTTTGTTGAGTAGGTTAAAAAGTGGTGGTTGTCTTACGAGTTTTCGGGATTGCCAAGTTACATTTTGGCTAATAAATTGAAGGCTTTGAAGACAGATTTGAAGAAATGGAATGAAGAAGTGTTTGATGATATAGGGAAGAAGAAGAAAGAATTATTAGAGGGTATTCGAGAGATGGATTTAGTTGAAGAATGTCGTTGTCTAGAGGAGGACGAAAAGGTTCAAAAGGTTGATATGTCGAGAAAGCTGGAGAAGACTCTTCTTTTTGAGGAAATGAATTGGAGACAGAAATCTAGAGCTTTGTAGTTGAGAGAGGGGGACAAGAACACAATGTTTTTTCACAGGGTGGCCAACTCACATTGTAAATTCAATCAAGTGGACTCTTTGACTATAAATGGTGCAATTTCCAGGAATTCTGTGGAGATAGGAACATATAGTCCAATATTACAACAATCTGTACTTTTTTTTTTTTTTTTGATAAGTAATTGCAATAATATAAAAAAGCGCAAAGGGGCGCAACCCTTATACACGGGAAGTATACAAGAGAACCCCTAACAGGGACGAACAGAGAATAAATTTAAAAATTCAACAAAAGTAAAAGAGCTCAAACTATGATTGAGAATTGTTCTTGGCGGCATAGGGTGGAGGGCCTGTCTTTCTTATCCATTGATGCGGAGGAGAGCATTTGGCTTGAAAGAGCGTTTGAGGAGGAGGTATGGGATGTAATTAGGGATTTGAATGGAGATAAGGCGCCGGGTCCTGATTGCTTCACTATGGCTTTCTTTCAGAAGTGTTGGGATATTTTAAAAACTGACATTATGGATGTTTTTGTAGGATTTCACACTCGAGGCAAGTTTGAGAAGAGCTTTAATGCTACTTTTGTCTCTCTGATTCCAAAGAAGACTGATGCCATGGATGTGAGAGATTTTCGCCCTATTAGTTTGGTAGGGGGGATATACAAGATTATTTCCAAGTTCCTCGCGAATAGGTTTAAATCAGTTTTGGGCAAGATTATCTTCAACGCTCAGAATGCATTTATAGGTGGTCGACAAATCTTGGATTCAGTGCTTACTGCCAATGAATGTGTGGATAGTCAAATTCGATCAGGGGACCCTGGGCTTCTATGTAAGTTGTATCTGGAGAAGGCATATGATCATGTGAATTGGGATTTCTTGCTATATTTGCTGCACCATTGTGGTTTTGGGGAAAAATGGAGGGCTTGGATTCGTTTTTGTATTTCTATGGTGAGATTTTCTGTTCTTGTGAATGGAACCCCGTCGGGCTTCTTCAATAGCTCACGTGGTTTGTGACAAGGAGATCCTCTTTCTCCTTTTTTGTTTGTATTGGTTATGGAGGCTTTGAGCCGGATGCTGAGTGCCACATTGGATCAAGGCAATTTGACTGGGTTTTCAGTGGGTTCTAGGGAGTCTGAAGCCTTAGTTGTGAACCATTTAATGTTTGTTGATGACACGTTGATTTTTTGTGGTGTGCAAGAAGAACAAATTTGACATCTGAGGTGTATCTTCCTTTGCTTTGAGGCAGCTTCGGGTTTAAGGATTAAGTTGGGAAAATCAGAAATTATTCCTATTGGTGCGGTAGAGGATGTCGAAGGGTTGGCTCATTTACTTGGATGTCAGGTCGCTTCTTTGCCTATGACATACTTGGGTTTGCCATTGGGTGCTTCTTACAAGTCCGTGTCTATTTGGAATGGTGTTATTGAGAAAATGGAAAGTAGGTTGGATGGATGGAAGCGTATGTATTTGTCAAAGGGTGGGCGGTTGACTTTTCTTAAAAGTACGCTTTCCAACCCTCCTACTTATCTCTTGTCGTTGTTTCCTATTCCAGTGAGGGTGGCTAATCGTCTTGATAATATTCAAAAGGCTTTTCTTTGGTGTGGTATTGAGGATGAGGCCAAATTTCATTTAGTGAAATGGAATAGGATTTGTACTCCATTGCATTCAGGTGGGTTAGGAGTTCACAATTTCATCTAGTTTAATCGAGCACTTCTAGGCAAATGGTTGTGGAGATATGATAGGGAGAGAGAGGCTTTATGGCGATTGGTGATTGACGCAAAATTTGAGAGTTTAAAGGGTGGTTGGTGTTCGAAAGAGTTGTCGGGTTTCTTTGGAGTGGGTGTGTGGAAACATATTAGGATGGGGTGGGAGAAGTTTTGTAATTTTGTTCGTTTTAAGGTGGGGGATGGGTCACATATTAGTTTCTAGCATGATTGGTGGTGTGGGATAGATCTTTGAAGCAGTGCTTTCCAGTTCTGTTTAGTATTGTGTGGAACATAGATGCGACGGTGGTAGATAACTTGGTCGTTTATAATGGAGTTATTCAATTGAATGTTCTTTTTATGAGGCAAATCCAGGATTGGGAGATGGAGATGGTTCTTTCTTTCTTCGAGCGGCTTTACTCCTCTTTGGTTCGACATGGAGAGGGAGGCAGGTTAGTTTGGAACCCCTCTAAAAGGGGTTTATTTGAGGTGAAATCCTATTATGAAATGCTTATTAGGAAAAATGGCCCATCATTTCCGTGGAAAAGTATTTGGCGTGTTAAGGCTCCGACAAGGGTGGCTTTCTTTGTATGGTTAGCAGCTTTGGGTAAAATTTTGACGCATGATAACTTGTGTAAGAGGAATGTCGTAGTAATTGAGTGGTGTTGTATGTGTAAGTAGAATGGGGAGTTTATGGATCATCTATTGCTTCACTGTGAAGTTGCCCGTGATCTTTGGAGTTACATTTTTAGTTTATTTGGGATAGAGTGGGTTATGCCACGAAGGGGGTTGGAGTTGTTGACTAGTTGGGGCGCGTCGGTTGGGGATGGTCGTGCTAAAGAAGCTTGGCAGTTAGCTCCATTGTGTTTATTGTGGTGTATTTGGTGGAAGCGGAATGCGCTGCTCTTTGAAGATGTAGAGACATCAATGGTGGAAATACGGAAGCGCTTGCTTAATATGTTATATCTTTGGATAGCGTCTCATCATTGCTTGAATAGTTTTTCTTATGTAGAATTTTAAAATCTATTTTCTTCTCGTCCCTTTTAGGGGCTCTCTTGTATACGTCCCGTGTATAAGGGTTGCGCCCCTTAGCGCTTTCAATGAATTGAGTTGCAATTACTTATCAAAAAAAAAAAAAAAACAAAACTCACCTAAAAACCTTTACCAAACACACCCTTGTATTGAAAATCATGTGTATTCCTTTGTACAGGGTCATATTGTGCCTCCTTTGTTTTCCATATTGATTTGTTAACTATGAATTGTCAATTTCAGGTTGGAGCGGAAGACAGTTAAGAGGAAACGTGTGTTTGCAACTTTAAAAGTTTTAGGGACAGTGCTGGAACAGCTGACTAAGGAAATTCCCGATGAGGTTGGATATGTACTTTTTTGAATTTTTCTAATATTTGTAGGAATCCAAACCTTTAACTCTTCTTTGGCCATGTTTTTTCTTTGTTTTGTTTTTTTTTTTTTTTTTTGATAAGTAAGCAAAATTTATGTTAAAAAAGCGTAAGGCACTCCTAAATACACAGGTAGTATACACAGAAGAACCAAAGCTAAACCGCGAAAACCCAACGTAAACCACAGAAACTAAACCCTAGAAACCGAAAGAACACCCAAAAAATAACCCATAAAAGAACCCAAACAAAAGCACCCACAAAAGAAACCAAAGGTGGAAATCGGGTATCACATACTCTTTTGTATTAAAGTTGTCAAAGCCTGGGTTATAGATGATGCATGTGATCAATATTGTTAAATTGGGCTGCGCCTTTTGCGTTTTTTAGTAATATTTTGATTACTTATAAAAAAAAATGGAGAGGGTGAAGAGTTACTATAAACTAATAGGAGTGTCTTGTGACCAATTTGAAGATAAATTGTTGGCTTTGTTTGAACTAATTGAAGCCAGGCGGGCCGATTCTTTGGCTATGGTTCCCATTGCGTCAGGAGTGAAAGGTCAGAGGGAGATTAAGCGGTTGGATTGTTCCATTAACTATGACAAGAAGGGGGAGCAATCTTATAGAAGGAGAGGTAAGGGTAGGGGCTTGTTTGGTGTTAATGAAGCTTAAAATTCTATCGTGGAATGTTAGGGGGATTAATGAGCTAGACAAGAGATTGCGTATTAAAGGGCTCATTAGAGATTGGAAGGTTGATTTGGTGTGTTTGATGGAGACTAAAATGGAAGTCATTTCTAGAGAGGTGGTTCGTAGTTTATGGGGTTGCCGTCATGTGGATTGGTGTTTTATGGGGGCTAGGGGGGTGTCAGGTGGGATTCTAATTATGTGGGATAGGAGGGTTGTGGAGAAGGTGGATGATTGCGTGGGTCGATATACGTTAGCTGTTTCGCTGCGTAACGTTGATGATAATTTTATGTGGGCGTTTGGGGGTATGTATGGGCCTAATGATGATGGGGAGAGGAGGGTGTTGTGGAATGAGATGGCTGGATTGATGGGTTGGTGGGATAGGCCGTGGTGTTTTGGGGGAGATTTCAATGTGGTGCGGTTTCCAAGTGAGCGTTCCAGTGCTGGTGGTTTTTCTGTTGCTATGGAAGAGTTCTCAGAGTTCATTCATGGGCAGAGTTTGGTGGATATTCCTCTCCAAGGAGGGCAGTTCACTTGGTCCAATAATCAGGTATGGTCTAAAATTGATAGATTCCTTTTATCTCCGAAATGGGAAGAACATTACCCTGATGTGTCTCAAAGTCATTTGCCTAGACTTTTATCGGATCATTTTCCTTTGATGTTGGATTGTAGAGTGCAAAGAGAAGGGAAAGGATACTTCAAATTTGAAAACATGTGGCTCAAATCCAATGGCTTTGTAGATCTTGTGCAACGTTGGTGGGATTCTTATGTTTTTCAAGGTCTGCCAAGTTTTGTGCTGGCTAACAAGTTGAAAGCTTTAAAGGTGGATTTGAAGAAATGGAATGTGGAGGTTTTCGGGGATGTGGGGAAGAAGAAGAAGGAATTATTGGAAGGTATTAATGAGCTGGAGTGTTTTGAAGAAGCTCAGGGGCTAGATGAGGAGGAGCGGGTTCAGAAGTCAGACATGATCAGGGAGCTGGAAAAAACTCTCCTGTGTGAGGAGGTTAATTGGAGGCAAAAATCTTGGGCTCTGTGGCTAAAGGAAGGGGATAATAATACTATATTCTTTCACAGGGTGGCTAATTCACATCGGAGGTTCAACCATGTGGGAGTCTTAAGGATCAATGGGGCTTTGTCTTTGGATCCGGTGGAAATTAAGGATCATATTGTGAATTATTATGACTCACTGTACACCGAGCAGAGTTCATGGCGGCCAAGGGTGGATGGGATTTCTTTCTCCTCCATTGATGCGGACGAGTGTCTCTGGTTAGAACGAGGTTTTGAGGAACTTGAGGTGTGGGAGGTGGTGCGGGAGATGAACGTGGATAAGGCTCCGGGTCCAGATGGTTTTTCTATGGCGTTCTTTCAGCAGTGTTGGGGGGTTCTCAAAAAAGATATTATGGCGGTATTTTCAGAATTTCATAATAGTTGCCAGTTTGAGAGGAGCTTGAATGCAACTTTTGTTTCCCTTATTCCTAAGAAGGCAGATGCGTTGGAGGTTAAGGATTTTAGGCCTATTAGTTTGGTGGGAGGGGTCTACAAAATCATTTCTAAGGTCCTTGCTAATAGGCTCAAATCAGTGTTGGGGAAAATTATTTCGAACTCTCAGAATGCTTTTATTGGTGGAAGGCAAATCTTGGATTCAGTTCTTATAGCCAATGAATGTTTGGATAGCCAATTGCGGTCAAGGGAGGCCGGGTTATTGTGCAAACTGGATTTGGAGAAAGCTTATGACCACGTGAATTGGGATTTCCTTCTTTACATGCTTCAGAGGTGTGGGTTTGGGGAGAGGTGGAGGAAATGGATTAAATTTTGCATATCGTCAGTAAAATTTTCCATTTTGGTTAATGGTACCCCTTCTGGTTTCTTTCAAAGCTCGCGGGGGATCAGGCAAGGTGATCATCTTTCTCCTTTGCTGTTTGTGGTGGTTATGGAAGGGCTCAGCAGAATGTTGTATGCGTCTATGCGTCAAGGATTGCTGTCAGGTTTCTCAGTGGGTCTTAGGGGTAATGAAGTTTTAGTGGTGAACCACTTACTGTTTGCGGATGATACCTTAATTTTTTGTGGAGCACAGGCCGAGCATGTTCGAAATTTGAGGTGTACTTTCTTATGTTTCGAAGCGGTGTCAGGGTTGAGGATCAATTTAGGCAAATCCGAATTGGTCCCTATTGGCGAGGTGGAAGATGTGGAGTCTTTGGCACATATTCTGGGCTGTAATATTGGGTCTCTGCCGATGACTTATTTGGGTATGCCGTTGGGGGCGTCTTTCAAGTCTATTTCTATTTGGAATGGGGTTATTGAGAAGGTGGAACGAAGGCTGGCTAGTTGGAAGAAACTTTATTTATCCAAGGGTGGTAGGGTGACGTTGATTCACACTACTCTCTCTAGCATTCCTTCTTATTATTTATCTTTGTTCCCTATTCCTGTGAGTGTAGCTAAGAAACTGGAGCGGCTTCAAAGGGAATTTCTGTGGAGTGGTATGGGTGATGAGACTAAATTTCATCTAGTCAATTGGCATCGTATTTGTACTCCAATCAAGGCTGGTGGACTGGGAGTTCGTAATGTTATCAATTTTAATCATGTCTTACTGGGGAAGTGGATTTGGAGATTTTCTCAGGAGCGCGATGCTTTATGGAGATCAGTGATTGAGGTGAAGTATGAGAGTGTGAGGGGAGGTTGGTGTTCTTTGCCGGTGACGGGGCCTTTTGGAGTCAGTGTTTGGAAGTTTATTCGAAAGGGGTGGGATAATGTTGCCAAGTTTTTGCGTTTTAAGGTGGGTGATGTGTTACGGACCTATGTGCGACGTAGGAAGCGTGGGCAGGAAGCAAGCGGACACTTAGCCAAAGACCTCATTAGGGTTCAAGGAGAGGATGTAAGTGGCGGCTGTAGTAGTGAAGGATGAGAATGGAGAGTCGGTGTTTTCCAGCAAGGGTTTCGGTAGTCATCTTACAAGGAAAGTATCTCCTAGGAATAAGGAACATGATTTCCACTAGAATAGGATATTGCTACAATAAGGGAATTCCTTATAGACAAGAATTCCTAGAAATAAGGGATTTGATGTAATTCCATAATTATATTCTGCTTGTAATCTCTATTTAAAGAGATCCTGATTCATAATAAAGCATGATCAATTTACCCTAAAAATTCTCAACTCTCGTGGTTGAATTAGGAGGCAGAGGTACCTCGAATACCTCGTATCAATCCTTCACCCTACACCATAGGTAAATCTAGGAGGTTCTATCCTGCTGGTTTGCCCACCCACAGACCAATAACTCGATCCCAGACCCAGTCACGCAACATGATGGGTCTCATATTCGCTTCTGGCATGATTTAAGGTGTGGGGATAGGCCTCTCAAGCTTGGTTTTCCAGCTTTATTTTCTATTGCGCGTTTTACTGAAGCTTGGGTGGTGGATAATTTGTCTGTGATAGGAGGCGTGGCTCATTGGAATGTTCTCTTTACGCGCAATGTTCAAGATTGGGAGGTGGAGATGGTGATGTCCTTCTTCGTACAGTTATACTCTACTAGGGTTCGGCATGGGGAGGTTGATAGGGCGGGTGGACTCTTTCCAAGAGGAGGATTTTTGAAGTGAAGTCTTTTTATAAAGCTTTAGTTTGTCATGAGACGACTTCCTTTCCTTGGAAGAGTATATGGCGTGTCAAAGCTCTGAAGCGGGTTGCGTTCTTTGTCTGGACAGCGGCTTTAGGGAAGATTTTAACTCATGACAATTTACGTAGGCGTGGTATTGTGGTGGTAGAGTGGTGTGTTATGTGTAAGAAGCATGGGGAATCCGTTGATCATCTTCTTCTTCATTGTGACGTGGCCCGGATTGTTTGGAGTTCTTTTTATAGATTGTTTGGGGTGGAGTGGGTTATGCCTAGTAGTGTTGTGGATTTATTGAGTGCTTGGGGCACTTTGCTGGGTCGTGGTCCTGTTCACCGTATTTGGAAGCAGGTTCCTCTATGTGTCTTGTGGGGCTTGTGGCGTGAGAGAAATTCTAGGCTTTTTGAGGATGTGGAGGTACAGGTTGGGGCTCTTTGTAGAAATGTGATTAATATGTTATATCTTTGGGTGTCGGCGCATAGCTTGGGTAGTATGCCATACGCTGATTTTTTACTTTCTTATTCGTTTCAGTCCTCTTTTTAGGGGCTCCTTTGTATACTTCATGTGTACTAGGGTTGAGCCTCTCTGCACTTTTTAATGAATTCTTACTTATAAAAAAAAAAAAGTATTGTTAAATTGCGTTTTTCTAATGTATATGTATTAATAAAAAAAATTATCAACCATCCTTTGTACATCCCGTAAGGGGGATTTCTCTTTGGATACATCATGTGTACTAGGGTTGTGCCCTTCTGCGCTTACCATTGAAATGAATTATTTATAAAAAAATAAAATAAAATTTATCACCCATAATTTTGAATTATTGGATTTCTATAGAGACTGACTTATTTGTGATGTGAAATGTATACCTTCTCAGGCCCACCCAGAAAAACATACGTAGAATGTTCGTTATACTCTATACATCCATGAAATTGGACATGTTTTTTTTTTTTTGGATAGAAGTAATGAAAAACTTTATAGAAAAAGCGTAAGAAGCCCCTAAATATACATGCCGTATACACAGGGAACTCCTACAAGCCCAAAACCCAAGAAACAACAAAAACACCCACAACCCCAAAATCCACGATACAATAAAGCCCAAAACCCTCGAACGCTAACAAGTGTGAGCCTTGCCTTTCCCATGCCTAGATGATGCTCCCTTCGCAATCATTGGATTAAAGGATTGCTTTTGTTTCTTGTTACCTATTTGCATTAAGGCTCTTGTTTCTTTCTTAGTGAGTTTTGTAAATGCAAAGCAGTTGGCTTACAAAATAATCTAATTAAGTGAAGAACAATTTCTGTACTTGGTCTTTGGAAGGGATCATTTGCTTTTGACTTCTAGATGCATGTGATTTCATGTTTATTAGCTAATATATTCTCAATTGCCTGCCTTATATTTTGAGGATGCTGGATGAGTTTTTGTGGGTATGCCTCTCTCTCTCTCTCTCTCTCTCTCTCTCTCTCTCTCTCTCAGTATATATATATATATATTTAGAAAAGTTCTTCCGGTAGCCATTTATTCAATTGATGTCCATCCCAGAGCTTGCCACCTAGAAGGCTTGTGCTTCCCCCCTGTTTATCGAAAACCACATTTTTAGAGTGCATTGGGTGATGTCTAGGCGGCGCGTGAGGATCGTTGTGGAGGACTATTACCAGAATTCTGTTTCATCACGTAGTGTGTATTCATGGGCAGCATCTCAGTGGAGGAATGGGTTACCTAGGCTATTGTTATGTGGATTTGAAGTCCTTTGAATTCAAGTCTGAGGTTAGCGGTGGGGTAAGGCTGGCTGAAAGGAGTTGAAATCTCTTCCGGGCGGTTATCCCAGGGTGGCCAAGTTTGGTCTGGTTGATGCAAGCAGTGGAGAGGCTGTCTAAGGGAGAAGAAGACAACGAGAATTGGAGAACTTTCAGGCATGGAAGTACAACATATGTGGTGCTGTGACGCAGGGACAATCATGGACGGTTCATTGAGCTGTCAGAGTATGGTGGAGGAGGAAGACAGAGTTATGTGTTATTCCATAAGGGAGCGACGGGAAGGGATGGTTGGATTGCTGGGTGCAGCTGCAAAGGTTGATAGCGTATCATGAAAAGCAACAGACAGGAAGGAATGCTGTTGGGAGGAAACCTGCTGTCGCACCAATAGCTACTGGTCTACGTCGGGATGGACAGTCATATGCAGTGGTGCTAGAAGGATAGGTGACCGGAGTAGGTGCTCCAATTAAGTGCAGGGGTAGTCTGGGCATTCGTCCGGAGCCGAAGAAGGAAATTCCACAAATTATGTCTGGTGATCACGTTGTAGGAGTGGGCGTTTCTGGTTTCAAAAAGTCGGACGTTTTCCTTATGGGAAACGTTATGAAGAAGAATCTGGATGACGCGCAGAATATGGAAGAATTGAAGAATTTCCTAAGATACTTTAAGACTGAAGCCGAACAATGGTTGGGCCTTTTGGAGTTGGGCTGTGAACATAAAGAAGAAATTGAGTCAGGTGGGCTGCACAATGGGGTGGAGAGTAGCTACTGGTCTACGTCAGGATGGATAGTCATATGCGGCGGTGCTAGAAGGAAAGGCGACTGGAGTAGGTGCTCCAATTGAGTGCAGGGGTAGTCTGGGCATTCGTTCGGAGCCAAAGAAGGAAATTCCACAAATCATGTCCGGTGATCACGTTGTAGGAGTGGGCGTTTCTAGTTTCAAAAAGTCGGATGTTTTCCTTATGGGAAACGTTATGAAGAAGAATCTGGATGAGGCGCATAATATGGAAGAATTGAAGAATTTCCTAAGATACTTTAAGACTGAAGCCGAACAATGGTTGGGCCTTTTGGAGTTGGGCTGTGAACATAAAGAAGAAACTGAGTCAGGTGGGCTGCATAATGGGGTGGAGAGTAGCTACTAGTCTATGTCGGGATGGACAGTCATATGCGGCGGTGCTAGAAGGAAAGGCGACCGGAGTAGGTGCTCCAATTGAGTGCAGGGGTAGTCTGGGCATTCGTCCGGAGCCAAAGAAGGAAATTCCACAAATCATGTCTAGTGATCACGTTGTAGGAGTGGGCGTTTCTGGGTGACGTTGATTCATAGTACTCTTTCTAGTATTCCTACTTATTATTTATCTTTGTTCCCCATTCCTGTGAGTGTAGCCAAGAGATTGGAGTGAGTTCAATAGGAGTTTTTGTGGAGTGGCATGGGGGATGAGGCTAAGTTTTACTTAGTAAATTGGCATAGAGTTTGTACTCCCCTCAAGGCAGGTGGCTTGGGAATTCGAAATGTTATCAAATTTAATCAAGCTTTATTGGGGAAGTGGTTGTGGAGGTTTTTTCAAGAGCGTGAGGGTTTGTGGAGATTGGTGATTGATGTGAAGTATGAGAGTGTGAGGGGAGGGCGGTGTTCTTTACCTGCGGCAGGGTCTTATGGTGTGAGTGTTTGGAAGTATATTCGAAGGGGGTGGGATACTTTTGCTAAGTATATGCGGTTGGAGGTGGGAGATGGGCATCATGTTCGTTTTTGGCATGATTCGTGGAGTGGAGATTGGCCTCTCAAGCTTTGTTATCTAGTTTTGTACACTCTTCCTCGTTTTCCAGATGCTTGGGTGGTTGATAATTTGTCTATGTTTGATGGAGTAGCTCATTGGAATGTTGTCTTTACACGGTATGCTCAGGATTGGGAGGTGGAAATGGTTCTTTCCTTTTATGAGCAGTTATATTCTACTCGGATTCGGCTTGGCGAGGTTGATAGGTTTGTGTGGAATCTTTCTAAGAGGAGGAGCTTTGAAGTGAAGTCTTTCTATAGAGCCCTAGCTTGTCAAGAGGCGGTCTCTTTTCCTTGGAAGGGTATTTAGTGTGTTAAGGCTCTGAAGCGGGTGGCGTATTTTGTGTGGACAGCGGCCTTAGGAAAGATTTTGACACATGACAATTTGCGTAGGCATCATATAGTGGTGGTAGAGTGGTGCTGTATGTGTAAGAAGAATGGGGAATCTATTGATCACCTCCTTCTTCATTGTGACGTGACACTGGCTGTTTGGTGCTCTTCTATAGGTTGTTCGGGGTGGAGTGGGTCATGCCAAGAAGCGTGCTGGATTTGTTGAGTGGTTGGGGTATATTGCTGAGTCGTGGTCCTGTTACGCATCTTTGGAAGCAGGTTCCCTCGTGTGTAATGTGGGTTTTTTTTTTTTTTTTTTTTTTTTTTTTTTTTTTTCTTGTTGATAAGTAAGAAAAGTTTTATTAGAAAAAGCGTAAGGCGCCCTTAAGTACACATGGAGTATACATAGGATCAAAGCCAACCCACCAAAAGCATCCAACAAAACCCACAAGAAGGAAGCCCTAAAACCCGAAAACCTCTAAACCCTCGAGGGCACAAAACCCTACTGCATGAGATCCTTGCTTTTCCCGCGCCCAGAGGGAGCGCTTGCAACGCCGTAATTAATGGAACTTTTCAAAATCAAAAGCTCCCTCTTTCCTTTGGTCTTTTGGTGTGCTATCATCTTGTCCCAATGAAATTCATCTTCCATGGCATCAAGGATTGCCAAAGACTCCTCGCCTTGAACCCCGTCCAACGACCAGTCTAAGGGCCACCCATCCCAAAAATCACCTTCTTTCTCCCAAACAACTAACTCCCCATTAAGATCATACTCGACAGGCCAATCCTGAGATTGAGAAAAACCATTGCCCTCTACGGATGAAGGAATGATGCGACCTCCCAGTGGGGAGTGAAGCCCTATCATCCCAACATCCTTGGCCTCATGAGACGCGGTAGGGGCTATCGCACCCGGGCGAGGGTTGAGGAACCCCTTTCGAAGGAAACAATTCTTCGAAGAACCCACAGAATTCTTCAATAGAGGCACTGTATCTACTTCCTTTTTAGCAGATAGGCGTCTTTGAAGCAGCCAGGGAATCTGCTAACAGCCCCTCATTCCACTTCACTGAGTGACCTTCCCTGAGATCCCTAGCCTTCCGGTAATAGCTCTGGAAAGGTTTTGTAGACTAACGCGGGGAGAGAAGAACAAATCTTCTCACCCAATTCAGCCGCCCCTGAGAGAGAAAGAAAAGGGAAGAAAGGTTGAGTCAACCCAGCACCAACACCAACTAAGTTGCTAGACAGAAGGACAGAAGCATCGGGACTAGGCAGCGTGACGGATTTAGCAGCTGGAACGAGAGGCAGATGGCTCGACACATACTCAGAAGATGACAGCCCCAAAACCACCCCAGATTCTATTCCTGACGAAATCTGCGACGAAATCTCAGGCTGAATCTCCGTCAAACCCATTCCCACATCTCCAGCTGGAAAACGTTTCTGACAGCTAGGCCCACCCCCGGAAGATGACAACCCCGGAATCAACCCAGAGTCTGTCGGCAATGTCGTCTCCGGCCGAAGAGAGCACCCCAGAACGACTGTCAACACGGGGCCTGCAACCTCGGAAGTCTGAAACGATGCTTTGGTTTTGATTTTCGGCAAGAAGCAACGCAACCGAAGCCCTTTCCGTTTGAGGCCTGAACCAGACCTAGCAAATCGGCCCAGAAGATTCCCAAGAGCCCGGCCCAAAGCCAATTTAAAGCTGAGGAGCATCCTAGTCCACGTACGCAAATTTGAATTCAAACGAGATGGACCTTGTGCAGAGTAAACAGCATGCTTCTTCTTCTTACCCAGCGGACGACGAGGTAAACCTTTGTCCAGCGGATCAAACGAAGAGCTCCCTGACCATATTGGAGGCGTGGACTTCTCCGTCGACCCGTGCGGTTGCTCCTCCAGGTCAAAGCAATTCACCGCCAATCTCCCTTCTTCGATCACCCTACACCATGGCACCGGAAATAGGTCCAACCCACGCAGTTCTCCATCCGAACCCCCCAACCCAGCATGTGTGCCGTGAGAGACAACTTCCCCCTGAACCACAGCCGCATACGATGGAGGAGACTTGCCCAGCCGACTGGAAGAGACACCCCTTATCTGAGTCCCCTCCATAGAAAACGCCTCAGAACCCATTATCCGATCCTTAGGGCCGAGGAAATTGATCATCTTCCACAGCACCCCCACAACCCGAGCCTAGCCCCAACCTTCACGGCCTTCAGGGAGCCAAATAGCCCCTTTTCGACCACCCTCAGTGAAGACTTCCACCTCTAGGTAGCGGCCGGACTTGTTCTCACCCCCTCGAACCATCAATGCTTTCACATCCTCCCGGAAGTACTTGACGAATACCTTCGCTGAAACCTTCAAGGCCTCCTCTACAGAAGCCAACAGCCAAGCTGAACCTTGAAGACCCAAAACTATGAACCCGTAGAACCCCTTTCTCCTCTCCTCCAAGCGTAGTTCCGGCACTTCAGCCTTCGCTGAAAAGGACAAACGTTTGGCTTCCACAGAGAAGCACCGCTCCATCTGATGCAAATCTGAAGAGCTAGAAGAGGAGACACCCTGGAACCATACCCCCAAAACAAACCCTCAATATTAACAAATTCGATAATATGATCGCTGAAGATTATCATGGGCAAGTGAAAGATCAAAAAAGTGGATATTGACTTCTATCTGCAACTTAAGAAGAAGGCTTCATGGGACAGTGAAACTTCTATGCAAAATGTAAACCCTCAATTATTTCCTTCCAAACACATTGACATCAAGAACCAATGTGGGGTCTTTGGCGTGAGCATAATGTAAGGCTATTTGAAGATGTGGAATTACCAGTTGTGGACTTGTGTCGAAATGTGCTTAATATGTTATATGTTTGGGTCTCGGCGCATAGGCCGAGTCGTTTTATGCTTGTTGAGTTTTTATATTCATGTTCTTTTGTTTCCTCTGATTAGGGGCACTTTTGTATACTTCCTGTGCACTAGGATTGTGCCCCTCTGTGCTCTTTATCGAATTTTATTACTTATATATATATATATTAAGAAAAGTTCAATAGGTTAAATATCGGTTATATGAAATAAATTTATTTGTTAGAGCACCTTGTCATATTGGGTGGGGATTTTTGTGGAGGTATTTTTCATGCCATTTTGTGAAGGAAGAGATGAGAAGATTAGATGGATATTGCTGTTGGTTGTTGGGGGTCTCTTCTTTTTTTATTGTTGATGGGAATAAAATTAGATTCTTGGTTTTTGAAGTGTTAATGGGAGCAGATCGTAATAACATCGAGGATCCCTTGTGTGAGATAATTTGGCAGCATGTTTTTCTGTAAGATACCAGGACTCATTGTTGAACTAATTGCAAATGTGGGCGACACTTGTGTTAGATGCAAAGTGTTTTCTTGCTTTGATGTAATGATTTTTTCCCCCTTGTGTGGTACAATAGTCTGCTTTTTTCTAGTTTTTTTTATTTTTTATTTTTCTGATTCTTGGTATTACTAACTATGAAATAGACTGATGATATAATTTTTTTGATCTGATTTTATGTGATTTTATAGATTGCTTTTCTTTGCAGCTTAAACGAATGATGGAATCTGATGCAGCAATGACGGAAGATTTAATTGCTTATAACATTATTCCGTTGGATGGTCCTACCTTAACAAATGCGATTGTTCGTTTGCCTGAGGTTAGTTTGTTGCTTTTAATGTATGTCTCAACATATTTGGTTACTTCTGCCATTATTTAACCTGAGGAACTTATTGCCAGGTGCGAGCAGCAGTGTCAGCTTTAAAATACTTTACTGGTCTACCAACATTGCCTGTGGATTTTTCTATTCCTGCTACAAGAGATGCTGATATGCTTGATTTCCTGCATTATATATTTGGATTTCAGGTCTGTACTTTTACGAGTTCTAAGTATGAAAGTTGAAATGGTTGGGATAGTGATAAGGTGTCTTTGCCTTATGGACCATGCCTTTGGACCGTGTCACCTTACCGTTGGGGCTGTTCTTAAAATTTCATGCAAACATGGAGAAAGGATATATTTTTTCTTTTGATAAGTAGAGAGTTTTATTAAAGTATAAAGGCGCTCCTAAGCATACATGAAGTATACAAAAAGGACACCAAAACAAGAAAGAGGGGGGAAGGAGAAAAAACACCTGAAAAACCCAAAAACCAGAAACCCCTACAAAACCAGCCCACAACACCCAGAGATTAATACATCACATTAGGCCGTTTTGCCTTGCCCCGGCTAGAACCAAAACCTTTGGCATCATAATTGATCGAGCACTCAAGGTTCTTCACTTCACGACTCCCTTTAAACTTAGAAGTGGAGACTGGAGCCTCTCGAACGATGCTCCTCATCAATTAGAGCCATGAAGTCTAAAAAGTCTTTCACATTTCCCTTGTGGAAGACCCCCAAAGTCCTTCCTTGGTGCTGCTTTGTATGGGATATTTAGTTTCTTAAATTTGGGGTTTACATAACATTGGATGGAGTTGAGCCTGGAAAGTTTCAAGGGTCAGGTGAAATAGTTCTAGACTTCTAGTATCCAATCAGTTCTTAATCTGGGTTTCTGGTTTGAGAGCTACAAGCCTTTTTGTCCAGAAAGTTTCCAGGGTCAGGTGAAAATAATTCTAGTGTCAAATCAGTTTTCAATCTGGGTTCCTGGTTTGAGAGCTACAAGCCTTTTTGTCTGGAAAGGTGGTCCACATGGCTTTCAGAATCCAGGCCTTGAGGCGTATAATTAGCCTCCAATGATGCTTTATGCGTACCGAGTCTGCATTATTCTCATGGATTGGCGGCTCTTGGTTATCCTTGGATTTTTAGAGTTTTCTATCCCTCTTTTGCGTGTGAATTCTTTTGGTTCTGAATGCTGGTTACCCGGAATGCAAATCTTTTCTTTGTGAGTGGGAAAATGCAGAGGTTAATGCTTGAGTTTGATCTTGTCAATGAGAGTCATCCAAAGAATGTTTTATATCAACTGGTGAATCATTTTAGATACTAAGGAAAGGTTCTTTCCCTTCATTCATTTGGTCGTCTTTCTCTTATGCCCATATGTTTGGTTTGAAATCCTCCCTTTCTATGTTTGTTAGATTATTATATTTTGGTGTTTTACTGTTACGCAAAAAAAAGAAAAGAAAAAATGTTAGAACTTGTTTCTTGCATCTAATGCATGAAGTTTATGGTTAACAGAAGGGCAATGTTTCTAACCAGCGGGAGCATATAATTAATCTCCTTGCAAATGAGCAATGTCAGCTTCGAATTCCTGAAGAAACTGAACCGGTAAATCTCTAATCTTTATTGTCACAACTGCATTAATGTGGATGCTGTATCAGATGTTCACATAATTAGTGGAGATGTATAGAGAGTTTACCTGGGTCCTTTTATGACTCCTTTACAGTAGAGAAAGTACTTCATTTTTTTTGTTTGGTATCTGTAATTGTTCTGAACAAAGTGCAAATAAACATGCGGGGAGTACACAAGAGGGAACCCCAAAAGAAAAGACAAAGGGCAAAAGAGAACTTAAGTCTTGAATATTTGTTTTATGCTAGAAATGTAAGTTAGAAGTGGAAGAAGAAAAACGTCACAGTGGAGAATAACATGAATAAGGTATGGGGAAAACAAACTTACATCAGTGCTCCAATTTTGTGAAAAGAAAGATGCATGGCACAACCTAATCCAGAATTTGCTTCCCATTATTTTTTTGTTCTCTTGCAAGGATTCTGTAGTTTACAGTTCCAGCTGTTCTAAAACTATCAATTATTAGTATGAAGTTCCGTCAATGTCATAATTAGTTTGTTTCCTTGTTCTTGTTTGTCTTGTTACTTTTGTTATTGTGTGCTAGCTTCTCCACCAAGGCTCCTGTTGTTGGTAAAGCCTGACTGTATTTTTAACATAAGCCATGTATATATTTTCAAGAAAAGATGAAATATAGGGTCTTTACAATGATTAAATGTTGCCCTTTATGTATATCTATGCATGCCCTTGCGTGGGCGCCGTGGAAGATGTTGAAGGTTTGGCTTGTATCCTTGGTTGTAGGGTGTCCTTTCTGCCTATGAAGTATTTGGCTCTTCCGGTGTTGGCTTTGTTAAAGGCAAAATCAATTTGTGATGGTATTATTGAGAAGATTGTACATCGGTTGGCTAGTTGGAAGCGTCTTTATTTGTCGAAAGGCGGCCAGATTACTTTGATTAAATGCTCTCTTTCGAATTGGCCCACCTATTATTTGTCTATTTTCCTCATTTCGGTTCGTTTGGCTAATTGAATTGAGAAACTGAGCAATATTTCTTGTGAGACAGTTGGTGATGAATTTGAATTTCATCTTATTAGTTGGTCTAAGGTCTGTACTTCGATTATCTCAAGTGAGTTAGGGCTTAGAAACACTTCTGTTTAACAGTGCTCTTTTGGGGAAGTGGTTATGGCGTTATGCCACGAAAATGGAGGCGTTATGGAGATTGGTTGTGGAAGTCAAGTGTGGCAGAATGTGGGGAGGTTGGCAGTCCAATGCTGTTGTTGGATCTTACAGGGTTTGGGTATGGAAATCAGACTTTGAAGGACGCCTTTTCGGAGTTGTATAGTATTTCTCGTTCTAAGGAGGCGTCAGTGGTAGATCGTGTGCAGATTTCAAACAATTCTATACAGTGAAACATTAACTTTATCAGATTAGTGCACAATTGGGAGGTGGAGTCGATTACCCCGTTCTTTGATATCTTGTATTCCTTCAGATTGAGTCGAGGATGAAATTTGTCGGACTCCTAAGAGGCGGGTTTTTGAGATCCGATCCTTTTACCATGTGCTTAGTCCTCCCATTGGGCTTGCCTTTCCTTGGAAGAGCATGTGAAGAAATAAGGCTCATTCGATGGTGGCGTTTTTTGTATGTGAAGAAATAAGGCTCATTCATTGTGTTGGATTGGTGCTGTATGTGCAAAAAGAATGGGGAATTTATTGATCACATTGTGCTCCACTGCGAAGTGGCCAGGAATTTGTAGGTTTTGATCTTCCATCTTTTTGGGAAAGAGTGAGTCATGCCCCATTGGGTGGTGGAGCTATTGGCTTGTTGTGGTGGTCAGCTTGGTAGCCACCACAATAAAGAAGTTTGGAAGTTGGTCTTTCCATGCTTAATGTGGTGTATTAGGAGATAATGGAACACCCGAAATGTCAACAATTGCGAGAGGAAGATGTTTGAATTAAAAGCTATTTTGCTCAAAACTCTTTATGTTTCGATGGCTGCCTATAGTAGTCCTTGTTTTTCTAGTTTTCTAGGATTTTTATATCTATGTTCTTCTTTTTCTTCTTCTTCTATCTAGGGTGTTTCTCTTGTATACCTACCATTTTTTTTTTTTTTTTTGATAAGTAATTTAAAATTCAATAAAAAGCGCAGAGGGGCGCAACCCTAATACACGGGAAGTATACAAGAGAGCCCCTAAACGGGAGGAACAACTAATAAATTAAGAAAGTCTACAAAAGTAGAAACACCTAGGTGGCAAAGATGGGGTGCTATCCATAGATATAGCGTGTTAAGAAGACGCTTCCTTAATACTACCATTACAGTCTCGACATCTTCAAAAAGCCTCGCATTCCGCTCCCTCCAAATGCTCCACAACACACAGTGAGGAACTAAACGCCAAACATTTTTTGCTAGGCCATGCCCTCGAGAAGCACCCCACGTAGTCAACAAAACCCAGCACCGATTGTGGCATGACCCATTCAATTCCAAATAAAGAAAACATAAAACTCCAAAACTCCAAAACCTACCATGTGCGTGGATTGTTAGTCTTTGCGAGTTTTTTCCAGATCGACTTATTAAAAGAAAAAAAATAATTACGCTAACAGACTCAAATTTTCACTTGGTCAGTTGGACTAAGGTGTGTACTCCAATAGCTGAAGGAGGGTTGAGGATTAGGAATCTACTTGTCTTCAACCAGGCTCTATTGGGGAAGTGGCTGTGACGGTATGTTCAAAAGAGAGGCTTTATGGAGGGTGGTTGTGGATGAGTCTCTTAAAAAAGCTCTTATGGAAGAGTTGTGTGCTCTTGATAGGTTGGAGGAACAACATGGTTTAGCTCCCGATGAAAAGCCGAGGAAATGTTTGGTCATTCGAGATCTGGAAAATTCTATTCTTCAGGAGGAGATTAAGTGGATACAGAAGTCAAGGGTTCTTTGGCTTAATGAGGGTGACAAATGCACTAAATTCTTTCACTGGTAGCCAACTCGAATAGAAGGTTCAATTCCATAGAGTCTCTCTTTGTCAATGGCTCAGTTTCTTCCAATTAGCAGGTTGTTAAGGATCATGCTGCTCAGTTCTATGAGTCCTTATTTGCAGAACCTTATAGTTGGCGGCCTAGGTTGGATGACCTCGCTTTCGACACTCTGGATGCGGTAGAGGCCTCTCCTTTAGAACTTCCTTTTGAGGAAAGGGAGGTTTTAGAGGTGGTTAAATGCATGAATCGTGACAAGGCTTCAGGTCCTGATGGGTTCTTTTTAACGTTCTTCCAAGATTGTTGGGATGTGATCAAGACAGATATTATGGGGGTTTTCCAAGACTTTCACACTCATAACGAGTTTGTCAAAAGCCTTAATGCCACTTTTATTGCTCTAATTCCGAAGAAGTCTGGGGCTTTGGATCTTAAAGATTTTCAGCCTATTAGTCTCGTAAGTGGTGTTTACAACATCATTTTTGCAAAAGTTCTCGCGAATAGATTGAGCAGGTTGTGGAGAAGCTTATCTTTTTTTTTTTTTTTTTTTTTTTATAAGTAAGCAAATGTTTATAGAAATAAAAACGTAAGGCGAGGTAATATACACAGGAGTGCTAAAGCTGACCCGCAAAAATCCAACATAAACCCCAAAAGCTAAACCTTATAACCCAAAATAACATCCAAAAAACAATCCACAAAAGAACCCAAGCAACGCACCCACAAAAACCAAGAAAATCGCCTAAAAACCGAAAGAGCACTTGAGAAACAACCCACAAAAACCCCAAAGACATACAACCCTACAACATGTGGGCCTTGCCTTTCCTACACCTAGAAGAAGCTTTAATATCTCCATAATTGACGAAACTTTGCAGATTCTGAAGCTCCTTCTTTCCTCTGTGCTTTTGGGGCTCAATCATCTTGCCCCAGGTAGCCAAATGCTTCTTTCTCTGATCCTCAGTCACTGTGTACATCGCGGACACCCTCTCTCAAAGCACATCAACCTTCTTCCAAGCCTCCTCCCAATTGTGTTTAGAAACGAAAGGCGGATCCTGTATTTGGGAGAGGCCTATTCCGTCCTCCCGAGACGAAGCACTTTGACGAGAGTTGATAAATCCCTTCTCAAGCGAGTCCTTCTTTGGAAGCTCTGTATCCTTCTTCAAAGGGGCCTCCCACTCCGGCATCAACTTTTCGCCCAACTCAGCCGAAGCTTATCTCGAAACCTTAGAATGCTTTTGTGAAAGGTAGGCAAATCCTTGATTAAGTTCTTATAGCAAATGAGTGCTTGGATAGTTGTTTCAAATCCGGTGAACCAGGGTTGTTTTGCAAGCTGGGTATTGAGAAGGCATATGATCATGTGAACTGGGATTTTTTATTGTATATGTTGAGAATATGTGGTTTTGAGGAGAAATGGTGTTCTTGGATAGCACATTGCATCTCTTCGGTGCGTTTCTCTGTTTTGGTGAATGGCACCCCGTTTGGTTTCTTTAGTAGCTCTTGTGAGCTAGGATAGGGTGATCCTCTGTCTTCCCTTTTGTTTGTCATTGTGATGGAGGCTCTAAGTAAGTTGCTCACTGCTATTGTTCGTAGAGGTCTCCTATTAGGTTTCTCTGTGGGTTCTGGAAGCTCTAAGGTGGTTAACATTTCTCATCTGTTGTTCGCAGATGATACTTAGGTTTTTTGCAGGGCTAATCCTGACCATCTTTGTTATCTACGTGTGTTGTTCTTGTGCTTCGAAGTTGTCTCTTGTTTAAAGATTAATTTTGGCTAAGTTTGTTTTGGTTCCTGGGGGTTGTGTGGATAATGTGGACGGTTTGGCTGGCATCTTGGATTGTGGGGTTTTCTCTTTACCTTTAAAGTATGTTGGCTTTTCGTTGGGGGCCTCTTTTAAGGCCAAGTCCATATGGGATGGTGTTGTTGGAAAGATTGAGAGGCGGTTGGCAATCTGGATAGTGAATGTATCTGTCTGAGGGTGGTAGGGTTACCCTTATAAAGAACACTCTTTCCAATCTTCCCACTTACTTATCTCTTTTCCCCATTCCTGCCTGTGTGGCTAATCGTATAGAGAAGCTTCATCAAGATTTCTTATGTGGAGGATTTGGTGAAGAGTTCAAATATCACCTGGTTAGTTGGTCCAAGGTTTGCTCCCCTATTTCTGAAGGTGGCTTGGTCATTTGGAATTTGAGGATTTTCAACAAGGCTGTTTTAGGGAAGTGGTTGTGGCGTTATGTCCATGAGAGAGAGGGTTGGTGGAAATCTATTGTGGATGGAAAGTACGGTAATGCTTGGGCTGGGTGGTGTTCCTTAGAGCTGCCTGAGTCTCACGGAGTGGGGCTTTGAAAGATCATAAGGAAGTGATGGAGTTTGTTTTGTAGTCATACCAGACTTATTTTGGGAAATGGGTCCAGGTTCAGATTTTGGGATGATGTGTGTAGTGGAGAGATGCCCCTCAAGGAAGCTTTCCCGGTTTTGTATGGCATAACTTGTGACAAGGATGCGCTCATTGCAGTTCACTTGGTTTCGGAGAGTGGTTCCTTTTAGTGGGATGTTAGCTTTATTCGAGCGGTCCACGACTGAGAGGTGGATGTTTTGGCTTCCTTCTTCACCTTGTTATATTTCATTAGAGTGAGACGTGAAGGGGAAGACCAGCTTTGGTGGTCTCCTTCTCACAAAGGGAACTTTGATGTTAGATCTTTCTATAAGGCCCTTGCTTGCAAAGAGGTAGTTCATTTTCTCTGGAAAAGTATTTGGCAGACTAAAGTTCCCTTGAAAGTGGCTTTTTTTTGTTTTGTCGGCGGCGCTAAGGAAGATCCTTACCTTGGATAATCTTAGAAAGAAGCATGTCGTTGTGATTGATATATGTTGTATGTGCAAAATGAATGGGGAGTCTGTGGATCACTTTCTTCTCCATTGTGAGGTTGCACGCGCTCTATGGAATGCTATCTTTGGTCTCTTCAGTCTATCTTGGGTTATGCCTCTTCAGGTGGTAGATTTATTCGTTTGCTGGTGGATTGGTGGTCGCTCTCAGAGTGTTGTTGTGTGGAAGATGGTTCCTTCTTGCCTTTTGTGGTGCTTGTGGAGGGAACGAAATGATAGACATTTCGAGGACAAAGAAAGGATGATTGAAGAGCTCCTTACTTTTTTCTTTTTTTCTTTGTTCTCTTGGACTGCTGGGTTCCTAGCTCCATTAGTGATTAGCTTTAATGATTTTCCTTATTCTTTTTTCTTCCCCTTCTTAGCCGCTTCTCTTGTACTCCTTGTGTACTTCATTGCGCTTTGCGTTTTTTAATGATATTATTCTTACTTATCAAAAAAAAAAAAATGATAATGTTTGGTGTGGGTAGTATTTTATGGAGTAATGCTAGAGACCATCTTTTGATCCTCCCAAAGTTGATGTGGCTTCTAAAATTACCATTGGATTTGGTTAAGGGTAGTAGAGAGCTTCTAAATTTGAATTGTTCCATTAATTATGATGCGATGGGAGTATCATCTAGGCGTGGGAAAGGCAAGGCTTACGCTTGTTAGCATTTGAGGGTTTTGGGCTTTGTTGTCTTGTGGGTGTTGGGGTTGTGGGCTTTTTGGGTGGGTTGGGTTTTGCGTGTTTTTGCTATTTCTTGGGTTTTGGGCTTGCGGAACGTCCCTGTGTACTTAGGGGTGCCTTAAGCTTTCTTTAAAATTTTACCTGACAGGGGTGGGTACACGAAGTGGCCCTGCCTTGGAGGGGTTCCTCATCATCAAAAAAAATTCAGGTGAACATAGTTCTTTCCCTTGGAAAAACATTTGGAAGGTGAAGGGCCCTCTTATTGGTTTCTTCTTGTGGGCAACAACTTTGGGTTGAATCCTCACGGTGGATAATCTCAGAAGGCGGGGGTTCCAGCTGATTAACCGGTGTTGGCTTTGTAACAAGGATGAAGAAACTATTAATTATCTTCTCCTTCATTGTGAGTATGCCGCTGATATCTGGCACTTAGTTCTTAACAATTTTGGGGTCTCTTGGGTTATGCATGGTAACATTCTTCAGCTTCTCCATTGTTAGAAATTTCTTGGGCATTCTTTTGTGGTAATTAGTATTTTCCCCCCTTAAGAAAATTCCAGCCTAAGAATTTTAGGCTTCAATATCCTTTACTTTGGTTGATCAATAGCACTCTCTCTAGCTTACCTACGTACTTTCTTTCTCTTTTCCCTATTCCTGTGGGAGTGGCTAATCGATTGGAGAAACTTCAGAGAGATTTCCTTTGGGGTGGTGTTGGAGATGAATTTAAATTTCATTTGGTTAATTGGCGTACGATTTGTTCCTCTAAAGCTTCGGGGGGGCTAGGAGTGAGAAATTTGGTTATGTTCAACAAAGCATTGATGGGTAAATGGTTATGGAGATATGCTATGGAGAGAGATGCTTTTTGGAGAAAGGTGGTGGATGTCAAATATGGTAGTTTGAGGGGTGGTTGGTGTTCTAAGGAGGCTGGGGGTTCTTATGGGTATGGCGTGTGGAAAAGTATTAGGAGGGGTTGGGATGCTTTTGCTGCGCATGTGAGATATGAGATCGGGAATGGTTCGAAAGTTCTGTTTTGGCATGATGTATGGTGTGGGGAAATTCCTTTGAAGATCCTCTTTCCAGAGCTGTTCCTTATTGCTAGAAGAAAGGATGCTTGGGTGGAGGATATTATGCAGAGACAAAATGGCACCATCTTATGGAATATTATGTTTTCTCGTTTAGTTCATGATTGGGAGGTCGAAGCGGTTAGTAGGTTTTTTGGGACGTTGTACACCCTCAAAGTTAGCAGCGAGGGAGAGGATAAGTTGTGTTGGGTGCCAGCGCGTAAGAAATCTTTTGAGGGAAAGTCCTACTATAAGCTGTTGTCTAGTCCTATTCAGTCTTCATTTCCATGGAAAAGTATTTGGAAAGTTAATGTTCACTCGAGAGTGGCTTTCTTTGTTTGGACGGCTACTTTAGGGAAATCTTTAACTTTGGATAACCTTCGAAAGAGAAACATTATCGTGGTGGATTGGTGCTCTATGTGTAAGACCGATGGAGAATCCATTGATCATTTGTTTCTGCGTTGTATGGTGGCTACAGAATTGTGGAGGGCGCTTTTGCAATTGTTTGGGGTGGAGTGGGTAATGCCGGGGTCGGTGAAAGACATGTTGGGGAGTTGGAGGGGCCAGTTTGGTAATTGGAATTCGATTCAGATTTGGCGCATGGCTCCGTTGTGTTTGATGTGGTGTGTTTGGAGGGAACGGAATGCTCGCTGTTTTGAAGATTGTGAGATTGGTTTGTCAAATCTGAAGAGAAAGATGCTTCAAATGTTGTTTATGTGGAGAGATAGAGTTAAGTTAATGCATGAATGTTCCTATTTTGATTTCTTAGATAGATGTTCTCTATGTTCTTTACATTAGGGGTTCCTTGTATACATCCTGTGTACTTTGGGTTGCGCCCCTTTGCGCTTTTTCAATATATTTTACTTATAAAAAAAAAATATCCTTTACTTTGGTATTACTAATATTGTTATTTTGGGAGCTGACTCTCTTTCCCTCTCTCGGCGCGGGATAGTGCGTCAACCGAGAGTTCGCTCTTTCCTTTTCGTCGATTAGCCTCTCGTTTGTTCTTCGGGGTTAGAACTTTGTTCTGTCCGATTTTTTGGGTCGCGTTTTTCCGTAGGGCCGTAAGCCGGTTACCATTCTAGATGGGTGGGTTTTTTCTTCCGGCGACGATGTGATGCCTTGACGTGGACATTTTGTGTTTTGGGTGTGTCGCGAGATGGACAAGCGATTTATAGTAGACGCCAAGATTTTTGTCTTTGCGGTTTTGGATGGGGCGTCAGTGTTGAGGGTGGGGGAGAAAAGAAAAAACTTCTCCGGCGAGGTCATCTTGAGCTTCCAGTGTTCCGAGTGGCTTGTGTCGATGATGGAAGGGCTTTTGGGTTCCCCGGAAGAGCAAGATTTTGTCAAGTCATTCAGGGAAGGACTGAAAGTTTTCATTGCTCGGATAGGTGGCAACAAAGCTGGCCATTTTTTAGAGGCGACAGTTTTCGGGATGGGTGGCCGGAAAGGTTTCATTCTGATCCCTGAGGGTAGTGGTGGATGGAGATGGCACAAGTTCTCTGGCGAATTGAGAAAGGTGGCAGATTACCTCTCAGTCATGGTGGGATGCGGGCTCGGGTCATCGTCTGCGTTGGAACAGAAGGTTGGGAAGGTAGAAGGGACAAGTTTGGGTTTGGCTACGAAGTGGACTGGGCTCTCTTTTGCGGAGGTGTTGAGGTCGAACCCGATCACTGCCGTGAAGAAGGTGTCCAGTGTGGGGGATCTTCCTTCCAGATTGAGGGATTCGCTGGTGGAGTCGTGTGATTTTGTTTTGGTGGAGAGGTTTGCAGAGGAAGACCAGAGAACGGCTGTAGACTGCTATTCCTTAGAATCTCCCCTGCTGGATCCGCTGGACAAAGACCAGAATCATCGACTGCTGGGCAAGAAGTCTCTCCCAAGCTCGAATTTGAATTTCAAATACTCGAACTTGCATACGAAACAGCTGGTAATCAATTTCAAATTGGCCATGGGCCGAGTTGCTGAGAAGTTTATGGGCCGATTTTTCAGGTCTGGCCTTGGTTGGAAACACACAGGTATTGGCTTGGGGGCCGGTTTCTCCCGAGACCCAGAGCCTCCCGTTTGGAGTCAGCCTCTGGGAAGATGTTGGGTCTGCATTTAATTGGGGGTGGGTCGACAAGGCATTTGAGGATTGGCCCAGGCTTGGATCAGAAACGCTCAGGTTGTTGTTTGGGCTGGTTTTTGCCGAACTCCAAAACCGCCTGTCCAGCGAGCATCATTCCGGAGATGTCGCCGGAATCAGCTTCTGGGGAGTTGTTGGGGTTGCATTTTACTGGGGGTGGGCCGACAAGGTGTTCGAGGACTGACCCAATGGGAGTGGGTCCGGTGTCGCCGGTCCCTTTGGGGTGTTCTCTTCGACAGATACCCCGGTCGTCGACAACAAGTGGGATGGCTCCTTTTCTGTCTTCTTCCGGGGGTGGATCTAGTTGATTGCAGGTGACTCCGGTTCCTTCAAGTCCAGCCTCTACAGCCTTCGGGTTTCCTCCATCGCCGGCTCAAGATCCTGATTTTTCGGCGGTTTCAGCCCATTCTCCGGCTGTTGTGTTTAAGTTCATTCCGTTGAGGCCACTTCAGATTCCTCAACCCTGTTTTGCCCCTTCGTCTCTTGCTAGAGCGGTTGGGTTGGGAGAGAAGTTGCGATCATCCCTCCCTGTGGTGGTTTCTAAGCCTTTTCTGTGTTACTACCGGAGGGCGAAGGAACTAAGGGAAGGGCATTCTGTGAAATGGAACGATGAGCTATTTTCGGATTTCCTGGAAGACATGAAGATGTCTGCTGGCTGTGCTGTTTAAAAGGTTATGGTTGCAAAGCCGCCAGTGAAGAAGGTTATCGAGCCTCCAGTGAAGCAGGGTCTAAGTAGGGTTTTTCTCAATCTTCGCCCGAAGGTGCCAGTTATTTTCACGTCGCCGCAAAAGGTCACCGAGGTCGGGATGGTTGGACCGTCCTTCCCCCCGAGAGGTTGCCTATCTCCTTTTTCTCCTTATTTCGTTGAAGGAAATGGATTTTTCCAATCTCGAAATTGGCCTGTCGGTTTTGATTATAATGGGTAGATTGTGGTTTGGGATGAGGAAGAAGATTATTGGGGTGGTTTACCCTTGGATTGGGCTTTGATGGTTCTTTTGAGGATGAGGTCTTGGCTATTCGGGACGTCATGGAGGAAGATTTTTTACTAGAGAAGATGATAGAACGCGATAAGTCAAAAGGCAAGAGGGAGCTACTGAATCTGCAAAGCTCCATAAATTATTGCGACGCTTCAGTCTCCTCTAGGCGTAGTAAAGGAAAGGCCCGCATGTTGTAGAGTTGTGTGCTTTGGTGGGTTGTGGGTATTCTCTCGAGTCTTTGAGTTTTTTTCTCGTGTCTGGTTGGCCTCTTTTGTGGGTTGTTTTGGGCTTTCTTTCTTGGGTTCTTTTTCCGTTTTCTATCAGTTGTTGCGGGTTAGCTTTTGGTGTTTCTTGTGTATACTTCCTGTGTACCAAGGGGCGCCTTTACGCCTTTTTAATAAATCTTTTCTTACCTATCAAAAAAAGAAATTTCTTGGGCGGGGACATCCATGAGAAGCTATCTGGAAAGTTATTCCCGCCCTTTTAATGTGGAGCATTTGGAGAGAAAAGAATTTGTCGGCTTTTTGATGATAGTGAGACCAGTGTGCTTCTTCTTAAATCATCTTTTCTGAGATCTCTTCTGAATTGGGCTATTATTCATGTTCCTAACTTTCCCTTAGGGAATTTGGCAGATCTGATTTGTTTTCTAGATTGTAGTAACAATTAGAGTTTTGGTTCTCTTGTATACTTTTTTTTTTTTTGATAAGTAATTGCAGTTTAATTCAATGAAAGCGCAAAGGGGTGCAACCCTTATATATCTTGTATACTCTTGTTGTACGAGGGATTTGCGTTTTTTAATAAAACTAGCTTATAACCCGCTCTATGAGCGGGATTTTTTTAAATTATAATTTATTCGAAACATCTTTAAAAAATTATTAGTAATCAATTTTCTTCCTTCACTCAAGTACCTAATTGCTACCATAAATAAATAATGTTTATAAGATAATTTTGAACTACATTTCTTTACTCAATAGTATAAACCCATATGTTAAATAAATTTAGAAATTCATAAAGTCTAACCCTTATATGTTAGAACATGTTAAATATTTGTTCCCATTGATGTAGTTTAAAACGAAATGAACTATGATGGTGTATGGATATAAATAAAAACAGACTTGTATAAAATTTTATCTTTTTTTTTTTTTTTTTTTTTTTTTTTTTTTTTTAAAAAAAAAAAAGTAGTTTATGCTGTTGTTTATGAAGTAGTATTAAGGAATATTGAAAGGAAAATGCACTACTCGATGAACAACCGCGTAAATTAAAAAATCGTCATACTTTGTACCAAAAACAACCATATGAAACTCTCTCACTATCATTTATTTGAATTCAGTGTAAAATTTGCAAATGGAAAATTAAGCAATAATAATTAAAAAAAAAAAAAAATTAGAACAAAAAATAAGGACAAAAAAAAAAGGAAAAATGAAATAACAAAACTACATGAAATAGGACAAATAAGCGAAAACTGAAAAATGATAATAATAGAAAAGAACATCTTTTTCCCGATTCCAATGAAATTCGTATGTACAGGAAAAAGTCTTGTCAAATATAGAATTTTTTCTTTCGACCGTTTTTTGCATATACAATGTAAAAGAAACTACAGTTTAAACAAAAAATAAGGACAAAAATGGAAATGAAAGAGTTTTTTATTTTGTATACTTTTCCGATTTCAATGAAATTGATAGGTATAGGAAGAAGTCCCGTCAAAATGAGATTTTTTTTTTCTTTCAACCGTCCTTCACATATATATCATAAAAGAAAATACTTTTAGAACAAAAATAAATAATAATATATAAATTAGAACTTAAAAAAGGACAAAAAATGAAAAAGATGACAAACAAAAAAAGAAATATACAAATATAATATAAAAATAATTATCTTTTTTCTTTTTTGTGTATTTTCTCCGATTCCAATGAATTCATAGCCTCATATAGGTATAGGAAGAAGTTATGTTTAATAGATTTTTTTTTTCCTGACCATCTCTGCATATATAACGTTAAAAAAAAAAATAGAATCGAAATAAAAATATTATATAAATTAGAACAGAAAATAAGGAAAATATGAAAACTGACAACAAATAAAAACTGGAAAATAGTCCAAACATTATATAAATAAGGAAAAAAAGATGAAAACAGACAACAAACGCAAAAGAAAAACGAAAAATACTCATATAATAGGAAAACAACTGTTTCTTTTTCTCTTTTTTTTTTGGTATACTTTCTTTGGTTCCAATGAAATACGTTATTTAATTAATTTATTATTATTTTTATTTTCCATTTCTTTTTCTATTTTTTTTTTTTTTTTTTTGTGTTCTTGGGGAGGAGTGGAAGACTAAAACTGAAAAACAAAAAGAAACTACCAATAACCCATAGTTTGATCGCGTAGAAGAACATAGAAACAGAAAAGAGATTAAAAATTAGAGATTCAGATATGCAAGTTTAAGTTTTAATCTAAAAAACCTTGAAATTCACGGAGCATCTCGCATGACAAACTGTGAACGCATCTTGTTTTACAAAATGTTTGTGTGGTTGAATAGAAGTAAAAAATGAAGCAGAATTCCCAAGACAAAATCCTGACAACAAATTGTCAGACACAACAGCGAAGAATGCAACTGTTCTAGAAAAGTACCTTCATTTTGTGCCAAAGGCTGAGCTTTTGTTCCAAACACAGTGAAACAATTCAAAACCAAAATGCCCAAAAGAAAGACATGGACAGCCCTGTCTAAGATCACGGAACTCATTGCTCAAACCCAAATTGCCGAGTCTTGTGAACGAAAAATTGTCGACGACACAAAAAAAGCCCAAAGGATGACAGAGAGACAGAGTACGTAGTTGGAAGAAATGGATAAGAGAGATTGATGGGTGAGAGGGAGAAATTTAAGCGTTTAGTGAGAAAGTTCAATCTAAAACTGACATTCAGTTTAAAAATTACGTTTAATGCGAGGGGAAGCGGTGTTTGAGTAAAAGTATGAAGCGGTGTTTGAGTAAAAGTATGAAACATTGTGTATTAAACCAACTCCAAAACTGTCTTCTTGGGAAGAGAGAGAAATTGTGTCTTAAACGGAAGTTTTAGTTGCTTTTAACTTAAGGACACTTGTCATATTTTTAATAAGCCACTTGTATCAATATTATGCATTTCTTTGAATGATTCCTCTATTATATATATATATATATGATTATTGACGTAGCGAAGATTAAGGTAATTAATCAGAGATCAGTGTCTTTGATTCTGCAAGGAGAAGCGTCTTCGTCTTCTACCCAAAAAGATAAAACAAGCCCGCAGGCTAAAGGAAAGAAAACACTCCGCAGAGTATGTGAGAGAGAATTCTCTGATTTGATAATATTCAATTGATTGATTTGTTTACATAGCAAGCAAGCCTATTTATAAAATAAAATACTTGTAGGGAAAGTAACCCTAATCCTAATAAGGAAAATAAAACAAATCTATTCCTAGTAAGGAAAGAAGATAAAGTCTTAATCCTAAAAGGAAAAATAAATAAGCAACTAGTAAATCTAGTCTTAGTAAGGAAAGAAAATAAAGTCTTAATCCTAAAAGGAAAGAAATAAAGCTTCTAGGGACCGCACATCAAAGGGACCTTCTAGGAATTCACGTGCTACATCAATTATATTTATATAATTTTTTTAGAACTTCAGAAGCATGCATGTATTTTACCTATGGAAGGGAAGATTTTACTACTCTCGCATAAGCACGCTTAACTGCAGAGTTCTGATAGTTTCGTGGCCATCATGGCTTTTAAACGCGTTGTGTTAAGAAGTGTGCGAATATACATATAAGCACATTCCCATTCCAATACCCAGTTGAGGGGTGTCACACGGACCACCTTCTTCTTGATTTTGAGATGGCTTGTTCCTTATGCAATGCTTTCTTCAGTCGCTTTGGGCTGTTCTAGGTTATGCCTGATCGGGTGGTTGATTTGTTTACTTGCCGATGGACGGGTGGTAGCTCTCGGAGTGCTGCACTGTGGACGATTGTACCCTCTTGCCTTTTGTGGTGCCTTCGGTTGGAAAGAAACGATTGAAATTTTGAGGATCGAGAGAAGACGGTGGAGGAGCTTATGTCTTTTTTTTTTACTCTATTTATTTATTTTTGATAAGTAAGAAGATTTTATTAAAAAAACGTAAAGCGCCCTAAGTACACATGAACTATACAGAGGAACAACCCAACTAGCCCACAAAAACAAAGGAAAGCCAAAAAACAAAGAAAAGCCCCAAAAAGTTTTAATGATTTTTTTTGTTCTTTTTTCTCCTAGATAAACGTTTCTCTTGTATACTTCTTGTGTATTAGGTTGTGCTTTTTTTTAATGATATTTTGATTACTTATAAAAAAAAAAAAAACCTTTTCAGCATCTCAATAATATTGCCAACGACTTAGGCATATCCCAATAATCCCAAACAAAGGGAAAATCATTGAATAACTCCCGAACAACAATGCAATGGAGAAGATGGTGTATTGTTTTCCTACTTGCCTTGCACATACAACACTAACCAACTATCATTATGTCTTATTTATTAGAGAATGCAAATGCATTAATGTTGCTTGATTTGAGAAGATATTTCTCATTATCAAAATTACTTGACATGTTATACATGATTTAACAAGTTTTTATTCCAATAAGTGAAACACTTTATTTTTTTGACCTAATAAGTAAGGGTAAATTGAATTTGGAGGGTTTTACCTTAGGCAGTGGGTTTTGAGAGTTGACCAAGTAGATCGGGTAAAAAGCACTGAGTGTGGATTAGAAGAGATTTAGATGGGAAAGTTAATGTTTTCCGTGCTCCAGCTTTGGTATTTTTTTTGAAATGGTTGAATATGGGAGGAAGATCGACTATTCTATGCTGTATGACTTAAGCAGTTATCTCACAAGCTTTACTTTCCTTCAATCTAAACTTCAATTTGAAATTACTATGCATGTGAAATGGGTGGTCTATATGGCAGTTCAGTACATTTGTTTATTTGTTGGTTGGTCAAGGTGTTCATTTATTTGTTTATTTAGTGTTTTTGTTTTGTTTCTTTTGGTTAGTCTGTTTAATCCATCAAATTGTGATATTTGCCTTTATATTGCTCCAGAAATTGGATGAGGCTGCTGTACAGAAAGTATTTCTGAAGTCCCTCGACAATTACATTAAATGGTGTAACTACTTGTGCATTCAGCCTGTTTGGAGCAAGTAGGGATTTTTAAATCTTTTTGTTACTCCTTGTGGCTGTTCCTTGAAGTGAATTCTTGTTAATGGTTTTTTGTGATTGTGGAATAAATATTGTTTTTTGCAGCCTGGAAGCTGTTAGCAAGGAAAAGAAATTACTATTTGTTTCTTTATACTTTCTGATATGGGGTGAAGCGGCTAACATTAGGTTTCTGCCCGAATGCTTGTGCTACATTTTTCATCATGTAAGTCAATCCAGGGGTGATTAGTTCGTAAAATTTCTTGCTGGACATAGTAGTTAGTTATTGTTTTTAACATTCTAGTGTGTTGCTTGATGATTGTTTTCTTTTCTTCCCCTCCCTGCTACATAAGCTGGTCCAAACTTCTAGTGTACACGAACTTTACCACAACTGATTCTTGATTTTTTTTTTTTTTGTATGTTTTTATTTAAAGTTCATGAAAACAATTGTCTTGAAGTTTTTTCGCCCTCTTTAAAAGTTGGCCCTAACCTCTAGTGCTTTCTAGTGTTTACTTCAGTGCTACTCATTTTAGAATACAATTATTAGCATGAAAGGAGTTCTGTAGAAATTAATTAATTATATATTGTGTGCTTGTTTTCTCTTGTGCTTTTTCCCTTTGCCACCTTTGACATTTGCCCCACATTCTTGTGCTGGAAATCAAATGCAATTTAAAGCACTCACCAGTGTTGAATTCTTACCTGACTCTGCTTATTTATGTTGTTTTTGTTTTATTTTTTCCCAAAGATAAACTAAATGCTGTCTGTCATGGTTTTTTTCATACATCTTTACTGAAATATCAATTTCTTGTCTGTCTTTGCATCTGAGATGCTTTTCAGGTTTTGGTTTAGCATTTTTTTTTTAATCTTTTCTTGTTAAGACAAATTAATTTGTGGCGTAGCATTTTTAGACTACTAAAGCCATCTGTAAAGCTGAATTTATTGAATTTTTTAATGCACTTCTTGTCACTTTCCTAGTAATTTCTCCCTGCTTTAAATGGATCTTGAATTTCATGTCCAGATGGTAAGGGAAATGGATGAGATTTTGAGGCAGCAGATTGCACGGCCAGCCAGTAGTTGCAATTCTGAGAATGGTGGGTCATTCCTTGATGCAGTCATCTCTCCTTTGTATGACGTTGTCGCTGCGGTATGCAACTCTCTCTGTTTTTTCATTTTCATTGTTTATTTGTTAACATGAAACTTGATATTTAATCTGTTGCTATACCGTTACTTTCCTGATTGGAAATATTCTTTATTCTTTGGTTGTTGGTCTAGAGCTAGTCTGCCTTATCAGTCAGTTAAGCAAACACCTTGTTTTTTATATTTTCTTTTCTTTTTGGGCCTCGGGAAAGGGGGGAGGGGAGTTTGAGATTTACGCCTGTCTTTGTAATGACCCGCTTTTTACAAAAATGCGTAAGTGAAAATTTCAATTTTCACGTGTCATTACGACGTCATCAGAGTTAAATAATTGGCAGCGGAATATATTCTTTCTTTATAAACTTAGGAAACATAACACGTCAGAGCTGATTGAATTACGTCATTATATTAAAATACAAATCATTAGTTCTAATACAATAAATACAATCAATTATACTATATGTGCCACATGCGGCACTTAATAATAATAAAATGTCTTATCCTTAAATATAATAATCCTAGTGACTCCATCCTTTGTCCTGACCTGCATAAACTTTCATATGATTGTGGTTAACACCACAATCCCATACTGTCGGAACAGTGAGTCAACTGCATCCCATAATATAACGACATATTGATACATTTAACAATTCACAATACTATAACATGATGTATGATGAATTCATATGCATAGTCTTTTTAACACTTCCTTTATTGATACCGAGGATTTTAACCATCATTTTGATACTGTGGACTTTAACCCTCCTTTTGATACCGTGGACTTTAATCCTCCTTTTGATACCGTGGACTTTAACCATCCTTTGCATCTTATTAACAACTTCATATCTTATGACAGTATAATATGCGATGCCAGTTATATCACATATCATTTAATATCACAACATCCTTAATGTCACCGTATTATCAAGCAAACTAACATCACAACATAAACAAACTAACATCACTTAATCGAACAACCACATTCCTAGTAAATATTCTAGGAAACACTTAGCTACACTTATGCCTAAACAATTGCATACCATCAAATAAACCTATATATCATCATGTTAAGGAACTTAGTATCATGCTTAGTGAGTGGAATACTCATAGTTCTTTCCTTCTACAAAGATTGATCCACAGAAAGATGACTGCATAGTTATACATATATGATTAGTATAAAATACTAAGTACCTATTTACCACTTCTTTTTACTTATGACTTCTAAATCATTTAACCTAATTTGTAATGTTGCTTAGAAATTACCACGACATATAAAATAGATTAATTATAATGCCACATATTTCATATGGGCATTATAACAGCATTTATTATTAAACGACCAAAATACCCTTTTACATTAAAATGATTATTTACATATTATTAACATAATATCATTTATAAAAATAGACATAATAGTTTTAAACCACAAGAAGATTCAAATTGACCTCTTGTCGTTTTCAACCGACGGGCAAGGACGCAGGTTTATTGTCGTACGCAGAGTCGGTGCGCTTGTCGGTTGGTGGTGGGCCTCGTGTTCAGACGTTGACGGTGGCTTGGTGCGAGACGGAGAAGATTTTTTCCCTGGACCGGGAGCAGGTGCCCTTCCAACAGGCGGTGGATTGTTTTGCTTTGGAGAGGTCTTTCTTCGGTCCTCTGGGTAAAGACCTTGCAGACGATTGCTACACTATGGAGAATTCTTCTTCTGGTCCGTTGGGTAAGGACCTTCTAGCGTGTTCCAAGACTCGGGTTGCAGTCGACGATGTTGGCTCCACGGATCGATGTGGCAGACGGTGCAGGAAGGTGTGCTCAGAGGGTGATCACGAGTGGGATTGTGACGTTTCGGGGAAGGAAGTTGGGTTTTTCAGGATGATTCTCGACTCTGTTGGTGATTGGTTGGATCGGGTGTGCAGGTGTCCAATGGATTTGGGTATCATTTCTTTTGGGCTGAAACCGAAACTGGGCTTTTTGGGTTTGGGCTGGTTATTTAGATGTTTGGGGAAGTTTAGATGTTTTGGGGTTTGGTCCTCCTATGCTCGCATGCGGATTGGTTCTAGGAGGTTGAGATGTTTGCCTTTCACTAAGAAGATAAAGCTGTGCGGGTTAGCAAAGAGCAAAGCACCTCTCCCTCCCATTTTCACCCAGAAGTTGCTCACGGAGAAGACTTTTGCTATGTCCAACTTAGCAATTTCAACAGCGTCGTCCACGATCGCTACTTCTACTGAAGACTGTGTTGGTCCGATGTTGGTGATTATCTCTTTATCGGCAGAGACTGGGCTGGCTTCGGTGGGGGGTTTTCATCCAGTTTCTACTGAGGTGGCTATGCCGGGTGCGGGTTATGAGGTGGGCTCGCCGAAAGGGAGGGTTCTTCCTTTATCAGTCTTGAAAGAGCCCACGTCGAAGCCACTGATTCATTACAAGCGTAAAGGGAGGAAGCCGAAGTCGGCGGTGAGTCAAGGGGAACTCGAAGATGTGGGCTTTCTCAGGCGGGGGTTTCTTAAATCGAGCTCGTCCTCTCTTCTTCCTGTAGATTGTGGTTTCTCTGGATAGGGTTGTTCTAGTAAAGCTAGTCCTCTCTACTATACGGGTGGTTCCCAAGCTATTTCTCCTATGGAGTGGTCTTTATTTTGGTCTTCGATAGGGTCCGAGGATAAGGGAAAAGGGGATAAAATTGTGGCTTTCCTATCTGCCCTTGATGAGGAACATAGGAGGTGGGATAAGATTGAGAGGTGTGTGCTTTAGGAGCTTAGGGTTGAGTTCTTTTGTGGGCTGTTTTTGTAGGGTCGGTGGTGAGGCTGTTGCTTCTTGTATACTCCGTGTGTACTAGGGGCGCGTTATGCTTTTTTTTTAATAAATTTGCTCTTATAAAAAAAATAACATCGTTAATATAATTAACGATGATTTCTGCTAGACACGCGCCACCCAGCCGCATTCCCCGTCGCCCGCTGCCCCTGCTGCTAGAAGCATCGGTTGTGTTGGTCGCCGAAGCTTGGCACATGGTCCTCACGCGCCAGGGAGTATTTGCTTTCTGACTGCGTGTGAAGGCCATGCTCCGCCTTTTCAGGCTGTGCATCGCGGCGCCTGGGGTCTACTGCGTTGGATCTTCTACACGCGTCGCCACTCTGGTGAAGTCAGCCTCTTTGCTCCACTACTGGCAACTTGTTTTTGGGTTTTTTCTGCCTTTGTGTTTGTGTATTCCCCTTGTTTCCTCGGTACAGTCTGTCTTTGTATTGCTTAATTTTTACTGGAATTTTTGTTGGCTAAATGCTAGATCGGCCCTCTTTTATTTTGAGAGTGAGCGTTAATGTAAAGAGATGCTCAAATGTAATTCCTGTAAGATTAGTGTTTTTGCTTAGGCAGCTGTTTTTTAAGTCAGATCCTTTTGGCTTAGAGTGTAGGTGTCTTGTACCTCTTTCTCAAGATGTAAGCCTTCGAACCTTTTCAGCAATATATAGTAGCACATGCTACAATGTTCTAAAAACAAGTGAATATAATATTAACATAAAATAACCTTATTTTAATCTTTATAAATTCTGACAATAACGACATTAGTATTTTTTTTTTTTGATAAGTCATAAGTTGGTCTTATAAAAGCGTAAGGCGCCCCTTAATACACCGGCAGTATACAAGAGAACGCACCTAGCTAGAAAGAGAAAAACGAACAAGAAATTCATCAAAGGTAAACGACAACGGTGACAAAAAAGCCACCGTCCAAAGATACAACGTATGAAAAAGAGAAACTAAAATATCCTCCAAGGATCTCTCTAAAATATTTGGGCGACGCAACGACGCTTTTTGTAAAATCATCATTTTTAATCGGGCATCACAATTGCGTGTTTTATATTTAAATCACTCCACTTTGAAAACCCTGTTTAAAAAAACACAACTTAAAATGTTAGATAACTTTATAAAATCACAAGCATGAAAAACAAAGCTTACTTAAAAAGTTAAATAACATTTTCTTTTTATCTTTTTCTTCTTTTCTTCCTTATCTCTTTCTTTCTTCTTTCTTCTATTTTCCTTTTTACTATCTATCTTCTTCTTTCTTATTCTTACCGAGTTGCACCCGAGAGAGAGAGAAAGAGAGACAGTGAGTGAGAGTGAGAGCTGCTGAGATGGAGAGGATCCTTCTTCCCTGTTTTCTTGTGCCAACCCGAGAGATAGTGAGAATTAGATATATATAAGAAAGAAGGAAGGAAGAATCCTTCCTCTTTCCTGGAATAACCGAGAGGGAGATGAGATGAGAATTATCTTACCAAAGGAAGGGAAAGAGAGCTCCTGATGTCCCTTGATGCAACTCAGAAAAGTTTTGCTGGATAGAGAGGAAAAACAGAGAGCTTCATGCTTTGTTTTTCCATGACAAAACAGAGGAAGAGGGAGAGTTATTTCTCTCAACTAGACCAGCCAAATGAACAAGAGAAATGAAGGATTATGAGAGCTCTACTGCAGAGCTTTTTCCTCCTGAAATCACAAAGAAACAAAGAAGAGAGAAGCAGTAGAAAATGAAAAAGGACCGAGAGAGATAGAGCTCTTGAGAAGAAAAGGTGTGAATTGAACGTAGAGGGGCCTTCCGTATATAGCAAAATCAAAGGTTAGGATTACTTGGATCAAAATTGATCCAAAGGCTGGGAAGATGTCAAGCTGTGCAGTGAATCATCAAATGTAATGATTAATTGATAAAAATCTGAGGACAGTTTTTCGGTGCGTGAATATGCTATCTGATGCAGAAAGTCAATCAATCTATTTGAACAGTAAGTCGATCGATCGATTTTTAAGTCGATCGATCTATTTGAACAGTAGGTTGATCGATCGATTTTTATGTAGATCGACCTACTATTCAGTCGATCGATCTACTTGAATAGTAGGTCGATCTACTTATTATGTCGTGCTTTCTCTTTTATTTTAGGTTTATTAAACCACTTAATAACTTAGACCTATAAATATACCTATAATAAATACTTAATCTCTTAAATATTTATATCTAAATTGATAAATATTTATTCCATAAATATTCATATTTATTTCATTTCTATTAGTAGGCCTTAAATCCTATTTTTAAATATTATATTCAATATCTTAAAATATGGGGTGTTACAATCTTTGATCAGCATCATTGGGCTAAATCAGAATTCTCAGCATCATTGGTCAATCTAACCTTCATCCCATCCAAAAATCTTTAACTAATCTAGTTAATCATAAACTCTAAAGCTCCCCACACACTCCCCTTTTGGGTGGTTTGCAGTGTTTGGGGTTGTATTCATGTGGATTGGCTGTATTTGGGTTTGAGAGGGGCTTCGGGAGATATTTTGTTAATGTGGGACAGAAGAGTGGTAGAGGAGATTGAGGAGTGTGGGGGAGGTATGTGGTAGCTTGTGTGTTACGTTGCGTGATGAAGGAATTTGATTGGGCGTTTGCGGGTGTCTATGGGCCCAATGATGATGGTGAACGAAGAGGGCTGTGGGATGAGTTGGCTGGTTTGATGAATATTTGGGAGATGCCTTGGTGGTTTTTTTTTTTTTTTGGGGGGAGGGGGGGGGAGATTTTAACATTGTTCGGTCTTCATGCGAAAGAAGGGGGGAAGCGAGGTCATCACAGGCAATGGTGGAGTTTTCTGAGTTTATTTTTTACCAGTGTCTCGTGGATATTCCATTGGTCGGGGGGAGATCCACATAGTCTAATTACTTATATAAAAAAAAAAAGATCCACATAGTCTGATTGCCGCGCTTGGTCTAGAATTGATTGATTCTTGCTCTCTCCATAATGGGAGGAAAATTTCCCGGAGGTTTCTCAAAGACGTCTTCCTCGTCTTCTTTTAGATCATTATCCATTATTATTGGATTGTGGAGTAGGGAGACGGGGTAAGGGGTCGTTTAAATTTGAAAATATGTGGTTGCAAGCAGAAGGGTTTGAGGAGCAGGTGAAGCAGTGGTGGGGTTCTTATATTTATGAAGGTACGCGAAGTTGTGTGTTCACTCGAAAGTTAAAAGCATTGAAAGCTGACCTGAGGAAATGGAATAAGGAGGTGTTTGGGAATGTAGGGGTACAAAAAAAGAATTTGGAAAAGGGTTTGAGTGAGTTGGATATTATTGTTGAGGAGAGACCGTGATCTGAAGAAGAAAATCTCAAGAGAGCAGATTATTCTAGAAGTTTAGAGTAGAATCTTTATTGTGAAGAAGTGTGTTGGAGACAAAATTCAAGGGCATTGTGGTTAAAAGAGGGTGACGTCAATACAAAATTCTTCCGTAGGTTGGCAAATTCACATAAAAGCTTATTTGATGGGTCGGGAGCAGGAGATGGTCCGGCAGGCAGTGGACTGCTATGCAATGGAGTATTTTTCTTCTGATCTTCTGGGTAAAGCCCCTCTTGTTGGTGGCTCCAAGATTCAAGGTTCCTGTGGGTGCAGTCTGGCGTGTTCCATGCAGAGGGCTGCTGTGGGTGAAGGTGATGCTTCAGAGGGTTTCGTGTCCAGAAGAGGCAGTTTGGCATGCTTGAAGAAGTGTGTTGGTTATGCCTCAGAGGAGTTTGGGGTTCTCAGGAAGCTTCTTGGTCTTTTTGAAGCGTGGCTTGGTTGGGCTTGTGAGCATAGGCTTTTTTTGGGCTTGCACTCCTTTGTTGGGCTGAAGTGGAGAATGGGCAGATTTGGGTTGGGTCAGTTGCTTAAGAGTGGTTATGGGTTGGGCTGGAGGCGTTTTAGGGATAGGTCCAGTAGAGTGGGTTGTAGGTCTAAGAAGTCTTCAATGTCAGGTTTTGATCAGGTAAGAGGCTCCAACGCTTTTTCTGTGGGTTTGAGAGCGAGTTCGGGTTCGACCTTGTGCCCAGCGGCTTCGGCGGGAGCGTTGCTTCTCTTGCGCCGATTGCTTTAGGCTGTTCGTCAGGTGAGTGCTCGGTGACTGCTGTGCACTCTCCTTCAGCCGTGGAGGTGTGTGGAGGTGTTTGCTGCTGCTTCGGAGGAGTCAGCCGTGGGTTGCGTCCCGACGCTTTCTGCAGCTGAGCTGTCTTCGGCGTCCTTGGTGAGTTCTTCTTTGGGTGATGGTCCTCTGTTGTCGACTTCGTCTGAGGTTTTTTGCGATTTGCTGGCTCCTTCTCCGGCTTTAGATGGGTTTGGTCTAGCCCCCGACGTTTGCTTATCAGAAGCGGCATCACTTGGTGAAAGGCTGCGTTATTCTCTCCCTGTGATGTTTGAGCCTGGAGCGCCTATTTATCCGTTGGAACCCAAGTCTGTGTTTAAATACTCTCGGAAGAATAAGGTTGGCAAATTGTATAAGCATTTGCTTGAGGAGTTTCTTTAGACTTTTGGTGTTCCCAAGGATTCTTCCTTGCCATCATTTGGGGTTGCTACCAAGCCCTTGTTAGAACCAACGAAGGACGGGATAGTGTATACACTTGCTCAAGACAAGGGTTGTCAGCCTATTCTTCGACGTGGCTTTCTTCTCCCAAGCGGCACTGCCCCTTCTCCTTCAAAAGTGGGCGAGTCTCCTGAGGCAGCCTTTGTTGATGTTTCTTCGCGGGGAGGTGGTCTTGAAGAGTTTGGTGGTCCTCCCGGGGCAGCAATTGATCTTAGCCTCTGTTTTCAAACTTTGGGGGTCTAACACGAGGGGAATTAGAATGACTTTTTAGACTTTATGGCTCTAATTGATGTGGAGCATCGTCAATAGGCTCCAGTCTCCACTCCTAAGTTTAAAGGGTGTTGTGAAGTGAAGAACCTAGAGTGCACAATTAATTATGATACCAGGGGTTTTGGTTCTAACCGAGGCAAGGTAAGAGGGCCTCTGATGTGATGTTTTAGTCTTTGGGTTTTGTGGGCTGGTTTTGTAGGGGTCTTGGGGTTGGTCGGGTGTTTTTTCTCCCTCCCCTCTCTCTCCTGTTTTGGTTTCCTCTTTGTATATTTCCTATATGCTTAGGGGCGCCTTTTGCGTTTTTTTTTAAATTCTCTACTTGCCAAAAAAAAAATTCACATAGAAGACATAATTTGATTGAGACTCTTGTGGTGGATGGACGTCTGATTGATGACACTACTGTTATCTAGAATCACATTGTGAAATATTATAACAAGTTGTTCAATGAGCAATATCAGTGGATACCAAGGGCAGATGACTTATCTTTTCTCTCCATTGATGAGGAAAGATTATGGATGGAATGCGAGTTTGAGGAAGATGAAATTTGGGGGGTCATACGGAATTTCAAAGGCGATAAGGCCCCTGGGCCTGATGGATTTACTATGGCATTTTTTCAAAGTGTTGGGAGCTCTTAAAGACTGATATTATTGCGGTGCTAAAGGAATTTCAGAATAGTGGAAAGGTCGAGAAGAACCTAAACGCTACTTTTGTGTCGTTGATTCCAAAGAAAGCCGGAGCGGTGGAACTCAGGACTTTCGACCTATAAGTTTAATAAGTGGAATGTACAAAATCATTTCCAAGGTTCTGATAAATAGGTTGAAGTCAGTGCTGGGGAAGATTGTTTCTTATTCTGAGTCTGCTTTTATCGAGGGGAGGCAAATACTGGATTCTGCATTGGTGGCTAATGAATGTGTGGATAGCAGGATTCGATCTGGGATATTGGGCATTATTTGTAAATTTGGATTTGGGAGTTTCTGCTTTATTTATTGGAGAGATGCGGTTTTGGAGAGAGATGGTGAGGCTGGATTGCTCATTGTATTTCAACTGTTTGTTTCTCTATCGTTATCAATGGGTCGCCTACAGGGTTTTTTAATAACTCCTAGGGTTTACAACAAGGGGATCCTTTGTCTCTGCTTTTGTTGTGTTGGTGATGGAGGCCTTCAGTTGGATGATATCTGCTACGGTGGACAGTGTGCAACTCTTTGGGTTCTCAGTAGGATCGCGATCGCAAGAGGCTATGATGGTGTCTCACTTTTTATTTGCAGATGATACATTCATCTTTTGTGATCCTAGTGCTGACCAATTCCGAGATCTGAGATGTTTGTTGCTATGTTTCGAAGCGGTCTCGGGCCTGAAAATCAATTTGTCTAAATCTGAGATTGTTCCTGTAGGTGAGGTAGGGGATGTGGAGGAGTTGGCTAGCATTCTTGGGTGCGGTGTGGCTTCGCTTCCTATAAAGTATTTGGGACTTCTGTTGGGGGCTAAGTATAAGGACTCTAATATTTGGAATAGTATTATTGGGAAGATGGAAAATAGATTAGCGGGGTGGAAGAGATTGTATTTACCTAAAGGTGGGAGGTTAACTTTGATTAGTACACTTTTGATTTTACCTACTTATTTTTTTGTCCCTCTTCCCTATTCTAGTGGGTGTGGCTAATCATTTGGAAAAACTTCAAAGAGATTTCCTTTGGGGTGGTATTGGAAATGAATTTAAATTTCATTTGGTTAATTGACCTACCATTTGTTCTCCGAAGGTTTCGGGGGATTAGGAGTGAGAAATATGATTCGATATAATAGAGCTTTGATGGGTAAATGGCTATGGAGGTTTGCTTTGGAAATGGATGCTCTTGGAGAAAGGTGGTGCTCTAAGGAGGTTGGGGGTTCGTTTGGAGTTGGAGTATGGAAATGTATTAGGTGGGGTTGGGATGCTTTTGCAGCTCATGTGAGATATGAGGTCGGGGATAGTTCGAAAGTCTTGTTTTGGCATGATGTGTGGTGTGTGGAGCTACCTTTGAAGACTCTTTTTCCAGAACTGTTTCTTATTGCCTGTGGCACAGATGCTTGGGTGGTGGTGAATATGCAGAGACATAATGGCACAATTGTGTGGAATGTTTTATTTATTCGACCCGTTCATGGTAGATGGAAGAGGGTAGTAGATTTTTTGAGATGTATTCTCTTAAAGTTAGGAGGGGAGGCGAGGATACAATTTGTTGGATTCCAGCGCGAAGAAAATCCTTTGAAGTAAAGTCTTTCTATAAAGTTTTATCTAGTTCTATACAGTCTTCGTTTCCGTGGAAAAGTATTTGGAAAGTTAAGGTTCCACCAAGAGTGGCTTTCTTTGTGTGGACGGCGAGTTTTGGGAAAATCCTAACTTTGAACAATTTACTAGAGAGGATCATTATTGTGATGGAGTGGTGCTACATGTGTAAGACTTCTGGAGAAGCCATTGATGATTTGTTCTTGCATTGTATGGTTGTTACGGAGTTGTGTAGTACGATCCTGCAGCAGTTTGGTGTGCTGTGGGTAATGCCGCGATCGGTGAAAGATATGTTTGGGAGTTGGAGGTGGCAAAAGGGCAACCGGACATCGAAACCGATTTGGCGAATGACTCAATTGTGTTTGATGTGGTGTGTATGGAGGGAACGAAATAGACGCAGTTTTGAAGATTGTGAGATTAGTTTGAGTAACTTGAATAAGTTGGTGATACAAACTTTGTTTATGTGGAGAGTGAAACTACAGTCTATGTTTGAGTTTTCTTATTTTGATTTTCTAGATAGGTGCTCTCTTTTCTCTTTGAATTAGGAGTATCATGTATACATCCTGTGTATTATGGGTTGCGCCCCTTTGCGCTTTTTGAAATAGACTTTACTTATAAAAAAAAAAAAAAAAAGATTGACCGCATTTTTGAAGTGTTTATGGGCTGGAGTCCAAGAGAGAGGGGTTTCCGAAAGTTCTGGGTGGCAAAGAACTTTAAAGTTGTATGTACCTGAAGTTTCTATAGGTAGGGTTCGAGTTTGTGTCAAATCAAAAGTTGTGGCTTCCAGTGAGCTAGCAAAGCTTTTTCCCATAGTGTTTGCTGTAAGGGTTGTAGTGTTGTGCTTGAATCCGAAGCTTTTGATATTGTCGATATCCATTAATTGTTCTGTTTCTTCTCAGGTTTTGAAAGCAGGTTCTGGATGCTGGTCATTGTTGTTTTAAAATTTTGCTAATTAAGATAATTATTTCTTTGATGGAAACCAATCTTTTCATTCATGTTTTTGATTATTTGTGTTTTATGGATGACTTATTTGCAAAAATGGATAGGAAGCTGGAAACAATGATAATGGACGAGCACCACATTCTTTTTGGAGAAACTACGATGATTTTAATGAGTACTTTTGGTGAGATTTCCGCAACAATATATGTATAAAATATATATTTTGTTGTTTCGTAAAATGTTGTATTTTGAAGCCTTACTTTTTTTTTTTTTTTTTTTCAGGTCAAGTCATTGCTTTGATGAACTTAGTTGGCCATGGCGTACAAGTTCATCATTTTTCCAAAAGCCAACACCAAGGTCAAAGGTCAGTCTGCTGTAGCTGTTTTAATCGTTAGAAATTGGTTATGCTGCTCTTTTTATTGAATTACTCCCTGTGTCCCAGAAAAAAATGCTGTTCTTTCTTAATTAGAATTTCCAAAGTAAGTGCCCACTACATATGGAGTGAAGGCATTTTGGAAAGATTACTACATTCTTTCCTTTTCATTCATAGTTGTGTTTTTAGAGCCATGACACTTATTTTGGAATGAAAGGTGTTATTATCTTATTGAGAGAATTTAGTGTTGGGAATTGGTTATTTTGTTTTGTTTTTGTTTTTTGTTTTTTAGTTTTTGTTTTTGTTTTTTGTTTTTGTTTTTTTTTGTTTTTTGTTTTTATGTTATATTATCTTTCCAATAGATATATGGACACTTATGTAAAATTTTGGAAAAAAGAAAGCATGGATGAAGCACATTAGCTTATTGTTATGAACCAATGAGCGTATTGTTATGATGTCTTTGAGTTTGCAATTGATTGAGCTAACAACCTAAATGATTACAGTTTGCAATTGAGTGGCCTCGGTGCGTGTTATAGAGGGACTGCATGTATTTGGGCTGGAGTATTCTAAGGCCCATTCCAAGTCCAAAAGCCCAATCCCATGGATTAAAGACCAGGCCGCTATAAAGACTCATTTTATGCCCTTGCTACGCACAAAATGTGCGTTTTTCAAACCAATAAAACGAGCGCTTCATCATCGGGTTGGGAAGGATCGCGTGTCGGGTCCAGAACTGGATAATGTTTCGAGTTTGTTCTCTCCCGCTCAGGCAAGTGGAGATTCGGGTTCTTCCTCGCCGGTGGTCGTCGGTACCAAGCTAGTGGTAGAGCGAGGTCTACTACTTCCTTTGGTGGACCTGCCGGAGGTAGGAACCCGTTAGTCAGCTAGTGGCTCTCCGGTGGACTTGCCATCGATGGAATTTTCCTAGTTGGTCATTGAGAAAACGATCAAATATTTCTTTCTCTTCCTACTGGCCTTCCTTCTCTTCCTCTTTTCTATTCCTTCTCTCCCTTGCAGTGGCGTGTTCAGGTGCGTCCCGCTAGGGGTTCACTCTCTCTTAGCGATATGTCTTTCCGTTGCGTTCACCTTCCATTTATTGGGTTCGCTTTTTACGTTCGGTTGAAGGGATGCGTTCCCTATAGGGGAGCCTGTTTCGGCTTGATGGAGAACCGGTTCTTTGTGGAGGCGAAGTCCTTCTGTTTCTCGGTGGAAGCAGGGTCTGCTGAGCTTCGGGTGGAGGAAAAGAAGAAAGGGTTTTCAGATTCTGTTGTTTTTGGGTTGAGTTGCACTGCTTGGGTTCTGTCAAGGGTGGAAGAAGTTTTGGGTAATCCTGGGATCGAGGATTTCGTAAAATCCTTTAGGGAGGGGTCTAAGGTGACCAGAACTCGGAGAGGTGAAAACAGGTCTGGGCGGTTCTTGGAGGTAGCTGTTTATGGCAGAGGCTGGAGAGGGCATATTCTCTTTCCTGAAGGTCGAGACGGGCGAGGGTGGAGCCGTGTTTTTGGGGAGCTGAGCAAAATTTTGGATTTTTTGGGAACCACGGTTGAGTCTTCGTCTTCTGGCTGTCTGCCTCCCTCTGGTGGGTCTCCGTCGGGAGTTAAGTTGGGGATAGGTACAGGACGTCCGTCGTTTGCGGAGGTGTTGAGTTCTTCTGTAACCATCTCTGCCTTGGGTTGCCGGATTCCGGCTCAGATCTCAGGGACTAGGGTTGCGGCAAAGAATGTTGGCGCTTGCCCTTTGTCGGACTGGTGCGGTTGGAGTGGACGCAGCCGCTGGGTATGGAGGTGGAGGCGGTCCGTCAGGCGATAGGCTGCTCCGCTCTGGAGAAGCAAGCGGTTGGTCCCTCGGGTATGGACCATCGTGTAGTTGATCGTATCAGGTCTCGAGGTTGTGTCTGTAGATCGGAAGGCGTGTCCAGGGATTCAGCTGCTGAGGGCGACGTGTCGATGCAAGGGGATGGCGTGTTTGGAGTGTTCGAGAAGTTTTTTGAAATTCTGGGTCGCTTCTCCAAGGCACTGGCTTGGGCTTGTGGTTTTTCGAAACAGTTGGGCTTTAAGTCTTTGTTTGGGTTTAAACGAAGGATGGGCTTTGTGGCAGGCCGGGTGCTAAAGGGTGTTAAGTCTGTTTTTAAAGGGATTCGGGCTAGGGCTAAAGTGATTAAGCCCAATGCCAAGTTGGACGCGGTTTCGGGCCATAAGCTGTCTTTGGGTTCTGGTACGATTTCGGGGTGGGGATCGGGTTCGGCAAGTCTTCTATGTCCGACGGAGGTCCTTGGGAGCGCTATTTGGCCGGAGATGACGTCTGTGGCAGATTTTGGTGTGGATCTGGGTCTGTCACCTTTTGGGGGTGGATTTAGTGATCGGCAGCTCGTTCTAGTGGTCGAGTCCGTCAAGCAGGCTGTTCTTCCTCCCCTGCCGGCGCCGGTGTTGCTTCGTCCAGTGCTTCTGAGTGATTTTCCTTCTAGGGTGCGGTCTTCTGTGGACTTATGTTCTTCCGGTTCAGGGCTCTTCCTTCAGCAGGCAGTTCCGTCTGCTGGCTCTGTCTTGGTGAGGTCGGTTTTCTAGGACTATCAGTTTGGTAAGCATGGTGCCTCGTCCGGCGGTGCTGGGCATGCAGAGTTTGGGCGTCCTTCGGTAGGCAGCGTTGCTTCTGGTGCTCCTTCAGGTTCTCTCATTCGGCAGGCTGTGGTGCATTCGGATGCCCCTGCCTTGGTAAGGAATATTGGTGGGGGTCCTCATTTTGGGAAGTTTGGAGGTCCTCTTGGGATTTCGTCTACCATTCCTCCTTTTCAGTGGGTTTTGTTTCCTCCGTGGCCAAGGCCGTTCTCCCCTGTGTATTGGTGTCCCCAGTTTGTGTCGTCTGGAGTCTTTGAGGTGGGGGAATCTTCAAAGGGGGCCGGTCCGGAGGAAAGAGATGTGGTTTACCCCAGGGTTGTGCAAGATGCTAGATCTTGTTTTCGCACGTTGGGGGTTTCGTTCTTGGGATCTGATGAAAAGGGTTTTTTGGACTTTTTGACTTGGACCGACGATCAGCGCTATGACTATGACTCTCCTCCTAAGAAGGAAAAGAAGATAAAAAGGAAAAATGGGAAAAGGGAGGTCAAGAATTTAGAATGCTCGATTAATTTCGATTCTAGGGGTGTGGGTTCCAGTCGGGTTGGAGGCAAGAAGATGGGGGTTTGATGTATCTTTTCTACTGTCTTTTGGGTTTTTCGGGTGTTTTTCCTTTGTTTTTTGTTTTTCTTTTGTTATGGTGTCCTTTTTGTATACTTCCTGTATGCTTAGGGGCGCCTTTGCGATTTTTTAATGCAATTTGTTTACCTATCAAAAAAAAGAAAAGAAAATGACTCAGAATTCTACTACGGTCTCTTTAGTGGTCGGTACCCTTCAGCCCATGTTGTTTCCTCTGGTGTTGGGGCTGAAGAACGTGGACATCCCTTCCCTGCCTGCTGATTCCGCTGAGGAGGTGGTTGATTTGGTGCCCTTTACTACAGCTCACATGGGTTGAGATAGGTAGACTCATTGTCTTCTTTTCTGTTCGTTATTGTAATGGGGACCTCAAGTAAAATACGTTCTGCAGTTGTTGATATGGGTTTTCTCGCAAGCTTTTCTTTGTGGTCTTGGCACTTTGGTGTGGTCTAGGCACTTACAACGTGTAATATTATACATATGTGGATAAGATATCTTAAATGGTTGTTCACCACACCACATATCATGCTGAAGACTAACCTTTGACCCATCACTCACCGCGAATCTAACAAATTTTGCAAATGTTTCCCACTCCCTCCATATATATTTCCACTCCAAATGACCCTATTACCTCCTTGGGACACCAACCTATCCTTAAACAATCATATTTGGTCTCTTTCATCAATCTCTACAAAGCCTCACTCTTCGTATCATAATGCCTTAGCCATTTACCCAATAGAGCTCGATTGAATTGAATCAAGTTTCTAACCCTCGAACTGCATGATTTCATCGGGGTACAAATTCTCTACTAGTTCTCTAAATGAAACTTAAACTCGTCACCAATTCCACCCCATAAAAAGTCTTTATGAAGTTTTTCAATCCTATTAGCCACACCCATTGGAATAGGGAAAAAAGACAAGTAGTATGTAGGCAAATTTGAAAGAGTGCTTTCTATCAAAGTCAATCTGCCTCGCCTAGATAAATAAATCCATTTCCATCCAGCCAACCGACATTACATTTTTTCAATTATGCCATTCCAAATAGATGTAAGATTGAAAGGCGTACCCTGCCAGCAGATGAGAAAAGAGCAAGACAAGGCGAAAGATGATAAAACCAACTATTTTATTGGCAAAGACGCTACTCTACATCCTATTTTGTGAGCCAAACCTTCTACATCTACCACATTGCCAACATGAACTATCTCTAGTTTCGCCAAATTAATCTTCAATCTCAAAATAGCTTGAAAACATAAGAGAAGGAATTGTAAATGTCAAGAGTTGTTCAGAATTTGCCTCACAAAAAATCAAAGTATCATTTGCAAAAAATAAGTGGTACGCTAATAGTTCTTCATTATTCCTTGACCCTGCCGAAAAACCAAGCAAAAGTCCCCTATCCACTGTAGCAGTTTGCATCCTACTCAACGCTTTGATAACAAACACAAACAATAATGGCGATAACAAGTCCCCCTATTTCGATCTACAAGAACTACTGAAGAAACTAGATGATTTACCATTAATTAGAATGGAAAACCGCACCGTAGAAATATGTTGCCCTATCCAATCCCTCAATTTCTCCCCAAATCCACATCTCTTTAGCAAATAAAACAAGAACTCGCAATTAACTTGATCATACGCCTTATGCAAGTCCAATTTACACAACACTGCTGGCTATCCAAACATTCATTAGCGACGAAAATTGAATCCAAAATTTGTCTACCTCTGATGAATGCATTTTGGGAATTTGATATAATCTTTCCCAAAATCGAGTTTGACCTATTTGCCAAGACTTTGGAGACAATTTTGTAAACACCACCCTTTTGTTGTCAATTGGTGTTGTATGTGCCAGACGAATGGGAACTTTGTGATGCATCTTTTCCTCCATTGTGAGGTTGCTTGTGCCTTATGAAATACTTTTTTTAGTCGTTTTGGGTTGTACTGGGTGATGCCCGGATTCGTAATTGACTTATACCCTAAGCCGTAATAGGCCGAAAGTCCTTAATGTCCACTGCACCAACTTTTTTATTTATTTATTTATTTATTTTATTTTTGTAGAAGGGAGACAAATGTTGCATTAAAACTCTTCTCAATTTTCCTTCGTCTATGAAACTCTTTAAAAACTGTCTTGATGTCCTCTTTCATAACCTCCCAGCACTTCTAGAAAAAGCCGTAGAGAAACCATTCGGACGCGGAGGCTTTTCACCATTTAAATCCCTTACCACCCCCCACACTTTCTGCTCCTCGAAATTTTCAACCAATTTCTTTCATTCGCATCGGTGGAATTAAACAAGAGGCCTTCCAATTTTGGTCGCCAACTAAACTGTTCAACGTACAACCTCTTATAGAATTGTACTATTTGCTCCTTTATTTTTTTAGAGTTGAAATTCATAGACCCATTAATAACTAAAGAGTTCTCCATGTTATATTTTCGATGAGAATTTGCCACCTGATGGAAAAATAGTGTCTTTAGATGGGCCATGAAAGGTGGATTTGACTTTGAAAAAAAAGTGGTTCAAATTTGAAAAAAAGATGGGTTTCAAATTTAAGAGTTATATTGTAAGTTAATTGGAAAAACTTTTTGATTTTTGAAAGCTTTCACGTCATAATCTATTTTGAGACGGAGGGTAGTTATAGTGATGTTTTCAAGTTATAAGTGGAGTAACTCTTATCTGTTACACCCCTAAAATGCTTTTCATTGGTTTTGTATTTTTCACAAACTAATCGTTGGTTATATTGTCACCTTAGAGTCTATGCTTGCCTAATATGAAGATGATTGAGATTAATAATTATTTTATCTATGAAATTTTCACAAAATCTTAATTTAATTAAATATTAATTTTTTTCTTGATAAGTAAATTTAGTCTTATTGAAAGCGTAAAGTGCCCCTAAGTGTAATGGAAGTATACAAATGGAAACACTTAATTAGGAATAGAAAAACGAATAAGGAAATCAACAAAGCTAATCGACAGTGGTGACAAAAAAGCCACCGTCCAAAGATACAATGTATGAAAAAATGAATCTAAAATATCTTCTATGGAACTCTCCAAATCCTTGAAACACCTAAGATTTCTTTCCTTCCAAGCACACTAAATACCATCTTCCAAATCCCAGCATTCCTTGGCCTTCTAGACTTCCACCAACAGGCAAATAAGTCGAAAATTTTTCTAGGCATAACCCAAGACATTCCAAATCGAGTAAAAATGTTATTCCACTGAGCGAAAGTCACATCACAGTGAAGAAGAAGGTGGTCCACAGATTTTTTCCCCATCTCTCTTGACAAGCAACACCTCTCCACAATGATGATATGTCTCTTCCTGAGATTGTCCATAGTAAGGATCTTGTCTAGGGCTGTTGACAATGGAAAAAAAAACTTACCTCGAAGGAGCTTGAGTCCGCCACACTCTCTTCCAAGGGAAGCATCTACCTTCATAGCCAGCCAAGGAGCTGAAGAAAGATTTGACCTTGAACAAACCTTTCTTGGAAGAGACCCACTAGAGCCTATCTGCACGATCTCTACTCACCATGGCTTAGTGCAACACCTGGAAGAAGGAAGCAAAGACAGACACTTCCCAATCATACGCCTCTCTAACAAAGCTCTTGTTCCACTGAGTAGAACCGCCCAAAATCTCCATATTATACACAACTGAGACATCCTTTACCCGAGTAATACCAAAGAGATCAGGAAAAACTTTATTCAGAACCGTATCCCCGCACCACGGATCGTTCCAAAATTTTGTCCTAACCTCATCCCTCACCTCAAATCTAGCAAAACCAGAGAAGGTCTCCAACCCTTTTCTGATGTTTTTCCACAACCCCACTCCAAAGGCACCTACAGGCTCATGGAAGCAACACCCACCTCACAAACTGCCAAACTTGGAGTCCACCGCAACTTTCCACCAAGCATCTCTCTCAATTCCAAACTGCCATAACCATTTTCTTAACAAAGCGTGGTTAAACATCAACAAGTTTCTAAAACCCAGCCCCTCCTTCAGAAATTGGGGTACAAATCTTTGACCAACTCACCAGGTGATATTTGAACTCTTCACCCATCCCACCCCATAGAAAATCTCGTTGTAACTTCTCAATGCGAGTAGCAACACTCCCTGTGATAGAGAACAAAGACAAATAATTAGGTAAATTGGCGATGGTACTTTTAATAAGGGTGACTCTACCACCCTTGGAGAGATATAACATTTTTCAACTAGCCAGTCGATGCTCTATCTTCTCAATTACCTCGTCCCAAATATGAGTAGACTTATAGAAAGCCCCCATAGGAAGATCATGATACTTCATCAGCAAGGAAGCAATCCCACACCCTAGAATGCCGGCTAACCTTCCCATTTGATCTACATTCCCCACTGGAATTAAATTTGACTTAGCCAAATTAACCTTCATGCCTGAAGCAGCTTCAAACAAAAGAAAGAGACTCCGCAAATAACACAACTAAGAAGAATGGGCACTACAAAAATCAGAGTATCATCGGCAAACAGAATATGCGAAAAAGTAGCATTACCAACTTTGAAACCTTTCAGCAAACCCCTACTAACCGTAGCAGAAATCATAAGGCTCAAAGCCTCCATCACAAACACAAACAATAGGGGTGACAGAGGATCCCTTTGTCTCAGACTTGTGCCAACTCATATGTATTATCTTTTAGTGTAACCACAAAGAAAAGCTATATAGGAATTGTAAATGTGATTAAGCGCATACATTCTCGGAAAGCTGAGATTTTTTTTTTTTTTTGATAAGTAAGTTTAGTTTTATTGAAAGCGTAAGGCGCTCCTACGTACACTAGAGGTATATAACAAGAAACACCTAACTAGAAAAGGAAAAAGAAGCAAACAAATTAGCAAAGCTGATGGATAAAGGGTACAAAAAAGCCATCGACCAGAGATACAACGTATAGAGAAACAACTCTAACACCTCCTCTAGGGAGCTCTCTAGGTTCTTAAAACACCTAAGGTTTCTTTCTCTCCAAATACACCAAAATAAGCATATAGGCACCATCTTCCATGATGTAGCACTCCTTGATCTCCCAAACTTCCACCAACAAGCAACTAGGTCTACCACACTCTTAGGCATGACCCAAGAAATACCAAAGCGAGAGAAAATGTTGTTCCACAGAGTCGAGGCCACATCACAATGCAGAAGAATATGGTCCACTGATTCCCCATCTCGCTTGCATAGGCAGCATCTATCTACAATGATTATGTGCCTCTTCCTGAGATTGTCCAAAGTAAGGATTCTACCTAGAGCTACTGACCAAGTGAAGAAAGCTGCCCTCGGGGGTGCCTGAGATCGCCACACACTCTTCCAAGGGAACCGAGTTCCTCCAGAACACGTCAAGGAACCAAAATAAGACTTAACCCTGAACACACCTTTCTTGGAAGAGACCTAGCTAAGGCAATCTGCCCGATCTTTATTTACCTTTGTAGAGTCCAAAACCTGGAAGAAAGAGGTAAAAACATCTACTTCCCAATCAGGCGCCTCTCTAACAAAGCTCACGTTCCACTGAATGGACCCGCCCAAAATCTCTATATTGTCAGCCACTGACGCATCCTTCACCCGAGCAATACCAAAGAGATCGGGAAACACTTCTTTCAGAACCGTATCTCCACACCACAAGTCGTGCCAAAATCTAGTCCTAGTCCCATCCCCCACCTCATATCTAAGAAATTTGGGAAAAGTCTCCCATGCTTTCTTTATGAACTTCCACAACCCTACTCCAAACGCCCTGCAATCTCACGGGAGCACCACCCACCCCACAAACTACCATACTTGGAGTCCTCTGCAACTCTCCACCAAGCATCTCTTTCCATGCCAAAGCGCCATAACCATTTTCCTAACAACGCGCGGTTGAACAACACCAAATTCCTAATGCCAAGCCCCCCTTTTGAAATTGGGGTACAAACCTTCGCCCAACTCACCAAATGGTATGGTGCGTTTGGTTCGTAATATTATTCAATATTTGAATCGGGTTTTTTTTTCAAAAACCCATAACCGGATCCAAGTTGAATAAAATTCATGGGTCACTTGAATAAAGTTTGAATAGTTTGAATAAACCCATCATATATTTATTATTATTATTCTTTACCATACCAATCATTATACACAACTTTTCATACAATCCAATCATTTCCAATCATTTTATACTATTATAAAACACTTTTTTAAAACCCATCATATATTTTTTTTTATTATTTTTTACCATACCAATCATTATACACAACTTTTCATACAATCCAATCATTTCCAATCACTTTATACTATTATAAAACACTTTTTTCCAATCTTTCAAATTCAACACCCAAACACATATTCAAAAGAATCTAAAATTATATTCAAACATCCAAACACATTTTCATTGCCTTGAACTCCGTGATTTGATTCAGAATATTATTCACATTCGAAATATTCGATACCCAAACGCACCATAAATTCTTCACCCATTCCACCCCAAAGAAAATCTCGTTGTAGCTTCTTAATGCGCGAAGCAACACACACCGGAATAGGGAACAGAGACATGTAGTACGTAGGTAAGTTAGAGAGAGTACTCTTGATAAGGGTCACCCTCCCTCCCTTGGAGAGATGTAACCTTTTCCAACTAGCCAACCGATTTTCAACCACCTCAATAAGTCCATCCCAAATACGGGTGGACTTGTAGGAAGCCCCCAAAGGAAGACCCAGATACTTCACTGGCAAAGAAGCAACTTCACACCCTAAAATATCGGCTAACCTTCCCACTTGAACGACATTCCCCACTGGAATAAGACTGGATTTGGCCAAGTTGACCTTTAAACCCAAAACAACCTCAAATAAGAGAAAGATACTTAGCAAATTCCGCAACTTGGAAGAGCTAGCATCACAGAAAATCAAAGTGTCGTTAGCAAACAAAAGATGGGAAAAAGAAGCATTACCCACTCTGAAGCCATCCAACAAACCCCCACTAACCGCCGCTGTAATCATACGACTCAAAGCCTCCATAACAAACACAAACAAAAGGGGAGACAAAGGATCCCCTTGCCACAAGCCTCTAGAGCTACTGAAAAAGCCGTTGGGCGAGCCATTAACTAGCACCGAAAACTTCGCAGAAGAAATGCATCGAGCTATCCACGAACACCATTTAACCCCGAAGCCGCAACTCCTCAACACATACAAGAGAAAATCCCAATTAACATGATCATAAGCTTTTTCCAACTCCATTTTGCAAATGACGCCCGGCTCCCTTGATCTAGATCGACTATCAAGGCATTCATTAGCAATATGGATCGGATCGAGAATTTGCCTCCCTTTGATGAAAGCACTCTGGGATTTGCTGAGAATTATTACCAATTTCATCTGAAGTCCCAGCTTTTGATTATTCTAATAATGATTTGTGGATTTGATCTTTTGTCTCTTTTTCTTCTTCCCCCCCCCCCCCCCCCCCCCCCCCCCCTTTTTTTTTTTGGTTTGTTTGTTTCGTCTCTAGTGGGAATTTTTGTAGAAAGTTTACCTTATTGAATCTTCCAAAGTCTGAAAGTTTTATTCAAGAATTTTCAATGTGTTCTTTTATTGTTGGTTGAGTAAAGTATAAACTGAAGAAAAATATGAAGATGATGATTTTATCAAAGATTCACGACAATCCCTTCCAGCCTTTTACTTGCTAAGCCAATGGCCAAAGGCATATATGTAGGGCTGTAAACGAGCCGGTCCGAGTCGAGTTTTGGCAATCCTGGACCGGCTCGTTTTAAGGAGAATTTAAACGAGTCGATCCCGAGCTTGAGCCGGGCTTAAGGACTTTTGCCTGGGATCAACTCATTGGGGTAATACCCTAACTCGGGACTGAGCTCGGGACTATTAAGTCAGTCTTCACGAGTCGATCCGAGTGCTCGAGTCGACTTGAGCTTGGACAAACCCAAAAATTTGTCTCAGGTTCAATCCGAGCCCGAGCTTTGGGTTCAGGGCTCGGCTTGTCTAGCCCTAATTGGGTAGCTCGGCCCAATTGGGTATATGCATATGATAGAATATAATGATTAAATGATAAAATGTTATATTATATGATCGTGTGATACTTATATGAATCATATGATCATATGGCGCAATGCTAAATCATTGGTTACTTCAATATTAATCACTTAATTTAATAATATATGAATCACATTGTCATTGTACTTGCATATATTCATACATATATCAAGAAACTAACTAACTAACTAACTAACTAACTAACTAACTATATATATATATATATGCTTGTGTGACATTATATAGTTATAATATTATACTTATAACTTATGAATTAAAATAATAATAATATCATATGATATGAGATTATTTATAATAAATAAGAAGTAATGAAATATGATAATATAGATATAAATATTAAATAACCTATATAAATACCTACTTATATCTCTCTATAACCTATTTTCTATATATATATATATATATATATATATATATATATATATATATATATATATATATATCGAGCTAACGAGTCGGGCAATCGAGCCGGGCGAATCGGGCCCTTAACTGGTCGAGCTCGCGAGCCCCTGTCGAGTTATGTCGGGCGAGTCGGGTATGTATCACTAACTAATCGAGTGGGTTTCAACAGTGTCGAACTCGAGCTTGGATCGGGTTTAACCGGGCAGATACCGAGCGGGACCTCGAGCCCGCCCGGCTCGCTTACAGCCCTACATATATGTAATCCTTTTTGGTATGCTCATTTTTGGCACTCTTGATTGACTTCTTTTGTGATCACATTTATTTTGCACAGAGTAAGTGGTAAACTAAAGTTTCGGGTTGTATGGTTTATTGAACACTTTTAATTTGTAATTGGATTATGATGTTTGATGGTGAAATTAGTATTGAATTTGGAATTGGGGATATTTGCGAGGCTCACCAAAATCCAGATCATGCATCTATTTTCAATTTTGCAGAACTAAAAAAAAAAAATTGTTCCACTTAGAGCTTCCTCAATTTGTTGGATTGGGTGTAGACATTACTTTTTAAAGAGGCTTGGAATCCAAAGATGCTCTGGGCCGAAGAAGATAGGAAACTGTAGTAGAAACCAATATATGTTTAGCCCGAATGACCTCCTGATAACTGCAAACAGATCACCCAATCTGGTTATATTGATTGCATGAACTGTGAGAACAGTTTCCAACGTTGTTCATAAGAACAATGTGCGGACGTTTACAAATAAGTGAAGAAAGAGGAACTTGAATAGTGAATTTTGTGCTCCAGTTTGCTGTACGCTCAAAATAAAAGAAATTAATTCTCACTCAATTCAATACTGTTGAATTTGGAATTTGAATTTAGGCCTCAATTTTGCATAGCAATTGGAACATCTAAATTCTTAATATCTTATGGTCCCTCGTGAATTTCTTTGCGTAAATATTTTGCTCTTTTCTTGCAGAATATGCTTGCATCTGGCAGAAGTCTGCGTCGAGGGAAAACTTCATTTGTTGAGCACCGGACGTTTCTTCATCTTTATCATAGCTTTCATCGTTTGTGGATATTTCTTGCTATGATGTTTCAGGTTTGCATGTCGATTTCTAATGCTCATTAATATACAAGGCATGCCTCTGTTATTAATTTAAGCATTTGTTAGATTGCTTTTAGTATCCTGCTTATCCTTTCTGTTCGTGTCCACATCTGTTCCTTTTTTGTCCTTTTTACAGTTTGTTTGTTTGTTTTTTTTTTTCTCCCTCTCTCTCTCTCTCTCTCTCTCTACAGAACTCTCTTCCACCCCTTCCATTCTGTCTCTTTGACTAACTAAGTCTTTTGATGTATCTCTTTGCTCCTTGTCTTGCTTTTAAATGATAACTATGGCTAATTGGAACCATGTATACTACTTTAATTTGGTGTGCGCTTGAAATTGTGAGAGTAAAGAAGAAATAAAAAAGAAGGTTGAGTAAAGAGTTGTATTTTTCTTTATAATACAAACATAGGACATCTACATGAATAAATAGAAAAGTAATTCAAATTATTGTGGATATATATACTTGATGCAGATTGTAATTGTAATGACAGTAAACTCAGAGAATAACGACATTAACTCAGAATAAAATCAGATCAGGAATTAAGCAATTTTTCTTCATCAATACTCCCCCTCAAGCTGTGGCAAAGATATTTCACATGTCTAGCTTGCATAAGGTTGTATACTGGACACTCCCATCATCAAAATATCTGCAAGTTTTCCCGTTTTGACATAAGGTGTTCAAATTATTCTTGCACGCAATTTTTCCTTGATTAAATTTCTATCAACTTCAATGGGTTAAGTTTGATCTCGCTTGACTGGATTATGTGCAATGTTAACTGCAGCCTTATTGTCGAAATAACATTGTATAGAATGCATAGAATCATATCTAAGTTCTTTAAATACAAACATAGGACATCCATATACTTATAAAGTCTAGTTTCACCTATCGTGGAACCAATTTGGGACTTAGCACTTGGCACCTTTGTAGTCCACTTAGAGTATTCCCAGCAGCTACCCAACCATTTTTCCTAAAGAAATACACTACACAATAGCTTCTTTTTATCTTTCCCTATAACAATAAAATATTATTTTTAATTTTTTTTTATTCATTTATTTTCTTCTTCTTCTTCTTCTTCTCTCTATCTCTCTCTCGTCGTCTCCGTCTCCCGCAAGATGCCGAACTCCACCAGGTATGCGAAATCAAACTCAAACCCTTTCACCAAATTCCCTCACAATTCTCAGTTCTCTTCTTTTCCAAGCAAATTCTAATTCCACACACTTTCAACCGTTCACGCTTAACCTGCTTTCATTTCTTTCTTCTTTATACACAATAACTAGAAACAGTCTATTTGAGGAACTCTTGTTTCACTTTTCAGTATTGAGATGAAGATAGTTAGGCTCACAGCTTATGTTTTAGTTGATTATAGTTTATTATTAGGGATTGAAAATTAAGATTGGTGTTGAAATTAGGGTTTTAAGTTAGTTTAGGAACAATGTCTCTGCTTCAAACATTGGAAGCCGATGATGGTGCCGAGTACTCGTTTGCCGTGGAATACAGTGGCCCACCGGTGAGTTACGATCTCCCCCTTGTCATTCTAATCAACGTTGAACGGATTCCGGTGGCGTCGGTGGTCAGACAGGTCTCCTTGTCCATTAAATTGTCGTTGCTAGTTGTGCAACCGTTGTTAGCTCTCGATCCTCGGAGCAAAAAAGGGATTGGGACTTGGAAGACGTGGTAAGATAGAGGAGAGAGAGTGTGGGTGTTTTTTTAGGATTTAATAACCTATGGGAATGCTACAATGCTACCCAATGCATGGGGTAGCACTGTAGCATTCTTAATGTATAGGGCATATATAGGGAAGTTGCTATAGGTGAGTTTTTGAGATTTTATTTTATTTATTTATTTTTTTTATAAATTTAAATTTAGGGAATAGAACCCCTTATAGGGTTTCTGCTATGAATGCTCTTAGTTAGTGTGGGCTATTCATTTTCTCAATTTGTGGCTGACTTTTTGGGTGTCACAATCTCCCCTAACTCAAATTCCTGACGTCCTTGTCAGGGCTAACATCATGTGGTGCCTAGGTCCCTTATGGTGTTATTAGGCTGCCCTGATACTATTTGTGACGACCTTGAGAAAACGTTAGTCACATTTACGCTATCAATCCAAAGTGACTAATAAGTTACAATTGGTGTTCGCTAGAATCACTTATAAAACACAGTCTTACATAGTAAAAAATCAATGTGAACTTAGCACCCATGAACACCTTTACAGTCCACCAGTCAATGTGGGCTATTCATCTTTCCATTGTGGGACTAACTTTCTCGTTGTCACAGGTTGAGTACAAGATCTGACTCTTTTGCGTTGAGGACTAGGAGGATCTATATAATTAACAACATGTATTGAGGTGGCTAAAGTAGTCGGTGTAGGATTACTTGAATTGGGAGTTGACATTTGACTGGGAGATTCAAGAATAGTCTTAATCTTCTGACGCCTAGAATAAACTCTTAACTTCTCCACTGGTGGCTCACACTTCTTATCAATAGTTGGTTGCTATCGTTGACCATCTATTCTGAAACATCTTGTTTTGGTAATGTGGTAGGTATAGGTAAAAGATTTGTTGAAGACTTCTCTTCACTACATGTCTCCGCTTGAAGAGAATCCTTGGGAAGACAAAAATATGGAGGAGATTCAAAAAAGGTGACATTCATAGAGAAAATGCTTTCTCGAAGAGGGATGATAACATTTATACCCCTTTTGAGTTGGCGAAGACCCCTGAAAATATACACTTAAGAGCTCTAGGATCCAATTACCACGTGATGAACCATGAATATCGACAAAGCAAACACAACTTAGGACTCAAGGAGGAACAACAAATAATGGGGAAGTGGTTCAAGGCTCACGTGCTGTAGTGGAGAGTGCTTCTTGAGGATTCAGATTTGAGGGCTTTTGGGTTTTGAGGGTTTGTTGGGTTTCTTTCTTTTTGTGGGCTGCTTTGGCTGTTCGTGTGTATACTTCCTGTGTACTTAGGGGCGCCTTTCGCTTTTTTAATAAAACTTTATTACTTATTAAAAAAAATAATGAGGAAGACAAAGAGGGCAACAAAACATTAATTAGTGTGTTAAATTCAAGACACGAGACGGTATTCAATTAATAAGATTTGTAGCAGTAAGGAATGCATCATCCTAGTAGGATTTAGGATTATTGATGGAAAACATTAATGGGAGATGCAAGTTGTTTTGCTCAATATTCTCGTTTTGTTGTGGGGTGTTAAGGTGTTCATGGGTGCTAACTCCGCATTGGTTCCTTATTATGAAACAAAAAATGCGGACTTAACACCCATGGACACCTTTATACTCCAACCCACCGACACGACCAATACCAAAATGAAAACCCACCACTAAGCTAGAAATGCAAACACCCAAACCCAACCGATGCCCAAAATTCACCATGTATCATTATGATTACCCCACCATCAACACATGAAGCGTGAGGCAATATGGGAGCAGCCTCCTTACATAGCAGCAACGGTATGACATCTCGATGCGGGTACGAATGTATGTGTCAGATTTCCATGGCGAACGAGATCTATATGCGTTCCAAGATTGGCTCACTGCTTGGAGGACTACCTTGAATAAATTGGTCTCTCTCTAGAATGAAAGGTTCGTTTTGTGAAGATGAAGCTCATGTTTGGTGGCATAGTGTCGAAGAATGTCTCCACCGCCTTTGTGTACTACCCATCTCCGATTGGGAAGATATGAAATTCAAATTGCAAGATAAGTATGGTGTTAACGATCGTACTCAACAACACTGTCTGTAAATCATCTATTTCTACACTGTAACATTGCTAGTGGCTTATGGAATGCTATCTTTAGTCGTCCTGGTCTTACTTGTACGCATAGGAGAGTGGTTGACCTGATTGTTTGTTGGAGGATGTTGAATGGCAATTCCAAGAGTGCAATATGGTGGAAAAGTGATTCCGTCTTGTCTTTTGTGGTATATTTGGAGGGAAAGCCCCTCTGCACTTTTTGAAATATACTTTAATTGCAAAACAAAGAAATATTTGGAGAGAAAGAAATGATTGGAGTTCTGAAGACCTCGAAAGAACTGCGGTGGATTTAAAGTCCTTTCTTAATTCTCTTTTCCCCACTGGGCGATTCTTTAGACTTTCCTTATGTGCTTTATTTTCATGATTTTCTTGACCGTATTTTTCTTTCTAGTTAGGTACTCCTATTGTATACTTTCTGTGTACATGATTGCGCCTTTTGCGCTTTTTAATGATATTTTGATTAATTACAATTTTATTTTATTTTATTTTCAGGGGCTCACGATCATTGCATTCAATAATGGACATCTTAATTCCAAGACCTTAAGGGAAGTTCTTAGTCTTGCTCCAACATTTGTGGTGATGAAATTCTTTGAGAGTAAGTTTCACTTGCTGCCTAAACTTTTGTTGGTGATTTGTTATCTTAATCCTATGAGTTCTTGTAGCATCGAAGTTGTGTCTGATTAATATCTGATAATTTCTTTATTGCTTGCCACTATGGAAATTCATTTTTAATTGCTGAAGTTACTCTATGTTCGTTTAGGTGTTTTGGACATTTTCATGATGTATGGTGCATACTCTACAACACGGCGACTGGCCGTTGCTCGAATTTTTCTCCGTTTTCTGTGGTTTAGTATTGCATCAGTCTTCTTATCTTTCCTCTATGTGTAAGTTTTCTGTAATTGTTGAATGAGTCTCCATAACTTTATTTTCCTGCTTGGTGGTTTTGTTTCTCAGCTTATCTGTTTGTTGGTAAATCATTGGTAACCTTTTTGATTGTTTGTGCATCATACAGGAAAGCTCTCCAGGAAGAGAGTAAACCAAACGCTGATTCAGTTATTTTCAGATTGTATCTGATTGTAGTTGGCATCTACGCTGGTGTCCAATTTTTCATCAGTTTCTTCATGCGAATTCCTGCCTGCCACCATCTTACTAATCAATGTGATCGCTGGTCTTTAGTTCGCTTTGTGAAGTGGATGCGCCAGGTTCTTATTTCTCTCGTCTTCTTTTTTTAATTATATATATATTTTAATGTTTCTCTTGAAGCCTTTGTTCTGTGGTTTCCATCATTTGTTGAATTTCTTTATGCTGATTCATTTGTTCTTTGTTTTTTTGTTTATTTATTTGTTTATCAAAGGAACGGTATTATGTTGGACGTGGCATGTATGAGAGTACTACTGATTTTATCAAGTAATCTCTAATTCTCCCATGCTCTTTAATTTATATATCTTGTGACTTATTAAGAATTTTTTTCTTGTCTTTTGACTGCATGTTTGTTTTTCTGTCCCTCTCACTTAGGCTGGTTAAAAACAAAATCAACTATTGACAATTAAGTTGGAAAGCAACGAAGGCAAAAGAGAAATTCCTGTTTATTGGTAGTACAAGAACCACAGAAATTTTTCTAAATTCCAGTGAGATCTTGGAAAGATATATTGATCATATTTTCATGCAAAATGGGTTGGAGAGAGGGGGGGGGGGGGGGGGGGGGGTGGGGGGGGGGGGGGGGGGGGGGGGGGGGGGGGGGGGGGGGGGGGGGGGGGGGGGGGGGGGGGGGGAGGGGGGGGGGAGAACGGAAAAACAAAAGGCAGACAACTTGATAGGAAATTTGACTTCCATTATTAAAACCCTTCACGCCACAAAGTCATCTACTCCATGGTGGATTTTGAATTCCTTTTTGGAAATATGAGAAATGCTTTCATCCTTACACTGGTAATTTTGCAGGTATATGCTCTTTTGGCTTTTGGTTTTGAGTGGAAAATTTTCGTTTGCCTACTTTCTTCAGGTTAGTGGCGCATAACATGATTTCTTGTGTTAAAAGACTATTTTTGAATCACTTGTTTTTTTTGTTGGTTGTTGCAGATCAGGCCTTTGGTGAAACCAACAAGAATTATAGTAGATATGGATCCTATAACATATTCTTGGCATGATTTGGTATCTAAAAGTAAGCCCCCCCCCCCCCCACCCCCCCCCCCCCCATCACATATTTTATGATACACAGATTCTGCTCTGGTCCATATATTTTGTTAATATGTTGAAAATAGTGTTTTCTGTTATTTCTTTGTGGGTGTGTTATTTGTTGAATGCGAGAGGATTATGTGGACTTCCTTATTTACTAATTTATGTTGTTTTTCCCTCTTTTCTTTTCTAACTTTTTATGAAGTATGTATGAAAAAAATCGCTAGTGATATGTTTGGGGAATGCCTGCTGTATTCTCTCTCTAGCCACTCCTTTTTATTGTTCGGTGTTTTAAATGATTAAATAAGCAATACTCTGCTTATAATTTTAAATAACTTATTGATTTTATTAAAAAGAAGAATAAGACTGGTACACAGCAATTATGCACTAAAGTGTATCTTTATCATTGGTAGACTCAACATTTTAATATAATGACATCGTTTTGGTCAATTAAAAAAAACGGAAGGTAGTTCTGAAATTGGTTTCCATGATTTCTTCTCTCCTGGTGTCAAGTTTCTTTTAATTGCTTTGCTTCTGACACAAGGTTAGATCATCTTATGGTCTTTCTATTTCGGTGAGTTGTGTCATGTGTCTGTCATTTATGAGAGTATATTTGACTTCTTAAGTAACGAATTTGAATTGTTTTGTTAATTTTCTTCAGGAAGTCTGGCCATGACCTCATGTACTTTTTTTCCATTTTGACTTTAAGACCTCAATTTTTAATTTGATAGATTTGAGACCAGAGTTTATACCCATTCTAAATTTGAGACCTTTGTCAGCCTTTCTGTCAAATAGGTAACATAAATGGATATAAAAATACAACTAAATTATTTATCAAAAATAAAAATAAAAATAAAAGTACTACTATGCCCCTCTAATAAAACAGAAAATAAAAAAAGAACAAGAGCCATCCCCTAATAGAGCAGTGGCCATGACTCGCGGTCACCCACTCACTGAAGGCGTGACTTGCAGTAACCCCCTCTGTTAGGTTTTTTACATCAATTTTTGTTACCTATTTGATGAAAATGCTGACAGAAATCTTTAATTTAGAATTAGCCTAAACTCGGGGATTCAATTTATAAAATATAAAACTGAGGTCTTAAATTCCGAATGGTAAGACGTATCGGGGACCTAACTTGATTTCCCATTTTTCCTTGTTGATGCTTCTGGCTCTTTAAACTGCCTTCATTTGTTGCAGATAAACATAATGCATTGGCAGTTGCCAGCTTATGGGGTCCTGTGGTGGCTGTAAGTTTGAATTCCTGTTTTTCATATATTGTGCAATTCTACAATAATCATTTCAACTAAACTTTGAGATTGTTTTCTTTTTCCTCCTTTTTTCTATGTGATTCATTTTTGTTTTTCGTGAAACAATTTAGTTCCAGATTTCTTCCACCTTAAGTGAAAAACACCTTCTAGTGACCGGAGTGGCCTAGATACTTCTAGAAAGAGGCTATGTCCATATTGGACACTTACTGTATACTCCCTGATACATATTAGATACATCTGAAAATATTCAAAATTCTTTTTATCAAGGAGCGCTGTTGAATATTAAATTGAAAAGGCTGGGATCAGGCATGCACTTATTTTAGAATCCTTTGGTGTTGAGTTAGTCAATTACAGACAAGAAAATTGAGGAATTGATTTTGACTCAGGTTTATGGTGAGGTTTTTAGTATGAATATCCTCTTCTTCATTTTTTGTGGTGGATAAACCAGCTAGAAGCAGAAGAGAACAGCATGCCCTAAATGTCGACATCAATTTCCATCCTATGATTGGAGCATATAGATCCAACCATAGGCTTTTATACTAGTAATTGTGGACCATAGGCTCCCAAAGCATCTGCTCTCCAGCTTCTCCGAATTTGATCCAAATCTTCACATTTTAAACTCATGCTACAAATTTCATGTACTTTTCACAAGTACCCAAATATGCATGGGGATTTGAACCTTAATACTATCAATTATAGCTTTAGAATGAAGGGATGCCTTCATACTTGGCTTTGAATTTATGTCATTTAAAATCATCCAATAAATCCCACATCTGTCTTTTAGATCTCCCACATTTCTTTGGAAAATGATAAGCTGGTAACCTAATATATTTTGTGGGATGTGCGAGATAAGTAACAAATAACTTCATTAGAAAAAGAAAGAGAACTCACAAAAAGACACACAAATAATGATGTGCCCCCCTCTCTAGTATCTTTATAAAATATCTCTGGTTCAGAGTTCTGTTTTTCGGAAGCTAATTCGTTGTGCTCTATCTCAATTTTGATTTCTTTTGCTGAGAGTTTTTTTTTTAAAAAAAATTATTTTCTCTCTCTCTCTCTCTCTCTCTCATTTATTTTTGTCCTATTCTTTTTAATTTTCCTGGTACAGATCTATCTCTTAGATATCTATGTGTTTTACACTATTATATCTGCTGTTTGGGGCTTCTTGCTTGGGGCAAGAGATCGTCTTGGGGAGGTATGTTACTTTTATCAGATCTCATCAGGTTTCTTTTATCTTTTTGTCCTACACTGATTTATCAGGGAATTCTCCCATTTAGTGTTATGCTTGAAATGAAGCCTATCATACTTTTGTTTTCCAGTTGAGGGGGTGTTTTGGCCATTGCTGAAAACCTTGAGTGGGTGGCTTGAACCACTCCCAAACACTTGGGGGGGACCTGAACCACCCCCTCGGTTCTGACGGGGTGGTTTGGCCAACCCCGAGACCCTGATTAGGGTGGTTGACTAAGGGGGTGGTCCACCACCAACCTTAAACCCCCACCTTTTTTATTTATTTATTATTTTAATATGCTTTGTCTAGATAAGGACAATTTGGACATTTCAAATTCAAAACATGCCCGTGTAGGTCATTTTAACACCAACAACTAACAGAAGGGGTTGTGTTCTTTTTTTTTTTCACCTAAGTGGGTGTCTCTTGTATATACCCTTCTATGTGCTTGAGTTGCCCTCGTTTGCGCTTTCTAATAAGATTGAATTACTTATAATAAAAAAAACAACTAATGGTGGGGTTCTTTTGCAATGAAATCGTAGTTTGAGGGTGTATGTACAAATGGAATGTCAGTTTGAGGAAGGTTAGTATATTTTCTCGAAAAAATAAAAGAGAAAAAACAATGTTTGTAGAGTTCCTAAATTACAATGTTCCTTCATCCACCACCTGTGTTAACTCTCTCTCTCTCTCTCTCCCCCAAATCCAAAAAAAAAAAAAAAAAAAACTTGGTCTTTTACCATGAGTTGCACCCCAATTGAGTAGTGCTTTAAATTCCGTTTTATTTTATTTTATTTGTTTGTCATGATCTTCAGATTAGGTCGTTGGAAGCCCTTCACAAACTTTTTGAGCAGTTTCCTGGAGCTTTTATGGACACTCTTCATGTTCCTCTTCCTAACAGGTTGATTTTTTTATCCATTATTGGTTCGTTGATATTATGATTTCAGTTCTTTGTGGACAAATACGTGTTTGTGTGTATTTGTGTTGCTTTGTTTTGTTTTGCATCTGAATGCAATATGTCTTTTGCAGGACTCGTCGTTCTTCTTACAGTCAGGTTAGTCATCCATCAATGACAAAAAAAGAGAAAAGCTTCTTTCATTGAAAGCCTTGTGGTGAAAGCTGCAGAAATTTATATTATAGAATAGTCATATTTTCTTTGTTCAGACTGCAAAAGAATTATTAGTCATACCAGGAAGGTCATTTTTCATTAGTTAATTGTCAACGTATAATTTTTTTTTTTTTTGATAAGTAAGAAGACTTTATTAATGAAAGCGTAAGGCGCCCCTAAGTACACAGGCAGTATACATAGAAAAGACCAAAGCTAACCCACAAAAGCCCAAAAAAACCAATAAGAACAACACAACCCATCACCCACCAAAGAACAAACACAACCCACCACCCACCAAGAAACCCAACTAAGAACAATACAACCCACCACCCACCACTGCGCACAAGCCTACAACAAGTGTGCCTTTCCTTTTCTCCTCCTAGAGTGAACTTTCGCATCACCATAATTAATGGAGCTATGTAGGTTTACAAGCTCCCTTTTTCCTTTAGACTTTTGACGCGCAATCATTTTCTCCCGCTGAAACTCTTCTTCCATGGCATCCTTAATTGCCAAGGCCTCCTCCCCAAAAGCCCCTTCCAAAGCCCAATCCAAGGGCGAACCATCCCAAAAATCATCTTCCTCCTCCTCCCAAACTGCCATTTCCCCATTATGATCAAAGCCGATAGGCCAACTCTGAGATTGGGAGAAACCATTTCCCTCAACGGAACAAGGAAAGATGCAGCCTCTCGGAGGAGAGGAAGGACCAACCTCCCCAACGTCCATGACCTCCTGCGTCAAAACGGGAGGGACAGAAACAACCGGGGGAAGATTGAGGAAACCCTTCCTAAAAAGCCCCTGTATAGCAGGAGGCTGATTCTTCTTTTTCTTCGCATGACACTCTCCACCCTTTACCTTAAAAGGAATAGGTTCTGCGGACAGCTTTGAGGCTACCAAAGAGTCAGATAGCAACCCATCATTCCATACCACAGTCTGCCCTGCCCTGATCTCCCTAGCTCTCCTGTAGTAATGCTTAAAAGGCTGCAACAAGGGGGAGGAGGAAGAATGAAGCTTCTTCCTTAGCTCAGAGGCTCCTGAGAGAGAAGGAAAAACAGAGAGCTCTTCACCACCCAAAGACCCAGACAGCGCCGGAGGACCAGCTAAAGTTGCCGGCGACGGCAAATCCGCAGTCGGCAGAGGAGGGATGACGAACGGAGTAGCCGACTCAACCATAGACGACCCACCCCCAGAACAGTCTCCGCTCAACAGGTCCCCACTGGGAACCACCATCTCCGACAAAACGAGATCGCATAGCCCAGAAGAAGCCACCGAAGTCGTCTCCAGCAACCACGACCGTGAAGAATTAGGTTTTGGCATGAAGCAACCCAAGCGCAAACCTTTTCGACTCAGTCCAATCCTTGCAAGCCGGTCCAGTAGCTTCTTAACAGCCCGGCCCAAAGCCAAGTTGAAACCTATGACCCACTTACACCACGTGCGCAACTTTGAAATTTCAAATTTCAAACTCGCACGTGGAAGAACAGACTTACCTAGCGGACGGCGAAGCTGGTCCTTACCCAACGGATCGAAAGGCTCAAAGGTAGAACAGTCCAACGCTGACCTCACATCTGCATCTAACACCCTCACCGTCGGAAGAAAGTCAAGCTCACAGTGATCCATTGGCATGACCTTACTCCTGGAACAATGACCCCCCATGACAGGCACCTTCTTCACGACAGCGACCGAGCCTGTCTTCACTACCTCCACAAATGAGGGCCCCTTCGAGAAAGGAACCAAACCCGGCCAAACCTCAACTTCCTTCCCCTTATTCTCCACCAGCTTATGCAAGGACCCAATTCCCCCGCCCACAGAAGTAGAGAAGGAGACAGCGGCCTTCCTCAGCTCGTCGGAGAATTTGATCCAACCCCACCCTCCACGTCCCTCAGGAATCAGTATAAACCCTTTCCGACCACCCATCCCGAAAGAAGCTGCCTCCAGGAAACGGCCGGCTTGGTTACACCCTCTCCGAGCGATCAGGACTCTCGATCCTTCCCTGAAGGATTTGACGAAAGCTTGATCTTCCGGAAAACCCACAAGTGATTCCAACGTCGAAGCCAACCACTCAGAGCACGAAGGACTGATGAAAATTTCGCCGGAGAAACTTTTTCTCTTCTCCCCCACCCTCATCGTCGACGCCCCATCCAAAACCGAGAAGACAAAAGTCTTCAACTCCACGAAAAAGCTAACCTCCATCTCAAATAACACCCGGAACCCAAACGGCCGACCAAGAGAACGATCACATTTTCGTCGGAGAGGAGCCACACAGTCACAGAACCCACCGGTTGACGCCCCATCGCGCACAACAAGCGCAACCCACAAACACCTGACGCTCAAGAAACTATCCCCCAACCACTGGAGATCTACACCCAACAGAAGAAAACCCCAAAACTAAAAGACCCAAGCGAAGAAGAAAAACTAAGAGAACCTAGGCTGGAAAGGAGCCCTAAAATCTAAATAATATTTGTGGCATTTTTTAAGTAATTTGTGGCTTCAATTGGTTTTCTGTCTTTTTGGTATTTTAGTTTTTGGTCGCCAAAAAGTCTGCCAAATTGTTTTTAGGTTTCTATACTGGCATTTTTTTCTTCTTATGATGTTGATTAAAATATTATGATATTTGTCTTTGGAAGTCTGATTCCTTTCTGTGTAACTCAAGGTTATGGTCTAGAATCTGTCCTCCAAGTGACTGAAAAATTTTCTGCAAATATAGTGTTCATGGCTTATTTCTTTTGCTCATTCAAGAATATAATTTCTAGCAAAGTGATAATGCTTTATATCTGAAGGATGTGGAGAAGAAAAAGGTTGATGCTGTACGATTTGCTCCCTTTTGGAATGAGATCATAAACAATCTAAGGGAAGAAGATTATATTACTAGCTTGTGAGTACCAAAATTTACTCAAGTATTTTATTTTATTTTTTTCTCTGAGCAAAAAAAATAGTATTCACTTTGGTAGCTCTCAGTTCTATTGTTTTTTTATTTACATAAGTGTGAGATTTGCTCTAGTTGCTATGTTTTGATGCGTTGTTTTTTTGGGGGGCAGGGAAATGGAGTTGCTTCTTATGCCAAAGTATTCTGGAAATCTCCCCTTGGTTCAGTGGCCCCTTTTTCTTCTTGCTAGCAAGGTCATTCAGTTGCATTAATTTTTTTTTTTTTTTTGGTTAGTTGATTCTTGTTCCAAATGTGAATCTTCAACTGTAATTTGTTTATAATGCTTAAATTTAATCAATTTTAATTCATCATAATTCTGTAGATATTTCTGGCTAAAGATATTGCTCTAGAGAGTAGAGATTCACGGGATGAGCTCTGGGAAAGGATCTCAAGGGATGACTATATGAAGTATGCTGTCGAGGAGTGCTACCATGTGATTAAACTTGTCCTGATCGAAATATTGGATGGTGAAGGAAGAACATGGTTAGTTTTTATGAAATGCTCTGTAGCCTCCAATCTGAATATTTGCTTTGTAATTTGAGTGATGAATGAGCATTGGAATCAAAAGGTTTATACTGTAATCTCCTATTGTTTCAGGGTCGAAAAAATATATGAAGCTATGCATGTGAGTATCGAGAAGAGGAATATTCATGTGGACTTTGATCTCAGTAAGCTGCCACTTGTGATTACAAGAGTCACTGCATTAATGGGACTTCTGGTTCGTATTAGTAATCTTATCTCTACTGTTGCTTTAATTGATAAAAATTAGTAATGAAATTGTCTCTTTACCTATACTTATGATTATCCTCTGATTAAGTTTGATATAAGTTATTATGGCTTTTATGCCATCTAGCTTGTAACCTGTGCAATGCACGGATTTTTTTAAAAAGGTTCTTTTTCATTTTCAGATTTAATTTAGAGAAAATAACAAAAGTAATTCACTTCATAATCATCCTTTTTCAAAAAAGGATGGGAAAGCCCCAATTTGTGCTGAAACCCTCTCCTACAGGCCCTTCTCCTAAAAGAACGGTTCTTTCTGTTAAGTGAAATAAGTTGGAGGTTATTTCCAGCAATGTTGTGCATAGCTTGTGGGGGTGTTGGCATTTGGATTCGTGATACTCACCTTCTAGTGGGGCTTCCGGTGGCATTTTGGTTATATTGGATAGGGGGGGTGGTGGAGAAGATAGAAGAGTGTATTGGGTTTATTTTAGCTTGCTCCTTTAGACACATCGAAGATGAGTTCTCCTTGGCTTTTGTGGGGGTCTATGGGCCTAATTATGATCGTGATAGAATGCTATTATGGGAGGAGCTGCCTGGTTTGGTTTGTTGGTGGAATTTGCCATGGTGCATTGGGAGTAACTTCAATGTTAGATTCTCTAGTGACCAAAAGAGTCTGATTCTCTCTCCCTGAGGGAGATGGCCATGACAGATTGGCTTCCAGTAGTTATCGTTTCCTTTATCATATTTATTTGCTTATTTTCACCTGGTACGTAGTTATCATATTAGAATTAGTTTGTCAGAAGCCGTAGTATAAGATGAGGTGTCGTCGAGTAGTCGGGGGATTATTGAGAATTGTAATCAGATACTTGTCTTGTGGTTCGTCACCAGCCCTAATTGGAGTTCATTATCAATCTATTTCCATTTTATTAGTTGTGGGTTCCAATCAAAAAGTTAGAAGCCGTAGTACAAGATGAGGTGTCGAGTAGTCAGGGGATTATTGAGAATTGTAATCAGATACTTGTCTTGTGGTTTGTCTTAAGCCCTAATTGGAGTTCATTATCAATCTATTTCCGTTTTATTAGTTGTGGGTTCCTATCATAGATGTACTACAACTTTAGTTAGAATTTTTCTAGTGGAGTCTTTTTTGTGCTACCCTCTTAGGATGATTTGGTTGAATATATTTTTTGGGCTTTGATGGGAGAGTTATAAGGTTTTTAAGATCACGTGCAGAATCAAGCGCACTCTGTTTATATGAGAGGTTGCTGTTCTGTTTCAGGGTTGGAGGGGCTGATCAATATAATTATTAAGTGCACTAATTTCTCTAGTAAAATTCTTTCTGACAAAAGCCGTATCTTTTCATAAGAGTTTCTTTTTCTTTGTGTATTGATATTAATACTAATTGCTTTTCTAGACTTTTCTTTTCTCTGTTCCAACTTTTGACTGTGGGATAGCTTTGACACTATTGATTCAACCTTGTTTTTGACACTGTACAGAAAGAGGTGGGAACACCAGAGAATGAAAAAGGTGCTGTTAAGGCTGTTCAGGATCTCTATGATGTTGTGCGACACGATGTTCTTTCTATTAACATGAGGTCTGTTAATTCTTTTAGTGTATGCTCCTGCATCAGATAGATTTATTTTTTTCCTTGAATGTATAATTTTGATGATGAGTTGAATATATATTTTAGGGAGCACTACGGAACCTGGAAGGCATTGTCAGAAGCAAGGGCTGAGGGTCGTCTTTTTGCAAAGTTGAAGTGGCCCAAAGATGCTGAGTTGGTATGTTTGGGAAGATTTTTTTCCAATTATCTTTTGTAAAGAAACATGTGTTTTCACTTTCTTGATGAGATTGACTGATTTTGAAAGATATGCAGAAAGCTCAAGTCAAAAGATTGTTTTCGTTGTTGACTATCAAAGATTCGGCCTCAAATATTCCCAGAAATCTTGAGGCCAGGCGTAGGCTGGAGTTCTTCACTAATTCCCTTTTCATGGAGATGCCGGTAGCCAAGCCAGTGCGTGAGATGTTATCGTTCAGGTCATACCTTTTCTCTCATGCATCTCTTCTGCTTTTGGAGGGAGCAATACTTTTGCTTGATAAATCTAGCATCCTCATTTTATTTTATTTTTCTTCCATATGGAAATGCAGTGTTTTCACTCCATATTACTCTGAGATTGTACTTTATAGTATGGCTGAACTCCAAAAGAGAAACGAGGATGGGATATCAATTTTATTTTACCTCCAGAAAATATATCCAGGTACTCACTGCTTGTGCTTAGTATTTCCCCTTTATTTTATTGCTCAGCTATTCGTAACGAGAAGCTGTTCGGTGCTCCCAAAGACGGAAAAAGGACCTGCTTGTAAACATTAACCTTTTCTAGCAAATGTTTTGCTTTCTTCTCTTGGGATCCTATTTTGTATCAAGTTTGGGAAATGTCTTAAATTATTTGTCAGGCCAATAAAAGAAGACTTAATTATGCTTGTTATGATTTTCTAATTATTCATACTATATGTCTCTGGAGTTAATCTGATACAACAAATTGTACCATCATGCACGTGCTGGAGAGTACTAATTTTTTATGTTTGCTTTATTTGTGGATGCGACATTTTCTAGTTATGAACTGTCTTTGTACTGTTATTTTGCTTGCCATATATCTTGTTATTAACTTTTTAGTATGGAATGTCCATATACATTTGCCATTTGTACTTTTTTAACACCCCTGTATTTGGCACCTTGTATGCCCAGGAGGTATTGTCTATGAGTATGGGGAAAATCAAGTACTGAAAAAATACTAGCAAGACAAATTGCAAAGTTGGTCCTTTCCCTTATCTTTATCAGCTTCATATTTTGCTAATATGTACTTGTTCCATTTTTGATCTGTTCTTCCATATAGTATCCTGTGAAGTCATGGGAATAAGTTTTCTTCTTCCAAAATTTCCTACAATATTTGGGACCGGCGAAAAGGGAGAATAATTTTTATCTAGAGTTATTATTTTTTTATTGATAGCTATTAGAAGTTTGAGTGGTACTGATATATTTTTGCTCTAATTAAGTACTTTGCTCAACTATTACCTTCAATATTTTTCTGTCTGCTAAATATTGATCTTGGGTTTTTACCCTGTGGACTATAACTTGATGTGCTGTCCAAAATGTGCCACTAATTAAATTTTGTTTTAGTTGCAATAGAAGTCTTGAACTTCTTGCTCATCATATTGACAGTAATCATATTTCACCGCAGATGAGTGGAAGAACTTTCTAGCTCGAATTGGTCGTGATGAGAATACGCCAGACTCTGAACTTCTGGATAGTTCTAATGATACCCTTGAACTTCGGTTTTGGGCGTCGTACAGGGCACAAACATTGGCTAGAACTGGTAGATGGTTTTTTTCTCTCTGCAATATTCTTTTGGTTTAATGTTGAGAATTGTATCCATTCCATATGTTTTATTTTTTTCCTTTTATTCTTCGTTATACAGACACATGAGAGAGTGTGTGTCTATATATTCAGTTCATTCATACTATTGTATGACTGTATACAATTGGGGAAAGCATTTCAATGCTCTAAGCAGTATTGGTTTGATAATGTAGGGACATTTCTTGGTATCCATATTCATCAAAATGAGTTCATTTGGTTTTTGTTTGTATGTTTTAACCGAGTATGTCCATCCATGCTTGTCTCAATCCGATGATAGATTTTCTACTAAAATGCTAAATGGTTTGCGATTTGCAGTTCGTGGGATGATGTACTATAGAAAAGCTCTGATGCTTCAGACTTATTTGGAGAGGTTAACTTCTGGAGGTTAGCACAACCAAGTATGTCTTGTTTTTTGTTTTATCTTGTATGGTCAGTTGCCTCATGTATTGTCAATATCAGATTTGGAGGCTGCAGTTTCTAGTAATGATGCAACTGACACTCGAGGTTTTGAACTATCTCCTGAAGCGCGGGCTCAGGCAGATCTTAAGTTTACTTATGTGGTTACATGTCAAATATATGGAAAACAGAAAGAGGAGCAAAAACCTGAGGCTGCTGATATTGCATTGCTTATGCAAAGGTGATTCTTTTCTTATACAAAGAAAAGAAATATGGGTTCAATTGGATTTGTTTTTGAGATGTTTATTTTTAAAAATTTGAGTAAAATAATTTTGTTAAATGGTGATGCTTTAAACAATTACTCTTTAGATATCTAATTTTCACTTTTTTATTTTGATGTTAGAAATGAAGCTCTTCGAGTTGCTTTTATTGATGAATTTGAAACTTTAAAGGATGGTAAAGTGCATAAGGAATTCTACTCAAAGCTTGTGAAAGCTGATATCAACGGGAAAGATAAGGTTTAGTTACCTGTTCTTTTGTCTTTCAATTTTGGCACTAGCTAGCCATTTAATTTTTTAAAGAAGTCGTTTGTTGCTGCAAACAATTGTAACTCCTATGTTGATTGATGATCTTAGTGATCCATCTATATATTGAAAGACACAGCATCTTTTTTACATCTAAGTGTTTGGATTGCCCCTTCAAAAAAAAGTGTATGGATTGTATGATTTTGTTTGTTCTTTAAGAAAGTAGATGAGCAAAGGTTATTGTTACATTTCTGGCTTCTTTTTATTTGTTTCTTATAAAATACATGAATTATTGATTTTATTTGGAATGAGACAAGCAATTGGGTAAAGTGCATCCGACTGAGATAACAAATTCCTTTTCAAATGGGTCAAATGGGATGAATTGTTTGATGTTTCCATTTGATTTGGCATTGATTCTTCCTCACATCCCCAATCTCTAAATTCTCAATTACCTGTTATTGTAATTCCAGTATGCTACTGGTTGGCTTGGGCTGCAAAGATCAATGATAGTGGTCTCGTTTCTTCCTTGATAACTTATGGAAAAGCAAATCTCTCCTTTTCTCTGCTGCGAATCCCCTCCCAAACCCACAACTTTCAATTCCTTACCATCATTGGAAAGGCATCGTTATTGTTCTGCCTGAAGTTAGGACATGAAAGGTTTGAAAAATAGGAATAACAAGAAAATAGAAAGAGGAAAGCGAGGTTGTATAAACCATTAATTAGACCCGCATTAACACTATTGCGAATATTACCGTTCATTGACCATCATTACTGCCCTAGTCATGTTCAGAGCATAACTGAATCCACCCCTTGGTGTTTAGGGTTCCCTTAGAAAAAAGCCTTATTAAATGATTCAAATGCCCTTTTTCATATATATATATATATATATATATATATATATATATATATATATAAACCTAATATAGTCAATTTTTTCCACTTAAAACTGGGGACAACGTCAACTTCCACAAGAATGTGGGGAGGTCAGTATATGTATATATATATATTACAGAATTGCGACAACAGTATTTTTAAATGTACTGTAGGCTTGTAGAATCTGGGAGTAGTTATCTATACTTGCAGATTATGCAGGACAGTTAGGCACATATTTTTTTCTTGTGCAACTTTTCTGATGACTTAAGTTCTGGGGGCTTATCTTCTCTTGAGGTTTTCGTGTAACCTTTAGATTTTCCACCCCACTATGTATACCAAAGTTTATGTCAATGATGAATTTTTGTTGAACTTCTTGTTAAAGTACTTATGCTATGGCTTTTATCTTTCTTCCAATTAAGGGGACTTTTACTTGAATAATTTTTAAGCTTTAAATTAAACTTTCTGTTTGTGCTCTCATGGATGTTAGCATGTTTTATTGTTGAATTTTTTGTTTACCTATTTCTTTTCTGATTTTGTAGGAAATATACTCCATAAAACTGCCTGGAAATCCAAAGCTTGGTGAAGGAAAACCTGAGAACCAAAATCATGCAATCATATTCACTCGTGGAAATGCAGTTCAGACAATTGATATGAATCAGGTGATTCATTTTTTTTAGCCCAGTAACTCAACCATCTGGGTTTTTAATGTTTTTTGTTCGTCAGTCAATTAAATTGAGGAAGTATTCTCGTGGTAAAAGTTCATTTTGGAGTTTGGTTTTAGAAGTGTACGGAAAATGCTAAACAAAGAATAATACCAGTCAATACAGACATAAAAATGAATTAGATGTACATTCAAACTGACCTAGTAGACAAATAGATGTATGACTGACTTGGTTGATTTTATGACATGCGTCATCCCTCTCCTGAATCTCACTAAAGGTCAATCACTGGTAGGTCAATATCTAGAGCTGTAGCATAAGTTTGGTGTAGTTTCCATGTTGAGACTTCAGATGGGCCAGTCCAAGCTGATATAGGCTACTGATTTATTATGAGTCGATCCTGCATTTTTTGTTTTCCTTCTAAAGGGTGATGTAATGGAGGTACAAATTAAGCTAGTAAAAAATATTCAGTATGGTGGAGTGGTTCAATCATCTTCATAGACCTGATAAAGAATATCCTTTCCCCTCACCCGCTATCCTACCAAACCAAAAAAAACAACAACAAAAAAAAAAACTCAAATCCCCCAGACTCCATTACAGTTTTTTGATAAGTAATTTTAAATTCAATAAAAAAGTGCAGAGGGGCGCAACCCTAATACACGGGAAGTATACAAGAGTGCCTCTAAACGGAAGGAACAACTAATAAATTTAGAAAGTCTACAAAAGTAGAAACACCTAGGTGGCAAAGATGGGACGCTATCCAAAGATATAGCGTGTTAAGCACACGCTTCCTTAACACTATCATTACAGTCTCGACATCTTTAAAAAGCATCGCATTCCGCTCCCGCCAAATGCTCCACAAAACACAATGAGGAAGTAACCGCCAAACTTTTTTAGCTAGGCCATGCCCAAAAAACGCACCCCATGTAGTCAACAATTCCAGCACCGTTTGTGGCATGACCCACTCAACTCCAAATAAAGAAAACATAAAGCTCCAAAGCTCATGGGCGGTGTCGCAATGAAGTAACAAATGGTCAATAGACTCCCCCTTCTTTTTACACATACAACACCACTTAATAACCACAATATTCTTCTTTCGCAGATTGTCATGGGTCAATATTTTTCCTAAAGTTGCAGACTATACAAAGAACGCCACCCTTGTCGGAGCCTTAGCACACCATATATTCTTCCACGGGAATGATGGGCCTTCTTTCCTACTAAGCACTTCATAATATGATCTTACTTCAAAATAGCCCCTTGTAGAGAGGTTCCAGACTAACTTGTCACCCTCTCCTTGTCGAATCGAAGTGGAGTACAACCGCTTGAAGAAGGAAAGCACCATCTCCATCTCCCAGTCCTGGAGTTGCTGCGTAAAGAGAACATTCCAATGGATATTTCCATTATGAACAGCCAAATTATCCACCACCATTGCTGCTTTGTTCCTCACAATACTATACAGAACTGGATAACAGAGCTTCAAAGATCTCTCCCCACACCACCAATCATTCCAGAAACTGATATGTGACCCATCCCCTACCACAAACCGAACATAATTGCAAAACTTCTCCCATCCTTTCCTGATATATTTCCAAACCCCCACTCCATAGGAAACCAACACCTCAATAGAACACCACCCACCCTTTAGGCTCCCAAATTTGGCGTCAATCACCAAACGCCATAAAGCCTCTCTCTCCCTACCATATCTCCACAACCATTTACCCAGAAGAGCTTGATTAAACTGGGTGAGGTTGTGAACTCCCAACCCACCTGAATGCAACGGAGTACAAATCCTGTTCCATTTCACTAAATGAAATTTGGTCTCATCCCCTATGCCACCCCATAAGAAATCTCTCTGGATTTTTTCAAGACGATTAGCCACCCTCAAAGGAATAGGGAACAACGACAGGAGATACGTGGGGAGATTGGACAGCGTGCTCTTAATAAGAGTCAACCGCCCGCCCTTTGACAAATACATACGCTTCCATCCAACCAACTTCCTTTCCATTTTCTCAACCACCCCTTTCCAAGTAGATACGGACTTGTAAGAGGCACCCAAAGGCATACCCAAGTAAGTCATAGGCAAAGAACTAACCCGACAACCCAAAAGCTGAGCCAACCCTTCAACATCCTCCACCTCACCAATAGGAACAATTTCTGATTTTCCTAGATTGATCCTTAAGCCCGATGCTGCCTCAAAGCAAAGAAAGAGGCACCTCAGATGTCGAATTTGTTCTTCTTGCGCCCCACAAAAAATCAACGTATCATCAGCAAACAATAAATGATTCATTACTATTGCCTCTGACTCTCTATGTCCCACTGCAAAACCTGTCATCGAACCCTGCTCCAACGCAACAACCAGCATCCGGCTCAAAGCCTCCATAACCACCACAAATAATAAAGGTGACAGAGGATCACCTTGTCGCAACCCGCGAGAGCTGGTAAAAAAACCTGACGGAGTTCCATTGACAAGGATGGAGAATCTCACCGTAGAGATGCAAAAACGAATCCAAGCCCTCCATTTCTCCCCAAAGCCACAACGTTGTAGTAAGTAAAGTAAGAAGTCCCAATTCACATGATCATAGGCCTTTTCCAAATCCAACTTACACAGCAACCCAGAATCCCCCGAACGAATTTGACTATCCACACATTCATTAGCAATAAGCACTGAATCCAAGATTTGTCGACCACCTATGAACGCATTTTGGGTGTTTGAAATAATCTTACCCAAAACTGATTTAAACCTGTTCGCAAGGACTTTGGAAATAATCTTGTAAATTCCCCCAATAAGACTGATAGGCCGAAAGTCTCTCACATCCACAACATCATTCTTCTTTGGAATCAGAGAGACAAAAGTAGCATTGAAGCTCTTTTCAAACTTGCCTCGAGAGTGAAAATCTGCAAAAACAGCCATAATGTCATGTTTTAGAATATCCCAACCCTTCTGAAAAAAAAAGCCATAGTAAAGCCGTCGGGGCCCGGTGCCTTATCTCTGTTGAAATCTCTGATGACATTCCATACCTCCTTCTCCTCAAACTCTCTTTCTAACCAACTACTCTCATTTGCATCAATTGAATGAAAAGAAAGGCCCTCGACCCTTGGCCGCCAAGAACAAATCTCAACATACAAGTTTTTATAAAATTGAACTATATGCTCCTGAATCTCCCTTGGATTTCTGGAGATTTCACCATTTATGCTTAGAGAGTCCACTTGATTAAATTTGTGATGCGAGTTGGCCATCCTATGAAAAAATTTTGTGTTCTTGTCCCCCTCCTTCAACCACAAAGCTCTAGATTTCTGTCTCCATATTATTTCCTCAAAAAGAAGAGTTTTCTCCAGCTCTCTTGACATATCTATCTTGCGAACCTTCTCTTCCTCCTCTAGGCCTCCGCCTTCATCAACCGAATCCAGCTCACGAATGCCCTCCAATAATTCTTTCTTCTTCTTCCCTACATCATCGAACACTTCAGCATTCCATTTCTTCAAATCTGTCTTCAATGTCTTCAGTTTAAACGCCAAAATGTGACTTGGTAATCCCCAACACTCATAAGACGACCACCACTTTTTTATCTGCTCAACAAAACCCTCATATTTCAGCCACATGTTCTCAAATTTAAAATACCTTTTTCCTCCTCTTGGTGCTCCACAATCCAAAAACAAAGGGAAGTGATCGGAAAGAAGTCTTGGTAGCCTCCTTTGTGTTACTTCAGGAAAGTGTTCCTCCCACTCCACAGAAACTAAGAATCTATCAATTCTAGACCATGTATGATTATTTGACCATGTAAACTGGCCATCTTGAAGAGGTAGATCCACCAAGTTATGCATGAAGATGAAGTTTGAAAATTCTTCCATGGCAACTGAGAAACTGGCATTGCCCGACCTCTCGCTAGGAAAGCGAACCACATTAAAATCTCCCCCAATACACCACGGCAAATCCCAACAACTCATCAAACCAGCTAACTCAACCCACAAATCCCTCCTATCATTGTCATCATTTGGGCCATAAACCCCCCCAAATGCCCAAGAATCATTATCACCAATGTTGCGGAAAGAACAAGCCACCGTATATCTACCTATACATCCCTCCAATTTCTCCACCACCCTTCTATCCCACATAAGTAAAATCCCACCCGACGCTCCATTGGCTCCCAAATAACACCAATCAACCTGATTACAATCCCATAAGCTCCACACCACCTCCCTCGAGATTATTTCCATCTTAGTCTCCACCAAACAAACAATATCCGCCCTCCAATCTCTTAGAAGCCCTCTAATTTCTAGTCTTTTTTCCTTCTCATTAAGCCCTCTAGCATTCCACGAAAGAAATTTAGGCATCATAACTGCAAGATGAACCCCTACCTTTAGTGCGACCTCTAGCCGATAGAACCCCTTTCTTCACATAATTAATGGACCAAGGCAACCTGTTTAGTTCTCTCTGCCCTTTTGCCCCTTGATTCGACGGATTCAAAGTCTTAGGTCTGGCCAAGGATCTTTCTCCAGCAGCTTCTATCTCCTCAAACATAGCTAACATTCTGTCCTCAAACCCTTCGCAAGAAAACCCGATCGAATGATAACAACTCATAACTTTTTCCACCACCCATCTAGGTGATACCCTGTGCTTTTCTCCCCCTTTCACTACCAAAGGTGTGATTTCCAGCGGTGCACCACTCTCCCCCTCCTCGTTAGAATTTTTTACTTCTAGTTCTAACAGGAGGCCGCTTCTAAAATCCTGTGCACCACGGTCAAAGAGAGCTTCTCCCTCATCAATTACACCTGTATCTTCCCGAAGGCAGCTCTCCACTTGATTTCCCACTAAAACAGGTTCACATATCACCATCTGCATATTATTATTTTCCAGCATCTTAGTCACTAAACTTGTACCCACAGCAGGAATATCCATCTCATTACATGTACAGCCGGTAACCAGATGATCCAGCAAGACTCCCGAAACCTGCTCCCCCACTTCGGTAGTTTTGTTAATATTCAAAGAGCCACCGTCCACCTGAAGAGCTACTGCCGCACCTTCTCCTTCTCCGCCACATGACACCACCTCAGGAAGATTCAGCCAAAGAGTATTTTCTGGTTTCTCACACCTCAAGCTCTGACCCACAACAGGGAACTGCCCCTGTTTTCTTGTCCAAACAGCGTTAGAAATTCCAGACTTCCGACATTGATAAACACGTTGATAAACGTGGCTGGAATGATCTGAACCAGACCCAAGAGCAGAGACGCCGGAATCCTTGTCTTTAAGCACCTGATGTGCTGCGGACGTAGAAGCTCCAGCATGCAGAGAAAACAAGGGGGTCGGAATGGGCCTTAGGCATGATCCAGCTTTAGCTTTAACAATAAGCTTGGGCTTTTTGATGGGAAAACCCAGTGTGGTTTTACCTTTAGAAACATGGGCCGCCTCAGAAGAATTTAAGACCGAAGAGGTACTCACTGATTTTTTGGAGATGGGCCGGGTAGCTTTGGAACCCATAGAGGCCTGCTGGGTCTTAGGAAAAGCGTATAATGGGTCAAACCCTTCGAATCCTAGATATCCTCCCCAAGAATGGGGAGAAGTGCCATTGGGCTATTTAGGCTAGTGTCACCTTGTGTATATATATATATATAATCTCTTTCAGTACATTTATGATGCTCTCAAATTCTTTAACACTTATAAGCAGGTTTCATGACTAGTTGGGCCTTTTAGGAGGCCCATCTTCGCATTGCAGTGGTTACATCATCGACACCCCACACAAATTCTCAATTCTATTTCAAGTCCCTTGGATCATTATATTACTATTATGCTACAAGTAATTGCAGAGATATACAGTTAATTCTCAAATCCACGTAAAAGTGAGGTTCAAAGAGATATTTATCACATCTGCGACTCGATTTATTTTGGAGGGACACAACCACAAAACTGATACCTTAATCACTTCTGACTTCTATAAATGTCATTAACACAAATTGGAAAGAACTCATTTCTAGTTCATTTTTCTTGGTAATTCCTACTATAATCACTTTTCTATCAGATTCTGTACGTTCCAATTTCATTGAGTTTCTACCATAGTTTCTAGAACATACTATTCCCTAGTTAACTGTCTTATCAAAAAAACTATTCCTTAGTGAACTCTGGTTTCAACCACATGATCTCAAAAGTGGCAGACTTTCATTCCAATTTGATCAAGCATTTACATTTAATCAAGTATCCTACTATCTTACATATCTTACAAACCTTTTGTACTAAGTCTAACGAAAATTATGAACATTTTAACTTAAAAGACTGTCTCATCAAATTTTATCTTCCGATGAAAAGATATATAGAAACTTAAGTCTACCCTACCAACTATTGTTCGACATCCCATAGTAAGTGGAACACCTCATTCAGTACCCATTCCATGTTCCACAACGATCCGGATTTTTCGTATCTTTGGTTTTTTCTTTCTTGTATTTGTTTCATTTATGTTTTTCCAATAAAAAGATAGGATATTGCCTTATTCCTCCCCTGTCATGCTTATTATGAAGCTCTAGTTGCATTACATAGTGTTTGTGTCTGAAAATTTTCTTTACAGCTATGATTGATTGTACTGTTACTTAATATTTGTACTTTAGGATAATTATTTTGAGGAAGCCTTGAAGATGAGAAACCTTCTTGAAGAATTCCATCGTGATCATGGTATTCGTCCTCCCACTATACTTGGTGTCCGGGAACATGTATTCACTGGAGGGTATTTCCATTGAATCCTTATTTATTTTAAATCTCACACTCTGACTATATTTCCTTTTCAAATTTACTTTCAAGTAATTATTTGTATTGATGTGCAGTGTCTCTTCTTTAGCCTCATTTATGTCCAATCAAGAAAGTAGCTTTGTGACTCTGGGTCAGCGTGTTTTGGCAAATCCTTTAAAGTAAGTTCATTTGAATTATGCAAGTGATTTGATTGGCTTCCTGGTATATTCTAAATTCAGGTTCGTTGGCATTGTTGTCATAATTAATTTTTAGGGTCCGTATGCATTATGGCCATCCAGATGTTTTTGATCGAGTTTTCCACATAACCAGGGGTGGTATTAGCAAGGCCTCGCGGGTTATCAATATTAGTGAAGATATCTATTCAGGTATTTTTTTCCCCCCGTTTTTTCAAGAAAATTTTGTGCTCATTCTGTCAATTTGTGTTGTTATTGTGTGTATAACTCAATTAAGATCAGTGATGTTTGAAACCAAGTGTCTAAAAAAATTCTTTAACTGTTGCATGGATGAGGTGGTTGCTTAAATGTTGTGTTGGAGAGATATTATCTGTTGTTCTCAACTCTTCGGTCGGCGTAGCTTTCCCAATATGTTTTATGTTGTTTTTTTACTTAACAGAAATAGTCAAACCTTTGATCGTGTTGAGCTTCCATTGCATATGCTCAAGCCCTTATATTTCAGCATGCTTTTTACTGGATGCTGGATTAGTTGGATTCCCTTTTACTTCTTTTTGCAGTCACTAGCTTCCTCTTTTTTCTAGTCTTTTTCTGAAGGGTGGGAAGACTATTTGTTTTTTCCATGTTCTAGCATTGGTTACTTCCATACTTGTTGATGACATTTTACAGAATAGTGGGGAAAGAGGACTTCAGCTTGAATAAGGTAACAGGGAAATCTCCCAAATTTGCAAGCATTACCTGTGGAAGCTTTTAGAATAGATATCTCTTTTGCATCCAATCAACTGGCATGCCTTCGATGCAATGAATAATTGAAGGGGTTCTGACTCTCCTTAAGAAGCGTTAGGATATCATATTTAATGCTCTCTCTCTCTCACCCACTCACCCACCCACACACACAGCTGTACAAATTGTTATCTCATAAATGCTTTATCTTCCCCCAGTGCATTTGATTTGGTGTTTCTCCTGCTCTATGGACCTTATGACTTCTGTACTTCTACACTTCTTGCTGTATCTTATATCCTCACTATATAAAGGGATATGCTGAGCTGTATCAAAATTTCTTTGATATTTTCTTTTATTATTTCCTGATCTGTTCAGTTCTGGTGTTAAAATGCAGGATTCAATTCAACTTTACGCCAAGGAAATATTACTCATCATGAGTACATCCAGGTAAGCTTGTTCATTTCCTCATGTGATGTATAAATTGGATGTAAGTTTTCTCATGCAGTTTTACAGGTAGGAAAAGGACGAGATGTCGGGCTCAATCAGATTGCCTTATTTGAAGGAAAGGTTGCTGGTGGTAATGGTGAACAAGTTCTTAGTCGTGATGTATACAGGCTTGGGCAGCTCCTTGATTTCTTTAGGATGATGTCATTCTACTTCTCCACTGTTGGATTCTACTTTTGTACTATGGTATGCTATTTGTGCATTATATTATTAACTATGGATTATCTTTCTTTTTATTAGTGGCTGGGTGGACTGAAGCTTAAAAGGGCTAATGTGATTTAGGAAAGCAAATTGAGCTCCATAGTTCTAAACTGCTTTTTTTTTTTTTTTTTTTTCCTTTTCATTTTTGTAATTTCTTGGTGACATAGGATCTTTATGTTATTTACTTTCCTGGTGCGCAACTTGCTTTCTTATTTCATTTCTTTGTTGTTGATGATATTTGTTCCTAGAGAGATAATGTGGTAGAGTTTCGGAAAAGAAAGGAGATCTTCTAAAATATATTAATGTGATTAAGGCTATGTATGATGATGGTAGTAACTTTGAGAAGTAGTAGAGGTATCAGATGAGCTTACTAGATCAATTCAGAATGAGTTTGTTACGCACCTATGTTAGGCGTAACAAAACCCTAACGCTAATCATAGTGGCGGCTGAGGCAAATATGGAAGGTTGGGGAGAAAAGTCTGTGCTTGAGGAGCACAACTTTGGGGTAGGAAATTCCTAAGAATAAGGGGCTGTGTTTTCCCAGTTGTAGCCTAAGAATAAGGGATTATATTTCCCAATTGTAGCTGATTTGTAGGAGACAAATAAAGGGAATTATACTTTCCCTAAAACTGGAAATCAAGCAATTACTGCTGTATTTGTAATTCACCCTATGTATATGGGGTTCTGGAAGAATAAAGGCATGCAGAAAATTATCAAACACAACTCCAGTAGTTGTTAAGAGGTAGAGGTACCTCGAATACCTCATTATCCTTTACCCCACCTTTCACCATAGGTAAGCTCAAGAAGTTAGACCCTGTGGCTTTACCTCTAGCCAAACCAGTCACACGATCACAGACCCGGGCCCATAACAGAGATTCAATGGTGTATGTTTTTTGTTCATGATATCAGGTTAGTTGATGAGAGTTAGCAGGAGTTAACTCCAAGTTGCTAGTTTGTACAATACTTCAGAATCTAAAAGTTTGAGATTAAGTAGGATTATAATTGAGTATCTAAGATTGTTGCGAAGGTTTTGAGGTCGGTTCCGGCCATTGCTGTGAAGGAGTTGTCCATCGTGGGTGGCGATCGTTCCAGGTCAAGGGCTTCGTTGCCGGAGCCTTGTGAGCTTGATCTTCTTCCGACGGTGTGGCATGCAGAGTCTGTACAGAGAACAACAGTGGATTGCTTCTCGGTGGAGTTGCATCAGCTCAACCTGTTGGACAAAGACCTTCCTCTTCGTCCGCAGGGTAAGAAGCGTCCCTTTTGTTCAAATTTGAAAATCAAAAGTTCGAGGCTGCGGACGTGGCGTTAGTTGGGTACCGGGTTTTTTTTGGCTTTGGGCCGGGCCGTAAGGAATCTTCTGGACCGTTTTGCCGAGTCGGGGTTAGGTCATAAATCTTCTGGTTTCCTCGTGGCTCGTCTCATGTCGAAAGCTAAAGTCTCCCGTCCGTCAAGTTTGACGCCGGAGACGACGTCGAAGGTGTCATCTGGGCTGATTCTGGTTCGACTTCCTCCTAAGGGTTTGTAGGTTGCTGCGTCGGTAGCCACAGAGGCCGCGGGTCTAGCGATCTCGGTTTCTATTGGGGGTTCCATTAGGTCGGAGCCCTCGTCATCGGCAGTTACAGGGACAACGCCATTCATGCCATCCACCGAGGGTGAGTCAAGCAACGTCCATACGGTGCTTTCAAGCCAGACTCCAGCCTCTAAAGAATCTTCTGAGGGTATGGGTATGGTGTCATCGGGTTCTTTTGGGTTCTATCATCCTCCTCTGCTGGCACCGGAGTTGTTGCTTCCGGTGGCTCCGGCAGCTTCTCAGGGTTCTGTCTCCTTGTTGGTCGGTTCTGAGTTGAACTCATCTCCGGTGTCCTCCTCTCTAGTCACTGCGGCTCCTTCTGTGCAAGCCCACGCAGCTTCTTCTTTTCATGTCTCTACAGATCCAGTAGAAGAGAAGAAGTCTGCTTAAGATCCTAGTTGGATTTCAGAGTTATCCACTGGTTCGACTTTGGGAGAGAAAGTCCGTGATGCAGTCTCCTGGAGGAGGAATGAGGTATCAAAGCTTCAAGAGAAGAAGGATCAGCCTATTGTTTGCGATCAGAATTGGGAGAAGGATTGTTGGAGAATTGAGGCAGTTCTCTGGGGAAAGATCTCCGAGGTGTATCCGTGGGCGACTAAAGAATAGAGACAGAAGCATCAGGAGATTTGGGGTGAGATGATTGAGAACAAGAAACGCGAGAGTAAGAGGGAGCTTCGGAATCTACAAAGTTCCATAAATTACGGAGACATCAAAGCTTCTTCGAGGTGTAGAAGAGACAAGGCCAATAGGTCGTAGAGTTGGCTGCTTTGAGGGTTTTTTGTGGGTTGTTCTCAGGTTTTCTTGGTTTTTTGGGTGCCGTTTGGTTTCTTTTGCGGGTAGTACTTTAGTTGGTTCTTTGTTTTCTAGGTTTTGACTTGGGGGCTGTTTCCTGGGTTTTTTTTCGGGTTTTTCGGGTTAGCTATGGTTCTCCTATGTATACTTCCTGTGTACATAGGGGCGCCTTACGCTTTCTTTTCAATAAAATCTACTTACTTATCAATAATAATTGAATATCTAAGATTGTAAGTTCTGTAAAGTAGAAATCGAGATGGAAGGGTAGTAAAACTCGGTAGACAAGAAATACCAAAAGGCGGTCATTTTTGGTTTCTTGGCTTAATAATTCATAAAGATGTGAAGATTAAGGGAGATTTGAATCAAAATAAGAGTAGAGTGGGTAATTTGAAGAAGTGCATCAGGTTTACCATGTGACCGTAGAATACCTACCAAGTTAAAATGAAGAATCTATTAGATTGTTGTTAGACCAGCTATTCTTATTGATAACACACTCTTAAGCGTGTTTGTTATTGATAAAACAGAGAAATAACAGCTGGGCGGCTAAGCCATCCTTATTGTGCTCAAGTAGAATAAGGATGGAACCCTAAAAAGAAAATTACAAAACTAGCCTTTATCTCAAAGTTGTTTAAGCAAACCTATTCTCTCAAATTTTCTCTAGCCAAGGTTGAGTGAACCATTGAGCAAACTCTTGGTTTCTCTCCTGTAGCATCTCGTTCGAGCGACCATTGAGCGAGACTCCAATGAAGAACTTATCGCAGTTTTACTCGAGCAACCCTCAATCGGGAGTCAGACGAACTGTCGTGTAGAATTGCTAGTACCCCCTACTCAACCAGTCTTCCTCCACTCAAACCTCTTCATGAAGCTATGGGCACTCTGATCTACATCATCCTTCCTAGGTTGCAGTGATACCTATTAGCAACAGCTAAGGTAGCAAATTGATCAGCTAATGCATTGAAACGGTCTTCAAACTGCTCAATTCGCTTCGTTTGCAGCAAACGTGCCTCTAGTTGCTCATCACTATAGGATTTATAGTTGTTTGATGTTTCTGCCTACATAAATCGTATGGCAGTGATGTTCTTATATAGGAATAATAGAGTTAGTCCTTTACTAGGACTGTACAAGAGTGAAGCTTATCAAAGATATAGCAAAGAGATAGAAACCTAAAGCTATACAACATGCTTATAGGTGACTGTCAAGATAGTGTAGATAAACTTGAACTAATCTAAAGTTTTAATCTGGATAGGTTAATCTTTATCAGATGATAAAGATTTATCTAGTCTAATACGCCCCCTCAAACTCGGCATAGGTAGCCTGACGTTGAGGTTGGAAGTGAGTTGAAGAAACCGGCAGGTAGGAAGAGGCTTTGTTAGAACATCTGCAATCTGATCTTTTCCAATTATGAACCGAACCTCTAAAAATTTATCTGCAACTTGATTTCAAACAAAGTGATAGTCTATGTCAATGTGCTTTGTATGTGCATGATAGATTGGATTGGAAGTGAGATAGGTAGCACCTATGTTATCACAAAATAAAATTGGTGCACATGGAAGTGAGACCCGAAGTTCATTTAAAAGAGACCGAGTCCAAATCAGTTCCGCAGAGGCATTTGCAAGGGCTTTATACTCTGATTCTGTACTAGAACATGACACAGTGGGCTGCTTGGAACTCCAAGATATCGGATTTTTACCCAAAAAGACACAATACCCAGATGTTGATTTTCGGTCATTCGGGCAACTAGCCCAATCTAAATTCGAGAAGGCTATTAGTTGATGAGATGAGAGTTTGTGGATGCATAGAGTGTAATCAATAGTAGCCTTCAAGTAACGCAGGATGCATTTAACAATAGTCCAGTGAGGTTCTCTTGGATCTTGCATAAACTGAGATACCTTGTTGACAGCAAACGCTATGTCTAGACTCGTGAAAGACAAATATTGAAGAGATCTAACAATGCTGCGATAGAGTGTAGTGTCTGTAATAGTTGATCCTTCAAACCGGCTGAGAGTTGTAGAGGAGGACATCGAAGTAGAGACAGGCTTGACAAGCTCCATATTGGTTTTCTTGAGACGATCCAAAATGTCTCTTTGCTGAGATAGGTGAAGGCCATCGGATTCCCAAGTAGCTTCAACACCTAAAAAGAAATGTAGAGGTCCAAGGTCTTTACAGCAAAGGATGAGTCTAGATCATGAATAAGTGTAGATATAGCTCCTGTGTGTGAACTAGTGATGATTATATCATCGACATAAATCAACACAAAGATTTGAATCCCATCAGCTTTGTAGATAAATAGAGATAAATCAGCCTTGGAGCTCGTGAAATTAAGTTCTATGAGACGAGCACTTAGCCTTGAAAACCATGCTCTTGGTGCCTATTTGAGGCCATACAAGGCTTTGTGCAACTTGCAAAGTGCTGTAGGATGTGAAGGATGCTGAAATCCGGGAGGTTGTTCCATATATACAGTTTCTTTGAGGCTGCCATGGAGGAATGCATTGCTTACATCAACTTGATGGATAGGCCAACCAGTAGAAACAGCAAGAGAGAGCATTGTTCTAATAGTTATAGGCTTGATTATAGGACTATATGTTTCTAAAAAATCAATTCCGGGTTGTTGATCGAACCCTTTGGCTACTAAACGAGCCTTGTAGCGCTCAATAGATCCACCAGCCTTCCTCTTTATTCGAAAACCCATTTGCACCCAACTATGTTCATAGAAGGAGGAGAGACATGTGACCAAGTGCCATTTTTGAGAAGAGCATCAAATTCTTTATTCATTGCCTCACGCCATTCAGCATGCTTGCTTGCTTGAGTGTAGCAAGTTGGCTCAATTTCCTGACTTAGGAGTAGAGCCGTGAGAGCTTGAGGAGGTGGATACCTGGTTCGGCCATCTGTAAACTTGGCCAGTTTGAAAATTTGGTTCTGGGACCGAGTGATCATGCAATGCACTCTTGAAGGGGGAGGTTGTTCGAAAGGAACTAGAGCTTGAGTAGGTGATGTTTCGGGTGGTGTAGCTGATGAGGAAGTGGTTGGAGAGAGGAAGGGGATTAGAGATTGAGGTGAGGCATTTGGTAAAGTAGTGTGAGAGATCTCTGGTGGGGGGTTGCTTGTGTCATTAACTTGATTGGTTGATGGTATAACAAGGGGGACAGACACAGTAGGAGGAATGAGAGGAGTGGATGACCGGTGGTAACAGATTTTGAAAAAGGGAAATTTAGTTCATTGAAGACCACATGCCGAGCAATGTAAACCCTTCCAGAAGGAATGTGAAGAAACTTGTATCCTAGATGATTCTTGCTATAACCAATGAAAACACAAGATTGAGAGCGGAAAACAAGTTTGATGGAATTGTAAGGATGAAGGAATGGCCAACATTCACAGCCAAATTATTTTTAAAATTTTATAATCAGGTGAAATATTGAATAAGTTTTCAAAGGGAGATTTCTATTTTGTTACTTTGGATGGGAGTCGATTAATTAGATAAATAGCAGTCTCAAAAGTCGAATCCTAAAAGGAGAGTGGTATACTAGCAGTGGAAAGGAGTATAAGGCCTGTTTCAACAATATGTTGATGCTTTCTTTCGACAGACCCCATTTGATGGTGAGTATGTGGACAACTTAGATGATAAGAAACTCCCATAGATGCGAGGGATGTTTGAAGAGGGCGAAATTCACCCCCATTGTCACTTTGGACAGAGATTATTTTTGTTCCAAAATATGTTTCAACGTGTAGTTTGAAACGAAGAAAGGTAGCACATACATCAGATTTTAGTTGGAGATGGTAGAATCAAGTATATTTACTAAAATCATCCACAATACTTAGATAAAAACGATTATTGTTTACAGACTTGAGTGGAGCCGGGCCCCATACATCAATGAAAAGTAATTGCAAAGGACGACTGGAAATAGAAGGACTTAAACTGAAATGAAGACGATGACTCTTTCCCTATTGGCATGAAGAACAAATGGAAGTGAACTTGGAGGGAACCACTGGCAATTTATTGGACTTGATAATTTGATTGACAACTGGAGATGCTACATGGCCTAACCGGTGATGCCATTGATCCAAGGAGACTTTTTCACCAATGAAGGCAGCAAGGGACTTGGAAAAATGAGCATGAGAGGAAGGCCATGGACAGAGATGGAATCTACTTGGGCCTTGGAGGAGGAGCTGGCGGGTGGAGTAAATTGGTTAACAAATATAAGATTTTTCTAGATTTCTGGAACATGGAAGAGTGAGAGTAAATGAAAATTGTGTGAAGGTGTAGGCAAGATACCTTGACCAAAATGTAAGATTTCCAAACCTTGGCCATTGCCGACACGAATCTGGTCAGTTCTAGTATATTTTTCAGCATTCAAATTGGGATTGGAGAGGTCATTTGTAAGATGGACATTGGAGCTAGTATTCGGATACCAGGAAAAATCAGATGCATAGGAGGCAGATGCAAGGTTGGCATGCAACGGTGAAGTGTCAGCTTGATACCCTTGTTCAAATTGGAACCAGCAGGTTGATGCAGTGTGACCTTGTTTATGACAAACCTGACAAGTAAGGCGCTGAGAAGATCCTGGACCAGAGAATTAGAATTTAGATGGGACTCTTCCTCAATCGCAGCCTCTTCCACGGGAGAAGTTGGTGTTGCGCTAGCCTGTGATAAAGCCACGGTTGAATCGAGGATGGGATGGGCCCTGACGCTGGGCAGTGTTGGTAGTGGAGATAGACAAATCAATAGATGATTTGTGTTGCTCTAAACGCATCTCATAAGAAAGCATAAAACCGTAGAGTTCGTTGAGAGAGATGGAGTCTTGGCGGGTGGTCATAGAGGTGACAAGAGGATCATATTCTGGACCAAGACTAGCAAGGATGTTGGAGACAAGTTCTCAAGCTTCAATGGGTTTTCCAACAGCAGCTAAAAGATGAGAGAATCCCTGCTCTTTTTGATAATAAGCGGAGATTGAGAGAGCTCCTTTCTTCAAGGTTGCAACTTGTTGTTTGAGCTGCATGATTCGTGATTGAGATTGAGCGGAGAACAAGGTCTTCAAGGTGAGCCAGACTTCCCGAGAGGTGGAAAGACCAATTACATGTGGTAAGGCTTCAACCGAGAGGGTGGAGATGATGGCACTGAAGATCATTTTATCTTGATGATACCATGATTGATATTCCGGGTTTGAAAGTAGGAGGCCGGAAGTGGGATCGGGAAGAAGTTGAGGTGGGCGTGGATGAGTTCCATCGAGACAGCCAAAAAGATTTTGTCCCTCTAGGATCGGAACGGTAAGGAATAGCACATTTTGAAGTGCTATTGGGGTAGTAGAAGAGATAGAGGAAATAGGAGGTGGGGTTGAAACAGGAGGTGTTGTCTGGGTAGACTCTGTTTTGGAGATGGGAGTGGCCATAGACGTTTGTCTTGAGAGGCTCTGATACCATATAGGATTTATAGTTGTTTGCTGTTTCTGCCTACATAAACCGTTTGGCAGTGATGTTCTTATATAGAAATAATAGAGTTAGCCCTTTAGTAGGACTGTACAAGAGTGAAGCTTCTCAAAGATATAGCAAAGAGATAGAAACCTTATACATCTTGCTTATAGGTGACTGTCAAGATAGTGTAGATAAACTAGAACTAATCTAAAGTTTGAATCTGGATAGATTAATCTTTATCAAATGATAAAGATTTATCTAGTCTAATAATCACATGCTGTCTCATTGCATTCATACACATCGCCAATGGTTGCAAGTCTTCTTCCATGTGCTTCTTAGCATGCCGCGGTAGAAAAGTAGTTGGGCTCTGATACCAACTGATGCTGCATGACATAGTAAGAAGTTGAATCTACAAACACGAAAGTTCACATCTCTTCTATAAATCCTATAGAACTTTAGGAGTTATAGGGAATGTGGTAAAAAAAATCTCTCAAGAGTGTGTTTTATTGATAAAACTGAGAATTAACAACAATTGGGCTGCTAGGCCATCCTTATTGTTATTAAATGGAAGTTAGGGACATAGCTCTATAAAAGAAAAGGGAAAAATGCTCCAGAGGTATGAGTTTTTATTAAATTGCTCCAGCCTTACGGAGTAGATCATTTCGTCCACATTTCGTTAAATTTCTAATGTTGCTTCCATGTAATACCCAATCAGAGGGCGACACGTGTCCCCTTTAATATATATATATATATTAAAAAATAAAAAAGAAAAAGATATTTTTAAAAAAATAGTTGCTCGACTGAAGATCAAGCAAACCTGTTATTGCAAATTTGCTCAAGCGAACTCTCGGTTTCTCTCCTGTAGCATCTCACTCGAGCAAGACTTGAGTGAAAAAATGTACCGCAGTTTCATTTGAGCAATCCTTGAGCAAGAGTCAAGCAAACTCTTGGGTACTTGCAGAATTTCAAGTACCTCCTCTTAAAGCATTTTTCCTCCACTCAAACCTCTCCATGAAGTTGTGGGTAATCTGGTCTGCATCAGCTTCTATCAGGGAAAAGATGAGGAAAAGTTTCTTAAGATGGTTTGGGCATTTGACCATGTGTAGTGGTGACTGATTAATGCGTCGCTGTAGAAAAGTGATTATTCAAGTTTACTGAGTAAAAAGAGGTAGAGAGGATCTTAAAATCATATGAAAAATTTAGTGAATGATAAATTCATCGGGAGGTAAGAGATGAGAAAAAAGAACTACATATTGTTGACCTTTATTAATTGATTAGGATTCGTTGAGTTGCATTAAATTGAGTCCTGTTTCTGATTGTTTTAATTGAGTTGAATTGAGTCCTTTTTATGATTTTTCTACTATGTGTTTCTCCATCATACAGTTTATTATATGGATTCTTTATATGTTTGTGTGCAAAATATTGTGAAAGCAATAATATTTCACTACCTAGGAATAATTAGAAAAAACTGTACACATCATACATAGTAGCTTTGATGTTCTTATGCTTATTGCTCCAGAACTCAATAATCTATAGTTTTAAAAGAGAAAAAATAAAAGAAGTATGCTACAGAGGCGTTTGCCTCCAAGATAGTTGAGTTCAGATTATGAATTTAGAACTCCGTGATAAGTTTTTCATATTGATGCTACTTTTATTAATGTCTGAACAAGTCTTTGTCTTCTTTTTTTTGTCTGTGCAGTTAACAGTGCTGACTGTATACATTTTCCTATACGGGAAGGCATATTTGGTATGTTGGATTTTATTTATTTCATGTGACAATTTTATCATGCTTGTAGCCATAGGCAATCAACATCTCATTTTTCTCTTAAACTATGCTGATTCTGCATCTGAAAAGTCCATCATCATATTGATACTTTTTGTTGGCATATGAACCATCTTTGGTATGCATGAATATCTTATGCAAGTATAATTCAGTCATGTGCCTTGTAAGAACACTGCCTTGAATGCTGCTTTAGATTATTGACCTTTCAATCTTATCCGGTGATTGTATTGCTTCTTTTTATTTATATTAATAGCACATTATGATGTTAAAGCATTAAGTACCATCTGGACCTTCTCTCAAGTTATTAAGAAGTTGGGTGGGTTGGTAGTTGCTATCTCTCCGTGTCTAATGGATTAGTCTTAATTATCTTTTAGGGAGCTGTGACATCATTCTTTTTCAGGCGCTATCTGGTGTTGGTGAAACTATTCAAGTGAGAGCTAAGATAATGCAGAACACTGCCTTGAATGCTGCTTTAAATACACAGTTCCTCTTTCAAATTGGCATTTTCACTGCTGTGCCAATGGTTTTGGGCTTCATCTTGGAACAGGGTTTCTTCAGGGTAAATGCTTATCCTACATGTTTTGCTTATCCTTTTAATAATTTACACAGAAATGTGTAATTATTTTCATATATTATCCGTATGCATGTTATATTTTTGAAAGATAATTTGAGTTTGCTTCATCATGCAACAGAGCTATATGTGCAATATTTATTGATTTTAATGCTGAAAATAATTGTGTATTGGTTTCTTCTTGTTCCATTTTTCTTAGCTGTATGTCTCAGTGTCCATCAAATACATTGCAATTTGGTAGAATGAATTAGATTAATGAGTGAATTGCGTTGTTATAAGTTGCTGTTTTGATTTGTGCTTCAGACAGATGGTCTGAGGACATAACTTCAAAGTCTTGATAATCAACTTAGTCTTTGGGGTGTTGGAGAACTGTAAGTTTGTAACAAGTGCAGAGCCTTCAAGGATAAGTTCCTTCTATTTCTGTTAATATATAGGGCACATTGTTTATTGAAGAATTTTTAGTTTCTTGTCCTTAGGAGATTTTTTTTTTCCTTCCCTTTTGGTGAGTGTATATGATTCAAATAGATGTAGGTTATAAAGCATTGAGATTGCAATCTTACAAAGTTTCCTTGTTTTGATTAAGTTCGACTTTGAATGAAATTTGATGAACACTATAAAAAAAATTGTAGGCCAAAATAAATCAATCTAAAAAATAATATGACCAATATAAAAAAGATGAATTCGCGTTATATAGATGATTCTTTGATACACAGAAATTATAGCCTGAAGAATGATGTGTTTATTACGAATACATTTTTCAGTATCTGGGAGCATGTGCATTAACAACATTGGCCATGAGTTCTGATTGAGTGTATGAACCATATATCCTCGTTGCTTTTTTTTTTTTTGAAGTATCTAATTAGTTTGTGGTATAGTTTTTTTCTGCTGTCTTCTGAAGTTATTGAAAGTGGTTCTCCTTAATATAAGGTGCTTACTTCATACACTAGCATTTTGTAGATTTACTAAACCTACTGCTGGGTAGATTTTATTTTTTTATTTTTTTTACTTTTAGTTGGACTTGTATTTTTCACTGGCAACTCTATTTCTTCCCCTTTTGCTCTGTTGGTTAAATTTTCTTCCAATTGCTGCTGCAGGCCATTGTCAGTTTTGTCACAATGCAGTTTCAGCTTTGTACCGTTTTCTTCACATTTTCTCTGGGCACAAGAACTCATTACTTTGGTCGGACTCTTCTTCATGGTGGTGCAAGGGTATGTTGCTGCTCGCTTTTCTCGTTCAATTGTTTTCCCTTGTCTTTATAATGGGCTCTCTTTTCTTGTTCAATTTTTTTTCCTGGTCTATATGATGTTAAATCAATGTTTATTTCTCAACAGTATCAAGCAACTGGTAGGGGATTTGTTGTCCGCCATATTAAATTCTCTGAGAATTACAGGATTTACTCCCGCAGTCATTTTGTTAAAGGGTGTGGCTCTCTCTCTCTCTCTCTCTCTCTCTCTCTCTCTCTCTCTACGCGCTCGCTAAAGAAAGAATTGCATTGTCACAATGTACGGTTTTGTGTTAGGAAAATTGGGGAATGTTTTAAAATTGATTCAGTAATTATACTTTTGGGCATGTATTTTTTGTTAGTAATACACTCGTGTTTCTCCTTAATATTTGGCTTCTACCTTTGTTTTTTTTTTAATAAGTAAGTAGATTTTATTCAGCTTTTGGGCATCAATTTTTTTTTTTCGTTAAAATTGATGCCATTTCTGTCTTCCAAATTTCCTATGAAATGAGTGTGCTCCTGGAATGACTACTATAGTTCATCCTCTTGTCTCCAGATTCGAAGTTGTGCTTTTGTTGATAGTGTACCTGGCATATGGATATAATGAAGGTGGTGCGCTGTCGTACCTTCTTCTTACAATTAGCAGTTGGTTTATGGCTCTTTCTTGGCTTTTTGCTCCCTATTTGTTCAATCCATCTGGGTTTGAGTGGCAGAAGTAAGTCTATTTATTGTATTTGCTGAAAGGATTGTCTGCTCCACTTTATTGACGAACATAAATGTTTTCCTTTCAGGGTAGTGGAGGATTTCAAAGATTGGACTAATTGGCTTCTTTACCGAGGTGGAATTGGAGTGAAGGGAGCAGAAAGCTGGGAAGCTTGGTGGGATGAAGAACTGGTATTACATCTGTTCTTGGTTTGATTTGTTGGTTGATATTTTTTTTTTGTAAGTAAATGTAATGTATTAAAAAGTGCAATAGGCGCAACCCAAGTACACAAAAAATATAAAAGAAAAACACCTAGTTAGAAGAAGAAAAAAGTTCAATAAAAACAAGATAGAAATATTTAAGTCAAAAGGAATTGTCTAGTGGTAAAGAGTCTTGAAGAAAAAAAATCGTTTAATTCTACCATTGTCCGTTCGCGGTCTTCAAAACTCTGATAATTTCTTTCCCTCCAAAAACTCCACATTAGGCAAGACATTACCATCTTTTACATAGCAGCATTTTGAAGCCTACCAAAATTTACTTTTCAGCAAGCAAAAAGGCCTACCACTCAGGCATTACCCAAGCCAAACTTGCAAGGTTGAAAGATGGTATTCCATAATGCACTAGCCATTTCACAATGGAGTAAAAGATAGTCCACTGACTCTGCAATCTTCTTACACATACAACATAATCAACCACATTGACATGCCGTTTTCTAAGATTATTTGTTGATAGTATCTTCCCTAAGGCAGCCGAACAAACAAAGAATACCATTCTCAAGGGAGCCTTATTTCTCCAAGAGAAAGGAGTGCTATCATGGGGGCCAAGGACATTGTAGTACCCAACAAAGTTTGTTTTTGCCATCTTGTCTCAATCTGAAGGAATACAACTAATTGAAGAATGAGGTAAAGAAATACTCCTCCTAGTCATGAGCGCTTTGAGAAGTTAACATTCCACTAATGAGAATAACTAGAAAACTCTAAATGATTTGTTGTAGAAGCATCCTGATCCCCATACCATACATCATACCAGAATCTAATTGTAGAGCCATCACCAACCTCCAATCTGGTATGATTAGAAAACTTCCCCCAAACCCTCTTGATACACTTCTATAGCCCCACCCTATACGACCCATGAACCTCATTTGAACGCCACCCAGCCCACATGTTGCCAGATTTAGAATCCACAACCACCCTGCACATGGCCTCTCTCTCTCTCACGAACATAACACTAAAGCCACTTTCCTAAAAGAGCTCAGTTGAATATAGTAAATTACAGACCCAAAACCCTCCTTCAGAGATCGGAAGACACACCATAGACCAACTAACCAAATGAAATTTGAATTCTTCACCAAAACCAAATGCTAACCAGACCTACATTATTGCCATTGTGAATGGGGACCAATTCTAATTTAGCCAGATTAATCCTCAAACCGGAGATTGTTTCAAAGCATAAGAGCAAACAATGCAAGTTACGAAGATGTTCTAGATTTGCCCGCAAAAAATCAAATTATCACATGATAAGAGACCCCCTTCAACAATTTGAAACGTTGAAGGCTCCATCATTCCTAGACCCCACCAAAAAGCTTGATAAGAGACCCCCGATCATCATACCAGAAATGATTCTACTTAACGCCCCCATAACAATAACGAACAATAAGGGAGATAAAGGGTCTCCCTTTCTCAAGCCACAAGAACTGCTAAAAAAGTTCATTGGAGTACTATTCACCAATATAAAAAAGCACACCGAAGAAATACAACGCGCTATCAAATTACACCAGTTCTCCCAAAGCCGCATCTCCTCAGCATATACAACAAAAATTCTCAATTAACATGTTCATATGCCTTTTCAATAGCCAACTTGCACAATACACCTGGATCCCCGGATCTAATTTTGCTATAAAGGTATTCATTGAAAATGAGAACAAAATTTAGATTCTGCCTACCCTTGATGAAAGCATTCTAAAGCTTGGAAATTATCTTCTCCAGAACCATTTTCAACTTGTTAGCTAGGACTTCGAAAACAATTTTGCAAACTCCACCCACTAAGCTAATAGGTCGAAAGTCTTTAATGTCAATGGCTTTAGGTTTCTTTGGAATGAGAGTGATGAAGGTGGTAGTGAAGCTTTTTTCAAACATACCTCTAGCGTAAAAGTCATGGAAAACATTCAGGGACCGGGGCCTTATCACTCTTCATGGCTGTCACCACCTCCAACTAGATGGCCTCATCCTCCCCAATGGAATCAAAAGAAAGGCCATCCAACCTAGGCCTTAAACTGTGCCATTCGATAAACAAGTTATCGTAAAATTGCACAATATGATGTCTTATCTCCGATTAATCTGAAGAGACTATACCATTAACCACCAACTGTTTAATGGAGTTATTCTTCCTATTCGGGTTGACCATTCGATGGAAGAACTTTGTACACTTGTCACCTTCTCTTAACCACAACACTCGATTTCTGCGTCCAACTCACCTTCTCTAGGAGTGTTGTCCTCTCCAGATCATTAATCACTATAGCCTTCCTCAATTTTTCCTCCGCACTTAAGACACTTTTTCCAAACACTCACTTTTTCTCTACATTGCCAAACACCTCCTCATTCCTGACTCTTAAATCTACTTTTGAAGCCTTAAGTTTGCAAGCCAAAATGTAACTTAGAGAAGCTTGAAAGTGATAAGAAGTCCACAACTTATGCACCCGATCTACCCTCTAATTTTAACCGCATGTTCTTGAACTTAAAGCGCCTTCTACCTCCATGAAGACCTTTGCAATCAAGAAGGATAGGAAAATGGTCCGAACATAGTCTATGCAACCTCTTTTGGGTCAAGTCAGAAGAAAGAGGAAATCTATCAATTCTAGACCAAGAGAGGGGATCGATATTGTTTGAACACATAAAGGAACCTTCTACAAGCGGAATATCCACAAGTATGAAAGCTCTACCATAGCTGGACCAATGCGGGCGTTACTCAATCTCTCACTAGGAAATTTAGAAACGTTGAAGTTCCCCAAAATGAACCAAGGCAAATTCCACCAGCTTATCAAACCAGACAATTCATCCCATAAAAGCCTTCTGTCCCTATCAATATTAGGGAGATAAACACCCACAAAAGCCCAAGGAAATTGATATTTGACGCTTCTGAAGGAACAGACAACCGAGAACTCTCCTTCACACTCTTTGACTTTTTCCACCACCCTCCTATCCTACATGATCAAAATACCTCCAGAGGCTCCCATAGAGTCTAAACAACACCAATATGCAGACAAACAACTTCTCCTTCCTAACTCTAAGGTACTTCTCCTTTCTAACTCTAAGGTACTTCTCACCCTTGTTGAACCCTCTTACATTCCAGGTTAACAATTTAGGCTTCACTGAACAACTGAGGTACTGCCACCGTAGAATCATAATTAATGGAACAAGACAGTCTTTTCAATTCTCTTTTTCCAATGAGCTTTAGTGCTACAGCCCTAAAGTTTCTTTCGTTGTTAGCTTTTTTTTGTTTGTTGTAATTTCTGTTGCTAATTTTTTCCTGTTACAGATGATGAATAATTAATTTCTGTTTGTTTGAAACAGAATATAATGTAATGCTGACCATATATCTTATGTTGTGCCTTTTAGATAGTGTCCAAACTCAACTGTTTCGTTTAATATGTGATTCATCATTGTACAATTGGCATCTAAGTAAAATTCATGTTTCCACCTTGGAGTGTAGGAAATCTCAAGGGTGGGAGATTGTTTGGGCACTTGGTTGCCTATTCTTTATTTATTTATTTTGTATTTGCTGAAATGAAAATCTGCTCCACATATATGTTTGCCAAAATATGTTTTTCTCTCTTGGGACAGAATGACTTTTCCTTAAAGGAATACATGTTTTGAGTATTGAATGACCATGAAGTTACAGGCACACTTTTGGATTACTTTTAGTCCAGAAGTGTGCCTGTAAGCTTGGCACACTGATGTAGAATGCATCACGGTAATTACACGCCTTTTCATGATCAAATGGGTCAAAACAAAGGAATCTTTAAAGTCTTTACTTTTAGGAATCCTTATTTAATTCCATTAGGATTTCATAATACTATTAGAATTCGAACGTGTAGCCTATTGAAACGCAAGTTTTAGCTTTGTTTAGTAATTTGTGTTTTCAACAATAAAATTTCTAGAGAGAGGTTTCTCTTGTTCTTCAAGCTTTTGGGTATTATGAGGGAATCAATAGCTTTAAAGAAGGGTTTTGTTTATGATACTTGTGTGCAAATTAACGGATTCAAGATTGTTTATGTTTTCTTTTAGAAATTTTAATTTTTCTACATGCTCCTTGCTTTGGTTGGTATTAGAGCCTGCTACCTTTCTTGCACACACATCCAAATTATTATCTAGAAAATCCTTTCTTGGAGCTCTGGCCTTTTATTGATGACCATGAAGTTATGTAGTTCGTTTGGGATAAGTGGTGATTTAACATGCTATCAGAGCCGAGGTTCTAAGTTTGAACTTTAGCTCCACTGTAAACCGTGTTGTTTGGTCCCAAGCATGAGGGAAGTGTTAAAGTATTAATTAAATGATTAAATTCATCATTCTCCTTTGCGCTTTTTAATGAGATTGCATTACTTGTAAAATAAAAAAAACAGTTATTTAGTTCAATGCGTCTTGGCACTTGTGAGCCGATGATGCGTTGCTTTGATCGAGTGAATTATCATATTGTAATTAGATGGGAAAGATTTTTAAAAAAAATGAAAAAGAGTTTAGCCTTTAGGAAGTGGGCCTACAATGTATGTCAAGCACACAGCCACACTAACACCAAACATACGTTATAAGCTTTTTGGTCAAAGAGTATCCAGTAATTAATGTCTATTAGAAAGGTTTTCTTTGTGAGCATAAGAAGACGTGATTTTTTTTTTTTTGGGGGGGGGGGGGGGGGGGGGGGGTTGGGGTGGGACGAGTTCTCTGGAGTTTGTGGCAACTTGCCTCGGGTGAAGTTTGAGCGCAAGGTATTGTCTGGTTGGTTACTATGGCGAGGTGAACAAGAATTGAACTTGTTGAATATTCATTATTAATTTGTGAATTGAATCTAATACTCCCTTTGTTCTAAAATATTTCATGTTTTGGAATGGCACTATTATTATTGAAAAGTTCAAAAAATTGTGATCTTCCTAAAATAACATCTACTTTATATTAGAGGTGTCATGGCTTTCAAGAAGAATATTGTTTACTTTTTTGGAACAATGTTAGGGCAATGTAGGAAATTGAAGAAGTAACAGCTTCCATTTTTATAAAGTATGGAACATTCTGAAAAAGAATGTTGGACATTTAAATTAGGATTGAGGGAGTATATCCTTAATAGTATTAAACTAGTCCTCCACAACGATCCTCACACGCCGCCACTAAACTCACGCACTACCCCTCATAGAGAGAGAGAGAGAGAGAGAGAGAGAGAGAGAGAGAGAGAGAGAGAGAGAGAGAGAGAGAGAGAGTCAATCAAGATCTAAGTTCCTATAAATAAATTGTTCTTCCAACCACTGTATTTTGAAATAGGAGTACACGGAGTGGGCGCTTTACAAGGTTCCGAGGTTTACTTGACAGAAGTGGATACACGAAGTGTCCCTACCTTTGAGGGGTTCCTCGGCAAAAAATAAAATAAAAATCCTTGGTCCAATTGAGCACCAGCTCATTCCTTTTTAGCACAACCTAGTTACACTACCTTTGCCTCTTGTCATGTTGTGCATTCTCGATTGATGAACTCATATACTTTGTTATATTGCTTTTTGTTTATTTTTGTTGTCACTCCTGTTTTTTCCTGTCAGTTATTCATATATGTTGTATCTGCAGGCACATATTCGGACGTTGGGAGGGAGGATAGCAGAAACTATTTTGAGTCTAAGATTTTTCATCTTCCAGTATGGCATTGTCTACAAGCTGCATGTGCAAGGGAGCAATACATCATTGACGGTAACAGCTCTCTTCATAAGTTGATACAATTTTCAGAGCTTCTTCCTTCAGCAGTCATTCTGTTTGCCTACTTTTGCGAGTTAATATTTTTGCAAAATGCTGTTTGTGTATCTTTTATCACTTACCAAAAAACCGCTCTACCTTTCCCATAATGTATAGCATTTAATACACTTTTAGAGTTCAGAGTCCAGACATAACTGACATATATTATACCATTGACCACATCTCTTGGCTTCTTGGACACTCACCAATACAATATCCAAGACCACCTTGATGCATGTTACCAAGTTTTCAAATTTACATTAGCGTTGCACTGAAAGGGGCATGCATGAGGCAAACAGTTAGTGTGAAAGGTTTGATTAAGTCTACATTGGCGAATATAACTGTTCTGCTATTTGTTTATTCTTTACAATCTGCAGGTGCCATTTTTGTCATTTTGTTTACTTTGTTGCCTATATATAATGGTTAGGGCAGTCAAGGTATTGGGATGCAATTTTTAGGTTGTATTTGAGTTGGCAAATGACTCATTGTATGGACCTAGAAAAGCAATATTGGCTACTTCCCGAGATTATTCTTATTTTGCATTAGTTTTTATGCTCACAAGTTCATCATGCTCATGTGTCACAATGTTTGTGTATAACTGTAGGTGTACGGCCTGTCATGGATCGTGTTAGCTGTGCTTATATTGCTTTTCAAGGTCTGTATTATCACCTATAATGCAAGTGCTGGTCTTTCAACTTTCAAATGCATGTTATGTGGTTTGTGATTTTAACCCTTCATTTCGTATTTTTTTTTTGTGTTTTCACAGGTTTTCACCTTCAGCCAGAAGATGTCAGTCAATTTCCAGCTTTTGTTGCGCTTCATCCAAGGCCTCTCCTTTTTGATGGCACTTACTGGTCTGGCAATTGCGGTTGTATTGACTAAGTTGACATTGCCGGATATATTTGCTTGCATATTAGCATTTATACCCACTGGATGGGGAATCCTTTCGGTGAGTTCTCTTCGTCCGTAATCTCTTTTTTTTTTCTTTTTCATTTTTTTTCCCCATTTTTGATATACATATATATGTTGAGAGGCCCCTTATTTCAACTAGTCTCAAAGTTGCTTGAATGGATCTGATGAGATTCGTAGGAGCAGGAAGCCTAATCCAAAGTACTTGGATTAGACTCTTCCAATGGGCAGTGATAAGTGTTGTTGTGATAAGTTGATAGGACTAAAGGATAAGAGGTAGAGGTCCAGTTGCCTCATTATCATTTGAATTGTTAGTTACAGTAGGTTCTCTATAAAAGTAAGTCATTGACATAAGGGTTAATTCATTGAGTCATTTGATCAAATACCTTGTATGCGGATGAACTCCTACCCTAAGTGGATTAGTCTTTCAATAATATGCCTTTCCATATTTACAAACTCTTCACAAATCATCACCCAAGCACAACCGAACCATATCAGTTTCTCTTGGTTGATGAGCAGGTCGCCCAGAAGGATAGAGATCCCTAGCAATTTCGCAGCCCAACAATTTGTAGTAAAGCCCACGAAATGTATCTTTGGCAAAACCGAGGTTGACTACTTGGGCCACGGAATTACCATTGAAGGAGTGAAGGTGGACCCCAAGAAAATTGAAGCCATGCAGACGTAGCCCAATCCAAAAAGTATAACTGAATTAAGAGGTTTCCTTTGGCTCACTGGATACTACCTAAATTTGTTAAAAATTATGATGTAATTGCAAGTCCATTGACTCATCTTTTAAAGAAGGGGCAATTTGAATGGAGCCCACAGGTCGAAGACACTTTTGTTGCACTGAAACAGGCTATGGCCACAACACCCGTCTTGGGCCTACCTAATTTTTCTAAGCCCTTTGTACTGGAGACCGATGCATCATAAAAAGGGATTGGGGCAGTGTTGGCCCAGAATGGGAGACCTCTGGCCTACATGAGCAAGGCTATTGGGCCTCCTAAGAGAGGATGGTCTTATTTATTCTAAAGAGATGCTCACATGTTAATGTAGGCAATCTGAATGTGGCGGTCGTATTGATTGAGCCAAAAATTCCAATTATGGACGGACCAAAAGAGCTTGAAGTTTTTTTTGGAGCAACCGGAGTAACTCCTAAGCAACAAAAATGGGTCTCGAAACTATTGGTCTATTAGTATGATATCATTTACAGACCGGGTAGAACCAACTCAACAGCAGACGCCCTATCTGGACAACCCACAAGCCCAACTGAAACATATGCAAGCCCGAATGTCAATCTGAGCAGTCCAAAAGAGAATGGTCGAGTGATGGCCTGCATTGAATAGCCCAACCTTCAAGCTACTAGCAACCCCAACTTCAAATTTGGGCAACAAGCCAACAAAGAGGACCCAGTATTTGGTGGACCTACATCATAAAATCAGCCAACCTGAGAGGTACTCGAATTTTTTGAAACTTGAAGGGCTTTTGCTCTTTAAAGGCCGAGTAGTTTTTTCTCCTTCCCCACCTTGAATGGTTCTGTTGCATGAGTTCAACGATTCCAAACCTGGAGGTCACTTTGTCGTCCTTCAGACTTATAGATGCTCGCCCAGTCGTTCTACTGGGAATCCATGAGGAAGGATGTTCGTCAGCATGTGGCGGTATGCGATGACTGCCAGAGGAACAAAGGCGACGCCCATTCTCCGGCGACCTACTGCATCCCTTGTCGGTTCCATCGCAGGTATGAGAGGAAGTAACCCTTGATTTTGTGGATGGCCTACCCTCATAGGCTGGGAAGACAGCAATCATGGTAGTGATTGACTGATTATTCAAATACACCCATTTCATCTCCCTGACACATCCATTGTCGGTGAAGAAGATTTCAGAATTGTGTTGTGGCCAATATTGTTCGCCTCCATGGAATTCCCAAAGCTATGGTAAGTGACAGAGATTCAATTTTTCTGAGCAATTTTTGGAAAGAATTTTTCAAGCTTCAAGGCACCAAGCTCAAGATGATTTCTATGTACCATCCGCATTCAGACGATCAAACCGAGGTTGTGAATAGATGCCTCGAACAATACCTCTAGTGTCTTTGCGGTCAACACCCAAAAAAATGGGAACATTACTTGCCATGGGTGGAGTACTGGTACAATACTACATTTCATCAGTCCATCAGCATAACACCATTTCAGGCTCTCTATGGCATACCACCACCTACTGTCATCAATTATTTGAGTTGAGCTTCTGTTGTGGAGGAAGTGGAAAAAGAGTCGCAAGAAAGAGAGGAATTAATGAGGCAATTGAAGGAGAACTTTAATAAGGCTGGTAATTATATGAAGTATCAGGCAGATAACAAGCGGCAGGATTATGAACTGGAAAATGGCGAATGGGTTTATTTCTGGAAAATGGCAATTGGGTTTATTTGACACTGCAACCCTATAGACAGTGGATCCTTTTCGGCGAGCCCATCAAAAGTTGGCTAGTAGATTCTTTGGGCCGTACCAAATTATTGAAAGAATTGCAGCAATAGCCTGCAAATTGGCCTTGCCGGACACCGCAAAGATTCATCTGGTATTCCATATTTTTCGTTCTTAAGAAGGAAACTGTGGACTCTCTAGAATCTCCATTGAACTTCCACCCTTTTTAGACTCTCATACGCCATAGCTCGAATCCCTTTCTATCCGCTACTACAGATGGGTCAAACAAGGTGCTAAATATGTTACGGGGCTTTGGTCCCGTGGAAGAATCTGCCCCCTGAAGATGTCACCTGGGAAGAGGTTGATTCTCTGCATCAACAATTTCTTGAGCTCAACCTTGAGGACAAGGGTCGTGTCCAAGGGGGGGGGGGGGGGGTGGCGGGGGGCAGTTGATGATAACTGTAGGGGCAGGAAGCCTAATCTGAAGTACTTGGATTAGGGTCCATCCGATGGGCAGTGATAAGTGTAGTTGGGATAAGTTGATAGGAATAAAGTATAAGGAGTATAGGTCCAGTTGGTTACGTTGTTTTGGATTCTTATCAGTTGCATTGCGTCATTACCATTTGAATTGTTAGTTGCAGTTGTTTCTCTATAAAAATAAGTCATTGAGTCATTTAATCGAATACCTTGTATGCTGGTGAACTCCAACCCTAAGTGGATAATCTTTCAAGAAAATTTACAATCCTTCATAAATCATCACCCAAACACAACTGAACCCTAGAGGGTTGCTCAAAACAATAAATAAGGGGTTGTTGACAACCATTCCTGTGCATACGACATTTGTTTGGATGCTTGTAATTGTTTTCAACTTGTTTTGGAGAAAATATTAGTGATACTAAGTTTATCGTTACACGCATTAACATGGAATTATACCATGATTTGCAGATTGCTGCAGCTTGGAAGCCTTACGTGAAAAAGCTGGGATTTTGGAAATCAATCCGTTCACTTGGCCGTTTATATGATGCTGGGATGGGGATGCTCATTTTCATTCCTGTCGCATTATTTTCATGGTTCCCATTTGTATCAACATTCCAAACCCGCCTCATGTTTAACCAGGCTTTCAGCCGGGGGTTGGAAATTTCTCTAATTCTCGCCGGAAACAACCCCAATACATAGCTGTGATGAGTAAGTACGTTTAACCCTGTACATTTTTTTGTGAAACACAGACGTTCCACCTCAATGTTACTTGTCAACTCCGGAGGCAGCGTGGATTTATTTTTTTTTTTATTTTTGTTTTGGCAAACCCTACAGCTAAGAAGCGTTATGAGTACGTATGTTTTGTTGATGGGTACCATATATAAGGTCATTTTTGGTAATATAACAGATATATCTTATTTTTCTTTTTAATCTCTCTCTCTCTCTCTCTCTCTCTCTCTCTCTCTCTCTCTCTCTATATATATATATATATACTATTATTTAGTTAACAAAGGGCACTTGGCCTGCGATTTTATATGCCCAATGTGCGATTTTATACAAAATTGTAGATAGCATATCGTTTGGCAATGCGTTTGAAAAAAAATTACAGTTTTGAAAATCCAAATAAGCGTGCTTTTAAGATGCATACCGAGCTGTGATTTTATTAAATGCTTAATTGTATTTTTAAAAATTGTGTTTTTATTAACTGCATTGAAAATTGCTATTTTAAAGATTTAATGGAGCGAAGTCAAACCACATGTTTGAAAACACTAAATGAAATGAACAGGAAGATGGACACAAGAATTATATTGACAATAACAGAAAGTTTAGATGAAATTGTTCAGATTAGAAATGGGACAAACTTCAATTTGAAAGGATAAAATTGTATTTTAGGAAAGAAAAAAAGTAGGGTTCTAAACTAGTAGGAAGTGACATTTTATCACTGGCTTTAGTGGGCCGGTTCATCCACCCCCTTTGTCGCCCTAGGGGTGGTTTTTTACCACCTCAAAAAGCTTGAGGAGTTGAGGGAGATTCAGTCACCCATTTAGGCACTTGTTTTTTTTTTAATATTAATATTAATATTTTTAATTTTTTGTTTTTATATCTTTATTATTTTTATATCTTTTATTGAGTAAGACACGTGTTACTTTTTTATTGGATATGACATGATAGGGAAGGTAAACGAAATGATCTATTTGATATTAGTTCTGATTTTAAAGACTCAATTGATAAGTTTTAAATTTTATGGAGCCATTTGATAAAAAGCCATATTTCGAAGAGCTTTTAAACATTTTTTCTTAAATTAATAGTACTTCTAATTGAAAGAGAAAAATAGAGTCCTAGAAAGAGCAAAGGTAGGACCGTAGGAGCAAACTCATAGAAGAATGATACTACACACATTATGTTCTTATCCTAATAATATATGGTAAATCAATCTTCGGATAAACTCTTACTAAAAAATTAAAACAAAAAAAATTAAGAACTGATAGCATGACTAAGCCCAATAATATAAAGATTTCATAAAAAAAATAAAAAAAATAAAAAAATAAAAAAAGCCCAATAATATAAAGGTGATGGAGGACTAATCTTCGTTGAAATATCAAGGGGCAAGCTTTGAGTTCTAAATCCTATTGACGATTTCAATGACACGCAGCCTCCATCTCAACGCTCCATTTCCGAATGCCCCAAATCCAACCGTCCATCCCACCCCTTCTCTGCCTATAAAACCACCCTTCGGGGTCCTTCCGAGCATACCTAAAACGGCCCCTTTTGAAAGAAATCGAGATTCCATTTCTCAGACCTTTCCAGATTTCTAGAGAGAGGGAGAGAGCGCGTGAAAATCAATCACCATCTCATTTTGTTCTGAAAATTTAAAACTTTCTCGGAAAATAAATACAAACACGCTCGGAGATCTATAATGATCGAACCTGGATTAGAATAGGTTTCTAGGGTTTCGATCTGTGTTTTTTTTTTGTTCGTTTGCCGCAAACGTTTCAATTTCGGATTCAGTTATTTAACGCACAAAGTATTTGAGAGGAATCGCGAATATCTAGGTTTTTCTAGGGTTTGGTTTCGATTCAATTGGTGGAGAAACGATGAACGATCAGTCGCAGATTCTGAATAAGCAGCCTTCGCAGATGATGAACCAGATGATGAGCCAGCCTCCGCCTACGCAGATTCAGATGATGGCTCAGTCCCAGGCGCTGAGCCAGTCTCAGCAGCCGCAGATGATGATGCTCAACCGGAGCTACAACAATCAAGTGTGGCCGCAACAGGTGGCTTCGATGGATCATCCTAACAAGAAGTTCCAGAGCTCTTCTTCTTTGAAGCCGAATTATGTCATGACGGCCTCGAAGCCGTCGTTGAAGCCTGGACGGGGCAATTGGAAGGGTAAGAAGGTCTCTGATAAGCGCAAGGACCTAAGGAGGATGGAGAAACCGATGTCCATGCCGATGTCGGCGCAGATGCCCAACACGGCGGTGATAAGCGGTCCGAGTAGCAGTGGAGGGTACAAACCCCCGACTCTTCAGGAATTGCAGTCGCAGAATAGGCTGAAAGCCCGGAAATTCTACCCTAAGAAGAAATTTAACAATAGGTTCGCGCCTTACGCGCCTAGGAACACTACGTCGTTTATAATCAGGGCGAAGAAGGCGGGAGGTATTGCCGAGCTGGTGTCGCCGTGTGCCGCGACGCCTGCAGTGCTGCCAACTCCGATGTTCTCGCCGTCTAGGGAGGTGCTAGGGGATATGGCCAAGGAGGAGTGGGGTGTGGATGGGTATGGGTCGATGAAAGGGTTGATTCGGCTGCGTTCACCGGGTGGGAACGAGCACGAGGATGAGGAGGAAGATGAGAATGGTGGGTCGAGTGAGAGTGATGTGGAGGAGCACGTGGAAGTGGAGAGGAGGTTGGACCATGACTTGAGCCGATTTGAGATGATATACCCGAATTACAGTGGGGTTGAGTATAACAATGTGTTGGAGAATAGGGTGGATGATCAGGATTCACATATAGCGCAGTTGGAGGAGGAGAATTTGACGTTGAAGGAGAGGCTTTTCTTGTTGGAGAGGGAGCTCGGGGACTTGAGGAGGAGGTTGCTGTTTCTGGAGAGGCAGAACAAGGTGATGGAGGATGTGAATGAGGAGGTGGTGGAGAACGGTTCTGAAAACGAAAGTGGGGGTGGGTCGGATGCCCCTGCTATGATGGGTTGTGAGATCAATTCGGAGATGGAGTATGTATCTGGAAATAGAGCCAGAGAGAGAAATGTTGATAATGACAATGATGGGGCCTCGGACACCGAGGGTGTAGGGGATGTTTCTATGGAAGATTTTGAAGAACGGACAGAGATTGTTCCGAAACAAGTGGATGCAGAAAAAAATGAGCCCAAGGATAAAGAAATTGGAAAGGAAAATGTGGTGAAGGATGAGGAAATGAGAGCTGAGTTTGTTAGGGAAGCTGTCATTGCAGTGAAGGATGAGGTCAAGAAAGAAGAAGCAAGGAATGAGTTGGTACGAGATGGAGAAGCAATTGCAAAGGAAAATGAAGTCAAAGTTGAAACGGTGAGGAATGAATTTGTACCGGATGAAGTAATGGCAAAGGCAAGGAATGAGTTTGGACAAGACGGATGGGTTGCGGGGAAGGATCAGTCTAGGAATGAGGAACTGGGGAATGTGTGCTCAGAGAAGAGCATTGGCGACGGTGACTAATCTGTCCCGCGTTAATGTAAGTAGCTTCTCTGAACAGATGTTTCTCAGGAACATATCACTTACTGTCGTTGATTTGTGAAACTTATGGATATATGAGATTTAAGTAGTTGTAGGTTATTAGTTTTCTTGTTTTTGCTTTTATTTTCAGTGGTTTGATGAGGAGATGCAGAGAGTACTGGCATTGTTCTTTACGTGTTGTCATCACTCCACGTAATAATCTGTTTGGTTAGGTTCTACTTTCTTAGTCCGTCTCCTTTTTCTTAAGGTGCAAGACATAAATCTGTATGTTTGCATTTTATTACATCTAAATTTGAAAAGATCCTGTGAATTTGTGTGGTAAAACTTGTGACTATTATGTACTGGTTCTGTATTTTTGGCTTAATGGTACGGGAGCGTTTTATTAGCATATTTTCTGCATGCTTTTACTATAAATAGCCATTTTATATTGTGGGGGACTAAGTGTTTATATTGAACAGAGACATCACTAGTCCTGTTCAACTCCTGGTGTGGGCTGTTGTTCTGGTTTTTTGTACTGTTGATTCTTCTGTTTGATTACTTTCATATACGTGCCAATCAAATTGCTTTCTTCTATTCTATCTGTTAAAGGAAGATCTTCCATTTTTGTTACTCTAAAAAGTTGTCTAGCTTTTTTTTTGGTTGAAGCATTAGGAACTTTAGAATGGGTTTGTCTTGTATTAAGCATAGATTGTTCTTGAAAGTAGTTGTTAAAGTAGCATTAATATTGGTTTCTTGGTGAATTTCACTGAAGGATGTGGTTGGCTGGGGGTTTGCTAGCTGGTAAATTTAAATTTGTGAAAGAAGTGGATATCATTTGTAGCTCATTCTTTTCTAGAGAGATTGAGGAACTAATTTTCAGATTCAGAAGTGATGGCCAGTGCATGTGTTTTGGAGTTCTTGGATATTTTCTTTTTCAACATTTCCTTTTGTTTGGTGCATCAACTGGATAGTGTGAGACATTGATTTGATTCCTTACTTTTTTGCTTATGTTGTGAGTTTGCTTGGATTTGCTAACGGACAATAGAGTCCAAAGGGCTTTCACATATTTTTATTGTTGATGGAATTTTTGTGTACTTTATGTGTTGTTAGTCATGGTTCATAGAATCAAATAAAGTATAATGCCGATAACTCCCTCTTTTTGCTAAATTAGTGAATGAAACTCTATTTATTGAAAAATTACTGTTGAACTCTCTAACTCTGTCTTAAATTGTACATTAATAGTCAAGCCATATGCTTGATGCCACACACACGGAAACGCATATAGACAGTTTGTGTTGGTTTATACTCTTGTATATTTTTGTACTTGGACTCCACCGGTGAATGGTTTCCTCTTCTTTTTTTTTGTTGTTTAACAAAATTTTACTAAGGGACATGCAGAGATGAGCAAAGAATTACACATGAAAACTCACTTTAGTAGGTGAAATTCTCGTGTGATCTGATCAAAAGCTATTCTTTTGATTTTTTAAATAGGGATATTTGTATCAAGAATAAATAATTAACTAGCCAATAGATAGTAAGATGGTCTTGTTAAAATTCAATTCAATCTAGCCAATGGATAATAAGATGATCTTGTTAAAATTCAATTCTATTTCCTCACTTTCTGCAAGTGCTTTCATCTCTCTACATCTCTAATCTCTTTAAGAATTGAAATACGAAAAGAAGAGATTTAAGTATTTCTTTTCCGGAACATTTATTTATTGATTTTTTGGCTTCTAGGAACCTAGACCAGCATTATGCACTTTTTGTGTCTGTATGAGTGTGGGGTGTCTATCTGGATATGCGTTCATCTTTTTGGGTCACTGTGAACTCTTGCTTGCACAATGAGATAAGTAAATCAATTAGAATGGGGTGAAGAATTGTCTCCTTAAATGAAGGTTGAAGCATGTTTAGATCAAATAAATCGTTATGCTAGTGAATGATTATTTTTACCTGTCAATATGGAAAAACCTTGTGTAATAATGGCGATGTACTCCTATGCAATCTATATGTAGTCATGAAATTTCATATGAAATGGAAGGTTCAATAGGGAAATAACTGTCCGATTACTATTGTTTGAAGTTCAATAGGTGAAATCTGAGATGAGACAGGCTTTCTTTTTCCTATAAAGCCCATTGTTTGTGGAAGCTTTTTGGGTCATGCATGAGCACAATGACATCTATTTTTTAAGTCTATGAATCTTAAACTTTTAATTTTATTAAATAAAGGAATGAGATGAGACAGGTTAGATAGTTTCTCAATATTCCTACCCATCTGCTCAAATTCAGTCTATGTTATTATTTTTTCTTCCTCCTTCCCTACAGTCGGTGCCTGTAGCAGGTCTAAGACTCTGAGTTTTCACCTTTTTCTTTTTCTACCTACTAATTATAGCAGTATGTGAACATTACTTGTCAATAACCTATCAAATTTAGTTGCTAGCTTTGGAACAGAATCAATTATGACTTGTAAGGCACCGCGGAACAGATGGTAAAGTCTCAATAAAGGATATGAGGATTGACCACTTGATGTGTGCTGCAAATTAAGCAGTACTGGTACAGGTCAATTGTGCTATAAGTTCACATTTCAGTTGAATCTACTACGTGAAATGTTTTTGATATGAAAAGCAATAGATAAAACGTCAGTTTTGATTTTTCTCAAATTACTGTCTAATGTGAAGTTCTGAAGGGTATAAAAACACTAGCATGTCAATCTGATACATAGTTTGCATAGTTCTTTTCAGTTTGCATGAGATTTCAGGGCTTTCTTGTCCTATCTATTTAGGGTTCATTGGTGCAAGGAATTGAGACAGCAACACTATAAGGCCATTGATGAACTAGCTTCATTAAGTTGAACTGTTAAGTGAGAAACCGAAAAAAGCTGTAAGGTCACTATTGTACAATATGGTTAAGTTTGAACTTGACTAGGACTCAGAATCATCTTACTGATGACGTCTGTATTAGCCTTTTCTTTTGTTATTTGAGTTTTGAGGTGTCACTTACGTGATTTCTCCTTACCACAATGTCAGCCTGTAATTATCTGTATGTTGGTCATGACTTTATGTCCTTTACTCGTGTTTTCTTGTCTGCAACGATGACATCAAAATGAGTGGTTTGAGACCACCACCACTGCTTATGTAGCAATAAGAACTTGTGCTATGAGCACATAAGCAGTCATCGATGGTAGGAGCTTAGGATCTTTGTTTTAAGTCATTAAGAGGCTTTTGTCCGACTCCTACATTAGTTTCTGATTTTGTTGTTCAATTTGGTCTCTGGTACAATAGAAAAGATGTCAGATACGATGCATAATCTTTAACTTTGTTTTGTTTTGGTATCTGGGTTCAGAACTTGAATCATTCATTAATATACTCGTGTTAATTTGTGAAATTTAGAGTTAGAAATACATGGAAGGTTGTTACCTGATTTCAAAAGGCACTGCCTGTAGGTGACCTGAACTCCGGAGAAGGTGGAACTGGGAGAATCAATAGAAGATGAATTCTCCAAGCTGCATTCTTTCCTGCCTGTGAACATGAGAATTGGGAAAGTAGGAGCTCGCCCAATGGCATATTGACTGCTTTATGTGCTCATACTTTTGGTGTTGATGGCATATATGTAGAGTTGGTAAAAGCTGATGGTACATCATAAATAGTTCTTTCCGTTGGTTGTTAGACCATTATTTGCATATACTGTTCTTTTTCTTGCAGTAAATACTTGTGATCTGGGCAGACAACTTCTTGCTGCTAACCATGGTCCAGTCATATTTCCCTTGGCAAGACAGATTGTCTGAAGAACAAATTTTGGAATCTCAAAAGGGGTGAATTCATTTTTAGTTCTATACAGGGAACTGCAGTTAAACATGTTCCTGTGATCTCTCGGTATCTCACTGGTTAGTTCTATTTGATGACCCACAATGATCATTGATTTTCACAATGCAGCCAAGTAAGTTCAAATCTCCAGCACATCACTCAGAGGATCTGGCAAAAAATTCAGGTCAAGTTTGGGGTCTATGCTGCATATTATGTGAGGTACTGCGCAAATTTCATTCTTCCCCCAGCTTTTGTTGAAGCAAGCATACTCTTCTATATGGCTGTTTCATATCCCTTTTTTGCCATGACTTTTTGTTCACTCTTTGCGCAACTTCCAGCCTTTGCACCAATGAGTTTTAGCTCAAATAGTACTTCCTCCCTTTGTAGCAAGGTGAAGAGTGAGGTTGTGGATTCAAGTCCAACCGGGTGCGTGTGTTAATCTGGCCTTTTGCTCTGTTGACCGTGTTTCGCGCTCTCTCTTCTTAGAAGAGTATATAAATACACTGTTATGCGATTGTCACTTCCTTTAGTGTTGTCTCTTTGTGCTTTTTTCTTTTTTCCTTGGCCTTTTATGTACTGACACCATGTTTGGTGCGATGTGTCCTTGGATTAGGTATAACATGTCTAGTTTTTGGCACAGGATAGCCTGAAATCCCATTATTTCGTATTAAAGTCAAGACATTTGTTTTCTGATTGTGCTTTGGTTACCTCCCTCGTGCTTGGTAAATTTGAAAGTAGAACTCGGCCATACATCTTTTACACCTTTTGTCAAGCACATATGGCTATCTCTAATTTCAATTGCTGGTGGAAAAGATTAGCTAGCTGAGAATCAGTTCTTCCATGAGCCTCCAAAGATTCATTATCCTATTACGCGAGACACCCAAAAAGAAAAGGCAAAAGGGCCACGCAACAGTTCACACTGAACAATGACAGTCAAAGTGGAGAATGGAGATGTAGAAGAACCAAATGGGTAACTTCAAGGATGTTTATAGGTTGAAAAGGAGGTAATGAGAAAAAGAAAGAAAGATGTAATTAGGAGATTCTAGATAACTATTGACACGTTTATACATGTAACTGGACAGGCAGTAAGAACAAATATTTTCACCCTAGTACTTTTCTTCAGAGGCAATAAATACACTTATGGACAGCACATGCGTTTCATTTCTGCTTTGATCCATCCATCCTCAAATGCACAAAAACAATGTTACTATACCCCCGGGTGATTCTGATCTTATCATCATCATATCTGCAATGTAAAATTCATTTGGCATTAGCTTCTAATTGGTCAGGAATTTATGATCATTTGTAGCTATAAACAAACGGAGAAGGCGGTGATATTGAAAGAATGATCATACAGTAGCTCCAGGTTAAACTTGCTTTCCATCTCAATAGGATATCCAAATGGACCTCCAAGTATTGCTGCATCATCCATTGTAATTTCATATATGTTGTTGCCAGTTTTCCTGCCATCAAGTGAGACAGCAAGAGAATCATATTCAACTCAGACATCAGACATCTCAAAATTAGTCCTGCCAAAAATAATTTAACAAACCATAAATTATTTAACCTGAAATTCATATTCGATTGTAACAATTGAGGACCCTAGTTTCAAATGTGCATGGATTACACGGCTGAAGACTCCATTTGTTAATGCTTTTTAGATTGTGCTTTTTTTAAAATGTGAGTGTATTTTCTAGTGTTTTGAGTTTTGAAAAGAGAAAACAAGAGGGAGAAAGAAAATGTTATTAAACAAAGACGGTATTTCGCGCTTTAGATTTCTGTGTGGAAAACCTCGTAGAGATTAACCCACTTTGTGTAAACCTTTATTTGACAACAATTATAAGTTTTAGTTAATAGCCAGTGTTACTATTGCTAATCTGCTTGTATATCTTAAGCTTATTGTCAAATTACATTAGTTTAAAATTTAGTTGTAAGGATGAGGGCAAGCCTCAGTTTTCAGTCTTTTGCATGTTTGACTAAGCTAGTAACAAATATTCAAAAGGGGAGTTCCTCTATAATATGATCTAATTTCCTAACCACGACAATCAGTATAAAAGCTTTTCTTCAAGATGTCCAAATGAATGGAAAATTAAAAGGAGAAACTTACACAAATCTACCAATCATGGAGAATCTGACCCCCAGCAAGATGTCAACCAGAAACTTTATTTGTCCATTCTTGACAATCTATAAGAATAACAATTTAAGATTAAGAAAATGAATAATTAACCAAGAAAATCCCACTACATAATCTGTGAAGTCAACTGAAAACTCTACCAATACTTACCTGAATGCCCATAAGCCCATTGGCAGCATTCTCTAACCAACTATCTGTCTCTACCTACACAGGGATTGAATTCAGCTTAGTGAAAAATGTCACGCACTTAGACTATTGAATTGAAATGGGGGATGAATTGTTAGGTTCGAATTCATGACCTTTATTTTGATACCGTGTTATGTTGTTACCCATCCCAAAAACTTAAGCCGATAGAAAAATAGTAAATTTAATCATTTAATTAATATTTTAACGGTATTAATTTGGTCTGTTTGCATAATAGATTACTTATCCCAAAACAAAGTTTGGATGATAGAGATGATGATAGATAAAATACCAAAGTGAACATTTGACAAAAACTTAAACGATCGGAAAGCATGCCTGTAAAAATGCTTGAATTAGTATTATCCAAACCAACACCAACAAATTCCCATCGAACTATTTGGAGTGTGCTACATGACAATTTTTTCACTATTTCAAACAATGTTTTTAAGAGTCTGACTTGTATAATTAAATGGGTCGGCTTATGGTTGACATATATAGTCTTATACCCATATCTCGACATGACCCGAACCCGACACGCGAACATGAATTGTCACCCCTAATTATTGTTGAATATATTATATAAATGCTATTAACTTGAGAAAACTACCTGTGAACTCCATAACATTTGCCATTCACCCTCTTGGAGTTGTGTTTCATCTCTATTTAGCTTTTGATGCAAGGAGATAAGCTCATCGATTGCCTGCAAAGTAATAGGAAATGAAATGAAACGTTGGTACTTGGTAGAGTGAAACCAAATCAGCAATAAAAAATTGAATTGCCATGCATGTTTACCTCTCTGACTCCTGTACCCGTGGAAATGGCTGATAGCAATCTTTGCCTTGGTTCAGTTTTCTTTTGCAGGACAAATGTGGTGCCCTGCACTACAAACACATTACTGGATGTCCTTAGCAAATCAAATAAAAAAGCCGGTTTTGGCAATATCCTTTTAATGTGGTGAGTTTATTCTTTGTTGAATCACCAATTATCTCAAAAGCTTAAACTAATAGAAAAAAAAAAAAAAGAATTTAATCGTTTAAATGAATATTCTAACAGTGAAGACAAAGAATCTGCAAATCATTTTGAATCAAGGGATTTCACCAAATCAAATATTGACATCAACAATGAAACAAATCATCTTGAATCAAGGGATTTCACTAAGTCAAACATTGTCTTCAATAAGGAAACAAATCAAGCACATCACATGCTAAATCACTGTTTATGATTTTCTTATAGTTTAGGATGTTGCCTTTTGTATAGTATGCATTATGCGTATAAGAATCACCACCCGTAACTTACGATGAAATTCACGTAGTAAATTCTTTTACAGTATCAAATTCCCTTAATAAGTGGGAGCAAGATCCTCTCCATTTCAAATGAAATAAATACTATATTAAATAGTCATTTATATCAAAAGCTTAAACTAATAGAAAAATGTGAAGTCATTTACCTTATTTCCTCTTGAGATACGGAGGTCTCCAGAAGAGGACAAGTATGTGGTGTCTAACCAACCCTTTGCCTCATCTCCTAGAAGTCTAAATGGCACTGGATATGGAACCTTAAATGGTAAAAATCTGAACGAAAAGGCTGCTCGATCAAACTGGAATAGTATTCGTTTACCATCTTTAATTGATGCTGATGCCTGTGTGGAAACAAAATCTAATTCATATGATATAAGAGAGAGGAAACCCAAATTATTCACAAACGAAAATCGCAATATTTTACATTTAAACAGTCACTTTGCAGGTTAACATTTGAGAAAACCAAAAAATTTCAAAACTATTTTGAGTGCTATCGGGGTATTACAAGTTTTACTGCAAATCTCTTTCAAACTGGTGTAAAACTTACCACATCAGTCACTAAAATGTGAATTGTCGTGCGGCAGTTCACGTGACATTTACCATGTTCAATATACTGATGTAGCAATACACGTGACACTTATCACGTCAACTACTAAAATATAAACGCCATATGCCACTCATTTTATGAAACTTTCACTTACAATAAGATAGCATTTCCATAATTCTTGCTGAACAGGCATTGCTAGCTAAACTGATATAATACAATTAGTAAATATAACAGCTGAGATATGGAATTCATACCTCTACTTTTAGCTCACCTATTGCATCAGAGAACTTTATGATATTGGACACACGTGGATCATTTGTCCGAAGGTAAACCTCTTGAAACACGCTGAAGAAGTCAACACCCACAAATGTTCTCTACAATTACATAAGTATGAACACAAATTTATTATCTTAATTTGTTGAACATGGGTTGTTAGAATATTAATCAAAATTGTTGAGATTTGTGTATAAATCTAAAATAGAAAAAAAAAAAAAAAAAAAAAAAAAAAAAAAAAAAAAGTGTAATAATAGCGAAAGCAAGAGAGAGAATTTATGTGATTTAGTTTATGATCTACGTCCACATGATAAAGCCTAAAAGACTACATTGTGCTCAATAACTTGATTGGTTACAATATATATGTCCTTATTCATAGTTGAATAAGTCGACTTATAAAGTAAACCTATATCGACTTATACAAGGAAACACAAATCGACCTAGACGAAGAAATATAAGTCAATAATATTATATTTAGAATATATTCTAACAAAAATGATTAAATCAACAATTTCTTATCAGTTTTTGACATAAGTAGTGATTTAACGTTATATCATAACAAATGTTTTACAGTTTATTCCAATTTAAATTAAATATTTCATGTTTTAAGCTTCATTTGTTAGGCTTTTGAAATAATTTGTGATTTAACGTAAAGATTAAAAACTTCCATACAATCGATCAGATCAGGGCATCCGAGAGGCAGACACTCAAAGACTGACCTGAATTGGAGATGCTGTTCGAGGTCTTGTTGTAAACATTAACTGCCATCGACCTTCAATCAAAGTAGAGCTTGTCTGCAAATGTTCAAGGCATGGTCAATTCTAAGGAATAAATAGTAGTAGAAGATATAATTATCTTCCATACCCAGAAACTGAGTGGTGGCAAGTAACCCTTTGCCCATTTTTAGAGTATAAATAGCAGGTGCCAAAATTTCACAGCAATGGAGAGATAATTGAGCAATTTCTAAGTTCTAACTCAAATTTCTTTTCTATGCCGATCTATTAGTAATATTGTTATAACGATTCAGAAAAAGTGTTAGTCACATCTCTGCACTATCATTATAAAAGAATTAGTCAAGTTACAATTGAATCTCCCCTAGAATTAGTTAAGGAATTAATGTGAGACTTAGTACTTATAAGTTACGAGTACCTTTATAATCTACCAATTCAATGAATTAATCTATTCACTTAAATCTCTGACGTCTTTGTCAAAACCCGTTTCATGCAATGGCACAATGCCACATGATGTTGTTAGGTTACACTTTGATACCATTTGTAAAACTTAGAAAAAACGTCAATTACATCTGCATCATTACTCCAAAAGAATTGGTAAAGTTACGATTATAGCTCTCTAAAATTACTTATATAAGTCCAATCTTACCAAATAAATAACCAACGAAAAACTTAATACTCATAAACACTTTTATAATCCACTCATTCAATCGGACAATCCCCCACCTAACATGGGACTAACTTTCGAGGATGTCACGACTGTAACAACATTTATTGGCTTTCCAGCCTTACACACCTACTAAGTAATACTAAAAAATGAGATTATGAGAATAAAGATTCCCAACAATTACTATGAAAGAGCCTAGATGGGTCTCACATGCCCGATCAGATCTCAGACATTCCATCCACTGAGATAGATAGACCCCATAAAAATTCCCTTACACTCATATTTAATGTCCAGATTACTATCAATCCGAACATGAAATTGCTAGGATCAAATCCCAGAAATGACATCTTAATTTAGCACAAAACAGAACAACAAAAAGCCATTTAAGATATATATATATATATTGACAACACACCGGTTCTGGCACACCTTCTAAACCTTCCAGAACTTGCACGGCACGCTCAACATCCTGCAAAAATTCTTCCATACCATCAAAAATGAAAAATAAAAAGCAGTCTGAAAAAACAAAGAAAAATCTGTATATATATATATATATATGGAATTTTGTAGGCACTTTACACTGAGTTGCTGAGGAGAGGCAGAGCGGCCTCGGCCTTGGATCCCAATAAGCGCTTCAACGAGCTGGTTTTCGGGTTCAGTGAATGAAACTTGTTGCTGTTCGTCCACCAGATTAGACCCATTAACAGAAACATCTCTGCTACTGCGAGAACACTCGAAAAGCTTTCGACTTTTGTAGCGGAGAGTTCTTGGACTGAATCTAGGTGAGAATGTGGGTGTTGGGTTCCATTGAAGTCCAAGATTCGTTGTGTAGACTTTGAGAGCCATATATAACACAGAGAAAGAAGAAGAAGAATATGATCTTTTGGTTTGCTAGCTCCAGCTTTGTGGTATACAGTTAAAACCGTTGGATTATCTTTAGTAAAGGTATTGCTTACGTGGAGAGTTGTGGATCAGACACGTGTGTGTTATCTAATCCTTCATGGTTTATAGAGTCTTGGCGCCAGTGGGGGAGTTCATGGGCTGGGCTGGGCTGGGCTGGGCTGGGCTGAGTTCGCTCTTTGCAAAATCTCTGATGGGCCAAGGCCTTCTCAGGCTAAGGAGAAGTTAACTCTTCTAGCGGTTATAATGTTATATCATATCGAGATATTCTCTATATGATCTTTTATCACTTCAAGACACAACTCTTGATCACATTACTCATATGGCAAAGTGGTCCTTTAGTTAGCTTTAGGGTTTTTTTAAAAAAAATAAAAAGTAAAAGTAAAAGTTGTCACATGGGCAAAGGTGGTCAGGAGTTGTGTCTTGGGGTAGCAATATATCATATCTCTCATATATTGTTAGGAAATGATTCATCACATTACCCTACATCAATCTTATACCAAGACACATAAGGTGTGAGACCCATGTATATGAAACCCACATCGCTAGAGAGTTTGTTTAAAAGATATGAGGTCATGGCCCCTGTCAACCCCCTCCCAGTCCGACTGCTAAGTTGGTCCTCTTGTTGATAGAATCGTCGATTGTTCAAGATTTAGGAAGGAATGCTATGGTTAGGGAAACCAATTTTTTTACTTCAAGATTAACAATTGGAATAGCACCAAAATCTGGTGAGACCCCTGGATGGATCCCCAAACTGGATAACCTAAAGCCATTCCGACGGAAGGAATCGACCCCCATCATAACAATCTAAGGGTAGCGGATCTATTACTCCCTAATCTTATAATTTGGGATGAGTGCAAGATAAAACATCTATTTGATCAATCATCAGTGGACAATATCCTCAGCATTCACATCTCTCCAAGTACCTCTGCTGATAATTAAGATCTTTTGAGTCCCGGACAGCAAATTAAGGGAACTTTTTGGTGAAATCAACTTATAATCTTCTTATTCAGGATAATCTCCCTCGATCACAATGACCCTCTTGATCCAATATATATATATATATATATATAAATAAATAATAGTAAGGACTCTGCATGTCTCAATGTTATTCAAAAGGCAGTAGCTTTCATGACCTAACTTCGTCCTAGAAGAATTGGTGGCTGCAAAGGACATATATATATATATATATATATATATATAATTATAGGATAGCATTTCTTCAGACTCCTCTTGATTAAATATGAGCCAGCCACACATATATTATAGTAATGACTAAGATAGAATATTCCTTGTTTTGTGTTACCAAGGAATTTCTTGGCATGCAATTCAATTCCTTAGCACGATATACATGAAACAGAATAATCAAAACATTTTTGTAATATTCTTGTGAGTTTTAATTTATCTGATGTAGAGTTTAATTAACTACTTGAATTTATGTACGTTATTCCTAATCTTTAGTATTTTTTTTTTTTGTTTTTTTTTAAAAAAAAAAAAAAAAAAGAGTAGACGTGACTTTTAAAATCACAAGATCAAAATTCAATAGTGATCCATCACAAAACTAATGACAATTTTAAAAGTCACATTAATTTTAAAAAAACAAAAAAATGATTCCTAGCATCACTCGATTACAAAACGTCCTCCAAATCAACTCTGGACAAACAAAATACTAAACTAAAAGGACTATGTCATCCTAAAAGGCCGATAAGGCTTTAGATGCGTTGAAAAATCCCTCTGCATATTCACTTTGATTAATAAGATGGGATTTAGAGCATTATTGTATTCAGAACTATACTGCTAGCTAGCTGTAGATGGCTTAAACCAATACGTTGCATTTATGCAAAAATGTAGGCTGTTGGTATCAGTGGAACCACCTGCGCGCAGAACGAGAAAGCTTTAATTTATCAGTGCCAATCACGAGGGATGTACATGTTCGATCACTTAATAATATATATAACTCTTTAATTAACAACTTTTTAAAAGCCAAAAGGTAATTAATTAGTGCAATCTTTGAAAGCGTGCTAGATATCTGACCTTAATAATTGGGTCCTTATTATATATATATATATGCCTAATGGGGAAGCAACATCAATTCCCCTCTATGTTTTATTTGCCACTATGAAGGGACGTGAACTGGTAACTTGCTTTTTTAATGATGACATGCAAATTCCTTGGCAAGTGTAGTCCCGAGCTATCTCTAAAAGCAGAGGCTTGGTTTGATTCATGTGCCTATGCATATGCACGGAGGACACAAGCTTGAGATGCCACGCATCCTCAATTATTGACGTGGTTGCATTGTTCTACCTTGTTTTTTGTGTGTATGCATAAGACGCATGCAAGTTCCTTGATGCAGCGTATGTCGTAGGTGTAGTGAATTTCAAAAACAATAATAGTATAATACTAGACTAACAATTCTTCTCAAAACCAAGAATTAAATCAAGAATTTTTGGTAGGATAGAGAGAAAACCACTTATTCGTTGTTTTTTTTTTTATTGAAAACCAATTAATTAATAATAAACAAATGCTATGATCAAAGCCATTTATAATAAGTATTTATAGTATCTAAACTTCTAAACCCTACTAAAACATTGAAATAAAGTCGATTATGTCGAACTGATGTGATCGCGTCAGGATGAGTAAATGTCTCCGTCTTGACGATGTGATCTCGTCACGACCTGTTGCTGACGAGATAATTAACTGACGAGCTTCTCAGTGGCTCCTTTCTTATTGAGCTGGTGTCATGACAGCTTTTTGACGAACCTTGCTAACAAGGCTCTCGGGTAGCTAGCCTTTAGATGCCTTCTTCAAGTGACCTCGTCAAGATGCCAACCTGACAAGGTTCTCGGATCTCCTAATGGAGTAGCTCATCCGGACGCTGTTTCGACGTCGTAGTAGACAAGACTCTCGGACCTCGTTTTCCTAATAATCTTATGATCCAAACGTGTTTTCGACCTTGTCGGGACGCCCACATGTTTTGCAAATTTCTTCAACCAAACGCAGTCCGGTATGGTTTACATCAATTACCTAGACAAATTAATCTCCAAGTGTACGAGTTGAATAAAATAAAGCGGAGTAATAAAAGAGGGACAAAAAATTTTACGTGATTCGGTCTATGACTTACGTTCACATAATAAAGTCCAAACAGCTACATTTTACTTTTATTCCTCTCGATGAATTTACGATGCAAATGCAAATAATCCGTGTTTATAGGAATATAAAAAGAGTACAAAAAGGGATCCAGCCCACTGTTTACTGCCTCAGTTGTGCTGCAACCTGTTCTGGCCATCTTCTCCGACACCGCACGACATACTCCACCCAGCCTCCTTTGGAAGTGCAGCAACCCAGTCATCTCTGTTCAAATCTGAAGGAATAGCACCTAGCATATTATTGAGGAGATTCTCCTTAAGAGTATATAGCAGCAGCAAATACGTTGTGTCCATCAAATATTTTTTTTGGCCTCTCGATCCTCTCGTTCACTAATTCACGCTTGAGAAGCACCGGTGCCGTTTCCTAGTTCAGCAAGAAAGGAAGAGTGTGCTGCGTAACCTTCGTTTCTCAACAAATTAATTCGTTTGTGTGGTGCAGAATCTGCAGATGCAAGGTATGAAGGTAAAAAAAAAAATTAATAAAAAAAAAAATGATGAGATAGAGAAAGGCTTGGTTATTTTATGGTGAATAGGGGTGTAAACGAGATGAGCTACTCGTGAGCTTACTCGAGATCGGCTCGAATAAACTCGACTCGTGCTCGAATCGATTATTAAATGAACTACTCGTGAACACGAAAATCAAACTCGATTATTAAACGATGCAAACTCGTATAAACTCGACTCGACTCGACTAAAGCTCGTGAACCCGCTCGTATAAGGATCGACTCGTTTATTAAGGCTCGACTCGTATATATATATATATATATATATATAACTAGTTTTATAATATAGTATATTAATAAATAATATACTATATGTAAGCATAAATTAAGTAATAAATAACAATAGTTATTAGTTAGTATATATTAATTGGTTATAGGTATATAAAATAATAAAAATGAATAATATCAATAATTAATTATTAGTCATATGATATAATGACAATTTGTATACTTAATCATATTATTCATGTTATATAATAAGATTATATGGCTATATGATCATATAATAATATAATATTGTGCCATATGACATGTAAATATAAAATATGCAATCACTTTATTATATGTTATGAGTTTATCATTAAATACTTAATAATCATTACATCACGTGATCTAAGATCTAAGATTTAAGATCATACGAGTTGTTAAATCATATTAATACATTAAATATGCTATCATATGATAATACTTAGATCGTATGATTATATAATATTAGTATTATTAGTAGGTAATTATAAATTATGATTTATGACTCATAAATTCATAATGATCAATTTGACCATATTTAATTACTTATTATATATTCATAGATAATTGTAATTCAAATTCTAGACACATTGGCAATTGCCTTATTGTTTGCTTTTATTGCAAAATTCTAATACGTGCAAGTGCACATTATTTTGAAAATTTGTGGTTTAATTTTTAATTTTTTTTTTTTTTTGCTAAAGTCAATAATTTAAATTATGATACGAGCCGAGCTCGAGCCGAGTACTCGAGCTCGAGATCGACCAAAATGGCCGAGCTCGAGCTCAAGCTCGAACAATAGTTTTGTTACGCGAGCCGAGCTCGCACAAGATTTTTCAGCTCGTGTCGAGCTCGAGCTCGAGCTCGAGCTTTACTGTTTGTTAAACGAGCCGAACCCGAACAGGCAATACCTGCTCAGGATCGGCTCGTTTACACCCCTAATGGTGAATGAATAATCGAAAACAGTGTACTCTCGTTGTGAAGATGATGAAAAAAAAAAAAAGTTGAAAAAAATAATAATAATAAAAAAAAAATGCCAAGTTGCCCATCCTATTTTGGCCCATCTTTCTTGGCCGGCCTTTGTGGTATTTTTAAAAACCTAAGCCCATTTCAGTCTATAGTTAACTTTCATTTCAGTCCATAATTGACTCTTATCTTGGCCCATATTATTTTGGCATTTGTGGTTTTGTTTCAAACCCAGGCCCATTTCAGCCCATTGTTAGCTTTCATATTTGGCGCATAGTTGACCATTCTTTGTATATTAGCATTTGTGGTCTTATTTTAAGCTCATGTCCATTTAACCCCCAGTTGACTTAAAGAAGAAGAAGGAGGAGGAGGAAGACGAAGAAGAAGAAGTAAGATGTTCTCCTAACTGGGTTATACCCGACCAAACATTAAAAAATTAAAAAATAAAAAATTCAAACTCAAGATTTCATAATCTTTCATCTTGAATTTGCAGGGAGATGTTAGAGAATATACTCTCCATATATTGAGGGATTTGGTTTGAGATTTGATTAATTTATTTGTAGTAGATTTGATGATATAATCAAATCACATTGATTGATTATCATACTTATCTACCCAAACTCTCTTATAAATAGGAGTTTATTGTATTGTGAAAACATCAAAAGAAATAAGAGTAAAATGTAGCTCTTTGAACTTTATCCTATAGACATACGTCATAGACCGAACATAAATTCTCTTCTATTTTCTATTATTCCGCTTTATTTTATTTTAACATTATGTTTTCTTCGGTTGGCAGCAGTAGGATATCAGCCCGAGTTATCCGGTAATTTGGAGAGGTTTTGTGGCTTGTCTAAGAGAAGTGAGGTTATGCTTGATTTCATATCTTCCCATATGGAAAAAGCAGAGGGGGCTCTGACAGCATAATTGTACGTGTATGTCACATTCTGAGTCGTTCAATGAAAATGTCAACCCCTAGACAATAATCAAACCAATAACTCTAGCTAATTGTGTACAAAGAAATATCCTAATTAAAAGTTTAGTAACTTTCATTGAATAATGTGAGACAAGCTAGATATGGTTAAAGCATTTAAATCGATGCATGGACATAAATTAATGAAAACGTAACCATCTGTCAAGCTAAGACACCATAATGACAAAAGAAACAAAGTTTAAATGTTAAACATATTCTTAATGCCCTCATAACTAAATCGTGCACGCAAGTGGCAGCATAAAGCTTTGTCTTTTCCTCAAGCACTAACGTTTCTGAGTGTGTTTTGATTCATTAACTTAATTGAATGAGAAGCTTAATTATAATTCTCTATGCAATCCGATGAGTATGAACCCACCATTCTTTCAATCAACAACAATGTCGGTAATATTAAAACTTTGTACTAATCTGAGATATATATTTAAGAATCAAGCTCAGTGCAGGATCATTTGAATTCAGGCAAACATTCTGCAGCCGCCATGGCGCCATACATCACTGGCCGGCCACCACTAAACTATAAAGTAACGACGTAAATCATATTATATAATTAATATGATTATAAAATTACTAATTCTCTTGTGTTCTCAGCTATAAATGAAGGCTGCAAGATTATGCATCCATTAAGGCCCGCCTTAATTAGCTCTTGAAGCACATTATCATTTTGGAGGCTAACCATGAAGAAGTCTAATAGCTTTTGTTGTTATTGTTTGGTTATGATTTTCTTTACGTGTTTTCTTGCTTCAAGGTCTCAACTAACTTCGGATTTTTATAAAACGACATGTCCAAATGTTCTTAGTATTGTGCGGAAAGAGGTGCAAAATGCTCTCAAGACTGAAATGCGAATGGCTGCTTCTTTGCTTCGGCTTCACTTCCATGATTGCTTTGTAAATGTGAGTTTGACTGTTTGAGTGTGTATATATATATATATATATATATATATATATATATATATATATATATATATATATATATATATATATATATATATATATATATATATATATATATATATATATATCGTCGTTTATTCAAAAATTACTTCCTTTTAAATATGTCATGAATATTTTGCCACGTACACTTTCTTTATAGGGTTGCGATGCATCAATACTGTTGGATGGAAGTGATGGTGAGAAATTTGCCCCTCCTAACAAAAATTCGGCTAGAGGATTTGAAGTTGTGGATCGAATCAAAAGCTCAGTGGAGAGTGCATGCAGTGGTGTTGTATCTTGTGCTGATATATTAGCCATAGCTGCTCGAGATTCTGTGCTCTTAGTAAGTTTAAATCGATCCCCTTCTTTCCCATCCTTTTCGGTCATTCTTTATAATATTTTGTGTGTATGTTAGACCTGATCACTTACTAAAGAGAGATTGAGCTCACACGTACGTAAAGGCTGAAGTGTTAGAATTTATTAATTTAAATAATTAAATTTATTATTTTCTATCTGCTTAAACTTATCATGCACGACGGATAATGGCCTGCAGAGTGGAGGACCTACCTGGAGGGTTCCATTGGGCAGAAGAGATGGACTAGTGGCAAACCAATCTGGAGCAACCGATGGGCTTCCTAGTCCAATCGAGGCACTAGACAAAATCATTACCAAGTTTGCAAATGTAGGTCTCAATGTCACAGATGTGGTGTCCTTATCAGGTACATAATTAGTTTCACATAAATTAATTACACTTCAAATTTCACTACCATTAATACATGCCATCCATGCAAAATTAAGTAGAAAATATTGCCGGCTTCTTCAACAAGATGTCTCTCAAAGTCACCAAGCTCATCATGAAGTCGCATTCATTAGAATATTAATGATTAGAATATTAGAGTCAGAGGTCATGAATTCCAACTCTGACTCTAAAATTCACTCCGGCCCATTTCAATTTAATATGGTGGTATTTAATAATTAAATTCACCCCTTCTTACCAACTTGAACGAACTAACTTTTTGGGATGACGTATGAGTATTGTATAGGAGGTCATACAATTGGACAAGCAAGGTGTATCACCTTCAGCAATAGGTTGTCTCCTCCAGACAGTACAATGGAAACAAGCATGATGTCCGATTTGCAAACTTCGTGCCCCTCGAACAGTGATGGAAACAATACAGTAGCCCTGGACCGAAACTCAATTGATGCATTCGACAACCACTACTTTCAGAACTTGGTCAATTCAAAGGGCCTTCTTAGTTCCGACCAAATTTTGTTCTCCAGTGATGAGGCCACTACGACAACCAAAAGCTTGGTCCAAAGTTATAGCACTAATTCTGATCTTTTCAAGGCTGACTTTGCAAATTCCATGATCAAGATGGGGAATATAAGTCCACTTACTGGCTCAAGCGGAGAGATCCGCAAGAACTGCCGGGTGGTGAATTCATAAACTCTGCAAAATCTGTAATCCCACATAATATAGTTGGACTTGGTATATATTAAAATAATTTGGGGCACGCATGTAATGCATAGTACGTATAATGGAGGCTCCATTGGTTTTGATGATCAGAAAAAATGCATATCATGCATTGGCAGCAACCATATATATGCTTTTGGTAATAGCTAATAATCAGTGTGATTCAAAGACGTACTGTTTATATATAATTACCATTTGGATATTTACTTTTGCTAGCTAATTAACCACCAAATTTTCATAGAATTTTGGTTAAGACTGAAAAATTTATTCATGGAGGTTTCATAATTAATAGTTTCTAGATGGCCAGACCTTCAGATCTTATGCTTAAATAGTCACATATATGGTCAAAATTAATTAAGTATAATAATGCAGATGCATGCATGGTACTAGTACATAAACTTAATCAAGGTGCATGATTTTTAAATTGTGATCAGATCACTCTTTTCTAGCTAATAATAACTCAGTCAATTTCAGAGAGGTTCTCTTCTCTATTATATCCATTATACGAAACTATTCAGTTGGATGACTATACAGAGAGTAATCTAGCTAGAAAGTAAAAGCTTCAGTTGTAATTATGGCTAAATTTAGGGTTATATAATAACATTGTGATAGAAAACTTGCAGGCTTTGTCAAAATATGAAATTGTGTTATAAGGTTTTTTGAAGATTAGAAGTGTTGGAATTTTCCATCAACACGAAAATAAATATAAGTCAGCTGGGTCTCTGATATTAAAAAGACAAAAATTTGAACAATCTTTACAAACGCATTGCTAGTATTAAAAATTTTGGTATGCAAAGTAAGGGCGCTCAAAAACTTACACACACATAGTTAAGATTGTACTTAAGCTATGTTTGTAATATTTAGGATCGTAAAATATCACCACCATGGTTCTGAATTCGATGTTCACGACAATCCACTCGATTTATCCCATAAGTTGTCTCCTCCCTGATGAATTCATGATGTGGTGCTTAACTCATATATTCTAATATAGTAATATATACCAAATGATACAAATTAACTTTCAATAGAACTCATTATTGAAAACTGACTTGTAAGGAGATCAAGGGTAGCCAAAAGCTTATATACAAATAGTTAATTAAGATAACACTTAAATCATGTGACACACTAAGAATCGTAACCCCTTATTGATAATATTGAAGCAAACACTAACTATCAACAACAGAGGACTAGCAAGGGGTTGAAAAGGGGCAAATGATCTTGACCCGCCTAAATATTTATTATATATATGTAGGTTTTTAACAAATTCTTTATAACTGGAAATTTAGTTCTACTACTTAATTAATTATTAAGAGATATTTCAAATATTTTCTACTATTTATGTACGTAGTTCGATTGGCGAGATTTATGTGCCATTTTTCAATATGAGAAATAATTTTTGTACATATTTTATCTAAATTAATCATTGGATCTGTAGGACTCATTAAGATTCACATATGGTCCTTCAGATACAATAGTTGATTTAAAAAAAAAAAAAAAAAAAATGTGCATGAGATATGTTAAAAAAAAAAAAAAAAAAAGATACTGTAACATGTCACTTTACGTGTGTATACATGCATTTATTTTTGAAGTGAACGAATATAATGCTCCGTTTGTTTTGGTGTTAATTAAATGGTTTTCGTCATAAAATAGTTTAAGAGAAGTCATTTTCCAAAAAAATATTTTCCATCGAAATCATTTTTCGGTGTTTGGCGCGTATGGAAAATTACAAATATTTTTTATATTTTAATTTAATCATATTAATTTAAAAAATTAAATTTTATTCACAAAATAAAAAATATTAATATAAAAATATTTTTTTTATATTTGGCAAAGACAAATTCCAGCAAAAGTTGCCAGAATCTGGCCATTTTTGCCGGATTCCGGCGATCTTTGCCGGAATCCAGCACAAAGCGGCCGGATCCCGGCCAATTGACCGGAAGCCGGCTGTCCCGGCCAGTTTCCGACCAACTGGCTAGGATCTCGCTGTTTTGGGAGGATCCCGGCCGGACTGGCCGGATCCGGCCAGATGCCAGGGGTCCAGTCGTTCTGGCCGGATCCAGTCAGTATCCTGGCCAGACGGCCGGATCTGTCCAGGATCCCTACCAGATGGCCGATGATCCGGCGTTCTGGCCGGATCTGGGCCGGGATCCGGCAAGATAGCCAGAGATCCGGCTGCTCCGGCCAGTCTGGCCGGAATCTGGCACGATATCCCCTGAATCCGGGGATGTCTGCCGGACGTCGCCGGATTCTGGCCTAATTTGTCAAATTCCGGCACCGACCGGAGTCCGAATCTAGCTTGTCAATATCCGGTAATAGTCAACTGCTTGAACGTAAAGGTTGACTGCGTTGTTTAAAAGAGAGTCGACTGCATCTACCATCTACGGAAAATGATTTACGCTTTTGAAAAGCGTAAATCATTTTCTAAAATTTATTAAGCATTTTTTGTCAAACGGAAATCATTTTTTGGTTGACCATTAATTTCGCCCCTACCAAACACCGAAAAATATCGAAATCATTTTTCAGAAATCATTTTACGCCGAAACAAACGGAGCATAAAAGACAATTGGCAGAATATATTGGGAATGTGATTTTTCAACCTTTTCTGGGACATTTTTTTCCAAACTTTCTTTTGATACGAGTGTAGAAGCGACTTTTTTGTTTGAATTTTCTGCTCAGTGGAACCAAACCACTAAAATTTAAATATTTATTAAATTCCTGGCCCGTTTGACAACCAACTCTTTTTTTTCCTTTTCTTTTTATTTTAAAAAAAAAAATCAAACATCTTTATTCATACTACCAACCAACTTTCTTCACTTTTTTCTTATAAAAAATTAAAAATTCCTTTCACAATTATATCATATTAATCAATTCTCATTCAGCAATTTTAAAATATATTAACTCGTCGAAGACAACTAAATAAATTAACTCTAAGTGTGAAAAAATAAATTAAAAGTTATACTTATTTATTTTAAATGATGATTAAATTTTGTTAAATTATTCATTTATTTCATTATTATATTATTTAATATTTAATCAATTTTTTTATTCAACCCTATCTTTTAATCTTATTCTGTAAGAACCAAAACCCTAACTCACCACCGAAAAATATTCGGTTCCCAGACAAAAGGAAAAGAAAAGTAATCATTCCACCGCTTCTAATTACTTCTAAAGATGCCCACCAAAATCATCCATATTTATTCAAACACATGTTCCTTAAGTTGAAACATTTGGACTACGTACGTCAGTAATCATGCATCCACAGTGAGAAAGCATGCATTAGTCATTAGATGCCCGGCCACCATAAATTCAAGAATTAGCTTAGTTTTTCAAAAATATTTTTTTAAAAAAAAAATCCCTCAAAATATATATATATTTTTTGTGCAATAGATCCTTCAAATTTAATTTCCTCCCCTCCAAATTTTTTTATTTAAGTTCCCCACTTCGCACTTAGTTTTTAAAATATTTTTTTAAAAAAAGAATCCCTCAATATATATATATATATATATATATATATATATATATATATATATATATATTTGTGAAATAGATCCTTCAAATTTAATTTCCTCCCCTCCAATTTTTTTTTTTATTTAAGTTTCCCACTTCGCACTAAAATTCCTTATTCCGCTAAATGTGCTAATTGCACATACTTAATTAAGAGAAATAATCCATACACTTATTTCTTACAACAGCCCCACAACAAGCTGACATGGCTAATAATATTTTATTATTATTTTTTGTTTTGTTTTGTTTTGTTTTTGTAAAAAAATAATAAAATATTACCAATCATGTCAGCTTGTTGTGGGGCTGTTGTGATAAATAAGTGTAGGGATTATTTCTCCTTAATTAATTTCAACTTGCAAGGTGTAATTAATTAAGTATAAAATTTCAAAAAAAAAAAAAAAATTAATTAATTAAGTAGAAAGAAAATCTTATATATATTGGAATGGACTTTTCGTTTTGACAATAACGTACGGTAGACAAGTCTACCATGCAATTAATTAATTGTTTAAAGCGGTTTTCTAGAACTTCTCTTCCTTTAAACACTAAATTGACAATAACGTACGGGAGCCGTTACCAAACTTATTAATTATCAATTGATACAAAAATTTAAACACTAAATTGACTAATTTTCTCAAACTTGCATGAAAAGCAAAGATTCTGTACACAAAAGTTGGCCAGGTCTAGTGGTTTTTAGATTTTTTTATTATTATCATTCTCTAAGCAAAAAATGATACGAGGTGAGGGTGGATTAATTGTGACTACTTTATTTTGGCACGATCATAATAGCACTCATTCACCGAGAACCAATGACAAGTGGAGTTTAGACAATGAAAAAAAGTAAACACTCCTTTAAGTTCGGTTAAATCACCATATTATCGGTGAAACTCAAAGCAATTAACACTAACTAAATTTGTGTGAAAATTTTTATTACGGATTTCAAACCCACGAATATCTTAATACGTGCTCAACCACTTAAAATTAGCTTCCTTCAGACCACTTAACCACCATGGACTCAATGGTTGGTGGTTCTAGAATTGAAGACCCGGAAAGTAAATGTTAATTCACAACATTTAAAAAACTTAAGCATATATAAAATTATGAATTTAATCATTTAATTAATATTTTAACATTTTCATATCTTTGTGATTTAGACTCCTCTCAACAATTAAAATTTATCACATAAAATATTTAATTAGACTTGAAAAAAAATGTAAAGTCAAGATTCGTATTTAAGAGTACTTCTACTCTAATGGATATAATGTTATCTAAATTGCTAATTAGTTATATATATCTAAAAAACTTAAACAAATAAAATATAATTATTTAATTAATATTTTAACAGTACAAAATTAGCTTCTGTCTACATATGCCATGGATAATAAATTCATCCATAGAAATCACGGTCAATATGCTCCAACTTAAATTTGTCTTATGCAATGTTTGGCAATTACGGGAAACTATTTTCCTTCTCAAATTTGTCTTATGCAAATATGCAATTAATGTTTGAAAATGACGTGAAATAACGTCTGTTTTGCTTCGTTGAAATTCTCGGAAACCAAACAAAACCCACAAAGCAAACAAAATTGGACTTGTTTGTCCGATAGGGGAACAAGTATACTGCACCACAAGGCTGCTGCAAGAGTTGTGGACAACTGGTTCTCTTTACGCAAATTTTATTATTATTATTATTATTATTTTTTTTCTTTATTCAAATATGAAAAAGGGAAGGGGATCAAACTACAATCCAACCGAACCACAATGGAAAAGGCAGCAAAAAACAAACACAAGCATGTAACAGTAGGCAATGGTAATCATCTATGATTCTAAAAAAATCATAAACAAGCTGGGCCTTTCCTGGAGCTACACTAGGCGGTTTAAAATGGCAAAATGACTCAAAGAGCCCCGATCAATAAAAACAACAACCACCGGGAGATGGTTGTTGCTGAAGAACCACTGCCAAAGACCAGAGAGGATCCGTTGGTGAAGAACGAAACCCAACTACAATAATCTCCACTAACAGACCAGCTTTCAAAGGAACTAGGAGATTATAACCCAAACCACATAACAAAACCAACAAAACACAAACAAAATTACAGAAAACACCCACAAAAGTGTGGGAAAACAACAGAAATACAACAAAACAGTAGCAGCATCTGCGGAAGAAGAGCTCGCACGGTGGTGGACGACCATCTGTGCGTCGGCGCGTGAAGCTCACGCTGGCTGCGAGTAAGATCTACTCGCGGGCACGTGTGGGCTACGCGCCGACGCGTAGAAGCCGGATGGAGACGAGATCGATGGCGGATGGAAGCGGTGAAGCCGAGGAGCATGGTGGTATGGCGCGTTTGAGGGTGAAGCTTCCAGAAATAGACAGATCTGAGTTTGAAAAACCCAAATCCAAAAATTTCAGGAAACTATCGGATCCGCCAAAGGGAACGGTTGGGGGAAGCAAAATCCGACAAGACAGTGGAGGATGAGCCGATGTTGCTGTTATTGAAAAGTAAAACCTCAAAAGAGGTAGATAGGGCCTCAAAAAAAGAGGCAGGTAGGGCCTTCAAGAAGGCGGTTGTTTGTCAATGTGGGCGTGTTCTCTTTACGCAAATTGATACTTCTAAGTGGCGCGCAGTGAAATTGTAGTGTGGTATGTGTGTGTCTATATATATATCGTAATAATTTAAAGAGATAAAGCATGAAAGAAAGACAGAGATTAATTTAAAATGGTTTAGTTTATAGTCTATGTTAAAGTGTCTTACATCGTTAAGATTTTTTTCACCTGCACACTTTATAAGTCATAATGTCTGCTCCTCTCTTAAGGAGTCTATTGAGAGTGAGTAAGGCCCATGTTATTTCACATGGTATTAGAGCCACAAGTTTCTTGGGATGATGGCCATTTTCCTCTCGTTGTTGTCCACATGCTTGGCTATTAGTTGCCACATGCAGTGGCGGAGCTACTAAGGGGCTTGGGGACGCGCCGAGGGGGGGGGGGGGGGCTGGGCCTCCCAAAAAAAAAATTAAAAAAATTAAAATTTTACCTCAAATTTTGTTTTTTGTTTTTTAAAAATTTTGGCCCCCCCAAAACTTTTTTTTTTTTTTTTTTTTCAATTTGGCCCCCCCAACTTGGGGGCTGGCTCTGCCCCTGGCCACACGTGAGGAGGTATGTTAAAATGTCCCACTACGCTAAGATTTCTTTCACCTGGGCGCTTTATAAGTCATGTTGTCCCTGACCTCCTCTCTCAATATGTCTTTTGAAAGTGAATAAGGCCCATGAATTTTCAGAGTCTACGTTCACATGCACGTTAAAGCCTTTGTGGCTATATTTTCCCTTGATCATTTGATTGTATACAACGTAACGCTCTATTTAAAAAAAAATAATAATAGTATGAACATTACACGTTTCTTCTACTTCCATATCAACAATAATAATATAATTTACACAAACCATCTTAAAATTCTGATCTCTTAAATTTTTGTAACTCTTATCTCAATAGTATATATATTACTCTTCTAGAAACTTTCTAAGTCACATGCATGTTACAGTTAGCATCTTAATTAAGAAAATTGTCTCCTATCTATAGTACTTTTTGTGTTTTTTTTTTCTTCGTCGTGGTTAAGCTTGTCGATCCATCTGATCAAGCCTAAAATTAGGATCTTTAATTTCCACTGTCATTTAATAGTAATAGAAATTGGCTACCAAAAGAAGGGAAAGGGACAAGGATGTGGGACACATGCAACAACGTATTTAATTTGGATAGAGGCTCGATCGTTTGACTTAATCGTGGGCGCGCTGGCCGTTAATCTTTCAATCTTTCTTAATCTTTCAATCTTTCTGTTGCAGTTAAGTCACGTAGAATATTTAATTTATATTTTAATACGGGAAATTCTAGATTTATTATATGGACACAACAAGGGCACAACAGTACCTCTTCACATGAGGGTGGAGCCCAATGCGTGGAGTCCACCCTTATATGAGGGGGTGTTGTGCCCATTTTGTGCAACAATCATTTTCCTTTTAATATATTATTTTATGTGTGGGATTCAATTTTTTCTTAATAAGTGAATTTTAATACGTAAAATATTTAATTAAATTGAGAAGTAAATGACAAAAATAAGATTCGAATTCAGGATCTTAATTTGCTATACTCTGATACTATATTAAATTATCACTTATAAAAAAAATAAATTGATTTAATCATTTAATTTATATTTTAACAATAATATGCATGTATTAATTCTCTATTATGTTGGCTGGATTTAGCTAGCTAGATGGCTTCTTCTTCTTCTTTTTTCTATCCAGGGAGGGTTGTCTTTCTCATTCTTGATTTGAATGGAAGAGATAATAAGAGACAGTTTAGCTAGCTACAGGGACGAAGCCAAATATTTTAATGGGAGGGGCCAAATAATTTTTTTTTTTTTTTTTTAAAGTAGGGATTAAAGTATATATATATATAAAGCCAAATTTTAAGTAAATTAAACATAACCCAGTTTTTATATTTTTATTATTCCCTTCAAATTAAATATCAATAAGCAATATTGTTAAGGAAGTTTTTTGGCAAAAAAAAAAAAAAAAAAAGGTCTAAGTTGCTATACTGAAATTGAGAAATTTCAGTTGAATGAATTGTGTACTTCTTAGCGTTCTCGCTTTACTTTACCTGGATGACATAGCCCTGGAAGCTAACAATCTCTTTCTCCTTTTGTTAAAACAACCCACTATAACTAACATAGTAGCTCACTAACTATTATGCAAAACACATTATATTCTACACAAAACATATTCTGTTAAATACAACATAATACAAATGAAACACATATCTTCTAGACTTTTATAATGCTATCTAGTTATATTGAAATAAATCCTCATTTTACGTTATCTTTCTCATGCATCCTTAGGAAATTGAGCTTTGTCAGGCTTGTGACTCTTCGAGTCCACACCTGTCTTCTTTCAATGTACTACTTTACTAAACCCCTTTCAAGCATTTACTTTAAACAAAGCATTTGCAACTTTGTAGAGCTCATTCCATTGTTACCTTTCTCAGACATTTCCGTTGCTACTCGTAAAATATTAAAAGAAAAGGTTTTGACAATGAAGCTATAGTTCCAAATGAGATGAAACCAATTGAAGAGATGATAAAAGGGAAACGGCCGGACTAAAGGGCAAAAAAAAATTATTGTTAAGGGCCAATAGGCAAAAAAAAAACTTTTTTTTTTTTTTTTACCTTAAAATTTTTTTCTTCTTAAAAGTTTGCTTATTGTTTAAGCATGAGCTAGAGTCCCATTTGCTATGTTGGGATTAATTTTGAGATTATATATAACAGTGACATAGCGAAAGCGAGTTGGTGAAGGCCCGAAGGAAAAATTATGTTTCACTCCACAAAGTCTCAACAAACGTTGAAATGCGAAAACTAAGAACTGAACTGAAAAGTAAAATAATAATAAAAATTTCCAGAAATTGGGGGGTGCCATGGCCCCTACCCCCATCACTGGCTAGCTAGATGGCTTGAGTAGTGAAGGTACGTAAGAGAATTTCTTTCAACTAGGATATTGTATAAGTCTTAAATATATCTTAATTTGTTATTAAGTGAGACTCAATTATTTAAATGAATTTATAAAGAAATTATAATTATAATATTGAATAGTCCATAGTAACGTCAAAAGAAATGTGACCTTAACGAAAAGGTCAAGAATTTTAATTATTAGAAAAGAAAAACGTACGTTCAAGGATCTTGCTTTTTCATCCGCACAATAAGAGATTGGATGACTTGTTCATCGATCCTTAATTGTCCAAATTAAAGTCCTAGTTGTGGTGTTACCTAATCGTTCAAAAAATCTTTCTCCAAAATGATTTGTAATTTTGTAGTCATGCCGATCTTCTAACTAATGTTGACGGTTAATCTTAACCAACAGTCGAATTAATTTTTATTTTTTAAATTAAAAAAAAAGAAAAAAAAAGTATACATAATTCTTTTAAATTAAAACTTAATTCGCAATGTCTCCCTTCCCACCCCCAAACCTCTCCAAAAATAAAGAAGGCATTAATGTCTCCTTCAAATTACTAAAAAAAATTGCAATGTACCTTTTTTATCCTAAAAAAGAAAAATGCCCTTAATTTTTTTTAATAAAATAAAAATACCCTTAAAAGTTCGAAAAAATAGAAAAGGTCGGTTGTACGTTGTGGGTCGTCTTCACACAAGACCCACAGCCAATTAATGTTGTGGGTCTAGTAACCCACGGCAGTGCCCGCGGGCCTTGTGAACCACAACAATGACATCAGTCTAATGAGGATCCACATCAACAGTGTCATTTGGTAACGTTGCAATTTTTTGGTGGGAGAGGGACATTCATGGAATCTTTCTTGGGAGAACATTGCAAATTGAGCATTCATTATAGGGGGATATATGTATTTTAATTTTTTCAAAAAAAAATTAAGAATTGATTTTGATTACCACGTTAGCATCGTAGAATAATTGTAAAATACAAATATGGTTTCTAATATCAATAGTGTTACTCTTTATACTCATTTATCACCGGCTGACATGATGTATTTTAAGTAGCTTTTTTATTTTTTATTTTTTTTAAGTTACTCAAATGAAAAGCCACTTTAAAATACACTACTAATGTAAAAATGTGTAAACAGTAACAAATAACAATATATAGTAGTCTTTTAGCATTAGTACCCGATCATTACTAAAAGTATTCGTATATATCCTCCATTAATTGAAATTGAATCTTCTCTGTGTTCAAAGAGTTCGCACAAAAGATTGTTAGATCGAGTCCACTATACATCGAATAAAACGAACAAAATAAAAATAAAAATAAAAAATCTTATAGCCCACATCGTCTGAACATTTCCATTCAAGCTTAAAAGTATTAGGGTTGACTATTCTACTCATCTGCATAATTAATATATAAGCTCGCGGTTAGATAGCTGCCAGCCAGCCACCCATTCGCACCTACTACTCGCGCTAGCTCTTTCCTATATAAAGGGTGCATCCCGCGTAAGAGCAAGCATAAAATCCTACATTCCAAGCGACAGTCTCCCTAGCTTCTTTCCTTAATCCCAACTATGTCTTCCTTTTTACTTAAGCTGGCAATTATGTCTGCTATTTTGTTGTTGCCGAGGTCCAACGCTCAACTGAGCTCCACGTTTTATGCTACCACATGCCCGAATGTGTCAGCAGTTGTACGTGGGGTGATTGAGCAGGCTGCACAAAACGACGTCCGAATTGGTGCCAAACTCATCCGCCTTCATTTCCACGATTGCTTTGTTGATGTGAGTTCTTCTCAATCTCATCTTTCGTGTGTAGTGTATAAACTACGTATACGTACCACTTTATTAAATTTCATGTTTTGATATCGTAAACTCAAAGGAACCACGTACCTTAATACTCTTTATAGTTTCTTTCACTATTCTTTTTCTTATTTTTTGACAGTATATATATATACTAACGAATATATATTTAACTGCATCTATTGGGTGTACGTAGGGCTGTGATGGCTCCATTTTGCTAGACAATGCTGATGGCATAGACAGCGAGAAAGAAGCAGGTCCTAATAAAGACTCAGTAGATGGATTTCCAGTGGTTGATGACATCAAAACTGCGGTAGAGAATGTTTGCCCAGGAGTAGTTTCCTGCGCAGATATCTTAGCCATTGCTTCTCAGATATCTGTTTCTTTGGTAATTAATTCCATTGCAATTCTCCGATAAAGATAACGTAGACGTAGCTTTTCTTGAATCTTTTATTGTTTTTATAATTATAATTATACACTTAAACTTTAAAAAATATTAATTTAGTGGATTCATTTTTTAATTTTTTTTTTTCAATTTTACCTTTATTTATAATTTTTTCTATTTAAATTCTGTCAAAATTCTCAAAATACTCTATTTTTTAAAAACAAAATATTAAAAAAAAATTAAAGATTCTCAAAAATAGGAGCGGTATTTTAGAAATTTTGGCGGCCACCCATTAGGACTTAATGAAAAATTCTAATAGAAGAGTAAAATTAAAAAATAAAAAGATGAATTACATGATAATTATTGCAGGGAGGAGGCCAGACGTGGGAAGTTCAACTGGGAAGACGAGATGGCAGGACTGCAAACAGGGCAGGAGCTGATAGTAATCTTCCAAGTCCTTTCACAACCTTGGAAGAGATTAAAGGCAACTTTAGCAACGTGGGACTTGATACTACTGACCTAGTTGCTTTATCTGGTAACTTAAATGAATCATACATATAAGCTAATTATCCAATTATAAAGAAAATAAATTTCTTTTATCACCTCTAATCTTTCATTACTTTTACAATCACACATTTAAACTTTAAAAAATATCAATTTAATAAATTATCAATCTTTTAATTTTTTTTCAATTTCACCCTGGAACGAAATTGATATATATTTGATATATGTGAGGGGAGACAACACTAAAAAATGAAAATTTTTAAGGGTAAAAAATTAATTTTGGGAGGTTAAACTCATAAAAATAAATAAAATTTAGGGATTTTTTTTTTTTAAAAAAATAGATATTTTAAAAAAAAAAATTGTGGGTACAAATGCCGGCAATTTTGGCCCTGATTTCACCCATATGTTAGGATTTTCGTTAAATGTTGTCAAAATTTTAAAAATACCCATATTTTTTTATAAACACACACACACACACACACACACACATATATTCAAAAATTCAAGCATAGGTATTGATTACAAAAGTGATGAAAGATCAAGGTTAAATACGTAGTAAATGAAATTTTCCCAATTATAAAATTATGAGTAATTAATATTGCTACCCTTCACTTTCAATATTTATTACTTCCATTTCACATCTACTAACGTCTCGTGTTTTACGTACAGGTGCGCATACATTTGGACGAGCACGATGCAGGTCCTTCAGTCCCCGCCTTTACGACTTCAAGAGCACAGGAAACCCAGATCCCAGCATAGACGCAACGTACTTGGAAACGCTTCGCCAAACATGTCCTCAAGGTGGGAATGAGGATACGTTAACCAACCTTGATCAGGCTTCGGCGAATGACTTCGATAATAACTACTTCACGAACCTGCAAAACAACAAAGGGCTTCTCCAAACTGATCAAGAGCTGTTTTCGACAACCGGAGCGGACACAATTGAAATCGTAAACCGTTTTGCTAGTAGCCAGTGTGGCTTCTTTGACAGCTTTGGTCAATCCATGATCAAAATGGGAAATATAAGCCCCCTGACTGGAAGCAATGGAGAGATTAGGTCAAATTGTAAAAGGGTCAACTGATCGAGTGTTTGAAACTAGCTAGCTAGCAAGTTTTTTAAGGATATTAATTACCAAATGAAATATATATTTCAATCCCCAAGGAGGTAATGATCTTTTGTTGGTACAAGTTTTTGTTTTGTTTGTGGTCGATCTTCTATATATATTGGTAAGTCTAAGAGAAGTAAGAACAATTGTGTATTTGCTATGATTTTTGGGTATAACATGCATGTGTTTTTGTTCTTTATCTTGTCTGATGAAAAAAAGAAAAAAGAAAAAAAGAAAATACTGTATTTACAAGATGAAATATATTTGTTTTATCAATTTGTACTATGCGGGTATTTTTTATTTTTAAGAAGAACTTTACAAAAAGATAATGAACTAGCACACATTTTAACGAAAAGATACTGAACTAACATTTTTCTTGAACCAGAATGTTAAACTATAAAAAATTCTTACGTAAGAATATTCTATCAAGATTCGTTGTTAAATCCTGAGAGAAGTCAAGTCACATGACTAATACGATTTACTTAACCTGTTCTACACGTTTTGCCCCCACCTACACGCCGACGTATATAACAGCAACAAGCAAGAAAAGTCCAAAGATTAGCTTGATTCCATCACCTGAATCTTCTTCAGTTCTTCGTCTTCAAAATCCTCACGGACACCATCCTGGCATAACCCATCACAACCAACCTAGAAATCCGTCGGTAGAATATACAACCACGAAGATCAGTATCAATAGAAAGGGCAAGAGGAAAAGGATCAGCTACAAGTTCCCTGCTGCGTGTTTCAATTTGTCCTCATACTCTGTGGATTGAGAGAACCACAACAAGAAAACGACAATCCCGAAAATGGTGAGAAAATGAAACGGCGTGATCGAAATGGAGTCCATAGTACCACTACTCCCCGTCTTCCTTTATCTCGATCTCTCCATGCATATCTCCAACAATGGTAATATATATATGTACCACTACTCCCCGTCCTCCTTTATCTCGATCTCTCCATGCATGTCTCCAACAATGGTATATATATTTATATAACGAGTACAAAGATATTACCAAAAAGATAATGGTTAAATACAAAGAGTAAAGATATTTTAACGAAGATACCACAGCCCCTCTAGTTTCTTCCTCTTCGTCGGAAGAAGGAGAAGCTATGCATCATCTGTAACAATGTTTTTTCCGTAATTCCCAGTTTGACATTCGTACTTTTTTTGCCTGTGTATGACTGACCCAATATATATATATATATATTTCAATCAACAGAAAAGAAGAAAGAAAGAAATCCCACTGTCAGCCTTTGATCAGTATTTATGTCCAACTTGAGATTAAAACCCATAAAAGCTGGGATTTGAAAAAATTGATCATGAAATTAGAAAGTGAACTAAAACAATATTAAACACAATATTAAACGAGTCAGGAGTTTACCTGCCCAGAGTATTCAACACCACAGGCGCCATATGACCTGGCTACTGCCTCTATTTTTTCTTTGATACCAATAACCAAAGGATATGAAAGAACCTTAATGGTTGTGTGACATTCTCACAAGCTCTTTGAACTGAGATCCCGAGGTCAACCTGAAAAACATGCATGACAATGTTTATCAATTAGTAAAAAAGCCCATCTCTTGCAAGTTTAAAAACATTAACTGTCATCTACATAGGCTCAGGGAGGAGAGAAATTCAGGATTTGACTGCTGCCAGCAATTCCATCTTCTCAGTTCAACAGATGCAATAGACAACAAACAATGACATATGATGCAGGAGAAAATCAGACACAAGATTTGAAGATTAGACGACTATTTCTTGAATAAGGTCAGCCCGAGAATGGAAAAAATCGTACAAAATATTTGAAGAATATTTTTTAATTTTAGATATTTTTTTCCATTTATGGTAACTTTTCATTTATTGTTTAGGAGATGATTTTAAGCTTGATTTGGGCCAGATTTTTGGCATCATACTTATTTTATTTTGTATTTCGTTTTATTAGGATTATTAGGGTTTCGCTATTTTTGGTAAAATCCTAGAGGTCGAATTTTCAGCTATATTAGCTCAGCTTGTTGGCGTTTTTTCTAACAGTTTTGTTGTTATTGATAATTTATCGAATTCAGAGTTTTCTCTCTGTTTTTGGGGTGAATTTCCTGTTTTCTTCCTCGCAATCTACTTGTTGATTAGCCAGCAGAATAATCGCTATTCTGTTCGGCGTCAATTGGTATCAGAGCTTCAGCACTTTCCTGAGACGTGGTCTTCATCAGTTTCGATGGCTGGTGGTCGTGGTCGTCGTGGGCAGGTTCCGAATGAGGAAGCTCCGCACCGTGATCGTAACGTTCAGGATGTGATGATTGAGGATTTGCAGAGGCAAGTTGCAGAGTTAACCCAGCGTCTAGCTGCGCAGGAAGTCGGCAATCGTGAGATGGAGAACTCCGATTCCGACTCCACCTTCGACAACCCATATCACAATCCTACTCCATACCGGGAACAACGTGGTTAGGATGAAGAATTTGTTGATGAAGAGTTCCAAGAAGACGAGTTCATTGATGAGGAGTTCATACATGGAGATGTTCATGATGATGTTGAAGATCCTTCACAAGGATTTGTGGATTGGGATTCTCCACCAATTTATGATATTGATATCATGGATGAAGATCTTATGGGAGATTCTTTGTCGTATGATCAAGAGAAAAAATCTGTTGTAGATTTAGATTGGGTCTCTCCAATAATTTGTAACGACATCTATCCTGACGAAGATGATTTATTGAATGAGGTAAGTTTTCTGGTTGATGAAATAAAATTTATTGAAGAAAATAATGATTACCATGTGTTTGATGAAAGTCCACATAACGATGGATTTCAGTGGAGTAATGAGAAAATTAGTTATGTTGATTTTATTGGGATTGAAAGATTTCTATCAAATTCCCCTAGTAATAAGTTGGATGTTGGTTTCAGCGTGTTAGCTGACAATTTTAATTTTTGTGGTCAAGAAAGAATTGATAATTCTTTGAAGACTTTTATGGAGAGTGAATTGGAAAAACTAAATGAAAGATGTGAGAAGATTGATTTATTTCAATTTAGTGTGAGGCTAGTCGTTGTGATGGGTTGCAACTTGTTTATCTTTTGGTTTCAAGTTACTTTGGTATTGAGAAATACGAGATGTAATGAATTGATCGACCATCCAAAAGATCGAGGTAAAGATGATTCGAATTTGAGGACAAATTCTTTCCAACTCGGTGAGACTGATGCAGGAGAAAATCAGACACAAGATTTGAAGATTTGACGACTATTTCTTGAATAAGATCAGCCCGAGAATGGAAAAAATCGTACAAAATATTTGATGAATATTTTTTAATTTTAGATATTTTTTTCCATTTATGGTAACTTTTCATTTATTGTTTAGAAGATGATTTTGAGCCTGATTTGAGCCAGATTTTTGGCATCATACTTATTTTATTTTGTATTTCGTTTTATTAGGATTATTAGGGTTTTGCTATTTTTGGTAAAATCCTAGAGGTCGAATTTTCAGCTATATTAGCCCAGCTTATGGGCGTTTTTTCTAACAGTTTTGTTGTTATTGATAATTTATCGAATTCAGAGTTTTCTCTTTGTTTTTGGGGTGAATTTCCTGTTTTCTTCCTCGCAATCTACTTGTTGATTAGCCTGTAGAATAATCGCTATTCTGTCCAGCATCAACATACCAGGTGTGCTTAGAGCGTGAAGCTCCAAGATCAAACACTATTGACACCTCTGAAGTGAAGTGTGTTTAGAGAAGTGATCCCAAAATGCGTTCTTTTCTTTTTCTTTTTTTTTTGTGCTTCTTGGAAAAGCCAAATGAGCTAAAAAGCATCCCTTTTTTATTTTTAAATTAATTGTTGCATCATGAAGCAATGGCAATGGACCATTGATTTGTCATGCAAACAGTACTACTAATCCAGTGTGCTACAACACAAACATTTTTTTGATAAGTAAAACATATCATAACACACAAACATATATCTCATTTCAAATCAAAACTTTCGGGGATAAAATCTAGAAGTCAAACCACTCTCTCTCTCTCTCTCTCTCTCTCTCTCTCTCTCCCCCTATAATACCCTAGATTTTAAGACAGAGCATTTTAAATAGAATTTAAGATCTATGGCGATCAATTCACGCTTGTAATTGCTCGATCGACATTATTATGATAATTCTCTATTTATACGCCACCTGTTTTTAATTGATTAATAGACAAACTTAAATATCTGGTAAAATTAGTTGGGATAATAATATTCTTAATATTACTATCTGAGAATACTTTGTAGAACAATATTATTGATAATATTATTATGAAATATTTATTGTACATAATATTATTTTGGCCTAATATTATTCAGTGTAATAATATTATCAGTGTAATAATGTTATTCGAAAATTAAAATTATTTATTAAACGAATTAGATTCAAAACAGGTTTAAAATTATACCCTAGTGAATTATTAAATGATAAAGCCCTAATATAAAAATACCCACAGATATAATATCTTTACAGATTCAATTAATCTGTATCTTTATCAATAAGATATGAATCTTCTGCATAATCCCTGTGCGTCATTCCCCTCACGTCACCTGTGCAAACCAAACTTGCTGAGCAAGTTTGGCAACCTTATAAATTAAACCTCACCTTCGTTAAAATCGCACCTCTTCAGTGAGAATTAACTGAAGCTCTTCCTTCTTCTTTATTTGTTCTTTCTTCTTCCTTTCTCATTCTTTTTTGTTCTTCTTTCTTCTTCTCTTTTCTGAGACCGAGAGACCCGAGAGAGAGAGAAGCCGACTGAGAGAGAGAGAGAGACACCAAGAGAGAGAGAGCCAGAGAAGAGAAATCGGGAGGCAGAGATTCATGGAGAGCCGAGAACCGTGAAGCCGAACCCGTCAACGGTGGGTCAACGGCGGGTCAACAGTGGGCCGATCGGAGGCCCGATCCTCCGGTGAGTGGTACTGGGTGTCGGCGATGGGCCAGAGGCGTGATTCTGGCCGGTCCCTGTGGCAATTTTCGGCGAGTCGGCTTCGGTGGAACAGGGGACACGATTTCCGGCGAGCAGAGGCGCGATTTCGATGAGGAATTTCTGGTAGTTTCTGAGTAAATCTTCAAGGTGATTTCTTAAGATCCTGTTGTGAATTATTGATTTAAATTGATCAATGGGTATTTTTGTGGGTTCAACCGATTGGGTTTCTTGTTGGGTTTATTGATGATTTCGAGCTGTAGTGGTCTTTGGCCGTGTGCTCTGTTGTGAATTTGGCCGTATGTGGGTGGTTTTGTTTGAGTTGGAAGTTGATGTTTTATGGACTTTTGCCAAGTTGAACTAATTCCCCTGTTTTTCCTTTGATCGGCCGAATACTGTGATGTTCGTGTATGTGGTGTTTTTGTTGGTCAATCTGTGGGTAGTATTTTGGATTGGTTATGATTATAGTATTTTGGACATATGGGTATTGATTCCTCGTGGCTATATTTTGATGGGTATTAGCTGAGTTGAGTTGTGGTTTTTGTAGTTGGCCAAATGATATAGGTTTGGGTACTAATTTGTGGTGTATTGAGAAGTGTTCGGGTTTGTTGATGATTTTGGAGTAAAATGATTTTGGGTGTTAAAGAAACTGTAAATTAGCTTCCAAGGTAATCAATTAATATTGTTATATGGTTTAATTAAAAATCATGGCAATAATATTGGGTTCCTTAAACTCATGTTAATATATATAATTAATATTCACGAGTATTAATGTTAACACTTTGTGTACAAATATATATCTATTGCAGAGAATGAGCTAGTATGAGAACCGCACTAAATGGCTGTAAGTATCTCTATACTTACTGAGGACGAAGCTGGTGGATTTTTCCATAATATTGTGTTTACTGCTTTATTTAATTTGTTTGTGCATGTGAATTTGCATGTTTTATATTTTAATTAAACTGTTTAATAACAAAGCTGGTATGTAACCGTAGGTTTACAGGCCAGTGGGACCTTAGGTTCCCATAAAAATAATAATGGAATGCTGTAACCGTAGGTTTACAGGCCAGCTGGGACCTTAGGTTCCTAGCCCAAGATTAATTAAGCTTTAAGTGAGGAGACCGTAGGTTCTCGGGACCGTAGGTTCCCACAACTCGCTAATACGGACCGTAGGTTCCATCATGAGAGGAGTGCAAAAGATAATAATTAAACTTTGCATATAAAACTATCATATTAATTACTGTTTTATGGTTATGTATATATTCAATTTATGACTGTGATTAGCTACCATGGATCATATATTGCATATACGCGTGACTATAAAGTCATATCTGCATTATGTGGGATTTATTAAATAAATCAGCATTCATTATATTATTGGAAACAGTGGACTCACTTATGGTATTTTGTGCTTTTGTTTCTATATATGTATATTGGTGCAGGTTTATAGACAAAGAATAGAGCTCAAGAGGTTTTAAATCTAAGGACGCATAGTTTGTATTTTGTTTATAATTTTCTGTGTTTATAACATTTTATGTTGACAAGATTGCTAAAAGTTCCATGTATTCCTTTGTGTTACTATTGACACTTGTTTCCATGTAATTGTACTAAGTATTTTCTTTATAAATGTCTAGAAGTATTCCAGTTAGAAGCTCTGTTATGTTATTCCAAGCCAATTGGATATATTTCATTCCGCTACCTAATCTTAACTCTGATGATGTTGTAGTAATGTCACGTGAAAAGTCAAAATTTTCACTTACGCCTTTTTGTAAAAGGCGGGGCATTACACCCTCCCTATTTTGCTGCTTTTTTTTCTCCTCAACCCGTCCACATTATCTGACCCCCGACCCCCCTCTGTCTATTCAAGAAAAGAATTCTTTTAATCTTTTGTCCTAGCAAATTTTTGGGACAAAAACAGACTAAAACAAGTTTGATATTTAAACCAAGAGGTTGTTGGAAATTGGAAACCACACATACACTAAGAGAGAGAATGAAAAAGGAAGAGAGACAATAAATTGATAAAGGACTTTGTATACTTTTATTCAACTTAATTCAAAATAACTTACTTACATGGATATTTATAGGATACAAATGACCCTTCTAACTTCTTCACATTAACTCCATTTATTTACATCTCAAATAACTCCCATGTAACTCCTATGTAAAATAACTCTTGAAAACTCAAAAGACACAACCTCTTCAAGTCACTTAATTAGTAACTTACAAGAATAAGAAAAGACTCAAATAAATGTTATTAAAAATTAAGTTTAGTATTCAACATCCCCTTTTAAACTTAATTTCCAGTGATTCCAAGTAATGCTCGTAGCTTGCTAAAAATCTCATTCTTTAGGGGCTTTGTAAAAATATCCGCAACTTGATCATGAGTCTTCACAAACTTGAGTTGTACCTCCTTCTTGACAATGCACTCTCTAATAAAATGATACCTCGTGTCGATGTGTTTGCTCCGATCATGGAATACCGGATTTTTCGCCAATGCAATTGCCAACTTGTTGTCAACAAAAATTTCCGTAGCATCCTCTTGTGGCATGTGTAGCTCTTTCAACAATTTCCTCAACCAAATTGCATGACAAACAATTGATGTAGCGGCAACATATTCAGCTTCACATGTTGAAAGTGTCACAATTGGTTGCTTTTTAGAACTCCAAGTAAATGCCGAACTCTCCAAATAAAAAACAAATCCAGTTGTGCTCTTTCTATCATCTACATTTCCACCCTAATCACTATCACTGTAACCCACAAGTTTAAATTCATTAGAGGATGGATAAAGTAGACCAAAATCAATTGTACCTTTGACATAGCGAAGAATTCTTTTAGCCGCCTTAAAATGAGTTGTAGTAGGTGATTCCATATAGCGACTAACAAGCCCAACTCCATAGAGAATATCCGGCCTTGTGCATGTCAAATATCTCAAACTTCCAACTAAACTCTTGAAGATTGTTGGATCCACCCTTTCGCCTTCTTCATGCTTTAACAATTTAATCCCACATTCTACCGAAGTGCTAACATGTTTGCAATTGTTCATCTTGAATTTTTTGAGCATTTTCCTTGCGAAACTTCCTTGAGAAATAAAAATTCCTTTCTCCATTTGCTTTACTTCAATTCCAAGATAATATGACATGAGGTCAATATCTGTCATTTCGAATTCTTGAGTCATTTCTTTCTTGAAATCCTCGAACATACTTGGATTGTTGCCTGTAAAAATTAAATCATCCACATACAAGCAAACAAGCAAAAAATTTTCATTTTCACACACCTTAGCATAAAGAGCATATTCATGAGGACATTTGGTGAAGCCATTCTTTTGAAAGTAGTTATCAATTCTACTATTCCATGCCCTTGGTGCTTGTTTTAAGCCATACAACGCCTTTTTCAACTTCAAGACTTTCTTCTCATCCTCTTTGATGACATAGCCCATAGGTTGTTCAACATAAATTTCTTCTTCAAGAATTCCATTCAAGAAAGCAGATTTTACATCCATTTGATAAATCTTGCACTTATTTTGAGCCGCAAGAGAAATCACCATCCTTATGGTTTCCAACCGTGCAACAGGAGTAAAAACTTCACCATAATCAATGCCGGGTCGTTGACTATAACCCTTGGCAACCAACCTTGCTTTATATCTCTTGATTTCTCCTTTAGCATTCTTCTTTGCCTTGAACACCCACTTCACTCCAATGGGTTTTTGTTCTTTTGGAATAATCGTCAACTCCCATGTGTTGTTCTTTTCAATTGCTTTGATTTCTTCATCCATAGCATTTCTCCATTTTTCATCTTTCACCGCTTCTTCAAAACCTATTGGTTCACAATCCGCAAAATGACAATAAAGAGTTAGATCATCATTTAAATTCTCTGTTACCTCATAGAGTTCTTGGAAACTTCTCATGTGTGGTGGCATTTCACGAGAACTTCCTCTCGAAGATGATGACGACGATGTACTAGAATTTGTTGGTGATGGAGAAGGTGTAGTAACCTCTTCGTTTCTTGACTATTCTTCTTCTTCAAGAAAAGGAAAGAAATCATATTTTTCTTCCTCTTGAGTGCTCCAATCCCAAAAATCTTCTTCATCAAACTCCACATCTCTACTAATCACCATTTTGCCGGAATTTGGATTATAAAGCTTGTAGCCTTTAGAACTTGAGTCATAGCCAATGAAAATATACCTCCTACTTTTATCATCAAGCTTGGACCGCTCTTCATCCGGTACGTGTGTATAGCCAATGCTTCCAAAAACTTGCAAATGAGAGACACTTGGCTTTCTTCCGCTCCATGCTTCTTGTGGTGTTTTGTTCCATACGCTTTTTGTAGGACAACGATTTGATAAATATACAGCACAATCAACAGCTTCTGCCCAAAATTCTTTAGGCATTCTCTTTGTCTTCAACATGCTTTGAGCCATATTGAGAATTGTCTTATTTTTTCTTTCAACAACACCATTTTGTTGTGGCGATCTCGGAACCGTTAAAGGACGACGAATTTCATTTGCTTCACAAAATTCTTTAAATTCATTAGATGTGAATTCGCCTCCTCTATCGGATCTCAAGGATTTAATACAATAACCACTTTGTTTTTCTACAAAGACTTTGAATTTTTTGAAAACTTCAAAGACTTGAGACTTTTCCTTCAAAAAATAGACCCAAGTTTTTCTACTAAAGTCATCAATGAAAAGGAGGAAGTAACGGTTTTTACCGAATGAAGATGGCTTAATTGGTCCACAAACATCCGCATGAACAAGTTGAAGCGGCTCATTTGCTCTTGTAGTAGATTCTTTTGGAAAGCTTTTCCGAAATTGTTTACCAATAAAACATCCTTCGCAAAGTTGATCCGGTTGATTAATGGAAGGCAAGCCATTCACCATCTTCTTTTGTGCCAACAATTTTAATCCTCCAAAATTTTCATGTCCAAACCTCAAATGCCAAAGCCAAGATGAATCTTTCAAACAAGTCTTGAGACATTTAGCCACATCCGTTTGAATATTTAATAAAAACATTCTATTGCTTGTCATGGGAACTTTGGCTATCAAATTCTTCTTGTCATCTCTTAGTAAAAGACTACGATTTTTCATATGAATTTCATAGTCTTTTTCCAAGAGTTGTCCCAAGCTCAAAATATTACTTTTCATACTTGGAACAAAATAAACATTTGTAATAAATTGATGTTCTACATTTTTCAAGCGAATTAAGATTGTACCTTTCCCTTTTATTGGAACTTTAGACAAGTCTCCAAAAGTAACATTCCCGCTCACCGATTCATCAAGCTCCACAAACTTGTTTTTGTCTCCACACATATGGTTGCTTGCCGCGTTATCAAGATACCACGAGTTCTTCTCTCCTCTTTCTTCTCCTTTATAAGCTAGCAACAAAGTGGGCTCTGCTTCCTCATTTTCAGCATAATTAACTTTCTCTTCAACATTGTTACTATGGCTTCTACACTCCCAAGCATAATGACCATATTTTTGGCAATTATAACATTTAACTTGAGATTTATCATACCTTCTTCCATATTGCTTCAAATTATTTCCTCGTCCTCGTCCTCTTGATGCTTGACCTCTCTCTTCGTAATTGAAACTATTACGTCTGCCTTCTATTCTTCCTCTACCACGGCCACGGCCTCGTCCACGTCCTTGACCTTGTCCTCTTTGACTCATTTCCTGTTCTTCTTTCTTATCTTTGAAACAAATCTTTGTAGCAAGAACTTGTTCCAATGGCTCTTCTTTCTTCTTGTTGAGCCTTTCTTCATGGGCTTGAAGAGATCCCATGAGTTGATCAATACTCATGGTTTCTAAATCTTTTGACTCTTCAATAGCAACAACGATATAATCAAATCTTTGTTGCAAGGAACGAAAGATCTTTTCAATGACACGAACATCCTCCAATCTTTCTCCATATCTCTTCATTTGATTTACTATGGCCAACACCCTTGAAAAATAATCCGCAATTGACTCAGATTCTTTCATTCATAAAACTTCAAATTCGCCTCTTAACGTTTGAAGGCGAACTTTCTTCACTTTATCAACTCCTTGATGAGAGTTTGTGAGAATCTCCCATGCTTGCTTGGAGGTGGTTGCATTCACCACCTTCTCGAACATAGCCTCATCCAAACATTGATAAATAAGGGTGAGAGCTTGTTGATCCTTCTTTTGAAATTTCTGCAAAGCCTCTCTTTGATTAGGACTCAAAGGAGCTTCGTCACTAGGCTCACCGTAGCCTTTTTCTACAATCTCCCAAGTATCTTGTGATCCAAGCAATGCCTTCATACGAATGCACCAATTATCAAAATTGTCTTTGGAAAGGTGAGGGAATTGAAATGGAAAGGTTGAATTGGCCATTTCTCTAGGATCAATAAGCTGTGCTCTGATACCAGTTTGTTGGAAATTAGAAACCACACATACACTAAGAGAGAGAATGAAAAAGGAAGAGAGACAATAAATTGATAGAGGACTTTGTATACTTTATTCAACTTAATTCAAAATAACTTGCTTACATGGATATTTATAGGACACAAATGACCCTTCTAACTTCTTCACATTAACTCCATTCATTTACATCTCAAATAACTCCCATGTAACTCCTATGTAAAATAACTCTTGAAAACTCAAAAGACACAACCTCTTCATGTCACTTAATTAGTAACTTACAAGAATAAGAAAAGACTCAAATAAATGTTATTAAAAATTAAGTTTAGTATTCAACAGAGGTCATGCCATTTAGATAACTAGCAACTGCACAATGCATTAACCATTTAGTTATTATGGATCATACTTCAAAAAATGCACTTCACTTCAAGCAGGTCAGGTGCGTGCTTGTGCTTTGCACTTTACGCCCAGGCTCTAGGAGGCCTTTGTGCTTTTAAGTGTACCTGGCATTTTTAACAACAAGAATACATTCCTCTTGCTGGCTAGGGTGTATCTCTAGTGGCTCATGATGTCTGTTTCATCATATGGAGTTCTTGTCAAGAAATCTAACAAATAAAAATGGAGAAGTTATGAAGATCCATGACAAGCAGGAATAATTATGATTTACTGCTATACTTAAAAGGCCTTTTTTTATTAGGTTCAAGAAAATAACTAAACAATATAGAGGCACATTAAAAATAAGGCTGGATTAGATGGGAGATTCAAGATTATCGAAGGACTAAATTGGGGTTGCAATTTGGAGAAAAATGGTCAATGCTAGAGTTGGCAAGCAAATCAAGGTTCTTGCTTGGGATAGAGCACATACTAGTTTTTTTTTTATAATTAAGTACATACTAGTTATTGTCATACGAATTGATTTTTCTCTTATATGTTTTTATATCTTTCTAGTTGTTATTATGTTTTAGTGAGTAGAGATTGATGGTCTCTTGGATTAATTAAGACTAATTAAGGGAACAAAGTGACTAACGTAACCGCTCCTTTTCCACCATGGGCATGATGAGTACAAATTACTGCATCATATGCCCCAGCAGCCAAAGCTGCATTTCTGACTGCGTTGAGTTCTGCCTCAGTATCAGTAGAGAACTTGTTCACAGCAACAACGACATTCACACTATATATAAGCCTTTGTGTTCAAAATATGCCTGGCCAGCCAGATTCACACAACCTGCTTCAACAAGAGCCACATTCTCAGTTAAGTAGGCACGATCAAGAGGCTTCCCAGCAACAACTTCTGGCCCGCTACCATGCATTTTCAAGGCCCTTATTGTAGCCACAATAACAGCACACTGAGGTGTCAAACCACTATATCGATCGGCATTTTATATTCATGAACTTCTCAGTTCCAATATCAGCACCGAAACCTGCTTCTGTGACCACAAACCCTCCAGGTCCCACCAGTTTTCTTGCAATCTTATCAGCCACAATAGAAGAATTCTCATGAGCAATATCTGCAAAAGGACCAGCGTGAACTAGAACTGGGGTTCCCTCAAGAGTCTGCATTAAAGTAGGGTTAATAGCATCCTTCATTAGCACAGTCAAAGCACCTCCAACTCCAAGATCATCGGCAGTTATAGGGTCACCAGCCTTGCTATTTCCAATTACCATCTTCCCAAACCTCTCTCTCATATCAGCTAGAGATGTTGTGAGGGCCAAAACTGCCATGATTTCACTGGCAACTGAGATATCAAATCCTGTTTCTCTCACCATCCCTTTTTCTTCTAGGCCCTGGCCAATAATAATCTTCCTCAAGAATCGGTCATTAACATCCATTACTCTTCTCCATGTGACCGAATCAGGGTCAATATCAAGTCTAGCAAATTTCTTAACTTCTTGTGGTGTAAGATCCTCAGGCCTGGTCTTTGAGATACCAAGCTTCTTCAGACGCCTAAACATGATGTCACTAAATTAAAGCACCGTTTTCCTTCTTTGCCTGGTGGGAATAAACGGTTTAAGAGAGCCATGTCTGATTGGGTTGACTCGTGGAATATCCGGGTATCAATGGCAGCAGCTAGAAGATTGTTTGCAGCTGTAATTGCGTGAATGTCTCCTGTTAGGTGAAGATTGAAATCATCCATTGGGATCACTTGACTGTAACCACCACCTGCCGCACTCCCTTTGATTCCAAAAGTAGGTCCTTAATTGTGATGGTTGACGAAGGCAGGTAACAACCTAACATCAGAAACACAGAGAATTGCTGATCAGAATATTGTCTAATATGCTCCCAGTATAGAGTAACCAAATCGTGAGATGTTGTGAAGATTTTACATCCAAGCAATCACTATCATAATTCTTCTTGTTTGATTACAAGAGCCAGTCAACAAGAATTTTTAAGTTGGATAACCAGAACCATAATTAACACATTCATTCTTCTCAGACGAAGTGCATGCATGTGAATAAAAACTTCAGACTTAGCAGATACTGAATGAGCCGGTATTTAGTAAGAGATTGTTACTTGGTTAATCACATACAACAGAAACTTAGATGAAGACCAGGAAACCTCGAGTGCTACCAGGACAAAGAAAGATTAGTAAAAGAATGGCAAAATACAATAAAGATTAAACACATATATCAACGGCACAGTTGTTAACGAGATCTCCTAAGTCTACCAAATCCGCATTTCCTCAGTTAATGCCTTCAACGGCTCATACCCCACAACTACTAATCAGGCATTTTATTTTATGGAGTCGCACGTCTTCAAATCTTACTCGCATTCTGTTGAGGTTGTTAAACTGAATCGCTTGTCCATGCTCGGGCTCAGGCTCAGCTGATTATCAATCAAATGAGCGAAGCTCCAGATAAGAAAGAGCAAAAGCTCTAGCCTCTAGATAAGAAAGATCATCAGTAACTGTTCATTTTTCTCTTATATAGGTAAAAGAAATAAATTTGACACAAAACCAAATGTTGGATTAGGTTAACGATAAACACAAGCCTGGCTAACCTAAACATACCAGTCATAAAAGGTTTACTCCAGCGTCCAAGCCCAGCTCGACTATTTCTACACTGAGCTAGAATAAAATTAGATTAGCTTGGTTCATTTGCACCAAATCCTGCATTTCTTCTATTCTTAGCATACCCGAAATACAGCTTCTATGGAAATGGTCTTTATATTTTGGGAAAACTACATTTGCCCCCCTTTAATTACCATCATTTTTGCAATATGCCCCCATTGTTTCTATTTTTGCAATGTCCTTCCCAGTCTACCAATGAGGTTGCAATGGGGTTGCAACCCTCATATTTTTGTTGTCCTCTCTGATGTTTAAGAGCACTTTCCCGAACATTGAGTAGCCACAATCTCAACTTGTAGTGGTCGATAGTGCCATTCTCTAAAATAGAAGTGCATATGAAATGGTTAAAGCCTAAGGGGGGATCTAATTCAAGACTTAACCTGATTGAAGACAACATAGAAATATGATCAAAATGTAAGCACTAAAGCAATTAACTTTTTATCAAGAAAAGCTCCCAATGCTTGACAAAGCCCAACAGTTGTAGTAGACTTGCAACCACCACATAGTATCCATCTCTAGGAGGTTCTCTTCTCTATTATATCCATTAGACGAAAATATTCTGTTGGATGACTATAAAGAGAGTAATCTAGCTAGAAAGCAAAAGCTTTAGTAGTAATTATGGCTAAATTTAGCAACATATATAGTAAAGAATGATCCAAAAGGCATTTATCTTGAGGAAAAAAGATTCAGGGTAAATATAATATATAACATTGTGATAGGAAACTTGCAGGCTTTGTCAAAATATGACATTGTGTTATAAGGTTTTTTTTTGAAGATTAGAGGTGTTGGAATTTTCCATTAATAGGAAAATATATATAAGTCAGCTGAGTCTGCAATCTTAAAAAGGCAGAAATTTGAACAGTCTTTACAAATGCATTGCTAGTATTAAAAAATTTGGTCTGCATATATATATATATGGCTAGCCTTAATTCATTATGACACAAACTTCAAGTAAAACTTACTTTCGAAAATCAGAATTTACAAGGTAAGGGCGCCCAAAAACTTACAAACACTTAGTTAAGATTGTACTTAAGCCATGTTTGTGATACTTAAGATCGTAAAATATCACCATGGTTCTGAATTCGATGTCCACGACAATCCACTCGATTTATCCCATAAGTTGTCCCTTCCATGACTTGAATTCATGATGCGATGCTTGACTCATATATTCTAATATATACCAAATGATACAAATTAACTTCCAATAGAACTCACTATTGAAAACTAACTCGTAAGGAGATCAATGGTAGCCAAAAGCTTATATATGTAAAAGTTCATGGGCCTTACTCACCTTCAAAAGACGTCTTGAGAGAGGAGGGGACACCATGTCTTATAAAGTGTTCAGGTGAAGGAAATCTTAGCGATATAGGACACTTTAACACGCCCCCTCACGTGTGGCAACTAATGGCCAAACACGTGGACAACAACGAGAGGGAAAGACTCATCATCGCAAGAAACCTGTAGCTCTGATACTATGTAAAAGTTCATGGACCTTACTCACTCTCAAAAGACGCCTTGAGAGAGGAGGGGTGTCAATGACTTATAAAGTCTACAAGACAATGATCTCTTAGCAATGTTGGACACTTTAACACGTCTCATCATGTGTAGCATCTTTTGGCCAAACACGTGTTCAACAACGAGAGGGAAAGGCCCATCATTGTCAAAGGAACCTGCTTTGATACCATGTAAAAGTCCATGAGCTTTACTCACCAATAAAAGACGCATTGAGAGATGAGGGAACACCATGGCTTATAAAGTGCCCAGGTGAAGGAAATCTTAGCGATGTGAGACACTTTAACACCCTCCCTCACGTGTGGCAACTAATGGCCAAACACATGGACAATAACGGGAGGGAAAGACCCATCATCGCAAGAAACATGTGGCTCTGATACTATGTAAAAGTCTATGGGCATTACTCACCCTCAAAAGATGCCTTAAGAGTGGAGGGGACATCATGACTTATAAAGTGCTCTGGTGAAGAAAATCTTAGCGATGTGGGACACTTTAACAATATATACATAGTTAAGATTGCACTTAAATTATGTGACACACTTAGGATCGTAACCCCTTATTGATAATATTGAAGCAAACACTAACATACTATCAACGACAGAGGACTAACTAGGGGGTTGAAAATGGGCAAATTAAATGAGCCTAACCCGCCTAAATATTTATTATATATGTAGGTTTTTAACAAATTCTTTGTAACTGGAAAGTTTTACTGCTTAATTATTGAGAGATATTTCAAATGTTTTCTACTATTTATGTAGTTCGATTGGCGAGATGTATGTGCCCTTTTTCAATATAAAGAATGAATTTTGTACATCTCTTATATATCTAAATTAATCATTGAATCTATAGGACCTATAAAGACCCACAAATCTAATGATTGGTTTTTTTTTAAAAAAAAAAAGATGCATGAGAGATGTAAAATAAATTATACTCCAACATATCTCATTACGTGTGTACACGCGTGTGCATTTATTTTTGAAGTGAAAGAAGAATATAAAAGACAATTGGCGTAATATATTGGGAATGTGATTTTTCAACCTTTTCTTGGACATTTTTTTTCTTCCAAACTTTCTTTTGATACGAGTGTAGAAGTGACTCTTTTTGTTTGAATTTTCTGTTCAGTGAAACCAAACCACTAAAATTTTAATATTTATTAAATTCCTGAGCCCATTTGGCAATTAACTCTTTTTTTTCCTTTCTTTTTTGTTTTAAAAAAAAAAAAAATTCAAATTCCTTTATTCACACTACCAACCAACTTTCTTCACTTTTTCCTTATAAAAAATTCAAAATTTCTTTCACTTTTATATTACATCAGTCAATTCTTATTACTATTTTAAAGAAGAAAAAAAAAAAGACAACGAAAAAATCATTCAACAATTTTAAAATATATTAACTCATCGAGGACAACTAAATAAATTAACTCTAAGCGTGAAAAAATAAATTACAAGTTATACTTATCTAATTTAAATGATGATTAAATTTTGTTGAATTATTTATTTATTTTATTATTATATTATTTAATATTTAATCAATATTTTTATACAACTCTATCTTTTAATCTTATTCCGTAAGAATCAAAACCCTATCTTCGCCACTAAAAAATATTCGGTTCCAAGACAAAAGGAAAAAGAAAAGTAATCATTCCACCAAAATCATCCATATTTATTCAAACACATGTTCCTTCGGTTGAAACATTTGGACTATGGACGTCAGTAATCATGCATCCACAGTGAGAAAGCATGCATTAGTCATTAGATACCCGGCCACCATAAATTCAAGAATTAGCTTAGTTTTTCAAAATATTTTTTAAAAAAAATCCCTCAAAATATATATATATATATATTTGGTGCAATAGATCCTTCAATTTAATTTCCTCCCCTCCATTTTTTTTTTATTTAAGCTCCCCACTTCGCACTTAATTAGTTTTTCAAAATATTTTTAAAAAAATCCCTCAATATATATATATATATATATATATATATATATATATATATATTGTGAAATAGATCCTTCAAATTTAATTTCCTCCCCTCCATTTTTTTTTTTTTTTTTTATTTAAGTTCCCCATTTCGCACTAAAATTCCTGATTCCGCTAATTGTGCTAATTGCATATACATAATTAATTACAACTTGCAAGGGTGTAATTAATTAATTTTATATATGTATATATATATAGGAATGGACTTTTCGTTTTGACAATAGCGTACGGTAGAACCAAGCAAGACTAATTAATTGTTGAAAGCGGTTTTCTAGAACTTCTCTTTCCTTTTTTTTAGGCCTTTTTCTTTTTGGAGAGAGAGGGGGCCGGGACCAAACTTATTAATTATCAATTGATACAAAAATTTAAACACTTCAAAATTGACTTTCTCAAACTTGCATGGAAAGCAAAGAATTCTGTACCCAAAAGTTGGCCAGGTCAGGTAGTTTCTATATATATATATATATATATATTTTATTATTCTAAGCAAAAAAATGATACGACATCAGCGTGGATCAATTGTAACTACTTTATTTTGGCGTGATCATAGTAGCACTTACTCGTTAGGAACCAATGACAAAAAGAACCTAGACAATAGAAAACAGTAAACACGCCCTCAAACCTGATTTAGTAGTCATAACCTGACTCAGTTCTAGCCACCATATCATCAATGGAACCCAAAACGACTAATGCTAATTAAACTTGTATGAAAATTCTCATTACCTATTCGAACTCATGCCCTAATACGTGCTAATCACTTAAAAGAGTTTCCTTAGGACCATTTAACCACAGTGGACTCAATGGTTGGTAGTTCTAGAATTGAAGACCCGGAAAGAGCATGAATATTCCAATTAGTGAGCAGCTAGCTGTAGTAAAAGGAGGCCGGGAGTTTCGCACAAGATCTAGTCTTAGCTAGCCTCCTAATTTGACTATCCGTACATCAGAAAAGTATACCCAAATTGGAAGAAAAAAATCACCAAAAGTTTATATGATCAATTGCTCCAAACTTTGACATATGAGAAAATTTAGTTCATTGATAAAATTTTTGTAAAACACATAATTTTTTATGCTCCGTTTGTTTCAACGTAAAATATTTTCTATCATAAAATATTTTCGATGAAATCATTTTTAAAAAAAAAAAATTTCCCTTAAAATATTTTTCAGCGTTTGGCTTGTATGAAAAAATCACCAACAATATAAAATGGAATCCGGCAACATCCGGCTTTCGTTGCCGGATTCCAACAAAAATTTCTAGATTCCAGCCAGTTTGGCTAGAATCTGATCCGTCGGAATCCGGAGACATCGCCGGATTTCGGTGGTAATTGCCAAATTCCAGCACTCAGATACTAAAATTCGGGGATCTTCGGCGGTAGAGTCCGGTTACCTACAAACTCCAGTGTCCGGCAGTGGTGGATTCCTATAAACGCGCGTGCAAGAATGAAGAGTTTAAATCCATAAAACGATTTACGATTTTCAAAAATCGTAAATCGTTTTCCAAAAATATTTAAAGAGGCTTTTACGGTCAAACTAAAAATAATTTCTATTGAACATTATTTTCACCCCCACAAAACACAAAAAAATGCCGAAAATATTTTTCAGAAAACATTTTACGCCGAAACAAATGGAGCATTAATTTGTATATCTTGATTCAGATTGATGTATGCTACTCATACTAACCACTGTACATCTTAAATCACAACATTCCAAAATCTTAAACAGAAATAAAATGGTGAATTTAATCATTTAATTAATATTTTAATACTTTCTTAATGTATGGTTTTAGACTCCCATCAACAAGTAAAATTCATCACGTGAAATATTTAACTGGAATTGGCCGGCATAAAATGTAAAGTAAGGATTCAAACTTAAGAGTACTTCTACTTTAATATCATGTTAATTAAAAATTGCTAATTAGTTATATATCTTAGAAACTTAAACGAATAAAAAAATATAATTATTTAATTAATATTATAACAGTACAAAATTAGATTCAGACTAAGAAAGTGATGGATGAATTCATTGACAGAAATCACGCTCAATATATGCTCCAACTCAAATTTGTCTTATGCAATGTTTGGCAATTACGTAAAACTGTTTTCCTCCTCAAATTTGTCTGATACATTAATGTTTTGGGAATTACGTTTTGCTTCGTTGAAATTCTCGGAAACCAAACAAAACCCACAAAGCAAACAAAATTGGACTTGTTTGTCCGATAGGGGAACAAGTATACTGTACCACAAGGCTGCTGCAAGAGTCGTGGAAAACTGGTTCTCTTGATGCGCGCAAGAGTCATTTGATTGTGTACAACGCTCTATTTAAAAATAAATAAATAAATAAATTTAAACGTTACACGTCTCTTCTACTTCTATATTAACGTACAACAATAATATAATTTATACAAACTAACTTAGAAATTTTGTAACTCTTATCTCAATAGTATATATAGCATTACTCTTTTCTAAGTCACATGCATGCTACAGTTAGCTTCTTAAGAAAATTGTCTCCTATCTCGCACTTTTTGTGTTTTTTTTTCTTCCTCCTGTTTAAGCTTGTCGATCCATCTGATCAAAGTCTAAAAGGATCTTTAATTTCCACTGTCCTTTAATAGCTAGTAATAGAAATTGGCTACCAAAAGAAGGGATAGGGACAGGGATGTGGGACACATGCAACAACGTATTTAATTTGGATAGAGGCTCGATCGTTTGACTTAATCGTGGGCTAGCCGTTAATCTTTCAATCTTTCTTAATCTTTCAATCTTTCTGTTGCAGTTAAGTCGTACGTAGAATATTTAATTTATATTTTAATATGAGAAATGCTAGATTTATTACATTGGCACAATAAGGGCACAACTCTCCCTCACATGAGGGTGGAGCCCAATGTGTGGGGCTCACCCTCATGTGAGGGGGTGTTGTGCCCATTTTGTGCAACAATCATTTGCCTTTTAATATTTTTTTTTTTTATGTGTGGGTTTCAATTTTTTCTTAATAAGTGAGTTTTAATACGTAAAATATTTAATTAAATTGAGAAGTAAATGACAAAAATAAGGTTCAAACTCAGGATCTTAATTTGCTATACTCTGATACTATATTAAATCATCGCTTATAAAAAAAAAAAATTTAATTTAATCATTTAATTTATATTTTAACAATAATATGTACGTATTAATTCTCTATTCTGTTGGCTGGATTTAGCTAGATGGCTTCTTCTTCTTCTTTTTTTTTTTTTTTTTTATTCAGGGAGGGTTGTCTTTCTCATTCTTGATCCGAATGGAAGAGATAATAAGAGACGGTTTAGTTAGCTACAAGGATAAATTAAGCCAGACATTTTAATGGGAGGGGGCCAAATAATTTTTTTTTTTAAGTATGGATTAAAGTATATATATATAAAGCCAAATTTTAAGTAAATTAAACATAACCCAGTTTTTATATTTTTATTATTCCCTTCAAATTAAATATCAATAAGCAAAATTGTAAAGGAAGTTTTTAATTTGGAAAAAAAAAAAAAAAAAAAAAAAAAAAAGGTCTCAGTTGCTGTACTGAAATTAGAAATTTCAGTTGAATGAATTGTGTGCTTCTTGGCGTTTTCGCTTGGCTTTACCTGGATGACATAGTTCTTGAAGCTAACATTCTCTTTCTCCTTTTGTTAAAACAACCCACTATAACTAATATAGTAGCTCACTAACTGTTATGCAAAACACATTATATTCTACACAAAACACATTCTGTTAAATGCTACACAATTCAAATGAAACGCATATCTTCTAGACTTTTATAATGCTATCTAGTTATATTGATATAAATCCTCATTTTACGTTATATTTGCCATGCATCCTTAGGAAATTGAGCTTTGTTAGGCTTGTGACTCTTCAAGTCCACACCCGTCTTCTTTCAATGTACTGGTTTACTAAACCCCTTTCAAGCATTTACTTTGAACAAAACATTTACTTTGAACAAAACATTTGCAACTTTGTAAAGCTCCTTCTATTGTTACCTTTCTTAGACATTTCCGTTGATACTCGTAAAATATTAAAAGAAAAGGTTTTGACAAAGTATCGTTAATTCCAAATGAGATAAAACTAGTTGAAGAGATGATAAAAGGGAAAGGGCCGGGCTAAAGGCCTAAAGGGCAAAAAAAATTTCTTGTTAAGGGCCAATAGGGAAAAAAATACTTTTTTTTTTTTTTTTTACCTTAAAATTTTTTTCTTCTTAAAAGTTTGCTTATTGTTTAAGCATGAGCTAGAGTCCCATTTGCTACATTGAGATTAATTTTGAGATTATAAGAGTGACGTAGCGAAAGCGAGTTGGTGAAGGCATGAAGGAAAATTGTGTTTCACTCACAAAGTCTCCACACACGTTGAAAAGTGAAAACCAAGAACTGAAAAAAAATAATAAAATAATAATAATTCCAGAAATTGGGGGGCTCCCTTCCTCCCTCCGTCACTGGCTAGCTAGATGGCTTGAGTAGTGAAGGTAAGAGAATTTCTTTCAACTAGGATATTGTATAAGTCTTAAATATATCTTAATTTGTTATTCAGTGAGACTGGATTATTTAAATGAATTTATCAAGAAATTATAATTATAATATTGAATAGTCCATAGTAACAAAATAAATGTGACCTTAACGAAAAGGTCAAGAATTTTAATTAGTAGGAAAGAAAAGAGATTGGATGTCTTGTTCATCGATCCTTGTCCAAATTAAACTCCTAGTTGTAGTGTTACCTAATCGCTCAAAAAATCTTTCTCCAAAATGATTTGTAATTTTGTACCGGTGGGTCATGCCGATCTTCTAACTAATGTTGACGATTAATCTTAATCAACCATCGAGTCAATTTTTATTTTTTAAAATAGAAAATGAAGAGGAAAAAAAGTACACATAATTTTTTCAAACTAAAACTTAACCCGCAATGTCTCCCTCCCCCGAACTAAAGAAGGCATCAATGTCCCCTTTAAATTACCAAAAAAATTACAATGTACCTTTTTTTATCCCACAAAAAGAGAAAATGCCCTTAATTTTTTTTTAATAAAATAAAAATACCCTTAAAAGTTCATAAAAAAAAAAAGTGGGTTGTTGTGGGTCTTCACACAAGACCAACAACCAATTAATGTTGTGGGTCTAGTAACCCACGGTGGCGCCCGCGGCCGTTGTGAACCACAACAGTGTCATGGGTCTAATGAGGATCCACATCAACTTTCATGACTATATGTCATTTGGGAACGTTGCAATTTTGTGGTGGGAGAGGGACACACATGAAATCTTTAATTTGGGAGAACATTGCAAATTGAGCATTCGTTATAAGGGGATATATGTACTTTAATTTTTTTTAAAAAAAATTAAGAATTAGTTTGGATTACCACGTCAGCATCGTAGAATAGTTGTGAGATACAAATATAGTCAGGGAGAGAGGGGGGGGGGGGGGGGCTGGCAGGGGCCATGGCCCCCTCCCAATTTCCTAAAAAAAACAAAATTTATTAGGTGGAAATTTTTTTTTTCTAAAAAATTAAAAAATATAAGGTAAAAATAAAAATTTAGATTATTTGGCCCTACCAAATTTTTTTTTTTTTTGCCATTAGTCCTTGCCCATAAGAACTTCTGGCTCCGTCCCTTATATAGTTTTCATCATCAATAGTGTTACTCTTTACACTTATTTATCATCCGCTGATGTGATGTTTTTTAAGCGGTTTTTATTTTTTATTATAAGTTACTCAAATGAAAAGCCACTTTAAAATACAGTACTACCCACCTAAAATGGGTAAACAGTAACAAATAACAATAGTAGTCTTTTAGCATTACACATTACTATATAAAAGTATTCGTATCCTCCATTAATTGAAATTGAATCTTCTCTATGTTCAAAGAGTTCGAACAAAAATTGTTAGATCGAGTCCACTATACATCGAATAAAACGAACAAAAAAAAATAAAAAATAAAAATCGTACAGCCCACATCGTCTGAACATTTCCATTCAAGCTTAAAAGTATTAGGGTTGACTATTCTAGTCATCTGCATAATTAAGCTCGCGGTTAGATAGCTGCCAGCCGGCCCAGCCAGCTGCCACCCAGCCACCCATTCGCACCTACTACTCGCGCTAGCTCTTTCCTATATAAAGGGTGCATCCCGCGTAAGAGCAAGCATAAAATCCTACATTCCAAGCGACAGTCTCCCTAGCTTCTTTCCTTAATCCCAACTATGTCTTCCTTTTTACTTAAGCTGGCAATTATGTCTGCTATTTTGTTGTTGCCGAGGTCCAACGCTCAACTGAGCTCCACGTTTTATGCTACCACATGCCCGAATGTGTCAGCAGTTGTACGTGGGGTGATTGAGGAGGCTGCAAAAAACGACGTCCGAATTGGTGCCAAACTCATCCGCCTTCATTTCCACGATTGCTTTGTTGATGTGAGTTCGATCTTCTCAATCTCATCTTTCGTGTGTAGTGTATAAACTACGTATACGTACCACTTTATTAAATTTCATGTTTTGATATCGTAAACTCAAAGGAACCACCTTAATACTCTTTATAGTTTCTTTCACTATTCTTTTTCTTATTTTTTGACAGTATATATATATATATATACTAACGAATATATATTTAACTGCATGTATTGGGTGTACGTAGGGCTGTGATGGCTCCATTTTGCTAGACAATGCTGAAGGCATAGACAGCGAGAAAGAAGCAGATCCTAATAAAGACTCAGTAGATGGATTTTCAGTGGTTGATGACATCAAAACTGCGGTAGAGAATGTTTGCCCGGGAGTAGTTTCCTGCGCAGATATCTTAGCCATTGCTTCTCAGATATCTGTTTCTTTGGTAATTAATTCCATTGCAATTCTCCGATAAAGATAACGTAGACGTAGCTTTTCTTGAATCTTTTCTTGTTTTTATAATTATAATTATACACTTAAACTTTAAAAAATATTAATTTAGTGGATTCATTTTTCAATTTTTTTTTTTTTTTTAATTTTACCCTTATTTAGATTTTTTTCTATTTAAATTCTTTCAAAATTCTTAAAATACCCCATTTTTAAAAAACAAAATATTAAAAAAAAAAAAATCAAAGATTCTAAAAAATAAGAGCGGTATTATAGAAATTTTGGCGCCCATCCAATAAGATTTAATGAAAAATTCTAATGGACAAGTAAAATTAAAAAACAAAAAATAAAAGATGAATAACATGATAATTATTGCAGGGAGGAGGCCAAACATGGGATGTTCAACTGGGAAGACGAGATGGCAGGACTGCGAACAGGGCAGGAGCTAATAGTAATCTTCCAAGTCCTTCGGAAACCCTTGAAGGGATTAAAGACAAATTTAGCGACGTGGGACTAGATACTACTGACCTAGTTGCTTTATCTGGTAACTTAAATGAATCATACATATAAGCTAATTATCCAATTATAAGGAGAAAAATTTCACTTATCAAATTTAATTTTTTATTACTTTTACAATCATACCTTTAAACTTTAAAAAGTGTCAATTTAATGTGTCATTCTTTTAATTTTTTTCAATTTTATCCAGGAACGGAACCAATATTTGATGTGAGGGGAGACAAGACTAAGAAATGAAATTTTTTAAGGGTAAAAAATTAATTGGGGGGGTCAAACTCATAAAAATAAATAAAATTTTAGGGAATTTTTTTGTTTTTTGTTTTTTTTTTTTAAAAAAAAAAGATATTTTTTAAAAAAATTGTGGGTATAGATGCGGGCCCAGTTTCGCCCCTGATTTCACCAATATGTTAGGATCTTTCGTTAAATCTTGTCAAAATTTTAAAAATACCTATATTTTTTTATTAAAATAAACATATATATATACAAAAATTCAAGCATTTTTGTAAATTCTGTTAAATCTTAACCACGCCTAAATCCTTACAATTTTTTTTTCCTTAAAAAAATGAATATTTTAAGAATTTTAACACCATACCCCTCCGTTAGGATTTAACGAAAAATTCTAAAGAGAGATGAAATTGAAAAAAGTAAAAAAAAAATAAAAAAAAATTGAAAGATGAGTACACTAAATTGACACTAACTTTTTAAAGTTTTATGGATTTAATTACAAAAGTGATGAAAGATCAATACTAAGTACATAGTAAATGAAAATTTTCCAATTATAAAATTACGAGTAATTAATATTGCTATTCTTCGCATTTCAATATTTATTATGTCCATTTTGCACCGACTAATGTCTCGTGTTTTACGTACAGGTGCGCATACATTTGGAAGGGCACGATGCAAGTCCTTCAATCACCGCCTTTACGACTTCGAGAGCACAGGAAACCCAGACCCCAGCATAGACGCAACATACTTAGAAACGCTTCGTCAAACATGTCCTCAAGGTGGGAATGAGAATACGTTAACCGACCTTGATCAGGCGACGGCGAATGACTTCGATAATAACTACTTCACGAACCTGCAAAACAACAAAGGGCTTCTCCAAACTGATCAAGAGCTGTTTTCGACAACTGGAGCTGACACAATTGAAATCGTAAACCGTTTTGCTAGTAGCCAGAGTGACTTCTTTGACAGCTTTGGTCAATCCATGATCAATATGGGAAATATAAGCCCCCTGACCGGAAGCAATGGAGAGATTAGGTCAGATTGTAAAAGGGTCAACTAATCAAGTGTTTGAAACTAGCTAGCTAGCAAGCTTTTTTAGGATATTAATTACCCAATCAAATATATATATATATATATATATTTCAATCCCCAAGGAGGTAATGGGTACAAGTTTTTGTTTTGTTTGTGATCTTCTATATATATTGGTATTAGTCTAAGAGAAGTAAGAACAATTGTGTACTTGCTATGATTTTTGGGTACATGTATTTTATTTTTTATTTTTTTTGATAAAATTTGCAACTTGGGATCTAAGATAATAAATTTTGGGGAGAACTTCACTTATAACTATTGAATTAATTTTCACCCATTTTGAAAGAAGGTACCTAAACTTTAAAACATCTCAATTTAGGATATCCATTTTTTTATAAAGTTTCAATCTTGATCATCCGTTAAAATTTTCCGTTAAATTCTGTTAAAATTTCCAAAATACCCCTATTTTTTTTTCGGAAAAAAAAAATTACTAGGATTTAAGTGTTGGTTAAAATTTAACGGAATTCGTAAAAATACCCATACCTGAGTATTTTATAAAATTTTTTAAAAAAGATAAACACGGGTATTTTGAAAATTTTGAGAGGATTTAATAGAAAATTTTAACAGATGACTGAGATTGAAACTTTCTGAAAAATAGATACCCTAAATTGAGACGTTTTAAAATTTAGGTATCATCTTACCCTAAATTGAATTGAGACGTTTTAAAATTTATGTATCATCTTTCAAAAAGGATAAAAGTTCAAAGGTTATAAGTGAAATTCTCCCTAAATTTTGTTAATTTTTAGTGGGCTAGTGGAAGATTATAGTGTGTTTTTGTTTGACTTTTATGTTTGTATGGTTAATCTCGAAGTACTTTGTAGAAATTTTGGAAGGATCTCTTATAAGTCAGATATTTATAACTACGGAACGATGGTTTTTGCAATGATTAATTGCGCAAAGAATGAATATAGATCTCGAGATTGATCGTTTGTTTGCTTTTTCGTTCTTTTCCTTTTTGTATTGGTTCCACAGCAACCAGATGATGCATTAATGTACAAAACAACAGTTAACATTTTTCTGGTGAATTGGGATTGGTGATTTGTTCTGTATGTGATTTTTGTAGTGTTTGATATATATATATATATATATATATATTACAATTATTTGTAATATGAATGCCACTATTGGATTCATAAATAATAGAAAAGAAAATAAGCCAAAGGCCTTGAATTTACTGTGAAAAGTTTCTTTCTGTAGTCAATACGTTGTAATAATTCTGAATTTTCTTTCACTTTTGTTGCTGAGAATGTGTGGGAAATAGTAAAGCTAGAATTTCTTTATCTTGGAATTTTTTGAAAAAAAAAAGATAGAAAGAAATCCTTTTCATTATTATTATTCTTTTCTATGAAGATTCACTGAAAATTTTGTCTAAATTAAATTATTTAAAAAATAATAATAATATTTGCGCTATCACCTATCACTAAACATCATATAATTTCTTAAATTTGTTCAACACCAATAACAAAGCAAGATTAGAATATCATTTGACAATTGTTTTACAAAAACATGAAAGTCAAACTATCTAAATAATAACATGTTTAACTAGTTAAGCACGGTTTCTTTCGTCGATTCTCAAGAACTTTCATTTGGCGGTGATGAATATATTCTTTTTGAATTTTAGACAAGCCACTTGTATCCATCAGCATAATTTTGTCATCTTCTCTCGCTTGTTCTGCTTGAAGCTTTTCTTATTTAAATCGAAGCGTCTCTCGCTCGTGCATATTATGAAGTTTCTCTTGCTCTTGAATAGATGTTTCTTCAATAAGTTTACTTTTCCTCTCATTCATTTTCTTCCTCTCTTCCTTTATTTCATTTAGTGTCTCCACAACATCTACACTTGCACTATTTTTGCTCTTTCATTTATTCAATCGCTCCTTTTCGGCCTTCCGGCCTTGTGGTATCTCCAAATCTACAAAGTGATTGGTAGAGCTATCATCATCCTCTAGATTTATCAGATCTAGAGTAGGAGAATATGTCGTTGCAAATGTTCTTTTTCTCGATTTTTTCTTGCATTAATCCATTGAGGTTGGCACCTCAACACATTCCAACAATGTTCAAATTGAAATGAAATTTTCTCAAATTCTTGAAACATAAGTTTCGCCTTAATAATCTGCAAATTAAAAGTAAAAAAAAATAGAAAACGATTAGACCCCTATCACTAATGGTGGGTTGATGCATTGACACAACATTCAATAGAACATATACCTTGTCTTGCTCATTCAATCCACTTTGATGCATTGACTCAATCTGTGATAAATATCCACAAAACTTTTTTGTACTAGTATGAATTGATAAATATCCACAAAACTTTTTTGTACTCGTATGAATTGCTGACCATCGATGCGTTAGAGATACCTCAGTACGTTCAGAAATGAATGTCTTATTCTCGTGAAGGTACTCCCAAATTCTCCAAAAGTATGTCTTGTGTTCTTGCTCGTTTCCTTTTACTGAATCCAAACAAGTATTTAGCCACGCAGATACAAAGAGATTATCTTCTTTTATGGTGAAGTTGCTACCCCGTGATTTCTTAGCACTAGATTCTATTTCTACTTGAGATGGAGACATTTGACCCATTAGATTTGGAGATCCCATCAATTCATTATCAAGGCGAGACTCCTCATATAAGAGATTTGTGAAGTAATCGTCTTCTTGCATTTGCCAATCCATTAACTAAAATGCAAACAATAAAGTAAATTAGGAATGACCATTACTATGATATGATAAAATCCAACATAATTGTGACAATTACTACTCCCTTAGAGATTGTCTAGCAAGATCGAACATATCAAAATATCTTCCAAGCTCAACAGGAAGCTCCTTTCCATTAGAGTTCTTGAGCTGGTTCTAGAAACCTCTAAACTCTAAAAATAGTAACAACATTCAGAACAACAGAAGACCAGCTAAAGAACTCTTGACAGCAACATGACTACAACTGCACCCTGGAGATTTTCTATCATTCACTCTCAACCTATGAAAAAACAAAATCTTAAAACGAACCACCAATTCTATTTAAGCATTTCGCATCAGCTGCAACTACCCAAACATCATCTTCCACAATTTTGCACAAACCCGCCATTTGGCTGCTGAGAAGCAGGAAATTAACTCCGTGAAAAGTTCTTAGAACACATTATAGCAAAACTTGTTCAGATTCTGATACCTAGCAGCAATCCATTCATGGCTATCCAACAAAAGGAACCAACCCCATTAACTCTTTAACCAATAACCAGTGCACAAGCATGAGTTCACCCAATATGGCATAAGATTCACCGTTATCTGCTATATTCTGACATACCCCAAAAACAAGCAGCACAAGAAAACACATAAAACCCGTTCAAAAAGCCAAGAACCAACTACTGAACTGATACAACACTGCCAAATCCAAACATACAACAAACCCAATTGTTGAATCTAGTCAACCATCTATGTCAAACCATCAGTCATCAAATTACTACTTACACCACAAAGAAGAATGATAATGCTGAAATTAAAGAATCAAATCACGCCAACTTCAGCATGCAAACACATTCAACTCACACTCAACCCAGAACCCCCGTTTTAGTAGCCACTCATTCCACAACCCACTCCAAAACCCAATTCACAAAACTCTACAAAGGCACCAACTTTTGCACCGAAAATCGAACCCATAGCCCCATATCTCAGCAATCAAGCAACATTCCCACCAAAATGAGCATGAAAGCACATATGGTTCTGTTAGAGAATATATGTATATACTAAGGGTATTTTAGTCTTTGTATTGCCTTTAGGGTTATTATATTGTTTTTGCTTGTTTTGTCTTGTTCTCTGTACAGAACATTATGTGAAAATGAAAACAGAGCAACCAGCGTGCGGCTGTAGCTCTCATTCTGTGTGTCTTTTGTTCTTTGATTGTCTTGAGTTTGTGCAAAACTATCAGGGTCAGCTGAGATTATACAAATAAACAAATACCCACAAAGTACCAACCAAGAAATGAGCAGAAAACGCAGTACCGAGATGAAAGGAGGAGGCTTTGGAGCGGTAGCATGCTCGTTTTGCTCACGGAGAGCTCCTTCGTGAGGGAGAAAGAGCTGCAGAGGGAGGCTTTGGAGCAGAGGAGTGAGAGAGAGACTATGTTAACAATAATAAATGAAGATGCTACAGTAATTCTTTACTAGTAAAGAGTCACTGTAGCATTATGTTGGTTTAAAGATTTTGAAGAGAGTGTTGGGAGCAGGGTTTTGGGGTCTTAAAATAGCCAAAATTTAAAGATTTTGTTCTTTTAGAGTCTATTGGAGATACTCTTACACGCTAGAATAGATAACGGAATAGGAGTTGACTAGTAACTAGGAAGAAACAGAATCCGAATCCACAACCTTGAATTAGAAATTTTAGTATGAAGGAACATTGGAGTATCACCGCCACATCGTTGTCTTCTCAAGGAGATTAAGATATTAATTACTCAAACAAAGGTCTTTGGACAAATTTTACCCATATCAGATAGAAAGGAAAATAAACAAGATTCTTATTTCAAATATGAAATTTAAATTACATACTAGTTAAATAAGGGTCTTTAGGACATATTTTACCCAGATCAGGAAAAGCAAAATAAACATTTTTATTTTTTTATTTGAGACTTTAAGTTGCACTGTTTAGTCATACAGAACACTGACTAAACAGTCAAAGTTCAGAAGCGGAAGTTCGAAAAGATGTATGGGGAGGGAGCCCATGAAACTCTGACATTATTCTATAAACTTTGGAAAGGGCTGCGTAAACAAGCAACAGAAGTACAACACATAATTGGGAAGAGGTTTGTTGAGCTTTAAGAGAGACCAATAACCTTTCCGGTGGCTGTGTCAAGATCAATGTCGTAAAAGCAAGGCCTTGTTGGGAGCCCTGGCATTGTGCTCATTGTCCCAACTAAAGGATAGATAAATCCAGCTCCAATGCTAGCCCTCAAATCCCTTATTGGCAAGATAAATCCACTTGGGGCTCCTTTCTCAGAGGCATTGTGTGAAAAAGAATACTGTGTTTTCGCCATACAGATTGGCAGACCAGAAAACCCTTGCCTGCTGTACATCTCAATCTGCTTCTCTGCCTATTTACACAGAAAGAAAGAAAGAAAGAAAGAGAGAAAGAAAGATCGCAGAATCAGCTTGGAAGTACATTTCAATCAACAGAAAAGAAGAAAGAAATCTCATTGTCAGCCTTTGAGTGCATCTCAATATTTATGTCCAACTTGAGACTAAAACCCATAAAAGATGGGATTTGAAAAAATTGATCATGAAATTAAAAAGTGAACTAAAACAATATTAAACGAGTCAGGAGTTTACCTGCTGGGAGTATTCAACACCACTGGCACCATATGACCCGGCTATTGCCTCTATTTTTTCTTTGATACCAATATCCAGAGGATATAAGAACCTTAATGGTTGTGTGACATTCTCACAAGCTCTTTGAACTGAGATCCCGAGGTCAACCTGAAAAACATGATAATATTTATCAATTAGTAAAAAAGCCCATCTATTGCAAGTTTAAAAACATTAACTGTCATCTACATAGGCTCAGGGAGGAGAGAAATTCAGGATTTGACTGCTGCCAGCAATTCCATCTTCTCAGTTCAACAGATGCAATAGACAACAAACAATGACATACCAGGTGTGCTTAGAGCGCGAAGCTCCAAGATCAAACGCTACTGACACCTGAAGTGAAGTGTGTTTAGAGAAGTGATCCCAAAATGCATTCTTTTTTTTTATTTTTTCTATTTGAGCTTCTTGGAAAAGCCAAATGAGCTAAAAAGCATCCCTTTTTTATTTTTAAATTAATGGTTGCATCATGAAGCAATGGCAATGGACCATTCATTTGTCATGCAAACACTACTGTTCCAGTGTGCTACAACACACAAACATATATCTCATTACAAATGAAACCTTCGGGGATAAAATCTAGAAGTCAAACCTCTCTCTCTCTCTCTCTCTCTCTCTCTCTCTCTCTGGCGCTTTTAACAACAAGAGAAGTACATTCCTCTTGCTGGTTAGGGTGTATCTCTAGTGGCTCATGATGTCTGTTTCATCATATGGTGTTCTTGTCAAGAAATCTAACAAACAAAAATGGAGAAGATATGAAGATCAGGGACAAGCAGGAATAATTATGACTTACTGCTATACTTAAACGCCTCTTTTTATTAGGTTCAAGAAAATAAGTAAACAATATAGAGGCACATTCAAAATAAGGCTGGATTAGATGGGAGATTCAAGATTATCGAAGGACTAAAATTGGGGTTGCAATTTGGAGAAAGATGGTCTATGCTAGAGTTGGCAAGCAAATCAAGCTTCTTACTTGGGATAGAGCACATACTAGTTTTTTTTTTATAAGTACATACTAGTTATTGTCATACGAATTGATTTTTCTCTTATATGCTTTTATATTTTTCTAGTTATTATGTTTTAGTGAGTAGAGATTGATGGTCTCTTGGATTAATTAAGACTAATTAAGGGAAGAAAGTGACTAACCGCTCCTTTTCCACCATGGGCATGATGAGTACAAATTACTGCATCGTATGCCCCAGCAGCCAAAGCTGAATTTCTGACTGCGTTGAGTTCTGCCTCAGTATCAGTAGAGAACTTGTTCACAGCAACAACGACATTCACACTATAAGCCTTTGTGTTCAAAATATGTCTGGCCAGATTCACACAACCTGCTTCAACAAGAGCCACATTCTCAGTTAAGTAGGCACGATCAAGAGGCTTCCCAGCAACAACTTCTGGCCCGCCACCATGCATTTTCAAGGCCCTTATTGTAGCCACAATAACAGCACACTGAGGTGTCAAACCACTATATCGGCATTTTATATTCATGAACTTCTCAGTTCCAATATCAGCACCGAAACCTGCTTCTGTGACCACAAACCCTCCAGGTCCCACCAGTTTTATTGCAATCTTATCAGCCACAATAGAAGAATTCCCATGAGCAATATTTGCAAAAGGACCAGCGTGAACAAGAACTGGGGTTCCCTCAAGACTCTGCATTAAAGTAGGGTTAATAGCATCCTTCATGAGCACAGTCAAAGCACCTCCAACTCCAAGATCATCAGCAGTTATAGGGTCACCAGCCTTGCTATTTCCAATTACCATCTTCCCAAGCCTCTCTCTCATATCAGCTAGAGATGTTGTGAGGGCCAAAACTGCCATGATTTCACTGGCAACTGAGATATCAAATCCTGTTTCTCTCACCATCCCTTTTTCTTCTGGGCCCTGGCCAATAGTAATCTTCCTCAAGAATCGGTCATTAACATCCATTACTCTTCTCCATGTGACCGAATCAGGGTCAATATCAAGTCTAGCAAATTTCTTAACTTCTTGTGGTGTAAGATCCTCAGGCCTGGTCTTTGAGATACCAAGCTTCTTCAGACGCCTAAACATGATGTCACTAAAGCACCGTTTTCCTTCTTTGCCTGGTGGGCATAAACGGTTTAAGAGAGCCTTGTCTGATTGGGTTGACTCGTGGAATATCCGGGTATCAATGGCAGCAGCTAGAAGATTGTTTGCAGCTGTAATTGCGTGAATGTCTCCTGTTAGGTGAAGATTGAACTCATCCATTGGGATCACTTGACTGTAACCACCACCTGCCGCACCCCCTTTGATTCCAAAAGTAGGTCCTTGTGATGGTTGACGAAGGCAGGTAACAACCTAACATCAGAAACACAGAGAATTGCTGATCAGAATATTGTCTAATATGCTCCCAGTATAGAGTAACCAAATTGTGAGATGTTCTGAAGATTTTACATCCAAGCAATCACCATCATAATTCAAAATTCATGTTTGATTACAAGAGCCAGTCAACAAGAATTTTTAAGTTGGATAGCCAGAACCATAATTAACACATTCATTCTTTCTCAGACGAAGTGTGAATAAAAACTTCAGACTTAGCAGATACTGAATGAGCCGGTATTTAGTAAGAGATTGTTACTTGGTTAATTACATACAACCGAAACTTAGCTGAAGACCAGGAAACCTCGAAAGCTACCAGAACAAAGAAAGATTAGTAAGAGAATGGCAAAATACAATAAAGATTAAACACATATAACAACGGCACAGTTGTTAACGAGATCTTCTAAGTCCACCAAATCCGCATTTCCTCAGTTAATGCCTTCAATGGCTCATACCCCACAACTACTAATCAGGCATTTCATGTTAACCTACCCTCTTTGATTTTATGTAGTCGCACGTCTTCAAATCTTACTCGCATTCTGTTAAGGTTGTTAAACGGAATCGCTTGTCCATGCTCAGGCTCAGGCTCAGGCGCTCAGGCGCTCAGCTGCTTTATCAATCAAATGAGTGAAGCTCTAGATAAGAAAGAGCAAAAGCTCTAGCCTCTAGATAAGAAAGATCATCAGTAACTGTTCATTTTTCCCTTCTATAGGTAAAGGAAATAAATTTGACACAAAACCAAATGTTGGATTAGGTTAACGATAAACACAAGCCTGGCCAACATAAACATATCAATCATAAAAAGGTTTACTCCAGCGTCCAAGCCCAGCTCGACTATTTCTACACTGAGCTAGAATAAAATTAGATTAGCTTGGTTCATTTGCACCAAATCCTGCATTTCTTCTATTCTTAGCATACCCGAAATACAGCTTCTATAGAAATGGTCTTTATATTTTGGGAAAACTACATTTGCCCCCCTTTAATTACCATTATTTTTGCAATATCCCCCCAATGTTTCTATTTTTGCAATGTCCTTCCCAGTCTACCAATGAGGTTGCAACCCCTCATATTTTTGTTATCCTCTCTGATGTTTAAGAGCACCTTCCCGAACATTGAGTAGGCACAATCTCAACTTGTAGTGGTCGATAGTGCCATTTTCTAAAATAGAAGTGCATATAAAATGGTTAAAGCCTAAGGGGGGATATAATTCAAGACTTAACCTGATTGAAGACAACATAGAAATATGATCAAAATGTAAGTACTAAAGCAATTACCTTCTTATCAAGAAAAGCTCCCAATGCTTGACAAAGCCCAACAGTTGTAGTAGACTTGCCTTCTCCAAGAGGAGTAGGAGTAATCCCTCCAACCACCACATAGTATCCATCTCTAAATCCTTCAAGCTCATTAAGCACAGATAACAAAACCTGCACAGCACAACACCCCAAACCATTCAATCCACAACAACTTACATTAAACAAAAACTGGGTCAACCTTCCATTCGCTTGCTCTATCATTGCCTTCTCGATTGAAAAGAAAATAAAACTCAAGCAAAAGAAACCCAGGTCAATCAAATCAATGTTCTTGATCTCAACCAAAGAAAAAAAAAAAAAAAAGAATTAAACTTTATAGTAAAAGACAACAATCAATTGCATTCAAGAGGAGTTTCAGTATATAATCACCTTGGCCTTGTATTTCCCATAAAGATCATAGTGTTCGGGACTCAAATTGAGCTCCTCGGCAATCACAGATATGTGGAGAGGCTCAACCGAGTGGGCAATGTCTATGTCTGCCGGGACGGGGGACACCACCTGCAGCTTCCTCAATGCCTTTGATGAACTCATTTTCAAGAATTCAATTTTCTGGGTTCAAATTTTTTTGTGGCCTTTTTCCAGTTTTGCTTTCTATGATTTTTATGAATCCCTGCCGGAATCTTTTCTTGATCTGAAATGTGTGAGGTGGAGAGATTATGTGAAACATATATAGATTTGTGTGTACTTTATCGGGTGGGGGGCAGAGGAATGATAGTGGTACATGTGAAGGTATAGCTGTGACCAGCTATAATCATCGGATGTTGAGTAAAAGGAGGGTATTGTGGGTCTCCATGTAAGATGGACGTCGATGGGGTGGGCTGTGATTGTGGTAGCTGTGATATTAGATTATGGCAGTGGATAGGGAAGTTAACCCAAAAAAAAAAACAAAATACAATGGAGATGCGGGGTATCGATCCCCGTACCTCTCGCATGCTAAGCGAGCGCTCTACCATCTGAGCTACATCCCCTTCGTTGGTTTAGTTCCGTAAAGGTATTATTTGTCTATTTGTAATATGGTTCTCATTGACTAAGCTATGTTCCAACTTTATTATAAGGACCAATTGAAAAAGAAATTGTATTACCATGTTGTAAATCACAATGGTCTTAGTTTTTCCTTTTGTTGTGCTATAATTTAAATTATTATTTTTTTTTTATGACAAGGCACCCAAGAGACATGGTTAATTTTGGAATGTCCCCAAGAAAATTATTGGACAGGTAAAATTTTTGAACTCTTAAAGCATTCACACCCTGATAGCCGAATATTATTTTGATTAGCGAAAATGCAAATTTAGGTAAAATTGTAGCTACATCTAAATAGCTACTTTAGCCCAAAAATTGGTGAGCAATTATAATGCTCACTAAATTTTATGAAAAGAGAGTGAGACTCTTGATAAGACATGCACGTCACTTTGTAATGGTAGGTGCTTTGAAAAAAATAATATTTAAATAAGTTAGTGAAAGACTAAAAATAGATAGTTTAAATAAAGAATGAAATGTAAGTGCTTTTAAAAAGTTTGTCATTAAAATATAAAAATGTGATTTTTTATTTTTTATTTTTATATCTAAAATTGAGAAAGAAAAAAAAACTTGTTGAAGTGGATGTGAATGCCCTATATGAGAAATGCTTATCCAAGGCTTGACTTGCAACTTGAACTTCCTCCTTGGAGTCTATGATTCAAGGTCTCTACTCAAGTTTTAATCTTTTGGTTATTTAAAGGTGTTCTTGAGAGATGTTCAACAAGCAAGAAGTCCCTTTCTTAATTTCTTTCTTTATTCTTTTCTTTTATTCTTTTTTTTTTTCTTTTATTTGAGCTTATGGTGTTTAACACTTCACCACCTATTGATGTCTCAACACTTGTTTCTATATTGAATACAATACTCAATGACAAAGGGGAAAACGTTAAAAATTAGTTTGTTTGTTTTTTTTTTTTTTTTTTTTTTAAGTTAAATTTGGGATTCCCTTAAACTCATTACTTTGGTGTAAACAACATGCCATGCGCAATTATTGGGCTCCATGACAAAAGAGTTTATCATTTGAGCTCACTCCCACCTGCAAGCAATTTGTAGGTGGACAAAGTTTTCTCCAAATTGTCCCTCAAATAAAATAAGGTTAATAATTTGTGTCCCCATATCAGTTTGGGTCGTGTCGTAATATTGACCCGTTTAATTAAAATAACAAAAAATTGTCATCCTTAAATGCCGGATTCAAATACTGTCGAGACATAGGTATAAGAGTATATAAATCAACTATAATATGGTCCATTGAATTAAACTAGTTAAACCCTACAACCCTAACCCTAACTATATAATATTCCTTACCAATTTCCCTATTAACCCCTATATTATACCTTAACATCATGTCAAAAATTGTCGGCCCTGCTATTAAGCTAACATACGGTCTTAAAGAATATGATTTTCATATACAATTTTTTTATAGGATTAACAAATAATTAACAAATAACATGCAATATAAAATTCATGATAGACTAGGTTAAATATATATATATATATATATATATATATATATATATATTCTCAGAACTTTTTGCTTTGTATATAAAATACATTTTTTGGATAGGATTAACAGAAATGTTGACTTTGCAGCAATTTTTGTCCTCGGCCCTCGGTTGCCTTGGATTCTGCTATAGATTGCAACGTGACATATCTCAACTTTTAATAACAGAGGCTCAAAAGCTCAAATAAGCTCCGGAAGACATGGGTAGGTGTTTGGTCCGCTGGTCTCATGATCAAAAAGCCTCTGCTGCATCCCTTGACTTCCTTTATGATTCAACCAATCAGTTCCATTCACCGTGCTAGACTTCCATGGACTGCACCACATCTGACAGCAATTGGACTTTATGTCCATGGCTTTCAACGGCCTGATTGCCCAATTTGCCCAAACTTGAATTGAAAAATATTCGAACGTTGCGTGCGGGAAATGTCACCTTTCTTATGGCAAAGAAAGCAAGAAACATCAGCAAAAGACAACAGTGAGTCACTGTTAAGGAAGACAACAAAACCCCGTCCCCATTAGCGTATATGTTTATACAGATGTAAGAAAACCAACAAGGAAAACACACTAAAATATTGTCCAAAATATATATGTGTTGTACAAATCACTAGGTGACCAATGTGCATGGAGGCAATCCAAATCTTGTCTTTTTGACTCTGGTTTGATTTTATTGGCGTCCAAATCAGGCTAAGACACGCATTTCTGGGAGCCAGCTTTCACGGATATTGCTCCACCTCACCATTCACCTTGTCTACTTTTCCTTGGGATCCAACTATGATACGATTATTGAATACTCAAGTGGATTGAATATTCAGGCCTTTGGGCTCAGAATCTGATCTGGGTATCACAGTTCTTGGCCAATTTGCACTGTTTGTTCCCTTCTTTGCGACCTTTTGTTTGTTGATCAGGTGCATGGGTTCTAATTCTCATCTGGGTGCTGCAGTTATTGGTTAGTTTTTGTTCTCTCTGTTCTTTGTTTTCTCTCTTTGATGTTGACTGATCAACCAAATGGACTTAAATCTTCCTCTGGATGCTGATGTTTTTGGTCAGTTGCATTTTCTGTTCGTTCTTTCTTTCTCTCTCTTTTGTTCATTGGAAGTGTGTCATCTATGGTGGAGAATTGCACCTGTTCATGTTGTTAATTTTGCTTGTTTGGGGTTTGAAAAGAAAGTTGAGTTTGCTTTTGAACTAAATTAACTTCTATTTTTCGGCTGCATGTGGAAAATGCCTAGAAAATGAAACGAGTTAGATGCGGAATTTGATTTTCGAATGCTAGTTTTGCTTTGATTTTGCCTTTCTGGTTGTACTTTTTCTTTTATTCCCCCTTTTTCATGAAGGATGAAATTTTTTTTTGTTATTTTGCATATTCTTAACTTGTGGTTCATACTAAGCTCCAGATTCGCAGTTTTTTCCTCTTTTCTTTTCTTATCTAGAATCTAGGTTGTCAAAATTTGGCTTGTGATTGTTGTTTCATTTATTGCCTTCCATATTGTGTGATACCACCGGCAACATATTAGCAATGAAATCTTTAGAATTTTTCTTCCATAAAATTTTCTCCAGTTGTTAAGAGAATAAAAAGAGATTATACTTCCAATTTTTTAACATAGACTTTGAAGCTGCATAGACTTTCATTAAGTTCTGATATGTGTAGATTTCCAGATTAATAGTACTTATTTCCTTTACTAGTTACATCGGTCTTTATCAAATTCCTTAAGATGATCCCTTGTCAAATTGGTCTCCACTTTTCTAAGAAGGATTTCAATGCACTTCAATTTTTACATTTCCTTGAAAATTATAATGGATTTCTCAATTTCCTGCCTTTGTTAACTGAAATCAAGCTTTGATTTCATGTGACACAAAACAAATTTTTGTTTAATATATAACCTACAGCAGTAACTTGCAGTAACTGAACATCTGGTGGTGCTCTGTATGACTAGATAAATCCATCTATATATGACAAAAGGTGATGCTAGACAGTAGGTTTTGATATCAATCTGATTTTGAGGAGAGGAAGATACCATCATTGACAATTGAGGGAAGAAAACATGTATGCTGGAGGAGGCTTCTGCCATGAAGTGACTGAGTCTTGCACTGCATCCGCGGATTTGGATCCGGCAAGTTCCAGTGCCGAGTTAAGGAGTTCTGCTTACAGAAAAGCTGCCTCTGGTTTAGGTGGAAATCCTGGAAGGTCATCAAACAATGATGTGCATGAGCTACTTGAGTGCCCTGTTTGCATGAATCTAATGTACCCTCCAATATACCAGGTATGCTCTAGATTCTGAACTTACAACCTGCATAATTCTGGAGAATCACATTTTCTTTACACACCTTAGTACTTCCTTTGTCTAATTGAAAATCCTCAATTTATAGTCATGGACATTATTGCTTATAAAAGAATTCACCTTTCTCTCAGACAAAATGTGTTGATTGTAATTTATGAAGCATTCACTGTCAGAACAACCAGAAATTGTGATACAAAATCACAAAGAGTTATCTTCAATCAGTTCAGAAAAATCCAAGAATGATATTAAGTATTTAGTCATGGAGGGGGTGGGTGAAATCTGTATGAGCAGGGTGACATGTAATTCCAGTTGGCTAATTGCCAAATTTGTTATCTCAAGTAGGGGCGAAACTAGCTTATAGCTTGGGGGCTACAGAACCCCCAAAAATTTAAAAATTTCCCCAGTAGTATATATTTTTCTGAAGTAAACCATCAAAAATTAACCCCCCCCCCACCCCCCCAAAATAAATAAATAAATAAATATTGTCCCTATAGAGTATTGCCTTTCCCAAAACTCTTTGTAAATCTCATATTGACCAGTATTTTAGACGTGATCATGTTGAACGCACCATCCTTCATGGCTTCATCATTGACCCCTTTTCCTGTCTTATTTTGCAATTAAACAGAGTCATAAACTGCTTGATTATTTTAAGCATCTTTAGCCGTTTACTGCACACTGCATTACTTGCAGATATTTCTATTGAACTGTTTTATGAAGAAAAAAAAAAAGAATGTTACTAATAGTAACTTACATTATTTTATGCCTTAGTGTCCAAATGGCCACACTCTATGTTCAAACTGCAAGGCTAGAGTGCACAACTTTTGCCCCACATGCCGCCATGAGCTTGGAAATATAAGGTGCTTGGCTTTAGAGAAAGTAGCAGAGTCACTAGAGCTCCCATGCAGGTACCAAGTATTGGGTTGTCACGATATATTCCCATATTACAGCAAGCTCAAACATGAGAAACACTGTAAATATCGTCCCTACAACTGCCCTTATGCTGGAGCTGATTGTTCGGTCACTGGTGATGTCCCACTCCTTGTCATGCATCTCAAGAAGGATCACAAGGTTGATATGCAAGATGGATGTACTTTCAGCCACAGATATGTGAAATCCAATCCTCAAGAAGTTGGAAATGCTATATGGATGTTAACTGTAAGAGTTGTTCTCTCTTCAGTAATTACGGATTTTAATGATATTTTGTCACTTTAATATAAAATAAGATAAAAAAGAAGAATATACATAGCTTATTATGTCAACAGTGCTCTTTTCTGCCATTTAGTTGGCTCTCAGAAAGAATGGGTAGAAATAGGCTTATGCTTAAAGAAAAGCTGGAAAAAGGGAGCCATATTTAGCACTCTCTTGTCCTTTACCTAATGGTAGTCTAATGCAACTTTTTTCTTTTGCAATCAGTTTTATTTGATTTGCACCAAACATTTGAAACCACCTTGCAATTCTTTCATCTGGTTCAGGTCTTCAACTGCTTTGGCCGTCAGTTCTGCTTGCACTTTGAGGCATTCCATCTTGAAACGGCGCCCGTTTACATGGCCTTCCTGCGATTCATGGGTGATGAAGATGAGGCCAAGCAATTTAGTTACAGTCTGGAAGTTGGCGGAAATGGCAGGAAACTTACATGGCAAGGTATACCAAGGAGTATCAGGGATAGCCATAAAAAGGTAAGGGATAGTCAAGATGGATTAATTATTCAGAGAAATCTGGCACTCTTCTTTTCTGGCAGCAATAGGCAGGAGTTGAAGCTGAAAGTTGCTGGTCGTATATGGAAAGAGCAATGAGATATTATAATAACTACTTTAAAAGGCTGAATAGATAAATTCATTTATTACACTGTAAATGGGTAGATTCTGTGTTTCTTGTTAAATTGAGATCAATTATCATTAATTTGCAATCTAGGAAGACAAGGCATCTTTCCTTGTGATGACTTTAATGTTTGATGGTCTTTCAGATTTACCTGACATGCATAACTAAGACCTACTAACCATGTTCATGCAATGTGAGGAATTAGGCATATGGAGGATTGACAAACTCTAATAATTAGGTGATACTACAGCTTCCACAATGATGAACAATATATCATATCCATTATGCAGATCAAAGGCCGAAATGCTTGAACATCTATTCATCTATTACCACTTCCCCCTTGTCTGGGTCTCTTATCATGGCCTTACATAACCAGGAATTTTTATCCAAGGGGGTTAAAGTATGAAGACAGTAACTCTGCAGCCTATGGCCTTACAATAGTACTGAAACTTCTTTTCTTTTATGTATTACTTTTTTTTTCTTTTTTGTGTTTCTCGATTGTTTGGATTTTCTACTAGGTTTTCTCAACTTCACAAAGGGTACGAGATGGCACTCGAAATCAGCCTGTTATAGATGGCCATGGTTCTAGTTCTGATAATGATGATCCACAAGAATAGTAAGAGTCAAGTATTGCGACTAGTGGACAGATAAGGCAAATTAGGCTCTCTCAGAGATATGGCTACACAGATTTGCTAGCTATGCACTTATTGTGGCAGATGAAACTAGGGTTAAGGAGCTTTCCACTTATTCAAAAGTTGTCACAAGTAGTGAGTAATGGGTTGTTGCCATGAATGAGGAGATTGAATCTCTTTATTATAAGAACTAGATTTGGGAATTGATGAAATTGCCTAAAGGCGCTAAGACTGTTGGGTGCAAATGAATCTTCAAGAAAAAGAAGAGATCCTAGGGATTGAGGATACTAGGTTCAAGGCTCGCTTGGTGGCAAAGGGTTATAGTCAAAGAAAGGATATGAACTTTAATGAGATTTTCTTTCATGTTGTAAAACATAGCTCTATTCACGTGTTGTTTGTCATGATTGCTCTATTTGATTTGAAGCTTCAACAACTTGATGTGAAAAATACTTTTCTACATGGTGAACTCGAGAAACCATCTATATGCATCAACCAGATGGGTCTATTGTTGAAGATAAAGAAAATCATGTTTTGTCGATTGAGGAGATAATTATATGGCTTAAAACAATCTTCGAGGCATTGGTACAAGCACTTTGATAGCTTTATGGTCGGTCACGGTTACTCTGTGGATGATATAGTTATTGCAGTCAAAAGCATGTTGGAAATTAATATATTGAAATCTCAATTAATGGGTGATGAGTTTTGTTAGGTTTTATGATTGGCAAATTTGGAGTCTAAAAAAATTAATGTAAGTGAAATTTAGTTGGGGTAGTTTTTACTTAGGCTTGATCTCAAAATCCTTCAAAATTGTGAAGAACCAAGGACCTCGGTTGATGGTGGTCCGGACGAGGGTTCTTATTAAGAATTAAATGAAGCCCTTGAAAAGGTCGTTCATTACTTCGCTCGCAATAGACCCGAACGAGCCAGATCCAAGAGGAGATTCGAGAGCCTCATTCATTAGCTCAGCTACTAAAGGTATTGGCAAGCATGGTTCATTGAAGTTCAGAACTCACTCCCAAAAAGCTCATTCACAAGGGTCGTTAGGTGTAGGTGTAGACGTCGTCAAGTTATAAGTCGTGAAATCCTTGCCTGGTTCGGACGAGTCTACTTATGCATTCAGACATCATCGTCATAATCACGCGTTCCAGTGTTTTAATTAATTAAAAGACTGAGTTAATGGGTTGGGCTATTTAAGCATCATTATGCACGACTTTCAATGCTATTGAAGTTGTCATTCATGTGAGCTAAGAGAGAACAAAGTAATCCTATGTTTTCCCTTCTAAATCTCTCTTAGAGATTGTTTAAACCACACTCAAAACTGATAATCTTCAACCACCAAGGTTCTGAATTGCAAGAGAAGACTCGATATAAGAATTGACCAACGGTTCTGGAGCTACTACAATTAGAACAATGAGTAGTTTGATCGATACAAGTGAGGTGTATGTTACAAAAGTTTTATAAGTGTGAAGTATTTGCTATTTGAATTCTTCTATAGTGGATGAGTTTTTTAGATTTAATTGTTTCGAAGTGGCTTTACCTTTGAAGAGTTATTTAAAGAGTTTTTACTTTATCACCAAATTGTTGTATGTTATTGTTGTATTACTTTGCTTACTTTGGTGATTGTTGTGTAGTTGCTTCATTTTTAGTTGGCGGGAATTTTTGGAAAATACCCATTCACCCCCCTTTAAGTGTTGTTTAGGGTCAATTGGGAAATTTCAAGTTTGAAATGAAGGGATGGAGATTGATGGGATAGAAAGAGGAAAGTAGTTGTCACAAAAAAAAAAAAAAAAAAAAAAAAAGTATTAATTTATCGTGTGATTGGATTATTTTTAATCAACTTTTTTTTTGGATCTTAAAAAATTATTTGTCACACGACTCACACCAAAGGTAAATAGTAAAATAAATTGATTAATTTGGAAATGCTATTCGTAAATACGTCACACCAGGCCCCCCAAGCCCCAAGGTTCTCTCCAAAAAAAAAATTAAAAATTAAAAAAATTAAAATTTTGTCCTAAATTTTATTATTTTTTCTAATTTTAGCCCTCTTAAAACTTTTTTTTTTCAATTTGACCCCAACTTTGTGGGGCTGGCTCCGCCCCTGGTCATGTGAATCTTAAATGCTATTGTTTTATGCTTTAATGATGAATAGTACTTGGTAGTTGATAGTTTGAAAAATAAGGCACAGCCTGAGAATGATAGTTCAACAAACTATTTTATGTATCAAGCCATGTAACAACACCTCCATCGAGGTAAACAATCTAGACCGTCCAAATTTGTCTTATGACTGTACTTTGATTCATCGTCTAGCTAATTCCATATTATGTGATAATCGCCAACATTTTATTAATTAAATATTTCGATTTTTTTTCTTCAACAAATTTTCTCCAGATTTTTAGGAGTATAAATTAAAAGGAAATTATATATAATTGTAAAATAATGTGAAAAAAAAAAATTGTATTTCTTTGTATTTCATAACTACACAAAAACAGGACTTATTTATATTAGAGTGAGTTCGATCAAAATAAGAAAAACCCAATCAAAATAAAAATTAGACAATTAATACAAAATAATTCATAATAAAATTGCCATTTTCCACGGCTCATGCATGCCAGAGACCATGACCAGCTTGGCCTGGAGTCTTAATGGGGGAGGCTTTTTAAAAAAATAATTAAAAAACAACTGGTTGATTAAAGGGTTTTTAATTTTATAGTAGAGCAAGTCTTTGTTGCAGAAGGAATTAATGGCAATTGTTGACACAATTTGTGAATCTGACACGAAATTAACATGTTATAATTAGGGTTGAGAGTTCTAACTCATTTAATTAAATTGATTAAATTAGGATTGACTTATATAGTCTCATACATATGTCTCAATACAATCCGAATTTGACACACGATATTTATGAATAAAAATTTTATATACGACCTGCGAATCCCACACGAAATTAGCGGGTTAAGATTGAAGGGTTTGACCAATTTAATTAAATGAGCTGTATTAAGGTTAACTTATATAATCTTATACATATACCTCGACACAACCAAAACTCGAAAGCGAACACGAATAATTTTTACACCAGTAAATTAGAGCACTCATTTTTAGATGCCAAAAATTGAATTCTTCCCATCAAATCTCCCCAACCAAGTTGTGGATTGATGTGTGTGTGTGTGTGTGTGTGTGTGTGTATATATATATATATATATATATATATATATATATATATATATATATAAAATAAAAAAATGAAAGAAAGAAGAAGAAGAAGAGAAGAAGAAGAAGAAGAAGAAAAATATAACAAGTACACGTAGAGAACACAAAAATTTATATATATGGTTCGGCACGAAAGAAATTCACTGAAAAAATAGAGTAAAAAAGGTGGATAGAAACACTCAAAATTCCAAGTCTCAATAGACTCGATACCGAACTCGATCTTTAATTAGATATATAAAAGGTGAGGAAAAGCATCAGTCCTCAAGCCTCCCTCATTTATTCATATATATATACAGAATTTTTTTGCATCAAACAAACAAAACACATATAAAAGCTTGAATATATGAATAGTTAATTGTTGTATATATATATATATATATATATATATATATATATATATATATATATATATATATATATATATATATATATATATATCAGCCTTATCTGTCATTTAAATAGAGCTATGTAAAAGACCATTTGATGCAGAAGTGTTTGCATTAACTACAGCGCAGTTGAGTCTAATTTCTCCTTCTGTTCCCGTCAACACGCTGATATTCCCCATTTTGATCATCGATACCACAAAGTCAGCAAAGAAAGTAGTCTGGTTAGCACTATAGCTATTAACAATGTCAATGGTAGATGTATCAGTCCCTGTAGTTGAGAACAGCTCTTGATCACTCTGCAGCAGGCCCTCTTCGAGTAGAAGATTAGAGTAGTAGAAGTTGTCAAAAGCATCCGGCGTGGTGAGGTCGAGATTGGTCAGATCAGTCCCCGTTCCGTTCTCCGCGCATATTCCTTTGAGAGTTTCTAAGTAGGTTGAGTTCAGGGTCGGATCAGGATTGCCAGTGCTACTGAAATTGTATAGTCGGTCGCTGAAAGTACGACAATGAGCCCGTCCAAAAGTGTGAGCACCTGAATATTATCATCATGCATGCCAAATATTCCTTATCAAAACGTGTATTGTTTGTTTCCATCACAAATATGTCATTTTTGTCTTCAATATATGTGAGATCATTCACATTTCACATTGACTCTATAACCTTGCTCTTTGATCATTTTAATTAAAAAAATTAGATTTTTTATATTTTAGCTACTCACTTTTCTAAAACACCTATATTTTGTCTGGACTATTCCGTTAAAATAGTTTTTTTCTCAAGAATTTCTAATTCATTCTTTGTTTATTCTCTATTGAGAGGAGAGAGAGAGAATATTAAAGATTAAAAATGCTTTGTTTTTTACATTTTAGTAAGGGCATCACCAACAAATTCTCTAAATTTTAGCTAAAAAACCTATTTTTTCTCTTTTAACTAATACTTTTAACAAACTTCATACACCAAACTTTTCAAATATTTCTCTATTTTAACTAAATATTAATTTTTTATTAGTTTTAAGCAACCACTCCTAACAAATATTGAAGAGGAGGGAAAAGCGAAAAGTGAAGTGAAATGGGAGAGAAATTCTAAAAAATGATAAAAATAAATAAATAATAAATAATTGAATAGTTCATAGAATTTGTGAGCCAAATTTGGAAAGGGTTTTTGACGTAATCTATTTTGAGGAAAGAGTAAAGAGCTTGCTAGTTGCATGGAGCAAATTTTGGTTTTTCTCTAAAATTTAACTTGGTAAAACTTTCAAAATAAAGAGCTTGACAAGGGTGTCTTAAGTGAACCTTGCTCACCAAATTTTGTGAGTAATATAGCAGCTCACCAAATGACAAATATTTCTTCAAATTGCGAAGCCGGATGCAGCTAATTAAAAGCATTCACAGCAAGCTAGCCAAAACGTTAAAATGGGGAGAAAAAAAGGCTCTCCATCAGGCTCACCAAAGTGGTAACGTTTTTTATGATCGACTCACCAAGTAAAATATCCCGGCCAGCCAAGATAACATTCGAACGAGAATGCTCTGAGTTAGTAGTTAGCAACAGTACGTACTTACCAGAGAGGGCAACCAGATCGGTGGTGTTCAGGCCGAGGTCTGAGAACTTTTGTTTTAAAACATCTAGGCCCTCGGAGGGTCCTGGAAGGTCATTAGCAGCAGTTCGGTTTGCTGTTGTGCCATCCCTTCTTCCAAGTAAAACATCCCACGAGGGACCTCCTGCCTGCAGTGATATTTATTAGTTTGTCTGAAAAACAAAATTAAAGTTTGATCGAAGAGATCGATCCAACGGCGCGCGTCTTGTTGTTTTGTATATACCAGTGAAACTGCTGCTTCAGATGCAATGGCGAGGATATCGGCGCAGGAAACTATGCCGGGACAAGCGCTTTCCAACGCAGTCTTTATGTCATCAACAACACCAAAACCCCTCACTGAGTCTTTATTCGGGGCAGCATCCTTCTCGCTTGCTATGGTGTCACTGTTGTTCAACAAAATTGATCCATCACACCCCTACAATTAACAAAGTTAATTAGAGAATTAAAAGTAGTTGATTCCCAAGATTGAGGAGCTGGGGAGATCGACGTACGTACATCGACAAAGCAATCATGGAAATGAAGCCTGATAAGGCTGGCGCCAATCCGGGTGTCGGTCAGCAACGCCGTCTCAATGATTCCACGTACGATGCTCGACACGTTTGAACATGTTTCATTGTAAAATGTTGGAGTCAGATCTCCATTGCATAATGATCCGCCAAGCAAAAATGCCAAGAATAGACCTATCACAGTAAAGTAAGAGGAGGAAGAAGAAGAAGAAGAAGACATCTTTCTCTGTAAACAAGAACGACTTGGATGTTTAATATAGAGCAAATTGTGGTCCTTTATTTATAAATTGACAAGCATGTTACTTACCCACATACAAAAATAAGAAAAAATAATAATAATAATAATAATAATAAAAGTATATGTTTTATAACACGTTTGGCCGTTTGTTGTCGTACGTAGCGGCTCTAATAACACAAATTCAGACATTAAGGTTTCATTTGTTTAGGCGTTGTTATGTATTTTTTAGTGTTTGGTACAACTGAAAATGATGATCAACGAAAATTATTTTTAATTTGACAAAAAAAAATAATCTCTTTAATTTTTGTAAAATGATTTGTTGTTTTTAAATCCGTAAATCATTTTCTGATTTTAAACTTCTCATTCTTGCACGCACGTTTGTGGAGTCCTCCAGCACCGGCCATTGAAGTTTGTTCATAACTCGAATTTGTCGCTGAAGGTTCCCAGATTTCAGGATTCGATCACCAGAATCTGGCAGCACTGGCTAGATTTCAATCACCGTCTCCAGATTCCGGCAATTTGTCTCATTCCAACAATACTGACCAGAATTCGGCCATTGTGCTAAATTTTGGCGTAACTGGCCGAAATCTGTGAAGTGTCGTCAAATTCCAGCCACATCACCATAATCTTATCACTAGTCACTTTTTACTGTCAATAATTTTTTCGTACAAACCAAACATAAAAAAAAAAAATTTACATTCAACACAAAAAGATGATTAAGAATTTAAGAGAAAATAGTTGCAAGAATTTGTTTACACAAGTGGGTCTGGCATATAAAGCTATTTGGATTAAGTAAGCTAGTAATCCTATCTTTTAAATTATTCAAATTTTTTATGTTGTCAGAATCCTTGACAAGACGTTTGGCGCAAGTGAGGTATAAACACACCCCATACGTTGGAATTTGGATTGGAAAAGTCTAAAGTTGATTAGAAATTCAATTCCATTACATAAGCATCCATCTTTGAAAAAGTCTATTGATTATAAATGCATAAATTTTGTGACTTTAACATAGGACATTTATTCCATGTTGGAGGGAATATAAATTGTAATCACACTATAGGCACTCAAGCAGCTTTTGCACGAAAAAGAATATAATACTTTTGGACTAAGATTTTATATTATTAGACTGTCTGAATAACATAAAAATTTGGTCAACTTAAAAAAAGAGGATTACAAGGCTTATTTGTTCAAATAAGCCCGTGGATCTCACATGTTAATTAGATTATTCAGAACAATTAAGCAGGCTCTATATATACATAATCTCATCTTTTAAGTTATTTAAATTTATATATGTTATTCAGATAGTCTAATAACATAAAATCATTTCGAAGGCGTTTGGCAAGTGAGTTACAAACGCACCCCAGCCCCTTGGAAAGTTGATTAATTAGATCGGAAAAGTCTCTGAAGTTTATAATTAGATTGTGGTCAGTATGCATGCATGTTGGAGTGGATATAAATAACTATCTATAGGCCCACTGAAAAAGCTTTTACATAGGAAATAATTAAGGCATGACTAGCCATCAAATCACACAATAACTCTCACAAACAAAGAAAAGAAATCCATCATATCACACAATAACTCTCCTTTTTGTCTTTTTTATTTTTAATAAGAAAATTCATTTCACGTATGATCAGATAACAACAAATCATCAGAAACAACATTTGAAAGACATAAAGGAACAGATGACATTAGAGACAACATGTTGTACAAGAGAATGGGCAGCTTGATTTCCCATACGACCCACGTGATGAACAGTAGCTGACATAAAATCATAAAGAATAGCTTTGGTCTCCAGAACCAGATTGCTGTAATACCCGTCAACCACGTTTTCATGCTGAAGAGCAAGAACCACCTCCAGAGAATCCCCTTCCAACATCACTGATTGAAGACACAAGAACCTTCCGAACTCAACTCCCTGTCTAGTACCCATGGCCTCTGCAACAAAGGAATCAGATACATACAGGTGAAAATAACACATTGAAACCACCACAATTCCGCTAGAATCACAGGCAATAATCCCCAACCCTACCATCTTCTTCGAACGATCAACTGCTGCATCCCAATTCAGTTTGACAAAACCCACAGGGGGCTTGGACCATCGTGTTAATATTGGAACCCGAGGCATGGACAGAAAGGCCACATTCATACTCGTCGTTTTACGGTACTCATCCAAAGACTCTTTGGCACATTTAATCGAACACTTTGGAGGAGTCAACAAACCCTCAAACACAAACATGTTCCGGCGAAACCAGACCCTCTGTGCAACCATTACAACCAGCTCCATCTCCTCCCTATCCAACTGTTGAAATAAAGCACCCATCAAAGATAATACATCATTAGCAGAGGATGAGAACTTACTTATACAGGTGGGACATTCAGCCCAGAGCGTTTGAGCAACTGGACACCTCCAAAGCGCATGAAAACCTGACTCTGCCTCCTTACCACACATTGGACAAATGGGATCTTCCACTACTCGCCGATGACAAAGCTTCTCTTTGGTTGGTAGAATCTCATTACAAGCACGCCAAATGAACAATTGTACCGACCGTGGGATACTCAAGCTCCAAATGAATTGCCAAATTGGGTTAATCGTTGGTGCATTTGAACAACTTCCCTGAATCCTTGTCCTCCTCTCACATTCAAATGGTAGGCACTACATACTGAAAAGTGTTTTGTTGTGGTGCCTGCCCAAACCAGCCGATCATGCATCAAATGGGGACAAATGGGAATGTTGCAAATGGTCTCCACTAAATCTGCAGAGAATATACGTTCCAATAAAGGCATGTTCCACCATTCTGACTCCACACTTATTAATTCACACACCTTTGTATTCAGTTGTAAGACATTTATTGGAAATTGGATTGTATGAGATTGAGTAGATGGTAGCCACCGATCCCCCCCATATTTTCTCCTGTGATCCATCCCCAATGCGCCAAATTAAACCTTCCTGTAACACAGGCTTCGAATTCCAAATACTGCGCCATGTGAATGATGGTCAAGCACCAAGAGAAGACCCCTGGAAATCACCATTTGGATAGTACTTTGCTTTCATAACCCTTGCTACTAGAGTTCCAAGAAACTTAGTAAACCTCCAGCCTTGTTTTGCAAGCAAAGATACGTTAAAACTGTTCAAATCTCGGTACCCCAAACCACCTGAGTGTTTCTTCCTTCCTAAACCTTTTCCAAGTCATCCACGATATCTTATGATCATTCTCCTTATGCCCCCACCAAAACTTTGCCATCATAAAATTAATTTCACGACAAAGAGTTTTAGGAAGCTGAAAAACACTTATAGTGTAGGTGAGAATCGCTTGGAGGACAGTCTTAATAAGGATTTCCTTTTCGGCATGTGATAAGAACTTTTCCTTCCACCCGTTTATCCGTTGCCATATTCTACCTTTAATACCATTGAGCGTTGAAATTCTTGACCATCCAATTAAAGCTGGTAGACCAAGATACTTTTCATAGGAATTAGTTGAACTAACACCCATTGCTTGAAGAATAGACTCCCGAGCATCCCCCCTAGTATTTCGACTGAAGAAAAAAAAAAAAAAAAAAAAAAAAAAAAAAAAACTGAGGTCTTACCATGGTTAAGTTGCTGCACCGAAGCAACCTTATAACTATCTAAAAGTGCTTGAATAGACCTTCACTCCCTTAGATTTGCTCGACAAAATAATAGATTATCATCCGCAAATAGCAAGTGATGGATAATAGGCCCTCTATGAGATGAGGACACACCCATAATATCCCCTATCCGTGCAGAGTGTTGTAACATTGAGCACATAGCCTCCGCACATATAATAAAAAAGTAGGGGCATAGGGGGTCACCTTGTCGGATACCACGAGTAGGCATAATGTTATCGTGAGGTTGGCCATTGATAAGTACCGAATAAGAAACGGTACGAACACAAGACATTAGAAGGTGAATCCATCTACTAGCAAAATCAAGCTTCCTCATCGTAACCTCCAAAAAATTCCATTAAAGACGATGATACGCCTTGCTCGTATCCAACTTCAAAGCCATAAAGCTCTCCTTTCCCTTCAACCGTGAATTCACAGTATGGAGTGTTTCGAAAGCTACCAAAACATTATCCGTTATAAGACGACCCGGGATAAAAGCGCTTTGCTCCGGAGAGATAATAGAAGGTAGCACATGTTTTAGCCGGTTTGCAAGCACCTTGGCTATGACTTTGTAGAGCACATTATATAGACTTATGGGCCAGTAATCTGAAACGTGAGTGGGAGCGGAACCCTTAGGAATTAGACATATATTGGTAGAATTCAAATCTGATTCAAAAGGGCCTCCATTGAGAAAATGGAGGGCTGCCCTTGTAACATCGGAACCAACGATATCCCATGACTGTTGATAAAAACCCACAGAATAACTCTCACAAACAAAGAAAAGAAATTAAGTACTGGATAACTTTCAAAATTGACTTCGCATAATCGTGCATGATCCTTACACCCTCATCCATCGCCAAACCCAACGGCTACTATTAATGCAACCAACAAAAATATCGCACCACCTAGAATTAAATAAAAAGCTAGAAAACTCTTAGTAATAAATTCAAGATTTTTTTTTTCTACACTAAAAATTAAGGTTGTTGAAAAATACTGGGGGGTTGAATTAAAAGCTATAAAGATTGTTGAAAATGAAAAGCAAATTGCTTTCCTTGGAAAAGTCTTAAGTTGATTAGAAAAACTGCTGAAAGTACTACTCTAACTCACCATCTGATCACATAATCACTCCCACAAATAAACTCACTCGATAACTTTCAAAATCGTCTCCACATATATAGAAAACCATACACCCTCATCAATCACGTACCAAACGGCTATTAATACAACTAACAAGAAAAGTCACACCTTAATTATACGAAAAATCACATATCATTAACACTAATGTTACCATATTAGATAAAAAGTGCCTCTCATTAAAAGGGGTACACATTTTCACATCGATTTTTTTAAAAAAATACTTTATTAACTTAAGCATTAAAGGCTTTTCTAACCTCCTCTCTGACCGCCAGCGCACCAACAAATGCCGGTCCGGCCATCCGACCTTCTAGTTTTCTTAATTCTATTGTTTTACAAGAGCCTATCGCCATCTAACCGTTCACCAATTAATTTGCTTCGAACACATGTCTTGAAAAATGGCTGGCAAATCGGCGATAGCGTGTAGTTTGTAGGGTTGAAAGGCTAAAAAGAATGTTGAAAATGAAAAGCAAATTGCTTTCCTTGGATTGTTTCTAATAAATTCAGGCTTTGTTTTTTTCCTGCTTTAATAGAATTAGGTAATCGAAGAAGAATAGGGCTATAGGTGTGAAAAGGAGATTCCATATGGCCATATAGGTTCCTGTTCCAAGTCCTCCTGAGTACTTTATCTTCCTTTTGAAGCATCTAGAATTATCTTGGGTAATCTAAAAAAGGAATTATCTTGGGTAATGGGTAGGGTAGGGTAGGGCACAATAAATGGTCACTTTAACCCATTCTCACTTTCACCAACTTTTCTCACAAGGACGAACCCACGTGGTCAACTAGTCACTATCCCATTTTATCTTGTCGGTGATGGGCCTGATGGCCAACATGATGATATTAAATAAATAATTAATTTTGTTTTCATTTTAAAATTTTAAAATAAATAATAATTTAATATAATATTAAAATTAGAGAAGTCTTAAATTTAAATATTCTCTCGATCCGTCGTCAATTATTTCAATTAAATATTTTACGTATTGAGCATCATCTATTAAGAGAACGTTTGAGTTTGAACCTATATGTCAATGTATATATTAAAATATTGATTAAATAATTAAATTTATTATTTTCTATTAGTTTAAGCTTTTAAAATAAATAGTGGTTTAACACATATGATTCCCTTTACTTTGAAAGCTTTTTTTTTTTTTAGAATGGTTAACAATTGGTATGGTAAATAATAAATACGAAAATAAAATAAAATTATAGGACTAATTTGTCAGAATAGATTTCGAGCAACCCATCTCTCTACTCAATTGGTGAGCCTTATAAAAATTATCTCACATTTGCTGTCCTGAATTACTAACAATCTGTTGAGAATTCGACCCAATGACTTAGCTACTAGTATCCTTAATGTTCGGTGCTTTTACTGCCAACTTTTACTGTTGATATTTTTATGTCTGAAGGATTTCTCATGAATGGGTTAAATTGTAGAATTAGAGTTGAAACTTATAAATTTTTCTCTAATATCATGTTAAATTATATATAATTTATTCTAAAAACTTAAACTTGTAATAAATGTTAAATTTAATTACTCAGTTCATATTCAAATAGCATTTGTATATAGGGATTTAGATTTTTTTTATTTTTTATTTTTTATTTTTTAAAGTAGATTGTTTAAATAATAATAAAAAACAAAATTAGGGGTTATGGTGGTGCGGTCACCCAAAAAGGCTGCAATCAAAACGTGCATAAAGAAAAAACATGCATAAAGAAAAAAGGATTAGGATAGTCTATATTCTATAAATACTTGCTCTTAAATTCGGGCAATAAGTTTCATAAGTGGCTGCCAAACCATTTATTCGATGAATAAATTCTATAGTTGGTATCTCACACTTTTCTGCTAGATTTTTCTCAAATTTCAAACAAATAATTATAAACGATAGTCATGTAAAAGAGTTTGAAAGAACCTCCAAAATTAAAGTTAAGAAAATGATTTTTGTATAACCCAAATTCACAACTCTTACACATGCAACTCAAAATATATTGATGAGATCCATGCATGACGAGACCCATATGTATGAATCTCACCAATGAAAAATGCTAGACATCCCAATACTTTTTTTTTTCTTTTTTTTTTTTCAAAATTTGGTTCCAACCTGATGTGTCACAATCCTATGAAATTGTGATACACTTTTCAAAATAATAAATGAAGATCGTGACACATCAAATTGAAATCAAATTTTACTAAAAAAATATTTAAATGTCTAGCATTCTTCTGGACCTATATAACTTAAATTATATAAAAATTGTGCAAGTGGATTGTGCACACATCCCTTTAAGTTAATAGGGTGGGATATTCAAACGCTCCTTCGGGCTGGTGTGGAGGTAGGAAACCCCTCACCGAAACCCTAGCCCCCCTCCCCCTTCCCCAATTCCTTTCCCCCTCCTCCTCCCTTTCTCCCTCCCTTTCCCCGATTCCTTTCTCCCACCCCCCTTTCCTTTCTCTAGTCCCCACGGACTAGATCCGTTGGTGGTTATGGTCCTCATAGTCCTTTTGGACTATGGCGGTTTAGTTTTTTCTTGTTTTTTAGTTTGTTTTGGCAGGTGAACTCACTGGAGAAGGTGCCGGAGGGGAGTGGTCGTCCTGTGCATGCCGACGGCGGAGATCTTGGCCGAGTTTTGACACGTTAGTTTTCTTGGAGGTCAAATCTTCGATTTTCTGTCGTCTTCTGTTGGACACGCGCCCTCCAGGCTTGTTCGCCGTTGCTTTCTGGTGCTACAGCCGCTTTCCACGACCAATTTTAGTCCCTGTGGTCGGCGCGTGGTCATCACGCGTTTGGGTGGTTTCTGTTCAGTGTGGCGCGTGGTGACCACGAACCGTTTGTTTTGGCCGTGTATGGTGGAGATCAGAGGCTTTTGGTGAACGGCCGTTGTTGGGGGTCTTCTTGCAGTGGCGCGTGTGCCCCACGTGCAGCCTCCGGTGGTGATCCTCCTAGAAGGCAGTTTCTGTTTTGGGTTTTTCTTGTTCCTGTATGCTTGTGTTGGCAGTTTGCTTTGTGCTTAGTAATTTAGTCAGTGCTTTTAGCCCAAAATGTGTGACCGATTCCCTGTACAAGTATAGTTTTAGGTCACCGCATATGCATCGTTTTGGTTGGCTAAGTTTCATTTGTAGCATTCTATCTATAATGGTCTGAGTTGTTTGTTGGCTCAGGTTGGGTATACACATTTATGGTGGTGGCTTATGTACACCTCTTAGGTGGATCTTGTGTACACCTTTATGGTGGCTTGTTATGTACCCTTCTCTTGATTAATGAAAATTAATATTTTCTTCAAAAAAAAAAAGGGTGGGATGGTCCTTGTTGTGACTGACAGGCTTTTGCGTGGCTCGATGGTCCCTATTTCTTTTTCTTTTTCTTTTTCCCTCACAAGCACAGCGCAAGAGGGACTCGTGGTTTGACCTTTTGGAGCACTGTGGCCTGTGGGCCGTAGGATACATTGGTTTGACCTTTTTGGAGGTAGGGCGTCAGTCGTCGGTGAACGATTTTTACAGTTGAAATTTCATCGTTTTAGCCCGCAACCGCTTAAACTGCCCATAATCCTATATATAAGAGCAAAGAGAAGAATAAGGAGGAGGAGACAACTCTTTTAAATTCATTGGAGGCCCATCAAACCTTGGGCTATTCAAAAAGGAATAGGAAGCCTTATCTCTCATTTAAATAGAGGTATGCAAAAGACCATCTTATCCAAAAGCGTTTGCATTAATTGCAGTGCAGTTGAGCCTAATTTCTCCTTCTGTCCCCATTAACGCGCTGATATTCCTCATTTTGATCATTGATAGCACAATGTCAGCAAAGAAAGCAGTATGGTTAGCACTATAGTTGTTAACAATGTCAATGGTAGATGTATCCTCCCCTGTAGTTGAGAATAGCTCTTGATCACTCTGCAGAAGCCCCTTGTTGACTTGAAGATTAGAGAAGTAGGAATTGTCAAAAGCATCCGGCGTAGTGACGTCGAGATTGGTCAGCTCAGTTCCAGACCTAGTTCCGTTTTCTGGGCATATTCCTTGGAGAGTTTCTAAGTAGGTTGAGTTCAGGGTCGGATAGGGATTGCAAGTGCTATTGAAATTGTATAATCGGTAACTAAAAGTCACACACTGAGCACGTCCAAATGTGTGAGCACTTGAAAAGTTATGCATGCCAATTCTTCATCAAAACATGCGCAATAAAAAGTAAAAAATATAAAAATTAATTACAAAGAAAAAAGAAAACTTGAGAGGTAGTCGGGTGGTTAGGCCACTAGCATTTGGTCAAATGGTGGCTCGATCACCTTCTTAAGTGTAATGGACATTTTATCTATTGTCAGTCGGACGTGACTGAAAATCCTAATAAAGAGAAATGCTAGTGGTACTTAAACTTTTACAAAGAGAAGCTTACAAACTGATATGAAGCTTAATGAGAGGCTCCACATCAGCTTAATATTAAAATAAGTTAAAAACAAATTTTAGTACATAGATAAAAATACCCTTTCATCCCTTGTTGAACCCCCCCGGCCGGAAACCTTACACCGCCGGAAACTCAGCACGCCGACCACCACAACTCCACCTCGGCCATTGGAAACCCAGCACCCTGACCCACCGGAAACCCAGCACCCCGACCCACCGGAAACCCAGAATTAACCAAGACAATCTCGGACTCGACCATGACCTCGACCAAGCTTTTGGTCGGGGAAGGCCAGATCCCGGCCAGGCGGCCGAGATCTGGCTGTTTTGGCCAGGGATGGGCCGAATCCCAGACATTGACAAAGCAGTCATGGAAATGAAACCTGATAAGGCTGGCGCCAATTCGGGGATCGCTCTGCAACGCCTCCTCAACGACTCCACACACGATGCTCAACACGTTTGGACATGTTTCGTTATAAAATCTTGGAGTCAGCCTGCCATAGCAATGGCATAGAGATACTCCAAGAAAAAATGCACAGAATAGAGCTATCACAGTACAGTGATAAGAAGAAGACATCTTTAATTCTGTAATATTCTATAAACAAGAATATTGACTTCAATATATATAAAGTGACAAATATGTGTTTTCTAACCGTTGAAATGTAAGTTAGATTGGAAAATTCTCAAGTTGGTTTGGTGTGTTTTGGGTACGGAATTTTGGAAATTCTATATTTTTCAAAAATAAATTATATTTTATTCAAGTTTTTCAAAAATAAATCATATTTTAGTTAACTTTTTCTAAACAAATTATATCTTCAAAATTCACAAACAGAATAAAAATTCAATTCTAATTTTAAAAATTCAACACTTAAACAAACCATTAGAAATTCTTGAGTTCTGTCACATTAACGTAGAATGCATGTAATCATGAAAAGCAGTCGGCGGGGTTGAAAATCTGAAAAGATTGTCGGACACAAATTCCTTTACTTGGATTCTTACTGGCTAATAAATTCTGCCTCGCATTAATTTATATGGTTTTTGACCGTTTGAATTGCGTAAATCAATAAGATTATGGCAAATTTCATTTCAACTTTAATTTCAAGCATCTAGAATTCTGTCCATTTCTTGTGTGGGGGACATTTAATGGTTTTAAGTTTTAACCCTAGAATATATATACTTGTTAAGTCTCACGTTGTCTGGATATAAAAATGGAAGTGTGTTTATATATATACTAGCTCGCATGTAAACCTGTCTAAGAAAAGGCAATGTAATTCATGTGATTCCAACTATTTGGAAGCCTATTATTCTTATTTTCGGTGCTTTTAGTTTTTAAATATATATTCTGTTAGAATATTTATATTCTTTTCTTTTTCTTTTTTCTAATAAAAGGAAACGTGCTAAATGCGGATTGGAGATAATGTGACATAGTAATGGTTTCTGCAAAGATTTTAAACAAGAAGTTAACATAAGAATTTATTTATTATTTATGCTTACCATATGAAATTTTAAGTTACTTTTTAAATCCTAAAAAACTTATTACAAATAGGTACAAACATAAAGATTGATTTTACATTATTATTATTATTGTTGTTGTTGTTGTTGTTGGATAGCGTAATGTTATGATATTTTGATCCTCTAGCCCTCCGAGGTTGTGGTGTTGAATTGAATGGGCTGGGCTTATATTGGGAAAGCAACTTGGTTAGGGTTTTGGGCAATTTCCCTCTTAATTAGCCCTCATCACACAAAAACGCCACCATTTGGTTTACATTTGAAACGACGCCGCTTCAATCAGCAGGCGCTTAAACCCTTAAACCCCATGTCTTCCAAGAAGAAGAAGAAAGAGCTGAAAACAATAGTTAGAGTACAAATGCTAACAATTGCTCGAAACCTCTCTTCATCCAAAAAGCTGAAACACCCTCGCTTCCTTTCGCTCTCAATCTTAGCCCAATCCCTAACGAACCCTTGTTCTTCTTCTTCACTCTCACAAACCCTAAACCCCCAACCTCAAAGCCCTATCAAACCCCCGCCACTCAATTCCTTCTATTATTTTTCTTCGATCCCATCTCTACCCCTCACTCGCAATGGAAATTAGACGAGGCCACTACCCACGTCGTGTGCGCTGGTTGAGGGGTCCACATGCAAAGCTCGGACCCGAAACACCCCGGTTTCTTCCTCAAGCCCTCTAAGAAGAGCCAGAGTTATCACTTAAGTGCCCATCTCGTGTCGGTAGCTCACGAGTCCAAGTTTCCTAGCTCACTCAAGAAGGGCCTTTTAATAGACCCCGAGACTGAGACTGAAACCAAGACCGAAACGCTCAGTTCCGAGAAGCCGGTGGTGCGCGCGCGATGCCACTCGCTGAGGCATTTCGGGAAGGTGAAGGATCCGACGGTGGAGAACCTCGTGCCGGACTTCGATTTCGACCACACGATCGGCCGGAGGTTAGAGTTGACTGGCGGGACCCGATCTGTGGTTTTGATGGTCATGGAAGCGCCAATTTTGACGGGTCCTTCCCTCGGAAGGTGGCGAAACTATTGTTGGCGACAACTGAGGAGAATCGGAAGGCGTGGAAGGGTTAATAAGTTTTGACACTATCCGTGAATCTGATATAGAATTAGTGGGCTAGCATTGAAGGATTTAGCTCATTTAGTTAAATGTGATGGGTTATGGTTGACTTATACAATCTGATTTTTATACCCATGCATCGAGATGACCCGAACTTGACCGCAGCATTTAGGTCTAGCAATTTTTGACACAACCCACGAACTGAATACAAAATTAACAGGTTAAAGTTGAAGGATATATATATATATATATATATATATACACACATACTTCGACATGATTCAAACGTGACACGCGAAGATAAATTGTCACCGCTAATGAAAGTAGAGCACGCATCTTTAAATGACAAAAATTGAGATCATTCTTCCCATCAAATCTCGCTAACCAAATTGTGGATTTGTATCCCGAAATTTTACTAATTTATAATAACAAATTAAGATTTTGAATGATAAAAAAGTGTGGAGAAATAGAAGAAGAAAAATATAACAATTACACGCAGAGAACACAAAATATATGGTTTGGCATAAAAGAAATTCATGCACTAATAAAATAGAGTACAAAAGGTGGATAAAAGCACTAAAAATTCCAAGTCTCAATACACTCCATAGTCCATACCGTACTCGATCTTTCGATATATGAAAGGGGAGAAAAGCATCGATCACTCAAGCCTCCCTCATTTATTCATGTACAGAATTTTTTTGCATCAAACACTCAAAACAAAGATAAAAGCTTGCATATACGTATAGTTAGTTGCACAAAAGCACCACATGCATGTGCAGCAAAAGGTATATATATACACACCATATAGTAGCTTGCATTTAGCTTATTTGTACTCGATCAGCCTTATCTCTTATCTCTCATTTAAATAGAGCTATGCAAGAGACCATCTGATCCAGAAGTAGCGTTTGCATTAACTGCGGCGCAGTTGAGTCTAATTTCTCCTTGTGTCCCCGTTAACACACTGATATTCCCCATTTTGATCATTGATGCCACAAAGCTGGCAAAGAAAGCAGTCTGGTTAGCACTATAGTTGTTAACAATGTCAATAGTATCCTCCCCAGTAGTTGAGAACAGCTCTTGATCACTCTGCAGCAGGCCCTCGTTGACTTGAAGATTAGAGTAGTATTTATTGTCAAAAGCATCCGGCGTGGTGAGGTCGAGATTGGTCAGATCAGTCCCTGTTCCGTTCTCCGCGCATATTCCTTTGAGAGTTTCTAAGTAGGTTGAGTTCAGGGTCGGATCAGAATCACCAACACCGGTAAAATTGTATAGCCGGTTGCCGAAAGTCAGACACCGAGCGCGTCCAAAAGTGTGAGCACCTGAAGATTATGCATGCATGCCCAATTAATATTCCTTAATTATCAAAACGTGTTTTGTTTCCATCACAAATATGCCATTTTTGTCTTTGTTCTTTATTGAGACGATGGAGAATCTTAGAGATCGATTAAAAGTACTTTGTTTGTACATTTGTGAGCATTGTATATTAGCAATTCACCAAATCATGACAAATGTTTATCCAAATTGCTGAACATGCGTACAGCTTCTTTTACTGCTATTTTGGTATCCTGACTAGCAAAAATAAGATTTGGGTAGATGAGTTAGAATGCTCTAAGTTAGAAAGCAAGAGTTACCAGAGAGAGCAACTACATCGGTGGTGTTCAGGCCGACGTTTGAGAACTTTAATTTTATAGCTGCTATGGTCTCGGAGGGTCCTGGAAGGGCAAGATTAGCACCAGATCGGTTTGCTGTTGTGCCATCCCTTCTTCCAAGTAAAACATCCCACGAGGGGCCTCCTGCCTGCAGTGAGCATGGATATTAGTTTGTCTGTCATGCAAACAACATACACTAAAATAAATGTTTGATCGAAGATCGAGAAGGGTGTCTTGTTGTTTTATATATACAATACCAGTGAAACTGATGCTTCAGATGCAATGGCGAGGATATCGGCGCAGGAAACAATGCCGGGACAAGCGCTTTCCAACGCAGTCTTTATGTCATCGACAACACCAAAACCCCTCACTGAGTTATTATTTGGGGCAGCCTCTTTCTCGCTTTCTATGGTGTCGGTGTTGTTCAACAAAATTGATCCATCACACCCCTACAACAAAGTCAACATGTTTCTGCAGAATTTAGACAATCAAAAGTGTACTTGATGCACAATATTAATTAGATTAAGGGAGGAAGAAATAGAGCAAATAATGAGGAGCTGGGGAGACGTACGTTGACAAAGCAATCATGGAAATGAAGCCTGATAAGGCTGGCGCCAATCCGGGTGTCGGTCAGCAACGCCTGCTCAATGACTCCACGTACGATGCTCGTCACGTTTGAACATGTTTCGTTATAAAATGTTGGAGTCAGCTGTCCATTGCATGATGATCCTCCAAGCAAAAATGCCAAGAATAGACCAATCACAGTACAGTAAGAAGAAGAAGAAGAAGACATCTTTCTCTGTAAACAAGAATGACTTGGGTGTTTGATAGAGCAAATTGTGGTCCTTTATTTAAAAAGTGACAAGCATGTTACTTACCCACATAAAAAAAAAAAAGATAAAAAAAAGTAAAAAATAAAAAATAAGTATAATAACACGTTTGGCCGCCTGTTGTCGTACTTAGCTGCTCCAATAAGACAAAAATTCAGACATGTAAGGGCGCTCCGCTTGTTTAGGATTTCTTTTGCATTTTTCGGTGTTTAGTGCAACACACCGAAAATGATGATCAATAAAAATTATTTTTCAGTTCGACAGAAATTTTTTTTTAAATTTTTCTAAAATAATTTGTTGTTTTTAAAACCGTAAATCATTTTCTGATTTTAAACTTCTCATTCTTGCACGCACATTTGTAGGAATCATCCACCACTTGCCATTAGAGTTTATTCGTAGTCCGAATCTATTGCAGAAGGTTTCCAAATTTTGGAATCCGGTCGCCGAAATCCTGCAGCACTGGCTAAATTCCAGCTACCATCTTCAAATTTCGGCAACTATGCCATACTCTGGCATTACTGATCGAAATTTGGTTACTGTGCCAGATTTCGACGTAACTAGCCAGAATTTGGCCAGTGGCATCGAATCCAGCCACATCGTTAAAATTTCATCATCGATTATTTTTTACAGTTAATAAATTTTTTGTACAAACCAAACACAAAAAAATATTTTACGTCGAAACAAACAAATGATTAAGAGAAAAGAGTTGCCCGCATGCTAACTTGTTTGCACAAATGGGTCCGGCATATAAAGCTATTTGGAATACGTAAGCCAGTAATCCTATCTTTTAAATTATTCAAATTTTTTATGTTGTTCAGAATCCTTGACAAGTCGTTTGGCGCAAGTGAGGTATAAACACACCCCGTACGTTGGAAGTTTCATTGGATTGGAAAAGTCTAAAGTTGATTAGAAGTTCATAAATTCCGTTACATAAACGTAGTACATAAGCATCTATGTTGGAAATTAAAGTCTAAAGTTCATTATAAATGCATAAAACGTAGTACATTCCATGTTGGAGGGAATATAAATTGTAATCACAGGCACTCAAGCAGCTTTTGCATGAAAAATAATATAACACGTTTGGACTAAGATCTTATGTTATTATGTACGAATTACATAAACATTTGGCCAACCTAAAAGAAAAAATTACAAGACTCATTTGTTCCAAATAAGTATGTAGATCTCACATGTTAATTAGATTATTCGGAACAAGCAAGCTCTATATATACATAAATCTCATCTTTTAAGCTATTTAAATTTATATATGTTATTCAAACAGTCTAATAACATAAAATCATTTAGAAGGCGTTTGGCTAGTGAGTTACAAACGCACCCAGTCCCTTGGAAAGTTCATAAATTAGATTGAAAAAGTCTAGAATTTATTAGATTGTGGTCGGTACGTACTATGCATGCATGTTGGAGTGGATATAAATAACTATCTATAGGCCAACTGAAGAAGCTTTTACATTATAATTTTTTTCATTTTTTATATTACATCAATAATTTTTTTATTACTATTCAAATAAAAAAAATTACTATAGTACAAATTTTTTTTACTTTACTACACAAATTTTTTTTTTTCTTTTATATCACATCTATTACTTTTTACTAACTTAATTTTTTTTTTATTATTCTATTTATTTATGTTCACTAGCTTGCCATACATACCCAACTCTCACAAAGAAAAGAAAGTACTCTACAACTTTCAAAATTGTCTCCACATAACCGTACACCCTCATCCACAACCAAACCCAACGGCTATTATTAATGCAACGAACAAAAATATCACACCACCTAGAATTAAATGAAAAGCTAGAAAATCCTTACTAATAAATTCAGAATTTTTTTTTTCTACGCTAAAAGTTAAGGTTGTTGAAAAATACTGGGGGTTGAATTAAAAGCTATAAAGATTGTTGAAAATGAAAAGCAAATTGCTTCCCTTTGAAAGTCCGAAGTTGATTAGAAATTAATGCACATGCATCCATGTTGGAGGAGATGTAAATTAAGCTTGACAATTTTGATACGACTCACGAATTTGACACGAGCATGACACGAATGCATAGGGTTTGAGTTTAGGCTATAACCCGTTTATAACCCGCCAACCTGTTTATGACACGTTTATTACCAGCCAACCCGTTTATGATATATTTACGACGCGTTAATGACACATTTATTACCAAATTAACTAAACGAGTTGATACGCCAACCCGAATTGCCAAGCCTAATGTAAATTATAACCAGTACTATAGGCCCCTCAAGTAGTTTTAACATTAAAAACAATATATATAACAGACACGTTTGGACTGATATTATGTTTTTAGACTGTTTGAATAATATAGAAATTCAAATAACCTAAAAAGGAAGAATTATAAAACTTATTTGCCTAGAATAAGTAAGTCTCGCATGTTGGGCCATTCGGAATAAGTAGGCTGGCTACGTACACACGTAATCGATCTTTTAAGCTACCTAAATTTATGTGTTATTCAGATAGTCTAATAGCATAGAATCAGTGTGAAAGTGTTTGGCAAGCGAGTTACAAACATACCCCCTTAGAAAGTTCATTAGATTGGAAAATTCTCAAAAATTTAGGGAAAATAATTAAAGCATTCTCAACAGCTTTCCTAAAGTCTCTTCCCCGTCCTAAATATTTTAAAAAAATTTCAAAACGTCACATACAGCAAATACCCTATGTCAACCCTAAACATTGGATAAGCTACAATGCTACGGTGCTATCCTAAACATTGGGTAAGCTACAATGCTACGGTGATACACGAGGCACAGTTGCCGCGTGTACTCCAATACTCGTGGCCACTGTGCCATGTGTATTTACTATACATGCGGCAAATTGTACAATTCGTAACAACCGGATCTACCACGCCTCACACACGTGGTCATTTACACGTGGCAACATGTTTGCCACGTGTGTTGTCTCCGTACACGTGGCGATTTGCAAGTGGCAAAATGCAATTTTTTTTGTAGTGCGTTTTTCGCGCATATTCCTTCAAGAATTTCTAAGTAGGTTGAGTTTAGGGTCGGATCAGAATCACTAACACCGGTAAAATTTTTTAGCCGGTTGCAGAAAGTACGACACTGAGCTCGTCCAAAAGTGTGAGCACCTGAATATTATCATTATGCATGCCAAATATTCCTTAATTATCAAAACGTGTATTGTTTCCATCACAAATATGCCATTTTTGTCTTTTTTCTTTATTGAGTTGCGTAATTCAATAAGATTTTGGCAAATTTCATTTCAACTTTCAAGCATCTAGAATTCTGTCCATTTCTTGTGCGGGGGGGACATTAATAAATGGTTTAAACCCAAAGAGGATATATACTTGTGACGTTCCACATTGTCTGGATATAAAAATAAATGTGTTTAATTATATGTATATTCGCATGTAAACTTGTCTAAGAATAATTGGCAAAGTAATTCATGTGATTCCAACTATTTGGAAGCCTATTATTCTTATTTTCGGTGCTTTTTATTTTATTTTTTTGATTTTTTATAAAAGGAAACATGCCAAATGCGGATTGGGGATAATGTGACATACTAATGGTTTCTGCAAAGATTTTAAATAAGAAGTTAACATAAGAATTTATTTGTTATTTCTGCTTACCATATGAAATTTTAAGTTACTTTTTAAATCCTTAAAAACTTATTACAAATCGGTACAAACATTAAGATTGATTTTACATTATTTTTATTTTTATTATTATTGTTTTTGGGTAACGTAATGTTATGATATTATGATCCTCTAATCCTCCGAGGTTGTGGTGTTGAATTGAATGGGCTGGGCTTATATTGGGAAAGCAACTGGGTTAAGGTTTTGGGCAATTTCCCTCTTAATTGGCCTTCATCACACAAAAATGCCGTCATTTGGTTTACATCTGAAACGACGCGGCTTCAGTCAGCAGGCACTTAAACCCTTAAACCCCTTGTCATCCTAGAAGAAGAAGAAGAAGAAAGAGCTTTAAACAATTGTTAGAGTAGAAATGCTCACCATTGCTCAAAACCTTTCTTCACCCAAAAAGCTGAAACACCCTCTCTTCCTTTCACTCTCAATCTTAGCCCAATCCCTTACGAACCCTTGTTCTTCTTCTTCACTCTCACAAACCCTAAACCTCCAACCTCAAAGCACTATCAAACCCCCGCCACTCAATTCCTTATGTTATTTTTCTTCGATCCCATCTTTGTCCCTCACCTGCAATGGAAATTACGACGTGGCCACTACCCACATCGTGTGCGCCAGCTGTGGGGTCCACATGTAGGGCTTGGACCCTAAACACCCCGGTTTCTTCCTCAAGCCCTCCGAGAAGAGCCCGAGTTATCACTCACGTGACCATCTCGTGTCGGTCACTCACGAGTTCGAGTTTCCTAGCTCGCTCAAGAAGGGCCTTTTAATCGACCCCTGAGACTAAGACTAAGACCGAGACCGAGACCGAGACCGAAACGCTCAGTTCCGAGAAGCCAGTGGTGTGCGCGCAGTGCCATTTGCTGAGGCACTACGGGAAGGTGAGGGATCCAATGGTGGAGAACCTCTTGTCGGACTTCAATTTCGACCACACGATCGGCCGGAGGTTGGCACTGACTAGCGGGACCCGGTCGGTGGTTTTGATGGTCATGGACAGTGCCAATTTCGACGGCTTGTTCCCTCGGAAGGTGGCGAAGCTGTTGTTGGCGACGATTGAGGAGAATCTGAAGGCATGGAAGGGTTAGCAAGTTTTGACATTATCCGTGAATCTAATACATAATTAGTGGGCTAAGATTGAAAAGTTTAACTCATTTAGTTAAATGTGATGGGTTATGATTGACTTATACAGTCTTAATTTTATACCCATATATGCGTCGAAGTGGCCCGAACTCGACACGCTGCATTTAGGTTTAGCAATTTTTGACACGACCTGCGAACTGAACACAAATCAAACACAAAATTATTAGGTTAAGATTAAAGGGAATATAATTTTATATATACCCATGCTTCGACATGATTCAAACACGACACGCGAAGATAAAATGTCACCGCTAATGAAAGTAGAGCACGCATCTTTAGATGACAAAAATTGAGATCATTCTCCACATCAAATCTCGCTGACCAAGTTGTGGATTTGTATCCCAAAATTTTACTAGTTTATAATAACAAATTAAGATTTTGAATGATAAAAAAAGTATGGAGAAATAGAAGAAGAAAAATATAACAAGTACACGTAGAGAACACAAAAAGTTATATATATGGTTTGGCATAAAAGAAATTCACTAATAAAATATAGTACAAAAGGTGGATAAAAGCACTAAAAATTCCCTGTCTCAATACACTCCATAGTCCATACCGTACTCGATCTTTCGATATATGAAAGAGGAGAAAAGCATCGATCACTCAAGCCTCCCTCATTTATTCATACAGAATTTTTTGCATCAAACACTCAAAACACAGATAAAAGCTTGCACATACGTATAGTTAGTTGCACAAAAGCACCACATGTGAAGCAAAAGGTGTAGATATACACACCATATATTCGCTTGCATTTAGCTTCTTTGTACTCGATCAGCCTTATCTCTTATCTGTCATTTAAATAGAGCTATGCAAGAGACCATCTGATCCAGAAGTAGTGTTTGCGTTAACTGCAGCGCAGTTGAGTCTAATTTCTCCTTACGTCCCCATTAACACGCTGATATTCCCCATTTTGATCATTGATACCACAAAGTCAGCAAAGAAAGCAGTCTGGTTAGAGCTACTTGAGTGCCCTGTTTGCATGAATCTAATGTACCCTCCAATATACCAGATATGCTCTAGATTCTGAACTTACAACCTGCATAATTCTGGAGAATTACATTTTCTTTACACACCTTAGTGCTTCCTTTGTCTAATTGGAAATCCTCAATTTATAGTCATGGACATTATTGCTTATAAACAGAATTCAGTGGTTGCAATTTTACTTGCTCTCATACAAAATGTTTTGATTGTAATTTATGAAGCATTCACTGTCAGAACAACAAGAAATTGTGATACAAAGTCAAAAAGAGTTATCTTCAATCAGTTCAGAAAAATCCAAGAATGATATTAAGTATTTAGTCATGGAGGGGGTGGGTGAAATCTATATGAGCAGGGTGACATGATGTAATTCCAGTTGGCTAATTGCCAAATTTGTTATCTCGAGTAGGGGAGAAACTAACTTATAGCTTGGGGGCTACAGAACCCCCAAAATTTAAAATTTCCCCAATAGTATATATTTTTCTGAAGTAAACCATCAAAAATTAACACCCCCCCCCAAAAAAAAAATATTGTCCCTCTAGATTATTGCCTTTTCCCAAAAGGCCTAAACTCTTTGTAAATCTCATATTGACCACTATTTTAGACATGGTCTTTTTGAACACACCATCCTTCATGGCTTCATCATTGACCCCTTTTTCTGTCTTATTTTGCAATTAAACAGAGTCATAAACTGCTTGATTATTTTAAGCATCTTTAGCTGTTTATTGCACACTGCATTACTTGCAGATATTTCTATTGAACTGTTTTATGAAGAAGAAAAAAAGAGAATGTTACTAATAGTAACTTACACTATTTTATGCCTTAGTGTCCAAATGGCCACACTCTATGTTCAAACTGCAAGGCTAGAGTGCACAACTGTTGCCCCACATGCCGCCATGAGCTTGGAAATATAAGGTGCTTGGCTTTAGAGAAAGTAGCAGAGTCACTAGAGCGCCCATGCAGGCACCAAGTATTGGGTTGTCACGATATATTCCCATATTACAGCAAGCTCAAACATGAGAAACACTGTAAATATCGTCACTACAACTGCCCTTATGCTGGAGCTGATTGTTCTGTCACTGGTGATGTCCCACTCCTTGTCATGCATCTCAAGAAGGATCACAAGGTTGATATGCAAGATGGATGTACTTTCAGCCACAGATATGTGAAATCCAATCCTCAAGAAGTTGGAAATGCTATATGGATGTTAACTGTTAGAGTTGTTCTCTCTTCAGTAATTAGTTATCAAGATGTTCTTATTCTTTTTTCTCCTTCTAGCTATACATTTTATCTTGTATACTTCCAGCGTACCTGGTAGCGCCTTACGATTTTAATGATATTTTGATTACTTATATAGAAAATAAAATAAAAAAGAAGAATATACATATCTTATTATGTCAACAGTGTTCTTTTCTGCCTTTTATTTGGCTCTCAGAAAGAATGGGTAGAAATAGGCTTATGCTTAAAGAAAAGCTGGAAAAAGGGAGCCATATTTAGCACTCTTATCCTTTATATCCTAATGGTAGTCTAATGCAACTTTTTTCTTTTGCATTCAGTTTTATTTGATTTGCACCAAATATTTGAAACCACCTTGCAATTCTTTCATCTGGTTCAGGTCTTCAACTGCTTTGGCCGTCAGTTCTGCTTGCACTTTGAGGCATTCCATCTTGAAATGGCACCCGTTTACATGGCCTTCCTGCGATTCATGGGTGATGAAGATGAGGCCAAGCAATTTAGTTACAATCTGGAAGTTGGCGGAAATGGCAGGAAACTTACATGGCAAGGTATACCAAGGAGTATCAGGGATAGCCATAAAAAGGTAAGGGATAGTCAAGATGGATTAATTATTCAGAGAAATCTAGCACTCTTCTTTTCTGGCAGCAATAGGCAGGAGTTGAAGCTGAAAGTTTCTGGTCGTATATGGAAAGAGCAATGAGATATTATAATAACCACTTTAAAAGGCTGAATAGATAAGTTCATTTATTACATTGTAAATGGGTAGATTCTGTGTTTCTTGTTAAATTGAGATCAGTTATCATTAATTTGCAATCTAGGAAGACAAGGCATCTTTGTGATGACTTTAATGTTTGATGGTCTTTCAAATTTACCTGACATGCATAACAAAGGCCTACTCACCATGTTCATGCAATGTGAGGAATTAGGCATATGGAGGATTGACAAACTCTGTAATGATTAGGTGACACTATAGCTTCCACAATGACGAACAATTTATCACATCCATTATACAGATCAAAGGCCGAAATGCTTGAACATTTGTTCATCTATTACTACTCCCCCCTTGTCTGGGTCTCTTATCATGGCCTTACAGAACCAAGAATTATTATTGAGGGGGGTTAAAGTATGAAGACAATGATTATGCTGCCTATAGCCTTACCGTAGTGCTGACGCTTCTCTTCTTTTGTGTATTCCTTGTTTTTCAATTTTTTTTTTTCTCGATTGTTTGGATTTTCTACTGGGTTTTCTCAGCTTCACAGAGGGTGCGAGATGACACTCGAGATCAGTCCGTTATAGGTGGCCATGGTTCAAGTTCTAATGATGATAATCCACAAGAAGAACAAGAATCAAGTATTACAACTAGTAGACAAATAAGGCAAATTAGGCCATCTCAGAGAAATGGCTATGCAGATTTGGTAGCGTATGCACTTAATGTAGCAGAGGAAACTGGGGTTCAGGAGCCTTCTACTTATTCAAAAGTTGTCACAAGTAGTGAGTATGCACAATGGGTTGTCGCTATGAATGAGGAGATTGAGTTTCTTCATAAGAACCAGACTTCATAATTTATGAAATTGCATAAGGGTGCTAAGACTGTTGGGTGCAAATGGATCTTAAGAATTGAGGATGCTAGGTTCAAGGTTTGCTTGGTGCAAGTGCTATAGTTAAAGAGAGGGTGTAGACTTTAATGAAGTTTTCTCTCATGTTATGAAACATAACTCTATTCACGTGTTGCATGCCATGGTTGTTCTATTTTATTTGAAACTTGAGCAACTTGATGTGAAAACTGCTTTTTTACATGGTGAACTCAAAGAAACCATCTATATGCATCAACCAGAGAAGTTCATTGTTGAAGGTAAAGAAGATCTTGTTTTGTCGATTGAGGAGATAATTATATAGCTTGAAACAATTTTCGAGGCAGTGGTACAAGCTTTGATACCATTATGGTCGATCATGGTTACTCTATAAGTATCTATGACAATTGTGTGTATTACATGCAATTGTCACGTTAATACACACAATTGTCACGTTTGTATATTTGTTGCTCTATGTGGATGACATAATTATCGCTGCTAAAAGCATGTTGGAGATTAACATATTGAAATCTCAATTGAGTGATGAGTTTTGTTAGGTTTTATGATTGTCAAATTTGGTGTCCAAAAAAATTAATGTAAGTGAAATTTGGTCAGGGTACTTTGTATGTACGTAAGCTTGATCTCAAAGTTGTGAAGAACCGAGGACCTCGTTTGGTACCTCGGTCAATGGTGGTCCAAAATGAGGGTTCTTATGAAGAATTAAGTGAAGCCCACAAGAAGTTCGGTTAGTACCTCGTTCACAATAAGTCTAGACGAGCAACATCAAGGAAGAGATCCAAGAGCCTCATTCACTAGCTCGGCTGCTAGAGGTATTGGCATGCATGGTTCATTGAAGTCCATAGCTCACTCCCAAGAAGCTCGTTCTCAAGGGTCGTTAGGTGTAGGTATGGACGCCGTCAAGTTATAAGTCGTGAAACAAATCCTAGACTAGTTCGAACGAGTCTACTTATGCGTCCAAACATTGTCATCATAATCACTTGTTTAAGTGTTTTAATTCAATTAAAACATTGAGTTATTGGTTTGAGCTATTTAAGCATCATTATGCATGACTTTCATTGTTGTCGAAGTCGTCGTTCATGTGAGCTAAGAGAGAACAGAGTAATCGTATGTTTTCCCTTCCAAATCTGTCTTAGAGATTGTTTAAACCACACTCAAAACTGTTAACCTTCAACCACCAGGGTTCCGAATTGCAAGAGGAGACTCAATATACAAATTGGCCAAAGGTTCTGGACCTACAGTTGGAACAAATAGGTTGTTTGTTCGATACAAGTGAGGTGTATGTTACAAAAGTTATGCAAGCGCGAACTACTTGTTATTTGAATTATTCTATAGTAGATGAATTTCCTGGATTTGACAGTATGGGAGTGGTTTTACCTTTGAGGAATTCTTCAAAGGGTTTCCACTTTGTCACCAAATTATGTGTTATTGTTTTATTACTTTGCTTATTTTGGTGATTGTTGTGTGGTTGCTTCATTCTTAATTGGTTGAATTTTTTGGAAAACACCTTAGGATGGAGATTCAATGGGATAGGAAAGCAAGAACGTTATAATTGTCACAGAAAAAGTACTTGAACTCTTTGGTGTGCGTAATTCGAAACTAGTGAATACTTCACTTGCTGCTCATTTCAAACATTCAGCAGGTTTATCATCGCATAGTGAGGAGGAAGAACAATTCATGCCACGTGTTCCTTACTCTAGCACAGTTGGGAGAATCATGTATGTTATGGTGTACACTCGTTTAGATATTTCACATGCACTCAATGTTGTTAGTCGTTATATGGCCAATCACGACAAGGTTCATTTGTAGACAGTGAAATGGATGCTTCGGTATTTATAGGGCACTACATTGGTTGGTTGGGATTATGACAGTGGCAGTGGTATCTATTCTAATAATATTGGGTATGTCGTTTTAGATTATGCTGGAGATTTGGATAAAAGATCTCTAACATGTTATGTTTTCACTCTCTAAAGGTTGTGCCATTAGTTGGAATGCGAGATTACAGTCAATAGTTGCTTTGTCCACCATGGAGGCAGAGTATATGGCAATGGTAGAGGCAGCGAAAGAAGCAATTTAGTTGAAAGGTCTAATTGGCAATCTGGGTTTACACCAGGATGAGACTGTTATGCTTTATGATAGCCAAAACACAATATATTTAACGAAAAATTAAATATGTATCATGAGAGGACTAAACACATTGATATTATATATCATTTTCTTAAGGAGGTTACGACACATGGAGATATCACAGTGAAGAAATTGCAAGGCCAAAAATTCAACAAATATGTTGACTGAACCAGCTAGTTCCAATTCTCAATTTCAAACATTGCTTGAACTTGATTATGTTTGTAGTTTGTGTCTGTGATTACTTTTAGGGGTATTGGAGGGGACGTGATGTGGAGAATTACATTAAGGATTTGATGAAATTCAAATCAAGTTGGAAATTTGTTTCAAATAATCAAGTAGTAGGCCGTGGGCAATTTGTTGTTGCTTTTGGTTTTGGAGTGAATAACCAATTGTCACTCCTCCTTTTAGTATTTGAAGTCTTTTACTATAACCAAATTTGCTCTCATATATTGCTCCCTATTCCACCTTTAATTTTGTGAATATGCTGAGAAAGGGATCAGAGAGGCTTCCGCATGCTCTGCTTCATTTTTTCCTCTTTTTCGACAAAAAAGTTTATTGTGTGAGAGTGAGATTTGGATGATTTTCTTTTTCTTTTCTTTGTTTTGACAAAATAGTTTTATTGCGTGAGAGCGATATTTTGGTGATTTTTTCTCTGCTATAATTTATATCGCATCTTTTGATATTTTGGTCGCCTCCGCCTATAGATATAGGTTTGTTAAGCCGAACTAATAAATTTTGATGTCCTTTATGATTTGATTATTTTTATTTTATTTTTTCTGCTTTTTTTTGGATCCTAAAAAATTATTTGTCACACCAGGGGTAAATAGTAAATAGATTAATTTGAAAATGATATTCGTAATACATCATGTGAATCTTAAGATTGTACGTTTTATGCTTCTAAAGCTAGACTCGGTAGTTGATAGTTCGAAAAATAAGGCACAGGCTGATAATGATAGTTCAACAAACTATATATGCTATATATCAAGCCACGTAACACCTCGAGGTAAACAATATAGACGGTCGAAATGTAATGGGGAGACTATTTTTTTGTTAATATATATATAAAAATTAAAAAAGAATTGGTTGATTAAAAGAATTTAGATTTTATAGTAAAGCAAGTCATTGTTGTGAAAGGGTTAGCAAGTTTTGATACTATCCGTTAATTTGATAGAGAATTAATGGATTAGGGTCGAAGGGTTTAATTAGCTCATTTAGTTAAATGTGATGGGTTATGATTGACCTATACAGTCTTATTTGTATATCCATGCATCGAGATGACCCGAACCTGACACGCGGCATTTAGTTCTGACAATTTTTGACACGACCCGCAAACTGAACACAAACTCAACACGAAATTAACCGGTTAAAGTTGAAGGGTAGATAGTTTTATATATACCCATGCTTTGACATGATTCAAACGTGACAGGTGAAGATAAATTGTCACCGCTAATGAAGGTAGAGCACGCATCTTTAGATGACAAAAATTGACATCATTCTTCCCATCAAATATCGCTAACCAACTTGTGGATTTGTATCCCGAAATTTTAATAGAAGCAAAACTTCACTATGATATTGATTTATATATAGTAACAAATTAAGATTTTGAATGATGAAAAAGTGGAGAAATAGAAGAAGAAAAATATAACAAGTACGGGTAGAGAACACAAAAATTTATATATATGGTTTGGCATAAAAGAAATTCACTAATAAAATAGAGTACAAAAGGTGGATAAAAGCACTAAAAATTCCGAGTCTCAATACATTCCATACCGTACTCCATCTTTCAATATCTGAAAGGGGAGAAAAGCATCGATCACTCAAGCCTCCCTCATTTATTCATATACAGAATTTTTGTATCAAACACTCAAAACACAGATAAAAGCTTATATATATGTATGCAATATAGTTAGTTGCACAAAAGCACCACGTACGTACATGTGCAGCAAAAGGTGTATATATACACGTATACACCATATATTAGCTTGCATTTAGCTTAATTATTTGTACTCGATCAGCCTTATCTCTGATTTAAATAGAGCTATGCAAGAGACCATCTGATCCAGAAGTAGTGTTTGCATTAACTGCAGCGCAGTTGAGTCTAATCTCTCCTTCTGTACCCGTTAACACGCTAATATTCCCCATTTTGATCATTGATACCACAAAGTCAGCAAAGAAAGCAGTCTGGTTAGCACTATAATTGTTAACAATTTCAATAGTATCCTCCCCGACAGTTGAGAACAGCTCTTGATCACTCTGCAGCAGGCCCTCATTGACTTGAAGATTAGAGTAGTAATTATTGTCAAAAGCATCTGGCGTGGTGAGGTCGAGATTGGTCAGATCAGTCCCCGTTCCATTTTCCGCGCATATTCCTTGGAGAGTTGCTAAGTAGGTTGAGTTCAGGGTCGGATCAGAATCGCCAACACCGGTAAAATTGTATAGCCGGTTGCTGAAAGTCAAACATCGAGCGCGTCCAAAAGTGTGAGCACCTGAAGATTATACATGCCAAATATTCCTTATCAAAACGTCAAACGTGTATTATTTTCATCACAATATATGCCATTGTTGGAAATTCCCCCTTGACAAAGGAAGCCTTGGTTGCTCGGATCAAATGGGATGTTAGAACTAAGGTGTTGACCCTAAAATTCAAGAGATCTTCTCTTGATAGGTAGCTTTCGGCTTTATGGTTGTTGTAGTCTTGTTGTAGTTTGGCTCAAGTTTGGTGCTTGTTTTCGGCTGTTTGATGTAAGGTTGTTTTGTGGGTCTTCACTTTTTTTGGAGTTGTAATTGTTTTGTGTTTGGTTATAAAAGATTTGATTCATCCAAAAAAAAAAAAAAAAAAAAAATTATGCCACTGTCTTCATTATTAATTTGTGAGCACTACTATTAACAATTCACCAAATCACAAATGTTTATCCAAATTGCTGAACATACGTACAGCTTCTTTTACTGCTATTTTGGTATCCTGACTAGCAAAATAAGATTTGGGTAGATGAATTAGAATGCTCTAAGTTTGTAAGCAAGAGTTACCAGAGAGAGCAACTACATCGGTACTGGTGTTCAAGCCGACGTCTGAGAACTTTTTTTTTATAGCTTCTATGGTCTCGAAGGCTGCTGGAAGGGAAATATTAGCACCAGTTCGGTTTGCTGTTGTGCCATCCCTTCTTCCAAGTAAAACATCCCACGAGGTACCTCCTGCCTGCAGTGAGCATGGATATTAGTTTGTCTGTCATGCAAACAACATACACTAAAATAAATGTTTGATCGAAGATCGAGAAGGGTGTCTTGTTGTTTTATATATACAATACCAGTGAAACTGATGCTTCAGATGCAATGGCGAGGATATCGGCGCAGGAAACAATGCCGGGACAAGCGCTTTCCAACGCAGTCTTTATGTCATCGACAACACCAAAACCCCTCACTGAGTTATTATTTGGGGCAGCCTCTTTCTCGCTTTCTATGGTGTCGGTGTTGTTCAACAAAATTGATCCATCACACCCCTACAACTAACAAAGTTAATTAACACGTACAATTTAATTAGCTAGAGAATTAAAAGTAGTTGATTCCCAAGATTGAGGAGCTGGGGAGATCAACGTACGTACATCGACAAAGCAATCATGGAAATGAAGCCTGATAAGACTGGCGCCAATCCGGGTGTCGGTCAGCAACGCCGTCTCAATGACCCCACGTACGATGCTCGTCACGTTTGAACATGTTTCGTTATAAAATGTTGGAGTCAGCTGTCCATTGCATGATGATCCTCCAAGCAAAAATGCCAAGAATAGACCAATCACTGTACAGTAAGAAGAAGAAGAAGAAGACATCTTTCTCTGTAAACAAGAATGACTTGGATGTTTGATAGAGCAAATTGTGGTCCTTTATTTATAAAGTGACAAGCATGTTACTTACCCACATGAAAAAAATAAGAAAAGATGAAAAAAAGAAAGAAAGAAGAAGTATATAACACGTTTGGCCGCCTGTTGTCGTACGTAGCGGCTCCAATAACACAAAAATTCAGACATTTAAGGGCGTTCCGCTTGTTTAGGCTTTGTTCAGTATTTTTTAGTATTTAGTGTAACCGAAAATGATGGTCAGCAAAAATTATTTTTAACTTGACCGAAAAAAATCTCTTTAATTTTTATAAAATGATTTGTTGTTTTTAAAACCGTAAATCATTTTCTGATTTTAAACTTCTCATTTTCGCACGTATGTTTGTGGAAATCCTCCACCACTGGTTATTAGAGTTTATTTGTAACCCGAATCTATAGCCGAAGCTCACCAGATTTCGGAATCCGGTCCCCAAAATCCTGTGGCACCGGCCAAATTTCAGTCACCATCTTTAGATTTTGGCAACTGTCATACTCCGACAATACTGACCTGAATTTGGCTACTGTGCTAGATTTCAGTGCCAGAATTTGGCCAGTGCCGTCGAATCCAACCACATCGCTGAAATTTTATTACCGATCGTTTTTTACCATTAATAATTTTTTTTATGAGCTAAACACAAAAAAAAAAAAATATTTTACTTCGAAACAACCCGATGATTAAGCTAGAGTAAAGGGTTGCCCGCACGCTAATTTGTTTTGACAAATAGGTCCGGCATATAAAGCTGTTTGGAATACGTAAGCCAGTAATCCTATCTTTTAAATTATTCAAATTTTTTATGCTATTCAGAATCCTTTACAAGACGTTTGGCGAAAGTGAGGTATAAAGTATAAACACACCCCAAACGTTGGAATTTGGATTGGAAAAGTCTAAAGTTGAATAGAAGTTCATAAATTCCGTTACATAAACGAACTACATAAGCTTCCATGTCGGAAGAGGCTAAAGTTGATTATAAATGTGTTTATAAGAAATAGCTCAATCGGTTGGAAACTACGCCTCATAAAGTGGAGGTCACTAATTTAAATCCTCCTCTTCCTCGTATGTGAACATATAAAAAAAAAAATTGATTATAAATGCATAAATTTTGTGACTTTAACGTCGTACATTCCATGTTAGATGGGATATAAATTGTAATCACACTATAGGCACTCAGGCAACTTTTGCATGAAAAAGAATAAAACATGATTGGACTAAGATTAGACGGTCCGAATAACATAGAAATTTGGCCAACCGAAAAGAAAAGGATTAAAGGACTCATTTGTTCCAAATAAGTACAGAGATCTCACATGTTGATTAGATTATTTGGAACAGGCAAGCTCTATATATACGTAAATCCCATCAATCTTTTAAGCTATTTAAATTTATATATGTTATTCAGACAATCTAATATCATAAAATCATTTCAAAGGTGTTTGGCAAGTGAGTTACAAACACATGCACCCAGCCCCTTGGAAAGTTCAGTAATTAGATTGAAAAAGTCTACAGTTTATTAGATTGTGGTCAGCACCATGCATGCATGATGAAGTGGATATAAATAACTATCTATAGGCCCGCCGAAGAAGCTTTTACATAGAAAATAATTAAGGCATGACTCGCCATCTGATCACAAATCTAATTGTTTGACAATGCACATACCAGAATAGAGTAGTGCGTGTCTTTTTCCTTACTTTATTCGCATTTTTCTAAAACAATCAACATCAAATACTATGACTTTTTTTACTTTTTATATCATATCAATGGTTTTTTTATTACTATTCAAATAAAAAAATTCACTATAATACAAAACTTTTTCATTTTTCTATACAAATTGTTTTATTTTTTTTGAATTAAATCTTTTATAAACCAATCTCAAAATAATTTCTATACAAATTCTTTTTACTTTATATCACATCTATCACTTTTTACCAATTTGAAAATTCTTTTTTCACTATTTTATTTTTATAGACTCGCTTGCCAAACATACCCAAACTCTCACAAAGAAAGAAAGTACTCGACAACTTTCAAAATTGTCTCCACATAACCGTACACCCTCATCCATCACCAAACCCAACGGCTATTATTAATGCAACTAAGAAAAATATCACACCACCCAGAATTAAATGAAAAGGTAGAAAATTCTTACTGATAAATTCAGAATTTTTTTTTTCTACGCTAAAAATTAGGGTTGTTGAAAAATACTGGGGGGTTGAATTAAAAGCTATAAAGATGGTTGAAAATGAAAAGCAAATTGCTTCCCTTGGAAAAGTCTGAAGTTGATTAGAAATGCACATGGATCCATGTTGGAGGGGATGTAAATTATAACCAGTACTATAGGGCGCCACTCAAGCAGTTTTAACATGAAAAAGAATATATTTAACATGCACGTTTGGACTGATATTATGTTTTTAGGCTGTTTGAATAATATAAAAATTCAGATAACTTAAAAAAGAAGAATTATAAAACTTATTTGCCTAGAATAAGTAGGTCTCGCATGTTGGGCCATTCGGAATAAGTAGGCTGACTACACACGTAATCTACCAAAATTTATGTGTTATTCGGACAGTCTAATAGCATAGAATCAATGCGAATGTGTTTGGCAAGCGAGTTACAAAGACATCCCCTTAGAAAGTTCATTAGATTGGAAAATTCTCAAAAATTTAGGGAAATAATTAAAGCACTCTCAACAGCTTTCCTAAAGTCTTTTCTCCGTCCTAAATATTCTAAAAAATTTCCAAAAAGTCACATACAGCAAATACCCTATGTCAACCCTAAACATTGGGTAAGCTACAATGCTACGGTGCTATCCAATATTACATTAATTAGCACTTTAGTTTCTCTATCAATTATTTTAACACAAAATATTTATATCCTCTTTCTGCCTTTCATTGAGGATTGTGTTGAGATTTTATAAAAAAAGATGAGGGTACTTAGGGAACTTGCATTTTGTAAATAAAGAATATTTTAATGGTATAAAGAAAGACAGGAGAAATTATTGTAAAGTGTATTTTAATATAGACGTAAAAAAGTATATTTGTTCCTTAAATTTATAGAAAATCAAAGAAAAACTATTGAGAGTGCTCAAACTCGCCATCTGATCACACAATTAATCACTCTCGCAAATAAACTCACTCGATAACTTTTAAAACCGTCTCCACATACATAGAAAACCATACACTCTCATCAATCACGTACCAAACGGCTATTAATACAACCAACAAGAAAAGTCACACCTTGATATACAGAAAATACCGTAAATATCATTGACATTAATGTTATCATATTGGACAAAAAGTATCTCTCATTAAAAAGGGCACACATCACCTCATACGGACATCTTTTTTTTCAATCTTTTCGTCCAGTTTTCTTTAACAAATACCCAACTAACTTAAGCATCAAATGTTCTTCTAACTTCCTCTCTGACCGCCATCGCACTGATAAACGCCGGTCTGGCTATCTGACCCTCTAGCTGGCCCCAATCATAGTCTTCTTAATTCTCTTGTTTTACATGATCCTATCGCCATCTAATCGTTCACAAATTAATTTGCTTCGAACACATGTCGTGAAAAATGGCTGGCGACAGCGTGTAGTTTGTGGGGTTGAAAGGCTAAAAAGAATGTTGAAAATGAAAACAAATTGCTTTCCTTGGATTGGTACTAACAAATTCAGGCTTTGTTTAATAGAATTAGGTAATCGGGGGTTAGGTAATCGAAGAAGATTAGGGCCATAGCTGTGAAAAGGAGATTCCATATAGGCTATAGCCATATAGGTCCCTGTTCCAATTCCTCCTAAGACCTTGTCTTCCTTTTGAAGCATCTAGAATTATCTTGGGTAATCTAAAAAAAGAAAAAAAAAGAATTATCTTGGGTAATGGGTAGGGTAGGGCACAATAAATATTAAACGGTCACTTTAACCCATTCTCACTAGCTTTCACCCATACTTTACTCACAAGGACAAACCCACGTGGTCAACTAGTCACTAACCCATTTTATCGTGTCGGTGATGACCATCATGATTACGTTGTTAGGATATTAAATAAATAATTATTTTTTTATTATTTTAAATTTTTAAGATAAATAATAATTTAATATAAAAAAATATCTATACACTCGCACAGTGCACTTATTATGCATATTTCTAACATTTCAGTTTCACACATTAATCCTCACCTATTACGAGAAAGTTTGAGTTTGAGCTTAGATGTAAGGGTGAGTATTAAAATATTACTTAAATTTTTAAATTTATATTTTTTTTTATTAATTTAAACTTTTAAAATAAGTAGTGGTTTAATACATATAATTTCCTTTATTTGGGAAGGTTTTTATTATTATTATTATTATTATTATTATTATTAGAATGGTTAACAATTAATTTGTATGGTAAATATGAAAAAAAAAAAATTATAGTACTAATTTGTCTTAATAGATTTCGAGCAGCCCATTTCTCTACTTGATTGGTGAGCCTCATAAGAATTCTCTTACATTTAAATTTATTGCCCTAAATTACTAACAATTTGTTGAGAATTCGATCCAATGACTTAGCTACTAGTATCCTTAATGTTCGGTGTTTTTACTGCCAACTTTTACGGGTGATATTTTTATGTCAGAAGGATTTCTCATGAATGGGTTAAATTGTAGAATTAGAGTTGGAATTCATAAATTTTGCTCTAGTATCATGTTAAATTGTAACTTATTCTAAAAACTTAAACTTGTAATAAATGTTAAATTTAATTATTTAATTAATATTCAAATAGCATTTGTATATAGGGATTTGGATTATTATTTTTAAAGTAGATTGTTTAAATAAAGAGTAATGCTTGAAATTACATTTTTATCACACAATTATTTCACAATATGTTAACTTGTCAATCTCAACCAACCATTAGATCAGTCATTGTTTAAAAAAAATAAATAAATAACTAACAGTTGTTTGGGATTGACACATGAGCATTGTAGGATAGTTGTGAGCCGCTCTCCCTAATTTTTATTGTCACATCATCCAATTATATAACAATCATATAATAATCTACTAAATAGATGGCTCGTACTTTTTAGGTAGCTTTTAAAAAATAATAAAAATTTCCTTCTTTCTCTTTAAATAACTAATATTCCTCTTATCTTATACGAGATATTTATGCTAGCTATTTTGCATCTCTCATCCATCTCTCATTCATCTTCATCCATCCATCAATAATTATTCCTCTAACTTGACTTGTTGTCTAAACTCCTTCATTGAGATTAATAATACAAAACTCAATTTTTAAAAATGTAAAAAAGAGAAAGGGAGGCTCACGGGCCACCCAAAACACTCTTTTGTGGTGGACTGGTGGTCCTCTTTTGCAAAAGCATGAGGAAAAAAAAAATTGAGGGGTTATGGTGGTGCGGTCACCCAAAAAGGCTGCCATCAAAACATGCATAAAGAAAAAAGGATTAAGATAGTCTAAATTCTATAATTACTTGCTTTTAAATTCAGGCAATAGGTTTCATAAGTCGACTGCTCAACCACTTATCCGATGAATAAATTCTATAATTGGTATCTCACACTTTTCCGTTTGAATTTTCTTAAATTTTAAACAAATAATTATAGACGATAGTCATGTAGAAGAGTTTGAAAGAACCTCCAAAATTTAAGTTAAGAAAATGATTTTTGTATAACCCAAATTCACAACTCTTACAGATGCAACTCAAAATATATTGATGAGATCCTTACATGATGAGACTCATATGCATGTATCTCACCAATGAAAAATGCTAGACATCTCAACACTTTTTTTTAGAATTTGGTTTCAACCTGATGTGTTACAATTCACACTTCTCAAAATGATAAATATTATAAAATTATGACACATTAAACTAAAACTAAATTCTAATAAAAAAATATTTGAATGTCTAGCCTTCTTCTTTATCGATATGTATTAAATTATATAAGAATTGTGAATGTGGGTTGTGCACACATCCGTTCAAGTTAATAGGGTTGGATGGTCCCTGTTGTGAGTAACAGGCTTTTGCGTGGCTCGATGGTCCCTGTTTCTTTTCTTTTTCTCTTTCTTTTTCCCTCACAGCATAGCGAAAGAGGGACTCGTGGTTTGACCTTTTGGAGCACTATGGCCTATGGGCCGTAGGATACATTGGTTTGACCTGATTTTGGAGGTAGGGCGTCAGTCGTCAATGAATGATTTTAAGATGTCTCGTCGTTTTAACTTTTTACAATTGAAGCTTTATCGTTTTAGCCCGCAACCGCTTAAACCGCCCATAATCCTATAAATAAGAGCAAAGAGAAAGAATAAGGAGGAGGAGACAACTCTTTTAAATTCATTGGAGGCCCATCAAACCTTGGGCTATTCAAAAAGGAATAGAAAGCCTTGTCTCTCATTTAAATAGAGCTATGCAAGAGACCATCTAATCCAAAAGTAGTGTTTGCATTAACTGCGGCGCAGTTGAGTCTAATTTCTCCTTTAGTCTTCGTTAACATGCTGATATTCCCCATTTTGATCATTGATACCACAATGTCAGCAAAGAAAGCAGTCTGGTTAGCACTATAACTGTTAACAATGTCAATGGTAGATGTATCCTCCCCTGTAGTTGAGAATAGCTCTCGATCACTCTCCAGAAGCCCCTTGTTGACCTGAAGATTAGAGAAGTAGGAATTGTCAAAAGCGGCCGGCGTGGTGATGTCGAGATTGCCAGATTGGTCAACTCAGTCCCAGACCCAGTTCCTTTTTCTGGGCATATTCCTTAGAGAGTTTCTAAGTAGGTTGAGTTCAGGGTTGGATCGGGATTGCCGGTGCTATTGAAATTATATAATCGGTAACTGAAAGTCACACACTAAGCACTTCCAAATGTTTGAGCACCTGAAAAGTTATGCATGCCAATTCTTCATCAAAACATATATACACAATAAAAAGTAAAAAATATAAAAATTAATTACAAAGAAAAAATAAAACCTGAGAGGTAGTTGGGTGCACTACAAAAAAAATCGAAAATCGCCACATGCAGTTCGCCGCGTGTACAGTAACTGTACACGTGGCAAACAGTTCGCCGCGTGTAATTAGCCGCGTAGATACACGCGGTGGACCTGGGCAATGCTAATTGCACATTTGGCAGCGTGTATTTTAATACACGCGGCCAATTTGCCACGTGTACATTAATACGCGCTGCCAAATGGCAGCGTGTATATATCTACACGCGGCCAACATCTGGCCGCGTGTATTAATGTACACGTGGCCAGATGTTGGCCGCAGTATATTTTATATATATAAATATATATATATAAATTCTATTTTGTAATTTCTTTTTATTTAAAATATATTTATATATTTTATATAAATATTATTTTATATATATATATATATATATATATATATATATATATATATATATATATATATATGTATATATTTTAATTCTGTTTTTTAATTTCTTTTTATTTAAAATATATATATATATATATTTATTTTTTACTAAAATTCTCCAAATTTATTTTATCCAAAAATATCACAAAATCAAATTGCACAAATTAATCAAAACAACGTTTTTTAAAAATTCGAATACCATGTACTAATAAATATATTCATTACTATATATAACTACTTTCACAACAATATCAACAAATTTGAGATTCTTAATTTAATAAAGTTATTCGGTACTAAAAAAAAAAAAATACACAAAATATCTACAAATCTGGAGGACGTCTCTGCGGATCACGAGGTGCAGTCCCGGGCGTGAGCTCGCCAACTGTCGATTGTCCCGCAAGAGATGGTGTAACGGGCGAAGGAGTCCCGAGAGGGGATTGTTGGGTCAGCAATTGTCCAGAAGGCGACAACGGACCAACCGTTGTCGCATTACCTGCAAGTACTAAAAATAATTAACCTACATAATATTATATGCAAATTTAAACAAGTAATGAGAACAAATTAAAAATAAACCTAAGTGTATACATAATATGAACCATACCTGCAGGCGCACTACTAACAGATGACGTACTACCGACGTGTGCAGGTGAAGACTGCTGAGCACCAGGGCATACGAACGATAATCCTGTAGAGGACATGAAGGCCTCAAAATGTCGCATGCGCTGCTCCATATCATCAATCTGTCGTATGCGCTGCTCCATGCTGTCAGCCCGCTCTCTCTCGGCCCGCACTATGCCCTCCAACTCCGCAATTTTGTGAGCAGCCCAATCCTGAGAAGTGCCCTCGGCCGGTCCCCCCCGTGTGCGACCCCTATACGAGAAACAAGTCCCGCGAACAGGAGTAACGTTCGGCCCAACCTGCCGAACCCTACCCGCATACTCGGGTCGCCCAACCGCTTGCTCGTACGCGTCGCCAGGTGCCCAACGCACCGTATCTGATGAGACGGGGTCCGAGGCAGCAGGATCAGTGGACAAACTCTGTGTCATCCGCTCCTGTACGTCGTCAACATACAAAACAATGGTAATTAATAAATACTTTATCACACACATAACTAATAATAATCGATAACCTATAACAGTAGCATACGCATAGGTCCCGTGTCCGCTCGTTCAGGAAAGTGCCGTCTTTCCTTGTGTGCGTCTTCACAAACGACTCGGCGCGAGTGGGGGGCGTGCCAGATATAGATGCCTGTCGCCATACAGTATAAATATATAACAAACATTGGATATTCATTTAACGTTAAGAAAGAACAATTACGCACAAATAAGAATTAGGGTTTTTACATATTGTTCCATACCTCATCGTGATTAAATCTGGCATAACTTTTGGACCCCAGACTATGGGGGATGTCTTGCTGCTCCCGCAGCCGCTTCATTCGTTCAGACCTCTCCTTTACATTGAACATTCCCAAAACAAATGTCAGAATTGATACTTTTAATTACTTATGTGTTATGATTTGAATGAACTGTTTATTAAAAAAACACAACATTATAGTAATACATTCAAAGACCTACATACCACATTTACTTTTGTGCACCACTCGTGCAGTACGTCCTCCACATCCGTTTGGTCATACTTATCAAAAAACGTCTCTGGCATTCTCGCACGTACTGTCAATGGCGTGTCACCGTCTCGAATATTTAGCTGGGTCCTCAACTTCGACTTCCACGAACGGTGCTTACGGCCCATATCACCCCAGAATTCATTCTGTGCCAGGCGCTGGTCGACGGATACGGGTACATAAAATTCTTGCTGCACATTCAATCTAATGATTAATTTTAGCAGTTCAATAAAGAAAAAATCATCTTAACTTTAATTTCACAAAATACATATATTAGTTTCATACACATACCATTATGGCATCCCACATAGCCTGCTTAACCTGTTTATCTACCTTTCCCCATTTGTCCCGCAAGTGAATATGGGACCCGCTCCGTAACAGCTTGCCCGCAGCCCGTCTATAACGATTGCATGCTCGTCCCACTGGTTGTGTTGCAGCATTGTACTGCAACACAACTTTCTTACCCCTCGGGAGCACCCAATTTCTCTCAGGGTCCTTAATCACCTCAAAATATATGCTCCCGTCTGGGTTATACCCTAGTCAATAAATATAAAACGTTAATATATTAACACTAAATAACTTAATTATATCAATAAATTAAAAATTCAATTTAAATATTATATGAACTTACTAAATTAATTAGTTTATAATAATGTATACAAATGTACTTACCCATCAGCCGAATATGGTCGAACGCTATGTGCTCGGTCGCTGGGTCACCAGCATGCTCCTCGCCTGCCTGATCTTCTGGGTGATGCTCATCATCATGATCGTCATCCGAAGGCATATCCTGGGGGACATCATGTGCTAACTGATCAAGCCCCAACATCACATCATCCCCCTCGTGGGGCAGCTGGCTCTCCCCCACATCTGGGTCCTGACTCTCCCCAGGAAGCGGCAACTGGCTCTGTCCATAAACATGCATCTGGCTCTCCCCAGGTGCCGGGCCCTGGCCCCCAGCCGGTGACGACAGCTGTCCCGACCGCATAGCCGGCATAGGCATCCCCCCCCGCTGTGACAGCGGGAATCTGTCATCCTGAGTCTCACTATCAGGAATGACTGGCATAGGTGGTGGAAGGGGGTATGGATAGTACAACGGAAATCTGCTCAGATCATGACAGTCTCGCGCCCACCATCGATCAACATGGCCCGGTGAGGTCAGCCCCAACTGCGATAACGTCGTGAATGGAGAAGGAGAATATCCAGCTGAGCTCGTCTGGCCGGGATCTGACCTGCTCATCCCCGCCGCACCCGGGGGCAATGGTCTATAAACGGCGTCCAGGTGGTGTGGCCACGGTGTAGTATGTAGTGCCGCTGACATCGCCGGTGTCGACGTAGGCGGGTATATAGAAGGAGAATATCCAGCTGTGCTCGTCTGCCCGGGATCTGACCTGCTCATCCCCGCCGTACCCGGGGGCAATGGTCTGTATACAGCGTCCGGGTGGGGTGGCCACGGTGTGGTATGTAGTGCCGCTGACATCGCCGGTGTGGATGTAGTCGTGCAATGCACGGGCTGGCGTGGTGCACGATGTGCGCAAGTAGGGGGTCTCGGGTCCATCGAAACCTGCGAACAAATGTGAGACAAATTACTTGAAATTCGTTTTAATTTTAATATTAAAATAAAATATGCATAATATACAATGAGCTCTATGCAAAATAAGAAAGTATTTTGAGTTTAAGCAAATTGTACCAATAATAAATATAGCAATCATTGTATAACATGAGCTTCAATCGGATCAATGTCGGGCCTGTCGTGATCGAATTCATCATTCGTATCATGCAGGTCATCAGTGGATAATACGATCGGTACACACTCGTGATATGCATTATCTGCATCACTACTCCCTTCCCCCTGACCAACATCGTACACGTTGCGCGGTTTAGTCCTCACGGCACAAACCCAGTTTGGGTTCCTTTCATCCTCGACATAAAACACTTGGTCTACCTGAGATGTAAGCACGTACGGCTCGTCAGTTAGCAGTTCTCCCCTGTGGACGAGGTGAGTGAAGTTGACAAACGCTAGACCATAATCGTCGACTCTAAATCCTCTGTCCATCGTGGGGTCCGCCCAATTGCACTTAAATAGGACGTACGTAGTCCTATCGTAGTACTCGACTTCAACCACATCGGTTAACTGCCCGTAGTAGGTTTCGCATTCAACGGTTGGCACACATACCCCGCTGTTCTGAGTCCTCCTTCCCACATCATGGGCTAGCGTGCGGAACAATTTCCCGTTTACCACGTACCTGTTATACTTCACTGCTGTCTCCTTCAACCCTCTACTCCGCATAACCAATTTCAGCCCCAATTCCTCCCTACTTTGATCGTCAAGGCCATCAACCTATGTTATCATTTCATATATTAAAAGAGTACATCGGTTAATAGCGGCATATTGTCGAACCCTATCTTAAATTGACACTGAACATAAGTAAATATTATATACGAAAATACCACTACTTCCTTACATATGCGCGGTACCACTCGCAGAACTGCTCGTGATGTTGGGCTTCAATCAGAGCGTCCGTGATGCGACCCCTAACGCATGATCGCCTAATAGCGTCTTTATGCATCCTACATTCAGCGGATATAATTAAAAAACTAATTATTATCAATTATATCATTTGAATCCGGTTCAATATGTAAACACTACTTACATCCGCAAATTGAGAAACTCGTCAGAGTTGAACACAATATAACGATGAATCTGATGCATCGTCAACCGGTTCAATCTAACTCGCGTTCCCGCCCCCTTGGAACCATCAGGGTTTCTCAAAGGTCTGTTGTGGAAGGTTGGTGCATTTTCTAGATATCTCGAACAGAACGTTACTAGCTCGGTCGCTATGTAACCTTCCGCAATGCACCCCTCAGGAGCCGCTTTGTTGCGCACATTCGACTTGAAACCCCCAAGACTCCTGGTGCACACACAAACATTAAGGACTTGCCCCCATTTAATGCCATGAGTTACATGAACAAAAAAAAAATTTATATATATATATATTATGTTGTATTTTACCTCTCTGCCGGGTACATCCACCTATACTGAACGGGTCCGCCGAGTCTACATTCGCGCACAAGATGCACGACCAAGTGGACCATGCTAGTAAAAAACCCAGGAGGAAATACCTGTTCCAGCTTGCACAGTGTGATACAGACGTCACCCTGCAGTCGGTCCATCTCGGCTTGGGTTAGCTTGGTTGAGCATATGCCTCTGAAAAATGCTGACATCTCAACGATAGGTCTGACCACTTTGTCTGGCAATGACTGACGCAATGCAATTGGTAGAAGCTGCTGCATCAGTATGTGGCTGTCATGACTTTTTAACCCTGAAATTGTACGGTCCTTCATCCGAACACACCGTGAAATGTTCGACGCATATCCGTCTGGAACTCTCACATTTCGAAGCACCTTTAAAAAGCTTTCTTTATCCTCCCTGGACATCGTGTGACAAGCCGCGGGTATATATGTTTTACCATTTGCGGCGGTGAACGGATGCAATTTAGGTCTCAACCCCATCTCCTGCAAATCCAGCCGAGCTGCCAAGTTGTCCTTCGTTTTCCCTTTGATGTCCAAAATAGTGCCAAGTATATTGTCCATGACATTTTTCTCTATGTGCATGACATCAAGATTGTGCCGAAGCAAATTGTCCTTCCAGTACGGCAATCTGAAGAAAATACTTTTCTTCTTCCATACAACATCATCAGCACCCCGTGCACCGGTCTTCCGCTTCTTCCGTCTCGTCTTACCCGCATTCTCATTCCCAAACGCAACTCCGTCCAACTGTTGGAGGATCTCGTCCCCGCAAGGCACATCCGGAGCACATTCTAACTCCTCAGTCCCATCAAACGTTCTTCTGTTCAGCCGCCACAGATGTTCGGCTGGCAAGTACCTCCTGTGTCCCATGTAACAAAATTTACAACCGTTCTTCAGATGTTTAGAACGTGTCGAATGCATGCAACAAGGACATGCCTTCACACCTTTGTTAGGCCAACCGGATAAATCTGCATACGCCGGGAAGTCGTTTATTGTCCACATCAACTGAGCACGCAGATTGAAATTCTCCATCTTCGCAGCATCTAGTGTTCGTACCCCTACATCCCACAGCTCCAACAGCTCATCAATCAGTGGCTGAAGGTAGACGTCGATATCCATACCAGGTGAGCTCGGTCCGGGGATAACCAGTGACAGGATGAACGACGTCTGTTTCATGCACATTCAAGGAGGCAAATTGTACGGTACAAGCAATACGGGCCATGTGCTGTGGGATGTACTCATGTTCCCAAATGGATTGAATCCGTCTGCTGTCAGTCCCAGCCGCACGTTCCTACTATCGGCCATGAAATCCGGATGTAGAGAGTCGAACGATCTCCATGCCTCACCGTCCGCGGGGTGCCTCAATACCCCGTCCCTAGTGCGGCCTTCTGCATGCCACCTCATATTGTGCGCCGTGTGCTCCGACATGAATAACCTCTGTAACCGTGGGATGAGTGGAAACCATCTCAACACCTTCACTGGACGTTTTTTCCTCGACGATATTACCTCACCATCCTGATCGAAATGTATATCAGCCATCCACTTAGATTCTCCACATACGGTGCAGATATCTAGATCTTTATTGTCTTTCCAGAATAGCATACAGTCATTACGGCACGCCGGAATCTTCTCATACCCGAGACCCATGGAACTGAGGAATTTCTTCGCCTCGTACGTATTAACCGGCAATGCATCATCGCAAGGAGGCAATAACTGACAGACAAGGTCCAGAATATCAGAAAAAATCTTGTTACTAATACCTCCAATGCACTTCAAGTTGTAGAAATGTACAGTAGCACTCAATTTACTGTGCTTTGTACCGGGGTGAAGTGGCTTGTCGGCAGTCTTCAACAACTCAAGGTACTTCAATGTGTCCCTTGCAGAGGTTCCTTCATTTACTTCTCCGGGCTGGCCAACATTATCAGTGTCACCTACTTCGTGCACGCCGAATGCGTCACGCAACATTGCGTGCATGTCACCACCTTGTTCCAGGTCTCCGCCTTGTTCTGTGACTTCTACATGTTCAATGCCACATGCAGCCGTATCTGTGACATTGGGATGGTCGTGACCCCGAACAGGACCAGCAGGGTTTAGGGTTGTCTCACCGTGCATATACCAGAAACCGTATCCCGTGGACATTCCCTTCCCCCCTGTCAGGTGTGCAAGAACGTAATCTGGGGGGTGCCGCTGGTTATTCCGGCAGTACTTACATGGGCAGTAAATTTTGCCATCACCAGACCTACAGTTACGAACGGCAAATGCCACGAACGCTCTACACCCGTCGTTATACTGTGTTGTTCCTCTAGGTGCTGACATCCACGACTTATCCATATTCCTCTGTACGCGAGATAACAGTCTGAAACGAAATATGTTATTTGATTACAGCAAATAAAGTGCTTGTTTGTTTACTGTTTGTTTTAAACAGTTAACTCAAAGTATCATTTTCTCATACTTTTTTTAGGGGTTAGGGTTTTTCCTTTTTAGGTTTTAAGGTTAGGGTTTAGGTTTTTAAGGGTTTAGGTTTTTAAGAGTGTAGTTTTTACGGTTAGGGTTTAGGGTTTAGGTTTTAATATTTGTAGGGTTTAGGGTTTAAGGTTAGGGTGTAGGGTTTTAGGGTTTAGGGTTTAGGGTTTAACTAAAATAAAATAGTTAAAAAAAAATAAAAAAAGATCTCGAACCCTTTTCTTTTATATTTTTTAATAATCTTCTTTCTTTTTTTTGGGTTTAGGGTTTTTTTTTTTTCTTAGGGTTTAGGGTTTTAGGTTTTTACGGTTTAGTTTGTAGGGTGAGGGTTTGGGTTTGGGTTTACCTGACCATAAAAAGTAATTAAAAAAAAAAAGAGATCTCTCCCTTTTTTAATTTTTTCTTTTTTAATATTCTTCTTTCTTTATTTATGGTTTAGAGTTTTAAGGTTTCTTTTTTTAGGGTTAGGGTTAGGATTAAAAAGGTTAGGGTTTAGGGTTTTAGGGTTAGGATTTTAGGTTGTTAGGGTTTAGGGTTTAGGGTTTAGTTTTTAGGGTTAGGGTTTAGGTTTTGAAGGTTTAGTTTTTAGGGTTAGGGTTAAAAAGGTTAGGGTTTAGGTTTTTAGGGTTAGGGTTTAGGTTTTAGGGTTTTAAGGTTAGGGTTTAGGGTTTTACGGTTTAGTTTTTAGGGTTAGGGTTTTAAGGTTAGAATTTAGGGTTTAGGGTTTAGGTTTTAGGGTTTTTAGGGTTAGGGTTTAGGTTTTAGGGTTTTTAGGTTAGGGTTTAGGTTTTTAGGGTTTAGTTTTTACGGTTTAGTTTTTAGGTTAGGGTTTAAGGTTTTAGGGTTATGGTTTTAAGGTTAGGGTTTAGGGTTTAGTTTTTAGGGTTTAGGGTTTTAAGGTTAGGGTTTAGGGTTTTAGGGTTTAGGGTTTAGGTTGTTAGGGTTTAGTTTTTACGGTTAGGGTTTAGGTTTTGAAGGTTTAGTTTTTAGGGTTAGGGTTTAGGTTTTGAAGGTTTAGTTTTTAGGGTTAGGGTTTAGGTTTTAGGGTTTAGTTTTTACGGTTTAGTTTTTAGGGTTAGTGTTTTAAGGTTAGAATTTAGGGTTTAGGGTTTAGGTTTTAGGGTTTTTAGGGTTAGGGTTTAGGTTTTAGGGTTTTTAGGGTTAGGGTTTAGGTTTTAGGGTTTTTAGGGTTAGGGTTTAGGTTTTAGGGTTTTAAGGTTAGGATTTAGGTTTTTAGGGTTTAGTTTTTACGGTTTAGTTTTTAGGGTTAGTGTTTTAAGGTTAGAATTTAGGGTTTAGGGTTTAGGTTTTAGGGTTTTTAGGGTTAGGGTTTAGGTTTTAGGGTTTTTAGGGTTAGGGTTTAGGTTTTAGGGTTTTTAGGGTTAGGGTTTAGGTTTTAGGGTTTTTAGGGTTAGGGTTTAGGTTTTAGGGTTTTAAGGTTAGGATTTAGGTTTTTAGGGTTTAGTTTTTACGGTTTAGTTTTTAGGGTTAGTGTTTTAAGGTTAGAATTTAGGGTTTAGGGTTTAGGTTTTAGGGTTTTTAGGGTTAGGGTTTAGGTTTTAGGGTTTTTAGGGTTAGGGTTTAGGTTTTAGGGTTTTAAGGTTAGGATTTAGGTTTTTAGGGTTTAGTTTTTACGGTTTAGTTTTTAGAGTTAGGGTTTTAAGGTTAGAATTTAGGGTTAGGGTTTAGGTTTTAGGGTTAGGGTTTAGGTTTTGAAGGTTTAGTTTTTAGGGTTAGGGTTTAGGTTTTAGGGTTTAGTTTTTACGGTTTAGTTTTTAGGGTTAGTGTTTTAAGGTTAGAATTTAGGGTTTAGGGTTTAGGTTTTTGGGTTTTTAGGGTTAGGGTTTAGGTTTTAGGGTTTTTAGGGTTAGGGTTTAGGTTTTAGGGTTTTTAGGGTTAGGGTTTAGGTTTTAGGGTTTTAAGGTTAGGATTTAGGTTTTTAGGATTTAGTTTTTACGGTTTAGTTTTTAGGGTTAGTGTTTTAAGGTTAGAATTTAGGGTTTAGGGTTTAGGTTTTAGGGTTTTTAGGGTTAGGGTTTAGGTTTTAGGGTTTTTAGGGTTAGGGTTTAGGTTTTAGGGTTTTAAGGTTAGGATTTAGGTTTTTAGGATTTAGTTTTTACGGTTTAGTTTTTAGGGTTAGTGTTTTAAGGTTAGAATTTAGGGTTTAGGGTTTAGGTTTTAGGGTTTTTAGGGTTAGGGTTTAGGTTTTAGGGTTTTTAGGGTTAGGGTTTAGGTTTTAGGGTTTTAAGGTTAGGATTTAGGTTTTTAGGGTTTAGTTTTTACGGTTTAGTTTTTAGAGTTAGGGTTTTAAGGTTAGAATTTAGGGTTAGGGTTTAGGTTTTAGGGTTAGGGTTTAGGTTTTAGGGTTTTAAGGTTAGGATTTAGGTTTTTAGGGTTTAGTTTTTACGGTTTAGTTTTTAGAGTTAGGGTTTTAAGGTTAGAATTTAGGGTTAGGGTTTAGGTTTTAGGGTTAGGGTTTAGGTTTTAGGGTTTTAAGGTTAGGATTTAGGTTTTTAGGGTTTAGTTTTTACGGTTTAGTTTTTAGAGTTAGGGTTTTAAGGTTAGAATTTAGGGTTTAGGGTTTAGGTTTTAGGGTTTTAAGGTTAGGATTTACGTTTTTAGGGAGAAAGTATTTTAGGGTTAGGGTTTTAAGGTTAGGGTTTAGGGTTTTAGGGTTAGGGTTTCAAGGTTAGGGTTTAGGGTTTAGTTTTTAGGGTTAGGGTTTTAAGGTTAGAATTTAGGGTTTAGGGTTTAAGTTTTAGGGTTTTAAGGTTAGGATTAGGGTTTTAGGGTTTTAAGTATTTTAGGGTTAGGGTTTTAGGGTTTAGGTTTTAGGGTTTTAAGGTTAGGATTTAGGGTTTTAGGGTTAGGGTTTTAAGGTTAGGATTTAGGTTTTTAGGGTTTAGTTTTTAGGGTTAGGGTTTTAAGGTTAGGGTTTAGGGTTTAACTACAATAAAAAAGTAATAAAAAAATTTCACTCTTTTGTAGGGTTTATGGTTTTTAGGGTGAACGGTAATTTGGGCTAGGGTTTAGGGTTTATGGTTTATGCTTGTTTTTTAGAGTATAAAGCTTAGGGGTTTGGTTTTGAGATTTGATCATAGGCATTTTTATATTGGTTTTGATTTAGGGTTTAGGGAAAATTGTTTACACCTTTGTTATAAATTGAATAAGAAAAAAAATAATTATAAATGGTAGACGGTGGCGAAATTTAATTTTCTGTATCTATCCAATAATCGTTAGATACGATCATTTTATTGTGAAATGATGGCGAGTTTACTTTGAATTGGTTTTTTTTTGTTTGTAAAAAAATTACCTGAAATGAACAATTAAACTTTTTTTCTTTGTTCTTAAAAAACCCAAAAATTGTTTTTTGTAGTACCGAATACTTATTTATATTTTATTGGTTTTGATCATTTATTTTATGATTAAGTTAATAAAATAATTGTGACAAATAATAATCCACACACAAATTCGTAGTACAGTAAAACATTACAAAAAAAAAAAAAAAAATACCACAACTGTAAGAATATTTTTCATGCATAACAACCAACCACATCAAAACACATAAAATTACACAACAATAGATATTCAAACCCAACAAAATTAACAGCATTGCATAGACCATTATTAATTGCTAAATCCACAATTATTATATGAAACTATTAAAAAAGTTAGAAACAGATTTTAAACAAATTAATTTAAATGCACCAAGTTTATTATAGCCAAAAGATATCAGAAAAAAATTTAATGCTAAAATTACTCACAATTTTTTTTTTTTTTTTTTTTGTGATTTGTATGCCCCTTTGCCAAAATGTACCTGTATTAAAACATATTAGTCCCAAAATAATATCCCAAAACAATTAAAAAAATACTAATCACGTACAAGGCAGAGAGAGAGAGAGAGAGATAGAGAGAGAGAGAGAGACCGGGAGAGGTTTCAGAGAGAGAGAGAGATGTAGAGAGAGATAGTGTCAGAGAGAGAGAAATCTAGAGAGAAAGAAAGGGTTAGGGTTTAGTCTGTGGTTCGGTTAGAGAGAGAGAGAGAGAAAGCTAGGGTTAGGGTTTAGTATGTGGTTCGGTTAGAGAGAGAGAGAGAGAGAGAGAGCTAGAGAGAGACAGAGAGAAAGAGAGAGAGAGAGAGAGAGAGAGAGAGAGAGAGAGAGAGAGCGAGAGGGAGATGTAGAGAGAGATAGGTCCGGACCTAGGGTTAGGGTTCCTGGTTCGGTTAGAGAGAGAGAGAGAGAGAGAGAGAGCTAGAGAGAGAGAGAGCTAGAGAGAGAGTGAGAGGGAGGTGTAGAGAGAGATAGGTCCGGACCTAGGGTTAGGGTTGCTGGTTCAGTTAGAGAGAGAGAGAGATAGAGAGAGAGAGAGAGAGAGAGAGAGAGAGAGAGCATGCACCGTAATAATTGCTGAACACGGGTGGTGCAGTCACGGCCGGAGAGGGAGCTGGCCGGAGATCCTGGTGGTCAGTGGACGGAGAGGGAGAGAGAGAGAGAGAGAGAGAGAGAGAGAGAGAGCTGAGTGAGCGAGGGAGAGATGAGTGAGCGAGCTGAGAGAATCGAGCTGAGGGAGAGAGAGGGAAATGCGAGGATCGAGGGTAGCTTCCTCTGGAAGCTACCCTTTTTTTTTTTTTTTTTTTTAATTGAAATATTAGCCAGGTGGCGCGCGGGAAATGTCCCGCGCAGGTCACCTGGCCAAAAATTGGCCGCGTGGCGTAATGCCACCCGGCCAATTAGGGACGTGTATTATTATACACGTCTCTATCTGTTTTTATTTTTTATTTTTATTTTTTTTTAAAAACGAAAAATGGTATATATATATATATATATATATATATATATATATATATATATATATATATAGTTTTGTATCTATATATATCTATATATATATATATATATATATATATATATATATTAAATATATATATATATATATAGATTATATCTATATATATATATATATATATATATATATATATATATATATATATATATATATATATAGATATAATCTATATATATATATATATATTTAATATATATATATATATAGTTTTGTATGTATATATATATATATATATATAGTTTTGTATTTGTAAACACAAACACAAACCCTAATCCGACCCTAAGTGTATGTAATATATATAGTGTTAAGGTTTACGTAAACTCTAACCCATAAAACTAAACCCTAAACGGTAACCCTAAAACTAATTCTTAAACCTTAAGTCTGTGTTAAGTTTCATATATATATATATAGGTCCTATATATATATAGGGTTAGGGTTTTATTAGATTACTATTCCATTAACGTAAATCCTAATTAGAGTTAGGGTTTACTTATAAGTATACCATATATATTTAAAGTACTCAACACGTAAAACGTAAATATACTATAAACATATTGCACGTAGCCCATACCCCTAACCCTATGTCTATATACTATATATAGTCATAAACCCTAACCCTAAGTGTATGTACTTTGTTATGTTGCATATTTTTATTTTTGTTCCTCGCCGTATAATTATGCATATATTTGTAGCCCAAATTTGGGTATATACAACGTTATTATATATATCTATAAACTCTAACCCTAAGTGTATATATATACTATATATAGCTATACACAATATAGGTATATAAGTATACTATATATATATATATATATATATAGCCATAAACACCAATGTTAGGGTGTATACAAGTAACTATAAAGGTATATAGTTTCGGCACGCCGTTTACATGCATGCATGCATATATTATATATATGTATGTACATAATATGACAAGATAGTTTTGAAATACAAATACAAATACAAACACAGACACATGCAACCCTAAGTGTATGTAATGTACATTCTTGCTAAACCCTAAGTCATAAAACTAAACCGTAAACTATAAATTAAAACTAAATCTTAACCCTAAGTATAGTATATATATATATATATATATATATATATATATATACTATACTAAACACTGACCATAAAATTGAACCCTAAAACCCATAATCTTAACCCAAATCTTAAGTGTATGTACCATATATATGTAAGCCATAAACCCTAACCCTAAATATATGTACTATATGTATAGTGCTAAACCCTAACTATAGGATCAAATGATAGTTCGACCAAGTTTTGAACATTGAACTCGATCAAATGATAGAGGCATGCAATTTTATACTTGTGTAAGGTATGCCATAATGATCGGGACCACAAGGCGAACACATTCAGATGGATGTTCAACGAACCCTAACCCTGAGAGTATGTACTACACATACAATAAATTAAGTCCTAACGCATAAACCATATTCAAGAAACTCAACTTGCATGTAAATCCTAAAACATAACTATAAGTATGTGTAGCACAAATTTATTGTTGGGGTATATAATAGGAATTTTTAATATAAATAAATTCCAAAAAATTTAAATACAAGTACTGTATAAAACTAATTAGTTTATATACTCTAATTTGGTATAGGGTACATAGCAATTTTATACTCCAATTTATTTGTTTTTTTTTTTTTTTTATTTTAAAAAAAAAAAAGGGAATTCCAAAAAAGTGTTTTTCAGTTAGCCACGTGTATTAAATTACACGTGTCTGCCAGATGGCAGCGTGGAATTTATACACGCGGCCAATTTGCAGCGTGTATAAAATACACGCTGCCATCTGGCAGCGTGTAGAAATTACACGCTGCCATATGGCAGCGCGTATTTTATACACGCTGCCATCTGGCCGCGTGTAGAAATTACACGCGGCCAGATGGCAGCGTGTATAAAATACACGCTGCCAATTGTTTGTACGCTACATCTGGCAGCGTGTCCAGAGAAACACGCTGCCATCTGGCCGCGTGTCTACAGTAACATGTACTGTAGACACGCGGCGATTTACGCCTTTTTTTGTAGTGGTGGTTAGGCCACTACCATTTGGTCATAGGGTGGTTCGACCACCCTCTTTAAGTGTAATGGGACATTTTATCTATTTTTAGTTGGACGGACGTAACTGAAAATCCTAATGAAAGGGACTAAGTGAAATGAATCAATTGCAACTTTGTACGTAAAATTTGGACATTATAATTTGGTTCAAAGTTTGAGAAATTAAGTAAATTCCCTTTTTTGGGACATAAGTTAATAATAGTAAGTTAATAAATTACTATCTATCCAAATAGAAAAATTGATTGGAATATATATTACTTAGCCTGTGATGCAAACAACATATACTAAAACAAAAGATTAAAGAGATCGAAGGGCGTCTGGTTATTATATATACCAATGAAACTGATGCTTCAGCTGCAATGGTGAGGATATATATCAGAGCAGGAAACAATGGCGGGACAAGCGCTTTCCAACGCATTCTTTATGTCATCGACAAAACCAAAACCCGTCACCGAGTTATTATTTGGGATAGCCTCTTTCTCGCTTTCTATGTACGTTGCCGGTGGTGTTCAACAAAACTGACCCATCACAAGATTCACAACCCTGCAACAAAGTTAAAACATGATTAATTAATCCCATTTAAGCGATATATAAGTAAGTTTAATTAATTGCTAAGAAATTGGAGCAGAAAATAATTACAAGTACGTACATTGACAAAGCAGTCATGTAAATGAAGCCTGATAAGGCTGGCGCCAATCCGGGGATCACTCTGCAACGTACGCCTCCTCAACGACTCCACGCACGATGCTCAATACGTTTGAACATGTTTCGTCGTAAAATCTTGGAGTCAGCCTGCCATGGCAATGGCATAGAGATCCTCCAAGCAAAAATGCACAGAATAGAGCTATCACAGTACAGTGATAAGAAGAAGACATCTTTAATTCTGTAACATTATCCTATAAACAAGAATATTAACTTCAATATTTCTATATAAAGTGACAAATATGTGTTTTCTAACCGTTGAAATGTACATTAGATTGGAAAATTCTCAAGTTGGTTAGAAATTCTTGAGTTCTGTCACATTAACGTAGTCTACGTCGACTACGTAGTACCAACATTAATCATGAAAAGCGGTCGATCGGCGGGGTGAAAATCTGAAAAGATTGTCGGACACTAATTCCTTTCCTTGGATTCTTACTAGCTAATAAATTCTGCCTTGCATTAATTTAATTATATGGTTTTTGACCGTTTGAGTTGCGTAATTCAATAAGATTTTGGCAAATTTCATTTCAACTTTCAAGCATCTAGAATTCTGTCCATTTCTTGTGTGGGGGGACATTAATAAATGGTTTAAACCCAAAGATGATATATACTCGTGACGTTTCACATTGTCCGGATATAAAAATAAAGATGTGTTTAATTATATGTATATTCGCACGTAAACTTGTCTAAGAATAATTGGCAAAGTAATTCATGTGATTCCAACTATTTGGAAGCTTATTATTCTTATTTTCGGTGCTTTTTTATTTTATTTTTTTGATTTTTTATAAAAGGAAACGTGCCAAATAAGAAGTTAACATAAGAATTTATTTGTTATTTATGCTTACCATATGAAATTTTAAGTTACTTTTTAAATGTCTAAAAACTTATTACAAATCGGTACAAACATTAAGATTGATTTTACATTATTTTTATTTTTATTATTATTATTTTTGGGTAACGTAATGTTATGATATTCTGATCCTCTAGTCCACCGAGGTTGAGGTGTTGAATTGAATGGGCTGGGCTTATATTGGGAAAGCAACAAGGTTAGGATTTTGGGCAATTTCCCTCTTAACTGGCCCTCATCACACAAAAACGCCGTCATTTGGTTTACATCTAAAACGACGCTGCTTCAGTCAGCAGGCACTTAAACCCTTAAACCCCTTGTCATCCCAGAAGAAGAAGAAGAAGAAGAAGAAGAAGAAAGAGCTGAAAACAATTAATTGTCATAGTAGAAATGCTCGCAATTGCTCGAAACCTTTCTTCACCCAAAAAGTTGAAACACCCTCTCTTCCTTTCACTCTCAATCTTAGCCCAATCCCTCACGAACCCTTGTTCTTCTTCTTCACTCTCACAAACCCTAAACCCCCAACCTCAAAGCACTATCAAACCCCCGCCACTCAATTCCTTCTGTTATATTTCTTCAATCCCATCTTTGTCCCTCACCCGCGATGGAAATTACGACAAGGCCACTACTCACGTCGTGTGCGCCAGCTGTGGGGTCCACATGCAGGGCTCGGACCCTAAACACCCTGGTTTCTTCCTCAAGCCCTCCAAGAAGAGCTCGAGTTATCACTCACGTGCCCATCTCGTGTCGGACACTCACGAGTTCAAGTTTCCTAGCTCGCTCAAGAAGGGCTTTTTAATCGACCCCAAGACTGAGACTGAGACCGAGACCGAAACGCTCAGTTTCGAGAAGCCGATGGTGTGCTCGCGGTGCCCCTCGTTGAGGCACTACGGGAAGGTGAGGGATCCGACGGTGGAGAACCTCTTGTAGGACTTCAATTTCAACCACACGATCGGCCGGAGGTTGGCGTCGACCGGCGGGACCCGGTCAATGGTTTTGATGGTCATGGACAACGCCAATTTCGACGGCTTGTTCCCTTGGAAGGTGGCGAAGCTGTTGTTGGAGACGATTGAGGAGAATCTGAAGGTCTGGAAGGGTTAGCAAGTTTTGACACTATCTGTGAATCTAATACAAAATTAGTGGGTTATGATTGAAAAGTTTAACTCATTTAATTAAATGTGATGAGTTATGGTTGACTTATACAATCTTATTTTTATACTCATATATGCATCGAGATGACCCGAACCCGACACGCGGCATTTAGGTCTAGTAATTTTTGACACGACCCGCGAACTGAACACAAACCAAACACGAAATTATTGGGTTAAGATTAAAGGGTATATAATTTTATATATACCCATGCTTCGACATGATTCAAACGTGACACGCGAAGATAAATTGTCATCGCTAATGAAAGTAGAGCACGCATCTTTAGATGACAAAAATTGATATCATTCTTCACATCAAATCTCACTAACCAAGTTGTGGATTTGTATCCCAAAATTTTACTAGTTTGTAATAACAAATTAAGATTTTGAATGATAAAAAAAGTGTGGAGAAATAGAAGAAGAAAATTATAACAAGCACATGTAGAGAACACAAAAATTTATATATATGGTTTGGCATAAAAGAAATTCACTAATAAAATATAGTACAACAGGTGGATAAAAGCACTAAAAATTCCCCATCTCAATACACTCCATAGTCCATACCGTACTCGATCTTTCGATATATGAAAGGGGAGAAAAGCATCGATCACTCAAGCCTCCCTCATTTATTCATACAGAATTTTTTGCATCAAACACTCAAAACACAGATAAAAGCTTGCATATACGTATAGTTAGTTGCACAAAAGCACCACATGTGCAGCAAAAGGTGTAGATATACACACCATATATTTGCTTGCATTTTGCTTATTTGTACTCGATTAGCCTTATCTCTTATCACTCATTTAAATAGAGCTATGCAAGAGATCATCTGATCCAGAAGTAGTGTTTGCGTTAACTGCGGCGCAGTTGAGTCTAATTTCTCCTTGTGTCCCCGTTAACACGTTGATATTCCCCATTTTGATCATTGATACCACAAAGTCAGCAAAGAAAGCAGTCTGGTTAGCACTATAGTTGTTAACAATGTCAATAGTATCCTCCCCAGTAGTTGAGAACAGCTCTTGATCACTCTGCAGCAAGCCCTCGTTGACTTGAAGATTAGAGTAATATTTATTGTCAAAAGCATCCGGCGTAGTGAGGTCGAGATTGGTCAGATCAGTCCCCGTTCCGTTCTCCGCGCATATTCCTTTGAGAGTTTCTAAGTAGGTTGAGTTCAGGGTCGGATCAGAATCACCAACACCGGTAAAATTGTATAGCCGGTTGCTGAAAGTCAGACACCGAGCGCGTCCAAAAGTGTGAGCACCTGAAGATTATGCATGCATGCCCAATTAATATTCCTTAATTATCAAAACGTGTTTTGTTTCCATCACAAATATGCCATTTTTGTCTTTTGTTCTTTATTGAGACGATGGAGAATCTTAGAGATCGATTAAAAGTACTTTGTTTTTACATTTGTGAGCATTATATATTAGCAATTCACCAAATCATGGCAAATGTTTATATATCCAAATTGCTGAACATGCGTACAGCTTCTTTTACTGCTATTTTGGTATCTTGACTAAAAAAAATAAGATTTGGGTAGATGAATTAGAATGCTCTAAAGTTAGTAAGCAAGAGTTACCCGAGAGAGCAACTACATCGGTACTGGTGTTCAGGCCAACGTCTGAGAACTTTAATTTTATAGCTGCTATGGTCTCGGTGGGTCCTGGAAGGGCAAGATTAGCACCAGTTCGGTTTGCTGTTGTGCCATCCCTTCTTCCAAGTAAAACATCCCACGAGGGACCTCCTGCCTGCAGTGAGCATGGATATTAGTTTGTCTGTCATGCAAACTACATACACTAAAATAAATGTTTGATCGAAGATCGAGAAGGGTGTCTTGTTGTTTTATATATACAATACCAGTGAAACTGATGCTTCAGATGCAATGGCGAGGATATCGGCGCAGGAAACAATGCCGGGACAAGCGCTTTCCAACGCAGTCTTTATGTCATCGACAACACCAAAACCCCTTACTGAGTTATTATTTGGGCCAGCCTCTTTCTCGCTTTCTATGGTGTCGGTGTTGTTCAACAAAATTGATCCATCACACCCCTACAACAAAGTTAACATGTTTCTGCAGAATTTAGACAATCAAAAGTGTACTTGATGCACAATATTAATTAGATTAAGGGAGGAAGAAATAGAGCAAATAATGAGGAGCTGGGGACGGACGTTGACAAAGCAATCATGGAAATGAAGCCTGATAAGGCTGGCGCCAATCCGGGTGTCGGTCTGCAACGCCTGCTCAATGATTCCCCGTACGATGCTCGTCACGTTTGAACATGTTTCGTTATAAAATGTTGGAGACAGTTGTCCATTGCATGATGATCCTCCTAGCCAAAATGCCAAGAATAGACCAATCACAGTACAGTAAGAAGAAGAACAAGAAGACATCTTTCTCTGTAAACAAGAATGACTTTGGATGTTTGATAGAGCTAGCAAATTGTGGTCCTTTATTTATAAAGTGACAAACATGTTACAACCCCCCCCCCCCCCCCCCCCCCCCCCCCCCGGGCGCGCCCCCCGCAACTCCAAAAAAAAGAAGTATAACACGTTTTGCTTGATGCTGATCTCGTGTAAGCTATCTAAATAACAATTATTCGGGGCAGATCAGCTCTCTCTTCTTTTCATTTTGATTTTTTCTTTTGTTTCTAGGTGTTCTATGATCAGATCAGCAATTTTATCCTCTCCACTATGCATCTATTCATTTACTTCAGTATTGTGCCATTCATCTCTTCAGTTACCGCTGCTGCTGTTTGCTGGTTGTATTTTTTATTTGAATAAGAGTTTTCTTTTCTTTAAATATGTCATCATATGCGATCTATGATATGAAGGTTAATCAGATATGAAGAGTTATTTCTCACGACCTTAATAGTTCGGTATGAGGGATTATCTCTTACGGCCGGTTTAAATAATTTTTTCTAAAATATTTGGTTACCTTTGTCTTAGATCTAGTCTACTCGAAATAGATCTGCGCTAGCTCTTTAACTATTTTTGTACATGAGTTAGCGGAAGATGAAGTCATAAATAGTACTTTATTGTAAGAATTTTATTTGTATCTATGATTTTGTACTCATAACATGTGGCTATGATTTTGTAAAGCTTTATACTTTGTGATATAAAAACTTTATACTCGTGATCTTTGATCAATAAAATACTTAGATCTTTCGTTAAAAAAAATAATAATAATAAATAAATAAATAAACCAATAAACTATCCGAATAATGGAAAAATTTAAATATTTTTTAAAAAAAAAGCTGCAAGTCTAATTTATTCTGAACAGATGACTCTCGCATATAAAGCTATTCGGAATAGGTAAGCCCGCAATCCCATCTTTTAGTAATATAAAATCATTGAAAAGATGTTTGGCACAAGTGAGGTACAAACAGATCGAACCCTGGACGGTTCATTAGATTGGAAAAGTCTGAAGTTGATGAGAAATTCATATATTCGATCGGTGACATAATTAACGTAGTTCATAAGCATCCATGTTGGAAAAGTCTAAAGTTGATTCCAAATTAATGCACAAATTCTGTGACTTTAACGTGGTACGTACATATGCATAATGCATCCATGTTGGAGGCTAGGGTATGTAAATTATAATCACTAGCTACAGGGCCACTCAAGCATTTTTTTTACATAAAAAAGAATATAACATGTTTGAACTAAGATTCTATGTTTATTAGATAATTCGAATAATATCAAAATTCGGACAGCTTAAAAAAAAAAAAAAATTAAAAAAATCATTTGCCATGAACAAGTGAATCTTGCATGTTAATTTATATTAGGCTTCGAAACAAGTAGGAGCTCCATACGTCATTCATCTTTTAAATTACCTAAATTTATGTGTTATTATATTAGTATAATAACATAAAATCATTACGAAGGCGTTTGGCAAGAGTTATAAACGTACTCTATTGAAAAGTTTTTTTTTTAACAAAAGATCTGAGTATTTTATTGATTAAAGATTACGAACATAAAGCTCTTACATTACAAAGTATAAAGTTCTACAAAATCATAATATAAAGTTATACAAAATCATAATCACATACTATAAAGTTAACCTATGTACAAAAATAGTTAAAGATCAAATCTGCTTCGAATAGACTTGATTTAAAATAAAAGTATTTAAATATCCTTAAAAAATTATTTAAATCAACTGCGAGATAATGTAAAAATTCTATGACAATATTGTAGTTAATGGGCCGACATGCATGTTGGAGTAGATATATGTAAAAAAAGCTTTTACATATAAAATAATTACATCATAACTCGCCATCAAATCACACAATAACACTCACAAATAAGGGTGTGCAAAACCCGCAATCCCCGCCCCGTCCCGCAGCACCCGCCCCACCTCGCCCCGCAGAGGATCGGGTTTTCAGTTTTTTTTGCGGGTTAGAGTCTTAATTTGAGAAATTTATGCGGGGCGGGTTGCGGGTTTAGCCTTTTAAAAAATGCGGGTACCCGCCCCGCACCGCACAAAGGAGAAAAAGAAAAAAAATAAAATAAAATAAAAATAAAAATAAAAATAAAAATAAAAAATCATGTTTCTTATAATTTTATCTATAATTAATAGGGTTTTTAGTTTAGTTTACAAGGCTAATTACATGAAAAATGTTCTTGTATGGAAATAGGAACGATTGAAAGATATGTGTCAACATGTCAAAGGACTAAATTTAAAGAGCTTTGAAATTATAATTTTTTTCTTTAATGAACCAGAGTTGATTTCCTAAAAATTTGACTTTGCATTCATAAGATTTTGTGAAAAATTAATATGAATTTAATTTTTTTATTAAAAAAACCAGTATTTTTTCGAATTTTTATTTTTTACAAAATAAAATCAAAATTACATAAATGCCACTCAAAATACCCGCCCCGCCCCTCGCGAACCCGCCCCGCAGTGACCCGCCCCTCACGGTTAGTCTTTATCAAAATTTTCAACCCGCAAAGATGCAGGACGAAGCCAAAAAAAAGAAGAAACCGCACCGCACCGCATCGCCCCGCCATGCACACCCCTACTCACAAAGATATTTTCACTCGACGGCTTTCAAAACCTTCGTCCTTCACCAAGCCGCAATTAATTAATGCAACCAATAAGAAAAATAACTAGAATTAAATGAAAAGCTAAAAAGATAATACTAATAAATTCAGGCTTTTTTTTTTTTTTTCTTTAACGCTAAAGAGACGTACTGTGGGGTTTGAAAAGCCATAAAGATTGTTGAAAATGAAAAAGCAAATTGCTTTTCTTGGAAAAGTCTGAGGTTGATTAGAAATATATGCATAAATTCTGCGACTTAATTTAACAGTAGTACATATGCATCCATGTTGGAGGGCATGTAAATTACAATTACGGACTAGGCTTAATTAGGTTTGTAGTTTGTTTTAGAGTTTAGATTTAATTTCAAGTTTTTATTTTATATATATAAATACAATTAAATTTGAACCCTTAAAAAATTACATAATATGTTCTCTAGGTCACTCAAGCCGCTTTTACATGAAGAAGAATATAACATGCACGTTTCAACTAAGATCCTATCTTATTAGACTGTCTGAATAATATAAAAATTCCGTCAGCCTAAAAGAAAGATAATAAGGCTTATTTGCCCTGAACAATTATTGAGTTCGCATATTAGGCTATTTGGAACAAGTAGCTCGATATGTAATCCATCTTTTAAGTTACCCAAATTAATATGTTATTCGGACAGTTTAATAATATAAAATCATTCCTAATGTGTTTGGCAAGTGAGTCATAAATGCACCACCTTAAAGAGTTTATTAGATTGGGAAAGTCTAAAGTTGACAAGAAATGCATAAATTCTGTGACATTGTTGTACTCTTGATGCTTGCATGTTGTTGGAGTGGAAATAAATAATCCATCTTTTAAGCTACCTACATTTATGTATTATTCAGACGGTCTAATAACATATAAATCATTGCGAAGGCGTTTAGCAAGTGAGTCAGAAACGCACCATCTTAAGAAGTTCATTAGATTGGGAAAGTCTAAAGTTGATTAGAAATGCATAAATTCTGTGACATTGTTGTAATCCGTATGCATGCATGCATGTTGGAGTGGAAGTAAATAATCACTATAAGCCCACTCAAACAGCTTTTACATGGAAAATAATTAGGTCATAAATATTGGGAACATTCTCAAAAATTTAGGAAAACTAATTAAAGCACTCTTAGCAGTTTTCTTGAAGTCTCTTCCCTTTCTTAAATATAGAAAAAAAAAATTATAAATTTTTTTTAAAAAAAAAAAACCAAATAGCCACATGCAACAGATACCTATACATTTCTTAAACATTGGGTAAGCTACATTCAGTACTGCTACCCAATGTATTGAGTAACACTTTAGCTTCTCTATTCATTATTTTACCACAAAATATTTCTCTCATTTCTCTGTCTTTCATTGAGAATTATGTTGAGATTTTGTCAAAAAAAAAAGACGAGAGTACACAGGAACATGCATTTTATAAATAAAGAATATTTTAATAGTATAAGAAAAGATAAGAGAAGTTCCCTAATTTTATAAAAAAAAATAAATAAATTAAAAGCTACTAAAAGTGCTTTAACTCGCCATCCGATCACACAATCACTCTCACAAATAAACTCACTCAACAACTTTTAAAATCGTCTCCACATATATGGAAATCATATGCCCTCATCAATCACCAAACGACTATTAAGGCAACTAACAAGAAAAGCCACACCCTATACGGAAAATCATACACCATTAACACCGATGTTATCGTATTGGACAAGGAGTTTCTTCTATTACAAGGGACACATTTCCAAATACGTACATTTTTTTTTCCCCCCATTCTCTTCGTTAGGTTTTCTTTTAAAAGAATATCATGTTATGTAAACTATCGAATGTTCCTCTGGCCCCTTTTGGCCGCCATCAATCACTCGTGTAATCTTCACTTGTTTTGTAATTAGAGTCGTCGCCAATCCGGCCATATATCTGGCCTTCTAGCGGGTACTACTCATGGGAAATCCCTTTTTTGTTTATAAATAATAAAAAACAAAAAAAAAAACAAAAAAGTGTCATCTGATGTGATATCAGATTATCAGATGACACTTTTTTGTTTTTTTTTTTAAAAAAATTTTATATTAAAAAGGGGAGGTTAGGGGACTGTAAAGTGTCCCCCATGTATTAGCTCCCACTTCTCATTGTCTTCTTCTCTTAAGGCTTGTTTGGCAAGAGAGATTTTTTACAAAAATAATCAACTTCAAAATATTTTTATTTTTTCATACAAATTATTTTGACTTTATATCACATCCATCACTTCTTACTACTATCTTCAACTCACACTCCATTATCAAACAAAGCCTAATTATATTATAAGTAAAAAAGCAATAGGAACTAGAATTATCTTAAGGAGTCTATAGCCAGTCTATCTGTTCAAAAATTAATTTGCTTCAAACACATGTCATGAAAAATGGCCGGCGGCCGGAGAGAATTAGTGATCGAGCAGGTAGCGTATATATAGTACTAGTTCCTGGGGTTGATAAGGTCGACGGGGAGAATTGGTGAGCAGCCTAGGCCTGTAGTTTGTGGGGTTGAAAAGCTTAAAAGATTGTTGAAAATGAAAAGCAAATTGCTTTCCTTGGATCGATCTTGCTAATAAATTCAGGCTTAATTTTTTTCCACTCTAATAAATTCAGGCTTATAGCCTCTGGGGTGTGAGTTAGGTAATTGAAGAAGATTAACATTCCATGTAGCCATATAGGTTCCTGAATTTAGTTATAAGCTTACATTTGGTTCCAATATAATATGTTACAATTCCATGAAATCTATCATTTTGAGATCAAGTGTGTCACAATCTTATCAAATTAGAACCAAATTCTAAAAAAAAGTATTAAATTGTTTAGCATTTCTCTTTTAATAAATTCAGGCTTATAGCCTATGGGGTGTGAGTTAGGTAATTGAAGAAGATTAATATTCCATGTAGCCATATAGGTTCCTGTTCCAAGTCCTTGTCTTCCTTTTGAAGCATGCATCTAGAATTATCTTCTTGTGTAATGGGTAGGGCACAATAAAGACTTTAACACAGTCCACTTTTACGGTTTCACTTTCACCAAACTTTTCTCACAAACCCACGTGCATGGTACACTTGCCCATTTTATCCTGTCGGTGTTGGGCAATAAGATTCATGTGAATATGTGATTCCCTCTACTTGGGAAGCTTTTTTTTCAAAATAAAAAATAAAAAACAAAAAATGAATGGTTAACAATTTGTATAGTATATATATATATATAAAACTTATTTATCCGAATAGGTTTTGAGCAATCTCATGTCTTTCTATTGAGTCTTGTAAGAGTTATTTCATATTTATTGTCTAAATTACTAGTAATTTGAACAATAAATTGTTAAGAATCTGATCTAATTACTTGGCTACGTACTAGTATCCATAATGTTTGGTGTTTTTACTATCCATAATGTTTGGTGTTTTTACTAACAACTTTTATAGGTGATATTTTTATGTTAGAAGGATTTCCCATAAATGGGATTGTAGAATTAGAGTTGGAATTCATAAATGTTGATCTGATATTATGTTAAATCACTATTTATTCTAAAAACTTAAACTTATAAAAAATTTAAAATTTAATTATTTGATTGATATTCTAATTGCATTCGTATTATCGTATATAGGGATTTAGATTATAATTTTTAAATTAGATTGTTTAAATAAAGAGTAAACATTTTTATCATACATCTATTTTACAATGTTAACGTGTCAATCTCAATAGGTGTTCAGGATTAACACTTAAAATTTGTAATATAATTGTAAGATGACTCTTAATTTCATTGCATTACCATCAAGTTATATGACAATTATATAATAATTTACTAAATAAATCATCCGTACTTTTTAGATAGCTTTTAAAATATTAATCAAATTTGATTTCTTCTTCTCTTTAAATAAGTAATATTCATCGTATCTTATTATACGAGAAATTTACCGAAGAAAAATGCTATTTTCATTTTTCCATATCTAATCTCCAAACATAGTGGTGGTCCTGTTTTGCAAAAGCCCGATTAAAAAATAAAATAATAAAAAGAATAGAGAGAGGAGGGGTTGGGGTGGTGTGGCCACCCAAAAAGCTGCCAACAAAAAATGCATAAAGAAGAGAGAGAGAGAGAGAGAGAGAAAGGAGAGGTACTTGGGATGGTCCCTGTTCTTCTGAGTTTCAGGCTTTTGCGTGGCTCGATAGTCCCTGTTTTTTGACCATTAATTATTCTTTTCTTTTTCTTTTTCCCTCACAGGCCACATTGCTGAGCGAGCTCTGTGTATCACAGAGAGAGAGAGAGAGAGAGAGAGAGGACTCTTGGTCTGACCTTTTGGGTACTGTGGGCCGTAGGATACATTGGTTTGACCTTTGGAGGCGGGGCGTCGGTGAATGATTTTTTAACTTTTAAGATGTCTTTGTCGTTTACAATTGGAACATCATCGTTTTACCCAGCAGCCGCTTAAACCCTTCAACAGTAATAGTAATACATGGCATTATCTCATGTAAAATTTTAAATGACGTTATAATATATATTATTATATCTATAAAATTTAATATAAATCATAAAATAAATCCTTCCGTCGGAAACTTCCTGTTCTTTTCTTGTTTTGTAGGCAATCGATCTGCAACCGGTCCGAACGTGCCAAATTTGGTATTATCATGCATCTATATATGCCATTTCATATTAAAGTCCAGAGTTTTCTAGATGTGGTACTGAAGAAACCGTGACACATACTAAGATATATATTACATGATTCCAAATTGCAAATGAGGGGCCGAAATTACGAGAAACTGCAAATTCTCTCTTAAGTCCAATAAAATCATAATTTTACAGTTCATCCCTACTGAGGACACTAATGATATCCAAGCCAATAGAGATAAACCAAGTGCTTTTAATTCATTTTGAGATTCGACCTTAGGACCTTACTCTTATTGTTGAACTCGGATGCATATCATTAGAGTTAAAGTGTCTCAAATCGTTAAGATTTCTTTTACCTTAATACTTTATAAGTTATGGTATGCCATCCTCTCTCAAGGCATCTTTTGAGAGTATCAATGGCTATTGACTTTTTCAGGCCACTCCCCTCATAGGTTAAGCTATATGTTTAATTGCTAAGTAATTGGAGCAGAAAATAATATTTAGAAGTACAGTGACAAAGCAGTCATGCAAATGATGCCTAATAAGGCTGGCGCCAATCCGGGGATCAGTCTTCAACGCCTCCTCAATGACTCCACGCACGATGCTCGACACGTTTGTACATGTTTCATCGTAAAATCTTGGAGTGATCAGCTTGCCATGGCAGTGGCATAGATCGAGATCCTCCAAGCAAAAATGCACAGACCGAATAGAGCTATCACAGTAAAGTGCATGATAAGAAGAAGACAATTTTTTGGAAAATTCTCAAGTTCTTGAGTTCTGTCACATTAACGTAGACTACGTGTAGTACAATTATGCATGCATGTAATCATGAAGAGCAGTCGGCGGGGTTGAAAATCTGAAAAGATTGTCGGACACTAATTGCTTTGCCCAATTCTTACTAATAAATTCCGCCTACCTATCTTGTATATGTATGTTTTTTGACCGTTTGAGTTGCGTACGTAATTCAATAAGAGATTATATGGCTTAGATCGATCGACCAGGCCTTTCATTTCAAGCATCTAGAACTCGATCTGTCCATTTCTTGTGTAGGGGACAATGGTTTTAATCCTAGAGTAGAGTATATACTTACCTTCATCCATAGATATCTTATAAACCCATGTGCTACGCAATCCCGTCCAAGAATTGGCAACGTAATTCATGTGATTCCCACTATTTAATTGGAAGCCTATTATTCTTATTTTCGGTGCTTTTACTCACATCTTTTGGAAGTGATGTAGCTAATATATACATTTGTGTCACTTATTTGGCAACGCTTGCTAGCTAAGTGTCGTGTGCGCACAGGTCTAAAAATTTTTTTAACGACTCTTTTTCAGTAAGCATCATAAATTTAAGACGCTTCTTCTGTAAGCGTCATAAATAGATTTTTAACGACGCTTCTTCCGTAAACATCATAAATTACAAATAATGTCATTTTTGTGTAAATGACGCGTTTTTTTGGCGACACTTACATAGTAAACATCATTATTTTGTGACGGCAATGGTATAAGTATAAACGATGTTAAAATTTTATGACACTTATGTATGAAACATCATTATTTGGTGACGTTAAAACTTTATGACATTTTTTGTGTAAGTGTCACAAAATTATGTCGTTTACTCAATAAACGTCATAAACATTCCATAAACTAATTTTTTTTAAAAAAAATAAAAAAAAATAAAAAAAAAAAAAAACAAATTGGTTATCATATGAAATTTCCTCATTTTTTAAATCTGTTTTCACCTCATAAATTATATGCAAAATAACTTAATCGAAAACAAAATCATATGGACAAAATACTATATATCATTAGATTGCCAACAATGTAGTCATATATATAAGTTGTACCATTGTTTCAAAATAATTAAGTAAACACCTAAAATCAATGTACTCATGGTATCATTACTTCAATTCCTTAATTACAAAAAACTTAAAAAGAAAAAAAAAGACCAAAACATTATATTGTTATGCTTGACGTCCTATTGTATATATATATATATGTCAACCTTGTTCTACACCAATGAAATTCAACAGCCGCTCTAAATTCAAATGTGTAGATTAACAACAAAAGCCATCCATAGACTCAATATGCTGTCTCCAACAACAAATCAGAATTTTTTTAACACAGTACCATCTTGTAAGTTCAATTCCTGCAGAGGCAAAGAAATATCCAATCTATATATATATATATATATATGCCCCCAGAAAAAATATTACACCATCTAATAACTATATTAAAATATTTGGCTGAAGGAGAAAAAAACCGACATCAACGCAAATTGCAGCAAACATTATTTGTAATAGCTAACAGTTTTCAACATAAAGATATAAGTTTTAGCAAATGTTGTCCTAAATCTCTATAATGCATATCATACATTCCTTAACTTTTTGTTTCCTAACTGATGGTTTCCTTAACTTGCAATGAATCTATAGTTGAAAGTTGAGGCGATGTATATGGTTTCTTTAACTTGCAATGAATCAATTATTTAGTTAAATCTGAACCCTTCAATTTTTTTTACAGCATGTGTGCTGTAAATAAAATTACAGCACACAAGCCTGATCCGTTCAAATAAATCTTCTCTCTTTTGTTCAACTAGAAACATTAAAAACAAACCTGTTTTTTCTCCAGAAATCAAGGTAAAACTTTTCTTAAACTTTCAACTATAGATTTAATGGGGATAATTAGCAGCTCAGGGGTAAGGGGAGAGCCAGGAGCTCCCACTAGAGAGTAAGGATAGACACCAACTCATGGGTTAATTAACCCATTTCAATAAATTTAACTCAAGAAAACCTAATTAAAACAAAACAATCAGGCAACGGCTTATTAATAATGAGATAGACACATATAGCTCCTTGGAAATATGAAGATCAAATCAGTAATAATATCAGACTCAGTGTTCCATGAAACTCAGTTGAAAATTGCAGCAAACATGATTTGTGTCCGGACGACATAACCGTGCAAAAATCACTCACTGGAAGATCACAAACTGATTCAAAAAAAGACAACAGGTTCTAGACATAAAGGAAGCACTGTGAATTTCAGAGTTGAAGCAAAATTCGTGGTGGGCAAGAAATAAATCAAAATTTGTTTGAATATAATTAGCATTAGAATCGATTGTCTGCATCGCCTGAACTAGAAATTTGTTATTTTCCTTCTATTTTTCTTTCTCGATGATAATGGTTGTAGTGGGCCAGTTTTTGGTAAAAATTTATCATCACCCCATATGTATAAACGTTAGAAACCATACCATTTCTCTTGCATTCGTCCCAAAACTTAACAGCATCATCCACTTTACCCATATTATCGCCCTGGACTACTTGGGATTTACTGATTTTTTTTTCCTTTTCATAAGGAAAACAATGGGTTTTCAGCTATATCCAAACACTGATTTTCAGTTTTTAAAAATACTCCAATTAAATTATTCTCAAACAGTCGAAGTTTCCCAGATTTTTCATCTCTTGACCTAAGGTCGAGATGAAGTTCAGGCTTTTACATCATTAGAAAATGCTGCCCATGTCTGGCAAATTGCGCATCTATCTCATTATCATCGGAAGTGCTTTTTGCATTTTGGCAGACATTAGAAAAAAACACAAGAACACTCTAATTGCAGAAACCAAAAACCAAGTGTAAGAGAAGAATCCAATCAATCCATCCCCTTTCAGGACCATACCATAATAAAGCAATGACATACACTTTATCCCCTCAAATTGACATTAAAATTGACAGAATACGGGAATCAAAGAGTCAGCTTGCCATGGCAATGGCATAGAGATCCTCCAAGCAAAAATGCACAGATCGAATAGAGCAATCACAGTACAGTGCTTGATAAGAAGAAGACAATTTTTTTTTTCTGTAATATTCTCTGATCTATACAAGCAAGACTTGAAATGTCGGTACGTTAGATTGGAAAATTCTCAAGTTGGTTAGAAATTCTTAAGTTCTGTCACATTAACGTAGACTACGTGGTACTATTATGCATGCATGTAATCATGAAAAGGCGTCGGCGCTCGGCGGGGTTTGAAAATCTGAAAAGATTGTCGGACACTAATTGCTTTGCTTGGATTCTTACTAATAAATTCTGCCTACCTACCTTGTATATATATGGTTTTTGACCGTCACTACAAGAAATTTGCTTATTTGCGTCAACACCAAGTGGACGCTAAAAGTCCAAAAGTCGACGCTAATGAGTATTAGCGTCGACTTTTGGACGCTAATAAGTTGACGCTAAAAGCCCGACTCTGATAATATTCAGCCTATCATTAGCGTCGACTGAAGGGTCGACGCTAATAATAGACTTTTAGCGTCGACATATGTCGACGCTAATGATGTATGGGGTCGACCCTAAAACTTATACCACATATGGCATGAGTTGACGCTAATGATTGACTATTAGCGTCGACATCTAAGTCGACGCTAATAGTCTATTATTAGCGTCGACTTTTTGTGGATGCTGATACACTAATTTTTTTTTTTTTTTTTAAAAAAAAAAAGGTCATTAGCGTCAACTGAGTCGACGCTAATGCTCTAAAAAAAATTTAAAAAAAAATAAAAATTAATAGGTCATTAGTGTCCACTGTGTTGACGCTAATGACCTAAAAATAAAAATAAAAAATAAAAAATTTAATGGGCCATTAGCATCGACTAAGTCGACGCTAATACCCTAAAAAATTAGAAAAAAAAAAAATTATATATATTTTTTTTAATACGCCATTAGTAATTTATACACATATTTCGTAATTTATACACAAGAAAAAAAATGATGAAACATACAAATAAATGGGAAACTTAATACAATTCTAACTTTTTACATATTACAAACAGGCTGAAAAGATGAAATTTGGAATTTGAAATGAACAGAAAAATGTCTAAGTTGATTATACTGCTTACATTTCGATATAAAACAAATGCATAGAGGTGTTACATCAAAATACCACTTGAAGCTCAATTACTAGAAGCACAAGATCCAATTTGAGTGCATTTACAGCAATTGCATTTGACTTTGACAATGTTATCTAGGCAATCGGCTCCAGGGGCAGTTGTAATATAGACACATATGAACAAACTATGTGTATGCACTTGCCCCTTTGTATTAATTGCAAACACATATATCAAAATCTCAGTTTGAGACTTGCAAAAATTATGTAAAATGCTATGTAAATGCACTTGCCCCTTCGTATTAATTGCAAACACATAGTTCAAAACATTGAAATCTAATAGCTAGACTTCTCAGAAAATAATTCCTTGTCAGAAACATACCTTATCAACATAAGGGTGATTTGACAACAAAGGTTCCTCTTCTGGCTTGTCTCCTGGATCTTTTCTAGGAACTGGAGGTCTTCCACAATCACGCTGTAAAAGGAAGCATGCGGAATAAAAAACATAAGCATGGTCGGAAAGAAATTAATTTTGATAACATGCAATCTTTCTCAATTTTAAAGCAGAGTGCACATGCAGGAAACTGATTGCTTCATATCCTATAAGAGTTCAACATAAGTTAAAACAGAATGTATCCAGAATTGACAGCTTTAGAACACTAGAAACCTTCTTCCCAGCCTCTAAAACAAATCAACAAGCGAGGAGGGTAAGGCTCACCAAGAGAATAGTCTGGCCTCAAATACACAGAAGGTTAAATTGAGCCAAGAACCACAAAATTTAGGTAATCAGGTATCCATATACATATATGTTATAGTTGGTCTCTAAGTTTCAATTAAGTTATATTTTTTTAAAAAGAGAGCAATCAAGGCATATGCAAGCCAAGAAAAAAAATTGAGACTAAACATTAATTGGACACATTTTTTTTTCCTAAGCAAATAAAAGAGGAAAAGGGAAAGAGATCATTTGGCAGATAAGAAAGTCAAACCAACCTATTACATACTCCAAATTTGGCAGATAAGAAAGTCAAATCTTGAACTACGGCATGTAATATGAACTACGAATTGGTACCAAAAGAGACAAAATCAACAAATAAAAGCAGTTCTCACCAACTTGGAGAATCCTTTTTGTCTCTAACAGTTGCTGATTTCCATCATTAGAGATGATAATAATTGCACACCATGGTCTAGAAGTGAGATCAGTCTGACAAAATACAAACAAATAAAGAAGTTGAAACCTTTCTCGATCGAGAATGAAATCTAGTAATAGCATAACAACAAAGAACAAAAGGCCCTTCAACTATTGGATCTCGGAACCAGTAAATAAATATACAAACTAAGAAGAAGTCTATGAAAACTCAAAGCTCATCAAAATTGAACAAGTTGTTATAACCACAAACAGCAAAACCATTCATCAAGTGTTCCAGAAAAAGAGAATAAAAATCAACTAATCTATCAAAGGTTCACTTTCCAAAATGGCATGCACATTTGCAGCTTCCAAAGCCAGAAGCTCTCTCTTCAACCTTTCAGAAAATGCCTCTGCCTCGCCAATGGCCATGACATAACTGCAAGCCACACCATTTTTGGAAAACTCAACTATATTGAGAGAGTTTTAACAAATAGAATTATAAGAGTGGTGCAAGAAAGGTGGTAGTTGGCTTTCCATTTCAGTAATAACCAGAATTAGCATTTAAAAATTTCAAAGAGTAGGAGTATAACACTACAACTCTCAAACTCTTCTTCATCAATCAAGAAAAATTAGGATGCAATCACCCATTCCTTCTTCAACAAGAACATAAAATCCAACTCAATTCCTATGCCTATCAAACTTCAGGACATTAACAGAATATGGAACTAAAAGAAAATAAAATAATATCCTGCAAATCTTCCATGGAAAAGCTAGAAGAGAACAAAAAGGGAGGGGCCCACTTGGTACAGAAATGAATTCATTATCTAAAACCCTCATTGGTTACTGGGACTTAATTCAACCGTTATTTGTAGTATTTTTGCCACATTTAATCAATTGCAAATCGTTACACTGCAAAGTAAATATTTGCTAAGGATTGGTGAAGTATTTGAGTTTTACTTATTTCAAAAAGAAAGTGTATTGCAAAAAGTAGTACAAAAGAACCTTAACCTTAATTCATGACCCTCCGAATCTGATCAATAAATTCAAGGAACATTCAAAGAAACTATGTAAAACTCTATCGAACAAATGTGAGAGTAGTTGGGAGAGAAGTTAGAAGTGTGCTTACTGCTGAAGGACGAGGAACCTTTGTTGTCAAATAACCCAGCTGGGATTTTGTAAAAGACATGGTTTTGCATCTACAAACCCAAAAGGATCCAACAGTACCCATTCGGTTTACCGAAATCCACACAAAATAAAACCCAAAATCACGATACCCATATGATTTCTCTACTGAAAATCTTTCCAAAACAAACTAAAAAAAATGGAAATCAAAGCCCTACTTACCGAAAAATGAATTTCTCCATGTTTGGGTGCCGAGAAAATGCCGGAAAAAGACGTCCCCTGGCTTTACCGGCATCGGGCCGTGACCCACCGGCCTCCGGCGTCGTTGTCCACCCCCAACGGTGGCTAGCCCACCTCGCGTCTATCTCAGGTTCTCTCTAGCTCTCTCTTCAGCTCTCTCGGCCTCCCTCTCCGATCTCCCTCTCTCGGTCTCTCGGTGGAAAAAAAGAAAAGAACGAAAAGAAGGAAGCCAGGGGAGAACACTAGTTGAGAGAGAGAGAATCAGGGCAAAAGGATGGATTGAGAAAGAGAGAATGGGAGGAAGAGGGGGTGGGATAATAAAAAAAATAAAATTGGTGCAGAAGCTAAAGGAAGAGGGGGCGGGTAAAAATATTTCGCGAAAATTTCAGAAATCCCGCCATTACATCTTGCATTATTTTTCAAGTAAAACGGCATCGTTTTCATATCAGCGTCGACGAAGTCGACGCTGATAATTACACTATCAGCGTCGACCTAAATAGTTGACGCTGATAATCAGACTATCAGCGTCAACTACTATAAGTCGACGCTAATAGTAAATAAAATTTATTAATTTATGTAATTTAAAAATTGATTGAACCAATTAATTTTTTAAAAAACAATTAATATATATTTATTAATAAAATCTAATTAGTAACATGCAAAATTCTTGCACGTTACTAAGTTGGTATGATTTTTTTTAAAAAAAAATAATATTTTAAAATTTTAAATTATTAATGACGTGTCAAATTTAACACCTCACTAAATAATAAGTTGATATAATTTTTTTTAAAAATAAATTAAATGATTAGTGACGTGCCAAAATATTAAGTTGATATAATGTTTTTTAAAAAAAAAATTGAATTTTAAATTATTAGTAACGTGTCAAATCATGATAGAATAATATGATCGATATACCATCTTATCGATCCTAGTGCATTAGTCCAATTGATCGTGAATGAGTTCGATCAATAATACTTGAGACAGTGAATGATCTATCGATCCTATTGATATATCATGATCTATCGATCCTATTGATATAGCATAATCCATCGGATGATCCATCGTGATTGATTTGATGATCTATCGATCCTATTGATCGATCATGATCAATCAGATGATCTATAGATCCTATTGATCTATCACGATCGATCGGATGATCTATCGATCCTATTGATATATCATTATCGATCGGATGATCTATCGATCCTATTGATATAGCATGATTGATCGGATGATCCATCATGATCGATTGGATGATCTATCGATCCTATTGATATATCATGATCAATCGGATCATCTATCAATCCTATTGATCTATCACGATCGATCGGATGATCTATCGATCCTATTGATCTATCATGATCGATCGGATGATCTATCGATCCTATTGATCTATCACGATCGATCGGATGATCTATCGATCCTATTAATCTATCACGATCGATCGGATGATCTATCACGATCGATCGATCATATTGATATATCATGATCGATCGGATGATCTATCAATCCTTTTGATATATCATGATCGATCGGATGATCTATCGATCCTTTTGATATATCATGATCGATCGGATGATCTACCATGATTGATCGGATGATCTATCGATTCTATTGATCTATCATAATTGATCGGATGATCTATCGATCCTATTGGTATATCGTGATCGATCAGATGATCGACCAGATGATCTATTGATCCTATGGATCTATCATCATCGATCGGCTGATTTATCGATCCTATTGATCTATCATGATTGATCGGATGATCTATCGATCATATTGATATATTATGATCGATCGGATGATCTATCATGATTGATTGGATGATCTATCGATCCTATTAATCTATCATGATCGATCGGATGATCTGTCGATCCTATTGATCTATCATGATCAATCGGTTGATCTATCGATCACATTGATCTATCATGATTGATCAGATGATCTATCGATCGTGATAGAGTTTGATCGACTAGATTTGACACAGTGAAGGTTCGATCGAACGTCCGATCGATCCTAGTGTAGTAGATTGATCGATCATGATAGAACAATATGATTGATAGACCATCTGATCAACCATAGTGCATTAACTAGTCCGATCGATCATATAAAAAATTTAAAAAATAGAAAAACTTTACTAATAATATAAAAAGAAGTACTTTTTTTTTTTTCTACAGGTTTCAATTTTATTTTATTTTTTATTCTTTTAAAAAAGAAGTTTAAATAAGTTTATATGATTTTTTTTTTTTTGTTATGCAGGATCATTAGCGTCGACCTAAAGTGGACGCTCATACTTTCAATTTTTCAAAAAAAAAAAAAATAATTTTTTTCATACATGGTCATTAGCGCCAACGCTGATACTTTTCAATTTTTTTTTTATTTTTTTATTTTTTTTATATATAATCCCTAGCGTCGACCTGAAGTTGACGTTGATAACCTATTATCAGCGTCCACTTCAGGTCGACGCTGATGCTTTTCAATATATATATATATATATATATATTTTTTTAAAAAAATGTATACATGGTCATTAGCGTCTACCTAAAGTGGATGCTGATAAACTATTATCAGCGTCGACTTTTTGGTTGACGCTGATGCTTTTCAATGTTTTTTTTTTAAAATAATTTTTTACACAGGATCATTAGCGTCGACCCCTGAGTTGACGCTAATAACCTATTATCAGCGTCGACAAAAATTAGTCGACGCTGATAATAGGTTATCAGCGTCGACATTTACGTGGACGCTAATGTGGTTCTTTAGATACCACATCAGCGTCGACTCTGTCGTCGATGCTGATAGTTTTTTATTAGCGTCGACGAAAGTGGACGCTAATACTAAAATGTCGTTGCTATTTCTCAACCCGCGCGAGGCAAAATTTCCCGCCAGGTTATTAGCAACGACACATTAGCGTCGACACCAAAGTCGACGCTAAAAGTGTGTTTTTTTGGATAATTAGCGTCGACTAAGTGGTGGACGCTAATAGTGTTATTAGTGGACGCTGATAGTTGACTATTAGCGTCGACAGTTAAAGTCGACGCTAATAGTCGACTATCAGCGTCGACTAAAAAGTCGACGCTGATAGTGTCGTCCCTAATGGGCAAATTTCTTGTAGTGCGTTTGAGTTGCGTACGTAATACAATAAGAGATTATATGGTTTAGATCGATCGACCAGGCCTTTCATTTCAAGCATCTAGAATTCTGTCCATTTCTTGTGTGGGTGACAATGGTTTTAACCCTAGAGTAGAGTACTATACTTAACTTCATCCATAGATTTCTTAAAAACCCATGTGCTACGCAATCCCGTCCAAGAATTGGCAACGTAATTCAAATTATTCTAATTTTCGGTGCTTTTACTCACATTATTTGGAAGTGATATATATATATATATATATATATATATATATATATATATATATATATAGTGCAGGAGTTTGTAAGCGAAAATAAATCTTGACTTCTAGATAACCGCAACCAAATAGATAACTAAATATAAAAAGCAGTAAGAAGACAAAACACAGATATTTGGTTACAAACTGAAAAATCTTTGCACCAAAGAGAAAAATCACTTCGAGGCAGCCAAACCCAGAAAAATCAACTAACAGAATAAATAACTAGTTACAAGAAGTTCGTATTAAAAACCTTTTGCAGTAGTCACACATTTAACTCTAACAAGCGTCTACTTGTCTGCCTCTCTCCCAGACCCGTCTAGAGAGTTTTTCAATTGACTTCTTTCTCTAGTTAGACTTCAACGATTGAACAGTTACAACACAAATAAAACTTAAGAGAAATGCATATAAACGTTTATGCCTAAATAATCTTTTCTTAGCAAACTGGAATTCTCTAGATGAATTCTTGCAATAACACTGCTTAGAAGCTCCTCTAAATAGGCTTTGAAAATTTTAAAACTAGTCAGGAATGGATTTCTAAGCAACGGCGTCCGGACAGGGCATAGGGCGTCCGGACAAGCAACAACAACTTCATATTTTGCTGAAGGGCGTCCGGACAACTTACCCTAGCGTCCGAACGATTGCATAAAAAGGCTTCTCCGTTCGCAGTCTTCAATTTTGCGTTCGAACACCCTTGCAAACAAGAGCTTTCTATGGTTCGTGTCCGCTGGTCTGTCCGGATAAGTTGCGAACATGAGCTCTCTATGGCTCACGTTCACTGGGCCATTCTGATAGGTATCGAACACCGACTTTCTGTGACTGACGTTCAGACGCTACTTCTATAACGCTCAAGATTTTAAGATATAAAATAAATATCTTAAAATAGAATTTAAGACCTAATAATAAGGCAAATGAATAAATATAAATATTTATAAAAATAAATATTCATTTATTAAGAAGTGTTTATAATTTAATAAAAGTTCAAACGAACCTTAAATTTTAGAATAATGAAAATAGGGTCAAACGAACTCCGTTTTGGTCAATTCAAAAGGCAGAACACTCGTCTCGAAGTCCTCTAGCTACCCTCCAAATTTCATAATTTTTGGACTTCGTTTAGTTTCTGAAAATACCCACGAGAAATAGTACCATGATTTGGACGAAAATTAGTATTAATAATTTGTGAACCCATTTTATTTATTCCTACATAACAGTCCAGCCCATTTCTATTTATTAAAAGCCCAGCCCACGTGAAGAAGACCCACAACCCATGTGCAGCTCCCCCCCCCCCCCCCCCCCCCCCCCCGATTTATAAAACACGCAATTGTGATGCCCGAATAAAAGTCACTATTTTATAAAAAGAGTTATTGCTCTGCCTAAATATTTTTAAATATTATTAGACATTATTAATGCTGTAATTCTGCTCAATTTAATAAAAGAATAAAATTGGATTATCTTATAAATATAACATTTAGTTATATTAATAGTTATGTTTATTATGATATATTATATTACTATGGTTTAAAAATGAAAATGATCATTTTTAGTAAAAGGGTATTTTAATTATTTAATAATAAATGATGTTATAATGCCCACATGAAATATGTGGCATTATAATTAAACTATTTTATATGTCATTATTATGTCTAAATGATGTTAGAGATTATGTTAAGATTTAAAGGTTAAAAATAAAAATAAAGTTAAGATGAGTTTATTAATGGGTTGTACTGATTCACTATTATTTGTATTAAATATATATTGCAGTGAACAATTATCTGTGAACCTTTTTGGAAGCTGGAAATAACTGTGAGCAGGGATGGTGCCAGAAACACTTATGGGCAGGGGCCAAGAGCCAAAAAAATATTATTGGTTGGAGCCATGCAGTAGACTAAATTTTATTTTTTTCCCTTATAAATATTTTTTTACCTAATATTTTTTTGTTGTTTTTTTGGAATTGAGGGGGGGCCATGGCCCCTGCCAGCCCCCCCTTAGATCCGTCCCTGACTGTGAGTATTACTTACTCACCGGGGGTGATACGTGTTGGCAGTCTTTGATGAATGTAGTGATCTTTGTTTTATTTAATGGTATACGAGTTGTTTGTAACATGCTTTGTTTGGAGCTTTGAATATGTCACTGTTGTGAGTATTACTTACTCACTGGGGATGATACGTGTCGGTGGTCTTTGATGATATTGTGACGTCTGTTTTATTTAATTGTATGTGAGTTGTTTGGTATTTAACATGTTTGTTTGGAATAATGTATATGTCACTGCAGTGAGTATTTCTTACTCACTGAGGATGATACGTGTGGTATTTTTGATTATGTGTTGAAGTCTGATTTATGTAATTGTATACGAGTTGTGTGTAACATGTTTTGTTTGGAACTGTGCCTATTTATTTAATATATTATTGATATGATTAATGATTATATTGATAAACTGTCATTGCATATTTTACTGTGAGAACATATGACTTGTTAACAAGAAAAGACCGAAGGTTAGCAACCCAAGGCAAAGACCAAGGGGTATAGTCCTAAGGCGAAGACTGCGGGTGAAAGTCTCAATGCATCAATCAATCAGTCAGACTGAGGGTTAATGTCCCAAGGCAAAGACTAAGGGGTATAGTCCCATGGCAAAGACCAAGGGAAACAGTCCTGAGGCAGTACTGATTCAGACTATAGGTTTTAATAAGACCTAAGATGGTGAGAGTCCACATGCACTGATCAGTAATTCACTAATAATAATAAGACCAAGGCTTAGACCCTATGGCATTAATCAATAATAAGTCACACGGTTTAAATCCCGAGGCATAAATGAATATTGAAATTGTGCATACATATAATTGTCATTATATGATTGTATAGTGTACTTTTAAATGATTCAATATTTCATTATGTGGTCAAGGACCGTTGACTCACTTGACCACAGCATGAGATTGTGGTGGTTACTGCAATCTCATGCGAGTTTTTGCATGATGGATTGAAGAACGGAACTACTAGGAATATTATGATAATATTATTATAGTGTGGTTAAAGACTTTTAAGTTGATATGTAATATTTTTATATGTTAAGTTGTATTAGTTGAAGACAATGTTTAAATATTATTTAGTGACGCATGTGGCACATATGTTATTATTTTGAATGTATTTATTATATCAGAACAATTGGTTAGTATTTTTATATATTGAGGTAATTCAGTCAGCTCTGATGTGTTATTGTTAAGAAAAAAAAATATTCCGCTGTCAATATTTATAATTCTGATGATGTCGTAATGTCGCGTGGAAATCGAAATTTTCACTTACGCTTTTTACAAAAGCAGAGAGTTACAACTTCAAGCTATCCGGATGGGCTGCAGGGAAATACGAAGTTCCCGATATGGTAACGTTTTTATCGACATAATATAGCCAATATATAAAAACCGACAGTAAGCATTCGTTTTATGTTACAATACTAATTAAATAATTAAACATTTTACTTTTTATTTTAGTATAGGGTTATATTTACCTAGGAGCCCTTTAAGCCACGCTGATAGCAATTCTTTTTGCATCGTCTATGAGGTGGTCCGGTTGCCATATCCGTCAAAGGGGCCGGGTAGTCATTTTTTAAAAAATCTTTTCTATTTTACATTTCTCCTTTTCTTTTCGTTAATATTGAAAACTCTGACAAGTAAGCTAAATAGTGATGATATGGATAACCGAGCTAAGATATATTCAGTATTGAAAATTTAAGACTAAAATTTTTATTTCCCTTGTTTTCCCATATATTCTTGGAGACCAAATGTAGTGCTAATTACTTTTGTTTTAATCTCCTTTTGGTTATTGGATGTTGTTGACATGAATGTGAATTGGGTGGTCATGTATTGCAGGTGGGATGGGGAGAATCAAGTATGATTGCCGCGGAGAAGTTGTTACTTGAGGCAACTCTTGAGGATCCAGCAAATCAAAGATTTGTTCTACTCTCTGACAGGTCGATGCCCTTACCATTATAACAAATGAATTATATATATTTCCGTTATTCAGGGGCTTTCTAAATGCTTAAAAAATCTGCATACGACTTAGAATCACCATTGCACTAGTCTCATTCTGCTATTGTGCAATATAAATGAATTTGGTTATTTTCTTACTTTTATTTTTTTTTTATAAGTAAGAGAAATATCATTAAAAAAGTGCAAAGCGCAATCAAGTACACAGGAAGTATACAAGAAAGGCATCTAAGAGGAAGTATAAAACAATACAAAGAAATCATTAAAACTAAACGTTAGATGTGCGAGGAACGCAGCTGACCAAGAGTACAAAGAATGAAAGAAAAAGGAAATGAGATCCTCAATGGTTATTTCTTTGTCCTCAAACTGCCTATCATTACGTTTCCTTCATAAGCACCACAAAAGGCAACAAAGGACCATCTTCCACACCGCTGCACTCCGGGAGTGACCACCCGTCCACCAACAAGCGAATAAATCTACCACCCGAAGAGGCATAACCCAAGACAGACTGAAGCGACTAAAGATGACGTTCCACAGGGCACGTGCAACCTCACAATGGAGAAGAAGGTGATCCACTGACTCCCCATTCATTTTGCACATGCAACATCTATCAATCACAATGACACGCTTCTTCCTGAGATTGTCCAAGGTAAGGATCTTCCCTTGCGCTGCCGTCTAAGCAAAGAAAGCCACTTTCAAGGGAACTTTGGTCCGCCAAATACTTTTCCAGAGAAAATGAATAGCCTCTTTGCAAGCAAGAGCCTTATAGAAAGATCTAACATCAAATTTCCCTTTGTGAGAAGGAGACCACCAAAGCTGATCCTCCCCATCATAATTCACTCTGGTTGAGTACAACAAAGAGAAAAATGAGGCCAATACATCCACCTCCCAGTTGTGGGCCGCTCGGAAGAAACTAACATCCCACTGATAAGACCCGCTCACCACAACCAAATGGTCTGCAACAAGAGCATCCTTGTCACGCGCAATGCTATACAAAACTGGGAAAGCTTCCTTAAGAGGCACCTCACCACACCACACATCATCCCAAAAACGGATCCTAGATCCGTTTCCCAACAAGAGTCTGGTATGGTTGCAAAACAAACTCCACCCTTTCCTAATATTCTTCCATAGCCCTACTCCATGTGACCCAGGGGGATCTAGAGAACACCAACCATCCCAAGTAGAACCGTACTTTGCATCTACTACAGATTTCCACCAAGCCTCTCTCTCATGAACATAGTGCCACAGCCACTTCCCTAAAAGAGCCTAATTGAAAATCCTCAAATTCCTGATGCCCAATCCACCACTTGATATAGGAGAACAAACCTTGGACCAATTAACCAGATGAAATTTAAATTCTTCACTTATGCCACCCCACAGGAAGTCTCGATACAGCTTCTCTATAAGACTAGCAACACTGGAAGGAATAGGGAGTAGAGATAGAAAGTACGTAGGAAGATTAGAGAGAGTGTTTTTTATCAAGGTTACTCTGCCACCCTTCGACAAATACAACCGCTTCCAGCTATCCAGCCGTCTCTCGATCTTTTCAACTATCTCATCCCAGCTAGACTTAGCCTTAAAAGGGGCCTCCAACGGAAGGCCAAGGTACTTTAAAGGAAGAGAAGAGACTCCACAGCCCAAAATGCTAGCAAGATCATCCATATTATCCACAAGACCCATAGGAACCAAAACTGACTTATCCAAATTAATCTTCAAACCTGAAACAGCTTCAAAGGACAGTAATAACATACGAAGATAGAGAAGATGATCAGGACTAGCCCTGCAGAAAACTAAGGTATCGTTTGCGAATAATAAATGAGAAATATTAATCACTCCATTGCTACTAGAGCCCACAGAGAAGCCAAAGAGAAAGCCCCTTTGAACAGAAATGAAGAACAGCTTACTAAATGCCTCCATCACAATGACGAACAAAAGAAATAGAGAACAACTTATTCAGAGTGTTGTGACTTCTAGGACAAGAAAATGAACTTTTGCATCATATTATGTCTGCTTACCCATCAACAGAATTGTTATGTCGTCCTTTCTTTTGCCCACGGTAGGGGTGGGGGGGTAGGGGGTTAGGGGGGGAATTAATTTGCCAACGTTTTGTACATCTAAGTTTCTTTTTCTCTATATTCTAGTCATGTTCACTTGGCAATGTTGTATACATCAAAGTTTCTCTTCTCTATATTGCAGTTGTGTTCCTCTGTACAACTTTAGCTACATATACAACTATGTGATGTATTCTCCAAGGAGTTTGATGGACAGGTAGATGGACGACTTTAATTCTTGAGGTGCTGAGCACTAATTCTTTTTAGATGGCTCAATATCAATGGAAAGTTTTCTTTGCCATTATTTCACCCTTTCGACTTGTTTGTCAATCGAAGAATTCTTAAGTTGTGATTTGTGTCGTTAATTTTGTTGTAGCTTTCTTGATAAGAAGGAGGGCCGCTACAACCCCAAGATGTCACCTATAATACCAAAGGAGAAATGGCGAAAAGGGTCCCAGGTTATGTATCTTTCATGACCTTTGCGTGCATCATAGTCCCCTTCACTCCCACTTTGGTGGTCAATTATAAAAAAGAATTATTGTTTTATGTTTCCATTTACTGTGTACTGCAGAGTTGACAAAGAAGTAAACTTCGATTTAACATATACTTCTCTTACTTTGGTACTCTTATGTGTGACAAAATGTTAGACAAGTTGGCTTAGATTCAGGGTTTTTTTTTTTTTTTTTCTTTTTTATAAGTACGTAGGGAACAACCCAACAACAGACCGAAACTAAAAACAAGAACAAGAGAAAACTAAGAGAAAAAGAAGAAACCAAAAGAGGGTGGATCCTTCCCGTTGACAATTTGGATTGAGGAGCCTGGAGACAAGTAACTTGAAAAAGAACTGGGAATGCTGGCAGTTGTGATGCTGGCTGCGGCCCTTTGTGCTAAATAATGAGCACAGAAGTTTGCACTTCTATCAACTTTTCGAGCAAGCCAAGAAAGATGCGGTGGTATAGAATCAATAGTATGATGGATAATAGAAGAAATAGTCCAATCCCGAGTAATAGAGGGATCCTGCAAAGCATAGATAACTGTTTGAGAATCGCCTTCAATAAGAACCTGTGAGAGATTCAAAGAGACAGCCAAGGAGATGGCTAATTGAGCCGCAAGAGCTTCCCCCATATTTGGTTGATAGGGAGGGTTGATGATTGAAACCGCTTTAGTGATTTGCCCTTGATGATTGCGGCAAACTGCTGACTGGGCTGAGAAATTTTTCCTGATGGCAATATCAAAGTTTATCTTGAATGAAGACTGAGGAGGAGGAAGCCATTTTTCGATAATCGGCGAAGGGCTAAGAGAAAACCAAGCCTATGAGTGTTCCTTAGCCACTTTATTAATCTGACAAGATAAGGATAAGGCATTGATAGAAATACCGTCATGGTAAGCCTTGTTCCGAGAAGTCCATAAATAATCACATGCCACAACAGCAAAAATTTGGAAATGATGATGTTCGTCCAGAGGAATATGCAAGTATTTCCCAGGAGAGAGAATCACCTTAATCCAATCCACATTTGATGAAAAAGAAAGAACCGAAGAATCAATCGGTCAGGGGGAAAGACGCCAAATTATCTGAGCAAAGGTGCAGCGAAAAAACAGATGGGATAGAGAATCCACATCCTGATTGCATAATGGACATGAGTCAATGGATCTGGTGAAAGAAAAATAGACTGTAAGCGTTCTCTAGTAGGCAAGATGTTCCAAGCAATTTTCCAGAGGAAGTGTCACGAACGATCATTTAGCTTTAATTTCCCGAGCTTTTTCCAAAAAGAGGAGGACACACCATCCAAAGCAGGAAGAGCAGGCAGGGATTCCTGAAGCTGAAGATATGCAGATTTCGTAGAAAACTTGCCGAAGGTAGAAAAGGTCCAGAAATAACGGGTTTGGGTATCGAGAGAAATATGAATTTTTGAAATCTCCAAAACCGAGACATCATCAAAGACGGAGTGAAGGGCATTGAGATTCCATTTATTCGTGCCAGTCTGAATAAAATCCGAAATAAAACCCACCGGTTGTTCCCTGTTATTTGGGAATTTTGCATGAGGAATAAAAGATGACAGAGTAGGAACCCGTGCAGTAGTCTTGATAGGAAAATCCGAAGAGATTGAAACTTGGAGACAGGCACTTGCAGTAAGGAAAGGTTTACATTTCTGAATACCTTTCCATAGCCAAGAAGAAGATGGGGCAGGAGGGCTGAGAAAAAATTCCCATAAGGAATATATTTCTTTGACAGCTGATGAACCCAGACTTTATGGCCCTGATTTATAAATGTCCATCCAAGCTTTGTCAGAAGAGCTAAATTGGTAGACTTCCTAGTGCGGATCCCCAAACCACCTTTATCCTGAGGAAGACAGATGGAACGCCAAGACTTGAGAGATAGATTTCTGGCTTTACCACGAGGAAAACCCCACCAGAAATTTTTAAAATGGCGATCTAGCAAAGAACACAGGGAATCAGGCAGAAGAAAGGTGCTCATGGCATAAGATGGAATAGCCGAAGCAGTAGCCTTGATAAGAACTATACGGCCAGCCTGAGAGAGAGTTTTGGCTCTCCAACCCTCAATTTTATGTAAAACCTTATCCAGAATCGGTTGAAACGCTCTCTTCTTGGAGTTCCCAAGAAAGTACGGAAGACTGAGATAAGTAGCTGATAAGGATGAATCATGGAAAGGAATAATACCCTTAATGCTTCTAATCGTTGAGGCCAAGGTATTTTTACTGAAGAGAATGGAGGATTTAGCCTCATTGACCTGTTGCCCAGACCAAGCACAATAGGAATCTAAACAGGATTTGATAGTATGAGCCTCAGTTAAAGTAGCTTTGGCAAAAATGAGGAGATCGTCAGCAAATAAAAGGTGAGTTATAGGGGGGCAGTGCTTCCCTATTTTAATGCCTTTAAGAAGACCTATAGACTTCTGATGATGAATCAAACGAGAAAGAACTTCTGTACTGAGGATGAAAAGGAAAGGGGATAAAGGGTCCCCTTGCCGAAGACCCCAGGAGGGGGAAAACATCCCAAATGGAGGGCCATTAATGAGAATAGAAAAGGAGGTGGTAGATATACAAATGTGAATCCACGAAATCCAGGTAGGATGAAAACCCAGCTTACCCAAGATGGATAAAAGGAATTCCCATTCCATTCGATCAAAAGCCTTTTCCATGTCTACTTTAACAGCCATAAGGCCCCCCGACCTTGTTTAGATTTAAGAGTATGCAACAATTCCTGTGCCAAGATGGAGCTATCTTGAATAGTTCGTGATGGAACAAAAGCAGATTGTTGGGGAGAGATGAACAGGTGAAGGATACCTTTTAAGCGATTGGCCAAAATCTTCGAAATAAGTTTATAGACAAGGTTGCACAAACTGATAGGTCGAAAATGATTTACCATGAAAGGTCCCAGACGTTTCAGGTTAAGAGCAATAAAGGTATGATTTTGCTCCCGCAGAAGGTGATGTCCCCTAAAAAAATCCCAAACACAATTGAGGACCACTTCTTTGACAGTACTCCAATATGTCTGAAAAAAAAAAATCCCGTAAATCCATCAGGTCCAGGGGCTTTGGTAGCACCAATACTAAAGAGGACCTCAGAAATTTCCTGTTCCGAAGGAATAGCACAAAGGTCCTGGTTAACCTCATCGGATATCATTGGCTCAAATAAATGAAGGAAATCTGGAGTCTCAGCTGACCCAGAAGTGGAGAAAAGATGAGCAAAATCTAGATTCAGGGGTTTAAGTTGTGTGAAATGTGGATATAAGAAGTTGCTGTAGATACCCACAGGATGTTGCTTCTTGAGCCTGGCCTTAACTCTGGGAACTACTTTTGTTAAAGACCATCAGTTCCACTTTGTAGGTTGTAGAGCCAGTCTTCTTTGTTTGGGGAGCGAAATAAACAGTCTTCAAAAGCGCTAGTTGTTTAGATGTCATTATCATTTAACCTAGGATCAGGATAGAAATGCGCATTTTTATTGCTACAGATTCATACTATGCGCTCTAAGATGATTTTGATTTTGCAATTGCAGTGGATCACTTTAGTTCGAAGCCATGCAGAAGTCATTGTAGATGATGAAGATATTCTTTCAGTATTCAAGAAGTTTTGCAAGGTATGTAATTGAGTGTTTTATATCAGGTTTCATACATGTGTACCCTTACTCTGATGTGGTGCTCAAAACTTCAAATGTGTTTCTTTGTGATCATTTATAAAAAAGTAAGGTTAATTAGCAAAATTACACTGGTTTTGAAAGCTACGTACCTCTGCATAAATGTTTTGTCCGCCATTAAAAACTTTTGCATTCATATCTTTTGCTAATTAAAAAATAATGATGTGTACCTTTACCATGTTGAGAGTATGACATTGTTTTTATATGTATTCTTATGCTTTTCTTCTTTATTTCTAAGTTAAAACAATGCATGGTTGGTCTTACAATTGTGACCTTACGCTGTAGAAAATTTCTAGTTGACAGGAAGTAGTCCAAAGCTGAAATTTCAGTTTTTTCAATATGCAACAACTTATTTTCAGTGCTTCTCCTATTGCAGAGACGCCCCCCTGTAGATGCAAGATAGGGAAAGCTGAATATTGTAAGTGATCTTTGATTGCTGACTTTTGTTGATAGATGTAGAAGATAGTTTCTCTTACCTTTATCTACAAACAATTTCTTTAATATCATATTTTGCAAAAACAATTTCTCATGTGTAACAATTTACTGGTTTCTAGTTTAAGTAAATAAATTTGAGGTATCAGTCTATAATAGAGTTTACATGCAGTCAATAATTTGAAGAGCATCAGCTTCATCAATATTTTTTTTTTTTTTTTTATGAAGCTGAAGCATCAGCTTCATCAATATGGGAAATGCACTTGCAAATTCATACCCTTTTGACATATAGATTTTATTATAACTTCTATACTTGGATGTTTCTTCTTCTTTTGTATTTTCCCTTGCTCTTCTAGCAGCAGCACTGAATATGCCCATAGTAAATCAAGTGGCACGCATATAAATGCCAAAAAAGAAATAAAGTTACTCTCTTCATGTAGGTTTACATGGCTTATAGTGAAGGAGGAGTTAAGCTTATATCTTATAGATTGTCTTGCAGATGTTCTTGCGACAGTTCCCTTTATCTTATGCTAAAGAAATATATATGTTCCCCTTTCAATTGAATGATAATGTGTTCTGATTTTGGCCTAAATACCAAATGCAGAAACTTCAGAAGCAACATAACTGTATTCCCGATGAACACTATGTGCAGACATTGCTTGCCGTATGTCTTACATTTCCCTTGTATCTTTGTTAAATTTTTGCAGCATATTGTGGTTGTGCTTTCAGCACTGTTACCATTGTTATTTAAGCAATTCTTATCTAATGATCAATCTCCATCAATTAATTAATATTGACAGGTTCATTTATTTTTGTGCTCTATATTGATTGGTTTTCGCAAGTATCATGAGTTCCAATTGGGATCACTATTATTTATTTTTGTTCTTTATGCTTCCTTCTTAGATGAGTGATCTTGAAGGTGATGCCATGGCCCCCACCAGCCCCCCCTCTAGTTCCATCACTATATATATATATATAAAATAATAATAGGTGTGTGTGTGTGTGAGAAAGAGAGAGAGAGAGAGAAACAGAGAATGTAGGCTTAAATTCATTTCATAGTTTATAAGAAAGTAATTCTATTTAGTATACTCTTATACAGACAGTTGTACAAGAGTCTATTAACTAGCATTACTCTTTATAAGATAATGAGCTCTGGTTCAAATGACACTTCTTTCGTGTAAGAATGGATTGAAGGTTGAGGTTGTAGTTTTAAGACCTCATAGGGTACTTCCTCCCCTATAAGAAGAACAGGGTATAGGGTGAGTTCGGGACTTCAACGCCCCTCAAAATGTGCTTTCTCACCCATTATAGTGGGATGGAGGTGGATTCAAGACACACTGGGTGCATATGTAGCTTGCAAATAAAAAGAAATTTCAAAAGAAAACGTGTAGCTCAGGTTAAAATGCTTAGAAGAATTTATTTTCTATGATGAAGTATAAAATTGATGAACATGTGTCCTTATAACCTTAAATCACCACTTTATATGGTATGATAGTGTTTATAACCCATTGCTCATATATGAACTCCTACAATTAACAATAGCATTACAATTTTCAGATCTATGCTACAATAAAGAGTGGATCCATAGCCATTGCCGCATCAACACTAGATTCTTTGAGGGGTTATGGTGGTGCGGTCACCCAAAAAGGCTGGCATCAAAACATGCATAAAGAAAAAAGGATTAAGATAGTCTAAATTCTATAATTACTCGCTCTTAAATTCGGGCAGTAGGTTCCATAAGTCGACTGCTCAACCACTTATTCGATGAATAAATTCTATAATTGGTATCTCACACTTTTCCGTTTGAATTTTCTTAAATTTTAAACAAATAATTGTAGACGATAGTCATGTAGAAGAGTTTGAAAGAACCTCCAAAATTTAAGTTAAGAAAATGATTTTTGTATAACCCAAATTCACAACTCTTACACATGCAACTCAAAAAATATTGATGAGATCCATGCATGATAAGACCCATATGCATGAATCTCACCAATAAAAAATGCTAGACATCTCAACATTTTTTTTTAGAATTTAATTTGGTTTTAACCTGATGTGTCACAATTCACGCTTCTCAAAATGATAAATCTTATAAAATTATGACACATTAAGCTAAAACTAAATTCTTAAAAAAAAAATATTTGAATGTCTAGCATTCTTCTTTATCGATATGTATTAAATTATATAAGAATTGTGAATGTGGATTGTGCACACATTCCTTCAAGTTAATAGGGTTGGATGGTCCCTGTTGTGAGTGACAGGCTTTTGCGTGGCTCGATGGTCCCTGTTTCTTTTCTATTTCTCTTTCTTTTTCTTTTTCTTTTTCCCTCACAGGCACAGCGAAAGAGGGACTCGTGGTTTGACCTTTTGGAGCACTGTGGCCTGTGGGCCGTAGGATACATTGGTTTGACCTGTTTTTGGAGGTAGGGCGTCAGTCGTCAATGAATGATTTTAAGATGTCTCATCATTTTAACTTTTTACAATTGAAGCTTCATCGTTTTAGCCCGCAGCCGCTTAAACCGCCCATAATCCTATAAATAAGAGCAAAGAGAAAGAATAAGGAGGAGGAGACAACTCTTTTAAATTCATTGGAGGCCCATCAAACCTTGGGCTATTCAAAAAGGAATAGAAAGCCTTGTCTCTCATTTAAATAGAGCTATGCAAGAGACCATTTGATCCAGAAATAGTGTTTGCATTAACTGTGGTGTAGTTGAGTCTAATTTATCCTTCTATCCCCGTTAACACGCTGATATTCCCCATTTTGATCATTGATACCACAAAGTCAGCAAAGAAAGCAGTTTGGTTATAGCACTATAGCTGTTGACAATGTCAATGGTAGATATATCCTCCCCTGTAGTTGAGAATAGCTCTCGATCACTCTCCAGAAGCCCCTTGTTGACCTGAAGATTAGAGAAGTAGGAATTGTCAAAAGCGTCCGGCGTGGTGACGTCGAGATTGCCAGATTGGTCAGCTCAGTCCCAGACCCAGTTCCTTTTTCTGGGCATATTCCTCGGAGAGTTTTTAAGTAGGTTGAGTTCAGGGTTGGATCGGGATTGCCGGTGCTATTGAACTTATATAATCGGTAACTGAAAGTCACACACTGAGCACTTCCAAATGTGTAAGCAACTGAAAAGTTATGCATGCCAATTCTTCATCAAAACATACGCAATAAAAAGTAAAAAATATAAAAATTAATTACAAAGAAAAAATAAAACCTGAGAGGTAGTTGGGTGGTTAGGCCACTACCATTTGGTCAAAAGGTGGTTCGACCACCCTCTTTATGTGTAATGGGACATTTTATCTATTTTTGGTTGGACGGACGTAACTGAAAAACCTAATGAAAGGGACTTAAGTGAAATGAATCAATTGCAACTTTGTAAAATTTGGACATTATAATTTGGATCAAAGTTTGAGAAATTAAGTAAATTCCCTTTTTTGGGACATAAGTTAATAATAGTAAGTTAATAAATTACTATCTATCCAAATAGAAAAATTGATTGGAATATATATTACTTAGCCTGTGATGCAAACAACATATACTAAAACAAAAGATTAAAGAGATCGAAGGGCGTCTGGTCATTATATATACCAATGAAACTGATGCTTCAGCTGCAATGGTGAGGATATATATCAGAGCAGGAAACAATGGCGGGACAAGCGCTTTCCAACGCATTCTTTATGTCATCGACAACACCAAAACCCGTCACCGAGTTATTATTTGGGACAGCCTCTTTCTCGCTTTCTATGTACGTTGCCGGTGGTGTTCAACAAAACTGACCCATCACAAGATTCACAACCCTGCAACAAAGTTAAAACATGATTAATTAATCCCATTTAAGCGATATATAAGTAAGTTTAATTAATTGCTAAGAAATTGGAGCAGAAAATAATTACAAGTACGTACATTGACAAAGCAGTCATGTAAATGAAGCCTGATAAGGCTGGCGCCAATCCGGGGATCACTCTGCAACGCCTCCTCAACGACTCCACGCACGATGCTCAATACGTTTGAACATGTTTCGTCGTAAAATCTTGGAGTCAGCCTGCCATGGCAATGGCATAGAGATCCTCCAAGCAAAAATGCACAGAATAGAGCTATCACAGTACAGTGATAAGACGAAGACATCTTTAATTCTGTAACATTATCCTATAAACAAGAATATTAACTTCAATATTTCTATATAAAGTGACAAATATGTGTTTTCTAACCGTTGAAATGTACGTTAGATTGGAAAATTCTCAAGTTGGTTAGAAATTCTTGAGTTCTGTCACATTAACGTAGACTACGTAGTACCAATATTAATCATGAAAAGCGGTCGATCGGCGGGGTGAAAATCTGAAAAGATTGTCAGACACTAATTCCTTTCCTTGGATTCTTACTATCTAATAAATTCTGCCTTGCATTAATTTATATGGTTTTTGACCGTTTGAGTTGCGTAATTCAATAAGATTATAGCAAATTTCATTTCAGCTTTCCAGCATCTAGAATTCTGTCCATTTCTTGTGTGGGGGGACATTAATTAATGGTTTAAACCCAACGTTACACATTGTCTGGATATAAAAATAAAGATATGTTTAATTATATGTATATTCGCATGTAAACTTCTCTAAGAATAATTGGCAAAGTAATTCATGCGATTCCAACTATTTGGAAGCCTATTATTCTTATTTTCAGTACTTTTTTATTTTATTTTATTTTATTTTTTATAAAAGGAAACGTGCCAAATGCGGATTGGGGATAATGTGACATACTAATAGTTTCTGCAAAGATTTTAAATAAGAAGTTAACATAAGAATTTATTTGTTATTTATGATTACCATATGAAATTTTAAGTTACTTTTTAAATCCCTAAAAACTTATTACAAATCGGTACAAACATTAAGATTGATTTTACATTATTTTTATTTTTATTATTATTGTTTTTGGGTAACGTAATGTTATGATATTCTGATCCTCCAGTCCTCCGAGGTTGTGGTGTCACTACCAAAAAAAAAAAAAGCAAATTCTGGACGGTTTAAAACCGTCTGGAAACAATTCCAAACGGTTTTTTCTAGACAGTTTAAAACCGTCTAGGATATAATGTCGCTAAATGAATTTCTAGACGGTTTTGGCAAAACCATCCTTAATTTCAGACGGTTTGGTCCAAACCGTCCATAAACATTTTTAGACGATTTTGCCTAAACCGTCCAGAAAAATTCTAGATGGTTTTGCCCAAAACCGTCCAAACTTAGTTTTTTTTTTTTTTTTTTTTTTTTTCCGTTTATTATTTTATTTTAATTAGCTTTTGGATATTAATATGGTCTGAATGTTTCATATATATGCCGGCCGGCGACAGAGAAGGAAAGAGGAAGAGAGATCCGAACGGCGACGGAGAAAGAGAGAGAGGAAGAGAGATCCGTCACCCACGCACACCGGCCGGCGACGGAGAAAGAGAGAGGAAGAGAGAACCGGCCGGAATACGTGGTATTCCGGTCAAATCTCTCTTTGTATCCAGGCAGAGAGATACTGAGCGTGGGTTTCGGCCAGATCCGGCCCGAAACCCAGATGACCTCGCCAGATCCGGCCGGAAACCCAGATGGCCTCGCCAAATCCGACCAAAAATGTAGTGACAGAAAACCCACGCACACTGGCATGGGTTTGACAAATCCTGCACTGTAACGATCCACCCACAATGACACAATACTGTCCGCTTTTAGCTCCCCATACCAGACTTCCCAGGAGGTCACCCATCCTAGGATTGCTCTCGCAGCGGCTCGCTTAACTGTGGAGTTCTGATAGGTTCATTGCCATCACGGCTTTAAAACGCGTTGTGTCATATAGGGTGCATTTATACATATAAGCACATCCTCATTCCCAGGCGATGTGGGACGCGTCACAATGAACCAACCTCTATTTATTTTTAGTGACGTCTCACATCGCATGGGAATGAGAATGTGCTTATATGTATAAATGCACCATTTATGACACAACGCGTTTTAAAGCCGTGATGGCAATGAACCTATCAGAACTCCGCAGTTAAGCGAGCCGCTGCGAGAGCAATCTCAGGATGGGTGACTTCCTGGGAAGTCTGATATGGGGAGCCAAAAGCGGACAGTATTGTGTCATTGGGGGTGGATCGTTACAAATGGTATCAGAGCCATTGCCCAGCCTGAGATGGTGGGAGCGTGCACAAGCCCAAGAGAGTTGCCGACGGGCACTCGCTGGGATGCCAAGAATGGGGTGATCCCATGAGGGTCGCCAGCGAGGACGCTGGGTCCAAAGAGGGGGTGATTGTGACGTCCCACATCGCCTGGGAATGAGGATGTGCTTATATGTATAAATGTACCATTTATGACACAACGCGTTTTAAAGCCGTGATGGCAATGAACCTATCAGAATTCCGCAGTTAAGCAAGCCGCTGCGAGAGCAATCTCAGGATGGGTGACCTCCTGGGAAGTCTGATATGGGGAGCCAAAAGCGGACAGTATTGTGTCATTGGGAGTGGATCGTTACATGCACTCCATCTCCAGCACTCTCTCCCATCGCCCCAATCTCGATGTTCCGTCAAGATCCCGTCGTCCTGAGGGCTGTCGTTTGGCCGACTAAGGTTCAAATCGAGGGGCTGTGGTGGTGGGTTGTACGCCTTCTTTGCATGTGAATGTGCGATGTGGGTTTCAGATCGAGGGGCAGCTGGGGTTCATATTTAACTCATTTTCTTATCAATCTGCGTCATTTTCTTTTAGACGTGTATAAGCCGTTGATAATGTTTCAATCTACGGCTGAGGGGTTGATCCGTGTCATTTGACTACCTTATGAATTTCCAGACAGTTTTTCTCAAACCGTCCATAATTAATAATTTTTTTTTTAATTCCTACGATTTTTGTCATCATTTTTTTAAAAAAAATATCATTAATATCAATAATTTCAGACGGTTTTTTTCAAACCGTCTGTAAATTTATAGACGGTTTATTCAAACCGTCCATATTTATTTATTTACAGACGGTTGTTTAAAAACCGTCTGTAAAATTTTAATTCTAGATGGTTTTAGAAACCGTCTAAAAAAAAACTGTCCATAATTGTCATTTTTTTTTTGTAGTGTGTTGAATTGAATGGGCTGGGCTTATATTGGGAAAGCAACTAGGTTAGAGTTTTGGGCAATTTTCCTCTTCACTGGCCCTCGTCACACAAAAACGCCATCATTTAATTGGTTTACATCTGAAACGACACTGCTTCAGTCAACAGGCACTTAAACCCCTTGTCATCCCAGAAGAAGAAGAAGAAAGAGTTGAAAACAATTGTCATAGTAGAAATGCTCACAATTGCTCGAAACATTTCTTCACCAAAAAGTTGAATCACCCTCTCTTCCTTTCACTCTCAATCTTAGCCCAATCCCTCACGAACCCTTGTCCTTCTTTTTCACTCTCACAAACCCTAAACCCCCAACCTCAAAGCACTATCAAACCCCCGCCACTCAATTCCTTCTGTTATTTTTCTTCGACCCATCTTTGTCCCTCACCCGCGATGGAAATTACGACGAGGCCACTACCCACGTCGTGTGCACCAGCTGTGGGGTCCACATGCAGGCTCGGACCCTAAACACCCTAGTTTCTTCCTCAAGCCCTCCGAGAAGGGCCCGAGTTATCACTCACGTGCCCAACTCATGTTGGGCACTCACGAGTTCAAGTTTCCTAGCTCGCTCAAGAAGGGCCTTTTAATCGACCCCGAGATTGAGACTGAGACTGAGATCGAAACGCTCAGTTCTGAGAAGGTAGTGGTGTGCGCACGGTGCCACTCGCTGAGGCACTACGGGAAGGTGAGGGATCCGACGGTGGAGAACCTCTTGTCGGACTTCAATTTCGACCACACGATCAGCCGGAGGTTGGCGTCGACTAGCGGGACCCGGTCGGTGGTTTTGATGGTCGTGGACAACGCCAATTTCGATGGCTTGTTCCCTCGGAAGGTGGCGAAGCTGTTGTTGGCGACGATTGAGGAGAATCTGAAAGTGTGGAAGGGTTAGCAAGTTTTGACACTATCCATAAATCTAATACAGAATTAGTGGGTTAAGATTGAAAAGTTTAACTCATTTAATTAAATATGATGGGTTATGGTTGACTTATACAGTCTTATTTTTATACCCATATATGCATCGAGATGACCCGAACCCGATACGCGGCATTTAGGTCTAATAATTTTTTACACGATTCACGAACTTAACACAAACCAAACACGAAATTATTAGGTTAAGATTAAAGGGTATATAATTTTTTATATACCCATACTTCGACATAATTCAAACACGACACACGAAGATAAATTGTCACCGCTAATGAAAGTAAAGCACACATCTTTAAATGACAAAAGTTGAGATCATTCTTCAAATCAAATCTCGCTAACCAAGTTGTGGATTTGTATCCCAAAATTTTACTAGTTTATAATAACAAATTAAGATTTTGAATGATAAAAAAAAGTGTGGAAAGTACGCGTAGAGAGCACAAAAATTTATATATATGGTTTGGCATAAAAGAAATTCACTAATAAAATATAGTACAACAGGTGGATAAAAGCACTAAAAATTCCCCATCTCAATACACATAGTCCATACCGTACTCGATCTTTCGATATATGAAAGGGGAGAAAAGCATCGATCACTCAAGCCTCCCTCATTTATTCATACAGAATTATTTGCATCAAACACTCAAAACACAGATAAAAGATTGCATATACGTATAGTTAGTTGCACAAAAGCACCACATGTGCAGCAAAAGGTGTAGATATACACACCATATATTTGCTTGCATTTAGCTTATTCGTACTCGATCAGCCTCATCTCTTATCTCTCATTTAAATAGAGCTATGCAAGAGACCATCTGATCCAGAAGTAGTGTTTGCGTTAACTACGGCGCAGTTGAGTCTAATTTCTCCTTGTGTCCCCGTTAACACGCTGATATTCCCCATTTTGATCATTGATACCACAAAGTCAACAAAGAAAGCAGTCTGGTTAGCACTATAGTAGTTAACAATGTCAATAGTATCCTCCCCGGTAGTTGAGAACAGCTCTTGATCACTCTGCAGTAGGCCCTCGTTGACTTGAAGATTAGAGTAGTATTTATTGTCAAAAGCATCCGGCGTGGTGAGGTCGAGATTGGTCAGATCAGACCCTGTTCCGTTCTCCGCGCATATTCCTTTGAGAGTTTCTAAGTAGGTTGAGTTCAGGGTCGGATCAGAATCACCAACACCGGTAAAATTGTATAGCCGGTTGCTAAAAGTCAGACACCGAGCGCGTCCAAAAGTGTGAGCACCTGAAGATTATGCATGCATGCCCAATATTCCTTAATTATGAAAACGTGTATTGTTTCCATCACAAATATGCCATTTTTGTCTTTGTTCTTTATTGAGACTATGGAGAATCTTAGAGATCGATTAAAAGTACTTTGTGTTTACATTTGTGAGCACTATATATTAGCAATTAACCAAATCATGACAAATGTTTATCCAAATTGCTGAACATATGTACAGCTTCTTTTACTGCTATTTTGGTATCCTAACTAGCAAAAATTAGATTTGGGTAGATGAATTAGAATGCTCTAAGTTAGTAAGAGTTACCAGAGAGAGCAACTACATCGGTACTAGTGTTCAGGCCGACGTCTGAGAACTTTAATTTTATAGCTGCTATGGTCTCGGTGGGTCCTGGAAGGGCAAGATTAGCACCAGTTCGGTTTGCTGTTGTGCCATCCCTTCTTCCAAGTAAAACATCCCACGAGGGACCTCCTGCCTGCAGTGAGCATGGATATAATTAGTTTGTCTGTCATGCAAACAACATACACTAAAATAAATGTTTGATCGAAGATCGAGAAGGGTGTCTTGTTGTTTTATATATACAATACCAGTGAAACTGATGCTTCAGATGCAATGGCGAGGATATCGGCGCAGGAAACAATGCCGGGACAAGCGCATTCCAACGCAGTCTTTATGTCATCGACAACACCAAAACCCCTTACTGAGTTATTATTTGGGCCAGCCTCTTTCTCGCTTTCTATGGTGTCGGTGTTGTTCAACAAAATTGATCCATCACACCCCTACAACAAAGTTAACATGTTTCTGCAGAATTTAGACAATCAAAAGTGTACTTGATGACCAATATTAATTAGATTAAGGGAGGAAGAAATAGAGCAAAAAATGAGGAGCTGGGGAGACGTACGTTGACAAAGCAATCATGGAAATGAAGCCTGATAAGGCTGGCGCCAATCCGGGTGTCGGTCAGCAACGCCTGCTCAATGACTCCACGTACGATGCTCGTCACGTTTGGACATGTTTCGTTATAAAATGTTGGAGTCAGGTATCCATTGCATGATGATCCTCCAAGCAAAAATGCCAAGAGTAGACCAATCACAGTACAGTAAGAAGAAGAAGAAGAAGAAGACATCGATCTTTCTCTGTAAACAAGAATGACTTGGATGTTTGATAGAGCTAGCAAATTGTGGTCCTTTATAAAGTCCCCCCCACCAAAAAAAAAAAAAAAAAAAGGAAAAAGAAGATAAAATAAAGAAGTATAACACGTTTTGCCTGATATCGATGTTCCGTAAGCTATCGGAATAACACTTACTCGGAGCGCATCAGCTCCCTCCTTTTTCATTCTGATATTTTCTTTTATTTTTAGATATTTTATGATTAGATCAATAATTTTGGCCTCTTTACTATGCATCCATCCATTTACTTCAATCTGTGTTGTGCTGTTCGTCTTCTTCCTGATCACTGCTGTTATTTGTTGGTTGTGTTTTTTATTTGAATAAGAGTTTTCTTCTCTTTAGATCTGTCCTCATGGGTGATCTATGAGATGAAGATTAGTCATGTCTGAAAGGTTATCTCTCACGATCTTGATAGTTCGGTATGGAGGGTTATCTCTCACGACTAGTTTAAATAACATTTTCTATAATTAATATTTGGCTACCTTTGTCTTATATTTAGTCTACTCATAACAGATCTGTTCTTTAACTATTTTTGTACGTGGGTTAGTGGAAGATGAAAGTCATAGATAGCACTTTATTGTAAGAATTTTGTTTGTATCTATAACTTTGTACCTCATAGCATATGGCTATAATTTTGCACAGCTTTATGCTTTATGATGTAAGAGCTTTATGTTCGTGATCTTTAATCAATGAAATACTCAGATTTTTCGTTAAAAAAAATAATAATAAAATAAACAATAAACTATCCGAATAACACAAAAATTTAAATATTTAAGAAAAAAGAGTTGCAAGTTTAATTTATTCCGAACAGATGAGTCTCGCATATAAAGCTATTCAGAATACGGTAAGCTCATAATCCCATCTTTTAGTAATATTAAATCATTGACAAGATGTTTGGCACAAGTGACGTACAAGTTTTGTTTGGAAAAGTATTGTGCATAATAGAATAGTGGAGAGTTAATTTTAGAATTAGTAAAAAGTGGTAGATGTGATATAAAATAAAAAGAATTTGTATAGAAAAGTAAAAAAAAAAAAAAATTGTATTGTAGTGAATGTTTTATTTATTTTAATAGTAATAAAAAATTATTGATGTGATAAAAAAAAGAAAAAAAAAAGAATGTTTTGATGTTAATTATTTTTAAAAAATATGAAAATAAGGTTAAAAATAGTGTTACTCTATTCTGTTCTGTACAGTACTTTGTCAAATAAAGCCAGAACCCTTGAAAGGTTCATTAGATTGGAAAAGTCTAAAATTGATTAGAAATTCATAAATTCGGTGACATTAACGTAGTTCATAAGCATTCATGTTGGAAAAGTCTAAATTGATTAGACTACAGGGCCACTCAAGCATTTTTTTACATGAAAAAGAATATAATTAACATGTTTGAACTAAGATTCTATGTTTATTAGATAATGTGAATAATATAAAAATTCAGGCAGCTTAAAAATAAAAATAAAAAATAAAAAGATTATAAAGATCGATCATTTGCCTTGAATCTTGCATGCTAATTAGGCTTCGAAACAAGTAGACTCCATACGTCATTCATCTTTTAAATTACCTAAATTTATGTGTTATTCGAACAAAACAAATAGACTCCATACATCATTTATCTTTTAAATTACCTAAATTTATGTGTTATTCGATCAGTATAATAACATAAAATCATTATAAAGGCGATTGGCAAGACTGAGTTACAGGCGCACTCCATTGAAAAGTTGTCCTTTTCTTTTTTTAATAAAAGATTTGAGTATTTCAATGATTAAAAAATTATGAATATAAAATTTTTATATTATAAAGTATAAAGTTTTGCAAAATCATAACCACATGCTATAAAGTAATTATAAAATTATAAATATAAATAAAATTTTTACAATAAAATATTATATATCTACGACTTTCATCAATTTTTTATTAATTCATGTCCAAAGAATAGTTAAAAAATAGAAACTAAATGTAAGATAAAAATAATCAAAATGCCTTAAAAAATTTTATTTAAACCAAACGTGAGACCTAAAGTAAAAATTCTGTGACCTTATTAATTGTAGTTAATGGGTACACTGCTACACATGCATGTTCAAGTACATATAAAATAATTACATCATAACTCAGCCATCAAATCACACAATAACAGTACTCACAAAAATGTTTTCACTCGACGGCTATCAAAACTGAATTAAGATCCCCTCAAATTTTTTTGCTCGAATTTGATAGAATTTGGGTAGGTAGTTGTGAGTGAGCATTTATGAGACCCACCTGACTAAATAAAAGTTGGGCTGCCCAACTGCTTATCCGGTCAGGTAAATCTCATAAATACTTACTCACAACAACCTGCCCGAATTGTATCAAATTCGGGCAAAGAATTTGAGAGGTCCTGATCCATCAAAACCTTCATCCATCACCAAACCGCAATTAATTAATGCAACCAATAAGAAAAATAACTAGAATTAAATGAAAAGCTAAAAAGATAATACTAATAAATTCAGGCTTTTTTTTCTTTTTTTTTTTAACGGTAAAGAGATTGTGGGGGTTGAAAAGCCATAAAGATTGTTGAAAATGAAAAGCAAATTGCTTTTCTTGGAAAAGTCCGAAGTTAATTAGAAATATATGCATAAATTCTGCGACTTAATTTAACAGTAGTATATATGCATCCATGTTGGAGGGCATGTAAATTATAATTAAGGATTAGGCTTAATTAGGTTTGTAGTTTGTTTTACAGTTTAGATTTAATTTTAAGTTTTTATTTTATTTATATATAAAAAATACAATTAAATCTAAACCCTTAAAAAATTATATAATATGTTCTGTAGGTCACTCAAGCCGCTTTTACATGAAAAATAATATAACATGCACGTTTCGACTAAGATCCTATCTTATTAGATTGTCTGAATAATATAAAAATTCGATCAACCTAAAAAAAAGATAATAAGGCTTATTTGCCCTAAACAACTATTAAGTCTGCATATTAGGCTATTCGGAACAAGTAGCTCCATATGTAATCCATCTTTTAAATTACCTAAATTTATGTGTTATTCCGACAATTTAATAATATAAAATTATTCCTAATGCGTTTGGCAAGTGAGTCATAAATGCACCACCTTAAAAAGTTCATTTGATTGGGAAAGTCTAAAGTTGACAAGAAATGCATAAATTCTGTGACTTTATTGTAGTCTTTTTTTCTTTTTTTTTTCTTTTTTTCTTTTTTACATGTCCATATAAGATGGGGATGTGGGATTCGAACTAGTGACATTCACTTCATAAGACGTGGTCCACAGTCGATTGAGCTACCTCTTAGAGACACATTGTTATAGTCTGTATGCATGCATGTTGTTGGAGTGGAATAAATAATCCATCTTTTAAGCTACTTACATTTATTTATTATTCAGACAATCTAATAACATAAAATCATTGCGAAGGCATTTGGCAAGTGAGTCAGAAACGCACCACCTTAAAAAGCTCATTAGATTGGGAAAGTCTAAAATTGATTAGAAATGCATGAATTATGTGACATTGTTGTAGTCCATATGCATGCATGCATGTCAGAGCGAAAGTAAATAATACTATAAGCCCACTCAAACAGCTTTGACATGGAAAATAATTAAGTCATAAACATTGGGAAAATTCTAAAAAATTTAGGAAAAATAATTAAAGCATTCTCAACAGCTTTTCTAAAGTCTCTTCCCTTCCCTAAATATAAGAAAAATTATTTAAAAAAAAAAAAATTTCCAAATAGCCACATACAACAAATACCTATACATTTCTTAAACATTGGGTAAGCTACGTACAATACTACTACCCAATGCATTGGGTAACACTTGAACTTCTCTATTCATTATTTTACCACAAAATATTTCTGTCATTTATTTGCCTTTCATTGAGAATGGTGTTGAGATTTTCTAAAAAAAGACGAGAGTACATAGGGAACTTGCATTTTGTAAATAAAGAATATTTTAATGGTACAGGAAAAGATAAGAGAAGTTATTGTGAAGTGTATTTAGATGAGAAAATAAAAAGTAGTTTAGTTCCCTAATTTTTATTTTTATTTAAAAAAAAAAAAAAAAAAACACACGAAAACAATGAAAAGCTACTAAGAGTGCTCCAACTAGCCATCTGATCACACAATCACAAATAAACTCACTTGACAACTTTTAAAATTGTCTCCACATATATAGAAACCATATACGCTCATCAATCACTAGACAACTATTAATGCAACCAACGAGAAAAGTCACACCTTATAAGGAAAATCACACACCATTGACACCAATGTTATCGTATTGGACGAGGAGTTTCTTCCATTAAAAGGGATACATCTCAAAATACGTACATTTTTTTTATCCCCCACTCTCTTTGTTAGGTTTTCTTTTAAAAAAATACCATGATAACTTAACTATCAAATGTTCCTCTGACCCCTTTTGGCCGCCATCAATCACTCGTGTAATCTTATCTTGTTCTGTAATTAGAGCCGTTACCAATCTGGCCATATATCTAGCCTTGTAGCTGGTACTAGTCATTGTCTTCTTTCTCTTAGGGCTTGTTTGGCAAAGGAGAGAAAATTCTTCATTCCCTTCTTCACTTTTCACAAAAAAAAATCAACTTCAAAACATTATAACTTTATATCACATCAATAATTTTTTATTACTATTTAAATAAAAAATTCACTACAATACAAAATTTTTTCACTTTTTCATACAAATTCTTTTTACTTTATATCACATCCATCACTTCTTATTACTACCCCCAACTCACACTCTCTTATCAAACAAGGCCTAATTATATTATAAGTAAAAAAGCGGTAGGAACTAGAATTATCTTAAGAGCATTCCCATTCGATTATCTAAATTTTCTTCTTTTTTATTAAAATAAGTATTTTTACAGTTAAATATTCTTTTAATTGTAAAAGAAGACAAAAGGTGAAAGAAAAACAATAAAATAATTTTAAATATGTGAATAGTGCAAGTCCACATATGGAGTTGCATTATTCACAAATGGATGAGAAATCTATTCTAGCTTTTATTTAGATAATCCAATATTGAAGTGAGTTTTTGAAGTTTTTGTTATCTATTCTACCTTAAAGGTGAAAATAGATCATCGGATGACAATGCTCTAAGGAGTCTATTGCCAGTCTAATAGTTCAAAAATTAATTTGCTTCAAACACACGCATGTCATGAAAAATGGCTGGCGGCCGGCCGGAGAGAATTATTGATCGAGCAGGTAGCGTATATATAATACTAGTTCCTGGGGTTGAAAAGGTCGACGGGGAGAATTAGTGAGCAGCCTAGGCCTGTAGTTTGTGGGGTTGAAAAGCTTAAAAGATTGTTGAAAATGAAAAGCAAATTGCTTTCCTTGGATCTTACTAATAAATTCTGGCGTATAGCCTATGGGGTGTGAGTTAGGTAATTGAAGAAGATTATATTCCATGTAGCCATATAGGTTCCTGTTCCAAGTCCTTGTCTTCCTTTTGAAGCATGCATCTAGAATTATCTGCTTGGGTAATGGGTAGGGCACAATAAAGACTTTAACACAGTGGAATTTTGCAGTTTCACTTTCACCCATACTTTTCTCACAAACCCCCGTGGTACACTTGCCCATTTTATATTGTCGGTGTTGGGCAATAAGATTCATGTGATTTCCCTCTACTTTGGAAGCTTTTTTATTTTATTTTAAAAAAAATTGAATGGTTAACAATTTGTGTAGTATATATATGTATAACTTATTTGTCTGAATAGGTTTTAGGCAATCCCACGTCTCTTTATTGTGCCTCGTAAGAGTTCTTTAATATTTATTGTTTGAATTATTAATAATTTAAACAATAGATTGTTAAGAATCCGATCTAATTACTTGGCTACTAGTATCTATAATGTTCGGTGTTTTTACTAACAATTTTTAGAGTGATATTTTTATGTAAGAAGGATTTCTTATAAATGGGATTGTAGAATTAGAGTTGAAATTCATATATGTTGTTATGATATTATGTTAAATCGTCATTTATTCTAAAATCTTAAACTTATAAGAAATGTAAAATTTAATTATTTAATTAATATTTTAATTGCATTCACATTATCATATATAGGGATTTGGATTATAATTGTTAAATTAGATTGTTTAAATAAAGAGTAAACATTTTTATCACACAATTATTCTACAATGTTAACGTATCAGTTTCAATCAACCAATATTTGATCAGTTATCGTTAAAAAATAGAAATCAACATGTGTTTAGGATTGACACTTAGAGTTGTGAGATAGTTATAAGATGCCCCTAATTTTCATTGTTATATCATTGAGTTATATGATAATTATATAACAATCTACTAAATAGAAGACATATACTTTTTAGGTAGCTTTAATTTAAAAAATCAATCAAATTTTATTTTTTTTCCTCTTTAAATAAGTAATATTCTTCGTATCTTATTGTACGAGAAATTTATCGAAGAAAAATGTTATTTTCATTTTTTCATATACAATCTTCAAACATGGTGGTGGTCCTGTTTTGCAAAAGTCCGATGAAAAAAATAAAATAATAAAAAGAATAGAGTGAGGGGTTGGGGCGGTGCGGCCACCCAAAAAGCTGCCAACAACAAATGCATAAAGAAAAGAGAGAGAGAGAGAGAGAGAGAAAGGAGAGGGACTTGGCATGGTCCCTGTTCTTCTCAGTTTCAGGCTTTTGCGTGGCTCGATGGTCCTTGTTTTTTGACCATAACTATTCTTTTCTTTGAAAAATGATAGATGTACAACACAGGTACAAGGAGTCCACCCCTATGTGAGAGAGTGTTGTGAAGTTGTTGTACCTGTGTAGTGTAAGAATCAATCCTCTTTTTCTTTTACTTTTTCCTTCACAGGCCACAGCGTTGAGCTCTGTGCCAGTGAGAGAGGAGAGGGGACTCTTGGTTTAACCTTTGGGGCACTGCAGGTTGCAGATAGGGATGTAAAAGAACCGAAATTCGGACGAGTAATACATGTCTAACTTCGACTCATTTAAATTTATTACGAATTCAAGTTGAATTCAACTTCGTAACTAGTTTTAAAAATTAAATTCGGCTTGACTAGCAAAAAAAATATCAAATTTTTATAGTGAAGTGATCTAGTTAACATTAGTTCATAATCTTTATTGTTTACATTACTATGAATTGTATACTTATAAGTTAAAATTTAGGAATTATGTGATATTATATGACTATAATTTATAATTATAGCATTATAGGCTTATATATATGAATTGTTTGATCATATTACATAATTTATATAATTAGATCATACTTAGTTACTAGTAATATAAAATAAGTGTTATTGTCTTGTTAATATGAATGATGAATCATATGTTTATTATATAATTTACATTATATAATGAAGATACACTATGCAATATCAGTATATCACCTAAATTATAAAATTTAGTATCATATAAACTAGTAAGCAGAGTTTTAAACGGGTTTGTATATAGGGGCGGACCCACGTGTTGGGTAGGGGACGAATGTCCCCCCAAATTTTTAAAAATAACCTTAAATATACCAAAAAAATAATTTTTTCCTCCCAAAATTATACTTTTGTCCCCCCAAAATAATATTTGTGTCCTCTTTTAACTTATTTTTTTTAGTTTTGCTCCATCTTTTAACAAAAAATCTAAAATACCCCATTCATTTAATTTTCTTCCATATTCTAGTTAGCTTCTAACCAGAAACTCAATTTGGTTTAAGACTTTGAAGATGCGAAAAAAAAAAAAAAAAAAAAAAAAAAAAAGTTAAATGGTTTGGTTTTTTAAGTGGTTATTCTAAGTGACTTCTAACCAATAATCAATTTTTTGAGTGGTTATTTTGCAGTCATTTGGGTTCACAATATTTGTTTTGGCAATCCAAGTTAAATGGTTTAATCATTTATGATTTCACCATTGTTTGGCTCGACCCATAGCATTGTTATTTGGGGCTTTAAAGGATTGTTAGGAAAAAAAATCAACGATTATAAGTATCATTTTTATTAGACCTTATAGATTATGTTTAGTTTTTTTTTTGCTAGTTTTTTTATTTTTTAGATAAGCTATTTTGCTAGTTGTTTATACCACCATATGTTTGTGATGCCATGAGATTAAATATAAGACTACAATGCTTTTATTTAATAACAACATGCACAAACACAAATTTATGAAGATTTTAAATATCTATATACTTTTGTATTTATGCAAGTCCGTCTCCCCAATAAAAAAAAAAAAAAATCCATCCCCCCTCACCAAAAATCCTAGTTCCGCCCCAGTTTGTATCATTTAATAATCAGGTGTAGTTTCATGTTCACGAATTGCTCATTTAATAATCGAGTCGCGTACGAGTCAAACTTTATCAAGCCGAACCCGAATAAACTCATGAGTAGCTTTACTTTGTTTATAACCCTAGCTGTAGGATACATTGGTTTGACCTTTGGAGGTAGTTTTGGCGGGGCATGGGGGAATGATTTTAACTTTTAAGGTGTCTTTTATCGTTTACAATTGGAACGTCATTGTTTTACCCAGCAGCCGCTTAAACCCTTAAACAGTGATAATAATACATGGCATTATCTCATGTAAAATTGTAAATGACGTAATAATATATATATATATATATATATCCTTCCGTTTCACTTTAAACAGTACTGAGGATCCTTGTTCATTAAACAAAGCTAGAAGCAAAAGAAATTTATGTGTTAAGGGGTCTAGATCGAAAATAAGCTTAGAGATTCTCCAATAAACTTGGTACGCCTCGTCTGTCAGGAGAATCCTCTCCACCTATTTTTCCCTCATCATTCAGGCAAAAATATTATTAACAATTCCGTCGGAAACTCCCTGTCTTTTCTTGTTTTTTGCCTACAAATTTGGTATTATCATGCATCTATATATATATATATATATATGTGCCATTTCATATTAAAGTCCAGAGTTTTCTAGATGTATATACGTGGTACTATACTGAAGAAACCGTGACATATACTAACATAAATATTACATGATTCCAAATTTCAAAGACATTTTATTCAGCATATATATATATATATATATATTATTCCAAATTTCCAAATTTCTTTTTTTTTATTCTAGGAGCATAATTGCATATTTGTAGAAATTTTAGGAGTGTAATGGACATTTTATCTATTTTCCGCCGGATGTATCTAAAAATCCTAATGAAATGGACTAAGTGAAATGAATCAATTCCAACTTTAATTTGTAAAATTTGGACATTATAATTTGGTTCAAAGTTTGAGAAAGTAAATTCCCTTTAATTTTCTCGATCGGACACAAGTTAATAAGAAAGCAACAACAACATCGATCTGAGAACTTGGATTTTAGAACATGCTCTATCTTGGAAGGGCAAGATCAGCACCAGTTCGGTTTAATTTGCTGTTGTGCCATCCCTTCTAGCTTCCAAGCAAAACTTTCCACACGAGACCTCCTGCGTGCATTGAGCATGGATAATGTGGCGTTTCTAATTATCTTCGCAATATTTATAAGAAACGTACGCCACATTATTATTATTTTTTTTTTTTTTTTGTGGGGTGTCTTCATAAAACGCCAGTTAAAAACAAAAAATTCCTGACATATATATATATATATATATACGCCAAAACGAAGTACAAATTCTTGATGTCATTGCAATTTTGTAGATAAAAATTGAGATTTTAAACTGAATTACAAAAAAAATGGATCGTTTGGGATTGTGTTTCTAAAAAATTGCAATTTGAAAACGTAAAAAATTTGTGTTTTTATTCAAATTGCAGGTAAGTAAATTCTTTTTTGAAAACACACAATTTTAAAGGTTAAACTACGATTTTGTTAAACGCAGCGTTTAACTGCGCGCATTTTTAAAATTTACGTTTTCAAAAAGTGCGATTTAAAAATAGCAATTTGAAAATATGCTTTTTAAAAACGCAGTTAAGCGTTTGGCAAAATCGTGTTTTGGCCTTTAAAATCTCAGTTTAACCTTTAAACTTATGCGCTTTCAAAAAAGTACCTCGTTAGCTGCGATTTGAAAACGCAAATTTTGGCATTTTCAAATCGCAATTTTTTTAAAAACGCAATCTCAAACAATTCATGTTTTACGATTTGGTTTAAAATCGCACTTTTTGTCTATTAAATCGCAATGTCAAATACACCCTAAAACAAAAGTTTTAAGAAAAGGGTGTCGTCTTGTTGTTTTATACCAATGAAACCGATGCTTCAGCTGCAATGGTGAGGATATCAGAGCAGGAAACAATGCCGGGACAAGCGCTTTCCAACGCATTCTTTATGTCATCGACAACACCAAAACCCCTCACCGAGTTACTATATTTTGGGACAGCCTCTTTCTCGCTTTCTATGGTTTCTGTGGTGTTCAACAAAATTGATCCATCACGCCCCTACAACAAAGTCAAACAAGTTTCTGCAAAATTTAGACAATCAACAGTTCATGTACTTAATTCCCATTTAAGCGAGATATATATATATATATATATATATATATATATATATATATATATATATATATATATTTTCTAATAATAATAATAATAAAAGTTTGTGGAAGCGCACAATCAAAATGACCATTTCATCTGAGCGTGATTATAATAACCCTTGCTTACTGCAAAAAATTGCAAAAGGCTCCTTCAAATTTAATAGTCATAACTTTACTATCCATTTCCACCGAAAGAGTCCGCAGATCCCCACTGAAAGAGTCAGCTTGCCATGGCAATGGCCGGCATAGAGATCCTCCAAGCAAAAATGCACAGATCGAATAGATCGAGCTATCACAGTACAGTGCATGATAATTAACAAGAAGACATTTTTTTTCCTGTAATATTCTCTGATCTATACAAGCAAGACTTGAAATGTCCGTACGTTAGATTGGAAAATTCTCAAGTTGGTAAGAAATTCTTGAGTTCTGTCACATTAACGTAGACTACGTAGTAGTATTATGCATGAATGTAATCATGAAAACGCGTCGGCGCTCGGCGGGGTTTGAAAATCTGAAAAGATTGTCGGACACTAATTGCTTTGCTTGGATTCTTACTAAGAAAATTCTGCCTACCTACCTTAATTAATTGAATATGTTTTTTGACCGGCCGTTTGAGTTGGGTACGTAATTCAATAAGATTATATGGTTTAGATCGATCGACCAGGACTTTCATTTCAATTTTCAATCATCTAGAATTCTGTCCATTTCTTGTGTGGGGGACAATGGTTTTAACCCTAGATCGAGTAGAGTACAATACTTTCCTTCATCCACAGATTTCTTATATATAAACCAATGTGCTACGCAATCCCGTCCAAGAATTGGCAACGCAATTCCACTATTTGGAAGCCTATTATTCTTATTTTCGGTGCTTTTACTCTCTCTCTCTCTCTCTCTCTCTCTCTCACACACACACACACACATATATATATATATATATTTTGGCAACGGTTGCTAAGTGTCGTGTGGCCGGACACTGGTCTAAAATTTATTTTAACGACCCTTCTTATGATGCTTCTTCCATAAGCGTTATAATTAAATAGATTTTTAACGACGCTTCTTTCGTAAGTGTCATAAATTACAAATAATGTCATTTTTTTGTAAAGAACACGTTTTTTTGGCGACACTTACATAGTAAACGTCATTATTTTGTGACGGCAATGGTATAAACGACGTTAAAATTTTATGACGCTTATGTAATAAACTTCATTATTTGGTGACATTAAAATTTTATGACATTTTTTGTGTAAGTGTCACAAAATTATGTCGTTTACTCGGTAAACGTCATAAACATTCTAGAAACTAATTTTTTTTTAAAAAAAAAAAAAAAACAAATTGGTTATCATATGAAATTTCCTCATTTTTTAAAATCTGTTTTCACCTCATAAAACATCTACAAAATAACTTGATCGACAAAATCATATGGACAAAATATTATATATCATTAGATTGCCAACAATGTAGTCATGATATGTATATTGCACCATTGTTTCAAAATAAGCAAACAACTAAAAGCAATGTACCATTGTTTCGAAATAAGCAAATACCTAAAAGCAATGTACTCATAGTATCATTGTTTCAATTCCTTAATTACAAAAAACTTAAAAAAAAAAAAAAAGGATCAAAACATCATATTGTTTTGTTTGACGTCATGTTGTATATATATATATATATCAGCCTTGTTCTACACCAATAAAATTCAATAGCTACTCTAAATCCTACAATTAGGGGAACAAAATGTTAGGATCATCCATATAGTAGTCAAATAAATTAGTAGTAGTAGTCAAAACATTACAACTAGGATCGCACGTCAAACTTAACATATATGGACAATATCTTTATTTCACACAACCATTGTAAGTGTTTTTGTCTCTGTGTTCTAAGGAACATTTTGGTTTTGATGCCTATATATGCATGGGTGGAACAAGTATAAACAAACAATCTTCAAATCTGTAGATCATCGATCTAATGAATATTGATTCAAGCCCACAAAGAAACGAGTAAACAGAAAATGATAATTGCTTCCAGGTTTCATAAATAACAAGTACTTAAGCAAAATATACCTAAACCAATAAGAGAACTGTAAAAGTGAAGAAATAGACCAGAAGACAAATTGCGCGCATAACCTATCTGTTATCAAAAGAGATCGAAGAAAGAAAACTCAGGCATTGTAATTTTAATAAAACAGGAAGAAGCTCCCTTGCTTTCCTTTCTATTTATTTCTAGTTCCATGTGGGCAATGGCTATTCATGCACGTACTAGAGCTAACAAGAGCAAAATGCAAACTTGTTGATATCGAGAGGAGGGAATTAATTAATTAAGGGGTTGACCGAATACGGGAATCAAAGAGTCAGCAGATCCCCACCGAAAGAGTCAGCTTGCCATGGCAATGGCATAGAGATCCTCCAAGCAAAAATGCACAGATAGAATTGAATAGAGCTATCACAGTACAGTGCATGATAAGAAGAAGACAATTTTTCTTCTGTAATATTCTCTGATCTGATCTATACAAGCAAGATCAGATCAAGACAATTTTTCTTCTGTAATATTCTGCAAAAGGCTCCTTCAAATTTAATAGTCATAACTTTACTATCCATTTCCACCGAAAGAGTCCGCAGATCCCCACTGAAAGAGTCAGCTTGCCATGGCAATGGCCGGCATAGAGATCCTCCAAGCAAAAATGCACAGATCGAATAGATCGAGCTATCACAGTACAGTGCATGATAATTAACAAGAAGACATTTTTTTTCCTGTAATATTCTCAGATCTATACAAGCTAGACTTGAAATGTGCGTACGTTAGATTGGAAAATTCTCAAGTTGGTTAAGAAATTCTTGAGTTCTGTCACGTTAACGTAGACTGCGTAGTGCTATTATGCATGCTTGTAATCATGAAAAGCCGTCGGCGCTCGGCGGGGTTTGAAAATCTGAAAAGATTGTCGGACACTAATTGCTTTGCTTGGATTCTTACTAACAAAATTCTGCCTACCTACCTTAATTAATTGAATATGCTTTTTGACCGTTTGAGTTGCGTACGTAATTCAATAAGATTATATGGTTTAATTTAGATCGATCGACAAGGCCTTTCATTTCAAGCATCTAAAATTCTGTCCATTTCTTGTGTGGGGGACAATGGTTTTAACCCTAGAGTAGAGTACTATACTTACCTTCATCCATAGATTTCTTGTAAGCGAAAATATATCTAGACTTCTAGATAACCGCAGCCAAATAGATAACCAAATATAAAAAGCAATAAAGAGATAAAACACAGATATTTGGTTACGAAGTAAAAAATCTTTGCACCAAAGAGAAAAATCACTCCGGAATAGCCAAACTCAAGAAAATCAACTAACAGAAAAAATAACTAGTTACAAGAAATTCGTACTCAAAACCTTTTGCAGTAGTCACACATTTAACTCTAACAAACACATACTTGTCTGCCTCTCTCTCGGACTTGTTTGGAGAGTTCTTCAATTGACTTCCTTAACTAGAGTTCCTCTCTAATTAGACTTCAATGGTTGAATAGATACAACACAAATAAAACTCTAAGAGAAATACATATAAACGTTTATGCCTAAATAATCTTCTCTTAGCAAACTGTAATTCTCTAGAGAAATTCTTACAATAACATTGCCTAGAAGCCCCTTTAAATAGGCTCTGAAAATCTTAAAACTGGTCAGGAACGGATTTCTAAACAGCGGCGTCCGGACAGGACATAGGGTGTCCGGATAGGCAACAACAACTTCATATTTTGCTAAAGAGAGTCCAGACGGCTTACCCTAGCGTCCGAACGGTTACATAAAAAGGCTTCTACGTCCGTAGTCTTCACTTTTGCGTTCGGACATCCTTGCAAACAGGAGCTCTCTATGGTTCACGTCTACTGGTTCGTCCGGACAGATTGCAAACATGAGCTCTCTATGGCTCACGTCCGTTGGGCAGTTCTAATAAGTATCGAACACTGACTTTCTGTTACTAACGTTTGGATGCTGCTTCTGAGCCGTAAGGACAGGCTGCAGGGAAACCAACTTTTCTAATTCTGTAAAGTCTTTAAAATATTTCCTTCACCAAATTATTTCCTTCTTTGAGAAATTCATTGCACATATTGCCTTGTTCGGCCATTTCTTTTCTTGATTAATATTCTTACAATATTATTTCTGAGGTCTTCTGGAAATACGAAGTCCCTGATATGGTAACGTTTTTGTCGACATAATATAGCCAATAAATAAAAACCAACTGTATATAAGTATTTGTTTTATGTTACAATACTAATTAAATAATTAAATATTTTACTTTTTATTTTAGTATAGGGTTATATTTACCTAGGAGCCCTTAAAGCTGCTCCGATAGCAATTCTTTTTGCATTGTCTATGAGGTGGTCCGGTACGGTTGCCATATCCGTCAGATCGAGGGGCCGAGTAGTCCTTTTTTAAAAAATATTTTCTATTTTACATTTCTCATTTTCTTTTCGTTAATATTGATATTTTTTGTTATTAAAGAATACGTGTCAAATTCAGATTAGAGATGACATGACAGATACTAATGGTTTTCGTAAAAATTTTAAACAAGAAGTTAACTTAAAAATTTATTATTTGTTATTTATGCTTATCAGTTAATTACCACTTTTTAAATCTTAAAAAGCTTAATTAGAAATCGGTGCAAACACAAGGGATTGATTTTTTTATTATTATTGTTAGGGTTAATTAAACACAAGCTTAATTAAACACAAGCTTAATTAGACTGGGCTTATATCGGGAAAGCAACTGGGTTAGGGTTTTGGGCAATTTCCCTCTAACTGGGCCCGGGCCCTGGCCCTGGCCCTCATCACACAAAAACGCCGTCGTTTGGTATACATCTCAAACGACGCCGCTTGAGTCAGCAGGCGCTTAAACCCTAAACCCCACTGTCATCCCAAAAGAAGAAGAAGAAGAAGAAGAAAGAGCTGAAAACAATTCTCTGAGTAGAAATGCTCACAATTGCTCGAAGCCTCTCTTCATCCAAAAATCTGAAACGCCCTCTCTTCCTTTCGCTCTCAATCTTAGCCCAATCCCTCACGAACCTTTCTTCTTCTTCTTCTTCTTCTTCACTCTCACAAGCCCTAAACCCCCAACCTCAAAGCCCTATCAAAACCCCGCCACTCAATTCCTTCTGTTATTTTTCTTCGATCCCATCTCTGTCCCTCACCCGCGATGGAAATTACGACGAGGCCACTACCCACGTCGTGTGCGCCGGCTGCGGGGTCAACATGCAGGGCTCGGACCCGAAACACCCCGGTTTCTTCCTCAAGCCCTCCGATAAGAGCCCGAGTTATCACTCACGTGCCCATCTCGTGCCGGTCGCTCACGAGTCCGAGTTTCCTAGCTCGCTCAAGAAGGGCCTTTTAATCGACCCCGAGACTGAGACTGAGACCGAGATGGAGACCGAAAAGCCCAGTTCCGAGAAGCCGGTGGTGTGCGCGCGGTGCCACTCGCTGAGGCACTACGGGAAGGTGAAGGATCCGACGGTGGAGAACCTCTTGCCGGACTTCGATTTCGACCACACGATCGGCCGGAGGTTGGCCTCGACTGGCGGGACCCGGTCGGTGGTTTTGATGGTCGTGGACAGCGCCGATTTCGACGGCTCCTTCCCTCGGAAGGTGGCGAAGCTGTTGTCAGCGACGATTGAGGAGAATCGGAAGGCGTGGAAGGAAGGAAAACCGGCAAATTTGCCTAGAATGGTGCTGGTGGTGACGAAAATCGATCTGCTGCCGAGCACAGTGGGGCCGGCGCGGTTGGAGCACTGGGTGAGGCGACGAGCAAGAGAGGGAGGGGCTGGCAAGATAACGAGCTTGCACTTTGTGAGCGCTGTGAGGGACTGGGGGCTGAAGAACTTGGTGCACGACGTGGTGGGGCTGGCAGGGCCTAGAGGGTGCGTGTGGGCGGTTGGGGCGCAGAATGCCGGCAAGAGCACGCTGATCAATGCGATTGGGAAGTGTTTGGGGGGGAGAATTGCGCATTTGACGGAGGCACCGGTGCCGGGGACGACGCTGGGGATTGTGAGGGTGGAGGGGGTTTTGCCGGGCCAGACGAAGCTGTTCGACACGCCAGGGCTTTTGCATCCGCATCAGATCACAACGAGGTTGACGATGGAGGAGCAGAGGCTTGTGCACATTGGCAAGGAGTTGAAGCCGCGGACTTATAGGATCAAGGTTGTTCTTTTGCTTAGAATGTTGGTTCAGCTGTGTTGAATGCTTTTCTTTTGTTTTTGTCTGTGTATGTATGCTTAGTTGTTGTTAATTCTTATTTACGTTCATGAGTGGAACAGTGTGCGATGTGATGGCTTTTAGTTTTTGAATGAGCTTCTAGGTTTTGAGAAAGAAGGGGAGTTTTAGTTAGGCAGCTGAGATTGGCGTTTATGAATATGAAGTGGGGTATCAGGTTTTTTATTATATTCAAATGAAGAGGCGATCTTAGATATAGCCAAGTTATGCAAGTACTGGAGTCAAAAGTTTGCTTAATTGAGTTGGGTTATTTGTTTTTTATTTTTTGTAGGATTTATGTTTTTTCAATTCAGCATTAGAGTTAGTTGTGTTACATTTTTCAGGTCAAGGTCTCATAGAAGGTCGAGGATGCTCCAGAATAATGCTCATGTTTGTAGCAATTTACATGAACTTTTTGAATATCTGTAGAGAGACAGCATAGGTTGTTACCAAGCATTGCAGTCTTTTGTTGTATTGCCTGCTATTTGTGACTTTTTTTTCCCAGACAGCAGTGAGGAACAAAATAAAAGATGCTTACCATGAATCATTTGGTTAGTGAGAGTTGTTTTATGCCAAATCCATGTGCAACGGTGATGAGGTGGAAAACTCGGTGGATCATATATAATTAGATTACCCAATCACCTCAATTTTAAGGAATCTCCTCTTTTCCCTTCTTAGGACATTCAAATATTACGAGATATGGTCATGGATGTGCCTCAAAAGGGTGTGCTTTGATGGAACGGTCGTTGCACCAAGTCTCTTGTGCCGTATTGGAGTTTATTTGGTGAGAGTGAACCAGAAAGACCTTTGAGGAAGAATATTTTTCAGTGCAACATTTGAGAAAGTAATTCTGAAATCTTTGCATTCCTGGGTTAATAGTGTTTCGCAATACTCTGCCCTTTTCTATGCGTCATTTTACTGCTGCCTGCTGGCAGGAGTGTGAGTTATTATTATTTACTATTTTTTTTGTTTTTCTTTCTTTTCCTAGTCTTGTATACTTATGGTAAGGTGGGGAAGCTAGCCTTGATTCTTTTCATTCTATATTTCTCTCTCTTTTCCTTTTGATCGTCCTTGATGTCAGTACGGCATGGGCAGGGCATGATATCCTCTAGATATTTGGTTGGAAGGTTATTTTGCTTTGGGTACTTTCCTAGAACTAGATGCAGATTGTTATATTATCACATTAGGGATCAAGACCTTTACTTCAATTTCTTTTGTCATTCTGTCATTTGAGAGCAGCATTGATGGGTCTTGCACCCCAGGCAGCTGAATGCCGATCAATTCTTTTAAGAAGTTCTTTAGGTCTTCAAGAAGAGTTGCTGATGGGCAATATTATTTTGACCAGTTTTGTTCAAGCAGAGTTGCATAATTTTGTTAAAGAGCACTGTTTCTATACTTGGAAAATTGATGGATCTAGGCTTCTAGCCATTTAACTATCCGGCCAGTCTTCTTGTGAAAAATGAAAACACTGACCTCAATCACTCATTGTTGATTCTATTTTTCACATGTACCGCATGATTCTCTGATTCCTTATTGCAAGGAAGAATTCATTCTGACTAACTGATTTTTGTGTGCTAGCTCATGCCTTTATTATTTGCTTGTGACAGGCTGGTCATACAATTCATATTGCTGGGCTTATGAGGCTGGATATAGAAGAATCATCTGTAGATTCTATCTATATCACAGTTTGGGCATCTCCTTATCTCCCATTGCACATGGGAAAAACAGAAAATGCAGAGACAATGCTAGAGAAACATTTTGGTCGTCAGTTGCAGGTATTATTGGTCCATGAATATTTATTCTGCAATTTCTTCCTTGCTCATGATCTTTGCATCTGATTAATCAGTAATCTATGAAACTGAAATATTATGAATAGTGGCTTTTTTTTTGTACCCCATAAGCACCTAGGAATACTTCAACTATGGCTTATTTTAGGTCCCTCCTGCCTCCTGGAGATTTTTGTAGTATAGCATAGTGTCTGGTTGTGCCAATTCAGAAAATTTTGATTTTCCTGCTGGTCATTTTACAATTCAACTGGCACTAACATCTGGAGAAATTTTCTGAATAAGGGTTTACTCAAAATCATAAAATCATGAAGAATTTAGCTCAGGCATTTACCTTGCTTTCTAACCCCAATTTTGTGGGATCTCTGGCTATTCAAGGTTACATATCCTTCAGTGCCCAGTTTTGGCACTTGTGACACCATCACGTAGGCCTGAATCTGAGATAATAATTCCTTCTCTCATTTATATTCTTATGGAAGAAGCATGTTGCATTTTTGTTGTGTATTATATATATGATAGTGACACCATTATGAACTGGCCTTGCTTCAGCCACCAATTGGGGAGAAACGGGTCGAAGAGATTGGGAAATGGGTGAGAAGGGAATTTCGCGTCTGTGGGGTTAGCTGGGATACAAGTTCAGTGGATATTGCTACTTCTGGTCTCGGCTGGTTTGCTGTTGGACTTAAAGGAGAGGCGACCTTAGGTGTTTGGACGTATGAAGGAGTCGATGTTGTTCTTCGTGATTCTTTAATTCCTTATAGATCAAATAATTTTGAAGATGCAGGGTTTACCGTCTCAAAAATCGTCTCCAAGGCCGACCAAGCTTCAAATAAGCAGCGCCAAGATGCAAAGAAGAAGAAACAGAGCAACCCAAAAGCATCTGTATTAGCTGAATCACCATTATTAACAGTTGATGCAGACTCAAATTCTTGTTGAGACGGGCATCATTAGTAGTAGTAGAAGAAGAACGATCTGACATTAACACAGATTGTGATTGGTGAAATGACGGGTGAGGAATATATAGCAACAAGTATGAACTAGCTTCTGAGAGGAAGCTAAAAAGCTAGCAACTCTGTCAAGCCGCACTGGAACGGATGATACTTATTGGCAGGAAGTTTGCAGCAGGATCTTTATGTTACTTTTTCTTCTCAGGTGCAATATCTTGAAGATCTAATTAGAGGGTAATGCAAGAAATTATATTTTTATCTTACAACTATATCACGGTGCTAATGTGGTAGCCCCAAACTAACCTTTGAATCAATTTTTATTAAAAAATAAAAATAAAAATCAAAGGTTGGTTACGGATATCACGTCAGCATTATGAGATAGTTGTGGAGTAAAATATGATATATAACTTTACTCTAGAAAACACTGACATGCAATGGAGAGGGGGTATGTAGCGCCTTAGACAAGAAGGTATTTTTCGGGTTGGAGAAAATTTTTTCAACTCAACCTATTAAGTTGACATTTGTCTTTAAAAAGCACATGGTTTTCAAATGTATTTTTTTAATAAGATTAATAAAGCATATGACATCTATTCTTAGAACATGCTTTAAGATAAATGTCAATTTAATAAACCGGATTAAAGAAAAACTTTGTCCGATTCGGACATTTCCTGAAAATTGACGACTCCTTATGAATTTGTATCACACGTACCGAAAGATTTAACAAGCACATGAAGAGTTGTTATTGAAAACCCTTGTAGCAAATATAATCGTAGATAAGTAATGGAATGGTTCAATTTAGTCCTGCGGTCATTGGTGCTAAGTCTTCAATTTTCTGCAATTTCTCCTTTTCTATAAGAAGCATTCTTGACATCAAATATAAATTAATAACAAATAACAACAATCAAAATTTCATTTAGGAAATCATGGCATCTTACATAAATTGATTTTGTTTCAACCCCCAAATTTGTGCAATTTCGGGGGTTTTTTTTTTTATTAAAAAAAAAAGGGGGGGGTCAAGGTTACTCATTTTAAAACAAGTGAGTTTAAGGTAGGGTTTACAATTCGGGCTACCGTGTTTGATTCGAGTCAAGCCGTTAGTTTGGCATGTCAACCTCGGAGTGAGGGAGGTTCTAGAGGGGTCAAATGCCCCTCCCCTCACCTCCCAAAAAAAATTTCAACTCTTGAATTTTTTTTGAAAGCCATAGTTGCCCCCTTCAAAAACTCATCAAGGGACATATATTTTTCAATAGTATTAAGCTTCATGAGTCACAACAAGTTATGCTGGCCTTGTTTGCTAAGGACAAGAACGGGATAGAGTAGTGCACAGCACTATTTTCATTATTTTTCTTACTTTTTTACATTTTTCAATAACAATAACATTAAAACATTCTTACTTTTTCTCACATTTTATATCGATATCCTATTAATGTATCTAAAGCCCAATCTTCCACCAAGAGAAAAACATTAATATATATGTACTACAGAAAATCAGCCATGTGCCGACGCTTATTTCTGGCGCTTGTTTTGTTAATAATTTCACGCACAAGCCATTTCTCTTTTTGTATAAATACAACTTCAACAGCGATCTATTCATCAAAAAAAAAATAAAAAAAATCATTCATCAAAAAAACCTCAACAGCTATCTGCGCAACTCACCTAAGCACCTACACAAAGAAAGTAGCAACAAGTTTAGAGATTCAATCCAAGCCCCTGGCCTACTTCTCAGTTCTTTCCCCCACAGCACCCTGTATTCTGATTTTTTTATTTTTTTTTTATTTTTTTTTTTTTTGTGGAGGAGCAGAGAAAAATGGAGGATTTGGAGGATTTGCGATATGATTTTCTTCCGCTCATCAATTTCACCCTTTGGGTGCTCATACCCCAATCCAAAGATTGGGCTCTGGATCTCTACTTTGATAGTGAAATATTTGTTGACGAAGTAAAAAATTTATGAAGAGAAAAATCACTTTGAACAGCTAAACTTAAAAAATTTATTATTTAAAGACAAAGTAAATTACAAAACAAGTTGTAGCTGATTAAGGATTTACACTCAGCTAGTCAGCCACATCTATGATAAATAAGATTAGTGCAGACAAGGGCCATTAACTAGTCTCGGTTGAATAATGTGAAACTGATTTAAAAGTTTGATGACAGAAGAAAAGATTCATAAAAGTTTGACGAAGAACAAGTAAGCAAGCTTTTAGCCAGCATTGGCTTTTGCCATGTCATCTTGTCAGTGGCATGAGAGTCTTAGACTACGACATGACATGGACGGATAACGTTACTTCGCCGAAAGCGGGCTTGTAGTTTTGGATGGATTTATCAGCCAACCATCTTCTGATTGACGTGTCAGTCTCTAGTCTTGAAGTAAACAAATTTTAAAAAATATATAAAAACAAAATTATGATATTTATTTGATGTTAATTTGAAGATGAGAAATCGTATAAAATGTCATAAATATTCGAGAAATGTTACATGTACTTACAAACATTTACAAAGGGAGATTTACAAATTGAGGTAGAGTTTATGTGGCATTTTGACGTCATTCTTGGTTTTTTTTTTTTTAAAAAAACTTAATTGTTCTTTGTAGAAAGCACCGAGCCTCTTTGTCGCCGAAACTCTTTCCCGTCGCCAGACGGCCGGTCCTCCAGCGAGAGCTAGTCGGTGGTTGCTGAGGCTCTCTGTCTCCAGATCTCTATGGCCGTGGCCGTTCTCCCCTCTCGCCAGCCCAAGAAATCCAGCACGCCGGCCGTTCTCCCTTTCACCGGCCGTTATCCCCTCTCCTGAGCTCTAGTCGCGGCCGTCCATGGCCTTCAGGAATGGACGCACCTCAGATCCGAAGCCCCCCTCGAGTGGGTTGCCGACCCGATCCCCTCGCCCTTTACCATCTCTGTCGGCGCTTTCATCGGAGAGGGTGGCAGATGCGTGCGACAGGACCAGCTCGGTGGATGGTGGCGAGGCACAAATCGGCGATGTGGGCTTTTGCAGTGCTGCCGGCGTCCTTGCCATGGGTCGATGCCACAGGGAGGCGACGCAAAGGTTGGTAGCTCCGCGGTCTGGCTGATGCCGGTGCAGTGGTGCTTTGGATTTGAATTTTTAGTTGGGGGTGGGTTTGTTTATGGGTATTTGAGTGGATGGGTATTTTGGCAGTTGCAATTTGCTGTCTTCCAGTGGGTTAGGTGCCTGTGTCTTCTGATAGGGTGGGTTTCTTGCAATAGGCTGGACTGCAGTAGTGGGATGGAGATGGTGGGTTTCCGGCCGGTGTGCTTAGTTCAACCGGACTCCATCCTACCTGTCTATGTTTTTTAATTGATGAAACACCAATCTTACTTGGAATCCTACGTGTCTAAGTTTTTTAATTAATAAAATGCCACGTAGACTCCACCTCAGTTTGTAAGTCTCTCTTTGTAAAGGTTTCTAAACACCTATAGCATTTCTCTAAATATTCATCTAAGCATTAATACGGTACTATTATATCTAATTAATAACAACGATGACAATTATTAATCGACGACACGACTCCATCTTCTCCCAACAGAACTCCAGGCTCCCAGACGACACCGTCTTCTATGCCATCTTCCCAGACTTCGCTCTAAATCCCAACACTACCCCTTCTAAGCCCTCCTCTTTCCAATCCCTCCACCTCCAAATCCTACAATCTCTCTCCCTATACCGAAGGCTATATCTGGCAGCACGAGCCCTTCGCTCTCTCGCTCTCATCCCAATCCAAACCCTCCTACCTCTGCTCCTTCGATCTCCCCCTCCTCCACGGCAAGCTCCATTTCGGCAATAACCTCGACGAGGAGTGGTTCGCCGTGTTCCTCCTCTTTCACATCTCCGTCACTTTCCCTTCCGTCTCAGTCCGAGTTTAGGACACCACACTGAGTTCCTCCTCATCAAGGCTGCCTTCCACCTTTCCCGCTGGCTCAACCCCGATACCAGCCCCAACAGCGTCTTCATTCGCCAAAACCACCTCCACATCGTCCCGAAAAGGCCGAATTCCAAGTCTGAGTTTACTCGATTCGCTTCGGGATCAGGGACTCCATCAACAGCACGATTGGGAATTTCTATTCGCCGGTGAGGCGCCTAGCTCCGAGCGCTTCAACCTCCGACGACACAAAGAGAGAGACGAAGAAATTCTAAAGAAGAAAGACCCATCTAGAAGGCAGAAGCTTTCCCCCGATTAATAATAATAAAAAAAAAAAAAAAAAAAAAAAAAAAGAAATAAGAAATAAACCCATCTATGAACAGTGTAAATTAGCGTTAGGATAGAGAAGCTAATGGAGGATCATTTTTGTGGTTTTCTTATGTATTATAAATAACAGCCAGGATCTTAATGTGGAACGCAGAAGCAAAGATTTGTTCTCACTCTTGTTTAAACAAATAATATATTTAAAAGATTGAACCCTCTGGGAAGCTTGTCTGCTTGTGCCAAATTGGAGCAATTAAATACCCACAGTCATGCAAATGAGGTTAAGGGAGCTGAGGCTAAGCATATATATTAGCAAAAAGTAACAAAAAAGCACATGCTATTTTTCAAGAGGATTAAGCTTTATGAGTCACACCACATTATGCTATTTTTTCATTGGTTTTTAAACTCAAAACCAGTCACCACAGCCCAAAGGTTGAAGAAGATAAGATTGAAGAGAAATAGGCATATTTTTTTTCCTTTGATAAAAACGCACCGGTTTGTTTTTAACCATTCACTCAAAAGAAAAAAGTAAAAGGATGAGACTTGATAAAGAAGGCAATTTCCATGGAGTAGAGGAGGACACGTCTACTTAATGAGACTTGAAAACAAGTCTCATAACAATGACAACATCATTAATTTCATCACACCAACACGACAACACCAATTGGGATTCGGAACAGATGTCCATTCTTTTTAAAGGCTAGCCTTTAGGCCATAGATGTCCATTTTTTTTACTCAAATTTCAACAATTCTATTTTCCAAAAAAAAAAAAAAAAAAAAATCGTCGAAAATTCGACAATTCTACCATTTGAGATTTCTTTAGACAATTACTTTCTACTTCAAGCCTTCAACAATTCAAATTAATTGCTTAATTATTTTGTTTTAGAGCTCGAGAGAGGTATGTAATTGAATTTTTACATTGATTAAGTTTTTGTATTTCAATTGTTCTTTTAAATTAGTTGTTTAGGAATATATACATAAACTTTTTGTCACATATTTTAATTGTATGAAAGATATAATTGTAGTTACATATGATTATGGAGAACAACAACAATTTCATTAAATTCTAATCAAATTCTAAACGAGCTCGCGTCGAGGTAGATTTAGTAAATCTGCCAGAAGATCCTTACTTATGAAAAAAAATTATGATTATCATGTAAGTGATAGAGATCAAATTCGAAGATCATATCCACACAAAAAAAAAAAACCTTGTCAACCTAATCATGATTTTTCAAAAACACAATTTGAAAAAACATGACGTTGTTTTAATCCAGCTTGATTTATAGAATATGCTAATTGGCTGGAATACAGTATTTTAGAAGATGTTGCGTATTGCTTATATTGTAATATCTTTTATACCAGACACTGAAAAAAAGCAGTGGGAGACTCATTTGTTACTCAATGGTTTAAAAAGTGACAAAAGAAATTGTAAGTTACATTTATATATTTTAAGCGATAATTAAATTTTGTATAATTATTTATTTATTGTGTTAGTTATATTTTTTTTTTTTTTTTTAATTTATCAAAACCAAAAAAAAAAAAAAAAAAATCTTGACAACAAAAATCCTGACTTCGCCACTGACTTGTTTAGCTAATCATGTCATAAACATATCGTAAACAGGTTGATGTGTCATAAACGGTTTGACGAGTTAACCGTTGGTCCGTTTATAAATGTGTCATAAACGGGTCGGCCTGTTTATGATCTAAACCCGTTTAACATAAATTTAAACTTTATAACTTCGCGTCCAATTCACGAATCGTTTCAAAAATTATTAATCTTAATTTTAAATCATTAATCAGGCGCAATGGACAACCTAATATGAGATTGCATCCAAACTTCACCCTATTCGAGCAAGTATTCGGCCCTACCTACTCGAGCTACCCAGCACCTATTTAAACAAAGAAGATTGGAGCGTTAGGATTGGAGCATGATCTTTAAGCCAACCCCACATCCCTTGCATCAACTGATTTATAGCTGAGTTTGATATGTGATTTTCAAACTGCAAGTGGTGCTCTGCCCACTTAAATGCCCATCTAATAATAAGATATTTATTTAATATAGTCTTTGGGATTCGTGTATGATTTGACATTGGGAGATATTTCGTAGTGTTTGAAATTTACCATTGAAAATGTCATGAATGAATACTATTGGGTTGATAAATTTGAATATTATTTGTATTTATTTTTTAAAAAAAATTAAATAAAATACAATTTATTTTTAAAAAAATGTAAAATATTATTCTAAATATTATTCAAACCAAAACATACCATACACTTCAAAATAACAGTTTGAGTAGGCTATAGAGTATATATATAATGCACCGCAGGAGCCATAATTTATTAAAAATAAACTGATAATAAATTCAAGAAATTCATCCTTTTTTTTTTTTTTTAATATTCTGAATATTGTTATTTGACCACTAAAGGTTTTGTTTATTGGTTATACAGCAGGGGTATTAAACTAATGAAAAATGTTAAATTTACAACACCAACCACACAACAATCTCTTACATGAGGGTGGACTCCACACACTGGGGCCCACCCTCATGTGAGGGGTTGTTGTGTGGTTGTTGTGATGGTGTTGTGTATGAATCAAATCCCTAAACTAATATATCTAGAGCAGCTGGCTCACATCTATTTTATTATTTAACCACCACAAAATTTTGTTCCTAACACATCTTGATGTTTGGATTCTGCCATTATTGGCTTCAAAACAACTTAACCAAACAACACCTTTCTTAATTGGTACGATAGATATGGCTTTTGTCCTTGTTTTATTTAATTGGGTGTATGTGAGTTAAATTTTTCAACAACACATATAGATAAATATAATAAAACAAAATTTGACCATAAAATAACTTCTTTCCGTTTCATCATATTCCATGAACAAGACACAAGATCTCGTATCATATGAACGTGTCCAAATTTACGATAAAATGAAATATGTGAAAGAATAATGGAAGCGGACAGAAAAATATACATACTATTCTTACATTACATTGAATTGATGTGTCAATGTTTATCCCTCCTTAGTTTCGTTTATATTAAAAAAAAAAAAAAAAAAAAAAAAAAAAAAAAAAAAAAAATAAATGATGGATAAAATATGATGTGCATGTTTGGGTAATAATTATTTTTATCATGTTTTATTATTTTTTAAGTACATGTTTGGGTTTTTTAAAAAAAAATTTAAATTCTATTAAGATTTTATCCCTTTTTTTTTTTCACAAATTTTTTAAACCATTTAAATATTATTTTAAAAAACAAGTCATAACGTATCGTAATTTGAATATAATATAAAAATGATTATACAACCAAACGGATGGGTTGACCGTAAAGAAGGAACAATAATCATTGCCGATCCGAAAAGGCCCCACACAACGTTAATAACTCGTTGTCACATGTACTGATGTACGGTGTAGCAAAGGGTAGAAAAAAATCAAAAATCCAAATATCATATATATGTTCTCACTGAAGAGTGAAAACAGTTCGGTTGCGTTTTAAGGAAGGCGGCAGACAGAGAGACAAGGGAATTTGGTTGATTGCTTTGTTGCTGGGGATCCGGAAATGGAGGGATCGAGTCCGAAATCGCCGTTGCTGGCGAAGGAGGGGGGTCGGGTGGGGAGTCGACGCGCTCTACTCAGCCGCCGGTACTCGGTGAACTCACTGAGGAGCGAGTTTGTGACAAGGCTGCCTGACAAGGTCCGGTCTGGCCTCGACCTCGAGTCGACCACCTTCGACCTCGATCTTTCCAGAACCAAAGGCTTAACCAAAGGTATGTCTCTAACTCCGACCATCTTAACCTTTTCTGGGTAACTGAAGATTTAACATGCTTTTATTAGGATGATGTTGTATCAGAGTAGTGATTCTGATAGGATTAACATAGAATCTAAGCTGTGGTTCTGTTTCGAATTATGCTAGGATTAACATGCTATATATAGATGCGCATATATACATCTACACAGATTGAAGAAGCTTCAGTCGTGATTTTAGAGTTGGTAAAATATGTCTTTACGTGCGACTTCTTAGGTGGAATGCGGTGTGGTTTTGTGTTGTTAATTTGTAGGAGAGAAGGAGTACTACGAGAGACAATTCGAGACCTTGAAGTCCTTTGAGGAAGTGGATACTTTGGTGACACCCGCGATCAACGGAGATGATGAGAACCTCCTGGAGGAGGAGGAGAAGAAGGAACAGTCTCAACATGAAAGAGCTATGCGAATATCTAATTATGCAAATGTTGTGCTTCTCGCATTGAAGGTTGTTTCGAGATCTATCACTGTTTCTAGACTTGAATGACATTGTGTTCCAATGCTCTATGAATATATATATAGGGACGGAACTAGAAAGTTGATTTTAGGGGGGAGACTGTAGTAAAATTTTCTTAAGGGGCCATAGTTGAAAAACGAGACCTAAAATGTGTTTTTTTTAACAAATTTAAAAGCTGAAAAAATCTATTTTTGACCAAAAAAAATAAAAATAAAAAATTGCTAGGGGGACTGGAGGGGGGCCATGGCCCCCACCAGCCCCCCTCTAGTTCCATCACTATAATATATATATATATATATATAAAATAATAATAGGTGTGTGAGAGAGAGAGAGAGAGAGAGAAACAGAGAATGTGGGCTTAAATTCATTTCATAGTTTATAAGAGAGTAATTCTATTTAGTATACTCTTATACAACTATCATACAATGTTATGACAGTTGTACAGGAGTCTATTAAATAGCATTACTCTTTATAAGATAACGAGCTCCGGTTCAAATGACACTTCTTTCATGTAAGAATGGATTGAAGGTTGAGGTTATAGTTTTAAGACCTCATAGGGTACTTCCTCCCCTATAAGAAGAACAGGGTGTAGGGTGAGTTCAGGACTTCAACGCCCCTCAAAATGTGCTTTCTCACCCATTATAATGGGTTGGAGGTGGATTTAAGACACACTGGGTGCATATGTAGCTTGCAAATAAAAAGAAATTTCAAAAGAAAACGTGTGTAGCTCAGGTTAAAAGGCTTAGAAGAATTTATTTTCTATGATGGAGTATAAAATTGATGAACATGTGTCCTTGTACTCTTAAGTCACCACTTGATATGGTATGATAGTGTTTATAACCCATTGCTCATATATGAACTCCTAGAATTAACAATGGCATTACAATTTTCAGATCTATGCTACAATAAAGAGTGGATCCATAGCCATTGCCGCATCAACACTAGATTCTTTACTTGATCTCATGGCAGGTTTCATACTTTGGTTCACGCATATGTCAATGAAGAACATAAATATCTATAAATACCCTATAGGAAAGTTGAGGATGCAGCCTGTAGGCATAATCGTCTTTGCTGCTATCATGGCTACACTCGGTATGTTGTGGAGCCTTGACCTGTTGTAAGTTTCCATTGGTTTTTTTGTCACATGATTGTTAGTTACCATATTTATGATGAACTTCTTTGTTACTTGAACTTGTGTTATTACATGAGGTAGCTTTCGTCAAAGACATACAAAATGAAGGAAATGCAATTGCCTATCTGTTGAATTCTTACCATGATTACTAATATAGGCAGCAGAATTAACGTTTAAATTTGGCTTTTCTTGCGAAGTGAATTGAAAACTATAGGAACTTGCTCATATTTATATTAGATGATTCAAAAATGTTCACAAAGACTCCTAATTAGTGAAATGTTGCAAGTTGGACCAGAATAGATTAATTGGATAGTTTTTCAAAAATGAAAATCTCCTAATGAATGGTTTCTTGTTAGTTGGACCAGAATAGATTAAGCTCCTAACTCGATCGATATCAGTGATCAGTGCTGCGGTTGACATAATGAGACCATCTTCTTTCATGTACACAACAATGTTGAACTACCTAACATTGAGAAAATAAATAAATCATTTAATACTAGTAAGTTTGTTGATACACTGTTGGATACATGTGAAGTGGATGATTTAGATAAGGAATTATGAAGAACACATTAGGTACTTTTTCTGCTTTCTAAATTCCTCTCTCCCACTGTTAAATGAAAGGGTAGCTTGGTCTGGCTTCCTTAGTTGTTATGAGTGAGAATTTCCTTCTGCTGTTAAAACATGGATAAAAATGTTCATGATCCCATTAAAATAGACAATGTTCACTTGAATTATGAGGCAGGCGCAGAGCTTATAAATGTTCTGAAACCTTTTCTTGTTTGGAGACGTGATGTGTCACAATGTTGCAAATTTTACACCTTGTGTCTGCAATATTAATCCTTGAGCAATTATGTGCCCGATGTTGTGCATTCTGGCCATTTTGCTGGACACTGCGTGAGGCTTGAGCTTAATATTCTTCCAGATGAGTTCCACAAGAACTTAAATATAGATAGATGGATGTCCTGGTCACTTCCCCCTGCTGCTTATGAAGAAGATCTATGGTTTTGCCATGTTTAAGGACGGCTTCTGCATCAAGTTTCAGTGGGTAACTGCTCTAAGCCAAAGCCAATTTAGAAGTTTCCTTTTCATAATCAAGGAAGGATAGACCATTTATTTTCGAAAAAGATGGTTCCAAGACTAGTTTTCCCCCCAATTTATTATCATTCCTCAGAGCAACTTTTCTTTACAGTGAAACAGATTTTTGTTGGATTATAAGATTGATCAATTGCAACTACTACTATCTAGGAAGTTAGGAACAATGAGATAGAGACATATCTAATCTGTAGTATTACAAAGAAGCTTTTATTCACTGTGTTCTTAATCTTGGAATATTGCATAATTTCTTTAGGAAAGATATTGTGATGTCTTTGGGTTTCTCACAGGCTTCTTCTTACATTTTCCGATGGAAATTTCCAAACTTTTGCCTCTTGACACTTTAATGTTGTAATGTTCTGTCCCAACATATTCAAAGAGCTTGATTCTTTTCAAAACTTAACACCGTGATGAAACCATAAGAGGTTTTCTTCTCTTTATAAAACTATATCTTTAACTTCTCTGAATGTGGTATAGATTCCTGTTTATAAAGTTGGCGTTGTCATACCCTTCCATTTTCTTACAGGCTTTCAGATATTGCTCCAGGCTGTAGAACAACTAATTGAAGACAGCCCTACTGAAGATTTGTCCTCAAATCAATTGATATGGTTATGCGCAATCATGATATCTGCTACTGTGGTGAAACTTGCCCTCTGGTTGTACTGTAGAAGCTCAGTAAATGAGATTGTCCGGGCATATGCAAAGGTTTTCCTACTTCACTTTAAAAATTCAGAAGCTTCGCTTTTATCAATTATCCTTCTAGTTATTTTTTTGATAAGTATTATCCTTCTAGTTATCAGCAGCATAACTTCTTGAAATGCCATTACCCAGGATCACTTTTTCGACGTGGTAACAAATGTAGTTGGACTAGCTGCTGCTCTTCTTGGTGATATATTCTACTGGTGGATTGACCCTACTGGTGCTATCCTCCTTGCGCTGTACACTATTTCAAATTGGTCTAAAACTGTAATGGAAAATGCAGGTACTCCATCCACCTCATCTTTGTTCTATCTGATTTCTTCTTCTTTTCTTTTCCTTCACCAACCTTTGAACCTTTGGTCTTGGGGATAGCAAAACACACAACTAACCACCAAGCCAAATAAGGTTGGTTGTTTTGTCTGATCTCACAATCCCTTGTTTGATCCTGATGAAGAAGCAAAAAGAATGAAAAGGAAGTTCCTTTCCAAAATCCAAGAATCATTCTGTTAATCTTTTTCTTTCATACCCACTTTACTACCATTCACTCACGATTTCCTTTATCACAACTCATATTTTCCCTACAGAAGTAATGTTAATACTTCCTTTGGATGTTTATCCATTTAAAAACTCTCTTTAAATGCACTATTCCTCATAGAAGAATTTTTGTGTTGTAGAATCCATTGCTTTCAGAGATTTTGCTTTTCAAGCTCATTATATTGATTGATTCCGACCTGTTAATTTTACATGTACTCTGTTTATGTGTTAGTTTGATTGCAAAGAATATTCTTTTCTTTGGATTGTTTATGCTTCAAAAGTTTTCAAATTTGTGATAAGAAACGTGATCTTACCTCAAAAAAAGGAAAAAGAAAAAAAAATAAAAATAAAAAGAAGAAGAATATCAAAGACATCTTGATTTTGTATTGCAGTTATATTAAGATGGGTTTGTTGGTGCAGTTACGCTTGTGGGACAGTCTGCACCTCCTGAATTCTTGCAGAAACTGACATATCTTGTCATAAGGCACCCTCAAGTCAAGCGCATTGACACTGTCCGTGCTTACACTTTTGGTGTTCTTTATTTTGTCGAGGTTAGTCATGTAAATTTCTGATCAACCACAAATAGTGGCAAGCTTTCGATCACAACTTTTACTCTTTTTCAACTCATTTTTGCATAAACATTTCAGTCTACAATAACAGATCAAACTCCTGAGCTACCTTTCCCTTTGAGGCTTTGAGATACCTTTGAGAATAAATTTTGAAAATGAAAAATTTTGCGAGACATTTCTTTTCAATTTTATTACACCATGAGGTGGAATGTCTATGGTAGACCATCAGAAGTTACATTATTCTCTTTGAAGCATCCTAGTTTTAAGGAAAATTATCTTTAATTCTCTCGAGTTTTGGATAAGGATATGAGTTTCTAATTTTGACAATTAAGAATCTGAGTTTTGGACATGTGACAAATAGATTATTTCATCAATTTTTTTGTCAAGATTTTAACGGTAGACGTGCTAACTAGCATATTTTCCATGTAAAACCAATGAAATCACTTAATATGTATTAAATGTCATGTCATCATGCCACGTATGCTTGCAAATAAAAAAACACCAAAAAAAGGTTGAAAAAAGGATGGAGGGGTGACTCCACCTCCACTGCCACCCTTTGTCAGGGGTAAAGGGAGGTGGAGCCACCACTCTACCCTCGCAAGGGGGCCACACCACAACAGTGAAAATGACTCGTGCGGCCAGCCTTCAGCAGTGGGGATGGAGCAACCCCATCTACCCTTGCAAGGGGTACCCCCCTTTGCTATTGGGGTGGAGGGTGGAGTCACCCCTCCATCTCTCTCTTTTTCTTTTTTTCTTTCTTTTTTTGTGTTTTGTTATTTACAGGCATACATGGCACAACTTCATTGGTCTTATTCGAAGAAGATGTTAACTGGTATTTCTATCCTTAAAAACTGGACGGAAAAATTGACAGAAGGACCTATCTGTCACATTGTCAAAATTCATTTCCTTCAAAAATTAGAAACTTAGGCCAAAACTCATGAGAGTATGGGACAATTTTCCTAGTTTTAAATATTTAGCAAGTAATGATTTTGACTACATTGTGGAAACAGGTTGATATTGAACTTCCAGAAGATTTACCCTTAAAAGATGCACACGCCATTGGAGAGGCCTTGCAGGATAAGCTAGAGAAACTTCCGGAAGTTGAGCGGGCATTTGTTCACCTTGATTTTGAGTGTACACACAAACCGGAGCACTCTGTTCTCATCAGACTGCCCGACAGTCAGCCTTGAATTTTTGATCCCCAGTTCCACATAAGAGTATTTTGTTTGTTCACCTTGATTTTGAATGTTAACCCATTTTGACTTGTAATGGATGCATGCCCTGGTACACATTTACGGTGGGTATAAATTTGAATCAATGGGCTTATAACCTAGTTATTATTAAAAGTTTTTAGGATAAGTAGTGATTTAACATTGTATTAAAGTTGTGGTCCCGAAGTCGAACCTTAACTCTACAATTTTTAAATTATTAAATTTTTTATTTTTTATCGATTTAAATAGTGATTTAACAATTGTATTTCTCTTTCATGTAATGCTCCGTTTGTTTCGACATAAAATAGTTTCCGTCGCAAAATATTTTCGACGAAATCATTTTCAAAAAAAATAATTTTCTCGAAATCATTTTCCGGCGTTCGGTTCGTACGAAAAAATTACGAAATGAGAAAATGCAACTATTGCCGAAATTCGGCAACGTCCGGTTGTCGTTGCCGGATTCCGGCAAGCACGTTTGGCCAGATCCAACCAAAATTGTCGGATTTCGGCCGGACTCCTCCAGATCCTGGCCATTTTGGTCAGATCCGGCCGGATCAGTGGCCGGATCCATCCAAATCCGGCCGAATCCCGATCATTTTGGCCAGATCCGGTTGGATCAATGGCAGGATCCAGTTAGATCCGGCCGGCTTCTGACCATGGTCAGATTCCGGCCAAATTCGTTAGAAGAAGGTGATTTACATGGCATTTTCATTAAATTCACTCCCTTCTCTTCCTTTTTCCCACTTGCCAAGCAGTTCAGCTTTTCATTGCCATAGAAAGCTTGCTTTCCTTTTTGGTAATAGCAATTGAAGTTGGTGACTTTGTAGGGATCATGATCATAAGATCATAATACATTTCCCTAAGCCTTTTGTTACCTCTAGTGCACCGGGATAAGTTGTTGGAAGCCAAGCAATTGATGAAGTTATTAGAGGTACTACAACTTTTACTATAAGTCTCTTACAAACTAGTGTGACAGTTCATATGACACTTGCTACACCAACTACTACAATGTGGACAGTCCACAAAATGCTTACCACGTTTATTAACTGACTGTCATATGACAGTCCACATATCAGCCATTTTTATACATGTGAATTGTGACGTAAATTTATAAGAATTATAGTCAAAATTATAGTACCTTAAGCATTTTTCATTAATAAAAGCTTTGGTAGAAGTTCAACTGCCCCACTCGTTCCATAGGCAATGACAGGCAAAATGATCAATTTGGGAACATAATTCACGCTTCTTGCTTTGGGGGCATGAGGAAGCAGACCCAATCTGTAAAACCTTTAATCCATTCTCTCTCTCTCTCTCCTTTTTTTCCCTTCCATTCCACAATGTATTCCTTTTTTTTAGATGATATAAACCAGAACTACAATAAAATACAGAAGCTAAACAAGAAGAAAATAACAAAACCAAAACAAACAAACTAAAAAAGAACACAATTCTTAACAGAAATCCAAAGCAAGTCCTTTCCACAGCCCTAGGAGAATCCTCGTTGATTGAGGAAGCGAGTGGAAAAGCTGCCAGCAGCTTAAGGCAACCAAATAAATCTTAGTTTCTGAAGGAGGTAGGGAGACTAAGAAATAATAAAATTAATAGAAGGGGAGTCCCTTTCAAGGACTGAATGTCAAATAACATCAAGAACAATGTTTTTTGTGGCTAGATTTAAATCTGAAATTTTCTTTGCGCCGAAAAGGCTCCACATGAAGGGAGGGAGCAGAGATAGAAGAGCCTCAAATCTGCTGCAGCCGTAGGGGACCAAAAGGGGCATCAACGCATGCGGCCCAAGCGCTTGGCATGCACGTGTGGGAGCGAGGACTGGCGGAGGGTGGAGTGGGGACTGGTAGGTGTGTGGATGGTATAGGTGGAGAAAGTGCTAAGAACATAAAAACAAAAGGATGAGAAAAAACACACAGAGAAAGAAGATGAGGGAGAGGAGTAAATTAGGAAGGGGTGGCTCTTCCCTCCTCCCTTAGATATGGGGGCGAGGCTTTGCAGAGGGTGGAGGAGCTTTTGTTTTTCGAGGACAAAGGCCAGGGTCCAGGTCCATGTATTCTACATCTACTCCAGAAGCCCTATTGAGTTGAAAATGGAAACACAAGTAAAAAGGCTTCAGAGATTCCGTGCTTGAACTGTCAATTCCTGAAATCCTAATTAAAACCAAGTAGACCAATCTTATAGAACAAGTACATTTCAATGCTAGAAAGAACATGCACTTAATTCAAATACATTGTAAAGCTCAGTAACAAAGTCCATGTTCCATAATAGACAAAGGTGCTTAACTTGATGCTTCCAATTTGTGGTCAACCATTCAACGAGTGTCTTAATTTTTCAAATCACTAAAAGCTTCTGTAGTGGGAAATGCAATAATCAAGTACCGCATGGGGCATACAATGATGATATATATATATATATATATATATATGGCAGCATATACTTGTCCTCCTAGCTACCGATCCAGAGAAAACTCAAGAACCCAGAAGGCTCGGATGCCATGTTGAAGAAGAGAAAATGGAAAATTGAAGAGAAGAGAAGATAAACCGTTTATTCCATGATGATCATTCCATAAGTTTACATGGGTTTAAATAGGAGAGGAATACTAATGGAAAGAAATTAGTAGGAGATTACAATCAGAATAATAATAGAAATAAATAAGAGAATATAATCATGTCATATTGGTAGTTTCCATCTTCAACACATACAATGATGACATATATATATATATCATAGCAGCATATGCTTGCCCTCCTAACTACCAAAAGGCGCACACCAAAGTATAGCAGCGTAAGTAAGCAAAAGGCATCTTGCAGTCCTCCATATCAAGCCCAAATCGGAAGCGACTATGGCAAGTAACAGTATATCAACAGGGCTGCACTTGGAGTGACAGGTAGTCTATACTCTCTCTGCCTCTTCTTTGTTCGACTAGTTGAAGTGTACTCCTGCATGTGGTCAAATAAATAGCCTCTATCTGCAGCATTTAAAATACAAATTTATAATATTAGGAAACCACATCCATCAAACCTAAGAATTCGAGGGGAGGCATGCTAAGACAACTTACTTAAGAGTTCGGCAGCAGCCGACCATTATACATCTTGTCAAGTAATTGCCGAGCGTCGGGCCTCCTAAGAAGACCTTTGTTATTTGGTACACCAGTCCCTAAACAAACAGGACACACAAGTTTCCCTCGACCTGCCCACAAAAAGAAGCAAGAAATCGTCACTCATCAAAGTAATTCCAAATTACTAGTGCATGAAAATAACGGAAACAGAATAAAGCAGGCACGGCAAGTTAAAACAATCAGGATAGGCATTAAGTACCAAAATGAAAAGAGATGAAAATCAATGTCTTTTACCATGCAACAATGTCAACATTGTACCACACCCAAGATAATCTGACATACCAATTTTGCTAAGAATTTTCTTTTCTTTTGGGGGGGGTGGGGGGTGTTGGGGCTTCTAAAGATGGTCATAGCCCAATTTAGGATTGTGCATAGAGTAGCAGGTAGCTTCATACCCCTTGACGTGTGTCCTTACCTAAAAACTTTTTGCTAAGCTTTTCACATGCATCCTTGAGCATTTATGAGCATGCAGAGCTCTTAAATGAAGTTCAGTACTCCGAAATATCCAAACTACTGAAATAAAGAGCAGTGTCTGTTTCTCTCTAATTCTGTTAAAATATGTTTGTCAAAATATCAAAGTTACACCAACGTTTGGTTTTTCATTTAATATCAGCGTATCAAGGATGCCATCAGCAAGCGATTTTTTTTTTTCCACAAAATTTTCTTGTATATGATCTTTTCTGTTTAAAAAATAAAATTTATAAGCATCTTATGTTACTTCATAATCATTTAAAAATTCTAGTGTTAAATCGTTAAGGATTCAAGTACCAATAGGTTTTTACAATGTTTGAAATGATGACAGTCTTTAATCATCTACCTATGAAATTCAATACCATTAAAAGGTGAAACTGACAGAGAAAACTATTCTTAATAGTAGAACTTTTTAAATAAAAATAAAAATAACAAAGTCTATCTTTCTTTTTTTTTGATAAGTAAGAAGAAAATTTTATTAGAAAAACGAAAAGCGCAATCAAGTATACAGGGGGTATACAAGAGAGACAATTAAGAAGAAGAAGAAGAAAGCAATACAAGGAAATCGTTATAACTAATCTCTAGAGGTGCTAAATACGCAGCCGTCCAGGAGTACAAAGAATGAAGAAAAAAGGAAGTGAGCTCCTCTATGGTTCTTTCTCTGTCCTCAAACTGTCTATCGTTGCGTTCCGTCCACAAGCACCACATAAGACAACAAGGAGCCATCTTCCACACGACCGCACTACGGGACCGTCCCCCCGACCACCAACATGCAAATAAGTCTATCACCCGAGAAGGCATCACCCAATACAGACCGAACCGGCTAAGGATGACATACCAAAGAGCGCGTGCAACCTCGCAATGAAGAAGAAGATGATCCACAGTCTCCCCGGTCGTTTTACACATGCAGCATCTATCAATCACAATGACACGCTTCTTTCTGAGATTGTCCAAGGTGAGGATTTTCCCTAACGCTGCCGTCCAAGCGAAGAAGGCCACTTTCAATGGGGCCTTGGTCCGCCAAATACTTTTTCAGGGGAAAAAAGAAGCTTCTTTGCAGGCAAGAGCCTTATAGAATGATCTAACATCAAAAAACCCTTTGCGAGAGAGGGTCCACCAAAGCCTGTCCCCCCCATCTTGAGTCACCTTGGATGCATACAGTAAGGAGAAAAAGGAAGCCATAACGTCCACCTCCCAATCGTGAACATCACGGAAAAATCTGACATCCCACTGATAGGAGCCACTTACCACTACCAAATGGTCTTCTACCAAAGAATCCTTGACACAAGCTATATCATATAGAACTGGAAAGGCTTCCTTGAGGGGCATCTCTCCACACCAAACATCATCCCAAAAACGAATTCTCGACCCATTGCCCAAGATAAGTCTGGTATATCTACAAAACAAGCTCCACCCCTTCCTAATGTTCTTCCAACTCCCCACACCGTGAGACCCAAGGGGATCTAAGGAACACCAACCAGCCCTAGTAGAGCCGTACTTCGCATCCACCACGGATTTCCACAGAGCTTCTCTCTCATAAGCATAACGCCACAACCACTTCCCTAACAGCGCCTTGTTGAAAATTCTTCTATCTTTCTAGCTAGGACAAATGACTTGTTTCTTTTTCTTCAGTAGTTTTTGGTAATAAGTACACCACTCTCTACAGGGATAGGCTATGCCATGAAAAACCCACACCAACGTACCCCACCCCACAAAGAGGTCCTTTTATTACCATAACTAAGATGGGAAATATGTCTACTCAGTTCTATCTATGGGAAAACTTTTAACGATGTGTTGATTGAAATTTCAATTTCTGTGATTTGAGGCAATGACCCCAAATGCTGCAATTGACTCCATTATTAAGGATAATTCATGCGAAAATTCCAGGAAAAGCAAATGGAATGTATTCAGATCAATTGGATGTCAAACAATGTCCCTTGTCCTTAACTGGTGAACCAATATCAGATAGTATTTAGAATAGCAACAAAACAATTGAATGAAAGCAGGAACTATAACTAAATAACTAACACGAAGGTGAGTGTCAAAAAGTACATACCATAACAATTTGGACATTCTGTAAATTCATAGACATCTTTGGCCCGTTTTCTATTTAGAGCTTTCCATTTTCCTGTACCACCACACATATCACCTAAATAAAAGCAAATGAACATCTTATGGACCAGAGTTGGGTACCAAATGTAGCACATTAAATGCATAGAATATTCCAAGAAGGGTATGTTTTGGTTTTCTTTACATAGACAACTAGAAACAGATTATGAAATGTGCTAGAGGAGAATGCAGGTGTGGTTACTACCATCTTAAATTATATTAATTGGCAAATAGTCCTCAAGTAGGATTTCCATATCTTAAAGATTAAGAAATAAAACAGAAAAAACTTATTCATTGAGACCATAAGACAATCTTCATATGTAAGCCAAATTCTTGGAAAACTAAGGACTTTGAACAGATCAATGAACCAAAAAATGACCTTATAACAGTAAGGAGTTGAGGTAAACAGGGACAATTGTTATTCACTCTAGGGCAAGATCCATGATCTAGATATCAATGTTCTATCTCATGTTTAAGTTTCTTGCAGTTTACGTTCATATTAAAAGATACAAAGCTAGCAGCTCTAAAATTCTCTAGTTTCTCTAGGGCTTATAGAATTTCACATTCTCGACAAGTTGTATATGTACTGCAAGATGTGTAACAAACTTCAGATTACTATTCTCATGGGGAAATAGAACAAACATGAAACATAGGGAAATTCACACTTACAAAGTATAGCACCGCTGCCCCCACAGTTCCGGCATGCTGGTCTTTCTTTTCCTTCCAACGCAACTGCCTTTTGTATGGAAGCAGAGGTACCAACATTGTTTATCAAAGATAGAGTTGAACATAAACATGTGAGACAACAACGCCGAGAGATTGATAATTGAGAACCCTGCAGTGCAAAAAAGGAAACCTCACTTGGTTGAAGGTAAGCCTTTTCTATGAAATTTTAAAGTGCTCTGGATGTCTCTAAGATAGTAGTTCATATGATATAGTCGACCAATTTCTACAGTAAACAAACTTTGTACTGGCAGAATATAGACAATTTTGGTACCTTGACCCTCAAATGACTAATCTGATCGTCACTTCAATAACGGTTATTCCTAAAGAACAGGAAAGCCCATCCATAGTGCAGTTCAAGTCATCTTGCAGAAAGTGTTATAAAGAGAATATATAATGTTCTCTATCCTACCATGCCATTGGTAAATTCACGTACAACACATTCAATGTGACCCAAGGCCCAACTAAGGGAAAAAATTCCCACTTGAACCATCACATTCTAATGAATGGCAGTCATTTGTGGTGAATGTTGGGACTCATCACAGAACAAGCACCAAGTAGTACTTTAACTCAAATGAAAGCAATCGATAATGAGTACCACTTCCCCCATTACTTACTAGCAACCATGTCTTCCTCATAAAAAGTTTGCTTTCAAGGAAATGGTGATCACATCTCCTTCAAACACAATACATGCTGATAAAAAAATGAAACCTTTACCTTTGCTGGTTTTGATGAGTTGTCTGAATTTCCGGGACTTCGGTTCTCATTTTCCAAACTAGATCTCACGGGAATCCTGATGGACTTGAGTTTACCTACAATTTAACAGAAATGAATGACAGATAAAACCACTGTCTCCCAACAGTATACAACCTAACACATTAATATAGTCTTCATAGCAATCACAAGTAAAATGACAAACTGAAATTCAAAACAATGAGGCATCGCCATGAATTCACCCATTCAAACATCCCCGAAAACCAAATAATTCATTTTGTTAATTAATCATCTCGGCAAACAATGGCATCTCTGCAAGTTTAAATTTCACCAATATGATGCTATTCCAATTCTATTTCTACAATTCTTAACAATAATACCATTTTCTGCATTGAAAAGCTCTCGAAAATGAATCTGCACAAGAGAAAAGCAACCAATTCATGGCTTTAACACATATCTAGTTGGAAATAGTCCAATGGAACTCATTCCAGGATTGCCAAACACGGCACCTTCATACATATATAAAAAATCCCAAAACAGACTGAGGCCCAACTGACATGAAAAACCAATTCCGACCCTTTTGGAAGATTCATTCAAAAATAAGAAAAGCTTTTGAAAATTCCAGAAACATTTGTAAAGATAATCATTCTACTTATTTTCATGAACCATACTGGAAATTCAGACAACATATTCCGGAGCTCAGGTTGACATGATAGGTTGGCTTAATGCTAAAAAAAACTAAAGAAATTCCAACAAGTTCATGTTTTTATGGAGGACACTTCTAAATAAACTCAAATTCCTTAGTGGGTACTTGTATATGAAATAGAGAGAGAGAGAGAGAGAGAGCTCACCGAGGTCCGTGGAAGCTAAAGCAAAACGTTGTGGGATAGCTGAGAGCTGAGAAGAAGATGCCATTCTCTCTCTCTCTCTCTCTCTCTCTCTGTGACGCAGACACCCACACACCCTGTATGGAACAATGAGCCGTGGAGGACCTCACGTTCACCAACACGCAATCCACCGTCGCAACATTGTTTGAACGTGCAGGGGAAACGTAGCCGTTTTGGCTTCGCCTTTTTTAACTGTTCTTGTAGTGGCGAGTACAAGTTAAGAAGGCGACATTTCTCGAGCAAAAAATGCATATCGGGTGAGATTTTATCATATCAGTATTTATAATTATTTAACAATTCAGTATTTATCATCTAAATACTTGTTATATCTTTCGTATTTTAAAAATAACAAATACTCGTGTAATCAAATCATTTAATTTGAAAAAAAAAAAAACTTAAAATTTAATAAAATTTACATGGTAGAATATTCTTGATCCACCTATTGGGAAGAATAAAACTCATTGGTAGGATTAGTGTTAGACTATGACTTGGCTTGTCTTGAGAGACAAGTTAGAATTGAGACTCCCACTAATCACATCTTATATGCCTAAAACAAAAGACAACTTAGAATTGAGACTCCCACCAATTTTACTTATGCATACCAATTAGATCATACAATAAACATGATCATGATTTATTCGTGCACTCTTAAGGTGTAGACCACAACATTTGCTGACATGACATTTTATATATTAGGGCACTCTTAATAAAATATTAAACAAACAAGCCCTTTTTGTTTTTAACGATGATGAACTCTTTCAAGGTAGGGCCACTACGTATATCTATCCATGTTGAGTAAACCTCGGACTCATGTAAAGCGTCATATCTATATGGATCGAATAATACTTCGATTTCGACGGCAGACTGACCTAAAGGAATCAAATAAAAAAAAATTGTACTAAGAGTATTACATATTTTATAATATATTCTCTACAAATTGGTTTGATAGTCCGTGTAACACCCATATTAGCCTCCACTCCTGCCCATTATGTGAGATCTATGATGAATTGTTGGGGTGACCAAACCACCTTATGATCGGCCATGAGTTTTTGTGGGGCAATTGTGCAAGTCACTCCACTGGAAGAGGACCAGAAGATAAGGTGCATAGGTAGGGGCAAAGGAGGCGGGTCGAGGTGGAGGGATAGCCGGAGATGTTGCTATTGAAGATTGAGAAATGAGACTTAAATTGAGAAATTGCATGTTTGGATAACAATTATTTTTCAAATACTTTTAAAATTTTGTATTTTCGAATTTAAATTCAATTTTTTTTTTTTTAATTTTGTCTCATATTTTAAATCATTAAAACATAATTTAAAAAAACAAAATCTATCGAAATTCGCAATTTTAAATATTTTCAAAAAAATTGCAAACAGCCCAAAAAATTTGAGTAGTCCAAATATAAAATAAAAACATGCACCAGCGGGTCCCACCAAACACCAAACCCCTTTCTCATTTGGCACTCTGTTCCCTTACCATCAAATGGTCTAATACGGTTCGAGTCGGCGCTTCTCTCTGACCATCTCTCCATTTCCATTTTTATTTTTTTAGCATAATTTCACCAAACCCTAACCCTAGTCCCCCCAAAATCCAACCCCCAATTCCCTCCAATCGCTCCAGTTTCTGCCGAATCCTTCATCCACTCCCCGCCCTCCCGCTTTCCCCCAAACCAGAATCTCCGATTTCGGCCATGTGAGAGCTGAGCAATATAATGATCGAATTGTTGGGCTTGGACTCTGACGCCTATTGTATGGGTTTGAGCAATGCCGGAGCTTCGCAGAGGAGTCCGCCGAGGCCGTGCTAAGGTCGCGCACAAGCGATCGGAGCCTCCGGTTGGGAACTACGTAAAGACCCGTGCGGCGGTCGCGAGGGCCAAGAAGTTGAAGCTCGAGAAGGAGGAGGAGCATCAGCAGGTGATTGTGATATCGGAGAGGGACAGTGGGTCGGAGAGGAAGAAGGGGAAGAAGGTTGTTGGGAAGGAAGAGAAGGGTCCGATGGCTGATGATAGTGGTGGGTTGAGCGCCAATAAGGCCGCTGGGCAAGAGGAAGAGGGCAGCACTGCGCCTTTTCCCGAGAAGGTATGCGCGTTCTCGATGGTTGATTTTTGTTGTTTCGTGAACTGGGTGTGTGTTGTTGTTGCGAAAAACGGGTTCTATGGCGGGTCAATTGATTTTTTTGGTGTTTTATGAATTGGGTTGGTGTTGTAGTTGTACGTTGATGGTTCTATGGTAGGTTAATTGCGATGGCGCTATGATTGCAAAACATGATGCCTTGGTATGTTTTTTTTGATAAGTAAGAGTTATATCATTAATAACGCAAAGAGCAATCAAGTACAAAGGGAGTATACAAGAAAGACATCTAAGAAGAAGAAGAAAACAAAACAAGAAAATCATTAAAACTAATCACTAATGGTGGAGGAACACAGCTGTCCAAGAGTACAAAGAATGAAAGAAAAAGGAAATAAGCTCCTCAATGGTTATTTCTTTGTCCTTGAACTGTCTATTGTTGCGTTTCCTCCACAAGTACCACAAAAGGCAACAAGGAACCATCTTTCACATGACCGCACTTCGGGAGCGACCACCCGTCCACCAGCAATTGAATAAATCTTCTCTATTGCGAGGTCGCACGCACTCTATGGAATGCCATCTTTAGTCGCTTTAGTCTGTCTTGGGTTATGCTTGGTTGCTGTTAGAAACTCAAAAAAGGTTCTACTGTAAATGGTTTATTGTGTAGTGCATTGCTTGCAAATATCTGGTTGTGTTGTAGTTTTGAATACCGTGATTTGGAGTGTGTTTGTGATCATTATGTTGAGGAATTTTGTTTCTTTTATTGGTTGAAGTAAAAAGGTTTGTTGTTGTTTTGAAGTCCCTATTTATGTGTTATTTGTTACATACTTGTTTCCATTCTGATTGCATGTCTGCATGCATATGCCTCTCATTTGTTTAGTTATACTCTCCTATATGGATAAATATAGTGTAGAAATATGGTTGATTTCAATTTTTCATGGACAATAAAGCATCTATTGAAGAGTTTGGTGGAGTTTATTGTCTTAATTTTTGTTGGGTGCATTGATCAAAATTGTTTTATTTTTTCTAAAGGTCTCAGTAGGAGGGTCACCTGTATATAAGATAGACAGGAAATTGGGCAAAGGTGGGTTTGGTCAGGTGTTTGTTGGTCGTCGTGTTTCAGGTGGAACTGAACGCACCGCAGGTCCTGGGGCTATGGAGGTTAGCTCAATTTAGATTCTCTAGAACTCTTTAAATCTATATGAATATCTGTCAATTGACTTTAACTCCTGATTTGTGTGCTTATATCAGGTAGCTCTGAAATTTGAGCACAGAAATAGCAAAGGCTGCAATTATGGCCCACCATATGAGTGGCAAGTGTACAAGTAGGGCCCTTTTTTTAATGGTGCCTCTAGATTAACTTACCATATATATATATATGTGTGTGTGTGTGTTTATGATTTTATTTTTATTTATATTTGGATAGCATTCTCGGTGGTAGTCATGGAGTGCCGAAAGTACACTACAAAGGGAGGCAAGGAGACTATTATGTAATGGTATGGTCCACACAAACCACATTTATTATCTCTCCATTTTTACTTGTTTTAACTTTATAATAGTTAATATGCAGGTCATGGACATGCTAGGGCCCAGCTTGTGGGATGTATGGAATTCTTCAGGGCAGGCGTGAGTATCATTCCTTGTATCTTTCCTTACCTCCAGGAATTTTATTCTGTTTTCTTGAAATCTGAAGCTTGAATAAGTGGATGGCTGAGCTGATGTAAATTTTAATTGAGGCTTGCTTGGAGGCAAGGTCAATGAAGTTATTTCGAGGCAGGACTTAAACTAGGCTACTGAGGATCATGCCTCAGGATTAGGCTCTTGTAAAAAGACTGATTTATTTGGGGTTGATATTGATTCAATTGACTTATGACTAAGAGCGGTTCATAGTGGTCATGAATTCATTTGTTATCAAATATCACAGTCAGAGTTCATAGAGGTTTTCTTTTGGATTTTTATTGAACAAGAACACCTAAATTCCTCTGGTTGTCATCTCTCCTCTTATATCATAGTAAAATAACCTCAGCCATATCATTAAAATAAATTGCAAGAGATTTTATGGTCTACTGTACTAGAATCACTTGAACTGTTAATATATTTTTGTTGCAGTTGGAGACATTGTGAAAAAATTCCTTTTTTTTCTTTTTTAATATATCCTGAAAAACTAAATGATGATACAGCCTTCACCCTCTCTCTTACACCCTAAGGAAAAAGAGGGGGGGGGGGGGGGGGGGGGTGCCAGAGATGTGCACAGATCTTAATAACTTATTTTAAGCTTGCTATAAGTGAAGATACATCTCCATGTTTCCTGGACATCTTCTTCTTTGTATTTTTTATTTTTCCTATTGTGAGCCAGCTTCTTTGTTGATTGTTTTTAACATGTGATGATATATTTTTTCATTAGTCTAACATTGTTGTTGTTCTTCCTCTCTCCTCTCTCTATCTCTCAAAATGTATATCTTGTTTCTGGATCTTTCAGGAATATGAGTATACAATTTTAATTCTTCTTTTATTTTGTTACACAGTATGTCCTCGGAAATGGTCGCTTGCATAGCAGTTGAGTCCTTGTCAATTTTAGAGAAGATGCATGCAAGAGGGTATGTGGTAATATTATTATTATTATTTTAATTGATTTTTAAGGTTGGTTTCCTGATTTTCTGGAGAATTTTGATGTTGAATTTTCCCATAAAATAGCTCCAATCCTGTGTACTTTGTTTTGATAATATAAATTTCCACTATTTCTAATGACTCTGTTTGATATTAGTTATGTACATGGCGATGTTAAGCCAGAGAACTTTTTGCTTGGTCAGCCATCTACATCACAAGAGAAGAAGTTGTTTCTTGTTGACCTTGGATTAGGTGAGTAAATTCATATAATTCTTAAACTCAAATTAATTTATTTTACATCGTCTTTCTTATGTCTTTATCAACACATGATATTGCAGCAACAAAGTGGAGAGATAGTTCTAATGGGCAGCATGTTGATTATGATCAACGTCCTGATATGTTTAGGTGAATTAATGTTTGACTCCAGGCTACAGTTTGCAATACGACTCTTTTACAATTGGTTTTGATACCTTATCTGTGTCATTGTCCCAGGGGAACTGTTCGATATGCTAGTGTCCATGCTCACTTGGGAAGAACTGCTAGTAGAAGAGATGATCTAGAATCTCTTGCATATACACTCATCTTCCTCCACCGAGGCAGGTTGCCCTGGCAAGGTTATCAGGTACTAACACATATACTATTTGTTTAGAGTGAATGTTGCTCAGTGTTGCTTTATAGCTTTTTTTTTTTACCACAACATTTTTTTCTCCTTTTTTTTTTTTTCTTGTTAGGGTGATAACAAATCCTTTCTAGTTTCCAAAAAAAAGATGGCAACTTCTCCTGAAATGCTATGCTGCTTCTGTCCCCCACCTCTTAAGCAATTTCTTGAGATTGTGGTAAACATGAAATTTGATGAGGAGCCTAACTATGGCAAGCTAATATCTTTGTTTGAGGGCTTGATCGGACCTAATCCGGCTTTACGGCCAATAAATACTGAAGGTGCTCAAAAGGTAATCTTGGTAATTTTTAAACTTTGGATGAACTCTGATTTAGTGGTTATTCTTTTATTCGTAGTTGTTTTTATGCATCCACTATGAACTTGTCGGTCAGGTTGGCCAAAAACGTGGTAGGTTGAATATTGAAGAAGAAGATGATGGGCAACCCAAGAAGAAGGTTCGTTTAGGAGTTCCTGCTACGCAGTGGATTTCAGTTTACAATGCTAGGCTACCAATGAAGCAGAGGTAGATCTGCGTTTTGTTTCTTTCCTTCTACTTTTTCTCCCCCTGGACATATGAGTTGAGTTTCAATTCGTCCATGCATATGTTATTAATTGAGACTGTACAAAGAGATATGGTTTGAATAATTAATTGAAACAAGTGTATAGTTTTGTGTGGGTTATTGGATTCATGTCACTGTCCTAAATCAGTTGACTCTTTGGATCTATTGAAAGTTTCTGGTGTTCATTCAAAACCACAACTTGTAAGCTTTTGCGTATTTGACACATACTGATCAAGGTCAGGGACAAAGTTTATCTTGATAATTAGCCATATAATACAGCCTTCCTCTTCCAATCCTTACCTTGGTACTTACTGATCAAGGTCAGGGAGATGAGGTTTTCCTCTTATGCAAAGTTCATCTTGATAATTAGCCATATAATACAGCCTTCCTCTTCCAATCCTTACCTTGGTACTCCGCATGCGAGGGGAATTCTTGTTATCAAAAGTTTTTGACATAATTTGCATATTATAGTCTTCTTGGTATGCTCATTTTTGTTGGGTTCATCTTAGTTGCCTCCATTGCGGTGTTCACATCTTTCAGTCATATCAGAGCAATTTTAGCCATTATCTTTAGTTTGATGTTGCCATTGCCTTTGTGGGCTGCCAGATTTAATTGGAAACGGGCAGTGAGCCTCCTCTCTTTAATAATTTCTTGTTCTTTTTCCTTTTTAAGCTGTAATGAGTTCTTTTATTTATGTGTGTGTGTGTGTGTGCGCCCGCACGCCTCTTTTTGGGTGGGGCAATTTTGTTTCTTTGTAGTTTCTTACTTTGAAGGGTTCCATATAGTGTATCAAATCAATAGCATAAAATGGTTCCATGAAAGCTTGAAATGCAGTTCTTATTACGCAAATGTTTTTTGATAAGTAATGCATATTCAATCAAAGCGCATAGGGGCGCAACCCAGTTATTATTATTATTATTATTATTTCATAATGATCTTACGAGCCGAAAAGGCAAAGGCTTATTATAGCTTTTGAGTGGCGACATCCCACTATTAGAATTTGCTCCTGACTTTGTTTTGTTGAGTAAACTAAGCTAAGCCTGTTTTGATATGTAAGAATAATGTTATAAACAAACACAAAAAAGGGTACAACCCTATTTAACAGGTGGTATACAAGAGATTTCCTCCATAGAGAAACAAAGCAAAGTACAGATATGCCCCTTATCATTAAGAAGTTCAAGTTGCAAACAAAGCCAGGGTCAAATCTGACAGACATTAAACGGCCTTGTAGAGATGGACTCTAGGGTGCCACACCTTGTCATTGGGTACTTACTGGGGCACCTGGCCTTTGGAGTTCTGTGATTCCTTGCTTGACTAAAGGCTGAAGCACCTCTTTATCTTTTGCTGACTAGTGGATACTTTGATGTTCTAAGAACTTAAAATGTGTCTCTTTGACTTTGCTTTACTTTACTTTACAGAATAAGCATTTGGAAACTAGATTTAGTTGAAGACAATTCCGTCACAGTTATGTTGCATAATGACCTGCTCATTTATTTTATGTTAGGTACCATTATAATGTAGCTGATGCAAGGCTAGCACAACATGTGGAGAGAGGAATTGCAGATGGCCTTCTTATAAGTTGTGTGGCATCTTGTTCTAATCTCTGGGCACTTATTATGGATGCTGGAACCGGTTTTACAAGCCAAGTTTATGAGCTGTCTCCTTTTTTCTTACACAAGGTGAATTATCGTACCACACAAATACACGCACATTATTGCCTGTATTCATCTTATGAGATACACTTACTAATCAATAAGTTAATTTGATGTTCAAATACACAGGAATGGATCATGGAACAATGGGAAAAGAACTTTTACATCAGTTCTATTGCTGGTGCCAACAATGGGAGCTCCCTTGTGGTTATGTCTAAAGGTGTGTTTACTTTATTTGATATTGATGGGTGAGCTTACATTGTCCTGAAAATTGGTGCATGTTATGTCATTTCTCCTGAAAACTTTGCGAGTCAGGCGTAAGAATACGTCTCAATTTCTAAGTTAATTTTGGTCAAAATAGGCTCTTAATTTGCACTAATAAGTTTTTTACATCTGCAACTTTGCGTATAATGGCTTTTATTGATAGTATTATCTTTGGCTACTAATTTATGAAATTATGACCCAAATTTTTGCAGGCACCCAATACACTCAGCAGTCTTACAAAGTAAGTGACTCTTTCCCCTTCAAGTGGATAAACAAGAAGTGGCGAGAAGGGTTCCATGTGACGTCAATGGCAACTGCTGCACACCGATGGGGTGTTGTCATGTCTCGCAATGCTGGCTTCAGTGATCAGGTTGAGTTTTGCTTGTGGTATTTTCAACAATTGCTGTTCTCTCTTTCACAAAACTCTTATTTTTTTCTAAAAAAAAAAAAAAGGTATAAAGTATCACTGTATCAGTCTATCAGGTTAACTGATCATGTTTTTAACATTCTTTCTTCATGTCTGCAATTCGTCCTTACAAACTAGTAAAACTACCATATTTCAAAGTGGCATGGTAGCTTTTCGTAATTTCTTTACCCAGTTTTCTGTGTCAATTTTATTTGTACTTAACTAAATTTAGAGTGGATTGCCTCTCTCTCTCTCTCTCTCTTTTCTGACGTATACTATCATTGGCTAGGTTGTGGAGCTTGATTTTCTCTATCCAAGTGAGGGTATCCATAGGCGTTGGGATAGTGGTTACCGAATTACATCAACAGCTGCAACTTGGGATCAAGCTGCCCTCATCTTGAGTGTTCCCAGGCGCAAACCTGGCGACGAAACTCAGGAAACTTTACGGACATCCCAATTTCCAAGCACCCATGTTAAGGTAAGTACACTGGGGAGCATACGATCTGTGATTATTTTATCAGGTGCACATGTATCTGAATTTTATTTCAAGTTTTAGGAGACACGATGCAGTAAATATTTTCTTCTTTGCTTCTGGTTTATGCAGGAAAAGTGGCAAAAGAATCTGTATCTCGCTTGTTTGTGTTATGGGCGGACTGTATCTTGATTCCTGTGAATCCCGCAAGGAATTTATCTCGAAAGAAAGAGATTTTGCGTTATTCTCTTTTCCCTACCACCATGTAGTTTTTTTGTGTTGATTGTAAAGAATGATTCAGGAGCGCTGCTGCTGCAGCAGACACTTGTGCTCCCATGTATGATAAATTTGTATTAATTGTATAAGTTTGCCTTTTACTTTACAGCCTTCATGCTGGAGTTCATATATTTTTCCGCCCTAATGTAATTAGAGTAATGCTATACTTGTATAACTATTTTACCACTTTTGACCCGTGTTAGCATGTGGTGTGGGAAACATCAGTCCCTAAAAAAATGAAATTTAACTTCTTTTTACATGTTAACACGTGCTAAAAAGCTGTAAAATAGTTGAAATTCTAGCATTTTTCATATAATTTTGATAGCAGGACACTCGGTGAGTACTAGGCATTAATGCTAGCTTGCACTTAAACCATATATCCCCCAAGTCTCGAGTACTCAAAACAAAGCCTTTAGGCTTTAGCCCTAAGTCGTATGTTCTGGTGAACTCCTTGTGGTCTAGTTGCAACGCATTGGTGGCAGAGCATGTCCAACTTGGGGAAACCACTAGCTTTATTTGAGTTATTGCTTCAAAAGAACTAGTAAAGTTATAATTGAAATTATTTAAATTCATTTATAAAGTTTGGTTTCATCAAGTAAGAAAGCATTTTGAGACTAGGTACTTATGAGTACTTTTATAATTCATCTATTTAATATGCGGTGTTGGTGGGTTTGATGTTAAGATTTCGGAAAATATTATGTTACAAGTTGCTTCTCATGTACAATGGAATACGAATTCTGATGCACTACAAAATTAGTGAAATTACCAAGTCGAATACATTATATAATGAAATAGAGTCGCTTTGAGGTCTCCTATGAAATGAGGCATGTAACGGAACCATTACAAAGAAGTTCCTAGAGTTTCGAAGGAAGCTCATATTGGTCATGGGTTGAGAATGAGAATTGAACTCTATGATATCTAATCTCCTGTTGTTCTTTAGTAGCTCAGTGGTAGAGCGGTTGACTATTAACTGACTGGTCGTATGTTAAAATCCTAATTGGGAAGATTTGATTCATTTCAAATTATTTAAAATTCTAAACGAAAGGGTTCACTTTGACTGTTAAGAGTATGTAACTCATTCTCCTTGTCTTTGTTTCTATTGTATTCTATCTCATCGTATCACATTATGATATGCGATATTTGGGAATCACCGTCAATACCTCAGTGTAGGTTTAAGATAATCTTTTATTATGCGGTATGGGGCTATTTACAACTAGCCAATTAAGAATTTTCAGATATACTAGTACTAGCAAATACACCTTTAATGCAGTCATCGATTATCTCAAGAGGCCACAATTACTATGAGGAAATGTATAAATGACGAATAACACATTTTTTGCTATCATAATAATGCTTGTACTTGCTATGATAATCTGCCAAAGCCTGGTTGAGGAATAATTACGGGGCGTAAAACAAAAAAAAAAATGTTGATTCGAGTGTAAATACTATATTTAATATTTCATTTATCCACCATTAGATTATTAAATTAATGATAAACAATAATAATAATAATAATAAAGTAAGGCCAATACATTTCAACCAAAGACCCACACCCAACATCCATAGCTTTGAGTTTGCTATCCCGATCATGATTTTTCTACCCCTAAGAGGAAAGGTCCTTCCCTTTTTAGCCGGTTGTGGGTGAGGAGGAATTTGCAAGTTTGTGGAAAGAGAAATGCAACATGGACACCAAAAAATATATCCCGCGATGTCTCCCTTTTTTTTTTTTTTTCATGAACAACTTCAAACTTTCCAGACATTTTGTCTAAAAAGTCTTTGACATAATAATGGCAATCGGATCAGGATCTCTACAACTTTAAATAAATTATAGAATTTTAAAGTACGCAATTTGGACCATTTCTAAGCATAAAAACACTTAGAAATTTTTGAATAGATAGCCAAACATGCTTCCGCTTTTTCAAATTTTGAACAGTAAAAAATGAAAGGCGGAAAATGCCTTGCCAAACATATCTGCCGCATTTCTCTTATGGATTTTTTTTTCTTTTTTTCTTTTTAAAAAAATTTGGAAGTAGAGAAGTGGGAGTGAGATGAGAGTGTCTATAGCATTACTCATTTAAAATACCAACTAGTAATTGGAAAAAAAAAAAAAATACCAACTACTGAATTGTTTAGTTCATGTCTATTTAATACTAGGTTGTAATCAATTTTCATAATCTTATGTAAAAACCAGGAACCATTTAGGAAATAATAATAATAATAATAATAATAATAATAATAATAATAATAATAAGCTTTAGAATCTCAATAGAATTGAGTGAATAAATACTTTTACGAGTCCATTACAGTTTTTTTTTTTATTATTTTTTTATTATTTTTTTTTATGTTAATAATCTTTAATCAGAGCGTTAATAAAAAAGTGAGAGAAGATTAGAGTCAATCTTCTATAAAAACTTGAATCATTGAGGAAACAAATTAGAATTTTTCCTTTGACTTTTAACAAAAGTGATTGAATAAATAATTGTAGGAGTTTATTATAGTCTTTTCTCTTTTAATAATCTCGAGTGATGCTCATGAGAGAGAAAATGAGAATTTAATCAAATAATATAAGATCAAATCAAATCAAAACTATAAACCAGACGCAAAGTCAAATTCATTAGCAAATCAAATCGAAACTTTCCTATTCACTATAGGTTGGACTGGGTCCAGTTTCGGGTGGAGTCGCGGGCTCGTTTGGGTTTGTGATATTTTTGTATTATATTCAAAATTGAGAATATCGAGATAATTTGTTTTTTAAAATTATGTTTGGATGGTTTAGAAAACCTAAAATAAAATTAGAAAAAGTTGGATAAAATCTGAGGAGAATTTGAATTCTAAAAAACAACCCAAACATGTTTTTGAAAAATAATAAAATATAATAAAAACACAATTGTTGCCTAAACGTGCTCGTAATTGTTAAAAAAATAGAGATATGTTTAACAATGCTTTTTGGAGAAGTTTTATACTTTTTAGCAAAATATTAAAAGTATTAGTAAAACAATTTCAAATGCAAAACAGCTACCAAAATATTTAAAATTACTTTATCTTTTAGTATTTTATGTCACGTTAAAACACATTTAAAAAAATAAAAAATACATTTCAAAAAGTTTTACCAAACGAGCATGTTTTAAAAAGATGAGAGACTTATCTTTAAAAAAGAAAAAAGAAAAAAGAAAAAAGAAAAAAGAATGAGAGAATTTTGTGCGCAGAGCCAAACAGCCCCTAAAGCCCGCTAAGGTCCAAAACCCCGGACATGAGTGCACTCAAAAATCCACCTCACCAGACACTCGCTCCCTCCCAATAATTCCGCTTCCCGCCCATTCCCACCCCCATTCAAAAATTCACTCTTCCCTAGAAAAACCCTAACGCCGCTGTCTTCTTCATTTTAAACACCGCTTTATCTCCCTCCAAAAATCACTCTGTCTCTGTCTCTCACTCCCTCTTCGCTACTCGATCTAATCGCCAATGGCGAAGCGCAAGTCGCGGAGCTCCAAGGAGGCCTCGCCGGAGGCCTCTTCTCCGAAGAAGAGTAAGGTTGTGGTGGCGGAAGACGGCAACGTTGGCGAGGCAAAATTTGTGGGAGAGCCTGTGCCGGGGAATGAGGCGAAGACGCGTTGGCCTAAGCGGTACCAGGAGAAGGTAATGGTGTCTGCTTGTTTTGCACGTCTGAGAAAAGCTTTGTGTTTTGGTAGAAAGTGGAGTTTGGGATTTGGTTGCTGGGAATGCGAAATAGCTAGTAGTCTGGTTTCTGTGAAATGTGGTTGATTCGAGTAAATCAAGTTAAAAAATGTTTCTGAAAATATAAAATTATATGATGCTTTAATGTATGTTAGAGTATATGTCCTGTGATATCTGTTTGGTTGCTTAGAAATCATGTGTGCGTTTGGTATAAGGTGGATGTGGGATTTGGTTACTGGGAATGCAAAATGGTCTCTTTGTTTGTGTGAGATGAGGTTGCTTCATGGAAAGCAAGTAAAAGAACGTTTTTGAAAATTCACAAGTTTATGATACCTCAATGTATTTTAGTTTAATCACTTGATATATATGTCCGGATTTCTGTTCGGTTGCTTTTAAAATGTGGGGCTGGATAAAAAATGGAGAAATATGTGTATGGGGAGTTTTTTTGTTTGGTTGCTGAGAAATTCTGCTTGTGTTTGATATAATGTAGAGTACCTTTGGTTGCTGGGAGTGCAAAGGAGTCTCTTCGTTTTTGTGAGATGACATTACTTCAAGGAAAACATGTAAAAAAAAGGATTTTGGAAGTTCACAAGTATATGATACTTGGTGTATTTCAGTATAACCCCATGCTTAGAGCATCCCCAACAAGCTCTCCAAACTTTAACCAAATTTTAGCTAAAAATCTGCTTTTGTTATTTTAACTACCTACTTTTAACAAGCTTCCATCACCAAACTCTTCAAATATTTCTCTATTTTAATTTTGTATTGGTTTTAAGCAACTATTCCTAACAAATGAGGAGTGAAGAAAAGTAAAAAGTGAAGTGAAAGGAGAGAGAAATTAAAAAAAATGATAAAAAAAAAAAAATTGAATAGCTCATGGAATTTGTGAGCCAAATTTGGAGAGGGTTTCTCACATAACCTATTTTGAGGAAAGAGTAAAGAGGTTGCTGCATGGAGCACATTTTGGTTTTTCTCTAAAATTGGTGAAACTTTCAAAATAAAGAGTTTGATGGGATGCTCTTTTTTATATATATGTGTGTGTGTGTGTGTGTGTGTGTGTACACACACACACACGAGAAAGTCCAAGAAAGTCCAAATAGCATACTCATATGAGTCATCCCACCATCATCCTACTATGTTGATGTTGCTTTGTCAATCCCACTATATATATAGCATTACTCAAATATATCTAGAGAGAGAGAGAGAGAGAGAGAGAGAGAGAGAGAGAGAGAGAGAGAGAGAGAGAGAGAGAGAGAGAGAGATGACGTTTTCATTTCTGGGAGTTGAACTAAATATTTGTGTTGCGCTCACTTGGATATAATATAAATTGGGTGCGCAAAATGAAAATCTAAAACTCAACATTCTAGTTGCCCCTTAATTTTCAAACAAAATTTCATTATTTGACTGTGATATTGGGTGTTAAATATATTTTACTTAATGGTTTGTTAGTCCAAATTCATTTGTTTTGGGATTCAAAAAAGAACAAAAAAATCAATCTTAAAAGATCAAAGGAGCAAAAATAGGTTTTAATTTCAATTTTTTAGCTTGCTTTCTAATAAATGAAAGTCACTTCATGTAAACTGATTAGTTAAATTTGGGTCAGTTGAGTGGAAAACAAGAATGACTTCTTCCTTATTTTGGCGCCTAAGAACGAAATTAAAAATTTAATGCTTCCTCACACTGATTATCTCTACAACCAAGCAGAGCAATTTTGTTGTTTGTCTTTGTTCTGTACACTCATGTCTAAATTAATTATAATGTAACTCCATGTTTTATTTCAGAAGAAGCGTGTAGCTGGGGCAAAAAGTTCGAATGAGTAAGTCTTTGATGGAATGAGTTCTTTATTTATGTGGATATTTGTATTTCATGTATAGCGTTGTTTCTATGTTTTAACCTCCTATGTTTTGTTTTAGTATGCTATTGTGTCTTTATGCCTATCATGCTGTTTTTCTTTGAGTACCATTTTACTTTTATGGATGTTTGCTCCATTTGACTGGTACATTATGCTATTATTTGTAGTTGTAAGGATGATTCTGAGGAGGTTATTCAAGCTCTACGCCACTACACTCAAGCAGAGGTTGATGGAGGGATCGTTTATGTTGTTGGTGACGATGCTCATGTCAAGGTGAGTTAAAGTTTCAAGTGTTGTGTTATTCATTTTATTTTCCAATTTTAGTTTGAATAATAGTATTGGTGTTTAAAATTTGAGGTTTAAGATCATGTCAAATATAACTCAATAGTAAATTGCATTGGTTAAAGATCAGTAAATTCTTGTTTAAATTTGATCAAACTACACCAGACTAATTATATTATGTCTATTTATTGGAGAGAACAAATAAGATGACATTGCAATTTAGAAGTTTGGAAGATGCTTTCTGTGTGCTTAATATGGTATTTTGGAGAGAACACAATGTTCAAAACTTTGAAAATTGTGAGAGGACACCGACAAACCTAAAAGTTACTATGCTCAAGTTCTTTGTATGTAGGCTGCTTACAACTATTTTTGTTTTCTAATTTTTTAAAATGTCTTGATACGAGTTTTTTTTTCTTTAATTGGGTGTTTCTCTTATGTACTTTTTGTGTACATGAGTTGCTCTCCCTTTCGCTTTATTTTTGAGATTTTTACTACTTATTAAAAAGAGGTGGTGTATTTGTTAATTCCTATGTGTTCTTTGTGCACCTTGTGAACTTGAGTACTCTGATGCTTGTTTTAACTGTTACAACTAACTTTTTAAAAGTTGGTTTTGTTTTTAAATATATGGTCGACATGCTTCTTAATTGCTTACCTGGGGAAAGTTTTATTTTTGAGAGGTCGAGAATCTTTTTAATTTACTAGGATAAAAGAGAGATCTGTTTACCTAATTGACATAAGACAATAGTAATGGTGGTCCCCACTAGGCCTTGCGTAAAATTAAGATAAATTTTTTTTCTTCAGACTTATTTTTTTGAGAGTTTCTTGGTAGCTTTGTCATTAATAGAGCCTACATACAATGGTTTTGTTAAAATTAGAAATCTTTGTGAGATTCACACTTATACATGACAATTGTTATTATGGGATCTCATGTGTGTTTTTTTGTATGTTGTGTTTAGGCTGGCGAAGGAGAACCCAATTATATTTGTAAGATCGTGGAAATGTTTGAGGCTATTGATGGTGCTCTTTATTTTACAGCGCAATGGTATTATAGAGCTAGAGATACTGTAAGCATAAATTTTTACACTTAATTGTTTTGGTGCTCAATGCTTAGCTTTTTGTCTAATTTTTAATTTTATTCTTTTTGTTTTACAGGTTATTAAAGATCATTATAATCTAATCGATGACAAACGTGTATTCTTTTCAAAAATACGAGATGATAATCCGTTAGATTGTTTAGTTAAAAAACTAAATATTGTTAGACTTCCTTTAAATGTAAGATTGCCAGTCCCTATATATGCTTTTTTATTGTTTTGTAGTTATTATAAAATGTGATTGTAATAAAATTTTCCTTTTCAGATTGATTTGGATTCAAAGAGAAAGTCCATTCAAGATTGCGACTATTACTGTGATATGCTCTATTTACTTCCATACTCCACGTTCGTTAGCATTCCATCAGGTTGCAGTTCTCACTACCACTGTCTAATTGTACTTTTATTTGCGAATTGGAAAGATTTAATTTAATTTCTTATAATTTTTCCCTTTTAAACTTTTAGATGATCGGCAAACCAGTAGTGAGACATCAACGATTTCTAGTGAACTTGAAGAAGTTTCCCAAGCTAAAGAGCATCACAAGACGGAGGTGACATTACTAGACCTTTACTCAGGTTGTGGTGCTATGTCAACTGGATTGTGTCTTGGAGCAAATTTGTCCGGTTTAAATCTTGTTACGGTTAGTTCTATTTTTCTTTTAAGCCACTTAAACATATTGACTTGGCTAGATTTTCCATTTTTTTTTTGCCTTTTGTTTATTTTTATTCAATTAGTAGGTTGATTGTTGTGTTTGTTTTTGTAGAAATGGGCAGTTGACTTGAATGAGCATGCTTGTAAGAGTCTCAAACAAAACCATCCGGAGACGGAGGTATACTATCACAATCCATTTTCTTATATTGATTTATTCGCCTTTAATGCCTAGATGCAAATTCTTATATTGGTCCACCCATTGCAAATCAGGTTAGAAATGAATCTGCAGAAGATTTTTTGTTGCTGTTGATGGAATGGGAAAAATTATGTGTTTATTTTTCCTTGGGTGGAAGTGTTGACTTTCCACAAGAGTATTCGAATCTCTTTGCAAATGAAGATGATGATGTCAGTGATGATGATGATGATGATGATGAGGAAGAAGTTGGTGGTGAAGTGTTTGAAGTTGATAAAGTATTGGCAATATGTTATGGTGACCCCAAAGAGACAAAAAAACGTGAATTATATCTTAAGGTATATGAATTTCAAATTAAGTTGGAAAGTGTTGTGTCCCAAATGTTTGTTTTGGTATATCATTTCTCTTTTCAGTAGGGTTGTATGATTAGCATTCTAGATGTGTGTGAGAATGCCTTGGGACTTGGTTGATAATTCTCGGTCTTCATATTGATTAATCAGGTAGAATCATTGTAGTTGATTATAAACCAGTCTCTTCTGAAGAGAATAAAATGATAATGAACTCATTCCATCAATAAACTTAAGTTACGTTTTGTAAGCTAAATGATTATTTCATTAGAAAGAACAATTTTTGTTGAAAATAGAAGAATGTGGAATGAAATAATTTTAAAATAGCTATTTTCATGGTTCATGAAGGAATGACCATTCCTTAAATTGTCATTCCCTTATTGGCAATAGTAATTGCTATTTTAGGTGTTAGATCCTTATTATATACTCGAACACTAAACTATTCTATTCCACATTCTTCGGTTTCTAATAAAAGCTAATTCATTTTTTCTAATGGAATAGCTATTTCGCGTATGAAGCTATTCATTTTTTACTTTCTCAATATTCTTAAATCAAATAGTATAGTTTGATTTGGGTTGGCTCACAAGGCTGTCCCTCAACTGAGGATTTTGCAGTGGTCCTCTTTGTCAAGGAATAGATGGTAGGCTTCCTTGTGAAGTAAGACAGTGGGTTAGAAAAGGTGTTACTTGCCTGTCCTTCAAGCTTCACAAGTGGTTTTGGTTAATCATTTGAGAGTAAAATTTATGATTTACAGTCTGAATCTCTTGTTCTTGTTTAGAATTGCATAAATGCAGTTATCTTAGTGTCAAAAATTAGTAGGGGCTCTAATCTCATTAATTATCGAAATGAGTTAACTATTTTAATCTTGACGGACGAAGGTTTTGGGTCTAACTCGTTGGCAAGCTCGGTGCTGGGGTTGAGATGTTCTCGAAGGATCACCGGTTGGGTAATGTGGTTTTGGTTTCCACTGCTCAAGATAGGCTTGTCCCTGTGAGCTCTAGTCCTACTCTTTTGGCATTTTTGCTTGTGCAGGAATCAGCTACGACCTCTTTGGAAGCTTCTCTCAAGCCTGAGGGGTCTTCTCCAGCTCTGGTTTACCTCTTCTCTGGTGGTTCTTTCCACTACTCGAGAGAGGCTACGTCTTTCTCATCCAATGACGTCGATCTCAAAGCTGTTCCAAAATTGTTATAGGAAGGCTAGGGAAGGTCGAGCTGTGCAAATGGATGAGGGATTATTTTTCAATTTTGTGACGGCGATGAGGTTAGATTTTGCTGGTGGGATACCTTTTTCTCTCTCGAGTGCCACTCCTGAGTCAGAGTCGGGGGTACCCTTGTTCCCTATGGAGTTTAAGCTGGTGCAATGCTCTTGGGTGCCACCCCTTGTTGATGAGGCAGCTTTTGTGAAGCTTGTTATTAAGCAAACTCCTCCGGCGAGGGGTTTCTTACAGAAGGGGTTTTCTCAACTTGAGTTTGGCAAGGCAAGTTTTGCCTAAAATGTCGCGTCGCTATTGCCCCTAGTTGTTAAGGAAGATGAGGTGGTAGGGGCTCTCTCTCATTTGGTTTTTGCATCTCTCCAACAGCTGGAAAGTGTGAGGACCTTAAGGTGAACGGCTAGTCGGTAGGTTTTGGTCCGTTTGGAGAGGTTGTGTTGGATCAGGGCGATGAGGACTGAGGTGGGGAGGATGGAGTATCCCCTTTTCCTTTGGGTGTTTATTCGCCCGATTTGCATTTGGATTGGGCGGGGAATACTGAAGAGGATGAGGTTTTGCTTTTGGCTATCTTGGATGCCAGTGTAAGCAAAGAGAAGTTTCATTGGGAATCAATGATTGCGCACCGAAAAGGCTAAAGGTAAGAGGGAGGTGTTGAATTTGAAAAGCTTCATTAATTATGGCTATGATTATGCAACCTCTTGGCGTCGGAAAAGCAAGGTTCACATGATGTAGTGTTAAGTGCCTCTCGTGGGTCTTGTGTCTTTTGGGTTTATGGATTTTTTAGGGTCTTGCGGGTTTGTTGGGACTCTTTCTTTTTAGGCTTGTTTGGTTGCTCCTTTGTATACTACTTGTGTACTTAAGGGCGTTTTTACGATTTTTTGTTTTTTTCTAATAAAATTTATTGCTTATCAAAAAAAATTTAGTCTTATTATGCTCTTTGGGTCTTATCTCTTGTGTGCAGGTTAGTTGGAAAGGTTATGGTTCTGATGAAGACTCTTGGGAGCCAATTCAGGGATTGGGGTATATACAAAGAACTGAATTATCTTTTCCTTTTTTCTTTTTTCTTTTTTTATAAAAAAAATCAAATATCCTGTGTGCTTGTATATTCAATCTGTGCATGGAGATATTTTACAGCTATGGTTTATTCAACAGTAATTGTAGGGAAACTATAAAAGATTTTGTTACTCGTGGTTATAACTCAAAGATCTTACCTTTACCCGTAAGTTTGTTTTTATCTTGGATTACTATTTTTATTAGTTATTTTAAGTTTTTAGTTATTTTAAATCTTTTAAGTTTTTTTTTTTTTTTCATGAATCATGTAGGGTGATGTTGATGTGGTATGTGGTGGACCTCCTTGTCAAGGAATAAGTGGGTTTAATCGCTTTAGAAATAAGGATAATCCATTGGAAGACGAGAAAAATAAACAACTTGAGGTTTATATGAATTTAGTACAACATCTGAAGCCGAAGTTTGTTTTAATGGAAAATGTAGTCGACATTGTAAAGTTTGCCAATGGCTTTCTTGGACGATATGCACTGGGTCGTCTAATAGCGATGAACTATCAAGTTCGAATGGGGATGATGGCAGCGGGTGCATACGGGCTTCCTCAATTTCGTATGCGCGTTTTCGTATGGGGGGCTTGTCCTACTGAGGTATGTTCTTGCATAATAAAATTTCCTCATGTGTTTTTATGCTAATCAGTTTACCTTTTACAGAAATTGCCTCAGTACGCATTGCCGACTCATGATGTTGTCGTGAGGGGAGTTATTCCTCTAGAGTTTGAGGTACTAGAGGGTTCTCTATAGTACAATTTTTGGTCCATTTGTTAATGTTTTGTAATAAGATTATTTATTAAATGCTGTGTAGATGAACACGGTTGCTCATGATGAAGGACACAACCTTAATTTGGAAGAGAAGCTTCTTCTTAAGGATGCAATTTCAGACCTTCCTTCTGTATGTTTTATCATTACTTGGTAATATTTCCATATGTTTACAATTTTTGTTTTCTTAATGTAATTTATTTTTTTCTACTTCATTCAGGTTGGTAACTACGAACAACATGATGAAATGCCATATGATAAAGCTCCCTTGACAGAGTTTCAAAGGTTTATTAGATTGGGCAAAGATGGTAAGTTTGTGTATTGCTTACTTTAATTTTTCTAATTTATTGAATTATATTTTAAATTGGGCCATCTTTGTTGATGAAAAATAAGGTACTTCTTATTTGATCAAATTTAGTTGTATTTTTTTGTAATTGTTTTTCATGTTGAAGTCAATAGGTTCGTTCTGTAAATTTGTTTCCTATTTGATTTTTTTTTTTTCTATCGGAAATTATGTTGTCAGTTTATTAATCAAGTGAGCAGTACCCCCCATGCGAAATGCTCCTTAAAGGAGTAGTTCATAGTTTTCGAGATAATTGTATTGTACAGCTAAACTGTAGTTCGTTTTCATGTTGACGCTATTCAATGAAATAATGATGTATTGAAAAGATCAACTATAAAGTAGTTGAAAACCTTTGTAGATATCAATTGATCTATCTTAACTTGAGTCATGCTTTAGAGTTTTGCTCCTTTCAAGGAAGCATACTTCAAAGAAAAATTTAATTCGATGATATATAGTTGGCTAATAAAATTCACGATACATTATTTAAGACTGTATTGTTGACCACTAAAATTGGATATTGTATTTCATTGCATAGCATATTAGCATGTGTTTTAGAGCGTGCTCATGTTATAGAACATATTTTCGAACTATTTATATGTTATATCAGAAGGTTGTACTCACTTTTAGACATTTTACTATTAAGAATTGAATCCACAATGTTGTTATAAAATGAGTTCTTTTCTTTAAGGTTTTATTTGGTTAACTTATCTCAAATTTGTATGTATAGCTTGTGCTTGATGTTAGTTTTGTCATAGACGTTCTAGTTTTAGAAAAATTCCAATGAACAATCTTGTCTTTTCTTTTTTTGATTGAATAATTTTTCAAGGCCAGCAATTTTATCAATTAATATGACAGATGAAATTAAAAATTTACGGTCTTTTGTTGGGCTTTTATTTGCAGAATTGTTGGGTGTTTCTCAAAACCCTAAACCATCTGAACATCTCCTCTATGATCATTGTCCACTGAAATTGAACGATGACGATTATCAACGTGTTTCTAGGATCCCTAAGAGAAAGGTTTTTTCTTTTGCTATTCATTTCATACAATATCTATTATATTGCCTTTTTATTAGAATCTTAATATTTTCCATTTCTATTTTATCTGACATTATATTAGGGAGCAAATTTTAGAGATTTACCTGGTGTTCGTGTTCGGCCTGATAAAAAAGTCGAATGGGATCCTGACGTAGAGAGGGTTTACTTGGAGTCAGGGAAACCTTTGGTAGTTTTTCTTTCTAATATTTCTTTTATAGAAATTATTTTGGGCCATTTTGGGTTGATGAATCTTATTCTATATTGTGTATGTCTAGGTACCTGATTATGCAATGAGTTTTGTCAATGGAAGTTCATCAAAGTAGGTATTTCTTTGGCAAAACAATGTTAAAAGAAATTACTGTAATTATTAGTTGCTCTTTGTTGATTACTTCAGTTCACCAATTGATATGCTTCTCATATGTTGTCTTTCCGAATTCTTTTAGACCTTTTGGGCGTTTATGGTGGGACGAGACTGTACCCACAGTTGTTACTAGAGCAGAGCCCCATAACCAGGTTGCCTAATTGTTTACTCTGTTAAATCATAAATGGATATGCAAGTAGATAAGTAGTTCTTAATGGCTAACACTATTATGCATCTCTTTTCAGGTAATTTTACACCCAGAACAAGATAGGGTGCTAACGATACGTGAAAATGCCAGGCTTCAGGGCTTTCCTGATTATTACAAGCTTTGTGGGCCTGTTAAAGAGAGGTACCTATTTCAATAATTACATCCTCCAGTTCATGGTTGGAGAAAATAAAAGGCAAATGTGTTTCTATTAACGAATCTGATGAGTTTGTAGAATCGAAATTAATCTTTGTATTTCTTTCCCGATTTTCACAATGCTTAGAAGCGGATGCTAACAGAAGAGTATAATTTGATGAGGGAACTTGTCTTGAATATGCAAACTATCAGAGTTACTAGGGGATTAACACCTCAAACATTATATTATACATTTCGTAGACATATTTTTGCTATTTAGAACTTTGAGAAGAAGGTTTTGGTCTAAATTAGTTAAGTAAAGCACACCTAACTATAATATTTTGATCATTGTCATATTAGCTTTCTGCGTGTATAAATGTTTGTGATGTCAGTTGATATGTTAAAAGGTTTCAAACACAAATTTTCAGGCATTTTCATCATTAGTTTGACATCTCATTAACTGCAGTTACTTTTTATTTTTAGGAAAGGTACATGTATCTCCTCAAATTACCAACCTATTTTCGATGTAGTTGTATATTTTCCCATTGTAAAAACAATGTTTTGATGGACGTATAAGGTCTAATAATGTCTTGTCACTTGTAAACACTATTGGTGTTGGTTTTTTTCTCCAGATATATTCAAGTTGGGAATGCTGTTGCTGTACCAGTTGCTCGAGCGTTGGGCTATGGATTAGGCTTAGCATGTCAAGCCTCCATTACTCTTGAAGAACCTTTATTTAGGTTGCCTCCAAAATTCCCAAATATTTTGGAACGGTATTCTTCTGCGGCATCTGAAGATGATGCTTGATTTTTTTTTTTTTTTTTTTTAATTTTAAGGCATCCATTGTATTTGAGCATTATTTAGGTGATTGTAATTTATATTTTTGTCACTCTGATATCTAACATTGTTGTATAAACTTAATGCAAGCACAATCGCGTATTCAATGCAAGTACTTGATAGTTGATAGTGTTATGCAGTGTTGCTGCTAGAGGTATTTTATTTTTCACTATAAATCCCTAAAAAATTGACAATTGGGAAAAAAAAAAAGTTGATTAAATGCTGAATGAATAGCCAAAATGGGCTTCAAACCCTATGTAGTATGTGCTAAGAGGAATGCATAATGCATATGTCTTTCTAGATTAGCAGATGTACGTTCTGTCTCAGACTGTTTCCTTCTCAACTAATCCAAAAATCAAGCACAAGATTTTCATCCATTTATTTCAAGGCTCGTCAGCCAATGAAAAGAAACATAGGAAGACCATGTTTTTGGCTGTCCGTTTGTTTTCAGAGCAAGCTTTGCCCACAAAGATATATGGGATTTGTGATCTGTCAAACCCAAACCTACACAACTTGCAAATTAGATACCAGCTTAACACGAAATGAGCGGATTAGAATTGTAAAATTTAACCTGTTCAATTAAACGAATCGGATTAGAGTTCATTTATATAGTTTTATAGTTATGACTTGACACGACACAGTCTTGACACCATATATGATTGACAAAACCTGTAAAGTTGACACGAACGTAATATGAAATTAGTAGGTTAGAATCGAGGGGTTTAACTCATTTTATTCAAAAACCCATTTTCATATTTTCCTTTTACGTCAAAAACAAATTGATCAAACAACAAAAGAATTCCAACACAATGAAACAGAAATTGTAACAACGTGATTTCATCGAAACTTGGGATTTTCTGTTCTACATCAACTTCAAAAAGACAAAATAAAAAAGATGCAAACCTTAAGAAACTATTATAGCATTTGAACTCATTTTAGACTGGGATTTGGTCTGCCGGTAACTGGGAAAGGAGGCAAACGGAGAACAGCTTCCTCCGTCTCTATCGGGTCCGATCTGAGTATCTACCAAGAAAAAAAAATCACACAAAAATCAATCGAAATTACCACCTTTATATGGAAAAATATAAACTAAATTAACAAAATGAATTGCACCACAAACTCAAACACTAATGTTTTCCATCCTCAAATCGATCAAAAGCCCACAAAACGGAAACCCCGTATGAAATAGAAGCTACAGGCCTCAAATGTATGAACTTCAAGAGAGATAGAGAGAGAGAGAGAAAAAGTACTGGGTCTTGGAGGACAGGCTTGGTGTCGTCTTGAGCAGGTCTGAAATGGGGTTTTGGTTTGTGGGGATTTTCTGAACTGCTTTGGGCGCAGGTTTTGTTCTTGTTGGCGGTGGCGGATTTGATTGAAATCTCTGAAACTTTCATTGTTGCTCTCTCTCTCTCTCTCTCTCTCTCCCTCTCCACAATACCAAAAGGTCGAGCGACAAATTGCGACTAAGAAATCAGGCAGCTATGGGCCATGGGCCTGATCGGTCAAAATAAGGCCGACGAGTCTGATACAAAATTGGTATTTCTTTTTTTTAATTTTTATTTAATTTGAACATGAGATACAAAATTAATTGATTAGGGTTGATGGATCAAATACGTTTAATTAAATAGATTGGTTTATAATTGACACACATAATTTTTGTACTCATGCATGCATTGACAGTAACACAATTCGAACTCAATACGCTACATTTAGAACTAAAAATATTTTATACGACTCACAAACTCGACATAAGCTAAATACGAAATTAGTAGGTTAAAGTTGATGGGTCTGGCTCGTTTAATTAAATAGGTTAAATTTAAATTAATTTATATAATCTTATAGTCATTCCTCAACAAAATCGGAGCTTGACACTCAAATATTAATTACCACCCCTAATCCAAATTAACTTTAGAGATTAAGAAATCATACACTTATATCTCTTATAGTATAACTAATCACAAATCATTGGACCGTGGCAGGCATTAGGATTAGGGATTCTCAATATTTTTTTTTCTTTTTTTCTTTTTAGTATTTAGGGTCGGCTTCTTATTTATTTCTGTCTTCAAATATATTTAGTTTTTCATATCAAGAATTTTTAAAAATAAATTTAATCATTTAATTATTATTTTACCATTACCTTTAACACGTGTGATCCCAAATATTTTCAAACATATTCAATTAAAGCGTAAAGTAAATTACGGAGACCGTTTAAACGATTTTTGTTATGATATAATGTCAAATTACCAATTGTTCAAAAAACTTATAAAAATAAAAAAAATAAAAATTGAATCCTTTAATTAATATTAATTCCGGGTTATTTTCAGTCACCCTTCCCATATATAACTGATAATATTATTGGACCAATCTGGTCTCTAGATCTTAGGAGTGGCCCAAGGGAAACAATATTTAGCCAGTTAGGCAGTTACTCTAATTCTAAAACTGATGTTGGTTTTGAGGCTTATTTGACTATCATGATTTCCCGCCAAATTCAAAGCCTCATCCAACGGTCAAAAACTACTACCCATCTTCTCCAACTCCAATCTCTAGTCTTCAAGACCGCTCTCGATCACGACACTGAGATTGTCTCTCGGTTCGTCCTCTCCGCGTGCTCGATTTCGGTCGATTTTGCAAGATTAGTTTTTGATAGCGTGCCGATTACTCCACCCCTTTTTGCTTGGAATACAATCATTAGAACGTTCACCAAAAGCTCAGCTTCAATTGAATCAGTGAGGCTGTTCTCTCAGCTCCAAAGGGTTGAGCTTAAACCTGACAATTTCACGTACCCTTTTGTTTTGAAAGCCTGCGGTCAGTGTTTGATGTATGGAGAAGGTGGGGCAGTGCATTCGATGATCATTAAGGAGGGTTTTGATTCGGATCGGTATATAGGGAATACCCTTTTGAGGATGTATGCGGCTTGCGGTGCAATCAGGCTTGCAAGACGCGTGTTCGACGAAATGCCTGTGAGGGATATGGTTTCTTGGAGCTCCATGATTGCGGGATATGTTGCTTGGTATGTCCTTTCATGCTTCAATCTATATGCCCCTATTCAATTTCCGTATGTTGCTAAACCTTTTTTCAACTGATTGATTGGTTTGTTTTGAATGAAGGCATTGTTAAGCTTTCCAATGGCTTGCCATCAGTAGCACTTGCTGAGCATAGGCTTGCTATTTAATGCATTTGGTTTTTCCCAGTAAAAATCGATAAGTAATGTCATTGGTTACCTCCTCCTTTGAGCTTACAAGCCTGATAATGATCACATAGGCTTCTTTAGTTCTTGAATTGTTCGCTAATTTTACGCCCATTCTTCAAAATGCTAATGAATTTCTAGAACTATTGTGCTGACTCTGCTGGGTCCTGAACTAGTACATGTTCCTTTTGTTAATAAATTCTACCAACTTTTCTTCTTTGAAGATGCATTTAATATTCCCAACATATGCAAGTGCTAGTACAGTAGAAAATGTGATAGGTAAAAATTTCGCCTGACATATCCACATACTTTCTCGATTGATTCTTGATATATAACCAACTTGTTGTCATGACAAAAAGTGCTTGAACATATTCCTTAGAACTATGAACTTGCGATTCAAATTCCTTTGACATTTAGAAAGAGCCCTAAAATAACCCCACATGTAAGAATTTAATGATAACTGAGTAGAAAATGGATAAACCAGCCAAACTTTGTAGCTTGGCTACTCCTATAAGTCACTTGGGCCCTGAACTTGGAGAGTAAGTTCCTAGAACGGATGTTTTTTCCAGTTTGAGGCTTGTAATGCTGTTCAATGTCTGCAATGTTCTTCATGTGTTCTATTTCCACAAATTTACTGCCTGAAAAACTCTTCCTCTCATTTCCTAAGCATTCTACAATCATCTAGAAAGCGAGAAATTAACTAGTACTATTTGATAATTTACTTTACTCATGAAAAAAAAGAATAGAAAAAGGAAACCTGTATTACAAAAGGTTTCTACTTTTTCAACATATCCGTACTAGATTAAAAAAAAATAAATAAATAAAGGATTTAATACTACTGCGTTTCCTTTTTTTCTTTCCCCCTTTTCTTTTAGTGGGGGAGGGGGTCACTAATAGTTGGTGAAACCCAACTTTCTTAGAATGAGATTAGTATGTGATTTGCTAAAAGAGATTAATTTGTTAGACTTTTATGATATATGATGCATTTCTCTGTATGCATTACTTATTATCTATTCAAATTTCCCTTTGAGCTTTTGTTCTCCCCCACCTTATGCTTTACTTTTTAATTAGATTTATAAAAGTTGCAATAAGCATGCCTAAGCTTCATGGGATTGCAGAAAGCTTCATCTCCAAATCTTGATTTGGAAGAAAGTCATCTGTGGTTGTTATGAGGTTTCAAGCATTGTTAGGTTAAGGAAAATCAATTAAATTAGTCAGACTGACTTTTATTATGTTTTTGTCTCAAGTGCAGTCATTTCCTTTATTATGTAATTCTCCGGTTAATATTAATTTACAGAACAGAGTCCTTATTTATTTGCCTTGACCTCTGCTCTCTTATGTTTCTGTTATTTTTCATATGTTTACAGCAACCACCAGTCAGATGCTTTTAAGGCATTCAGACACATGAAACTGGCAAATGAAAAACCAAACTCTGTTACTTTGGTCAGCTTGCTTTCTGCTTGTACTCGTCTGCTTGATATCAGAGCAGGGGAGTCCATTCATTCCTACATTATCATAAACCATATGGGATTGGATGTTGCTTTAGGGACTGCTCTCCTTGAAATGTATTCTAAGTGTGGGCATATTAAGAAAGCTTTCCAAGTTTTCAATTCAATGGTTGAGAAGAGTTTGCAGTCTTGGACTATCATGATATCTGGTCTTGCAGATCATGGCCGTGGGGAAGATGCTATCTCATTGTTTACCAAGATGGAACAAACTGGGTTGAAACCAGACAGCATGGCATTTGCTGGGATCTTGTCAGCTTGTAGCCACTTGGGTCTTGTTGATGAGGGTGAAAAGTATTTTTATCAGATGGTAAGAGTTTATGATATCAAGCCAACGATGGAGCATTATGGATGCATGGTGGATTTGTTTGGAAGAGCTGGATTGATTGACAAAGCTTATGAGATTATCAAGAACATGCCAATGGAGCCTAACTCTGTCATAATCAGGTGCTTCCTGGGTGCATGTAGAACCCATGGCCAGAGCTTTTGTTTTGATGATAAACTGAGGAAACTCTTGCTTAAATTAGAGCCGGAACTTGGAGCAAACTATGTGCTTGCAGCTAATGTATCTTCTTTATCTGGTTGCTGGAATGATGCAGCTGACCTGAGAGTAGCCATGAAACAGAAGCGATTGATGAAGGTTCCTGGGTGCAGTTGGGTAGAAGTAAATGATGGTTCTGCAGAAGTAATTACGGAAGTGGCTGTATATTGACTTTTGATCTCGGGCCAATTAAGAGTCATATTCCTATGCAACCTTTTAGATTCTGCTGAGAAAGCAAGGGTGAAGAAGACAAATTTGTAAGTTAAAGGGGCAAAGTATTAATTGTAAGCACAGATGAAATCATTGGTCAAATGTGTATTTAAATTTCTAAATAAGATCCGTGCACGAGTGGGAGATGGAGACGGTTACTTCTTTCTTCAATCTCTCTGGTTGAGTCGATGTGACGATGATAGGAGCTGTTGGTTCCCTTCCAAAAGGCGGACATTCACGGTCAGATCTTTTTATCATGTGATTAGCCCCCCGCTAGCCTTTCTTTCGCTTGGAAGAGCATTTGAAGGAATAAGGCATATTTGAGAGTAGCTTTCTTTGTTTGGACAGCAGTGTTAGGGAGGACCTTGACCTTGGATAATCTAAGAAAGAGGCCATCATAGTGATAGACTGGTGTTGCATGTGCAAGAAGAGCGAGAAATCCATTGATCATCTTCTGCTCCATTACGAAGTAGCTAGAGATTTGTGGGTGTCTGTTTTCCGTCTTTTTGAGATAGAGTGGGTAATGTCCAATCGGGCGGTGAAGTTATTGGCTAGTTGGAGCGAATGTAATTCTTGTAATTTTGAAAATTGTGAGAGAATGGTGGTAGGGTTAAAAGATATATTGTTCAAAACTCTTTAGGGGTGGATGGTTGCTATCAATAGTTCTTGTTTTTATAATTTTCTAGAATTTCTGAATTTGTATTCTTCTTCTTAAGTGGTGTCTCTCTTGTATACTTCTTGCGTACTTGCGTTACGCCCCTTTGCGCTTTCTAATAGGATTGGTTTACATTAAAAAAAAATCTCAATAGTCATCAACCCAGCAAGTAGTAACCAGGAATTGGTACTAATTTGTACAGTACAGCAGAACTTCCATATGCCATTTTTTTTTTTGCTTTACATAGGGTTAAGGTTTTTGTTATGGATATCTAAAATTGTTGTAGTATTGGAGATTGGCAGGGTTAACTTGTTAAGCACAGGTTGGTCATCATGATGTGTACAAATTCAGTTAAAATTCTGGAGCACAAAGTTGCAGTTTTATTTGTTTTCTGCTTTGAGCAAGTGATTCTTTACATGGCATCGATAGAAGTGGTGCTTATTGGCAAGGGTTGCACGTCGCAATACATCTTGTGAGTTGTTATTGTCCGGAGCTGGGTTTGTTTGACAAAACTTTTTAGATGGTACTTTTTGCTTTTTGGTTTTAATGTGACATAAATGTGAAAATAGTTTTGAGTAATTTGTGTTTTGAGTTGTTTGTTAATGTTTTTGCTTTTTTGCTAAAAAGCAAAAAGCTACCCTAAAAAGTGTTGCCAAACGTGCCATTGTTTTTTAAGCTTGTAGGGGATCTTATTACATGCTCACTCGAAAATTGTCAAAACAACTAGAAGCTTTCTAGGAGTAACATTTTCCTATTTGTCTTTGTGCATATTATAGAGTTGCCTTTTATTATTTGGCATAGTAACCCATATTGGATTCCTCTGAAATTCCAGCATGGCCCTTACATGTCACTAAATTAGTGATTGGTAACTGCTGATCCATAGAGATGCTAATATGAGTCTACAAAATTCCATGCACATGCCTCCACTTGAATGAGTTAAATCTATGCTTAGAGGCTTGGTAAATTATTCCCCTTGTTACACAGTAAGTTTCAAAATACAGAGTCAATAATTCATTCTAGTGAAATTATAGTGCATTGAGTCCACCAGAATAAATACAATAGGACATCTAGCCTCTATCATTTTCTTTTTCCTTTTCTTTTGGCCGTCTCTCCTATATATCTCTTTTTTATTGTTCCTTACCCTTTCACTCACTAAACACTTGTCCTCATGGCTGCAGTTCCAGGATCAAGAATGTCAAGTTTCAGCCTCGCAGAGCAGTGGCTCCTAATGGCAGCTATAATATTCATATGTGGATTTCTGGGTTATGTAATTTATGATGCAATAATGGCTACAGCGTCCGAACTATTGGGACGTTTGCTGGTAATTTCTCCTCTGCTGCTGATCATTGCTGTTCACTGGCTCTCCACAGGCAGCCATCTTAGCCTCCCAATGCCAGGGTCCGAGCCAGGTTCCATCCACCGAGCCGGCGGTTCGCCTTGGGGAGTGGCCTTTGTACTTGTTCTGCTTTTCCTTCTCATATCCTACCAACCTTCCTTGCATGGCCTTATCTTCTAAAGCTAATGTATGTCCCTTCACAAATGTGTATGCTTTGGTTGTATAATGTAGTCTTCTCCAACTTTCCTTTCATTATCATGGAAAAAAGAAGCGTGGAGAAGAATTAGCTGCTGTTACTAAGCTAGAAAATTGTGATTTTGGGTATGGTTTCTTTATGTCTGTTCAACTCTCTTCTTGTAACGAATCATCTCATCATCTATGCTTTTAGAAAGGGTTCCCAGCAGATTTTGGTGTCATCTCGCATCTTCTTCACTGGCTCTTCTTCTTCTGTGGAGATATCCATGAATAAACAATCTGTTTGTGCTCTGTAAACATAGGATCTGTGGGCATTTCATGAACGAACTTCTGAATTGATTTTCTCGAGCTACAAACACAGGCTTAGCTATGACTTGTGCTCCTGGGAATGCACGTGCTTCCACTTTAACAGGAAAGTTGGAAGATGGGCTTTTCAACTTTTTCAATTTGCAATAAGAGTTTTCGTGTTTTTTTATTAAATATAACAACATTTTTTTCTTAATCCCTCAATCTTTTTGTGGTGATTAGTATAAGCAACAGAAAATCCATTCACTCGTACTACTAGTAACCCAAACTTTTGATTAGAAGGAATTTGGTTTGAATTTCATTTCAATTAGACCAATATGACCGGACCGGATACAAGAATTACGTGTTCTAATCTCAACGGGTTCAGTTCCAACTAGAAAGCCAAACCTCATAGGAAGCCAAACCTAATATCTCAAAAGTTGAGCTAGGGTTATGTTACATAGGACCACTCTCTTTATAAATAGAACTTAGATCCGAATCTTGATAGTAGGTTAAATACATTACCAAACAATTCAAAATATAAATATTTCTCAATCAATTTCCATGACACATAAAAAAGGTGTCTATATCTATACGGTTAGCGATGTCAAGATCCCAATGCTTTGTTTATTAAACCATTATCTTTCTCACATTTATTTTCTGTTTTCAAAACAAAAACATTAACAAACAACCTAAAATACAAAACACTCAGACGTGCGAAACATCTCAATGCGTTTTAAGAACATCCCCTTTTGATTTAAAAAGTTTATATACAAGCCCTCGTTCCTTAACCGTTTTAAAAACGCTTTTCTATTTTCAAAACAAAAAACACAATTTTCTTGTAACATATAACAAATAATTCAAAACACAAAACACTTTTCAAATCTATACCCTACCAAAAAGTAATTCTCACTTTTATATCACATCAAAACCAAATAATACTTTTCAAAACCAGTATCAATCATACATAGTTATTATAATTAAGGTTTTTCTCTCATTTTTTTTTCCTTGTCCTGATTCTAGACAGTGAATATATAATCAAATAAAACCGGAGAGAGAGAGAGAGAGAGAGAGAGAGAGAGAGAGAGGAGAAGGTTGAAGGCAACACACTGTTGAGAAAACAGAGTGCACGTGAAGCTGTGAATGTTTTCGAAATCTTGGTTGATCAAAATGGCAGGGCATAAGCCTCCAAACAGGAATCTGGTGTCAGTTAATCTTGTGGTGTCCCTTAACATGCAATGTCAGGTTAAAGGGTTTGTTTGTAGTGATAACAGTTTATGATGTACGTATATACATATATAATACTTCAGAGGAGCAATTGATATATTGGCCGGCCCCATGGAATCTGAAGCTCGATCTGCTCTCATCTTTTTTCTTCTACTCTCTTAATCAGACAAAGAGGACTACAGGCCTTGTGGACCTCCCTACATCACGAGGGAGAGAAGACTTACCTGCCATTTGACAATTTATTTAAAAAATACACTCTTATTTTTACTGCTCTTACTTTGTTTGTTTGTTTATTGATTTATTATTTATTTTGTTTTCCATGCCAGAGTCACCATCCACGTCCCTTCCTTTCTTCCTAGCCTAGTAAAGCCATTTCTTTTTCTTCTCCCCCTTAATTCCCCGTTTGTCTTATTCTTTTACTTATCTCGATGCCCAACACCTTCAAAAGTCAGTCTCATATCCGACAGTTGGATTGTGTAAAAGTATTGGATAGTGCTAAGTTTTATATATATTAGATAAACTATTTACGCTTTTCTTTAGCCGAGTTGTGACGGGTGGTATCATGAGAGCAACCTAAATAGTGCAAGATGACGTAGATGTCCCGGCATTATAGTTCATTTTAGAGTAATATATAGCATATATATCACTAACGCTTTTACTTGACTACAGAATAATCTTCCTAGCAGTTTTTCTTTATCTTTTTCTTCTTGCACCTAAAAATGGTCCTGCTTCCTTAAAACGCTAGTATACCTAGCTATCTACAATGCCCTATATAGTAGATCGTTAGAATTTCAGAAGCTATTATATATAGAGGGTTTTATCAACATAAAATGAGACAAGAGAACATAGGAACTAGCATAAACGTACTTGGTTTTGAGCCTCAAACTTGCTAGTGAATTAGGTTGAGACTAGCTTGCTGATGCAAATGATCACCCAGAGCTCCGGTGCTCCACGAGTGCTGGACCTCTTCGATGTCTAAATTAATATTTTTTTAGAGAGAAGGATACACGGAAATTGTGGAAATTGCAAGCTAAAAGTGCGCTTTTAAACAAATTAAGTTGTGCAAAGTTGTCTCGTTTAGAATTTTGTTGTAAAAAAAATGGTGGTTTGAAAATGTAGAAAAATCTATTTATTTATTTGTTAAATTATAGGCAATGAAATGTATCTTTTTTTTTTTTTTAAAAAAAAAAAATGTATGATTTTAAAGGTTAAGCCACAATTTTACTAAACACACTTAATTAATTGCATTTTTTTAAAAATGAACTGTCGTTTAATAGTGTCTAACTATAGTAAGTCTCGCGCGGTAAATATAATATTTAAATGGAAGTCTTTTTGAATTCTCCAACCATTCATATAGCTTGCAGTAATTCTACGTGCACATTAAGTATCCATAAAAAAAAATGTGGCTTTTAAAATTACTATTTGATCAAAATCATCATTTGATAAATCACATGCCCAATGGTGATTTTAAAAACCACCTTATTTTTTGATAGACACTTAATGTACATGTAGCATTACTCCATATATAGCTTGACCTACTGTTATGAGTAATGTAATTTTAGTATTTTTGATGAACTAAGATGGATTAATTATTCAGACCATTAGTTATTCGAAGCAATTGAGTTAAATTTTTTCTTCTTCCTCCTCGGTAAATTTATTATAAGGAGTGTTAGATATTTTTCTTTTTCGAAAATCTTGCTATATGATACTATGTTAAATTGATATATATATATATATAAATTAAAATAGAGTTCAAAATCCCAAATTACTTCACAAGAAATTAACATACTTAAAGTCTTAAAGATATACATATGAAGGACTGGATCAACAACAATAATAATAATAAAAACATTGTAGCTATTAATTACTACATCAAATCCGGGGGTCTTACATTAATATATAGGTTTACATGCATCTTCCCAAACACCGTACCGATCGAGCTAGCTAGATTAATTAGCCTAAATATATAAAAGCAAGAGTCTTGTATATATATATGGCATAAATAAAGCTAATTAAGCCCACTTTAACAATAAATATGGCACAAAACCACGCACTAAACTAATTAATTACTAGATTATGATCGATCATCTACTTAGTAAGGGAAACCATCGTTCATGAAAAGAAGATTGGTAGGAGATCATGAACAAGAGGAACACAAGCAAGGCTGCCACGCCCCAAGGAGATCCTCCGGCCCGATGAAGCGAATCCTTCTCCGGCAACGGTATCAGAAATGGAACACCGCCCGATAGGCAGTGGACCAGTATCAGTAGAAGCAAGGGGACAATCATGCAGAAGAGCTTAATCTGAGTGATCAAATCCTCGAACATGGACTCGTAGTTTATGTACCATGTGAATCCCATGATGAACAAGAGTATGAGAACGAAGAAGCAGAGGTGGATAGGGAAAGAGAGGTAGTCTAAGTAAGAATAATATCGGTCGTTGTAGTACCTTGCCATGTTTACGGTCGAAAAATATTAGGGTTTCAATATATGGGTGTTCTTTTGTACAGGAGTAGGGAGGAACTGTTCGAAAATGTTGTACGTCTACAATATATGAACTGGTTTTGGTTTGTTTTGATAAGATAGTTTTCTATCTTGTCAAAACCTTGCTTATATAGGGCGTTAGATCAAGAATCAAGCTAGCGTGTCTACCACGCCACTTAATGCATGTTATGATCATCTCTTAGTTTGCTATATTTAGAATTAATAAGGATTTCTTGTAATTAGTTGTCCGAATTACGTTTCTAAAAACTGCCCTGAACTCACGAAGTCCGGATGCGGAGCTTGAACCAAATTTGAAAGAGGAATGCTAGATCGAGCTCTTTCTAGTGTCATTCTGGGGTCCTTTTATACTTACACGACATCCTGTATTTTTTTAATAAAAACAAGAGAGAGAAATTAAGTTGTAGTTTTTATTTATTAAAAACAGGGTGTCATGTCAGTATAGAAAGACACTAGAAGGAGTTCTAGTATTTCTCAATTCGAAAAGCTAGCCTATTGTAGTAAGAGATCTCGATCCGCAATATTTATGGTAATTTTTTGTAATTTGGACAACCAATTTGAGAGAAGATATCCTCGATCATGTATCCGCAACACTTCTGTAAATTTTAAATTGAGTAATGCTGTTTTTCACACCCATTATATTATACTCATTTTATACCAGCTGATGCAGTGACGGAACTATGTAGAGACCCCAGCCCCTTCTTTTAAATTTTTATATTAAGTTTAATTTATATGTACTTTTAAGCTTAAAAACTAGGTTTGATATCTCATTCATTCTTTGATTTCTTAAGTTGAGAAATCTTGATTTCGTCCCTAATAAGATGTGGCATGTTTTAAGTTTTTTTTTTTTTTTTTTCTTAAAAAAGAAAAAGAAAAAGTAAATGACATGAAGGCCCTTAAAATACGACAGGTGAACTAATTTTTAAAATTCGTAAAGTAAATAAGTGTGAGTAACGTTAGTATTTCAAATTTGTATGAAAGAAAGCAATAGATTATACGATATTTTTGTGCAGCTTTAGGGAATCCCTTTTTGTGGCGGATCCATGGGGGGGATATTGGAGGACGGTGCGAATAAAAAATAGTTGAGATTCGTTGTATACCAATGGAAAAGCGCCACGTACGACCGACCTTTGGACAGGAACGTGGGAAGAAGAGAAGAATAAGGAAGAAAGAAAAAGGCTAGGGTTTAGTGAAGGCAATCCAATAGGGGGGGGTGAAAAAGTAATCTCGAAAATGGTGGTCCGTGTCAGCTTTAGGCGCTTTATTCATAATATTAATTTGGCAAAAGCTGCCTGTTGAAAGGGATATACAATTATGCATATCCAACTTCCCTCTTTGCATGACTTTAAATTGGCTACCCGATTAAAGTCATATTCTCCCCTTTTTTTTTTTTTCTTTTTCTTTTTTTTTTTTTTAATTTTTTTTTTAATTTTTTTTTTCTTTTTTTTTTTTTTTTTATATATATAACTTTATTTAAGGATATCCAACTTCCACTCTTTGAAATAAGATACATAAATTTCAAAACGTCTCGATTAGAGTATTCATTTTTTATAAAGTCTCAATTAGAGATTTTCTGTTTAATTAATCCTATCAAAATTTTCAAAATACTCTTGTGTTTATTTTTTATAAAAAAATTTATACAATTTTTTAAGATTCAGACACGAGTCATTTTGCAAATTTCGTTAAATTCTAACAAACACCTAAATCATAGCACACGCTACATTAACCAATGTAAAACTAATATAAAAATTTAACGTGAAGAGTAGCATAACTCCTAAACAAACTAACAAGCTAATTAAATAGCTCATTGAGTTTTAAATAGTGGTTAATCACTTCCTAAAGTAAGCAAAAAAGAGTAAAATAGTTTATGATGCAATAAAAGTTGATAGAGTTTGTTAAGCTACTAAATGAAGGTGACCGAACCACCTCCGTAGCCTTGGGGATGGTTCGGTCACCCCCTCTAAGCATATTGAAGGTAGATAAACTCACCCAGTACTTCCAAATGGCAAAAAAATAGAATAAAAAAAATTGAGAGCGTGCATGGACGAACCACCCCCAATGGCCATGAGAGTGGTTTAGCCACCCTTCTAGCCGGCCTTATTCATGTTGATATGACACATGAATTCTGTAAACTTTTGTAACGGCATAGACTAATTTATTCTTTTTTCCCTTACAACAATTAAGAAGCTAGTGATTGATCACTACTATTTAAAACTCAGCGAGGTATTTATCAAATCCCCAAACCATGCACCGACACAAAAATGCATGTTTCCAAAATTTAAAATTCACTTCAAATTATAAAGACCATATATAATGATGAAATCCTTCAATATATATATATATATATATATAATGATGAAAATATTTGAGCTACGTACGTGGTTAATTTGATGAAGGCATGAGAAGCATCTATATATATATGATTACATATTCCTGCCTTTTTTGACCACGTACAGCTCATATTATATGAGGTGAATGATGTTATGATCATGACTTTGTTCATATTCTTCCCTTTTTTGTTCATATTCTTCCCCTGTGGCGTAATCGATCGATCCACACACTAGTTGACAAATTCTTTATTCCAAAAGATCGACACAAGTGGCCGGCGATCGATCCAATCAAAACCCACTACACCTAAATGCTACTGCCATTGATGGAATGGTAGCTAGCTCCGATCCATAAATGGAAATGAAATTGGTGCAGTGGAGGTGACAGGTGTTGGATGAGGAAATTCAATCAAACAAAATGATATCATGAATTAATTCTCATATAAATGAATCAAATGATGATCACCTTCAGACTATTAATTTCACGAATGGGTTTAGCGAGAAGAAAAGTAGGAAAATGGTGTTTGTGTTGGCTTGCACAATGCTATGGGTACAAAGGACCCTTGTACTACTTTAAGTTGGAATTGTAAACATTTAATTACATATATAATTAAATTTACAATTTTTTTTATTAGTTTAAGTTTTTAGGATAAAAGTGGTAATTTAATATTGTGACGTTCCACATCATCTAGATATGAAAATAGAATAGAGATGTGCTTATATGTATATTCGCATATCTCTTGACACAACCCGTTTTAAAGTCGTGATGGTTGTAAACCTATCAGAATTTCGCAGTTAAATATACTTTTGTGAGAGTAGTATTAGAATGAGTAACGTCCTTAGAAGTTTGATTTAGGGGAGTCAAAAGTAGACAATATATGTATATTGCATATTTCTTGACACCATTCGTTTTAAAGTCGTGACTGTCATAAACCTATTAGAATTTCGCAGTTAAGTATGCTTCTGTGAGAATAGTATTAGGATGGATAACCTCTTGAGAAGTTTGATTTAGGGGAGCCAAAAGCAGACAAAATTGTGTCATTGGGATGAGTCGTCACAATTTACTAACATAATATTAGATTATGATCGGTTCAAATTTTAACTATACAATTTACTTCGTTTCAGTTAAATATTTAATGTGTGTTGGGCTCACCGTCATTTTTTCTTCATCCTCTTTTCTTACATAAAGAAAGAGATTATTAGAAAATTCAGAACTTGACTAATATTAATTCTCTATCGGCGCTACAACTAACTAATGAAAGGTAATGCAAAAATACTCCTTTAATTAGTGTTCACCCTTTATCTGGCCTTCTCTCTCTCTCTCTCTCTCTCTCTCTCTATATATATATATATATATGCAATACAAAAGGGAGGGATTATAACAACTTGGTTTGTTTGTGTTAAATTTAGGCACATGAACAAATTCAGGGCCATTTATTAGAATTGATAATTTTTTACACGATTTGTAAATCTTACACAAACTCAATACGAAAATAGTAAGTTAAGGTTAAGGGATCTGACCTGTTTAATCAAATAGGTCAGACTAAAGTTGAATTATATAATCTTATACCCATGACTCGATGAGATATGAATCTGACATCCCTACCATCTATAAACATACCTCATAAAAAAAATTAAAAATATGCATTATAATAATTAAGTAGTGATCATAATGATGAGCAACGGGCCATATTTTACATGCTCAATTTGCTTAACAGAATCTGTAGAGGATATGCTAATTGAATTCCAGTAAATTAATTAAGGATAATGATCGAAGACCATAATCACAATGGTACTAATTAGCCTAATTGGTCCCCTTGAAGGGATATATGATCCATTAATGATTGAGCTCATGAGATGACCTTTCTGATCTGTTTAGGTTTACTTAAATCTTCCCATTTGGTGTCTGTTCATTGGCATGCATGATGCATGTAACTGCAATGATTTGGATGACCCACTTCAGATATGCTTTCCTCAAGATGGTATACGAGTGGCAATATTCCTATATATAAAATAATAAAAACAATAATAAATTAAGCTCCTTTGAGGAAGTATGACCCTAGCTTGGGACCCTTTCATGGCGTTATCAACAAGCCCCAATAGTCACTTCACTTGAGTAGATGTTATCATGATAGGGCCACAAATGATGCAGCTAAAGACACGACCAAAGTGGTCTGTTGCTATCCAGCTAGCGGCATCACGAGGACATTTTTCTTTGGAGGATGAGAATGACAAGAGGAACGAGAATACCGCGCAATAAGGTTGTCTTGTTTTATTTTGTTTATTTTGTTTTGTTTTGTAATTTTTTTTTTTAATTTTTCGGATTTTAATTATTTGGACTATCGAGCAAGTGGGATTTGGATTGTCCAAATACTTTTCTAAGCAAGTGAGATTTTGACATTCTTACATGGGTTGTCTTATTATAGTAGCTCGAGATTTGATCTTCCCAAACATTTGTCTAAGCATGTGAGGTTTATATTGACTCTCACATGCGCTAGCTGTCTTTTGCATAGCTTGAGCAGATAGGGTTTAGGCTGCTTAAATGCCTGTTTGAATATATGAAGTTTAGACAGACTCTTATATAGGCTACCTTATTACACAGAATCTAAATTTGAACGTGACAATATGTTAAATTTGATGTCATCAACCGATAAAAGTCACAAAAATAATGTTAATATCGAATGTATCTACTTTCTGTAATTTATTAATAACCTTGTGAGTAGGAAATTACAAAGTTCAATATCTTCTACTTAATGGTCTACTTACCATTATTAATTAGGACGGATTCATAAATCTGCTCTCTTCTCTTGTATTATTTCTTCATTTAGGGGCGTAAAACCCTTGTTGAATTATTATTTATTCAAAAGATTTAAGTCGATAAGAAATGATTTATTTTAATTATTTAGTAAAGTCAGATCGAAACTCAAGAGTTCTGTTTTGATGCCGTGTCACCAGTTACTCGAAAAATGAAACTTATAAAAAATAAATAAATAAATAAATAATTTTTTTTTTTTTTGTAATTGCAATTGTAAATGAAAGAGAGAGAGAGAGAGAGAGAGAGAGAGAGAGAAGAAGCTCTAATATCGCCAGCCCCTCATAGGTGATAGGCCCCTTGAAACCAAAAGCGCCATCTTCTAGTTGAAATTAAAAAGGGCCTACATAGGCCCATTATCGGCCCATGGAGCACAACTCAAAATCCAGAATTGCAGGTGTCATGGGTCAAGACATAGACACGGCAACTTTTCTGACCCGTTACCCATGTACGAGATTGACGATGGTTTGTCAAATGAAATTGAAATATGACACTTTTCAGGTCGAATAATGTTAAAAATTACGCTTTTAATTTTTATATATTTTTTTAATAATAACTTATTAACACTATCACATTAGCATAGTAAAATAGTAGTAGGATGAAAATAAAAAAATAAACATATAACATATTCTTCACGATTTGTTTTAAATTTTTTTCTATGTAATTTTATTGTAAAAAAGTAATTAGTACAAAGTTTTATTTCAAAATAAATTGAAGAAATTTTCTCCAAATCTAGTTTATTAACCTGACAAGTGTTTAAAATTCATGTGATTTTCACACATAATATATTAAAAATGCATGTAAAAATTAAAAATACAAGTGATTGAGAATCCATATGAATTTTGAACATATATATATGACAATTTAATAGGATATATAAGAAGAAAACTTCATCCAAAAAGTAATGAAACTTGACTTAATTTGTGAAAAGTCTTTGTTAGCTAAACAAACAAATAATATTGGAAACACAAATATAATTAATGTGACAAAAATAAATTGCATATTAAATTGTTTCATATGAAACTATTTTTCCTCTAGCTTTGGCCTAGCTAGCTAGAGAGGATTAATATTATGGTCCCAAGCTTAGCTTAGAAGTCAAAATTGGCTTCTAATTTCCAACAAGTTAACAACCATCATTATTGACTAATACAATTAATATTCGCTAAATAGAAGACAAAAGAAAAAAAACAGAAAAAAAAAAAAAGAAGTAATAGAAAATTAGCCACCTCAAATTTTCTAAGTCATCAAGTCCAACTGGATGTGGCCGGAAGCCTTTCATTGTCAGAGAACCACAGTCATTTTCCATATTTAAAACCTCAACCACCTCCATTCCCATTATATTAATCATGAATGTGGAATATTGATTTTTTTTAATATATATATATATAAAATCATGCATGTGAATAGAATTGCATATAGAAAACAGTTTTTTTTTTTTTTTTTTTTTTTTTTTATTTTTTATGGACGGTCCGACAACTCCAGTTTTTCTGATAATTTTTTTTTTAATATTTTTTTTTTGTTTTTGTTTTTGTATTGAAGGAGACACATGTTGGCTTTTGATTGGATATGACAGGACAATACTCCTAAAAATTTAACGAAATGTAAACAAAATAATCTATTTGATAACCGTTTAAACTTTAGAGAGTAAATTGATAACTTTTAAAACTATAAAGAGCAATCGAATAAAAGTCATACCTTAAGAATCCCCAGAGCATTTTTTTTCAATTTTTTTTTTTAAATAGATTAAAACAAAGAAATAAATAAAAGTTACATAGGTCTTTCGTATTATTAAATGCGCAATTCAAAGGAAGAAAAAATGAAAGAGAAAATACTTTTTCAAAAAATTTAGATAAAACAACATATTTTGTTAAATAATAATGTGAGCCAGATAATTGGTCCACTGCTCTTTTACAACTTGTATACACGAATTAGTTAAAGATGTTACATTTTTTTTTTTTAGTAGCTGATGTCGGCTCCAATCATATGTTATTAGCAAATTTTTAAAAAGTTATAGACAAATTTAACATTACTCTTTGCTTAATTGTAAATTTTGCACTCTTATGAACCTTAAAATTGCTGACATTTACCGTATTCGTTTGAATCATCGTATTTAATTTATTCTGTTAATTAATTCTTTGTTTTATATTTTTTAGTTTAGATCAATTTATGTTTATTTGTACACGTCAACTTATTCGACTATAAATAAGTCATTATTGGACACCATTTTAAGATACACAAAAATATAGCATTCTATTTAGAATTCAGCCATTAGCTTAACAAGTAGGATAACAAAGTCTGAAATGTCTATTACTTAATTGTACAATATATGTGGAAGTAATACAAACAAACACAAACCAACCAAATGGACTTAAAGGTTTGTCAAAAGTAGCCAGAATAATTGAAAGCTAATTAAAGATAGGAAGTTTGTGAAAGAAAAAAGAAAAAGGAACCTGATGGGTCATGACCAAGAAAAGGTCAAGATCGAACATCAATAATGGAAGACATAGAGATTGTACTCGATTATGGCATCGCCTGTCTTCATATTCAGCTCATGAGTGGTGGCCAGAGCATAACCCCTGGCAAACCTGAACAGCCCGCTGCCTCCGATCACCGGAAACTCCCTCACCCTGCTGGTGGCGCCCGGATTCCTTCCGAGAATGGAAAGAGTGCTACCATTATATTTTCCTTCAATGAAGGCAAAGTTCATGACCATCAACAAAGCAAATTCTTCTTGTGAAGCAGAGCCATAAAACCCCTGTGCCTTTCCTACCGTTTTCGAGCTCAGTTCGGGTCCTAAGGTTAATGGGTTATCAAACATGTTTACAAAACCAAAGAACGTCTTTGATGTGTTGGAGGGCGGCGGCACAATCTGTACAGCGGTGGGATTCCGGCCACTCTGGATGTCATGAAAAAAGAAGTTGAAGTGGCTGAGCTTCTCTTTCTTGAGCTTGTGTTTCTTCCGGTCCAAAGGTCTTCCAAAGCCTTGCTCTTCTCCGGCGGAGACCGAGGTTGCAGAGAAGGAACAGAGAAGGAAGAAGACGATAAAGGCAGGAAGAATTCTAGCCATGTTGAACTCTGTGTATTTACTAACTAATTAATGGTGAATACGTACAACCTTTATATATATGGGGAACAAAGGCTAAAGGGTCGCTGTGGGTGCCATTTGCCAACCCCATTATGCCAGCTTTTAGGCCATCTATGCCCCTAAAAAGCACGGTCAATATGTTTTGAAACAGGGGGATTAAGTCAATAGTCAATGAATTTCGTGAGCCTTCTTCTTCTGGAATGACCAAAAATAAATTATATGTTCCCCTATTCCAAGATGTAGCACCCTATAATTGGTGTTTTGGTGCATTAACTAATCTTTAAAATTGAGCGTTTTTAAAAATACACCATCTTGTCGCCTATGAAAAGACATGTTTTTGTGTCGTTAAACCGTTACTATTTTTTAAAAGTACTATGTATCAAATTGAATACCTTTTACGATTTTGTTTAAAAATCTGCGTCTAGCCTGTAAAATCACGAACAAAACACTCTTATTTATTCTTTCTCTTTATCAATGTCGGTAACTTACTAAAAATAAACCGAAGATGAAGAACCTTTAATTTGACCATATATATTATATACATTATAATTATGCACGTAGTTTTTTTTTTTTGGAAAAATTATTTATGTAGGTTTTTTATTTTTTATCAAATCCCTTTCAAGGTTTAAGATTTATCAATTTATTTCCTAAGGATTGAATTATTATCAAATAGATCATTCACCCACCTTCTGTTAAATTTTTAACATTGCTACCACATCATATCCAATCAAAAGGCAGCACGTGTCTCATTTAATAAAAAAAGAAAATCTTTTAATTATAAATATAAATATTTTTTTTAAAAAAAAGTTTTTCAAGGGTGATTGAATCACCTCAATTTTTTCGTTAATTTGTTTTAATATATTTTTATTAGAAGGGACATGTGTCGCCTTTTGATTGAGCATGTCATAACAACACCATTAAAACTTTAATAGAAGGTGGACATAATTAATGATTTATTTGATGAAGCTATTAACCTTAGGGAGCGATTTAATAAAAAGTCATATCTTAAGAATTTCTGGAACATTTTTTTCTCTCTTTTTAATTTTTAATTTTATTATTATTTTTGTAAATGAGAATAGAGAAAATACAAGTTAAATAGATCTTTTCTATTATTAAGAGCACGATTCAAAGAAAAAAAAATAAAGGGCAAAATACATTTCAGAAAATTTAGATAAAACGTTCTACTTTGCTAAAGAATAGCACGTACTAGACTTACAATTGGTCTACCACTATTTTACAACTTATATATTGATATAAATTTGTTGAAGGGTGCATGTTAATTAATTAATTATTATTTTTTTTTTAATTTTTTTTTTAAAAAATAAAAAATAGCCGACGTGGCTCAAATCACATGCTATGATGCTAATACGTATTGGCAAGTTGTAAACGAGTTATAGGCATAATATTTTGCACTCGATCTTATTAACACCTTAAAATTGATCAAGGAGGATATATAGCAAACTATATAAGAATCGAAACTTTGAAAAGTCTACTTGTACAATGTTAAAGCATGGTGCACTAATAAGTTTAACATAAATGCTATACAAATTCTTAAATTTATACTTTCAAATACTTATTCACTGATGTAGCAATGAAAATTACTATTAGATTTCGAATGAATCAATTTTCCCTGTTGCGTAAGTGAGTAAGCATTTGAGAGTGCTATAAATTTGAGAGTTTGTGTAGCACTAATTCTCTAAGTTTAAGGTAATACAAACAAATTGTACTTTAACCAATCACTGGACTTGAAGCTTGTCAAAATGTTACATAAAGGACTTCTTAAACACATAACGGGATAAATTGTTAGGTTCAGAAGGAACCTAGACCTTAGATTTTGAAAGAATCTAGACCTTTTAGATTCTGAGGGAATCTATACCTTTCCAAACATCAGGCTTGAGATTTTCTGTTTTTGTATTCATTCATTAACATCGTTTAAATAGAAGGAATACAAGACTTAAACTTGGAATAGAACTCCTTAATGACAACTATTTTGAGATAAGTTACATTTGGTTAGGAGATAACTCCTACACGACTTAGAGTTTCACTATTTACACACAAATAAATGCACCGTAGTGCTACAATCCAACCGACTCTAACATTTAATTCTAATACTACACTGACACTAATATATAATAAAGATAAAGTAAACTACAAGACTACAATATGTAATTAATTATATGACTACCATATATATGTAATCCGACTGCAACAATACTGACTTCATAATAAAAATAGATATTATAACACGCTAATCTCTTGCAGTTTCTTATCATAACACAAAAGTAGCCAAAATAATTAATTGAAATCTATGACCCTGAGACTCTGAGAGCACATCAATATATACCTCGACACATACATAGTACTCCAAATAAAAGGAACCTCGTACTGATGACCAAGAAAAGGTCAAGAACATCATCAGTAATGGAACACGTAGAGATTGTACTCGAGTATGGCATCACCTGTGTTCGCATTAAAGTCATGAGTATTGGCCAGAGCATAACCCCTAGCAAACCTGAAAACCCCGCTGCCTCCGACCACAGGAAACCCCCTCACCCTGCTGGTGGCGCCCGGGTTCCTTCCTAGAATGGAAAGCGTGCTACCATTATATATATTTGCCTTCAGTGAAGGCAAAGTTCATAACCATCAACAGAGAATTTCTTCTTGTTGCGCAGAAGCATAAAACCCCTGTGCCTTTCCTACCGTTTTTGAGCTTAGTTTGGGTCCTAAGGTCGATGACTCGATGGGTCATCAAACATGAATATAACACCAAAGTCCGTCTTTGATGTGTTGGAGGGCGGCGGCACAACTTGGTAAGAAGTGGGATTCCGGCCAGTCCGGATGTCATGAAAAAAGAAGTGAAAGTGGCTGAGCTTTTCTTTCTTGAGCTTGTGTAGCTTCGCGTCTAAGGGCCTTCCAAAGCCTTGCTCTTCTCCAGAGGCCCAAGTTGTAGAGAAGGAATGGAGAAGGAAGAAGACGATGAAGGCAGGAAGAATTCTAGCCATGGGGAAGTACTCTTAAAATGTACGTGGTCAGTATGCTGTGTGTTTATGCAGTGAATATATATATGGCCGGGAGTCTTATATATATATATGCAATAAGGCAAGGGTCGATCGGTGTGCTTACCCTCCCCGGCCAGGTAGATTAGTCAATCGATCAATTTGGTTAGCCTTCTTCTAGATTAATGACCAAACCGGCCAATATATATTCTAAAATTGTAGGCTGCAGCAACTTATAGTTGAGGTTTTCGTGACAGCGATGGGAGAAAAAAAACAAGATTTATCAGCCAAATAATTCCTACATATGGACTGATGCCCTCGTGAATTCCAGCCTCCAGGCACGAGAAAGAAAATAGGAATAGCTAGAATTCTTTTCGTCGGTACGTAGGAAGAAAGGTTTAGCAAAAGAGCTTGCACAAGTGGGTCGATATGAAATACCTAGCTTTGATGCTTAAGTCGGTATAACTTAAGAGAATACTTTTAAGGAAGCAAGGGCAGCGTGTAAGAGGAGATGAAAGTCCCATTTTTAGATAGTGTCTGCCACCTTTTATAGCAGGTTTGCCGTAACTGTCGGCCACAAGGCAATGATCATTCATTGGAGGCTCCCCCATTGTTGAATTCTCTAGCTAGGTCCCGTGATCACTCTTGTAAGCGATCTCCTCGTGCTGAGATCACAGGGCTAACTACTGGCTTGCCAAAGGAGGGAATTTGATGTAGTATCCCGTATGTTGTTATCGTGTACAATAATGATGAATAATATGGAATAGAAAAGAGAGAGCAAGAGAAAATCAATAATGATAAATAATATGGAATGACCACTATATTTATACTGGTACTTGTATTACTCGATCTCTATGCTCATGAAAATATGAGTCACTTGTTCTAACACTGTGATTGTACTCGGGTTAGTTGGTTAGTGAACCGAATATCAATTCTTCACATTAGACTGCCTTAAAGTGTGTTCTACGCTATCTCAAAGGCTCCATTGATCATGGGTTATTCTACTCTCTTGGTTCTTTATCTCTTCAGGCCTTTTGCGACTCTGATTGGAGGGTGATCTAGACGATCGTCGCTCGATCTAAAAACAAGATTTTGAGTTTATCTTGGTCGTTGCTTGATTTCGCGGTGTGCTAAGAAGCAATCTTTTGTTTCTAAATCCATCATATATTGAGGCTAAATATAGAGCAATAACAATTACTACAGCTAAACTTTATTGGATACACATGCTAGTTAAGGATTTGGCAGCGCAGTTCCTTGATCTCCTTTCTTCTCCGACCCATTGGTGTGACAATATTAGGGCTATGACATTGGCCTCTAATCCTGTCTTTCACGCACATGCCAAACACATCGATATAGACTTTAATTCATTTTATACGTAAAAAAGTGTTTAACCAGGACATATGTCTTCGGTTCACATTCACAAGTGACCAACCGGCTGATATCTTCACCAAGGATCGGATCTTACTATAAGTCGGTTTCTTCTTCGCGGTGACAAGCTTCTAGTTTTTCCTCCCCTCATTTGCTTGAGGGGGATGTTAATTAACCATATCACCAATTCCAAATTTCCAATTTCTTTCAAAAAGTCAAATACGTATATCGAATGCATCTACTTTCTGTAATTTAGTAATAACGACCTTGTGAGCAGGAAATTACAAAGTTCAATATCTTGCGGCTACATGACATTTCAATTAAGCACCTCCATAATTTTCTGTTTCTTGTTTCTAGATGGACCGACCCTGCAGAATTTGATCTAGTGTGCTCTGTTTTGGAGTTGGGTGTTGTTTGAGTTTCTGCTGTTTTTGTTTTGTTGCTGTTTCTGAGTTCCTGTGCTTGTTTTGCTGTTTAGACGTGAACTTGGTTTGTTGTTGGTTTGGGTGTCTGTGTTCTGCTCCCTGTGTGGTTGCAGGTGTTTTGTTTGGGTTTGGCTTGTTTGGCCTTAAGGTGTTTGTGTTCCTTTGGGACAGAGTTCCAGGCTCTCTGGAGTGTATAGTGTTTTGTGTTCTATGAAAGATTTTATTCATATAAAAGAAAAAGAAAAAGAAAAAAAGAACAGTATACTTATGATTGTTTTGACATAAAAGAATCATGAAAAAAATGTATGTAAGTTTAGGATAATGCGAACTCGATCAGTTTCCCATAATCCAACTAAAAGCGGCCGGCTTCCAACAGTTACTTGAAAGACTAAATTTATTGAAAATGATAATTAAATTAAATTATTTTAATTAAATTAATTAAATTGAAAAAAAAAAAAAAAAAAAAACTTTGATATTGCCAGCCGCCCCTCATAGGTGATAGGCCCCTTGAAACCAAAAGTCTAAAGTCAAGTCCAACAGGATGTGAAAGTCTATCTTGCATGTGGAATAGAATTGAGATTTTTTTTTTTTAGTTAAGAATTGAGATATTTATGTATATTTTTGGAAAAAAATATTTAAGTAGCCCTTAAGGAGTTTTTTTTTTTTTTTTTATTTTTTATTATTGAATCGCTTTCTAAGATTTAAAAGTTATTAATTTACTCTCTAAATTAGGCGACATGTGTTTCAATTAATAAACAATAAAAAATAAAGGAAAAGAAAAAGAAAAAATAAAAAAACTTAAAGGATGGTTGAACCACTCTCGGTTTTAGTTTTTTTTTTTTTTATTAAAGGGGACATATATATGCTGCCTTTTGATTGGGTATGACGTAACAACATTACTATAAAATTTAATGAAAGGTAGACAAAATGATCCATTTAATAACGGCTCTAATATTAGGGAGTAAAGTGATAACTTTTAAACCTCTTAGGAATCAATTTAGTAAAAAGTCATACCTTATTTTAGGTAAAAGGGTCTATTTTGCTAAAGAACATATAATGTTAGACCTACAATTAATATACAACTTGTTGACACCTATTGGTTGGAAGGTGTCAAAAAAAAATATTTTTTAATAACTGACATGGATCCAATCACGTGCTTATAATATTTTGCACTCTTAATTGTTAACCTTAAAAGCTGATTGATCATCTGTTGAGGAGGATATATCGCAAACCAAGAATGTCCGAAACTTTGAAATGTCTACTTAATTTTACAATATAAATTGTGAAAGTAATACAAACAAACACAAACTAACCATTAATGGACTTAATTGAAAACTATGACGACATATTCCAAATAAAAGGAGATCGAGAAGATTATTGAAAGACAAAAAATTTGCGAAAGAACATGAAAAAGGAACCTCGATCGATCATGACCAAGAAAAAGGTCAAGAACATCAATAATGGAGCACGTAGAGATTGTACTCGATTATGGCATCCCCTGTCGTCAGATTCAGTTCATGAGTGGTGGCCAGAGCATAACCCCGGGCAAACCTGAAAAGCCCGCTGCCTCCGATCACAGGAAACTCCCTAACCTTGCTGGTGGCGCCCGGGTTCCTTCCAAAAATGGAAAGCGTGCTACCATTATATTTTCCTTCAGTGAAGGCAAAGTTCATAACCATCAGCAATGCAAATTCCTCTTGTGAAGCAGAACCATAAAACCCCTGTGCCTTTCCTATCGTTTTTGAGCTTAGTTCGGGTCCCAAGGTCAATGGGTCATCAATCATGACTATAGAACCAAACCCCGTCTTTGATGTGTTGGTGGGTGGCGGCACAATTGGGACGGCAGTGGGATTCCGGCCACTCAGGATGTCATGAAAAAAGAAGTTGAAGTTGCTGAGCTGTTCTTTCTTGACCTTGTGTAGCTTCCGGTCTAAGGGTGCTCTAAAGCCTTTCTCTTCTCCGGCGCCAGAGACCAAAGTTGCAGAGAAGGAATGGAGAAGGAAGAAGACAATGAAGGCAGGAAGAATTCTAGCCATGGGGATCGGAGCTCTTGAACAAAGGTCGTCAATATATATGTTGTACGTGTCTTTTATGAAGTGAATATGTGCGTCTAATTATATATATATATATGCAATGAGGGAAGGGACGTCCCAATATGCTTGAGAAACTGGTCGATATGATATATAAGCCAATCAATTTGGTTGGCCTTCTTCTAGAATGACAAGGATTTTAAATAATGTGATATTATCAAAGATCCAACGAAACAAAATCTTATCATAAAATGTATTTTCGCCCTTTCAAGTCTTGTTATAACAATTGGTCAACCAAAATTACGTACAAGGAGAGAAGAAAAGGGGTTGGCAGATGAGGTTGTTGGAGCAGGCCAACTCAGAATAGTTTCGATTCTTAAGTCAGTATAAATTAGGAGAAAACTTTTAAGGGTATATAGCATATATGAGAAATTAAGAAGACGAAAATTTCATTTTTACGTGGTGTCTGCCAACCACGTGGCATGCCTTTATTGGAAGCTAGAACCCCATTGCTATATATATATATATAGATATAGCACATCTCTTAAAAAAATGTTCCCCGGCCTATTCTGAGATGTAGCAGCCTGTAGTTGGTGTTTTGTGAAGAGGAAGGGAGAAGAATAGTGCCTTAAATTACTATTAAAATCGTGTGTGTACATTGTTAAGAATATTTCCGCTACAAAAAGATATGTTTTTACACAGTTTCAAACTATCATTTTTTATTTTTTTTAAGTGCATATTTAAATGGAATAGTAAAAATGAATAATTAAAATGTTAATAGGGAGGTAGGTGCTTTGAAAAAGTAAATATATATATATATATATATATATATATATATATATATATATATATATATATATATATATATATATATATATATATATATATATTTTAAAAAAAGAAAGTAAAATAAAAAGTAAGTTTGCTAAGCTATATATATATATATATATATATAGCCCTAAACTTAGCTTATATAAGTCAGAATTGGCTTCTAATATCCAACAACGACTGTCATTATATATTGAGTAAATACAATATTAGCGACGGCAAATTTTCTAAGCCAAGTGTAATTGGAAGTAAAAGTCTATCATTCTCAGAGACAATTAACCACAGTCGATATATAATATATTTAAAACCACCGGCCACCAACTTCGATCCCCATTATAAATATTATGCACGTTAGGTAGTTGGACATGCACTCGGACCTTCGGTATTTTTTTGGGAAAAATATTTCTGTAATCTTTGAGGTATATATAGCTTTTATTTATTTATTATCAAATCCCTTTCTAAGTTTTAAGATTTATCAATTTATTTCCTAAGAGTAGAATTATTATCTAATAGGTCATTCACCCACCTTTTGTTAAATTTTTAATGTTGGCATGCATGCACATCATACCCAATCAGAAGGCGACACATGTTTAGCTTCTTTAATAAAAAAACATATATAATAAAAGATAAAAAGTAAAATTATAAAATAAATATTAACAGTTTTCTCATGGTGGTCGAACCACCCCAATTTTTATATATATTATTATTATTAAAAGGGACATGTGCCGCCTTTTCATTGGGCATGCCGTGGCAACACCATTAAAACTTTAATAGAAGGTGGACATAATGATCTATTTGATACAACTATTAACCTTATGGAGCGATTTAATAGAAAGTCATACCTTAGAGATCCTTGGAACATATTTTTTTCTCCCTTTTTAAATTTTAAATTTTAAATTTTTTTTCTTCTTATAAATGAGAATAGAGAAAATACAAGTTACATAGATCTTTCGTATTATTAAGAGCATGATTCAAAGAGAAAATACTTTTCAGAAAATTTAAATAAAACGTTCTATTTTGCTAAAGAATAATTTAGACCTACAATTGGTTTACCACTCTTTTCAACTTGTTGATGCGTATTTGTTGGAGGGTGCATTTTTCTTTTTAATTAGTAACTGTTGTGGCTCAAATCACACGCTAATAGGTATAAACAAATTGTAAATGAGTTATAGCCTAGGTATAATATTTTGCACCCTTATTAACTTAAAGTTGATCAACTGTTGAGGAGGATAGAAACTAAGAATGACCGAAGCTTTGAAATGCATGTCTACTAGCTTGTCCAATGTGAAAGCATGGTACACGTACGTATAAGCTTAAAAGAAATGCTATACAAACTTTCAAATATATACTTTTAATGATAGATCAACATTGAATTTAAATCTAATGGTAGTTTTCAGTACTGCCACGAGAGTATATAAACACTTACAAATATAAACTTGAGAGTTTGTTTAGCATTAATTCTTTAAGTTTAAAGTAATACAAACAAATACTTTAACCAATCTCTCGACTTAATTAGTAAAGCTTGTCAAAAGTAGCCAAAATAATTGAAATCTATGACCCTGAGACTCTGAGAGCATCAACACGGATACCTCAACACATACATATTCCAAATAAAAGGAACCTCGTGCTGATGACCAAGAAAATGTCAAGAACATCATCAGTAATAATGGAACACGTATCTAGAGATTGTACTCGAGTATGGCATCACCTGTCTTCAAATTAAAGTCATGAAAACTAACCCCTCTGCCTCCGACCACAGGCAACTCCGAACTCCCTCTCCCTGCATGCTGTCCGGTGGCGCCCAGGTTCCTCCCTAGAATGGACAGCGTGCTACCATTATATATATTTTCCTTCGGTGAAGGGCAAAGTTCATAGTCATCAACAAAGCAAATTCTTCTTGTTGCGCAGAAGCATAAAACCCCTGTGCCTTTCCTACCGTTTTCGAGCTTATAGTTTGGGTCCTAATTAAGGTCAATGGGTCATCAAACATAAAGCCCTCGTGAATTCCAGGCATGATAAAGAACATAGGAATAGCTAGAATTCCTTTCATGCCGTTCGGAGAGAAGGGTTTAGCAAAAAAGCAGCTTGTTGGAGCTTATAGTAGGTTTGCTGTAATTGTCGACCACATGGCACTCATTCATTGGCCGGAGGCACCCCCATTGCTGTGTTTCCTAGGTCTCGTGACTCTTGTAAGCGATTACTTCATGCTAAGATCACAGGGACAACCGGACAACTACTAGAGTGCCAAAGCAGGGAATTGGATGTGGTATCACGTTACTGTACTCGAGTTAATTGGTCAATGGACCGAATATTGGTTCTTCACATTGGATTGCCTTAAAGCGCATGTTCTACGCTACTTCAAAGGCTCTTGATCATGGGTTATTCTACATACTGTCGTGGTTCTTTATGTCTTGAATCCTTTTGTGACTAATATATAGCTGGGTGGGTGATCTAGATGATCGTCGCTCTACCACCAGATTTTGAGTTTATCTGGGTCCTTGCTTGGTTTCGTGGTGTGCTAAAAAGTGGTCGATAAAGACCATTTTTCCTGTAGTGACTATTGTTTCTAAATCCAGCATTGAGGCTGAATATATAGCAATGACAATTACGACAGCTAAACTTTAACTGGATATACAAATGCTACTTAAGCATTTGGCAGTTCCTCTCATTTCTTCTCCGACCCTTTGATGTGACAACATTGGGGCTATGACATTGGCCTCCAATCTTGTGTTTTGTGCACCTACCAAACACATCAAAATGGACTTTCGTTTTATAGGTGAAAATGTGTTTAACAAAGACATATCTCTTCTGTTCATATTCACAAGTGACCAACAAGCTGCTTTTTTTATTTATTAAAAAGCAATTCTAATGTCACATCAAAATTACTTTTTGATAAAAAAAAACATTTGTTTATTATAAATACCGGTTGACCGTCCCCCAATAATCAATTCTCATTTCTTCACCAAGACCGTGTCTTTCTATAAGTTGGTAATTAATCATATCATTAGGGGTGGAATCATTCTTAGCCTTGGGGTTTCGGGCCACCCGAATTTTTTAACAAATGTCGAATGCTTCTACTTTCTGTAATTTAATTAGTAATAACCTTGTGAGCAGGAAATTCCAAAGTTCAATATATATCTTCTACTCAACAGTCTACTTATGATTGTTTTGACGTAAAACCCTAGTTAAATTCATTTTTGTTGTTAAATGATCACTTATCCAAAAAAAATTAAATTGATAAGAAATTATTTATTTTAATTATTAATTTAGTAGTTACGATCCGGATTCAAGGACTGTGCTTTGATACCGTGTCACAAGTTACTTAAAAAATTAAACTTATAGAAAATGATAAATTTAATTATTTAATTTAAAAATTCAATTAATTTTTTTATTAAAAAAAAAAAAAAAGAAACCTAAGAAGGAGCTCTGATATTGCCAGCCCCTCATAGGTGATATCCCCTAAAGTCTAAGTCAAGTCCAACCGGATGTGAAAGTCTATCATGGATTCATGCATGCATGTGGAATAGAATTGAGATATTTAAAAACACCACCTCCTCCCCATTATAATCATGCATATGGAATAGAAATATAGAATTGCATGAAGTTGGACTTAAATTTATGTATATTTTTGGGAAAAATATTTAAGTAGCTCTTAAGGGGTTTTTGTTAAATCGTTTTTTAAGATTTAAAAGTTATTAATTTATTCTCTAAATTAGAACTTTTATCAAATAGATCATTCCATTAATCTTCCGTTAAATTTTAATGATGTAGCCATATTATATTCGATCAGAAGATGACACGTGTTTCATTTTATAAAAAAAAATGAAAAAATAAAAGTTTTTCAAGGATGCATGGTTGAACTACTCCCAATTTTTTTTTTTCTATTTTTTTTATTAAAAGGGACATATGTTGCCTTTTGATTGGTCATGACATAACAACGCCACTATTAAATTGAATGAAAAGTAAACGAAATGATCTATTTAATAACGGTTCTAACATTAGGGAGTAAAATGATAAATTTTAAACTTTAGGGAGTAATTTAGTAAAAAAGTCGTACCATATTTTAGATAATACGGTCTATTTTGATAAAGAATAATATTAGATTTACAATAATACCAGCCTTTTTACAACTTGTTAACACGTATTGGTTGGAGGGTGTTAAAAAATATATTTTAGTAGCTAACTTGGCTCTAATCACATGCTAATATGTAAAAGAATTGTGCACCAGCGGTATATATGTCCAATATTTTGCATTCTTATTAACCTTAAAAGCTGATCAGCTGTTGAGGAGGATAGCAAACCAAGAATAACCGAAACTTTGAAATGTCTACGTTTACAATATGAAAGTAATACAAACAAACACAAACTAATTATAACCGATGGACTTAAATTAAGATTGTGTCAAAAGTAGCCAAAATAATTGCAAACCATGATGACATATTCCAAATAAAAGGAGAGAAGATTATTCAAAGATAAAAAATTTGCGAAAGATCGAACAAGAAGAGGAACCTCGATGATCATGACCAAGAAAAAGGTCAAGAACATCAATAATGGAGCACATAGAGATTGTACTCGATTATGGCATCTCCTGTCGTCATATTCAGCTCATGAGTGGTGGCCAGAGCATAACCCCTAGCGAATCTGAAAAGCCCGCTGCCTCCGATCACCGGAAACTCCCTAACCTTGCTGGTGGCGCCCGGGTTCCTTCCAAAAATGGAAAGCGTGCTACCATTATATTTTCCTTCAGTGAAGGCAAAGTTCATAACCATCAACAATGCAAATTCCTCTTGTGACGCAGAACCATATAACCCCTGTGCCTTTCCTATCGTTTTTGAGCTTAGTTCGGGTCCCAAGGTCAATGGGTCATCAAACATGGCTATAGAACCAAACCCCGTCTTTGATGTGTTGGAGGGTGGCGGCACAACTTGGACGGCAGTGGGATTCCGGCCACTCAGGATGTCATGAAAAAAGAAGTTGAAGTGGCTGAGCTTTTCTTTCTTGACCTTGTGTAGCTTCGGGTCTAAGGGTGTTCCAAAGCCTTTGTCTTCTCCATAGACCAAAGTTGCAGAGAAGGAATGGAGAAGGAAGAAGACGATGAAGGCAGGAAGAATTCTAGCCATGGGGAAGTACTCTTGATTCTTGAACAATGATCAAATATGTTGTGTCTTTTATAAAGTGAATATGGGAAGGCGTCTAATTATATATATATATATATATATATATATATATATATATATATATATATGCAATGAGGGAAGGGTCGGTGACTCGGTGGCCTTACCCTCCCCAGTCCCCAATATGTTGAGAAGCAGGTTGATAAGTCAATCAATTTGGTTGGCCTTCTTCTAGAATGACGAGAATGGGAGAAAAGACAAGTTTTATCAGCCAAAGAAATCCTACGTACATATGGAGGGTATAGCTGCTATTTTTTACACGAGTCGTGAATTCATTATGAATCGAATACGAAATTAAAGAATTAGGGTTGAAGAATTTAACCCGTTTAATTAAATGGGCTAGGTTATGATTATCCTATATGATCTTATACTTATACTTCGATACGACTCGAACTCAACACGCGACTTAATGAGAGGCAATTTTTTACATGACTTGCAATCCGACACAAACCCATGCAATACAAAATTATAGGGTTAAGGTTGAATGGTTTGACACGTTTAATTAAATGAGTCGAGTTTGATTTGGCGTATTTAGTTTTATATCAATGCCTTGACATGACCCAAACCAATACGTAAATACAAATTGTCACCCCTAATGTTAGGCCCCTCGTAAATCACAATCTAAGAAAGAAAACAGGAATAGATAGAATTTCACTGTATATTTTGCCACATATATAGTGAACATGTTATCCGATTACTTAAAATTTTTAAATGATGTCTAATATATATCACGTACACCCTTAAATCCAAAAAAAAAAAAAAAACAAACAATTGAATTCTCTCTCTTTCAAGTCTTGTTATATATAAAAGTTGGTAACCAGAAGTATGTGCTAAAAGAGAAGAATTTAGCAGAAGAACTTATTGGATTAGATCAACGTAGAATAATTTCGATTCTTAAGTTAGTATAACCTACAATAAGTTTTTTTTTTCTTAACATAAAAAGAAATTACAACAAACAAGGACCGGACAATCTAAAATTAAACATAAGAATAAAATTATGCGAAGACAATGCTTTTGAAGATACGGGCTTAAAGTTCGTAGCACGGATGCTAAAAGTCTATGCTACCAATAAAGGTGATTTGTGAGTTATATTAAGTCACAAGAACCCAAACACCAATACTAGAGCCGTAACTTGTGTAAGGGTTCACCCCGTGTGGATATTATGGGATTAAACAATAAAGGAAAACCTAGTCAACTCTTAGGCCAGTAGAAAATTCGTTCTTCTTAGGCTGCCGGTATCCTGGAAATAAACAATAAAGGAAAACCTAGTCAACTCTTTTATTCTTATTTCTTATTAATTTGATGAACCACAAGGAAGTAATTAAGGAACAGAAAAGAAGTGGTTAGGGTAAGAAAGTTGGAATAATTCCAAGGAGATGCTGATCTGGTGAGATGCTTGCGTGTGAATTAATGTGACCCAAGTATTTTGCACGTCGTTTTGAAAAGTCCAAAGAATCTTTCCTTTTCTTAAATCTGAAATTATGAGGTATGTTTTAATACTTCTAAAACTCGATTTAAACACTAATCACCCTCTTAAATAATAGGGGTCAACGGTCAACTATAATGTTTTTTTTTTTAAATAAAAAAATTATTATTATTACTTAGTAATAATTTTTATTATTATCATGTTATAACATAAATATTGTAATGCTATATAATTTTGATGGGATCTTTTTTCATTGCATGATGTCACTGATGTGCTAAGACTCAAGAGACATCGTATAGTGACTCGGTCTAATATCAAAAGTTGAGTACCGGTTCATCGCATTTGGTATAAATTAGTACCGGTTCTTCGCGCGTGGTCTTCATATTTATCATTTTCATGACCCATTCTGTGGTGAGATAATGACATAATGTCGGCCTACTAGCTAGCTTGACAGCTGCTTCTACGGAGTTGTGGCATAAATTCACATTTTTTGTGTCTTCCAATAATAAATTTACACCTCAGTCGGGAACGAATAAATTAAGAGAAGTGCTAGAATTCTCACACCTATCTCACTCTAATCCCACCAACCCTAAGTATAAAAAGTTAAAAATTGATTTATTAAATAAAAAAATTAAAACACTTAGAGTTGGTGGGATTGGGGTGGGATAAAGGTGGAAATTCTAGCATTTTCCAAAAATTAAATACGCTCAAAATATTAAATCTGCCCTCTAAAACACCTCTATGTAAAATAATAATAATAATAATAAAAAATATTATGCTTGTTTGTGCTATTTTTTAATTATAGCTAACTAACAAACACGTGGTTTTCGTCTCTCATCACCTTCTTTTTTATTTTTTAATAAAAAAATAAAATTTTGTTTTTTGATATGATTATCAAATAACAAATTTTGATTTTTTTATTATTATAAAACTAGAAAGAGGGTGATGGGAGACAGTTTTTCGCCCCGCAAATCATTTTTCCTGTACAAGTTCCGTTGGTCACAAAGTTTTCTTAGATTTTTTTTATTTTTTTATTTTTTTGCGATGACTCTACCTCTTTCGTCATGCTAACGAGTAAGGGTGCGTTTGGGATTGCGATTTCGTAGACAATAAGTGCGATTTTAAACCAAATCGCAAAACATAAATCGTTTGGGAACTGCGTTTTTAAAAATTGTGATTTGAAAACGCAGAAAATATGCTTTTTCAAATCGCAGATAAGATGGTGCTTTTTTGAAAACACAGAATTTTAAAAGGTAAATTCGCGATTTTAAAGGCTAAACTGTGATTTTGCCAAACACTTAACTGCGTTTTTAAAAATCATTTTTTTCAAATCGCACATTTTAAAATCGTTATTTTAAATCGCACTTTTTGAAATCGCAAACCCAAACGGACCCTAAATTATTAATGAATCTCCGCTACTAGCTGCTAAAGTCACTCAAAAAAAAAAAAAAAAAAAAAAAAAAAAAAAAACCTATATGTTGAAATTACTATTGAACCCTGCAAAATAAGCCATATATGTAGAGAGAGCGAAAAGTCGGTCTCTTCTCAAACAAAAAAACCTTGAAAAAGGCAACGTAAAAACAAAAACCATGGAGCCTACGTGACTTTAATGGCTTTCAACTTTCAAGTCACGTCATAATATTCAAAATATGAGTTTTGAATCCACACCACACGCAAAACGAAAAACGATCGAACGTGGAGTTAAGAATGGGTCCCATCCTGTTACAAAAGGACCCCAAACCTCACGTTTTCCTTTGACCAATTGTTTTTTTTTTTTTTAAAATCCTTTTTAGATCGCTTGGGTACAAATTTTATTACAACATTCTTTTAAATTTATGTGTTAGTTCACGTTAATGCCATGTGATACATATAACGAGTAGAACGTTAATCAAATAAATTTAATTACTGATTGACCTGAAAATTTATAATAAAAAACTGTAATATTTTTAACAACACTCTATTTATTTATTTATTTATTATAACAATATTTAAAAAAGAAAAGAAAAGAAAAGTGAAATGTTATTGCAACTAATTAATAACATAGTTGAATAGGATTTGATTATTTAAATTTAGAATTAAAAACATTAGAAATAGGCTTATATTATAATGGAAGGTGCATGGAAAGTATAGAACTGAAAAGATGGATTTAGAAATTTCAACCAATTTGTAGGTTTCCTTCTTTTTGTGATTGACTCAAAAAGAAAACCCATTTTACAATTCAATTAGACGACAAAGTGTATCTTCGCCAAACCACTCTCGTGAGTCTTGAGTCATGAGTCTTGACCTCCCAAATGAAGTCCCATGGCATATATGAACATGAGTTATTGAGTTGTACCAGTGGTCCAGTTGGTAGGTGGGGTGGCTAGCCTGTTGGCCTACTTATTGGGCTGCCGGGGGAAAGAGGGACCCATTCACGCTAAGGTCCAGAGTTACCCACTAGACCTAAAGGTTTCACATTAATGCCATCTAAGACTTTGCATGACACCAATGAACGCATTTCCTTTAATAATATGCTTCTATGACTATGACTATAAGGAGATGAAATGGAGAGGATTCGTCTCCATGATTATAACTTATTGGCTTTAGGAGTAAGAGTTTTGATTAGGGGTGGGTATCGAGTAAGCGATTAAGTCGGTTAACCAACTTTTGTCAGAATACAGTTAGTAAATTATTTCGGTTAAGTTGATTAATAGACGGTCGTTTAAGTCGGTTAATAGACGGTCGGTTAAATCGGTTAACATGAGTAATGAAACGGCGCTGTTTTGATTTTTTTAAAGGAAAAAAAAAAAAAAAAAGTCGAGCGTTTCGTTTTTACTAAAACAACATCGTTTGGTTTTATGCCAGTTCGATTAAAAGGCGGTTCGGTCCTGTAAGTTGGTTAAAGGGTTGTTCGGTAACCGAACCGACTTTCGGAACAAAATTTTATACCGATTACCGAACCGAAATTAGTCGGTAGGCGGTCGATGGTAGTTCAATTCGATAAGCGATCGGTAGGCAGTAGTTGGATAATTTGCCCACTCCTAGTTTTGATCTTGGTGGCATTCTATTACGTCTAAGGTTTGAATCTTCTTAAGTACAAACAATTCTTTAAGGCCACGTTTATCAATAAAGTCGAAGTCTTATCCGATCCATGTGAAAATGGGCGTTGAGCACGAGTCTAAAATTTGCTTGGAAGAATTGTTCCACGTACAAAATGATCTTATTTTAGAAGGATTCCTCGCCATTATAATAATAATAATAATAATAAAAATTACTAGTATGACTACCTTGGAAGGATTCCTTGTCATAATAATATAATTAAAAAAAAAATGCTAGTATGACTCTTTAGAAGGGGAATAATACATATTTCACTACTTTTGTCCCTTGCTTTTGCCCTGAACTGCTTTTATGATAGGTGAATTACGAAAACAAAGTTTAAATTTAAATAATTTTTTCTGATATCATAATAAGTTACTATTTTTCTTAAAAGTTTAAGCTAAAATGATAAGAGCAATTAATTATGGAACTCCAACGACATTATGGCAACCCAAAGAGAAAGTCAAGCCAACGTAGAAGCAAAATGGCCATATAATATGACATGATTTAGGGTGGAAGTATGGTGGCAATGAGTAAAATTACATAAATTTTATTGTATTCGAATCAAAGACTTGATAACGCATTAATCTCAAGTAATATAAATAACACAAAACCAACCCCACTTAATGGCTTAAAGCAATCAAAGGTGGTCGGCCAACTAACATACTCAAAAAGTGGTCAACTCAAGAAATTAAGAGCATAATTGAGTAAATTAAAGCTAATTAATTAAAAAGACTCAAGAACATCAATAATGCAACACATAGACATTGTACTCAACGGTGGCGTCTCCTGTCTTGATATCAAGGCTATGAGTACTGGCTTGAACATAACCCCTAGCAAACCGGAAAAGCCCGCTCCCTCCGATCACCGGCATCTCCCTCACGGTGGAGAACACGGCGTTCCTCCCTAGCACGGAGATAGTGCTACCATTGTACTTCCCTTCAATAAATGCAAAGTTCATAACCATTAGTAGGCTAAGCTCTTGTTGTGAGGCAGAGGCATAAAACCCCTGTGCCCTTCCGACCATCTTTGAGCTCAACTTTGGTCCCAAGGTTAAAGGGTCATCGATCATGCTCACTAAACCGAAGCCCGTCGATGTGTTGGAGGCCGGTGGCACGACCATGACAGCAGACGGATTACGGCCACTGACGATGTCATGCCAGTAGAAGCGGAAGTGGCTGAGCTTTTCTTTCTTGAGCCCGAGTAGCTTCCTGTCTAGGCTTCTGGAAAAGCCCTCATCTTCTCCGGCGACCGAAACTGTGGAGTAGGAAGAGATGAAGAAGAAAAGGAGGAGTTGGGAGGCCAAGATGGGAAGAATTCTAGCCATTGGAACTATAATCGAGTACAAAGCTTGCATTGGATTTGGGTATTTATAGAGTGAATGGTAAAGTGAAAATTAACAGGCCTTTTTAAGCACTATTATGTCACGTCTTAACTTGCTTTAGGGACTTTTTATGACAAGATAAAAAATTTAGGCAAACCCTTTGGTAAACCTTTTGTGGAACAATGACAATTAAGTCAAAAGATTTGATAGGTAAAAATACAGGTTTATAGGGAACTTCATTTTTACCCAATGTTGTTTCCAAAGTTGAAAAGTTTCGCCCCTTTTTGTTAGGATTTTTTTTGTTTTTTTTTTTTTTCAAGATTTTCAATTTCTTAATCAAGGATATATTTGTAATTTTATTTTATTTTATTTTTTATAAATTTTATAGGGTATAATGGATATTTATTTTGTTAACGGTTAAGTCTGTTAATTCAGTCGGTTAACTGACTCTTGTCGGAATGCAATTGGTGTATTATTTCAGTTAAGTTGGTTAAGTCGGTTAAGTCGATTAAATCAGTTAATAGATGGTCGGTTAAATCAGTTAACGTGAGTAATGGAACGACGTCATTTTGATATTTTTTTAAAGTAATAATAATAAAAAAAAAGGATCAAACGTTTTGTTCTTATTAAAATGACGTCGTTTCGTTTTATGTCGATTCGGTTAATCGGTCAATTAAAAGGCAGTTTGGTTCAGTTCAGTTATCGAACCGACTTTCGGAATAAAATTTTATACCGACTACCAAACTGAAATTAATCGATAGGCGGACGATGACAGTTCGGTAAACGTTCGATAGGCGATAGTTGGATAATTTGCCTACCACTAATTTTGATCTTGGTGGCATTCTATTACGTCTAAGGTGTGAATCTTCTTAAGTACAAACAATTCTTTAGGGCTACGTCTATCAGGAAAGTAGGAATTTTATCCGATCTGTGTGAAAGGAGCGTTGTGCAAGAGTCTAAAATTTGCTTGTCAAGAATTGGTATACAAAATGATCTTATTTTGGAAGGGTTCTTCGTCATAATAATAATAATAATAATAAAAATTACTAATATGACTACCTTGGAAGGGTTCCTCATTATAATAATATAATTTTAAAAAAAGTGCTAGTATGATTCTTTAGAAGGGGAATAATACCCATTTCACTACTTTTATCCCTGCTTTTGCCCTGAGCTGCTTTCAAGATAGGTGAATTACGAAAGCAAAGTTCAAATTCAAGTAATTTGTTTTGATATTATGATAAATCAATAATTATTCCAAAAGTTTAAGCAAGAAGGATAAGAGGCAATTAATTATGGAACTCCAACGACATTATGGCAACCTTAAGAGAAAGTCATGCCAATATAGAAGCAAAATGACCATATAATATGACATGATTTAGGGTGGAAGTATGGTGGAAATGACTAAAATTACAGAAATTTTATTGTATTCGAATCAAAGACTTGATAACGCATTAATCTCAAGGAATATAAATAACACAAAACCAACCCCACTTAATGGCTCAAAGCAATCAAAGGTGGTCGGCCTACTAACATACTCAAAAAGTGATCAACTCAAGAAATTAAGAGCATAATTGAGTAAATTAAAGCTAATTAATTAAAAAGACTCAAGAGCATCAATAATGCAACACATAGACATTGTACTCAACGGTGGCGTCTCCTGTCTTGATATCAAAGCTATGAGTACTGGCCTGAACATACCCCCTAGCAAACCGGAAAAGCCCGCTGCCTCCGATCACCGGCATCTCCCTCACGGCGGAGAACACAGCGTTCCTCCCTAGCACGGAAATAGTGCTACCATTGTACTTCCCTTCAATAAATGCAAAGTTCATAACCATTAGTAGACCAAGCTCTTGTTGTGAGGCAGAGGCATAAAACCCCTGTGCCCTTCCGACCAGCTTTGAGCTCAACTTTGGTCCCAAGGTTAAAGGGTCATCGATCATGCTCACTAAGCCGAAGCCTGTCGATGTGTTGGAGGCCGGTGGCACGACCAGGACAGCAGACGGATTACGGCCACTGACGATGTCATGCCAGTAGAAGCGGAAGTGGCTGAGCTTTTCTTTCTTGAGCCCGAGTAGCTTCCTGTCTAGGCTTCTGGAAAAGCCTTCATCTTGATCTCCGGCGACCGAAACTGTGGAGAAGGAAGAGATGAAGAAGAAAAGGAGGAGTTGGAAGGCCAAGATGGGAATAATTCTAGCCATTGGAACTATAATTGAGTACAAAGCTTGCATAAGATTTGAGTACATGTTGCCTATTTATAAAGTGAATGGTAAATAGTGAAAATTAACGGGCCTTTTTAAGCACTATTATGTCACGTCTTAACTTGCTTTAGGGACTTTTTATGACGAGATAAAAAATTTGGGCAAACCTAAACCTTTATTGGAACAATGACAATTAAGTCAAAAGATTTGATAGGTAAAAATACAGGTTTATAGGGAACTTCATTTTTACCCATAAATTAGTTGAGTCTCATAAGCTGTCTCTCATAATTACCTGTCTGAATTCTTTCAAATTCGAACAAATAATTATAGATCGAGAATCCTAATCCAAGCAAATGACTATTAAAATGCTCCATCATCTATATATCTAGAATATTTATTTTTCATTTTTAATTTTGGTTATGTTTAACATTGTCCAATGGAGTTGAACACCCGTGGGTAGGCAGCTGGAGATCGAGGGTGGGATGGCTGGCTTGGGAAGGAAGGGATGACACCCTGGCCTCTTTATGCTTTTTGCCTCGAATGCTTGAGATGATCATGAGTTAGGTCCACGGCGTGCAATTCTTTTCTAAGTTTTCTTCCTAATTACATTGTTATAATATGCTCAACTATATATTATCCTAATCAATGTAATCATCTAGGGATGCTTCTTCTTCTTCTTCTTCTTTTGGTAGATAAATGAAAAGGAACTACAAATAAAAGGAAAATACAATAAACTAGGGCTGGGCAATGACCCAAAATAAATACTAAGAACGAAAGTACGCGGATGCAATGCTTCCAAAGATATGGACCTATTGATTCTTGGAACGGATGCCTAAAACCCAGGCCACTAGTTAAGCTGGTTAAAGGTGTATATAAGCTCCAAACACCATTACAGAGATCTAAGCACAAAGAAGAAATATACAACAAAAAGCTAGCCCAGAAATATAAAAAGCAAAAAACCCAAGTAATTAAAACAAAAAGTAGATAAAACAACAACACAATAGATCTAGTTGAAAGAAGGGACAGGGAGCCACTGGCACGTGAAAACCACGTGCCACCATTGAAAGGCCTCTCTCCCGCATGAATCACAAGGAACCGCGATGAACCATGACCTAAAACCGAGGCGGAGGAAGGGTAGAGGGTGATGCGTGGTCACCACGCGCTGAAGAGGGAGACAAATTCCCTAGCGCGTGCAGGCCACACGCCAATGCTGGGACATTAGATGAGGACGAAGTGGCCATTGGCGGAAGTGGATGACACAGGCAAATCCACTCAAGAGGCGCGTGTTGAGCAAAAATTGAAAGAGGAGCGTAGATCTAAGTCCAAAGATTTCGACCCAACAACCAAGTCAAAAATTACAACAAACATGGTGGAGGTATAAGGCAAAGACAGGTACTAGCTGTGTTGAAGTGGATAGGGCTAGAGCAAGCTCCAACAAGATATAGACCTCAATAGAGGCGTTAATTAGCAAAGGGGAGAAAGGAGAAGGGAGAAGGAAAAAAGGTAAAAAAAAGGGAGGGGAGTCTCTTCCCTCCGCCCATGGGCCTAAGACGGTTGGTTATTTTAGAGAAAATGGTTTTCAAAGAGGAGGAGAGTTTAGAGAGAGGTGGTTAATTTGGCCGTAGGTTTTCACCGAGAACTCTTAAGTTTGTTTCTGCTTGGCCTAACTTTTCAACTAGAATCACATCCCCTTCAATGTAATCTTTCCACCATAGAAATGTGGAATCATAGTCATATATAAAAAAACCTTAATTACTAGGCTAGCTAGGTTATAAATATGGGTGGCAATTTGGGTTTATAGGTAAAGTTCGTGTCGTGTCGTGTCGAGTCGAGTCTTGGTATATAATTATATGTGTCAACCTAAATATAACCCATTTAGTCAAACTCTCAATTATGACACAACCCATTGAACTATAAAAAATGATACAACACACGACTCGTATAACTCAATCACCGGCACCTCCCTCACAGCAGTGGTAAGTGCTACCATGGAATTGTACGTATACGTACTTTCCTTGAACCAATGCAAATTTCATCACCATTAATAGACGAATCTTCTGTTGTGACGCGGAGGCATAAAATCCTAGTGCTCTTCCCACCAATTTTGAGCTTAATTCTGGTCCCAAGGTTAAACGGTCATCTATCATGCATACATATTGAACCAATGTCTGTTCATGTGTTTGATTTGAGAAGGGATGCCACCTTTTGGATAAAGGAAGACGCCCCTTTTAATTTGCTTTTACCTCAAATTATGAGATGATTATGAGTGAGTTAATTAGGTCCACGGCATGCAATATTAATTCTTTTCTTCATATGTAACATGTATAGGCACCATTTATAACATTCGTCCTAGTACAAAAAATATATTGAAGACTCAACAAGATCCCCACTTTGATAGACTATATATATATTCGATCAATATTTCAAGTTGTGAAACGTACGGACCAGAGAGCCTGGAATTCGGGTTAGGATGTTAAAACTTGAATCGCAAGTCCAACCAGACCAAGAAAGCCAACGCAAAGAAAAATAACTCGACCAACCACATCAGAATAATGGTTAATTAGTTAAAGAATTATGGGATTGTAGCTTTGAGGATAACCACTTCATGATTCAAGTCCGACTTTACGACGTGATTTCAATGGAGAATAAGACGCTGAATTTGGCTGAGGTCATAACCCACAAGTGAACGCAAAATTCGGCCCGGAATCCGGCTAATTAAGGCCAGAACCTACCAATAAACACTCATGATCTACATTATATTAGGGAATGTCATATCACCATTCCAATTACAACCATACACCCATACCCACACTCAATCAATCTGTGAGAACCTCAGCTCTCGTCTATGGGAAATATACGATTTCCTTTGCTAACTTGCAAATATATTAACAAATAGTGAACAAAATCTGCAATTTACCCTTAAAATTTTGTAACAGAGAAAAGTTAGAAGCAAAGCTTGCAAATATATTTTGATGTTAGATAACACAATTGACCGTAGAAGGATCGATAGAGCGGTGGCAAAAATGATATAATCATGTGGTTTTTGGCCGGCCGGAGGATCAAAGGTGGCCAACATTATTGAAAGCAAGTGATATTCAAAGGTCATGATGATCGGAGCATATCAGTAATGCAACACATACACATTATATTCAACTATGGCATCCCCGGTGCTGGAATTAAACTTGTTCGTGCTAAGCTGAACATAACCCCTAGCAAACCGGAAAAGCCCACTACCTCCGATCACCGGCATCTCTCTCACCTTCGAGAAAACGGGATTCCTCCCTAGCACCGTAATCACGCTACCGTTATATTTGCCTTCGATGAACGCAAAGTTCATAGCCATTAATAGGCCAACTTCTTCTTGTGACGTCAATGCGTAAAACCCTTGAGCCCTTCCGATCAACTTGGAGCTCAGCTTAGGCCCTAAGGTCAATGGGTCGTCGATGATGTTTATTGCTCCGAAGGCTGTTGCCGATGCGTTGGACACCGGCGGCACGATTTGAGCGACAGAAGGGTTACGGCCGGTAATAGTGTCATGCCAATAGAAATGAATATGACTCAGCTTTTCTTTCTTCTTGATCTGCCCGATGAGCCTCCGGTCTAGGTTTCTAACAAAACCATGGTTTTCTCCGGTGACGAGAATTATGGCCAAGAAAGAAAGAAGGGAGAAAATGATGAACTTGGAAGGGAAAATGGGGAGAATTCTAGCCATGGTGGATTAATATGATGGGGACGCCACTCAAAATTAATGCACAAGTTATAGCAGTTGGAAGTGCCTCTATACATATAGTGGTTGAGCTTTTCCGTCTTGCGTTAGAATATTAACTAAATATTTGTAAATTAAAGGAAAAATTCACTTAACACTCTTAATCTTTTATTATTTTTATAATTATAATTATAAACTTTAAAAAGTGTCCATTTAGTATATCCATCTTTTAATTTGTTTTTTTTTTTTAATTTAACCCTTCAGCTAGAATTTTCCGTTAAATCTTAGCGGATGGATGTTAAAATTTTTAAAATACCTCTCATTTTTTTTATAGGCAAAAAAGAAAAAAAAATTGCAAAGATTTAGGAGTTGGTAAAGATTTAACTAAATTTGTAAAACTAGCCATGCATGAATCTTTGAAAAAAAATTATTATTATTTTTTTTAAAAAAAAAAAATTAATTTTGAGAATTTTAACAAGATTTAATGAAAAATCATAATGGATCAGTGAAATATAATGAAAAAAAATTGAAAGATAGATATACCAAATTAATACTCTTTAAAGTATGATTGCAAAAGTGATGAAATATCAAGAGTGATAAGTCTTCCTATCATACTAACCTTTTGAGACAATTACCATGTCAAATTTTGATGTATAAAAGGGTAAATTAACATACCGTTTCGACCTGCATGCCCAGGGACGGAATGAGCGGCCGGTTGGCAATGGCCCCCCAATTTTGAAAATTTCCCATAAAACATTTATATATAGTTAGATATATATCCATATTAATTGGTCTAAAAATTAGGCTTGAGCATTATCAAAATCAGGCTCGGCCCTCGTTCATGCTTTGTCCTTCCGATAAGAAATTATGGTTCCATCCCTGGGTTTACGGAATTGTAAAATGACTAGTCCATCCCCGCCCTATCATGAAATGCCATGGTTTAATTAGTGTAACAATTTCAATATAGTTTGAGAAATAATTGTGACATTGAAAAGCTAGCTTGCACTTCTCTTCTAGATAGAATTATTTTGCCCCTTCAGACCGATGACAAAAGAGGTCCTATTTTAGGTTGTTGGACCAAACTTTTCAAGCTGGCAATCATCAAATTTGGGGCATATTTTATTATCGGCCGGTGACAGACAATCAACCACAAAGGAGCTAAAGTTTTTCATGATAATTGTCAATGCTTATCTGAGCTTGAGCACCTTTTAAGCTTTCATGATGGATTGGTTTCTATTATTCAGACGGATTTTCTCTGGAACCAATCAGTTTTTAGGTGGGTGATGGGTAATGCAGACCCTCATGAGCATCAAACATATATATGAAACTTAATTAGCTTAGAAACCGGGGATTAATCATGGACTGCAATTTGTGACAACCTAGCAAAGCTGCAAGACAGGCTAGAGTCAGCCACTAATTTGCGAAACGGGATCCCTGCAATCCGATCCTTTGTAATCCGGGCAAAAAAATTGTAAGGAATTCCAATCCATGAGAAGGGCGGACTCTAGCCTCTCTTGCAGCTTTGCGGGGTTGTCACAAATTGCAATCCTTGATTAATCCCGGTTTTTAAGCTAAGTTTTATATATTTAATATTTCGAACACATGCTCGGGTAGGTGGGCTCACGTAAATTTTACACAAAAAATGGTATGGATTGTCATTCTCAGTTATTTTTTTAATCTACAGGCCGAATAGCACATCAAGGACAGTTCTTCTTTACGAGTTTTAGTTATCAATTACTTTAAAACAAATTAAAACCAAAATCACTCTAAATTTAAGTTATTAATTATGAAATGGAGTGGATGTTGTGGGTTTAAAGTTTAAACACACACATATAAACAATTTATTGTTTGAAAAAAAAAAAGAAAAAAAGAATTAAGGAAGATAATGTGTTAAAAGAATCAATTGCATAAGTCAATCTATTCCTCTCGATTAGAATTCGATGTAGTAAAATTTGTAGTACATCAATCATTTTTCATTTTCTTAATCCTTAATGATTCTTTTTTTTTTTTATATATATAAAAAGGCAAGCTTTTACATCTCAACTTATAAAGGTAATCAATCATTCTCTTTTGGAAAAGGGGGGAAGGAGATCATGGGAGGCTCATTCAAGCCTATAATAAGTTGTATAGCTAATGGTACCCTTCTTCCTTAATTCTCATAAATTTCCAATCCTAATAAATATTAAAAAGAGGATTTTACTATTTAAACCAATTAATACTTTCTTCAAAAAATTTTTTTTTTTTTTTTTTAAAAAAAAAAAAAAAAACACTGTCGGAAATACTCGTTTATTCTTGAGTATATTTCATTTTACTCTAGGTTCATCAAAAGCTTTACTTCTAGCCCATCAAGGCCTGATTCCAATTTTGGCCCAGTTAAGGTTCTTAGTTATTAGGCCTATGGGACCATTTATCTTCTAAGGTTGTGAATTGTTTGAGGCTCTCAAAGTTCTTCTAATCTTATTTCATCGACTATTTTAGCAGTTTCAAAACGTATTGTTTAAATAATGTTTCAAAATTATTTAATGGAAACAAGATTTTTAAAAATCACAGATTAGCTTTTAAAATCTAACACTTTTAAAAATGCATCCCCTTACTTGCGAGTTCAAAACACAAATTTTTCTATGTTTTTAAACACATTCTCAAACGAGATATTTTCTTGAATTTTCTTTAAAAACGCACATTTGGTATGCGGAATCGCAAGAACAGATGTACTTTTTATATTTATGTTCTTTTTCCTTTTTCTTTTTTTTCCCCCTCAACTTTTATATACACACGATTAACTAATTACTTGATGGAGACCACGCAGCCCCCTTAGGTTCATCTTTAAGTACAATTTTAATCATATGTATATAAACTCTTAGGCACTCTCGACTTGCAACCAGTTTTTCAAGGGTAAGTTTTACCTGAGGTTTGTATTATTTGGTATTAAAGCTACCAGCACATCGGGTATAGGATATGACACAACTCGTCGAGTATGGAATCGAATGAGTTGTAACTTTGTGGTCAAGTCTGAAATGCAACAATTCTAGGGTTCCATTCGACTCTTCATAATTGATACACGAATCTAACTTTGTTGTATCCAGGTGGACTTCGACTCTCATCGCGAGTTTTGGACCGCTACCTCTTTCTTCGGCATTTGGGCTAAATCTCTTGTATTGGGCCTTAGTCCCATTTACTTTGTCCTTTGAGCTATTGGGTCTAGTCCATTGACCAGATCTATTTGATCCGGGCTTACCTGTAGAAGAAGAAGAAGGTCTGAGTCAAAGGCCAAACACTTTCCCGTTGAGTTAGAAATTCCATTGGTACGTGTCATCATGTGATCTCTTGTACCATGGAATAAACAAGAAGATAAATTTGTTCCATTTTTCGTCACCAAATTTGTCATGCCCGCAAGGTTTTCAAACCTTTTGGGACACTCTTAAATATTTCTTGGCAGAAAAGTTGATGGGTTTAGGTCTAATCTTCTGGTACTTTGTACCTTCTTCAAACTACGGCTGTAAATAAAGAAATGGGTTGGGAAGGCATAATTGCATGATCTACAAGTCAGACAACACCACAAAAAAGTAGATTTCTGGGTATCTAGAAGGTCTCATTCACTCGGCGGCTAGTTTATTTTAAATAAACTAGGATCCGCTTATGGAAAGAATGTTCAATGTACAAAAATAATTAATCTGTCGTTTATATTTAAGTATGAGCTTAAGAGTGCTGGAGTTTGATTTGGTCTAGAGTCCTATTCTAATTTAACTGAGAGTTGGACTATTGACTAGATTCTTCAAAAAGTCGTTATTAAACTGGGATTAAGACTACTATCCCAATTTGACTTAGAGTGAGATTTCCCAACAAATTCAAACTTTAACGTTTTAGTTTATCTTTATTTTCAATGAAAATATTTCATGTGTTGTTTAATCACATACATAAGAAAAAATATTAAAGTATTAATTAAATAATTAAATTTACAATATTTTATTAACTTAAACTTTTGAACAAATGGTGAATTAACATGTAAAAAAAGGATGTTAAAATTGTTTTGTCACAAAAACATTATTGAAAATAAAGCCGAATATCTGGATTTAAAAGAATGAGATGATCACCAGAGAGTGCAAGGGTTTTAGGAAGCTTTTATGCTTAAAAAATAGGTTTAACCTTTTATCAAACCATTTTTTGGAGTACAAAACTAATCAAATCAATCTTTAATTAAGGTTTAATTCGTTAACAAATCACTCCCATTATCCTCCTTTCATTAACTTTTCTGACCTTTTTTTTTTTACCTCTTTTATTTTTAATCTTACCTGTCATATTCTCTCACCAACTGCTGGTATTATATTCACCACATGGCTCAAAATGGTTTCTTCAATTAGTTTTTTTTTTTTTTTTTTTTTTTTGGGGGGGGGGGGGGGGGGTGGGGGGGTGGGTTTAACAATTTAGATTATATTAATCGTATTCTATATTTTTTTTTTCTAGTTAACTAACATGGGCACGTACCGACATATTGTTATCATTAAAATCATCAAACCCACATTATATATATTGTTTCTTTATTAGTTTGTCTCATTCATAACGATACTTATACTAACATTTTTGGTTTAGCTTTGTCGGTCTTAATTGGAACTAGACTATCCATGCTAGGTTGGATAGACAAGAGCTCCTGGAGGTTTTCTTGGTGATGCGTGAAGTGTGGCTAAGGAGAACAACTTGTACTGAAAGCTAAGTCCACATCCTTTGATTTTTCTAGTTTCTTTGCAAAAGGTTCCCAGCTCTATTGGGGAAGTGGGTAGAATTCCCCCAAAATGGAAGGTACCTGTTGGAGGGTGGCTAAAGTTGAACTGTGATGCTGCTGTAAACAAGCAGTCTAAGAGGATGGGAATAGGGATAATTGTGAGGGATGAAAAAGGGGAGTTTGTTGCAGCCATGGCAAAAGTCCTCCCCTCTATTAATGATCCCACTGTAGCTGAGGCCTTAGCAGCATGGCATGCTGTTAATCTGTGCGTTGCAAAAGGATTCCACAAAATCGTGTTGGAGGGAGACTCTTTAGTAGTGGTCTCAGCTTTCAACAAACCCCTGCCAATCTGGAGTTCCCATGGACAGCTGATAGAAGACATAAAAGTGAAGGCCAAATGTTTGCAGCAAGTGGAGACTACTCATGTTAATAGAGCTGCGAATTTTGCAGCCCATTCCTTAGCTAAGTTTGTTATTTCGCAATTGTTAGATGAACTGTGGATGGATGAATGCCCTTCTTACATCCAATCTATTGTACTTGTCGAGCAAGTTTCATCTTATTGATTTATGAGAATCAGTCTTTTCAAAAAAAAAAAAAAAAAATTGGAACTAGACTCATAATTAGAATTGAGACGTGTATCTCTTGTGCCCACGAACTAAACTCAAATAAATAATGATAACTAGTCTTAAAGTTCCGGTTTATCGGATAAAAGGGTCTTAGTTTCTTCTTACTCAACCATAAATTGATCCAAAATAAAAGTTAGTAAGAAATCATTGATGTATCTATAATTTCATAACCCTTTAAATATTTTTTGAATTTGAATTGTTTATTGGTTTTTTTTTTTTACTTAATAAATCTTGCAAATTACTTAACTAAACATTAACTTTATTTAGTTTCTTGCAAGATAGCTTCAAACCAGCTTGACTTTTTTGTCAATTTAGTACAAATTGTTTATTATTATTTCCCTTCACTTAAAGAAAGGAGTTCGTGACATATTTTATGCTCCGTTTGTTTCGGTGTAAAATGATTTTTGAAAAATGATTTTGACATTTTACTGTATTTGATAGGGGCGAAAATAATGGTCAACGAAAATCATTTTTGATTTGACTGTAAAACCTTCTTTAATTTTTTGAAAACGATTTACGGTTTTAAAAATTATAAATCGTTTTCCGAAATTGAACTCTTTGTCTTTGCACGCACGTTTGATATTCGATTGCTATAATCCGACAATGGTTGGTCGTCGGAATCTAGGCGGCACTGGAATCCGGCAACATCTGGCCACCGAAATATTGCAAGTGCCGGAATCCGGCCATGGTCAGAATCCGGCTGGATCTAGCCAAAATGGTCAGAATCCGGCCGGATTTGACCAAAATGGTCAGAATCCGGCCGGATTTGGATGGATTTGGCCACTGATCCGGTTGGATTTGGTTGGATTTGGATGGATCTGGCCAGATTTGGCCAAAATGGCCGGGATCCTGCCGGATTTGACCGGATCGTCCGACCGGAATCCAGCAATTTTGGCCAGATTCGGCCAAATATGCTCGTCGAAATTCGGCAACGGCGACTGGATGTTACTGGATTCCAGCGACAGTTGCATTTTCATCTTTTGTAATTCTTTCCTGTGAACCAAACACCGAAAAAAAAATTTAAATTTTTTTTTTTTTTTTAATATGATTTCGTCGAAACCATTTTACGTTGAAACAAACAAAGCAGCAAAGTTTTCCTCCGATCTAAATTGGAGGAATTTCTTTTAATCCCTCCACTTTATTAAGTTCGAAAATATATCTAATTCACACATGCATTTTTTTTTTTATTCTTATATTAATTTTTATTAATAGAGCATGTGATTCTTTTATATGCATTTTTACAAATACATGCTGTAATTACATTTATTTTGAACACAGATTAGTTTACCAAACTAAATTAAGAAAAGAAAAAAACTAAATCCAATTTAGAAGAAAACTTTATCATATTTTATTGTGCTTCTTAAAAATTGATTTGATCACAAAGTCCACCTAATGGCAAATGTCATGGTTAGAACGAGAAATGCTTGACATCCCGATACTTTTTTTTTCATAATTTGATTCCAACCTGATGTATCACAATTCTATGAGATTGTGACACATTTTCCAAAATAATAGATCTCATAGAATTGTGACGCATCATGTTAGAACCAAATTCAGAAAAAAAATGTTTTGATATCTAGCATTCTTCGGTTAGAAAAGCTTGATTAGAGGAGAAGTCAAAACTTTCAAAGATTGCCTTTTGGGCCTTCTGGACCAAACGCCTTTCCCTTTAACCTTCTTATTTCAAATTAGCTATAATTATCAACAAGAAGATGGGCAAGGGAGAGACAGCTCAAATTAATCTCTAATGCTTCTATTTTCAATTTCAACTCTCATTGTTTTAAAAAGCTCAATCAACAAAAAAAAATAATAAAAAAAAAAATCTTTGGACTTAAAATTAGGTTTGATCTGTCATGCATGTTTTGCTCTCTTTCCACTTAATAAATTTTTCAAGATATTGATTAAATGATTAAATTTACTCTTTCTTAACGGTTGAAATATTTCACGTATTAGGTCTTACTTTTTTCTTTTTCCTTGTTTTTTTTTTTGAACATGTAGCATGTGCTACATCAATTGCTAAACAAAGTCATAAGGCATTACAGAGACCGAGAAGAGGTACAAAGAGACCTATACATCCTAAGCCAGAACCAAGTTTAACTTAAAAGTAGCTGCCTAAACAATACACAAAAATTTTAAGGACACCCTTTTGAGCCTCTCCTCACAATTAAGCACACTCTCAAAAAGAAAGAGGCCGATCTAGCTACCACAGCCAACAAATAGTCCAGTAAAATTTGTGCATTACATAGACACACTGTGAAAACAAAGATACAAAAGAATATACAAAACCAAAAAACCAACACTGCCAACATCAAAGAAGAAGATCATTGCCTACTAAGGTGGCGTCTGCATAATACGCGCTGTCCCCTAAGGCTCCCCAAACAACAAACATCCACCACCACCAGCTATGGCCTAAAAAATATGGCATAACCCACACGCGCCTATCCATAGAAATAGATCCCCCTCAATGTGCAGACCACGCACCTGCAGGAATGAGCGGCAAGACCACTAGCTTGAGACGATCGTACCAGTTGACGATAGTGAACACAACTGGAAAGCACGTGTCATGAGAAACCCTGTAGAAAATTACAGATCTAGCACACAGAGAAAACGATCTGCTAAAGGATGGTTAGAGATCCACCGGAGACACGAAGAAGAGCGGCCGATTCTTCAAACCAACACTGCATGAAGGCCTTTCAGTAAAAAAAAAAAAAACAAAAAAACAAGAACACAAACTCCTCAACCTATAAGGGTTAGGAGAGCAAAACCTCCACCGGAACAAGTCCTGGAGGAAACAAAACTCCCTGCCCTAACGGCAGGGACAAAACTAGCCTCCAATGGAACGAGCCATGGAGGAACAAAAAACTTCCTAGAGGCTAGGAGGACCAAGGACCGAGAGGAGGAAGGCATGGAGCCTCCCTCCCCCGGCAAGCAAGCTAAAAAACGAAAGCTTTCTCTCTCTAGAAGATTCGGTAGTCTCTCTCTCTAAAAAGAGGGTTTGAGCCCACAACTTAATACTTTCATGCTCTGATACAATATGTATTAAATTATCACTTATTCTAAAAGTTTAAACTGATAAGAAATAGTATATTTAATGAATACTTTAACATAAACATCTCAACTCCGTCCCTATACAATATGTATTAAATCATCCTCGGAATATTGAATCTCCACCTCTAAAGGAGTCCGAGAAAGAAGCAAAAAATTGGGGCCACCATTTCAATCGGGACTAGTTCAACTGGTTCCTCATCTTCATGGTCTACAATCTCATGCAACCTCTTCCTGCGATCATTTATGATCCCATTTATCATATTCTCAAAATCTTTGTTTGAATTTAGACCGTGTATATCTTCGTTGCTTTGATCGTCGTACTTATAGTACATTGCCGGTATGTTATTGTATCGATACCCCAAGTCCTCTTCTAGTACACTTGTAATGTCCCAACTGGCAAACTTGTCTACATCCGGTTGTTGAATTTCCATAATGTCTCCTCCTATATATACTCCATCCTGTGTCCGGACAGGGACCCATGATAGTAAATAATTAGATCAAACATTGGATCCATTTCTACACAAAGTACAAAAATTATGTTATGAAGAATTGAAGTAGCACTAAGTTAACAAATAATTAGCACACTTTTATACAATAAATACAATCTAGGACAACGACAAGGAGAGAAATACATAAACAGTTCATTCGGCAATAATTTAACAATGTCCTAACAAGTTTCAATGTTTTGAAAAATTGTAGTCTCCCAATTATCAAAAAGTTGGAAGTTAATGAGCATATTCATACCAGGCAACAAATTAGTACACCATATTACACATTACATCTAGTACCATTATTCAACAGGTGCTACTTAGTATTGAATGTGTGGATGAGCATCCACTTAATAGAATTTGTATTCTTGGGCACTTAATTCTAACAAATTGGACCTATTAACCAAAAGATCAATCATTCTTCACTAGTCACTTCTTATTATTTACTTCCTTTTCAGAAATATTGATAAAATTAAATAACTAAACTAAGAGTAATGAAGCATAAACTTGCAATCATTTTCACTCACAAAAACAAAAGAGTGCCTCATTTGTTCCAAAAGAAAAAAAGCCATATTGGGATGAGATTTGTCCTAAATAGCCATTGTCAACCAATAATAACATGTGATATGTATACTCTCTTTATTTTAATATTAAGTGTAAAGTAATGGCAAGATTATGATGCTAATCTAACACAGTGCATTGGAGACCGTATGACATACGAATTCAAGACCTTTTATTACCTTTTATTCAAGACCTTTTAAGAAACATAACGTTAAACCTACCATACCCACATTGTCAGAACTAGCATTAATGAATGGGGACCTTTTAGAGTCTCTCACTCAACTACATTCAACTTTTTGAAAGTTGGAAGACCTAAAAATTTGAAACCTAGACCCAATTCTTTAGACATCGTTCCCAACATCCTTAAGACAAGAACATGATAGAAAATGCCAAAAGTTACAACCGACAAAAACACATAAAACACAGTGCATTGGGAACCCTACATAAAGCTCGGCACTTCATGCTTTGCCCACAAAACCAAACTCATATATATATAAATTACTTTACTTAACAACCAACCCCAACACAAAAGATGTATATAAATCTTCTTGGATTTCCGCATATCACAAAGAAAGTTCACACAAAGCATCATGAAATATCACATTCGGGTCTTAGAAATACCTTATGTGTTTTGCTGGTACTCTGTTGCGATTGGGTTCCAAGAAAGTTAGCCGAGTGAGTTCCAGGAGAAGGTTGGCCGAGTGGGTTCTGGAAAAATCTAACTGCAAATTTACTTCAGCTGCCTCTGACAACAAATTCGGCCTAAATGTTGGAACTAGCTTGGGGGGAGACTGAACGGGGCGAAATGGAACGAAAGAGATTTGGGGGAAAAAGACGAACTTTAAGGATTTATGGCTACAAATTATCGGAAGTTAAGAAAAATGGTACTGTCTGGATTGAAAAGAAATATTTTTAATATTCGTCTTTTTGAAAATTCCCTCTTAAATCACGTCGCAAACACTGACAAAATAAAATTCAAAATATGAGTTTTGAAATTTTGAATCCACACCACACGTAAAACGAAAAACGATCGAATGTGGAGTTAAGAATGGGTCCCATCCTATTACAAAAAGAACCCAAACCTCATGTTTTCCTTGGACCATTTTTTTTTTTTTTTGGAAAAAAAATAAAAATCCTTTTTAGATCTCTTGGGTACAAATTTTATTACAACATTCTTTTAAGGGTAAACGTCTAATAAATTCATGAGTCAGAACGCCATTTGAATTCGATCCCTCACTTTTTGAAAGTAAGTGTTCAGTGCTTCACTTTTTCGCGAATTTGAAACAGGTCCTTCCGTCATTTTTCCATCCATTTTTCTAACCAACGTTAGTGCCGCGTCAGCACTTTCGCCACATCATCTTAAAATAATATTATTTTATTTAATTATTAATTTAAAAACTTAAAATGTTATATATATATATATATATATATATATATAAGACAAAAAAAAAAAGACAAAAAAGGAAAAAAAAAAAAAAAAAAAAGAAAAAAAAGTGGGTTTGGGGGTGGCTGCCGGTAGCAACCACCCCCTTAGGGAGGGGGTGGCCGCATGGCTACCCCCCAGCCACTAAGCAAATTCTTTTTTTTTTTTTTTTTTGGTTTTGTTCTTGACTCTGCCCTGTATATCTTGAAGTGGGTATCAATCAAAATTCGTTCTCGTTGCTTGTCATCCTTGGGATTTTATCTTATATTGGCGTTTTAGTCAAAGATGGCATCCAAAGCAATTACAGGTCTTGGGAGTGAAACAACAGAAGCCGAAAGGTCTACTGAGAATGTTGCAATTGATGGCATAGCAACAAGGAGATGGCAAGCAGAGGCCTTTGGCTCCACCACAGCAAGTGCACAGTGCACATATCTGGAAGTTCTACTTGAAAACAAATACTATTTTTTATTACCCTTCCAACCAACCGACCAAAGACTGAATAAAAAAAAATAAAAATAAAAATAAAAATAAAAAAGCCAACCAAAGACCCTTCAAGATCCACCGGTGGACGCTCGACAGTCGGCTTCTCTGCTTCTGGATCAACTGGAATCGGCTTCTAGATCCACCGATGGACGCTCGACGGCCGGCTTCTCTGCTTCTGGATCAATCGGAACCGGCTTCTTCGACGACCGACTTCTAGATCCACCGGTGGACACTCGACAGCTCGCTTCTCTGCTTCTAGATCCACCGGGACTGGCTTTCCATGACGGCCGGCTTTTCCTCGACGACCGGCGAAAATGAAAGATTGACGACCGGTGGAGGATGACTATCAACAACCTTCGCCCGTGAAAATGGGATAAAAAATTGCAAAATAATAAGAGACGAGTGATTTAGACAATCTGCAAATCTACTGTAGTAGTAGAGAGCTTGTTGGGGACGACATTTTGAGCAAAATCGTCTAATTTTGGTGATTTCGTCTGTTTGACGACTTCACTGCAAATGCTCTAAAGCTGCAATACACTTAAATCTCATTCTCACATAAATGAAATTATTTCTTAAAAGACGAGAACCAAAGTACAAACTTTTAGGAACAAGAGGTGGTGGTCTTTTTTTTTCTCTCTCACAATTAGTGTGTTTGGTAAAAGTTTTTAAATAGTAATAAAAAGTAATTGATGTGATATATAAAGTAGAAAGAATTTGTATAAAAAAGTTTTATTTTGTAGTGATTTTTTATTTTATTTTATTTGAATAGTTATTAAAAAAAAAAAGAGACTGATATAATATAAAAAGTAAAAAATATTGTAATGTTTTGAAATTAACTTTCTTTTAGAGAAGTGAAATAAAGAAATGTGAGGGTGGTTACCAAATAAGGCTCTAAAAAAATAAAAATAAAAAATAAAAAATTTATTCGCGGTGCTTCAAAAAGCTTTCTCTCAATTTTATTTTTTCTTGTGGCATAACATGCACCAAGGCTCTATACAAGGAGAGCTGATACATGAGGGACGGTTTTCCATCTTCCATCACTTTTTTTTTATTATTTTTTAATAAAAATAAATAGGGGTAATTACCTTTTTCCCCCCATGAACTACTGGCCTATGTCATTTTGCCTCCACGAACTACTACTTCGACCAAAAGAGAGCATCAAACTACCATTTTTTACACATTTTACCCCCTTCCGTCAGGAATCCCGTTAAGTTGGATGGAATATGCCATTTTTTTTCCGTTAATTTTGATTTAAAGACCAAAATGCCATCTACAGTAATTAATAAAAAAAAATATTAAAATTAATATATTAAAAAAAAAAAAAAAAAAAAAACCTGAAGGAAAAGGGGTGGCGGCAGGTGGCCGCGAGCCACCCCAGAGGTGGCCGAAGCCACCTTTAGGGGTGGCTCTCGGGCTAGCCACGACCTCTGGGGTGGTCGCGCGGCCACCCTAGAAAAGACCTAGGGTGGCCGTGCGGCCACCCCAGGTTCTGGGGAGGCTATGTGGCCAACCCTTAGGCCGGGGTGGGCCACGATCCACCCGGCCACCTCAGGGGTGGCGGCAGCCACCCCTTTTCCTTAGGGTTTTTTTTTTTTTTTTTTTTTTTAATTTTATTTATTAAGACGATGGTATTTAAGTCATTTTTAAAATTGAGTTAGGGCATTTAAGTCTTTGCATGAATTAGACTGACAGAAGTGGGCAAAGTGTATAAAAATGGTAGTTTGATGCTCTTTTTTTGGTCGAAGTGCTAGTTCGTGAGGGCAAAATGACATAGGCCGGTAGTTCATGGGGAAAAAAGGTAATTACCCAAAATAAATAAAATTTTGTTCTTTGATGTGTTTATCAAAAGACAAATTTTGATTTTTTTGGATTATAAAACTAAAAAGAGGGTGGTGGGGGACAATTTTTCATCCCCCACAAATCATTTTCCCTATACAAGTTCCGTTGGTCACAAAGTTTTCTTAGCTAATTTTTTTTTATTTTTTATTTTTTTACTCATTTGCACCTTATAGTACTCTTATTTTCTTTGGAAAATTCCAGACTCAAAATTTTATTTTTTTTGTGATGACTTTACCTCTTTCGTCATGCTAATAGCATTCTTAGTAGCTTCATCAAAATAGCTTTTTAGTTATTTTGGTGAGCCAATTTGATGAAAACACTAAAAAAATCACTCCCAGCAGCATCACCATTTTAACCAAAAAGTTTTGATGAGTGAAATTACTCACCAATTTTGATGAGTAATATTCACTCACTAAATTTTGTTTCACATTTCTCTCTCACATGATCAGCACACTTTTTTCTTTTTTTCTTTTATTTTCTTCTCCCATCTCCCATCTCTCTCATACGATAATGTTCTTATTTCATGGATATGATGGATTCTTTGTAAAAAGATTAAAAAGATAAAGAATAAAGAAATATGAAAAAAAAATATATATATTTAAATGGAATAATGATAATATATAGTTAAAATAGTGAAGTTGTTGGGAGAATTTTTAAAAAGTGGCTCACTAGAATAAAAAATAATAATTTTTAACTTGGTGAATACAATTTGATGAGGCTACTAAAAATACTTGACAAATATTAATGAATTTTCGCTACTAGCTACTAAAGCCACCCATAAAAATTAAAAAAAAAAACCTATATCTTGAAATTACTATTGAACCCTGCAAATTAAGCGATATATGGAGAGAGAACGAAAAGTCGGTCTCTTCTCAAACAAAAAACCTGGAAAAAGCCAACGTAAAAACAAACACCATGGAGCCTACGTGACTTTAGGCCTCGTTTGGTTTGTGGATTAGACCCATGGAAAGGAATAGTTATTCCTACGGAATAGCTATTCTTTTGTTTGGTTGTATATTATTTAAAGGAATAGTCATTCCCACGGAATAGCTATTCCCTTACGAAGAGGAATAGGTATTCCACTCAAAAAGGAGTGGAATGCCTATTCCTTTCCTATGGGAATAAATTAAATTCGTCTTTTGCCCAAAAACCCCAACCTTCTCAACACCCAAGTCTCTTATCCCTCTCTCTCTCTGTTTCTCAACTCATGGTGTGTTTTGATACGAAATTTTGACAATAAAATATAATTCTGATTCTACTTTTTTCAGAAATAAATCATATTTTATTCAACTTTTTTTAAAAAAAATTATATTTTATTCAACTTTTTATAAACAAATTATATTTTATTCAATTTTTTCTAAAAAGTCAAATTTCAAAATTCGCAAACAAAATAAGAATTTAATTCTGATTTCAAAAATTCATCACTCAAGTGCACCATCAATATCTTTCTCCATTTCTGCAATTATATTCTCATCCCCTTCTCTCTGTTTCTCAACCAAACTTAATTTGTTGTGGGGTAGTCTTTCTTCTTCTTCTTCTTTTTTTTTTTTTTTTTTTTTCCTCCTCCTATGATTTAGCCTACAGAATGCACTTAGACGTAGCAAAACGAGTACCTCTTAATATCGGGGGGACTCCAATTGCCTTGCGGAGGTTTGAGAAAAACTTTGTAAGCAAAGAACGAATGTTTGTTACTGAAAAAAAATTAAAAATAATAAAATAAAATGGGCTTTGTATTTTTTTTATTTTTTTATGATGTTTTTTTTTTTTTTTTTTTTTTTTTTTTTTTTTTTTTCTCTTATAAATCATTTTACTTTGTAAGCAAAGAATGAATGTTTGTTGTTGGAAAACAAATAAAAAAGAATAAAATAAAAAGGGCTTTGCAAATGATCTATTTTTTTATTCTTTTTATGATGGTGATATGATGATTATGTGTGTGTGTGTGTGTGTTTTTTTTTTTTCCTTATAAATCATTTTGTAGCGTAATTGTATATGAAAAAAAAAAAAAAAAAAAGAAGCCATGAACTCTATGAAATTAAAAAACAAAAAAAACAAAAAACAAAAAAGGTCATAGTATGATTGTTTATGTTTCTTAAATAAAGAAAAAAAAAATGTCCTCAAGAATATAAATTATATTTGTATTATAAGGGTATTTTAGAAAATTTGATTATAATATGATTCCATTCACCAATGTATTGCACTATACCAAACAAAAGAATACATATGCAATGTTCTATTCCACCATTACAACCAAACAAAAGAATAGGAATAGTTATTCCATTCCACCTTCATCTATTCCCATGAATAGTTATTCCTTTTCCTAATGGAATAGATATTCCGCAAACCAAACGAGGCCTTAATGTCTTTCAACTCTCAAGTCACGTCGCAAACACCGACAAAATAATGTCTCTCTGACGAAGAGGTGTTTATGGACATGTGTGGGGCATGTCCGTCGATGCTTGTAAGAAGATATGGCTGGATGTTAGTTTTAGACGGAGGTACCATTTTTAACTTTTTTCATACCACGAGTACCACTTTTAATAATAATAAAAAAAACATAAAAAAGCTCAATGAACAAAAAATAAAGTTTTCAAATCACAGGGAGGAATTAGGTATTTAACCCTAATAAATTTACTAGTTCTACTTAGCTCTAATCTTGTTTTTTATGCCAGGAAAAAACACATACATATATATATATATATAGCAGATGTCCTATAAGTAGTTCTATTCTTTAAAATAGAAAAAATTTAAAAAAAATTATAAAAAATAAATGTATAGCAATTACTTTTTATTGTACTTGATCTTCTTTTCTTTGGAAAATTCCAGAGACTCTCTAATTTTACTTTTTGGGATGACTCTACTTCTTTCTTCATACTACTGCGAACAGATATTAATGAATCTATGCTTTTAGCTATCCAAAAAAAACTTGGAAAAATCCAACGTAAAAACAAACATCATGGAGCCTACGTGACTTTAAATCTTTAATGGCTTTCAACTCTCAAGTCACGTCGCAAACACTGACAAAATAATATTCAAAAAGGAAAAAGCAAAACCACTCATATTAATGGAATTCATTGAGTTTTTGATCAGTCCCCACACCACACGCAAAACGAAAAACGATCGAACGTGGAGTTAAGAATGGGTCCCATCCTGTTACAAAACGAACCCAAACCACACGTTCTTCTTGGACCAATTTTTTTTGATTTTTTTTAGAACAAAAAAATAAAAAAAAAAAATCCTTTTTAGATCGCTTGGGTACAAACTTTATTACAACATTCTTTTAAATTTATGTGTTAGTTCACGTTAATGCCATGTGATACATATAATTACTGATTGACCTGAAAATTTATAATAAAAACTATAATATTTCTAACAACACTTTATTTATTTATTTATTTTAACTTTGAGCAACTACCGTCTAAAATCATGGGTCATCATCATAAAGCCATTTCATCATTTAAGTTTTCTAATTTTGTTATACTCAACTTTTTTTTAAAAAAAAACACGTATGTATCATTTTTTTTTTTAATTTCTTTATTTTATCTATCATATATGAGAATGAAAAATTAAAACTAACCATATATAAACAATTTTTTTTTTTTTTAAAAAAAAAACAGTGAAATGATATTGCAACTAATTAATTAATAACATAGTTGAATAGGATTGATTATTTAAATTTAGAATTAAAAACATTAGAAATAGGCTTATATTATAATGGAAGGAGCATGGAGAGTATAGAACCGAAAAGATGGATTTAGAAACTTCAACCAATTTGTACGTTTCTTCTTTTTGTGATCGACTCAAAAGAATATCCCTTTTACGATTCAATTTGACGACTAAGTGTATCTTCAGCCGGCGGTATAGTTGGTTAATTTAGTCGGTTAATCGACTTTTGTTGGAATGTAGTCGATGAATTATTTCAATTAAATTGATTAAGTTAGTTAATAGACAGTCGATTAAATTGGTTAATATGAGTAATAAAACGATGTCGTTTTGAGAAAAAAAAAATCCGAACGTTTCGTTCTTACGATCCTAGCTCGGGCTTCCCACCTAATACGAGCCAGGATTGCTTCCTAAGTGCGTGGAGTATGATTGTGCAAAAGATCATTTCTTTGCTTTCATAAATTGTACACAATAGCTCCAAGACATTACCTCCCCAAGCTAGCTTTTAAGCTTTTTCCCTGCATCACCTTTAAACACCAATCCTTTATATCTTTCCAATTCAAAGGCACATTGCGAAAAGAGCAATCAACCATGATTCCAATCTAGATTCGCATACTGAAACTACACCTAAAGAAAAGGTGATCACGGCTTTCTTCAGCTTCATAAAAGAAAAGATACAAAATCCCAGAATCATGGACAATCCTATACTCGAAAGTATCCAGAAGGTAACCTGCAGGGTGCTAGTGATCTAGCCACAAGAACACTTTAGAACCGTTCCCAACCTTAAACCGGATGAAACTTTTGGCTATATTACGGAGCTTGAGGATTTTCTTCCGACTCCAATATCACATTAATCTTAAGTAATATAAATAACATAAAACCAACCCCATTTATTGGCTTAAAGCAATCAAAAGTGGTCGGCCAATTAACATACTCAAAAAGTGATCAACTCAAGAAATTAAGAGCATAATTGAGTAAATTAAAGCTAATTAATTAAAAAGACTCAAGAGCATCAATAATGCAACACATAGACATTGTACTCAACGATGGCGTCTTTTGTCTTGATATCAAAGGTATGAGTACTGGCTTGAACATACCCCCTAGCAAACCGGAAAAGCCCGCTGCCTCCGATCACCGGCATCTCCCTCAGGGCGGAGAACACGGCGTTCCTCCCTAGCACGGAGATAGTGCTACCATTGTACTTCCCTTCAATAAATGCAAAGTTCATAACCATTAGTAGACCAAGCTCTTGTTGCGAGGCAGAGGCATAAAACCCCTGAGCCCTTCCGACCAGCTTTGAGCTCAACTTTGGTCCCAAGGTTAAAGGGTTATCGATCATGTTCACTAAACCGAAGCCCGTCGATGTGTTGGAGACCGGTGGCACGACCATGACAGCAGACGGATTACGGCCGCTGATGGTGTCATGCCAGTAGAAGCGGAAGTGGCTGAGCTTTTCTTTCTTGAGCCCGAGTAGCTTCCGGTCTAGGCTTCTGGAAAAGCCTCCATCTTCTCCAGCGACCGAAACTGTGGAGAAGGAAGAGATGAAGAAGAAAAGGAGGAGTTGGGAGACCAAGATTGGAAGAATTCTAGCCATTGGAACTATAATGGAGTACAAATTAAGCTTGCATTGGAGTTGGGCATATGTTGCCTATTTATAAAGTGAGTGGTAAATAGTGAAAACAGGCCTTTTTAAGCACTATTTATGTCACGTCTTATGCTTAAGGGACTTTTTATGACGAGATGTTGAAAACATTTGGGCAAACACTTCGGTAAACCTTTTAATTGTGGAACAATGACAAGTCAAAAGATTTGATAGGTAAAAATACAGGTTTATAAGGAACTTCATTTTTACCCAATGTAGTTTCTAAAGTTGAAAAGTTTAACTCCTTTTTGTTAGGATTTTTTTTTTCTTCGAGATCTTCAATTTCTTAAAAAAAATGGATATATTTGTAATTTTCTTTTTAAAATTTTATAGGGTATAATGGGCATTTCTTTGGTTAACTATTTAACAAAAAATCATAAAGAAATTGAGTGATTGAAAGGAGTTGATACATCATACACTTATTTTGCTAACTTTTGAATTTGGGGGTGAAATTCTAAAAGCCGACCGATGGAGGGAAGCAAATTGTAGAAGATCCTAATCCGAGCAGGATCAGGATCATGATCAGGATCATGATCATCTATAATTATTTATCCAAATTTAAGAGAATTCAGATAGATAATTATGAAAAACCACTTATAAGACCCACCTGACTAAATAAAAATTAAGATGTCCAACCACTTATTCGGTCAGGTGGGTCACATAAGTGGTCTCTTACAATCACCTGCTCGAATTCTTTTAAATTCATACAAATAATTGTAAAAAATCATAATCCGAGCAAATGAGTATTAAAATGCTCCATCATCTATCTAGAATATTTATTTTTCATTTTTAATTTTGATTTTGTTTAACTTTGTCCAATGGAGTTGAACACGCGTGGGTAGGCAGCTGGAGATCGAGGGTGGGATGGCTGGCTTGGGAAGGAAGGGATGACCCCCTCTTTTTGCTTTTTTGCCTCGAATGCATGAGATGATCATGAGTTAGCTCCACTGCGTGCAATTATTTTCTTCCTAATTACATTTTTATAATATGCTCAACTATATATTATCCTATTCAATGTAATCATCTAGAGATCTTCTTCTTTTTTTGTTCTTTTTTTTTTTTTTTTTTTTTTCAATACCGTTTTTGAAATATATTCCAAGCATCTTCCTAAGCCCATTGTTGAAGTGAGAAAACTTCTTCATCGAGAACTTCTTTTTTCTTTTTTCTTTTTTCTTTTTTCTTTTTTCTTTTTTCTTTTTTTTCTTTTTTAATTTTAATTTTAATTTTTAGATAAATGAAAAGGAGCTACAAATAAAAGGAAAATACAATAAACTAGGGCTGGGTAACCCAAAATAAATACTAAGAATGAAAGTACGCGGAAACAATGCTTCCAAAAATGCAGGTCTATTAATTCTTGGCATGGATGTCTAAAATCTGGGCCACCAGTGAAGGTGGTCAAATGTGTATACAGGATCCAAACACCATTACAGACTACAAAAAACACAAAGAAGAAATATACAACAAAAAGTCCAGAAATACAGAACACAAAAATCCAAGTAATTAAAACAAAAAGTAGATAAAAACAACACAACAAACCCGATTGAAAGAAGGGACTGGGAGCCACTGGTGCGTGAAGATCACGCGCCACTAGTGGTGGCACGTGAGGACCATGCATCACCACTAGAAGGCCTCTCTTCAGCATAAATTGTAAGGAATCGCCCTGAACCACCTAAAACCGAGGCAGAGAAAGGGTAGAGGGTGAGGCGTGGCCACCACGCGCCGAAGAAGGAGACAAACTCCTTGGCGCTTGCAGGCCACGCCCCGATGCAGGGACATCGAATGACGACGAGGTAGCCATTGGTGGAAGCAAAAGATGCCGGCGAACCCACTGGAGAGATGCGCGTCGAGCAAAAATTGACATAGGATCGTAGATCTAGATCCAAAGATTTCGACCCAACAACCAAGTCAAAAATTACAACAAACACGGTGGAGGTATAGGGCGGAGACTGGTATTGGCTGTGTTAAAGTGGATAGGGCTACATCAAGTTTCAGCAAGATATAGGCCTCAATAGAAGCGTTAGCAGATGGGAGAAAGGAGAAGGGAGAAGGAGAAAAGGGAAAAAGGGGAGGGAAGCACTATGCTTCCCTCCACCCATGAGCTTGAGACGGTTAGTTTTTTCAGAGAAAATGGTTTTTAGAAAGAAAGTGGAGAGTTTAGAGAGAGGTAGTTTGGCCTTCTTCATTGTAATCTTTCCACCATAGAATCATGCATGGTTAGATATAAAAACCTTAATTACCAGGCTAACTAGCTAGCTAGGTTATGAATATGGGTGGCAATTCGGGTTTATGGGTAGGGTTCATGTCGTGTCAAGTCGTGGTATATGACTATATGAGTCGACCTAAATACAACGCATTTGTCAAACTTCTCAATCCTGACGCAACCCATTTAACTATAAAAAGTTATACAAGATGACTCGTATAACTCGATCATCGGCACCTCCCTCATGGTGGTGATAGTGCTACCATGAAATTGTACGTACTTTCCTAAGGGTGAGTATCGGTTCGGTAGGCGATTAAATTGGTTAACCAACTTTTGTCAGAATGCAGTCAGCGAATCATTTCGGTTAAGTCAATTAAGTCGGTTAATAGGCGGTCGGTTCAATTGATAAGTCGGTTAATAGGCAGTCGGTTAAGTCGGTTGAATCGATTAACATTCGGTTAATATGGGTAATGAAACGAAGTTGTTTTGATTTTTTTAATGGGGGAAAAAAACAAAAACAAAAAAAAAAAATCAAACGTTTCATTCTTATTAAAATGACGTCATTTTGTTTTATGTCGATTTGGTTAATAGGTCGGAAATAAATGTGGTTCGGTTCGGTTACCAAACTGACTTTCAGAACAAAATTTTATACAGATTACCGGACTGAAATTAGGTGGTAGGCAGTCGATGTTGATTCGGTTCGGTTCGGTAAGCAGTCGGTAGGCGGATAATTTGCCCACCCCTACATTCCTTGAACCAATGCAAATTTCATAACCATTAATAGACCAATCTTCTGTTGTGACACGAAGGCATAAAATCCGGTCTTGTGCTCTTCCTACCAATTTTGTGCTCAATTCTAGTCCCAAGGTTAAACGGTCATCTATAATGCATACATATTGAACCAATGTCACAAAAAATAGTATGGATTGTCATTCTCATTTATTTTTTTAATCTACAGGCCAAATAGCACATCAAAGACAGCTCTTCTTTATGATTTTTAGTTATCAATTGCTTAATCGATTGGGGACTACGCCTTTTGAAGTGGAGGTCACTAGTTCGAATTTTCCCTCCCCTTTTGTGTGGACATGTAAAAAAAAAAACCAAAATCACTCGAAATTTAAGTTATTAATTATGAAATGGAGTGGATGTTGTACGTGGGTTTAAACACACATATATACACTTTATTGATTGAACAAAAGAAAAGAAAAAAAAGGAGAATAAAAATAAGAGAAAATGAAAAGAAAAAAAGAAAGAATTAAGGAAGATAATGTGTTAAAAGAATCAATTGCATAAGTCAATCTATTCCTCTCGATTAGAATTCGATGTAGTAAAATTTGTAGTACATCAATCATTTTTCATTTTCTTAATCCTTAATGATTCTTTTTTCTTTTTTTTTTTTTAAAGGCAAGCTTTTACATCTCAACTTATAAAGGTAATCAATCATTCTCTTTTGGAAAAGGGGGGGAAGGAGATCATGGGCGGCTCATTCAAGCCTATAATAAGTTGTATAGTTAATGGTACCCTTCTTCCTTAATTCTCATAGACTTCCAATCCTAATAAATATTTAAAAGAGGAATTTACTACTTAAACCAATTAATACTTTCAAAAAAAAATAAACACTTTCGGAAATACTCGTTTATTCTTAAGTATATTTCATTTTACTCTAGGTTCATCAAAAGCTTTACTTCTAGCCCATCAAGGCCTGATTCCAATTTTGGCCCAGTTAAGGTTCTTAGTTATTAGGCCCATGGGACCATTTATCTTCTGAGGTTGTGAATTGTTTGAGGCTCTCAAAGTTCTTTTAATATTATTTCATCGACTAGTTAGCAGTTTCAAAACGTATCGTTTAAATAATATTTCAAAATTTATTTAATGGAAACACGATTTTTAAAAATCCAGTTAAGCGTTTTATAAAATCACATATAAGCTTTTAAAATCTAGCACTTTTAAAAATGTATCACCTTGCTTGTGGTTTCAAAACATGAATTTTTCTGTCTTTAAACACATTCTCAAACAGGGTATTTTTTGTGATTTTTTTTAAAAACGCACATTTGGTATGCGGAATCGCAAGACCAAATGTACTTTTTAATAGTTTTATGTTTATGTTCTTTTTCCTCTTTTTTTTTTTCCCCCTTAGCTTTTCTATACACACAATTAATCAATTACTTGATGGAGACCACGCAGCCCCCCATAGGTTCATCTTTAAGTGCAATTTTAATCATGTGTATATAAATTCTTAGGCACTTTCGGCTTGCAAGCCGATTTTCAAGAGTAAGTTTTATCTGAAGTTTGTATTATTTGGTATCAAAGCTATCAGCACATCGAGTATAGGATATAACGCAACGCGTCGAATATGAGATCGAATGAGTTGTAACTTTGTGGTCAAGTTTGAAATGCAACAATTCCAGGGTTCCATTCGACTCTTCATAATTGATACACAAATCTATCTTTGTTGTATCAAGGTGGACTAGTCCACCTCTCACCGCGAGTTTTGGACTGCTGCCTCTTTCTTCGGCATTGGGCTAAATCTCTTGTATTGGGCCTTAGACCCATTTACTTTGTCCTTTGACCTATTGGGTCTAGTCCATTGACCAGATCTATTTGATCCGGGCTTACCTGTAGAAGAAGAAGAAGAAGAAGGTCCGAGTCAAAGGCCAAACACTTTCCCGTTGAGTTAGAAATTCCATTGGTACGTGTCATCATGTGATCTCTTGTACCATGGAATAAACAAGAAGATAAATTTGTTCCATTTTCCGCCGTCAAATTTGTCATGCCCGCCAGGTTTTCAAACCTTTTGGGACACTCTTAAATATTTCTTGGCAGAAAAGTTGATGGGTTTAGGTCTAATCTTCTGGTACTTTGTACCTTCTTCAAACTACGGCTGTAAATAAAGAAATGGGTTGGGAAGGCATAATTGCATGATCTACAAGTCAAACAACAACACAAAAAAGTAGATTTCTGGGTATCTAGAAGGCCTCATTCAATCCCCGCTAGTTTATTTTAAATGAACGAAGACCTACCCTCGTATGATATTACAGAGATCTTTCAGGGTATTGTTTTGATTTTGAGAAAAAAAGTATGTTTAATGCACAAAAATAATTAATTTATCGTTTATACTTAGGTATGGGTTTATTTATAAACAAAGAGATGGAGTCAAACTGAATTAGATTGGAGTAATTGGAGTTTGATTTGGTTGGGAGTTCTATCTACATTCAGCTGAGAATTGAATTGTTGACTAAATTCTTCAAAGAGGCGTTATTAGACCGGGATTGAAACTACTACCCCAATTCGACTTGGAGTAGGATTTCCCAACAAATTTAAACTTTAACGTTTTAGTTTATCTTTATTTTCAATGAAAATATTTCATGTTTTGTTTAATCACATACCTCAAAAAAAAAAAATATTAAGGTATTAATTAAATGATTAAATTCATCATATTTTATTAACTTAAACTTTTAAATAAATGGTGAATTAATATGTAAAAAAGAATGTTGAAATTGTTTCGTCACAAAAACATTATGGAAAACAAAGCCGAATATCTGGATTTGAAGGAATGAGATGATCACCAGAGAGTGCGAGGGTTTTAGGAAGCTTTTATGCTTTAAAAAATAGGTTTGACCTTTTATCAAACCATTTTTCGGAGTACAAAACTAATCAAATCAATCTTTAATTAAGGTTTAATTCGTTAATAAATCACTCCATTTATCCTCATTTCATTAACTTTTCTGACCTAATGCCACGTCATATCCAAAACATTTAGCTTATAAAGAGTTGTTTATTTTTAACTCTTTTATTTTTAATCTTACCTAGCTGTCATATTCTCTCACCAACTGCTGGTATTATATTCACCACATTGGCTCAAAATGATTTCTTTAATTAGGTTTTTTTTTTGGGTTTAACAATTTAGATTATATTAATCGTATTCTATATTTTTTTCTAGTTAACTAAAACGGGCACGTACCGACATATTGTTATCATTAAAATCGTCAAACCCACATTACATTGTTTCTTATTAATTAGTTTGGCTTATTCATAACCATACGTGTACTAGCATTTTAGGTTTAGCTTGGTCAGTCTTAATTAATTGTAACTAGACTCATAATTAGAATTGAGACGTGTATCTCTTATGTCTTCGAACTAAACCTAAATAAATAAATAACGATAACTCTTAAATAAGTTCCGGTTTACCGGATAAAGGGGTCTTAGTTTCTTCTTCCTAATTTAATAGGCAAGTAAATTACTCAACCATAAATTGAAAATAGAATTTAGAAAGAAATCACTGATCTATCTATAATTTCATAACCCTTTAAATATTTTTTGAATTTGAATTGTTTATTGGTTTTTTTTTTTTTTTACTTAATGAATCTTACAAATTACTCAACTAAACATTAACTTTATTTAGTTTCTTGCAAGATAGCTTCAAACCAGCTTGACTTATTTGTCAATTTAGTGCAAATTGTTTATTATATATCATTTCCCTTCACTTAAAGAAAGGAGTTCAACACATATTTTTGTGGTAAAGTTTTCTTTTAATCCGGCCACTTTATTAAGTTGACACAAGTTCAAAAATACATGTAATTCTCGCATGCATTTTTTTTTTTTAATTTTTTTTATTCTTATATTGATTTTTATTAATACAGCATGTATTTTTTTTTTTTTTTTATATGCCTTTTTACAAATACATGCAATAATCACATTTATTTTGAACACATATGAGTTTAACATATTGAATTAAAGAAAAGAAAAAATTAAACCTAATTTAGAAGTAAACTTCATCTTATTTTATTGTGCTTCTTAAAAATTGATTTGATCACAAAGTCCACCTACTGTCATGGTTAGAAAAGCTTGATTAGAGGAGAAGTCAAAACTTTCAAAGATTGACTTTTGGGGTTTTTGGACCAAATGCCTTTCCCTCTGACCTTCTTATTTCAAATCAGCTATACTTGTCAACAAGAAGGTGGGCGAGGGAGAAACAGCTCAGGTTAATCTCTGATGCTTCTATTTTCAATTTTAACTCTCAAAGTTTAAAAAGCTGAAAAAAAAAAAAGAGACTTTATATATATATGTATGTATATATATATAGAGAGAGAGAGAGAGAGTTAAAAATTAGATTTGATATTTCATTTATATTTTACTACCGGCCTTCTTTTCGATAAAACTTTTTTTTTTTTTAATTGATTAAATGATTAAATTTACTATTTCTTATCAGCTGAAATATTTAATGTATTGGGTCTCACTTATAAAAGAAGTTTGAACCCAAAAGTTAATACTTTCATGCTCTAATACAATACGTATTAAATTATTATTTATCTAAAAAGTTTAAACTGATAAGAAATAATATATTTAATGAATACTTTAACATAAACATATCAACTCCGTCCCTATAGGTTGATCCATATTAAGAAGAGATTATTTGGCACCGATCAAAGCGCGATGAAATTAAAAGTTTGTTGTTGAGATAAATTTCGAACCATTTAATACTATGAATTATCAGCCTTTAAGCAACCCAATGAATTTTTTTTTTCTTAAAAAAAAAAATAATAAAATCAAGACGAATCTTGTTAAACTTTTCTAAAGATCATTAATTAATTAACGTCATATATTACATACACGGTGACGCTTAAAATCATAGCATATCGATGGAAAGTTTGAGAAGCAAGATATATATATATATATATTGCTTAATTCATTTCTTTTTATTTATTTTTTTCAAATACATGTTCTGTCAAGGTTGGCAGACGTCAGCGCTGACCTAAATCCAAGTGTAGGTTCATCATGGGCTTAATGTGACATCGATGATATCGAAGAATGAATTAATCTATACACCAATTGATTAGTCAAACTTGATCGGCAAGGAATACTAATATTAAGATAACAACTTCTGACCTAAGGGCTAAGTGATTGGCTGCTTCCTGAAATAGTTTATGCTATATTTCGGCCCTGTTCTACTTCGATTATGTTTTCGGAGAACGAAAATGAGAATTTAAGAATAATCCGACAGTTTTAATGGTCTTATTTATCTTTCATTGAAAATAGGAAATATCATTTTAGCATTTCAAAACACCTAGGAAGCGGGCACCCCTAGCATAGGGATGCACGAGCCACCCTCAACTGAGTGCCGGCTCACACGGTCATCCTTAACAAAAAGGTGGCTTGGCGGCTATCTAATTGCAAATAGGTGATTCACGCTGTAACCCCAAGTAAATAGAAGTGATTTCCACCTTTCGAGAACACCTTCAATAGATGAGAGGCTCGCACGGCCACCCCAAGCAAAAGAGATGGCCGCGCAAGCCACTCCTTTGTGGGGGATGGCCGAGCGAGTCCCACTCTTTAATTGTGAGTTGATCGTACCCCTATATTGGGAGTGACTGCTTCCCTCCCAATTTACCATTCATTTCTTTTCATATATATATATATATTTTAAAGTGATATGTTCATTAATGCACATTAACAACAAACAATCCTTCAATCGAGTTGTTAATCTTTAGATGCATCTTTTAATAATAATCATATTGTATTTGTCTAACACCCTCAGCATCTCAATCAATCAATAACGTCACCACATTCATAAGCACTCAATCTATATCCATTTTTCTTATTAATGAGGCCAATCAAGCATGAGCTCATAAACAGAAGAAATTTTTATGTGGGATTAAAACTAAAAAAAAAAAAAAAAACTCTATTTTCAAGAAATTAATGATATATATATATATATATATATATATATATATAAAATCCTGAATTTAAAATCGATTTTGTTTTCATCATTTTCTGTATCTATCTATCTCTCTCCCTCTCTCTTCTTTTTATTTGTTTTTTACAAATTCCTTCCAAATGTGAGGTGATGAAATCCGAATCTCCAACAATTTGTTGTCATGAACCAAAATTGCTAGAAATTCAAGAAAAAATTCTTATAAAATCTACGTGCCCAAACATAGAGACGGGTGCTCAAAAGTCGAAACGTATTCGAACTCTTTCACGCTTATTACCTGAAATTGATTAGGAAATTTCGTGAAGATAATTAAAGATCTCGAAGCACAAGAAAACCGTATGAGTTTGACCATTTTGTGGAGGAAATGTCGTGCAAGAATCAAAACATGTATGGAAAAGAGAAAAACATGTGGATGTTATGTTTAATGATGGGGAATCGAGAAAAACAATGAAACTGGGCGTTCAAAAATCATGACCCATTTGGGACAATGAATAGAGCCTTAAAATGTTGTTTTAATACTAATTACTTTTAATTATTTCCATCAAGAACACCATGAGAATATTCAGATTTTGTGCCTCAATTTGTAGGTCCTAAAACGGCGCCGTCGTCATCGCAATCGGAGAGCACCATGAGAAAGAATATCCAAGTATTTGACATAAAAAAAAAAAAAGTCATTTTCATTCTATAAGACTAAAATACCCTTGGATTAAAAAAAAAAAAAAAAGGAAGCCCCCATTGTCATGTCTTCTCCTTTATTTTTTCCTATATTGTATTTGACATAAAAAAGTTAAAATTCAGATTTAAAAACCAATAGAATAAATTTATTTTTTCCTATATATAAACAAGTCATTTTCATTCTATACGATTGAAAACGAAAACCAAAGTTATTTCTTCTCCTTTTCTTTTTCCTACGTGAAGTAAGTATCAGTGCTAATTAACTTAGCTTTAGTTTGCTTGAGTGAAGCAAGAAACTTGATAATTATGTTTGCTAATGCATGCTACCCACACGTCAATCAACCATAAATTTGGTGTTTGGAAAAGATAAATAAATCATCGTCTGACAAGTAATGAAGGGGCATAATGGGTAGTTTAGGTTAAGTAAATCACGTGTCTCGCACGTGAGGGGGGTTTCATCAGGATTTAACAGCCAATCCTAACGGAATATCCTTAAGTGAGAGGTTTTAAAACTTGATTACTCCAATTTAAAATGTTTTCTAGTTCCGTAAGCTTCCGTCTAAAACGCGTATAATTCGATACCCTCTTGTGAAGTTGTCCCATAATATTAATATCAATTTTTAATGATTCAATGCTATTGATTTTTAATATTATGTATCTTTTTAAGCAATGGCAAAATCAAGTGGGAGCTCTAGAAGAAGCAACCTTAAAAATGTTGGTAGTTGGAAAAGATAATAAAGATCGAGGAAGTTGTAATTTAGTGGGTTCAGAAGTTAAGAGAAATTGAGAGAAGAAGAAATTTCCTCTGCACATCCATTATTATTATTGTCTTTTTGGTCAATGATAAAAACTGAGCTCTAGAACATTCACTTTTTGTCAACGAAAGTGAAAACAACACCGTTTTAAAGAGGCTGCTGCAGCAAAATATTGATGAGGAAAGTTGCATGTGGTTAGAATTCAATCTTCACTTGAATTGGAAGCGTTTTGGATAGGGATGACCAAATCATAAAACTTTGCATGAAACACCTGACTGGTCCCCTCCAATTTGACTAAAAGAAAACAGAGCAACCTACTTATCTTCAATATTTTATGTTTTTTTTTTAATATATTTTAAGGTTTTTTTTTTTTTAATACGTAATTTGATTGAAAACTATTTTTGTGTTTTAAAAAATGTCTTTTGTTTTGAGTTGTTTGTCGATATCTATAACTTGAGAACAAAAAACAAATGTATTTCGGTGTTAGATTTGGATTTGTTGTCAATTTGATTCTTATAATTCCGACTTAAACAATTTATTGTCACCATATTTTTATTCAATTCCCAGTAATTAAATGATGTCAGATCGCGTACTGTAACATTAAAATAATGTCGTTTTGATGAAAAGTTTGTGAAAAAAAGAAGACTGCATTAATTTGAATCCCCCCACAATCTCCTACACAAAGAAAAATGACTGAAAAAATTGTAAGAGGGTTGTGAAAAAGAAGCTCTCGCCAAAGCAACTTGCTCCGACATGTCGGACAGGTAGACCTTGCTCGAACAAAATGCCCATGTTTGAACAGAAACAAGTGCTATGTAAACTTATTAATTTATTTTTTATTTTAAATGATGTGTCAATTATAAATGAGATTTACTATTTTAAAAAATATACCATTATTTCATAAGGTGTAGAACATTTTTCCTTCAACAGAAAACTCCATTTCACAACTCTAAAGAGGAAGTAGCACGGATGACAACTGAGATCCCCTGTCTTCCAGTTGTCCCCCAAAATGGGCACTTTGGTTGGGGTAGAGCTCATAGCTCCCTAGTGCCTAGGAGCAGTGACCTTCCAACTTTCCAAGTCCCATTCAATAGAATTCCAACTTCTGGTCTTGGATTGAAGCTCTAGAAATGGGGTTTGGACTGCAATTTGATTTCACTCTGTTCTTTTTCTTTTTCTCCTTTAGGGGTAGAGGAATGGAGCAGGGACCGTCCTCAAATTTCAATCATGGAGTACTAGATTCTCCTAACATGAAAACAACGTTTGATAAGATATAGATCAAGATCAACATTACCATAAGATTTTTAAAACATAGTTGTTTTTATTTTATTTTTCATTTAAAATAAACGACTTTATTTTTTTGCACGAGTCAAATATATTAACAAGCAACTTAAAACACAAAACATTTCTCAAAACACAAAAATTCTTTTATTTTATGTTTTCAAGAGTAAAATATTAACAAACAATTCAAAATACAAAACACTTTTAAGTAATATCGCTTTTTTAAAACTAAAAATAAAAAATACTTCCCATAACAAATAACAAACATATCATGTACCCATGTGACATTTAGTATGCTTTTTTTTTTTTTTTTTTTTTGTGACATTTAGTATGCTTGGTTAATGGAGTTGGAACTTGGAAGATAAAACTACATTCACAACAATCTGAAATTATAAGAGCCAGATGGACAACAAAACTTAAATTTAGAGAGAGAAAAAAAATATTAATTTATTCTTTACCAACAAAACATGAGGGACAATGTTGTCAATTGACCAATAATTTGGATAATGGATTAGTGGAATCAAAGTTTTATTTTTTGGTGGGGGTTTCTAGAAACAGCCAAACAGGGTGCCAGCTCATTCATTCCGTAGGATACTAGGAGTCATAGGTCAATTGCTGCAAATCTTATTCCCCAAGTCAGAATTCCAAAGTTCAAACTTTAAAGCCCACCTTAGAATCCTGGCCTTAAGCCTTGGAATTTCAAGCCAATTCTCCCATCTTAAATCCCCCCCACCCCCCAAATCGTTCTTCACTTCCCTCTCATAAATTTTTTAGCTTTCCCCTGTTTCTCATCAGCAACAACAGAAAACAGAAAGCCACCCTTCTTTTCCTCTATCTTCCTCTAAGGACAAGATACCCAAGAAAGAACTAAGGAGGTTTTGATATTTGTCTCAAAAAAAAAATGGGGACTTTGGTGGGTCATGTTGCGCCAGGCTTTGGCTTCTTTTTCATTGGCTTATGGCACCTCTTCAACCACATCAAGCTCCATGCTCGGTACCCAAATTCTTATACCTCTCCCCCGTGGTTTCCCACCTCAAGATTCAAGTACTTGGAGCTCTTCTTGATCATGGCAGGATGCTCTGCCTCCATAGCCATGGAGCTCTTCATCGGCCCGGACCGGCACCAGCCGCTTGACCCTGATGGAACCATCCCCTCCAACCATCTCCACAACTTCGAGCACTCCTCCATCTCAATGACTTTCTTGGTCTACGCCGCTTTTGCCATTGTTCTTGACAAAATCGGCGCCAGAGTTCAACATGGGCTAACCCAATTGCTCGGTGCCGTAGCCTTTTTCCAGCAGCTTTTTCTTTTTCACCTTCACTCAGCCGACCACATGGGCCCGGAAGGCCAATACCACTTGCTTCTACAAATTGTTGTTTTTGTTTCTTTAGCCACCACTCTAATGGGAATTTCTCTCCCCAAGAGCTTCTTGGTCAGCTTTGTAAGGTCTGTCAGCATATTATTCCAGGGCCTCTGGCTTATTGTCATGGGTTTCGTCCTTTGGACGCCGGGATTGATTCCTAAAGGCTGCTTCATGAACCATGAAGAGGGTCACCAAGTGGTAAAGTGCTCCGACGACGAATCTCTTCATCGCGCCAAATCGTTGGTAAACATTCAGTTCAGCTGGTTCTTGATTGCAGTCACCATTTTTGCAGTGTGCTTGTATTTGGTGTTGGATAAGGCTTATGGCGAAAAGGATGAGTATGTTCCGTTGACAAAAGAAGAAGATGATCAGCAAGAAGAAGAAGATCCTGATGATGTTGAGTCCCAAAAGAAGAGCAATTTGAGCAAATTTGGCAATCCAAAGAGCTTTATTCAAATGGGAAAGGCCTTTTCATCCATTGACATGGAAAGGTAGATGAGGAAAATAAAGAAAAGAAAAGTGTACAAAAGCGTTAGGTTGGTGGGATCGCACTTTATTTAATTAATTAATCCAGCACGAATTTTCTGGATTAAACTTTAGTTTAGGGGGGAAAGTGCATGTGGGGTAGAGGGAAAACGGTGTCTAATTGTTTGGTTTGCATTGATGGCCTTTAGTGATTGTGTGTATAGAGAAAGTAAAAGGAGATAAGAGGAATTGTTCATAGTATCTTCAAACCACCAACTTGTGTAAAATCTTCACTTTTGTTTTGATATAATGTAATTTGCTTGTGGTTTATTGAATTCTTCATGATTTCATAGATTTTGGCACCCTTAGTTAAGTTGTTTATATTTTAAACCATGATTTGAAAAAAAAATAATAATAAAAGATTCAGCTTCGGCCACGCTTCATTTAGGCTAATAAGATTGAAACACGTATTTCCGAAGCCAAATCCTTCAAAGACCAATATATTTTACTCCATTAACTAAGTTATCTCTACTAAGTTATTTGGTACAAAGGATTTGAAGTGGTCTAAGAATGTATATCGGATGTTCCTTTAAGGTAACATCCTTGTACAGTCACAATTCACAAACTACACCAATATGTGTCCTTATTATGATTGTGGTGGCCCCGTGCCTTGCACTCCAACAAGATGGATATTCAAAGCAATCTGTACTTCGAAAATGACCTTTTTCTATTGTAACATCCAAACCCAATTAAAAAAAAGTAACAATAGCGTGTAAATCTTGATGATGGGTCTGCTGATTCTGTTTGTTAATATTTTTATTTTTTATTGTTTTTTTAAAAAAAACGTATTTTGGGTGAAATATATAAAAGTGGAAGTAATTTCAAACATTTTGTATTGTTTTGTGTTTTGGAGCGTTTGTTAATGTTTTTGTTTTTTTTATAAAAAAAAAAATAGCAAAAGGATCCAAAAAAAAAAAAAAATTATCATACAAAGCGAGCGAGCTCGACGTCCACGTGAGATAAGAAATAATTTATGTAAGCCATAACAAGCATAAATCTGACCTATATATTTATCATATTAAAAGATTTCCAAGGGAAATATGATGCTGAAAAAAGATAGGGAACAAGATTTGGTGCACCCTAAAGTTCTTGAATTATTTGCAGATGTCACTATTTGTTACATTCTTTATTTTAATCCACGAGAACCTTCAAAACCTTTTGTAGGCTTGATAGACTGTATGTCTGTCAGCTTGTCGCACTACACATTTTCTATCCCTTTTAATTGCCGATCGGAAATTTTGTTTTGTTTCGTTTTTTTTATTCGAAAAAGGCAGGTAAAAAGATCAATGTAGTTATTCTATCCAAGCGGTCCGCTAGGAGTAGCACAAGATGTGCAAGTCTAACAATAAAAATTACAGACGCTCTTTTAATTTTGACTGAACATAGGATTGAGAATTCTTATTTCAAGACTTGAACTCTCACCCTAATACGTGTTTAACTATTTAAGAATTTTTTTTAAACCACTGAACCATTACCACCTTTGATGGTGAGAATATATGCTAACAAATTGTGTCTCTTCAGCCAAAGCGGGTGGGGAGTATTAGAAAATATGGCATAAGGCACATAGCCATTATATACAGTGGATGCATGGATATTGTTAGGGCTGGTAATTTTGATACGACCCGACAACTCGATACGAACATGACACGAAATTAACGGATTTGGGTCATAAACAGGTCGACCCGTTTAGCTCGGTCTGGCGGGTCGTGTCACGGGTGACCCGCCAGACATGATTACTTTTTCTTCTTCTTCTTCTTCTTCTTCTTCTTTTTTTTTTTTTTTTTTTTTTTTTTTTTTTTTTTGTTAAAAAAAAAAAAAGGAAATGGGATTATTAGGTTAGAGGGATTAGCCGAAAACACAAAAACAAAACCTTAAGTCCCTAACTTCTTTTCTTTTTCCTTCAGCCACAACACCGCCCCTTCTTCTTCCTCCCGTTTGACACGTCTTGATATCAGGGAGAGAAGAAGTCCCACGTTTCCTGTTGACAACAATTGTTTGGTGTGTCTAGGGATCTAATAAAACACCTTAAACACAATCCCTTTCAGGCTGTCGTCCTAGAAACTTAAGAAATGTCTTAAGCAGCTGTCTCAAACTTGTGTGTCTCTCTGCCTCTCCCATGTGGGAAAACCAGTAACTCTTCAAAGCCTCTATGTTCGACGCTTCCTCACTCTTTCAAGGATCAGGATCCCCTCAAATTCTTTGCCCGAATTTGATACAATTCGGGCAGGTTGTTGTGAGTAAGCATTTATGAGATTCACCTGACCGGATAAGCAGTTGGGCAGCCCAACTTTTATTTGGTCAGGTGGGTCTCATAAATGCTCACTCACAACTACCTGCCCGAATTGTATCAAATTCGGGCAAAGAATTTGAGGGGATCTTAATTCGATTCTTTCAAACCAATTGTTAGAGTTCTGAGCCAGAACAACATCAAGGTCACGGCAGCTGAGGAAAACAGAGACAATCTTGACCATTTGTAGAGGTCCATCAATCTTTTTTCTTTTTCTTTTTTTTTTTCTTTTTCTCTTTGTTTGTCTGTTGTATTATGTTTGCCACTGTGCAGGGTTGTGGGACCGATTTCCAATTGCAAGGGCGGTTTAGCAGATGATTGACGCAATGGATAGGATGATGGAGGACCCATTTGCCTACTCCGATGGGTGGCCCTCACTGTTGCCGAGCAGAGGGGCAGGGTACAGCAGCGGAAGAACACCGTGGGACATCAAAGAGGGTGAGACAGAGTACAAGATGAGGTTCGACATGCCTGGAATGACCAAGAAGGATGTGAAGGTCTAGGTGAAGTTTAAGACACTAGTTATGAAAGTTGAGAAAGTGCTCGAGAAGACGGAAGGCTACAACAAATGACGAAGCGGGTCAAACAGGTTGTGTCGACTTGATACGACCTATTATGCTAAACAGGTTTTACGGGTCGTGTCGGGTGACCTGTGAAATTGCCATGTGTCGTTGGAGCCCCGATCCTTTAACATAAACGGATCGTGTTTAAGTATAGCTTAAACAGGTTGCTGGTCTCCACAGGTTGTAAACGGGTCAATCCGCAAACCCGTTTTGCTAACCCAAAATCGTAGTGCAATCTAAAGCAATAACAAATTGATGACAATATTTTTCCTTTTCTAACTCATCTCTAGCAAGTTAAGTTAATGTATCAATTCAACTTTTTGTTAAGAATTGAACAACTGTGTTAAGATTTAGTAGCCTCACCAAAATAGTTTTTTAGCTATTTTGGTGTGCCAATTTGATAAAAACGCTGAAAAATCACTCTCAACAGCCTCACCATTTTAACCAAACAAATTTGATGACTGAAATTACTAACCAAATTAGATGATGCATTTTCCTTCACCAACTTACTCACCACATTTTTTTCATCTTTCTCTCTCACATGATCAGTACACTTTTTTCCTTTTTTCTCTTATTTTCTTCTCTCATCTCCCCCATCTCTCTCATACGATAATGTCCTTATTTCATGGACATGAAGGATTCTTTGTAAAAAAGATTAAATAGAGAAAAAAATAAAAAATATGAAAAGAAATATTATTTAAATGGAATAGTGATAATAAATAGTTAAAATGGTGAGGCTGCTGGGAGAATTTTAAAAACGTGGCTCACCAGAATAGAGAAAAGTGATTTTTAACTACTTTGGTGAGTAAAATTTGATGAGGCTTCTAAGAGCATTCCTAATAGCCTCATCAAAATAGTTTTTTTAGCTATTTTGGTGAGCCAATTTGATAAAAACACTGAAAAATCACTCCCAACAGCCTCATCATTTTAACCAAAAAAATTTGATGACTGAAATTACTAACCAAATTAGATGAGGCATTTTCCCTCACCAACTCACTCATCAAATTTTTTTTCATCTTTCTCTTTCACATGATCAGTACACTTTTTTCCTTTTTTTCTCTCATTTTCTTCTCTCATCTCCCCTATCTTTCTCACACGATAATGTCCTTATTTCATGGACATAAAGGATTCTTTGTAAAAAGATTAAATAGAGAAAAAATAAAAAATATGAAAAATATTATTTAAATAGAATAGTAATAATAAATATTTAAAATTGTGAGGATGCTGAGAGAATTTTAAAAACGTGGCTCACCAGAATAGAGAAAAATAATTTTTAGCTGAGTAAAATTTGATGAGGCTACTAAGAATACTCTTAGAAGGTTTCTCATATATATATATATATATATATATATATATATATATATATATATATATAGCTCTCTCTGAAGCAAGCGCCAATGTGATTCATGCCTGTGGCTTGCTTTATTACTGAATTTTTGCGCCAAGCGCCAATGTGATTCATGCCTGTGGCTTGCTTTATTACTGAATTTTTGCGCCAATGTGATTCATGCCTGTGGGTTACTTTATTACTGGATTATTTAAAAATTGCTTCTGGCATTGGAACAGAATAATTCTATAATATGATTGTTTTATGTGCACAGTTGGTATGCATAATAGACCCCGGAAATGAATTAGTTATTTTATAAGAATAATTTGCTCTAACGTTCACATGCACTTAAAGAAAAAGTTACCCCTACAAAGGGGTATACCTTAATCTTATAGGACGGCTGGAATTTAATATAGTTGGCTGTTGAAATTGCAATCAATTCGAGCAATTAATTAAGAGAGGGTTCACTCTAACAAAACGGTTGTTAGTGTCGTTTGAATAGTAGTGTTTTTGGAATAAAAAACGGCACTACTCATTTAACGCTGTTTAAATAGTGTTGCTTTAAAAACAACACGGTTTATTGTTCAAACGACGTTAATTAACGCCATCATTATTCAAATGACACCTTCTAGATAGTATCGTTTAAACAATAAGCGACGCTAACACTAAGTTTAGCGACAATGTTATTTAGTGCCGTTTGTATTAACGACACTAAATCCTTTTTTTTTTTTTTTTTTTTTGGGTTGTAGTGGTTTCAATGGGCTCCATTTGTCCAAGTAAATGGGACTTACACTTAAGGTTGCCCGAGTCTTATTAGAGCTCTATCTTATTATATAGGGCCTCAACAAATTGCAACCAATCCCGACCGATACCTTATATGACTTGGCTGGCAATCAGAATTTATGATCCTATTTGATTTTCATCCTAAAACAAATTTAATTACAACTAAAATAAAAAGTAAGAATAAATTGACTATTCATTAATACAAAGATGTGTATTTATATTCTTAATAAGATTAATTGAGCTTACAAGCTAAGCTGCTAACAAATCCCAACAATATGTACGTACGTAATATATAGCTAAATTTAAGATTTATTTTTGGATCTAATATTCACATGCAAGAAACATTAAACAAAAGAAGAAGAAGAAGACTAAGAGATGGATACGAATATGGCAGATTAATTAAGAAGTTATCTCCAAGTCACTAAAATAATTAATCAGATCGATCTGTAACTGTCAATTCATCCAAAACAAGAAAATTAAGCATCATCGGTCACTTAGGCTGGCTTGGCTACTTTAAAAGATTTCTAACTACATTAATATTGTATCTTTCAACTCTGAACTATAAAGGCATTTGTCATATCCCCTTTAAATTTTTAAGGAAAAAAATATAATTTAGCTTCCCAAATTTTTACTTTTTTTTTTTTTTTTTTTTTTTTTTTTACCCTCAAAATTACCAAGGCTTGTATTCTGGCTCCCAAACTACCAAAACCTTTGAAAAATGTCTATTTTGATGAATTATTCCCATAATACCCCTGTCACGTGTCATTTTTCAATTAAAAAATAATAAATAAATAAACTAAAATTTTATTTCTTATTTTTTTTATTGAATTTTTTAAAAAAAAAACTAAAATTTTATTTCTTATATTTATTTTGAAAAGGGAGGGGACGAGTTCGCTAAGCTATATGCGTGCATCATGCCCAACGATGATGCTAGAAAAAAGCAGTACATCATTCGGTCGATCACAATATTTTTTTAAAAATAAAAAATATTTTTTTTGAATTTATGTTTTTAAAAAATTTTAAATTTTAAATTTTTTAATTTAAAAATGACACGTGGTAGGGGTTTTATTGGGATATTTCGCCAAAATGAGCATTTTTTAAAAGTTTTGGTAGTTTGGGGAGCCAGAGTACAAGCTTTGATAGTTTGGAGGGCCATCTGAAAAAATGGTATAATTTGGGAGGCTAAATTATATTTTTCCCATTTTTTAATTAGAGTAATCAACCTCCTAATCTATACGATTAGTTGTACTATTAAAAATTTCTACATTTTAGTCATATTTAACCTTAATTTTCACATATTTATCGCGTGATAAAAAAAAAATGTAATCATTAGACATGCAGTTTAATAATAAGCACTTAAATTTTAAATTAAGTTGAATATTATAATGAAAAACGGAGAAATTAACTTAATGGTACGGTAGGAATATTAAAACCCAACTTAATTACACTTTAGAAGCACAATCACTTAAATTTAAATTTTATCATAAACATGATTAAAATATTGATTAAATTATTAAATTTGCTACTTTCTATCTATTTAGGCTTTTGGGATAAGTTATAGTTTAACGTGCATGGTATCGATCAGAGCAAAAGTTCTTAGTTCGAATATTGCCTCGTCATTCGCTTCTCATTTCAATTAAATATTATATGTGTTTATGATTAAATTTATCATTTTCTATCAACTTAAACTTTGAAATAAGTAGTAATTTAACGCATTAATGTAATTAACCGATGGCAACCTCATAATTTAGGTGGAAAATAAGAGTTATATATGATATTTTAAATTCCCTTAACATGGGAACCTGTGTGTTTTTTACATACACACTTCTCTTAGAATAACATTTGATTAAACCAATCTCAATGCATGGTTTATTTTCCTCACTCGATCTTTTGGTGAGACCTAGCTACCTCATCAGCTCAACGAATCAAGGCCTCTCTATATCTTAAAGATATATATCAACTTAAAATAAGCTTGATGGTGTCTAAATTGCATGCAATTTGTGCATTTTACAGATAGGAATTAAGTTGTTGGGGCCATCTATGCTAAACTAGTGGGGGCAAATGGGCTCCATTTGTCCAAATTGCCTGAGATAAGCAAGCTTCACATCCATCTTTTTATAAAATATCTTGATTGCATATACATTTTTTTGTACATCATACTCTTTTTAATTAACTAGGTTTTGGACACTGGTTTGAGGACGAATATATGGGGGATTATTTCCATAACTATTTGAGCTTTATTTGTGCTTTTCTTCTCTTGGAAACTTCCTTATTTAATAATGTTAAGATCGTACGTTGTTTCTTCAATCATCTAATCTTTCGTGCTGGCCATTATTACTTGTAAACGTGATTGGTGCAGGCACACATGCAAGCGACGATCAACTCCAAATAATCAAGCTTTTCCCATTTCACTTTCCAATGTTTCCATGTCGGTCGTGGTCGTTTCTTGCTTTCTCTTTAACGTTTGTATTATTAATCTGATGTCTGTCTTAACTCTTAAGCAAAAGCCTTACTCTCTTGAAGAAGAAGTTGTTCTCATAAATGGATAGACAAGGCACGTACGTACATGTTCTTGTACCTGAAATGTCTGTGTTTTGAAAATTAGAGGTGGCAATAGCGAGGGACAGAATTGGGTATTTATTGCATCAATTATCTTATATTAATGCACGTATAGGTGAAAAGCAATGAGGGCATGATTAACTATAAGAGCAAAAAACAAAGGAATATAATCCTCTCAATTTCATGGTTAGAACGTAAAGTTTATACATCTAACGGTACATATGAAGTTAATAATATTTATACGTCTTTTAAAAATTTTAAATAATATAAAAAATCATGTACATCATTAGATCTACCAACTTTAAATCATAACTATGTCATGAAATGAATACCGGCCTATTTCATTTAAAATAATGAAATCTGCAAATTATCCGTGTCCAAAAACAACCCAAATGAGAAATGGGTTCGGCTGCCCAAAAGATCAACAACTGCATGGGTTCTAAATACCTTAGAAACAGTTGAGTCTAGTACTTCCAAACAAGGCCTTGACCAAAAACAGACGCTAGCTAAGTAGTTATGTATTGAACATTAATACTTAAAGGACAGCACAAAATTTGAAAAAGAAAATCCGATATTATTATTATGTAATAATTATGTAAAGAAATGAAAATGAAACATATATATACAAAAATAAAAATAAAATCTATAGCCATGTATTTACTAATTATCCCACTCGATCATTCTCTCTACCTCTTCTAATTAAAGTCCACTTATTTAAAAGAAAAATATTGATAACGTCGCTGTTTTAATTTGCAATGATTTATTATTGGGTACGTGTATATATGTTATATATGCATGCATGCATCAAGTTATCGAGATCGAGGCACGTACGTCAAAATAAAAAAGCTGATCGATCAGGACGATTTCTAAGCTCCTTCCAGGAAGATGCAATATTAATTAATATCAACTTCTAAGTTCTAACACAAGCTTTTTAATTAAGTAGAAAATTAAACATTAGTCCATAGATACGTGCGTACATGCAGTTAATTGGGGCTGTAAATTAATTTGTCTACGAAAGCTTGCATCGATCTGCGAATTGTTATATATTATTAGAGATATATAGGTTAACAAAGGGTCGATATATATATCACGTCAACCAAAACGTACACCAAGAAAGTCCTACATCGATCTCCATGCATGCAACATCTCCGAAGTTTCTTCACATAATCAATCCAAACTTGAGAGTGACAATGCATATTGTTTTGTTGATCAAATCCATCTGCATCGATCAATTAAGAAATATAACTTTAATTAATAGATGAAGAGTGGGTAATGGGTAATCTCCTGTTGCCGAGACAGAATTAAACAAGAAGCTAGCTAGCTTGGAGGACGAGTGGGTAATTGTACGTAGGGGCAAGTAAAGCAGGTACTTGTTAAGGTCTTCACTGACCTTTGAGTTGAAAAAACAAGAGAGAGAGAGAGAGAGAGAGAGAGAGAGAGAGAGAGAGAGAGAGAGAGAGAGAGAGAGAGAGAGAGAGAGAAAAGGATTTAAGAACTTTTAAAAAATTCTTTAAATTTTAATTATTATTTGTTGATTCAAATCTTACTACACACCACAGTATTTATTACACACATAATATACCACTTAAAATTTAAATCTTAACATATAACAAGTACTAATGTAGAGAGACAAATTTAAAAATAGAGATGAGGTAACAAAATTCTATAAGATAGAGGTCCTAAAAAACTCTAGAGCATCCAAAAAAAAAAAAATTTATATTTTATCCTATCACAATTTTCATTTATTATGTCATAAAATTTAATGCTTAAATATGGCCAAGTAAATATGCAATTACACAATAAAACTGATAAATCAAAGTTGAAGACTATGAGGTGTAAAAGCACCTTATCAACGGATCTAATTACACCTTTCTCAATGCCGGCTTTGAAAATGATTCATTTCATAGTTATGATTTGATTTTGTTGTATCTAATGGTACAGTGTAAATTAATTGTACGTGTTACATTAATTAAATTTTTTGAATTGCGTGCCAATATATTTATTATTGGCATCATCTACACTGTTAGATACAATAACATTAATTAAATCCTGATCGTAAGATGACTGATCATGTCTGTTTCATTTCCTCTGCAATATCAAGTTTATCAACCCCAACCCCTCTTTAAAATCCTCACTTTCCCCCAATCCTTCTACGCGCCTCTCTCAGTTTGTGCTAATTCCCTCTTCACTCTCAGCAACAACTGAAAACCACCCCTCTTTTCCTCTCCCTCCAAGGACAAAACAACCAAACAAGAAGATCAGTTTGTCACAAAAACATGGGGAGTTTGGCGGGACATGTTGCACCAGGCATTGGCTTCTTTGTCATCGGTTTATGGCACCTCTTTAACCATATCAAGCTCCATGCTCAGCACCCAACTTCTTATATCTCTCCTCCATGGTTTCCCACCTCCAAATTCAAGTACTTGGAGCTCTTCTTCATCATGGCAGGCAGCTGCGCCTCCATAGCCGTCGAGCTCTTCATCGGCCCGGACCGCCACCAACCGCTCGACCCGGACGGAACCATCCCCTTCCACCATCTCCGTAACTTCGAGCACTCCTCCATCTCAATGACTTTACTCGTCTACGCCGCGTTCGCTATACTTCTCGATCGACATCATCGAATCGTCACAAAAGCTCAATATGGGCTAACCCTACTGCTTGGCGCCATATCCTTTGCACAAGAGCTTCTTCTTTTTCACCTTCACTCAACCGACCAAATGGGCCCGGAAGGCCAATACCACTTGCTTCTACAATTTGTTGTTGCTGTTTCTTTGGCCACCACTCTTATGGGAATTGGTTTTCCTCGGAGTTTCTTGATCAGCTTTGTAAGGTCAGCCAGCATATTATTCCAAGGTGTTTGGTTTATTGTCACGGGGATAATGCTTTGGACGCCAGAATTGATTCCTAAAGGTTGCTTCATGCACGTCGAAGATGGTCGGAAAATGGTCAGGTGCTCCGGGGAAGAATCTCTTCATCGCGCTATATCGTTGATAAACATTCAATTTAGCTGGTTCTTGATTTCAATCACCATTTTTGTAGTGTGCTTCTATTTGGTTTTGGTTAAAGCTGAGGGCGAAAAGGTGCAGTATGTTTCAGTGCTGACAAAGGAAGAGGAGCAAGAAAAAGATTCTGATGATCTTGAATCCCAAAAGAAAACCAAACTTGGAAATTCAATCAGCTTTATTGAATTGGGAAAAGCCTTTTAATCCATCTATATATACACGGAAAGGGAGAAGATCATGAACAAGAAAAAAAAATGTGATTAGGAATTGTGTACAAAAGTATAAGATTCGTGCATGGGATCGATCCCACTTTGATTTGCAATGATGTGATCACTTAAATATTCAAGATATCCTCTTATATGGATCGCCATTAATTATAATTAGAATGCACAAACTCTTGTTTTTGTTGTTAATGTGTTTTTAATTTGAAAAGGTGTTTTGATACGATATAAATGTGAAAGATGTTTATTTAAATTTTCCTGTGAAGTGTATGTTGTTTCTTTGTTTGGTTATAAGAGATTTGATTCATCCCAAAAAAAAAAATAAAAAAAAATAAATAAAAAATTGTTTATTTAAATTTTAGGAGTGTTTTATGTTTGAATTATTTGTTAATATTTTTATTTCGAGGAAAAAAAAAAAAAAAAAAAAAAAAACACTAACAGAACCAATTTTTATTCTTTTATCTCGTTAAATGCTATAGAAACTGATAATAAAATAAAAAAAGATAAAAGAAATAGAGAAAACACAAAGATTAAGGTGGATTGACCTATAACCTACTTCCAAACATTAAAACCTTATATACTACATATTTTCTTGATTATTTGATTTGAGCCCAATGCTCTATTTATATATAGAACTTTACAAATATTTGAATAATTTCAAATATAAATCATATCCTTTGATTTTAGATAATCAAATCATCTAAATCTCTTGATTTATGGGATACAAATCAACAATTATCTCTTGATTTATGGTATATAATATTTCTCATGTTTATCGTTTTTAAAATCAGTAATAGTACTGCAGCCACATCTCACTTTCATTTTATTAAATTGATGTGGCAGTGTTCATCGACCTTTAATTTTTTTTTTTTATTATCTTTAATTTAAAAATTGATAGATGCTGCCACCTCAACGGAATAAACGTGTGATTTGGCTGCAATCCGCCAGGAGAAAAAGAAAGATAAATGCTTGGTTGTACACTCTTATTCCAATACGGTGCAGCTTGGCTCGGGTGTATATGAAACTTGAAAGTGAAACTTCACAGTCCACGGCCTATTTTGTACGATGTCGTTTCGAGCAAGTTCTCGTCTGGTCCTTTTAGGGTTCTGCAGAGCTTGAAGTTTCGGACTCTAATGGTGTCCTCGATTGCAGAAGTGTAAAATGGAGAACGCAGACTCCGATGAGCCCGAGAGGAAGCGGCCCCATTGGAACTCGGTGTCGTCCGCCATGGCTCGAAACTCCACCCCTTCGTCGCCCAACAATAAAAGCGTAAGCCCTCGTTTTCTGATCGTTCTCTCCTTTCCATTCTTATTCTCTGTTTGATTCCCGACAAAATAGATAGAAAAATGATGAGTGAACGAAAAGTTTTGAGCTTTTGTTTTTCTCAGTTATATATTAATTCATTGGATTGTGCTTTTCAGTGATGAAAAGTTGATAACTGTCGAGGCATGAGAAAAAAACTTTCTTCATTGAATTTTTCTTAATTTCCCAATAAGAGAAATTGGGTGCAATTCAGTGAACTTGTGGTTGTGTTAACTGGCATGTGATCATGCTGTGTTTGGTTGCTGGGGAAATGCTGGAAAAGGGAAGAAGAGTGGAATTTTGAAAGTTTAGGTTTTTTGATAGTTGGGGCTTGAGAAAAGAGGTTTTTTCCATTTTGCTTAATAGGCTAGTTGAGGCATGAAAAAAGTGTCTTCGATGAGTTATGCTTAATTTTCCAATAAGAGCTATTGGGTGCAATTCAGGTGAACTTGTGGTCCTGTTCGTTGACATAGGATTTTGCTCTGTTTGGTTGCTGGGGAAGTGTTGGAAAAGGGAATAAATTTAAATTTAAGGTTTTCTAATGGCTAGGGCTTCCGGAAAAAAGTTTTTCCATGGTGCTAAATGGGCTAATAAGTGCTTGGGTGCATTTGTGCTGAGGTTGATGTATCCTTAATCGAAGCATGACCGAAAATGCTCGTAAGGAACATTGTTGGGGTGATGTTGAAGCATCCTTCATTTGGATGCTGGAAAGCTTAGGAAAAGAGAAGAAAATTGAAAATTTTGAATGCAAGTAATTTGTTGTTTGGGATTTTGGGAAAATAAAGACTGGCCATAAATTGTGCAACATATGAATTATATGTGGTGAGCTTTACTTCTAGTAAATCAAAATGGAAACTCATTCTCAGAAACGTTTTGTTATGAATATCTTGATTTTCTGGGCAACCAAAGGGAACACTAAGGTTGCTATGTTACATGCAATCTGTGTGAGTTCAAATACATGTGAATGTATAGATCCAACCTTGAGTAGATACATGGTTTCAACTTTTCTTTAGTATTCATTTTGTGGAAAATGAACAATTCGTAAAGAGATGTCTCTCTACTTTTCAACTACACCTACCCAATTAAGACACAATAACCCCCTAAATCTGTGCACTCTATCTCTGGAACATTTGCGAATTAACCCTGTCAACAATACATGAGTTGCTTAAGCAATCCCATGATGACTACATTTTCAGTACAAAGTGAAGCATTTAAGCTGCTGAGTTTTAGCCCATTCTATTTTGGTAGTTTGAATGTGAAAATTCTTGGTCTCTGTATTTCCAGCTTTCTGTGACTTGTAATACTTGATCCTGTGGATACTACAGAGAGTGCTTCTGTCATCTTGATAGAGATAGTTTCAGGAAAATAACTAAAGATCATATATTCTTTCTTCAGGTTGATGCTGCAGTCCTCCAGAACCAGAATCAGAAACTTCTTCAGCAGATAGACATAAAAAAACATGAGTTGCATGATCTTGAGGCTAGAATTAAAGAATTAAGAGACAAGCAAAGTTCATATGATGATATGTTAATTGTAGTGAACCAACTCTGGAATCAGGTCAGTCTTGGTTATTATGTTTATTTATGCTTTTTCTTAATATCACCTTTCAGTTCCTAATGAGGTTTTTCATTTTATTTTGTTGTTTAGTTGGTTGATGACTTAATTCTTCTTGGAGTTCGAGCTGGGGCAGGCCAGATTGCTTTAGAAGTTCTGGACCGAGCTGATCATTCTCTGGGTAATTTTTTTCATTTTTAATACCAATCTGTTCTCTTTGTTCTTTCATATGATTACTTAATTGGACTTCAAGTTCTCTCATGTTATATAAGGTTTGATTGACTTGAGGTACATTTTAGGTTCAGTTCCCTCATGCCCTGCGGAGGAAATGTTTCTTTGTAGACTGTTAGAAAGAGATTCTATTGAAGCCAATGGTATTGATGAGATCATTAAATATGTTGAAGAAGCCCTTGCTCTGCGTCATTCATCTACTATTAAGTTGTTGAAACTCCTGGAAGATACCATTGATGGTCAGAGGGCAAAAACTGAAAACATTGCTCATGCTTTGCATGGAAATCTATCTTCAGAAGGTCAGAAGATATCTTGATGTGAGGTCCAATTGTTAATTCATCATTCTTTACATTTGTTTCTTATGATTGGTTTGGTCATTTTCTTTCGTTAACCTTTGTAGTAGCAATTTTTTATTTTTTATTTTTTTCATGAAATTTGTGGTGATTGTCATTATAACATATTTTGGGGTTCTCAGATGCTATCATCCAATTGTCTAAGATTGATGATATGATGAAAGAGGAGGCTACCAAGCTGCGTGAAGTGATTGCTATTCTCCACTTGAAGCATAAAGAATACTTTGAGAGGATTCAAAATTACATTAACAGCCATTCAGTGGATGAATTGGAGATTAAGCGCCTTGCAGGTATCTGAGATAGGTCTTTCTGAACATATTTGCATTTTACTTTACAATATTGTAGCACAAATCATTTACAACGTCTGTGTAACTGTGTAATTGTCAAGCTTGCATTGGAGGTATGCCGGCAGATAACTAGACAGCCAAAAGTTACTAGACGTGGTGGATTACACCTCATGATTATGTATATCTTCTGTTTATGTTGACAGGTGAGCTGGATGAGAGCATGGCTGAACTTGAAGAGAGTAGAAGAAAACTAATTAATCTTAAAATGCAAAAGGATGTAGCATCCGTGATGCATACCCCAACAAATGCTACAGCCAATGGAAACTTGTCACCTGAAAAGTCTGCAGATAGGATGAAGGGGTTGCGGGAATTGAAGGACTCCATTGAGGAAGCAAAGGTATTGCTATGCAAATGAAGCGCTTTTGCCTCTCTCTCTCTCTCTCTCTCTCTAACCGAGCATGTGTTAATACAAATAATGTAGATACTGGCTGAAGATCGTCTTTCTGAGCTTCAAGATGCACAGGAAGAGAGTCTAATCTTGTCAAAGCAATTGCAGGATCTTCAGGTTTCTGAACTTCAATTGTTCATTTTTCATAGTTGATTCTCATTTTGTCTGAAACTCACTGTGTATGCAATTTGGTTATGTACGTTAATCTCACTTTCTATATTGTATACTTATAGAATGAGCTGAATGATGAAAAGTATGTACGCTCCTCGCGATTATACTCATTGTTAAATGATCAACTCCAACATTGGAATACTGAAGTGGAGCGCTACAAAGTATTGACAGATTCTCTGCAGGTTGAACTACCTTGTCTTATGCGTTGCACATGGTTTTATGCTTGTTCTATATGGGGTCTTTTTTAAAATTATAATTTCAGGCTGACAGGCCTCTTGTCATGAGAAGGGAGAAGGAGGTAGTTTCAAAACTAGAATCAGCAGATGCTGTGAGGAATGCCATTGATAATGCTGAATCTAGGATTGAAGAGCTAGAGCTGCAGCTGCAAAAGTGTGTTATTGACAAAAATGATCTTGAGATTAAAATGGAAGAAGCTCTGCAGGATGCAGGTCAAATTACGTATTCGATTAATTTTTAGGGGGTAGTTTACTGGAGCTTCTGGTTTCTAAACGTGTTACCTGCTGCAGGGAGAAATGATATCAAATCAGAGTTTCATGTAATGGCTTCGGCTTTGTCTAAAGAAATAGGAATGATGGAAGCTCAATTGAAGCGATGGAAAGAGACAGCTCATGAAGCGCTGTCCTTACGCGAGGAAGCCCAGTCTCTTAAAGCTCAGCTAAATAGGAAGGTGTTGTCTCATCTACTGATGTTGGTTCTTATATTATCCCTATTTTCTGGACAGCTCTAATTGAAGGCAGCTTATTGATTAATGAGAAAAAAACCTGATGGTTTCTTTTTTACTTGTCATATTCTCTCATATTTGATGTTCTTGGTGGTTTGAAAATGGTAGGGTAAGTCAAGTTGAGCATTGTTGATTCATATTAAACTGCTTTCCCAAAATTATTTTCTGATGGATCTCTCATTTGTGTATTTTGACTAAGAAAGACTGCTTGCCCAATATGTAATTAGTTGAATTGGTTGGGAAGAAGACATGCAGTTGAATTCTTCTAATCACTCTTTGTTACTTTAATCCTTTTGAACTATCCGGCCCTGTTTAGATCTATTACCCGTTAAATCCATAACAATCGTGTTCTTTCTCACTGCTTTTGCCTGCACCATATTTGGTTGTCTTCTTTTTCAGTATTTATATTTGTAGGATCTCACTGTACTTTTCATGTTGGCAGATAACCTGTCTTCTTCCGTCTCCTTTTATTTATCTTTTTGATGTTTCTACCCACGCCATCTTCGGCTGTCTTCTTTTTGGAATGTGTATGTTTTAAATAAAATGTGAATATGGGTCCGTTGGTTGTCAATCTGCCACAATATTCCACTTTTGGGGCATAGGATAAACTAAGGAAAGGGCACTAGGCACAAAACAGGAGTTGTTGAGTCCCTTCCCTGACCCCCTAATTGGAGAAAAGGGTTTTGGCTAATGTGACTATAGGAGTATGTTGGCTGTCAATCTTCCACAACTCTTTTCTTTCTGGGCGTGGGATACAATTGTGTGTAGATAGGTAACTGAACCCGACACAGGCAGAGTTCTTCCCCCTCCCATCCACCCCAAACAATAAAAGGAAAATTAAAAAATAGTTGAATAAGTAAATAAACCATAACGAATTCTCTTTAAGCTTTGGATGGATTTCAAAATCTATGCAATTGCTAACCATCTTGAAGATTTTCATTTTATTTGTACTGTCTGTGTTGTCATTGTTTATCTCTTATGACTAGACTCTCTTTCTGAAATTTACCAAATCCTTTGTTTTTGGTTTAGACTAATGAAAAGCAGAGCTTAGCAGACAAATGCGCTGAACAGATGGTGGAGATCAAGTCTCTTAAGGCACTAGTAAGATTCTCAACCATTTGAAACTAGGACTTTTCTTTTCTCTTTTTTGGCATTGATATTATATTTTGCTTTTAAATACCTTTCTGTGCATTGATTTTGTATGTACCCCCCATAACATGCAGATTCTTTAAATTTCCGTCCCTGCTGTTTAATATAATTTCATTTTCCAAGACTCAATTTGACTGAAACGTCCTTGTCATATCTAACCTTCTAAATTATATCCTACTCAGTTAGATTACATATTAAATGGAGGACAAAGATTTCCTCCAAACTGGTTTGGAAGATCTTCTTCTAGCCTAATCTATAAAAATGACATGTGTCCCTTAGCATATGAGAAACATGTTTTTTTTTAATAACATGTGAGATGCATATTTTTTTAATAAAATTTCTTTCAACTTTGTCCTTACTATTAAAAAAGCATGTGATTTTTATACGTTCAAGGGACACGTGTAATTTTTAAATATTATGTTGGAGGAATTTCCTTCGATCCAGTTTGGAGGAAAACTTTGTCGTTAAATAGATAGTTTGATTTACTTTTTAATTTTTTAGCCTCATGTTTGATTCTTTTTGGGAAAGTTCACTTACCCTCCTGATGTTTCGTCGCTTTTATAATCACACCCCAAAGTTTAAAAACTCGCAATGTTGGGTATCCAAGTTTAAAATTTTTGCAATGTTACCCTTCCGTTAGGAATTAGTGTTTTTTTATTCTTTAAAAATCAATTATTTAATTAGGGTACTTTTGTAATTTTTACAGGCTTATAAGGGACATTTAACCTTTTTACCGTCTAATTTAACCTCAAACCCTAATGGTAGGGGGTGACATTGCAAAGTTTTTAAACTTGGATACTGACATTGAGAGTTCTTAAACTTTAGGGGTGTGATTATAAAAGCAATGAAACATCAGGGGGGGTAAGTGAAGTTTCTCCCTTCTTCTTTTTTTTCTGTTTAAGTAAATTTCATGTTTGATTCACCAATGAAGAATCTTCAACTTCATGTGCAATTTTGTGGCTATAGTTCATAACTGACTTGCATGATCATGGAAACGTGATTACATTCTGATTAGGCTATTTAGTCAGACAGAATTTCGAGAAAAAAAAAATTATAAATATAAAATAAAATTGTTCTGATGAAATTTGGTGTAAATCATGAATATACTGAATGAAAATATTTGTGCTTAAGCTTAGCTTAGCATTATCAGTGCCAATTTTTTTTTAATATTATGGTTATGATTTTGAAGTTCTTCCAAACCGTACTATTACTGAGCTTATTAGTAACTGATAAAGATGAACACATTGCAGATTGAAGAGTTGCAGAAAGAAAAACTGGAATTGCAAATCTTCTTGGACATGTATGGACAGGAAAGTTATGACAGCAGGTAAATTGAGGTTCTAAGCTGATGGCTTGTGGTTTATGTCATTAAATGTTAAAGTGATGGTGTTCGTATGTTTCATGCATAACAAGTAAAAGCTGTTATGTATGTATGTTTGTAAAGTTGTTTCTTTATCCTTGTGCTAAGGACAGTTGTGTTGATGTTATGTTAAGAGGATGATCTAGCCATGAGTGAAGACATTATCTATCTTATATGCGCTATTATAAAAGAAATTCTCAAATCAGTGAATCTGTAGAATCCCTGCATGCATGAAAATAATGTCTGATCGATGTTGGATTTAGTATCAATCTGGGGAATGGGGACATCGTGCTCTTGCTGCTGCTCTCAGTTATGACATCAGTTCAATGGATAAAATTACATCTTAATTAGTTTTCTGTTCTTAGTTCCCAATATGTCCAAGTAAAAACTCAGAATGATGATTGCTCATGCATTTTGCATAAAAAGAGATGTTGTCTTTGTATAGATAGGAGGTTAGGTAATCTGATGTTACACGATTTGTATGATTTTGGCATACAACTCATTAGGATGTAATGACAGATTGAGCTGTCTTGGTCAACATTTTGGTATCAATGTTAATTCTCAATTTTATTTTTTTTCCTCATTTCATAATGCTTTTGAATTTAACCTTGAAATTTCGAATTGCAGAGAGTTGATGGAAATCAAGGAATCAGAACGCAGAGCTCACTCACAAGCTGAAGTTTTAAGAAATGCTTTAGAGGAACATAGTCTAGAGTTGAGAGTGAAAGCTGCCAATGAAGCTGAGGCTGCTTGTCAACAAAGGCTTTCTGCTGCTGAAGCTGAAATAGCTGATTTAAGGGCCAAACTGGATGCTTCTGAGAGGTTTTTTTTTTCCCCACTTAATTCCAACTTTATTTAAAAATTGTATGAACACTAGGGTTTTTTTTTAATAGCTGGATTGATTGACAGGAGAAATAAGTATTTATCTGCTTGTTGTTTCAATGTTGTTTCTTTCCTTGACAAATTTAAGGGGGGTATTTTTTACCCCTGCTTTTGTCATTTCTTTTGTAGCTTTTATCTTTTTGAGGGGGGCGGGAGAAGGTGAAAGGATTAGGATGATCAGCAGTGTAAGGTAGTTTTTTTTTTTCCTTTTCTTTTCGTTTGGGGGGATGAGGTTTGTTGTAATATTCCAGAACTACGAAATTGTTTTAAGATCTTGTGGTCTTTTGATATGATTGGATACAAGATTAGACAGATTAGTGATACATTTTTTTGGGAAATACGGTTTTCTAATGTGAGAAATGCATTTTCAGGAGGCAGGTAGTTTGTGAGTTCTTTGGTTTTCTGTATTTTTTTTTTCTTACTGCCCGAGGGAGATGTACTTTAAGGTGTTCAAAAAGATGTGGTTTTGTTGGCTGAGTGAAAAGTGTAAAGACATGGTTTTATCATTAATAGGCATTAACATTAAATTCTTCCTGAGAAATTGTTCAGATGTCAGGGCATGTTGACGACATTGTATGAGTATGGCAACTCAGTTTATGCCCTGTGAGGTTTCGAATGAGAGGGATGACAGTTCATATGGCAGTTCCAATATATTGTTACTAGAATGAAGTGGAGTTTGATGTGTGTAATATGGCTCAACTAGGGGAATAAGAATTGTGGTATTTTGATGTATGTGGAAGTTTTAAGATGTTGAGGATTCAGATATGTCTTTTAGCTTTTTAGTTTTATTTGTTTAAGGCTCAATTATCTCTCTGCATTTGGTTGGGAGTTATTGGAACTTTATTCAATTTCAAAATAGATGTTCACATATGCTTTTGTTGCTGTTTGCACATGCTACTGCCATAACTTTGTTGTTGATGCTGTAGATTTTTCTTCAAGCTTTCAACTAGATAAAAAATTCACCAACATTTAAAAGTTATCTGGTCTGTGCGTTTTTTTTTTCTTTTTTTTTTTTGGATAAATATGCAGGGATGTTTTGGAGCTTACTGAGGCTATTAGAAGTAAAGATGGGGAAGCAGAGCAATATATATCGGAAATTGAGGTCTCTTAGGTTTTTTTAAGTCTTTTCTTTTTGAATTTTCTAAATTTGCTTCCTTTAATATCTGACTGGTCTCTTTTTTTCTGCTTCAACTAGTTTTCCCTCCAATTTTGTCAATTGATTTATTATTTTCCTGCAGACCATTGGTCAAGCATATGAAGATATGCAGATGCAGAACCAACATCTGTTGCAGCAGGTGACTGAGAGGGATGACTATAATATCAAGGTCTGTCTTGTTATTATCTACACTGATGTTAGTTTGTTACAATCTGCCTTTGTTGTTTCCTGTCAATTAATTGCTTACTTCAGTGATGCAATTGATTATTTGGGCTGGTCATTACTAATTGTTCTATGATTTCTTTAATGCAGCTTGTTTCTGAGAGTGTGAAGACAAAGCAGGCACAGAGCATTTTGCTCTCCGAGAAGCAGGCATTGGCAAAGCAACTTCAACAGATTAACACGTCAGTAGAATCCTTAAAAATGAAAATTTCCTACAGTGAAGAGCAGGTAACATTTCCTCACTCTCTAGAAAGTTTGCAATCCTATCCTTTATCAACCTGAATTTGAATCATGCAGATGGAGGCTTGTCTGACAGAAGCCATTAAATCTACTCCAGAAGAAAGACATCTTGCAGTCAACCTGGAAACAGCCAAGTGGGAATTGACTGATGCTGATAAGGAGTTAAAGTGGCTTAAATCTGCCTTTGCTTCCTCTGAGAAAGAATATGAGCAAATTCAGCAGGATAGGGATGATCTCCAAAATGATTTGGAGAATGATAGGTGCTGTTTTTTTCCCCTTCTGGAGTTCAGTTCATTTAAATTATAATGGTCTATTCCAGAACTTGTGATTATGTCTATGCATGATACAACTTCCTCTATCACAATTTCATAGTTTAGGACATAGAAGGCAAAGGTAATTTTCGTCACTTGTACAATGTTAGCCTTTTTATGATTCCATGTCTGACCTGCTGCTAAGCAGATGGTAGCTTTTCCACTGATGTATCATTTGCAATACTGATCTAGCATATCACTGAAGCTACTGAGATTTTGGGACCAATTTACCTTAAATCTGTTAATTGGTAGCTGTGAAGCTTTCTTTTACATTGACTTTGGTACGTTGGTTTAATGGTTGAAGGGCTACCACTTGCATATGCAGCTTGTATAACTGCTGCTTGTCAGGAAATCATGTCATAATAAGCTATCCATCCATCGTTACAACATTTCTCATAAGCAGATTATCTATTAAGTGTGATGTTTCAAGCCACATTTGCATCTAAGAATATGGAATCGTGTTGTGCAGAAGCTCAAGGAAGAAGCTTGAGGAAGAGCTTAGGGAAGTGAATAGCAAGTTTGCTGAGATGAGTTCTGAAACTGGAGAGGCTGCAATACAGAAACTTCAAGATGAAATCAAGAGTTGCAAGTCTATTCTCAAATGTAGTGTGTGTTCCGACCGGCCGAAGGAGGTAAGTGTGCTCTATGCTTGCCAGTATATATATATAAACTTGTATCAGACTCAGGCTTGTTGGCCTTATCAAATCCTTTTAAAGTATATCATTGCTGCATTGATGGATGGTGGGTGTGATTTATATTTCGTAGGTTGTAATCGTGAAGTGCTATCATCTTTTCTGCAATCCATGCATCCAAAAAAATCTAGAGATCCGTCATCGGAAGTGCCCGGCATGTGGGAATGCATTCGGTCAAAATGATGTTCGTTTTGTAAAGATCTGAAAGAGCTTCAACATATTCTCTGTTTTATTTTTTTAATATAGTTTGTATTTAGTCCCCTCCATATCCTAGTGTTGAAGCCCTCGTTTGTACATGTCTTTGAAGCTGATGCTTCCTTATGTAACAGAAATTTTTGCTTTTCCTAATTTTATTATCTAAATAAATCCTGTATCTGGGGAAAAAATAAAAACAAAATAATTTAAATAAAGAAATAGAAAGAAAATCTACATGGATCATTTTGATTGCATATACTGGAAGAAAAAAAATGCCACCCTGCCCGTATTTTTTTTAAAAAATAATGATATTTTAAAACATAGTTAATGAAAACACAATTTAAAAGTCGCTGTTAAGCGGTTGGTAGATTACGGTTTGACAATTAAAATCACGCGATTTTAAAATTACACTCTTTTGGCTGTAGTTTAAAAATGTGGATTTTTTTTTCATCATATTTTCATATTTTTATTTGGATTTTGTTTAAAAATACGTTTATTTTTGTAAATTACGGGGCCAAGGACACTCTTGATATCCACACAGCAATTGAAACCACGATAAGAAAGAAAGTTTCTGGATAAGATGACAAATTGACAATGACATGAAAATCATCCAATTGACCATTATTCTTTTGTTTATATATTCATTAGAGTAAAGCAAAAAGCACATCCATCGGTCCACAGAAGATATCTAATTATCTATCTATATGCAAGACCGGGGCCCATACATCTCCATACTAATCCCATGTTATGATATTGCTTTGGGTTACTACTAATTCCCAAGATTGGCAATCCTTTTCAAGCCAATGAGTCAATGACTTTTATTTATTTGTTTTTCTATTACTACTGATTCCATTTTTCCTTGCCTAACTACAGATTGCAGGATTGAGATCAGGTGGTATAGTAACAGTGCAATACCTTTTCTTTTAACTATTTATTTTGAATGAACGACTTAAATTGTTTTTTAAAAGAATGGTTAAATATATTTTAGTCACAAACTACCACCCTTTCTCTGGATGGCTCCCCAAACTACCAATGCTTAGATTCTGGCCCTCCAAAATACCACTTTCTGATTTTTTGGCCCCATCCGTCTATTTATTCCGTCAATTCTAATTGAAATTGGCCAAAAACCCAAAAATACCCCTCTTAACCGTGGGAATTTCAAAGTGTATGAGGGGTATTTTCGGATTTCTGTTTAAAATTGACGGCATAAATGGACGGATGGGGCCAAAATATCAGAAAGTGGTAGTTGAGGGGGCCAGAATCTAAGCATTGGTAGTTTGGGGGGTTAAAATATATTTATCCCTTAAAAAAAAAGGGTGGCTAAACTATTTCAAAATGAGCTGTTCAGCCATCCCAAACGGACTATTAGGGGTGGTTGAACTTCTCCGTGGCTAAAAGAGCACCAGTACCAGACAGCCAACCATTTTTTCTAAATTTAGGAAACAAAACTATTTTTTGCTTCACTATCTAAAAATACTTTACAATAGCTTCTCTTCATTTTTCCTTAAACTATTAAAATATTATTTTTTTACTTGTACTTTATTTTTTTTCTTTCATTTTATTATTATAAGGAGAAGAAAGGTGCGAGGGAAAACGAGAGAAAATCGAGTTTATGATTATAATAATCATTGCAAATGCTTAAGGAATCTGTTGCATGTAATTTTTTGTGATTTTTTTTGATATTTTTCTTATATTTAAGAAAGAGAACCACCTATAAAGTATCTGCTACTAGTGTTCGAAGTGTTTGGCCACCCAACAATCGTCCCTTCTTTCTTTTTATTTTTTTGTGAGTAATACTACACATCATCCCCTTGTCCTCCTTTTGTCATCCCAAAATTGATGTTGCTCTTAAAATCACCATTGAATTTTTGATATATCACTCTTGGATTTTGATCCAATGGTGATTTTAAGAGCCACATCAATTTTGGGGTGACAAAAGGAAGACAAAAGGATGATGTGTAGCATTACTCTTTTCGGGCAAAAAAAACAGATTCAAAGAAATGAGAAAGATTTAACAGACAAAAGTCACAAAACCATTGTTGCATCGTTGCCTGAAGAGAACGACACCGTTTCTTGTTTGGAAGAGGAAACAACCTCTCTCTCTCTCTCTCTCTCTCTCTATCCGAAAAAAAAAAAAAAAAATCAAAAAATCAAAATCAGAAAAAACCAGTCTGTGTCTCTTTGATACTATTCTCATTCCCAGTGACAAAGGGAGCTAAAGAAATGCTTCTCTCTCTTGTACGCACCACCACCTTCTTCACATCACCCTTTCAATCCAAAACCCATCCCACTTTGCTGCCCAAAACCTTCTTTCCTGACTTCCAAACTGAACCCACCAAAGCCCTCAAAAGATTACTTTCTTTGAGTAAAAGATCACACACTGACAGAACTAACAAGTCCACACTCACTACTCATGCTTCTCTGCTTGAGGCTCCTGTTCTATGGGCTGGTAGGCTTTGCATCTTCTATGTCCTCTTGAAGACTGGCTTAGCTGGATCTCAATCAAACCCACTTGTCTCAGGTCTACTATTTCAATTACTATAATAATGGGGTTCGTTTATTTTCTTTTCTGGGTTCTTCAATATCGTCATATTCTTTTTCTTTTTTGTATTCGATTTGGGGTTTTTCTTAATTAAAACTTTGATTTGATTTAGAGTTGGAACGTGGTGGTGCTGGTGAAGGTGAATCTGATGATTTGGGTTTCTCCAAGTGGTTGGGGAGTATACAAGGGAAACCAGGTTTTTGGGTTTGACTTGTGCTTGCTTTCCTTTGATACTTTATGTTTGCTCAAATTTATCAAGTAACAATTTTTTTGCTTATCCTCTGTTTGGTTATTGGGAAATCTGGGAAGTGTATACGTGAAATTGAATTTCTTCTTTGTGTAGTTTGGTGAGGTTTTTCTGTGTAAATGTAGCTGAGATTTGCTTGTAAAGTAGTTTCTTTTTGTTGTAAAGTTGCTGTGCAACTTGAGGTCCAGTGGCCAGTGGGTTTTCTATCCTGCTGGAGAGGACTGTAAGTCTTTGTGTGGTATGAAAAAAAATCTATTCATCCAAAAAAAATAAAAAAATAAATTGAAGTTCATGTTTGAATTTGCTTCATTGTTATCCCAAGAGGGAAAACGAAAAATATTTCGCATACTTAGCAAAACTTTTGTATAACGCATGGCTAATGGAAGTGTTTTTTTTTTTTTTTTTTTTAATTTCAAGCCCCAAGTGATGATTTATATTGAACATCAAAATTTTCCTGCGTTTTTTTATTAAGCAACTAACAGGGGAACTAATGATAGTAGTACCTTGGTAATTCTTTATTTTCTGAAAATATCTTATGAATATATTGACATTAAAGTCCCCATATAATTAGGCAAGGATTCCAATGTTAATACATAAACATTTTGAACAGTAATATTATCTACCAATTTTCTTTGCCTTTGAGATTGTAGCAAATTTTGTCCTATGCTTTGTTTTGGTTAAAATTTTAAAGTTCATAAGGAATGAGTTTCCATGAGAAATTTGAAAAGCTATAGTCATTAAATTTTCTTTCTGAAACAGCCGTATTGGTCTGGTAATGTATGGCTATAAAAGCTTCAGTAGCTAAAGGTATACTTGGGAATTACAAAGTAACATGTCAATGTTTTAGGCCAACTACATTATAGGAAGAGGAAAAAGTAAAACATTGTTAAGTGAGTAGACACTGTTTGGATGTCGACCACTAATTGAACAGCTTCATTGTCATTAGCAAAGTGAGGTAGAAATCCATTACCCAATGGATCCTTCCTCGAATGTGTAGCCTTTTAGAAATAATGGAAACTTTCAAAAAGATGTCATTTCAACAAAACCAAATAATACTTATTTACTTGTTGATTATAAAATTGCAAAGAAAATAATTTGTGAAATAAAAACGTCAAGATATTACTGTAGTTTTTTTTTTTATTCAAGTAATTCAATCTTATTAGAAAGTGCAAAGGGGCGTAACCCAAATGCACAAGGAATAGACAAGAGGGACACCCAATTAGGAAGAAGAAGAAGAAGATACCGTGGTAATTTTTAGTTGGTGAATATTGAAGTCATGACTTTAGTGTAACTTGCACTTCAAAGAAGGCAAACCTGGTTACGTGAACCCTATAGCTGACTAAAAGGTGGTCTCGCGGGCCTAACATGTGGAATCCTTGTTCGATGGAACACTTTTCATGTCCACTGTCGTTAGCTGGTTACGGAGTGTCATGGAATACAAGATAACATTACTCAAGCAAAATATGTGCCTTTGCTCAATAGTTGTGAAGGTTAATGACACGAATCAAATCACGTCTGGGGTGAGGTTCCATCCATTCCCGTTGCCTTAGGTCCACCTAATCCTTGAGGGAGATACAGCGGCATTTAGATTGATAACTGAGTAGAATTTTCATGATCATTGTTTTACTTGGTTGATTTTTGTAATATTTAGACCAGGTTGCTATAGCCTTCTTAGCATGTTCTTCGTTAGGATTTACAGAAGTGGGCAAAAAAGGATTGGGATATTTAAGGATTCTACCTATTCATTGGTTGTTGTAAATAGTACTGAGAAGTGAGCTTTGGTGTTCTGACACTTGAAGGAAGGCGAAGAAAAAAATACAATCTTCATAAGAATTTACGGCTTTCCATATATGAGTTGTAATTCATAGTTTCTTGTGTTAACAAGAATTGCTTGTTGTTTTAGTAAAGTTGGTAGTTTTGTCATTTCTTTGTGTGTCATGTTGAGTGCCTGGTGACACAGAACGGTATCTTTAAGATTATTGGTTTCCTGTCATGTGTTGTAATCTTCTAAGTAGTATTTAGGAGTTTGATGGAGAAAGATAAGATATTGAAGTTAGCTGTTGAATCTTGTTCATATATATCCCCTGGAAGATACAAGGATAAGATGAGTGATGGGAGTTAAGAAGTGCTTTGATTAGGTAACCTTCTGAACTCATGCTTCACTGCTATATCTATTGACTCGTGCTTCACTGCTATATCTATTCAGAATATTTAAAGAGGATAGGTAAATAAAATATGGATTAACATGTATCGGAAACATTCTTCTTACAAGAATTGGTTGACTGAGAACCATGGCTGTTTTTATGTTCTGCATGCGTGCATCTATTGTTATGAAGATTGATCGCCAACATAAATATTCTATTACTTTCCTTTTAATCTGGCGTTCGAGAGTTTCTATTCAAAGCTGTATCATCTATTTAATATAAACTAGTTATGTCCTAATACTTGCTCTGTTGAACAGTGAAAGAAGCAGCTGATAGAAGCAAACTGGTAAGCAAATGGCATCCTACAACAAAAGGTACACTTAAAAGGAGCTATAGAGTGGCCTCTAAATCTGAGGGGCGGCGCCTACTTAAGGCCATTGCATCCCTATTGTCGGATGATGATCACTTTGTGGATGCCACTTCCCACAAGGTACTGCAAGTTTCTTGAACAATTTCTGGAATCCAGGATCCTTTCTTCCTGTTCTATTTCTTTTCTGTTTTCCTAGTCAATGGTAGGTAGCTATAGGACTCTGATACAAAAATTCGATTTTGCATTTGCAGGGTTGTCAAATTAGGAGGCAGAGTGCTCATGGAGAAAGTGTTTGTTGCAACAATGTGAGGGCTCTGTTTGATGAGCTCCCAACACCCCACCTATTTGTAGAAATCACTCCTTTTCCAGCTGGGCCTCTCACAGAAAAGGACTACGCGAAGGCTGAGAAACTTGAGAGGGTGCTCAAATCTAGTCCTTCTGTTTAAGGCATCTTTGATAACAAGGCACTTCACTTTGTATATAGTAAATAAATATCATCTACTTTTCTCTTTGACAAATACACTAACTCCGTACTGGCTACCTTCAAGGCTCAATTTTCATCTTTCAAAAGCGTCTCATTCTCCTTTTCTTTTTCCCCCTTTCGAGTCAGTCATCAGCATTGTCAAGTTTCGGGGACTCTTGTTCTTACTTCAACTACAGTTAACCACTTTATCGTAAGAACAGAAAATTATAATTTTCTGGTCAAGAGAATCAAAACACATAATGCTCAATGAATCTGTAGAAATTTCCATTGCATCTACGAGCTCCTATTATTTCTGTGATCCCAAGTTTGGCTTGGAGAACGGACTTTATTTTATTACCCTCAATAGCAGGACTCAATAAAGGCAAAGTGACAAACACAACAAGACGTGAGACCAAGATCAATACAGGATCGACAATGCTAGTCAACAAAAAAAAGAAGTCTAAGGTATCAACCACTAAATTAAAATAGAACAGCAAAAATTATTTCCCTTTAAGACCAGCCTCTGTTGCTTTTCAAAAATTTACCCCAAAATCTTCACAGCACATCTCTACATTGTATCGGACGTGACTAAGTATTTATGCATGCGGGGGTAGGTCTCTTGAAAAATCTTTAAATGAATAATGCATCTCTGCATGTCATTGAATGCTCCACTTTTTCAGTAAAAATTGTTGAGTTGCAACTAATGCTTTAAGTGTGACAAAAAACAAATGAAAAGGACATTTGATTCTCTTAGCCTGTCTAAAAATCAAAATAATAGATTTACAAAAAGTGATACGCTTTTGATCTCTTTGTAAAAATTATTTTTAAAAAAAAAAAAAAAAAAAAAAGTGAGAAAAGATGTTAAAATATAATTTATTTGATATAAATATGAAGAAAAAAATTTAAAAAATTATTAATGTTATATAAAAAATTGAATATTTTCAAATTTACTCTCTTTTTTTTTTTAAAAAAAAAAAATGAAAGTATTTGCTAACAAGCCCAATGTTCACGTATTCGATGCATTGAAAAACCGCTTGGTTTCCAGACTGTCTTGCTCTTATTCAAGTTCATATTCGATCTGAGAGTCAAAACAGAGCACAATAGTACGGCAAATAACAGAATAAATTGTTCCAATGAAGTATGCTTGTTCATCTCAATGCTGTATTGTCCTCATACGAATTCAAATTCAAACTTCATTCAAAATTTATCACCAGAAAATTGGGGGCAAAGACAGACAATGACTAGGAAAGACAGAGATACAGTCGGTGTCAAAAAAATGTTTGCGACAAAGTTTTTTGCTATCAATACTCAGATTACAAAGAGAAACATGTCGCTTCTATAGACCTATAAAATTTGTACTCCTCTTTTGGCCCTACCGACCCTTTAAAATGGTTAGCCGACATATGCAGTACTAACTCTAAAACTATTCCGTTCCAATTGAGGCCATCAAATTCTCGTACTCTGGATCTCACCCTTGCAGGATTACCCATCTGCCTTTGAGGTAGGTACAGAAGTGGGTGAAAAAGGATCATAAATTTGCTGTCCTCCAGAATTAGAAGGCGGCTTACTAGAAGCAAAGGAGAAAGTGTTGCCAAATTGTTGATTTGGAGCCAAGTGGATGTCCGGCCTAGTTGTGCGTGCTGGATAATTTTGTTGAAGTTGCAGCGGATTCCCCGGCCTAGGAACCATAGGACCCGGCAAACTCGGCATTTGGGGAGCTGGACTGAAGCTCCTTGGGGACATTTGTGGGAGTGGAGTCCTCGGTGCAACACTTGCATTTGGAAATGCCGCAAGTCTGTGTGCCCCTGTTGGGCTTTGAGCATAGGGAGCAGCAGATACAGGGGCTTGAGGCTGACCTACTGAATTGCTGAACTGTGGCCTTTGAAAGACTTGATTGACAGGTTGAGTTATTTTGGGCACACCCAACTGGAAAGATGGTACCTGACGTGCTGGAGGCTGCACCTGTGGAGTACTCTGAATTGCAGGTTGCCTGCTTGGCATGGGTACCGTTTGAGAGACTGGATTCTGTGGCCGATGAGGTTGAAAAGTAAAATCGCCGGAACTTGGAGCTGACATTGTCGGTGGTTTTATGGGAGTGAAATTTGGCGAACTTCCAGAAACAGAATTTGGTACTCCTGATTGCAGGGGTAAAGGTGGTTGTGTGGATGATCCATGTAAAGGAATTGGTGCAGATCCCAATACAAGGTTTACAGATGATTTAGGTGAAGGTACCAGTGCTGATGTTTGATGTAATGAAGCTGAAAATGCAGCTGGATGCCCCCCTTGAGGCGGTGGATTTGACACAAAATGTGGAGCTCCAATAGGACGGTTAACAGCAGCACCTGAAAGCTGGGTAGGGGATGGCCTAGATGAAAAGATAACAGGTGAAACCAAACTGGCTGTTGATATGTTTGAAGGAGGTGCCACGGATGCAACACCTGGTTGTGGATTTTGAGGATGAGGCCTATTATGTGGAACCATCTGTGGAGCCATCTGCCCCATGTTGCTCAGACCTAGAGATGCTGAAGCACTAGCACTGGCAGAGGCTCCAGACCATACACTAGAGCTCCCAGCAGGGGTCCAAGGTCGGTCAGGTATTGATCTGGGTGGAATACCAGACATTGGTTGCGGAAGTGAAGACATTAATGACCCCATGATGAGAGGTGCTGGCCTTGTTGGCGGGGGTTGGCTACCAGTAAATGGAGGTGGAGCTGAAAAATTAGGCTGAGCTGATGAAGGCTGTAAAGACATCATGGGAGGATTTCTCAATGGGCCAGTATGTCCTAAAGGACGTGGTTGAGCCATGTAAGGATGCTGCAGAACATGTGTTGGTGGCTGTGGTCTAGGCAGAAAATGTGGGTTTTGGAGAAATGAGTTCAGTCCAGCCGCTGGAATTGGTCGAGGCCCAAACAAAGAAGGCATGTTTGAAGGATTCAAAGGTGATGCGGATGAATGGACCGGATTGTTGAGAAGTGGTGCTGAAGAATTTGGAGAGAGGATGAAGCCGGGAGATGCATGCATTGCACTGTGAGATTGGCCTGATGGGAACCATGGACTGTGGAATTGAAATTGACCTTGTAAAGGAGTTTGTGTAGGTCCAGCCCCAGGTGGTTGTACTCCCTGATTTACTATGGTGGTAGGAACTATATGGGAGGTAGCTGCAAATTGGCTTTGAGTGAGAACATCCATGCTATCCCCAGAAACTGAAGTAGAGGTTGCAGAAACCGCAGCCAAATTTCCCTAAATAAAAGGTAATTGGTGGTTAGCATACTAATAATGTTATAATAAAACTCGGCAGAATAATAAGAGATCATCAAAAAGCTTTAGAATATAGCTTAGCAACCATGAGTCATAAAGCTTATTACAATCTTTAAAACAAATAAACTCACTGATACTGAGGTGACTAGCAGTTCAATTACAGAAACTGCAGCATCAACTTTCTCAAATGTCTCAGCTGATATTTGAACATATAACTCTTCATAAGCACCCTGGATTTCATTTCCATCAGATGATTTAATTTCTCCCTGGAAATGAACAAGTCAGAGTGCAACAAACAGAAGTCAATATAGCTAAGCCTTAATCTTGTTACATCTTTAAGAAAACAGTTCATGGTAGATCCTTCTGAGGTAAGATGTGTTTAAGGCTGACAGAATATATAAATTTAAGAATAGGAACAAAATACTGAGAAATCTATTTTTAAATCTGTACGTCACTTCTTTTTTTTTCCTTCAACCAAAGAATTACCTTCTCTCCCGTCTCTGCTTTGGTACCATAAACTCGTATTTTGGCTCCAGTTTCCTGTAATGCATGTAGCAGATGAGAACAAAGTATTACAAAATTTATTGATAAAAACTGGCCAATTCTTAGCACATTGTTGTACAACTGATGAAAAAAACTTCTTACTTTTTCTAATCGCTTTTGATTATCACCTCCAGGCCCAAATATTAGGCTAATAAGATTGAATCCAGGATATTTTTTGACCTGTAGAGGCAATATACCCCACATGGTAGCATTAGGAACTAAAAGTTATCATTGGCAACAACAAAACTTGAAATCTAGAGAACAAGATGATATGAGAATAAAACTAATTGCCTGGGTAATAACATAAAAATAAAATAGCAATAAAACAGAGATGCATCTGGGCACACATAAATTTCATGATTAAAGAGGCAATAAGTTTCAATTATACACCTTTTTCTTCCTCAAAGCAATCTGAATCTCTCTCTCACACACACACGCACAGTATCAGCTTCTACAGACACACACACAGTATCAGCTTCCAGATTCCACTGCAATGCAACTATGCAGCATCACAGTTTACTTAAAACATATTTAGCTCAAAAAGTCTGCAAGATCTATTCCTCGTAAAAGGGTTTGAGTATAAAACAATCATTTGATGCTCAAAGGGTTTCCTTTGTGCTGTAAAGATGTTTGAAAACTTCCCAAGATTGACTTCAAAACAGTTCTCCAGCAAAATTCCATGCAAGTCAAAGATACGAGCTTGGCCTCTAAAGTGGTTCCCTACTACAATTAAGCCAAGAAACTAGCAGTTTTTATTTATTTGTTTATTTATTTTTATAAGTAAAGAAACTAACAGTTTGATGGTGTTATTCAACACTTATTTCTCATAAACAAGTACTTTAGTGTGGGCTGCTTTGCACCATTGTCCAAGCTTGAGATGGGCCACACCTACTTTTGGAAGAGAATCCATTCTATAATAAATGCAAGAGATTCCATGCTCCTCAAAAGGCCCCAAATATTCTCATTCATAACAAGTTTAGCCAATAAAAATTATTTTGAATACACTTGCTATTAATTTTTTTTTCTTTTTATGAATAATAATTTATTGAAGAAAAAGAAGATGCGTACACAAAAAGTACACAACAGAGGCGACCACCCTAATGGTATCGAAAATCTAAAAAGTTAACAAAAACTATAAGATTAGAGGAAAAATTAGGAACAAAAGTAAGTGCCCAATCTAAAAGGGAGTTCAAGAAAGAGGCTTTTAAAAGCAGCACATTAGTCTCTCAATCCTAAAAAAAGACATCTATTTCTTTCTCTCCAAATAGTCCACATAAGTAAAGAAGGAATGACTTTCCAAATGGCCTCTTTGGATTGTCACCGCCCTTGCGTCTTCCAACAATGAAGTAACTCTAAAACAGTGCCCGGCATTACCCACGAGATTCCAAAAAGAATGAGAACCAGGTGCCATAACACTCTAGTAAATTCGCAATGGATGAGAAGGTGGTTTATGGTCTCTTCGCTCTTCTTAAAAAGACCACTAGTTGACAAGAGTAAGTCCCCGCCTCCTAAGGTTGTTGATCGTAAGGAATTTACCCAAGGCTGCCGTCCAAGTGTAGAAAGCAATACGAAATGGAGCCTTCACTTTCCAAACGATCTTCCAAGGAAAAAGGGAAGGCTCTCTAGATTGTAATGTGTTGTAAAAGCTCTTCACTTCAAACTTGTGATTACGGGCTAGGGACCGTAACATTTTATCTGTCTCACTTGGAAAGGCTTTCGAAGAGTATAAAAGATCAAGGAATGTAACAAGACACTAGTTCCCAATCCTGGACCGCCCTGGGAAAACTTGGGTTCCAATGGGCAAAAGAGCAGGAAGAGTCCAAGTAATCTGACACTAAAGCCTCTGTGTCCCGAGCTATAGAGAAAAGTTCTAGAAATAGGGACTCGAGAGTTGCTTCTCCACACTACACGTCCTACCAAAAGCAAAGGCGAGAACCATCTCCTACTCTATAGGAGACCAATTTCAAGAAACAGCCCCAGCCATTTCTAATATTTCTTTCTTCACATTTTTGTAATAATATTGCCATTAAAAGAAGAGAAGACATGTATTTGTTTAATTATTTTTTAACTTGAATGAAACTATTACTTGAGTATTATAATTTTTTATTTGGTATATTAATCAGTTCTATTATTAGAAAATCATTTAAGAAATTTGAGAATAAACCCTCTTTTTCTAATAATTGCATTGCTACTGTCAAGATAAAGCAAATGAGAATTTGTAATCTTTCATACTATCATATGAAAATGGGAGATGGAAAAGCAGGTGCAACAAACGGTTAGAAACCAAACTTACAGGGATAGGAACTATTGACTCTTTCAATAAAGGTTTATAATCAGGTGGGACCTTGTAACTTGGATTAAGTTTCAATATTTCTCCTGGATGTCATCAAGAAAAAAAATTATGCAATACACGAAGTAAAAGGGGGAAGAATAAAAAGAGAAAGAAAAGAAGACAATCTGGAAATGATGTCAAACATACCTATAAGTTCCCGCTTTTCAAGTTCCAATAATTCTGAGTTCTGCATCCAAAAATTGTAATGTTAGTGCTTAAAACTTATTATATTATCCAACATAAATCATGAAATTCCCTAGAAATCAACAAGCAAGAATTGAGGAGCCCAATGACAACAGTGACTCTACCTTACTATTACTTTGAGGAATTGCAGACCTGGGATCTGGATTCTCGGCTGCTATTGGTGAGTCTTGAGGATCCCTAACCTCCAAAGATCCCAATTTCAGCTGTTGTGTAATTTGATCCAATCGTGTCTGCTCAAAATTGTACCACCACACAGGCAGTAATATCACTTAGTGGCACCTGGAATGGGAAGTTTCCGTGCAAACCATTCACACGGAAGATGCTGACATTTTAACACCCAATAGGAAAAGGGAAATTTTCAATTGCCACCAGCTGAGCAATATTTATTCCCCCCACAAACTGGGGCTACAAATGCCTCCAACCTATCCTAGATCTGAAATTTTCTCATCTAATTGAAAAGTTTCTAAACAAATTATGTTTCCTGAAACTTTTTTTTGGTAAATTACATCTCCAAAAATTAATGAAAAGAAGAGGGGGAAATGGAGCAAAGGTAAATAATTTTGATAAATTTGGGTTAACAACTTTAAGAAGACAAATCAGATTAGAGAAAAGATGACAGAACATGACTTGAAAAGAATTGCTGTACCTGATAAGCCAAGGCTCGTCCCTTTTTGACAGAAGCATCCTGTGTCGGGTCAGGGCCCCATTTTGTTTTCCTCTGCACCAGTTTGGTACTTTCCTCATCAGCTGCATCACCGCTTCCTAGTTTTTTACCTCCTCGGATGATGGGAATTAATGAGCCTGACAATTTGTTTTTTGGAATAACAAATCCAGATTTTACAGCAAACATAGAGACCTTTTGGCTACTAGTTGTTGGTGCAGATGAAGTACTTGATCCAGACATCTTAGTGCTGTGAGGCTCAACAGCAGATGTCGTGCCGACCTTTGCACTCATCCTCTCCAGTTACTTCCCACACAGAAAGCAAATATGTAAAACATAAGTCACAAAGAAAGATTTTAATCCTTCAAAGTTTCGTTTCAAGTCGTTCTGTCATTTAGACAGCTGGAAAAAATAAAAGGACCAAAACAAAAAGAACATGTTTGTTAGAGTTCAAAGATTTAGCCAATTGTCCTCAATGTATAACGTGGTTTAACAACCAGGAGCTTTCAAACAACTAGAATCAAAAACATAGTAGATCCAGCCAAGCTGTAAGTAACTGGTGTATGAAAAGAGTTCTTTCAGAAAAGAGAAGAAGATTATCCCATCCACCTAGAGCCAGCTAGATTAAAAGCACCAATAGTACAGACCTAATCTGCCCTTATGGTAATGTGATCTAGAGGAACTTTCTTGAAGCCCAAGAATGGGAATCGTATATTTCCTCCCACAAATCAGATGAGAGCAGGAACCTTCCAGCTACACCTATAGCACAAATGCAGTCCATCTCAATGGATGGAAATATTATGAAGCAACATGCTTTACTCTCTAATTAGGAATTACACTTCAACAGACCCACACTTTTTTTTTTCTTTTTCTCTCACCAGTTCACTACAACAGACTCTTGATACCTACATTTAACGTCCCTTTCTTCTCCTCCCTCTTCAGAAAGAAACATAGAAAGGGAATGATGGTGCAAATCCCTACCCCTTCACTGGTTATTTTAAACAAGACGGATGAGGGGATGCTCATATTCCAAAAGGTTATTGCTAGAACAAACATATGCTTAAATTAAGGGCAGGAGTAAAAATTGATGAAAATGTTGCCTATAAATTCAGATTACCAAGAAAAGACATTCATATTTATGGATAGACATTCTTTCAAGCATTAGACTATTTTGCAAAGCGCCCACAACAAGCACTTGCTGACTGCTTATAAGATTGCATATACACCGTCCCATGTTCCCATAAACACTAAAGGATGACTTCCATCTACTTCTTTTTCACGTTTCATCATATTAAACCACATCATGCTCAATTTACTCACAAAATTGTGTACAGGTATATAACAGTGGCACACACATATATGCAGTAAATATGAACTATCATGAACAGTTAATAACTTAATTATCATCCAAAATAAGTTCCTCCCACAGATTAATCCAATCATTCTAATTTTTCATATTACCATCTTTCTAAAAAATATTAATTAACAAACTAACAAAACAATGAAAAAAACTTAAATAAATAAATATACAGAAATAGTCCCAATATACATACATACATATGTGTGTGTGTGTGTGTATATATATATATATGCAGTCCAAAATCTCAAAATTCTTTTCTTTTCCTCGACTTTCTCGGCAACCAAACAGAAAATAAAAAAGAAAAATACATAAATACATAAATATATACGACTATATATATATATCTCTTAGCGAGAGAGAGAGAGAGAGAGAGAGAGAGAGAGAGAGAGAGAGAGAGAGAGAGGGGGGGGGGGAGTACCAGTAGAAGAGGGCGTTGTGCCTCAGATTTGGGGTGCATGACAGGGAATAGCCGAAAACGGTGCGTTTTACGCGGGATTCTCTCACTCCGATGCCTCTGAGTAAAGGAAGTGTATTATTGAGCAAAGTTATTTTTTTTCGAATTCCGATAGCGTTATTTTATTTCACACAAATGTATGGACCACTCTTCATGAGGCCCATTCAACTTCAAACAACCCATTTCAAGGTATCTTAATGATTAGGAATTTACAATTTCTTTATTCTAAAATTATGAGAATTCATTCCAGATAGTTTTTTCATTATTAAATAGCTTGAAAAATGTAATTTATTAAAAATGTGGCATGTTATCAAGGCAGCTTAAAAATAATTTTCTCTCAAAATACTTCTTATTTACTCTTTAAGAGAAGCTTCTTTAAAAAATCATACTACAACTTTTGGATTAAAGTTTTTCTACAACATAAAGTAGAGGTGTACAAACGGAGCAGTTATAACCACTTTAAAATCGCTAACCGCTTATAACCGCCTAGGCGGAGGCGGCTAGCGGTTATAGGGTTTGAGAAAAGCGGTTAATAACCGCTAACCGCTTATATATATATATAATAAAAAACCTGGAACAAGAGGCGTCGTTTTGCCATACATATATAAGCATATTTTAGGGTTAGGGTTAATCATTTCAATATTTCTCCTCACCTCTCTCACATTTTCGCCGTTCACCCACGACGCCTAGCACCCGAGCCTCTGCCTCTCGTCTCCCTCAACTCTTCCAGCGCCGTTGAGACCTCTCCGGCCTCCAACCATCTCGTCTTCGCCACTGCTAGCTAGTAGCTACACTGTTAGCTTCTCCCGAATCTTCACTATTTCTCAGTTTTTTTAATGTCATGTACTCTTGGCCCTCTTCTCTGTGCGCTTCTGTCACCAAGCTTGTAGGATCCAAACCCATACCCATTTTCTTTGTGACATTCTTTTTTTTGCCAAATAAATGATTTTTTTTCTCCTTCCCGTGGTCTTTAGATTTTCGTCTCCCATTCCTCAATATGAGAATAGTGAAAGTCTGTGTTTTTTTTCATGTTTTGTCCTTATTTTGTGATATTACGAAGTTTTCATCTTCATTGTTTTGATGATTTCCGTATGCGTTTCTTTTGACGATTAGTTCTTGTATGTGAATGTGAAATTGATATGATAAAATGGAACTATGAGAGACCCATCTGCTAGAAGCTTAAAAAATTCACCATTTTATCAGTTTCTGGATGTATGTGTCAAGAACTGTAGAATATGTGAAATTGATATGATTAAACTGCATTAAAATCGGCACAATAGTTGCCAAAATAGGCCCAAAAGAGGCAAAAATCAGCCCAAAAAGCGGTTATATAACCGCCGGTTATTTGGTCAATAACCGCCTCTGCCTAGGCGGTTAGCGGAGGCAGTTGGTAAATTTCAATAACCGCCTAGGCGGTTAGCGGTTTTAGCCAATAATCGACGGTTATAACCGCTTGTACACCACTAGCATAAAGCGCAAGAAATTAATTAAAGGGATTTGATTCTTGCATTACACCGTCACAACAACTGCACAACAACTCCTCACATGAGGGTGGGCCTCAGTGTATACTCAATTCTCATTAGTAACATATCACATTTTTAATAGGTCGCATTTTCAAGCCATTCGATGCAAAGAATAGCCTACACTTTATTTGAAATTATAGGGATCTTTATCCGTGTCTTAATAACTAATCATTGCTTTTTCTTTTTGGAAAAAAAAAAAAAAGCAAAATAAACCTTTTGTAGTTTCATTGATTTGCACTAAGATCCACGTTGTATGCAAAAATAACAAATTAGTTTTTCCTATTAAATTCTATCAAAAAACTTGACAAATTTCACTAGTGTGTCACGTTAGATCCAATGAAATTACGACATGTGTTATCCATAATATATATATAATGATTTTGTTAGCATCGATATTTAATAGAAAAATAACTCTTAACAAGAAAATAATGATTTGTAAATGCTAGTGATTTGTTATCTGAAACAAACTTAAGAACAAAAAAATGTTCAGGTATTACAGCTTCTACTACAAATTCTTTACAAATTGACGTGACAATCCATATGGTACTACCACATTAATCTCAATAAAATTTAATTATTTATTGGTCAATGTAAGTACCATATGGCCTGCAACGTTAAAATATCCTCCCTGGACATATAAAAACATCACTTCCCATGTCAACAAACATTAGAGATGGATAATTCAGTTTGCCTTGCATTGTGATTCAATAGCAGGACATCTATTGAATAGGGACGGTTAAGATTAGAACCCACTCTTTCTTTAGTACAAATTCACTTAATGCTTGAAGATGTTCTAACCGTCCATAATCAATAACAGGAGATATCCTGTTATTGAATATCCGGAGACAAACCAATCTCTATGTAATTAAGGTACGAGAAAAGACCCGACACTTGCCCTCTCTGTTCCCTGCCCAAATTACATGCTATTTCAACTCCACAACTTTCACCAACAAAGTACTAAAAAATGGTTGTGTTTTACCCTTTTTGAGTTGGACAAGTTTAGAGAGGATTAATTCCATCCTTCAATAACTGCTCGAAGTTGGAATTTGAAATAGCACACAATCCTAAAAAATTATAATCTTGCGTTGTTGGAGGCCATATGGATCTGGATTCCTAGCAATTTTCTGTCTGAATTACTAGCAATTTGGACAACAAATGTGAGAGAATTCTTAACAGAACATGGGGGTTGTCCAAGACTTGCTTGAGCAAGTGGACCCCATAAAAGCTCTTTCATTTGCTGCATTAATTACTAGCAATCCAGACAATAAAATGGTTGGAAATCTCTATCCCTTGATCTTCGCTAGGTGCTTCTGTAACGCTCCTGCTCTGAGGGTTAAGCCTAATTCAACTAAGTTTCATCTCAAATATTCAGGAACAGCTACACAAATCTTGTCACTAATGTTGCTGCGTCTGAGACTAATTTACATGCAAAAAATCATCTACAAAAACAAAGCGATCACGCTTTACAATGATAAGACTATAGAACTTGATTTTAACTCTAGCATTCAGTGCACGAACACAATCCAACCGAGGAGAATGGCACAAACCAATGGGCACTTGGAAAAGCTCTTAGCCCCCGTGAAAAGAGGTACACAATGTAGCTTATCATGTGAAAGGATAGAAGTTTGAAAATAGTAGACTACCAAGAAGGATGTAGGCTGCAGAGTATGCCCAAATCAGATATGCCCATTTCTTCCGATACACCATCAAATGAGAGGCAAACCAATAAAGGGGAGGGCTGGCAGACAAAAAGCGTGTAGCCACCTGCCAAGAATCAATCATGAGTAAAAAGTGATGCATGATGATGTTGGGATATTTAAACCACCTTCAGATAACAGCAATGGCACTTGAAAACAGCTACAAGCAAATTGTTTTAAGCAAAATTTACATTAATTGAAAATAACCAGCAAGTGAGCTGCAATTTTTTTTCAAAAGGTCTATACAACAGGATCAGTATAATGGAAGAATATAACACAGGACAGATCTTGTGAAGCTTCTTTCAGAAGACACCAATTGAAAGATTATAGTTCTAAGACGAGCATTACAAACCCTCTCTGAATGGAGGCTCATAGTTTCAAGATTATTTGGAAGAACTTCATGCTTGATAGAAACAAATAAATAATTAAATAAACAAAAATACATATGTATATTATTGTGTGTTCGTGTTATCTTTGAGAAAAAAAAGTGGGGTGCTCAATTTCAGTGAAATTGGTTTTATTACTGATCCAGAAAAAAATAAAAAAAATAAAAAAATTGATAAGTAAGCAGAGAAGTTTATAAAAAGCATAAAGGCACCCCTAAGCATACGTGAAGTATACAAAAATGACACCAAAATAGGAAAAAAGAGGGAAGAAAAGAAAAACACCCGCAAAACCCAAAAATAGGAGGAAACCCAAACATCCTAACAAAACCGGCCTACAAAACCCAGAGACTAATACATCACAAAAGAGGCCCTCTCGCCTTGCCCCGGCTAGAACCAAAACCCTTAGCATCATAATTAATCATGCACAAAACCCAGGAAAGAAAAAAAATTGTGCTGAATTTCATTGAAGTGGGGTGTTTTTTCTTCTTTCCTTTCTGTTATTGGGATAGGTTGAGTATAAATCCATCCAAGGAAATGCACACCTCTCGTCAGCCACTCAACATCTAACCTCATATAGTGGCTTAACTTTTAGGAGCGTCTAAAAATTTTAATGACAGCATGTAGCTTTAAATCCCAGAAATTTAGTCCTACTTCCAGACTTATGAAAAAATTTGGACATAAGCCCCACAGGCCTTCACCTGATTATCAGCAGGCATACCCTTTACATTCACAAAACTAAATTGATCCAACAAACAAAAGCAACCAATGCTAACAAAATTTCATAAAGCTGAATTTGCAAGCTATATCGATTTAAGTTACTAGATAAATGAGTCTAACCTGCACATGCATGACAAAAAATGCTGTTGCAACCATAAATCCTAAGTGCAGAATAAGCGGGAGAACAGAGACAGATAAGTATCCCAGCTTCACTAACGGATCATTTTCTGGCAAGAGAGCAACAGGATCCCCCCTAGCCATATGCTTCCTCTGTCGAAGATTGTGATATTCTGTTACAAGCAATCATTGGTTGGAAATTGTGTTTACACGTTATAATGAAAATGGAGTATAACACCTCCCAAGAAGATGGTTAGCTCCTGTGCATGATTGCACATGCTCAGGCAGATGCACGAAACTACAGGCCACAGCATCGGCGAAAGATATTAAGATGAGTCACAACTAAAAATGAAATCTGGCACTCCATAAAAAGAGGCCAAAAGAAATGTCTAAAAACAGGTCCAACTGATTATCTAGCCAGGACTTCAACTATTCACAATTTGATGTATTATATCTTCCCTACAATGGATGGTTAAGTCACCCGGTTTCAAAAAGAAATTTCTAATTCGGTGAGAGTAATACCTTGCATCTTAGAAGAAGATTCCTCTGGAATACGAGCAATATTTGATCTTGGAACTAACTCCAGAGAGAAAAGCAAAGCTGAAGAATTCTTTTCCTCAATAGAAGCTCGAAATCCCAGTGAGAAAAAGATTTCAGGCCTTGACTTTGCATAATAGACAATTGAACAAAGTGCCAAAGACAATATAGGGGAGGCGAGCAAAAAATTCGGCAACTGTTTTAACTGAAAATATCTCAAGAAACCTACCCCCCTGGCATCAAAAGAAACCATCAAGTTCTGTACAACATTTAACATAAACGTGTTTCCTTTGTATTTTCTTAGCTTTTAAAAAACAAAATTTCACAAGGTATAAGAGGAAAAAAAAAAAAATTAAATACACATAAAGAGCTAAACACCAAGCCTTGAAGCCGCATATAAAACAATAAGGAGATTAACAAGGTGGAAAGCCACCATCACGAGTTAAAAATGAACATACCAATAATGGCTTTGAATATAATTGTACAGTAGAGGTACTCTTGCTTTGCACCAGGGCCTCATTTCATCTGAGGACCGTCCTAGACAGATGTTGTAGTATCCATATGCTTGAAAAGCAATAAATGGAGTGAAAATACATATGCAACGCAAAGCTCCAGCAATAAGGACCTGTATTGCCAACTGGCATAGAAATAAGAGTTACTAAAATCAGCAACTTGCCCCTATGCATCAATGAAAAACTGAATGTAGCTTTGCAGACAATACATGTTACCTACTTACCAAACATCAAAACAATAACCTTTGATAGACTGATTTCTAGGTCTAACATGGAGAATATTTTTGGCTGACAAGAACGACTGTCTCTATTTGAGCTAGAGCTCAATGGGTCTATCCAGGTGAACGAAAAAATAGCACCCAGTTCAAATTAGTGTTCTTTAGGTATTTGGAGGTAGGTGAAAGTAAAACCTTCACCCTATCCATATGCATATTTCAAGACTAGAACAGTCGAACATGCAAACTTGTTCGATTGAAACAAGATACTTTCCATGGAAACAAACAATAGCCTCGATTGTAAACAGGAAAAAAGGCTTTCACTCACATAAGCACGCTTTTTGATGAACACAGCATCATAAGCCCGATGCAATGTCTGGAAACAGAAATAACCAGCATTAAGCACTCCATTAGACCTCGCACAACCAGAGAGAGCAAACCAAAGAACAGCAACACTATTTCCACCAGTTACTAAGTGGTATAACCCTCCAACCGAAAACAGGGCATACAAACTCTCCGTATATCTGTCATAACAAGGACAGCAACAATGTCTTATTTTTTATTAAATTTTTGTAGATACCAATTTGAATCGAAAGAAGCTGGAACATTACATTGATGAATAAAATATCGAAGCCGGATTGAAGCAAAACAAAATCGAAGCACGCAATGCGGCTTCAGGATCCTTCAAAATAATAACTGAAAGCCTGTTAGTGACAAGGGCAAGAACAACAGCAACCAATCAGGGGGAAAAACAATATCGAAAATTTGAAAGATACCATGAATGTAGTAAAATATCCAGAGGCACGGCACTGAAAATAGAGGAAAAATCAGAAACCCAAAAAAAAAAATCCCAAAAAACAAGTAAATTAAACTCACTTGTAAAAATAAATCGCCGCCAATACAAAGGCAATGTTATTGATCACGTAGCCGGACAGCCCCAGCACCGCTCTGTATCCGATTAACGGCACCAACGGCGCAAAAACTGAAATTAGCAACAACAACAAAGAAATTCAAAATAAATTAAAATCATGGATATGAAATGACGAAAATGACCATCCCGGACCTGTGCGAGAGAGGAAGGAAATGGCGAGGGGGAGGAGGGGGAGGAAGGCGTAGGACTGCTCGTACTCGTAGCCGCACTGGGCGATGCGTAGGAAGTAGACGGAGTCCCAGACGACACCATTTTCAATGGCGGAGGCGAGCGAGGGAAAGAGAATGGGTGGGTTGAGGTCCTGGCTGCGGTGGTGGGTGAGGCATGTAGGGTTGAGAGGAGCGGAGGTGTCGTAAGGGGAGAGGAGGGTGCGCCAGATGAGGGTCAGGGCTACGAGGAGGAGCCTGGAGAGAATTGCCGATCTGAGGACCAGCATCGTGTGTGGCTTTGAAAGAAATGCGGTGGTCGTGGTGGCGCTGCTCGTCATGTCACGGCGGAGTAAACAGCTCTGCGATTCAATTTCTCCCTCTTTTACTTAAAAAATAAAATTAAAAAAAAATAAAAATAAAAAAAAAAATAATAAAAAAAAAATCTACCTCTTTTTGGTGCGGTGTGAGTTTTTTCAAAAATGGGCCTTGAATTGGGAGACTCCAGACTCGTCTTATCTTGGGCCTAGATTGAAGGGCCTTGAAAAGTAAGAGGTTAGGGCCAATAGGCATCTCTATAAATTTAAACAGTAAATATGATAGAGTTATTATGAGTCTATATGCTCGAGTTCGGAGGCAGTCTGGCAGGCAGCCTAAAATCTGTTCGGGTAGATGGGCTTCATAGTGACTCTCTCACATTTATTGTTTGAATTACTAGTAATCCAAATAACAAAATTGTTGAATGATTCTATATATATGTGTCAAAACCCAATAAGAAGAGCAACAAATATATAATTAATAGAGGATGTATGTGAGAATCATGTGCTTTAATTATAAATGTGAATTTAATAGACTATGTTTGAAGAATTGTCTTTGCTCATTTTGGAATAAAATTTTGTCCTTTTTTTTATTAAATTTATTGAAGAATTTGTTAACAAGTATATTTTTGTGTTTGAACTTATTCATTTATGAAAAACATAGCCTGATTGGATTGGCTTGGCTTGTTTGTTAGATAAATAAACATAAATAAGTTTGTTTATGGAACCAAACTTGAATTTTTATGAACAGTTTAACCTATTTATGATCCTAATAAAATATGTATTGATAATGAATTTTTAAAGAAGTCATTCATGAATCATTTTAGCTTTATTTGAGTACCAAATCAATGTTTACTGCACACCAATTTTGTCAAGGCCATGATTCATATTTCATGGGTAATAGTTTATTTGGCAGTAATTCATCATTATTGTAATATTCTTGGGGTTCTTGGTGTTAATATACAAGTTTAATCTTCACAACCCCTGGAAGCTAATCTATGCTTCAGTTAACTTGATCCACTTAATGCTCTCAAGTCTTCAAGTTTTTAACACCCCAAAATATATACATATATATCTTGATGTTTTTATAAATGTATTTCTTCATTTCATAAGTACACAAAGGACATTACTATTTTCATCATACAGCCCTAAATGAACAAAATAGTGCTTGAGTGAAAACTCTGTATTTTCTATATGATTTACAACAGGTAAAGGGTCCTACATATACACAAGTTCCTTGCATTATAATCCTACAGATTGTGTTAAAGTATTTTAAAATTAATATGTATATATATTTATTTTGTGTCTTGGGAATGTTTTAAAAGGAATTTGTTAAAGATCATTAAATGAAGATAGTCTCACATGGAAAAAAGATAAATTTCAGTTGACATTTATAAAGTCCAACGCACTTTAAGCATTTAAAGTAATGTTTGGGTGTATACTCTTACATATATACTCTAGTATGATGCGTGCGTGTGACAATGGGCTGTATAGGGCGCTAGTGGCGCTTTGATGGCACACTTAGCACGAAGCATCGGAGCTTAGAGCGATCTAATCATGACAGTGATTATTAAAAGAGATATCAAAATTTCTTTTGTCTTCGGTTCTTCTTCTGATACTTTTTGAATTTAAAATTAAAAAGTCTCTATTTGTCTCTTGATATAATAGAAAAATCTAAAAATATTCGGGTTTAATTTTCGTTTGTGCAAAACTCAATTAAACAAACAGAGGATTTGGGGCTCTATTGTATCTTGGATAAATATTTGCTATAATCCTTTGCATACCTTTCTGGTGGAGGCAAATAATTTCTTAAAAAAAATGACGTTGTAACGCGTCTTATGAGCATTTCGTTTTTCTCTTTTCGTTTTACTTTTTCTAACAGATTGTAGGTGTATTAACTACATATTACACATATCATTCCTTATGTAATATTGCTGATTTCCTTGTAGGATTGATTGCCTTGATTGTGGCTTGATTCCTGTGACCGTTGCCTTCTCTGCATATCTCCATGCTGTGCGTGCCTTTTGACAGCAGTTTCCCAAGTCTTCGTCGAGGAACTTGATCTGTGACGCCAAAGAATGAGATAGAGTTCAATCAAATTTCGTGTGAACGGGCATTCCAACTCCACTCATTTTATTCGAACAAGTGTTGGGAGAATTCAAACTTTACCTATTTGAACGCTCAAATGGTTCCAAATACCTATTCAAACAGGTGAGATCGAATAATCTTTCACGTGAAGCTGCCCACTATATAGTGCAATAGCCAGTCTGATTGCAAGACTTCCCAATCCTATTAAAACAGACAGGCTCCCAGTAGTACAACGTTCTATGTCTGCCACCAAGCCACTTTATTTGACTAAAGCAAAATATTGCGTAGTTTCTTTTTTGTTTACTCAATACAAAGAAAAGGGCTACAGCCTACAATTTAATACTCTATTATGGAGTGCATTTAAATAATGAAGTAAAAAGTGGTTTAGTTTTCTAAATTGAAGAAAAAAAATTAAGACAAGCTGTTGCTAGTGCTCTCACAATTTGAGAGAATTCGGCCAGATCATTATAAGAAACCACTTATGAGACTCACATAACCGAATAAGTAGTTGGATAACCCAATTTCTATTTGGTCAGGTAGGTTCCATAAGTGGTCTCTCACAATCATTCGTTCGAATTCTCTCAAATTTAAAAAAAATGCTAGGAATACTTAAAGTTTTACAAAGGGAAGCTTATAAACTGACATGGAGCCTCTCATCAGCTTAATATTAAAATAAGTTTAAACAACTTTTAATACATAAAGACCAAACTACCCTTCCATCCCCGAATGCTGGTGCTTCCAGGTTGCGATCGAAATGCGGCGTTCAAGAGATGTTATTGTGCCATGTAACACTGTTCCCGATCATCACCTTCTTCGTGATAAGGCTGGATCATGGTGGGTTTCGGTGTTTAGGATCATTGGCCGAATCTGGTATATAGGTTTCGAACGGGTTTCAGTGTTTGGGATCACTGGCCGGATCTGCTACTGGCCGGACATCGAAACCCACGCACCGGCAGGATCTCCCTTGCCGGCCGGATCTGCTACTACTTCTATCTCCGCTTAAATCCATCACATCGAAATGCATAGATATGCTACCGGACGGACAACAAAACTCACAAACCGGCCAAATCTGCTACCAACCAAATATGCTATTGGCAGGATCTCCTAACCGGTTGGATCTCCCTCTCCTTCTCAACCATCTCATGTTTTCTTGGTCGGCCATCAGAGGCCGGGAGTAGGAGTAGGTGAAGGGTATTTTTGTCTTTTTAAAACATGACATGTCAGATTGTAAGCTTTTCTTTGTAAAACTTTAAGTATCCCTAGTATTTCTCAATAATTTGAAAATATCCTACTCGATAGATTCTCAACTTGGAATCTTTTAACACCACTATATGACATTTGTTATTACCTTTTGCTAACTTGGTTTTCTTCATTTATGAGTCTCACAACTTCTCCCACCTACACTTGATTTAAGTGTCATAACTAGTACAATAGATCAGCTATTAGTAATGTCGAGTTGTCAACATTCTTAGAAGCTATCAAATTGCGTATGTTGCACGTTTGAGCGTAAATGTTGAAAAGGTGTTGTAAAATATGAGTAGTTAATATAGTATAGTTAAGCTTTTGTTTGCTTCTTGAAATATAAGTAGTTAAAATAGAACAAAATTATTATTTTTTAGCTAAAATAAAAAATAAATTTGTTAAATGAGATATAAATGCTCTTATATTATGGTCCTTGCCGGTGTTAATTTTCCTAACTACTCAGAAACTTGATGAGAAAAGACATGACCAAGGTCCCTAAAATTAAGGGCAAAAGTACATGACACAGACATTTACAATTCATACTCAATGTTGTTTTCGAAAATAAATATATGGCTGATTAGTTTTTAGGGATAAATACTCCATTGGTACCTGAGTTTTACGTGTTTTTAAATTTAGTACCTCAGTTTTGTTTTGCATCATAGGTGGTACCTGAATTAAGGGTAAAAACCCATTTGGTACCTCTGTTAGATTTTCCGTCCGAATTTTAACGGCTCGCCACGTGTCAACCGCTGAGATTGACACGTGGCACTACATAAAAAAAATTAAAAATTAAAAATTGAAATCTTTAGAAAATGATTAAAAATAATAAAATTTTAAAAAAGAAAATTAAAAAAAGAAAAAAGAAGAGGGGGCCACCCCCTTGGCCGGTCTGACCGGTCTGGGGTGGCCGAACCACCCCATAGGGGGTGGTTCGGCCACCCCACAGTTGAAAAAAAAAAAAAAAAATTTGAAGGGTTTAGGCCCTATGGGGTGGTTCGGCCACCCCCTAGGGCCAAAACCCATAAAAAAAAATTGAGGGTTTGCCCTTGGGGGTGACCGAACCACCCTCTAGGGCCATGGGGGGTGGTTCGGCCACCCCCATACAGGCCGGACTGGGGTGGCCGAACCACCCCCGTGGCCCATGGGGGTGGTTCGGCCACCCCAAGGGCAAACCCTCAATTTCTTTTTGGATGGGTTTTGGCCCTTGGGGGTGGCCGAACCACCCCCGTGGCCCTAGGGGGTGGTTCGGCCACCCCCGTGGGCCAAAACCCTTCAATTTTTTTTTATTTTTTTTTTTTCAACTGTGGGGTGGTTCGGCCACCCCAGACCGGCCAAGGGGGTGGCTGGGCCACCTCCTTGGCCAAAATGGGGGTGGCCGGCCACCCCCATGGTGGCCAAGGGGGGTGGCTCAGCCACCCCTCTTCTTTTTTCCCTTTTTAATTTTTTTTAAAATTTTATTATTTTTAATCATTTTCTAAAGATTTCAATTTTTAATTTTTAATTTTTTTTTATGTAGTGCCTCGTGTCAACCTCAGCGGTTGACACGTGGCGAGCCGTTAAAATTCGGACGGAAAATCTAACAGAGGTACCAAATGGGTTTTTACCCTTAATTCAGGTATCACCTATGATACAAAACAAAACTGAGGTACTAAATTTAAAAACACGTAAAACTCAGGTACCAATGGGGTATTTATCCCTAGTTTTTAATATGATGTGACTTATAAGTAGCTGTTATCTAAGGTTATTATATAGGAGAAATGCTTGATGTCTCACTCTCATCTCACTTATATCTTATCCTTTTCTATGTTGATCAATAATGTGAGAAATAATAGAGAGAGTGTAATGAGACCCTCAATATTATAATTGGTCCACGTAAACAATGGTAGAATAAAAATGAGATAGGAGAACTTTCAATCAAAGCAACTTACAAATTGCAAATTAAGTTTGTGGTTAATACTTTGTTTGTTTCGAAGTAAAATGATTTCTGTCGTAAAATATTTTCGGCGAAATCATTTATTAGAAAAAAATGATTTTCTTGAAAATATTTTTTGGTGTTTGGCTCGTACGAAAAAAATTACCAACAACGAGAAACGCAATCTGACAACTGCCGCAGAAATTTGGCAACGTCCGGTCGCCCTTGCCGAATTTCAGTGAGCCAGATTCTGGATGCTGCCAGATTTCTGCAATCGGATACCAAATTTCGGGATTTTCGGCGGTAGATTTAAGCTATCAACAAACTTCAATGCTTGGCGGTGGTAGATTGCTACAAACATGCGTGCAATGACGAAGAGTTCAAATCCGGAAATCATTTTCTAAAAATTAAATAAGTTTTCCTAAAAATGATTTTCGTTGACTATTATTTTCGCACCTACCAAATGCCAAAAAATGCCGAAATCATTTTCCTAAAAACATAAGAAGCGTTGGTTTCGTTTATTAATGTTTTTTGGAGTTTTTTTTTTTGTTTGTTTTTTTTTAAAAAAAAAATTATGATATCATGTAAAGGTGAAAACAATTTTTAGTGTTTTGTGTTTTATATTGTTTGTTAATGTTGTTGTGGGTATCCTGCTTAAAAAAAAAGAAAAGAAAATAAAAGTAGTACTAGTCTAAAGCTCTTCAAGATTTCTTTAATCTCGTCAAAGGGAATCGGATTCTCTCCGGTTCAAGCGAATTGAAGAGGAGCCGGCTCCTTATTTATAAGGAATAAAATTGTTATTTTACTTTTTTTTGAACAATTTTATCTCATATATATATATATATATATATATATATATATATATATATTATAAAATAATAATTAAGAAAAAAAAAAAAAAAAAAAAAGGAAGAAGAAGAAGAAGAAGAACCGGCTTGGCGGCTTCAATCGAGAGGATCCCAATACATGTCAAATGGAAAATTAATTTGAGGCTCTATCCCCATGGATCTTAGATCTCATTAGTGAAATGAAGAATGTTTTGTTCTGTTCTTGCTGTTCTTATTAAACAACAAAGGGAAGACAAATTGGGGCCAGAACACCACAATTAAGTATTAATCTATGGGCTGTCACGGATTCATCCAAATAATCACGGATGTACCCAAAATTGTTCACGGGTTGCCAAAACAAAATTAGCTGTTTCTTGTTTGGTAAAATTGAATCTCTTGTCCTCTTTGTTGCTCTAATTGAGAATGGTGCTCAAACCAAAGCATACATACATATAGGACAATTGAGTGCCCTTTTTATTAATCTAATCAGACAGCTCAACCTTCTAAAAAGTATTCAGATCTTAGCCATCCAGTGTACTTTTGGATCAAGATGGCCAAAATGGAGTATTTTTGAAGAGCAAAAGAACAAAAAACAGTTCAATGTTCAGCAGTTCTAACATGACATACTTACAAAAATCAGGTATATCTCTTTTAACTTTGTGTATGTTATGAACGATTTGGCTACTTCCCAATGGTTTAAATTGCAAGATTGTGAGAGAATACACTGATAATGATAAAGGCTAAGATTCGTTTTGCACTCTTCACCTGTCTATTTTTAAACTACATGAGATTTATAATTATTTAATTAGCGGAGGCAAGTCAAGTCCACTTATGAATAATTCTTGAAGTCTGAAAGAGCAATCGCCTAACGAAGTGGAATTCAAGAGATCAAATCGGTTATTACTAGACCCACTCCCCCCAAAACAACCATGGCACCAAAAACACTATAAAATAAAGGGGAAGGGTTCGTTTAAACATGTCATAACATGCTTAGTATATGTAATTTAATGTGAACATGGCATGCTTAAAGTTAAACAACCCAGTAATTTATTGTACCGGTACCATCAAATATGGCTGGCAATTTTTAATACGAAAATCACACAAAACATTGCATCAATGCATAAATCACAAAAAAATAAAAATAAAAATTACTATCATAAGACCTTTAATTTTATTTTAATCCAAAAAATATTAAAACGTGTTAAAAAAAAAATTGCAAAAATAAAACCTACGGATTCTGATTATCAAAGCATTAATAAAAATTAGCAAGAGTATTTGATATGAAATGAATACTATTCATTTTATGATCATGATTTAAAGTTGATAAATTTAACGTTGTACATAATTTTACATTATTTAAACTTTTAAAATACATGCAAACATTTACTTCATATACACTGTTAGATATACCAACTTTAAATCATAACCTTTCGTTTGAAATGGATGGTATCCATGGATCCTATTCCGTACGGTTGTTCAAGATTTTATTTCAAAAAGTTTTCTTGTATGAGATTTCATTAAGTTTAAAAATTTAATCTACGGTATTATGGTCTCATAATTTAATATTCTCCAAAACTATAGAAAGACAAAATTAAAAATTAAAAACTACATTAACTACCCGTAATCGGCCATATAGGCATTTCATGCATTAATTCTAAAAAAAAAATAGCCATATTAATTAATTCTAGGTAAGATGTTTTGTGGCACCAATAGTAGAGCTGCCCATTTGAGGACAAATTATTCAGCTTCACATGTGAAATATCCAGTAAGAGATTTGAATGATTAGCAGCAACCACTAGCTATTCAAGTCTTTTTCCCCACGCCCCACATTCAATAAAGCCACAACCAAAGCATAAAAGGCACAGGTCCAGAGACCTTGGCCTCTTTGTGCCATCATATATCTCAGTCCTCTTTCCAACTCTTTCTGAGACTTTTCAATGGCCTCAAATAATGTAACTTTGGCCTTGATGTTGTTGATCATCCTGGTTGGGTTTGGAAGCTCAAACTTGGACCAAGACAGAGCAGAATGTGCAGACCAGCTAGTCGGGCTCGCCACATGCCTCCCTTACGTTGGTGGCGAGGCAAAAGCTCCCACTCTAGACTGCTGCACTGGCCTCAAGCAAGTCCTACAGAAGAGCAGGAAATGCCTGTGTATATTGATCAAAGACAGAGATGATCCCAATCTTGGCCTCCAGATCAACGCAACTCTTGCTTTAGGCCTCCCTAGTGCCTGCCATGCACCTCTCAACACTACTGAGTGTGTTTGTAAGTATACTTTTTTTTATATATCTCTCTCTCTATATATATATATATGTTCACTGCTATTTTCTCACCAACCCACCAATTGATTGGTTTCAATATTGGTGTGATGGATTCAGCTCTTTTGCATCTGGCACCTAATTCCACCGATGCTAAAGTATTCGAGGGATTCTCAAACAGCACCAAAGGGACTAGTGCTACTCCGGTTGCCAGTGGTAAATAAATTTCATTCTTGTCTATAGGTTTTTTTTTTTTTTTTTGAAAAACATGGGGCTTTGAACCGCATGCAAGGAAATGCATCAACTGCGTTTTGAAGTAGTTATTTTTTTCAAATCGTACTTTTTAAAACTGCTAAATCAAACGGACACTTATTATTTAAAGAAAATTTCACTTATCACCTCTAATATTTCATCATTTTTGTAATTATATCATTAAATTTTAAAAAGTATCAATTTAGTGTATGTATCTTTTAATTTTTTTCAATTTCCTTGATCCATTAGGATTTTCCGTTAAATTCTGTCAAAATTTTTAAAATACCATTGTTTTTGATATATATCTCAAAGATTCAGGCATATGTATTTTTATAAATTCAATTAAATCTTGACCAATGCCTAGATCCTTGCAATTTTTCTTTCCTAAAAAAATAAGGGTATTTTAGAAATTTTAACACCTCTATATTAGGATTTAACATAAATTTTTAATGGAGTAGTGAAATTGAATTTTTTTTTGATGATTGACACTTTTAAAAGTTAATGGGTATGAGTACAAAAGTAATGAAAGATCGATGGTGGTAAGTGAAGTTTTTCCAATTGTTTATATATTTGGTACGGATTTTATATTTTTTTACTAATCTTTTTCCTTTTACTTGATTTAAGTTAAAGGGAATTCCACTGGCAGTGGGTCAATTGCTGAAGAGAAAAGTGATGGTGGGGTGAGAAAGAGATGGTTGGGAGCAGAGATGGTCTGTGGGATTTTACTATGGTTTTTCACATCAGAACTACCTTTCTATGTTTGATAAAAATTGTATGCCCCCACTATTTTGGTCATTATTGTACCTTATTTTATCAAAATTATGTTATACTAAATCCCTCTTTTTCTCTACAAAAATATTAACAATCAACCCAAAATATAAAATGTTTAAAATTGTTTTTACCTTTATTCCATATCAGAGCATTAAACACATTAACAAACATACATGTTCTGTGGTGTTGATTGGACTGTTTGGGTTGGCTGTAAGCCGGGAACCATCATTTGATCTCAATAATTATAATTTTCAACGACTGAACACAGTTCTTATTCAATTCAGTTATTAAATTGTTCTTATAACATGTAATTCTCACGTACATTTTTTAAAATATACGTGACAATTACATGTTTTGTTAATCCTATTAAAAATGCATGTATCTAAAGACAAATATCAGTTTAATAAACTAAAATTGAAGAATTTTTCATTTGAAAATGAAGCTTAAAAAAAAAGAAACCCCATTATAATCTCAATAAATTAAACTTATAAACCTAAACAACTATAATTAACCAAAAACATATACATTAACCAAAAGCGTATAGTATACAAGTACATATGTAGACAAATGGGGATGGCTTGAGCTACTGGGTTGGAGTTTATGCATAGGAGTTGGGTCGTGTGATTCGCAAACTTTGGGCCATGAAACAAGACATGGCAATCCACAGCCCAATTAATAGGTTGTAAATGGCACAGGCCTGGGGCATGTGCTTACACAGAAAACAATCGCATTTTTTTTTTCCCTACAAAATAGCAATGTCAAAACGCACCATTTTTTTTATAAAATGGCTTTTATTTTTTTAATTAAAAAAGGCATAAAACAATTTCCATTCGTAACTTCTCTCCTCAAATTATCCTTGCTGCAAATATTCATGAGCGCTGATACACAAGGGACGGAAAACCGTCTTCCAGCACTCTCTTTCATTAAAAAAAAAAAGAAGCTTTAATGAAAAAATAGCATCTAATATAACATTATAAGACACTTTTTCGTTAAAACTCATTTTTTTAATAAAAATAGGTTGATGGGGACGGTTTCGTCCCCCACAAATCATTTTCCAATACTCATACTTTTCCAATACTCATACTATGCACACCCCAAACATCATCCCTCTTTGGTGTTTCCTTTTGACAACATGGCAAGCAACTAATCACCCACAAATGTCTAATCTGACTATTTAACAACTATTTCTTGGCCCTCCTGCTTTTTGGGGGATAAAATCATGTACACCGTCACTATAACATTTTGTTTGCATTTTTTGGTTCAAAACAATAGTAACATTTGTGGGCGGCAAGAAGCAAAAGTATCCTGTTTCCTTTTCTGTTTTTTTTCTTAATTTGGGGGGCTGGGAGTTGAGCATGATTAGAAGGGTGTGGGTATAGGAAGCTGCTTATGCAACATCATTGTTTGAGTTGTGACAAGTTACAATACTTCTAAACTAAAAGAAATAAAAAATAATGACACTCTCTTCATTTCTCTCCAAAGTGAGATGTTTAAATTTTATTTTATTACGTGTAATGGTGTGCATAGTATCACATCAGTTTTAAATAATATAACAACATATTCACCATATAGTACTATATACATCATTAAATAAGTAAAATATAACCATCATTTTACTCGTCATCCATTTTTAGTATTTTAATGGGATCGAAAGCATGCATATTGTTATGAGAGTTCGCAATAGATTGGGTCAGTCTCCTCTCAATAGGAAAAGAAAAAAGGATTTAACCAATTTTGCTAAAAATAGATTAAAATGGTAGGCCATGAGAGGATCTCAACTCCTAAGGTTTGAGGGCTAAAACTTTGCACCCTCTTTTATTCAAAAAAATGTTGCCTTAAATAGGCTTAGGCATAAGAGATTACAAATTTCTACCCAATAACAATTACATGCGTATGAAATAGACTAAAACATTAACATAACAAATACCATCTAGGGGATGACTCGGAGATAGACTCCTTATTCCTTTGTAACTAATATTAACATCGACTCATTTTTTAAGGATAAGTCAGATGCATGAATAATAAGATAAGAAAAGATGATTCTCAATTCCTTTGTGTGCCCCTTGAAACTCTTAACACACATAATGTCCAATTGTATCTTAATGAGTTTTGTCCTCTCATCCTTCATTCTAAACTTCATGTTTATTTAGTCATCTTAGCTCTTTTTTAATCCATATTTTCATTTCCAACTCCCTTAGTACTCAACACATTATCCATGATATAGGGATAATTACACTTAACCCTCTGATTTATCCACGGTGTGGCGATTTACCCCCCAATGTACCAAAATTGGTACATGACCCTCCCGAACTTGGCAATGTGTGACAAAATCGACCTTTCGTCCAGTCGCCGGTCCGTTTGGACAGAAAGTCGATCACGTGCAAGTCACGTGACCGTTTAAGACGGATTGCCTCCCCAAAATACTACTGCCTCATCTAGCCTTTATACCCCAATGTGTGTTAGACTTTTCGAAATGAGAGGGACCAGTTTTCACACATTTTTCTCATCTCCTTCACCAACGGCTCTGCAAGAACTAGGAACTAGGATTTTCGAAGTGGGCTTCCGATTTTCGACATTTCTGACCAGTTTCGCACCATTTCCCGAAGATGCAACCATCAGGCTTTGCTTCTACGAAGTCGGATTCGACAAGGAGTGGGGCAACTTCTGCAGTAAAGCCGATCTGTTATTGCGAGCGTCCGGCTTGTATGTTAACCTCCTACACCAAAAAAAAATTCGGTATAAGGTTTCTAAAATGCCAGAATTACAAGGTAATTTAGGGTTTAGACTTTTAAGTATATATTTTCAGCTGGGTATGTCGCATATTTGTTAACGGAACATCTACAACAATTTTTAAGAAGACCAATGCTGCTTAGTTCAATTCTACCTTTTATTGTACTTATATAAAAATAAAAAAAATGGATTGGTCTGATTTTTATTTGGCAGTAACGTTTCAAATTTTTAGTTGAAAATGTTACTGTGCTAAGAGATACAATGTATATTTTTCCAGGATTTATTTATGGCCCCATTCGTCATGCAATTATTGTAGTTTTTTTTTTTTTTGAGCATGTATTATCCTTTGATAATTTTTTGAAGATTAATGAGTTTTGAAATGATATGAAAAAGTGCATAAATAACCTATGACGATTAATTTTCAATAACATAAGCCAAAAATAACATTTGTTTCTGTTTGTTTTTTTCTTTTTCTTTTTCTTTTTCTTTTATTTATTTTTTGTTATTGTTTTGCAGATAAACCGAGCTTGTGGTTTTTGGCAATGGGTTGATCCCAAAATGTGTTCACATGGAGAGAGGGCGGTAGGTCGTTTGCGTGAATGGCATGTAAGTTTGATTCAAGAAGCTGAACGATGTCGTACAATGGTTGAAACTGAAGTTGCAAAGTTGAAGGCGAATACGGGGATAGAAGAAGCCGAACGATGCCGACTTATAGTTGAAGCTGAAGTTGCAAAGTCGAGGGCAAATATGGAGATTGAAAATGCCGCCCTTCGTAAAGAAATCGAGATTCAAGGAATCAATTACCAAACAATGAAGAAGATTTATAAGACAATAATTGCATGTACATGGATATTGATGATCCTGTATCTGTTTATGGTTGGATCAGAATCGAAGGGTGTATTCAATTCCAAACATGATCGTATGTTGTCACCATGAAGATTTAGGGTGATGTTGTTTAGGGTTTAGGGTGATGTGTTTATGGTGATTTTGTTTTGTACACATCATCCATTTTTTGTATGTGTTTATGGTGCTGTTGTTTAGGGTGGTGTTGAATGTTACTTTATGTAGACCATAATTGGTACATAATGGATGATGTTTTGGAAATGAAAAATGTATGTGTGTTGAACCTGAATTTATTTGAGTCCGGTTGTATGATATTGTAGCCAAGCATGTCCACTCTAATTTTGTGTTAAGCATAATTACCATACCATAAACCAAACATGTCCAAACCCATTTACCAAAACCATGCATTTACCATACCATAAACGAAATCTGTCCAAACATACCAAAACCATGCATTTACCAAATCTGTCAAACATACCAAAACCATGCATTTACTACACCATAAACCAAACCTGTCCAATTTTCATAAGCCAAACCAAAAGTGTCTAACTTACATAAACTACATGTCAAACCCTTTCCTATATACAAAATGTCATTATATTCCAAAAAACAAAAACATGTCCAATATCAGAAACTTCAATGCTTCCATTCTGGTCTTTTCCTTTTCGGCCTTGACTCCATAATTTGTAATCCTTTTTCAATGGTATGGGCGATCTTTTTTCCATTCACCGGTGTTGAGGATGTTGTCGTCTCACCATGTTCTGCAACTTGTGGGGTTCTTGGGGTCAACCCAAATACTCTCCATCATCCATCAGTACTAGTCCTAGCTGTGAGGTCAATCCAAACAGGTGGAGCTTTTTCAATTGGAACACTTTGCACCATGGCTCTGATTCGATTAGACACTCTTCTAACTGGTATGCATGGTTTGGGTGCTGGCGGTTGCCTATTCCAGCTGGGCACTCTAAGTCCAATAGGATTTTCTTGTCATAAGTTTCAAATATGAGAGATTGATAAATAAACAATAGGATGCATTTTAAAGACTAAACTAAAGTAAGATAAGTACCAAATTTCTCTCAACTGTTGCAAGAGGTGGGGCAATGGGTTACTGTGTAGCACTAGTAATTGTCCTTAAATCCTTCTTAGAACCAAAACAGACATGTGATTAATTAGTATCATCCCCAAGTAAGTAATTAACCTGAATTTTTTACTTGTAATGAATTGCCTACTTTTTTGAGGGCTGGTTGTGCACCTCCCCTTGTACTACTGCTACATCCAACGCTTTGGGTTTGAAGGCCAACATTAATAACACATCAAATAATACAATACCCAAAATTAGTATCATCTCCAAGTAAGTAATTAACCTGAATTTTTTGCTTGTAATGAATTGCCTACTTTTTTGAGGGTTGGTTGTGCACCTCCCTTTCGACTGTTGGGGGCTGGTTGTCGACCTCCCCTTGTACTACTGCTACATCCAACGCTTTGGGTCTGAAGGCCAACATTAATAACACATCAAATAATACAATACCCAAATAAAATATCACATCAACTATTATACAACTATATTGGTTAGTGAAACTTATACTTGTTGGGGGTGGAGTGGGCAAACTAGCTGGGGGTGGAGTAGGCAAATCAACTTTTGTCGAGGGCTACCTATAATTAGATGCCTGCTCCTTCTTCTTTGGACAGGTCCTGCTGTTGTGTCCAACCAGCTTGCAAAGCCCACATCTACCCTTCAATCCGAACTTTCTCATTCTATAAGGATTCTAAGGAACTCTCGACTCAACATGACCTTTTACTCTGGCCTTTCGAGGTCTGCCTGGCATCGATCTCGATCTAAGCGGATCCAATACATCATGCGCGGTCTTTACCCACTGTTCCTCACTAGGCATTGGATATATGATGGGAGCATAAGCCTTCTTGTACATCTCAATGCTATAACATGGATCTACATAATCCTCCGGTTTATGCCCATGAAATGTTATGGCAGAATGTGCATGTGCACATGGGATCCCAGTCACCTCCCACTTTCTGCAACCACATGTCCTCCTCCTCAAATCCACAGCATATTGCCTTCTTCCCTGCTCTACTTCAAATATGCTATCACCAGCAAAACAGGATAGGCAGTCCGATGCATCCTCACCAATGGCCTCAAGCTTCTCAACAATTCTAGGGCACAACTTGCCCTTCAATTTGTTGATGCCATCTCTTTTAAGTTGGTACCTTCTCATGAGTTACTTCCTAATCATCTTAAGTATTGTTAGAATTGGCTTGTCACGTGCCTTCAGGATGTATGAGTTAAAACACTCGCATATATTGTTGACAAAGAGGTCACATTTAGGATAGTCCCTGAACCATGCTCTTGACCATCCGCTGGGGTCAATCTTGTCTAGGTAGTCAAAGGCATCAGGACTGACTTTCTTAATCTCTTCCATCTGAAATCTGAAGTCGACCTCAGTATAAGACGATGCTGCCTTCCACAACAATTCCTTCAAGGCCACCCCCCGAAATCCTTTATCTCGAAAGTTGGCATATAAATGCCTTACACAGATTCGGTGATCCGCCATTGGCATAACAACATCAAAACTTGGCACAAGACCCTACATTAATCCAATGTGCAAAAAAGGGTAAGTTTATATGTAGAAAAAAAAAATAGCAATAAGAAATATGTAAAATTATGCAAGTACTATAACTAACCTTTTGCCGATCAGAAATGAATGTAGGAGCAGTGTGCCTCTCATGATGACCAAGATCTGAAACAAGGCACTCCAAGAACCAAGTCCAACTGTCTTTTGTCTTAGATTCTATAACGGCAATTGCAATTGAGTACATGTTGTTGTTGGCATCTCGACCAATCGCAGCCAGTAGTATTCCCTTGTAGAGTCCTTTAAGAAAGCACCTGTCTAGGCCTATGACAGGCCTACAATCTTTCACGAACCCTTTCTTCATAGCTGGAAGGGACAAATAGAGTCTCTGAAACTTAGTAGGCAAATTAGGGTTTGGTTTTTCAACTTTCATCATTATATAGCTACCCGGGTTAGTACGCCTTAACGTCTCACAGTAATCCCACAACCTGCCATACTGTTCACCCAGACCACCGTATATCTTCTTTTCTGCCTTCTTCCTACCCTCTATACATTTGACTCCTACTGACTTCAACATTCCATTTCCTCTTGACTTCATCTTGTATCACTCGCAGTGGCATGTCTGGTTAAACCTTAAACTTATCATAAAGTTTGTCTTCTATCCACCTCGAATTGACAATTGAGCTTTTGTAGACTCGAGTACAAGAATGTTTAGGTCTTAAGGACCTTATTTCAAATGATGCCTCAGTCGCCATCTGTCTACCATACACTCTATAACCACAACCTGGATCTCTACACACTGCTACACACTGGGCTCTTTCATTTTTCTCAAACCTTATGTCCTTTCCCCTTCTCACATTGTATTGCTTAACAGCTTCTCTAAATAGTTGAATGTTAGCAAACTTCATTCTAAGCTTCAGGTTTGGATTGACCATGTCAACTTCATGGAACTCCACATCAGGGTGAGATGAAATCCCACCATCCTCTTCATCACTGACAGGTGGTGACAATAGGATGTCACTTCTACCAATCTCAGAGTCATTTTCATCCACCTTAACATCTTCAAATGATGACATTTTTATACCAGATTGCCCACTCTGGCCATCATCATCACCCAAAGTACCCCCACTCTCACCCCCACCCTCAACCTCAGTACCATCATCACCATCACCCTCCTCAACTTCATCAGTTTCTGGCATTGTTGAGGGGCCAACACTATCCACCAGATAATCTTCTTCAAAAACATCGTCATCATTACTAATTTTATCATCTCACCATGGATCATTTAAATCAACCCTACCTCCATCATCTCCCTCTTCATCATTTTCCCAATCTTCCTCATCCCCACCTCCATCATTTTGGAAAGAAACAATATAAAGGATTACAATAGAAGTATCCACATGTTTGACAACCATATAAGCTACATTATAATCCGAGGATACTAGTTATAGACCATCCACTAGATCTTTGGTAGGGTCCCTAAAGTAAATCAAATCACCTGGACTATACCCATATTGTCCCACAATAGACTCTATCAGGATAAATGACACATTATCAGGATCAACGTTATCTGGATGGACATCCACTTGACCCCCCACATAAATACATCCATATTTTCTGTCAAACCTACCCCCATAGTTTATCTCAAAGACTAGCTTCATTCTACACATGCAAACAAAAAAATATATTATGCATGAGACAAGGTGACCACTATAATAAGGCACTACAACTAATATACAAAGCACAACTCAAAAGCATGAGGGCCCAATGCATAGAATATTAACCAATTTTTTTTTTTTGATAGGTACACATACATTAACCAATGCAGAGACATATTAAATAAGAACCCAATAATGCTCCAAAATCAATTGCAATCGGGACCCACTACATATAAAGTAGTAAACAAAACAAACCACATTGACCCAATGCATATAAAGTTAACAAATCAAACCCAATGCACTTTAACAAACCAAATCCAATGCACTTTAACAAACTAATCAGGTTTTTGGCAGACCCAAACAAAGCCAAAAAGGATACAAATCGGGACCACGTGCAAGGCAAACTTCTTCCGATCACCATGAATGATTATAAAACACATGCACCGAAACCCCCAAATCCCGACAAACCCTAACATTTTTTTATACTCAAATCACAATCAATTTCTACATTAAAAATGAGACAAAACAAACAACATTAACAAAAACCTCAAACCCGACAACCTTAAATTAACAAAAAACCCCAAATTCGAAACCCTAGATTAACAAAAACCCCTAAATTGCCTACAAAAAAAAAAAAAAAAAAACTTTCTCCATTAAAAAAGCACTAACCTTTCTTTAACAACAATTATGAACGCTTTTTAGAGTTGAGAGGTTCAGAATCCTTCGAATTCGGTGTGGATTTCGGCGACTAGGTGTGGGTGGGTCAGTCTTCGTGTAGAACCTTCGAAAGTAGCAGTGCTAAGTGGAAGTGGGGACCTCACGCACGAACTGTCTAATGTCTAAGGCAGGCACGCACTGGATGAAGCGGGGGTATTTTGGGGAGGCAATCCGTCTTAAACGGTCACGTGACTTGCACGTGATCGACTTTCCGTCCAAACGGACGGGCGACTGGACGGAAGGTCGATTTTGTCACACGTTGGCAAGTTCGGGAGGGTCATGTACCAATTTTGGTACATTTGAGAGTAAATCGCCACACGTGGATAAATCAGGAGAGTTAAGTGTAATTATCCTTAAAATAATTAGTTTTTATTTTTATTTATTTTAATTAAAATCACATATTCACCAAAAACACCAAATAAAACCCTCCATATGCAGTAACACAAAGAGATTGTACCAAAACAAACTGAAACTCCAAATCAACGAAAATTTGCTTAGCAATTAACAAAGCTCAAGAAATTAACCAAAACCGAAAAGCCCCAACTCAGAAACCTCAACCAAACCACCTTCTCATTGTACAATCCCATCAACTATCTCTGAAACATCAACCAAATTTGAAGAAAAACCCAAACAAATTTCACCCAAAAAAGAAGGAAGAAAATCCTTGAGATCGACACACAGAAGATCCTCAGACCCACTCTCAATCTCCCAAAGACTCCACCTTTGCTTCTCCCACATCAACCCGACCTCTTCCCTCGTTCTCTCCACAATCAATCTCTCTCCCCGACGCCGGCCATACGGTCCTGGGGTTCAACCACTGGCTCATCTCCAACCCCAGTTTCACCCACTCCGATGAAACGCTGTCATTTTTCAAGAGGATGGAGAGGGAGTATGGGCTTAAGCGGGACAGAGAATCGCTCAGAGTGGTTGTTGAGAAGCTCTGCGCAAATGGGAACGCGAGTTTCGCCGAGAAAATGGTGAAGAAGCTGGCGAACGAGTTCTTTCCAGACGAGGGGATTTACGACTTGCTGGTGAAAGGTTGGTGCGTGGATGGGAAGCTCGAAGATGCCATGAGATTGGCGGAGGAATGAAAAGGGGAGGGGATGGGTTACGAAGAAGAAGGGGATGGGTCTGTGAAACAAGCATTGCATTAGGAAGGAATCGAGAGAGAGAAATAATGTTATACAAATGATAGATCTACTTCGAGAGAAAATGTTTGGATGGGGATTTGAAGGTGACAGTTTATGCCTTTTCTGTTGAGCTTCCATAGAAAGCCAGTCATCTTTTCTTCGAATGTAGTTTCAACAGGAGGATTTGGAGCTCTCTTATGAATGATTGTTCGGTGAGTTATTATCCTTCTGAATGGGATGAGGTTGCTATATGGAGTATTACAACAATGAAGGGTAGTACTCTGGGGAGCAGTGTTCGGAAGCTATGTTTTGGGGCTGCTGTGTATCATTTGTGGCTTCAAAGAAATGCTCTTATTCATGGAAAAACTCCTAGAACTGAAGAGCAAATTATTTCCAGAATTCGTTGGGAAGTGAGGTCTAGAGAAGATGGCCAAGTTTCCAGCTAGAACGGACGTTCATCGCTTTTAATCTGTTGGCAGTGGCTGTTACTCTGTTTTGATTTTTCTTGAGTTGTGGAGCTATGTGCTTCTTGCTTCTTTGGTTGTATTGTGTTGTGTGTTGTGGTGTTTGCTCTGCTGTTGAGCTGGGTGTGTTTTGGTTTGCTGTTTTGTTGCAGGCATCCAGGTTTTGTTTCTTGTTGAACTTCGAATCTAGTTTTGATTGGAGTGTAGTTTGCGTGTTTGGTTATAAAGCTTTTAGTTCATAAAAAAAAAATAAAAAAAAAATAAAAAATAAAAAAACAATAGATCTGTGAACAGTGTAATGAGGCTTTACTTTGTTCACAAATGCAAGCCAACTCTATTTTAGGTTCTGAGTAAATAATCGGATGGAGATGAGTTTTAAGGATTTATTTAGCTAAACTAGCCAAAGTAGAAAATAGTTACTCCGCTGTGAGTGCTGAAAGCTCTCTCAGCCAAAGAAACAAACACTTTGCCTTGCATTTTCTCTCTGTACAAACCCCTCAAAACATGGCTCCTAACACGAAAACCCATCTGGGTCTGACCCATTTCCTCCTCTTCTTCCTTTCCATCCTCACGATCCCTTCGCTTTTGCTCTCTGACTCCATCCCAACAGTCTACGAAATCCTCCCACAATTCGGGCTCCCGAGCGGGCTCTTACCCGACTCGGTCGTCAACTACACCTCCTCCGATGACGGCCGGTTCGTCGTCTTCTTGGCCAATCCCTGCTACGTGCAGTTCGAGTACTTGGTCTATTACGACAAGACCATCACCGGCAAGCTCAGCAACGGGTCCATCACCGGCCTCAAGGGCATTCAGGTCCAGAGGTTCTTCCTGTGGCTTGACGTGGACGAGATCCGGGTCGATTTGCCCCCCTCCGATAGTATATACTTTCAGGTTGGGCTCATCAACAAGAAGCTCGATCTGGGTCAGTTCAAGACCGTCCATTCTTGCCGCGACAAGGTCACTGGGACTTGCGCCAAACGGATTTTTGAGGTATTGGTTCCTGTTGTGGTTTGTTTACTATCTTTGGATTCTCTGATTTCGGCTATTGTGTGCTTTTTTGGATTATATGTTTGGTGAATCTTGTTACTGTGAGTTGGTTCTAATCTGGGTTTGCAAATCATAGGAATTCTTGAATTGTTTCTGAAGTTGATGATTTTTTTTATTAGGAGAGCCAATCCCTAGTTTATCCTTTATATCGTGTGAATCTTCAAGTACTAGATCAATCTCATCTGAATTATTATGGAACTTAGAGTGAGTAGCAAACTGATAAAGCATTTTCAAAATAAATATGTATATATATTTATTTTGTGTCTAGGGAATGTTTTAAAAGGAAGGTGTCAAAGAACATTAAATGAAGATAGTCTCACATGGAAAAAAAGAAAGTGTAGTTGACATTTGTAAGGTCTAATACACTTTAAGCATTTAAAGTAATGCTTGAGTATATATTTTAGAACGGTGCGAAGCATCGGTCGTACACGCGCGTATGGCAGTGGGCTGTAGGGCGCTTTGATAGCGCAGTTGACACTTAGCACAAAGCACTTTTAAATTCTGGATTGTCATGATTAATCGATCTGGTGGTTTGATCTAAATCATATGATGCTTTTTAGGTAGATCTAGTTGTTGAATTTACTGGATCATCACTAAAATAAACTGTAAGGTTAAATCATATTTGATCTAACGGTTGAAATTAATTAATAACGATCTAATGGTTATTATTAAATAATCATCGACAATTATTTGATCTGATGGTCAAGATTAAGTGTCTATTAAAATAGCAGTTTATTACTGTTACTTAAGCAGTTTATTACTGTTACTAGACGGTTTGATTAACAGTTGTTCAACATAATACAAAAGTAATTGTTGTCCAGTTATCAACAGAATACAGAAGTAACTACTGTCCAGTTATTAATAAAAAGATAACAAAATTTCTTTTATCTTTCGTGTTTTTTTTAATACCTTCTGTATTTTTATAAATAAAAATTTCAAGTTTCTGTCTGTCTCTTGCTAGAATAGAAAAATCTGAAAGTGTTCTGGTTTAATTTTCATTTGTGTAAAACGCAATTAAACAAACAGAAGATTCTGGGCTCCATTGTATCTTGGAGAAATATTTGCTGTAACTCTTTGCATACCTTTTGGTGGGGACAAATAATTTCTTAAGGAAAGCGACGTTGTAATGCATCTTTGCTTGCATTTATTTCACCTGCAGGAGTATCCCGGCACCGTCCACTGTTAAGCACTGGCAGGGACATCCCTGTGTGTCAGGGATATTCTTAAGTCGTCCATTGTCACTTCTCTACACTGGCAGGGACATCACGATGCCGCCATTATCCTCTGCACCTGCAGGGATAACCTGGCACAGATATTCTCGGCGTATATATTTTCTCTGTACTGCCACGGTCACTTCATGCTTTTCGGCGCCGCAATTCACACTCGGGCCCAGGATGGGACACTTGTTATGCGTTCCGGGCTTGGTCCTATTCGAGAGTCATCGAGTTGTGGCATGTGGTCCTCTCATGGGTCGATCCGGGCTCTAGGGCCTTGATGGTCTGGTCCGGGCCTTGGAGCCCAAACCCTTTAGGAAGGGCCTTTGAGAGAAATGGTAACTAAGGTGGGCTCGTAGCCTTCGACGTGGGCCGGGCCAGCCCAAGCGGGATTTATTCCCAACAATTACCCCATAATTCCCTTATCCGAGCCTGAAGCTTGGATGATGGGAATTATTACCATTCTTATAATCCGGGTCTTGGTTTTTCTGGGACTACCGCTCTCCGAGACTTCAGTTCATTCAGAACATCAGGCGGCTTGTCCCGAGTTTTCAAATGGTTCGTCTTTTCTCCACACAATGCACTGTTGTGACTCCCACGTGCCGTCACTCCGAGTTACCGCCAGCTATTATCCTTTGATCCTAGGTTCGTGATGCAAGCCGGGACACATGTCTTATATTCAGTGGTGCAGCCTTGAATCATGATGGGTTTTCTCTGTACTTCACATGTTGTCTAGTTCGTCTGACATTCTGACCGTTACACTTCTCAATGTACGACTTTTCGGTTTTCCATGCAACGCGTTCCATGATTGCCCGCCGTTCTCCGTTACGATTCTGCCACATGTCCCGGGAGACCGCAGGTCACATCTTGGTGTGCTGTCAGCATAAATTCTGTTGCCGCCCATCCCTCGACATTTTGACCGTTGCCCTTCCCCGGGCGTAACAGTCGAATCTTTATCCGAGGCACCTAATGACAACCGTTGCGATCATGCCACGCGTCTGGGGTTTCCAGTATAAATACCCCCCATTTATGTTTCAAAATCTTCTCATTTATTTGCACCTTTGCTTCTATACCTTTCGCTCTCCTTTCTTTAAGCTCTGCACCCCAACCCTCCTTCGTCGGGAAAAAAAAAAAATGTCTTCCATTGACAGCTCTTTAGAGGCTTTCTTTTAAGAAGCTGACCCCGTCTCTAACCTTGCGCTTCTCGGTGTCGAACAATCTAGGCCGATTACTGGGGGCGGCGAAGCCTCCTCTATGAGTGAGGTTTCGCTTATCGGAGATGTCCCACCAAACATGGACTACGCCCTAGAGCTTCATTTCGTATATTCGTCGATGGACGAAACCTTCCTCTACCACAACTTTGATATCCTGACTTTCGTGTAGCTTCATTTTCCTGGACCGGATGGGACCGTCTTCCCTGAGCCTAGGTCTGGGGATATCTGCCTTAACAGGTGAATGGTCATGGCGGGCTTTCATTTCGCCCTCCATTCCATCATTCGAGAGCTGCTCTCTTTCCTCCAACTGTCTCCATTCCAGGTGCTACCTAATAGATGGATGTTGTTTTTGGTGTCGTATATGACCTGGCCGGCGATTCATCCTAGGCACACAATGTCTGTTCCTGAATTCTTCGCCCTTTACCGCCCTATTTTCAGGGAGTTTGGGACAGTGGCTTTTGCAGCCCAGACGAACCCAGGGCTTGTTTGGATAGATCAAAAGGGCCCTTATTCGAACAACAAGCAATGGGACTAGGAGTTCTTCTATGTCTTGGAGAGTGGGAGTGTCCCGCCAGTGAGGTTCCTGCCAAGGAGTAGAGGGTTCATCGGCAATGGGGCACATTGAAGAAGGAGTGGGATGAACTTCCCAAGCTGACTCGGGACTAGAAGAAGCGGGTCAAGACAGCCCACAAGTTTGCCGAAGCAAAGACGAATGCCGAGAGGGACTTTGATGCTATTGTTACGAACGCCGCCCTCCGGAAGATGTTTGGATATCTGATCCTAGAGGGAAAAGTCCTGATGATGTAGCGATAGTCAAAAGCAAGACCCTGGGTACCGGGTCTTTTGGGCCGGGGAAAAAGAAGGACAAAGCTGTCGGAGCGTCTCGGCCACCTGCTCCCGAGGCGGTTCTAACAAAGAAGCCCCCAAAGAAAAAGGTCCAGCAGGATAAAAGGATCCCGAGCTTGGACGACCTTCTTCCTAAGTCGTCAGCTTCTTCGGTTACAAACCGGACCCCGCCCGAATCCCCTGAAGTTACTCCTCCGCCACCGTCGAAGTCCCCCATCACTCCCAGGGAGTCCCGGGCAACAGGCTCTGCTGAGCTCGGGCAGCGTGTTTTCGGGGTCCAAGATAACGCCGGGTTGAAGCTTGTTGGCGTTGAAGTGCACGCAAGTGATGATGTGGATAGTTTACCTTATTTCATATTTGGTCAGTGGGAGATGCACTACCCTGATTAAGAGAAGTTTTTAGCCCATCTATATTTATATTTTTTAAGTCATATACATTAACTTTGAGGTTGCACAAAGATGCGTACTAATAGCACTCACAATGGCCTTTTCATATTTAGTTTTACTCTATATTTTTAACAAAAATCACAATAGGCCCATATAACTCTCTTTAGCAAATGTTAAACTTAACATTTGTCAAATTTTTCATCTAGATTCAAAGAGCCAAAAGGACAATGTTATAATTTTTTTAGGGAAAATTACACTTTACCCTCCCAATGTTTCACCACTTTTTCAATCTTGCCTTCAAAGTAAAAAAATTTGCAATGTACCCCAATCAAGTTTTAAAAATTTGCAATGTAGCCATTCCATTAGATGATTCCATCTTCCCTGACGGATATTGCCGCACATGCGGCGCACGTGTGATTTTTGGTCTTGACTTCACCAAAATGCCCTAATGTTTTCACCCGTTGCATTTTCGAAAATCACAAAAACTTAAACTCACGGTGGTTTTTTCCTTTTCATTTTTTCCTTCTTCTCTCTCTCTCTCTCTCTCTCTCTCTCTCTCTTCTTTTCTTTTCTTTTACTTATCAAAAAAAAAATGAGAGAGAAGAGAATAGAAGAGGAGTCTGATAGGTAGAGAAACTAGGGTTTCGCCGACAGCTACTTAAAGGAGAAGATGGTGCCTTGACACAGGATGCAACCTTCGAGTCCACCCGCTACTTTAGGGAGAAGATGGATGCAACCTCTGAGTCCACCCAGAGCGGTGCTACATCTGCACAGCAACGAGTTTGCTACTGCCAGCGGCCGATGATTGTGAGAACAGCCCACATTGTAAAAAAATTCGGTAGAAGGTTTGTGAACTGTGAAAATTAGAAGGCAAGTACCTTGCTCGTTATTTTCTTGGATTTTCATGGTGGATGTTGAAGATTTACATCATGTTTGTATTCGCTTGAAATCCTAAAATTTTGGGTTGAAATATTCATTGGGTACTTAAATTACAGCATTATAGCGATTTAGATCTTCATATTTTCTTGGATTTGTGTGCTGAGTGTTGAAGGTTTGTTGGTTGTTTGTATTAAAATCACATTGAAAAATCTTAGGTTTTCATATTCATTGGGTACTAAGATATGAGCAATGTAGTGGTTTAGATCTTTATTGGTGGTTTAAATTGAGCTGATTTTGCATGGTTGTGATCTTCATTGGGTACTCATTCAGTCATTGTGGCTATGGACCTTCATATGCAATTTAATTTTTTTGCCTGAGGTTTGCAAGTACAATGAATCTGTTGGTTGTGAAAAATTATGTATCTTTGTTATCCAATTATAATAAGCTATTGTTGGGCAGTAATGGGTTATGGGTACATTTTTTGAACCAAGTAAAGGTTGTTTTAGGTTACGTGTTTTGCTGCTTAATCTTTGTTATGTGTTTTGCAGATTACTCGAGAGTGTGGTTTCTTTGAATTGGTTAATCATAAACTGTGTGAACATGATAAAAGGGTGGCAGATCATTTGCGTAAATGGCACGAAAGTTTGATGGCAGAAGCAAGACAATGTGAAACCATTGTTGAAGTTGAAGTTGGGAAGGTGAAGGTAGAAATGGAGAAAGAAGTTGACAAGGTGAAGGCAGAAGCAAGACGATGTGAAACCATCGTTGAAGTTGAAGTTGGGAAGGTGAAGGTAGAAATGGGGAAAAAAGCTGACAAGGTGAAGGAAAAAATGGAGAAACAAGTTGGGAAGACGAAGGCAGAAATGGACAATGAAATTGCCCAGTATCGTAAGGAAATCGAGAATGGGGAGATCAAATTCCAAGTAATGAATATGAATTACTTGACAATGCTTGTGGGTTCATGGATTTTATTTGCATTCTACGTTTTCTTTTTTAGATACACTTCCAAAAACCAGCACGGCCGTAGAATTGGTCGTATGATGTTGTCTTGAATTGTGCGTGGTGGTGGATCAGTACAACCTTTTTGTCTTGTGTTTTTTTTTGGTCTTTTTTTGTATGCAATCACCCATTGTACATATTTGGTGGTTGTAATGAAGTTGGTGATTTGTAAGCAAACACTTGTATCTCTTAGGTTGTTTTATTAGAAAATGTTGGTTTTTAGATACAATGTGTATTTGTATTTGCTTTGTTTTGAAATCGGCAATCAAAAGCATCTACGTAAGCTTAATTGTATTGTTTTGGTTCCAATATTGTAGTTTGAGCAAAGAAAAGATGGGCTTGTGTATTTCAATTTTGATAGGATTTAAGGCAACTCTTATTTTCCTCTTCTTTGCATACCTTAGAAGCTTTGGTTGCACATTGTTAGCCACAAAAGGTCATCAAGATTTCCCTCTACAAGCTGGAAACTAGTTGTTCTATGTCTACTGGGTTTGCTAGAGTATGATCATCAATGCACATGGTTTTTCTAATAGAGGGTGGATCGAATCCTATTCTCTTGAATCTCACTGTAAGAAAAAGACATGTCTGTACAAACTAAATATTCAAAACTTAGATTTGTACTCATGGTGAGGCAAATGATCAAAAAAAATGCATAGAAATCTTTGAGAAATAAAAAGCCATTTGGCCCATTTCTCATCCTTTTCCTTTTCTCCTGACACTTCAAACAAACTAAAGGCTATCATTTATCCAATCATAGATGGAATCACAAATGAAACATGCATCTTTTTCAATCTAACACTAGAGAATATGACACAAATGATGGTCTTCAAATTTTCATCCCTATACATACACTCTCTCTGCAACCCTAATTCTTCATCTACCAAATGTCTAACACAACTCAAATATCCATAACGATTCAAATAGATACTGGAGAGACTTCAGCATCGGCATATGGATTCAATAATCAAAAGAACTAAAAAGAACAAAGTCCATATACACATGCATTGTGCAGCATTTTCAATCTCAAATTTTTTTGAGGCAAACAATCAACTTTTTCAATCTCACACCAGAGAATATGACACAAACGATGGTCTCCAAATTTTCATCCCTATACATACACTTTCTCTGAAACCCTAATTCATCCTCTGCCAAATGCCTAACACTACTCAAATATCCATAACAATTCAAATAGACACTAGAGAGACTTTAGCATCTGCATATGGATTCAATAATCAAAAGAACTAAAGAGAATAAAGATCTTATATACATGCATTGTGCAGCATTTTCAATCTTAAAATTTTTTGAGGCAAGCAGTCAACTTTTCTATTGTAATTGTCCATAATCACATACCATAAATATAATTTTGTCCACACATATAACAAAATATGTGAAACTTGTGTACACAACAAAAACATCCAAAGTCCTGTGTATCAAATTAATGTTTCCAATCTGGTTTCATTCTTCTCTTCTTAGCTTCCATAATTTCAATTCCCTTTTCAATAGTTGTGACCACACGTTTGCCCTTCATTTTGGATGCTGAATCAATTGCAACCATTGCTCTACTGGTTCCAGCTCCTCTAGTTGCAAGGCCACCTCTTGTAGCAGTACCAACATCACTTGCTAAATCTCATTCAGTTAGATCAATGTGTATAGGGGGACCGGTTTTTTAAGGACCACTGCGAAAAATACCCTTGACCCTATCTGATTGTCATGTCCTTGATGCAAGTCCTGTCGTGGCTGTCTTTGGCACTTGTGCCACTCTACCCCATGCCTGAGGTGGGAGAATTCTTGTAGCAAGTACAAGAGGTGGTGTGAGTCCTCTATCATCAGCAAATCAACTAGCACCAATTGGTTGATTTGTCCTTGTACCCTTCTTCCAATAAAAAAATACAGTACAAATGTCAACATTTGTAAACACTCACATAAGAATAGGCAAATAAAAAGCAAAAACAATTTTGACCTATATGCTGATAAAGAATATGCAAATTAAAAAGCTGAAGTACCTTTTGTGTGGCCCTATGTTTGGATTTGGTCAATGTAGGAGTGCTGGAAACCAACACTTTGTGTCGAAATAAAATAAAACATAGAAGACATTTAATAAGCTGGCATATAGTCCATGACAAAATTAAGGACAATAAGGCAAATAAAAAAACTTACACTTGCTGCAGGTAGGGTAGGCAACTCAAAACTTGTGGTATCATTTAATGCTTCACTCCTATTCATTCAACACACCCTATTATTGTGCCTCGTGCCCCTACTCTTGGAGCATCTCATCCTTACTCCAAATTTCCTCACTTTATGTGGATTTTTTGAATCTCTACTCTCATCAGGACCCCTTTTTCTTAACTTCTTGGGTATACCCGGGGCCACTCTTACTGTTGAGGGTCTAAGTTGTCATGCTGGGTTTTTATCCATTGTCCCTCACTGGGCATTGTGTATATAATTGGAGCATATGCTTTCTTGTACCTCTCGATAGTATAGTACTCATCCACATAATCCTCTAGATTCCCATAATCGTATAGTATACAAGAAAATGCATGGGAACAAGGGATTCTAGTCATTTCTCACATCCTGCAACCACAACTTTTTCTAGCCAAGTTCACTACAAACTATCTGCCATCTGGAACAATAACTTCAAACATGTCATCACCAGCATATAGGGCAACATAGTCCAGTGCTGCTAGCCCAATTGCCTCCAACTTCTTTGCAACTTTAGGGCATAACTTACCAGACAATTTTTGAATGTCATTCTTATTAACCTGATATCTCCTCATGAACTTTTTCCTTATCATCTCAAGCATTGTCAAAATAGGCTTATCACGAGCCTTTAAAATATAGGACTTAAAACACTCACATATGTTGTTGACAAGAAGATCACACTTTGGGTACTCACTAAACCATGCTCTGGACCACCTGCTAGGATCAACTTTGCTCAGGTATTCATGGGCATCACTGTCACACCCCCATTTTGGGAAATAAGGGGAAACGCGAACTTGAGTGCTAAAAACATTTAAATGGAAGCGTGCATTTACAACATATAGATTTTAACTTCTTATTTTATTGTCTGTGCCCATAATCATCCTTTACATTATCATGAACTCCAAAAAGAAACATACTATACAAAGTAAAGATTTGGTCAGTCCACAATGATCTATTGCTCTTAGCAAGGTCTACGCCCTTACAAGGAAATGACATCGTCTTACTGCATTATCTGAAAAGGGTTGGAGAAAAAAAAATGGTGAGTTCGACAACTCAGTAAGAAAATTACAACACCAGGGAAATAAAACATGCTATAAAACCTTCATGCCATAGTCTTTAGTCATGCATAATGACAGTTCAATTCTACTCACTAAGTAGCATTATTTCCATATATGATGAATCGCAAAATATATAATGTTTTACAAACCTGAACCAATTGTATGTTGATTATGATATGTTTTGGATGATTTGAGTACTTTTGAGTATATTGAAATTATGATGATGTTTAGATGTATGAATATGATATGTGATTTTAGAGTGAGTATAAGTTGGAAATTAAAGTTATGCAAATTGTTTAAGAAGTGATATGCTAGACTGTTTATGTTTTATAAGAAAACACATGTTAAAGCATGATTCATGAAATGAAATGTATTGTTTTAAGGCAGGAGGCATAAGCATATGAACAATTAAACAGAATTTATGAACAAGTGAATGAGGAATATGAATAATGGCATATGAAATTTATAATGATCCAGTAATTTCTTTTCGTTTATTTTCTCTTAAAACTGTAACTGTGGTTTATCCCTTTATAGACTCTACACCGCTATTTTCCGTGAGCGGAGCACGCTGGCTTTGTCCAAAGGACCTATAGACTCAGCCTGTCGTCACAGAGAAGAGTCGCGGGTTGGGGATCTTCCCTAGGTGAAGGCCAACCCCGGCCGGTAGCACATACCATCTTTTGGTATGCTTGCCTTGCTACCCTATATGATACCGATCATAACTGTAGTAGTGCCTCAGGGTTAAACAATTATTGCACATGAACGTTTTCTGTAATTCTGTAGGCTCTGCTGAAACTGTACACTTTACTTTAAAACTGTAAAAGCCGTTTTCATAACTATAGTCATGTGCAGATTTTAAACTTTAGATAATCTTTTCATTCAAAACTGTATTCATGTGTAAATCATAAACTTTGGAATGCTCTATAATCATAACTTTAAAATGCTCTTATTCATAACTGTAACTATGCATAATTCATAACTTTGAAGTGTCCTTAATCATAACTGTAATCATGCATAAATCATAACTTTAAAATGCTCTTAATCATAATTGTAACAATTTTGAATTACTCTTAGTCACGACTATAATTATGCATAAATCAATACTTTAAAATGCTCTTAATTATAACTGTAGTTTATGCACAAAATTCTTGAATAATAACATATGAGTAACAAAAGCTTGGCATTAAAAATCACATAAGCAATGCTTTGTAAAATTCTCCAACACTTTTTCAAAAGATTTGTAATAAAATTTTGTTGGGGGTTTTTCGGTGTTGTATCCCCTTACCTGAACTTGTCATTAGCGTCAGGATCGAGCTTTTACCTAAATAAAACACAAGGATAAACTTAGCGGAGCGTTCTGAGATTTCAAGTTTAAGACTTAAACTAAATTATCCTACATATATTCTATATACAAAATCTCTATCCAAATTTACAGTATTTCTATCCGACTAAAACTTTCCTAAATAGAAATTCAATTTGGCCAAAACATACCATTTAACCATTCAACTAATATTCTCAAGGAAATTGTAATACCTATTTGATCGCTCTTCTCACCCAAAATCCCACAATAACTAAAATTTATTTACAATTAACCAAATAAAATCTACAATTTCCAGCATAATTTAATTATCCAAAATCTTCAATATCGATTCTGTTTTCTACATAATATCCTTCACAACATTTCCCAAATCAAATCCATATATATCCATATACTCTCAATTGGTTACACAAGTTCATCAAGAACTCAAACCTATATCACACTCATATAACCATTGCCAATCCCCCAGAAAACCCAACAGGGAATATTAATACTCAAGACAAGAATATCAACTCAGAAAACCCATCATCACAGCAGCCTCACAGAACCCAAATTCTAAAACAAGAACCAATAAGCCAAAGATCCCCAAATCACACAACACCCGAATCAGAGAACATTTATGAGCTATAAACCTTACGGGTTCTACCCAAAATCACACACATACAATTGTCCAAAAACCATCAAAATATAACCACAAGAACCCAACACCCATACAACAAGTATATTACTCGAACACACACACACACACCACCGAATTAGCCAAACCAAATATCATCACACAACCAAAAACACCACAAGTTCAATACATGGCCAAACCTCCAAAATTCACAACCCTCTCAAAGTCACATACAACCAACCGAAACAGGGAGCACCATAGTTCATCAAAATAGGGGAAGGAATCAATTCAAGAAATTGGGTTTCAAAACACATGGATTCAGTCAAACATCAAGACACCTCAGCTTATTCATCAATTCATCAGATAAATCAAATAAAAATTGCAAGAACCACTTACATAAAGGATTTTCGTTCAACACAGAAAAATTTATCGAAAATCGCCTCTAGACCGCCAAAAATCGCACCGAAGATCGTCATCGGTGATGACCCACCGTCGATCGGCCCTTCCCCTTGCCACGTCTCTGCTCAGGCCACCAGGAATTGGACCCACGAAGGATCGGGTCACATGGGTATTGGTCACGGGTTGCTCGGGTTTCACGGCTACATCGGGTTACTAGGTAGTCCACCACCGACGAAAACCACCAGAGAATGGCCTCCAACCACCAGATTTCAGTCCCGGCCACCGATCATGGAGGATCGGGTCCCCACGGGTTCAGCGGTTACACACACGGATCACGGGTTTCACTCCCGGGTCTGGCGGTTGCAGATCACAGGCTCGCCAGAAATCGGCTCCATTTGCTTCACCGGCGCCGACCCATGGAGGATCAGACCTCCCTTGGCTACTCTCGGGTTCTCTAGTTTCGCAAGTTCTCTCCCGGGTCTCCAACTCACGGATCCACCGGATCCTCCCTCTCCCGATCTCTCAGTCTCTCTCTAACTCTCAGTATCTCATCTCTGACTCTCTCGCATTCTCTCTCTCTGCCCCGCATCTCTCTGTCTCTCATCTCTCAATCTCATGATCTCTCTCTCCTTGTGTCTCTCGGGAAGAAGAAAAAAAAAAGAAAAAGAAACGAAGAAGGAAGAAAGTGAAGAAAAGAAAATAATAAAAGAAGGAAACAACTTGCACGGCAAGTTGTTTGAATTTTTTATTTTTATTTTTTCCTACAACTTGGTGATTAAGTAAACTTAACTTACTTAGTAAGTTATATATATTTTTCATTTTTTTTTTAAATGTCTAATAAAAATCTGGGGCATTTCAATCTTCCCCCCTTAACAGAATTTCGTCCTCGAAATTCATAAACTATAAAGTTTTCCTTAACGAAGAAAAATAAAGCATATTTTATATCATCTTGCCATAACTCCTTAACTTATATGACTTTCTATGTAACCATCACCATCCACATCTTTTCCATTTCCATTTCTCTGCTTCAACGAAAGGTCTGTTCTTATTGTAGACCTCGTCTATTTTGTTTGTCAGTGTCAGCAATACCTGATCAGATCATTGTATTCAAAATACCTTAAGTAATATCTTACAATTTCACCTTAATTTCTATTATTAAAATTCCATCTACTTCTTTTCAGAAAGAAACTTATTATAGACGAAAACCTCGACCATGATAAGCGGTTGTTCTTATCCTTTCAAAAAGGGTGTAAGAAAATAATTTTTTTATATAATACCATGATCTATTCTATGAGTCGTTCTACCGACTAAGGCGGGTGTACTTACCTTTATTCAATATTGACTGGCAGGTCTGCGTATACTTTCTCATAAACCTTGTCGAAAACAAGAGAATATACATGCTGCATACAAGTTAAGTACACACAACCGATAAAGTCTAACCTAACTTAGATTCGGTCTTCTGCATTAGAATACGTAGCTATGACTTTGTTATTCAACGCTTCCCAAGGAAAGTCTTCCATCTCGTGTTATTGAAATTCCACCGCCCAAAGCTAGGAAAAAAACTTTTTCATAGTCCAATGTCTTGATAAAAGACCGTGCTTAATTAATCCTTAGGGGTTGGAGTTTCTCTCCAGTAGGAAATCCTTAAATATTATTTCTGAGTCCAACTGAACCTATCCTCAAATAAGATAGTCTTTAATACTTCAGACCTCAGAACCACATCATAATAAATCACAAGCAACAAGAATATATTTAAGACCAAGATAGTGTCTACCTTAATTAACCTCAAATGGCTTTGCGAAAGACTAAGATGTTGACCTCATACTATAATTTTCTTAATCCATTGGATTCTTCAACGATAACACCAAGTAATTTTATTTACCTCGATCATAAATTAGTAATATATCATAAACACGTAGATCAAATCAATCATGACTATCTTTAATATCATGACAAAGGTATAAGGGCTTAAGATCATGACTTATAATAAAATCGTTATTTCCTTTATCATCAAAAAGAGTGTAAGACAATAACGTTTTCAAATCTTGCCTTCAAATCATAGGTAAGCCTCAATTTATAGTTCATGAAATATCCTTACATTCCATTGCAAGTTTTCACCTTGAAGTATAGATCAGTTAATCATCAATTGTATACTAAACATCTACTAGAGATGTAGAAATTCTAAAATCATCAAAGTATAAACAGCAAGTTTGTAAATCAGCAATTTCTAAGGCTTAACCCTCAAATAATATAATCAGTTTCCTTGATCATATTAACTGATATAAAAACGATTTCATTGGCTACCATGTAGTATCTTTCACTTTCCTAAAATCAACTAAGCATCAATATCAGTAATGCATCAAAACCTAGTCTCCATATCTGTCATTACCATTCATTATGATTCTAGTCAAAAGTATGTTAATAATATTATCCCATAAACATTATTTTAATCCAAATGAATCTCAAAATGGGATTTAATCATAACATATTGTTTTCCTAAAATATGCAAATCATATTTCTTTAACACCAAAAATTCTTCCAATAACAAAATTTTATATCTTCAGCTCCATGATTCAAAATTGTCTTAAAATATAAACCTATTATCACAATCCGTAATCATTGGCTGCTTTCATAGAATTGATATTGATCTTTTAAACCTCAAACTCAGCCAATATAAATCAGGTTGAAAATCCTTATTTAGAATTCCGACACTTCATCATAATTGATAATCTAGACTTCATTTAAGAAATCCTCATTCAAAAATTATATATCTCCATATCAAGATTCTCAAGTCACGGCTAAGGTTTATAACACCACAGTCTTAGCTAACAGCCTGAGCAACTTAAATACATCCCTAAACCTGGGCATAAGTTAAATCCACTAACAATTGAAGCAAACGTTATCTCCTCCACAAATTTTATTATAACTAAAACTGGGAAACTAGATTACCAAACAAGGAAATCACAAACTTCTGAAAATAACTCCATTCTATTCTAAAAGTCTCATTGTATCCTATCTCTACATGAACACAATTATCATGCTAACAATGAACTTCTCAAGTGTAGAAATTCTTAATCCAATTAGTCAATCAAGCGAAAATAGTTGATCAAATGTTGATAGTAAACATGAAACTTATCATTTCACTTATTCAAACTATGATCTAACTGATCTATATCTTAATAGAGAAATCTTAGGTATTGATATTTACTCAAATGATCGATTCTTTGATTGTTCAGAATTCCTATCTCCAAACTTTTAATTAGCAAATCCACTGCTTGCATAACCTCAAAATTCATAGACCAAATTATCATATTTTATCAAGTCCTATAAATTAGAATACCTAAAGGATTAATAACCCATACCTCAAAGCATTGCAGTCTTCTTTGTGAGTCCTTTATAATTCTCAATCACAATTAAATCAATCTTATCAAAGAGATTAAAGATCTTCGAAGACTTTCATATTCCTTGAACTTTTATTCCTTTGGTTCTTTACTTAGGTACTATAATCTTTTCTTATTCCTGCATAAATACTATTATCCTCATAGGTCAATGAATTCAAGCCTATCATAAATCCAATTTAACTATGCAGTTGATCAATCCTCAAATCTGATAATTAAGGTACTTCTCAAAATTAGTATCTTACAAAACTTTCATCTTATGTGAATCACATATCAAATTAGTTATATGGATCATCTTAAGCTCTAGAAAACCCCAATAATTTCTCAATTAATAGATTCTAACTTCACCAAAGTTATCTGATCATAAGAATATAATCGCTTCAAAGATCATCAATTTATTTAATCAACTTGTTTCCTTATATATCCTTATAACACATGAATCAATAATCTATAGATTAAATTTCCATCTTCAAAAGGATACCAGATTCAAGACAATAGATCTCATCATTTAAGATATATCTTTGCTTACATCCTAAAGTTAATCAGGTATATCTCAAAACTTCCATATTTATCAAGTTATCCTATTTTCAAAGATATATGAGGAATATTGTCTCTATATGATGCTCAATAAATTTATAGACTTTATATCCATAAATCTGCCAAGATATTAAGCATCCGAATTTCTATAATCTATATCTCTAAAAGCATTTCATGAATCATGTCTATACCTCAAAACATGGTCTTAGATACCAATCCATCCAAAACAAGTTGGTCCATAATCGATGCAATCTAAAACAATTGCTACTCCTCAAAAAGATTGTACAACTTAACACTTAGGTAAACAGATCTTGAAAACTTATCCTACTTTGATACTGATCATAACTTATACCTTGGTATTAATTCCAACTTAGAGACTGCAACTTTAATAAGATCAATCCTATGGTCCACAAAGTCAATCTGCTATATTGCAAGATTATATCCGCTCCCTAAATCCTATAGAAGTTAGACTCTAAAAAGATCCACTTACATGTTGTAGAATTGTGAGCCTTGGTGGGTTTTGTGGGTTGTTTTGCAAGCCCTTAGTTTTTTTTACTTGCGCTTTTGTTTGGGTTCCTTTGTGGGTTCTAAGGTTTAGAGCATCTCCAACAATTGGAGTTAAAGTAGCTACTCAAAAGGTACCAATCTCTACTTTAACTACCAGTTTTCTTAAAAATACTCCAACAATAATCTCTATTCTGCTCTTCATTTTCTTTAAATAATATTTTTTTTATTGTTTTATTTTCTTTCTCTCTCTCTTCCCTCTCTCTCTCTTCGATCACTCCTCGCCAGTGGGTTCACCAGAATTCCACACCCAATCAACTTCCGGCCAAAACAACAACAAACACCAATTATCTCTAGAATTGATCAAACCCAAATCCACAAATCAGGGGACACGGGTAAACGGGGATTTCAAAATCATCCCCAACAAATCTCATGGGTTGTCTAAAATCCAACAAGAGATTCACACACACATACACGGCCGAATGTTCACAACACAGCCAACACACACACACACAACCGAAATTATTAACGCCACCACAGGGAACACACCCAATCGGCCAACTAAGGAAAAATCCACAAAAATTCAACTACTGGAAGTCACCGGAAATCGCCTATGGAAGTCGCCGGAAATCACTCTTCAACCGCTAGATGACGACTCGCAGGAATATCAGCGACTCTGCTCGACGGAAATTGGTGCCTCTGCTCGCTGAAAATCGATGCCTTTGCTCGTTGGAAATCGGCACCTCTCCTCGGTCGACCCACCTTTCTCAGATCTCCGATTCTTCTCCTTCCTTCTTCGTCAAACCCTAAGTGGGGAAGTGGGGGAGATGCGGGATTGAAAGAGAGGAATAAGAGGAGATACAGGATTGAAAGAGAGGGATGGGGATGAGAAGTGAGCGAGAGAGAGGGAACGAAATGGGGATGTGGGGGAGAGGGTGAGAGAAAATATAATAAAAAATTAAATAACGAATGAATAGTGAATAGCCAGTAGTGCCTATCCACTGTTCATGAAGTTAGAAAAAAAGTTAGAATAACTACTTTGCTGGAGGAAGAAAAAGAGGAAGAAAAAAAAATAGTCAAATTTAACTTTTTGTTAAAATAGCACTCCTGCTGGAGATGCTCTTAGGTTTTGTGTGGGTTTTGTTGGGATGTGGGTCAATTTTGGTTGCTCCTGTGTATACTTCATGTGTGCTTAGGGGTGCCTTACGCTTTTTTTCATTAATAAAATTTTGCTTACTTAAAAAAAAAAAAAAAAAAAAAAAAAAAAACTTTGAGGCTGCACAAAGATGCGTACTAAGAGCACTCACAATGGCCTTTTCATATTTAGTTTTACTCTATATTTTTAACAAAAATCACAAATAGGCCCACATAACACTCTTTAGCAAATGTTAAACTTAACATTTGTCAAATTTTCTCTCTAGATTCAAAGAGCCAAAAAGACATTGTTATAATTTTTTTAATAATATTTTTTGCAAACCGTTCCAAGTAGTAGAGAAAAATAGTATTTATTTAAGGGATAACTTCACAAAAGGGTATCGAACTATACCGCGTTTTGACAGAAGGGTACTGAATTATCATTCATCTCAAACCTGGGGTTTTAACTATCAAAATGAGTCCCAGAAGGGTATTCCGTCTGTTCTTGGTGTTAAAACATGACAGAAGTCGATTCACGTGACTTTTTTAATGTGTTTGGTCTTCTTTGCCCCTGACTTCAACGGATACAATTTTGAACTTAAATTCATATTTTCCTGTTTTCCCTCAAATTGCTTTGTAAGTCTCCGGAAACCTTAGAGCTCCCCATCCGTACTCGTACGCTAAGAACTCTAACCGTGCTGTTACACTGTGGCTTTATACACAAGAATCAAGAATCAAAGGCTGATTTTGACTAAAGGTAATGAACTTTTTTGCTTTTTTTTTTTTCAGTTTAAATGAATATTTATTTAACCATATTTGTTTATTTGCGGATTACTTTCTTTTTTTCCGAAATGTTGGGCGTTATTTGGGGTTTAGGGACACTTTTCCCATTGTTTAGGGTTTAGGTTGTTATGGGACCATGTGTTTGGTCATCGGCAATATCTAGGTCTTATTGAAGTTGCTGAGATGGTGTATTTTATATATTCTTTGGTTTATGGTCCTATTTTGTTTGGGTTTGTGGTCTCATTTGTTCCTATCATTGTCTTGTTTCAGGTTTGTTGTTGCTTTTTTATTTTGTTTGTGGTCCCATTTCGGGTTTGTTGCTTAGGGTTGCAGAAAAGTTTAATTTTTTTAACACTATTTGTTGTGGTTAGTGGGTCTTGATGTGTTTGCCATTATGGGGTGACTCTTGTTTTGGTTTGCTGGCTGATGCCTTTATTATGCATGTTGTATCCAGAATTGCTTTACTCTGCTTGTGGACCCAATGCCTTTACTCTTTTTTTGTTTTTGTCTGCTCACTAGGACGTGTCATTGTTTTGTCTACTTGTCTATTTGTAGGACACGTAATGTATCCAGAATTGCTAATGTTTGAGGTGCACCATGGTGGCCGATTTAATAAGGAGCATAGGGTCACATATGTTGGTGGGGACATATCACATTACCCTGACCCATATGATAGAGACGAGTTGTCATTTATTGAGATAGAGAGGGTAGTTAGGACTTATGGGTATGGTCCTGATGACCTAATTTACTATAATCTACCTACCAAGAGTCTAGATGAAGGGCTATGACTTATTTCTTCTGACCATGATGTCATTCAAATGGTGGAGCATCATAGGGAGCATAGAATTGTAGAGTTATATTTGGTTGCCTTTGGTGTAGTAGATGTAGATGTAGAAGTAGAAGTACATGGAGAAGAGGGTATTGTTGATGTGGAAGAGGAAGAAGAATATGAGAGAGTGTCTGTAGACAGAAGTGACCCATTCTGGGATCAGGTTCTAACTGATGACCCTGATGCTTATGATTTAGATGGAGATGCAGAGGTGGGATTAGAATATGATGATGTTGGAGTAGATGAAGGGTTTGGACGACAACTAGAAGATGTTGTGGCTCAGGAGGTTGGAGTAGAAGCAGCATTTGGTGAAGCAGAAGAGGGTGAGGGTGAGGGTGAGGGTGAGGGTGAAGGTGAAGGTGAAGGTGAAGGTGAAGGTGCGGGTAGGGGTCAGGGTCAAAGTGAGGGTTATTCAGATATTTTTGGTAGTGATAAACTGATCTCACCAAGTGCTAGTGATGAAGAGGGTGCTGCTGAGGCTGAGTCTTCAAGACGACCCTGTGTCACTAAGAGGGTTCCATTTAGTAAGGATGATTTGAAAGATTCGATTTTGTAGCGAGGTAACACTTTTCGGGATGTGTATGGGTTTAGAAAAGCCATTAAGCAGGCCTCTATATTGAAAGGGAAGGACTTGACTTACCAAAAGAATTCTAGGACTAAATGCATTGCAATGTGTGCAGACAAGAATTGTAAGTACAGAGTTTATGGGAGGCAGTTGAAAGATGAGTCCACGTTCATGCTAATTTCAATTAGGCCTACACATACATGCCCTAAGAGGTACAAGAATCACTTGATCACTTCGAATTGGGTTGCCGAGGGGTGCATGGACTGTTTTAGGGATCAGTCGAACATGCCTATAGATGTCCTGAAGAAAAAGGTGAAGAAGAAGTGGAATGTTGAAATCCACGATAGTTTCTTATATAGGGCTAGGAAGAAGGCACAATAGACCATTTATGGAAAGTTGGGTGAGCAATACTATCGATTATGGGACTACTGTGCAGCAATTAAAAGCACAAATGTTGGGAGTTGTGTAATTCTGATGGTTGAGAGACCTATGCCCGAAGTGCCTTGTAGATTCCAGAGAATGTACATGTCATTGGCAGCCATGAAAAATGGATTCAGAGATGGGTGTAGGCCTATCATAGGCCTTGATGCTTGTTTCTTAAAGGGAGTTTACAAGGGACAGTTATGGCAGCTATTGGAAGGGATGCCAATGATAACATGTATCCAATTGCTATAGCTGTGGTGGAGGCAGAGACTAAGTACAGCTGTACATGGTTTCTCGAGGCCTTATTAGCAGATCTTGGCCCTAGGGGTCCACATGGGTGGACTTTCATTTCAGATAGACAAAAGGTAAATATTTCCATATTTCTTTTTTTATGATCTACATGTCTTGTATATGATTTGGTATGTTAAATCTAATGAATTTGATAGAGATATTGTTTTCATGTGTGCAGGGATTGGTACCAAGCCTACATGAGGTGTGTCCTCATGCTGAACATCGAACATGTGTGCAGCACTTATATGCCAATTTCAAAGACGATGGTCATAGGGGGGTGTTATTGAAGAACCTGCTGTGGAGAGCTGCTTCATCTTACACACAGACTGGATTCTATGCTGCAATGGAGGAGCTCAAGGGCCTAAACCCTAAAGCACATGAGTACCTAGAAAAGGTTGACCCTAGAACCTGGTGTAGAGGATGGTTCAACATAAGTACAAAGTGTGACCTTCTGCACAACAACTTGGCTGAGTGCTTCAATAGCTGGATCCTCAAGTTTCGGGATAAGACCATCTTGACAATGTTGGAAGGAATCATGAGCAACTTAATGAGAAGGTACCAAAGGAAGAGAGATGCTATAAAGGCCATGGAGAGGAATGTGGGGCCAAAAATTAAAGAGAAGTTGGAGATAGAGGAAGATGAGGCCAGCCATTGTACACCAATATTTGCTGGTGATGGTTTATTTCAGGTTGATTGTAAGGGTAGGAAGTATGTGGTCAATTTGTGCCAGAGAACATATGGGTGTAGAAAATGGGATGTCTCTGGCATTTCATGTTGTCATGTCATCTCGGCAATATGGCATGGTGGAGGCAACCTAGAGGATTATTTGAGTCATTACTTTGGAAAGGAGATGTACTTGAAGGCATATGCACCCATCATTTACCCTGTACCAAGTGAGGAGCAATGGGTTAGGACAAATCAACCGGAGATTGAACCACCTAAGTCAAGAGCAACTATAGGTAGACCTAAGAAAGTTAGAAATAGAGGTGCTGATGAGACATCAAATCCATACTCAGTTAGAAAGGGTGGCAAGAAGAACCAATGTGGGATGTGCAAGAAATATGGTCACAATACAGGAACATGCACTGTTAGGATGAGGCATGATGAAAGACAACAACATAGGAGAACTTCCCACAGAGAACATGCTGCTGATACTGACTGCAATCTTGACAGGGTAATGTTTCTTCTTTGTAATTGTTTAGCATACATTTAGTACCTAAAGGCATATGTTTCTTCATACTGTGAGTTTAATATGTTTGAGTTGTTTTGTGATGGTTTCTGACATTTGATGTGTTCTTTTTAGTTGGGTGAATCCTCCAGTGCACCATCTGTGAGCCATTCCAGTGCACCAACATCTAGTGCCTCAACATCTAGTGCCCCATCTACTGCCCCATTTACTGACAATCCTACTGTACCAACAAGGGGTCGAGGTCGAAAGAGGGTAAGAACAAGAGGAGAGGGTACAAACACTACATCTACTGCACCAAGTAGGGGTGAGAAGAGCACTAGAGGAACGGGTGCAACCACAAGATGTACTAGGAAGAAGGCCAGTACCAGTTTGGCAACTAGAAGCAGAGTTGGTGGAAGATTGAGAGCACATCCTACACAAACTAACCCAAACACTCGAGGAAAGATGATGGTTGACCTCACTGGGAACCCTTCTGGACCACCCAAGGTTCTAAGAGGTGGACCTGCATGCTCATGAGGTCCTCCCAAGGTTGCAGGTGGCATAACTTTCAAACTAACTCCCCTTGACTTTGACGTAAACAAGGCAAAAGCAATAAGTTTTGACATTCCTCCACCTGTAGGCAAAAAGGATAAAGGAAATAAGAAGATTTGGCAAGTCTGATGTGTATTTTTGGATATGTGTTGTACATTTTGGAAGGGCATGGACAACATGGTTATGATGTATATTTTGGATTTCTATTGTGTATTTTGGAAGGGCATGGACAACATGGTTTTCAGGATGTATTAACTTAACTTATGATATTTAACAGCATGGTTATGTTATTTAACTTATGGTACTATTTTTTTGGAAGGGTTTAATTTGTAATTTCAGTAGCTAAATTTGATGTGTTTTGATGTTATTTGAGTAATGGAAGGTTAAGGAACTATTATGTATTGGTTTGTTTTTTGAAGTGTTTTAATGGAAGGTTAATGATAGTATTGATGTGTTTTGATGTCGTTTGACTTTTGTGTAATGATTGGAGGAATTTGTTTGGTTTGTGATTGGATGAGTCTAGCTTTTCTATTCAGGTTTTTTATACCAACAGGTTTACAGGAACACATATATAAACCATTTTGAAACCAAGTGGTTTATGATGGCATTTTGGTCTTGTCCGTTATTGCCTTAATCTGTTGGTACCAATTTTGGACCAAAAACAATAATTGGTAGCAAATGGTACCAACACAGCATTACAGAATATCACCCAATGATAACATGTACCATTTTGAAACCAAATTGTTTATGATGCCATTTCTGGTATTGTCTGTTATTGGCATTATTGCCTTAATTTGTTGATACCAAATGTTGTTTATAACTCTGTGAACTTCTTGTTAACAAATAGACCAATTGAATGGCCAATAACATCCATCCAATTTTAGTACCAATTTTGAACCCAAAACGACAATTGGTAACAAATTGTAGTAACAAGTTTACAAAAACATACCATATTGGTCATTTACAAGTTCTTTGGAACCAACATAGCAATTGATATCACCCATGAACTACAATATTTCAAAGATAACAACTACAATACACTTATCAAGGGAAATTCATAATCCGGCTAACAATTACAAACCAGTTACCACCCTTGAACACAATCCGACCAACACTCACAACATTACAAGGCATTACACCATTACAAAAAAGTTTCATGCCAACATCATCCTCGATGCATTGCACTGGCTGTGAGATTGAGGATATACAAGCAACAACACGAATATCACCCATGAACAAACAAGGGCAAATTTGTACTTCCTCTCTACTGACCGAAGCTTCATCTTCTATCTCTCTAGTTTCGACTTGTATTTCTCAGCTTCTTCCTTGCATTTATCAGCTTCATTCTTATTTCTCTCAGCTTCAGACTCATATTTATCCGTTTCATCCGAGACCTGGGTTCCACTCAATTCCCGTTCAAGCTTCAAACTCCTGTGCCACTTCCTCAACCTCGACACAACTTTTAGACCGTATACACACATTTCAGGATCACGCCATGAAAAATAATCACATTTCACAGCTTCTTGCTGCATAATCGAAAAATCCCATCAATCAAAACTTGTGGAACCCTTAGGGAAAAAAAATTGGGAAAACAGAGATGGAACCCTAAAGGGGGAAAAAAAATGAAAACAAAGATGGAACCCTAAGGGGAAAAAAAATTGGGGGAAGAAATTACTTACCTTGTAATTTCTTCAAGAATAAAACCTTCAACCAAAATTTTCCATGGTGAAGGATGTCCACGAACATGCTTTCAATCCACATTTACACAGTGGACCGGTAGAGGTTGCCGAGCTCGATTCACTGTCGGACATAGGTTATGATCGCTGATGCCGTGAAGAAAGGAAGAAATTAACTCATGCAAAAAAACCTGCCTTTCACGCGTTGATGGAGGTAGGCCGAAGCTGGGAGTGTATGTATGAGCTGAGAGTGTATCAATGTATGAGATAAGTGCTTTGTGAAGGAGGTTTCAGACTTGATTTATCCGTTGAAGTCAGGGGTAAAGAAGACCGAACGCATTAAAAAAGTCACGTAGAAGTCACGTGAATCGACTTCAGTCAAGTTTTAACATCAAGAACAGACGGAATACCCTTCTGGGACTCATTTTGATAGTTAAAACCCCGGGTTCAAGAGAAATGATAATTCAGTACCCTTCTGTCAAAACGCAGTATAGTTCGATACCCTTTTGTGAAGTTATCCATTTATTTAAAGACAATAGTGTTCATAGTAGTTATTGTGAATGATTAAAAAATAGTATTTATTTAAAGTAGAGAAATATTTACAGAGTTTATTGTTTGATGGTTTAAAAAAGTGGCTAGCTCAAAAAACCCTTAAAGTGGATTTTTATAGTTAAATTTAGAGAAATTATGAAGATGCCATTGTGAATACTCTAACCTTTATTTCTCAGGAACAAACAACACTATGATTTTCCTAAACAATTAGTTGTTTTTCTTTTCTTTTCTTTTCTTTTCTGAAGGACATAATTGATTGTATGCACAGCTCATCTCATATTGGGTCCTGCATTAATAATGACAATACCTATACTTTGCCAGAATCACATTTTCTTGAATTTCTGCTATTGTCAGTCAATCTCACTGAGCTTTCGACAGGTTTTGTACGTCTTCTAATTTAAGCTGACTTATATATTTCGATTTAATTTTAAACCAAAAATGACTGATCGAATAAATCGGTCAACATATGCCAAAGTATGACAGCAATGCATATGTTTATTATGTGATGGATTCGACAAGTAGTTTTTGTTTGGAGCCTATATTTCCTGGCACATGCTTGCTGCATTCTCTCATTCAAATCAGAATATTGTTGTTGAAACTTTCCTAATGATGTGCTTCAAGATATTGGCTTTCCATGTCGCCTAATCTTTTTCCAACTTGCAGCTCCCAACTCTTGTGAAGGAAATTGAGATGCTAATTACTGAGTAGATGTCGGGACGTCAAGAGTACTTGTGTTGTATGGTAGTGTCGTACCATACTTTTATGGGTATGATTATAAAAGTAATAAAAGATCGAAAGTAATAAGTAAAGTTTTCCCAATTGTTTATATATTTGGTGCGGATTTTATTTTTTTTTTTACTAATCTTTTTCCTTTTACTTGATTTAAGTTAAAGGGAATTCCACTGGCAGTGGATCAAGTGCTGAAGAGAAAAGTGATGGTGGGATGAGAAAGAGATGGTTGGGAGTAGAGATGGTCTGTGGGATTTTACTATGGTTTTTCACATCATAACTGCCTTTCTATGTTTGATAAAAATTGTATGCCCCCACTATTTTGGTCATTATTGTGTCTTATTTAACAAAATTATTGTTGGGGATAAATCTCACTCAACCTGATCCAAAGAGGAGATTCGAAAGTCAAATAAGGTCCAAACAGATAAGAATAATGATCATATCAGAAGTCTAAGAAGATATCAGATCAGAAGTCTAAGAAGATATCAGATTAGAAGTCTAATAAAGGATCAGAGTCCAATTAGAACTTTGATATCAATTCTAGATCTCGATTAGAACTCTGATAGCAGTTCTAGATCGACAAGGAGCAGGAATTCTAATCCAGCTTTGACTCCACCTCTTTGCCTATAAATAGGCCCATACCCCAGGTACAAACTAAGACTCAGTTTTTATGCACAGAGCATTATTTTCTTATAGAAGCTAATTTAGGCATCGGAGAGGACCCCCGGAAGGGTCCCTTAGTTTTTGTTGTTTTGCAGAATTATTGAGGAGCGTGAAGAACATCAAAGGAACGTGAAGATTCACATCATACCGGAAACTGTACCAACAGTTTGGCGCCGTTTGTGGGAACGATTATTCGTTCCTCATAAAAGAAAAATAAGATCCAGCATGGTGATGAACACACGTTCCGGAAGCCAGACCAACCGAGAGCCCATAGTCCGAATAGAGCCAGTTATTCAGAATAATTTGCAACCTCCACCGAACCCTCCCTCGGGGGGTGGAGATCAAGATCGCATAGCAGCGTTGGAAGCCCAGATTGAATCCTTAACACAGCGGAATGCCGAGTTGCTGCGAAGGAGGCCGGAACAGCCCAATCCCGAGATGAACAGGGATGAGCGTGAGGACGAAGATCACAACAGCAACATTAATCCTCGGAGGGAGGATGACCGCCAAGGAGATCTGAGCAGAGTTATTGCCGAGCTGGAGAGAAGGTGCACGTACATGGAGATGGAAAGAAAGGACAAAAGCAGATCCATAATGGTGGACAAGCTCCTAATGGGTACAAACTCACCCTTCACCAAACGGGTGGCAGACTATCAGCTTCCCGATAAGTTTAAGGTACCCCAAATTCTAAGTTATGCAGGAGACAGAGATCCCTTGGATCACCTAGAAAATTTCCGAGCTCATCTAGACCTTCACGGGACACCCGATGAAGTAGCATGTCGGGCCTTCCCTCCTACTCTTTCGGGGAATGCCCGAGACTGGTTCAGGAAGCTGCCCCCGAATTCCGTTGATCAGTTCAAGGAGTTGTCCAAAATATTCCTAACCGAATTTCTAGCTTTCCAAACAAGGAAGAAGCCTTCGGGATATTTGCTATCATTGCACCAGCAAAGCAACGAAAGTCTCAAGGAGTTCATGGCTCGGTTTAACCGAAAGAAGGTAACGATCGAAGATCCAACCGAGGATATGGTCTTTGCTGCCATTTATCAAGGAATTTCACTCGAGGAGCCTTTGATGAAGAAGTTGGTCCGGAAGCAACCGAGTACCTTGCAGGGCCTCATGGATAAGATAGAAGAATTCATCAATCAGGAAGAAACGCTGAAGTCTATGGCCAGTTCTAGGCCACCCCAAGAGACAGCCCCAGAAAAGAAAAGGAAAGAATTCAGGAAAGCTGATGGGGAAGAGCAGAGGCAGGTAAAGAAGTTCAAAGATTACAATTTTACACCTCTCAATGCCGAGATATTAGAAGTTCTTATGGAGATAAAAAGAGATCCAGCGTTCCGGGAACCACAAAAGATACCAGGTAATCCTCCTTACAGGAATGCAGGCAAATATTGTGATTTTCATAAACAAGCAGGTCATTACACCGAGGGGTGCGTAACCCTAAGGTTGTTAATAGAAGAATTCATAAAGAATGGCAAGCTGGTTCGGTTCTTGGGAGAAAAACGGAACCAGCAAGGAAATAACAGGCCTCGGAATCATCAGGACTATCAGCCCCGAGATCAGCAGCCACGGGATTACTATTCCCGAGACCGTCCTCAACTAGGCGAGAGGCATCAAGAGAATGATCCCCGAGATGACATAGAAAGAAGAGAAGACCGAGGAAGCAGAAGCTCTAGGCATAGAGAGCCGAGGCAACAACAGTATCTGCCCGTGATCCCATAAAAAGGACTCTCGGGAATTTCAGGCTTGCTTTTATTTTTTAGCATTTATATTTGCAAAGAACTAGACTTTTATTTTTAATTCAGACTAGACAGAAAATTCCCCAGATTTTGGGAATAAGTATTTTCAGAATAAATGAATAAAGCTGACTTAAGCATTGTAGTGTTCCCGGTCTAAGGACCGGGAACCTGTTGATGTGCTTATTTTGTAGGTAAAGCCTCTCGGATCAGTCCTAACCGAGAGCAAGAAGCTAAGCCTCTCGGATCAGTCCTAGCCGAGTGCAAGAAGAAACTCTCGGATCAGTCCTAGCCGAGAGTCTCGGATCAGTCCTAGCCAAGTACAAGAAGAAAACTCTCGGATCAGTCCTAGCCGAGTACAAGAAGAAATCTCTCGGATCAGTCCTAGCCGAGAGTCTTGAATCAGTCCTAGCCGAGAGCAAGAAGAAACTTCTCGGATCAGTCCTAGCCGAGAAGGAGCCTCTCAGATCAGTCCTAGCCGAGAAGGAGCCTCTCGGATCAGTCCTAGCCGAGAGCAAGAAGAAACTTCTCGGACCAGTCCTAGCTGAGAAGGAGCCTCTCGGATCAGTCCTAGCCAAGTGCAAGAAGAAACTCTCGGATCAGTCCTAGCCGAGAGTCTCGGATTAGTCTTAGCCGAGTACAAGAAGAAAACTCTCGGATCAGTCCTAGCCGAGTGCAAGAAGAAATCTCTCGGATCAGTCCTAGCCGAGAGTCTCGGATCAGTCCTAGCCGAGAGCAAGAAGAAACTTCTCGGATCAGTCCTAGCCGAGAAGGAGCCTCTCGGATCAGTCCTAGCCGAGAGCAAGAAGAAACTTCTCGGACCAGTCCTAGCCGAGAAGGAGCCTCTCGGATCAGTCCTAGCCGAGAGCAAGAAAAAACTTCTTGGATCAGTCCTAGCCGAGAAGGAGCCTCTCGGATCAGTCCTAGTCGAGAGCAAGAAGAAACTTCTCGGATCAGTCCTAGCCGAGAGCAAGAAAAAACTTCTCGGATCAGTCCTAGCCGAGAAGAAGCCTCTCGGATCAGTCCTAGCCGAGAGCAAGAAAAAACTTCTCGGATCAGTCCTAGCCGAGAAGGAGCCTCTCGGATCAGTCCTAGCCGAGAGCAAGAAGAAAAACTCTCGAATCAGTCCTAACTGAGAGTCTCGAATCAGTCCTTGCCGAGAGCAACAAGAAAGCATTCTCGAATCAATCATTGCCGAGAGAGAGAAATAAAGAGAGCCAGGGGGGTCGGATTTAACCTTCGGGTTTTGCAGGTTTTTCATGAGACATGGAGAAAACCCTAAGGAAAAACAAGAAGGTAATGGGGGGTAAGATTTAACCCTCAGGTTTTGCAAGTTAGCAGGTTTTCAGAAGGAGACAAAGCTCGGGTTTCCTTAGACATGGAATTCACATTATTCAAGCAAACTTTGGATAAGGGAATTGGGGGGTAACTGTTGGGGATAAATCCCACTCAACCCGATCCAATGAGGAGATTCGAAAGTCAAATAAGGTCCAAACAGATAAGAATAATGATCAGATAAGAATAATGATCATATCAGAATTCTAAGAAGATATCAGATCAGAAGTCTAAGAAGATATCAGATTAGAAGTCTAATAAAGGATCAGAGTCCAATTAGAACTTTGATATCAATTCTAGATCTCGATTAGAACTCTGACAACAGTTCTAGATCGACAAGGAGCAGGAATTCTAATCCAGCTTTGACTCCACCTCTTTGCCTATAAATAGGCCCATACCCCAGGTACAAACTAAGACTCAGTTTTTATGCACGAAGCATTATTTTCTTATAGAAGCTAATTTAGGCATCGGAGAGGACCCCCGGAAGGGTCTCTTAGTTTTTGTTGTTTTGCAGAATTATTAAGGATCGTGAAGAACATCAAAGGAACGTGCAGATTCACATCATACCGGAAATTGTTATGTTATACTAAATCTCTTTTTTTCTCTATAGAATTTATTTGTCATTATTTTTAAGTTTCAAGTGATGCCAGGGTGGAATATCTAGACAAAATAGCCACCAGCAGAGAATTATTTTAATTTAATTTAATTTTAATTTTGGTTGCATGAAAAACAAAGTTAAAGAGGATAATTAAAATTGGATTCGTTTCTTAAATTTTTTTTTTAATTTTTTAATTTTATGTTCTGAAAATAAAAACATTAATAATCAACCCAAAATAATAATTAAAATTATTTTTACCTTTATGTCAAATCAGAACAATATTTTTTCAAACAAAAAGCATCTCCTAAAAGACAATAACAAACATACATGTTCTGTGGTGTTGATTGGACTATTTGGGTTAGGCCGCAAGGCGGGAACTATCGTTTGATCTCAATAATTGTAATTTTCAAAGAATGAACAAAGTTTTCATTTAATTTAGTTTATTAAATTGTTCTTAGAATATGTAATTCTCACATACACTTTTTAAAATATATGTGATAATCAAATGCTCTGTTAATCTTATTAAAAATACATGTATCTAAAAATAAATATCAATTTAATAAACTGAATTTGAGAAATTTTTCATTTGAAAATGAAGCTTAAGAAAAGAAAGCCCATTATAATCTTAATAAATTAAACTTATAAACCTGAATAAATATGATTAACCAAAAACCTATACAGGTACATATGTAGACAAATGGGGATGGTTTTAGGCTTTTAGCCACTGGGTTGGAGTTTATGCATAGGACTTGGGTAGTGTGATTCGCAAACTTTGGGCCATGAAACAAGACATGGCACAGCACAGCCCAAATAGGTTGTAAATGGCACAGGCCCAGGGCAGTGCTTACACGGAAAAAAGCAAGAACCTAATTGCCTGCTATCTGTGTTTTCAAATCACAATTTTTAAAAAAATACAATTCTCAATTATTTATTTTCTGTAATTTAATTTAAAATCTTTTTTTTTTCCTACAAAATTGCAATACCAAACAAACTTTTTTTTTTTTCTTCGTAAAATGGGTTTGTTGTTTTAATTAAAAAAGGCATAAAACAATTTCCATTCGCAACTTCTCTCGTCAAATTATCCCTGCTGCAAATACTCATACCATGCACACCCCAAACATCATCCTTCTTTGATGTTTCCTTATGACAACATGGCAAGCAACAATACCCACAAATGTCTAATCTGACTATTCAAGAACTATTTCTTGGCCCTCCTGCTTTTGGGGGGAAATAATCATGGACGCTATAGCATTTTGTTTGCATTTTTGGGTGCAAAACCATAATAACATTTGTGGGTGGGAAGAAGCACGAGTATCTTGTCTCCTTCTCTCTCTCTCTCTCTCTCTCTCTCTCTCTCTCTCTTTTAAAGAAAAATAAAAAAGTTTTGGGGGGGGGGGGGGGGGGGGGGGGGCTGGGAGTTAATGTCACTCTAGGACATGAGAGGATCTTAACTCCTAAGGTTTGAGGGCTAAAACTTTGCCCCCTCTTTTATTCAAAGAATGTTGCGTTAAATAGGCTTATGCATAAAGAGATTACAAATTTCTACCCAACAACAATTGCATGCGCATAACAAATACCATCTAGGGAATGATTTAGAGACACTAATACTAACATAGACTCTTTATTTAAAGGTAACTCGGTGTATGAAAAATAAGATAAAAAAAAAAAAAAAAAAAAAAAAAAAAAGTAAAGAGAAAAGAAAAAAAGATGACTCTCAATTCCTTATACTTTGTTATATCTACTAATCATTCGAGCTAAAATTGATTATTATTTTTATACTATTGGAACTATCTATGAGGTATTGGGTATCAAAATTTGGATATTTGTAGACGAAAAAGAATAAACCTTTATTTGACTTGTCTTCATGGTCTATCGACAAAAAAGAAGAAAAAATTGACAAACTCTTTCATTCTTTTTATGTTAAATAAAAACAAAAGTGTGTGCCCCTTGAAACTCTTAACACACATGATGTCCAATTGTATCTTAATGAGTTTTGTCCTCTCATCCTTCATTCTAAACTTCATGTTTATTTATTCATCTTAGCTCATTTTTAATCCATATTTTCATATCTAATTCCCTTACTATTCGAAGAGGAATGTTAGGTATCAAAATACTTGTTTTTAGAATTTAATTCCAAACTGATGTGTCACAATCGCGTAAGATCTATTATTTTAGGAAGTGTGCCACAATCTCATAGGATTGTGACACATTAGTTTGGAACCAAATTCTAGAAAAAAGTGTTGAGATGTCTAGCATTTCTCATATTCGAAACGACTTGGAAAAAAAAAAAAAAAAAAAAAAAATTGTCTTCAAAAGGATAAGGTGGTCGGTTCAAGTATAGTCAAAAAAAGACCGGATACCAACACAGTATACATGGTCCTCGATAAATGCACAAAACTATTGCCCCCCCATGCTTCATAATAATGTAATATAGTCTCAAACCTAAGCTCCATCAGACAAAGAAACAAACAGTTTGCCTTCCATTTTCTCTCTGTACAAACCCCTCAAACCATGGCTCCAAACACGAAAACCCATCTGGGTCTGACCCATTTCCTCCTCTTCTTCCTCTCCATCCTCACGATCCCTTCGCTTTTGCTCTCTGACTCCGTCCCCACAGTCTACGAAATCCTCCCACAATTCGGGCTCCCGAGCGGGCTCTTACCCGACTCGGTCGTCAACTACACCTTCTCCTCCTCCTCCGACGGCCGGTTCGTCGTCTTCTTGGCCAATCCCTGCTACGTGCAGTTCGAGTACTTGGTCTATTACGACAAGACCATCACCGGCAAGCTCAGCTACGGGTCCATCACCGGCCTCAAGGGCATCCAGGTCCAGAGGTTCTTCCTGTGGCTTGACGTGGACGAGATCCGGGTCGATTTGCCCCCCTCCGATAGCATATACTTCCAGGTTGGGTTCATCAACAAGAAGCTCGATCTGGGTCAGTTCAAGACCGTCCATTCTTGCCGCGACAAGGTCACTGGGACTTGCGCCAAACGGATTTTTGAGGTATTGGTTCCTGTTGTGGTTTGTTAACTATCTTTGGATTCTCTGATTTCGGCTATTGTGTGCTTTTTTGGATTATATGTTTGGTGAATCTTGTTGTAGTGAGTTGGTTCTAATCTGGGTTTGCAAATCATAGGAATTCTTGAATTGTTTCTGAAGTTGATGATTTTTTTTATTAGGAGAACTAATCCCTAGTTTATCCTTTATATCTTGTGAATCTTCAAGTACTAGATCAATCTCATCTGAATTATTATGGAACTTAGAGTAGAGTAGCAAACCAGTTTTTCATTACTCAGATTGAGTTCTTAAATGTATTTGAGAGCATTATTCTCTGCTCTAGTTGGTAGGAAGGGTAAACTAGCTAGATTTCAGGGTTGAACCAAAGAGTGTAATTGGGAGAGAAAACAACATTGGTGCTTCTTTTTAAGGCTCTTCAATTTGTTAAAAGATGCAGCTCATATATCGTGCCCAACATGTCTCTCACTATATGTGCTCTTCCCATGCCTATGACCGCTAGTTTGTTCTTTTTTGAGGGGTAGGGTAAGTTTTCTTACTTCTTCTGACCTGTAGATTTCTCCATACCGTGTTATTGAATGCCTGTGTGAGATGTTGGCCCCATTTGATTCTTCTCTCCTTCTAAGAAGTTTCAAACTTTAGGGAAATTTTGTCTTGGAGTAATTATGATCGTAGGCGTGAAATTGTTGTTGTTGTGATGCGGTATTGATCAATTTTGAAACAAGGAAGACAAGAAAAGACAAATACTTCTACTTATCAAAAAGAAAAAAGAAAAGACAAATACTTCTGCTTGCAAATACAGTTGTCGCTAGTTCAGTGTCAATAGTTGCTCTGTCAATAACCAAGGGCTGGGCCATGTAGAAACTAGGTTCTGACTGACTGATTGTTGTTGTCTGTTCAAAGCCTGAATGGGCAGGCATACTCTTCTTCATATGAAAAATTTGGCTCTCCATTGGTGTCTAAGGAAGGCCATAGCCTTAAGAGTAATTTATTAAGGAGACCACGAATTTGATGTGGGTAGTCTACCTTATTTCATATTTGGTCAGTGGGAGATGCACTACCCTGATTAAGAGAAGTTTTTAGCCCATCTATAATTATATTTTTTTAAGTCATATAGATTAACTTTGAGGTTGCACAAAGATGCATACTAAGAGCACTCACAATGGCCTCTGGCCCTCTCTTCATATTTAGTTTTACTCTACATTTTTAACAAAAATCACAAATAGGCCCATATAACACTCTTTAGCAAATGTTAAACTTAACATTTGTCAGATTTTCTCTCTAGATTCAAAGACCCAAAAAAAAAATGTTATAATTTTTTTAATAATATTTTTTACAAACCGTGCCAATGTAGAGAAAAATAGTATTTATTTAAATACAATAGTTTTCATGGTAGTTATTGTGAATGATTAGAAAATAGTATTTATTTAAAGTAGAGAAACATTTAGAGAGTTTGTTGTTTGATTTTTAAAAAAAGTGACTAGCTAAAAAACCCTTAAAGTAGATTTTTAGAGTTAAATTTAGAGAAATTATGAAGAGGTTATTGTAAATGCTCTAACCTTTGTTTCTAGGGAACGAACAACACTGATTTTCCTAGACAATTAGTTGTTTTTCTTTTCTGAATGACATAATTGATTGTATGCACATATCATCTCATATTGGGTCCTGCATTAATAATGACAATACCTATACTTTGCCAGAATCACATTTTCTTGAATTTCTGCTATTATCAATCAATCTCACTGAGCTTTCGATGGGTTTTGCACGTCTTCTAATTTAAGCTGACTTATGTATTTTGATTTAATTTTAAACCAAAATTGACAGTATAAATCGGTCAACATATGCCAAAGTATGACAGCAATGCATATGTTTATTATGTGATGGATTCGACAAGTAGTTTTTGTTTGGAGCCTATATTTCCTGGCACATACTTGCTGCATTCTCTCATTCAAATCAGAATATTATTGTTGAAACTTTCCTAATGATGTGCTTCAAGATATTGGCTTTCCATGTCGCCTAATCTTTTTCCAACTTGCAGCTCCCAACTCCTGTGAAGGAAATTGAGATGCTAATTACCGAGTAGACGTGGGGACGTCAAGAGTACTTGTATTGTATGGTAGTGTGGTACCGAAAGTTGTTATGCAATTATCAGCGTTCCAGTGCCAGAGGATATTTCAGACTCACAAATCGTTTGTCTGGTAGAGTCATATCTAAACAAGATTGCATATACCGTGTACATACTGGACGAGATGTAATCATGTTTTAGTTTGAAATGCATCCCTATTTCCTCTGTTTGAAGTTGTACTGTACTAAAATATCATATTGGGGGAAGTACCCCATCAATGTATTAGATGAATGAGAATTAAGAAATTAGACCAAGTTGTGAAAACCATGTTCCTGCCAGTTTGTCCTTTTAATTGTCACATATTGGAACTTGTTAGGTACATTTTTACTATTCTTTTTCACTGTGTGTGAGCTTGTGGTGATTGCTCTTGGGTAATTCTCAGCAGGGTGGCAAAGTGATGTTAAGTTTGTAAAATGCCCCTATCATTGGTCTTTTGCTTCCCACATTTTCTTAGAAACCAAACACTGTCCTACAAAGGACATGTTATCTGTTTTCCCAAAATTTGCAAGTACCCAACACGTACTATCCGAAGGGATGAGAAATGGTCTTTTTTAGTTTCTTTTTAGAAATACTAATTGATTCTTAAAGATTGAACTTGAGCTCTTCCCGATGGAAATACTATTTATGTAAGTTGATTGAAACCCTGTCCTTATTGCACAAAAGGATGCAAATGGAAAATCATTATACAAAACTTTTATTGCACTCGTAATGACTTATGAATTTTAGAATTGTATATAAAATTGTTGATCAAAAGTCTAAAAAACATGTTCATCCGCTTCTCTAAACTAATGGTTAATCAAAAGTCTAAAAAGTGTATTCATACTTTGGTGCAAGCAAGTACCAATTGCCATTGGGAAAATATTCTTGCACAACAACACTGCACAATTTGTATACAGTACAAGATATATGGGTGCGACTCATGTGATGAGTCTCATCCCATGTGTCTTGTGTTGTGTACAAGTTGTGCAATACTATTGTGCAAGAATCACTTCCCATTGTCATTTTAGCTTTGCCGACTAATAATTAAGGACCTCGTACTCAACTTTACCTGTTAAACAATTTTTTTATACAAGTAAATGAAAGAGAGAACAAGTTAAGAAAATCACGAAAATTAAGCACATTAAAATTTCAAACAGTTGTCCGATTATAAATAATTTTAAAAAAGAAAGACTAAAGTTTCGTCATCATCTTTTTATTGTCTTTAAAAAATTTATCATTTATTTTCCTCTAGAAATCCAAAACACATTAGGAGACCATCTTCCATACAACTGTGATATGAGGACTGCCTCCCATATCCTTCTATAACATACAAAAAAAATTCACTACTCTCTTAGGCATTACCCAAGCAAACCCAACACGTTTAAAAAAAATACTTTATAAGAGCATTTACAATGGATTAACCATTTCCTACTTTTAGCCAAAATAGCTATGCAAATGCTTAAAGACCTCTTCCATCCTATTAGCCATTCAAAATGCAAAATGCATTTTTACCGATATGTGAACAATATCACGCCACATGTGAGGTGATACTATTCACCGATGCATCCATTTCTTTATTTGTTTCTCTCTCTTTTCCTCCCTTTCTCTTTCTCTTTTTGTTTCGTCTACAACGTCACTGATCATAACTCTGATGAAATTGCACACACAGAGAGAGAGAGAGAGGACTTGCCAAATGCGAAGGAAGTGCATTAGACTTTAGATATATATATATATATATATATATAGGCAGAACTCAGAAGCAGAAGCCCTTCAATCTCAAAACCTTTCCCATCCATTCCAAGCCACTAAAGATACAGACATGAAGTATGCAGGCAAAAGCATGCCTCTCATGTTTGCCTTCACCAGTCAATCTCGCATCAGCCCAGCCCAATACTGTTCTTTGATGTTTTAAAAATGATTATTTTATTAAGATAGGAAAGAAGTTTAGATAAGTTAGACAAAGAAAGTATTGAAAAGCGATTAGTTAGACTAAAATAATATGGTTTTTGACTAACTATTTTGCATAGAAATATGTATAAGTCATTGAAAATAAAAATGAGCTGATCCACATAGTCTTACTTCTCTTACACACACGCAACATCGGCCAACCACAACAACATATTATTTCTTAAAGTTATCTATGACAATTGACAAAGATCTTTTCTAAAGTACTTGTCCAAATTATAAACGCCGCTCTCAAAGAAATTTATTCAGCCAAATACTCCCCTAAAGGAAGGAGTGCAATCATGATGTACAAAGATGCTAATCATGCTATAGAACGATCTAACGCCAAGCAAGCTTTATTTCAACTCTACCCTTTTTCTTTTTCTTTATTATTTTTTTTTTTTTGCACCCTTCTTTTAACCCAACTAGTATCTCTCGGTCTCTCAACTTTAAGAGAACAGCTTTAAAAACATGGAGACATTTAAATCTAAATTATTTAATTAAAATACATCAAAATTAATCTAAAGTGTTTATGATTTTGAAATGTTATTTAATATACTGTTAATCGTTGAATCAAAAAAAACTGAAAAAGGGCTTGACTAAAGGCTCTCTCTTGTAGTCTCATCCACCCAAGTCAGCCCAAGGCCTCTCTCTCTCTCCCTCTCCCAAAGCTTCTCCATCAATGGCTTCTCCACAAAAAATCATCTCTCCAGTCCCTCTCCTCCTCCTACTTCTCACCCTTTTGTCAGAAACCCATCTCTCTCTATCCCTCAGAAATCCAAATCTCAATCCCAACCGTCCATCCTCCCCACTCCAATCCATCACAGAAGACGTCCACGACCTCCTCATCAAGTACGGCCTCCCAAAGGGTCTCCTCCCAAACAACGTCAAGTCCTACACTCTCTCTGACGACGGCTCTTTCAGCATCGAGCTCACAAACCCATGTTACGTGCAGTTTGACCAGTTGGTCTACTATGACAAGAAAATCAACGGAAAGTTGAGTTATGGGTCTGTATCCAGTGTGTCTGGGATTCAAGCCAAAAAGTTGTTTCTTTGGGTCTCGGTGACTGGGATGCAGGCTGATAAGGACACGGATACGATCGAGTTCTACGTTGGTGCTTTGTCGGAGAAGCTGCCAGCTAAACAGTTTGAGAATGTTCCGGTGTGTAAGAGCAAGGCATGCACTACAGGCACGCGCCCAGAGTCGATCTGAGGTGAATATATGTTAAATTTTTTTTTTTTTTTTTTTTTTTGTTGAATATATGTTAAATGAGGAGTTTTGATTTTGTTCTTTGTTTGGGTTAATTAGGAAAGAGGGGGTTTTTTTTCCAAAAAAAAGAAATTTGTAATTTTGTTGGCAAAAATTAGCTTATAAACAACAAAGATAGATGAATAAACTAAGATTTTGGATTTTTGGTTTTGGGCTACTGATTATGGTCGCTGTTTCTAATTTTCTTGTATAGGCTGTCACGTAAGATTTTATATTAAAACAATGAAAAAGATAAAGAAAAATATGTGATGGCTCTTCAAAATGGGGCAAAAACAGAAGGAAGATGTCTGTAGATCTTTTGGTTGGGATCACTAGATCAGCGATTTAAGTATCAAAGATTTCTTTTGGTTAGTGTATTAAGATCTGGGGACCAGTAGATAGGAAGTAATTTCAGAGCCACGGTCTTCTAATCTCCCAAATGAAAATGAAGTTCTGGAATTTGGTGTGTGAAGTGTCCAGGACAATTTGCTAATTCCTTTTTATTAAGTAATCAATTCTGATTATGTCTTCATTTGTTTATTGGAAGTGGGTGGAAGAGGGCTGAACTTGTAGTTTGTCTTAAGACTGGGAATCTGGCAAACCTAGAAAGTCTGAACATTCTTGAATCAAGCATCCTCTTGGTTGTTATCATGGAATCTATAGCAGATTAACGTACCGTGCAATTTTTTGTTTATCTTTTACCTAAGATTTCGAAGAAAAAAAAAGTTTCTCTTATGTTATGAATGATATGTTAAGTGTATTTGTTATTTCACAAAAGGTGAAGTAACTGTTAAGACTGCTTATCTTCTTTTACAAACATCGCAAAAACAGTTGCCGTCTTGTGAGGCCAAACATCTTTGTTGGGTTTCTGATTGCATAACTATGGTTTTCTTTCTTATGGAGCCATTTTCTTGTTAAAGGCTCTGTTGCTTGATTCATCTGTGAGAGCTTGATAAGAAGCATGCTCTAGGCAGACACTGTGAGGCAGCCACAACTTAATAGCTGAAAACTCCAGGAGTAGGCACTGCCCCCATCTTGAATTCCCAAAGAACTGGTTCTGAAGCTAGCATTCCTCTGATCTTACTTCGACAAAGTTGCATGTGTATAGGTACCAGTTCTTTGTAGGCATGTCAGACCCTAGTTACATTGAATGTTCCTCTCCTTGTCCTACACCCTGTCAGTCCCATTCCTTATCCCTTTGCGGGCAACAAATTTTTGGAAATTCATGCTCCTAGGCTGGCTTGGCAAATGGATGGGTTTGGATGAGTTTGAAAAAATGCACTAATACAACTCGTTCTAGGTTATGAGGTACTATTTAAAAGTGAAGGTCAAATATTGAGCTGCTATCTTATAGTAAGCGTTGCTATTGCTTTATCTACTTCTTATTTAGCTGTTTATTGCCTAATTGACTTAGCATATAGCATGAAAGATGAAGAGCAAAAGCAACAACATCTTCTATTCGAAGGACATGCAAGCCAAAGCTTGAAAGAAACGATAAAAAAACTCAATTCAGTTGTATTCTTGATTCAAAGATGTCCAAACTAAAAATACACCCGGTACTTATTACATGACCAAACTAAGAAGAAAAGGAATCTAAGGACTACTAAAGGAAAAGCCTGCCAAAAAACAAAAAGGTAATTTGCAATCTAACTTAGGAAAAGGAAATTACAACAAAGGCAAATTTGTAATCTTAATGGAAATAGAAAATCCAGTCTTCAAACAGTATCACGTTATTTTACTTTCCATATGCATTTGGCTGCCAAAAATCCCACGCGTTCAGCAACTTTCCTGAAGCAAACCCAAGAGGCTTGGTCGCAACCCCATTCAAATGCGGGTGCGGTTGGGCTATTCGGCCTTTCTTCTCGAATGTTCCAGTCGCACTCCAGTTCAAACGGGGTTGCGACCGGCCCTTTTTGTCTCGTCTCGGGCTGTGCGACATCACTAATGCTGGTTTTTGTATCCTGCAGATGTTATATTGCAGACTTGTGCTATTCTCATTTTAATGTGAAAGACAGTTGTACACGGATGAGGAATGGCACTAGATGTCTTTCATACATCTGTTGTCGCTGGTCTTTAGGGAGTGTTTGAACGAAACTTCAAGTTGAGAAATCTTAAACTAATTATTCTTAACTTTTCTAATGAGAGCATATGGCAGGGAGCCATAGTTTCAAGCTACACAACATAGATAAGAAGGTCCCTTTTAAAGTTCAAAAGATGAGGATAACAGCAAAGTTGCATAACAAATCACTATGTTTTCACCTCCTATACAAGGACAATTGGAAAAAGATGGGCAGGCGGATGGGTTTGAGTTTGCACGTGTGCTTGGGGAACAGGGGTGGGGTGATAAAGGATGTGTTTAGCGAGTAATTTTTTTATTTAAATTGGGTTATGACAAGTTATGTCCAAGATACTGAAGATAGTGGAACTGCCATTTTAAGATTAATTTTGCCTTAATTTGCTAGAGGCATATCTAGGTTTGAAAGACGCATATAATTATTCCATTTGGAAGACTTCTATTGACTGCTGGACATGATTCTTCTTTAAGTTGCTTCTAAAGTCTGAAACTAAATGTTTCCCCGATTCTATTGCAGGTGAAGAGAACCTCTACATCCTTATGCTATACTGATTCTAAGCTGTCCAAGTTCAGCCATATGATGGGGCAACAGAAGCAATTACTAGTTTGAATTTGTGAATAATCTACTTGTTGAATAACTTTGTACATGTTTCCATGACTGCCGAGGCATTGATCTAGAAATAAATCTCCTCTAAGACCCATCATGAAAATTTCATGCTTCATTTATATATTCTAGTGATAAAGACATATAATTTGTGTATCACTAGATTCATATTATTTATATATTCTGTATTAATCTAGTGATTAATTCAGATGCAAAATCTCTGAAGCAGAGTGCTGTCTGATTTCCAAAGGTATTGGTAGTAGACCATTTATCATCTTGATATTGCAGCAAGCTCATCATCAATACAAGTCAGTAAATCCATGCAAGTATTCCTTAAATCTTTTTGACAAGCAGTGCTACAATGTAGCAAAATTTCCGGAATTCATCCGGAAATTTTGCTTATCAATGGCATTTGAATTCCGGAAATTTTGCTACACTCAAGTATTACCCCTTTTTGACGTCATATGAATCATCACAAAAGAAAGCAAATTGGGTCCCCATAATTCATTGGAGGTCACACCTTATGAAGCAAAGGTCACCCTCCCCTTGGAGGGGAAAAAAGGGTCTCCTGCCTCCATCCTTCCTTCCCCTTCTAGGTCAGGTTCTCCTAGTGCAGCCAGCAAGATATGTTCCTTTTCAACTGATCGGGCTACTTATGTCAACATTTGCATAGGTGGTTCAATCCATTTACCTAAATAGTGTGCTTTTATGTGAAATATCTGCATTATGAATCGATGTAGTGTGGGTGTGATGGATCGCAAAAACAAATAATACTAGATTAACAACTCTTTCCAAAACCAATAACAAATCATGGATTTGAGGGAAAATAGATAATAAAAAAATCTCCTAGAATGTTTCTCATTGAAAAGTTATGAAAATTACATAGAACTTGTGGCCTAAGCCGTCCTTATTTAGCTTATATAGTAAATAGAGTCACGACCCTATTGAAACACATGATTAAATTGGTTTGTCGCAATCTTGTTCGGATGAGTTGCGTGATACTTCTCCTTGTCTGAATTTGTTCCGAATAAACTTCTGAACGATGGTCTCGGATCTCTCATGGACTCCTCCTCATTCGAATTTGTTCGGAATGAGCTACCAAATAAGCGTGTCGGATCCCCATGCAAAGTGACTCATCCAAACCTAAACTTGAATCGACCGCCATTCTGAACGAAGTTCCTTGGACCCCTTTCCAGTGTTATCCCAATAAACTTGGCTAGACATCAACATCATCCCCTTTTTTCTCCATGAAATCAAACGACAATTGGTCTACATCATGAATCTACAATAATCTCTTTCTCATTTGTTCAAATATATTTTTCTAACCCTCAAACTTTTCAGTTCTCACTATTTAAATGCAGAACTTTGCACGTCAAATTTTAACTCTAGGATGAGCCTCAATTTGATGCAAAGCTGATAGGATTGGCCCCTTCAAGATCTTTCACATACAAGGACGGAACTAAGTGTTGGCTAGGGGGCTATGGTTTTCAAATTTTTTTTAATTACTTTTATTAAATGAAATACATAATTTTAAGTTTGACCCCTCATTCATACTTTGGCCTCCCAGATTAGAAATCCGGGTTTCGTCCCTGGTAACGTGATTGAGAGAGGATCTTATGGTCTATCTCATGTCCATCATGCCTGAAACCTATCCTCATCCAATTTGTCTACTCATATTCCTGCGATGTTTGAAGCCTTTGGTCAACAATGGTTATATCTGAACTTGGTAAATTTTAATGCCATTACGCGTTTGCTCCATTTACACGGCTGGCCTGCACAATGTGTAAAGCATCAAATGGCGCCCCTGGTCTGGTAAACATTGACTGGTTAGTGGTTACCTTTGTGATCTCCGAGGATTAAACAATTCCAATTAGCATAATAATTTAATGATAGGGTCAGTGTCATCCGCCCTTCATCCACATGTTGGAATCATAATATTTTACTGCAATATATATAAAGCAACTTAGCTCTGTATGAAAGCTTGACTAAACAAAGCCTAAAGTCTAAAGAAAACGAATCCTTTTCTTCAAAGTTGGCAATAAAATAAGCCATCTTCCCAATTTTCTATGCTTTCCTTTTACCCACACCAAACTCATGCTTCTAAGATTGAGGGTGCATCTATAAAAGAGCAGAAGTTTGCTGTTCTGAGACCCATCCCTTCTCTCACTTCTCTCAAGAGATCTTAATTACTTGTCCGACAAGGCAGCTAGCTGCAATGGATCATCGGAAAGAGGGGTCTGTCAGTGGCAGCCAAGGGATGATGAACAAGGAGAAAGACAATGCCAGGAAGCAGGTAGTCCACAGGCTGAGAGTTGTGGAGGATGATAGAGACATAAACGAACTAGCTGATGCTTTTATTAACAACTTCCGCAAGCAACTAAAGATTCAACGGGAAGAGTCGTTCAAACGATTTCAGGAGACGGTAGCCCGAGGGGTTTGAGTTGTCTTTCTGGTTCTGGATACATATGCAAAATGTGAAGCATTTATATATGTATATCAATAAGGATTTGGTTGCAGAGGCTCATTTGTGAGTTTTTTTCTTCTTCTTTTTGAATGAGTTTTTTGGTAACAACCATGATTTGATCTGTAGTAGATCACAATATATTTTCAGATTTCGTTTGGGTTTTACCAGAACCAATTATAATGTTAAGGATGAATTAAAAGAGTTCAAAATATTGACTCCAACCTTTTTCCCTTCACCATATCCATAGTTGGCTAAGAGACTGAGCAAAGCGTATATAGGAGTAACATCGGTTAGAATATAAATTAAATGGTTAAATTCATCGCGTTCTAAATAGGCCCCACCTGCTCAGGATATTCGCCAACCTGCGGAGCAGGTGAAGCCTGTTCATACACTCGCGTATCCCTTCCTATTGCAATTTAATAAAACATGCCTATTGCACTGGATCTTAATCCCGCACAAAAGAGTAACCTCAATAGAGTGATTTGAAATCAAAGAGCAGCAACACTAGTCTTTTTATTGCTGAAGAGTAAAAGTGAAATGCATCAAATACATGTAGTTTCATCAGGTGACATCATCTGTGAAACATAAAGCCTAGTTATTTTTCCTCCCCGATCGTTAATTAAACGAGCCGAACTTTAAGCGAACACATGAAACTTCATGAGGATCTTGATTTTCCCAGCATTTGGATCGGCAATTGTGGAGAAAGCATGTTTAGAAAGATTGATGGTTGATTGACATGTTGGGCAATTATCAACCACTCTAACTAAAACGCTAGAAGAGGTGCATGGATTTGGCGCAAGCAGATTCGTGCCCCCAATGCATTTCACCCAAATCAAGCTCCCACAGAAAAAACTCCTTTTGTCGACCCGAAAGAAATTGGTCACCGCAGCTACATTCACACCATTGTCTTTGTATCCATAACATGCAGAGGCTGCCAAAGCACAATCACCATTATAAGTTATTTACGGTTTGAATTAGTACTTTTATGACTTTGTTCAATTACTACCCCAAAAAAAGGGAAATAAACTATTTAATAAGACCAAAAACGGCTTCGTTTGTTAGTAATATGTTGTGGGGAACCCCACAGAGCTGGCTCAAGTACGTGGTGAGTCACTTAGTCTGGGTGTCTCGTTAAGCATCAGGTTTAAAGTTCAACCTTCTTGAGTGCAAACAATTTTTTGAGGCCACGCCTGCCAACGAAAACTCGAGCTTTACCCGACCCGTGTGGAGGAGGCTTTGCATGTGAAAATGTGCTTTAATTATTTGTTAATATTTTTGTTTTAAGAATGAAAAGAAAAAAGGATATAAATATATATACTCACGAACATAAGGGGGATTATAGAAGGTGGCAGTCCCTTTAGAAGCATATGCGAGTGAGAGAAGCCATAAGACAGTCCCAACCATCACCAGAGTCCGCATAACCGTATGCATTTCCCCTATATATATGTCATATGTGTGTGTGTGTGTGTCGAAAGATGATGTAGCACACAACTAGTTTATGGTATAAATTAAGTTTAAGCTTTCTTTGCGTTACGGCTTCAAATACTTTTTTGTTAAATGATCTTTTTTTATATGGCAGGGGTCACGGCTTGAAATACATGCTAATACACAATTGCAAAGAAATAATCCAATAGTAATCAATTTGCAAATGATTAACAGGAGTTTCATACAAGTTAAAGGTCAAGAGTTTTTTGAGTTTTTTTTTTTTTTTTTTTTAAATAAAAATAAAAATAAAAAATTAAGAAAAGGTCAAGAGCTAGTTTTCATGTAATTATCTGATGAGGGTCGAATTTATTATATATATATATATATATATATATATATATATTGACTGTGAATGCGTTCCAATGGTAATATTGTATGGAAATGAAGAACCCATACCCATATGAAAAGGTGTATGAAGATGATTGGCTAAAGGAAACAAATTAAAGGCTTGATAGATTTATGTGAAGTGCATGTATTTCAAATCGTGACATTATGAAAAGACAAGAATGAGGGTTAACTTTAAATATGAAATTCACTTACTCTAGGGTGTTTGTGAGATTCTTCTATTAATCGTTCTCTTAGTGAATTTTGGAATTTTTCTGAAGTAATATTTAATTGAAATGACTCAAGAAAGATAAATAACAAAAACAATGTTTAAACTTGAGACTTTTGCTCTAATATCATGTTAAATCATTTATTATTCCAGAAGCTAAAGCTAATAGAAAAATAGTTTATCTAAAAAATTTAATTAAAAGTAATGGTATATATTACATTTTTTATTTCATAATGTTGACATGATAGTCCCAACTAACCTTTAGATTTTTTTTTTATTTTTTATTTACAATGATATATCCAAATGTTGATTGAGACTGGCAATATAATAAAAGTCTCACCATCTTCATTTTCAATAACAACTAAGGAAACAATATCTAAGAAAATGCTATCATGTTAATCCCAAACATAATTATTAATTTTTAAGTCTCTTGGTTTTTTTTTTTTCTTCAAAATTTGGAGGGCTTTTACTTAAAAATCTTTGAGGGTTTCTTTTCAAGATTTGAAAGGGAGAGGGGCTTTTTCGAACCACACCCACCCGCGCCGCGGCCGGGGGTTGTGATTTCATCACCGTATTATCTTTATTGTATTAAGATTAATATTATTTAGTAAACTGTTATACAATTGTCATACAGCTAAGATGGCATGACCAAAAAAAAAAAAAGATCGGCATTTTTTTTTCTTTTCTTTTACAAAGACTAATTTTCGCTGCCACTTCGTCAAGTTGTATGATAATCGTATAATAATCTACTAAAAAACATTAACATTGCGCTAAACCAAACCATTTTTAAAACAATATGACAAGCAGATAACCAAAATGTGATTGGTGGTCATGTAGATCAATTGAAGTATATTTGACTTATCTATCTTTAATAGACCATATATATTCACAAAGCATCTTCAAGATTACATATTACCAAGATAAGATCCCACAACAAAATACACAACCACCCTAACCCCAATAACAAGATTTACAAGTATCCTCTCTCTCTCTCTCTCAAGAATGTAAAGAAATGACCTCGATTCTATTGCCAGAACCAATGGAAGTCACCTCGCCTTGTAACTGCATGAAAAAAACATCATCTGTTGAATCTCTCACCATAAATGACGATGGAGATTCCAATAAATCAATGTTTTGCCCTAGATATTTCAATTCTCACTTCCCAGTCTTTCCATAAGCAAAGCTTGAGAACCGTGATTCTCATGCTTGAAGCACCTGGCAGTGCACGATGTGACTCTTCAAGCCACTTCGGCCTGCTATACTTGACCACAAATTTGTGACAAGAGTCCTGAAATGGCCTTTCCCCGCAATGTTTTCCCAAAGCTGAGGGTTACTCTCCACATGTTTATCTGGACTAGAGACATCAACTAGGCTGATGCTCATGTTGTTACGGACTATGCAAAGCTTCCCATTGAGGGGAACAAGAGCGGCCGCCTCCAGAGCACGAGAGCTCCCTAGATGGAGCTTGCTATCTATAAATTTGTTCCAAGAATCTGTGGTGCCATCATAAACTCTAAGCTTGCATCCGTCCCGGCAATCCAAGGCATAGAGCTGTCCATTTAAGGAGATACTAGGGTTCCGCCAACCCGAGACCATCCCCTCACTAATAGGGGTCCAGGTATTAGTTTCAGGAGAATAGGCATCGCTCATGACCTCACGGTGAGACCCGAGTCCTTTTAGAAACCACGTTCCATTGTGAACAACCCCGATAAATGGCACCATAGCCGTGTTCATATCTGAGATAAAGCTCCACCGATTCCTGTTAGGGTCATAAACTTCAGCAGAGATGAGAGTCCTTTGGCTTCCTTCACATTCCCCACCGGCCACATACAGGCAGTTATTTATGACACAAGAACCAAAGAAATGACGTTTTCGAAGCATATCCTGTGCCCTTTGCCATTTATTTGTCCGTGCATTGTAGAAAATGACCCGTCTCATAGATCCCCTAAGTGGATCTTTTCCTCCAAATAAGTAGAGGTGGCAACCACTAAGGACCGCACAGCCAAAACCCAATGCTTCAGAGTATTCCTTGGGGACGGGTGGAAGTGGCTGCCATAGCTGGTAGGTGGGATCAAAGGCATGCCAAGAAATCCTTCCATCACGGTCTCTTTTGATGACATAAACCCACTCTTCTGCCATTCCAAGACTTTTCCTAAGAGAATAAAAGAAGTTTCCACCCAGAAGGTGGCGCCATCTCTTGCAAACTAGACGGAGTTTTCTATGTTCAACACGAGGGACTCGGATCAGACAAGCAATGGCAAGATCATCAGGAAGGCCAGGCAGGAGGGGTGGCTGCACTCGAGTCCTTTCCCGTCGTGAGTTTTTGCTCTTGTGTGCATTAGGATTGATATCAGGCTGAATACAAAGCTTTGATCCGGGAACAAATTTTCTTGCCCCAGCAACAGTTTTCAGGCCTGAATCTACCCTGCAATAGCATGATACAGAATCAACCTGCCAAAATTTCCAAGTTAGAGCACAAGATACATCTACACTGTACACCAAAAATAGGGACAAACATAACATACAAACTTAAAAAACAGAGAGATAGAAGCCAATGGTCACTTTAAAGGTGCCATTTTTGTATAAACAGCTTTTGCAAAGATTTGGATCCCCAACCCTGTTTTCATGAGAATGCTTGAATAAAAAACTAAAAAATAAAAAATCACAACCCACACCAACAAGAGTAGAAACTAACGAGGCATGGTAACCTTATGAAGTGCCAGACACCCAGATGATGGCACAACTGATATCAGTTTGTTTAGTACACCCAGATGATGGCACAACTGATATCAGTTTGTGTACTAAACAAGGCAAGAGACTAGACGCCATATAATGTACTAATACATAATATTTGCTGAATAGGACAGGCAATTAAGCCTGACCTATTCTCTTATGAGCATCATGAATCTACTCAGCAAGCACAAAAAGAGGCCTCGTTACCACTGTTAATAGTCAGTACATTCAAAAGGTTAAGTAAACAAGAGCTTTTGATAGATGTGGAAGTGCTTCTTCCCCTTTCCATTTTCAAAAGCATTTCAGAAGTCAAGGGTATGAATCATCCAGGCCCATTAGAAAACTATCCAGAGGAGCTGCGTGTGGTATTCAACCAAAAAGGAATAGCCACATAGAAAATTTTTATGGATCTTAAATGCTCCTCATGCTGTCAGAGGTTTCTTATCTTCTTTATTAAGTATGAGAGTTAGAGGCTCCTATCCTAGCTCAGGATGAGCATCTTGTTCATACCTCCTTTTTTAAATAATTGATCCATGAAAAGAAGGCGAAGACCAAAGAGGGAAATATATTCTTCTTCATATTTGTCAATTAACTCCTGGATGGAGTCAAAAACACAGACAGTCTAAGGAAAGTTGAAAATGCTTGAGAGAAAGATAATGTTTCATTTGACAACACTCAAAATTTCGAAGCAAATCAGCTAGTGGATGAAGTTAGAGATAACAGCCTATACTCAGGCAAACAAATGTGCATATCTGTACACCTAAAATACCCACATATGGTCGTACATGACCTGGAAATTTTCTACTCTCGTCCTTCCATAAAATTGCTACAAATTCATCAATCTAGCTTCTCCTTTTACCTTGATATCGGTCCAAAATTGTCACTCTCGTTTTCCGCATATCTCCTTTTCTTCTTCTTTTTTGTCATTTTTTCTTTTTCTATTCTCATTTTTTAAAACCCCTCATACAATTTGTGGCTAGTCTCATCTTATGCTAGGCCCTCTTTCTTCTCAGTTGCAACAGAGAAACCCAGGCCCCGAATGGGTTCGTGCATTTCATTTACTTTTTTATGAGCAATGGATTGTTACAAGTAGGTGGCAAACCAAGTGGGCAGTAGACAAAAGACAATCCTCACAGATGAAATTTAAAAACCTTTGAGTGGATCTTGAAATGTAATCTAACCTCTAAAAAAAAATTAAGGTACAAAAAATTCCTGTAGCAATTAAACTCTTAAAAAAAGAATAAGGTAAAAGCACACATGCATTGTCATTCTTGTGCAAATTACATTATTGTAGAAAGAATAACATACTTTTAAGCAACAAACACTCTTAACAAAAGAGGCATCATCCAAGAGACCTGCGTCTAGCCATGGCCGCAAATAAGTATGGATTTGGCTTAGGTGCTGGAAAAAAATAACAACACGTGCTGTAGTTTTTTCAATGGTAAGTCACTTGGCCTTGGTGTCTCATGAAGCATCCGGTCTAAGGTTCAACTACCCTTGACTGCAAACAATTCCTTAAGGCCACACCGGGAGGGGGGCTTTGCACGGTGTCTTGTGGATCTGATCAAGGTGAAGCCCCGTTTTTTCAATGGTCCAGTTTTAATTTCACTCTCTCTCTCTTTTTAATGGAAAACTTAGAATTAAATCTAGACCATTGAAAAAACTACAGCACATAGGCCAAATCCAATAAGTATAATAATTAAATCAAGGAAGATAATGATGGCTAAGAAAAATTTGCAAATTAGTATCTCTATAAAATATACATTGGCCTAGGGAGTTGGCTATCAGCAGAATTAAACAGTTGGATTTACTATCCATGCAACTCGTATATAAAGACAAAGGGTAGCAAGAACAAGGTGGAACACCAAGAACAATTCATCAGGTTTTCAAAACTTAATTTGAATGGACACCTTCTGCGCTTTTAATGATATTTCAATTACTTGTAATAAAATTCATAATAATAATAATAATAATAATAAACTTAATTTGAATGAAAATTGACACACTTTTAGCAATTAATATCAATAAAAACCAACAAAGAAAACAGCAGAAGCAGGAGTTGCAAAACTAGGATCATCTATGTAATGGTTTAAAAGAGCACAAATGGGAACAGGAATCCAGAAAAAAGATGGTTGAGAGGAAAAAAAAAAATCAAAACTTACGAAAAAGGAAAAGGAAAGGAATAGGGAAAGCTCAAAACTGAGTACTGTAACATACCCCAGAATCTGCAACCAGCATGAAATTTCTAAAGCAAAATTTCAACCCCTAAATGATCCACAACCACATTAAATTTAATTGAAATACATAGTTCTATACAAACAAAATCAAATAGTGAGTTTGAGGCTCCTAACCAACCGATATGCCCACAAAATAACCTCTCTCCCTAGCTACTAACAAATGTGAATTCTCACAAAAGTAAAAACAAGATACCGGCCACAACCCACCCTACATTATTCCTTTTGTCGACTATAAGCAGAAAAATAGACACACCAACAAATTTTCCATTGAAAGAAGAAAATTAATTACCCGAAGGGAAGAGAATTTTATGAGATTAAAATAAAAAGATCCAAAAAGACCCAACTTGACTATTATTTAACAGCAACTAGTCCATATATTTCATGCTTTAAATCTCTAAATCTCTGGATTCAGAGAAACTTGTTGCTGCATAATGGTACCCCCACCCCCCCGGTCTGAGGATGCTCTTCTTCCCAAGATCAGATGGGAAGTGAAAGTTAGATTGATTTCAAAGTAGTCTTGTCTTTGGAATTTGCTTTGTATAATCTCTTTGGTGTTTAGAGCTGTGTTTGTTGGCCCTTTGTATTGTTTGTTGTTTCCTCTGTTATGAGGAAGCTTTTGTGGTTTGTGTTTGGTTCTTGTTTTGAACCGAGTTTCCAGGCCTCTGGAGAGTTGTATTGTTGTGTTTGAGCAATAAAAAAAGCTTTTATTCACCCAAAAAAAATACAGCAGTAGCCACTAAGTAACCCCAAAAACACCAAATTGAGAAGTCAACTAACAAGAGTAATACACACTTCAAAAGCCAAACATTCTCAAATACATTGGTTAATAAAAATTCCAGTAATTCCCTCAAAAAGTTGTACCTTCAACGAAAATCCCCGTGTGGGTATCTCCAAAAACCCTAAAAAGGAAATGCAAGCGGTCAAAACAACCGGCCCCTCACACATATCCCCACCAAAACAAGATTTCCAATACTTCCTTAAATAAATGCACAAATTCAACAAAAATTCCATCTGGGTCGCTCTAAAAGTTCATAAATTTGTAGAAAGTATATGCAAAAAAAAATTATAAATAAAATAAACAGGGTATAGATCGATTAGACTAACCAGTGGAGCTTGAACTCGGATGCCCCTTTGAGCATTCGAAGATTGTTCCATCTCAGAAACACGCAGTCATAGATAAAGTCAGCAGCCAGAGCCAGAATCCAGAATCAAAGTTAGATAATCTCAGATCGAGAGCTCTTTCATCTTTGAACTTCGTCTTCACTCCATTAAATCTGATCCAACATGTACCCCCACCCCCAAAAAAAAAAAAACAACCTTTTTGTTACTTCTCTGCAAGTACAAACAAAGAAACACCAAACCACCTCCCCTTACAATAAGAACAACAACAACTACAACAACAAACGTGAGCTCTCTCCCTCTCTCTCTGTCTAGCTGAGCAGTACAGCTGGACCCATGGGCCACCAACTTCTGATTTTCTTAAATGTGTTTCTAACATTGAAATACATTTCTAAATTAATGATTTCGGGAATTTTTTATTTTTTAATTTAACTGCAAGTCCCATAAGAGGACAAGAAGCTTGTGAGTTTGAGTGGTTCTGCTGATATTGTTTTGTTTGCTACCATATATGGGTCAAACCCATTTTTTAAGGGAAGGACTATTTGGTGATTTGAGATCCATCAACCTCGATGGATTTTGCCCTATCACGTGGACGAATTAAACACCCTTTTAGATTTCAAAACAAAAAAGAAGAAGAAAAAAAATCCCTTTTCATTTATACGCGTTACTAACCACACGCAGTAGACTGGATTAGCAAGAGAGAAAAGGAGAGTTTAGAGGAGGAAATTTCAATAGAGCGACGACAATGCCAAATAATGCACACCTGAGTGAATGGCGAATGCTTCCTTTATTTATAGGTCGTCGTTTTTAGGGTTTTAAGACTTCTTGCCAACTGGAAATTCTTTTCTCGAGTTTGTTGGGAGAATGCATGTTGTGAGCATACAATTGGTGGAGTGGGAATCAACTTTTGAACGTTACATCTCGGCAAGAGTGCACCCAAATCTTTGTTGGACATTTGGGTTGCAAATCATCGCGTCTTCCAGGCTCCTTGGTTATGGACCATCAGCCTTCTAGGCTTTTCAGCTATGGCTCGTCGGGTCATCTATATCGTGTTATCACAAGAGTTACAAGCACTCAAAATATAAGAGTTATAAATTGATAAATTAAATTTATTGTTGTTGTTGGGGATAAATCCCACTCAACCCGATCCAAAGAGGAGATTCAAAAGTCTAATAAGGTCCAAACAGATAAGAATAATGATAAGATAAGAATAATGATCATATCAGAGGTCTAAGAAGATATCAGATCAGAAGTCTAAGAAGATATCAGATCAGAAGTCTAAGAAGATATCAGATTGGAAGTCTAAGAAGATATCCAATTAGAAGTCTAGTAAAGGATTGAAGTTCAATTAGAACTCGGACAGCAGTTCTAGATCAACAAGGAGCAGGAGTCCTAATCCAGGTTTGACTCCACCTCTATGGGCCTATAAATAGGCCCATACCCCAGGTATAAACGAAGACTCAATTTTATGCACAAAGCATTATTTTCTCACAGAAGCTAACTTAGGCATCGGAGCGGGACCCCCGGAAGGGTCCCTAGGTTTTGTTGTTTTGCAGAGTTATTGAGAAGCGTGAAGAACATCAAAGGAACGTGCAGATTCACACCATACCGGAAACTGTACCAACAGTTTGGCGCCGTCTGTGGGAAACGATTATTCGTTCCTCATAAAAGAAAAAGAAGATCCAGCATGGTGATGAACACACGTTCCGGAAGCCAGACCAATCGACAGCCCGTGGCCCCACAGGAACCGGCTATTCAGAATAATTTACAGCCTCCACCGAACCCTCCCCCGGGGGGTGGAGATCAAGATCGCATAGCAGCGTTGGAAGCCCAGATTGAAGACTTAAATGCAGAATTGTTACGCATGAGGACGAGACAGCCCAATCCCGAGATGAACAGGGATGAGCGTGAGGAAGAAGATCACAATAGCAACATTAATCCTCGGAGGGAGGATGACCGCCAAGGAGATCTGAGCAGAATTATTGCCGAGCTGGAGAGAAGGTGCACGTACATGGAGATGGAAAGAAAGGACAAAAGCAGATCCGTAATGGTGGACAAGCTCCTAATGGGTACAGACTCACCCTTCACCAGACGGGTGGCAGACTATCAGCTTCCCGATAAGTTTAAGGTACCCCAAATTCTAAGTTATGCAGGAGACAGAGATCCCTTGGATCACCTAGAGAATTTCAAAGCTCATCTAGACCTTCACGGGACACCCGATGAAGTAGCATGTCGGGCCTTCCCTCTTACTCTTTCGGGGAATGCCCGAGACTGGTTCAGGAAGCTGCCCCCGAATTCCGTTGATCAGTTCAAGGAATTGTCCAGGATATTCCTAACGGAGTTCTTGGCTTTCCGGACAAGGAAGAAGCCTTCGGGATATTTGCTATCATTGCACCAGCAAGGCAATGAGAGTCTTAAGGAGTTTATGGCTCAGTTCAACCGAGAGAAGGCTACGGTCGAAGATCCGACCGAGGATATGATTTTTGCTGCCATTTATCAGGGAATTTCACTCGAGGAGCCTTTGATGAAGAAGTTGATCCGGAAGCAACCGAGTACCTTGCAGGGCCTCATGGATAAGGTAGAAGAATTCATCAATCAGGAAGAGACGCTGAAGTCTATGGCCAGTTCTAGACTACCCCGAGAGACAGCCCCAGAAAAGAAAAGGAAAGAACTCAAGAAAGTTGATTGGGAAGAGCAGAGGCAGGTAAAGAAGTTCAAAGATTACAACTTTACACCTCTCAATGCCGAGATATCAGAAGTCCTCATGGAGATCAAGAGAGATCCGGCGTTTCAGGAACCGCAAAAGATACCAGGTAATCCTCCTTATAGGAATGCAGGGAAGTATTGTGATTTCCATAAACAAGCAGGTCATTACACCGAGGGGTGCGTAACCCTAAGGTTGTTAATAGAAGAATTCATAAAGAATGGCAAGTTGGTTCGGTTCTTGGGAGAGCGACGGAACCATCAAGGAAATAACAGGCCTCGGAATCATCAGGACTATCAGCCCCGAGATCAACAGCCACGGGATTACTATCCCCGAGACCGTCCTCAGCTAGACGAAAGGCATCAAGAGAATGCTCCCCGAGATGACATAGAAAGAAGAGAGGACCGAAGAAGCAGAAGCCCACAGCATAGAGAGCCGAGGCAACAACAGTATCTGCCCGTGATCCCATAAAAAGGACTCTCGGGAATTTCAGGCTTGCTTTTATTTTTTAGTATTTATATTTGCAAAGAACTAGACTTTTATTTTTAATTCAGACTAGACAGAAAATTCCCCAGATTTTGGGAATAAGTATTTTCAGAATAAATGAATAAAGCTGACTTAAGCATCGGAGTGTTCCCGGTCTAGGGACCAGGAACCCGTTGATGTTGTTTCTTTTGCAGGCAAAAACTCTCGGATCAGTCCTAGCCGAGAGTCTCGGATCAGTCCTAGCCGAGATCAAGAAGAAAGGGGGGTTGTCTCGGATCAGTCCTAGCCGAGAGTCTCGGATCAGTCCTAGCTGAGACCAAAACTTCTCGGATCAGTCCTAGCCGAGAAGGAGCCTCTCGGATCAGTCCTAGCCGAGAGCAAGAACAACTTCTCGGATCAGTCCTAGCCGAGAAGGAGCCTCTCGGATCAGTCCTAGCCGAGAGCAAGAAAAACTTCTCGGATCAGTCCTAACCGAGAAGGAGCCTCTCGGATCAGTCCTAGCCGAGAGCAAGAAAAGCTTCTCGGATCAGTCCTAGCCGAGAAGGAGCCTCTCGGATCAGTCCTAGCCGAGAGCAAGAAAAGCTTCTCGGATCAGTCCTAGCCGAGAAGGAGCCTCTCGGATCAGTCCTAGCCGAGAGCAAGAAAAACTTCTCGGATCAGTCCTAGCCGAGAAGGAGCCTCTCGGATCAGTCCTAGCCGAGAGCAAGAAAAACTTCTCGGATCAGTCCTAGCCGAGAAGGAGAGTCTCGGATCAGTCCTAGCCGAGAGCAAGAAGAAACTTCTCGGATCAGTCCTAGGAGAGAAGGAGCCTCTCGGATCAGTCCTAGCCGAGAGCAAGAAGAAACTTCTCGGATCAGTCCTAGCCGAGAAGGAGCCTCTCGGATCAGTCCTAACCGAGAGCAAGAAAAGCTTCTCGGATCAGTCCTAGCCGAGAAGGAGCCTCTCGGATCAGTCCTAGCCGAGAGCAAGAAAAACTTCTCGGATCAGTCCTAGCCGAGAAGGAGCCTCTCGGATCAGTCCTAGCCGAGAGCAAGAAGAAACTTCTCGGGGGGTCGGATTTAACCCTCGGGTTTTGCAGGTTTTTCAAGAGACAGGGAGAAAACCCTAAGGAAAAACAAGAAGGTAATGGGGGGTAAGATTTAACCCTCAGGTTTCGCAGGTTAGCAGGTTTTCAGAAGGAGACAAAGATCGGGTTTCCTTAGACATGGAATTCCCATTATTCAAGCAAGCTTCGGATAAGGGAATTGGGGGGTAACTGTTGGGGATAAATCTCACTCAACCCGATCCAAAGAGGAGATTCAAAAGTCTAATAAGGTCCAAACAGATAAGAATAATGATAAGATAAGAATAATGATCATATCAGAGGTCTAAGAAGATATCAGATCAGAAGTCTAAGAAGATATCAGATTGGAAGTCTAAGAAGATATCCAATTAGAAGTCTAGTAAAGGATTGAAGTCCAATTAGAACTCGGACAGCAGTTCTAGATCAACAAGGAGCAGGAGTCCTAATCCAGGTTTGACTCCACCTCTATGCCTATAAATAGGCTCATACCCCAGGTATAAACGAAGACTCAATTTTATGCACAAAGCATTATTTTCTCACAGAAGCTAACTTAGGCATCGGAGCGGGACCCCCGGAAGGGTCCCTAGGTTTTGTTGTTTTGCAGAGTTATTGAGAAGCGTGAAGAACATCAAAGGAACGTGCAGATTCACACCATACCGGAAACTGTACCAACAGTTGTTAATGTAAAAATATAAGAGACTTATAACGTTTTGATTATTTCTCTATAAAGAGAATCTTGTATACAATCAAATAAATCAATGAAAGATGTAACCAACAAAAAGGCTTTGACATGTGGATGTATACCATAGGCCGAACCACCTAAAATCTATGTTTCCTCTCTTTCTTGTATCTCTTTTTAAATTATTATTAGTTCTTACAATGATAAATAATTTTCTATAATATGCATGTGTTACAAATAAATGATTCTGTTAAAAAAACAAGAATTAGCCATTTTTTCGACGAGTCATTATGAAATTATAAATTTTCTCTAAAATTTAATAAATTTTGAGTGGTTTTTCCAACCCATATTTGGCCAAAGTGGTGGGTCAAACCACCCGCCAAGAGACCGGAGACTCTTTTGAACTTCAACATAAATTAACCCTTCTTCTTTTTCTTTTTTGGATGATTATATTTTTGTTTTGAAACTTGGTTTTAATTGCTTGGGTTTTAGACTCTTTTTTTTCTAATTATTGTAGACTAATTTATGTAACCTTTAATGTCTCTCTAGTATTTGTAAGAACTCTAATTGAGGTTGGAATTTCCCTATCTTTTATACAGCTCTCTGTATAGAATTACTCTTATGTTATTACAAAGTATTGAGTATTGTTTATGTTTGCCCTTTTTTTCTTTTTATAATGAGAAATAAACTTCATACTGATAACTAATTACATGACTATATTGTTCCAACGTACAAGTAAATTCCGAGAGCTTGAGTTGTCCCTCATCCAAACACCGGTAAGTTAGGAGATTCAAACCTCGGCTTACTCTTTATTTGAAATAATATTTAAATGACTTTTTCTTTATTCTTTCTCCTCTAGCATTTATTTAAAATAATATAGGAAAAAGATAAAGAAAACTATTGTGAAGTTTATTTGAATAGAAAAATAAAATGTAGTTTGGTTCCTAAATTTTAAAACAAAAATAAAGAAATTTCTTGCTAGTGCTCTAGCTCATTGAGAAGTTGTTTATGTATATCAACTAATCTTAATTACTTTTCTCATTAATTATATATATATTTTCGTTAAATGTGATTCTGCCCATTATATCTATGCCACGTAGTTTTAAGGCCCAGGATGCAGATTCCTAATTTGATAATCAATTTCCTTTAATTAATTAAACAAAGAAAATATTTCATTTTCAGGTAATACTAAACTATTGTCTTGACTTTTAACCAAATCCATAATCCATCAATGGTAGGTTCTCTTTCTTGATCTTCGTTTCACACTTGTAATTCAAAAATCCCAATTTGAAAATCAAATTAATAGTGATGGCATTTCTAGTTTAATCAAATCAATTAGCTACACATCAATAGTAACCAAAGATAAATTCAAATTCTATTATTTGAAAAGAAAAAAACAAAAGAATAGATGCATATACTATAATAAAACTAGGTTTTCATGATTGCCCTAAACTTAATTGCATGAATTGTATGGTAGGGTTTCCTAGTTATTTGATTATACTCCATCTCATCAGCTTAAAAGGTAAGTAATAATGATAATAACAACACAATAATACAAAATAATAATGACTTTTAAAAACCCTACATGTTTGATTATACTTCATATTGTCAACTTACACATGATACCCTTAATTCTTAAACATCACGGGCCAAGATAGTGTGATGTGATCAAAATAAAATAAAATAAAATAAAAGTGTACTTGCTCTTTTGGCTCATCTGGGTATGTCAGAGAGATTAGCAAAAAAAGGTCAAATAAATAAAATATTTCCAATGTGAAAGAGCCTCTTTTTCCACATACATAACCATTAGGAGAAATAAAGACCAATATGTGTCCGGTGTCCCTATTTTTTAACAAACAAACTCTTCATTTTGGAAATTATTTTATCTTCTCTTCTTTCACCTTATTGGATGGTTGGTCTACAACTTTGTCTTATTTGAAGATGCATATGAGAGCACAAAAGTCAGTTTGTCCCTGATTTTTTAGGTTCTCATTTTATTTAACTAGGGTTGGACAAAATGCTTGAAAATCTAACCAGATAATTGACTTGACTCAAAACCGATCGAAATTAGTTGATTTTTGGCATTGATCAAATTGGAATCAGGTGTGAAAATTGAAAACCTAGCAATATTAATTGTCAAAGTTAAAAAAATCAGGTTCTTATATGTCGCGACGGTGGTAGGCGGAGTTCAACCTTAAATAGCCTTTCCCACCCCACCGGCCACGCAAACCAAAAATAAAAAATAAATAAAAAAGGGAAAAATTTGCCATTTCAACTTGTGATAATGCTCCCGGTGTTCACATCTCTATTAAAATATGTACTATCTGCCATTTAAACTTGCATACTCATTAACATCAATGCCTCTCACCAACTTTAGTTGCAATTTCTAAGTTGAACCATCTCAAGTAATCATCACAATTTCCATACTAACAAGAATGCAAGAGCCACATTTGTTGTAAAAATAATAATTAAATAATCAAATTCATACTTTTCTATCAGTAGATCAGATAATGTGTTGGAACCTCGAATCTACAGTTTTTTTTCCTTTTTTTGGTACAAAAAAAAGGTAATAATTTAACACATGCGATACAAGATCCTGTCTAATGCATGCAAAACACAACACATGCATAAATTTTTTGATATTGCTATTACTTCTATGACCATAATGACTGTATTGGAGTGCTTGTTAGGGTAGTTTTATTTTCTATTAATATTATCATTATCTTGCTTAGGTTAAAAAAAAAAGGTTATTGGCACTTTGTCACAAAAGGTTGCCATACCATATCCTTCTCTTTTTCTTGTCTATTTACCTTTGTCCCTCTGGTTTATTTCATGTTGTGAACAGTATACAGTGCTCAGTAAGTAGCCTTACCAAAGGAATCAAAATGGTGAATCAATACAAGAAATTAGAAAAAGCAGAATATCATATGGGGATAGTTCAATCTCAAACAGTAAAGAGTTTCCATAACAACTATCAGGTTTGTTACTCTTAATATTAAACAAAAATCGACTTCATTCGTTCATATGGCAACACATAGCCAGAATAGAGGTCCCATTAATTACTAGAGCAATAATATAATGCATTCACCTAACTAGAGAGCTTTGTATTATTTCAGCAAAACCAAAATCTTACAGAAGCCTTAAAAATCCTTGACAAGGGGAAGAAGAAATACCAGAACCAGAGCCCCAACAATATACCCCCAACATATTGGGTTGAAAAGAACATGCCTATGAGATTAACAAGATGCGGCAGAAAGAAACCCTCTTCCTCTCCCACTACATATTTCTACAACCCATTAACCCACCAAGATTATCACCAAAAAAGAAAGATAAAATTTTTTTCAAAAAAATAAAAAGGCAAAGTAATCCCTGTGTTAGTACTTCGTCACTAACACCTACCGACTTACACACCCATTCCTGTGGCACCAATACCAAGCAAAAATCCCCCTCCCTCATAAGTTAAAAGCACCTCTAACGGTATAGAAAAACAAAGGCTTAATTAAAACACTAACAAAAAGATGTGACGGCGAGGAAAAATGACCCTATAAGAAAAGACAAAAGTTCACAACCATTAACTAGACATCACAACTGCTTTAGAAGTCGAAAATTAGTCCCATGCACTGGTCACCCCTGCACCATACCCTCCACCAGAAGAAGCACCATACCCTCCACCAGAAGAAGCACCATACCCACCACTGCTGTTACCTCCACTATAATAATCAGAACCACCCCTACTGAAAGAGCTGTCCCTTCTAAAATCACGCCCACCAAATCTACCTCCTCCACCAGAACGACGGTTCCTCCCTCCACCAAAAGATCGGGCTGCATACCGGGACAGCCAACTAGGCACTTCTTGGTTCGATTCTTGCATTAGCTCAGATAAAGCCCGTGCCATAGACGCATTATTCTCATTGAAAAAGGCAGTTGCTAAACCTGTTTTGCCAGCTCGCCCTGTCCGTCCAATGCGGTGGACATAATCATCAATGTCATTTGGGAGATCAAAGTTGACCACATGGGCAACATGCGGAATATCAAGACCACGTGCAGCCACATCAGTTGCAACCAAAATCGGGGTGTGGCCACTTTTAAAGGACCTCAATGCCTGCTCCCTTTCCTACAGACATGTAAAATAAACAAATAAAGAAACAAAACACGGACTTCCAACGCAAGATATGCACATTAAGCTTAAAACCTGCCTACAAGAGGCAGAAAGCCTCCTAGATGTGCTAAAAAAAAGCATTAGGTCACAGATTGTGACAAATTGTGTTGATCATTATTGCTAATGGGAAATTTGTACAATAGTCTGAGAATTCCCCTTTTGCTACATGGCTTAAATGCAAAATATGCACAGCTTATCCCTGCTTTTTTAGCATTTTCCATCTGTTTTGACACCCTTAATCACGTCCCTGGGAATTCTCAGACTATATTCAGCCCTAGTATTGTGTCCCATTTACCATATTCCTATGGGTTCATGTTTCCAGTTCACTTTTGATGTCATCCTAATATAATATCAAACACCATTCCAGATTCATTGCTTCCAAAAAAAAATATAGTACTGCACTTAAAAATTCAAAAATTATATCCAAAGACAGAAGTTAAAACTATTAGAGCTGCCTTAAAAGTTGGTAGCCACTTGCCAGAGATGGAGCAACACGTGGGTTTTTAAAAAGACAGAAGTATGACAGGGGGACTAGATTGGGATGAACTGAAGAACCTAAAATAGGAGAGTGAAAAGGAATGAATTAAGAAAGAAACAACAAACCTTGTGATTTCACATCAGAGTAATGCATAAATGGGTTGTATACACCATGTCAAACATCGGAAGTGGCAGACAAATAATAAATAAACCTCAAGCTTTTCTTTGTAATAACCTAGATATTTGTTGAAGAAGTATCTTATCTTTTTTAAAAAAAAAAAAAAAAAATTAAAAAAAAAATGATAAAGAAGAAGAAGAAGAAAGAAAGAAAGAAAAGATGGTTTCGCAAACTTTCAAGAAAAAGAGAAGCATGATGCAATAAAATTTGTAGCAACAATGGCTAACTAAGTAAAGACGATAAAATATGACAGTAAGTTAAAGACACAAGATTAAGGATAAAGTAGCTCTTACTGCCTGTCCACAGCTGACCAGTTGATTATATTAAAAGGACAGACCCCAAAAAGGGAACTTCACATCACATAATTCCAGATAAAACCTAAGATACTTAAATAAATTTTTATATAACACCAACATATTTTGCAGATATTGTTGGCATACTATTATCAAGCTCTATACATCTGTTCTGAAGGACTAAAAAATTCCATCACCATTATATTATTATTTTTTATGAATAATAATTTATTAGAAAAAGAGGCAAAGCCCGCGTACACATAAAGTATACAAGAGAAGCAACCACCCTAGTGGTGTCAAAAATCTAAAAAAGTTAACAAGATCTACAAGATTAGAGGAAGAAAAATCAGGAACGTATGCTACAGTCCAATCTAAAAGAGATCTCAAAAAAAAGGATTTTAGTCGTAGCACATTAGGCTCACGATCCTTAAAAATGCGTCGATTTCTTTCTCTCAAAATTCTCCACATTAGTAATACTGGGATAACTTTCTAGATGGCCTCTTTGGAATGTCCCCGCCCTTAAGTTTTCCAACAATGAAGTAACTCTAAGATATTGCTAGGCATGACCCATGATACACCGAATAAGACAAGAACCAGGTGTCAAATCTCGTTAGTAAACTCGCAATGGATAAGGTGGTTTAAGATCCTTGCTCTTTTTGCAAAGAGAACACCAATTGACAAGGGTAAGACCCCGCCTCTTAAGGTTATCAATCGTGAGAATTTTGCCCAAAGTTGTCGTCCAAGTGAAGAAAGCAATTCGAGGTTGAGCCTTCACCTTCCAGACACTCTTCCAAGGAAATAGACAAGAGACTCTTCGGGCTGTAATGAATTGTAATAGCTCTTCACTTCAAAGCCATGATTACATTATGGGGTCCACATCATTTTATCCGTCTCTCCCGGATGGGTTTTCAAATAGTACATTTTTCCTCTTTCTAGGTATTCCTTTTGTATACTACTTGTCTATTTAGAAGAGCCTCACACTTTTTTTTTAATCAAATTTGACATTACTTATAAAATAAAAAAAAAACACACAATATATCGAGGAAAGCAACAAGGGACTCTAGCTCCCAATCCTGAACTACCCTGAAGAAACTCGGATTCCAATGGACATAAGTTCCGAAGGAATCCATGTAATCTGACACTAAGGTCTCTTCCCCAAACCAAACATCCTACCAAAAACGAATGCGAGACCCATCCCCAACTCTGTCGGAGACCACGTTGAAGAAATTATCCCAGCCATGACAAAACATCCCCAGCATTATCATTTTTACACTCCATTGCTCCAAATGAAAACCCATTTCTACTGCCATCACCTAGAAAAGAAAAATCCAACTCACCAATGATTTGATTACATCATTATGCAAATCACTGCATCCATATAAAATGAACCACCATACTTTAAATTCGTATGAAAAAGTTTGGTGATTGTGTATTCTCATAAATTCAAGATTCCATTCCTCTCCAACGTGCAACCAATTCCAATTGTTTTCACATAAAACTCATCAGGGGCAGCAATCTTTTGCCGGAGCAAACCAACATCCATCTCTAACCCAACCAAACTAAATTAAACAGAATATTCCCTACTTATGTGTTATTTGCGTACATATACAAAATAAAGTTACTAAAGCCACTTCACTTGGTCCAAATTACATTTACTTATCAAAAAAAAAACTTAGTCCAAATTACATTGCTTTAATCGTCCATCACCAGGAATAACCAAGTTCCAATAGGATGATCCTGCCCAGATTTCCAGTTCTGAGTACTTCTTCTATATATTTATATATACACAACACCCATATTACATATTCTAGGTTTGAATATGTTTGAACATATAACAGACGCAATGCCCTCCCGATCAAACCCAAAACCCAACTTTTACCAACTCAAGAATCAAGCAACATCACTTTGAGGAATAATATCCAACAAAAGTAATATGCGCCGAGCAAGAGAGCATAAGAAAATCAACAGCATCCCAACATACTATTTGCATTTTTTTTTCTTTTTCTGTTTTTGATAAGTAAATAAAATATCATTAAAGCGAAAAGCACAACCCACGTACACAAGAAATATACAAGAGAAAAACCTAACTAGAAGGAGAAAAGAGAAAAAGAACATCATAAAAACTAATCTCCAAAGGAGATACAAACGCAGCTGTCCAAATATAAAGAGAATAAAAGGACTTAAGCTCCTCTAATGTCCTCTCGCGGTACTCTTTCCTCCTTTTCAGGAAGACATAAACCCATTGACACCATTCTAAAAGGCATCAAGAAGGAACTTCATTTTTTTTTATTCGCTTGGTAATTAACTCACACCACACAGGATTTGAACCCGTGGCAAGAGGGAACTATCATAGTATTAAACACATGATCAAATGTTTTTAATTCAGCAATGTGAATCATTTTTATCATTTAAATCTAAACATACAAAAATATAGTAAACGGCACTGCTAAATAACTTGCCATCCCCCACAATCTACTCTCACACTAGTTTCAAATTATTCTGGAAACTAAAGTCTATAACAGAACCCATGTATCCTTGGGCTTCCACAGATTAAATGTGAATTTTTGTACTTCCTAAATGGATTTGAATTCAGTATAAGTTAATATTCTTTTACCGAGAAGATATACTTGACTAAGAATATATATCCAGCCTAAAAGTATGCATACAGTAAAACAAATACCTGTTGTGATCTATCACCGTGAATGGTAGTTGCAGGAAAACCGTTAGAACATAACCAATGTTCCAGTGCATCAGCTCCCTTCTTTGTCTCCACAAAAACTAATGTCAGAGCTTGCTGCAACAAGATGATGCAAGTAAAAGTCACACAACTACATATTTCGCTAAACAATTTCAAACACCCTCCTTGTAAGTAAAAGGTTTGTTGACTTAAAGAACAATTGTAAACATAAATCATCTAGTGTAATGAACTGTTCACATAACATTAGTAAGAAAAATTATATTGCAGCACAGGAATCTGCTTTCTACAATAGTACCTTGCCCTGTGTACCATTCGCCCTCTGTGCATGAAGAAGGTCCATGAGATGGCTTCTTTTGTCAGACTCGTGAACAAATTCAACTCTTTGGACAATCAAATCAGTACTCGAGCCCACTCTTCCAACAGCCAAAAATATGTAATTGGAAAGAAAATCAGAGGCCAATCTCTGCATGTCAACCAAATTCGTAAAAGTATCACATAGATGTAGTTAAAGGATTCTATAAGAATTTTCAACAAGGCTGTACATACTCCTTTCGCATGATATAAAAATCCCCCCGCCCCCCCCCCCCCCCCCAACTTTCTGTCCCAGTGCATATCAGGGAAATGCCACATTATGTGGTGCCAATGCATTAGAGATGAGGTTTAGGTGCTGGAAACTAATTTGTCAATCATGTTTAATGCCATAAACTGAAATTCATGCACCCCCCCCCCCCCCCCAACATCCCTTTTCTCAGCCCTCCAAGAAAAAATTCTCCAGCAAAACAAACATAATGGCCCGAAGTCATAAGCATCAGTTGAAAGCATACTTCCAGTTGAAAAAAATTCAGAAACAGCAAAAACAAACCTGTATCTCTTTGGGGAAAGTAGCACTGAAAAGCATAGTCTGCCTTTCACCAGGTGGAGGCATGTCCATTTGTTCCACAATTTTCCTAATCTGAGGCTCAAACCCCATATCCAGCATTCGATCTGCCTCGTCTAGAGCTAAATATCTGATCATCTGTAATGAAACTCTAGCCCTCTCCAGCAAATCTACCAATCTTCCAGGAGTTGCCACAAGAATATCAACACCTCTCTCCAGTTCCCGCAACTGACAAAATATAACTCATCAAGAATGCTACATAAATCCCTCACCACAAGCTGGCATATCATAACAAATATTTTAAAGGAGCAACAAGATGCAGAAAAGTGGAATAAACAACTTGCAGAGATCATTATAACACGAGGAGTATGCAACATCAACATGTTGGTCATCCACAAGGAGCAAAACCAATAAAAATATGCATGCAAAACAGCCATTTCATACACAATTTTGATCAGTTAACACAAGAAAAGCCTACAAGAGTTGCACATTTGTTCATTGGATAACCTCAAGAATATTAGAGACAATTTCAAGGAAAAGTTTCATCAGAGTAGAAAGACAAGAAAAACATATTAAGTGCTAAGTAATTTGCAACTTATCGGCTATAGCTTCAGGGAATGGCCGTCAAAGAGAGTAAGAGCAAAATAAATACTTCAAAAATACTTGAATTGTGGTCTCTAGACATTGTTACTTAATATTCTGCCAAGGTCCAACTATAAATCAACATTGGACAACCAAAACACCACTTCAATCAGCTAACAGAGGAAAATATTTGGAATGCTTGCGAGCCTAGCTCATTAAGGCGATTGAAAACTGTACCACTAACCTAACTTCAGGTCCTCTTGAGCTTGAATACATTGTTCAGCTGGCTGTCAAACCAGATGCAACTTAAGGTCTATATATTTTCTATATTCCTCCCTTAAATAACTAAGATAGTACTGATTCTTATACGTTTTTTTTTATAACAAACAGACTGGTAGAGTTGATTCTCATACTTTTTTATGTTAGCATGGGATGCCCCTCACAACATACAGGAAGAAAACAAAAATGGAGCCCCACTCATGTCATAACTCTATTTACCAACTGGAATTCGTAATCAATAACACCATGAAGAGAATTTGACCTAAGAAGCAGATATACTGTAAAAATGAGCAGTATCCTTACGCCTATTATTATCAATACTTCTCCAATACACTCCACCACATATCCATTACTTCTTAAGCATATCCAAATGAAAATAAAAATTTCTAATATAGCAAACCTACTACATACTTCCTTCTTCCACACTCCTAGACACATATACAGAATAGGAATCACAAAAAAAAATGGCTTTATTACATTGATTTTGAAGTTTCTAGTGCGAATAATGCCTTTTCCTCAAAACATAAAATAGCATTGCATGCGTGACTAATATGCCAAATCTTCCAACAATAGATTTGCAAATATATGATGATCATCAAATGTACTTGCATGATTGATTTACTAAAAGGTACATATCAAGCTTTAGTTTAGACAACAGAATTTTGAAATCCAGTCGCATAGATGCATATATAGGCATATTCTACTTTTTCAAGGTTAAGTATCAATTTATCCATCACAATCATAAGAGCTCGCTCAGCTAGATCTGGATAAGTAGATGGCTAAATTTGTACAACCACTAGTGGGTGCAGCTTTCCAATAAGGAACCTGTTTTTTTCTTAATTGTGTGCAATACACTTTTGGAGAGAAGCACCACCGCAACTTGTGAACCATGGAAACAAGATCATTTCACTTTTTTATTTTTTGATAGGTAATAAACCAATCTTACTAAAAGCGTAAAGCGTCCCTAAGTACACCGGTAGTATACAAGAAGAGACACCTAACTAGAAAATAGATCATTTAACATTTAAAATACATTCCACCGAAATAGAAACATATAACAGCTTCATATCATTTATAATCAACACAGAAGACACAACACACCATCATGACTACAACTTTATAAAAGAAAACAAAAAAGTTGGAAGAGAGAAAGAAAAGCAACAAACCATAACCAGGCACAACACCAGAAGAGTACATATCCCATTTCAAGCAAAATTACAAGGCAATAGAAAATGAAGAAAAAAAAAAAAAAAAAAAACCTGTTGGTTAATTGGTGCACCTCCATAAGCAACGACGACTCTAACACCCGTCTGATACGAAAATTTCCTAGCTTCCTCGTGTATCTGAAATATTCAGCAGGATTTTAAATCTGATTATAATAAAAATTAGCATATAATGGAAGCCGTCTATAAATAAACTCACTTGCATTGAGAGCTCCCTAGTTGGAGAGAGAATAAGAGCAAGTGGATACACTGTACGAGCCCCACGGGGTGGTCTCTGTACGCTCTGGCCCCTCATAATTCCACTAATAATTGGGAAACAGAAAGCAGCTGTCTTGCCAGAACCAGTCTGCGCACAAGCCATCAAGTCCCGCCCGCCAAGGGAGATCGGGATAGCATTCCGCTGCACAGGAGTTGGCTTCACATACTTGCACCTCTTAATATTCTGATTAAGTGCATCACCCAAATCTATCTCCGCAAAGGTATTTACTGGTGGGGGCACATTATCACCACTTGTCTCCACTGGAATATCATCATAGGCTTCAAAGTTAATGCCACTGTTCTCTTGCTCACTAAATGGCTGCTCTGTATCGTCATCATCTCCAAAAGGGTTCACTTCCCGATCTCTCCCACGGTCCCAACCACCACTTCTGCCGCCCCATCCACCACCGCGGCCACCCCCACCATACCCAGCTCGACCATAATCATTCCTAGGAGCACCACCCCATCGTGACCCACCACCAGATCGATCATTAATAACAGGTCCAGTGTTAGCTGGAGCAGGCGGGTCAGAAGCAGGTGGGCGGTTCCGAAGATGTGGAGGAACATACGTGCTCCGGGAAGGGGCCGATGCGGTACCTACAACCCCATTGTTAGCAGAAGAAGACCCAGTAGCTGCATTCTCAGCCGCAGAGTTTGCAGCCAAATCCGCCCATGAAGCTCGTTTACTCATGACAAATTCCCAGCAATTCCCTTTCAACCCAAGACCCAAATCAGAATAAATTCACAGCCCGCACAAACCCGTCCTTGAAAAACCAGTATATCCACGAACTAGAACCAGTAAATTTCAAAAACCCTGACCAAAGAGATCAAAAAAATTCATCAAACAAATTAATCAATCAAGTAAAACCCATCAGCCACAATGTCATATTGATCTGATATTCCAAAATTTTATAAATAAAAAATAAAAATAAAAAATAAACAAATCGCGACTAACACGAGCATCAAATGCAAAACATCAATACACAAATGGCAATGCATCCACACATACCGGCCATTTGAACCCCAACCAACCAGAACCCGAATATTCCCTATTTACCCCTGCTCCTTTTCCTGAGTTTTCTCACCAATCAAACAAAATCCAAATAAAACACACCCAAATAAAACGAAATCCAGAGCCCTAATCTATAATACCATAGTAGCACAAACAAAAATCTTAAAAATAAACAAACATGCACACACACACACACAGATAGAGAGACAGTGACAGCGACAGAGACGAACGGAGAGACAAGAACCTGAAGGACAAAACCCTAGAATGTGGCGTAGGTAGTCGAAGATCCAGAAACCCTAATTTCTGCAGAGAAAAGCGCTTTCAATACCGAAGAACATAAATATCTACGTCTCTCGCTCGCTCGCTGCGGAATATTTATTTATATATTAGAAGAAAATATATTTTGTGTGTGAGTTTCGCTTTTTTCTTTTGTTGTGCGTCAAACGCAATCAAATTAAAAAGAAAAATAAAAAGGAAAAATCGTTGAATTTTCTTTCTCTCCCTCGCCATGTGTCTATATATATAATATATATATATATATATATATATATATATATATATATATATGTGTGTGGAAATTGAGGGAAGTCCCCGTACATGTTGCGGCCTCGTCATAATTGGAACGAGCGGTCCAAACTAACCCAATTGCGCTAACGTACGTGAGTTACTAACTACGCTCTCTAAACGTATGGTTATGTTATTTTTAGTTTTTTTTATTTTACTATGATTCACTTAATTAGTGTTTGGAAATTAACAATTTAATGTGAAAATAATATCTTTTTTGGTATTTACATTCTTAAGGAATGTAATATCAGAAAATTTGGATTCCTAAAAATATGACTATGCTTACCTTTAAGAATAATTAAGAATATGATAGGATTATAGCGAATATGAAATTTAACTTGATGAGGCGTCAACTTCGTCTGATTGAACTACCCATTTGAATCACAAATTTTAAAGTATAATATTTTTTTAAAAGTTCTTATAACATTCATTTGAATCAAATAGCTAAATAGATAATATTATTATTGGATTCATAATTCATTCTTTTAAACCGTTTTGAATGGATTATTACTTCGTTGATGACTTTTTAATTTGTTTGTTTTTCTAAAATAGTATTTAAATTCAAAACCCATCGTTAGAGCAGCTTTCTTAAATCTCATTTTCTTCTCTACTTAAGGGTTCGTTTGAATTTGCGATTTCAAAAAGAGCGATTTTAAAATGTGCAATTTGAAAAAATAATTTTTAAAAACATAGTTAAGCGTTTGGTAAAATCACAGTTTGACCTTTAAAATTCTGCGTTTTCAAAAAAGTACCATCTTACCTGCGATTTGAAAAAATAATTTTCTGCGTTTTCAAATCACAATTTTTTAAAAACACAATTCTCAAACAGTTATTTTTTGCAATTTAGTTTAAAATCGCACTTTTTATCTACGAAATCGCAATCCTAAATACATCCTAAATCGAATTCCCTTATTGTTCCATAAACTAAGGAAATACGAAAGGAATCAAAAATTGTACAATATATATAGGGAAGCAAAAATGGTTATCTAAGCATTATTTTTTAAAAAAAAAAAAAAAAAAAAACTTTATTGTTCTTTTCTCATTCATCTAGCATTTATTGAAAATAATATTTCAATGATTTATATTTTATCTCTCTTTCTCTTAGCATTTATTTAAATAGTATTTAAATAATTTAGAGAATGGATAATGAAAGTTTTTGTGGAGCGCATATAAATATATAAGCGAAAAAGGCGATTTAAATTTTTATGTTTAATAAAAATTTAAGAAAAGTTACTGTTAATGCTTTTATATGCTTAGATTAACTTCAAATATCTTTCAAACCATTAAAAACAAATTTAACATTCATCAATCACATGCAGACACGTGTTAACAGTACAGTGAAAGAGTTGAAAAAGCTTATAGGTATTTCGTTTTTCAATTAGTATTTGACATATATTGTGTAATAAATGAATTCTATGAGGTCCATTATTCCACGGTGTATACTGTATGGGCTGGGCCCATACTTGTACCGGGCTTTTATGCTCGCTTCTCCTCTCTCCTATTGATTTCTTTATTTTACTTTCGTTAGTGTTAAATCGATTTGTTTTTAAAAATTTACAAAAATTTTAAAAAAAAAAAAAATTGTTTTGAATTTTTTTTTTTTTTTTAAATATTATGCTTTTTTAAAAATATATGATTTTAAAACCGTGACTGACCCATACGACTTATTGTTGGGAAATTCAAGTATAAATGAGGAGTTAAACTTAATTTTTGTTGCTAAAAATATATGTTTTTATTGGTATGAATATTTTCTAATCTGGGATTTTAATTTATATTTACCTTCTTTTTCTACGAGTATAAGGATTAGGCTTCTTGAGGCTTATGACGGGCTCAGTTTTTTATATGAATAATGTTATTTAGTAAATTATTATACCATTCGATGATGTGGCAGTAAAAATTAGTTTTTAGATTAATACTTTTAAAAAAATAAAAGCAATAATTAATTTTAACTGTTACATTATACTGGTTGCATAGATTATTCTTTTGATTTATTTTTTAAACTTTTGGTGGATATATAATTTTTTTTGTTTATATAGATTATTAAATATGTTTGTGAATCCTCTATTGGCGTTGCGGTGGAGCATGTCCCATAAGAATGGTGTAAACGAGTCGATCCTGGGTGTGTATTAACTGTTCGAGTTCGATTTATTTATGTAACAATAAAGCTCGAGCTCGACTTACTTAGAAAAATTTACTGACTGAGCTCGAGCTTGAGCTTGGTCATTTTGGTCGATCCGGAGCTTGAGTACTTGACTCGAGCTCAGCCTGTATCATACAATTCAAATTATTTATTTTAGCAATAAAAAATAATTAAACCACATGTATGATTATATGATATAAATATTATCGTATGAATGTATGATCTTATATTTTAGATCACGTGATGTCAGTGATGTAATGATTCATAAGTATCGAATGATAATACTTATAAGTTATAACATTAAATGTAGTAGATCAGTGATAACATGTCATATGCCACAATGTACATTAATAATATAATATGAATATATATAGTCGATCATTAATAAACGAATCGATCATTGTACGAGCAGGTTCATAAGTTTTAATCGAGTCGAGCCGAATTTATACGAGCTTGCATCGTTTAATAATCGAATTTGATTTCGTGTTCACGAGTAGTTCATTTGAGAATCGATTCGAGCACGAGTCGAGTTTATTCAAATCGATATCGAGTAAGCTTACGAGTAATTCAGCTCGTTTTTGTATAAGATATAAATATTGGTTATGTTTCCCTTATTTTTGTATGCAAATCATAGATGGTTATAATTTTTTTTTCAACGCAATCTCAAACATGTTCTTACTCTCATGTGCCAAAATCTAGCTCTCTCTCTCTCTCTCTCAATTTCTATTTTTTTTCCAAGCATTTAAGCTATCCCTCAACCAAATTTTAAGTTGGCAAGGGAATTGAAATCTCAATCAACAATGTGAAAATACCCTACTTGTCAAGTTTCTCTAATATCCCACTTAGGATAGGTAGAAAATCATCTCTTATGCAGGAGTTTTTTTTTGTATTTTTCTATTGAGAAAAAATATTAAAAAATAAAAATAAAAACAAAATTATTAACAAACAGAGGAAAAGTATTTTGAAAATGATTGATAATACACAAAAGCACACTCACAAACAAAAGTGACTTGCATAAGCATAGCCTCCATCTCTTCCATTAACAGACAACCATTTCCATCCACAGACCACAATCTCAAACAAAACACACCCTCCACCCTCCACGCGCCATCCAGAACCGCGCAAATCCCTGCCCCAATCAAACCGTGCCACAACCTCACTGACTCCATTCTGATTACCCCAAAACTCCCACGCGCCAAGCCCCCGAGACTCGAACCCCAATCTCAAATTTCACAAAATTTAAAAACCCCGAAAACCAGGTTATTTCCGAAAAAGAGAGCCTAAACGAGCGAGTCTGAAAGACACAAAAAGCAGCGTTTTGTGTTTTGGTTTCTCCACCACACACTCTCTCTCTTTCTCTCTCTCTAGGGCTTCGTTTTCTCTCTCTAGAGCTACAGGAAGAGGAGGAAGAAGAAGAGGAAGGCTAAGGTTTTCAGAGATCTACTTAGGGTTTGTGGGATTCTTCGGGTTGTGTGCTTGGGGGCGATATTCGGAGGCATCTTGATCTGTGAAACGGTGCGTTTTTGGGGAAAGTAGGAGAGGAAGAGCATGGATTCGGTCCCTTCGAATGCGCATGGGAACCTGGACGAGCAGATTTCGCAGCTCATGCAGTGCAAGCCCTTGTCCGAGCAAGAGGTGCTTTTTCTCCACTACGATTTTCGTCTTTTTGGTCAATTATTGAGTTTTTTTTTTTTTTTGTTTGTTGCTGTTTTTGGGTGGCTCTGATCTTTTTGTGTTGTGGTTTTTGAGAAATGTGATGGATCCGGTTCGATTCGTTTGGGTTTGTGCGGGCCAGATCGAAGAATTTGTGTGTTTTTCAGTGTGTGGGTGATATGGGCGTGTGATCTGTGGGATTTGGCTGAGCTATGGGGTTTTTGGGATCCATTGGGTGGTGGGTTTGTGATTTATTGGAAATGGAATCAGATCCGTTGGAGGGTGTGTGTTAAATAGGGCCTTATTTGCTTTTGTTTTGAATTAGGCTTGTTCTTTAGCATCTGTGGACTACGAGGGGGAGGTAACTTACGCGAATGAAACAAAAATTCCCTGTTATTGTATGAAATTCTTCTAGCTGCCAAGGAAAAACCGAATAAATTTTGGGTCATCGTAGTTTGAATTGATTCTTTTTCTTGTTAGAACGGGTTTATAGTGGGAAGTGGTGTTCCATGTTTGCCTGGCAATGTAAATTTTAGCATAAGTGGTTTGTGAACCTTTTTTTGTTGTTTTAATTAGTGGAGGCTTGGTGGGGATCATGTAGTGGGGATGTTTCTGTTTATTGGTATCATTTTGTAGAGTTGAAGGCTCTGAAATCTAACGGAAAAAAATATTTGAGGGACGATGAGAAAGGAATGGAAGTTGCCTCTTTAAATGAACTACTGCATATTTGGGCGTGAAAACATTTCAAAGGATGTTTTATTGAAAAGATAATTTGGTGTCACAAGATAGTCTTGGCTCAAGGTAGGCGAGACTCAAGAGGAGTGCAAGCTCTTGACAGCTAATGCTAAGGGATATCCAATTGCGTTTCTCACTGAATGCAGGGGGGTGGGGGAATTTAGCTCCTTACTGTAAAAGTTACTATTGGTGGTTGACTGCCTAATTCTCTACTGGCTTCTTGCAGATAAGCTGTCATGACACGTCTGATGAGAAATTCTGCTTGCCATTGAGTCATTGACGATAATTAGATCATGAAGTTTAGGCTCATATTGTCTAAAGTTGGATTTCTGTTATCTTTTTGATGACGAATTTAGTTCCATTACATGTGAGTTATATTCTGCACAGAGTAGAAGAATCAGGAGTTAAAGCACTCATTTGCCAAGATAAATGGCTTTTTTGGTAAAGAACTTTCAGAATGGCAGATTTAGTTGATGGTAGTCCACTGCCACCTTATTGATCTGCCTGATGTCAATGCCATCATTCTTTTCAGTAACTGTATTTGTAAATTTCTTTGAATCTCCCAACTCCAGAGACCTAACTGCTTGGATAACATCAGAAAAGCCAGAGAGATTGGCTAAAGTAGTGGCTTATATTTGTAGTTTCAGAACTGCTGCCTAAATTATATGGGCATGGCCATGTTTTGAGCATTTCTAGAAGTTAATTTTTGTGATATTGGGGAGGGAACATAATTGAGCGCTACAAGATGATTGTGAGGGAAGGAACCAGTAGCTCTCATTTTAAATTACAGTCAATTATTCAGTTTTAGTTAGATTTTTGCTTATTTTTCTACTTTTTTCTTTTTAAACTTTAGCTACCATTTGATTCCAGTGCGACAGTGTGATGTCTGCAACATTTGTATATGTAATTTTGCTAAATTATTCTCCTTTTATTTAATGGGAATTAGACCACCTTATTATTGTGGTCTGAATTTTTCTTCGAGCAAATGCATTTCTTTCCTTCAATAATCTAACTTCAATTCATATTGTTGACTTGTTATATTGGTGTAGGTAAGGGTGCTGTGTGATAAGGCTAAGGAGATATTAATGGAAGAAAGCAATGTCCAGGTGCCTTTTTTTTATCTATTCTATTGTGCTGTCTCCATACTTATATAATACATGAGTTTGCCTTTTTGACCAGGATTTTTGATATATTGCCTTAATCCTCTTCAAATAAGTTTCAAATTGTTTGGTGGCTTAATCTTGCTTCAAATTGTTTGGATTATATACCTCAGTCTCAAGTAACAAGAATCTTGATGTGAGCTAATTAAAGAATAAGAGATTCAGGTCGGCTTGTGAGGATTGTTAAAAAGCATGTAAACAGTTTCTGTTAGTTCCTTTGAGTTCATTGGTGGCTAATTAACTGATCTTAGGGGTGATCTTATTCTAGCCATGATGTTTTAGAAGTTAGGGGTTTTATTCTCTTATTGTTTCCCCCCCCCCCCTCTTTCTTTCCATGGACAATTTGTTTTAGCTTTTAGAAGCTTTTGTTGCCACATTAGTTTTTTTTTTTTTTTTTTTTTTAAACTTGAGCGGCTGAAATTATAGGTTGAAATTTTTATTCTGCATTTCTTCCTTTCTATCTAGAAGAGAATATATTTGTAACTTCCCTAGGAATGAACCTTATGCTCTGAGGATGTTTTCCACAAAATAATGGAAATTGTTAATTGATAAATTGCATTATAGTAACAATTCCTTCTGCAGTACTTTTATGACATATAAACTTCTGAAAAAATTTAAGATCTCTTTCATAACCATAATTGGTATGCTCAATAAATTTCGTTCAAGGGAGACAAAATGCAGTAGGTATGTATAAATCCTAAATGACATTGGCAATGAAAAATATTGAAAAAAGCATACTTTTATTTTCTGTTTTTTTTTTTTCTTATGAATAATAATAATTTATTTTCTGTATAATTTTGTGTCACCATTTTCTCTTATTTGCAATATATGGTGATTAAACCAATTGGGTATAGACTATATTGTTGCTGAGGTATAACTTGAATGTAGTATCAACTTTATTTTTCATTACTTATCATTTTTTTTTTCATTACATAATTCAAGCTTTATATGTTCGCCATGGGTTTTTGTTACTGTTTTGTATGCATGCTTTTCTTTTATATGCATCATCAGGTTTTTCAGCTAATGTTTATTTATCAGAGTGGCAAGTTTTAACTAATTTTTTGGTGTTTTGGACTGCAGCCTGTTAAAAGCCCTGTTACAATTTGTGGCGATATTCATGGGCAGTTTCATGACCTTGCAGAGCTTTTTCGCATTGGAGGGAAGGTATTTGTCTGACTGGGGATTTCAACTTTGTACTCATTATGTTTGCTAAAGAAATGGTGATCAATTACTGCTTGAGATTTATGAACTGACTGGTTTTTCCAATTTGAGAATTGAAATTCTCCAACTGCAGTTGCTGTGTTTATGATGATGTGTTAAGATTAATTATTGTTGCAAGTGTGAAAGAGGCTTCTGACTTGTCAAAAAAAAAGTGTGAAAGAGGCTTCTAGAGCTTTGGAGAAGCAAACCAAGAGGTGTAAAGAGTGTGGCTTTTAATACTGTTTCACTGTAGCTTTATTTATGTAAAAATTAGAAATGAAACATCATAACATGTAAAAGAAAATAAGAAGGGTGAACTTGGGTTCTAAAGAAGTGGTTATTGAGTGGTTATGGTCTCTTTCATCAGTTATAACTTTGGAACCACTGATGTCTCAAACAAGTGGGATGAACTTGGGTTATAAAGAAGTTTGACATCTTTAACTGGTTAGTAGTTTTTTGAGTCCATAAATTTTGCAAGAGAGAACTAGCTTTGCTTGTTGACATGAGGTGTTCATGACTTAGCTTATGGGCTTGTTCCAAAGAAGATTGTAATTTTGGGAGTTTCCATCTATGAATATGCATATAACTTTGTTTCCATCTACTTAAATGATGGTTCTGTTTTGTAGGATTCATTTTGGCCTAGATTTTTATTCAATTTTCTTCTGGTAGATATTGAGCCTTCAATTTTTTGGGCATCCTAGCCTATAATTGCAATGTTGATACTTATAAATATAATTAATTGCAATGGTGATGATGTGCTCTACTTTCACTCACTTTTATCCCTGATCGAGACTGCAAGATGTGACATTTTTATCTGAATCGTCTTTGGTTGAATGTTTTAATTTTTGTTGCATTTATTTTTCCCCGGTTGACTTTTTTTCTGATTAAACTTCTTGCATTGTCTTTGGTTTCCTGTCACCTCAACTGTTTCATATTTTTGTTGGTAGTGTCCAGATACAAATTACTTGTTTATGGGAGATTATGTTGATCGTGGCTACTACTCGGTTGAAACTGTAACTGTAAGTATAAGTTCTACCTTTCACTTTATATCTTTTTGATGTTTTACCAACAAAGAATTTTTTCTGAATTCTTGGAAAAAGAATATTTTAGTTAAACTCAGGGTTTTTATCCAAAGAAGCGGAACTGTAAATGCTCCCTAGATGAAAACATCCAAAATCTTCAATTTTAAGTGAGTTAAAAATAAGTTGAGGCCAATATATTTGGTTCATGAACCCTGCAAATGATAAGAGGAACACGGTCGTAGCTTTGAGGACCACGTGAGGACCTTAGTGGAATTAAATGATTTTTTTTCTTCAAGGCTCGTTCTTTGGGCTGCTGCCTCAGATTGTAGTTTTTCGAATTTTCATACTTTTTTAGATCTCTGCTCCGCAATTTGATAAGCTTCTCTCTTGTATACTTTCATGTACTTGGATTGTGCCTTTACACTTTTTAATAAATTTGTGATTACTTATAAAAGAAAATATATTTGGTTCAATTAATGGCCATAATTTCCTTCATTTACAAGGCTCTAGTTCTTATTTTGAAGACATCTCGAATAGACCATTTTGTAGCATATTTGCTGCTGCACTGGGAACGAGGGTTGCGTACATTACTAAAGTGTCCGTATCTCTTCTATTGCCATGTATGTTGTCTGTAGGGTTGTATAGTTGTGGGTTGTCAACTTATGAGAACTTGATGTGTTCTTTTGTTGACTGTACCATGTAGTTTTATGCAACACACATGGGGGTGTTTTCTTAAACATGATAAGTTGTGGGTTCTAAATCAATGACACTGTACAAACAAATGGATGTTCTTCATGCTCTTTATTTCTGTTTTCAAGGTGTTTTTTCATCTTGGTGACATTTGTTTGAGTTGTAACTACTGTTGTGGTACTGATTAACTCCTTCATCCAGCTTCTGGTGGCCTTGAAAGTGCGTTATTCTCAACGTATTACTATTTTGAGAGGAAATCACGAAAGCCGTCAGGTATTAGTTTAATTTATGTCATGGTTTAGTGTTTATTCTTGTGAAACAACAACGTAATGGTTTCTTTCTATTTTGATAATAATAATATAATTGTTAATGTCATTGTAGTAGTAGAAGCTGGTCATTGAGCTGTTGTTTTATTATAATTAGGAGATTCATTTTGGGTTCCATCCATTTTCTCATGTAGATTGTAAGGTGTAATTCAATTTTTGGTTAAAACTCTTCTGTGCTGCTAGTCTTTTGTGGGTTTTGTAGTATTATTGGTTTGGCTCGAGTTGTTTATTCTTATTATGCCCTTATTCTCCCATTGCAGATTACTCAAGTTTATGGGTTCTATGATGAGTGCCTGCGGAAGTGAGTTTCTTAGCATCTCTGGTTTGCTGGTAGTTCAATTTAGACTACTATTGTTATGCATGATATCCTTGTGACTTTAGTTTAAGGGTGTAGATTGAATATCTCTTGCTTTAAAGCTATCTCTCCCCCCCCCCCCCCCCCCCCCCCCCCCCCTTTTGGTTTTCTTTCTTCAATGGTTTATTTGATACAGAAGAAAAGTGGGGGAATGAAGAAGGGAGGAAGATAATGGAGGGTGGATAGGATGTACTATTCTTTAACTTATACATTTTGTTGAGAAGGTTATTGTAATAAAAACAACAAGCTTTGCTTCCTTCCTCTTATGCTTTATCTTTACCAAACAAGGGAAAATGACATCCACTTTTCATCTGCAACTTCTCCATCCCTTGTACCAAACATCTATAGTAGAAAACATTTTCTCCTCTTTCGTCCTTTTTTTTTTCCCTATCCCTCCCTCTCACTTTTCCCTCCTACCAAACGGATCCAAGAAATTTGAGTGACTTTGCCTTAATTTATGATGTTATGAGAATATCAGGTTGGAGAGGGTTTCAGGCCAGAAATGACCCATGTTGCAGTGGTGGTGCTCAATAGAAAATTACTATAAGAAAACGGGCACTATACAATACATACCCTTACATTTAGTCATATTTTTCACTTGGTTTTGAGTTGGTGTCAATCTGTTTACATCCATGCCATGAAATTGAACAATGTAATGTGAGCTTTTTGGTACTTCTCGTGTGTATACCAATGCAATGCTGGTGTATTTGAATTGTGTCAAATAACTAACATGTGAGCCAATGTCAGTGTGGCAAATTAAGGACAAGTGCATCATGCTTTGTTAATAACTACTGACTAAAATTAAATTGAACAACTCAAAATTTACTTTAGTTTGTGGAGTATATTTTTTTATGGAAAATATTTTAGATCTATTTTGCCTTTGAGATGTGCTGCTAGTCTCGTATGTACATTCTACTCCTGCTCTTACGGTCTGCCCTCTTTAATTTGGTTATCAATATCATTTCCGGTTGTCTGTAGAGGTAATCTGTTGTTGGTTTGTTTTCAGGTATGGTAACGCCAATGTTTGGAAGATCTTTACAGATTTGTTTGACTATTTTCCGCTGACAGCATTGGTTAGTATTTTTATATATTTCTATTTCCTTGATGCTTTAAACGCTTGTTGTAGGGTAATGCTGTCCTGCATCTGTTTCATCCGAGTTTGTAGTGTACAAAGCCATCAGCATCTTTCTTTTGGTACATAAGGAAGAAGAACAACCTAGAAACATTGTAAGGAACCATTTATATGTAGCTGCTTCCAAAGGCTATGATGAGGCTTTGTTGAGCCAGAATGGAATAGGTGATGAATAATTTCTTTTGAGAAGGATTGATGCAAATGTTGTCTTTGAAAAATTTATAGCTGCCTTCTTGCAACCTTGTCATCAATAACGCACCATTATCAACATTGCCAGCATGATTCAACAATTCTCACACTGGTCAGCCCACCCCCATAGCCAGTTGCATTGCTATTTGTGCACTTCCCCTACTAGTAGTGCTGTGTTAAAGCATGAGCGCAAACTGTTATCATACAAAAGAGCATTGATTACCTGATCAACTTTTTTTTCGAAAGAGCATACGTTGCATTAAACTTGTATGGTTGTCGGGTGGATTTCATACTATGCTAAAGAATTTGGTTTATTTTATTTTATTTTTTTATCAGAGCCTGTCACTGCTTCAAAACTTGCACTATGTATCAAATTTCTGCTTCTGCATCTTAATTCTGCATTCTGGTTGAGCTGTGGTTGAGGACTGTCTATCAGTTTTTTAATATCTTAGTTCAGAGATCAATAATGTTATATACATTGCAGTAATATGTAACTGTTGATGTTCTGGGGTGTTGATTTTTAATAATGATACATTACTCATATCTGAACCTTTTATTCTCTTTTGAAGGTTGAATCTGAAATATTTTGCCTGCATGGTGGATTGTCCCCTTCCATTGAAACCCTTGATAACATTCGTAATTTTGACCGTGTTCAAGAAGTTCCTCATGAGGGCCCAATGTGTGATCTTTTATGGTCTGACCCAGATGATCGTTGTGGTTGGGGTATCTCACCCAGGGGTGCTGGATACACGTTTGGCCAGGTGGGTTATCTTCTGTTTTTGGTTAAATCTAACTATCCCACTTAATGTCAAGCTCTGTTGATCTGTTTGCTTGTATTTTTATAAGATTTATTGATCAGTTTGCTTGTAATTTCACAGGACATATCTGAGCAGTTTAACCAAACTAATAACCTAAAGTTGATTGCAAGAGCTCACCAGCTGGTTATGGAGGGATATAACTGGGGTCACGTAAGTACTTAGCTCTATTTTGAGGCTTTGTTTGATCTGTTTTTTTTTTTTTTTATTTGGGTTGGTCAGTTTTTGTCCTCAATGTGCACTGCTTGCTACAGGAACAAAAAGTGGTTACCATATTTAGTGCACCTAATTATTGTTATCGCTGTGGAAACATGGCATCCATCCTGGAAGTTGATGACTGCAAGGGCCACACATTCATTCAGGTAGCTTCTTTCTCTCTCTCTTTCTCTAAACATACTCACCCCACTTCTGCCCTTGGACCATCATTCTTGCAACACAATACATGCGTAGTTTTTGACACCAGCTCGAAAACTGTCTGGGTGCAGTTTGAGCCTGCTCCAAGGAGGGGAGAACCTGATGTAACCCGGAGAACGCCTGATTACTTCCTATGATGCAGCTCAAGTAGTTGCTGAGTTGGCTGTGGCTAGTGCCTGCTAGCTAGTTTATGTTGAGGGGTTCTATGGTGGTTGGGAGGTGAAAAACATGTAAAATGTGCAGGTGAGGTTTACTGTGATTACTCATTTGATTATGCTTTCAGTTTCCGGAGAGGAAGAAGCAGAGCTGGTGACGCCGAAGCAGCATATGTACCAATTCCAGTGAACAATATGGCATCTTTTTTTTTTTAGCACTGATTTTCCCGTTTCTTTTGTCCCCATTTTTTCCCCTCTTTTCTGTAGAAGGATGGTGGTTTTGGTTAAGGTTCTGTAGAGGGATGATGAGTAAACTTTTCTTATAATGGGTGTTTTTATAAATTTTCCTGTTAGTCTGCATTAAATGTTTTCTTCAATAGGTGATTTCCTCTTGTATTTTGAGTACTCGTAATTGAACATTCTAAGAGTAGTTACTTTCTGTTATTCTATTTTTCTTCTCTTTTTAACGCCCCTATCTTCACTGGATTATGCTTTTTGAAGATTACATATGAGATGAGAAGTAAACCAATGAAAATGTATTGAGGTCTTGGATTTAATGCCAGTTTGATTTAGCGGTTTCAAAATAGTGATTTCAAAACACAATTTTAAAATATGCGTAATACCCTTTTTAGTAAAATTGTGGTTCGGCCTTTACAATTGTACGTTTTTAAATTGTGATTTTATTTTAAAACACCCTTTTTAGCCTGCAAAATTCTTGTGATTATTGTATTATAGAAAAGGAGAGCTTATACAATTTAGCAATAAGCTCAAAGTTGTTTTACTCCTTTGAATTTGAGGGGGCGTGTTAAGAATAATATTAATCCTCATCAAGATAACAAGCAACAAGTGATAAAACAGAACGACTTCAAGATAGAAAGCAACAACATTCGAAAGACAAGAAGAAGATAGATTTAGAGATAAAATCAATCATAACAGATCATCTATGGTTGTTTTATTGTTTATTCATTGTACATCTTATCATTTGTGTACAAACTCTGAATAATGCTATTAAATTTTGATTAAATTGTGATTTTAATGGCCACATAGGGACATGAGAGCAATACATTGAAGAACTTTTAGAATTGCTCAATAAATATACAGGCCTTCACACAATGGATGTAAGGCAAAATTATGATGATTCAATACAACTTCAAAGATGTTACACATAATTAGTTAGAGATCAAGCTAGGCGTTGATAGAGATCTTGTGTATGCTAGAGGCAACATGAGAATTTTCTTAGTCCTTCCAACATAAGCTCGCTTTGTCAAGTTATCGTAATTGTTGCTCTCAATTGAATCCAAGATCATACGATACAATAATAAGGATGACCATACCTGCAAAATCACCACAAACCATAGCCATCAACATCTGCAAAACCATGTCTAGAACACTTGATCCATACACCTTGGTTTACTTTTCAATGGTATCATAGCCACAAACCATACCAACAATTGGTATCAGAGCCAACCATGTTAATTTGAACAAAGCTTGGAACATCTCGAGCAATGACTTGACTTAGAAGCGGGTTTCTTGAATTTGGGTGTATTAGAAGACAACCATAGGCTCAACGTTTGCAAAAGTCTACTGTTTAGGGTTATCTTATCTTTGTAATCTTTTATTACGTTATCTTTCATCATGTTAGGAGTCTTAAGGGACAATATATAAGTAATCTTAGAAGATAAAATTAGGTTTGTTCTGTCTTTATTTATACTCTACCATAAAGACCTAAGATTTCTCGAATTACACCTACACAAACGCCATTACTATTTCCTTACCTAGAAGAAAGATCTTCTTTCACTACCCATATCACACCCATCACACACGAGCACATAACATAAATAGATGTTTCTGTGTTACTTTCATTATATTTATATTGACATTTTCTTCTTCTTCTAGCATTTAAGATGATCTACTTGATGACATGAATGGATTCTTACAGTTTCAAGAATGTTTTAGAATTTCAATTTTTAATCTAATGGTATTCCAATTTTAGATGTGGGATTGTGCTTTAGACTTTAATGCAAGGAAGAGTCAGAAGTTATAATCCCAATGGAGTCTAAAAGAAAGGAGGTACATACTGGCCAACGACTATCCTTGTCGAGCTGAGAAGCTCCCACCTCTGCCAGGTTGAAATAGAACCTTGCCCTTGTAATCTGCTCTTTCATGAACTCTCTCCATCTATCAGTGACTTTTCCTGAGAAGACATCATTGTCACATAGTCCAAACTGTGCAAGCTCATCTTGGGGAAGATAGACTCTTCCTCTTGAAGCACTGAAATAAGAAAGTAGAAAAAGGTTGGAAAAAGAGATTAATTGATTGAATGGGGAGCGAAGTAAAGTAGTTAGAACTTACTCCTCTCCTACATCTCTGAGAATGTTGGTCAGCTGGTTTCCGATACCCAAGTAGAGTGCTGCATTATATACACTTTGAGCAGAAACCAGAGAATCTGGTGCAATTCCCATCACTGGAACACTCATTAGGCCAACAGTTCCAGCCACATAGTAGCAGTACAGGTAAAGCTCTTCAAAGTTCTCATAGCGGCATTTCCTTGTATCCATTCTCATTCCTTCGATCATGTCCCTAAATGGCTATGATTTACAAAAGAAAGATTGTATATATCAAGTGAAACAAGCTGTGCAATTTTTTAAGAAATTATATTAATGAACATAATGGGAGGCATGAAGTTTCAGAAGAAACTATTAATAAAAGGTTTGTTTTATTACAAGCAATGCACTAGGAAAATGATATTTTATAAAGGAACTTGAAAGCAGTATGGCCAGTGCACTAAGGGCATGTTTGGTATTGCGTTAAAGAGCTTGAAAAGTATTTTTAATTGGTACTTATAAAGCTGTGTAAAGCAAAAATTTGTCTATTTGGTAAAGAACTCAAAAAGCACTTTTTTTTGATTTTTTTGCTCTAAAAAATGCCAAAACACACTTTTGGAAAAAGCTTGAAAATGAAGATTTTTCTCCAAAACTCTTTTCGAATATAAAAGCTTTTACTTTCCAACACAATCCCAAACAAGCTCTAAGAATTCGATCTCAACAAATGCAGAAGGATTAGAAGGCAGACATCTTAAGCACCTTGATGTCTAAAGGGAACTTGAAAACAGTATCGGCTAGTGCAGCATCGTGCATGTCATAAGGGCGTCCATAAAAAATGTCTTGCAGTCTCTCTTCCCACCTATCAAGAACCGTAGGGCTCATATAACCGGCATTAGGGCCATCGACCAGTTCATCTGTTCTCCGGCACCAAACTGTAGAGAACCAAGTCACCAAACTGAGAAGAAAGACTTTCTTATGCACATGTTTGATATTACTAAGGAGCTATATTTGCTTATATTTGGTTGAAAATCAATGTCTTACCATATATTGCCCATATAGCTTTCTGCCGCTCCTCCGTCATTAGCAAAGTTCCTGCATTAAGAGAGCTTACCAAACCTTAATATAGAAACTCACACAGCTTCAATAAAACTAAAAACCACTGTCTAGATTTGAAGGCAACGATGGTGAAGAAGTTTGGATGACATGTTCAGTAATTGAAACTGACAAGAATCTGCGTGAGGCACTCACACACACAAATACATGAATGGATTTTGTTTGCTGTATATCTGACTTTCATAAGTGATGGGTGTTAAATTACCACTTATCTTAAGAATTTAAGCTAATAGGAAAATATAAATTTAATTACTTAATCAATAACTTAACACTCCCCCTTACTTGTGGGCTCAAACTACCTTTTAATAGTTATGGCCCAACCGTAAAATATTTAATTGAAATGAGGGGTAAATGACGGAGTCAATGTTCGAACTCGAGAACCTTTGGCTCTGATACTATGTTAAATTGCCAATTATCCCAAAAGCTTAAGCCTATGAGAAGAGATAAATTTAATCACCTAATCAATAACTTAACAATAAGAGGATCATTGAATCATTTGAGATAATATTTGATGATATAAATTCTAGTAAGTTAGAATTCAATACTTGATAAATATATTGGATAAACTTGTCAAACTGATGAAAGAAGGGAAATGAAGGTGGACCTAGATAGAAGGTCTTGGCATATTCTGCACAAATATTCCTGCAACTTTCATATGCTTCTTCAAGAAACATAGGTTGGAACTGTGGCTTTTTACGAGGATCTTCCCTCCCCCTCCCCCTCCCTGACTTGTTATTCTGAGACTGCCTTTCTACAATTTGCTGTACATGTAAATCAGCAAGAGAAATGGCGCCATGTTTTAACAATGCAGGGAAAGTGCATGTGCTTCTGTTCTGGGGAGCCACGGTCACTTCAGCTCTTGTAACTGTTGATTTTCGAGATGGGAACTTGCCATTGCTCACACTGATGCAAGGTGTAGCAGCAGGGGAAAACGTTGAACACATCTGGCAATTCTTATCACTTTTCCAAAGGTGTAGCAGATAAGAGATCGAGAAGGGTCCTATACTTGTATATATGAAAGAACTAGGACTCCCTCCAAAAAGTAAAGCCTTTCCCTAAGATAAAATGATTCCAATGTCAAATAAAGACACTAAGGAAGTTGATGATTTGACTTAAATTAATCAAGATTAGGAAGCGGTAAAATTATTTGAAAATGGATGGTTGCAATTGGTTTATATATATAATTAATGATTTATATATATCATTAATTATAGTTTAGCATGTGAGAAATACATCATGTGTTCTTTAGCATGTGAGAAATACTCTCTCTGTGACATTTTGTCATACATCGATACAGCAACTTTTGTCGCACTAGTTCAGATACAGCACCAGTGTTAATACTGTAGGATATTTCAATTCCCTTGGCCAAGGAACTCTCTATTCAATTTACCTTTGGAGAAAACTTATATCGCAAGGGCGTTTGTAGTCCAACGGTTAGGATAATTGCCTTCCAAGCAATAGACCCGGGTTCGACTCCCGGCAGACGCACACTGGTACACTCATTTTTTTTTTTTTTTTTTTTTTCCCGTGAGACGTGTTTTCTTTAAACCTACCTTTCTTTCTTTCTCAGTTTTCTGCATAGCCATGTCAACTGTCAAGCATCTCCAGAAAACGTTTAAGGCTACAAAAAAGGTTGATTAGGAACGATAAATGAACAATCTTCTTGTTCCTCTTATACTGTTCTAAACAATGATACACAAGTGCTAGGACAGGGAAAACAAGAATGGATTATGTATCTGTTAGAAGTCATCAGTTCCTCTCAAGGAGATGAACTATAGCTATAAAAGTTTTCCTGAATACATACATGTGGGTGACTAAAATTTGATTCTAAATACATTAAAAAATTATCCTCTCACCCATTGTGAGAAACAGAGCTATAATATCACTTGTTTATCTTTAGACCCAATGGCATGGGCTTTAATGCTGCCAACACCACCGCCACTTTACATGCAAGAAATCCCACCATACCAACCAGGAGTTCTTTTGGTGTCAATGCCAACGGAAAATCTCCAGAGCTATACTTCACTAGGAATAAGGCAACCCCAATCACCAATGCCAGACTTGATACCGGGCCATTGAATGCTACAGACATTCCATCAGACCCTTGTGTCTTGCTGGAAATAGATGCTGGAGCTGTTGGAGCGGGTAAACCATCAACAGATCTCTGTAATAGCAACAGATACAAGAAGCCTCCAACACCACCAGTTAAGAATGCAAAAGCAGTACTTTCCCCACCTGAAAAGGATGCCACTGATGTTCCAACAAAGATCAGCACAGCATCATAAAGTAGCAAAGAGATCTTCAAGTCTGCATATTCCCTCATGCTTTCCTCATTTGATATCCCATGACTATCGAGTGAATTTGGTTGGGAGAGGCTTTTGCCAAAGAAGGCGAAGGAGTCGACTCCGGATAATTTTGTAGCAAAGCAAGGTCTAAGTTCCATCATGGATACGCCACCTCCCTCCCCAAGCAAACGATCCTCGGTTTGAAAATCGTATTGGAAACCACTACACTTAAGCTCATCTCCATGTTGTTCTTCTGATGAAAGTTGACACCCACCAATAACTGTCAGGCTCACACTTCCTAATCTCCACTGACCTGACCTTGGAGATAGAAATGAACAGGTGTTAGAGTCTTCTGGTAAAAAACGGATCATATAAAGGTAAATCCACGTCACTTTGAAGTTTCTAAAGAAACCAATCTTTGGTAAACAAGTCGCTGAAAGAACAAACCTAAGTATGTATTTCACATTGTCAATGATCTGACAAGAAATCAATTAATAAACATGTACAGAGATAGGGTTACAAACAGAAATCTGATAGGTTATTCCCATCATCATATTGAAGACAACAGTAGCTTTTGAAATGCACTTAAGCACTACATTCATCAGGTCGGATGCAAAAGACAGTAAGATACGCAAGTGTACCAAACTGATCCTGCACGTATTGAAACATGCCCAGCAGAGACTAACCTGATTCAAGACTGATCCAAAGAGCTTCAACCCTTCCCAGATTGGGTCCCTCAAAGATGAATTCATCAACAGAACCTCTTTGGAAATTTAGTATGTCTAGGTCAACCACATCCTCCGCTTTCGTAGACTGATCAGTCATCAAACTGGCTGGTATCCTCTGTAATATGGAATCACCATTTTCACCTATCAAGCATACCAGAATCCCAGAATTCAAATCACTCAGACCTGAGCCATAGATGACACTAGTACCTAGATTGATCTTGAATAAACACTGAGATCCATCCTCCTTGAAAGATGTATAAATCTTTTCTGCTGGGGTATCTGTCCAGACTTTCAATTCTTTCGCTGGCAAGAGACGTGCAGGTTTTGCATAGTCCAGAAAATCTGTGCAGAAGTCTATTAATTTCTCAAATCAAATAACTACATAGTACTTTCAGTTAATGCCACAATGAAGAAAAATAAAGTATATAACCCTAGTGTCATAGTTATTTTACTATTGCTTTCATGATGATGTACTGCAGAACTGCTATGTATGCTGATTTAGTGTTTTAAGAAAATCAGGTTTCCGTCACTTCCCCACCACCCACCAAAAACAGCCAATAAATATCTAGACCTATCAATGGACTAAAAAACTTGGCTCATGTTCAATTTGACACATTTGATCTGAAAGCATTTTTGGATTAAAAAGATACAGCAAAGATCTGATTTAACACATCTTACTAAAACTATGTGGTTGATCCAACAATTGTGTAAAAACCAACCTCATGGCACAGCTGCCTAAAAACAGTCAAATCTCTTGAAAACATGGAAATTATTTTGAGTCAGCATAAAGTAAAAGACAGGATTGTTGAAGACTTTGAAATGCTCAGCATCAAACATGGAATGAAAACCAGGGGGGCATTAATGCAGTGACTATGCCCATATATTTAAAACGATAGTCTTTGTTGAAACTATCTCTGCGATACACATTAGATTAAGTAGAAACCTAAAGTCAAGCAAATGAATTCTGTCATTATTTGGCATACACATCCTTGCAATTACTTGTTTCACAATTCTTGCAATTATTAATCACTGTATGTCACATAATTGTGTAGGTTCTTCATCTTTGATATAAAATTAGAGTAGCGTTTTGCAGAGATTATTTTGGAATTACAGGAAAAAAAAAATGCATACGATCAGAGAATAGATATTCTAATATTCTTCCCTTAGAGCCTCAAGAAAGACCTTGGTAACTGATACAAAGCCAAGAACTACATGCTTTCTCAATAAGGGATCACTTATAATATCAATATCCAAGGCTACAAGCAATCGCAGAGCAATAAGCCAATAAGCATCAGAAACACCACATATTGCACTGCAACTACTTCCAGAAGTCATTCACTCCCAATATTATTTGCAACAAACAAGCAGTAAAGGCACATCCAATTCATGCATATATGACTTTAGTTTCGTAAATTATGTTGATTTGGCACAGAACTTTGAATATTAGCTAAAACACAAAATAATGGGTGCTATATCATGCAAATTTCTCAGGCTCAAACGGTAAAATGCACTGTACACTAAGACATATTGTCAACTATTTACAGAAAGGTTTAACCAATAAGAGAAATCAATATCATAACACAGTACTCTATAGCTTGTACTCATGATTGCAAATTATGATTGGTTATTAGTGACAAAACAAATTTTACTAGCACTATTTGTATTATATAAATGATGTTTTTGACTGAGCCAAGTTTAAATAGCTTTATATATAGTCCACTCAGGTTAGCTGAAAGCCTGAAAGTGAATTGGACACTTTTATAGTCGATTAATTCAGTAACATACTAAAGAGATAGCCCAATATGATCAGTGGAATTGTTTACTTCTTATCCAATTTCCTTAAGTAATTTAAAGATTTATTTTTTCAAATATACCGAAAAACCATATTATCATATCAATTAGCACTATCTACATATCAGGTGACCATATAAAAATCTCTATTTTACGACTACCAATTTAGCCTTCCATTTGATTCCTGAGAACTAGACGAAATAAAAGAAGAGGCAAATTATTTTTTTTTTGGTTCCCAAATAGCTGAAAAAGTGAAAAATTGAAGGTTTTTTTTTCAAAGTTGGCATGTACCTTGGAAATCAGACTTTTTGGAGAGAATACTGAAGCGAAAACGCCCAATTTGGGTGTGAGTCCTTCTTCTACAAACTGGGTTTGTTGGGTTTCTTCTCCTTTGGGAACCTTGATGGGTTGCAGAGATTACTTGCCCAAGAGAAAGTGACTCCATAGCTGCGCACAAGGGGCCAAGAGACAGAGAGGCACAGTATCTATTTTGAACTGGTGTCGTAAAAACAGTGTTATAATTAAAGTAATTTATGCCATTTCTGAAGAGCGTTTGTAGTCCAACGGTTAGGATAATTGCCTTCCAAGCAATAGACCCGGGTTCGACTCCCGGCAGACGCATTATGAAAATGGTTTTTTTTTTTTTTTTTTTTTGGGTTGTGCTTGCTGCGACAAGATGGGCCACACTCACAATAATATTAAGGCCACCTCCCATACCCTAGATAATCACAATGGGTAATTCTGTACTCATGCTTATGGATAAATATCTTAACAACATAGAAATTCAAGGAATTTACGAGATGGGTTGTAGGGTCGTGCATCCTAGACTGCTTTAGCGAACGGGTCTCATAGTCTATCTGAATTTTTGTGTTATTCGGACAACCTAGTAACAGGAGATCTCAATCCCGTGCTCATATGACAACAAAACCAGTAAAACAACAAACATAATTTACTAAGGTCTTCAGTGTATGCCACACCCATGAACATGCTACTTGACAAAGGCACTACATTTGGGGATAGAGTGCAATAGGCCATAGGGGACATCTCATTAGAGAAGGCCTGAGCTGCAAAGCCCACACCTGATTTTTGAGGTTCGATGAGGCCGGCCCATTTAATTGGACAATTGTGGGCCTCGCAACTCAAGTCCTATCCGGCCCTTTCTCGTAAACTATTTATATTGTATTCAATACGGACAGTTCATTAAATTCAATATAAATCTTACATTTGATACTAATTACTATGATAATTTCTATTGTAACATGTTTTTCTTCGTAAATTTGAAACGTGGATAACACTACGTGAATATTATATGAATATCAACCTATCATTATCAACCTCATTTTGATTAAGCAATTGTTGGACATGGAGTTTAGCTTAAGGAAAAATCTTTATTTTCTGTAAATCAACTGATGCGGGAAGAGAAATAAATAACTAGGTGTTTTAGTTTTATTTAAATTGATAATGTTTAATTTAAATTTTAAAAGTAGTATTATTTTATAATTTAGCAATGGGTTTGGCTTAAAATTAGTCAAATTAGGGTCATAATTTAGTCATTGAGTTCAAGTAGAATTAGGATTTTATCGTGTCTATTTAAGTGCTTTTTTTGTATTCCTGTAAGAGAAAGGCTAGAAGTAATAAAGAGAAATGCTGCTGGTACTAATGAATAAGTTCCACATCATTTTAGTACCAATATTTTAGTAAAAGATTTAGTACCTCTAGCATTTCTCTTCCTGTAAAGACAAATTAGAATGATAAATAAACAATTTATTTATTTATTTTTTTTTTTGGAAAATTGCAACCATTGGTCTTTATAGTTGACCTAAATTATAAATCATTCTCTCTGGTATCAAAATTAATCCAAAGATCCATGTGGTTGGCTTAATTTACAAATCACTTATTGGAGTTAAATTACGTTAAAACTTTTGACATATTTTGTTAGGTGTCACGTCAGTGCCAATAAGATAACGACACGTGTCCAACCAGCAGCCACACCTTGTCTATTTTTTAGGTCGACTACAAAAATCAATAATACAATTTTATTTTCTTGTTTTTAGTGTGACTCTTCAAACAATTTTCCTCTCTCTTTAAAGTAACTCAATCATTCTCTTTCCCCCTTTTCTTTATTCTTTTCTATTAAATTCCCTTTCTGCTGGCTTTTAATGTCCAAAGGTTTGACATATAAACATTGAATATAATTGTGGATGCTATTCGTTCCTACTTTCGGACTTTCCCAGTTGGCTCCTCGGATCTTATTTGCCTTAAAAAAACTCTGCAGTCAACCTATACAAAAGAAAAGTGTATAACTCATATTCGCGTGTTAGGTTTTAGTCGGGTTAAGATATGCGTATAAATTATAAATATCAACTTTAGTTTGATTTATTTAATTAAGCAGGTCATATCCTTCAACTTCATCTCGTTAATATCAGATTGAATTTGTGTAAAATTTATAAATCGTGTAAAAAATAATCAATCATAATTTGAACCAAATATGGGACAGGTTTTGAAAAAAAAAATTCATGTTGTTATATTCCGCATTGGTTATCCTCCGATCTAGTTATTCATGTCAAAAGTATTCATTAAATAATTAAATATATTAATTTTTATTAGCTTAAACTTTTAAGAAAAATTGTGATTTAATATGGTATCAGAGTTAAAGGTTTTGAATTCAAATCTTAACTCTATCAATTCACTATTTACCTATTAAAATGAAGTTTGAACTCGGAGATAAGAAGAATGTTAAAATATTCATTAAACGATTAAGTTTACCCATTCCTAAATGGTAATTTAACACTCCAAATCTACTCTTAAAAAGAGAATCGTATTTGAGTGAAGATTGAAAAATGCCCACCAAAGAAAGCTTGTTTGATGCCCTTTTCTTTAACTTCATGTTGGTCTCTAAAAACCAATAAAAAGACGATGAGGAAGGAATCTACAGTTTTTAAGTGTTACATTATTAGGTATCTTAAAAGTTGAATTAATAATTTAAATTAATATTCTAACACATTTGCTTAAGATTGATTGGGTTCAAATTCATTTTCAATAAGTGAGAACAAAGTCAAATACATAGATTATTTTAATTAAAAAAAATAAAAAAGGAAAACTAAAGTTATACGGTGGACTTGTGAAGTATGAATTGGAACTCATAATTCTTGTTCCGATGTCATGATAAATTACTATTAAATGGAGGGGCACCCTTCCCCTCTCCTCCATGTGCTTTATTATATTTATTTTATATTGATTGATGTAATATATTTTAGTGTTATTTTTTAAATAATTAATATAAAAAACTACTTTAAATAGTTATTAGCATTTTCACGTTATTTGATATTACGCGTGAATATCATATGCTGAGAAATGATAGACGGGAGACGTTCAAACGTCTCTTGTCCGTCTTTTAATATTAAAAATATATATTTTATTTTAAAAAAATAAAAAAAAATGCATAAAGAATAAATGAAAAAAAAATACATAATATATTTTTTTAATATTAAAAGACAGACGGTCAACCGTTGACCGTCCCGTCTATCGTTTCTCTCAAATGCTATAATGCTAAGAGGAGTGATTGTTACACTCACACTCCACAACTCCAGCACTCACACTAGATATAAGGAAGTGATCGTCTATCTAGTGTGAGTGCTGGAGTTGTACAATGTGAATGTAATAATTATTTTCCTAATGCTAATCCCCCAAAGACGGAATAAAAAAGCAAAGACAGCAAGAAAGACCAAATTTTTTTAATAAAAAGTTGTCTGCTCCTAGAGACAGCAAGAAAGACTTAGTTTCATTAAGATAAGGCTTTAATTAAGCATGTGTTTTGTGCTTAAAAATAAGGGTTAAATAGTTTTTTTGTCCCCTATAGTTTAACTCCTTTAAATATGTTTTTGTTTTTTGTTTTTTCAATTTTTTAAAGCTTTTATTTTTTTTTTTTAAAAAAGTATGACATGGCACTAATGTGGCATTTGTAATAGGTGTTGACTTTTAAAGGATGTTTAGTGACACTGACGTGAACTATTGTTTGTTTTTGGACGGAAGTATCATTTCGTCTTTAGCCAAAACTAAGGTATAATCTGTGATACGAAATGAACACGAAAGACAAAAAAAAATAAAGAAATTAAACCACATGGGTGTTCGCTATTTAACATAATAAAATGTAAAAGCTTATATATATTTTAGTACAGAGCTATTGAATTGTATAATGAGGAATTGGGTGACTTTGTTTTGTATTTATAAATACATGTGAGAAAATCTAAAACCACATTAGAATACTCTAATAATAGCGTTTTCTATAACAGTAGACGGATCAAAATGATTATTAAAGTAAAATCAATAACTTTTGATACTCATAGCTTGTAAAACGTGTCATCATCATATAATTAAAAAATGTTAAATTTTTCTAGTAACTAATAGAGTTCTAGTCACATACCAAAACGTATCAACACCCAAATTGTAAAAGAGTTATTAGTAAACAACATAACCCACATTTCACCAAAAAAAAATGAAAAAAAAATTTACAAAAGTATCGAATTATACATCGTTTTGAGATAAGGGCACAGAACTAGCAAACGTCTTAAACTAAGGTATCAAAGTTTTCATACGTCTCACTTAAGGGTACTCCGCTAGGATTTGTTGTTAAATCCTAACAGAGTACCCAAAATACCCATAATTTTTTTAGGAAAAAAAAGAAAAAAAATGCTAGAATCTAGGTATTGGTCAGAATTTAGCGAAATTTGCAAAAATATTCATGCTTGAATTTTTGAAAATTTTTATAATTTTTTTTTAAAAAAATAAACACATGGGTATTTTGAAATTTTTTACAGAATTTAACAGAAAATCCTAACGGAGTACCTTTAAGTTAGACGTTTGAAAATTTAGATACTCTAGTTTGAGACGTTTGCTAGTTCAGTACCCTTATCTCAAAATGGCGTATAATTCGATACCCTTTTTATAAAGTTATAAAAAAAAAAAATAAAAATAAAAATAAAAAAAATCCCAAAGCCATGTAAAAAAGAAAAGAAAAGAAAAAAAAAAGAAAGAGAAAAGAAGAGGGTATATATTTTCCCCATGGTTACGAATGGCATGCAGCAGACTAGTTTGACTGGCACTGTGGCACATGCCATAGGGAATTAGGATTTGATTAAAATACAGAAAACAAATAATTAATCATTAAAAAAAAAATAAGAAAAAAACAAAAGAACCCCCTACGCAAAGAACAATCCCTTTAAAATTATTGCCTTTATGAAGATGGTATAAATACTCACAAATCTTCATTGCCTCAAAGAAACAGCTGGCTCAATCTCCTCCCTTTCCCAGCTATATAGCTAGCTAGCTAGCCATCCTTTGCTCCTCCAAAGCCAGAAAGCCTCAACTTCCGTTACTAAACCCGCCGCGTTAACAGAAACGTACGCAAAGAACACACAACACAACACAACCACCAATGCAAACATCCTCAAAATCGCCGTCAAACATGCCTGACGAACAAGAACTCCCCATCTCAACCGCCACTACAACAACGACAACGGCCACCGAGCCGAAGAAGCTATCTCTCGTTCCTCTCATCTTTCTGATCTACTTCGAAGTAGCCGGTGGCCCGTACGGAGAGGAGCCCGCGGTGAAAGCAGCGGGACCCCTCTTGGCCATTATTGGCTTCCTCGTCTTCCCCTTCATATGGAGTATCCCGGAGGCGCTTATCACGGCGGAGCTCGCCACCTCGTTTCCCGGGAACGGCGGCTTTGTTATCTGGGCTGAGCGCGCGTTTGGTCCTTTCTGGGGCTCCTTAATGGGCACGTGGAAGTTGCTGAGTGGTGTCATCAACATTGCTGCCTTCCCTGTTCTTTGCATAGACTACATGAAGCGATTAATCCCTGCTTTGGAGTCTGGCCTCCCCAGGTACGCTTAAATAACCACTTATTTAATTTATAATTAAAATGGATTTAAAATCTTAAGAAAAAGAAAAAAATAATGAATTTAATCCTTTAATTTATATTGTAACAGGTATTTTGCAATCTTGGGATCGACTTTAAGCCTTTCGTTTCTTAATTATACTGGTTTGACTATTGTTGGATATGCTGCTGTGGTGCTTGCTTTTGTTTCACTTGCTCCGTTTATATTGATGTCCCTGATTGCACTCCCCAAGATTCGACCGCATAGATGGATGAGTTTGGGACAGAAAGGTGTTGAGAAAGATTGGAACTTGTTCTTCAACACCCTTTTCTGGAACTTGAATTTCTGGGACAATGTCAGTACTCTGGCCGGAGAAGTTGAGAAGCCCCAGAAAACTTTTCCAAAGGCTCTTTTTGTTGCAGTGATTTTCACTTGCGTGGCGTACCTGATTCCACTTTTGGCTGTCACTGGGTCTCTTCCTCTTAACCAAAACGAATGGGAATCTGGGTTTATGGCCCAAGCTGCAGAATTGATTGCTGGGAAATGGTTGAAAGTCTTTCTTGAGATTGGTGCTGTGTTATCAGCAATTGGGCTGTTTGAAGCCCAATTAAGCAGTAGTTCTTTCCAAGTTCTTGGAATGGCTGACATAGGATCTTTGCCTAAGTTTTTTGGTCTAAGGTCTAAGTGGTTCAACACACCTTGGGTTGGAATTTTGATATCAACTGTGATTTCACTAGCGGTTTCATACATGGATTTCACAGACATCATATCCTCAGCCAATTTCTTGTATAGTTTGGGCATGTTGTTAGAATTTGCTTCGTTTGTTTGGTTGAGAAGGAAGCTGCCGACGATGAAGCGGCCATACCGGGTTCCGCTGCGGCTGCCGGGGCTGGTGATCATGTGCTTGATACCATCTGGGTTTTTGGTGGTGATAATGGTTCTTGCTACCAAGAAAGTTTATCTAGTGAGTGGTATAATGACTGTTGGTGGGATTGGATGGTACTTCTTGATGAAATTTTGCAAGGCAAAGAAGTTGTTTAAGTTCAACGTTGATGGTGAAGTTGGAGTTGAAGAAAATGGCCATTCATGATGACCATTTCACAGGACAGGTTGAATCTTTCAAGATTAGTCTCATCATTAGTGAATTGTTGTAATCTCTAGCTCTATTTGTAGCTACTTGGGTTTCTTGTTAATTGTTATGGAGAAATTAACTTGAACAAAACAAAGCTCACAAAATCAGAGCATCTCCTGTAGCAGTAGCAGCAGCAGCAATTGTAAGGAACTCGATCTGCTTTCTAATATTTTGAAGTGTGGCTCATATATCTTATATGAGCATGCATGTGATTTAATTAAACACAAATTGAAGGTGTTTTTTTGGTAGTTTATTTCAATAAAGACACTTTTCCTGGAATCCTAATTGGAATTAAACTTCTTTTCCTTAATAAAAGGAACAATTAAAGTAAAATTCGTTTGACATAGATTAGAAGAATTAACCTTTTTTTTTTTTTTTTCTTCCTGAATTTTAAAGGAAAACGCAATTTGAACGCAATCTTTATTTATTTATTTATTTTTTAATTTTTTTTTTATAAGTACATCAGAAACTATTACAATTAAAACTTAAAACAACAAAAACAAGAAGGCTTCGGCAACCCAAATTGAAAACTAAGAATGAAAGTACGCGGGGACAATGCTTTCGAAGATGCGGGCCCATTGACTTGAGGCACGGATGCCACAATCTTAATCAAACATTTACCGGACGTGCATTGATTAAAGAGTCTAGAAATTTGTGTATTTATGTCAACATGATAGAGCCTAATGTGGACCAAGTGGTTTGGACATTTGAATAACTACTTCACCAGTTGGCTCCTGGATCTGGTTACCTTGTCATTGTTGTCAACAAGGGACAAGAAAGATTGGGCTCACATTGAGTGGATCCTTCATCCTTGATCACATAAATAGAAAACTAGCGAAGAGAAAAGGAATATATTTATTCATGGTTGAATTGAAGATAAAATATGCTGAAGTAATAAAGTTGAAATCTCGTTTAGCTTAAAATCTGCAATCGGCATAAAATCTCCTTCGTCTTTATTTGAAGGGTTGATATTTTGTTCAATAATTGCCTAATTGGTGTATTCGTATTCCATTTTGTCTCCTCCTTCAATTCAACTTTTGTAGATTCCTAGCATAATTATCGCAATCTATTTCGTTAATCAAGCTTCCTAAAATAAAAACACTTTAATAGCTTAAAAAATAGTACCTGCATTGTCAAAGGGTGAGTGAGAGTGTGGATGTTGGTTCAATAATTTGCAATTCCTTGGAATTCTAAGGCTGCGTCTTCAAAGAGCTAGGTTTTTTTTTTTTAATTTTTTTTACGTGTCCACACAAGAGGGGAACAGGAGATTTGAACTAGTGATCTCCGCTTTATGAGGCGTGATCCCCAGCCGATTGAACTACTCCTTGGGGATAAAGATCTAGGTTGTTGATTCAAAATAAAGATCTGCGATCTCTGATATTTCTGATTGGTTAAATATTATTCTTCATCTGGGGACCATAGGTATTTCTTTTGAAGATACTCGTCTCTCTCAAATTTTTGTTATGGTGGCTTGTAATAATATTTTGTGCTCTCGCAATAAAGCTTATTATGATGGTTGGATTCCTAATGCTTTATTTATATTTGCTGCTGTCAATCAAACCTCTCGGATTCATTTTTCAGCTTGGACAAATAAAATTGCTCATGTTCACTAGGTTTGGATAAAGCCAGATCCTCTTTGTTTTAAGATCAATTATGATACGGCCTCACAAGTACTTTTTCAGCACAAACAGCTGTTTGTAGGGATTCTTCTGGAACTATTATCCAAACTTTGTCAAGAATTAGTCTGCCTTGCAACCCCTTTGTATGGAGAAAACAGCTTTATTAACTGCTCAACTCTGTTTATATCTGTGGCTGTCTCATATCACTTTTCAAGGTGACAATCTCACAGTCAATCTCGCCATCAATAATCCGACGATCACACAAGATTAATGTATCTCGTCAATTATCTCGGATTTTTCTGCTACTATCCCTTCCTCTACTAGCTGGTCAGCTAGTAATATCAACCGAAGTACAAACTTCTGTGCCCACAATGTAACAAATTGGGTCGTGATTGGATTTACCTCTAGCTGTATTCCCACCCCTTATTGTCTTTTTAGTTCTTCTACCATTCCTCACTGTTTTAATATGAATTTTTCTTTCTCTTTTAGGGTTCCTTGATGTTGTTTGGTTTTTTTTTTTTTTTTTTTTTTTTTTTTTTTTTTTTTGTTGTACTTTAAAAAAAAAAAGATTTGGATTGAGCCCGATAAGCTTTAAAAATAATAATAATAATAATAACAAAAAGCGAAGTAGCTTAAGGGTTAAAGTGATTGGCCACCGCTTGGGGGTGGCCGGGCCACTCCAATCACATTCTTGGGTGTCTGGTATGGAAAGAAGTTTGGACTAGTAAAGTTCATTGACTTCTATTCGAACCTCACAATCTTCTACTCTCCTTTATACTCCTAATTTAACCAATACCGATCATGATGAGTGAATGTTGCAACAATGTTGTGCAAAGATCATTTTTCATTGATCATATGTTTTACATGGGTTAGGTGGGTCTCATAAATAGTTTCTCACAATCACCTCTTCAAATTCTTTTAAATTTAAACAAACAATTATAAAGAATCCTAATCCTTATCAAGTCTCCATAATTTCACTAATCTCAAAACCTGGAGTTATGACATCTTATAGAATTGGTCAAGAATGTTTCGTGCATTCATAGCTTAAAGCAAATCATAACAATTAGGTCAGCCTAAATCAGCTATGGACCACCTAAGATTGCATGCACCATTTAATCCAACCATTATGGAGCCAATAACTTGCACTAAAACGTACTTACAAAAACTAAAAATTAAAAAAATAAAAATAAAATAAAAAAATAAAATAAAAAAAATTGAAAAGAGAGAGGAAAAAGGTAAGTGCCGTCACTTTCATCTTCCTCACCCCCCATCTTGAAATCCAATGACATAAAGAACAGACCAACCAGCTTTCAGCTTTCAGTCTAAAAGATCCAACACCAACCATGGAAACTTCCCACGCCTCCTCAAACGACCAGCCCCTCCTTGAACAAGAACTATCACCACTTCCGACCACCACCAACACTCCGAAAAAACTAGCTCTAATCCCACTTGTTTTCCTAATCTACTTCGAGGTTGCCGGCGGCCCCTACGGCGAAGAGTCTGCAGTCGGGGCCGCCGGGCCTCTCTTTGCAATCCTTGGCTTCTTCATCTTCCCCTTCATATGGAGCATCCCGGAGGCCCTCGTCACTGCCGAGCTCGCCACCACCTTCCCCGGCAATGGCGGCTTCGTCATCTGGGCCCACCGGGCCTTTGGCCCCTTCTGGGGCTCCTTAATGGGTTCCTGGAAGTTCCTCAGTGGGGTCATAAACTTGGCCTCATACCCAGTTCTATGCATAGACTATCTCAAGCTGGTATTGCCTATTTTCTCTTCAGGTCTGCCTCGCTATTTTGCTATATTTGTTTCAACTTTGGTGCTGTCTTTTTTGAACTATACTGGTCTGACTATAGTCGGGTACACTGCAGTAAGTCTAGGAATTGTTTCACTTTTGCCATTTATTGTGATGTCTTTGATTGCTATTCCTAAGATTGATCCTAGTAGGTGGATCAGTTTGGGTGAGGAGGGTGTGGGAAAAGACTGGACATTGTTTTTCAATACCCTTTTTTGGAACTTGAATTTTTGGGACAATGCTAGTACTTTAGCTGGTGAAGTGGAACAACCTCAGAAAACATTCCCAAAAGCATTGCTCTCTGCTGGGTTGTTCACTTGTTTGGCTTACTTGATTCCTCTCCTGGCTGTAACTGGGGCTATACCTCTACATCAAGAAGATTGGGTTGATGGGTATTTTGCAGATGCTGCAGAAATAATTGCTGGGAAATGGTTGAAAGTCTGGATTGAAATTGGTGCAATTTTATCGGTTATTGGGCTTTATGAAGCCCAATTGAGCAGTTGTGCATACCAACTTCTTGGAATGGCAGATTTAGGATTTTTACCCCAACTTTTCGGGGTAAGGTCTACATGGTTTGGTACACCTTGGTTGGGAATTTTGCTTTCAACAGTGATAACACTTGCAGTTTCTTACATGAGTTTTGTAAACATTATATCTTCAGTTAATTTCTTGTACAGTTTGGGGATGCTATTGGAATTTGCATCTTTCCTTTGGTTGAGGAAGAAGTTGCCGGCAGTGAATAGGCCCTTCAGAGTTCCAATGAGTTTGCCAGGGCTGCTGGTTATGTGCTTGATTCCATCTGGGTTTTTAGTTTATGTAATGGCAGTGGCTACTAAAACTGTTTTTTTGGTAAGTGCTCTTCTGACACTGGGTGGGATTGCTTGGTACTTCTTCATGAATTTTTGCAATTCCAAGAAGTGGCTTGATTTCAATCATGCTGGAGAAAAATTGGAAGATCATGGTTTGGAGTAGGTACATAAGTACAGGGTCTTTCTTGATCTTCTGCAGATTGTTTTCTTACAAGAATTAAAGTGGTGCCAAGATATATAGCTCTGCAAATGAGATTGATGCTTGATTTGCTAAACTATTAATTATTGTGAAACCAGAGAATTACAAAAGACATTTTGCACAATATACTCGACGAGTTGGTTTCATTAGTTTGGTAGTGCAAATTGAGCTTAGGATGTGGCTGTACATAAATATATGTATAGTTGCCTCTTGTAGAAGTGTTACTTTTTCAGGACATCACCCCCGACAGTGTCGTTGACGAATGGCCGGTCAAGCTTTCATCTTATAATTTTAGGATAAGTGGCGATTTAACATCAATGAAGGCAAGCTCGTTTTGCATCGACTGTCAACTAAACAGGCTTTTTATTAGTTGAGTCTTAGGCTTTTAGCCTATCTAAATTCTATTTTTTTTTCAACAAATTGCCAAATACAACTCAAAGCTAGAGGTTTTTTTTCACCTCAAGCCAAAGAAAGAGGAGGAAAAAGACGTGTTCTGAATTTGATTATTTCTTAAAAGGCCATCCCTAGTTCTTCGGCCCCATCATTGGCTTTGGGTGGCTTATATTTCATGTACTTAGCCATACTTGGATCGAAAACCCATATAGGTTCAATTTTGGATTGATACTTGTTCTAATCATTCTCAAGATAATGACAAATCCAAGATATTTTTACAAATATTAATTAACTGAAAAATATATTTTTTTTGATAAGTATGTGGAAACAGGGAGATAAGTATCCCAACCATAACAAGGACGATAAAAACAATTTACCACCCAAAATTTGGGTAAGGTTGGTAACTTCAATATAGCTGGGTATGGGAGGTATAAAAATATAAAAATTCAATAAAATATAAGTAAATATCTATTGTGATTTGCGACTTACTCATTTCAAGTTAGTTATACATCCATCCGACTGTGTATAGGGCTGTAAGCAAGCAGAGTTACATGTAAATATGTTCGGACTCGATTCGTTTATTAAATGAACAGAACTTGAACAAAAAATTTAGGCTCCTATAAAATTTAGCAAATTTGTTTTGATTGGGTCGTTTAGATTCACAAGCACTTCCAATGGGAGCCTTTTCCTTTATGCGTCTTCATTTCAACTGTAATCCTAGGTCCTTTCCTTTGTAGCCCTTAATGGAGCATCACTGATTGATAAGAAAATTGTGATAGAACAATCTTTCAACTGATAATGATCACTCCAAAAGGTGTTTTTTATTTTTTTTTATTTTTTTTTTATCATAGTGCATATACTTGTTACATTACAACCTAAGATAATTTGGGTTTACAAGGAACTGAAAAATTATTACTCCTCCATTAATTTGGTTCAATGTTATTCAAACAAAATTACTTTCACCTTTATGTCATATAATTTTTTTTTTTTTTTTTAAAAATAAAATAAATAAAAAGCATAATCTAAAAAGTATTAACAAACGGAGATTTACCTGAATGAGTTTGATCCCATTCTTTACCTAAAATAAGAACAAAAAAATCTCTAAAGCCTAAACCTTAAAAACGTTGAACCCTAAACTATATAAATAACAATATAATAATAAACTAAGTCCCCCATCCCAAAACTATCTAAATACTATTTTTTCAACAAATACAACTCAAAAGCTAAATCTTTTTTTCCTCGAGCCAAAGAAAGAGGAGGAAAAAGAAGTGTTCTGAATTGATTATTTCTTTCTAAAAGGCCATTCCTAGTTGGCTAGTTGTTCAGCCCAATCGTTGGACCCAAAAAAATAAAAATAAAGTTAGGGTTGTGTTAGCTTGATTTTATATCCACCAAGCTTGGGCCGACATGAATCATACCTTTTAATGGCTTGACCTAGCCTGCATACATCACGGCCCGTTTGACAACCTCCTCCACTCTTCCTTCTCTTTTTTTTTCACTTCTCCAAAAAAAAAAAAATTAACTTCACTTCAAAACATTCTTAACTTTTTTTACTTTTTATATCACATCAGCAATTTTTTTATTATTATTTAAATAGAAAAACCCACTATATTATTATTATTATTATTATTATTTTTTATATATAAATTCTTTCTATTTTATATCACATCAATCATTTTTTACAATTATTCAAAAAAAAGATTTTCCTCATACTTGAGAGGAGTTACCAAACGGGGTTCACATGACCATCTCATATATACTGTTCGGATTGACGTGACAAGTACCACATGACTAGCAAGATTGATTTATAAGACCTTGACAACCCTCCCAAACAACACGTCAAGAGCAAGTTGAGCTGGGTCTCCTTATATTCAGTGAAGATGGCTATTTGCCTATTTTGTCTTTGGTCAAGATTTCTAGAACATTATTTAGAACCACATCTACATTTCAATTAGTCACATTTTTATCTTATTTTCCTGATGAGCTTTTAGATTAGTCATTATTATCATTATTATTATTTTAAAAAAGAAAGATAAAAGGGATCAACAAGGTGGAATAAAAAAAGAATAAAAGTGTGGTATATTGCATTATTCTAAAGAAAATGATTCAAAGACTGATCGACAGTGTCACGTCAATAAATTGAATAAAAGTAAAATAAAAGCATGATGTATAACATTATTCTAAGGAAAAGAGAAATATTATTCACCATACTTTTATCGTAATTTGTCATTGTTTAAAAAAAGAAAAAGAAAAAAACTATTGATTAAGGGCACATGGGCCGCCTCTTGATCTTTTAATGGGAATCATTTGTATTTCTTCTATCTCCTTTGTGTTTATCTCTTTAGTTCGACAATGAAAAGATCTCCTCCTTTTGACAGTTTCTATGTTATCTTTTTATTTTTTTTTATTTTTATTTTGTAGACTTTTTCTTTGTTATGTTATTTAATGAATTTTTGCCCCAATTAAATTATGAAAAATTGAACTTTTAAGTAGGATTTTTGTTGTTACCTCCACCGCTGGGAAAGATTGACTTCTAAATTGCCTTAATGGATATGTGATCAACATAATATGATTGTTCTCATTTGGATTACACTATAAAGATAGCTCCTAATTATATCTTCACCTCTCACACATGAAATGAGGTAATTATTTCTAGAGAATGCAAAAGAAGCATTTCTCTTATTTTTATTGTTAATTTTGTTCATTAACAAACAATATAAATATAAAACGCTCTTAAAAACATAAAAGCAGATTTCACGTCAAAATACTTTTTCAAATCAGAAAAAAAATAAAAAAAAATAAATAAATTACCGTACAAAACACAGAATCTATAACAATTTGTCACATTTTCTTTTTGCAAGGAATTCCTTTCCCCTTTCAAATTCATTCTTCTTTCAAAATGTTTTGCTCATTCGGAAATATCAGAGGCATCCTAAACTCATCCTCATGAATCATGATGGAAGACCCCAGATGATCCTCATGGACAATCACAGACAGCCACCTATGCAAAAGGGACCCACCCCTAGGGCACCTTCGTTTGCCTTATCCTCCCTTATACCAGCCAGTCAAATATCTCCCTGTTATTTTTTTTTTTTTTGTCCTGATCTTTTGCTGTAGATCGATATCTTATTATATATATTCTTATGTTTTTGAGGGAAATTCAAAAAGACCACATCATAAATATGATAAAACCCTAAATCATACAATCAAACTAATAATTAAAATTTATTTTAGTTATAATAACTTTTTAAATAGACTTTTATTTTGAATTAATGCCGTAAAATTAAAAAGATTGACCGACTTACAAAAACAAAACACTCTCTCTGTAACCAATCATTCCTAATATCAGAGACAACCAAGGCACATACTTTTTTTAATAATTTTTTTCTTCATAATTTGTGGTTTCTATTAAAAAAAAAAATGTATTTTTCATATTAAAAAAGATATATAATATTTTTATAGACCAAATCGGGACAACCTAATTTAGTTTGGAAGAAATTTTTGTCCTTTTAATTATAGTGAACAACTTTAAATGTGGATCGTTAGGTTGTTTGAATTTAGAATATTACGCTATTGACTATAAGTAATGTTATACGTAAGATTTTTATCTTTTTTTATCTCTTAAATCTCATCTCTTAAATGTGACGATATTTTTAAAATCACTATTAAATTTAAGATGAATAATCATTATATTTTGATTAATAATAATTTTTAGAGATAAATTATGGACTAAGTCCAATAAACATGAGTCGCATATCAAATATAAGTGTGAAATGTGAAGAAATATCATTCCCCTAATTTTAAAGTCAAGAGACTGTGGTGGAAGGAAATAAAAGATTCTTACGTATAATTAAGGTCAACAGCTGTAATTGGCTCTTTCTACCACACTGCGCCGTCACCATTACGTGCGCCGTCACCATTACGTGTCTGTCAGAATTTTAGTTATACAACGGTTTGAATAAATGCCACACTGAAGCGTCCCAAGCTTTCATGGCCCTGCAATTGCAAATCGGAAGTTCTGAGTCCACTGAGTTGGTACCGGGTTTGCCTGAAGAAGTCGGCCTTGAGTGCTTGACTCGGGTGCCTTACACGGCTCATGCAGTCGCTTCCCGAGCCTGCCGGCGATGGCACGAGCTTCTAAAAAGTAAGGAGTTTTATCACCATAGAAAGAAATCTGGGCATACCCACAAAGTCGCTTGCTTGGTGCAAGCTCTTTCTGGTGCAAACAAGTCTTCTACTGAGCGAAAACGCAGTAGCTCACCGAGTTATGGGATCACCGTGTTTGACCCAGGGGGCGTAGGGACTTGGGAACTACTCGACCCGGTTCCCAAGTATCCCGATGGGCTGCCTCAGTTTTGCCAATTGGCGAGATGTGAAGGCAAGCTGGTTGTGATGGGCGGCTGGGACCCTGTGAGTTACAACCCGGTCACCGACGTTTTCGTGTACGATTTCACGACGAGTCGGTGGCGACAAGGCGCGGACATGCCCGCGAAGCGCTCGTTCTTCGCGATCGGCGCTTATGAGGGCCGAGTCTGCGTCGCGGGCGGGCAGGACGAGAACAAGAACGCGTCGAGTTCGGCGTGGGTTTACGATATGAGGCGGGACGAGTGGGCGGAGTTGACTCATCTGAGTCAGGAGCGAGACGAGTGCGAAGGAACGTTGATTGGGGACGAGTTTTGGGTCGTCAGTGGGTACAGCACGGAGAGGCAAGGGGTGTTCGAAGGAAGCGCCGACGTGTACGGATTCGGGTCGGGTCGGTGGAGACGGGTGGACGGGGTTTGGGAGCCGGGTCAGTGTCCGAGATCATGTGTTGGGGTGAGGAGAGATGGGAAACTGGCGAGTTGGGCGGAGTCGGACTCGGCGGTCCGAGTTGGGAGTTGTGGGGTTATGTTGGGGGCACGGACCCTGGTGACAGGGTCGGCCGACCAAGGTGCGCCACAAGGGTTGTATATGTTGGAAATGGAGAGGGAAGGGAGAAATGGTAAATTGGTGAGGATCAGTGTGCCCGATGAGTTTTGTGGCTTTGTTCGATCTGGCTGCTGGGTGGAGATTTGATCAAATCCCGCGTATCAGACTTGTGGGGATATGTTTTTGTTTTTATTTTTTATTTATTTTTTTCACTTTTTTCTTTTATAATAGAGATAAGTTCTTTTAAGAAATATTAATAGCTTTTATTGCTTAATCGAAAATAGAAGCTGGTTAGTTTTTTCCTGATTAGAGAAGCCTTTGATCTGGTGGAGGAATTCCAGAATGCTAATTTGCGTGCTGAAGACCTTGGGCAAGGGGGCAGTCCCCCAATGGCAGATGGATCAAACCAGCGCCAAACTATATTAAAATCAACTGGGACGCAGCATTGGATGGCCGGAAAAAACTTATGGGGATAGGGATCGTTGCTATGGATTCCCTAGGAGAAGTGAAGGCGGCCAAGTGTGAAGTTTTTCCTTACATCAGGGATCCAGTTGTTGCGGAAGCTGTCGGCGCTCGGTGTGCTGTTTCTTTTGGCCGTAATTTGGGGTTTCAATCGGTCGAATTGGAGGGTGATGCCCGAGAGATCATCCTGGCCCTAAGCAATCTGGAGGAAGTCGATTCCATCCATGGGCATTTTTTGATCGAGACAAGACAGATGTTGGGATCGTTGTTTTCCTGGAAGTTCTCCCATGTGAGACGCGAAGGAAACATGGTTGCTCATAATCTAGATAAACTAGCTTTGTCCAAACAGTTTAATCGTGTGTGGCTTAACTCTTGTTCCAGTGAGTTGTTGTATGCTGTTAATGCTGACATTTATTAATGGAAGCTGGTTAGTTAATGTTAGGGAGAAGTTCTTTCTTTTTTTTTTTTCTTTTTTGAAGGGGTTCGTGAGAAGTTGTAAGGGCATATACCTTGATATTAAGTAAACAGCAATGTTCGTATATAAACCCTCCTCTCTAAGAAAGAGTAAGGTTTAACCCCTCCTAGTGAGGTTCTTTCTCCACCTCATGTGGTTTTTCAAGGGATGAGGGATGGTTTTCTTCTCGACCAACCCGGCACTCAGATGCGCCACACCCCATGCTCCTGAGCCTCTTCGCTTCCTACCACTCGCCTCCACGCCTGCACGTGGATCTCACTTGCCAACAAGTGTCCTCCACAAACTGGCATGTGGATCCCCTTCACTGGCGCGTGGCCTTTTCGGATTATGATTTCATTGTCTTCCTCTGCTGTTGTTGCTGCTACTGTTTTTTAGTGTTTTATTGTATTTTTGGTTGCTTTTATTGTTGTGTTTGGGATACCGTCTCCCAGCTCCTTTGAAGTATGATATGTTAGTGGAGATTTTTGTAATTGGGTTTCGTTCTTTCTCAACGTATTCTTTTCGGTTTGAGATATGATCTTTTGCGGTTTTGTCATCTCAAGACACAACTCTTGACCACCTTACACATGTGGCAAAGTGGTCCCCTAGCTAGCTTTAGGATTTTTTTCTAAAAAAAAAAAAAAAAGAAGTTACCACGGGGGCAAAGATGGTCAAGAGCTAGCCAGGGGACCACTTTGCCACATGGGTAAGGTGGTCAAGAGTTGTGTCTTGGGGTGGTAATGTATCATATTTCTTTTGGTTTTTGACAGTGTCTCTCCCGCTACAACCACCTCATTGTGGTTGTTGCCTTTATCAATTGGGGGCTCTTCAGTGAGTCATTTTGCCATTTGTCACCCTCTTATGTGGCCCTTAGAAAGGCTCGATTTTTTTATAATTTTTTTAGAATCATAGATGAAACTATTGCCTACCGTTTGTGCTTGTGTCTATACAGCCTTTTCTATTTTGGCTCTGTCCTTGTAACACTTCTCTCATGTTTGAATAGAAAAAGAAAAAGAAAAAGAGCAATGTTCATCTCGATCACTTTGGTTTATGGGTTGAGCCAATATATTTTTTTTAATATATAAGTGAGCCATTTTTTCTTAAATTGCTATAGATGGAAAAAGGAGAGCCGGCTTGGGCCATGTCTCTCCATGTAGGCCATGACAAGCTATGAAATGAAGCTTCCTAGGCTTGGCATCCTGGACCCAGAACCCACAAGAAGTTGCAAATGGTGGCATCAATAGCTTTGTAAAGAGTTCTGTAGAGTGTAGTTGAACTATTTGAAACTACTAGAACAAGAATCATGTTGGTAACAAGGGGACAAAAAAAAAGGCATAACGATAAGATTTAGTAAATATCTTGATCAAGCCCTTGCGTAGCTTGTTAGTTGTTAGGATTCCCTTTGACTTATTTTGTTTCTAAGAGGCTGGAATTTTAAGCAATTTGAGAGCTTATATAAGATTTATCTGTCCAAATAAATTTTAAACTGTCCGACAATCTATTTGGATAGGTAGATTCCATGTCAAGTCTCTCAAATGTATTACTCAAATTACCGGAGATCCTTGTACAGTGCTAGTGAATAGAAGATACCAATCATTTTGCCTCTGAGCTTAAAATCTCAGCTCTGTAGCTTATGAGATGTTTCTTCCACAATCGCTTTCAAAAAAGTCGTCTCTTTTGAAAAATCTGGTTTAATTATTATTACAAAGAATCTTTTTCAAAGTTGTATCCATGTTCAGTCCAAATACTTCCTTTTAAGTTGTTGAAATTCATCATCTACAAAAAGAAATTAATCTAAAAATTGTCCCTCCAAGGCTTTTCCTAATTTCCCCATGATGTTAAAATAAGTAAATTTAGAAGTTTCTCGTGTCCCACTAAAAATGATGTGGCTTTTAAAATCACAATTTGATCAAAATTCAATAGTGATCTATCACACATGGTGATTTGAACAACAAATTACCGGAGATCCTTGTCCAGTGCTAGTGATTAGAAGATTCCAATCCTTTTGTCTTTGAGCTTGGAATTTCAGCCTTGTAGCTTATGAGATTATTACAAAGAATCTTTTTCAAAGTTGTATCCATGTTCAGTCCCAATATTTCCTTAAGTTGTTGAAATTAATCATCTAGAAAAAGAAATTAATCTAAAAATTGTCCCTCCAAGGCCTTCCTTAAGTTCCCCATGATGTTAGAATAAGTAAATCTAGAAGTCCCTCTCGTGTCCCACTAAAAATAATGTAACTTTTAAAATTACAATCCGATCAAAATTCAGTGGTGATCTATCATATATCAAATGATAATTTTGATAGTCACATTATTTTTAGAGGGACACATGAGCAGCTTCGAGCATTACTCTGTTAGAACACTACAAGATATATCAGGATATGTATTTTTAACCTATATACTTTTATCTATATTTGCACAAGCGAATCAGAAAACCCAAATGATACAATTTTATACACAAATCTTTAAAATGATAACACTCAATGGGAAAACACAATGAAGTCAAAGGTAAATATAAAATTTATTTAGTCTAAGGAACACATACAAACATAAGCATATATAAGAAGAAATTTAAAGGTTCGGTTTTTCCATTACATAAATTGTCTGCTCCATTAGATGCCATTTGTCATAATCCATATATGGTGCCTACCACATCTGATATTTTAAACAGCATTTTTCTTCAAATTATGAAGAACCAAACCTTAATGTAATAATATTTCATTCTTTCTCAGGTTGTTTCACCTTAGCCCCATCAACACTCTCCGCTGGAGGCAACGTCTGCACGCAGTAGTTGTAGAAAAAAGGCATGTCAAGATCTAGCTACGAAGATAGCCGTAGTGCATATAACATTTTATCAAAAAGGGTTACCGCATAGTCTTTTGGACATTTTATCAAACATGTCATGCCCATTAACTTCCCGCAAAATTCGAAGCACTATAACATACTGATAATGAGTCAAGTTTGAATCAATGAAGTCATGAAAGAGAGAGAGAGGGGATTACAAGATCAGGTTTGTATGTGTTGTGGACAACGGATGCGCCAGCGAGGAGCGAGACGACGACAACCACGCAGGACCAGGCCAACGATGGAGTCCCCGTGGGTTGTTTCCCCCCTCCAAATTTCTGATTCATCATTCTAAACACCACCCGCGCACAACCAAAAGAAGAAGACACAAATAAAGCTAATTCGCCCGACCAAAACAGAGTCAAAAACGGGTCTTAGTCCAAGAATAAATAGAACGGGCTTGTTTGGTAAGTGTTTGTGAATTAGAATATTTATTTGAATAGTAGTAAGAAATGATTGATGTGATAGAAAATTTGAGAATGTTTTATAAAAAAGTGAAAAAGTTTTGTTTTGTAGTGGGTTTTTTTGATTGAATAATAATAAAAAATTATTGATGTGATGTAAAAAGTGTAAAAAAGTAAGAATGTTTTTGATTTGATATTTTTGGGAGAAGTAAAATGAAAATGAAAATTTTGTGGATGATTTACCAAACAAGCTCGTTATACTTTTACGGGACGCATGATGAGGTCACATGTTTTAAGTGATTTTTTTTTAAAAAAAATTTATTTAAAGAAATGCTACATATTAATATATTATACTCACATTTTACCATATCCTATTGGGTTGACGTGGCAGATCACATCAGCCATTTAATTTTTTTACAATGGCTAGTCTAAGTGCGCGCTATCGGGCACTACTATATTAGTCTATATTAAGACGAGTTACACAAGCACTCAAGAAACAAGAATTATAAAATTATAAATTAGATTTATTGTTCTTAATGTAGAAATAGAAGAGACTTATAACGTTCATATTATTTATCTATATATAGCGTCTTGTATACAATCAAATATATCAAGAAAATATATAATCAAGAAAAGGCTTTGAAGTGTGGACATAGACCATAGGCCGAACCACCTAAAATCTATGTTTCTCCTCTTGCCTTTATCTCTCTTTAAATTATTATTAGTTCTTATAGTCCAGTGGGATGAAGGTGTGATGAAAATATAGTATTTAACATTATTTATTTATTTATTTTCTAAAAAATGGTCCGACATAAAAGCTACTTAAAACATAAAACATAGCAAGTGTGAAATGGATGTGAAAACTAGTAGCAGTACTCCATTATTAATTGTTGCTTCTTTACGCGTCATTTAAATATAATTTATCTAATTTTCCAATAAAAGTTCACAAATATATATTCTTTTGGATTGTTTTCAAAAGCAAAGTTCATGAATTAAACAACATTGATTAGCTTGGAACAAACTGGAAGGAGGAGACCATATCCATATCATCCTCTTATTATAATTGGTATTTATAGATAGGGATGTGGATAAGTGGCTGATGCCTAATAGTACGGTGCGTTTGGTTGGAATAATTTTCAATATTCGAACCGGGTTTTTATTCGAAAACCCGGAACCCAGATCCATGAGGAATAAAATCCGAAAGTCGTTTGAATATGGTTTAAATGCGGTTTGGATTTCAAGGTGAAGTGATAGTAGAAAAGGCGTGGCTTTTGAGGTGGATAGCATTAAATGCAACTCTGAAAGGCAGTCCATTTTGAGACTTGTAATATATATTTTTAAAAAATAAAAATAAAAAGTATACTAAACTAAATTATTTATTTTTTTTTTGTTAAAAAAGAAAAATAGGAAAATGGGGTGGCCAAAAGCCACCCCCAGAGTGGCCGGTGCCACCTCTGGGGGTGGCTTGCGTCCACCCCAGGGGTCGGGGGTGGTCGCGCGCCACCCCCTCAGCCCTAAGGGTGGCTTTTGGGCCACCCCAAGTGGATTTCGGGGTGGCCCGAAAGCCATCCTTGGGGGGTCGGGGGTGGCGCGCGGCCACCCCAAAACACTGTATTTTATTTTATTTTCTCAAAAATAAAAATAAAAATAAAAGTTTAGTTTTTTTTAGTTTTTAATTTTAATTTTTTTAACAGTTTTTTTTATTATTAGTTTTGTTATTTTTTATAGTTATTTATTTATTTATTATTGGTTTTAATTATTTTGTTTAGTTTTTTTTATTAGTTTTAATTATTTTTCAAAAATTTAACACTTATTTTTATAACACCAATCATTATACACAACTTTTCATACAATCCAATCATTTCTAATCACTTTTTATCATTAAAAAAATACTTTTTTCCAATCTCAAAATTCAACACCCAAACACATATTCAAAAAGAAACTGAATTTTATTCAACATCCAAACACATTTTCATTACCTTGAAATTCACAAACAGATTCAGAATATTATTCATATTCGAAATATTCAATACCCATACGCAGGAGGACCAAAATCTAATGGTGACCAGAAACAAAGATGACACAACATAACAATGATTTTGGATGAATGCTGCTGTAAGGGATCAACTTATATCTTTAATGGTATCATTGTAAGTATTCTACATGACTTAAGTATAATCTTAATTATTTGTATATAAGTTATTGAAGACTTTTTCTTACTAACGATTTTGTGGTTGAATCAAAGAGAGGATGACTTTTAAACTGAATTAAAATGTTTTGGTACTATAAATAAGTGGAGCTATCAAAAGAGAAATGACAACTATTAAATCAGTGTTTCTACTCACAAAGATAGTCGAATAGCTCAAAAAGTGACGCTTACGGTGTCCAGATACCTGTCTGAATAAATAGGCCCGAATTAACACGAGAAACCACTCCATTGGGGTTGGTGGCTTACACAATTTATTTATTTTTATATTTTTCCACTAATAAGCTGATGATGTGATCTCTCTAAATATGAAGCGCAAGAAGCATGAAGCGAGCAACCAAACATTTTTAATGAGTTTTCCAATTAGGCCATGATATATGGAGATCGAAAACACTCAAAGAGAGAGAGAAATATATATATATATATATATATATATATATATATCCAACAAAAAAATGAAGAAAAACAAGTCCAAGCATGCCTTTTTTATAGGCTGCAATGATTAAAACCTAATCCTAATAGCAAAATATTACGAAACTACCTTTAAAAACAAATAAAACACAACAAAATTCACTAGAGCATTAATTAGCTTTGATCAGTGATTCAGTGCCTGACCAAAGATTAACAAGGCCTGCAGATTGCCATGTGAGTTGGTGAAGCACAGAAGATAAGATAGTGCTTTATAAATATAGCTATTGACGCCATACAAATTGCTCCACCAAACATATATCTCCCGTCTTCTCTTTTTTCAAGCCATACAAAATGGCTCCAACAATTTCTGCACCAATCACCGACTCCTCAGAAATCACTGACTTTATCATAAGCGAAGGCAATGGAGTAAAGGGTCTCTCCGAAATGGGTCTCAAAAGCCTTCCTAAGCAATATATCCAACCCCTAGAAGAAAGGATCAGTGCGAGCCAAATCATGCCCCAACAGTCTATACCCATCATCGACATGTCAAGCTGGGACGACCCAAACGTGGCAGAATCAATCTGCAATGCAGCAGAGAAGTGGGGTTTCTTTCAGATTACTAACCATGGAGTGCCCATTGAAGTGCTCGAGAGTGTGAAGGAGGCAACGCATAGGTTCTTTGGGTTGCCAGCTGAGGAGAAGAGGAGGTTTTTAAAAGAGAATTCACCTTCCAAAAATGTGCGGTTTGGCACAAGCTTTACTCCTGAAGCAGAGAAGGCTCTTGAATGGAAAGATTACCTGAGCCTCTTCTATGTTTCAGAGGATGAGGCCTCTGCATTGTGGCCTCCTGTGTGCCGGTAACAGAGTTTAATTTATATAACTTTGCACATTTTGTTTACACATCAAATATATAACATAGATCGATCTATTGAAAAAAATAGATTTTTTATTTATTATTATTTTCAATTTTTTTACAAACATAGCATAAATACATGCATATACAATTACATATTGCTCGTACAGTTGATCGCATTTAATTAGGTGGTCTAATCATGAGGTCAAAGACAAAAAAACAAACAATGATGCATGACTCACTGGGTAGAGAACACTCTGATGCCTAATTTTAAGTCAGCAAGGTGTTTAGAAGAGAGAATTTGTTAAACAACAGAGTGAGAAAGGAAAGTGTGCATATTTCATAATAGGGTCTGTCACCTTTATTTATAAGATTGTCCTTGTTAATTATGATAAATAAGTTTAATATGACAAGAACATGCAAGAGGTCAAGTGTCCAACATAGAGGTTGTATATTCTCATGAATAGCTTTTCTTAAGGGTATTCTAACGGATCATTTCCTTATTGAGCCAAGTCTAAATAGGTAAGACCATTAAAGGGGAATACCCTTCCTTCTATGGTTCTCTTATCACGTATCCTTGGACAAATGACTGGCAGTCAGAGTATTATCGGTTAGTGGTTCCCTCGGGTGGGGCTGACTTACCGGGCTTGAGTGGGCCTCTAAGAAATGGTATTACAAACTATGAATATCTCTATAGATGCATGCATGCATGCATATTTTGTTAGGTTAATTGTATTTATGCATGTATATAGTTGCTGCGGACTAATTATTGCTTACTTTCAGGGATCAAGTGCTTGAGTACATGAAGAGTTCTGAAGTTGTTATCAAACGGCTATTAGAGGCGCTAATGAAGAGATTAAATGTGAAAGAAATTGATGAAATGAAAGAATCACTGTTAATGGGTTCAAAGAGGATTAACCTTAACTACTATCCCACTTGTCCTAACCCTGAGCTCACAGTGGGAGTAGGACGTCATTCTGATGTCTCAACTCTCACCATCCTCCTTCAAGACGACATTGGTGGACTTTATGTGCGAGGAGACAACGACAGGTGGATCCATGTTCCACCTGTAAGTGGGTCCCTTGTGATCAATGTCGGTGATGCTCTGCAAATAATGAGCAACGGTCGATACAAGAGCATTGAGCACCGTGTGGTTGCCAATGGGAGCAGGAACAGGATTTCAGTTCCCATTTTCGTGAACCCCAGGCCATGTGACATGATTGGTCCTTTCCCTGAAGTTCTCGAGGGAGGGGAGGAAGCAGCATATAAGCAAGTTCTGTATTCAGATTATGTCAAACATTTTTTCAGGAAGGCTCATGATGGGAAGAACACAGTTGAATTTGCAAAAATATGATGTTTTTTTTTTTTTTTTTTTTTTTCCGAGGTTGTTCTGTTGCAATTAAAATAATTGTGATGAAAAACCACCGAGTCTGGAAGGACCGGAGGGTTTTTCTTTGCTAAAAAGGTGGTTTCGCCTTGATTCTTCTTTTTTAAGATACATGGACCATACAATGTTTGTACGTTTGTAATTCGAATAAATGTGTTTACTGTTTCTATGCACTAATTATAATAGTTTTCTTTTAAAAATGAATCAATGGAATCCCTGCACAGTGCACAGTTTTGAGCTTGTTGTTATGCAGCCATCTAGATGCCCTAACGAAGAGACTCAACATGAAAGAATGATGAAACTACAAAGATTTCTCCGAATGGGTTCAATAAAGTTCAAGCCTGATATGTATATATTCTATTAAAAAAAGGGTAGGAGAGGGAAGATAGGTCGTGGCAACCCTACTTGGGCCTGACCATCATAGCCTCTTATCTGCTGAGGAACCTATGATTGGAGAGGCCTAAATAGACCCACCAAGGTGAGGGATCCGTAGGCCCTCATTCAAGCCGATTGAGCCATAACTTAATCCCAGCCCTATTGAGAGTTGATCATGAGTAGGACCATCAAAGGAACAAGAAACGTCACACCGTCGCCCTCGAAACTCGATCCCTTTACTACCTAGCCTCCTAAGCTTTTACCACTAGACCATCACCCTCAGTGGTAGGTTCAAGGCTGATTTACTTCAACCTCATTTGTGCCAAACTCTCATGGTATCGGAACTGAAATACTAAGTTTGAACCTTAAATCGACACTTCATTGGGATAAGGGTGATTTAACCCCTCAATCCAGCAAAACTGATTTAAACTCCTCATACAAGAAACAATGATTACTACCTGATATGTCTTGATCGTCGTGACTCCATATCTAATTCAAAATTTTCCTGCTAATTAGAAATCAGCCTTGCCAATGAAACCACCAATATGTAATTAAATGAGGAGCTACCAACAGCATCCTCTGAGGGGGAAAACAATCAGTGATAAGCAAGAACCAAGCTTCGAGCCATGAGATTGTGATATAAGATCGGATGCAGGCCAAGCCTACCACAAGACAGTAATATTGTAATTGTTTAATTGTGTTGCTTGTGATAAAATAAAGATATTTAGTTCACTCTATGTTGTCAGCCAGTTACTTCATTTGCCAATAGGTTATATTGAAGCCAGTTACAACTCACAATCTGCGACTATATGAACCTAACATTATAGTATATCATCATATAGACTCCTGATTTATTAACAACAAAAACAATGCCATCAAGGATTTTTTTCTCTCGACGTGTCATGTTTATCAACCACTTCTTTTTTGTGTGTACATACTTCAGTTCAAGCATCTCAAAAGGAACCTCACATGAATGGATTGCTGAGATTTGATGCTCCAATGACAATTTCGCCGCTAAATTCTACTCCATATTGGAATCTCATGCTTAATTTGGTCTCTAAGAACCCTTCTCAGTAACTTGTTAGAAGCTGTTCTGGGAAACTCTGGAGCAATCATAACATTGTTTACCTGTTAATCAGTTAAAAGGAGTTGGAGAAATTGGATCAATAACTTATGAAATAATATAGGCCAATTTGGGGAAACCGCCATAGAATTGAAATCAGTTCCCTCTCTTCTACATATCATTTGAAATGAGTGGTGAAACTGTTCATAGCATCTGGTGTGAGTCTAGTATAATAGCATTCACAGTTTCATTAGAATTTGGAAAGATGAAACAATTTTGATTTTCTGTCAACATTATTTGAATCATAAAAGTCCAAAAGGTGACTCTTAAATTTAAAGTATGAATTTAACCGAGAAGAATGATTAGGTGATAGTAAAATTTAAAATTAATTGTAAGGGATTTGAATAGAATGGCATAAGAGTCAAACCTTAAACAAAGGGTTGAGGTTGCTTTGAATGGCTCTTGAGAATTTACTCTTCAACTCATCTGGTTTAGCATTAAACCCCTTCTTTAATACTACAAATATAACCAACTGTTCTGGACCACCATATACTGGTGCAACACTTACTGCAGCAGTCTCCAAGATGCTTTCATCAGCACGGTCACACACACGCTCAATTTCAATGGAACTTATCTGCATATCAAGAAATATCAAAGTTTCTCAATATTTCAAAAATTTGTCTAAAAAATACCAATTTAAAAAAAGGAAAAAGGTGATGATTCAGTTAGTTGAAGCTAATTCAAGTATGATTAAGTGTGCTACATATCAAGAACTTATTTGGCAAGATTCAAATGTCAAGGCTTCCTTTCCAGTTGACTTAATGCAACCCATGTTTGATAAAAATTTAGACCTTTGTCTTCCACCAGTTAGTCCACAGCATATAGCAGGGTCATTGTCGAAGATCAAATAAAAAATGAGGGGATTGGTGAACATGGTACCTTAATGCCTCCAAGGTTCATGGTGTCGTCAGCCCTGCCCTGTACAATCAAATAGCCTCCAACAGTTCTCTTAATGATATCCCCATGTCTCCTGAGGCGCTGTCAAAGCATGTATCAAGTTATAATAGGATGCAAGCCACCTTCAATCACATAACTCACCAAGCAGAATATATTATGCTTCTACATCTGCTATCTAGAGAAATGGGAGACAATCAATTTCGAGTCCCTTAAAACCCAAACACATATGCACCCAGTCTCAAGATACTTATAACCCAGTTAGCAGACCGAGAGATCCATATAAAAGGGAACTGCATCTTATAGTCTAGGTAATTGGTCCCCAATAGGGTAATGGCACTAATGATGCTGCTTTCTGGGGAAGAAACAACAAATATTCTCAAATGGGTATCTCGTTCTATGTGTCTGTATCTGATATATCTTATATGATATTACAATTAGGCATACAAAGAAGTATGCAAGTATTCTAAAATAGGCAGGTATAAGCATACCATTCCTTTGTACATTGGCATTCCCTTGAAGTAAACATTCTCATGATCAGCATTAAGCAATCTATCAGTTGCTCCCATGTATATAGGGAAGAGGCCCACTTCGCCAACACAAGCTTGATCATCAGGCTGTCATAGAGGTCAAAGAGGTCAGATATATCCATGTACAATATAATCTTTTAAGTATTTTAAGTATTGGTCATTTCGCTTGGCTTCTTTGTTAGAATATTAATTATATGATTAAATCTATTATTTTCTATAAACTTAAGATTTTTGGATAAGAGGTGATTTAACATGATATTAGAGCGAAGGTCTTGAGTTCGAACATCATCTCTATCATTTACCTCACATTTCAATTAAATATTTCATGTGTCAGGTTACACTTATTAAGGGGTGAGAGTTTGAGCCCACACGTGATAAGAGTGTTGGAATATCAATTATATGATTAAATCTATTCTTTTATATCAGCTTAATATTTTGGAATAAGTAGTAATTTAGCATTCTCCTCATCCAATTTCATTATGACCATTGACCAGAGTTGTTGCAATCCCTCAGCAGATACCCATCAACAGTCACTACAATATCAGAGTACAACCAAGTACCAGGGTGATCTGATCTAGTGACAGACTGATGATTGCAACAGTATCAAAAGAAAATGAATCACAAAGTCAACCCATCCAGAAAATATTCTTACATATGGTATTCCATGTTCATTAAGGATGACAAAGCCTGTTGTCAGCGATGCTGCGCTAAAGGCTCCAAAAACTTGCGGCTGCAGTGGACTACCTTGAATATAACATGATGCAAGTTCTGTACCGCCACAGCATTCGATAACAGGTTTGTAGTAAGCTCTTGAAGAAAGCCAAAGGTCATCGTCAATGTTGGACACTTCCCCAGTGGATGCAAATGATCTGCACAAATCAATTTCTAAGTTCTTTTTCTTGTAGTAATATGCAAAGATGGTTTCTCTAAAGTGCAAAGAGATTTTACTTTATCCTCGTCCAATCTAGGCCTTTCAAACACTGTGTATTCTTCCAAGCTTTTACTAAGCTTGGAACTGTACCCAAAATAGTCACTCCTGCATCCTGAACAAAAGTAATATAAACATTAAGGTGGTATTTGGACAGAGGGTGCTAATTGCAAATCATATTACTACTATTGTCTGACTTTTATACACTTGTACACAGAAGCTTGTTATTCCTGCAGGGTCAAGTAAATGTCTCTTTTTTGTCCTTTTTTCATAATACCACTTGCCTAACTAATACCTTTTCTCTTCAAGAAAGCCTGGAGAAATGTTTGTCAAATTTCCAACAATTTAAAAACAAATTCTAAGCAATCACAACTAAAATAGTACTTAATAGGATCTTTAGATGGCTACTTGAGTTTCTCTTCTAAGAATATGATGGATTAAGAATTAGGGGGCTGCCCCGCCCAAAGGCCTATTCCCCTCGGTTTCATTCTCATGCACTTTCTGGCTTCCATGGTTTGCCTCATAATTCTTCTTTTCAAATGATTTAAGTAAACTCAAAGACCCGGAAAGTATATCAATGTATAAGCCCCATCACCTGAACAAATTTTCCAAAGCCACGGCCAAGAGGTGATCCATGATAGAGTGCAAGAGTTGCACCAGTTAGAAAGCATGAGTAAATTGAAGCTGGTCCCATCACCCATCCCAAATTTGTGGGCCAGCAGAAAACATCTCCAGCTTGAACATCAATGTGAGCCCACGAATCAGCAGCACCTCGAATTGGCGAAAGTTGTGTCCATGGAATAGCTTTTGGTTCTCCTGATGAAGGCCAAAAATTAAACTAGAAAATTATTATAAAAGGAATGTTACAATCAAGCTAAAAAAAGGCATGAGCTTGAACAATTTTCTACCTGTGGTTCCAGATGAAAAGAGAATATTAGTCACAGATTCTATTGGTTGATAGGCTGGAGTGTAATTATTTGATCTGCTAAGAAGAGAATGCCATTACTGTAATTAATTATTGGACTTTCTTAGTATGATGATATGAAAGTGGAACTTTATTTTCATTAATAAGTGTTCGTTTGACGCATCTCACACCATTGCTGCACATGTACCTTGAATGGTGATTGGCACTAGAAAGAAAATCTTTCCATGATAAATCCTGTTCTCTTAACTGAATACCTACATCATTCTCAATTGCAGGGAGCACTATGGCTTTTAATGGAGCAGCTTCTACAACTCGACTGCAAGGAGAGAGAAGAATAGTCATGATGATGCCAGAAGGTGTACTATAAGCATTTCAAGACTCCAATCGACATGGTAATAATATTCAGAAAAGAAAAAGTAATTAAATGCCAAGGAATAGAGCAATTTTCGAATGGAAATTGATGTTTGGCATTTGTTTTTTGCCCCAAAAAGTAGCATTTTTTTAATGCTCAGCTAGGGTGTTCAGCATTCACAAGCATGGTTATACCCTTCAATTCTATCATTACTAGGGAATGTCAGTCTTTACCTGTACAAAGGAAACTTTCTTCCTCCTCTCAATATGTAATCCTGAATTCAAATAGAAGACAAAAATAATTTTCAACACAAAGCACAATAAACATTAAAGATGTAAACTGAAACATATCAAAATTAGTTCAAAGTTGAAAATATTACTTTAGTCATGAAGCTAAGCACGTGATAACTGAAGCCAAATTGTCTTAACTTCATTTTTGGGTTCGTACAAGCCCAAACCCACAAGAGAGAGAACTCAAAGTACAGGTTGCATTGGCAATTTTGAAAAAACAGAGGGAAGTTCCATGACTAAACACGATATAGTTCCATAACTTTCTTTCACCTTTTGTCCGGGCATTGTCCAACATACTATAAATAGTAAGAACTTAACACAAGCCTCTCCAAGAATTAACTACAAATCAAGGATAAATACTAGTATCTTAATTAAACCCTCTCCAAGAATTGCATGTGAAAGACACTCTTTTTTCTTTGTCTTGCAAAGAGGATATTCATTTTCCTTATAAAAGTATATGGCGGACTAAGGTTCCTTTGAAAGTGGCTTTCTTCGCTTGGACGGCAGCGCAAGGAAAGATCCTCACCTTGGACAAACTCAGAAAAAAGCGTGTCATCGTGATTGATAGATGTTGTATGTGCAAATGAATGGGGAGTCTGTGAACCATCTTTTTCTCCATTGCGAGGTTGCACGCTCTCTTTGGAATGCTATCTTCAATCGCTTCATTATGTCTTGGGTTATGCCTCTTCGGGTGGTAGATTTATTCGCTTACTGGTGGACGGGTGGTCACTCTCGGAGTGCGGTCGTGTAGAAGATGGTCCCTTGTTACCTTTTGTGGTGCCTGTGGAGGGAACGCAATGATAGACAGTTCGAGGACAAAAAAAGAACTATTGAGGAACTCATTTTCTTTTTCTTTCATTCTTTGTACTCTTGGTCGGAGGCGTTCCTCGCACCTTTAGTGTTTAGTTTTAACGATTTCCTTGTTTTGTTTTCTTCTTCCTCGTAGATGCCTTTCTTGTATACTTCCTGTGTACTTGATTGCGCTTTGCGCTTTTTAATGATATTTCTCTTACTTAAAAAAAAAAAAAAAAAAAAAAAAAAAAAAAATTAACTGCCTTATAGTTACACTTGGGGAAGGACAACAAAAATTTGGTTCTATGATTTGTAAGAGAGAAGGGATTCAAGAAGAAGCCCTACATAGAAATAGGGCTGGATGCCTTAGAGATGTTCTTCTGGAAACCTTTGATTAATGAACTCCAAATGCCAGACAGAAGATACTTACAAGAATACAACTGGTAAAAGCTGGAGTTTGTTCATACGAAAAAGTAACAAAGATCACAGTATGAGATTCCCTACTATAATGACAAGGTAGACAGAATTGGGAGGGGGGGAGGAAGAGAAAAAATGATTAATTTTTTCTTGAAAAGTAAAATTTGGTAATCCACTCATGCTCAATATGTTTTAGTAGATCACCTATCGAATTAAAATCAAATAACTATCCAAAATACAGAATGGTCAGACCAACATTTTTGCACCTTTTGGGCTTTGAGCATCTTATTCATTTATGGGGTTCACTAGACAGTGAAGACAGTTTAACACACAAAAATATTAATGCCAATTGGAGGATTTAGTTCAATTATTATCACTGTACATATCCTCAGCAGTCAGCATAAAAGAATCACCTTCTTTTAGTTCTTTTCGTTGGGGAAAAGGGGAGCAAAACATGCGGCCACTTGGTTCATTTCCAAAGGCAAACACACATTTTTAATGTAATAGGTGATTTATGGAAGTGAATGATCACCTGAGTGAAGATGCCCTTTGCTTTTGACACACGCAAACGAGTAGCAATTTCCTTTGCTGCAAAGCTGTCAGCTATTGATACAACAACACATCCTGCTAGGATAATTGCCAAATATATGATAACTGCATTGACTGTCATTGGCATGTCAATAGCAATTGCATCACCCTTTGAAAATATTTCATCCAGTGCATTCGCCACCAACCTGAGAATCATATTGTAAACACATCAACAAAGCCAGAAAGAAAGGCGATAAAGGAGCAGGTGGGGGGACCTTAAGATATGATCTAGCAAAGGTGACAAGAGGAATGAAGAACAATCTATACATTAGGAGAACAGAAACTGATAGGAATGATGCTTGTGTTTGCCAAAATGAGAAAAACTCAAAGCATGCTCCTAAGTACAACCTTACTCCTCCCTTGTCTCACATTACTATCCGGTTAGGTTCATGTAAAACTATGAAGAGATCCACCACTTACAAGATTGCCAATTAATACTTCCGAAAACAAATAAAACAACTAATTATGCACTAGTTACTGGTTCAAAGTGCAGAACTTTTGTGCTGTTGTACTTGCTCAAAGAATGCATATTTTATAAGACAAAAACAATAACAAAAACACAGCATTAAACTCCCTCAAAGAGAATATTGGAAAAGAATTATGTTCCATATCCAATGGCATTGAGCCAGCGAGAGAGAGAGAGAGAGAGAGAGAGAAATGTTATAATTTCTATTTATAAATCACTCAAACACCACACATTTCTATTGCATCTTATAATAGCATAATACAGTCAGTTGTGGATAAATAGAATCAAGTGAGAACATACATTACTCGTTCTCGGAATTCTTTCAACGTCATGTGACTAATATTGGAATCATCACAGCCCTCATCCCTCCACACAACAGCCAAACTACTATCCTCTTTCCTTGGATGACTTCTAGGCAGCAAACAACATTCAGCAATATTCAAAACTGAACCAGGAAGCCATGTTCCTCCATGTTTCGATTTGTCAGTGGTATCTAAAATGCAATTTGGGGCATCACGGAATGAAACTGCAAGCTCTTTTAGAACAATTGACCAGTAAGCCTGAAAATCATTGACATATACATAATTGGAATCAAACCTCAATTCCTCTAATTTGAAATACTATTTTGCATCAAACTTGGCATGTACCTAGAAGTATAGGGCCAAAAAGCATAATTTACCTCAGGGTGCTGAACAGAGAACTTCTGAAAGAGGCTAAAACTTGTAATAGGATCCTTGTATGATGTCCCCAGTAGTTTTGAACCATACTTTTCCATCAAACGACCCAAGTTTGTATGTTTAGAGTGAAATCTGGAAAACAGAGAGAACAATGTTCAGTTAGGGGTAGAAATCAGACTCTTTGACTAGATTAAAAAAAATTAAAAATAAAAAAATAAAAAAATAAAAAGAAGAAGAAGCAACCTCAGAGTCATTACAACACACAATCAAACTGACCTATCATTAAGCCCCAAAAACAAAAAACTGACCCATCATTGGAATCATCCGATACGGGTGTTAATGAGAGGCAATTAAGTTTTGAGGATTATTTTAGGAATATTATTTCTTTCGCTTTTTCTCCAAGTATTTTCCTTGGAGAGCACCGGAAACTTAGTATGTAACGTCTAAGAAAATAAATAGGTAATTTAACAATTAATATCTTACATTTATTAAATAGATAGGATTTATAATTATATTCTAGGTGATAATATTTATATAAAGTAAATATGATGAAATAATAAAATTAGAATAACAATAATAATAATAATAATGGGTCCTAATAGAATAAATAAATAATTGTATTATTAATGCGTAGTTATAATAAATGTGAAGTCAAATATTAATTTTCAAATGATAAGAATATTATAAAATATGGTCCTACTGTAATTTTAATAAGTTGGTGGCTTTAATAAGAGAGAATTATATCCCAACCACGTGGCATTACTCGATTGGATGGAGAAAATTTCATTATTCCCTCCCAACCACCTACAACGCGCTGCATGTCACCTTGTCACTTTTCTGTCTCTCACCACGCACGTTAATGCGTTAGCCTCTTCCTTCCCCCTCACTCACTCACGCACACTTCCTTTCTTCCTCTTTGGCCCCGTTTGAAATCCCCTTTTCCTTTCCCTTTCCTTTGGAATTTTTTTTTAATGGTTAAAAAATATGATTGATGTGATATAAAGTTGAAATAATTTATATGAAAAAGTGAGAAAAATTTGTATTGTAGTGAGTTTTTTATTTAAAAAGTAATAAAAAAAGTGTTGATGTAATATAAAAAGTGAAAAAAGTAAGAATATTTTGAAATTGATATTTTTTTGGGAGAAGTGAAGGGAAGGGGAGGGAATGGGAATGGGGATTTCAAACAAGGCCTTTCTTTTCCTTCTTCCCACTCAGCCGAACCACCTCTCCCCCTCTTCTCTCTTCTTCTTCCTTCGGTCACGCCCGAACTTGCAACCATCATTTCTTCCTTCTCTTCTTCCTTAGCCTCTCTTGTCACGCACCTGTTGACCCGTGAGAGAGCTTGAGCCGTGAGGGAGCTGCCGAGTGGGAGGATTTTCTGCAGAAAAATTTGAGAGGAAAAATGCAAAAAATGTCATGGTGAGATTTCCCCTTCCTTTTGTTTTGGATTTCGGTTTTATTCTCTGATTTTCTGCAAACCATAGGTGTTCTTTTAGGGGTTTGATTTGGATGATAATCTAGGGTTTGAATGGGTACTAGTTGTATTTATAATTTTAGGAGTAATGCTAATGAAAATGGAGTTTGATGTGAGTTTTGTTGAGATAGAAGAAATCTAGGGTTCTAATGGGTGTGGTAGCCGAATGGGTCTTCTCTTTGGGTTATTGTAGATTCGTAATTTCTGAGTTAGAAGTGTTATTGGAGTTTGATTGGGTGCTGGAATTTCTGAATGTGTTGTATTTTGGTTGTTTTGGAAGCTTGATTCGGGTCTCTTGAGTTGGAAGTGGTAGGTTTTCTTTTGGGCCTTTATAGCTACTGATTTGGGGGTATTTTAGTGGAATCCGAATTTGGTTGTTAGTGTTCTTGAAGTTTGTATTGAAATGGTGGTTATATTGTTAGTAGTTGGGTGTATTTTTGATTGAATTCTTAATTAGGAGCTATGCTTTTGGATGTGTTTATGGTTGGTTCATGTTAAGTGTTGATTTTCTTTAGGATATAAAATTGATGTTGGCTTAGATGATTGTGGCTTATGATTATTGGAATTTTAGTGGTGTGATGTGAAGGAAAATCTTGCCATATTTGATGTGGTGTTTCAAGACTTGGCTTGGTAATTTATGGTTTGAGTTTTGGAGAAGGTATTGGGCTAGTTTTGATGGGTATTTTGAGGGGATTCAAATCTGGTTTTTGGATTGGTAAATTGTGGTTTATTGATGAAGGTTGTAATTGATTTTAAGTTGTTTGTTTAAGAAATTAACTCTGTGTTGGATTTATCAATACCCATTGGTTGAGACTTTATTGTGATATTGGAGTATGTAATTGTTAATGATTGATGATAGTTGTTGTGGAATATTGGTAGAAGGTAATTCCAATTAAAGGAGATTGATCTTGTTATGTAAAGAAGGGATTTCGCTTGTGTTTGATAAATAACCATGAATGTTGAAGGTATTATTATGGGTGATTATTGGCCCTATTAGTTGGTAATATTAATAACTAATAATTGGTTAAAGTGTTGTAGAATAATGATTTCTAATTATGTAGTTGGGAGACCTTGTAGGAGTTGATTGAATTATGGTTTATGGTGATTTTAAAGGTGCCAAACGAAGTAACTTTTGTAAGAAGTGTTGGTCTTCTTTGATGTTTGATTTCTAGTGAATAGAATTAAGTTGAGGTTGTTTGTAAAAGATGGTTAAAATGAAATTTTGAACCTATCAATAGCAAATATGTTGTAATAGAAAGTAAAGGCTTAAACCAAATAGTAAAGTAATCAAATGGATTAGGTTTAAGTATTGTTTGCGTATATGCATATACATATACATGTATATCGCTTCAATATATATTGCTAACTTAGTAAATGAATGACAAACTATAAAAGGATTAACAATGATAAATAATTGAATTCTTTGCTATAGTTTATTTAGGTGTTTTGGTTATGTAATGAGATTTTAGATAATTCCCTTTTTAGAGTTGGATTGTTTTGATTAGTCTCATGTTATAGTCCTAATAAGATCCTCGGGTAGTGATAGTAGTTATAAGTGGGATAAATAGATCATAGTCTTAGTACTTGGGGAAAAATGAGGAATGTAAATGAAAGCTTATAGGAAATGGATGGAATACATAAAGATTATAAAATGTTAAATAAGGTTAAATCCTAAACCTAAACTGCTTGGATGGTTAGTAAATGATAGAGATTAAGTATTAAATATAATGGTTAAAATGTGAATGCCATAGCTTGGTAAATTGTCCAATTAAATAACCTTAAGACAAGAAAAATAAAATAGCAGTATTATGGGAATACCTATGTAAACTCTAAAGTTAGATAGTATTGGAACCTTATGATAATGTGACTTAATAATAGTAAGTAAACAACTATAAGACTTATAGTTAATAACAATAATAGATAAACTAATGAATATAGTAAATACATCTTTATATTAATAATCAAAGATATCATTAGAACCTAAACCTAAACGTTAACCCAATAATAGTTTAGGATACTTAACTAGACTGAAACGGGTAATGTGATGTGTGAGCGCGCAAGTAGTCTATGTGTTATAGAATATAGAGTTCAATAGCATAGTCTAACGGTACCAATGTTTGCAAGATAATGTCCGGATTGGAGACTTCAGTGGGTTCTCCAATGTAGAGTTCAAGTCATGAGTCCAATGCAGTTAAGGTGAGTATTCTACTCACTGAGAAACTACTATTTTCATATATTATAGAATTGCAAAATATGTGTTTTATAAATCCGAACCGACTGTATGTTGATAATATGTTTTGGATGTTTTAAATAATTTCAATTATGTTGAAGTATCAATGATGTTTATGAGAAATGATGTGTGACTGAAAAGTGTGATTTGAACTGATTTGAAGGATTTGATTGTGAGATGTTGTTGGGATTTAAATTACGAAAATATTGATTGAAGAATTGATGTGTTAAATTGTTTATGGATTTATATTGAAAGCATGTGTTAAAGGCATAATTCAAGAAATGAATGTATTGTTTCAAGGCATGAGGCATGAGGCATAAGCATATGAATGCTAAATATGTATTGAAGTGAGGTTTATAGTCCACGGAAAACTATACTTGGGGTTAGTCTCATGATGCTTGGATTAATTTTCATGAGGTACTTGGGTTAGATCCCATGAGGCTTGGATTAATTTCCATGAGGAAACTTGCATGAGCATGTATATCATTGTTTTCATGAGTATGATGTTTTTATACTATGAGTAGGTTTGCTAGACGTATTAGTATGCATAAGAGTCTCAATGGAAAAGAGCTTATGTATATTTCTATCGGATGGTTGCATAATTTAAATGCTATTGTTTTCTAAGTCTCACTGAATCAAAAGTATTATAGTAGGTAAGAATGTATGTAGTTGTTTCCAACAATGGAACTCCTACGTATAAGTCTCAGCTGCATAGTATGCTTAAAATGTTTTTTATTAGTCGATGTTTGTTGTATCAGTTATGGGGGTTTTTCAAACAAAAGTTTATAAAATTGGTAGCTGTTATAGTGTACGCATGATTAAAAATGAAAAGTTGGTTCTTTGCGAAAACTCGGTGAATAGTATACCACTAAGGTCTTAGTGTATTTATTTATGCCAAGACGGTGGGCTCAATTCCACATATACGAATGTAGCAAACCCCCACAACCGTATAGATGATGTTCTTTTGGCTGCAAATACTCCGGTCGTAGTTGATGGTGTTGTAGAGGTGCACTTGAGATATTATGACCGAAGCTCGCCGCGGCGGTTGTAATTTCGGGATCATGGGCATCCTCTGTTTTTTGGGTTTTGTGTATAGCTTGTGACGTCTGTGTCACTTATTATTGTATAAAGTCATCTATGTTATGTATTTAATTTGAGGAAAAACTTAAATAGATAGATGTAGTATTGGCTCTTGATTATGATTAATTTATAATAGATGTTTAAGATGTGATTTTTAGGTTTATGTTTTTTCGCTGCATAGTAGATAGATGTTATACTCTAATTTATCAGGTACATATTATGGGGTATGTACCATATGTTGACTTTGCGACATATCGTCGTGCCACTGTGAAGATCCGTTTATAATTTAAGAGATTAATGTTTATGTAAATGTTTTGTAAAGGGATGCTCTGTGTTATTTTTGAAGAACAGTTTTCTTTTTGTGAGTGTTCTGTATTTCAGGCTATTTTTCTATCAAGCGGAATTTTTTTTTTGAATGGTGATCACTTCAACTCTGTATTCCTAAGGCGGATTTCCTTTGGGTGGGGAGTTTGACTATCCTTTTGTTTATTCTTGGTAGTTTTCAAATTTTTATCTAGAATTATAATCTTTGTAGTTGTCTTGTGATTTTGGAAATTATCTCATACTTTTTGAAAGTGAAGTTTCATTATTTAAGTTTGAATAGTTGATATTGTTCTTCTAGTTTTGTTCTTTATTTTGCTTTTCTCTGTATTTTTCGGTGTCATGAACAAACTAGTACTTTTTGGCAACAAAAATGTACAGCAGCAGCACAAGTTAATGCTACTTACATTTATCACCAATTGCACCTAATCTAAGAATAAACACTACTAGGTTCCTATAATGGAAAGTTTTGTGATGAATTGTAAAATGTGAAAAAATAGCGGAAATAAAAGGAAAAAGGGACAAGAATTTTTTTGTGGTTCGGTGTTAAACGTTTACGTCCACCATTAGGGAAGAGTTCAATAGAGTTATATTTTGCTCTTATTTTTTAATAATGTTTATAATATAAATTATTAAGGGAAAATGTGGTAGGTATAGAGAATACAAATAAAGTAGTAAAATCACTAGAATTTGATTACAACTAGGGCTGAGCATGGGGCGGGGGGGGGGGGGCGGGGATGGGGTTTTTTTGCCCCCGCCCCGCAGAGGTGCGGGTTCCCCAAAGGGAACCCGCACCCCGCATATTGCCCCCTGCACCCGCACGGGGCGGGTGGGGATGGGGTGGGGTTGAGGGGCGGGGATCCCTGCGGGTATGCGGGGATCCCCTCGGGTTTTGACCCACCGTTGCTCGGCGAGCTAGCAACATCCTCCTTTACCGAGCTTCCACAAGGCAAAACCGTCCCCGGTTCCTGTTCACTCTAGATCTGATTCATTGAGCCGCCCCTCCAATCTCCGAACACGGGAATGGCTTCTTCGGAAGCCGATTCCCGGCTAAGCCAGGTGGTCTCCCCTGCGCTCGAGAAGATCATCAAGAACGCTTCTTGGCGCAAGCAATCCAGGCTCGCCCACGACTGCAAGTCCGTCCTCGAGTCGAGAAGCTCGCTTCCCCTTCCAAGCCCGAGGCCGAGGCCTAGCCCAATTCCTCAGGCCCAGGTCCACTCCACGACGGCGGCACCACCGAGTACTCCCTCGCCAATTCCGAGTCCATAATCAGCCCGCTCATCAACGCCGCCAACTCCGGCGTTCTAAAGATCGCCGATCCCGCCGTCGATTGCATCCAGAAGCTGATTGCCTACGGATACCTCCGCGGCGAGGCCGACCCCTCCGGCGGCGACGAGGCCAAGCTCTTGTCCAAGCTGATCGAGTCCGTGTGCAAGGGGGCAGTAGGGGGCTGCGGCGCAAGGAACTTAGGGTTTGTTTTTGTTTCTGTCGAGTGCCGCTTTCTTCCTCTTTTTTTTTTTTTTTTTTTTTTTTTTTTTTTAAATATGCGGGGCGGGGACCCGAGAAAATTCAAGGGTCCCCCCCGCAACCCGCCCCGCACCGCGCGGGGGGGCCAAAAACAGCCCCAAAACCCGCCCCATGGGTGCGGGTTTTGGGCTCTGCGGGGAGGGTTGGGGCGGTTTCTGCGGGGCGGGGCGGGTTTTGCGGGGATCTGCTCAGTCCTAATTACAACCACATAAAAAATGAAAAATAATCTAATAATAAAAAGATAAACCAATATAAAAATTATATATTCTAACATTTTGTACTGATCCAAATCCAAAATATTAATACCATATGTGAACTACCATTGCAAACCTCTTATAAATGGCAGTTAAATAAATAAAGGGTCCTACTAGAATGAATGCTGAACTACAGGGACTAGAGTACAACAGAAAGAATTAACAATTCAATGAACGGTGAAAGAGGATGATATATAGTACCATTGCAGGCCTCTTATATATGGCAGGTAAATAAAGGGCCCAACTAGAATGAATGCTGAACTATAGGGACTAAAGTACAACAGAAAGAATAACAATTCAATGAACAGTGAAAGAGGATGATATATAGTACCATTGCAAACCTCTTATATATGGCAGATAAATAAAGGGCCCAACTAGAATGAATGCAGAACTATAGGGACTAAAGTACAACAGAAAGAATTAACAATTCGATGAACAGTGAAAGAGGAGGATATATATATATACAGAAGGAGAGAAGCAAAAATCATACAGAGAAGGGAACCAGTAAGGAGGGGGGCCATTGGTGGCCGGGTCCCAATTAGCATAGACCGATTGGTAGAGCAGCTGGTGCAGGCCATGTGGGTGCCATGGCTTTAGCACCCTCCGAGCCACCAGCTGGCGCCACACCTCTCTTGGGTCTGACTCTTCGGCTCCAGAAACTGCGTCTTTAAGCACCCTTTGGAACTCATGGGCCTCCTCTGTCGTTAGCCCTGCCTTCACCAAGTCCTCCACTCCAACTTCGCCAATGCTCTTCGCCATCTCTCTGTCTGTCTGTCTGTCTCTCCCTCTCTCTCTCTCTCTCTCTCTCTCTCTGTGAACATCGTTGTTGTAGTAAATAGGACGCAAGCTCTACGAGTAGGTGCGATATGTGATGGGAGGATGGGACACGTGACCAACTTGATTTGAAGCAACCTTCCAAATTTATTTTGCTCATTGACTTACGTTCCTTTTGCTCGTGCTTGACTCTCTAAATCCAACTGCCTCGGCGTCTATTACAAATATTCGTCCTGAAGTCTGTTTCTCATATCATCCTTATTCCTATAAGGAACGTCTCTGTCTTTTTTTTTTCTTTTTTTTTTTAAAAAAAAAAATGTTAGAGTTCTTTCTAGTGTTTTTTTGAAATCTTTTTATATTGACATGACACCTTGTTTTTAATAAAGAAAAACTACAAGTTAATTTCTCTTCTATTTTTATTAAAAAAATACATGGTATTATGTCAGCATAGAAGGACTCCAGAACGGACTCTAGCATTTCTTTCTTCTTTTTTTAGTCATTTGAAATTTAATGTGATTTTTAAATTCATCATTAAATTAGATATATATGTGATAGATCAAAGTTTTACAGTTTTTTTTTTTTTTTAAAGTAAATGGTTTCAGTTACTCACAAACAGATCTCACTTATGTGTGTTTGGGGGGGGGGGGGGGGGGAGTGTTTTGCCTTATAGATGAGAAATATTACACTTACCAAATTTTATCTCTAAAATAGTAGGTCACAAGTGATGAGCCATTATCAACCATAATGGAAAATAAAGTAAGAATATTCGGTTTTTAGATTTATTTAGGTTTTATATTTTAAAAGTGAATGTATTTTGCAATTCAATAATGGATTTGTCCCAAAGTCAGTCAAATAGAGTTAGAGTTATTTTATAATTCAATAACGAGCTTAGCCCAAAGTCAATCAAATTATGGTTAGAGTTTATTTTACATATCTATTAAATGTTTTTTGTATTCCTATGGAGACAGATTATAATTTATGAGAAAAGATATTTGTACGTTTTTTGAAGTCGTGATTCTTCTTCTCTTTTCGTGGTGAGAATCTGCCAAGACTAGTGAGACTCTAGTTCAACCCATTCTTATCATTATTTTGGTGAGACTCCAAATTAACGTAAGATTAATCTTTATTTATTTATTCATTTTTTTTATCTATTTTTTGGAAAATCTCTTCCATCCTCCCATCCTGTGTCAAACCAACTTTAGGGGAAAAAATTTGGTAAGTTTAGCATTTCTCTACATAGATTTACAAAAAGAATCTCACATGTTAACGCCTATTAATTAAAACCATATAAAATACCCTTCTATTACGTGATGTCACATATTTAAATTTTTTAAAAGACATGTTAATATTGACATCATGTATACGGTTAGATGCATTAATTTTAAAACTTGACCATGAAATAGATACGGTCCATTTCTAATAAAATGGATACTATCAATTTCAGATGAAATTGAAAAGATTCTTGTCCCCAAACTACTATCGCCGGTGTATTTATGCCACCAAACTTTAAAAAGTAATACATGACTCCCTTTAATTATCATCATGTTACAAATAAGCCACTCGATTAGCAATTGGTGTCAAAATGGATCGAAAAGTAGTTACGCGACTATTTTGGAATTTTTCTTACCAAAATGTCCTTAAAAATCATTAAAAAAAAAAAAATTGAATTTTAAAAAGCAAAAACAAATTTGAAAAATAAATAAATAAATAAGAATAATTGAAACACCCTCCAAAATGCAAAAGGGGGTGGCCGAATGTAAAATAGTGGCTGCGGCTGTAGCCTGTGGGGTGTTTCGTTCACCCTTAAAAGTTCATAGTATTTTTTTTTATTGTTATCACCTTTAAACTTTTAAACATTTTTTTTTTGATTAATTAAACTTTTAATACAAATTGTAATTTAATCGGCTTCCGCATACTTAAAAAGAGAATGGCATTTTTGTACATTTTGGTGTTAGATTAAAAATAAAATAATATAATAAGATGTGAACATTTTTTTTTTTTTTTTTTTTTTTTTTGAAACTGGCATTTATTAAATAGAAGAAGAAAACACATCAGACTCAGACGAAACAAACCCCGACACACAGGTGGGGAAAGAGTTTAACCACACGGTTTTGAGGGTGAGAAATCGCATATTTGGCTAAGGTGTGGGCAACCTTGTTCCCTTCACGTTTAACATGAACAAAAGACCAGCAGTCAAATCTTCTTAAGAGGACATGAATTTCGCCTATCAAGTTGCCGAGGTGCCCAGCATCTTCATTAGCCCTATTAAGCTCTTGAACGACCTCCAACGCGTCACCCTCTAGAATCATTGACCGAAGCCCCAGAAACAAGCCGAATTCAGTACAAAGACGAGCACCAAAGGCCTCTGCCACAGAAGAGTCCGAAATATACCGTTGGGAGGAACACATGGCAGCGATAACCTTCCCTTCAAAATCTCGGGCCACAACTCCCACCCCAATCAATCTCTGATTCTTGTCCAGAGCAGCGTCCCAATTCAACTTAGAAAAACCTTGAGGAGGTTTTCGCCACTGGACAGGCAGAGAGGGATGCTGAAATTGATTGTTCAACGCCAAAAGGCCAGAAGCATCCCTAAAATCCGAAAGGGTCTCTGAAGCACCTTTTATCAAACACCCAGGGGGAGTGAAAACTCCGTCAAAGACGAACCTGTTCCGTCTAAACCAGACCCGCTGAGCAACCATAGCAAAAAATTACAGATCCTCGAGAGACAGTCTAGCGCTTAAGAGCCCGAACAGAGTCAAAAAATCAGAGTCTCCTGTGGCACATTTTTGGATACGGGCTGGACAAGCAGACCACACCGCTTTAGCTGCTTCACAGAGCTAAATAGCATGGGTGCTGGATTCAAACTCAGTGCCACACAGCGGACAGAAAGGGTTGTCGTCAATTTTTCTCTTCCAAAGTTTACCTTTAGTGGGAAGAATGTCATTACAGGCCCTCCAGAGAAACAATTGAACCGTCCTAGGGATCTTCAGTTGCCAAATCAGCCTCCAACATGACCTGGTATTGGGAGTGACCGAGGAACAGCCCTTCTGCCGATCCAAAAGCTCCAGATCAAGATTGTAAGCACTCCGGACCGAGAACAGCCCGTTCTTTGTTCCTGCCCAAACCAACCTGTCCTTCATCAGCCGGGGACTGATCGGGATATTGCAAATCTGTTCCACCGTTTCTGCAGGGAAGATTTGCTCCAGCAGAGGTATGTTCCACCAGTTAGACTCAAAATTGATCAATTCACTTACTCTCGCTTCTGGACTAAAATTCTGAATATTTACTTGGATCATGTGGGTTTGTGTTGAAGGAATCCATTTGTCTTCTCTGATTTTAATGTTTGAACCATCCCCAATCTTCCACAAAAGGCCTTCTTTTAATAACGGTTTTGCTCCCCAAATACTTCTCCAAGCGTATGAAGGCCTAGAGCCCAGGAGAGAGCCCAAAAAATCTCCAGAAGGATAATATTTCTCCTGGAAAATCCTTCCAACTAAGGATCCAGGGAACTTGGTTAGTCTCCACCCCTGTTTTGCGAGAAGAGCATTATTGAAACTTATTAGGTCTCGATAACCTAGACCCCCACTCAGTTTGTTTCTCCCTAAACCACTCCAAGCCATCCAGGCTATTTTCGAATCATTCCCTTGGTGCCCCCACAAGAATTTCCCCATCATTGTGTTGATATCCCGGCACAGCTTTTTGGGTAGCCGAAAAACACTCATGGTGTATGTGGGAATAGCCTGAATGACATATTTGAGAAGAATTTCCTTTCCGGCATGGGACAGGAACTTCTCCTTCCAACCGTTAATGCGCTTCCAAATCCTTTCCTTTATACCATTAAAAGTAGAAATTTTGAATCTTCCAATAAGGGCTGGAAGACCAAGATGTGAACATTAATGATCAAGAAATGATAGTGACATTTAAAAAAAAAAAAAAAAAAAAAAAAAAAAAAAAAAAAAAAGAAGAAGAAGAAGAAGAAGAAGACTTTGTGCAACTACCACTTTTAATATTTAAAAATAAAATAAAAAATAAAAAAATCATGGAAACCACGTTATTCTTTTATAAAACTGAGAGTATCTGTTTTTTTATACATTTATTTTGAGTTTCCCCAGGTTTTGCATATGCTCAGCAACCAGTCGTAATATTTGAGAGGAATACTATATACTACTTTCCCATCATTCTTCCGTCCTTCTTCTTCTTCTTCATTTTTTCTTTTTTTTTTTTTTTTTTTTTTTTTTTTGGGTTAATATCATTTTAGTACCTGAGTTTCAATTTATATCGTAGATGATACCTGAGTTTTAGAAAAAAAGGAATTTCGTACCTCCGTTTATTTTTCCATCCAATATTTAACGATCTGTCATGTGTTAACCCCTGAGAATTAACACATAGCACAATATAATAATAATAAAAAATAAAAAAAATCTTTCAAAAAAAAAAATTAAAAAACCTTTTTTTAAAAAATAAAAATATTAAAAACTTTAAAAAAAGAAAAAAAGAGGAGCCACCCACTTCGCAGGACCATCCCCATGGGGTGGTTCGCAAAAAAATAAAAATAAACAAATAAATAGATAAAATTGATGGGTTTTGGCTCGAACCACCCCAAGGGCCAAAACTCATCAATTTTTATTTTATTTTATTTTATTTTATTTTTGCCATGGGGTGGCTCATGGTTTAGCCACCCCTCTTTTTTTTTTTTTTCTTTTTTTAATTTTAATTAATTTTTAATTTTTTTACATAGTGTCACGTGTTAATCTCAGCGGTTAACACGTGGCGGGCAGTTAAATATTGGACGAAAAAATAGACGAAAGTACCAAGTTCGTCTTTTCCCAAAACTCAGGTACCATTTGCGATACGAATTGAAACTCAAGCACCAAAAAATAAAGTTGTCAAAACTCAAGTACTAAAAGGGTATTTAACCATTTTTTTAAAAAAAAAAAAAAAAAAAAAAAAAAAAATTAACCATTATATTAGTAAGATCTTACAAATTTAATGGTTGCTTTTTAAAAGATAAAAGAAGGATTAGATAATAATAAATAGCATTTCTCAATATTTTATTATAATGGGAGAAAAAACGTGCAAGGGAGAAAAGACGTGTTAGCTAGACTCTCAAAAGTAATTCTCATTAGGCAGAATGCCAGGCATAATTAATTCATTTGTTTTATTTTTTATTTAATAATTTTAAAGATATTTTAGAAAGTTATATATATGCCAAAATAATTTAATTTTTTATTTAATAATTTTAAGGATATTTTAGAAAGTTATATGCCAAAATAATCATGCAACTTGTCCGTCTATTTCAACTTCCATACCCATGGTCCCATAGCTTTCTTTAATATTGAGATGGTCATCACGAAGGGAAATTCATTGAGGAACTGGATCGAGGCAGCCTTGAACGATTGAAATTAAAAGTGTGTTGATTAATTGTTAAGTACAATCTTAATAATAACAATGTATATATAAGTTTTGTTTGGCACTTTCTCATTATAAGCCGATTTTTAAGAATAAGTTATACCAAAAGTTTGTATAATTTAATATCAAAGCCGGACACCAAGTTGAGTATGGCTCAACGGAGAAAGAGCTACTATAGAGTGGCCTGACGTGGACGTCGGTTCAAGTATAATCTTAATCATGCGTATATAAGCTTTTGAGCACCCTCTCCTTGTAAGACGAGTTTCAAGGGTGAGTTTGATCTACCCAACAATCATGCGCTGCTAAATTCTACTCTGAACTGACATTTCATCTTTTATTTGGTCCTTCAAAACCCTTCTCAACAACTTATTAGAAGCTGTTCTGGGGAACTCCTGAACAATCTTAACACTGTTCACCTGTTAATCAATTCAAGAATTGGAGACATTGGATCAATAACTTGATAGTTTGCAAAAATAAAATAACACACAACTCTAACAATTTGCAGAACTATAAAACATCAATAATTTGTTTAATTGAATCATATCACCACAAGATCATGGATTTCAACATAAACAAGATGTGTGCCTCTCTTAGCAACCCAAGTGTGTTGCCTCCCAAGGTGTTCATGTCACTCTTTCTTAGTTTTTCTTGCTAGGTTTTGCAGACGGCTACAATACCACAAAATAGCTCTGATGGCCAATTAGTTTGTGTTTAGTCTTATTATAAGACTAGCAAAAATCTTAGAGAGAGCTTGTGACATAGGATCCTTATGGATATAAAATTAAAAATCTTCAACAGTAGGATCAGTCAACATCTTTTAAAAAAGCTATAGACTTAACTTGGAAACTCTTTCCAATAATATTCCTTAATTTTCCACAAGAGAATGGACTTCTGAAACTCTTTCCAATTATATCCCTTAATTTTCCACAAGAGAATGGAGTTCTACAAACTGCAAAAATGTCCATCAACACATTACAATTAACCCCCGAAGACTAGAGAATTACAAGTGAGGCCCCCTTACTAACAATTTTCACATATTTTCCTTCCACCACACTACATTCCACATGATCCACTTGTAATGGATTAACATCATTGTGAAGTCCCTAGCTCATGTAACCTTTAGAATCTCGATTTCATAATTCTGTTGGACTTCAAAACACTAATATATATATATATATATAGATAACTTTATACATACAAAATAGTTTTGAAAAATCTCACTGGCCCATATGAAATCAATTGAATATACTATCTCTTTGAGAGACTGGTGGATTCCTTATTGAGCATTTACATATTCTACTCATTATACACGCAACCCAATGTGTCCATATATAGCCTTTAATGGAGCATCACTGGTTGATATCGACAAAGTTTATTTGCATGATAAATAAAATACATAAACCTCTCAAGTATAAGGACAATAAGCAAATTGTGATAGAACAACCTTTTAAAAGAGAGTGACTACTCCATAAGGTGTTTTTTATCAGATACAGTTAAGTGTATGTACTTGTTACATTACACCAACTTGTTTTCTTAAGGTCACTACCTCAATGATGGAGTAAATCATTCTATCATATAGCAGCACAAGTGTAGGCTTTAGTGGTATGATATTTAGTTGATATCCACAGCCTAGAACAATTTGGGCTTACAAGGAACTGAAAAATTATTACTCCCCTACCTTTGGTTCATTAACCGCCAGCATGATTTTTCTACAATGTTACCCAAACAAAATTTATGCAAGACATCACATGTCACATTTAATCACCAACAGTAATCATGTATGTGAAAAAAAATATATTATTAAATAATAAATTCATAAAATTAGTTTTTGAGGGCATATAATTCTAACATAACATATCATTTGAAATAATCTTATTTAAGTTTTCACAACATATGTACGAGCCTATAATTGCATTCATAGTCTCATTGGCATTTGAAAGATGACATCATTTTGATTTTCTGTCAAATTAGTTGGATGGAAAAGAATTGAAGATGACCCTCTTAAATTTGAAGAACGAATTTGACTCGAAGAATGATCAGGTGATGGTAACATTAACTTTAAGGGAAAGGAGTAGAATAGCCAGAGAGTCAAACCTTAAACAAAGGGTTGAGATTGCTTTGAATGGCCCTTGAGAGTATTCTCTTCAGCTTGTCTGGTTCAGCATTAAAACCTTTCTTCAATACTACAAATATAACCAACTGTTCTGGACCACCATTTACTGGTGTAACACTAATTGCAGCAGTCTCCAAGATGCTTTCATCAGCTCGGTCACACACACGCTCAATTTCAATGGAACTTGTCTGCGTATCAAGAGATATTGAAGTAGTCAATATTTCAAAAATTAGTCCAAGCACACCAATTTAGAGAAAAGTGGTATTCTGTCAGTCAAAATTAATTCAAGTATGATTAAGTGTGTTACATATCAAGAGCTGATTAGGCAAGATTCAGAAGTCAAGCTTTCATTTCCAGTTAACATAATGCAACCTATGTTTGATAAAAAGTGTTTAGAACTTCTTTGTCTTCCACCAGTTAGTCCATAGCATAAAGCAGAGTCACTATCAAATGATTAAATCAAAAAATGAAAGCATTGGTGAATGTGGTACCTTAATGCCTCCAAGGTTCATGGTGTCATCAGACCTACCCTGTACAATGAAATAGCCTCCAACAGTTCTTTTAATGATGTCTCCATGTCTCCTGAGGTGCTGCCAATGCATATATCAAGTTATACTAGGATACAGGGCAACCTTCAATCACGTTATGGGTAAGACATAAAACAATAATAAACAAAACAATACACATTCTGAGATACAAACTTTAAGAATGATAGATGACTGTGGGAAATAATAAAATTGATGCTTTTATAATTAATTCTGATTTGGTCCTCAATGCATTACAAGAACTAGAGGATAGCAACATCAATGCGTGTTCAGAAATTGCCTATCTTATGGGTGAGAAAAAAAACACAAGGTATCTAAAAAAAAAATAAGGTTCACAATCATCCATCTAAAGAAACAGGGTCACGATTAATTTCAAGTCCCTCAGGACCCACAACATATGGATCCAGTCTCAAGATACTCAAACCCAGTTAGCAGACCAAGAGATCCATATAAAAGGGAACTGCATCTTATATTCTAGGTGATTAGTCCCTAATACGGTAATGACACTAATCAGGCCACTTACTGGGGAAGAAACAACTAATATTCTCAAATGGGTATCTTGCTCTATTGTCTTTATCTAATACATCATAAATGACATTAAAATTAGGCATAGAAAGAAGTAAGCATGCAAGTATTCTACAATAGGCAGGTACAAGTATACCATTCCTTTGTACATTGGCATTCCCTTGAAGTAAACTTTCTCATGATCAGCATTAAGCAATCTATCAGTCGCTCCCATGTATATGGGGAAGAGACCCACTTCGCCAACACAAGCTTGATCATCAAGCTGTCATACAAGTCAAAGAGGTCAGATATATCCACACAAAATATACTCTTTGAGTCATTTGGCTTGGCTCCTCCAAGTCCATCTTTATTATCACCAGAATTGTTGAAATTGATCAGAAATTACCCATCATTAGCAAGTACAATAACAGAGTACAACCAGGTACCGAGGTGACCTGATCTAGTGACAGGTTGGTAATTGCGACAGTAGCAAAAAAAAAAAAAATGAACCACAACTACAAACCATCCAGAAAATATTCTCACATAAGGTATCCCATGTTCATCAAGGATGACAAGGCCTGTTGTCATTGATGCAGTGCTAAAAGCGCCAAAAACTTGCGGCTGTAGTGGACTTCCTAGGATGTAACATGATGCAAGTTCTGTGCCGCCACAACATTCGATTATGGGATTGTAATAAGCCCTTGAAGAAAGCCAAAGGTCATCGTCCACGTTGGATGCTTCCCCGGTGGATGCAAATGATCTGCACATATCCATTTCTAAGTTCTGTTTCTCGGAGTTATATGCAAATATAGTTTCTCTAAAGTGCAAAGAGACATTACTTTATCCTTGTCCAATCTAGGCCTTTCATACACTCTGTACTCTTCCAAGTTTTTACTAAGCTAGGAACTGTACCCAAAACAGTCACCCCTGCATCCTGAACAAAATTAATAGAAAAATTAAGGTGGCATTTGGATGGAGGATGGTAATACCTTCTAATGCAAAACATGTTACTAGTAGTGGCTGGCTTTTATATACTGGTATACATAAGTTTATTATTCCTGGAGTATCATGTAAATTTCTCTTTTTTGTCCTGAATTTTCATATTACAACTCATCTAAAAAATGTTTTTCTCTTCAAGAAAAAGCAGTGGGAAATATATCTCATTTCCACCACTAACCAACAATTCAAAAAAATTCTCAGCATCCATAACTACGATAGTATTATCGTTGGTGCACCAGCTGGCTCCCATGGTTTGCCTCGTAATTCTTTTTTCCAAGTAATTCAATTAAAGTCACAAGCCAGAAAGTATATTAATGTATAATCACCTGAACAAATTTTCCAAATGTACGGCCAAGAGGTGATCCATGATAGAGTGCAAGAGTTGCACCATTTAGAAAGCATGAGTAGAGAAAAATTGGTCCAAGCACCCATCCCAAATTAGTGGGGCAGCAGTAGACATCTCCAACTTGAACATCAATGTGAGCCCATGAATCAGCAGCACATCGAATTGGTGAAAGTTGTGTCCAAGGAATAGCTTTTGGCTCTCCTGATGAAATCCAACAAATGTAGATGATTATGATATAAGTAATATTACAGTCAAGCTAAGAAAGAGACATATGCTTGAGCAATTTTTCTACCTGTGGTTCCAGATGAAAAGAGGATATTAGTCACAGATTCTACTGGTTGATAGATTGGAGTATAATTATTTGATCTGCCACGAAGAGAATGCCATTACTGTAATTAATTCGTTGGACATGCTTTACATAATGATATACAGATGGAACTTTATTTTCATTAATAAGTGTTTTTTTCGACCAATCTCACACAAATGTAGTACACATACCTTGGATGGCGATCGGCACTAGAAAGAAAAACCTTCCATGATAGATCTTGTTCTCTTAACTGAATGCCTACTTCATTCCCAATCACAGGGAGAACTATAGCTTTTAATGGAGCAGCTTCTACAACTCGACTGCAAGGAGAAAGAAGAATAGACATGTTGATTCCAAAGGTGTACTATAAGCATATCTAGCTCCAATCAACATGATAAATAATTTTCAGAAAAGAAAAAGTAATTAACGTGCTAAGTAATAGTTTCCATCCTAGGTAAGTGCTTTGTCGTACAGAAATTTCCTGAAGTGCCTACAAGCAGCAATGGAAATTGGAGTTTGACATGTTTTTGCGCAAAAAAAGTAGCATTTTGTAATGCACAGCTAGGGTGTCCCTTTAATTCTACCACCTGCCGGAGAGAAGAAAGACACATCATCTATCATTACTATAGAATGGCAGTTTTACCTGTACAAAGGAAACTTTCGACCTCCTCTTAATATGAAATCCTGAATAAAAATTGAAGACAGAATAATGTTCAAAACAAAGCAATATATATGTGAACTGAAACATATCAACACTAGTTCGAAATTGAAAGTATTACTTTAGTAAGAAGCCAGCACATGACAACTGAAGCCAAATTGTCAACTTTATTTTTGAGCATGTTCTAACCCACAATGGAGAGAACTCAAAATACAGGTTGCCTTAATAATTTTGAAAAGCACAGGGAAATTTCCATGACTAGTATATTAAAGCTCAACAACTTTCTTTCACATTTTGTCCAAGCCTCGTCCGACATTCTATAAATGGTAGTAACCTACTAGAAGGCTCTACTCTCCAGAACTAACTACATGTCAAAAACACTTCTTCTTTTTTTTTTTTTTTTTCTTTCTGTCAAATTTCACTACCTTACTTATAGTTACCAGATGGGGGAAGGAAAACAAAAACTGAGACAGGAGCAGAAACAGACAGGTTAACAGCATAAAAATAGGAAACTTGACATTTAAAAATTACCATAATTATTAGGAAACAAGAGGAAATGTGGAGAACCATTAAAGATGGTATTTAATTATCACAAATGTTGGAAAATTAATTTTTGGAAGATTTCCACCAGGTCCCTCGCAAGGGGCGTACATTGAAAAATATTCAAGAAGAAGCCCGAGATAGAACTAGGGTTGGACGCTTAGAGATAAGCTTCTGGAAACCATTTATTAATGAACTCCAAATGCCGGATTGAAGATACTTGCAAGAACACAACTGGTAACAGCTGGATATATGTAGTACAATCAACATGTGTGATGAGCCACATTAATGATCAAATAGCTCAATCATACAAAACAATCTTCATTTGAATGTTATAAAGTAAGGGTCTTCAAACTCAATGACTTTGACTGTCGAAGTGGACACTTTTAGTAGATCACATATCTATTCAAAAGTAAATAACTATGCAAAAGACAGATTGGTCATGCCACCATTTTGCACCTTTGAGCATCTTATTCATTTATGGGGTTTACTAGACAAAAAAACACAATTTAACACACAAACATCCTTGCCAATGGTGATTTTAACTAACATCTGAGGCCAACTTAGCTTGTTTCCCAAGAAGATCCCACATTTTTAATGCAACAGATGATTTATGGAAGTGAATGATCACCTGAGTGAAGACACCCTTTGCTTTTGACACACGCAAACGTGTTGCAATTTCCTTCGCAGCAAAGCTGTCAGCTATTGATACAACAACACATCCTGCTAGTACAATTGCCATATATATGATAACTGCATTGACTGTCATTGGCATGTCAATTGCAATTGCATCACCCTTTGAAAATATTGCATCCAGTGCATTTGCCACCAACCTGTGAATCACATTAGGAGAAATAGAAGATAATAGGAACACTGCTTGGTTTGCCAAAACGAGAATAACCAAAAGCATGCTCCTAAGTACAACTCTACTCCTCTCCTCTATCTCACATTAACGCTGATTAGGTCCCAGTAAAACTATGGAGAGAGTTAGTAATTACATAATTGCTTATCAATACTTCCAAAAAAATTATTATTATTATGCACATGTTACAAGTCCAAAACACAAAATTTTGTGCTGTTGTACTGGCTGATAGAATGAAAATTTTGAAATATTCCATTTATAAGATATAAGGAGATTGCAACAACAATTTAACTGCAATTACTGAGAAACTATTGTTTTGTTTTTTGTTCTTTTTTTAATTAATTAGTAAAGTTACCCATTCATTTGGTGGGTCTTGAACCTACAATTCTCCCCCAGCACCCAATTCTTATAAAAAGATGGAATATCATTTGAGCTAGAGTTCATTGGCATTTACTGACAAACTATTGTTTTTTTTTTTTTTTGTTCATTTTTTTCTTATTAGAGTTCAAGTTTTGAACTGATCTTTTTTTTTGGGGGAGGGAGCGGGGAATAAATTTCCCACCATATCTCCTCTCCAATTCCCATTCTATTGTCCTTGTTGCTCTTGATCATTTAGGCACTTGATTCTAATATTTTATCTCATGATGGGACCTTCTCCTGATTATTGTCCTATATCCTTCATTTGTAGGAAATTGGCTTTGTTTCTAATCAATGTGGAAAAAGGTTTTAAACAAAAATAATAAAAAAAGGTTCCCAAAAACATCACTTATTTGAAGACATATTGAATGGTTACGGTACTGCCACTTAGAGGAAATGATGCCTACTTAATTGCTACATCTGACATACAACTTGTGTTAAAGTTCTCGTGTATGTCATGAAGGACTTAACAATTAACTGAGATTGTGATGATGTGTATCTATCTTCTTGCAATAAAATGTGCATTAAGTAATGTCAGACTTGCACTCTTTTTGAACATATTTAGGCTGAAAATTCAAGAATTAAAAACAAGTGTACATCATTAACTCAATCATTTCATTTCGATCTTGAAAAGCATTAGATTCCCTGAAGTGCATATAGAACTATGTCATAATTTCTATTTAGAAATCACTGAAACACTACCTATTTCTACTGCACCTTATACTAGCATGATACAGTCAATTGAAGATAAATAGAATCAAGTGAGAACATACATTACTTGTTCTCGAAATTCTTTCAACGTCATTCGATTAATATCAGAATCATCACAGCCCTCATCCCTCCACACAACCGCCACACTACTATCCTCTTTCCTTGGATGACTTCTAGGCAGCAAACAAGATTCGGCAATATTCAAAACTAAACCGGGAAGCCATGTTCCCCCATGTTTCGATTTGTCAGTGGTATCTAAAATGCAATTTGGGGCACCGCGGAATGAAACTGAAAGCTCTTTTAGAACAATGGACCAGTAAGCCTGAAAATCATTGACATATGCATAATTCCAATCAAACCCCAATTCCTCTAGTTTGAATTACTATTTTGCATCAAACGTGGCATGTACCATGAAGTGTAGGGACAAAAAAATGATCATTTACCTCGGGATGCTGAACAGAGAACTTCTGAAAGAGGCTATAACTTGTAATAGGATCCTTGTATGATGTCCCCAGTAGTTTTGGACCGTATTTTTCCATCAAACGACCCAAGTTTGTATGTTTAGACTGATATCTGGAAAACAGAGAGAACAGGGGGATCAGTTAATAGAGGTAGAAATCAGAACATTTACTCTTTGAACAATTAAAAGAAGAGTGAAAGAGGAGGATATATAGACAGAAGGAGAGGAGCAAGAATCATACAGAGAAGGGAACCAGTAAGGAGGGGGGCCATTGGTGGACGCGTCCCAATGAGCATAGACAGAGTGGTAGACCAGCTGGTGCAACCCATGTGGGTGCCACGGCTTTAGCACCCTCCGAGCCACCAGCTGGCGCCACACCTCTCTTGGGTCAGACTCTTTGGCTCCAGAAACTACTTCTTTAAGCACCCTTTGGAATTCATGGGCCTCCTCTGTCGTTAGTCCTGCCTCCACCAAGTCCTCCACTCCAACTTCGCTAATGCTCTTCCCCATCTCCCTCCCCTGAACGTGTAGCCATTCTCTGTCTATATATATATATATATATATAAACGGGCCTGATTCATGGACAACCCACCTAACTATTGTTCACAATGTCGCTTGGGGTTATGCAATAGTAGTTGGGGTGGGGTTGATCCTATATAAATAAACAAAGTTGAGATAATAAAAGTTGGGTAGGGCTATTCCGAAAATTGTGCTTCTCCATGTGCCATGAATTCCAGAAAAAAATGCTTCTCCCAAGCATTACCTATAAAAGTTATACTAGGAGTAGGTGGAGATGTGATGGGAGGTGGTCCCCAGTGGCCGTTTTAACATTTTAAGTCATGCATTATAAAACTAAAAAGTACCGGCCACCGGGGACTAGAAGCAAAATCATTCATTTCTTCATCCTATCCTTCTCACATATAGGTTTTTCGTAGAAAAAATATATTTACACAACACCAATTACATAACTTTTACACAACACACTCACACTCACAAGTAATGTTTCTTACACAACTTTTACAAAGTTTTAATAATTTTTTTTTAAGATCAATTATTAAATATTTAGACCTCATATATAAGAAAATAAATTCAATAATTGATCATACAAAAAAATAGTTAGAGCTGTGCAATAAACATTACTCCACACCCACCACATGATCCCACCCATATAAGTATATTATGTAAAAAGGGTTAAATATATTTTAGCCCCCCAAATTACCACCCTTTTTTCGGATGGCCCCCCAAACTACCAATGCTTAGATTCTGGCCCCCCAAACTACTACTTTCGAATTTTTTAGCCCCATCCGTCTATTTATACTGTCAATTCTAACAGAAATTGGTCAAAAACTCGAAAATACCCCTCCCTTAATCGTGAGAATTTCAAAGTGTATGAGGGTATTTTCGGATTTTTGTTTAAAATTGACGGCATAAATGGACGGATGGGGCCAGAAAATCAGAAAGTGGTAGTTTGAGGGGCCAGAATCTAAGTATTGGTAGTTTGGGGGGCCATCCGGAGAAAGGGTGGTAGTTTGGGGGGCTAAAATATATTTATCCCATGTAAAAATTATGTAATTGATATTGTGTAAAGATCATATCCCTTTTTATTATGAGCCCCACAAAGCTACAAATTATATAGGGATAACTTCACAAAAGGGTATCGAACTATACCGCGTTTTTACAGAAGGGTACTGAATTATCATTCCTCTCGAACTCGGGGTTTTAACTATCAAAATGAATCCCAGAAGGGCATTCCGTCTGTTCTCGGCGTTAAAACGCAACGGAAGTCGATTCACGTGACTTCCACGTGACTTTTTTAATGGGTTTTGTCTTCTTTGCCCCTGACTTCAACGGATACATCAAGTCAGAAACCTCCTTCACAAAGCACTTATCTCATAGACATCGATACACTCTCAGCTCATACATACACTCTCAGCTTCGGCCTACCTCCATCAACGCGTGAAAAGGTAGGTTTTTTTGCATGAGTTAATTTCTTCCCTTCTTCACGTGAAAGCGATCATAACCTATGTCCTACAGTGAATCGAGCTCGGCAACCTCTACTGGTCCACTGTGTAAATGTGGATTGAAAGCATGTTCGTGGACATCCTTCACCATGGAAAATTTTGGTAGAAGGTTTTATTCTTGTGTAAATTACAAGGTAAATAATTTCTTCCCCTTAGGGTTCCATCTTTGTTTTCAATTTTTTTTTTTTTCCCCTTTAGGGTTCCATCTCTGTTTTCCCAATTTTTTTTTCCTAAGGGTTCCACAAGTGTTGATTGATGGGATTTTCCGATTATGCAGCAAGAAGCTGTGAAATGTGATTATTTTTTATGGTGTGATCCTGAAATGTGTGTATACGGTCTAAGAGTTGTGTCGAGGTTGAGAAAGTGGCACGAGAGTTTGAAGCTTGAACGGGAATTGAGTGGAACCCAGGTCTCGGATGAAGCAGATAAATATAAGTCTGAAGCTGAGATAAATAAGAATGAAGCTAATAAATGCAGGGAAGAAGCTGAGAAATACAAGTCGAAACTAGAGAGACAGAAGATGAAGCTTCGGTCAGTAGAGAGGAAGTACAAATTTGCCTTTGTTTGTTCATGAGTGATATTTGTGTTGTTGCTTGTATATCATCAATCTCACAGCCAGTGCAATGCATCGAGGATGATGTTGGCATGAAACTTTTTTGTAATGATGTAATGCCTTGTAATGTTTTAAGTGTTGGTCGGATTGTGTTCAAGGGTGGTAACTGGTTTGTAGTTGTTCGCCGGATTATGAATTTCCCTTGATAAGTGTATTGTAGTTGTTATCTTTGAAATATTGTTGTTCATGGGTGATATCAATTGCTATGTTGGTTCCAAAGAACTTGTAAATGACCAAAATGGTATGTCTTTGTAAACTTGTTACTACAATTTGTTACCAATTATCGTTTTTGGTTCAAAATTGGTACCAAAATTGGATGAATGTTATTGGTCATTTAATTGGTCTATTTGTTAACAAGAAGTTCACAGAGTTATAAACAACATTTGGTACCAACAAATTAAGGAAATAATGCCAATAACAGACAATACCAGAAATAGCATCATAAACAATTTGGTTTCAAAATGGTAAATGTTATCATTGAGTGATATTCTGTAATGCTATGTTGGTTCCAAAGAACTTGTAAATGACCAATTTGGTATGTCTCTGTAAACTTGTTGGTACCATTTGTTACCAATTATTGTTTTTGGTCCAAAATTGGTACCAACAGATTAAGGCAATAACAGACAATACCAAAATGCCATCATAAACCACTTGGTTTCAAAATGGTTTATATATGTGTTCCTGTAAACCTGTTGGTATAAAAAACCTGAATAGGAAAGCTAGACTCATCCAATCACAAACCAAACAAATTCCTCCAATCATTACACAAAAGTCAAATGACATCAAAAACAAACCAATGCATAACAATTCCTTAACCTTCCATTACTCAAATAACATCAAAACACATCAAATGTAGCTACTAAAATTACAAATTAAACCCTTCCAAAAAATAGTACCATAAGTTAAATAACATAAGTTACAAATCATAACCATGCTGTTAAATATCATGAGTTAAGTTAATACATCCTGAAAACCATGTTGTCCATGCCCTTCCAAAATACACAACACTAACTGAAAATATACATCATAACAATGTTGTCCATGCCCTTCCAAAATGTACAACACATATCCAAAAATACACATCAGACTTGCCAAATCTTCTTCTTTCCTTTATCCTTTTTGCCTACAGGTGGAGGAATGTCAGAACTTGTTACTTTTATCTTGCTTATGTCAAAGTCAGGAGGAGTTAGTCTGAAAGTTATGCCACCTGCAACCCTGGGAGGACCCCATGAGCATGCAGGTCCACCTCCTGGAACCTTGGGTGGTCCAGAAGGGTTCCTAGTGAGGTCAAGCATCACCTTTCCTCGAGTGTTTGGGTTAGTTTGTGTAGGATGTGCTCTTAATCTTCCACCAACTCTGCTTCTAGTTGCCAAACTGGTACTGGCCTCCTTCCTAGTATATCTTGTGCTTGCTCCCGTTCCTCTAGTGCTCTTCTCACCCCTACTTGGTGCAGTAGATGTAGTGCTTGTACCCTCTCCTCTTGCTCTTACCCTCTTTCGACCCCAACCCCTTGTTGGTACAGTAGGATTGTCAGTAGATGGGGCAGTAGATGTTGGTGCACTGAAATGGCCCACAGATGGTGCACTGGAGGATTCACCCAACTAAAATGAACACATCAAATGTCAGAAACCATCACAAAACAACACAAACATATTAAACTCACAGTATAAAGAAGCATATGCCTTTAGGTACTAAATGTATGCTAAACAATCACAAAGAAGAAACATTACCCTGTCAAGATTGCAATCAGTATCTGCAGCATGTTCTCTGTAGGAAGTTCTCTGTAGGAAGTTCTCCTACGTTGTTGTCTTTCAACATGCCTCATCCTAACAGTGCATGTTCTTGTATTGTGACCATATTTCTTGCACATCCCACATTGGTTCTTCTTGCCACCCTTTCTAACTGAGAATGGATTTGATGTCTCATCAGCACCTCTATTTCTAACTTTCTTAGGTCTACCTATAGTTGCTCTTGACTTAAGTGGTTCAATCTTCGGTTGATTTGTCCTAACCCATTGCTCCTCACTTGGTACAGGGTAAATGATGGGTGCATATGCCTTTAAGTACATCTCCTTTCCAAAGTAATGACTCAAATAATCATCTGGGTTGCATCCACCATGCCATATTGCCGAGATGGCATGACAACATGGGATGCCAGAGACATCCCATTTTCTACACCCACATGTTCTCTGGCACAAATTGACCACATACTTCCTGCCCTTGCAATCAACCTCAAATAAACCATCACCAGCAAAACTTGGTGTATAATGGCTGGCCTCATCTTCCTCTATCTCCAACTTCTCTTTAATTTTTGGCCCCACATTCCCCTCCATGGCCCTTATAGCATCTCTCTTCCTTTGGTACCTTCTCATTAAGTTGCCCCTGATTCCTTCCAACATTGTCAAGATGGTCTTATCCCGAAACTTAAGGATCCAGCTATTGAAGCACTCAGCCAAGTTGTTGTGCAGAAGGTCACACTTTGTGCTTGTGTTGAACCATCCTCTACACCAGGTTCTAGGGTCAACCTTTTCTAGGTACTCATGTGCTTTAAGGTTTAGTCCCTTGAGCTCCTCCATTGCAGCATAAAATCCAGTCTGTGTGTAAGATGAAACAGCTCTCCACAGCAGGTCCTTCAATAACACCCCCCCTATGACCATTGTCTTTGAAATTGGCATATAAGTGCCGCACACATGTTCGATGTTCAGCATGAGGACACACCTCATGTAGGCTTGGTACCAATCCCTGCACACATGAAAACAATATCTCTATCAAATTCATTAGATTTAACATACCAAATCACATACAAGACATGTAAATCATAAAAAAAGATATATTTAATATTTACCTTTTGTCTATTTGAAATGAAAGTCCACCCATGTGGACCCCTAGGGCCAAGATCTGCTAATAAGGCCTCGAGAAACCATGTCCAGCTGTCCTTAGTCTCTGCCTCCACCACAGCTATTGCAATTGGATACATGTTATCATTGACATCCCTTCCAATAGCTGCCATTAACTGTCCCTTGTAAACTTCCTTTAAGAAACATGCATCAAGGCTTATGATAGGCCTACACCCATCTCTGAATCCATTTTTCATGGCTGCCAATGACATGTACATCCTCTGGAATCTACAAGGCACTTCGGGCATAGGTCTCTCAACCATCAGAATAACACAACTCCCAACATTTGTGCTTCTAATTGCTGCACAGTAGTCCCATAATCGATAGTATTGCTCACCCAACTTTCCATAAATGGTCTGTTGTGCCTTCTTCCTAGCCCTATATAAGGAACTATCCTGGATTTCAACATTCCACTTCTTCTTCACCTTTTTCTTCAGGACATCTATAGGCATGTTCGGCTGATCCCGAAAACAGTCCATGCACTCCTCGGCAACCCAATTCAAAGTGATCAAGTGATTCTTGTACCTCCTAGGGCATGTATGTCTAGGCCCAATTGAAATTAGCATGAACGTGGACTCATCTTTCAACTGCCTCCCATAAACTCTGCACTTACAATTCTTGTCTGCACACACTACAATGCATTTAGTCCTGGAATTCTTTTCGTAAGTCAAGTCCTTCCCTTTCAATACAGAGGCCTACTTAATGGCTTTTCTAAACTCATACACATCCCGAAAAGTGTTACCTCGCTGCAAAATCGGATCTTTCAAATCATCCTTACTAAATGGAACCCTCTTGGTGACACAGGGCCGTCTTGAAGACTCAACCTCAGCTGCACCCTCTTCATCACTAGCAATAGGTGAGATCAGTCCATCACTACCGAAAATATCTGAATAATCCTCACCTTCACCCTGTCCCCCACCCGCACCTTCACCTTCACCTTCACCTTCACCTTCACCTTCACCCTCACCCTCTTCCTCTTCTGCTTCACCAACTGCTGCTTCTACTCCAACCTCCTGATCCACAACATCTTTTGGTTGTAGTCCAAACCCTTCATCTACTCCAACATCATCATATTCTAATCCCACCTCTGCATCTAAATCATAAGCATCGGAGTCATCAGTTAGAACCTGATTCCAGAATGGGTCACTTCTGTCTACAGACACTCTCTCATATTCTTCTTCCTCTTCCTCATCAACAATACCCTTTTCTCCATGTACTTCTACTTCTACATCTACTACGCCAAAGTCAACCAAATATAACTCTACAATTCCATGCTCCCTATGGTGCTCCACCATTTGAATGACATCATGATCAGAAGAAATAAGTTGTAGCCTTTCATCCAGACTCTTGGTAGGTAGATTATAGTAAATTAGGTCACCAGGACCATACCCATAAGTCCTAACTACCCTCTCTATCTCAATAAATGACAACTCATCTCTATCATATGGGTCAGGGTAATGTGATATGTCCCCACCAACTTATGTGACCATATGCTCCCTATTAAATCGGCCACCATGGTTGTAACGATCCACCCCCAATGACACAATATTGTCCGCTTTTGGCTCCCCATACCAGACTTCCCAGGAGGTCACCCATCCTGGGATTGCTCTCGCAGAAGCACACTTAACTGCGGAGTTCTGATAGGTTAATGACCATCACGGCTTTAAAACGCGTTGTGTCATAAAGGGTGCATTTATACATATAAGCACATCCTCATTCCCAGGCGATGTGGGACGTCACAATCACCCCCTCTTTGGACCCAGCGTCCCCGCTGGCGTCCCTCATTGGGCTTGTGCACGCTCCCACCATCTCAGACTGAGCAATGGCTCTGATACCATTTGTAACGATCCACCCCCAATGACATAATATTGTCCGCTTTTGGCTCCCCATACCATACTTCCCAGGAGGTCACCCATCCTGGGATTGCTCTTGCAAAAGCACGCTTAACTGCGGAGTTCTGATAGGTTCATGACCATCACGGCTTTAAAACGCGTTGTGTCATAAATGGTGCATTTATACATATAAGCACATCCTCATTCCTAGGCGATGTGGTACGTCACAATGGTGCACCTCAAACATTAGCAATTCTGGATACATTACGTGTCCTACAAATAGACAAGTTGACAAAACAATGACACGTCCTAGTGAGCAGACAAAAACAAAAAAAAAAGTAAAGGCATTGGGTCCACAAGCAAAGTAAAGCAATTCTGCATACAGCATGCATAATAAAGGCATTAGCCAGCAAACCAAAACAAAAGTCACCCCATAATGGCAAACACATCAAGACCCACTAACCACAACAAATAGTGTTAAAAAAATCGAACTTTTCTGCAACCCTAAGCAACAAACCCAAAATGGGACCACAAACAAAAAAAAAAAAGGGAAAAGGAAACAACAAACCTGAAACAAGATAATGACAGGAACAAATGGGACCACAAATCCAAACAAAATAGGACCACAAACCAAAGAATATATAAAATACACCATCTCAGCAACTTCAATAAGACTTAGATATTGCCGATGACCAAAGACATGGTCCCGTAACAACCTAAACCCTAAACAACGGGAAAAGTGTCCCTAAACCCCAAATAACGCCCAGCATTTCGAAAATAAAACAAGTAATCCACAAATAAACAAATATGGTTAAATAAATATTCATTTACACTGAAAAAAAAAAAAAATGAGCAAAAAAGTTCATTACCTTTAGTCAAAATCAGCCTTTGATGCTTGATTCTTGTTGTATACTGTCGAAACAAGCCACAATGTAACAGCACGGTTAGGGTTCTTAGCGCACGAGTACGGATTGGGAGCTCTAGGGTTTTCGGATACTTACAAAGCAATTTGGGGGAAAATAGGAAAATACGATACGATGGCGGAATTTTAAGTTCGAAATTGTATCCGTTGAAGTCATGGGCAAAGAAAACCAAACCCATTAAAAAAGTCACGTGGAAGTCACGTGAATCGACTTCCGTTGCTTTTTAACGCCGAAAACAGACGGAATGCCCTTCTGGGATTCATTTTGATAGTTAAAACCCCGGGTTCGAGAGAAATGATAATTCAATACCCTTCTGTAAAAACGCGGTATAATTCAATACCATTTTGTGAAGTTATTCCAATTATATATATATATAGGGGCGGAGCCACACTTTGGCTTGGGGGGCCCCAAGCCAAAGGTCTCCCCCCCCCCCCCCCAAAAAAAAAAAAAAAAAATCTAAAACAAAAAAAATAATAATAATTTTTACCCTTATTTTTTAAAAAAATTATAGTTTTGGCCCCATCAAATTATTTTTTTTCAATCTGGCTCCCCCAAAACCTAAAAGTTGGCTCCGCCCCTATATATATATATATATAAAAATAAGGGAATCATTAGAGTAATGCATAAAATTGCAACAAGTGACGTTATTTCATACTGTCAAGTGTATTTTTAAAGTAGAAAACGTGCGTTCCATTAGAAACCGTTCTATTACAAACCGTGTATTCAGTTTTTATACCCACCTAATTTTCCCATTTCCGACTTGCTCAATATCCACTATCCACCGCCTGTAACCATTATTCATTAATCTCTTTTGTTCTTACCCACTACTTCTATCATACCTGGGAAACTGTGTTTGCATGGTAGTGTTTAAAGAGAATGTAAATAATGTGCAGTAGAGAATGGTAAATAATTTGTTTTTTCGTCTTTATTTTCTGTGGGTTTTTTCTTCAGATTCCATTTCTGGCCTTTTCCTTCTAATTTTTTAATTCTATTTTAAAATTAGTTTCTTTTACGTTATATATATATATATATATGGTAAGGATGATGAAAAGAAAATATCTCTACGTGATAGGACTTTTTTCTATACTTATGAATTTCATTGGACTGATAAAAGTGTACTAAAAAGACACTTCTTCTCTATTATAGAGATACTAGCTCATAACCTGCGCAATACGCGGGATTGTTAATTATAATTTAATTTCGAAACTTAAAAAAAATATCCATTACACATAGATCATTGCATGAATATATAAATCATATAAAATTTTACTATCAAAAGAACCATAATTTTAGTTTTAATCCATATAAATTAAAACATTTAAAATATTCTCAGATGTGTAGTTTAAAATGGAAAGAAGTGTAAAGAGAAAAAAAAAAAAAAAATTGCAAGAGAAAAACCTGGATTCTGATTATCAAAGCATTAATAGTAAGATTAATAGTAAAAATCCCTGATATTGTTAGTATGATATGTATTACGTTTTTTAATTTTATTTTTTTTAGTGTGTACCATGTAAGACTTTGTGTACAAAGTGTGTGCAAGAAACATTTCTCTAAATTAAAACATGTTAAAATCTTTGTTCCCATAGGTGTAGTTTAGAATGAAAACGAGTATGAAGAAAAATAGTAAGAAGAAAATCATGATTTTGATTACCAAATCATAAAATAGAAAATTAGGAGGAAATTTTTATATTGTTGGTATAATATCTATTATATTTCAAATTTTCAATCCTATATAATTATGAACATTCGAAAAAGTAAATGAACGAAAAAAAAAAAATTAAAAAAAAAAATGATAGGTTCACGCCATGTGTCACAATTTTAGGCCAATTCTATGTTGGAATTTGGCTTTTATATATAAGAGTAATTTTTCTTGCACAACTTTTTTTTTAGGAAAACAAATCCAATGGTTAATCATTAAAAAAAGTAGTTAGAACTCAACTTATATATATATGATGAGTAATATTTCTTGTACAACTTTTACATAACTCTGACAACTTTTTTTTAAGATTAATTATTGAATATTTAGGGCTCATTTGTAGGAAAACAAATCCAATGGTTGATCATTAAAAAAAGTAGTTAGAGTTGTGCAAAAATTGTGCAAGAAACATTACTCTATATATGTGTGTGTATGTGTGTGTGTGTGATGATGATAAGGAAAAGTTTTTAATTTTAGATTTTTTTTTTAAAAAAAATCACCACTTAATGCTATAATGCGAAAAAATCTTTATTTGAATCTCATGAAGATTCACACTCAGGATGTTTTCATTCAAGCACAATAAATTTATTAAAATCATGACAAAAACTGGTTCAACCTTTAAAATTCACCGGTTTTTTACTTAAAAGACCGGTTCAGTGTTTAAAAATGATGGGTTCACGCCACGAGTCACAATTCTAGGCCAACTATAAGTTAGAACTCCGCTTTATATATATATATATATATATATATATATATATGATAAGGAAAAATTTTAATTTTAGATTTTTTTTTAAAATTCTCATCACTTAATGCTATAATGCGAAAAAAATCTTTATTTTGGTCTCATGAAGATTCACACCCAGGATGTTTTCATTTAAGCACAATAAAATTATTATAATCATGACAAAATCGATTCAACCTTTAAAATTCACCGGTTTTTTACTTAAAAGACCGGTTCATTGTTTAAAAATGATGGGTTCACACCACGTGTCACAATTCTAAGTCAACTCTAAGTTAGAACTCGGCTTTTCTATATATATATATATGATTACTCAACACAGTGACACTCTACATTAGGGTTAAATGTCATGAAAGAAGAAATGGAATCCATGGCTAAAAATTAAGTTTGGGATCTCGTTAACTTACTAAAGGGAGCTATAGCTGTAGGCTGCAAATGGGTTTACAAAATCAAGAAAATGCTTCCGGTAATGTTGAACGATATAAAGCTAGACTTGTGGCCAAGGGTTTCACACAAAAAGAAGGCAGTTATTATCATGAAACCTTCTCTCCAGTATCAAAGAATGATTCATTTAGGATAATCATGACAATAATAGCTCATTTTGATCTAGAGTTACATCAAATGGATGTGAAAACAGTCTTTCTGAATGGTGATCTTGAAGAAGAGGTTTATATGAAACAACCTGAAAGTTTTGATGATAACACTCAGAAAGCTTGCAAACTAAATAAATCTATTTATGGGCTAAAACAACCCTACCTTCAATGATATATCAAATTTCACAAAGTTATTACCTCATATGGTTTTACTAAGAACTTTGTTGATCAATGTATATACCTTAAGGTCAGTGGAAGTAAAGTCATTTTTATAGTCCTATATGTAGATAATATTTTACTTGCAAGTAATGATTTAGGTTTACTACATGAAATCAAACAGTTCCTCTCTCAAAATTTTGAAATGAAGGATTTAGGTGAAGCCTCTTATGTCATTGGCATAAAGATTCACAGAGACAGAAAACAAAGAATATTAAAACTGTCTCAAAAGGCCTACAATTGAAAAGTTTTAGAGAGATTCAGACTAAAGAACTGTTTGGCTTTTATAGCACATATCATTAAAGCAGACAAATTCAGTAATGATTAAAGTCCCCGAAATGTATTGGAATAAGAGCAAATGAAAAACATTCCATGTGTATCTATAGTCGGCAGTTTATTGTATGCACAGGTCTGCACTAGACTTGACATTACAATGACAGTTGGAATGCTCGGTCGAAATCAAAGTAACCCAAGATTGGAACATTGGAAAGCTACAAAGAAAGTCAAACAGTATTTGCATGGACCCAAGGACTACAGTTTGACATTCAAACACATTGACCATTTAGAAGTGGTTGGATATTCAGATTCAGATTTTGCTAAATGTGTAGATAGTAGAAAATTTACTTCAGGGTATATCTTTCTTCTTGCTGGAGGGGCTATATCTTGGAGAAGTAACAAGCAAACTATAGTTGCTACATCTACAATGGAGGCAGAATTTAGTATGTGCTATGAAGCCATTACACAGGCATTATGGTTGACAAATTCTGTTGGTGGTCTCAAAATTGTCGATTCTATAACGAGTCCAAACAAGATTTTCTGCGATAATCATGATGCCATATTCTTCTCTAAGAATAATAAAAGTGGAAGCAAAATGGAGGAACATTCTTCTAGATGATTCTGGTGAATTTGACAAGCTTCTAGAGGAGATACATAAGGTTACTTGTAGGGAACCATATTCTGAGGAATCTGGACCAAGGATGGTGTCTTTGGAGGGAAGCTTGTCTAATGTCATTGAGAAACTTCAAGACTATGGGGGTTTGGATGAGAAAAAATCTCAATGGATAAAATTAAGCAATCATCCATTGAAAGGTTTCAACCAGAAAAAATGAATATGTTTAATAACCGCTCCTTGACATCTACCTTTGCATGAACTTTACTGATGGTGTGGCTGTGGGAGCTGGAAGTCCTTTGGCAAAGTCTAAAACCTTATAGAATCACACCTTTTTATTTGATCGTCAAAATCTAAACGGCTTAAAGAAACCAAATTTTGTGAATTCATAGAAGACAGTCGGCTCGTCTTCAAAATCGGCAAAAGATGTACCTTGTGGTTTTGATGAGTTTAGTGGGACAAAAGTTGGCCAAGAAAGTTCAAATTTGTTAAAACTGAATGCTGAAAAAAACCAAGAAGTGGCATGGAGACTATTTTCAGCAACTTGGAAATTTCTCCACTACTCTGCCATTTGCTCCTGCAAGGCAAGCTTCCAGTTGCCCTCTAATGTGCCAGTCCATGGTGTACAGTTTTCTGCAATGCTTGATGAGCAACAATTCTTCTTGGATGCACAATCTATTCTGCCTTATTTTCATCCAGAACAAATAAACCAACCTGAGGTGCATCAGCACTACCAGTACCTGCCACAGCTTCACTGTCAGCGGTTTGAAGCTCAGCATGCTATTAAAGCACATAGATATCTCATTGATAGGCCGATGAATTAGAGCCCAAGGCAACTATATTTTGAGTTGCCAATCTCTCACCAAATTGACAAATCTAAACAAAAGCCATTTTGGAACCATTATACAAACTATAGGAGTTCAAACCAATCAAATGCTTCTGATTCTTTCGCAGATTTTAACGCAATGAAAGTTTTGGACAAAGAGACTAAACAGAAGTTTCCTAAAACATTTAACTCTGTTGATGAAATAGCCTGAAGTGTTTATCTTATTGCTAAAGACTAGCGTGGTTGCGGCTTCTTACAGTGGAAACTCGCCAAGGGCAACCCATAAGATATTGAGAAGATTTTTCTTGAAATCATAGATTATATTGTGGAGCTAATGACACATTCTTATGGAAATTACGTTGTACAGATGCTGCTTGAGGTTTGTGATAAGGCTCAGTGTATCCAAATACTTCAAAGAATCACAAGAAAATTTTAGGATCTTGTTTAGATCTTGTGCCATATGCATGGGTTGGCTTCTCTCTCCCTTTTTATCTCTAATATGTGTTATTGTGCAATTAGTAGTTATTGTTTTGCTGAATTTTTCTTCCCAACCACAAGGCTTGGGCTGTTACCAAGGTCATTGAAACCCTTCAGACTCCAGAGTAGTTCTCCATGCTTGTTTCTGCACTGAAGTCTGGTATTCTAACTCTAGTAAAAAATATGAATGGCCACCATATTGCACTGTGCTGCTTACGGTGTCTAATGTCTGAATAACACAAGGAAAGGACTATATGCCTTGTCCACAGTTTCGATAAGTAGTACTATATGTGCAAATGCAATATCAAATCATGAACCATTTTCTGTTACATTGTCCAATAGCTTGGGAGTTTTGGTGTTTTGTGTATTCCTTATTAGATGTGTTATGAGTGTTTCCATTATCACTATTTCAGATGTTCTTTATCGAAGATTTGGTAGAAAGAAGCCTCGGGGCTTCTTGTCAATTACGTTTATGCTTGCTGTAGCCCCTGTGACTTTAGAGACAATCAAACTTATGAGGTTGGTGTTGGTGTTGGTGTTGTTTGTGAGCTTGGTATATGTTTTTAGCCCACTTCCTAACATGGTATCAAACGCTGGTTGTCTGTGAGGTTCCTATTTCATGTATCGGTAACACTTAGTTCTATTAACTTCTCTTGTACATGTCCATGGCTCTTTTATGCATATGTAAGTTTGATAGAGTGTTATTGGCTAACCTTTTATAATGTAAGCTTTTGAAATTAATTCTTTTCTCATAGCATAAAATTAAGTTACTTATAAAGAATGGTAAATGCTTTAGTATATTCAATTTGGCAATCAAATGTAATTTTCAACATTAATGCTCTGTTTGTTTCGATGTAAAATGATTTCGACGAAATTATTTTTAAAAAAATGATTTTCTCGAAAATATTTTTCGGCGTTTGGTTCGCAATTAAAAAATTACGAAATGCAAAAATCAGAGTTTGGCAAATGTCGCCGGAATCCGGCAACTTCCAGTCGCAGTTGCTGAATTCCGGTGAGAAAGTTTGACCGGATCCGGTCATATCCGGCCAGAATCTTTCGGATCCGGTCATATCCAGCCGGAATCTTCTGGATTCGGTCATATCCGGTTGGATCCTAGTCGTTTTGGCCAGATCCGATTGGATCAATAGCCAGATCCGCCCAGATTCGGCCTGATCCCGGCAGTTTTGGTCAGATCAGGCAATATTCCGGCCAGAATTTGGTCCGCCGGTGACCAGATACCGGCACCGACAGAATTCTGGTGGACTGATTCCGGCGCCGTCAGTATTCCGGCGACCGGATGTTGTCGGACTCCGGCGCCGACTAGATTCTGACGACCGACAATTGCTAAATTCTGATGATCGAATATCAAACATGCGTGTAAGGACGAAGAGCTTAATTTTGGAAAGCGATTTGCGGTTTTAAAAATCGTAAATCGTTTTCCGAAAATTAAAGAAGCTTTTACGGTCAAACCGAAAATGATTTTCGTTGACCATTATTTTCGCCCCTACCAAACACCGGAAAATGCCAAAATCAATTTCCAGAAATCATTTTACGCCGAAACAAACGGAGCATAAATGAAACACTAATTACATTTTTTTATGCAGTTTCTTATTGAAGCCGCAACTGGCAACTGTGTTGAACTTGCAAAGGACCGTCATTGCAGCTATGTACTTGAAAACTGCTTTAGCTATTGTGATGGTGAGTAAATGAACCGTTTTCTCAACGAATTGAAGGGTGCATACGCGGACTTGCCAATGCAGAAATTCGGCAGCCATGTGGTCGAGAAATGTATGAAGTATGCATGTGCTGAATGTATCGAGAAGCTCAGCATGCTATTAAAGCACACTGATATCTCATTGCTAGGCCGATGAATCAGAGCCCAAGGCAACTATATTTTGAGTTGCCAATCTCTCTCCAGATTGACAAATCTAAACAAGAGCCATTTTGGAACCATTATACAAACTATAGGGGTTCAAACCAATCAAATGCTTCCGATTCTTTCGCAGATTTTAACGCAATGCAAGTTTTGGACAAAAAGACTAAACAGAAGTTTCCTAAAACGTTTAACTTTGTTGATGAAATAGCCGGAAGTGTTTATCTTATTGCTAAAAACTAGTGTGGTTGCAACTTCTTACAGTGGAAACTCGCCAAGGGCAGCCCAAAATATATTGAGAAGATTTTTCTTGAAATCATAGATTATATTGTGAAGCTAATGACACATTCTTATGGAAATTACGTAGTACAGATGTTGCTTGAGGTTTGTGATGAGGCTTAGCATATCCAAATACTTCAAAGAATCACAAGAAAATTTGAGGATCTTGTTAAGATCTCGTGCCATATGCATGGGTTGGCTTCTCTCTCCCTTTTTATCTCTAACATTTGTGTTATTGTGCAATTAGTAGTTATTGTTTTGCTGAATTTTTCTTCCCAACCACAGGGCTTAGGTTGTTACCAAGGTCATTGAAACCTTTCAAACTCCATAGCAGTTCTCCATGCTTGTTTCCGCACTGAAGCCTGGTATTCTGACGCTGACTCTAGTAAAAAATATGAATGGCCACCATATTGCACTGTGCTGCTTACGGTGTCTAATGCCTGAATACCACAAGATAAGGACTATATGCCTTGTCCACAGTTTCGATAAGTAGTGTTGCATGTGCAAATGCAATATCAAACCATGAACCATTTTCTGTTACATTGTCCAATAGCTTGGGAGTTTTGATGTTTTGTGTATTCCTTATTAGATGTGTTATGGGTGTTTCCATTACCACTATTTCAGATGTTCTTTATCAAAGATTTGGTAGAAAGAAGCCTCAGGGCTTCTTGTCAATTACGTTTATGCTTGTCGTAACCCTTGTGGCTTTAGAGACAATCAAACTTATGAGGTTGGTGTTGGTGTTGTTTGTGAGCTTGATATATGTTTTTAGCCCACTTCCTAACATGGTATCAAACCTTAGTTGTCTGTGAGGTTCCCATTTCATGTATTGGCAACACTCTATTCTGTTAACTTCTCATGTACATGTCCATGGCTCTTTTATGCATATGTAAGTTTGATATAGTGTTAGTGGCTCACCTTTTTATAATGTAAGCTTTTGAAATTGATTCTTTTCTCATAGCATAAAATTGAATTACTTATCCAAAATGGTAAATGCTTTAGTATATTCAACCTAACAATTTAAGGTAATTTTCAACATTAAATGAAACACTAATTACATTTTTTTATGCAATTCCTTATTGAAGCTGCAACTAGCAACTGTGTTGAACTTGCAAAGGACCGCCATGGCAGCTATGTACTTGAAAACTGCTTTATATATTGTGATGGTGAGCAAATGAACCGTTTTCTTGACGGATTGAAGGGTGCATACGTAGACTTGTCAATGCAAAAATTGGGCAGTCATGTGGTCGAGAAATGTATGAAGTACGTAAGTGCTGAATGTATCGAAGAGCTTATTGACGATCTTCGGCTGGATCAAGTTATGCAAAGCCCTTATGGAAACTACGTTATCCAAGTTGCATTAATTTAGTCGAAGGTTAGCAAATGCATGGTTTTTATTAAAGTATTAATTAAATGATTAAATTTACTTCTTCCTATCAACTTAAGCATTAGGAAAAGTGGTGATTTAACAGTTTTAAACCATCTTTTGTTTTAGGAACTCCAAAATAAACGTTAAGAAAAAAAATGAGACCATAATTGTCATGATATGACTAGACTCTTTTTGTTACTTATTTTTATTATAACTTGTTGAGCAGGGTCAGTGAGCTCTTCATATGAGATTGTTGGTAGCCATAAAAGAGCAGGAACCTGTGTTTTAGGCAAGTCCACTATTAAAGCACAAGACACTTCTAGTGTGTCTCAACTACGTAAAGAGTCCTAGTGGGTCTCTTGATAGAGTATATGGATGATAAGGATAAGTACATAACTTAGCATGAAGAGTTCTAGTTGTAATTAGAATACTATCTAGGTGTTGTATCAGATTAGTATTACCTATCTAGCTATACCCGAATACTATAAATAAGAATTATCTTGTAAACGTGTTTATCTTGTAAACTCTATATATACATCAATACATGCTCACTAGATGAGCAAAAGAGAAACTATTCTACATGGTATCAAAGCTCCTCATAGACTAACGTCTTATCCTTCCTCTTTTTGTCCTTACCCGTCATTATGTCTGGTTTCACTGCTGCTTCATCCCCAACTCAATCCGATAAACAACCATCTTCCAATCCTTCTTCTTCCAATGTTATCTTCACTATTCCGAACATGAACCACAACTTGAATATCAAAATCTTCAACAGCAACTTCACCGGTTGGAGAACTCAGATTCTGGCTTATATCAGAGGCCAAGATGCGTATGGCTTTCTGGATGGCACTTCTCAACCTCCAGCCCAGACCATCCCGAATACATGCACTACTGCAGGTGCACCCGCAACGATGGCAAATCCAAAGTTCCTTGCCTAGTGTCAACGGGACCAAATGATTCTAAGCATGTTGATTTCCACGCTCACCGAGCCACTTGTCGTCCATACAATAGGCTGTGTTACTTCCCACAATCTCTAGACTACATTAGTCACCATATTTGCTTCTCAAGCAAGATCTCAAGTTATGCAGATCCACTACCAGCTTGCTACGACCAAGAAAGGTAGTTCCTCCATTACTGAATATTTTCAGTCTATTAAATCCATGAGTAACAATCTTGCTGTTGCCGAACAGCATCTGAATGATTTTGAAAGTGTATCCTACCTTCTTGCTGGCCTCGGATCAAAGTATGATCCGTTTGTTACCTCTGTAACAACTCGGTTGGACCCTCTTTCCTTAGATGAATTATATGGTCATCTTTTTGCCCACAAGATAAGGATTGAACATCACTTTTCATCCAATGAGCTAACATTGCCAACGACTCATTTTTCAGCTCGGGCTCCCATGCCTTGTGGTCGTGGATATCATGGACATAACCACAACAATTACCGTGGCAGAGGAGCTCCTTCAAGTGGCTATGGCCGTGGCACATACTTCCAACAAGATCTAGCAGTAGCACCCTCTCGCCCTATCTGCCAACTCTGTGGGAAGATTGGCCATACTGCTCCTAGGTGTTATCAGCATCCTGATTGGGCTCTAGCTGCACCAAATCCTCAAGCATATTACTCATCTCCTTCGCTGCCCTTTGAGGAAAATTGGTACCCGGATACTGGTACCACACATCATATCACCAATGATCTGCAGAATCTAAACCTGTCTTTTGAGACATACACTGGCTAAGATTAGATTCGCCTAGGGAATGGTACAAGTTTGTCTATTAAACATTCTAGTTCTAAATCCCTTTCATTCTCTTGTCGCAAATTCCTTCTCAAACAATTACTTCATGTTCCTCTCATATGAAGAAACCTTATTTCAGTATGTCAATTTGCTCTTGATAATTCTGTTTTCTTTGAGTTTTACCCTTCTCACTTTGTTATCAAAGACTACAAGACAGGGACTCAAATCCACCAAGGCCAACTTAACAATGACCTCTATCAACTCTTTCCTTCGCATGTGCATCCATCCACACCTCAAGCACTTGTTGGTGAGAGGACTACATCACATTGTTGGCACAAAAGATTGGGACATTTAGCCCTTCGGATTGTCAACCTTGTTCTATCCAAGTTTCAACTTCCAGTTTCCAATCATAAGGCACTACAACCCTACATTGCCTGCCCTCAGGCCAAGGGTCATCAGTTGCCATTTTCAATTTCAACTTCAAACATTTGTAATCCATTTGAACTACTTTATTCAGATGTGTGGGATCTTTCCCCAACTCTTTCAATAAATGGCAATTGCTATTATGCTTCTTTTGTGGATGCATTCACTCATTTTACTTGGGTTTATCCTATTCAATCTAAATCTGATGTTATGTCTGTTTTTATCAAGTTTCAAACCATGATTGAACGATTACTCAATATCAAAATTAAATGTGTACAAACTGATTGGGGTGGCGAGTATCGCAATCTCAATAAATATTTTCAATCTATTGGAATAATTTGTGTTTCCTACCCCCACACACATCATCAACAAGGGTGCGTTGAAAGGAAACATCGACATCTCATTGATAATACCTTAGCCCTTCGAGCTGACAATTCTCTTCCCAAGATTTGTTGTGATGAAGCTTGCCTAACTTCATGTTATTTAATAAATCGGCTCCCCACTCATTTGTTGCAAAATATATCTCCTTTTGAAAAACTTTTCTCTTGGGCTCCTGATTATAAGTTCTTCACTGTATTTGGTTGTGCTTGCTTCCCCAACCTTAGACCTTACAACTCACATAAATTCTCTCCTAGATCCAAATAGTGTGCCTTCTTAGGTAATAGCTCACACCATAAAGGCTATAAATGTTATCATCATGAATCCAGGTGTATGTTTATATCTCGTGAAGTAGTTTTCCATGAAACCGTGTTTCCTTTTTTTAAAAAAACACATCATAGTCAGCCCCATCTTCTCCAAATCTTACTACTTCAGCACCTTCACTCTTTCGATAATTCATGCATGTGTCTCGGGTTCCACTCCTCCAAACCCCTCACCTTTACCTACTGATTCCAGCCTCTCTCATTCTCCTCCTAGCTCTTCATCAATTCATGCAGAATCAAATGTTCCTCCTGTCCAAACTCTGGACTCGGCACCTCCTAGATTACACCCTATGCGCACAAGATCGTAGAATAATGTTCGACAAATAAGGCAACTCACAGATGGCACGGTAAGGTATCCTCTCCCTCGGGCATTACTCTCAGATTCTGCACTTTTAGAACGTACTTGCTTCTCTAATGCTGTCAAGGTTAGTGAATGGCGCAATGCCATGCAAGTTGAGTTCAATGCCTTACTCAAGAACCAAACATGGTCTTTTGTTCCTCCACGATCAGCCAAGAATATTGTAGGCTACAAATGGGTTTTTAAACTCAAGAGAAAAGCTCATGGATCTGTAGAACACCACAAGGCACGATTGGTTGCTAAGGAATTTCACCAACATGCGGGCCTAGACTATGATGAGACCTTTAGTTCTGTGGTAATACTGACTACAATACGAACTGTTTTGTTAATTGCAAATTCTGCAGGTTGGTAAATAAAGCAAACTAACATTCAAAATGTGTTTCTGCATGGTCTCTTAACTGAAGATGTGCATATGGCACAACCACCGGGCTTCATTCACCCAAATCATAGTCAACACATTTGCAAATTGCATAAGGCAATTTATGGTCTAAAACAGGCACCACGGGCTTGGTTTTCTTATCTCAATCGACAGCTACTAAAGATTGGTTTCATTGGTTCAAAAGCCGATTCCTCCTTGTTCATCTATCGCACAGCAACAGTAACTATGTATTTACTAATATATGTTGATGATATTATCATCATTTCTTCAATTCCTACTGTCATTGATGAACTATTACAGCTTCTATGGATTGACTTTGCGGTTAAAGACTTGGGAAATCTTCACTACTTCGTTGGAGTTGAAGTCCTACTCGTGAAGGATGGTCTCTTGCTCTCTCAACAGTGATACATTAGAGACTTATTACACAAAACCAACATGAGAATGCAAAAGCAGTTACGTCTCCCATGTCATCATCTTCAGTTTTGTCAGCATTCATGGGTGATCCTATGGAAGATCCATCTCTATACCGCAGCACAGTCGACTCCCTCTAATATTTGTCACTCGCTCGTCCAAATTTGGCGTTGTCAATCGTATTTGCCAATTCATGCATAAACCGACCAAACTACATTGGCAAGCTGTCAAGAGGATCCTTCGTTATCTCAAGCATGCAATCACTCACGGGTTGCTACTGCAGAAAACTCCTTCCATATCTCTTTAAGCATTCTCAGATGTAGATTGGGCAGGTTGCCCAGATGGCCAATGCTCTACGGGAGCTTATTGTGTTTTTCTTGGCTCCAACTTAATTTCTTAGAGTTCTAGAAAGTAGCCTACAGTCTCCCACTCATCTACAGAGGTAGAATACAAGTTAGTTGCAAACACTACAGCAAAATTACTTTGAATTCAATCTCCTCTGTAGGATCTTGGACTGACACTTCCTTCTCCACCAAAAATTTGGTGTGACAACATTGGAGCTACCTATTTGCCAGTCAATCCCCTTTTTCATGCAAGAACTAAGCATGTGGAAATTGATTTCCACTTTGCTCGAGAACTAGTTGTTGCCAAGTCATTGGAAATCCTCTTCATTCCAAGTTCCGAACAGCTAGCAGATGTGCAGACCAAGCATCTAGTCTCCAAAAGATTTCATCTTCTTTCTTCCAAGCTCAACATCTGTTCAACCCCGCTGAACTTGCGGGAGGGTATTAACGCACAAGACACATCTAGTGTGTCTCAACTACTTAAAGAGTCCTAGTGGATCTCTTGATATAGTATCCGGATGATAAGAATAAGTAGATAACTTAGCATGAAGAGTTCAAGTTATAATTAGAATACTATCTAGGTGTTGTATCAGATTAATATTACCTATCTACCTATACCCGAATACTAGAGATAAGAATTGTCTTGTAAACATGTTTATCTTGTAACCTCTATATATACATCAATACATGCTCACTAGATGAGCAAGACAGAAACTGTTTTATCAACCTAAAGACTCTGAGTTTCTACACCCACATGGGAAGAAACTTCTGGTTGTCTAAGCACTTTGAAGAAGGATTGTTTATGATCCTAAGTTTTATTTGCCCTAGAAATAGTTCCTTGGTCTTATTTATTTTCTTTCTTTCCTTTTATTTTTTCCGACTTACTGTTTCGACTAAAATAGTGATTGTTTCTTTTTCTTTTTGTCTTTGTTCGATTAATTTCATGGTGGAAGAGGTAGTAATACTTTTGTAATGCTCAACACAATTGTGCTTCATGTCTGAGTGTTTTTTTTTTCCTTCTTTCCCCCCCCCCCCCCCCCCCCCCCCCCCCCCCCCTGTTTGTATTCTCATCGAATTACGTTTTGTGACAAAATCATTTGTTGAGACCAATAATCTACACAAAGTTAAAGTTAGATGCCCATGTCTCATCCTTCATCTGGGAGCTTTGCAAGATGCAATGGTGTGAAATTTTTGTTTTTGTTTATCATTAGGTCTACAGCCACTTCATATAAATTTTTGTTTTTGAGAAAGTATGCTGTACATAAGGGATCACTAAATTTTTGTATACAAATTTAATTGACACACGCACACATTTTGATATACGTCAGGATGTGGATTGTGGAAAAACCCTGCATCCAATTTCAGTTTTTTCTTATCATGTTGGACACTTTGTTATTATAGGAGAGAAAATAGGATCTCATCTGCTTGAGCTTTAAACTTTGCTAATGACTATCTGCTAAAAGTAATTATATTTTGTTACCATCGAGTATACTAAGGATAATAGTGTTGCAGTTTCTTGAAGGAACATCAAACTGTGGCATCCTGATCCTTTATAAAGGATGCACATATGAGTTTGCTGGTTTCATTAAGTTGTACTAACAATACTGGAATTTTTTTCCAAGGGAAGTAGAATCCTCTTCATTAGGATAAAATCAATCATTTCTAGTATTGTTTATGAATCTGACATGGGGTCTTGGTCCATTGCAAGGTCAATGAGGACATAGTATATGAAATGAGGAAGAAAATCAATTTATAAATTTAAACTATCAATAATCAATATCATACTAGATATCATGTTTTAGAAAACCTTCAAGACTTTCCGAGCGTTTAATACTATTCGTTGCACAATGCAAACAATGTGAATTTATGTGCTTTAAAATACTTTTTATCTTCTTCCGAGCATTTAATTCAAATTGACGATGGTTATGCACGTTGAAAACTTTCATGAATGTGAAAATGAGACATTCTAAATAAGTAAACAAGGGTATTTTTTAAGAATTCGTGGACGTTGAGACTTTCAATTAATAATTATTATTATTATCATAATTGGGGGACCTTAATTAGAGACTATTTACTAACTTTTTACTATATTAGAGCCTTAAACATATATATATATTTTTTTAAGAACTTTTTGTTGTACAATTATTAATTGGAAGCCTTGTTTTATTTAGGCAATCGCCTAAAGCTTGAGCCAGCCCTGCATGTGGACTATCACATAAATTTATAAGAAAATTGTAGTAAAAGTTCCGCAAAAATGCACCTCAGTAATGTTTCATGTTTCTCAACCATTCATTTCTTATTCTTCGTAGATACTTCGGTAATTCAAGCATCACTAGATGTACCTCTCAATCTCTCATGAATGGATCATTCAAATTTGAAATGCCAACAACGATGTACCGCAAAATTCTACTCCCAACTGACATCTGACGTTTTATTTGGCCCCTCAAACCCTTCCCAACAACCTGTTAGAAGCTATTCAGGGAAACGTTGTAACAATCTTAACATTGTTCACATTATCAATTAAAGAATTGGAAAAATTGGATCAGTAACTTATAAAATAACAGGTCAAATTGTGGAAACCACCATGGAACTGAAACCAGTACCATCTCTTCTCCATATAATTTGAAATGAGCAGGTTAAAGTCTTCACAATATATGCACGAGTCTATAATTGCATTCATAGTTTCATTGGGGTTTGAAAGATTACACCATTTTGATTTTCTGTCAAATTAGTAGAATGGAAAAAATTTGAAGTATGAATTTGACTCAAAGAATGATCAGGTGATGGTAGTATGGTAGCATTAACATTAAGGGAAAGGAGAAGAATAACCTGAGAGTCAAACAATAAACAAAGGGTCGAGATTTGATTTGAACCCCAAGGAGTGATTTGATAAACGGTCAAACCTCAAGGACTGATACAGTATTTTTCCCTACTACGAATCACCAACCAACCAACCATTATATTATGACATATATTCTTAAAAAGGTTTTTTCACATTTCATGTTGCATGCCATTCAGTAGGTCTCTTTCAGCCATTATCAAACATTCTGGGTCGTCAGAAGCTTAGACTAATATTTTAGCAGGTTGCCATGTGAAATTTGCAAACATTTTTTTTCCTATCCATGAGTTAAGATGTTAGAAACATATCTGCCATTCGAAGGGCACTTCATCAGGTTTCACCTGAGTCACTTGGCAAAGCGCCTTGTCCACTCTGCAACAAGTTCATCGTGTTTAGCTCTATCTGCCAAGTACAATCGAGCAATGCCAGGGATAAGCGGATTATCTGCTGCAACGAGAATATTCATGTATTCAGTACAAGAAACACACATATACTTCCCAAGTGTTATCTGGTGACATCTCAGTTATCAGTCAAGCCATGAAGGTGTCTGCATCGCTACAATTTGAGAAGTGCAAAGGCCAACTTTAATGTGTTTTATGTTGTAAGGAAGATTGGATATTGGCTAGTGTCGTTTGGTGAGGTGTAAGCCTGTAAGGGATGCATCACATATCCAAAACCCTCAACCCCCTTTCCCAACATACAAATATAGATTAAGAAATTTAAATATCTTTAGAGTATTCATTGAAAATATGAATGCCCAATAGAAATCCTAAGAACTTACAGGGGTCAGGATTTGTGAAAAATGATCTGATTGCAAGTAGCACCTTAGTGATTGTAAGAGCTGGACTCCAACTATCCTTTAAGATGTCTAAACTCAAATTACCAGCAGTATCAACATTGCAGTGGTAGATTCGAGTTTTGAACACTACCTGCTAACACAACGTTATAATCAAAGCAGATAGGAGTAAACAATGGACTTTTTTTTTTTCTTTGTTCCTTTTTGCAAGCTAATAAACAGTGGACATCAAAGCATAACAAGGAGTTAATAATTCCCACAAACAGTAATACAACACATCTGCATTTATTTTACATAAATTTTTTTTTCCAGAAATTCAATATTCATTTGTTATGAATCTATGGATTTTTGGACTAAACCTTAGATCTCTTTGAATCATAAGACTGGCTTCAAACATTAACTCAGCTGCTTAGTTGTAAGCTATCATGGTATGACATACGAGAACTGAAATAGTGAATATTTGATTATGCGTTTTGGATGGTCTGTGTATGTTCACACATGCAAATGTAATAACGCAGAGCACCCACCATAGGCTTATTGTTGCATTGAGATCACTACTTGTTATTTTTCCAAAAGTTCCCGTGCTTTTTTTCTTAAATTCTCACACCATTCCCATTGCATTCTCAAGATGTTTATAAAATTTTATAACTCCTTCCATTTCCATATTTTGACCATAAAACATGTATGATATTTGGAAAAAAGGAAATAGAAATCAGAGCTTTAGATTTTCAATTTATCTCATGTTCACCTATTTTAAATGGTGATATTGCTGCTAGAACCACCCCCCAATGCCGGCCCAAATGGGGTGGGGAGGATATAAAAGATATATGGTGATATTCTTATAAAATATGTATTCTGATGTTCAAGATGACATACTACTTCAAATTGTCCAATCCTATTAGATAAACAACAGATTACGAATCCGCTTAAGAGTTTTCAATAAGTTGCATACCTTCGGAGGGTTGAAAGGATAATCACTTGGAAATGTTATGTCTAGGAAATATATACCACCTTCGTATGGTGTTCCTAAAAAAACATGGACACAAAAAATTTGGTCAATATAGTCAAGACAACCATGCCACATGCGAATGACAAAACTATATCCCTCACAATCATCTTTGCTTGTATCTAGCATTACAACCATAAACCAAGGTACTCGGAAACATGGAAAATTCAATCATATTCATTTGAACAGTTCATTCAAGTTATAAGCCAAGAAGCCAAAGTCAAGACCTTTTTTTACTCCTTAACTAGCGCTGGTAGCATCCGCTTTTCCTGGAAAAGTGTTTGGCGTACTCAAGCTCCTCCTAAGGCTACTACTTTCTTTGTGTGGACTGCGGCTCTCAGTAAGATACTCACCCAAGACAACCTTAGGAAACGACATGTCATCGTGATCAATCGATGCTGCATGCGTAAGAAGACCGAGGAAACGGTGGATCATCTTCTTCTTCACTACGGCGTGGCTTCTGTCTTGTAGAATTCTCTCTTCAGCCGTTTCGAGATGTCTTGGGTTATGCCTAGACGGGTTATTGATTTGTTTGCATGTTGGTGGTCATCTGGTAGATCAAGGAGTGCTGCTGTTTGGAAAATGACGCCTATTTGTATCTTTTGGTGCTTATGGTGGGAAAGAAACAATAGGAGTTTTGAAGACTTGGAAAGATCTTTAGAAGAGATCCTTTCTTTGCCCTATCACTCTTTGTATTGTTGGACTTCGGCTTATGTCCATCCTTTGTATATTTCTTTTTCTAACTTCCTCACTCGCTTTTCTATTTCTAGTTAGATATTTTCCCTGTATACTACCAGTGTACTAAGGAACGCATTACATTTTTTATTTAAAATTGATTTCTTACCTATCAAAAAAAAAAAAAAAAAACAGGCCAAGAAGCCAGCACTGAATGGAATCCAACTCAAAATAACAGGGGGGTTGGTGTGTGTGCTGGTGGGGAAGAAGAGCCCACAATGAGCCCGGCCCTGACATGTTTGTTGACTCTAATAAACCTTTTTATCAGTATTCTCTATTTCTCTAAACAGGATCTTGACAACACATGCAAGAGAACAAAGAAAAAGGAACCAAAGCTATGAGAAACAAAAGCAAATACATTTATTTGGGGTGTGGCTAGGAAATGAATACCACCTTCTCGCCCCCCCTTGGGCTACTTTCTCAATATTGAAATTATAAGGCTAGGTTGTTTACTGAGTGATCTCTGTTCTAAGCAACCCAAAGAAAGTGTATCTTGTATGGTATGTAAGGGGAAGAGGGCTAACAAAAGATTGAGAGACTCTTAATTATTGAATGAAACAGATCCAACCATAGAGAATGAGACCCATATTCAAGAAACCAAAAGCATGAAAGCCACTTCATCACCAATACCTCTATCGGAATTATGAAATTGAAGCTTAAGCCAAGGCAGGGGGTAATTTTAATCTAATTCTCAAAACAAAGTAAACTCAAATCACAAGATTGAGCTGAATACCAGAATTTCACCACCAGCCCCATTACTCAAAACCAGCAAGATTCGAGCTTAAATTGATAATCAAGTTTAAGCCAACACTCAACCGATATGGAAACCCAAGTTATGGTTGAAGACGAGAAACATCACACACAATCATCAAAATTCAAGCTCATTTGCTAAAGCAACTTTACGCTAACATTCAAATGATATGAAAACCCAAGTTATGGCTGAAGAAGAGAACTTCATTACCAACCCCATTACTCATCACTATCGAAATTCAACCTTAAATTGAGAAAGTGAGCAAATTTAAGCTAAAACTAGAACAACAAAGTAAACCCAAATCATAAAATTGGGAGCTTTAAACCAGAACTCTACCACCAGCCCCACTAAAAATCATCAAAACCAAGCTTTATTTGAGAAAGTAAGTCAATCTAACGAACAAAACAAAGAAAGCCCAAAAGGAGAGGGGGGGGGGGGGGGGGGGGGGGGGGAATCCAGCTTGAAAATCAGAACTTCATCACCAGTCCCCTTACTCAAATTCATCAAAACAAAAGCTCAAGAATTGAAAAGGTAGGTCGAAGCTAACACTCAAACAAAAAGCAAGCCCAACTTTACCATTACCCCGAATCCTCAAATATCAAGTTTAGATTCAGCAAAGTGAGTAAATTCCCAAGCAAGAACTCAAAACAAACTAAACCCAGAAGCGCATTAACTGAGCCTGAAAAACAAAACTTCATCACAAACCCATCACTCAGAAACTCAGGAACAACAGAGTGAAAAACACACAACAAGCCGAATAGTACCGAAACCAGTAAGAAGGAGGAAGTGGGGACCTTGGGGGCCGACGATGGTAGCGACCCAGTGGTAGAGATTGTCGCCCTTGGGCCCAGCGGAGCAGTCAGGAGGTGGGTCCATGTTCAGCTCCGCCATTTCTCTCTGGATCCTCTTTCCCGATGCTGATGATGATCTTCCTCGTCTTCCTCCTCCTGATATCATCATCATCACGCTCCCGCTTGTCTCTGAGACACAATCAGAAAACCGATAGAAAGAGAGAAATGTCAAAACGCACCGTTTTGTGCCTGGAGGAATAGAGGATAAGGGTGACAAAAATGCTGGTAGTGGAACTGTGGAAGCTACTCTTATATATCAGAGCCAGGTTTCGATCCTGGGACCTGTGGGTTATGGGCCCACCACGCTTCCGCTGCGCCACTCTGATTGTTGAGAACTTAAGCATAAAATTAATATTTATTTGATTTAATACAAACTAAAAATATATTTATATAAAAGAAGAATATTGAAAAATTCATTTTGTCCAATTTATTTAAATCATTTTACTTCTTTCTTTAACTGGTCGATATCGATATTGTCAAATCCTTAAAAAAATAGAACATAATTTTTATTTTTGTATGTCTTTTAACGTTGATAATATGATGATTTTATAACAGAATACATATAACAAAACTTGATTAGTTAATAAAGATTTATACCGATCTTAAGATTTAATTGAGTTTAGTATAATATCTTTTCTAGAACATTGACATGAGGTGATTTTAGGGCACTTGAATTTGATTTTTTTTAAGATGGTGGTTGTTTATTAGTTTTGAAGATCCTGTAAGGTGTGGCAATGAGCAATTTGTAACCTCTTAATCATTATTTTACATAATAAAGATTTCATTCAAACTGAGTTTACCTTCAATCCCGTCTATTAAACTGATATCTCGTTTTTAAAAGATGTAATTTTCACATATATTTTTAATAGAGTATATGACTCTTACAAATATTTTTTAACCACAGGTGAAAAAAACCAAGCGCTCTAAGAACAAACGTTAGCTTATAATTAGATTGGATTGAAAGAAAATGCGGTGAACTTTTTCGTATTTTGAAGGAATCTTGATAAGAATCTTAATTGCAATTTAGACAACAAAAATCTATTCACCACTTCCTAAAAAGTATAATAACAAACAAAAGTGGAAGATGAAAGGAAAACCAGAGACAAACAAAATTGATGAACAACAATGATCGAGACACGAGCATTTCATCCATGTCACTGAGCCTGTCCAGTCCCTTTTGAATTCATCAGATTACAATCTCAATAGTGCTGCTTTAACCGCTCAATATGGTAGAAAACTGGAAGGATCTCCAAGTCAAAGCAATAGTAGAGCAAAAAATGTAGCAGATAACAGATGCTGAAGCTTTAGAACCTGCAGGATTGAACTCGAACTCCCATCAATGAGGTTTGTTGCAGGTCCAAGTGCTACTGCAGGTGTAAGTCCCCCACTTGTGCTGGAATTCGAACTGTTTCAGAAGATCACATGTTTAGAGCCAAGACCCTAAAAATATTAACTTTCGTTTTTTTTTTTCCTGGGAGTAAATTGATTCAGATTCTCACCTTCCTGAAAATTTACAGGATCCATAACCTGAAAGGTGGTAGCCACCAACAGAATCAAGGAACAAAAAAATCAGAAAGAGATGATGGAAGATGAATAGACAGTTAAAGCTGTTAGAGTATATGATAAGGATATTGAATAGAATTAGATTGGATTTGAATAAATTCAAATCATTTGTAAGCTCTATAAATCCTCATCAAATCACTAAATTTAGGGTAATCCAATCCTCATTTATGATAAGGATTTCTATTCTTATCATATACACTAACACAAGCCTCCAAGAAGACTACTATCCAAGTTTGCAGGTATTGCCACCAACAGGGCATCATTATAATCTTTACATCAGTTAATGGTAAACACAGCTTAGACGAATCTGGAAAGATTTCCTAGATACATGCATGATATTACAAAGAGAAAGGATATGAGAACTCACTGGGATCTCTTGTGGTGGTCATCGCTGTACCACCAAAATCACATGTTCCACCAAGACTACGCATCTTTTGATAATAATCATTATAAGCAAAAGAAGCATGGTTTACAAGAGTATCAGGGTTATAACATGGCTGCCCTGATTGTATGGCAGTGCAGTTAGCTTGGCCTGGCCCACAAGCCCAGTTTAGGCCATCTCGCAACGCATCAGAATCTTCACCAGGTTTTGCCACACAGAAAACCGCAGAAGAATTTTCTGTAATTCGGTCAGAAGTACTCAAAGGATAAACAGCCGTCTCATTAGCGAAAAACACACCCCAATTTTTTTCTGACACTGGCCCAGGCCTCTTATCTTCATTGAACAACTCATAAATATAAGTGTTAATAGGAATACTTGGCTGGCTTGGTGGACCTGAATCATTTAGAACTCGTCGGATCAGATTATCAATGTAGGTCCCAGCATTTTCTACAGTTGCATCAGGCTCATCTGCTCCACCTAACCATGGCCAGCCAGTCTCCGTCACGACAATAGGGATTCCAGAAAAATTAAAACCTTCTATAGAATAATAGGCAGCATCCACCATAGCATCAAACATGCTGCTATAGTGGAAAAGAGTGTTTGGGTCAACAATCTGCTTGACTGAGGGTAGTGGTCGGAAAAGAGCATAATCAATCGGGAAAATGCCATCTCCTTTCGTGTATCCATAATAGGGATAGGCATTTAGCAGGTAATAGGAGTTTGTATTTTTCAAAAACTGGAGGAGTTGGTAAATAGTGGAGTTCCATGAAGAATTAAAGGTGGCAGTGGAGGGGGGGAAAGGTCTAGGGATTATGTCCATGGACTGGGGAGTTGAAACTTTGACCTGAAAATTTAGGTTTGCAGCAACTAGGGCTTTATGAATGTAATTCATAGCGGAAACTAAAACTGGGGCAGCATTAGGGATAGAGGTAAGAACCTCACTGCCAACTGCAATGGACGTTATATTGGTCGAAGGCAAGTAAGCTGCAACATTTTTATTAATCCAGGCTGCCGCTACTGATGCAGATTCTCCAATCCCTAACACTTGCTGATTTGTGACACCAACCATTACCTCAATCCCACTGTTAGACAGGGCTTTCAGCATGTGAGAATCAGCGTCATAAAGGCGCACGTGAGTAATTTGATGGGCTTTGAGAATTGCAACGATATCTGAAGCTGGTGGCAGATTGGAAACATCAGTTCCAATGTTTATCCCTACAAATGCACCTACAGGTTCACAGCTATGTTTCAGTGACAAAAGACAATCTGTGAGAAAAATAATAACATGACATTGTATTGAACTATCTCCTAGATTTAAATGGCCCTAACAGTTTCCACATCTAACAAGTCCCAACCTTTCCATTATCGTGAAGAACTACTGTATGATATTGTTTTTACATCTGGAAATTTTGTTTGCCTTTATGAGATGCCTTTACTTTTGCAACACTTTTCTCTTAACTGCCTAATTAGACAATAGGGTATAAAATGCTTCATGACCAGCCATTATAACATCCCAAGACCATACCATCTGAGGCATTACCTAAACCATAAGTCAAGTACAATTTCATATGATAGGTTTAGCTATTCCATTCTGAATCATCACAATTTGCTTTTACAATCATCGGTAACAATCCTAAGCAATGAACTTGCAAGAGAGATATTGTAGCCATAACAATGACATTGGAGTTTACAAAATCAAGATCAAACGCATAGACACGAACTGGGCAATGATAAATCAGTTTAATCCTTTAAGATAGCCGTCCTTACTGTTGATATCTGTAGTACTTACTAGAAAGACAAGCTCCCAATTCTAAATCCAGATTGTGCCTTGAAAATGAAAGCATGCGTGGCAAAAGAGACCAGAACTGTATTAAATTACCTAATGCATGGGTAAAAATGCCAACAACGAGCAAAAGCAGACTTCCAAGACATTTTTCAAGCAACATCCGATCCAAGAAAAAGTCAATCTAGCCTCCACTTCTGAGCCTTTCACTCTTAGAGGAACCTCAAACTGCCAAATTCAGCAAGCACATACCAAATGCAATCAGATCCTAATAGCCAACATACTTAAGATAAAGCAAACAACATAAGGATAACACAGGAGGGGAGGGGGAGGGGGAACTTAAAGAAACATTTAGTATGAACTAAAAATCATATTGGATTGAGAAAGGCTTCTGTTCAAGGGGTAGGATAGCCGTGTAGTTGCATTTTCACAAGTGAAATGGGAGATTTCTTAGAATATTCAAGTGTAAGTGGTGTAGTTGGTTAAGTCAGTTAAGTATGAATCTCGCATCAAGTAGTAATGACAACAATGAGATTAGATATAACATTGTTAGTGAAATTCACCTAATGACGCCAAATAACACCTAAAGGGGGGTGAATAGGTGTTTTCCAACAATCGCGACGAGTAAAATTATTGCAACCACACACAATCATCAAAATCAAATTAAACAGTAAAGATATCAAACACATCAATTTTGGTGACAAAGTGGAAACCTTGTCTTTTTGGTGAATAGGTGTTTTCCAACAATCACAACTAGTAAAATTATTGCAACCACACACACAATCACCAAAATCAAATAAAACAGTAAAGATATCAAACACATTAATTTTGGTGACGAAGTAAAAACTTTTTTAAGAACTCTTCAAAAGTAGAATCACTCCAACAGCAGCCAAACCCAGGAAACTTATCCACCATAAAAGATTCAAATTATAATCAGTTATACTTACTAAACCTTTGTAGTAAACATGAATTGTACCCAACAAACGACTCGTTTGTTTCTTACCGCGGTAGCTCCAAAACTCTGGCAAATCCTTCTTTTCTTTTTTTTATCAAATTTCCTCTGCAACCCGAAACTCTAGTGGCTAAAGGTTGTTTGTTTTCATTTGTGTGGTTTAAACAAAGTCTAGGAAAGGTTTAAGAATGAAGGCATAGTAAATCTAAGGTTCTCTCCAAGAGCACAAAATAACATCCAAAGGGTCATATGAAAATCGTGTATAATGACGCTTATATAGACCCTAGGAAAAACTCAGAATTTCGTGCAAGTCGGCTTATGAAAAAACTCAGTTAAAGCCACAACATTCAAACAGGTGAGTAAAGAGTTCGAACACGTGCTATGGTTTCACGGTTTTCTAAGCGGCAACGGTCAAACATGGTACGATCGGAGTTACAACCGAGTGTCTCGGACCTACCACAATAAAGATAGTGTTTGAACCTTCTGCGAACAGCTTGTAACCAAGCTTCTATGCGGCTCTTGTGAAACATCTCCGTTTGAACGAACTTCGAATGGTCTTGCAACCAAGGCTCTCAGGTAGACTTGTAAACACCCTAACTTCTTCCTCGTTCGGACTTGGTACGACCGGCCTTCTCAGGAACTTGAATTTCTGAAGTATGAAGACCTCCATTCGAACTTCCAACGACCGAAGCTCTCGGATGTCAATTCTCAAATCTTGAATTTCCTTGTAGATCGAGTTCAATCGGCTATCAACCATCTTGCGAACGGCAACTTCAGTTCTTCAACTTTAAACACCAAATCAAGTTCCAACTTAATCAACTAAACCTAAACTTACAACCAACTTAATTTTGACAATGAATTAGCCAACATAAAACCTAACAGTTAGGCCCAAACCTGAGAAAATACTTCCCAAGCTGTACATTCAACTCTCACAAACCCTAAACCCCAATACTAAACTACTATTGCATAAGCCAATACAGGGACTGATTGCGAAACTCAATTCCAAGCAAATAAAACTACAAATAACAAGGCATAAAAGCTGGAATGTACAACCTTTCGGGTAGATATTCCTACTCATAATTGCAAGAAACAAAGAGACAAGTTTTATACCTCCAAAGCTGAGCCTGAATAATCTAAAATCTAACAGTAATAAAATAATTCTAGTCTTTACATGCAAATCAGCCATTCAATATTTTAAAAAGGTAAAAATAAAAATCCAGTACCTCAAGGAAAACAAAAAGAAGTACAAAACAATAAATAAAACGCCAAAAGTCAGAAAACCCAGGAGCACAATCCCCAACTTCCCCTAAAAAAAATCAAATTGAAAAGCACCCAGATGCCAGCCAAAACCCAAAAAAATCAATTATCAAAGAACCGATAAACCCAAAGGAAAAGGAAAGAAGAAAAACTGAACCCAGATGTAGAAATGAAGAGTGAACAGAGAAAGAGTACCTGATCCAACTTGCCCAGCTGAAGGGACTGAGCTATCTACACTGTACCGCTTGGCGCTTCCAAAGAACTAGCAAAACAAAACCCCACAGAAACACTAACAAAGTTAAACTTGAGACACAAAACTAAGTTCCCAGAACAAGGAATCTAAGAAAGAACCTAGAAAGATTATCAAAGCCCCCACCAAGGTAAAAGACCTATTCCTTAAATGTGGAAGCCAGAACACCACAAAAAACAAACTTCGAGAGCTATACAAACCCTTTTTGGGAAAAAGAAAAATAATAATTCTTACAAACTATACCCCACTTTACCAATTATATTATAAAACAAACATAACTCAGATTTAACAATACTAATGAAAGGTTACAGGGGAGACCCAAAATAAACAGAAGGTGACAAGAGATGAAGAAACCTCCAATGGCAGCTTCTCTCTTAATCTGACCAACTGGGTGTTACAGTCAACAGACACACAGAAACAGACACGGTCCTATTTTCTTTTGTTTAAAAAGTATGGATGCATGAATCTTAGTGGCACGCATCGAGATTTTCGCTCATTCACTTAGTTACTTATTATTTATTTATTTTTTTTAATATTTATTGACATAATATTATTACATAAGAGCCATGCAAGAGACCATTTTGGTGATTTTCCCTCCAAAAGTCATATTTGTGAGCTTGAAGGAGTTGAAAAGTCATGGCCTCGTGAGAACGGTTCTAATCAAGTTTATGAAGAAAGATACCCAAAAGGTCACCCCTTCATAATTAGTTCAATTATTATTAGGGGATTTTTAATTTAAGAGAATAAGAGCTATGAGTCTAAGTTTGTGGTGAGCTTTTTTTTTTTTAATGGGTTTTTAGGCCCATAACAAAAAAATAATAATTTAGAAAATTGTTTTTTTAATGGGCCTTCGAAAAGGGCCCACATAGAATAGAACAGTTGTTGCTGCTGATTACTGAGGAAGTTGATCTTCTATTGGTTAGAAAACTCCAGAGATAGTAATGTAGGTGGCTCTGGAACAAATGGCGACCAATTTGGAGTGAAATTTAACTCTTTCTATGGATTCATGCGGGATAGTGTCATAGCTTTGTACCTTATGCCTAACACATGCAAGGACAGAATAAGAATTTCTCATGAAAGGCCAATGTATGAAATTATGAATGGGTCCTTGTATATATTCAAAATCAGGAATTTAGGAAGTACAATAAATGGGTAGTGAAAGAGAAGATCAGCAACCACCCTTACTAACATGGACGGAACAAGGGGGCCATGGCCCCCGAGGTCGCTGATTTCGCCTCTTAACCCATAATTTCATATTTTGTGTATTTGACACATGGAGTGTGCCATTAAGCTGTTTATATGAATTCTAAGTATGATTTTAATAATATGCGTGGCATTAGTATAAAAAATAAAAATAAAAAATAAAAAAATTATTTTGAGCTTTCATGGTTATATATCTTTTGTTATTAAGTTTCTTTGCTGGACTTGGTGGATATGGATCTTTCTGCATTTCATGGTTCAAAATCTTTTTTTTTTTTTTTTTTTTTTGGGTAAGTATCTCACTTTTTTTAATGGACAAGTTCAAAATCTCTATAATATTAGACTTCACACTATCTGCCGGTGTGTATATATTGCATACATTGACACGTTAATTAAAAATTTTAAATACTATAGTACCCATGTATACCATTAAACGCTATAACATTTAATATGAAAGTATAAAATGGTTTCTCTCAACTTTATTTGAAATTGAAATTATCATATTTCGAAGTCAGTGGTTTTAGTTGGAGGCCGGAGGGCTATTTGAAGGTGGGGGTCAACCTTTTTCATTTGGCTGCCAAAAGAAAAACATAGTTTAGACCAAACCCACAAAAGTAACAAGCAGGGTGTCATAAATCATTTCAATTTAACACAAATGGGTCCCAAATAACATAACGAGGAGAGAATCAAATTGAAGAGATAACACAATAAGCACATATGCTGCTTAGTTGTAAAGTGAAATTTTGTGGATACCAAACGTCAAAAGTTCTTTCCTCTTTATAGATACACTCTTTTTGCAACTCCTTTTTACTAACGGCAACAAAGATTTAAGATCCCCCCCACCAAGGAAAACAGAATACTGTTTACATTACAGTCAAAAGAAACAGTTTAGGCTTGTTTGGTAGCTCTCATGAGCACTGGCCGGTGAAAGTATAAAATAAATTTTTTTTTTCCAAGGCCTATTCAACTTGCTTATGCTTATCAAACGATGCTTACAATTTTTATTTTTATAAAAAATAAAAAATAAAAAATAAAAGGAAAACGACAGACATAATAGAAGGAAAAGGGCAGACATAAAAGCAAGACATGTGCAACCTTATCCGGAATTCATTGTCCAAATTACTTGTAACTTAAACAACAAATGTAAGAGAATTCTTATGAGTCCCACCTATTGACAAATTATCTTGATATTTGCTTAGACAGTGAACTCCGCAAGTACACTCACATTCTTGGTTCTAGATTGCTAACAATTCAAAATAACAGCTCAAACCAGTCCCTTTATAACAAACATAAACTATCACATCAATTTGAAAAGAAAAAAAAAAAATTGTATCGATTTGTAAAGTAATTGTAGAGTCTTGTATTAGTGTCCGACACTCGTGTCCACTACGAAGGACTTTAACCATTAATGACCAAAGATGAGTCTAATTGCTGCAAGTTTCTTGGAAATCCAAAATTATAAGTGATGGATAGAAACTAATCACTGCAACATTAACAGTACAGCAATGGCACCTGTCATAACATAATTATTTGCTGATCTTCTCGACCTTACTGAACTTGAATGTCAACCTTATGAAAAAACCACAAAGTCTTCTAAAAAAATCATTGACTCTTCTCAATATCACGGGATTGACATAATTGCAAAATTAATATTATCTCCGTGGTTAATTGCCTTCGTCATGCTCCTCAGTCTGGTTCTCTTAATGCACACCCTCTGTTCTATTGTAATGTTTAGATTGACATGAAACAACACATTAGTAACTCCAGTCAATTCCTATCAACCATAGTTTTGAACATCCCCCTTTCAAAATACATCACAGATTCAAGATCTTCCAAAACCCACATGCAACCAATAAACATACTCTAAAATATCATTACAGAAACAGAATCTAGATCAAATTCAACTAACAGAACAGAACAGAAACAAACACGATTGACAGAAAGTGCAAACAAGATCCAACAAAAAGCTAGCATAAGAGTGGTCTGTTTCAAGTGGATCACTGACTAGGAGACCTATCTCCAGTTGGTTGCCTAGAGTACTCTTCATGGTCAGGACTTCGGCTTCGGTTCGGGCCCCTCGCTGGAGTCTGACTCCGGCTCCTTGAGCCATTATAGGGTGGAGATCGCGAATACGATCTCTCTCGACTCTGCCGAGGGTACGACCTTTCTCGACTGTACTTTCTCTCTTGGGGTGAAACAGATCTGTCTCGGAATAAGAAACACAAAGCCACATTGCAAAAAGTATTAGTACTAAAAGTCTAGCAAGAAAAATTAAGTTCTGAATCACTTTCAGTAGGGAACAGGCACAGCAAACAACCAGGGTAAAAAAAAATTATGGAAAGAAAGAACAGCATCTTTTCAATGCGACAGCACAGGGCAGCTAAGAATGAATATTAGACATAAGCAAACAAATTATAGATACAGAAAAACAACATAAAGATCTCTCACTTGTTTAAATAAGAATTTTAACATGAAATTATCTTCCTAAGCAAGCAATGTTTGGCTAGCACTTCACAGATACTTTCCGTTATTTTAAGAGTAAATATAAAATTATCTTCCAAAGCAAGTCAAGTAACCCCAAACTTCGAAACAATGCATGCCACACTATTAGAGAAAAGAAAAGTCAACAGAATTGGCTTCATTTCATACCTTGAGTCGTGCCTTTGCTTGGGGGGTGGGGAATAATCACGGCTTCGGGTCCGAGATCTAGCACGGCGTGGAGGTGGAGATCGGGAGTACCTAGGCGAGCGAGAATAGCGTGGGGGCGACCGTCTTCGATCATGACGACCCCTAAAATTTAAAAGGTCAAATCAATACTCATGATGAAACTGAGGGGGGGGGTGTCTGTTTGGGAGGGGGAGGGGGAGGGGGGGGGGGGCAATAAGATTATTCTAGTAGATTGATGCTTGGAGGACTACAAGTTTATCCTACTACAATTCAATGACATAGTGATATGATCATTGGAGATGGGGTCAAGTGTAACTACCACCTAAAATGGATCCATTTTTAAAGACCATGTAGGTCAAAAGGTATTACGATATTGCAGCTCTATGACATTATCCTTTAATGATTGGTAGATAAAAGACGAGAATGGAGGTATTCTAATGACTTGTGGAAGACAAAATCAGAGGAATCTCCTTCCTAGTATTATAGATAATACATATCTTAGAGAAACTAAATTACAATTCTTTCAACTTTTCAACAAATAATCTAACATCAACATCACTCATCATCCTGCATGTGTTGCTAAGTTTCACACAGGCTTCAAATTTATAATATCTCAAATTTAATATATATATAGAAGTACACAATTTATTCATAAATTTCAAAAAAGAAAATTAATACATAAGATGATAAATACAATAAGAGATAAGAACTTGTAATACCAACTTCGTAATAAATAATGGATTACTCAAAGGTTTAACAAGAGAACAAATTCCAATGAAAAAGGGAAACTTACCTTCCTCGATCCCGATGCCTCATATCAGCTGGCTTCTTCCTGTTCTCCTCCGCAAAGACAACAGTCAACTCACGGCCAAGAAGGATCTGACCATCCATGTGATATTTAGCCTCTGCAGCATCGGCAGGGTCTACAAATTGCACAAACCCAAAACCACGAGGATCTCTGCAAAAAATGAATAGGTTCAAGAAAAAGGGAAAGAAAATAGTGTCAAAACATGGGCTGTGCTGAAAGGCATAACTAAGCGAGGTACTTTGCACACCATAAACCTTACTGATGAAATTGTCCAAAATAAACCCCTGTAATATGGAAGGTCATGATAAAAATGCAAGCACTTGGCTGCTGACCTTGTGAGTGTCAGTTTTAAGATGACTTGAAATTCTTCAAGACTTGCACATCTTCACAATGTATTCAAACCCAACTTCCTTCCAATCTTCACTACCATTAACATCATCTTCAAAAGAACTCTTAACTACTTGATTGTTGTCTTCAAAACTTTAGTTTCACTGTTAAATCTCAAGAACTTCAATAAACACACCCAAGTGGAGATAAGAAAATGTAGCTAATGAAGAAAAGACCCCAAAACAAAACAGTTTAAAAGAAAGAACTTAGCAGAGCAGTCTAAATTTCAAAAAAACAAAGTCCCCAATCATGTTAAGAATATTGCAAATCCTTCACAAAAGATAAGGATGAAAATTTTAAGAAATTTGGCTTTCAGCCAAAATTGGGAAACAAATCACAAACAGAACAATGTTAGGACAATTAGTTAGAGAGAGAGAGAGAGAGTCTAGAGAGAGATCTTTTCCTTAAAAAGTTGAAAATGGATATCGAAAAAGAAGATTAATGTTTCTATTTTTCTTTTCTTTTCAAAAAATAATAAATTATGAAAATTGTTACTAAGCATGCCATCGACTGCATGAAATAAGGAAAAAAACTAACTGTAAAACTCCATTTTAGCTTAAAAATTTTAAAATTTACAAAGAGATTCTTGTCAGCCCAAGATAATCCAACTCTTCTAGGTAGTTCACATGTGCTATAATGCTCACCCAGTATAATAATCCTTTGGCAAGTAAATATCCTTGAGATTACCAAACTGCCCAAATGGTCTGCGAAGGTCCTCTGGCCTGCATAAAAGCAGAGGTTAAAGTACAAGGCATGTCAAAACACAGAATCAGAAGTGAAATGCTCTAGAAGTGAAATGCCAGAATACAAAGAATTAAACGTATAAAACCGAGACAAAATCGTTTTGACAATAAACACTTGGAAGAACGCAAAGCAGTTACAACATCACAACAACAAAGACAAAGCACTAACCATTATCCCACTTCGTCAAGAGAATATCTAACTCATAACCTCGAACATTCTAAAAAGTGTCTCAATAACACTTTAGAAATTCTGATCTCTGAAAAGAGTATGTTTATCTAAAATCCATTAAACATCAGTATTAACTATTAATCACCAAGGAATAGGCCTTGGACAGATCAAACCATATCAATCAACACCTTACTGTATGAAGCAGCATGCATATAAAAAACACAAGTATATGATCATGTTTCTCTACAAATGATAAGGCATGCACAATGTGATTCGTATCACAGCTCATCCCACCATTGCTTAACTCAAACTAACAGACAAGAATATCACATATTACTTAAATTGAGCACACAAAAAGTTAAAATTTGCATTCATATCACAAATTGTGAAGAAAAAACAAATAGTCTCACATTTAGAGATGGCCTAGAACCGTTCAATGGCATATGCATGGAAAACATCCTTATTTCCATACTAGCTTAGTACCACTCTACATTCAAATGCCAAACAAAAAAGTACAAAGCCATTGAAACTCCACAGAAACATCAACAGTGCAGAAACAATCCAACTTGCTCAGCTTGAACTTGTAAACGGATAACAATGGAATAGTAATCACCTAAGAAAAGCGTTGGCTACATCTTCGCTATCAATCCAAAAGGAGTGGTCAACAGTCACCTTGCAAGTGAAACTCTCTATAATCATTTATAAAGCATAGTCTCACCTAGTAATGAACTAACGTGGGAGTTAACAACCATGAGCTCCTTTATAATCCACCTATGCTACTCATCTTCCCAATGTAAACTTGGGTGTTACAAGAATTCTTGAATTCTACCAAAAATATTACTTAATAAAGTAGGAATAATAGTTTATAGGAACAAACCTGCAATCATGACGAAGGTTACGAACGAGAAGGCTAGTAGGACCATCCCTACCACGACCACCATTGCGACTCCTAGGGCTAGGGCTCCGTCCTCTCCTGCCATAGCCCCTTGGTGGTGATGGACTATAACTTCTCCCCCTCATTATAGATAGCAGTTTGCCCTGTAAACAATTTCAAGAGATCCATTATAATATGAAACTAAAAAATAAAAAGGCAAACAAGTAAAGTAACCAAGATCACACATGACAAACTTAAGCCATAATCTCAAGTGGCTATTTATTCAAAAAGCTTGCTATCAAATTAAACAGTTAAATCAAAAAAATATACTAATAAGGTAACTAACATGTACACCACAATGTCTAATGTCAAGTATTTTTATCAAAAGCTGGACAATCTATTATAATTCCTAAACCGTTTCTTTTAGAACAAAATAATTTATTCTGCAACATCGCATTGTTCAACCCAACAAATTACAAGACAGGCAAGTTTATTATCCCCCACCCCCTCCCTCAAAAAAAAATTATTCATTATTAGTTATATTGCTTCCTTTCTTTCAAAACCCAGAAAAAGTAACTTCTGGTTATTCCTTTACAAACATATCATATATTTCAATCACCCAAAGTAAATTACATCACAATTTAGTTAAAAAAAAAAAAAAAAGTATTCCAAAAAGAAAGAAAAAAATAGCCCATAAAGTCTTCTTAACAATTTGGTCATGGACATAAATAGTAAGTCAACATTCTAGATCTCTTACAAACATATTAGATTCACATAAATATACGCTACAGAACATAATGATTCAAACACACAAAATCGAATTTCCGTACAATAAAATAAATCTTCTTTTTTCTTTTCTTTTCTTCTCTACTCTTTTCTCACTTCAACACATATTACATTCACGCAATTCAAATTTAATGAAATTCCAATTACTCAAACCAGCGCAGTAAAACCCTAGAAACAATGCAACAATCCCCAAAATAATAGTAAAACCATTCATCCGCCAAAACGAAACAGCTATACTAAATCGAACACTATATACGCTACAGAACATAATGATTCAAACACACAATCGAATTTCCGTACAATAAAATAAATCTTCTTTTTTCTTTTCTTTTCTTCTCTACTCCTTTCTCACTTCAACACATATTACATTCACGCAATTCAAATTTAATGAAATTCCAATTACTCAAACCAGCACAGTAAAACCCTAGAAACAATGCAACAATCCCCAAAATAATAGTAAAACCATTCATCCGCCAAAACGAAACAGCTATACTAAATCGAACACTGGTCGAATTAATAATTTAGAGAACCGTGAACGGGGACGTAAATTGAGCATTCGAAACAAAAAGAAAAGAAAATAAATTAGGGCACAACATAAATCCCTAAACCCTAACTACTGCACTAGCGTATATACACAGAGAGAGAGAGAGACCTGAAAGGTGCAAATCGGCGAGGGTTTGGTGCGGCGGGCGAGAATTTGGGGAAAAGCGAGAGCTAGACGTTTGGTTTGTATACGCTTTACACTGAGACGGCTATTCTCGAGTGCCTGCGTGTATCCCCTTGTAAGGCTGGTGCGTGCGCATTATATATAGCGTCTAGGGTTTGTATGACACGTGCCCACTAGCAAGACATGTGCTTTACATCTCTTTATTTTTTAACTTATTTATTATACTGTCGGTATATGGTTCGAGTGTATTAATTTATTTATTTTTAACCAAACAGGATTCTAATCATATATTTATACCTTGTAACCTTTTTTAAAAAAAAATAAAAAATAATAATAATAATACACTTCCTTGTAACCTTAAATGTTAGCATTTTTTTTTTTTTTTTTTTGTTAAGAATACTCTTCATGTCACTACGTGATTAGAGTGTATTAATATTTTTCTTAGTAACTTTAGTTACTCCAATCACGTGCTTACAGTGGCGGAGCCAGGATTTTAAGTGAGGGGGGTCAAAAAAAAAAATTAATGAATAAAAAAAATCAAAGTTGAACAAAAATTAATTAAAAATTTTAACTAACGCAATAAATAAATAATTGATCAAAATTAAATTAATTTTAAAACATATAAATGTAACTTACAATTTAATTGAGTTGTCCTTGACGAGTCTTCATTCCTTGAAATCGTTGCATGATTTTTTTCATTATTGATAGTCTTGAATATATCCTTCTCAATGTACGTGACCAAACAATCATTCATCCACTGATCTCCCATTCTGTTACGTAAACGATTTTTAACAATATTCATTGCTGAAAATGCTCTTTCAACAGTTGCTGTCGCAACTGGTATAATCAATGACAATGTCACCAATGAATAAACCAATGGATAGGTGATATCTTTTTTCATCTCCACCATCTTCTCAGCAAGTTGTCCAATCCCTTTAAGTGTGGCAAATTCTTCACTAGAACGCATGTCAATGATATATGTTTCAAGTTGGTTGTCCAAAGTCATAAGTTGAATTGCTGAAAAATCATTCGGATAAAACTGAGCAAGACGAAGTATATTATCCTTGTTAAAGGCAGCAAACAAGTCATTCGGACTCAAGCACGCAACACAAAGTAATAATTCAGAATTCGCCTCAGTAAAGCGACTGTTAAGTTCTTGGAGTTGCATGTCTATAACAGTATAATAAAGCTCCACACGATAATGATGCAAATTTGTCATGCTTTGAGCTTTTCTCTGTGATCGAAATTGGTACATATCATCCATATTGGGCACAACAATATTTTTTTTGGCACAAAACAGATAAATTTCTTCAAATAAAGAGTTCCATCCTTCTTCTCTCATAGCCTGTAAACGCTGCTTTGAAACTTCAACCAACTTCATTGCATTTAGAATATTTTGATCTTTTCGTTGTAATGCTTGAGATAACTCATTTGTAATCCCCAAAACACTTTTCATTAAATGTAAATTGAAAGCAAATTCAAAAGTCTGTAGCGACTGAATCAATATATTTGCTTCTGCTCTCTGTTCAGAATATAAACCATCTTCCACAATATCTTCAACTGCCTCGATGATAGAAGAAAACATAATAATAAGATTAATAATTGCACCATAATGAGAACTCCAACGCGTATCTCCAGGTCTCTTTAGATTCATTTCTTGATTCAAGCCACGACCAGTAGAAATTTCATTATTTTGTAGTGCTTCAACAACTTCAGCAATTCTTTTTTCACGAAGTGTGTCACGACGCTTGCATGATGCTCCAACAACATTAAAAACACTATTAACCAAGCTAAAAAAAGTTTGCAATTTGGATGTGATTTTTAGCAACAGCAACTAAAGTCAATTGAAGCTGATGTGCGAAGCAATGAACATAATAGGCAGATGAGTTTTCATTCAAAATAAGTGTTTTAAGTCCATTCAACTCACCTCGCACATTGCTAGCTCCATCGTATCCTTGTCCTCTCAATCTGCTAATACTTAAATGATGCTTGATAAGTACTGACTCAATTGCTATCTTCAATGTTGCAGCCGTGGTATTGCTAACATGTTTAATGCCTAAAAAACGTTCAATCACATGGCCCTTCTTATCTACATATCGCAAAATAATTGTCAATTGTTCTTTAACAGATATATCATGAGCTTCATCAACTAGGATAGCAAATGACGAGTTTCCAAGATCTTTAAGAATAGCATATAGAGTTTCACTTGCTGCAGCATTTGCTATTTCTTTTTGAATGTCCGGTGCAGTCATTTGATGATTTTTAGGAGCATTTTCCAATACTACCTTGTCAATTTCTTCATTATGTTTCGCTATAAAATGCAACAATTCACGAAAATTTCCCTGATTACTTTAGGTTTTAGATTCATCATGGCCACGGAATGCTAATCCTTGTTGCTGTAAAAAGCGAATACAATCAACTGATGCATTCAAACGAGTTCTATAGTCCCTTTTTTGTTGATCTGATTGCTTGTCAAAAAATGTTATGATGCTTTGTTTCTGATTTAACAAAGCTTCACATCTTCGTCGAGCTTGATTATGTGCACTATTATGAGTCCCCACATGACTCTGTAACTTTTCTCTCTTTTTCCAATTTTTAAACCCTTCAGTAACAAATGAGTCTCCTCCTGCTTGATTTCTAGTGTCCGGTCTGAAGAGATAACAAAACAAGCAATACGCAGCATCTTTTAAAATGCTGTATTCCAACCAGTCATAATATTCTTCGAACCATGCTGGATTAAAACGACGCCATGTTTTTCCAAATTGTGTTTGTGGAAAATTATGCTCAACTGGTTGACAAGGTTTTTTTTGTAGATATGCTCTTCGAATTTTGTCTCTATCACTAGGATGGTAATCAGAAATTTTTTTCCTTAAGCTTGGATCGGTTGGCAGATTTGCTAAATCTACCTCAATACGAGTTCGTTTAGAATTTGATTGTAGCTCAATTGAATCATTGATCTCCATAATCTCACACAACTACAATTATATATTTTATACAATTGATAAATGAAACCAAAACTATAAGTCTATATATATATTTATAAACAATTAAATATAAAAACAATTATTAAAAATAAAAGCAATCTAAATATAAAAAAATAATAAATTCAAAAGATAAAAAAAGTTTAAATCTCAATCAAGATAAAAGTTAAATACATATTTACATACCTGATAGAATGATAGGTAGGTTGAACTTTGAAGGTTTATTTGAATAGATGAACTTTTAACAGTTAACGCCTGAGTAACTTACAAGCCGGATCCTTCTCCCCTTCTCCTCCTGGACCTCCTCTTCCTCTCTTTGATATAAGACTCTCAGTCGATAACTTGCTTGAATTTTGTTCTTGTATTAAGTACTTAAGTTTAACCAAACATCCGTCTAAAAGCTTCAAATTTTTAAAATTTCTGAATGAGATTTGACACTCACGGCAGTTTATGCAACACTTAATTGCCTCTAGCTGTCAAGTAAGTCGCACTGTTAGACTGAGTTTACTGAGACACGCACGTCGTCCCAATTCGCAATTCCCACATGCTACAACCGCTACACTAATAATGACTAATTGATATATATTTTTTTTTTCCAAACAAAAAGAATTCAATTCATTTGTTTTTTCTACATTAATTTATTTGTTTTGTACACATGATGATTCATTTACATTAAATATATTTGGTTTTCATTAAATTTTTGCACGATTTGGTTTGTTTTTTAACTTTTTTTTTTTTTTGGCCTTTTGCATTAAATGTTGGACAACTTTTAGTCTTTTACAGTTTCCCTTCACTTGTTTATTTGCCTTGCATTTAATGTGAATACAGAAGACTCTTCCGTCTTCACACGATCACACCAGCGGCAGGCTCCAAGCCACCAACTCCTCACTCGGTCAGTCGGTCTACTTGATAGCTGCTGCCACTGCCAGTATGAATCATGATTGCATCCACTTCCACATACTCTATTAGAACGGTGCGTTTTGAACTTTGGGATAAAGAAAAAAAAAAAAAAAAGTGTCGTCTTCTACCTTTATCTTTATGAACAACTAACCTACCTGTTTTTTCAGTCTTCTTACAAAGTAAGTAAACTGTAAACAGAAATGAAAAAGGGGGAGGGGGGCATTTCAGGGGTATAGAAAAAAATATACCCCTTGCAAAAAAAATTTATAAGAAGTGAGGGGGGGCATTTGCCCCCCTACTCCCCCCTCCCTCCGCCCCCGCGTGCTTATACATTGTGTGCAAGCATTATTGTTCTTTTCTCACATCAAAATTATTATTTTTAACAATTTTATCATATCAATGTTTAATTTTTTTTTTCCCTGTATAAGTTAAATGTTATTATTTAAAAATATCATAGATATACTACAATGTATAAAAATAATCTCGAAATGAAACAACAATATAAGTCCAACCATATTAGTGAGGCCGAGGGTTGATCAACACTTTATATGAGTGGATTTCCGTTGTATCTTGCTCTTGTATCCACTTCTAGTAAAGGGCGATTTCAATATTTTCTTGCCTGTTATCGGGAGTGGAGTCCGGCCATATCGAGCCCTCAATGGACTGGCTTTTTTCTGCAATTCTATCCCTGGGTATTTTTGCAATTCCAGTGAAAATTTTTGAACCCTTCAAAATAAATCTAAGATTTTTCTTAAAAAAGAAAAATAAATAAATAAGACATACAACAATCCTCTTATAAACTAACTAAGGGTCCGTTTGGGTTTGCGATTTCAAAAAGTGCGATTTAAAAATAGCGATTTTAAAATGTGCGATTTAAAAAAGTGATTTTTAAAAACGCAGTTAAGCGTTTGGCAAAATCGCAATTTGGCCTTTAAAATCGCAGTTTAGTCTTTTAAAATAATGCGTTTTCAAAAAAGCACCACATTGTTTGCGATTTGAATAAGCACTTTTCTGCGTTTTCAAATCGCAATTTTTTAAAAACGCAGTTTCCAAAAGGTTCATTTTCTGCGATTTGGTTTAAAATCGCACTTTTTCTCTACGAAATCGCAATCCCAAACGCACCCTAAGGTGTCTTTTTAATTTGTTTAATGTTTATTACTTATAAAAGAATGCCAATACAATAACAATAATAATAATAATAAAGAACAATCATGGTGGGACTTGTAAAGAGGTAGGTCAACCTGATAAAGATTGTGAAATGTTGAAAATTTAGATAATTAATTTGGTGCGATTACATTTGAAAAAGAAAGTGTTATATACGAAGTCCGTTAGAGATAAGTCATGGGCATTCTTCCTTTCTCAATACGTATTTTGAGAATGAGTAGTGTTTTTGAGTATTGATTTGAAAAGAAAAGAAAAAGTCATGTTTTTCGAAAAGGTTTTGTGATTTGTTTTGAAAAGCGTGATAGTAGCATGAGCTAAATCAAAAAAATTATTTGGATAATTAATATTTGAGAAGCGAAAAAATAATTTTTGAAAATGTTGTCAAACAAACCTTTTTAATGCCTTTTTTTTTTTTTAATATTGTCGGCAAGTTTAAGAAAATATAAAAGGAAAAGGAAAAGGAAAAAGAAACAAAAAGAGAGGAGTGGAAGGATTTGAGCAATAAAGCTCGATAATGTATTTTAGAAGATTTTTTATTTATTTTTAATGTGTTTTAATATAACATAAAAATATTTTGAAGTGTTTTGTATTTTAGTTTGGTTGTTATTATTATTATTATTTTAACCGAAAAAGAAAAGAAAAGAAAGGAATAAGAAAAGGGTTGGCACAAACCCCGAACATGTGTTTCCCAGCGTGCCCCTGTTCTTAGAAGGTAGTTACCAATTCTGTCCCCGAGTGAATAGCTCCCCTGGCTATTTCTTTCGCACCTCTATCTTCTCTCGAAGACCTTTTGGAAGCTCAAGGCAGGCCAGGAAGGTACTTGGGTTATTTTATGTCGAATTCTTTGTGATTTTTGTTTTCTTCTTGAATTGGGATTTTTACTGTTTATTTGGGATATCTTTTTTTTTTTTAATTTCTTTTTTTTTTTTTTAAAAAAAAAACGGTTTCATTTGGGGTTTTTGGGGCTTGGCTAAGGGACTTTTCTGGATTGCAGGTTAAGTTTTTCGACTTTATGGGTTTCACTTAATTTGGGGATTTTTTTTTTTCATGGAAAATGGATTGATTTGATGCGAAAAAAGAATAAATTAATTCTCATTTTCCTTTTGACTTCCTTGGCCTATAGGACGACAATGCAAAATTGCAGAAAGAGATTCTGATCAATAAATGTAAAATGTTTGTTAATTATTAGTAATTTGTTATCTGGGTTGCAATTATTGCCTGTAGAAATGCAATTTGTAATCTAAAGGTGATGTTTTTATAAGGTGAATGATGCTTTAGAGCTTTGTGGAAATTTGTGATTTTTATTAATTTAGGCCAATTTTTTTTTTTAGTAATGGAGGAGCAGTTCATACTCAGAGTTCCACCTTCTGTTGCAGAGCGATTAGACCGCCTTTTGAGTGAAAGTGAAAATGCTTCATCTTCTGACGACAAGTCATTGGATTTGTCCTTTTCTGGTGAGAAATGCGCTCTTTCTTCATCAAAGACACTACATAATGAGTTTCTGATGTGCTTGGAAAACAAAATGTGAGTAACCTAAAAGAAAGAAAAAAGAAGAAGAAGAAGGCATTATCCCAATTTGGTTTTCTTATGGCATCTCGTTACGTTTAAAGATGGCATGACTGGTGTGTCAAATCGTTACAAGTTCTTTGCTTTTCTAATGGTCTGAATCTTGAAATATATCATTGATTTAGGAGTGCTATGCATTTATATTGTTCTGTTTTGTCCCTAAAGGTTATGACCAAGTGATATTTAATTAACTTTCTCTTTCTGTAAAGTGCTGCCTATCTTCTTGCTATGTGCTAACAATATGATGTTGAGGTTTTTTTTTTAAAGAAAAAACTAATTCAGGATTAATCTCATTTATGTCCCTGAAGGTAGTCATTAGTTGCTCAGTATATAAGCCGGTTTTTCGCGGAAACTACTTCATGATTAGAACTTGTCCCCCCCCCCCCCTCCAAGGAATCCTCGTCCATGATATTGTCGTTAGCTTTGTTTCATAAATTTAGGAGTTTATTTCTGCCTTTTTGCAGTACCATATGTTAGGTTACTGCTACAGATTTATATTTTTAAGGGAAGTTGTTGCCTAACTCAACTTTGTATGCTGAGTTAAGCAGCTGGGTTTTATGAAATTTTATATTTTACTCAAATTGCAACATGCATCTTTGTTATTGCCCTTCACTTTTCACCACTTCAAAACCTCCCTTCTCCACTTCTTTATTTGTGCTCTTCCAATCACTCTTTAGAGTAGGTTTTAAATTCAAAGGCAACATCTTTTATGTTATTGAGTAGGTAAATAAATAGTTGTTAAAGTAGTTGTTTTGCCTAGTGTAGGAGCAAATGATAAGGGATAAAAAAAAAAAAAAAACATTTCATAGCCAATAATTATTATTGGGTGACCTGCCTTCTTGGTCTACTTGTGAGTTGTGACCTTAAAGCATCTTACATTGCAGAGGATGGAAAGAGTGGCACATTTGTCATTGGCAATGATCATTTCCCCGCATCACTCTTGGATCTTCCTTGTGTTGTGGAATCATATAAAACATATGATGACAGTGTACTGATCAAGAGTGCAAACGTTGGTCAGGTAAAGTGCTCTTTGGCATTATCATTATCGACATAATTAAAGACGTGATTTCTTCATTCTAATGCAACCATATGAACTGCTGGTTGTAACAGATGATTATGGTTAGAGAAGCAGGTGATGCTGCTCCAGATGTGGTGGAGTATAGACATGGTCTCACCCCTCCTATGAGGGATGCTCGAAAGCGGAGATTTCGCAGGGAGCCAGATCTAAATGTATAAATCAGTCATTTCAAAGCTTTCTTAAGTAACATGACAAATATTTTTTGAAGGAGGGATGGGGGGGGGGGGGGGGGGGGGGGGGAGGATGGGAGAGAGAGAGAGAGACTAATATACTATTACCCTGTGATAAGAATGTTTCTCTCTACAATAATATGGCTTCCTCTTTATTTAATATCTTGTAACTGGAAAAAAATATTTACTATGAAGGAAAGGATTAATAGTAAGAGAAGTAACACTTTTGTGTGCAATCTCTGTCTTCCAACGTGAAGTGACCACGTCATCAACATCGGAAACTTATGTCAAGTTGGAGATTGCTTAGGATGTTACTTTCTAGTTTACTCTTCACTTTCCTTTTCAATCTGATGTTTGTACTGACTGCAACTTCATTACATTTTGCAGCCTGAGCTTGTACAGCGTGTCCTGAAAGATTTGGTGAAGATCCATGCTGGTGCAACAGCGGAGAATGTTGATATCCTTATTTGTTATGTACTCTTACTTGATTGGTGTTGTTGTGAGATTACACTCATGGGGAAATAGTCTAAGCTTTGAATGTAAGTTTAAGATTCCAGTGGCTGATTGGTATTGGGGTGGCATATGAGTTAATGGTTGCACAGTTTGATTTAAATCCAAAAAAATATGATGGGTGAAAAAGATTGTTATAGTTCGTTTATTTGGTTTATATGCTTTTTATCTTGTTTTCACCTCTAATTCAACTTGTCACTAAGCTGAGCATGTTAGGTTAACGCACTTGGTATATTGTTTCACTAAAAAATATGAGGGTATGATTTGATGTATTGCTTGTTTGTAAATGATGGAATTAGTCATAGTTTCCAATGTCTGGTGATGAAGGCTAACATGTCATGGTTTTGTACATTGATTATTCCTTGATTGAGTTGTTCACATGCTGAAGCTGCTGAGCAAGAGGAAGATGTAGATGGAAGTGTCCGAAATGCTAGTAAAAAACCTGTGCCTGCGCCTGTTGTAAAGGCGGATGCCCCAGAGGCTGGAACAAATGCTGGGGAGCCTGACAGAAGCGACTCTGATGAATCTGATGACTCGATTTGACTTGATAGAATTTAAAGTATGTTTATACGAATAGTAATTTGAATATTTTGGTTTTTGTATCTTGTCTTGATTTGTAATTCAACACACTAATTAATTTGGTTCTGTTAGGTTATTATTAGCTATATGGTGTGCATTGTGAAGAATTTCCACAAAAGGTGGTAAAGTGATGTCTTGAGCAAGCATATTTTTCTTGAGAAACCACAAGGGTGAATTAATTTGTTTAATTGTTGAAATTACCGAGGCATAGATTTATGCTAGGCAGGCGAGTTGCCGTTTGTATTCCAAGTTTCCTTTTGTTTTTGATGGAAATTATGGATATCAGAAATGGTGTTGGATTAAAGTATGTTGGCAAATTAAGAGCATTGCCTAGGTCTTCACACTCTTTTATGTGTTCCCTTGATTTATGCGATCAGAATCTCCTTAGTTCAAGAAGAAATAAGGGTTTGGGCCAGATAAAAATCTGGCAGGGCGACAGAATTTGCAATCCTGCAGGCTACAAGTGTGCGTGGAATATTTCGGACTTTGCCTTCTTGTGGGGAATATAAAGTTGCTCCTCCTATTATCATATCAACCTATGAAGAACCTTTTTTATTTTTTCCTGGGCAAGTTAAAAAATACAAGACGGAAAGGCAAAAGAAATAAAAAGGGTGGAGGGGAAGATCCAAGTTACAGAGTGGAGTAGGAGGATGGGAATGCTTCTAGTAGAATGCTAGAAGAGGTGTACACTATAGATTTCATTTGCTTATGCAAGATTTTTGAAGCAGACGAGGAAGAGAGTGCCAAGGAACTGGAGAAGATACCTAGTGATGTGAGCAATTTGCAAGTCCTAGGAAGGTGCAGATTCTGGATAGCGAAGATATGAGAGAGAGAATTTTATCTTACTTTGTTAACGTGGCACTACCAATCAATCATTAGATCAGTCAATATTAAAAAAAATGTCAAATCAAGAAAATGTGATAAAAGTGTGATGTATATTATTACTCGTAGAATACTTGGAGACTTTGAAATGTCTAAACAGATTCTATTCTAGAGATTTGCCATGGTCTACCTGTGATAGAGAGAGGAATAAAGTTATTGACATTTGAAATCAGAAGAGGATTTTCCAGTTTTTAGGCAGGGAAGGAGACACTTGCCTCAGCTTTTCATTCACTTTGGTGTGTCTCATGCAGGCTTTAATCTTGCAATTAGGACAAACTATAGGTGAGTATTGTATGCAACTTCTCCATCTACCTTCATTCTCATCAAATTAGCAGACCTTACTATAATCTTTTTGCTGTTTCTTTGTAGATTAAAAAAAAATATATAATATGGGTATTATTCGTATTCACTTTTTCTTTTCTTTTTTCTCCTGTTGGGCGTCATCTTCACTGTTTGTATCTGGATGTTGGTTTTGGGCCTGACAGCAATTTCAGAATCAGTCAGTTTGGACAGGTTATGCAGCCCTAGACTCAATTGGGTGAGGAGAGACATAGTTTGTACTATGGATATATTATATTGCATAACAGGGCACACCAGCTAATCTTCTGACTATCATGCTGGAAAATCCTGGAACATGTCTTCAATGTGCTCCATGTGCTCCACGCTCCTTTGATGGAACAGCTTTAGAATTAATTGCCAGATCTGATTTTCCGTAGTACCATATGCTGCCTTTGTACCATTACATGCTGTAACAGTGTATGTTTCCTAATCCTTGGATTCCTCTGTACTCTGCAGTAGCACTCTGCAGTAATGGTCATTAGTTTAGGAATTTGGACAACCCTAGCTGTACAAAGTACAGGGATAGGTGCAATGACCTGTTGGGGCAGCCATGTGAGAGGCTACCCAATGGAACAGGAGTTTGGGTAGTCATTGCACCCAATCAGGATCCCTGTACATCCAAGACATTATATGAGAGCAATTTTCTTTCTTAGGTGAAAATGATCACATGGGCTTAGAGGCTAGAGAGTGAAGAATTGTTTAATTGGAAGCAGTCAAGTCTTGATTGCATCCTTGAGCTTGTGACAATCCATGCACATATAGTAATCATTCAAATGCCTAATGCTATTCACTGGGGGATGGTTGGTGGCTTCATGAATTGTGCCTGCCAGCTTGTTCATTAGGTATGGGCTTGAAAACACAGCTTATCATGCACACCCCTCAACAGCCAATTTGATTTCTTGTCAAATTTCTTACCAAATTTCTTATTAAATATAAGAGTTAGCTAGAATTCATACTTTTGTCATATGATTATCCTTTTTCTGCTGATGTGACAGTTTCAGTCAGCCCTTGTTAAAAAAATAAATAAATCTAAGGACTGATTGACATTGCCACATTAGCAAGGTGAGATAGTAGTGAGATAAAATTATAGTTTATAGCATTATTCTAAAAATAATGGTCAATGAGTCCATAGATCTTGAAAGATAAATACTAGAAACCACGCTTTTATTTTATTTTGTTGATGTAGTATTGCCAACCAGTCATTATTTAAATAATTAAAAAAATAATAATAATTAAAGGCTGATTGGCATGTCATGCCAGCAAAATAGAATAAAAATGTAGTGTATATAATTACTCAACATGAAAACAATGGACTTGCAAGTTTGTTGTTGCCTTTTTCTTCTTTATTTTTTTGCTGAATTATTTATTTGATTATGTCTTGGGCTTGTGTTAAAACCATTACAACGGTCTATGAACATATATTTATAATTATTAGCAAACATTATCCATATTTATAATTAGCTCAACTACTAAACATGTTTATGTTTTGTTTAGCTGTTGCTGTTCTCACATCATGCATGCCCCTTAATTTGGTATTGTATTTTTAAAGCAGGTCTGCATTTTGCATAACTACTTGATGCTTTTCTTGAATTCTTAATACAAAGGTAAATTCTTAATACTTGATTATGTCTTGGGCTTGTGAAATGGAAATGAAACTATTTTCTGGTTAAAATTTTATTTTATTGCATCTAATGGTATATATTATGTCAAATCATTTAAAATTTTTAAATAACGTGATAATATATACACTCTGTAACATTATAATATATATGACGTGACAATATATCCATTACGTGCCAATGTCTAGGATGTGCCCATTTACCATACTTCTATCTAAAACATTACACTCTTAAACTTAATTGAGTAGTTTAAGAGCAAAATTACTATGTATTTTCTCTTTGCTTTCTCCATCAATTAATTAAACTAAACATTACAATGACTATTTGCATTAAGTAGTACAAGTAAATTTGAAGTTATAATCAATGTCAACTTGGTGAGTTCTTTATTGAATACTTTGTATAAATATCAAATTAAATACTATAATTGGGAAAGTCAACAGCCTTTTGCAGGGTTTGAGAGGAAATTGTAAGGTAAATTTAAGGGAATGTATTTTGTAGATCGAATATGGGTACCAAAATGGATATTCCATTAGGAAAATAACTGGGTATTTTAAAAAATAAAAAGTTAGAATAGAATGATCATTTATATTATATTATTTGGTGATAATATATATGTTGTATTAGAATTGAACCAAAATTATTAAAATATCAAAAATTTATTTTAAAAATAATAATTATGAATATTCTATGAGTGGCCGACAACCCTAACAGAACACTGTGGGTGGTCTTGTCCACTCCCGATGACAACGGGGTTGGTCGCACTAGCCCAAAGGGTGGCCGGCCACTTATGAAATAATGTAAGCACGAAAATTAGCATTCATATGAATTTAAAGGCCGACAAACTGATTGGTTTTCATGAAAAAGAAAGCATGACCTACTTTTGACATTTTTATAAAGTATGAAGTAGGTACATCAGGAAATTAATACTTTCACTTGTGACTATGGATAAAATATTTTTTTTAAAATTAGGTTGAAGGAAAATTTTTAAAATCCAATTTATTAAATTGGCACATCATGTAATTCTCACATGTATATTTTAAATAATTTTAAGAATTATATGCTATCTTAATTCTATGAAAAATGCAATTCAAAATCATATGCTCTAAAAACATAAGTCGTCGGTTTCATAAATCAATTCGAAAGAAAACTTCATCTATAAGCCATGTATAAATCAAGATAATTAATCGTGCCATGCGAAAAACACACCAGTAATCCATGATGGCAAATTCATTTTCATTGTGTCATTAGCGTCGCTAATAAAAAACCTTAAAAATGGTAAAGTATTCATGTTCGGCTCATTAAATTTTCTTTTTAATTTTAGTTTAAAAAATTTACTTTCTTTATTTTTATTTTAACTGTTTACTTTTTAAAAGCATTTACTTTTCAAAGTCACGTGCACGTCTTATCTGGAGTTAAAAAGTTGTAACAGTTTAAACTAAAGTAATTATCCAAATTTACGTTGTGGACACATTATGCAGTTGAAAATGTCATTTTGAATGGTTGGTCCGTCAATTCAATAACATACTTTGGCGTCAAAAAAAGGCAACAAAGGAGAAACAAAAAACATGACTGACCTTTTCCTAATTCCTATGATTAATTATTAGTCTAAGTTCTTGCCCATTTTTCCTACTTTTTGTCGTCTGATTTGACTGACTCGATCGAATGCTTGCTTGACAAGCTGCCATGGCGCAAGAAGACTTGGTGGAATTGCTTGACGACCACTCTAGACTCTAGAGGAAGGGGAAAAAAGATATTGTGGTTGGGGGTAGGCACTAGGCACTAGGCACCATGCTCCATACTACCAATACATCTTGATTTTTCACAGCACATTAATTAAATTAAATACCCTATTTTAGGTGATAATTAATAAAATTAAAATGTGAATTATTACGAGACAGTTCACATGATACTTAGTTATAATGTGAATCAGTACCTAAAGCATTTTCCCTTAATAAATTTGTTAAAAAAAACCTTAGCTCACATTGCCAAATCACTTTGAATCTAAACATAAGCTTTCTTGGAAGGGAAATGCTTCACATCTTTATTTTTTAATTTTTTTAATTTTTTTTTATCAAAATTTAGTTTTCAAATGATATGTCACAATTAATGTGATATATTTTTTAAAATGATAGATTGCATGAGATTGCGACACATCGTTTGAGAACGAAAATTGGAAGAAAATTTTAAGAAATCTAGCATTTATCTTCTTGGAATAAGGTGTAAATTCAATTAATAAAAGGGAGAAAATTATTCCTATAACGCAATTTATTATATCCATTTGAATCTAAATAAAAATAAAATAAAATAATGGAATTATAGGTGAAGTGGGAGTGAAGAGTAACATTTATCTTTCCATTTTGTTGCACTCGTGTATTTTTTTATTTTATTTTTAATAAATAGGTGAAAAAATAGTAATGTTATTTTTTACACCCATTTCACGTTAGCTGATACAACGTGTTTTAAGTAGTTAGTACTTTTTTCAATATTTGACATAAAAAGTCACTTAAAACACGTCACATCAACCAATATAAAATGAGTGTGAAAAGTAGACTTATTCTAATCTAAAGGTTCAGTTGGGGTTGCGATTTCATAGATAAAAAGTGCGATTTTAAATTAAATCGCAGAAAATTAATCGTTTAGGAATTGCATTTTTAAAAATGTTGAGATTTGAAAACACAGAAAACTGTTTTTTCAAATAGCAGATAATGTAGTGTTTTTTTTAAGAAAAAAAAAAAATCAAAATTTTAGAGGCTAACCTGTAATTTTAAATTTCAAACTGTAATTTTTTCAAACGCTTAAATGCGATTAATGCGATTTTTTTTTTCATCAATACCAAAACTCTTCGTAGATTTTTTTTTTTTTCCCGTAACTAACACGAAAAATCACTTAAAACACGTTGAATCAATCAATATGAAACGGACATAAAAAGCAGCAGGATAATCATAACTTTCCTACCCACCTAGGAAAAAAATAATTTTCCATTCTTCTAGATTTCTAGTCCTCATTGATTTCTCTGGATTTGACCTATCAACACAAATGCTACTTTCTAATTTCTATAAGGATTCAGAATTAGAGTTTATAAAATGAATCCAAGAACTTCACCAGGAAAACTCAGAGCACTACTCAAAGAGGCGATGTAGTCCATGTGGATCGACTGGTCAAGGAGCCACTCACACCGACTATTCTAGATAACGTACACCCAACATATCAACGATCGAGTACCCCTGTTGACTCTCACTTGTTTCGGGTCTCATTGCGTGGCGGCCGTCCACACTGAGGGGAGCAGAATGGACGGTGTGATGGTGATGCTTCTGTGGGCCATCCTGGGTTCAAAAAGTCCTCTTGTGGGGCCACGTGCCGTCTGCCTATCTATCTGCTGCCCTCAGGCCACCTACCTTCCCAATATATGTGGTTCAATCATCAATGCAGTAGAAAACTCATGGCACTTCAGGTTTTTTTCCAAAAATAAAAATATTGACAATTTTTTTTTTTAATTTTTATATTCACAATTTTAAAAACAGTAAAAATAAATAAAAATAAAAATCGCACATCCAAAAAAGACATATACTCACAATTAATATACTTAAAATTGTTTGTACTTTTATGTTATTTCAAAATATATTTTTAAAATAAAAAAATAAAAAAACAGTACTACAGTCTTTTTTTTCTTGGCTATTTTGGGTCCATTCCTTTGGTATTATTGTTCAACCCTAGTAATTTTAGTTTATAATTCCTTAATTATTGTTTGCAAAATATGTTTTGATGTGACAAGAAGAAGAAAACTATTTTTTTTTTAATTAAAAAAATAGCCCTCTTTGTTAATGCATTTTATTTTTATTTTTTTGGAGAAGTGTTATGATATGACAAAAAATGATATTTTTTATATTTTGAAGAGTGTTTTAATATTTGCATTGTTTATTAAGATTTTTATTTATACAAAAAAATAAAAATAAATAAATAACAGACGAAAAGCGAAGGAAACACAAATGGACATAAATTTCCTATAACCCACGTATAAGATTGACATGTATTTATTGGCATATGAGAAACACATGTTATTTAAATAGCATATGCTTCTTATATGTTTTTTTAATAGCATTAATAAAAAAAATTATGCTTCTCACATGTTTAAAGGACACATGTTCTTTTGATATGTGAGCTGTAGAAAATTTCTTACAAACTAATTTATAAAAAATTTTTGTCAAACACAAATTACCCCATCTTCCCAACAACCATAAGGATTAAGCAACCACATTCTACATATAAGTTCTTACAAAAAAAAAAAGAAAAAGAAAAAGAAAAAGAAAAAGAAAAAGAAAAAAGAAAAGTAGTATATATGTACTGTACATATAAAAACAAATTAAGATAAGAGTTGACGAGTAAACAGAGTGTGGGATGGGGTGTGATGACAAGGCAAATCCAGCAAGCGTCAACGCTTGACTTTATACAGTTCAATTAAAAAACTTAAAGGCAGAATTGCATGCAGCTGACTTTTTCCCACGCTTTTCGTGAATCGTTCACCAACGAATACACTTCGTCGGTGCCCCCCCCCCCCCCCCCCCCCCCCCCGAGTCCTGACAAACCTAAAGCGCGTTTTTCCGGGGGTATTTCCAAGAGATTTACACGCACACAGAGACGCACACCACCAGCTGTCATGGTTATTTAATGTGACTCTAGCGTGCTCTCCAGCCGTGTCGGGTGACGGTTTCTTTAAATTTTTTTTTTTTTTTTTTAATCCCTTATACGACGCCGTTAATTAATTAGTCTTCACCAAACCCGTCTCAAGAGCCGAGAGGGAGGCTGCTTTGTTGAAAAACAAGCAAATCATCATTTTAAATAAATAATTTCATGGCATTAATTTCAACCAAAGGGGGGGGGGGGGGGGGGGGGGGGGGGGGGGGGGTTGGGCCGGTTGGCACATTAATCTTTTCGTGTGAAAACACACTAAAACACAAAGAATCAGTAAAATCATTACTGCTTAATTTGATTTTTCTTCTTAGCTAGGGGAATTATCCATAATCAATTAGTTTACGTATCTCGATACTGTTCCGATTCAACTCTAATAATCCTTAGAATTTCTTGACCACAAAGAAAAAAAATAAGAATGACTTGTAAGGAGTGGCTGTTAGGGTAGCCAAATTACATTGTCTTTTTGACCACATGAGGTGGTTTGTGCACGCCAATAGCCACATCTTGCATTTCTTAATTTACATATCTCAATATTGTTCCAATTCAACGTCAAATAAGAAGAAGAATAAACAATTACTTGTAATATAAGGGGTGACTGTTAAGGTGACTGAATAACCTTCTTTGACCACAGTCGGTGGTTTGCTCACCCTAATATATATCCACATCTTGCATTGCAAGCTAAGTCACACTTTTTTCTTTTTCTTTTTCTTTCTTTATTGTATTGATTTGGACAATTTATTGAAAATGAACGATTTAAATAAAAGGTATTGCACTAAATCTCAATTCACGTGGCTTGCACCTTGTGATGAAACTATATTACTTAGTTTCGATTAAAAATATTAGATTTCTAATTCTTTTACAACTTGAAAAAAAAAATAGTAATTAACGTGGCTCCTATCATGTACTGAGCATGTTAATAATTTGTAAAATAATTAAAGGCTAATTGTAGGTCTACATTACTCAAACTATATAGAACAAGAAATTTGCTCTTAATTAACACTTTCCAAAACACGGTAACAATCGGACCCCATATTATTCATGTGATTGGACTGTGACGCAACAAATGCGCAGTACTAATTAACATGAATAATTTTCATGGAAATTAAGGTGGTGCTTTTTTTATCTTTATTTTTATTTTTTATTATTATTAATTTGTACACACGCCGACCGGCAAGGGATTTGCTTATCTAAGTTTAGGTATGCTTTTGTATGAGTCGTACCAGGCAGCACATCGTGGTCAATTGGCCACTGACACGTGTAAAGTTCGTACGATGCAAAGTACCCATCTCATTTTGCATGGAGAACCACCGATCCAAAATGACAGTTGGACGTGACGAGTACTGTGCGAATTTTTTTTTTTTCTGATTTTTTAATCACATTTTATTATTAAATTATAAAAGTTAGATGGACCAAATATTGCCTATTGGGGGGTGTGCATGATGTCGTTGACTTTATGTGGTTCAATCAAAACGACAGCCATGTGGACGACGTTCATTTATGAATCACGTTGGCAGAAGTGTGATCCTAATTAGGGTTTTTTATTTTATTTTTATTTTTACAGATCATTTTTTGGGGATTCAAGATTATTTTTAATTGAGTTCTTTGGATTTCGAGATCTTTCAACGTGGATTTTGCCTTTTGGTGGGTTATTGTCAAAAATTTCATTAAAAGAGTTAGGCTGTATTCTACTTTTTCCGAGACATTAACATGAATTTATTGTACTTTTCATAGTAGATGTAACCATTAATTAATAAATCTAGCAAGTGCAATACCATGGTCCATTGAAATATGGTAGTTCGCATTGTCTCCGTATATTTTCATTCTTAATTTTTTTTTTTTTTTTTTTTTTTTTTTTTTTTTAATGTTCAGGGTTGTCCAGCCCTAATTAATGTAATTTATTTTCACGTATCTATAGAAGAAAAAAAAATATATGGTAGGTCGATTTGGGACTTTTTAGATTAGATGATTTTTGGGTGTAAAAGGACTCCAAAACTAGCCCATTTTGGACATATACTTATTTTATTAGGAAGGCTTATACCTATATATGTTATATTCGCAAAAATAGTCATCTTTGTAGAATTATAATAATAATAATAAAAAAAAAGTCTTAAAAAATGCCAATTTTGTTTATCAAGGTAAAATTGAGTGTCTTGTGTTTGTAATTGTTTGTTAATATTGTTGTATTTTTTCTATATAAAAAAAAAAAATTAAAAAAAAAATCCCAAAAAAATGTTGCCAAATGGGTAGGTGTGTTTGTTAATGTATTTATTTATTTATTTTTGAAAAAAGTGTTATGATGGAGGTCTTTTTCTCTTGGGGGTTCAAATGTGATTTAATAAATTGTAGAATATTTATTTGAAGAAAGAAGTAGGTAGAAGGCACCTTCCTCAGCACTCCCAAAATATGTTAAATTGCACTCTACTTAGCATTATTAAATTAATGCAGGTGCTGAAGGTGTCCTTCGATCTATTCTATACCTACTTAAATTCTTAGTTACTACCTTTCGAGTCATCGTATATCATCCTCGATCTCTTACGGAAGTAATGTGGAGATAAGGTTGAAGCTGTATTAGGGTAGAATTCTATTAAATAGGGATTAATTAGATCTTAATTTAAGATTATTTTGGATTAGTTTTATTATTATTAGTTTTCTAGAATTAGATTTATTATTAGTTTGAATTTATCACTTTGTACGTCTATATAAAGACTGCTCAATGTTAATAAAAATAATCATAAAAGTGTTTTTTCATTTTTCAAATGTGAGTTTGAATGAAGATTAATTCAAACCTTGAATAGAACAATGGCTTGCAATGGAATGGTGCCAAAAAGCTTTTATATATATATATATATATATATATATATAAAATTAAAATTAGATTTAATCAACTGACGTCAGCGGTGGCCCTCTATCGACACTGACCCGATAATTGCCTATAGCTCGCCCCCTCTTGACACGGCGTAGGTCTAAGGGCAACAACAAAATGAAAGCCTTGGCACATTTAATTAGCTGACGTCAACAGTGGCCCTCTATCGACATTGACCTGATAATTGCCTATAGCTCAGCCCCTCCTGACACGATGTAGGTCTAAGGGCAACAACGAAATGAAAGCCCTGGTGTCACGTGAACTACTATACTTTCCAATAATTGAAGCCACCAAATTTGAAGTTTTAGTTGGGAAATTAAGGCTGCTTTAGTGCAAATTATGCTCACCCCAAAATGCATGCACAATCCCCATAGCATTTAGATATAAATATATATATTATCTTTGACAGATCATATATTCATTATTTGTATGAAGATTGAATGTTTCTAAAGTGTTATTAAACTAAAGAGAAAGCTTTGGACTTTTTGTTCTTATTAACCCATCAAAAGCATCAAACCTTCCCATGGGGATATTCAAGTCAACCTGTGGGTCACCCTAGAAGAACCCATCAAGGAAGTTTCCAAGGCCTTCTGCCTTCACTTTCCATAATATTCAATGAATGACATCTGGCAAACAAATTCCCATTAATTTTCATTCAACTCCACATCCATCCAAAGGACTCCACGTGTGGCATGCATCATCCAACCCAACCAAAGCCTACTTAGCTTCCTCAATGTCTCCCACCAAAAGAGACAAAATTTTATTCTAATTTTTTAATTTAGCCTATTAAATTGATATAAATTCTTAAATTCTCGTACCATTTTTTAATAAGTTTAACATAACATACGATTTTCACGTATATTTTTTTAAAATATATGTAAAAATCACGTATTCTAAGAACGTATGTTAATTTAATAGACTATGTTAAAGAGATCTTTTTCAACCCAGTATGACGGTAAATTTTGTCCCACAATAAACGTATAGTTTAAGAATCTAAAGCGTTATAATTTTTATTTTATTTTTAAAAAAAGAGCGTTTTGATATGACATAAAGGTTTTTTTTTATTTTTTTATTTTTTTATTTTTTTTTATATATCCTTAAGAATGTTTTGTGGACGAGTTGTTTGTTAATATATATAAAGTAAAAATTTTATCAATTGGAGCCAAAATCTATTGCGTTATATCTTAGATAAGCCTGGAAGGATTAGTCTTAACCAAAAGCTTGGGAGTCAAGTTACGTAATAAGCAATTAGGCAAGTAAGTGGAGATAGGAGAATCATCAATGACCTAAGCGCTGGCGATCAATGATCATGAACAAGTCAAATCGCCCCGTTTTGAGTGACTATGACCTGAGTTTGAAATTGACCTTTTATAAGAGGGACTATGATCATTTCCAAGAAAGAATGAGCACATATTCCTCTGTTTTACCATAAACAGAGGAGTGCAAGGAAAAGCAACATAACATCCCCACAAGTAATATACCAAGTGTTTTCTCATTTTTCTTATTTTATTTCTTAAACCTACCCAAGCCAAGAAAAAAAAATAAAAAGGGTCAAATGTCTATCAAAGCTTAGAGATTGCTCAGAGGCACATTCTCTATATGCTTGTTTAAGGTCCATTTCTCTCTTTTTACTTAAAAACAGAGGAGGTGTTATTTTATTTGTTAAACCATGGCACATTCTCTATATGCTTGCCTAAATTTACCAAATAATTTCCTTAGGTAAACCCAATACAACACTTTTCAAATATGGATCGCATTAAAAATAGTTCTCAGCTTTCCATCACATTAAAAAAAGAAAAAGGAAAAAAAGAAAAATGCTATATACCACACCAATATTCCATTATTATCCTATTATATTGACGTTGTATTGTTAATCCATTATTTTTTATATATATATATTTTTAGCAATGACGGAGCTAAGGGTGGATTAGCAATGCCTTATCGGCATAGCAAGATAATAAGAAGATAGTGACGTGGTATATAACATTAAAAAAAAAAAAAAAATTAAAATCAAAACAAAAAAAATATTTACATTTCAAAACACTTAATAAACATGGCCTAATATTTCTTTTCTTTTTTCTCCTGAAAAACAAAAACCTAGAAAAAAAAGCTAAATATGGTTATGGGAATATGGGATTACAAATTACGTCCTTCAAGTAGTCCTCCCACGTGCTTGGACGTTTCTGTCAAAAAAACAAAAAAAAAAAAACCAAAAACAAATTCAAAACTCTCTCTCTCTCTCTCTCTCTCTCTCTCTCTCTCTCTCTCTCTCTAAAAGTTCTATATATATATATATGTACAATCAGCAGTCTAAGTTGCCAACGATCGGCTCTTTTGCTTTCAAAGTGCAAGCTTTGTGTTGAAAGAGAGAGGGAAGCTCTCTCTTTGCAATATTGTCCAATTCCAGCCCTCACAAATCAATCAAAAATAAAATCCTCACCCACCCATCAAACTCGGAATTCTTTTCCATTAATACACACATTTGTTGGTTCTCTCACTATCCTCAATTTAAGGTATAGCCCCTAATATCTTTTAGCTCTAAAGTTATTTTCTTTTTATTGTCGTGTTTGTCTTGTTTTTCTCTTTGTTGTCTCTGTTTTCAAGTTAACAGAGAGGGAGATACAGAATGGTATATGCATTTATATCTCTGCATTATTATTTGTTCTTATGCTGTTTTAGCGAAATGCATGTTCTGGGTTCTTTGAATTGGATCTTAATAGCATGGTAATGTTTCTGCTTTCTTAGATTATTTGCTTGAGAAAATGGTTTTGTTGCTTGAATGAAATGGGTATTTTGGATTTCCTTTATTGGGTTTTCGTTTCAAAGATACGTGTTTGTTGGATCGTTCATCTTGCAGATCCACGGTCTTTTCTAATGGGTTTTTCAGCAACTTACTGTTGGGTTGATAAGTAAATGGCTTGCTTGTTTTCCCTAGTTATATGAATCATTGATACTTCTACCATATAGACAATGCTATGTTAGGAGAAAGTGGGTGTTATTGGCTTTTTTAGTGTTACGTTCAATTACTTCTAAATCCATTTGGTTTGCACACCTTGTCGATTATTTATTGTTATTCCGATAAGTTTTGTAGATTCAAGCTCATATTGATAGTTTGTTTTAAAGTTTGCTCTGGTTTATCAAATTGCAAAGAGTTTACAGTTCATACTTAGAGAAGAGCTTATTCCAGTCCTTTCTTTGATATATATGATGCATTATCAAATATGTAGCACTCCATTCACTACTATCTATTTGTTTTATTTTGACAGGAATTTGGATTTATTAGGTTGCTAAGACACCTTTCCTTGTCAAATGGGAATTTATTTTTCCTGCCCATTTGCTGAATACAGTGATGTGGAAAATGGCTTAGAATCTATTGTTGTGAAGTCTATCAGTTTTGGGGATGATGATGCCAAGACTCCCGTAAGATCTGTCAGTTTCAAGAGTCGAGATTGTGAAACCACAATCCTGAAATCCTCAGGTTCTGCAAAGATGGTGATTGAAGCATCTGTCAGCTTAAAAAATAGAAAGTTGGAGAAAATGGTCTCAATAAAGGCTCCTTCCCTAGACAAAGAAAATAATACGCCCATTGCATCAAACAGCCAACAAAGCAAACTGATGGATAATCAATCCCCAGGATCAGATGGTGGACTGGTGAAGATCCGGTCATTGCCAATCTTGGATCCCACCCACCCCCAGCACGGGGCTGCACTAAAGTTGCAGAAAGTGTACAAAAGCTTCCGAACCAGAAGGAAGTTAGCAGATTGTGCAGTTCTAGTTGAGCAGAGCTGGTATGTATCCTATTTATATGCCATTTTTACAAACTTCTGACGTGTTTCTATCTTGTGCTAATGCAATTATATGTCCTAACTATAGGTGGAAGCTCTTAGATTTTGCAGAACTCAAGAGAAGTTCTATATCATTCTTTGATATTGAGAAGCATGAAACTGCCATCTCACGATGGTCAAGAGCAAGAACCAGAGCTGCCAAGGTGAGTGTCAAACAGATTGTTTTGTGCTGTTGTTTTTATGTTTTGTAATTTATTTCAAGGTTTAAGCATTTTTTTTTTTGTTATTGCAGGTTGGAAAAGGTTTATCAAAGAATGGTAAAGCTCAGAAGCTCGCTTTACAACACTGGCTTGAGGCTGTAAGTCAATTGCATTAGATAAAAAATCACTTTTAAGAATATATATCTTTTTTTTTTTCTTTCACCTTTACTGATTTAAATTTTTATTCTTCTGACACAGATTGATCCCCGGCATCGGTACGGACATAATTTACACTTTTATTATGTTAAATGGCTTCAATCTCAGAGCAAAGAACCATTCTTCTACTGGTAATATTCTTTAAACAAAATGTTTCTTCAGTATTAAGAATTTTGAATCCAGATGTCAAGAATTTGGATTAATGTAAGGGTGCTGGTTTTGGAAATGCAGGCTGGATATAGGAGAAGGGAAGGAAATAAATATTGTTGAAAAATGCCCTCGATCAAAACTTCAACAGCAGTGTATAAAGTACTTGGGTCCGGTGAGCCTTCTATATCTTTGCTTGACCATCCTTTATGTTAATTTGTTTTCATTTTATTTGCTGATAATCTTTTTCACTTTTGATAGATGGAAAGGTTGGCCTATGAAGTTGTTGTGGAGGATGGAATGTTCTTATACAAGCAATCAAGGGAGCTCCTCCACACCACTGGAGAACTCAATGGTGCTAAGTGGATTTTTGTCCTAAGCGCATCTATGACCTTGTACGTTGGCAAGAAGAAGAAGGGTTCTTTTCAGCATTCCAGCTTCTTGGCTGGAGGAGCTACATCTTCTGCTGGGAGATTAGTTATTGAGAATGGCATCCTAAAGGTATAGCTATTGCATTAAAGCTCATAGAAGAATCTTTTAAGTTTTTCTTCATTTTTACCATAGTTCCCATTTTCGGCACGGTTTCTTAATAACCATTTCTGCTATTTTTCAACAGGCAGTTTGGCCTCACAGTGGTCATTATCAGCCTACAGAAGAAAACTTTAAGGACTTTATCTCCTTCCTCAAAGACAACAAGGTGGATCTCAGAGATGTCAAGGTAAAGAAAAGGACTTTATATTCTTTGAAATGATATAAAATGTTCTCTTTCCCCTTATAGAAATTAAGTAAAAAGCCAATATACTGAGAATATCATTTTCTGTTGTATTCAGATGAGTCCAGTTGACGAGGAAGATGAACTCCATAGCAAGCGAGGAGGCAGTGTTCATCTCAGAATCAACTCATCTGAAGAGGACTTGACTCAAAAGTTGAGTGGCTCCGAGACTGAAGAGACCAATGCTGAAGACTTGACTCCAGAGAAAATTTATTCAATGGAAGAAGAGACTGCTGCAGCATTGGAACTGCCTATGTCAAGCCGACTAGGCAGTCTCAGTAGCAAATTGGCTAATCTTGAAATACCAGAAAGGCATGAATTGTATGATACATTAGAGAGCCAAAAACAAGATTTTGGACCACGCCGTAATAGTTTGTCACCAGAATCGCCAGTAGATGGTTACGAAACAGCAGACGAAGGCATGGTTCCAAAGCAGAAATCGTTTGATGAACAAGATGAAGAGAGTGAAGTGGAAATCATTCCTGAAGAATCCATTCTCAAAAGGATCAGTTCACATAAAGGAATGAAGTCATATCAATTGGGGAAGCAGTTGTCTTGCAAATGGACAACAGGAGCTGGACCCCGCATTGGCTGTGTAAGGGACTATCCATCGGAGCTCCAGTGCCGAGCTTTGGAGCAAGTGAAATTGTCCCCAAGAAGTGCTGCCCGTACTAGATCATGCTTTTCTCCTCGATTCATTAGTGGTCTGACCCCAAGGGTATCCCCATCAAGTTCTGGTAGAGAAATGGCAGCAATGGGTATATCACCTCCACTCGAGAGAGAACATTTCTTAAGAAGAATCGATCACAATTCAAGAACAAAGTCCTCCCCATTGATTAGAGGCACATCAGTAACTTCAACTTCTGATGTTTTATGAGTAGGAACAAATTTTCTTATTCATATATTCTTTTGTGTCAATAGAAAAAGATGACATAGGAATTCTTTCTCATTCTTTTCATTCAAAATCATGTATACATTTTCTGTCTGTTCATCTTGTACAATACAAGACGAACAATTGTACAATTTTGTGGGTTAATTTGATGCCCTTTCTTACAATACAAGATATTCTTCATTTTTCTCTATCAATGATTATTACTGAGCTCATAAAAATAGTATGCTGTTTCTGAGCACTGAATACAGAGAATTGCCAGGACTAAGTGGTCTCAATTCCTTTGAGATTTTCAAGTCCAATATTGATCTGATCAAATAATTTTCACCATTTAATCCATCCGATTCATGTGCCTTGCATGTAAGGAGAATTTTAAAATGCTTACGAGAATCACGTACTCTAAGAATAAATGTCAGTTTAACTAACCAGGTTGGAATAATTTCTTCTAACCCAATTAGAAGAAAAACTTGGTCCATGGAGCGATGAAATGAGACATTCGAATATCAGCAATTGCTTGTATTGTGAGTTCTCAAGGGTTTGTTTTGAGTTAGTCTTGTGCACTTGCAACTCCATCTACCAAACAATATCATCAAAAATTCGTCCCTTCTCTCCGTTCTCTCTCCTCTTTGAAAAACCCCCTGAACCGAACGCTATGGGACCCCCTTTTCTCTTCCTTTTTTCTTCTCTCCCCCTCCCTTTTCCTGCTGCTATCGCCTCCTTTGAGGCCCCTATTCAGCTAGAGTTTTCTCTAGCCTTATCTTCCTTTTTGGAGGCTTTACTATTCCTTCAATGGTTATGTTTATCTCTTCCTTGTTGCCATCACCAGTTATATGCTCTCTTCACCGTGTCTCTCGCCGGATTTGTCAAGGTTTTTGGATCGAATTTTTTAATGTTAGATCTATTCTGCTCTGGCAGCTCTGGCTTGACACGCGCGCCCCCCACGGTGTTCCTTGTTGCGCCTGCGAGTGGATCTCATTCACTGTCACGTGTTTCAAACGCTCCGTCACGTGCCTCCGCTCCTGCTGCCTTTTGCTTCCTCCTACCACCGCCTCCTCTCTCCTCCCTCCTCTGCCACTACAACTGCTGCTGATTTGCTGTGTGTTTTTATTTGTTTTTTGTAATTTTGTTGGTGTTTTATTTTTTGTGATTATAACTGGGTTTTGTTCTTCATCAACGAATCCTCTTCGGTTTATGGCAGTGTTTCTTCAGCAACAATCATCTCACGGTGGTTGTTGCTTTCACCGGTTGGGGTTCATCTTTGAGCCCTTTTACCATTTAAAACCGCCTTGTGCTGTTTCAGGAAAGGCTCGGCTTGTTTATGGTTCTTGTGAAAATTATAGATGACTACCATTGCTTATTGTTCTCTATTTGTGTTTGTGTTTTGCTACCATTTTCGTTGTGGTTCGGCTGGTTTGTAGTTTGATCCTCTTTTCCTTTTCCCATATTCGAGAAAAAAAAAAAAAAAAAGAAGAAGAAAAACTCCATCTACCAAACCGTGTCACAAGTTGCAGGATTTACATAATTACCCTTTTTTTTTTTTTTCCAAAATAATAATAATAATAATAAAATAAACAAAAAAAAAATCAAATGCTCCGTTTCTAATGGTTGAGCCTTAGCCTGTGCGAGAAGGTACCTTTTGAAAACCGAGTAAAGGGAGCACAGAATGAGTATATTCATCACCACGTCATACCGCGTGGTGAAGGTAGGTGGAAATTAAAAGCAAATTTTGTTGCATGTGGTCTGCATTAAAAAAGCTTAACGTAAAAAATTGTCTGATTTCTTGGAAGACATGTAATTAAGAACGGGTCTACATGGACAATGACTAGATAATAAATGATACCCTTTTTTCATCCCCAATGTGATCTTCGTGAGCATATCTATTCAATTTCGGTCGGTTTAGTTTTGCGGTCTCTAAACTTACATATCTAAACGTCTGATAAAATTGCAGTTTGAAAACATATAGTTTTCTCCATCTTCAAATAGTAATTTTTTAAAAACACCCTTAAACGAGACAATTTTCAAAATTTTATTTAAAAACGCATTTATGAACATGCGAAATTGCAAGGTCAAATGGATTCTTCCCGGTAAATATTTGTGACTTGCAAAGGAAGATAAGGAGATACATAAGTTCGTAGTAGATATTGTATCTTGCGTAGGAAGTTAAAGAGATATTAAAAGATCTTTCACGGATGTGTCATATTTGATTGACAAGCATTTGAAGTTTGAAATGGTAAGCAGAAAGAATTTGGTAAACTCTTATAGAATGACCAGATAGGAGCCTTAATTTTGACCAACTCAAGTGCTGGTCTACCATAGATAAACTATATTTCTTTTTCGTAAGATAGAACAAAATTTTCTTGGAAATTGAGTTGGTGAAATTTCAAGAAAATTTTCTTGAAATTTTCTTCAATAGTGGTGGACGAGGGCAAAGAGTCCAAGTTTGATTGGCTTGGAGTGCAACAAATTCTTCGCTCGTGACTTAACACCACTAAAGAGATTTTGCTACTTGAGAGAAGTGAGCTGGTGTGGCTGGTATGGTAGAGGAATGAAGTGCCATTAATGGGTGTTTGGTGGAATAATAGAGCTAATAATCTAACAAGTTTAGTGAGTTCAAACTTCATCTTCGCTATTTATTCATATTTCAATTAAAATAGTCAATGTTGTCTAACCTTACACGTGAATGGGAGTAATAGAGTATTAATTAAATTATTAAATTTACCATTTTCTATCGGCTTAAACTTTTGAAACAATTAAAACTTAACAAATTCCTCCATAATTTCTAAAAAATTTCTAAATAACAGGTAGACACGGACAATTTGCATATAGATTGGGAAACACAATGGCCTTAGCTCCGGCTGTTTGTTAAAGTTTTTTTCTTCTCCTTTTTGTTTTTTATTTTCAAAACAAAAACGTTGACAAACGATCTAAAATATAGAACACTTTGAAACTTTTCTCACATTTATGCCATGTCAGATCAACTTTTCAAACAAAAACTCAAAAAAACACCCTCCAAAAAACATTAAACCATAAAAAGCTTTCTTATGCAATTCTAAATCTCTCCATCCCAAAGCTCCGAAAGAGACTTGTAAGGTTTTCCTTTCACCCTCTCCTTGTTAAAGCTCTTCACAAGCACACTCACTCCTTACAACAGAATTACCATACTGCTTAAAATAATAAAGTTAAATTTGATCCATTTTCCTAATTAAACAATAAACACACTAACTGAATTTATCATCTAAAAGTAAAAATAAGACTGATATATTTTTATGCGCTCTGCCTTTTACATTTGGATAAGTGTGCTTGAAGAGGAATGCAAGCCCTTGATTTCACCCTATTTAGGCGATGCATTATATTTATGGTGCAAATATATTTTTATCTTTTACATACAATTAAGCTGAGTGCCTCATTTACACTACTGAATATGGGATTTTTAAGGCCAAACGGTATGTGGGAGACTATTCTCAGCGAAAAGCATGATTGTAGTCATGGAAATGGAAATTTTTGTAAATGAAGTGGGCCAACCATCTTGAAGATGCATAGCATATCACCGCCATTGATACCATTGTGGTTCTCGCAGCTGCTGACATTGCACCCTGCTTGGCTACAGCAACAATCCCAATTAAAGCAATAGGGACAATTTGGAGGACAACTTCAAGCACATTGAGGCCTTTATATGCAACACTGCAACTGCGGCAGTTCAGCACATGGGACCTGTACCTGAAAAACGTTGTGAAAAAGATTTTCGATGAGATATTTCTCATAATTGAGACAGCTAGTTCTAAGGACCACCACACAAAAAAGAGGAATATGATTGTATTGATATGAGTGGGAACTTTCTAAATCTTCTAAGAGCATCTCCAACAATGTTCTTTATTTTAAACAACATTCTCTGCTTTCAGTGTCCTCCAATTTTCAAAAAAAAGAACGGGACAGTTTTTCTCTAAACTAGGTTAGAGGAAATTTCTCTGACTCAATCTATTAATCTGAAATCTGTCCTTAGAGCATGCGAGAATCATGTACTCTAATGATAAATGTCAATTTAATAGATTGTCTTATTAGAGGAATTGGAGGAAAATTTTCTCAAGAGCAAAGTAGTCTGAAGCCATTATAACAAGTATAATTTTGTAAGCTGATTTGATGTAAAGCATAGTTTGTGAATGATATTTGGCCAAGTAAAGGATCATGGTTTCGTGGTTGCAATGAGAAACAGGTTTAGCTTCTATGCTTCTGCAGAGATCTTTGGTCCTCTAGTAACATTCTCAATATCTAAGAGGAAAAGAAAAGATACCACTTTCCAGAGTCAAAAACTGGAATCAAATTGGAGCTCAAATCCACATTTGTAGTTGTCTGAAGTACCTGTCCATCAGCTGTTCTTTAGGAGGAGTTTGAGGAAGAGCTCCACTATACCGGCCTCTCCAATCAACTTGACCACCAGCATACTTGTTTAACCATTTTCTAAATCCAACCACAAGAGCATCTGACTTTGTTGGTACAAAACAAGCTTTCTGCCAGTTGATAGGACCGGCATCCATTATCTTACGCTCCTATAGAAAGAACTCAAGAGTCAGACGTTACTAATCAAATGTACTATAACGTTATTCAGTGTCTCTATTTTTGTGACTGGTAGTAATCATACATATAAATAACAGCAGTAACAACCTATTTTCTTCTCTTCTTGCTGGAAACTAAGCTAAAGAGTAATGCTTTGCTGGGAAAGAAACAAAGTTACCTATCACAGCAGGGTTGTATATCACAATTTTGTAGTGGAAAATGTGTAGCGGTCACAATTTCTATCCAATCTACTAAAAGTTTTCATTAGATTGATTAGACATTTACAAGGATTGAGAAATTTCAAAATTGAACCGTCTCTGTGCGGTGTTTATGAAATAATCATAATAGTAAAGAACTGTAGTAATGCAGCAAGAGATAAATCCGTGAAAGTCGATTGAATTGGGAAGTGATTTTCACGGCTACAAGTGCTACCTAGTATATATTTCCAATTTCCAATTCAGGAAACTCAGTTGATTTAAATAGCAACGACAAGGACATTAACAGCTAAATAAAAAAAGAATGAAGATCCTATATAGCTTAATAAATGAAGAATCAAATGTTGACATCAGAAAGGAACACATGATAACTGGTTGATTTGTTTGGAAATAAATGGAACACCATTTTATCAGGAAGGAAGCTATCAAGTTCACTTGTACACAAGGCTCCTGAGCATGGGGACCTATAACTTTAGAGCATTTTATCATCTCTGCGCAAAAGAGGAAGCAGAATTCTAGGTCTCATTTCAAATACATAAGGAATCCCCCTATTTGCTCAAGATGAGGATACGAGTCATACAGTCAATCTACTGCAGCACAAGAGGAAGAAAGGAGCAGCTTCAAGCATTTAAGTGTTTCTCCAGGATAGTTCTTATGGGTTATTTGGCTTAAGCAATTAAGATGTTGCTCGAGCCCATAAGGAGTCCAGAACTCAATTTGTGGCAATGCTACCAAGGAAATGAAGCATACATCTTGAAAACAAAGAAATTAAATAAAATAACTTAAAGCATGAATACTGAAAAAAGTTTTTATACTAATAAGTTGAGCATAGAGTAAATGACCATCGAACTAAAGTTTTGTGAGAAAAGGCCAGCATTTTATTTTCATAAGGAAAAGAGCTGATTGACTTTGGCCAGAACTTTGACATTACCTCAAGTTGTAAAGGGCAGGGTGGGTTTGGGTTAAGTCTTATGTTCAAATCTTGCCAACAAAAAATTAAACAAGAAAATCCTATATGTTGCTCGAATTAAGGCTTTTTCACTCTCAAATTATATCAGGAAAGCAAGTTGGGTTTATACTATATTGAAAGTTATATCCTATATGTGATCTTACATAATAGCAGAACCCTGGAATTTCAGTATGGTTGATCTGGTGATCTTACCAATGACTTGGATTTGTAACTTGTAAAAAGTCATGTGTAATGGAATAAACGGATTATAAAGATGAAACAACTATGCAATGACATAAGAGATGGGAATCACCTCAACGTGAAGAAGATACAAATCAGAATCTAAAATCAGGTTTTGTCCCACATGAAACATCCATCGTGGCACAACTTTATCAATCCAAATACCAAAGTTTCTTGGGAAGGTCCATATCAGTCTGCTACTACCTGGACTAACCGGAATACAAATAAAAATCAAAGCAAATTTCCGCTGCACTGACATTTTCTGCATTAACCAAAATTTACGTAAATAGAAGTACTAAGAACACAAAAAACAACAAATAAATAGGGGGGGGGGGGGGGGGGAGGAGGAATTCCCAATTTTGGTTGATCAGCTTAGTATGCACGATGGATCAACCTAAAGTAATACCTTCTCAGTTCCACTTGATGATGCAGATCCATTAGTTTGATTCGGCGAAGGGTTAGTATAAGCATAAAACACACACGGGGCAATAAATTTGCTTAAGCTCCACTCCTGATTTGCATTGAAGCCATTGATGTCTAACCTTTTAACCATCAATTCAAGCGGTCTGCCCCCCTCTCTATCAGCCTTCACTGTGAAGGCAACTTTATTTCAGTTATAAATTAAGAGAACATGACACATTGAATGGAAATAAGGATTATGAGAAAGTTCTTATCTGTTTTTGGGTTGTGGAGTTTTCATAATTCCAGTATGCGCATATGGAACATGAGCAGGGTCCATAAGATTTTCAATCAATACCTCGTACCTGAAAATTCAACATCAATATACTCTCGATCAGATCTGCTCAAGAGAAAATAGGTGAAAGAATAAAGAGAAAAACTAAAACCCTGAATTAGAGATGCCCAGCTTCTAGTAATACATTCATTTGAAGAACTTCCATATGATATTTTTGCAAATGAAAAGGAATAAGAAAATTTTATCAGGCAAGAGGATCCAATCTCTACTGAAATTAGCCAAAATATGAATACATTATATTCAACATTATGTGCCTAAAGTTATTTAATATATAACAGAAAATAAGGCCACATATAGTTACATGAGTAGAAACAATGGAGTCTCTGGGTTGGTTTGGTAAAGTTTTGAAAAGTATTTGGGGTTTTGGGTTTTAAAAAGAGTTTTGAAAATGGTGAAAATTGAGAAGTGTTTTTATGGGGGCCACATTTGAAAAACTGTTGTATCTGGGGTCCACAAAAGAAATTTTGTTTGGTAAAGTGAGTTTAAATCAGAAGTAGTGACAGAACACACCCGTAAGGAATATCTCTATTTCCCATTAATTTAGTATAGGAAGGATCATCAAGTTGTGGGATGTAAGGCGGTTTTCTCTCCACAAGAATATCTTTGTATTGAGGATCAGTGTTTGGCCAAAACCAAACAATGTCGTGCTGCACGGTACTTGGATAAGCAGCTACACATGCTTTCTTGAATGTGTGCACCTGCATAATTATTTGGAAAGGTTAATTACAACTATAAATATTTGGAAACGTGGGGCATGCACTGCTTTGAGAACAACATAAGAAAGCTTCACTTCAGTTTCAAACATTGTAATATTAGATTACACATAAATGATACAAGAACAATGCAATTATATCTCATCTTCTGGTTACTTGTATGCAAGGTTATCATAAATAGCAACCTGCAGTGTGCTGGAACAATCCAAAGAATTGGAGAGTCCAATGGAATGGAGAATATTGAAAGATGGATAAGAGACAAAAGGAATGACCATAGGACATGAAGAGCATAATATCATTAGGGACACTTATTGATAGTTCTTCACATGGCTGATTCTCAATTGTCCAGTGCTTTTTAAGTAAATACGTAGAATCTGTGGTGTAATAATGCCTTATAAACCGCTTTTAATTGGTAAACAGTCTTGTTAGAGCTGGAAAACTGAGATTTGCGAGTCTCCTTCCTTATACCCCATTCTTGTAATTGATCTACTACAAGGTCCTTATCATTTTGCAGCAATGATTAGAAGTTTCAAGTAAGACTAATACTCTTTGGACGCCTTGTTATGCAAAAAAGTAACATGGATCCTAACCATTCTGTCATAAATTTTTAAAAAAACAATTAATTGTATTTTGAACTTTTGAACAAAGGTGGAGCTAAATGTAAGATCCTCTATCTTCAATTGATGCAAAATTACACAATGTAAACATAACCAAATTTCATATTCCATTGTAAGGAATTCCTGAATACAACATTGACATACATTGTTCCTTCTATTTATATGAGAAAATAAAATAAGATCAAACAAAACTGTGAAGTAAGAGAGCGTTTTAGAAAGTGAAAGGGGCCATTCCTAGCAAGAATGGAGTAGGGTAAATGTTGCTGTAATTTATTAAGAATTGAATGCTACATCGAATCCTTATCCCTCACAGACATTCAACAAATGGATGAAATCATACAAGATGAAGAAGAAAAATGTAACTACCGACGAGTTATGGTTAGATCTCTTTCATCTGGTCAAGACTCAAGAACAATTTTTCACTTTCCTTTTCTCTTCGTTTTTTTTTTCTTCAGAAAAGATGACAAGAAAGAAAACAGTTAGCCATCATAAAGAGCAAATGAATGTTCACATTTTATCCTTGTTAAAGATAATTGAACTTATATTCACATTAGGCCTCTAGCTGTTGGATAAAATTAACAGATTCCATGTTTTGCACTCATGTGACAAGAATCCTAACAAATATACTCAAAAGCATCAGAAAACATGCAAAAGCACTGGCAAAATACTGTCCCAAGTTCCCAACAGTGGAGATTTCAATCAAGAGTTACTACCGGAGGGCCATCAGGAGGTGCTTGAGGGATGAACTTGCAATCACCAGAACCATTAAAACACCAACCATGGTACACGCACTGCAACCTGCCCCACTGATCGATCCTTCCTTCAGACAGAGGAGCCAACCTATGAGGACAGGTATCATCAAACACTTTCCAAGCACTCTCATTTCTATCCCACCACACAACCACATCAAGACCCATCACTTTTTTCGCATGCGGCGCCCTCTTGTCCAGATCACAGACCGGCATTAGTGGATACCACTGTGCGTACCAATCAAATTTCTCACCTTGACTGCGAGTTTCAAGCTCTGGCTCAGGTGGGTTTGTGGGTTCTGTTGAAACCGGGGATGAGATGGAGGTAAAAACCTTGAACTTCGATTGGTTTTTGTCAACTAACGAGAAAGAAGAACTGGGACTTGGATTAAAATGAAAATTCAAGAACATGGGTTTTCTAAATTGGGTTTTGCTAACCGTAGTTCGGATGTAAACTGAAGGAACATTAGACGACGCTTTCAAAGATTCCATGGTTGCTTCTTTCACAGCTCAAACTAGAGAAGATGCAAAATTCGTAAGTATAACGAGGGACAGTGAAGTGTAAGTCTGTGACTGAACGTGAACCTCTGAATTATCCATACAAGAAAGACTGAATATTTGAAACGGCTAGCCATTTGTGCGTTTGAATGGATAACGTGGATAAGTGGTGTGAGTTGCATTGGTTGGAAATGGCTTTTTGCGGTATAAATTTGACTGAAGAGTTACTTTTAAGGTAAGCAAAAATATAAATATATAAATAACTCCCTCTACGTTAATTTCGTTAAAATTTTTTGATGAAATTAGTCAACGTGTCACGTTAGCAATATAATATGCGCATAATTTTTTAACAAACCGATTTAGAGTGTGTTTAGAATTGAGACTTCATAGACAATAAGTATAATTTTAAACCAAATCGTAAAATATAAATTGTTTGAAAACTGTATTTTTTAAAATTGTAATTTGAAAACGAAGAATTTTAAAGGTTAATTTGTAATTTTAAATATTAAACTGCGATTTTGCTAAACGCTTAGCTTAGCTGCATTTATAAAAATAACTTTTTTCAAATTGCACATTCTAAAATCGTTATTTTAAATTGTACTTTTTGAAATCGCAAACCCAAAGGGATTTCTTACAAATTGGTTTAATTTCCTACGACCCACGTATAAAAATAACATGTGTCATTTAAACATGTAAGAATCACATATTTTTTTATTGATGCTATTAAAAAAGCATGTGAAAAGCACATTTTGTTTTAATAGCATGTGAGAAATAGCTTCAATAAAAAAAACATGTGATTCTCATATGCTTAAATGACACATGTCAATTTTACATGCCAAGAGAGACATGTCAATCTTATACGTGGGTTGTAGAAAATTTTTTACAAACCGATTTATAGGAAATTTTTGTCCATATAATATAGTAATATATGTACCCTATAATACAATATAAAAATAAAAATAATAACAAAAATAACAAATGTCTCTACCTATATGAGAAGAAGATTAACTAAGATGAACCTAGCCTTGCAAGAATTATGCAAGAAATCACAGTCCACCCAATAAAATTAGCCTTAGTTACCCTCATTCATTAGAAATGAGGATCATTTTTATTTCAAGTAAATGAAAAGATTTATTCTTACTTTCAATATTTTATTTTGTTGTATTTAATAATGTATATGGTGTTGCAACATTTATAATTTGAGTTGTGATTGATGCACAATACAAGATAAATGGGTCCCACCCACCTCAGACCCATGTGTCTTGTATTATGCATAAGAAATGCTTAACATTTCAGTACTTTTTTTTTATAATTTAGTTCACATTTTTCAAAATAATAGATCTCATGGAATTGTGATACATTATGTTGAAACTACATTCTGAAAAGAAAAAGAAAAAAAGAAAAAGTATTTGAATGTCTAGCATTTCTCCTTGTGCAAGTGTTGTGAAAAAAAATATTTTTTCTTATAATTTTAATTGGTGTGGCAACAAATTTACTATGTGACAACATATAATCTATAAAATTTAAACTTAACCTTAAAATAACTCATATTTATTTTACTTCAAATCGAAAGAATTCTATGTCATTCATTAAGAAAAGTAAGAGCTAAGACGGTATTCCCGAATAAATTAATTGCTTTGATTGTTCTACTTCTTCTGTGATTAACGTTAAATCACAATGACAAAAATGTCAATAAGAAAATATCTTTATTTGATTTGCCAAGAGCCTAGGTGTGTCTCTCGTGAGTTTTTTTTGCTATACTTTTTTTTATGTCTTTTTTAGAGTCAGGTCTGTGTTATTTGGTTGGGTTTTTTATGACACGCGCTTCTCTATAGTGGAGATCGATTGTTGGAAATCGGTGGTTTTGGCGGCCGTTTGCTACAGAGGGAGATTCCCGGCGAATGTGCGTGTTTACATGCGCCGGTTCCGGTGACAGTATTTTCTCGACGCCGATTTCATTTGAGTTCTGTTTGGATTTTTTGTTTGTTTTTCTGTTTATAGTCTGCCTTTGTAATGCTCAATTGTTATTGGACTATTTGTTGGCATAGTAGCTAGATTAGCCATTTTTTTATTTGTTTAGATTGTGCTTAAACGTAAAGAGTGGCTCAAACGTTGTTCATGTAATGTTTGTGTGTTGTTTAGATGGGTGTTTTAAGTCAGATTTTTCTGGCTTAGGGTGTATGAGGTCTTGTACCTTTATTATCTGTAATTCCCTTCAGGCGTTCTTCAGTAATATATGGTGACTCATGTTATCTACTCAAAAAACAAAAAAAGAGCCTAAGAGGCTTTGATATCAAAGAGAACAGTACTATTCTTTTTACGCATTTATCACACACAGTTTACATTAATTGATGTTTTTTTAAAAAAAAAAAAAATTAATTAATTAACATGTGAAATAACCTCTTCTTTTTTTACATGTCTACACAAGAGGGGGAGGGGGGATTCGACCTAGTGACCTCCGCTTCATGAGACGTGGTCTCCAACCGATTGAGCTACCCCTTGGAGACAAAATGTAAAAGTGAAATAACTTAAAATAAAGAGAAATGATACGCATTCAAACACTTTTTTTTTTTTAGAATTTGGTTCTAACCTAATATGTTATAATCTCATAAGATCTATCATTTTAAAAAATATGTCACAATCTCGTAGGACTATGACACATCAAGTTGAAACTAAATTTTGAGAAAAAAAAAAGTGTTGAGATGTAAGTATTTCTCTAAAAGAAATCATGTTAGTTGGTATATAATGAGTACAAAAAATAGCATTACTCTATCAAATTATTTATATGAGTAATGCTATATGTTACACTTCTTTCTCGCTAGACCAGTGTGGAAGTGCTTATTAACTTTTAAATTTTTATTTTATTTTTAATAATAACTAATTCAAGAATTGGCGAACACTCTCACATCAATATAGTAATATGAGGTGTAATATGTAACATTACTTTAGTTATAAAATATGTGAATTTTCTCTTTGTTCTTTTAGCAATTTCATTACGATATTTAATAGGTAGTTTGGGTTAAAAAAAAAAAAAAAAGAAATGAGAAAAGCAATTGTATATCACGCTGACATGGCAACTTGCTCATGATAAGAGTAACGGGGTACCCAACTCACTGATGTAGACAATCCAACAATCCAACGCCCCCCCCCCCCTTTCATTTGGCTTTTAAACAAAGGAAGAAAAGCTTGAAACATGCTCTGAACAAACGGCTCTATGTAATTAGCACGAAGGAAGAAAGATCAGTAAACACAAAGTCATCACAGCTCTACTGAGACCCACCAGAGATAGATCTCCCATTTTCAACTGTAAGTAAAAGCGCTTACCCCCATTCTCTCTTTCCACTTCAATTTCCTCACTTCTTTAGTTTCTTTCACAAACCCACTTGTGTTTCTTGCACTGATTTCAAGATCTGATCGGTCACTGTAACAAAAACTAAGGGGGTTTGGGGGATCTGGGTATTTGGGGTTTTCTTGAAAGATCAAGACTTTCAAGACAAACCCATGAAAGAGGCGGATCCAAGCGCTGAGCCCATTGGGCAGAACCTGATAAAGCTGATAAGCAATCTGTGTTTCTCAGTGTTTGTGTTCTCAGTTCTCATATTTGCAGTAATTGCCATAACCTACCAACCCCCAAATCCATGACTCCAGCCCTGACCAAGCTATTCACCCGGTCAACCCCCATAGGAGCAATTTAGATATAATAATAATAATAATTAAAAAAAAAAAAAAAACCACCATAGGAGCCTTAATTTTCACCAACTCAAGTGCTGGACTACCATAGATAAACTTTAGTTCCTTTCCTACTTAATATATTTCTTTTTTGTAAGAACAAAGTTTTCTTCGAAATTGAGATGGTGAAATTTTCTTCGATTCGGTCTATTAAATCGATATATAGTTAAAATATGTGTAATTCTCACGTTCATTTCCCTCAAAGTTGAGGTAGTCTAGACCCAAAGGCTTGGGGATAGAGGGCCGGGCTGGGGACTATAAGGCTTGAGGAATAGGATTGGGCTTGACGGGGATAAGTTGAGGAGGGAAAATGCTAAATTTCTGACTATTGTATAACTTTTGATATATGTCGGTATGCGATTAGAAGATGTTAAAATTATCTTTTTAGTAGCTAATGTGTCTCAAATCACATGTTAATACGTGTCAAAAATCATATAAAAGTGGTAAAATAGTTGAACGTGTAGCATTGCTCTTATGAATTTTGTGAGGACAAGGGCTTAGATTCCACTGCCAATCCTTGTTGCATTTAACTCGGTCACAAATTCTAGAGGTCCATGAGATTAACTTGAAATCTAAACGCAATGACTACATTTAAATGCAATGCTATGCACTTCAAATTTATTCTTAATAAGAGAGTCTCAATACGTGAAATATTTAATTGAAACGAAAAATAAATAGTATTATTCTGAGGTGGACTAGGGCAAAGAGTCCTAGTTTGATTGGCTTGGAGTGCAACAAATTCTTCACTCATGCCTTGATGCCACCGAAGAGATTTTACTACTCGAGAGAAGCTACTCGAGAGAAGTGAGTTGATGTGGCTGGTATGGTAGAGGAATGATGCGCCATTAATGGGTGTTTGGTGGAATAATAGAGCTAATAATCTTAGAAGTTTCTGAATTCAAACTTTATCTTTGTCATTTATTCCTATTTCGATTAAAATAGTTCACGATGTCTAATCCTACACGTGAAGAGGAGTAATAGAATATTAATTAAATTATTAAATTTATTATTTTTTATCCACTTAAACTTTTAAAACAATTAGTAACTTAACAAACTCCTCCATGAGATAAATAGCTTCGAAAATTTCTAAATAACAGGTAAACATACGATACGAGAAATTTGCATACACATCGAAGAAACAATGGCCTTAGCTGCAGCCGTTTGTTAAAGTTTTTTTCTTCTCCTTTTTGTTTTTTATTTTCAAAACACAAACGTTGATAAACAATCTAAAATATAAATCACATGAAACTTTTTTTCACGTTTATGTCAGATGAGATCAACTTTTCAGACAAAAACTAAAAAGCACCCTCCAAAAAACCTTAAACCATAAAAGTTTTATTATGCAATTCTAAATCTCTCCATCCCAAAGCTCCGAAAGAGACTTGTAAGGTTTTCCTGTCACCTTCTCCTTGTTAAAGCCCTACACAAGAACCCTCACTCCTTACAACAGAATTACCATATTGCTTAAAATAATAAAGTTAAATTTGATCCATTTTCCTAATTAAACAATAAACACACTAACTGAATTTATCATTTACAAGTAAAAATAAGTCTTTGATCTATTTTTATGCACTCTGCCTTGTACATTTGGATAAGTGTGCTTGAAGAGGAATGCAAGCCCTTGATTTCACCCTATTTAGGCGATGCATTATATTTATGGTGCAAATATATTTTTATTGATGCAGCAGAAATTAAAACAAACAGAAAATTAAAGAGATAAACCTTTTACTAACTCAGAGTCTCACCTAATTAGCAAAAAGAAAGAACAAATCAGCATCTCACCACCATAGAATAGAGGAATCACAATTAAGAAAAAAACAAACATTTTTTTCATAACATCATAAACTGTCTATTACAATAGAATATCATGCTTAAATAGGCTCATAGACTAAACTCTAACCCTAACCCTAGTATCACTAACTTTGGGCAAAGGGTCAAGTCCATTATTAAATAACAAATAACCCGAGCCAAAGTGACTCACTTTTGGGCTAAGCCCATTATTGAACAACAAATAATTTAAAACTTTGGGTTAAGCCCATAATTAAATTCAAATAAAATTAATAAACTAAAACGACAAATTTATTCTTGTTTCACCGTGCATCATTTATCTTTTACATAAAATTAAGCTGATCCCATGTTTACACTCCTGAATATGGGTTTCTTAAGGCCAAACAGTATGTGGGAGACTATTCTCAGCGAAAAGCATGATTGTAGTCATGGAAATGGAAATTTTTGTAAATGAAGTGGGCCAACCATCTTGAAGATGCATAGCATATCACCGCCATTGATACCATTGTGGTTCTTGCAGCTGCTGACATTGCACCCTGCTTGGCTACAGCAACAATCCCAATTAAAGCAATAGGGACAATTTGGAGGACAACTTCAAGCACATTGAGGCCTTTATATGCAACACTGCAACTGCGGCAGTTCAGCACATGGGACCTGTACCTGAAAAACGTCGTGAAAAATAGTTTCGATGAGCTATTTCTCATAATTGAGACAGCTAGTTCTAAGGACCACCACACAAAAAAGGGGAATATGATTGTATTGATAAGAGTAGGAACTTTCTAAATCTTCTAAGAGCATCTCCAATAATGTTCTTTATTTTAACTCTTCAAAAACAATATTCTTTGCTTTTAGTGTCCTCCAATTTTCGAAAAAAAAAAAGAACGTGACAGTTTTTCTCTAAACTAGGTTAGAGGAAATTTTTCCGACTCAATCTATTAATCTGAAATCTGTCCTTAGAGCATGTGAGAATAATGTGAGATTGTGTTAGAGGAATTGGAGGAAAATTTTGTCAAGATAAAAGTAGTCTAAAGCCGTTTTTTGATAAGTAATAAATGAAGTAATGGTCCGAAGCCTTTATAACAAGTATAATTTTGTAAGGTGATTTGATGTAAAGCATAGTTTGTGAATGATATTTGGCAAAGTAAAGGATCATGGTTTCGTAGTTGCAATGAGAAACAGGTTTAGCTTCTATGCTTCTGCAGAGATCTTTGGTACTCTTGTAACATTCTCAATATCTAAGAGGAAAAGAAAAGATACCACTTTCCAGAGTAAAAAACTGGAATCAAATTGGAGCTCAAATCCACATTTGTAGTTGTTTGAATTACCTGTCCATCAGCTGTTCTTTAGGAGGAGTTTGAGGAAGAGCTCCACTATACTTGCCTCTCCAATCAACTTGACCACCAGCATACTTGTCTAACCATTTTCTAAATCCAACCACAAGAGTATCTGCCTTTGTTGGTACAAAACAAGCTTTTTGCCAGTTGGTAGGACCGGCATCCATTATCTTACGCTCCTATAAAAATAACTCAAGAGTCAAATATTACTAATCAAATGTACTATAACGTTATTCAGTGTCTCTATTTTTGTGACCCGTAGTAATCATACATATAAAGAACAGCAGTCACAACCTATTTTCTTCTCTTTCTTGCTGGAAACTTATAATGTCTAAGAAATTAGTTTATTAAGAAGTAAATTAACGTAAGCTCATTTAGTATGGTAAAATCATTCTTAAGAATTTAATTTAAAGAAGTGAAGAGAAAATAATAGAATATTATTAATAGGTTTTTAAGATTAAGTAAAAATAAGCTTAATTAGTGTGGTATAAACATAAAGTGTTTATTTTATCCTACGAGCTTGTAAATGAGTCTAAGAAAAGAGAAAAATAAAAAATAAAAAATAAGATCTTGTCTTTTAAATTCAAACCATAAGTTACTATTATAGTCCATTTTACAATATTATACCTACATAAGATAGAGGACATTTTTGTAATGTTGCACATCGTCTTATCTACTTATCCTCTTTCCCCTTTTGACTGATGTAGTCCACCTAAATTCCCCCTCTCATACACGTCCGCCAGCCCCCCCCCCCCCCCCCCCCCCCCCCACCCCCCTCTTTTCCTTTTCTTCTCTTCTCCTCTTCCACCTGATCGATCCCTCCACTTCCCCTTTCCTCTTCTTTCTCTTCGTCTCTCTCTCTCCCCGTTACACACACACACATCTCAGCCCCTTCCCCTCTTCCTTCTTCCTCTCTTCGTCTCTCTCTCACACCCACGCACACACATGGACCCGAGAGAGAGTGTTGAGCCGAAAATGGAGGGTGAGCACCGGACAACACAAGGCTGAGAGAGAGAGTCCGAAATGCAGAAATTGTGGGTAAGATTTCTCTTCCTTGTCTTCAATTTCACTTTTATTCTCTTGATTTTCTGTAAACCGGATGGGTCTCTTGAGTTGAGAAAATGGTGGGTTTTGCTTGGGACGAAATTTAGGGTTCTCCTTAGGTGGAAATTTATGGGTTCTCTTTTGTTTTGGTTTTCACCCGAAATGGGTATGAATTTCGTGGGTTTGTAAGACTGATCTAGGTCCTTTGTTTTCATGTTTCGACTGAGGGGAAAGTGTGATTTTTAGTTGTTGTTTTGGAAGTCCTGATTGGGGCTTTGTTATGGATTTTTGTCTAAATGGTAATTGGGTTATTGTTAGACGTTTGCTATTCTTTTTAGTTGTTTGGATTTGTTGTTTTAGGGTTAGATTGAATGGGTCTTTGGATTAATTTCCTATTATGGTTTCTGAATTAGGTTGTGGTAGGTTGATTTGCATTTTGATGTTGATTTTTGGTAACTCTTGATGGATATGGCCGATCGGTTGTTAATGGGTTAGTAGGCTTTTCCTTGTGGTTTGACGAGGAGACTTTGTTTGGAATTTCCATTTGGTTTGATGGATGTTTGGTGAAATCCAAATCTGGTTTTGGGTTGATGATTTTGATGAATGAGTTGTTGATGTTGTATTTTAGGACTTAACTTGATGATTTATAGTTTGAGTTTTGAAGAATGTATGTGCTGATTTTTTATGAGTGTTTTAATGGGATTCAAATCTGATTTGGATTGTTAGTTTAATGATGAATGATTAATGATTATTTGTTAGGGATTGAGGGTAATGTTTGTGGTTGATTGATTGGTATTTTTGTATTGATTGGGAGTGAACTATGATGTTGAAGCTAATGTGTTAGATCTTTTTGGCGTAAATGGAAAATGAGGTGGAAATAGAGAATGGGTTATCGGTACTATGCAAAAGAGTGCAAAGGATTTATTGGAAGTTTGTAGGTTCTCTTCTATGAGTTATTTTAGTGTTGTAACTATGCTTTGAAGCTTAGATTGATTAAGAGACCATCTATGAGGATTTTGTGTATAGGTTGGATAAAGTGGAATTGATTAAAGTTAGATTCTTTATTATAATCTATTTGGATGTTTAGAGGAGGATGAATTGCTAATTATTGATTATGTCCCCATCTTGGTACCAAGTGAGAATGAGAAATAAGATAAGTGATTACTAGTGTGTTTAAGCCTTATAATCTAAATTATTTGGAAGGTTAGAAACTAGTAAAGTATTAATGTAGTGGTTAAGGTTAAAAGAACATAGAATTGTGATGTCTAATATAATCTTAAGTCAATAAGTATATATATAGGGATCGAATATACTTAATTAGCTTAAATGGATAAACTAACTATAAGACTTAATAGTTAATAATGATAACAAGACAACTTAGCACCTAATTCACCTATCCATGTACACTAAGTATTTAATGTATCATCGGATTAGGTTTATATATATATATATGAGTTAAATATATATTGTTAACTTAGTAAATAAACAAGAAGCTATACAAAGATTAACAAAAAATAACAATATAATGTAACGATAATAAGGAGACAAATAAAATAGCAAACGTGTTTTAAAGATTAAAGTGAGATAAAATATGAACCTAAACCCAAGTGTTAACATAATAGTAGCTAAAGGTGCCGAATTAGCTTTACACGCGGGTTATGCGACGTGTGAGCACGCGAGTACTTAGGATGTCATAGAGTATGAGATTCAATAGTGTAGTCTAACGATACCAGTGTTTGCAGGATCGCGTTTGGATTGGAGACTTTAATTGGTTCTCTAATGTCGAATTCGAGTCAAGAGTCTAATGCTACTCACAGAGAAATTATATTTTTATGTATTATGGATTTATAAAATGTATATTGTTTTATGAATCTGAACCAACTATATGATGAAATATATGTTTTGGATAATTTGATTAGTTTGATTATGTTCAATTATATCAATGGTGTTTAAGATTGATGGAAGAGTGAAATGTGTTGAATTGAGTTAAAGTGTTTGAGTGTTCTGCGGTTGAGATTTAAATTATGCAAAATTGTTTGAGAACATGTCATGTTGAAACTGTTTATATTTTATGAAGAAACTATGATTTGAATATTTTCAAAGTATTTGATGAAATGTCGAATTTGTTTAGTTTTAAGAGAACATGATTTAGCAAGTACATGATTTCGTAGCATGATACAGTAGTGAAATATATATTGGTCAAGCACAGAGCATAGAATATGTAGTATAGAGCATACATCAACAGCAGTAAAGCAACAGTATACACAGTTAAACAGCAGTATCAGCATACCCAGTTTCATGCATATCATATATAGCATTGTTTTATGAGTTATGTTTTTATGTTAGGAGTAGTTTTTTCTAGACGTGTTGGTATGCATAAGTGTCTTAAATGAAAAGCGCTTATGTATATTTCTATCAGATAGTCGCATGTGTTAAGATGTCATACATTGAACTTGAATGTACATGGATACATGACTGTCTAGGTGCGAGTAATTGCATGTCTATGAGTAAGAAGGTTGACTGTTCTTGTTCTTCAGGAAAGACGTGTTAGCATAATTAAGTTGAACTCTAGTGCTCTCATGATCTACTGACGTTCAAGGCATGAAGCTGAAATACAATTAGAGATGATGTTGCGAGTATTTTGTTGAAGGATGATATCCTAGTATGGAAGAGTAAGATGCCATGTTTTATTGCTTAACACTTGTGTGTAGGCGTGATATCTATGATGGAGTGGTCGTGTGCATTTATGTCTGAGCCACCGTTGAAAAGTATTATTATAGAGAGGTTTATATGTAGAAACTTCTAAGCGGTAGATTGAAACTTCTACATATGTTCACAGTTATATAGTATGTTTTAAATATTTTCTGGATAGTCGTTATTTATTGTATTAGCTATTGGTAAATTGTGGCTGATATAGTGCTCGCACGACTAAAAACAAAATAAAGGTTGGTTTTTTGTGATAACTCAGTTTAATATCACTGAGGTCTTAGTATGTTTTATATTGAGGCGGTGGACTCATTCTTTCACCTATGCGGATGTGGATACCACCATGACCGTGTAGATGATATTCTTTTGGCTGTAGGTACTTCGGTATAGTTGATAGTTTGGTAGCAGTGTACTTGTGATATTATGACTGAAGCTCGCCACGACGGTTGTAATTGTTATAGTATGGCTTGTGACGTTTGTGTCACTTATTCTTTGTAAATCCATTATTGTTATGTAATTATTGTGTTAATAAGACTCAAATAGATAGATGTTAAATGACTCTTTGTTGTAATTAATTTGTGATAGATGTATAAGTTGTAATTTTCACTATTCAGATTTATGTTTTACACTGCATATATAGATATATATTATACTCTGATTATCAGGTACATGTTATCATCTCCGCGCAAAAGAGGAAGCAGAATTCTAGGTTTCATCTCAAATACCTAAGGAATTCCCGTATTTGCTCAAGATGAGGATACGATTCATACAGTCAATCTACTGCAGCACAAGAGGAAGAAAGGAGCAGCTTCAAGCATTTAAGTGTTTCTCCAGGATAGTTCTTATATATGGGTTATTAGGCTTAAGCAATTAAGATGTTGCTCAAGCCCATAAGGAGTCCAGAACTCAATTTGTGGCAATGCTACCAAGGAAATGAAGCATACATCTTGAAAACAAAGAAATTAAATAAAATAACTTAAAGCATGAATACTGAAAAAAGTTTTTATACTAATAAGCTGAGCATAGAGTAAATGACCATCGAACTAAAGTTTTGTGAGAAAAGTCCAGCATGTTATTTTCACAAGTAAAAGAGCTGATTGACTTTGGCCAGAACTTTGACATTACCTCAAGTGTTGTAAAGGGTAGGGTGGGTTTGGGTTACGTCTTATGTTCAAACAAAAAATTAAACAAGAAAATCCTATATGTTGCTCGAATTAAGGCTTTACCTCAAAGTTTCCCATCATGTGTTGTTTCTTTTTCACTCTCAAATTATATCAGGAAAGCAAGTTGGGTTTATACTACATTGAAAGTTATATTCTATATGTGATCTTACATAATAGCAGAACCTGGAATTTCAGTATGGTTGATCTGGTGATCTTACCAATGACTTTGATTTGTAACTTCTAAAAATGAAAAGTCATTTGTAATGGAATAAACGGATTATAAAGATGAAACAACTATGCAATGACATAAGAGATGGGAATCACCTCAACGTGAAGAAGATACAAAGCAGAATCTAAAATCAGGTTTTGTCCCGCATGAAACATCCATCGTGGCACAACTTTATCAGTCCAAATACCAAAGTTTCTTGGGAAGGTCCATATCAGTCTGCTATTACCTGGACTAACCGGAATACAAAAAAAAATCGAAGCAAATTTCCGTTGCACTGACATTTTCTGCATTAACCAAAATTTACGAAAATAGAAGTACTAAGAACACAAAAAACAACAAATAAATAAGGGGGGGGGGGGGGGGGGGGGGGAATTCCCAATTTTGGTTGATTAGCTTAGTATGCACAATGGATCAACATAGAGTAATACCTTCTCAGTTCCACTTGATGATACAGATCCATTAGTTTGATCGGCCAAAGGGTTAGTATAATCATAAAACACACACGGGGCAATAAATTTGCCTAAGTTCCACTCCTGATTTGCATTGAAGCCATTGATGTCAAACCTTTCAATCATCAATTCAAGCGGTCTGCCCCCCTCTCTATCAGCCTTCACTGTGTAGGCAACTTTTTTTTCAGTTATAAATTAAGAAAACAGGACACATTGACCGGAAATAAGGATTATGAGAAAGTTCTTATCTGTTTTTGGGTTGTGGAGTTTTCATAATTCCAGTATGAACATATGGAGAATGAGCAGGGTCCATAAGATTTTCAATCAACACCTCGTACCTGAAAATTCAATATAAATATACTCTCGATCAGTTCTGCTCAAGAGAAAATAGGTGAAAGGATAAAGAGAAAAATTAAACCCTGAATTAGAGATGCCCAGTTCTAGTAATACATTCATTTGAAGAACTTCCATATGATATTTTTGTCAATGAAAAGGAATAAGAAAATTTTATCAGGCAAGAGGATCCAATCTCTAATGAAATTAGCCAAAATATAGAAAGAAAATATGAATACATTATATTCAACATTATGTGCCTAAAGTTATTTAATATAAAACAGAAAATAAGGCCACATATGGTTACATGAGTAGAAACAATGGAGTCTCTCGGTTGGTTTGGTAAAGTTTTGAAAAGTATTTGGGGTTTTGGGTTTTAAAAAGAGTTTTGAAAATGGTGAAAATTGAGAAGTGTTTTTGTGGGTCCCCATTTGAAAGAGTGTTGCATATGGGTCCACAGAAAAAATTTTGTTTGGTAAAGTGAGTTTAAATCAGAAGAAGAAGTAGCGACAGAACACACCCCCAAGGAATATCTCTATTTCCCATCAATTTAGTATAGGAAGGATCATCTAGTTGTGGGATGTAAGGCGGTCTTCTCTCCAAAAGAATATCTTTGTACTGAGGATCAGTGTTTGGCCAAAACCAAACAATGTCGTGCTGCACTGTACTTGGATAAGCAGCTACACATGCTTTCTTGAATGTGTGCACCTGCATAATTATTTGGAAAGGTTAATTGCCATCACATTGCCCAAGAACTATAAATAATTTGGAAACTTCAATCGGGCAATGGAAAAAACCATGAGAATGTTGTCCTTGAATGAAAGATTGACACCTCAACATTAAGCAAGAAAAGTAAATATTAGCAAAATCTATCAAAACACTGAATCTAAACTCTCCCTTTCACTCTCTTAGTCTTTAAAAAAACAAAAAACAAAAAACAAAATACTACTCCTCGGTCGCTAGGGACCAGCCATGCGGCTTCCCCCGGCGGCCGAGGGTGGTGATTCTGGCGACGTCGGCATGTTTCTGACGAAATCTGAAAATTTCTCGATGGTTGGTGGCGGCGTCCGGCGTGGAGTAGTGGCGGCAGAGGCAGTGAAGGCGGCGTCTGGGTGGGCGGGAGTTTTTTTGTTTGTTTTTTTTTTTTTTTTTTGGTTTTTCAAACTAAAAAAGTATAAAAAGATATCAGATTCAGTGTTTTGCAAACAATTATTTTTCTTGTTATAGGCTGATGTGTCAGTCTCCTATTGATAGCCATAAAACCCCTGTTTTCTTCTTTGATCGGACAGAAAGGGCTCTCAAGAGACAAAAGGAATGACCATCGCACACGAAGAGCCTAATATCATTAGGGACACTTATTGATACTCCTTCACATGGCTGATTCTCAATTGTCCTATACTTTTTAAGTAAATACGTATAATCTGTGGCGTAATAATGCCTTATAAACCGCTTTTAATTGGTAAACAAGAGCTGGTAGACTGAGATTTGCGAGTCTCCTTCCTTATACCCCATTCTAGTAATTGATCTACTACAAGGTCCTCATCATTTTGCAGCAATGATTAGAAGTTTCAAGTATGAGTAATACTCTTTTTTGACATATTCACACAAGAGGGAGAGAAAAAATTCGAATTATTGATTACCGCTTCATGAGGCGTGATCTGTAGCCGATTGAGTTACCTCTTAGGGACTGTAAGAGTAATACTCTTTGGGCACCTTGTTATGCAAAAAAGTAAATTGGATCCTAACCACTCTGTCATAAATTTTTAAAACAAAACAATTAATTGTGTTTTGAACTTTTGAACAAAGGTGGAGCTAAATGGAAGACCCTCTTATCTTCAATTTGTGCAAAATTACACAATATAAACATAACCAAATTCCATATTCCATTGTAAGGAATTCCTGAGAATACAACATTGACATACCATGTTCCTTCTGTTTATATGAGAAAATAAAATAAGATCAAACAAAACTGTGAAGTAAGAGAGCGCTTTAGAAAGTAAAAGGGGCCATTCCTAGCAAGAATGGAGTGGGATAAATGTTGCTGTAATTTATTAAGAATTGAACGCTACGTCGAATCCTTATCCCTCACAGACATTCAACAAATGGATGAAATCATACAAGATGAAGCAGAAAAATGTAACTACCGACGAGATATGGTTAGATCTCTTTCATCTGGTCAAGAACAATTTTTCATTTTCCTTTTCTCTTCGTTTTTTTTTTCTTCAGAAAAGATGACAAGAAGGAAAAGAGTTAGCCATCATAAAGAGCAAATGAATGTTCACATTTTATCCTTGTTAAACATAATTGAACTTATATTCACATTAGGCCTCTAGCTATTGGAAAAAATTAACAGATTCCATGTTTTGCACTCATGTGACAACTAGTAGGGGTAGAACCAAAATTTTTGGTAAGGGGGGACAAACTTATAAAAGTACATAACTGCGTAAGCAGTGGTGAAGCCAGAATTTTGGTTTAGAATTCAATAGAATCATCGTTGTTCTCCATAATCTCAGGTAACTACAATTATATATTTCATACAATTAAAATATGCAATACAATATATATTCATAAATAATTAATTTAAAAGATCAATATTTTAACACCCTGATTCCATATTGAAAAAAAAAATGAATAGCTCACGTAGAGTTAGTGGTTTATAAAGAGAAAAATGATTGTTGTACAACTTTTCTACAATTTTTGTACAACTTTGACAACATTTGATCAACCGTTGAATCTATTTTCCTATATATGAGCCTTAAATATCTAATGGTCGATCTTAAAAAAAAGTTATTAAAGTTGTACAAAAAATGTGCAAGAAACATTACTATTATAAAGATACTAATGAGTGTTGAGTCTCACATTGCTTAGTTACTACTTACAAGGTAAAACTGAACTTTATAAGGGATTGTAGAGAAACTTCAAATTGACTAGCTAGCTCTTAGGTTTTTTTTTTTTTTTTTTTTTTTTTTTTTTTTTTTTTTTTTTTTTTAAAAAAAAGAAAGTAAAATACTGGTGAGTAGAAAAAAAGAAAATAAAGAAAAGAAAAAAATAAAGAGAGTAAAACCCTTAGAAGTCTAAGCCTCGATTTAGCCATTATAAGTCTTCAATCGGTGGTCTACGCTTTTTTTTTTAAAAAAAAAATTTTAAAAAAATTAAAAGTTTGTGTCGACGAGACATACATTTAAGTGTTGTATTGTTCCAAATTCTAAAAACGATGTGTTTTGATATTTAGTTAAATGGTGTGTTTTTTACAAAATAAAAAAGTTATCTTCTATCATTTTCCTTCTTCTACCTTTCTTTTAACTTAATTCTTAACCTTCACACAGTCAAATTGAAACAGAAACACGCTGATGAAAGAGGGGTTAAAATATAAAGAAATTCTTTTGTCTTTCAAAATGAAAGAGGAGTCAAAATATAAAAAAATTATTTTTGTCTTTCAAAATGAAAGAAGGGTCAAATTGTAAAGAAAATTTTTTAGGGGAGACAAAAAATTTATTTTGAAAGGACAAATTTATAAATTTACATATTTTATGAAGAATTTCAAAACTTTCACCCCACCCATGCACCTGGTTCCGCCACCGACAAGAATCCCACCAAATATACTCAAATGCATCAGAAAACATGCAAAAGCACTGGCAAAATACTGTCCCAAGTTCCCAACAGTGGAGATTTCAATCAAGAGTTACTACCGGAGGACCATCAGGAGGTGCTTGAGGGATGAACTTGCAATCACCAGAACCATTAAAACACCAACCATGGTACACGCACTGCAACCTGCCCCACTGATCGATCCTTCCTTCAGACAGAGGAGCCAACCTATGAGGACAGGTATCATCAAACACTTTCCAAGCACTCTCATTTCTATCCCACCACACAACCACATCAAGACCGATCACTTTTTTCGCATGCGGCACCCTCTTGTCCAGATCACAGACCGGCATTAGTGGATACCACTGTGCGTACCAATCAAATTTCTCGCCTTGACTGCGAGTTTCAGGCTCTGGCTCAGGTGGGTTTGTGGGTTCTGTTGAAACCGTGGATGATATGGAGGTAAAAGCCTTGAACTTCGATTGGTTTTTGTCAACTAAAGAGAAAGAAGAACTGGGAGTTGGATTAAAATGAAAATTCAAGAACATGGGTTTTCTGAATTGGGTTTTTTTTTTTTTTTGGATGAATTGGGTGTTGCTAAGCGTAGTTCGGATGTATACTGAAGGAACAGTAGACAACGCTTTCAAAGATTCCATGGTTGCTTCTTTCACAGCTCAAACTAGAGAATATGCAAAATTCGTAAGTATAACGAGGGACAGTGAAGCGTTAAGTAAATTTGAAACGGTGCCATTTGTGCGGTTGAATGGATAACGTGGATAAGTGGATAACGTGGATAAGTGGTCGATAACGTGGGTAAGTCGATAACGTGGATAAGTGGTGTGAGTTGCACTGATAAGTGCAAAACGTTGATAACGTGCTGTGAATTGCACTGATAAGTGCAAAACGTGGAAAACGTGGATAACGTGCTGTGAGTTGCACTGATAAGTGGAAAACGTGGTGCGAGTTGCACTTTGCAAATGGCCTTTTTGCGGTATAAATTTGACTGAAAAGTTACTTTTAAGGTAAGCTAAAAAAACATAAATGAAAAGCTCATTCGATTGTTTATCTGGTGTCTTGAATTTATGTCATTTAGACGTAATTTTTTTTATTATATGTATATCCTTTTAGATAGATATTAAAAAAAAATTAAAATAAACTTTAGTATTCCTCGATATTGTAATATATGTACCCTATAATACAATATAAAAATAAAAACAAATATATATAACAAATTTCTACCTAAATGAGAAGAAGATTAACTAAGATGAACCTAGCCTTGCAAGTAATTATGCAAGGAATCGCTGTCCACCCATTAAATTAGTCTTAGTTACCCTTATTCATTAGAAATGAGGATCATTTTCATTTTAAGATTTATTCTACGGTCAATATTTTATTTTGTTGTATTTAATAATATATATGATGTTGCAACATTTATAATTTTAAGTAGTGTGCCAACAAATTTACTATGTGCCAACATATACTTAAATCTGTAAAATTTAATTTTAACCATTAAATAAATCATCACTATTTTACTTGAAATCGAGAAAATTCTATGTCATTCATTAAGAAAAGTAAGAGCTACGATGGTAAAATGTCAATCAGAAAAAGAAAATATCTTTCCATGTTTTGCCAAGAACCTAGGAGGCTTTGATATCAAATAAAGTAATACTATTTTTTTACACATTTATCACATATTTTATACTAATAACATGATGTAATTTTTTTTTTTTTTAAAAGTGATTGGAATGTGAAACAACTTAAAACAAATGATATTAGCCGGTATAAAATGAGTACAAAGAATAACATTACTTTATCAAATTATTTATACGAGTAATGATATATGTTACACTTCTTTTTCATTGGATTGGTGTGGTAGTGCCCATCAACTTTTAGATTTTGTTTTTTTTTTTTTAAAAAAAAAAAATTATAACGGATCAAAGATGAGTTGTAATATTTAACATTACTTTATTTATAAAATATGTGAATTTTCTCTTTGTTTTTTTAGCAATTTCATTACGATATTTAATCGGTAGGAGAAAATCAATTATTACGCTGACATGGCAACTTGCTCGTGATAAGAGTAACGGGGTACCCAACTCACTGATGTAGACAATCCAACACCCTCCATTCATTTGGCTTCTTAACAAAGGAACAAAAGCTTGAAACATGCTCTTAACAAACGACTCTATGTAAGGGACAACTTTACAAAAGGGTATCAAATTATACCACGTTTTGAAAGAATGGTATTAAATTATCATTTCTCTTGAACTCGGGGTTTTAACTATCAAAATAAGTCCCAAAAGGGCATTCTGTCTGTTCTCGGCGTTAAAACGTAACGGAAGTCAATTCACATGACTTCCACGTGAATTTTTAACGTGTTTGGTCCCCTTTGCCCTTGACTTCAACGGATACAATTTCGAACTTAAATTCGGCTATTGTATCATATTTTCCTATTTTCCCCCAAATTGCTTTGTAAGTCTCCGGAAACCCTAGAGCTCTCCATCCGTACTCGTGCGCTAAGAACCCTAACCGTGCTGTCACACTGTGGCTTGTTTCGGCAGTATACACAACAATCAAGCATCAAAGGCTAATTTTGACTAAAGGTAATGAACTATTTTGTTTTTTTCCAATGTAAATGAATAGTTATTTAACTATATTTACGGATTATTATTATTATTTTTTTCGAAATGCTGGGCGTTACTTGGGGTTTAGGGACACTTTTCCCGTTGTTTAGGGTTTAGGTTGTTACTGAACCATGTGTTTGGTCATCGGCAATATCTGGATCTTATTGAAGTTGCTGACATGGTGTATTTTATATATTCTTTGGTTTGTAGTCCTATTTTGTTCGGGTTTGTGGTCCCATTTGTTTCTTGTCATTATCTTGTTTCAAGTTTGTTGTTCCCTTTTTTTTTTTTGGTTTTTGGTCCCATTTCGGGTTTGTTGCTTAGGGTTGCAGAAAAGTTCGATTTTTTTTACACTATATGTTGTGGTTAATGGGTCTTGATGTGTTTGCCATTATGGGGGGACTTTTGTTTTGGTTTGTTGGCTGATGCCTTTATTATGCATGTTGTATCTAGAATTGCTTTACTTTGCTTGTGGACTCAATGTCTTTACTCTTTTTTGTTTTTGTCTGCTCGTTAGGACGTGTCATTGTTTTGTCTATTTGTAGGACACATAATGTATCCAGAATTGCTAATGTTTGAGGTGCACTATGGTGGCCGATTATAGGGAGCATAGGGTCAGATATGTCAGTGGGGACATATCACATTACCTTGACCCATATGTAGATATGAATTGTCATTTCTTGAGATAGAGAGGCTAGTTAGAACTTATGGGTATAGTCTTGGTGACCTAATTTACTACAATCTACCTACCATGAGTCTAGATGAAGGGCTACGACTTATTTCTTTTGACCATGATGTCATTCAAATGGTGGAGTACCATATGGAGCATGGAATTGTAGAGTTATATTTGGTTGCCTTTGGTGTAGTAGATGTAGATGTAGAAGTAGAAGTACACGAAGAAGAGGGTATTGTTGATGGGGAAGAGGAAGAAGAGAGTGTCTGTATACATAAGTGACTCATTTTGGGATTAGGTTCTAAGTGATGAATCTGATGCCTATGATTTAGATGGAGATGCAAAGGTGGGATTAGAACATGATGATGTTCGAGTAGATGAAGGGTTTGGACTACAGCCAGAAGATGTTATGGATCAGGAGGTTGGAGTAGAATCAGCAGTTGGTGAAGCATAAGAGGGTGAGGGTGGGGGTGAGGGTCAGGGTGAGGGTTATTCAGGTATTTTCGGTAGTGATGAACTGATCTCACCTAGTGCTAGTGATGAAGAGGGTGCGGCTGAGGTCGAGTCTTCAAGACGGCCCTGTATCACCAAGAGGGTTCCATTTAGTAAGGATGATTTGAAAGATCCGATTTTGCAGCAAGGTAACACTTTTCAGGATGTGTAAGGGACTATCCCTCGGAGCTCTAGTGCCGAGCTTTGGAGCAAGTGAAATTGTCCCCAAGAAGTGTTGCCCGTACTAGATCATGCTTTTCTCCTCGATTCATTAGTGGTTTGACCCCAAGGGTATCCCCATCAAGTTCTGGTAGAAAAATGGCAACAATGGGTATATCACCTCCACTCGAGAGAGAATACTTCTTAAGAAGAATTTATCACAATCTAAGAACAAAGTCCTCCCCATTGATTAGAGGCACATCAGTAACTTCAACTTCTGACGTTTTATGAGTAGGATCAAATTTTCTTATTCATAAATTCTTTTGTGTCAATAGAAAAAAAGATGACATAGGAATTCTTTCTCATTCTTTTCATTCAAAATCATGTATACATTTTCTGTCGGTTCATCTTGTACAATACAAGACGAAAAATTGTACAATTTTGTGGGTTTGATGCCTTTTCTTACAATACAAGATATTCTTCATTTTTCTCTATCAATGATTATTACTGAGCAGTTTGAGCTCATAAAAATAGTATGCTATTTCTGAGCACTGAATACAGAGAATTGCCAAGACTAAGTGGTCTCAATTCCTTTGAGATTTTCAAGTCCAATATTGATCTAATCAAATAATTTTCACCATTTAATCCATCTTATTCATGTGCCTTGCACGTAAGGAGAATTTTAAAATACTTATGAGAATCATGTATTCTAAAAATAAATGTCAGTTTAACTAACTAGGTTGGAATAATTTCTTCTTACTCAATTAGAAGAAAAACTCGGTCCATGGAGAATGAGACATATTGTAATATCAGCAATTTCTTGTATTGTGAGTTCTCAAGGGTTTGTTTTGAGTTAGTCTTGTGCACTTGCAACTCCATCTACCAAACAATATCATCAAAAATTCATCTCTTCTCTCCATTCTCTCTCCTCTTGAAAACCCCCTGAACCGAATGCTATAGGACCCCCTATTCTTTTCCTTTTTTTCTCCTTTCCCCCTTCCTTTTCCCACTGCTATCACCTCCTTTGAGGCCCCTGTCCAGCTAGAGTTTTTCTCTAGCCTTATCTTCATTTTTGGAGGCTTATCTATTCCTTCAAAGGTTCTGTTTACACCTTTGGGAGTTTTGTTTATCTCTTCCTTGTAGCCATCACCAGTTATCTGCTCTCTTCACCTTGTCTCTCGCCGGATTTGTCAAGGTTTTTGGATCGAATTTTTCGAAGTTAGATCTATTCTCTTCAGCAGCTCTGGCTAGACACGTGTGCCCCTACTGTATTCCTCGTTGTCCTCCGCCAACGCCAACCGTGTCTCCATCGACCCTCCACTCACCGAAGCGTGGTCAGCATGTGACGACCAGTTTTTTTTTTTTTGGGTTAAATACCCCAGAGGTACCTGAGTTTTATGTGTTTTTAAATTTAGTACCTCAGTTTCATTTCGTATCACAGGTAGTACCTGAATTTGGAAGAAAAAAACCCTAGGTAGTACCTGTCAGATTTCTCGTGGGAATTTCAACTTCTCGCCACGTGTCAACCGCTGAAGTTGACACGTGGCACCACATAAAAAAAAATTAAAAAAATGTTTAAAATTAAAAAAATGAAAAAAAAAATGAAAAAAATGAAAAAAAAAGAGGGGTGAGCCACCCCCTTGGCCGGTCTGGCCGGTCTGGGGTGGCCGAACCACCCCCTAGGACCAAAACCCTTCAAATTTTTATTTTTTTATTTTTTTATTTTTTCAACTGTGGGGTGGCCGAACCACCCCCCAGACCGGCTAAGGGGGTGGCTGGGCCACCTCCTTGGCCAAAATGGGGGTGGCCGGCCACCCCCATGGTGGCCAAGTGGGGTGGCTCAGCCACCCCTCTTTTTTTTTTTTTTTTTTTTTTAATTTTTTTATTTTTTTAATTTTAATCATTTTTTTTAATTTTTTAATTTTTAATTTTTAATTTTTTTGGTGCCACGTGTCAACCTCAGCGGTTGACACGTGGCGAGAAGTTGAAATTTGGACGAGAAATCTGACAGGTACTACCTAGAGCTTTTTTCTTCCAAATTCAGGTACTACCTGTGATACGAAATGAAACTGAGGTACTAAATTTAAAAACACGTAAAACTCAGGTACCTCTGGGGTATTTAACCCTTTTTTTTTTAAACGTAAAATGAGTCATCGCAATGGCACGACTACGTGTCACTCAGCCAACATAGGCACATGCCCATAACATGCACTTGATATACAGAGTTACATCTACAACGGAAGAAATCATAATACCATCAATCAAGCGGAAAAGCATAACTATAAACAAACCTGTTATCTAACAAATGTGAGCCATAACACAAGTCTATCTGTTTAAAGTTTAACTGCATATAACTATTACAAAAGAATGGCTTATACAAAATAATGTGTGATACATACGTCACAAGCCAAATACAAAAGCACCCAAAAATAAGGACACCATAGTCGTACCCCACTACGATTGTCGCTACGGGCATCAATCATAGTAACCCAAATAGTGTGCTACCGGATCATCGTCCGCCTCACGGGTACCTGCAATCACAGGAATATCATCTACACAGTTGTGGTGGTATCCACATCTGCATTGGTAAAATGATGAGTTCACCGCCTTAGCATGAACACACTAAGACCTCAGTGATATAAGACTAACTGAGTTTTCGCAAAGAACCAACCTTTATTTTATTTTTAGTCGTGCGAGCACTATATTAGCCACAATTTACCAATAGCTAATGCAGCAAACACCAACTATTCAGAAATCATTTAAAACATACTAAATAGCTGAGAAAATATGTAGAAGTTCCAGTCATCTCTCCTTGGAACTTTTCACATACAGACCCCTCTATGATAATACTTTTCATTGGTCGCTCAGACATATGTGCACACGATCACTCCATCATAGATATCACGCATACACATAAATCTTAAGCAAGGAACATGGCATCTTACTCTTCCATACTAGGATAACATCCTTCAACAAAACACTTGCAACACCATCTCTAATCGTATTTCAGTTTCGTGCCTTGAACGTCAGTAGATCATGAGAGCACTAGAGTTAAACTCAATCATGCTAACATGTCTTTCTTGAAGAGCAATAACAGTCAACTTTCTTACTCATAGACACGCCATTATTCGCGCCTGGGCATTCATGTATGCATGTACTTTCAAGTTCAATGTATGACATCTTAACACATGACTATTCGATATAAATATACATAAGCTCTTTTCCATTAAAACTCTTATGCATACTAATACGTCTAACAAAATTACTCATAGCATAAAAACATCACTCATAAAACTATGCTATACATGATATGCATGAACTGGGGCTAATAATGCTGCTGATACTGTTATGTTGCTGATACTATTATGCTGCTGATACTGATATGCTGCTGATACTGTTATGCTGCTGATACTGTTATGCTGTTGATACTGATACTGCTGGGGTATGTATGCTCTATATTACATGCTCTATGTTCTGTGCCTGACCAATATATATTTCACTATTGTATCATGCTGAAATCATGCAGTTGCTAAATCACGTTTTTTTAAAACTAAACAAATCCCACATTTTATCCAACACTTTGAAATCGTTCAAAACTTAGTTTCTTCATAAAACTTGAACAGTTTCAATATGGCATGTTCTCAAACTCAAAACATAGTTTCATAAAACTTAAACAGTTTTAACATGACATGTTCTCAATAATTTGCATAATTTAAATCTCAACCGCAGAACATAACACTTTAAATCAATGCAATACTTTTCACTATTACACTATTTCTTAAATATCATTGATATAGTTTAAACATAATCGAAACTAAACAAATCATTTCAAAACATACATTTCATCATATGGTTGGTTCGGTTTCATAAACATTATATATATTTTTTTAATCCAATACATATTGAAAATTGAAATTGACCTCTAAAAATAAATAGCAAGTGTGTGCAATAGTGTGCAACAAAATATCACAATGCAGAATTTAAATAAGACAGATATTTTGTTGACTAAGTGAAAACTCAGTTAAGAGAAAAACCACTCCGGGGTAGCCAAACCCAAGATATCCACTATTCAAAAGACAAAGCTAGATACAAGACAGTAACACTCACCTACACCCGATGCAGTAGTCGTACCTTGATCTTTAACGTGTAACCCAACACGAACGCTTCCCAACTAGATCTCCTACCTGAAGGGGTATTCAATGGAATCCTTTACCTTAGGGCTGACCCCTAAGATAGACTTCAGATGTAGCGCAGCAACAGCACATTTGCAAAGGCTTCAGAGGTAACTTAATCAGCTCGATGATCTCTCAAAATGACTTCTCTGAACACTTCTGGAATTCAATACCGAATTCTTGCAGTTCTCAATGCCCAGGGGCCTCTATTTATAGGCTGAGGTGCAGAATGAGCGACTGCTGTAATATGTACAGATGTCGTCCGGACGGTGAGCCTGGGCCGTCCGTATGGACAACTGTGTGACAAAAGTTTTTGAGATTTTCGCTGAAAATCTTTCCTATTTGAGAGCCGCATTTGGATAGTAAGACACAGTCGTCTAAACGGTCGCACATCCACTGCAAGTAACTTCCATATAAGGCTTTGCACGTCCGAACCATGGGGGATGAGCGTCTGGACGGCTGAACTTTAACACGCAATTTTCATATCTGCTATGCGCGCGTCCGGACCATGGTAGGCAGTCGTCCGGATGGTTTAAGTTGAATCGGCAATTTCCTTAACTATTGAACGCACGTCCGGACGGTTGAAGAAATCTTCCCTTAAATTGAACTTGGAAAGAATCTGATGCTGATCGATCATTGATAGGCATCCGGACGGGCTGCTGAGACGTCCGGACAGATGCAATGCTGGAACAGTAACTTCTCGATACAGTAGAGGTCCGGACGGAAAATGCACGTCTTCTGGACGGATGATTCTTGGTTTGCCTGGCGTCCGAACAGTAAGGTACGTCGTTCGAACGGATGGAACAGTGGACAGATGGGCGTCTAAACGGGATGACACGTCGTCCAGATGGCTAACAAGGACTCTGAAATCTTCTGACTTGAGAGCAAAAATGAGACTTCTGAAACACTTCTGAATAGTGAAATTCCTGTTTAAAAAGCATCTTTACAAACAAGTGATTTTGTCCAAACATAGAATGAGGCCAATCACAAACTAACAAACTCTCCCTTTGGCCATTTTGGGACAAAAATCACTTGACCGGTTTGGAAATACATTCCTGGTCCAAAAATAAAAATTACTCATCCTTTTTGTCACAGAGGGACAAAGGGTAAAACAGAGTAATAAAAACCAACTGCAATAAAAATTACTCTCCCTAACGGTTTCAGAAGGACCAGGGAAACAGAGTAATATAAGTCAAAAGTTTTAACAAAATAAGATAAAAAATGTCTCAATCAAAAAGACAACAAAACAAAATAAATGAAAACTCAATCATCCTCTGCTATAGGTGCAGTTCTGGGCGCAGCATCCTCATCATCACTGCTGTCAGGGTGATTATACTTGAGTCACTCCCATAGGTCCAGCTAGTTCTACTCCACGCGCTTGTTGATGGAGTAAACTTCTAGTTGCATAGAAGTGATGGACTACTGCACAGTGTGCATCTCGCCCTGGATGGCAGTAAATGCCTCCATAATCTGATAAAAGTTGATCTCCGGCTCTAAAGGCGTGATTGTCTGAAAGGATGAAGCCATGTCCAGAAAACCAACAGGCATGGCAGAAGGGATGGGCACCTCATCATTAGAGTCATCTCTCCGCAACTGCGCATTAGACTTCATCAAAGTTTGTTTGTTGATGGGCTGTTGAATCTTCATCTTTGGTTCTCCAATAGGGTTGATGTCTGACTGAAGAATGATCTGAGTGAGCAGGCAGCCAAAAGGGAGACCAGTATGACCCTCATCACAAGCCTCCAACATAACACTCATGATATGCTTACACAGGTAGAAAGGGAAGCGGAAGTGGATGGCATAAATAAATTGGGCCTTCTTCAAAATCAGGTCACTGAGCTTAACAACTGGCCAAAGGTTGTGTTGTGAACTATTTTGGCCAACAAGCGATGAGAGGGAGCCAATGCGCCGATCCTGATGGTGGTGTGGTGCTCCTCTCTTCCTCTGTCCTTTGGCGAACCTGGCGTTGGGAACTAATTGTAGACATGATTCTGCACAAAAAGACCAACAAGATTTTGCCAAAATAATCCAAAAAAAAATTATGCTTGTTAGGTCATGAGAAAAATTGGGCAAAATAACGGCAGTACAAAGGACTTCTGCAAAAATAGAGAAAACAAATATCACAATTTAGTCCTAAAAAGTAGCACCACAAATAATCCCAATATGGTAGACATAAGCTCCTCATATACACAAACATTCCTAAAGAAACCAACATTCTAACAATTTTTTTTAATTTTTTTTTTTTAAGAGAATAAGGTTAAAAGGAATACCTGGAATGTGAAATAATGCGCAAAAAGACAAGGAGCAACAAAAAGCGAAAAGCTCACAAACTTTACTCATAAGCTGCCAAAAAGAAGGATTTTGTGGGGTATGGTGGAGAGAGCGGCACTCTGGGGTATAAATAGCCTCTGTGGGGTCCCCGTCCAGATGGTGAACTAATGCCGTCCGGACGCGCGCTGCCTCGAAAATGAGCAGACTGGTCACGCGCATCCGGACGATTAATCTTAACCGTTCGTCCGATGCTGGCCGCGTGCGTCCGGACGTTAAACAACTCTTGTCCGAACGGCTAAGCTCCATCCTCGTCCGGACGCCAAGAAACTACCGTCCAGACTCTCCACATTGAAACAACAGAAAATTGAGGAAAATTTACAGAAATCAAATTTTTCTCAAGTCAATTTGAGAACACGCATGTATAATCCATTGATAACACAATCAGAGAGCATCTTAAAACTAAATAGAGATACAAAAGAGAGTTGAGATTTTAATTAGCACAAATAAGTTCTTGAACATGTAAAATTCAAACAGCTAACTCAACTCATGCAATGCGTGTGTGTGTGAAGACAAAAACCCACAAGGTATGACTTTCAATGTCATGACAAAGAGCAACCAGATTTCCAAGACAAGAGAGAGAATCATTGACAGATTAGTCAAAAGTTAAACCTTATAACTTACTAGGGCCTAACCACCCTCATTTGATACACTCCCCCTGAGATACATCACCTACTTATTTTACTTGTACCATGAAGGACAATGTAAAATTTTTTACTTGCATGTAAATGGCAAGGCATAAAGCAATTTCAGCACATAAGCAGTAATTAAAGAATTTAAAGCACAGAATTCATAGGAATGACTGCTTAATTCTTATGGTGCTACAACTATAGGGCATGCTAGAGTTTTTAGGTGCTATGTTCAACTAGCATATGATCAATTTGGCCATTTTATCACAAACTTCTTCTCTTATTCAAAATTTCTAGAAACAAAAAGTCAAAGAAGGAAAGATGTACCTTCAGGGGAGTCCTGGATAATGCACATTTTCATCGCATGAAAAAAGAAGCTATCCTACTTTTGCATAAACAGGAAAAACACTTGGCAGATATAAGCATAAACTTTCAATTATATCTAAGCAAAGTAGATTAATGCACACCGAATTGAGATATCAGGAGAAAGCACATATGATATCTAATCATGCCAAGAGAAAAAAATTATCCTTCAAATTCTCCCCAATTTTTTTTTATTTATTAAAAAAAAAACAATGCAATATGAAAATGACATCATATGCAAGGCAAGATCAAACCTGTGAATACTCAATGATACCACTACAGCAAAACAGTCGTTCGACCTGCTTTTTCTGTCTTCCCCAACAAATACCTGCAAAATTCTCTCAAGAGAAATAGAGGGCAAAGGAAAACACTGGTTCCTAGATTACATACAAAATATAACAAGTGAGATACGCAATTAAACCTGATGCCATAGGATTAGGAACCAAATCCTAGGCATAAACACCCGATCCTGCTAGGTGCGTTTGTTTTCCTTCATGGGGTGACTGTCCTTCTTAACCCAAGCCTGCCTTCCTGTGGGTGATTGTTGATAGGACTGCATCATCCACTCCATCATGCTCTACATCCAGATAGGTGGTCCATTGTGGTATTGACCTTCTTCCACCTTCTGAGGCCTTCTAACTTGCTTGGATTTGTTCTTGAGGTTGCTACTGTGATTGGCTGGTACAAATCGCTGCTGAGGCTGCTGATACTGAGATAACTAAACTTTAGGAGCATGAGACCAATGGGCTTGATATTGATGCCTCGGTGCTTGTCCCCATGGTGCTTGGTAGGGTGCCTGATGCTGGGCTGCAAATCTAGTGCCATTATTAGCCTACTGGGGCACTTCTTTCTTGGTCTTAACTTTCTGAGCCTTCAGGAGGGAGCACTGAGGACGAACATGCCCACTTAGGCCGCAGTGATGGCATATGGGAGCTCTTCTGATGGAATGAGGCTTCTGAGTGCCTGGAACATCATCATTGAGCTTGTCCTTCCCTTTATCTTCAGCAGTGGGAGGAGGCTCTGGGTCTGTAGGTTTCACAAATACAGTCTTTGAAGTAGAGGGAGCATCAGAAGAGGGAGCTACATAACCAAGACCAGTCTTGTCAGTTGGGCTCTTTTGTATTGACAGCATACGAGCCAGCTTCTCATCAGTGACTCTTTCAAGCTGGAGTTGCGTCTTTAGTAGTTTCTCCTCAAGTTCTTGTATTCTTAGCAGCAACGAACTCTTCTCAGTCTATAAGTTGTTCAGATCATAGAGGTGCTGCTTTCGACCTTCCCTCAGCTTCTCATACTCTATGTAGAGTGTTTTGTAAGCTTCATTGAGCTCTTCTCCATTGTCACTATGCTCTGAGTAATATGAGTGATCTTCTTCAATGAGCGAAGCCACAAAGGCTAGAAATTTCTCAGACTCTAGAGCTTCTTCTTCTGACTCATCACTGAGAGTCACATTGTACGCCTTCCTCTTGCCCTTCTTAAGATTCCTGCAATCGGCCCGGACATGCCCAAAGCCTGAGCATTCAAAACATCGAGGTCCTCTAGGATCTTTCTTCTCTTCTTCCTCATGTTCAGCTTCTCTGGGAGGTTTCTTTACTCTTTCAGAAAACTTCTTCTTGAACCGATCATCTTTCATCAGTCTTTTGAAATTCTTGGCTAACATAGTCACAACTTTTTCTTCATCCTCAGAGTCATCTTCAGATAAGGCTTCTACCTTCTTCTTGGAAGCTTTTACGGCAATGGTCTTTAATTTCTTGACCAAGGGCAGAAACAGCTCATATGTTTGAAGAGATCCTACCAACTCTTCAATCTTCATCTCCTCAAGATCCTTGCTTTCCTCAATCGTCGTTACCTTGATCCTGAAACGCTTGGGCAAAGATCTAAGAATTTTTCGGATGAGTTTTACATCTGAGATAGGCTTCCCTAGACTCACCATGGAGTTTCTCAGGTCACTCATCTTGGAGTAAAACTCTCCAAATGTCTCAACTTTCAACATCTTAATTTCTTTAAATTTTGAAATCAACATTTGAAGTTTGGCAGATTTTACAAGTTTTGTGCCTTCATATGTTGTTTCCAAAATTCGCCATGCTTCTTGGGCTGATTCGTAGTTTGAAATTTTTGCGAATTCAGATGGAGAAAGTGTTTGGCATAGAGCATGGGGGTCTTTATCATTTGAAAGACGAGTGGCTTTCTAAGGGACAAAATAGTGTGCAATAGTGTGCAACAAAATATCACAATGCAGAATTTAAATGAGATAGATATTTTGTTGACGAAGTGGAAACTCAGTTAAGAGAAAAACTACTCATGGGCAGCCAAACCCAGGATATCCACTATTCAGAAGACAAAGCTAGATACAAGACAGTAACACTCACATACACCAGATGCAATGGTCGTACCTTGATCTCTAACGTGTAACCCAACACGAACGCTTTCCAACTAGGTCTCCTACATTAAGGGGTCTTCAATGGAATCCTTTACCTTAGGGCCGACCCCTAAGATAGACTTCAGATGTAGCGCATCAACAACACACTTGCAAAGGCTTCAAAGGTAACTTAATCAGCTCAATGATCTCTCAAAATAACTTCTCTGAGCACTTGTGGAATTCAAATACCGAATTCTTGCAGTTCTCAATGCCCAAATGGCCTCTATTTATAGGCTAAGGTGCAGAATGAGCGATTGATGTAATATGTACGGATGCCGTCCGGACGGTGAACCTGGGCCGTCCGAACGGACAACTGTGCGACAGAATTTTTTGAGACTTTCGCTGAAAATCTTTCCTGTTTGAGAGTTGCGTCCGAACGGTAAGACACAATCGTTTGGACGATCGCACATCCATTGCAAGTAACTTCCATATAAGGCTTCATGCGTTCGGACCATGGGGATGAGTGTCCGAACGGCTGAACTTCAACACGCAATTTCCATATTTGTTATGCATGCGTCCAGATCATGGTAGGCAGTCGTCCGAACGGTTTAAGTCGAATTGACAATTTTCTTAACTGTTGAACACACGTCCAGACCAAGGTTAACTGACGTCCGGACGGTGGTATTTAAATTGCGATTCTTACCTTATGTATGTGCGCGTCCGGACAGGAATCCACGTCTTTCGGAAGGTTGAAGAAATCTTCCCTTAAATTGAACTTGGAAATAATCTGAAGCTGATCGATCACTGATAGGCGTCCGTACGGGCTGTTGAGATGTCCGGATGGATGCAATGCTAGAACAGTAGCTTCTCGATATAGTAGAGGTCCAGACGGAAAACACAGAATGTGGCCAATCCAAACTAACACATATAAAAATATATATTTTCTCAGTAAGTGGAATACCCACCTCAGATTGCTTGTACTTCCAAATATCCAAATGACTCTAAGCTCTACCGCAATGTGCCGTTAAAACACAATACATTGCATTAATTAGCATTCCAACTAATAATCGTACCTAGTGGCATTTTGAATCGCTCAAAAGTCATTTTACTAATTTACCCATAAAGCTCTAACATTCCTAAGTATCTTATTAAACCTAACATTGCTAACCCATAAGCATAACTTCGGGTTAACCACAATGATATAGTATTTTAATAAAATACCCAAAACTAATGTCTAGGGAAAACTTACCAAAAGTTCACCAAGCAGTGACCAAATGCTCGGGATGCTCCTGGCAACTCCAAACCCCACCAAACCTATAGAAAATGTCAAGTTAAACTCATTTCTATAAGATTTAACAAAAACCTCTAAATGATGCAAGTTTAGCTATTTACCTCAAAACGTTCAGTCAAAACATAGATCGGGCTTCGAGGATTACGTTATCGAAGTCGGATCTAAGATTGGACGGCTAGATTTCAAGATATCACGGTTTTTGAGTGAAAAACCGTAGAGAAATAGTAAGGAAAACCGGAGAGAAAGAAAGAAATGGGCGTACTGCCCATTTTAATTCAAACCCCATCTGGACGAGCATCTCAAACCGTCCTGACGCGTGCCATTTAGGAAAACATGCGCCGCATGGCAGACCGTCCAGACAGACACCGACTACCGTCCGGACGCACGTCGTTTAAGAAGATCGTGCACCGCTCGTTGCGAACCGTTCGGACACTTTAAAGCAAGCGTCCGGACACGCGTGGAATGAGGCGTCCTCCACGTGGTGATAAGGTATCGTTCGGACGAGCCTGTTGAGCCGTCCAGACGCGCCATATTAATTTTATTTATTTAATCCATTTTTTTTGCATTTATTTCATTTCTCCTTCATTCTCTCACATTTTCTCATTGTATAATTTATTTCTATGGTCCATATAATACTCTCTGCGCGTCCCATTGTATTTTCTAGTCGTCTAGTTAATTTTTAATTGTCTATCCCAATAAATTCTATTCCCAAAATAGTCCATAATATTTGGGACATCACATCACTCCCTCCTTATAAAATTTCGTCCTTGAAATTTGAACATAAATCACTATATCATACACGTACATGCATTTCTTATCAAATTAATAAACATAGGTATGAGTAAACGAAGCATACCTAGGTTTACTCGAATAGGTGTGGATACTTATCCTGCATCTGCTGCTCCAGCTCCCATGATGCTTCCTCAATCCCGTAATTCCTCCATAAAATCTTCACGAGAGGAATGGTCCTAGTCCTCAACTGTTGCTCCTTGCGATCCAAAATTTGCACTGGCAACTCTTCATACGTCAAATTAGGCTGAATGTTAAGAGGCTCATGACGTATTACTTGTGATGGATCGTGAACACACTTTCGTAGCTGTGAGACGTGAAATACGTCGTGAACTCCCGCAAAATTAGGAGGCATCTCAATCTTGTACGCTAAAGGGCTTACTTGTTTTATCACTTAAAACGGTCCAACATACCTTGGACTAAGCTTCCCCTTGTTGCCAAAACGATAAACATTCCGCATGGGAGATACCTTTAGATATACAAGGTCACCAACTGTGAACTCGAGCTTACTGCGATGCTTATCCGCATAACTTTTCTGTCGGCTCTGAGCGGTGAGCATCCGCTTACGAATAAGTCCAATCTTCTCTTTCATCTCTTGTACCAACTCTGGCCCCAAAAACCGATTCTCGCCAACTTCATCCCAATACAGAGGTGATCTACATTTGCGTCCATACAACGCCTCGTATGATGCCATGCCAATAATTGCCTAAAAGCTGCTATTGTAGGCAAACTCAACCAATGATAAATGGCGTATCCAACTCCCTTTGAAGTCCAACACGCACAACCTAAGAATATCCTCAAGGGACTGAATGGTTCTCTCGGATTGGCCGTCGGTTTGCGGATGGTAAGTTGTGCTAAAGTTCAGCTTTGTACCCATAGCACTCTGCAGCTTCTCCCAAAACCTTGAAGTAAACCATGGATTACGGTCCGACACAATTGAGATAGGCACTCCATCAGCTTCTCCACGTCTGGCCCTATCCATGAGATCCTGCAACTCCAGATCATCTTCCTGTGTCATTATGATTCTATCATCACTCATAGATTCAACCACAAATGTTGCCATGATAGGAGGTCCACCTGTCATGAACTCATCAATCTGTACAACGACAAACTGCTGAGATAGCTGGCTCAAAATTTCTTTTGAATCTATCTCATCTTCCCTATACTTCCTACTCAACGCATCTGCTACTACGTTAGCCTTAGCAGGATGATAAAACATTTGGCTATTGTAATCCTTCAAGACCTTGAGCCATCTCCTTTGTCTCATATTTAAATCCTTGTGTAAAAATGTATTTGAGACTCCGGTGATCTGTATGAATCTCGCACTTCTTACCATAAAGGTAGTGCCTCCATATTTTCAACGCATGCACCACTGCTGCCAACTCCAAATCATGAGTAGGGTAGTTTTTCTCAAGTTCCTTCAGCTGTCTCGAAGCATAAGCCACAACTCAGTCTTGCTACATAAGGACACCTCCCAGTCCTTTCTTCAATGCGTCGGTATATACAACATACCCAACTGACTCCATAGGTAATGCCAATACCGGTGCAGTGACCAACCTGTGCTTCAATTCCTGGAAACTTGCTTCACATTTATCACACCACACAAAATGAGCATTCTTCCTTGTAAGGGCGGTGAGCGGCCCTGACAAAGAGGAGAATCCCTCAATGAATCTCCTGTAATAATCTGCTAAGCCCAAAAAGCTACGAATTTCCTGTACGCTTGTTGGCCTTTCCCAATCAACCACAGCCTGCACTTTTGTTGGATCCACAGCCAGTCCATCCCTGTTCACAACATGGCCTAAGAATGACACTTCTTCCAGCTAGAATTCACACTTCTTAAACTTGGCAAACAGTCTCTCTTCACGCAGTTTCTCCATCACAATTTTTAAGTGTCTTTCGTGCTTGGCATAATCGGCCGAGTAGACCAATATGTCGTCAATAAACACTACTACAAAGGAATCCAAGTATTCATGGAACACCCGATTCATTAGGTCCATGAACACTGACGGATCATTAGTTAACCCAAAAGACATCATTAGGAACTCATAGTGGCCATGCCTTGTTTGGATCGCAGTCTTTGGAATGTCCTCTTCTCGAACCCTCAACTAGTGGTACCCTGAAAGGAGATCTATCTTTGAGAATACTGTAGCTCCCTTGAGTTGATCGAACAAGTCGTTGATCCTAGGTAAGGGGTACTTGTTCTTGATGGTGACCATGTTCAGTTCACGATAATCTATACACATCTGCATAGACCCATCCTTCTTCTTCACAAACAGCACCGGTGCTCCCCACGGTGATACACTTGGGCGATTGAAGCCTCGGTCTAGTAGCTCCTGAAGTTGTTCCTTCAATTCCCTTAATTCAGTCGGTGCCATACGATAGGGTGCCTTGTGGATAAGCTGAGTCCCTGGTACCAAGTCGATGGAGAACTCCACATCACGATCAGGTGGCAAACCTGTGATTTTAGAGAAAACATCCGAGTAGTGACATACAATCGGAATGTCTTCCAGCTTAGCTCGAGTCTCTAGCTTAGCCTAAACATATACTAGGTAGGCTTGCGCTCCATCTCTAACATTCTTGATAGCTTGTACGGTGAAAAGGAGTGGCGGAGTAGACTGCACATTGGATCCGCAGAATGTAAACTCCTTCATGCCATGTGGTCGGAAGGTAACTTCCTTCCTGCGACAATTGATACTAGCATCGTACTTCACTAATCAATCCATGCCCAGAATAACATCAAAGCCCAGCATGCCAAATACCGCAAGCTTTGTTGGCAAAGTTCTCCATTCAATTACTATGGGACAATTATTCACACCCTTCCTACAAGTGATAGTGTCACCCACCGGAGTAGTCACGCACATATTAAGCTCTAGTGGTTCAGTGGCCAGTCTACACAACTTTACATATGACGATGAGATAAACGAATGTGTAGCACCCGAATCAAACAACACGCAAGCTATGCTAACAAACAATGGAATTGTACCTGTGACTACATCAGTTGCATTCTCCCCAGCATGAACGCTATCTGGAGTAAGAGAGTAAACTCGTGCTGATGTCGCAGGCCTTGGCTGATTAATGCTAGTCTGTGATCCCTGCCCCCTATTCGTACCCATCTGAGTGCACTCTTTAGCGAAGTAGCCAGACTCGCCACATCGGTAGCACGCATTCGTCCCAGTCTTGCACTCACCAGAATGCAGCTTCCCACACGTTCTATATCGTGGTTGGCCACCACTGCCCTGACTAGAATAAGAACTCGCCCTTCCCTAAGACCCCATACTGCTACTCCCAGATTGTCTCTTAGATGGCGGTGGGAGAGGTGCTCCAATAGATGCCAATTGTTTCTTGCTGACAAAATCCACAACTGCAACTCTAATCCCCTTTTCTGCCATGGTGGCTGTATGCACCATATCAGTAAAGTCTGTCACCTTGAGAAAGATGATCCTCTCCAATATATGCCACATCAGGCCATCACGAAACCTTTCCGCTTTTGTTTCCTCATTAGGAACGAGAGATGGAGCATACCTTGACAACTTTTGAAATTCAACTACGTAGCATTCAACTGACATAGTCCCCTACTTCAGATCCTAAAAATTCCTTGCACACTGTTGTCTCTGCGCACGAGGAAAGAAGCGATCGTTGAACTCCTGCTTGAAACGCTCCCAGGGGATAGGGACACCCTGCCCATACTTTCTAGTCAGGTCAAGCTTTTTCGACTTCCACCAATAATTAGCTTCACCCTTGAGCTTCAGACCTGCATAAGCTACTTTCTGGCTTTCTGTGTAGTTCAACATTTCAGTCAAATCCTCATGTGAAGTACTCCAATCATCAGCCATCATAGGCCCCTCTTCACCGAAGAACTCAGGTGAGTTCTGTAGACTGAAAAATGCCGAGGAACACCCGACATCAAGGCTGCAACAAACTGACCCATATCAGGCATAGGCGGAGGAGGTGGTGGTGGTGCATTACCGCCACTTTGATGATCAGACTCCTCATCTCGATAGCGGTGTGGAGCTCGGCGTCTTCTAGGCGGCATATTCTTGTCTGCACAATAAAATGCCACTTAAACAACACAGAACAAGAGAGGTTAAATGCATCACAATATCCATGTAATGCATACAAGAATCCTAAAATTTCCTTTTATTCGTTTTTAAGTTTTCAGAATCCTAAGGCTCTTACTTTACGCTTAGACTTTAACTCAACCCTAGGTTTTCGCCTTCTACTTTTCCTAACATATCCTAGAACTAACTGCTCTGATATCATTTGCTGTGACGACCTTTTTTTTTTTTCTTTTTTTTCTTTTTTTTAAAAAAAAAACGTAAAACGAGTCATCACAGTGGCATGACTACATGTCGCTCAGCCAACATAGGCACATGCCCATAACATGCACTTGATATACAGAGTTACATCTACAGCGAAAGAAATCATAATATCATTAATCAAGCAGAAAAGCATAACTATAAACAAACCTGTTATCGAACAAATGTGAGCCATAACACAAACCTATCTGTTTAAAGTTTAACTACATATAACTATTACAAAAGAATGGCTTATATAAAATAATTTGTGATACATACGTCACAAGCCATATACAAAATCACCCAAAAATAAGGACACCATAGTCGTACCCCACTACGACTGTCGCTACGAACATCAATCGTAGTAACCAAAATAATGTGCTGCCAGATCATCGTCGGCCTCACGGGTACCTGCAATCACAGGAATATCATCTACACATTTGTGGTGGTATCCACATCCGCATTGGTGAAATGATGAGTTCACCGCCTTAGCATGAAACACACTAAGACCTCAGTGGTATAAGACTAACTGAGTTTTTGCAAAGAACCAACCTTTATTTTATTTTTAGTCGTGCGAGCACTATATTAGCCACAATTTATCAATAGCTAATGCTGCAAACACTGACTATTCAGAAATCATTTAAAACATACTAAATAGTTGGAAAAATATGTAGAAGTTCCAGTCATCCCTCCTTGGAAGTTTCCACATACAGACCCCTCTATGATAATACTTTTCATTGGTCGCTCAGACATATGTGCACACGATTACTCCATCATAGATATCACGCATACACATAAGTCTTAAGCAAGGAACATGGCATCTTACTCTTCCATACTAGGATAATATCCTTCAACAAAACACTTGCAACACCATCTCTAATCGTATTTCAGTTTCGTGCCTTGAACGTCAGTAGATCATGAGAGCACTAGAGTTAAACTCAATCATACTAACATGTCTTTCCTAAAGAACAATAACAGTCAACCTTCTTACTCATAGACATACCATTACTCGCGCCTCGGCAGTCATGTATCCATGTACTTTCAAGTTCAATGTATGACATCTTAACACATGACTATCCGATAGAAATATACATAAGTTCTTTTCCATTAAAACTCTTATGCATACTAATACGTCTAGCAAAACTACTCATAGCATAAAAACATCACTCATAAAACTATGTTATACATGATATGCATGAACTAGGGCTAATAATGCTGCTGATACTGATATGCTGCTGATACTGTTATGCTGCTGATATTGATACTGCTGGGGTATGTATGCTCTATACTACATGCTCTATGTTCTGTGCCTGACCAATATATATTTCACTACTGTATCATGCTGAAATCATGCAGTTGCTAAATCACGTTTCCTTAAAACTAAACAAATCCCACATTTTATCAATCACTTTGAAAACATTCAAAACCTAGTTTCTTCATAAAACTTGAACAATTTCAACATGACATATTCTCAAACTCAAAACATAGTTTCATAAAACGTAAACAGTTTCAACATGACATGTTCTCAATAATTTGCATAATTTAAATCTCAACCGCAGAACATAACACTTTAAACCAATTCAATACTTTTCACTATTACACTATTTCTTAAACATTATTGATATAGTTTAAACATAATCGAAACTAAACAAATCATTTCAAAACATACATTTCATCATATGGTTGGTTCGGTTTCATAAACATTATATATATTTTTATCAATCCAATACATATAAAAATATATATTTTCTTAGAGAGTGGAATACCCACCTCTGATTGCTTGTAATCCTAAATATCCAAATGACTCTAAGCTCAACCGCAATTTGCCGCTAAAACACAATACATTGCATTAATTAGCATTCCAACTAATAATCGCACCTAGTGGCATTTTGAATCGCTCAAAAGCCATTTTACTAATTTACCGATAAAGCTCTAGGATTCCTAAGTATCTTATTAAACCCAACATTGCTAACCCATAAGCATAACTTAGGGTTAACCACAATGATATAGCATTTCAATAAAATACCCAAAACTAATGTCTAGGAAAACTAACCAAAAGTTCACCAAGCAGTGACCAAATGCTCGGGATGCTCCTGGCAACTCCAAACCCCACCAAACCTATAGAAAATGTCAAGTTAAACTCATTTCTACAAGATTTAACAAAAACCTCTAAATGATGCGAGTTTAGCTATTTACCTCAAAACGTTGGTCAAAACGTAGATCGGGCTTCGAGGATTACATTATCAAAGTCGAATCTAAGATTGGACGGCTAGATTTCAAGATATCATGGTTTTTGAGTGAAAAACAGTAGAGAAATAGTGAGGAAAACTGGAGAGAAAGAAAGAAATGGGCATACTGCCCATTTTAATTCGGACCCCGTTCGGACGAGCATCTCAAACCGTCCGGACGTGTGCCATTTAGGCAGACCGTCCGAATAGACACCGACTACTGTCCAGACGCCCGTCGTTTAAGAAGATAGTGCACTGCTCGTTGCGAATCGTCCAGACACTTTAAAGCAGGTGTCCGACGCACGTGGAATGAGGCATCCTCCATGTGGTGATAAGGTATCGTCCGGACGAGCCTATTGATCCGTTCGGATGCGCCATATTAATTTTATTTATTTAATCCATTTTTTGCATTTATTCCATTTCTCCTTCATTCTCACACATTTTCTCAATGTATAATTTATTTTTATGGTCCATATAATACTCTCTGCGCATCTCATTTTATTTTCTAGTCGTCTAGTTATTAATTGTCTATCACAATAAATTCTATTCCCAAAATAGCCTATAATATTCGAGACATCACACAGCACGCGCCTACAAGTGGATCTCATTCCCTGTTGTGTGTTTCACACGCTTCGTCATTTGCCATCGCTCTTGCTTCCTCCTGTCACCGCCTCCGCTCTCCTCCCTCCTCTGTCATGACAGATGCCGCTAACTTGCTCTATGTTTTTATTTGTTTTTTGTAATTTTGTTGGTGTTTTATTTTCTGTGATTGTAACTGGGTTTCATTCTTCATAAACGGACCCTCTTCGATTTATGACAGTGTTTCTTTAGCAACAATCATCTCACGGTGGTTGTTCCTTTCACCGGTTGGGACTCATCTTTGAGCCATTTTGCCATTTAAAATCGCCTTGTGCGGCCTCAGGAAATGCCTGGCTTGTTTATGGTTCTTCTAGAATTATAGATTACTACCATTGCTTATTGTTCTCTGTTTGTGTTTGTATTTTGCTGTCATTTCTGTTATATTTCGCTTGGTTTGTAGTTTGATCCCTTTCCCTTTTTTTCATATTTGAATAAAAAAAGAAAAACTCCATCTACCAAACCGTTTCACAAGTTGCAGGATTTATATAATTACCCTCTTTTTCTTTTTTTAAAATAATAATAATAATAATAATCAAATGCTCTGTTTCTAATGGTTGAGCCTCAGCTTGTGCGAGAAGGTACCTTTTGTAAACCGAGTAAAGATATTCATCATCACGTCATACCGCGTGGTGAAGGTAGGTGGAAAACTAAAAGGAAATTCTGTTGTAGATGGTCTGCATTAAAAAAGCTTTGACAGGTCTAACATAAAATTCTCTGATTTCTTGGATCGAAGACATGTAAGAACGAGTCTACATGGATAGATAATGATTACTGACTAGATAATAAATGATACCATTTTTTCATCCACAATGTGACCACCGTGAGCATATCTATTCAATTTCGGTCTAGATATTGAATTTTTAGAATTAGAGTTAAATTTTAATTCTAATTATAAATATCGAGGTAAAAAATTATGTTTGGGTGTTGAATTTTGAGATTGAAAAAAGTTATATTTTATTGGTAAGAAATGATTGGAAGTTTAAAAAGTTGTATATAATAATTGGTATTTTGAAAAGTTGTGTGAAATAATAATTTAAATAATAATAATTTATTATATATTGATTATTTAATTAAAAATAAATAAATAATTTTTTTTATAAAAAAAATAATTGAAATCAAAATTAAAAATTAAAAAAAATAATAAAAAATGAAGCAAGGGGTGGCTGCCAACCAGAGGAGGTAGGGGGTGGCCGCGCGGCCACCCCCAGTAGTCGGGGGAGGCCGCGCGGCCTCCCCCAAGAGGGTCAGGCTGGCAGCCACCCCTTTGTTTTTTTTTTTTTAATTTCATTTATTTTTTTTTATTTAAATTATTAATATTTTATTATTTAAATGTGGGACCCACGCGTTTTTTTAGTCAACTTTTCCTGCGCGTGGGTCCCACCATTAATCTGAAAGACAGCCTTGAGAATAATAGAATTCGAGTTTTTATTCGGGTTTTTTGCGGGTGTGATGCGGATTTTCGGATTTTGAACAAATACCTGAGAAGAAAACTTATTCTTCTCTGTATCTAAACCAACCATAATAGTTTTGCAGTTTCAAAACATACACATTTAAACGTTTGATAAAATTACAATTTGTTAGCAATTTAAAAACGTATATGATTTTCTACATTTTTAAACAGTAATTTTTTAAAAACACTCTTAATTAAATGAGTTGCTTTTCAAAATTTTATTTAAAAACACATTTTTAACGTGCCAAATTGCAAGGTCAAATGGATTCTTCCCGGCAAATATTGTGACTTGCAAAGGAAGATAAGGAGATACATAAGTTCGTAGTAGATATTGTATCTTGCGAAGGAAGTTACAGAGAAATATTAAAAGATCTTTCACGGATCTGTCATATTTGATTGACAAGCTTTTGAAATGGTAAGCGGACAGAATTTGGTAAACTCTTAGAATGAAGGGATAGCTCCATAATACCCGGTCAACCACCATCGGAGCAATTTTTATTTTTATTTTTTTAAAAAAAATTCTTTCCTACTTAATATGTTTAATTTTCGTGTATAATCAAAATTTTCTTGAAAATTGAGTTGAATTTTTTTTTTTTCTACAATTCAATCTATTAATTGGATATATAGATAAAACATATGTAATTCTCATGTCCATTTCCCTCGAAGATGAGGTTGTCTTGACCACCCAAAGGCTTGGGGATAGAGGGCCGGGCTGGGGACCGTAAGGCTTGAGGAATACGATTGGGCTTGATGGGGTTAAGTTGAGGAGGGAAAATGTTAAATTTCTTTATGGTTCGTTTGGGTGTTGAATCTGAATATTATTCGAATTCATGGTACAAAATTATGAAGTTTGACTTTGTAAAATAAAATTAAAAAAAAAATTAAAAAATTAAATAAAATATGATTTATTTTTTTTAAAAAAAGTAGAATATTATTCAAAACAATCACACCATAACTATTTTACAACTTTTGATACATATCGGTATGCGATTCGAAGATGTTAAAATTATCTTTTTAATAGTTGAGGAGTGGGTTGGTGCTTCATTCCTCTACCATACCAGCCACACCAACCCACTTCTCCAAGCCAGTCAATCTTGGACTCTTTGCCCTCGTCCACTTCAAAAGAATACTATTTATCTTTCATTTCAATTAATTATTTCACATGTTAAGACTCACTTATTAAGAATGAATTTGAAGTACATAACATTGCATTTAGATTTCAAGTTAATCTCATGGACCTCTATAATACATGACCGAGTAAATGCAACAAGGATTGGCAGAGGAATCTAAGCCCTTGTCCTCACAAAATTCGTAAGGGTAATGTTACAAGTTCAACTATTTTACCACTTTTGTGTGATTTTTGAAACGTTGTAGCATGTAATTTGAGACAAATCAACTATTAAAAAGATAATTTTAACATCTTCGAATCGCATACCGATATGTATCAAAAGTTGTAAAATAGTTATGGTGTGTTTGTTTTGAATAATATTCTACTTTTTTTAAAAAAATAAATCATATTTTATTTAATTTTTTAATTTTTTTTTTAATTTTATCTTACAAAGTCAAACTTCGTAATTTTGTACCGTGAATTCGAATAATATTCAGATTCAACACCCAAACGAACCATAAAGAAATTTAACATTTTCCCTCCTCAACTTAACCCCATCAAGCCCAATCGTATTCCAAAAGTTACTACTCTGAGAGAAGTGGGTTGGTGTGGCTGGTATGGTAGAGGAATGAAGCGCCATTAATGGGCGTTTGGTGGAATAATAGAGCTAATAATCTGATAAGCTTTTAAGTTTAAACTTTATCTTCGTCATTTATCTATATTTCAATTAAAAAAGTCCATGTTATCTAATCTTACACGTGAAGGGGAGTAATAAAGTATTAATTAAATTATTAAATTTATCATTTTCTATAAGCTTAAACTTTTGGAACAATTAGTAACTTAACAAACTCCTCCATGAGATAAATATCTTCGAAAATTTCTAAATAACAAATAGACACGCGCAATTTGCATACGCATCAAGAAAACAACGGCCTTAGTTGCGGCTGTTTGTTAAAGTTTTTTTCTTCTCCTTTTTGTTTTTTATTTTCATAACACAAACAATCTAAAATATAAAACACGTGAAACTTTTTTCACGTAAAATTTATTTTATGTTTATGTCGCATTAGACCAACTTTCCAAACAAAAACTAAAAAGCATCCTCCAAAAAACCTTAAACAATAAAAGCTTTCTTATGCAATTCTTAATTCTCTCCATCCCAAAGCTCCGAAAGAAACTTGTCACTTCTAAGGTTTTCCTTTCACCCTCTCCTTGTTAAAGCTCTTCGCAAGAACACTCACTCCTTACAAGTTAGAACAGAATTACCATACTACTCAAAATAATAAAGTTAAATTTGATCCATTTTACTAATTAAACAATAAACACACCAACTGAATTTATCTTTTAAAGTAAAAATAAGACTTTGATATATTTTTATGCACTCCGCCTTGTACATTTGGATACGTGTGCTTGGAGAGGAATGCAAGCCCTTGATTTCACCCTATTTAGGCGATGCATTATATTTATGGTGCAAATATATTTTTATCTTTTACATACAATTAAGCTGATGCCATATTCACACTACTTAATATGGAGGTTTCTTAAGGCCAAACAGTAAGTGAGAGACTATTCTTAGCGAAAAGCATGATTGTAGTCATGGAAATGGAAATTTTTGTAAATGAAGTGGGCCAACCATCTGGAAGATGCAAAGCATATCACTGCCATTGATACCATTGTGGTTCTCGCAGCTGCTGACATTGCACCCTGCTTGGCTGCAGCAACAATCCCAATTAAAGCAATAGGGACAACTTGGAGGACAACTTCAAGCACATTGAGGCCTTTATATGCAACATTGCAACTACGGCAGTTCAGCACATGGGACCTGTACCTGAAAAATGTCATGAAAAATAGTTTCGATGAGCTATTTCTCATAATTGAGACAGCTAATTCTAAGGACCACCACACAAAAAAGAGGAATATGATTGTATTGATAAGAGTAGGAACTTTCTAAATCTTCTAAGAGCATCTTCAACAATGTTCTTTATTTTAACTCTTCAAAAACAACATTCTCAGCTTTCAGTGTCCAATTTTCAAAAAAAAAAAAAAGAGGACAGTTTTTCTCTAAACTAAGTTAGAGGAAATTTTTCCGACTCAATCTATTAATCTGAAATCTGTCCTTAGAGCATGCGAGAATCATGTACTCTAAGGATAAATGTCAATTTAATAGATTGTCTTAGAGAAATTGGAGGAAAATTTTCTCAAGAGAAAAGTAGTCTGAAGCCATTATAACGAGTATAATTTTGTAAGCTGATTTGATGTAAAGCATAGTTTGTGAATGATATTTGGTAAAGTAAAGGATCATGGTTTCATGGTTGCAATGAGAAACAGGTTTAGCTTCTATGCTTCTGCAGAGATCTTTGGTACTCTTGTAACATTCTCAATATCTAAGAGGAAAAGAAAAGATACCACTTTCTGGAGTAAAAAAATGGAATCAAATTGGAGCTCAAATCCACATTTGTAGTTGTCGGAATTACCTGTCCATCAGCTGTTCTTTAGGAGGAGTTTGAGAAAGAGCTCCACTATACTTGCCTCTCCAATCAACTTGACCACCAGCATACTTGTTTAACCATTTTCTAAATCCAACCACAAGAGCATCTGACTTTGTTGGTACAAAACAAGCTTTCTGCCAGTTGGTAGGACCAGCATCCATTATCTTACGCTCCTATAGAAAGAACTCAAGAGTCAGATGTTACTAATCAAATGCACTATAACGTTATTCAGTGTCTCTATTTTTGTGACTGGTAGTAATCATACATATAAAGAACAGCAGTCACAACCTATTTTCTTCTCTTCTTGCTGGAAACTAAGCTAAAGAGTAATAATTTGCTGGGAAAGAAACAAAGTTACCTATCACAGCAGGGTTGTATATCACAATTTTGTAGTGGAAAATGTGTAGCGGTCACAATTTCTATCCTATCTACTAAAAGGTTTCATTAGATTGATTAGACATTTACAAGGATTGAGAAATTTCAAAATTGAACCATCTCTGTGCAGTGTTTATGAAATAATCATAATAGTAAAGAACTGTAGTAATGCAGCAAGAGACAAATCCGAGAAAGTTGATTGAACCTGGGAAGTGATTTTCACGGCTACAAGTGCTACCTAGTATATATTTCCAACTTCCAATTCAGGAAACTCAGTTGATTTAAATAGCAACGACAAGGACATTAACAGCTAAATAAAAAAAGAATGAAGATCCTATATAGCTTAATAAATGAAGAATCAAATGTTGATATCAGAAAGGAACACATGATAACTGGTTGTTTTGTTTGGAAATAAACGGAACACCATTTTATCAGGAAGTTCACTTGTACACAAAGCTCCTAAGCATGAGGACCTATAATTTTAGAGCATTTTATCATCTCCGTGCAAAAGAGGAAGCACAATTCTAGGTCTCATCTCAAATACCTAAGGAATCCCCCTATTTGCTCAAGAAGAGGATACGATTCATACAGTCAATCTACGGCGGCACAAGAGGAAGAAAGGAGCAGCTTCAAGCATTTAAGTGTTTCTCCAGGATAGTTCTTATGGGTTATTTGGCTTAAGCAATTAAGATGTTGCTTGAGCCCATAAGGAGTCCAGAACTCAATTTGTGGCAATGCTACCAAGGAAATGAAGCATACATCTTGAAAACAAAGAAATTAAATAAAATATCTTAAAGCATGAATACTGAAAAAAGTTTTTATACTAATAAGTTGAGCATAGAGTAAATGACCATCGAGCTAAAGTTTTGTGAGAAAAGGCCAGCATGTTATTTTCATAAGGAAAATAGCTGATTGACTTTGGCCAGAACTTTGACATTACCTCAAGTTGTAAAGGGCAGGGTGAGTTTGGGTTAAGTCTTATGTTCAAATCTTGCCAACAAAAAATTAAACAAGAAAATCCTATATGTTGCTCGAATTAAGGCTTTACCTCAAATTTTCCCATCATGTGTAGTTTCTTTTTCACTCTCAAATTATATCAGGAAAGCAAGTTGGGTTTATAATATATTGAAAGTTATATCCTATATGTGATCTTACATAATAGCAGAACCCTGGAATTTCAGTATGGTTGATCTGGTGATCTTACCGATGACTTTGATTTGTAACTCGTAAAAAGAAAAGGTCATGTGTAATGGAATAAACGGATTATAAAGATGAAACAACTATGCAATTATATAAGAGATGGGAATCACCTCAATGTGAAGAAGATACAAATCAGAATCTAAAATCAGGTTTTGTCCCACATGAAACATCCATCGTGGCACAACTTTATCAATCCAAATACCAAAGTTTCTTGGGAAGGTCCATATTAGTCTGCTACTACCTGGACTAACCGGAATACAAATAAAAATCAAAGCAAATTTCTGCTGCACTGACATTTTTTGCATTAACCAAAATTTACATTAATAGAAGTACTAAGAACACAAAAAACAACAAATAAATAAGGAGGGGGGGGGGGGGGGATTCCCAATTTTGGTTGATCAGCTTAGTATGCACGATGGATCAACCTAAAGTAATACCTTCTCAGTTCCACTTGATGATGCAGATCCATTAGTTTGATCCGCCAAAGGGTTAGTATAAGCATAAAACACACACGGGGCAATAAATTTGCTTAAGCTCCACTCCTGATTTGCATTGAAGCCATTGACGTCTAACCTTTCAATCATCAATTCAAGCGGTCTGCCTCCCTCTCTATCACCTTCACTGTGAAGGCAACTTTATTTCAGTTATAAATTAAGAGAACAGGGCACATTGACTGGAAATAAGGATTATGAGAAAGTTCTTATCTGTTTTTGGGTTGTTGAGTTTTCATAATTCCAGTATGCGCATATGGAACATGAGCAGGGTCCATAAGATTTTCAATCAATACCTCGTACCTGAAAATTCAACATCAATATACTCTCGATCAGATCTGCTCTAGAGAAAATAGGTGAAAGAATAAAGAGAAAAACTAAACCCTGAATTAGAGATGCCCAGCTTCTAGTAATACATTCATTTGAAGAACTTCCATATGATATTTTTGCCAATGAAAAGGAATAAGAAAATTTTATCAGGCAAGAGGATCCAATCTCTAATGAAATTAGCCAAAATATAGAAAGAAAATATGAATACATTATATTAAACATTATGTGCCTAAAGTTATTTAATATATAACAGAAAATAAGGCCACATATAGTTACATGAGTAGAAACAATGGAGGCTCTGGGTTGGTTTGGTGAAGTTTTGAAAAGTATTTGGGGTTTTGGGTTTTAAAAAGAGTTTTGAAAATGGTGAAAATTGAGAAGTGTTTTTATGGGGGCCACATTTGAAAAAGTGTTGTATCTGGGGTCCACAAAAGAAATTTTGTTTGGTAAAGTGAGTTTAAATCAGAAGTAGTGACAGAACACACCCATAAGGAATATATCTATTTCCCATTAATTTAGTATAGGAAGGATCATCTAGTTGTGGGATGTAAGGCGGTTTTCTCTCCACAAGAATATCTTTGTATCGAGGATCAGTGTTTGGCCAAAACCAAACAATGTCGTGCTGCACGGTACTTGGATAAGCAGCTACACATGCTTTCTTGAATGTGTGCGCCTGCATAATTATTTGGAAAGGTTAATTGCCGTCACATTGCCCAAGAACTATAAATATTTGGAAACGTGGGGCATGCACTACTTTGAGAACAACATAAGAAAGCTTCACTTCAGTTTCAAACAGTGTAATATTTGATTACACATAAATGATACAAGAACAATGCAATTATATCGCATCTTCCGGTTACTTGTATGCAAGGTTATCACAAATAGCAACCTGCAGTGTGCTGGAACAATCCAAAGAATTGGAGAGTCCAATGCCTAAAGAATAAATTGGGTGACCTAGACAATTCATCATATTTTTTCTTTCTAATTTCCCCTGTAAATCTACACATAAAGATGTCAAAATTAAAAAACCATTGGAATGGAGAATATTGAAAGATGGATAAGAGACAAAAGGAATGACCATAGCACATGAAGAGCATAACATCATTAGGGACACTTATTGATACTCCTTCACATTCAAACACTTTTTTTTTTTAGAATTTAGTTATAACCTAATGAGTTATAGTCTCATAAGATCTATCATTTTAAAAAATATGTCACAATTTCATAGGATTATGACACATCAAGTTAAAACTAAGTTCTGAAAAAATAAAATAAAAAAATGTTGGGATGTCAAGCATTTCTCTAAAAGAAATCATGTTAGTTGGTATATAATGAGTACAAAGAGTAGCATTACTCTATCAAATTATTTATATGAGTAATGTTATATGTTACTTTTTTCTCGCTGGACCGGTGTGGTAGTTTTTATCAACTTTTAAATTTTTATTTTATTTTTAATAATAACTGATTCAAGAATTGGCGAACATTATCACATCAATATAGCAAAATAATGTGTAATATGTAACATTACTTTATTTATAAAATATGTGAATTTTGTCTTTGCTCTTTTAGCAATTTCATTATGATATTTAATCGGCAGTTTGGGTTTAAAAAAAAAAAAAAAAAAATTTGAAATAAGAAAAGCAATTATATATCACGCTGACATGGCAACTTGCTCATGATAAGAGTAACGGGGTACCCAACTCACTGATGTAGACAATCCAACACCCCCCTTTCATTTGGCTTCTAAACAAAGGAACAAAAGCTTGAAACATGCTCTGAACAAACGGCTCTATGTAATTAGCACCAAGGAAGAAAGATCAGTAAACACAAAGTCATCACAGCTCTGCTGAGACCCACCAGAGATAGATCTCCCATTTTCAACTGTAAGTAAAAGCGCTGTCCCCCATTCTCTCTTTCCACTTCAATTTCATCACTTTCTTTAGTTTCTTTCACAAACCCACTTGTGTTTCTTGCACTGATTTCAAGATCCGATCGGTCACTGTAACAAAAACTAAGGGGGTTTGGGGTTTTCTTGAAAGATCAAGACTTTCAAGACAAACCCATGAAAGAGGCGGATCCAAGCGCTGAGCCCATTGGGCAGAACCTGATAAAACTGATAAGCAATCTGTGTTTCTCAGTGTTTGTGTTCTCAGTTCTCATATTTGCAGTAATTGCCATAACCTACCAACCCCCAGATCCATGGCTGGAGTCTGCTCCAGCCCTGACCAAGCTATTCACCCAGTCTGAAAACGCCACCTTCAAAAATGACAATTCCATCCTCAAAACTGGGGAAGATTTGCTTTCGGCACCTGCTCGGGCGGTGTCGCCCGCAAACAACCCAATCACCGAGGCGGTGATCGAGCAAACCGAAGAGAAAATCGCCAGTTCGACCCCGAAATCGGAATTGGGTTGCGACGAACTGGGGCAGGCGGTGAATTGTTCGGACCCTCGGGTTGTGATTGCGGTTGAGAAGTTCAATTTGAGGGTTTTTAAATCCATTGTGTTCTTGGAATTTCAGACCCCAGTTAAGGGGTCAAAATCAAATGAGTGTGATGTGGCATGGAGGTTTAGGAATAAGAAAGAGAAATCTTGGAGGAAGTATAGGGATTTTAGGAGGTTTAAGATTGGAATTGGGGAGAATTGTACGTATAAAGTGGTGCAGGCGGGTGCGTGGCATTCGGGTATTAATGCACGGCGGCCTAGAAGTAGAATCAGTAATGCCACGAGGAAGGGCAGTGGGAATAATGCTAAGGTTGCCCCACCTGTCCGGGATGAGGAGATCAATGACACAATCCCAAGTTTAGGGTCAGTGATGAATTTCAACAAGGGGAGGTACTTGTACTATTCGCGCGGAGGGGATTATTGTAAGGGAATGAATCATTACCTTTGGAGTTTCTTGTGTGGTTTAGGGGAAGCTATGTTTTTGAATAGGACCTTCGTGATGGATTTGAGTATCTGCTTGGCGGCGCCTTATAATCCGAGTAATAAAGATGAGGAGGGAAAGGATTTTCGGTATTATTTTGACTTTGAGCATCTTAAGGAGGTGGCATCGATTGTGGAGGAAGGTGAGTTTTTGACAGGTTGGAAGAAATGGAATCGGAGCCATAAGAGGAAATTGCCAATTAAGAAGGTTGTGAGCCATAAGGTGACGCCGATTGAACTCAAGAAAGATAAGAACCCAATTATATGGAGGCAGTTTGATGCTCCGGAGCCAGAGAATTACTGGTATAGGGTATGTGAAGGGCAAGCTGCTAAGTACATCCAGAGACCGTGGCACGCTCTTTGGAAATCAAAGAGATTGATGAATATTGTTTCCGAGATCAGCGGGAGAATGGACTGGGATTTTGATACAGTTCATGTGGTTAGAGGGGAGAAAGCACAGAATAATGAGCTTTGGCCTCATTTGGATTCTGATACAACCCCTGATGCGCTCCTTGCAAAGCTGAAAGGGATGATTCAACCTTGGAGGAATCTGTACATAGCCACCAATGAACCGTTTTACAATTACTTTGATAAATTGAGATCTCAGTACAAGGTGCATTTGCTTGATGATTACAAGGAATTATGGGGAAATACAAGTGAGTGGTACAATGAGACGGCGGGTCTAAATAATGGACGACCAGTTGAGTTTGATGGATACATGAGAGTTGCAGTGGATACTGAGGTCCTTTACAGGGGAAAGACACGTGTGGAAACATTCTATAATTTGACCAAAGATTGCAAGGATGGAATTAATACATGTTGAACAGGTCGGCTATCCCTTAATGTTTTTTTACTTGAATTGAAATGTCTTTTACTTTTTAGATTCAGTTTCGGAATGATACTTTCAGGAAAGTCAATTCTGGTTTCTTTTCTGTATTTGAATGTTCTTTTATTGTATTGATGATCTTTAGTTATGACAAGCCAATATCTGTACTATTTTATGAAAAGCCAATATCTGTACTATTTTATGACAAGCCCCCGACCAATGAACACTCCCAGTCCCAAGTTTTGCAAAAGAATTCCCCATTTGGCTCTTTACCACATAGGATGAGAACTAACTTTATTGTGAAAAGGGGGAGAAAAAAAAATCAGGAAATTCAGAGGAAGAGAGAGCTCTATAAATGATATTTCTACCATCAATGAAGCTTATGTTCCTTATAGCATATGCACCGGAATTCACCTCTTAGATGGGATGACAATCGAAGATGAGGTGCTCTTTTTTCGCCTATGTAACGGGAGGAGGTAATTTTTCCCTGTTGGCTTGTGGTTACAGTTCATGTACTCGTGTCTTTCAATTTATTTTTGGTGTCTATGAACCGATGATGCCTGTGTTACCTTGTAATATTTCTTTATGAGAGGTGTTTTGTATCATTTTCTTGTACATTCTCTTTTTCTTTTTTGTAAATTCACCATTAAATCTGTATCGGTAGATTTGTACATTTCTTGTATGGAGATGAACAAGAGATGTGCAAAAAGAATAAAACCAATCATTTCTCTTTCTTTATACTTGTTGACGTGTTGTAATAGGAATTGGATACATAATTAATGAGCAACACAGGGTGCCTTTCCCTCCTCCCCGGAAGGAAAGATCCTTAACATAGTGGTGGCAATGTAGGTACCTTCCAAGCATTTGTACTGTGATTTATATTATGCATGACAATAAAAATATGCAAAAAGTCCATTAGATGGGCTTCAACCATGTTACAGCTTACAAATGGTTTGATTTGTTGGCTAATAAAGTATTGTTCTTCATCTCACTGTTTTCTACGGATAGAGATTTAAGCAATTTTACTAGTCGAATTGCTAGCAATTTGAACAGTAAATATGAGAGAGCTTCTACGGGATTCATTTGTCTGAGTAGATCTCGAACAATCTACCCAACAACTCAGGTAGATGGGCTACATAAGAGATCTCTCACATTAATTTGGGATTCGAATCCGTTTTATGCTGTATCAAGAACACTCCCAGCCCTTATGACATGTTCAATCTATATATTTTTATTCCTTTTCGGGTAAATATCACTATATAAGCATTCAGTTTGTTAACTCAGTCAATCAAGCACAAATCACGAAAGGGTTTCTGCTCACAAGTTGCACACTTTTCCGTTTGGAATATCAATTTTCTTTTATTATGTTATCTGCTTGCACATGCAATTCAAACGGCCACTTGGAAAGATGTTCCTGCAATATGCCCTTCCCTTGTCCTCTTGGAGGGCAAATGAAAGGGATCAGCTACAAACTTTCAGTGTGGTTTTCTTCTATGTTCCAACTTTGTCTTGGTGCTACTTGATCATGAAGAGGTATAAATTCCTGCAGAAACAAATGAATGACTTTGACTCTTGAAGTGATATAAGAGAAATGATATGCTGATCAGATGCCCATATGATAAAATGCTACTGCCGTAGTCGATTCATGTTTTCCTCAAATGTCTTTGCTTGCTTAACACCTTCGTTTCAGTTTGGAATGTAAGAAAAACCCAATTCAAAGTAAACTATTTTGTCGTTGGGCAATCTACTTCGGTCAATCTCAGAACAATCCTCCCGTTGTGGCATCCAAGCTCCCTCACTACCGCAACAGATAATTTTTCAAGTAGCTCATCTTTTGGGTTGTTTCAAAAACTGTTAATCTTACGACTATTTGGTTTTCGGGCCGAGAAAATATTGGACCCGGCCAATTCATCGGCTTATTTCCTTTTTTTTTTTTTTTAATAAAAAAAATGTTTTTATTGAGCCCTATATTCATTTAATTAGGGCGGTTGTAGGGGTTTTGTATCTTTTTTATTTTAACTTTAATGAATTTTATCTTATCCATTAAAAAAAATGGTCTTGGAGTTGTAACATCCCTCAAGCATTAAGGTGACCAAGTTTTCTGTCATAGCCAGTCAGGATAACTATGAACTACCATACCTATGACAGCCTCAATTATATTTTATTTTTATTTTTTTCTATATTTTTTTTCGAAACAGTATAGGAAAGAGAAAAGTTACAAAAGTAAGTCTTTCTCACTATTAATCCAAAAAAAAAAAAAAATTGGAAGTAATTGAGAATACTTTTAAAAATTCTATAGGAAGCGACCCACTTAGTAAGCCGGTGATCGCAATATTTTCACGTAAGAAGGATTCCCGCAATTCTTTCTTCTTTTTTTGGTCAAGTATTTCAGTGATTAAATATCTTTCTTGCAGTTTTATAAGGTAGAAAATTTGGAATAGTTTGTTTGTCATTCATGTAGAAGGAAAGTATTTTAGTACCTCCATCCTCTGTAGCAGCTCTCGAGCAGTCTTTGCAGATATAATAATGTCCCTCGCAGATGGCTTAATAAATCCTTCTTCTACTCCTTTGTCAAACAATCCCAGCAAGCAATCATAATATCCATCAACATTTAAGAGACCCACCTGTTTTTGCAACCAAAATATGAGTGTGATGGGGGGGTTTTAATAGTACATAATTTGTTCCGTCAAACTTTTGAGCTTAATGTATGACAACTGGCGAAAAAGAAGAAATGTCAAAACCTAAGGTAAGAAACTTTTAAAGTCAAGATTTTTCATTTTCGACCTAAATTTTGTGCAATGATGATGCCCATTGCATTTGGCAACCATTCGAACAAGTGGGGCCTAGATGCAATGGACAACCTCATTGCACTGGATTCCAATGCTCTTTTTCTTGCTCGTTAAACCTATTTTTGCTGTCAGAATTTAAGTATGATTTGCTTGTATCAAATTTTTGAGCTTAATGTGTGACAACTGGCTAAAAAAGATGTTAATATTCAGGGTAAGAAACAAGTAAAATCAAGATTCATTTTTTTAAACAGAAATCACTTGCAACGAGATTATCCATTACAATTGAAAACAACTAAAAGTGGTGGAGCCTAGACAACGTATGGCCTACGTGTTGCATATGCAATGGACAACCTCGTTGCGTTATATCTAATCCTCTTTTCCTAGTTACTTAAACCTGTTTAATTATGTTTTTTACTTTAAAAACAAGGTCAAGCTCATTGGAGTTGATGTCTTCCTTTTCCTTGTACTATTGTTTTTTACTGAAAGAACAAAGCTCGCTCTTATTGGATTTGATCTCACCGACCTCATTTTGATGTGTACTTTTGAATCTTTTCTCATTTGAATTTTGATACCATACAATGCATGATATCTAGTGACTGCCGTGACAAGAAAGACACTATAAAGTATAAACTAGTTTGTCAAAGAAAAGATTAGGTTAATTATGGGTCTTAAAATGGGTGTTAAGTCTAATCCGTTGCCATCGATCCCTGTCAAAATTAGGACAGCTGTCGAGTTCAAGGGCCAGATCTTAGCTAATAACCACATACAGCTATCCAACTCGTGCCCAATTTGATTGGCCTGATTAAGAAATTAAACAGTTTGTTTTAGTCAAGAATTGGGATTTGGGAGAAGAATTAGAAACTAATGGTTTCCAGCACTAACATGTCTTACTATAATCTCTCTCTCTCTCTCTCTCTCTCTCTTCTAGAGTCTTCGATCTGTTCAATGGGCCAAGCACTCTATGGCATTTTAATGGGAAAAGTGGAACTTCTACCAATGGTGAGGATCTATAAAGAATCTAATTAAGTAGACTTTTTGTTATAAACAAGAATGAATAGTATGATTTGGATTCCCACCAAACAAATTTCGGGTTGTCCGCCTACTTATTTGGGTAGACGGACTTTATAGGAGATTTCTCACATTTTTTACGTAAATTACTAGCAATCCAAACAACAAATTACTGGATATTTAGATCCTAAATAATATGTTTTGAGAGAAGTGTGGATTTTGAGAAGGATTAAGGATATTAGCTAAATGTTGTGAAAATAACATCTTGGAATTAAAATGTCGAACAAGTATTTACTATATGACAACATTCGTTTTTTATTAGGGTTTTTCTCTTATTTATTGTTAAAAGTGTTAATTAAATGATTAAATTTATTATTTCCTATTAACTTAATTTTTGGGACAATTAGTGGTTTAATATAATATTAAAAATATACTCTATTTCAGCGCCAGAATAAGTGCTTATGTAAATGGTGTTTTCCTGCACTTTTTATGGACGACAATAAATCTCGTAAATCAGTGTTCTTAAAACAAGTGTTGTAAAAATATGAAATATTTATCGACAATTTTTCAAAAGCGCCAATAAATGTCTCGGCGTTTTACTACAAGTGCCGGAATAGGTTTTTTTAAAAAAAAATAAAAATAATAATAAATAAGTGAACCCTTCCTGAATGTTGGTGTAACCCTACGTGCCTGATCTCATGCGTTTTTTGTATTATTTGGCCTAAATTAAAAATGCAGATTACTCTTCCCAAAATCAAGTTTAGCATGTGGATAAATAAAGAAGGGCAAGAAGGTGAAAAAGAATATTTAAAAAATTAATTTTTGGGAGCAAAATTTTGGTCAAAACCTATTTCATGGGTCCGTTTGGCTTTATAATTTATCAGGTAAAAAAATATGGTTTTAAATAAAATTGTACAAAACATTTCTTTTTAGAGTAATTATTTTAAAATTAAATTGTGATTTGAAAACATAAAAAAAAAAAATCCACCCTTCCAAATTATAGTTAAGTTGATGTGTTTCGTTTTTTGAAGACACATTTTAAAACCGACAAAAACAATCAGAAGCAGCCAAGAATGTTGATGTCAAGCACTGTTTTTCTCTAAAGTTGATTAGAAGTAGTATTAAATGCAATTAATTAATTCTACCTTCAAGTTGCATCTAAATAAACAATATATATAATAAATTAAACTTGCAAGGTGAACAACCTTGATTCTTTTAAATCACCAAGTCAAATCTAGTTCAAGTTTTCATTCATACTCAAACAAATTACAAGCAACGTGAATTCATGAGTGTGATTAACTTATCTTTAACTTAAGAAGAAAATAAGTTTTAAAAATAAGTGGACTGGCATTTGGCATTTGGCATGCAGCAGGGAAGATTCCTCAACCTAATTATATATTAATGCCATTTTCGGGGGCTTGAAGGAAATAAATAGTTTAATGCTATTATCAAAGGTCACTACTACTGGTTAACAAAAATAATCATTCATCTAGATCTCCTAGATAGGGTTTGTGCGTCACATGACTTCATGTCTTTACCTTTAAAGGAGATGGCCTAATCCTAGCATGACCTAATTAAGTGTTAAGCTAAGGTTAATAATTGTATACATTTATTTTATACCCGTTAACATGACATGACGCGGCGTGTTTTAAGTTATAATGCCAGTCACTTAATAAAAAAAAAAAAAAAAAATACTTGAAATGTACATGTCACGCCAAATCGTCATTCCGCGTAAAATGGTAGTAAATAGTAGCATTAATCATTGTTATGTATGTAGCCGATATTAAGGAAATTTTTGAAACTCTAAATGCATGCACCAAAGTTTGTACTTTCTAGATGGTAAAATGTTTTTAGTACGGCAATATATTTTTTTGATAAGTAATACTCTTTAGTACGGCAATATATTAAATCAACAGTTATTTCAAAAGGTTAAAGTTAATAGAACAAGGTAATTAATTAAATTTAAATATTTAAATTAATATTTTAACAAAAACCTTTAACTTTACAACTTGTGCATGCATAGTAAGAATATGGTAAAACTTTGGGGAAGAGAAGCAATTAGACTTACTGGTTTGTCATGGATTCCAAGCTGAGACCATGTTATCATCTCAAGCAACTCTTCCATGGTTCCATACCCTCCTTCATATAATTTACATATAAGAGAGAAAAGAAAAACAGGAAAATAAGCATTAATTAATATCTTTGCAAATGAAATTATTTTATTTTGTGTTTTCTTCATTTCTAATCACGTATATCTGCATACCAGGTAGAGCAATAAAAGCATCAGATCGAGAAGCCATTTCAGCCTTCCTTTCGTGCATATCTGATACAATCAACACCTCTCCCACTGCATGGCCAGATATCTGGGAAAAATGTCTCAAGTATTCATAGCCACACAAGAGAGGGAGAGAGAGAGAGAGAGAGAGAGAGAGAGAGAGAGAGAGAGAGAGAGATGTTCATACCTCAAGTGGAACAAGTGCAGTTGGGATAACTCTAACCAAAAAATGGAAAAAGAAAAGTTAGAGTAAAAACAAGATGACAAGAGGAATTCTTCCAAATTTCTTGGTGTATATATATATATATGCACTAGAAAGAGAGTTGGAAAATACATTAAAAAGCAAGTTTAATGTTTATTTGCTCCCCATTGTTATCTCTTACCCTAGAACATGACATCCACCATCAAAAACTGTCTGAGAAACCATCCCCATCAGCCCAACACTCCCTCCTCCATACACCAAATCCATCTTCCTCTCCACCTGCAAATCACCTTTTTAAAACCCTCAAAACAAATCTTTGAAAAACAGCTATTGGGGCTGTGTGTATGTCTGTATATATGTATGTACAAAAGTGAGAGGGTCAGAGAGAGAGAGAGAGAGTACTTACCAATTCTCTTCCAAGATCAAGAGCTGCATCACTGTATATCTTTCTGTTCCCTGAATTACTCCCACAAAAGACACAGACCCTTTTGAACTCGCCCATTTTCTCTTGACCCCAAACAACTACAGAAAATATTCACTATGCAACCAAGTCCTCTCATAAGTCTAGACATTAATATATATTATAAATGACTATAATAATATTAAATGATCAAAGTAGTATATGCGTAGGACGTGCGTGACACGTGAGAGATCATGTTCATGGCCCATATGAATCAAAATAATTCAAGTTTTTGAGTCAAATGGGATTCTCTCTTTCTTTCCATCTTTGTTTTCTTTATCAGATTCGAGTTGGTGGGTGCACCAATAATAACTATTCACCTGCTTGTGATGCAGATTGCAGGGGGAGGTTCATCTCGTACGTCCTTGGATTTGGAGCATCCTACTAGGTGTTTGTGTTTGGTGATTAGTTTGTATCACAAAAAAGGTCACTTCTCCACACACATTTTTTTTTTTTTTGATTTTTTGGTGCTGTCGTATTGTCCCTAGGCCCTCCTATTGAGGTGGCAGAACAACAATATTTCTGTTTTTAATTGACGAATATAATAGCACAGAACTATAATTCAACAAAGAGATAGAGCTAGAAGAAATCAGCTACAAAGAGCTAGTTAATGGAAAACACAAACCCCATTAATTTGTTTGACAAATAATCTGGCCTTGCACTGATTTTTCTTAGTCTCAGAAAACCAGATTTTATCCTTCAAATCATCACAATTTGTATATGAAACAGAGAATAGTCATTTCTACAGTACCCATCATAGATTCTAATGTTCCTTTCAGTCCATTTAAGATATATTATGTGTGGACCAAGTAATTAAGCTCAATGACCTCCAATTTGTTACAGCCCATTGAAACTCTGTATCCCATGATGAACAATCTGCCTGCTTACTGAGATCTGTCAAATTCTCTTAGGAACACTGCGTCTGTACTCCTAAACAGAAAACACATAACCCCACCGCAACTGTACGACTTTGAGACGCACTGACTGTATCCACGCTTGCACAATGCCTTCACAGTCCAATGGCGTAATCACAATCTGTTTCAATCACTCAAAATCCTACGGTCACCATCAAGCCCTCCTTGTGTTGCAGTGTCCCGGACCATAGAGCATTACCAAATTAGCTCCAATTCCATTGATCACGACTGAGAGATAAGTTACGCAATACTCCAAAAGGATTAGTCATAATTGAGGTTCTTCCAAATCTTTTATATAGCTTAGATAATCTTAGGTAGGGCACACCCAAATGGGACTCAACATATATACATCCATATAGATGTGGCAATTCATGGTTCGACACGTGAAGCATGAGTATATATAAGATTATATAAGTCTATTCTAACTCGATCCATTTAATTAAACAAGTCAAACCCCTCAACCTTGACCCGCTAATTTCATATTAGGTTCATGTCAAGTCTACAAGTCATGTAAAAAATAGTCATTTTTAAATGTCACGTGTCAGGCTTAGGTTATGTCGAGGTATGGGTGAAAAATTATATATGTCAATCATAATTCAATTCATTTAATTAAACGGGTCATACTCTTCAAGCCTATCCCGTTAATTTTGTACTGATTTCGTGAGTCGTGTAAAAATTATCAACCCTATATCTACACAACACCTTTACAATCCAATTCCGGGTATAGCAGCAACAACTGTCTTTAATTGACAATTAGCTTTTTATTATAAGCCAGACAATGAACTTATGCTTAGGAATGACTTTGGACTACCACACCAGTTTCCACCAAGCAACAATAGGGAGGATATATAGCTCCTCTTATAGCACTAAACCCATATGGCAGGGCATTGATGTGTCCCTCAAGGGAGATAGACCAGGTAGCACGATCTTCTAGCTAGACCTAAATGACATTGATCTGAGAGCTTATATTTAATTTCCACCACTACATCTGATCTTGTAGCCGGGCCACCTCCAAACACCAGAAGATAGTATATATACACTAGATAGATTAACATAAACTACTCTTAACACCATGCTTTTTAAACAGAGAGGTTCATTGGGGTGCTAATTATCATGACACAAATAGATTGATTCCCCAGTGTCTTTATAAAATTTAAGAAAGGGGTCTTGCAAGTTCTCTGATTTCCAGAATTTTCCTCCAACCTCAAAAGCATTCACTAGGGTTATTGACAAAGTAGATAATTTTTCCTCTTAACAAGTCCTTCCTCTGCAAACAAGGACCAAATGTGCCTCATAACAGAGGTATTTTTCCAATTTAGCAGCCTTCTAAAATCAAGAACCCCTTCATTCTTTGGGAGACAACCTGCAGTCTAGCTAACTTTTGCATCACTTGCCTTCTCATCTGAGCTAGACCACTATATATAAGTACTGAATTTTCGCTCAAGTTGTTTGATGATTTTCTTGAGTAGAATAAAAATAGATAACCAGTATATATACTTGAATCTCATATAGCCTAGATTGAGTCAACTGCATTGTGCCTATAAAGCAAAACCCTTTCGCACTCCAAGCGTTGATCCTAGCAGAGATTTTATCTAATAAATGTGACGTTCTACATCGCCTGAGAATAGGGATGTGCTTATATATATATATATTGACACCCTTCTTGATACAACTTGTTTTAAGGCTGTGATGGCCGTGAACCTATCAGAACTCCCCAATTAAACATGCTTCTGCGAAAGCAGTACCAGGATGGGTGACCTTCTGGGAAGTCTAATTCGGGGGAGCTAAAAGCAGACAATATTGTGTCATTTAAGTGGATCGTTATAAATGGTATCAGAGTAATTGCTCAGTTTGAGATGGGGGGAACATGCACAAGACTATGGGGTCACCGGCGGGCACTCGTTGGGACGCCAAGAATGGGAGAATCCCATGAGGGTCACCAGCAGGGACGCTAGGTCCCAAGAGGGGGTGATTAATGTGACGTCCCACATCGCTTGGGAATTGAGATGTACTTATATGTATATTTGCACCATTCTTAACATAACGCGTTTTAAAGCCGTGATGGCCGATTGGCCGTGAACCTATTAGAACTCTGCAGTTAAGCGTGTTTCTGCAATAGCAGTACCAGGATGGGTGACCTCAAGTCTGATTCAAGAGAACCAAAAGCGGACAATATTGTGTTGTTTGGGGCAAATTGTTACAATAAAGTCTTACAACTATTTTTCAGAAAAATTGCTAGAAATAAGGATGCCAAGATAGTTGATATAAAAGCTTTCTTTCTTTAAACCATATAACTGAGAGGAATTAGTTTCTGTTCGCCACACTTTCTCTCTAAAGAAGGCTTCATTCTTAAGACAGATCAGTGAACTCGTTTAAAACATGCCTGATGGTCAGGATTAGACAAAGTCTTAAAGTCATCCGCAAGCTAATTAAGATGAGATATAGGAGGGCAGACATATCTTTGATGGTGAAATTCTGTCGGGTTGCTTGATGCATGAACGTGACCTAATTCCCATTACAAACAAATAAGGTGATAACAGGTCCTTTGCCTTAATCCCTTCACAGGAGAAAAATACCCCACTTACCTTCCATTTAAAGCAATATAAAACTTAGGGGTTCTAACACAAGTTTTCACCTCCATTTCTGTCTGGTTGGTGCTATTAATTAATTAAGCTTCTAGCCTTAGAAATATTCTCTTTTCAAAACAAAAACATTAACAAACAACCTAAAACAAAAAAACACTCAAAATTGTTTTCACATTTAAGTCATATCAGAACACTTTTTTCAAACAAAAAACACCCTTAAAAAACATTAACAAACAGTGCCATACTTATATATATTGTATTGCAGCAAGAGATTGGCCTGAAGTCTTCCATAAAAGAAAGACTAGGAATCTTTTGGACTTGTGATGATAGTGGTATTAAAGCTCCCTAATTAACTTGCCATTCTAAAAGAAAGACGTACATCACTGCTTCAATCACTTCTTGGCCAACAATACTCTTAAGTCATAAGCTTTCTTAAAGAAATAATTAAAAGGAGTATACCCATCTGGTCGTTGATTTTATATAGTCATGCTTTACTTGTATCTGCGTCACATAGTTCTTTACGGTCCTTCTTTTTCATCATATATATATATAACTCGGCTTTTTTAGGGATGATGACCTAAGGGGATCATAACCCTCCCCATGCACATAAACCCTCTAGGCTCTACCATTAAAAAAATGTAGAATCTCAGCTTGCTTTATACAGTTTCCTCGAAAGTTACTTACTCAATATATTTGATCGTTAATGCTTTCCAATTATTGTTAGGCAAATTGGGTTACGGTTAATTTATGCAGTAATATTTTTATACCCATATTTCGATATAACCTGAACCCGACATATTACATAAGGTTGGACAATTTTTGACACGACCACCCGCAAACCCAACATGAAATTAACATGTTATGATTAAGGGGTCTGACCCATTTAATTAAATGCGGATCAAATTAGTGTTGACCTATATAGTCTTATATCCATGCCTCAACACGATTCAAATCCAATACACGAACACGAATTGTTAACCCTACTCTCTGTGTTGTTCTTGGACTCAATATCTAGACATCTTGCACTATTTTTTCCTTCAATTTGTGAGTAGTATTGGGCATTATGATCATGTACACTCAGTTGATCGTACTAGAGATAAACCCAAACCCATGTTGAGGTTAACAAAATCTCTCTATTTAGCCTTCTTCTTTTTTTCTTTTTTGTTTTTTTGTTTTTTGGGTATTGGTACACTTGTAAATGATGCTTATTTCATCATCCATGATGTAATTATGATAGGCATGGCCATGGTATAAAATTGGGGTTTCAAGCGTGCGTTAAAAGTGATGATGATGTGGGAGCCACGGTGAGCCCACTACCGATTGATTCAAAAGATCCCATGCTTAATTATGTTGCTTCAGTAATCATGTCGATTGCTATTGGTGAGATCCACATTTACAAGTAGGAAGCAGAAAGACACCAAAAGATAATCAGATCAACCATTCTTTTGGTATCTGTTTATGCAAAGTGTACGTGACCAATATGCTTTTCAAAGCTTCTTTCTCACATGAATTGTTGGTGGCTCAACATGGATTTCTGGAAAAACCCATTACTCGGAAAAGAATCTGAAGACAGTAGAAACAAAAAAAAAAACTACTAGCCCTTTTTTGATTTTTTTTCTGCCATTTTCAATGGTAGATTGGTCCATGATTTTGACTGTGAAAGATACTATATTTTGAAGATTTATGTAATCGATCAAGATATTTTCAAGGAATCTTGAAATTTTCCTGCTTCCAATTTTTGAAAACGCCCTTACAGACATGTTTAAACTTTTTTTTGCATGCGTTCACAATGTGTGCAACCGCTGTCACAAAACTCTCCTATATATGCAAATATGTAATGGCAACAAATATGACTAGCGAACCCGATATAAAATTAACGGCTTAGATTTGAGGGGTTTAGTCTATTTAATTAAATGGGTCGCATTATATCCATACCTCGACACGACAAGATCTAAACTCAACGTTCAAACACAAATTGTCATCCCTATTCAAAAGGCACCGCAAGCTTCTTGCTTGCCGGGAAAGAGGTCTTTCATTTCACTGCTTCATAGTTCATTATCACATACTCAAGTCCTTGAGCATATGGTAGCTTTTCCTTCATTCAATTAAAAAAAAAAAAAAAAAAGTCCTTGAGCATACAAACTACATCCATTTTGTTCATATGTTCACCAACATATTCATAACTGTGTAGAGTAGACATCCTTCAAATAGGACTGTAGAGTTGCTTTTAATCAATTAATTATAGAATTGATTCACGTGAAATTGACAAAGTTCAAGTTGCAACACTTAAGCTAAATTTGACAAGACTTCAATAATTGAAGGGTCCCTCCACCATAAGCTTTTTTTAATCACAAGAAGGTGCACCTAGAAAGCACTGTCTTTTATCCTTCTATACAGGGATGACTATAAACCAACCAATGAATTTGGTGCACGAGACTTTAACAAGCAAAAAATTGCTTAGCCAAAACTTCATATATTATATATTAACAGAAAAGAAGATAGTCTTACAAAATGTAATTACAAAATTTGAAGATTTAAAATAGGAGTGGTCCAAGTCTAAGGATTCTAAAGACATGGTAGTCGGGTTGGCTGAAAGGCCACATTTTTCAAGCATACTCCCCCACAAAAAGAAGTGCTTAACCCCACGCTTGAACATATATTGTTTAAAAGGGAACGTGGAATTTGATTAGCAGTGCCTTGAGAAAGGATAACTTGATAAGCCAGAAACACCTTGAACGCACTAAGAAACAGCAACAAACTGAGATGCCACTGGATCAGATAGTTGTGGAGACACTAGCAGACGGTGTAGCATGGCGTGCCACAAATGACTCGACAAGTGGATTCACAAGATGTGGTGCTTCGTCCTTCATTCCAGACAACAAATCATTAAAGTAAAAAAGTTATTATTAACAAAAACATTACAAGGTTCATATACAAATCTGAATCATGAGCGACTATATTTAAGTAGGGGCAGAGAAAAGGGCATTTGTTTCCACAATTGGTTTATAAAGGATTTTTTGCATTGATGGAACACCAGAAACCAGCGATTTAGAGTCAAAATAGTGGCAGGTGCATAGATAGTTCTGTTAAGAAGCCTAACAGCCCCTACACCTCAAAACCTTTGGATTCATATCAATTTTATTGTCCGTCTCCTACTAGACTCAATATGCCGCCGCACTAGTTCGAACGGTAGTACAGGAGAGCCAATTGGTCAGATGATGACTACTCCTAAAAATGGGTTCTATGTTCATAAACACCATGAAATTAAGACCTCCACATGTGCCCGCTTGTATGTGTGGGTCAGCGGGGGTTTGTGTGTGTGTGTGTGTGTGTGTGTGTGTGAGAGAGAGAGAGAGAGAGAGAGAGAGAGAGAGAGAGAGAGAGAGAGAGAGAACCTGGGGGCAGTGCCCAACATTGGGGAGGACAATAAAGTCTTCTACAGAATCAAAATTCCCATAGTTTCTTCCAAGCTCAATGGGTTCCCATGGATCCTTGTCACCCCATGCTACTAAAACAGGACACTGTAAAAAGAAAAAGAAAAATTTAAAATTTAAAAAAGAGGGTCATTTTCCAGTGCTCATCCAAGTTAGATGGGTCCTGGGAGGATGGCTTGGATACAAGTCCTACAATTAAGCATATTTCTTTTGGGCATGAAGTGGCTGCTCTCAAGATTCGAAACCACAACTTGGAACTAGTCGGATAAGTGGTTAAGATATAATAATTCAGTTCAACAATCTGACCTTTATTTGAGGCAGAAGTTCCTCAGGAAGAGGGCCACCTGAGTAGCAAATAAACTCCAGAAACACATCTGCAGCACCAGGTTCCAGTCCTGGATTAAGTATCTTCTGAACTAGTTCCTCTGTCACTTGGGAAGTATCATGGTAACACTGAAATGCAATTCATCAGAAGCAATCACAACCAACAAGGGCATGGCTTGATTCATTATTTTCATTTAAACATGCTAGTTAGAATAGGTCTTGGACAAGATTACATTCCCCAGCGTGTACAGATCCACCGCTGTTTCTACCATCAATCGTCAGTCTATTTTCACTTGTAAATCTTTTCTGTCTCTAGAATATCTCTTTTGACTTGAAACACCACAGCATCTCCTGAATCTCAACTCCAAAAGTGAAATCTCATACAATTTACACAATTTGAGGTTCAGTTTTCAAGGAAGCCTTTTTTTAAGCAAAAAATACGCAGCATGGTAACTCAAAGACAACATACTCAAGCATGTCCCACTTATAGCATGCGTTGTCTTTTCCCATAGATACACTTGGCACATCCATTTATATGCATAGACAAACTTGCCAACTTGTCAAATACTTGCTACACTTTTCCACCTATATGCATAAAATCATTTTACTTGTGAAAAGTCAAGAGCTGTAAACTTCCTGACTTTTTTTAGCAAGGAATCAATGATGAAGCCATAATACTGGAGTGAAGGGAGCATGTATGTCAATCAGATGACTGCAGATTGAGGAATCAAACCCGACAGGTTGTCAAATTAAATCCAAGCTTAAAATGTAAGGACCTGAGATTAGGTTCAGCGTCAACAATGTTTCAAAGTCTAAATTCAGATTGATCTATAATCTAAAAGCCTGATCATTACAGGCCTACATCTCTTCATTGTTCCAAGGGAAACTTATGGTAACAACAAAGTATACCTCGAACTCAACTTGTCCAATGGATTGTCGATTATGTTCCTAGTTTCACTATTTCTATGCTACTATTCCGGCCATTTCAAAACTTGTCTATAGATGATAACTATAGAAGACAAATTATGGTTGAGACAAAATGAGTACCAGCCATGGATTGTCGATTATGTTCCCAGTTTCACTATTTCTATGCTACTATTCCATTTCAAAACAAGTTGATAGATAGTTATAGATGACAAATTACTGTGGGAGACAAAATCTAGAGGTGAAGGAAAAGTGGAAGCAAAAATAAGGCCTCATTTGACAGAGCTTTTTGGAGAAGTTTTTTGCTTTTTAACAAAGAAGCAGAAGCATTAACAAATAATTCCAAAAACAAAACACTACAAACTACTTTCATATTTATGTCACATCATAACACTTTTTCAACTAAAAAGAAAAAAGCACCCTCAAAAAAGTTTTATCAAACCACCATCTGTAGACCCAATCACTTATCCCTCTATAGCCTATTTTTTTTAGATGAAACCATGAGAGGATACAAACAAACAAACAAACAAAGGAGAATAATATTCTGGCCTTCTGGAGGACTTGGAAGCCTTGCCAAATTTGGAAAACATTGACAATACTTGAAAACATTGCATAATCAGTGACATCTTGGAGTACGCAATGAAAATTTCAAGTAAAATTATGAACCGTAACGAAATTTTGGTGAACTTTGGTGTGTTGAACTACCATAAATTGGTTCTAGATAAAATTCAAATCAGCCCTTTATTTCATTAGCACTAATTCCTAAAATTAGAAGTATCATTTTTGATGTAGATGAGTACCTGGCAAAGAATACCCCTCACAGATTCTGGTGTGGCAACAGTTCTGTAGAAATATTTGCCCAAAGCAGTATTCCTGGCACAAAGATGTGACTATCACAAAGTCTACAGATATTAAAACTCTTATAGTTGATACAAAGAAACTATTGGTCAAATTTGTACCTCAGCAAACTCTGGAGTGATCTGATTAAAGGTTTTCCAAACCAAGGCTGCTTCTTAATATGAAGCATACGAAGAGATATATTCAAAAGGATAATGCCTTTGCAGATCTCTGGTGCCATAACTGCTGCCTGAAGACCAACAAGTCCTACATAAACACCAGAAGAAGAAATCTTTGAGGGTGTCATACGATCAACCTTAAAACTTTGAAGTTACAAACGGTGTGAGATCCAAGGCTTCATTAGTTTCCACAGAAAGGGCTTGAATGAGGTGACCAATATTTGATGGGAATATTCATGTCCCATTGTCATTGAAAACCAGCATGACAGAAAATGGTGCAAGGATTACAGGGAAAGTATATTTTACAGCAGTATCTTCCCATCACAAATTATAAAAATATAAATATTAATATTAAAAAATATAAAAAAAAAATATATAAAAAAATAAAAAAATAAAAAAAAAAAGAGTAAAAAGACGAAAACCTAATCACATCCTCCAAAAGCCAAGACAATGGTTCTTCTGGTCGCCTGATATATGTATAAAACATAATAGTGTAGAAATACAATTCCAAGCAACAATTATGAATGAAAGAAGAGAGGAAAGCACAATAATAAGCATGCATGGCACTTTATGGTTAGAAACTATAATATTATAAAGTTAAGCTCGTAAAACAAATGAACATGACAAGAAAGGAAAAGAAAAGATGCACTTATGGAATGCCACAAGAGATGAAACTCTAAGTAGTGTATGAGCAAAGTCTAGCCAGGACAGCCAAGATTGTTTAGCATTCATCTTATGATGCAAGCAATTTCCAATGGCATCAAAGGGGTAGCCTGCCAGCATATTTCACAATTAGCAATACAAAGAAGGATACAAGTTCCTTGTTTGAGACTTTGTAAGCGACTTTGGTTCCAAGTTTGCACATATCAACCGGAAAGTCAGAGATGATCTAGATATTTATGTGTGAAGAATAGGACATATATAGCAGAGCCACGCATAAGAGGGCTTATTTCACATATATATGTTATTTTACTTTGGACGGCGTGAACTTTGATTTGATCCAGGTATTCAATCCCACTACTGACCACTCTATTGACTTGTCTAAGTATGGGCGGAATAGCTCATTGTGGAGGGTGCATAACATTACTTTCAAACCCAAATAGAATCACTATAACGAAATAAAAACCAGCGAACCGTATTAGACTCAACTGAAATATGATTTTAGCTTAATAACTAGCACTTGTAAAATTAAACCAATGCTTGTGGTTCTTATATTTGAAGAAAATGTCATGAAATTTAAATTTAGTTCTATGATTGCATATTGCTCAAAAATGATTTGTAGACATGCTAAGAAATAAAAGGATTTACAAAAAATAAATAAATGCATAATGGTTAAGCTCAAGGCTTATAACCACGGCTTAATTCATAAGCAGAAGCATAAAAAAGGTGGTCACCTCCAATGGAATTGCAAATAAAGAATGCTTCATCCTTAACCACATCAATACAAAACTCATTTAGTTGGGTAGCCCATGTTTCAAATGTATAATAGCTGTCTCCAACTTGGCGAGGATTTGGTTTATCCGAGTATCCGTAACCAATAAGATCAATAGAATATACCCTGTGTGATTTTGCCAGAACTGGAATATTTTTCCGCCAGTGGTCACTGCAACCAGCCAGAATTGAGTCACGAGTACTAACAGTCACATTAAATATAGATTCAAAGAGATTGGATAACAAAAATTTTGAGCAATCAACATTTAATAGATTGAAACATGCATAAACCTTGAGAAGCTAAACATGCAGATATTTGAAGAATGGAAATTATAAGCAATACAATGACCAACACATCAGGTTCAAGCTTTTAGATTGCAACCAAAACCCTGCAGAAAGAATTGGGCCTGTTCTCAGTTCCTTGGACATGCAAATCAGTTTCAGCTGCTAGATATTTACTCTCTACTCTAATGACTGATCACATGATGCATAACTACTTATTTATAATTTTCTTGTTGATTTGGGCCACTCTGCAATATGCTTGTAAAAAAAATGTGTACAAATATTCATACATGGGCAATAGATTTCAATTCAAATTGACTTGGTCTTGTAAATCAAGGATTTTTCCATTATCTCTACACCTTTCTGAATTTGTTTATACTTTTCTTTTCCCCCGTGATTCATCTTTTAACCTAATTTTCCAGAAATAGAGATTGACACAATCTTAATGTAAAGAAGATTTTATAGCATTACCAAAAGCTTGAAATTTTTTTTAAAAAAAAAAAATGTAAATTTGTTTAATAAGTGACTTTAAATGACGATATTTGATATATTATCTCGGTTCTCAGACAGTAACTCTAATTTTCATTACTATATGAGACAATGGCTCAAAAACAAAAACCTTAAAAAAAAAAAATAATAATAATAATAATAATAAAAAAACAGAAACAAGGCCAGCCTCAAAGAATGATGCAAGCGCTTCATTAGTGCATAACACTTTCAGGGAACAAGCTATGGAGGATTCAGACTTTTGAGGAGTGCATTAAGATGATTTCCTCAAAGTGATCTAGAATGCATAAGTTTTCTATTCCTTTCAAAGCAGAAGGTACGAACATGTTCTTCTATATATTATGAGTTATGGGCATTAGTATGCATATTGCCGTAAGCGAGCTCGAGGGAAGGTTCACAGAGACATCATGTCATTCACAGGTTTAGACCTTTCAAAAATCATTACTTTGATTCCTTGCTTGAATATCTAACTGGTTCCACTAGTTGGTTTATTTTCTAATCATAATGATCAAGAATATAGTTCTGCATGAGTTAACTTGTGATGAACTGAACCCATATAACCTTTCAATCTTAAATACGTATCTTATCCTTGAATAATGGTATATTTACCACTTATGACCTCTTAAGTCTAACAATAATGTGACTTTGCATTGTCATTCTTGGTCTTACCACAAGTATAAAGATCAAGTTTAGTAATCTAGTTGGAGAAATATGTGAACGTCACTTTTTTTTTCCTTTGGTAAGTGGTCAATGTGACTATCTCCACAAATATATTGCAGAGTCTTCCTTAACAATACATCAGTGATTCTCCAACCATAATCCTAACACATTACCAAACATATGCATGGATCCAGAATGGTAACCAATTTTTATTCACAATTCCCTATACGGATATGTGCCAACCAATATTTATTGGTACTGCTAGGTACTAATCCAGATTTAAGGTCCATACCCATAACAAATAGAAGGCATTGTCTACAATAGGTAAAGTTCCATGCATACCACTGATATAAACTGTTATCTGTAACCCAAAACAAGCAGACGTGCTGTGCACACATGCAAAGAATATATAGTGATGCCCTCTCTTAAATGTGTCAATGAATAGTGAGTTTTACATCTCTGATAATTGGGTTTCTTTTGTAAATGGCCTTTGGACCAATGGCAGAATCCCTCTCATTGTGGGTGGAAGGACCAGGTTCGACTTCTGGTGATAAGCGTGGGAAGAGGGCTTATCCCGTGGGAATAAACTAAGAAGATTAGGCTTATACCCCCCCAAAAAAATTAGTTTCTTTTAAACTTGAATTCACTTTCTTAATTCTAAATAATGAATACTAATCACACTAGTTAATATTTAAATAACATAAAGAAATTACAAGGGAGAAGTATGATAGACCAACACTGTTGCACCAATCGTAATTCCTTGTCATTTTAGATGTAGCAACTTGAACATTTTATCCATTCTGCTCCTTTGTTTCAGAGCTGCTTAAAAAGCTCTAGTTTATACTAATTTGTTATGGTCTTTCGAACTAGTTGTGAACATCTCATGAAAATTTTGATTACTGCATAGCACGGTGTGAGTCTGTGACACCTAATACCAAGTGGGACCATCAGTATGTGATCAATCTGGATGATTTTAGCTACAATTATAAAACTCCTTTGTTTTGTGATTCTCATAGCCACCTATTTGATGATTGATCTTTTCTTTTGTGTTAAAAAAAAGGAAGATTATGGACCACTTAAATGTAGTTCAGTTTGCACTCGTAATTTTTACACAAATTTTCCCTGTGGTGCTGTTTTGACAGAAACAAGAGTAGACAGAGATTTTCAATGAGGATGAATCAATAGAAATGCAGTTTTACGATTAACTGATCCCCATCCATGGTTCAAACTTGAACAAGCTTCACAATATAATCCACTACCAGAGTAGTTGACACCAAAGGCGAACCATAAAACCATATACAACTATCTCATTTTAACTTTGCACGCATGCATGCATCAAAACTTTACTAATTAGTATGAAAGAAAGCATGCATGCAATTAGTACATTAATTTATAGGAAATATGAATGTACTTAATAATTTTTGCATTTAATACCTATAGCAATTAGGTGTCTGCTAATGAGAAGCAAAATATGATTGATGTAGACCTGTTTGCTCCAAAACCATGAATTAAAACTAATGCAGGGCCACTGTTCCCAGAAAACTGATAGCGAATAGAATAACCCCTCCAGTTCCACATACTGCAAGACAAAAAGATATTCCACTACAAATTAAGATAAACATAATAATTGACTCCCACATAGAAAAATAAAAATAACACAAAAAGGATACAGAATAAGGACCCCCATATTGTGGGTAGCAAATTACATGAAATAGGAGCAAAGCTTTTTCGCAAACAAGTTAATAAAGCAAGTTAGTCATCATCATTTCTAAATTTATGCTCTGCTCTGAGTAAAGATCGGCCATGGTTTTGATTTGTACATATACAGAAACTGCACCAATACCACATCTTTTTGCTATGGCTTTCCTATTTTTCTATCATCAAAATTTAATTTATTTATACTTTGACAAAACTATATATCCTGTTAAGGGCACAATATAAATCCAAAAGAAGCAGAAAATGGAAAATTTTGAACTGGACAACAGAAACTCTACAGTAATTTCTATGGAGTCTAATACTTCATGGGGAAGGGTAAACACAAGGAGGCCCTCACAAAGCATACTAGATCTCCACATTATTTTGATATAGGCGTCAGTATGTTGACTGTAGAGTGATCAACCACAAAATTTTGAAATAGGAAACAACCCAAAACCCTTCACTGTTAGAACCACCTAAATTTTGAACTTAGGTTCATTTCCAGCCCCAAGATTATCACTCTTTATCAAAGAGAAATCTTCCACCAACTAGAATGGACAAGACTATCAACAGACATAATTCTTTCTATGCAGGAGGCACAAACCTAAAGGCAACCAAGTGGTTGGGTCATCTTCAGTACATCCAATACTAAAAGGACAATTTTTGTGGCCCATTGATAATGAAGAAGCCAAGATATATTGTATTACTACTCGATGTTGAGGTCAGATCAAACAATCCAGAATAATAATTCTTTTGCAGTCATAGGATGCAAAAAAACCATGTAGTTGTTCAACAGCATCTTGTTCTCATTACGTAAGTTGGTATTCAGAGCCAAAATTCTTTAAATACCTAATTGATACATAGTTTACAATATGAAGAACAGAAACTTTCCAATCTAGGACTCATTCACAGAAAAATGGTTTTCTCAAGAATGAAACAACATATACAGAGGGAAAAAAAGTCGTATCAACAAGACACAATTATCAGCCTATGACGATTTTATCAAAAAGAAATCTAAACAGAGATTTGAACTTTAAAATGAGCCTAGCTTCTGTGCAAATTTCCAAACACATGCTTCCTCATACACGGATGAGGTCGTGCCATCCCATGTTGGAATCTTTTTATACTCTGTTAAAATATTGATTAAGTAATTCTTCCTATAAGCTTAAGCTTTTGGAACAAGTGGTGATTTAACATGGTATAGAGCTAAAGGTTCTAAATTCGAACTTTAACTCCGTCATTTACCTCTCATTTCAATTAAATATTCTACATGTCTGGTCTCACCTATTAAAATGAAGTTTGAGCCCACACATTAGAGGGATTGTTAAAGTATTGATTAAGTGATTAAATTTACATCCTCCTATTAGCTTAAGCTTTGGGGATAAGTGGTGATTTAACATACTCCCACGTGTATACTCAACAACATTTGAACTTAATTTTCTATAGTTGAACACAATACACATATGCAAATGTCCAATTCATAAAAACAAGTTGATAAATTGATTTTTTTTAAACCCAACAAACATAATACTTTTATAACTTCATTTCCATTAATTTCTTGGAAACCAAACAGAATCTAACAATCCAAGCTTGTTTCAAAAGAACAGAGATTGAAACCCATTACCGGCTTTGAACTTCAATCTTGGGGTCATTACTCCATGCCTTTTCCTGACTAGAAAGACCAATCTCTTCAACCTGATCGTTGGAACGAGAAAGTACAACAAACCCATTTGTACTAATTCGATGAAACTTCGAAAATCGGCCAAGAATTGGATATTCTTGAAGACGGGTTCTGCAAAAAATGGTTGATGACGCTATAATCTTCTTGCTTCTTTGAGAGGACAGGACTGGAAAATCTGGCTTTGATAGGGGCAGTATAGAGGAAGTAGTGCTTGCCATAGCTCTGAATCTCTGATAACAGAAACACAGAATCCTCGGAGCGTACGTGAATTGTGTACGAGAGAGCTCGCATGTATGGTCCTTCAATCGGTAGTTAGAGGTTAGGGGAACCAGGCACTGGTTTCATGTTCGGTATTGGTCCACGTAGCCAACATACAGTTGTCCTATGTGGCATGGCTCCCACTTTTATCCACGTCTGACGTCTGGCTCTGGCTCTGGCTCTTGAAGTTGTTTATGTTTGGCATTGCTACACGTAGCCAACATACACTTCTCTTATTACTTGGAATTGCAAGGGGGCTGCAATTTTTAAGATCTAGCATGGACGGTCTGATTTTGTCACATAAACTTCAAAAAAAAAAAAGAAAAAAAAAAAAAAGTAAATGGATGGCTGAACCAACCCTCGAGAAGGCCAACCACTGTTTCACCCTTAAAAGGACGGCAACCTTAAAGGGATAGCTGGGTGGTCTGACCACCCTTTTACTTACTTTGTAGCTTTAATTTCTAATATCTAACTCTTGTTATATGAGAGTAGTCGCACAATCATCCATTGCCTTGAGAAAGGGGTGGCCACACAACCATTTCTTGTCACGACTTGTCACGATAGAAGGAAATGCCCATTTGGGCTTTGATAGCTCTGCCTACATTTGCATCTGCGTCTGCATATGGAGCCCACCAAAAAAAAAAAATCGATTGTGGTGAAAGATAACGGATGGATGTTGATCCTAATGTGGGGAAAGCATATGCAACTGCTAGAATCATCTAAAATGTTGTACTTTCTGACAGTTTCTGTTATCCGAAAGCAAGGCAATTGTGAAGGCAAGGCTTGTCCGGCAACTATTGGGCACAACCACCCCAAGTAATGCTAGAAGTCTATTTTATGTCACTTTCATGTCTCTCCAAAAATGATGTACCTCTTAAAATTATCATTGAGTTTGTGATTAATCACTATTAAATGTAATCATCACCGGTAGCAAGGAAAGCATCTAATTCTTAAATTAGTAGAATATCCTTAAAATAGAGAGTGAATAATGAGAAAATGTTATTAGACTTAATAAAGAGATAGGGTACCTAATCTTTTCATGAGTTTCACCTTTCTTATGTCCGACTTATTTTGAGGTGGTTTCCAATAAAAATTGTCAGATTTTTAGTCACGCAGTATACTCCTAGACTTTTATGGGCCCTCTATATGGAGTAGACCTATTCGTGGGGTGGTCATTTTACTAATTAGGCCCAAGGTTTGAACCCTAGGCTAATTTATGGTATTATCATTTTGTAAGAATCATATTCTATTACATATTCTTGTAATCTATTTAAAAACATTGAACTTGAATTTTCTTTTAAAAAAAAAAAAAAAAAAACAGAAAAGAAGAAGAAGAAGGAAACGTATTATTGCCAAATTATTATTGTTGTTTACATGGAGGCCTAGGATTCTTAAAATACCCTATCACGAAGGTTTTAGGGTTCCTCAAATGTTTATTATACTTTCAATTACGCATTACTATCTTATAAATCTCTTATTACTTTTCTTTTTTTTCATATGATTTCTCTTTCATTATCCACAGTACGTCAATCATACTTTTAAGAGTAATGTTTGCTACACAACAAATGTACACAGTTCATACAACAAAGCTAACGTGAATTTTTATTTTTATTTTTTCATTTTATTGTAAAGTAATGGCTTTTATTGTAAATTAATGTTTGTTGCACAACAAATTTTTACGTCAGCTTTGTTGTACAAAGTGTGTATATTTATTATGCAGCAAACATTATTCTACTTTTAGTCACACGAACAAGTAACATAATCTTCTGCAAATTATTGCATGCTCATTACAAGTTTTTCAGCAATAATTAACAAGTTTTATTTGGATCATACGTTATAAGTATTATATTTGAAATGAAAATTAAATGAACATATATATATATATATCCCACGATAATGGAATGGGAAGAAAGTCATTACAAGTAGACATCATCTGACTACTTTCTTCAACCCCATGACAAGAAGTCAAGAACCCTCCAACACCCAAGCCAATAATGTTTGCTTCCTGAACTAAAATTATAGCTATTTTCAGGTTTTTTTAAAAAAAATTAATAAAAGATGAATTGAAATTAGGGCCAAGTAAATACAGACTTTTTGAGTTTCAGTAAATCATGTTGTAACAAAATTTCTGGTTTTATTTAGGTTGGCCTGCAGTTGTTGGGACTTTTGGGGGTAGCTTCCCATCATATCATAGAAAATTAGCATCTGTCTTATCAAAAACTTGGGCCCGGAATGTACATTCAACCATTCTTACCCTATGAGACAATTTTGCTATGCCCACTAATTAATTAAGATTATTCAAGTCAAGATTGTTGCTAGGGCACCCGAGACGTATAATCAATTTTATTATGTTTTCCAACAATCAACTACATAGTTATAATTGTCTCTTCCACGTCAGTATCTCAATGCATCCGTCTCTTCCGTTGCTACCTCTGCACTCACACCGACGACGCCAACCACTTCATCTCCTCTTCCTCCTCCTCTAGTAAAAAAGTGACTCACACGGCTACTTATACAAAAACCCACAACCGTAGGTCTCTATAGAAAGAGACCTAAAGCATTCTGTGGAGACATACCTATGATCAACCATTAGGGGGTGGTTGGTGCATCTCAGCGGGTGACACAACTGACATGAATGCCATGTGAATTATCACATCGGCCATCGGACTGATGTGATAAATTCACGCGAACTGACACGTCAATTTATAAAAATACTAAATAATAATGATGCATTTGTTGAATTACTCACAAGTTTTTATTTTTGAAGGGTATTATATACTCAGCGCATCAGGATCCTCTCTAGTTGATTTTTAATCGGGGAAAAGCCGGTCTTTATACATAGGAGTATTTTTGTAATTTTACACAATATAAAATTATAAAAATACCCTTATACATAAAGAAACGATTCCTCTCCCATCCCTCTCGACCGGAGAGAATCCAAGTAGATCCTAAGCATAAGAATGGTAGGTTATATTCTTGAAAGTACTGTGATTGGTACGTACTTTGACTTTTGGGACACCTGGGCTCCCTTGCTTTGCTATTGCCAATTGTGCCCCTGCTCTATCTATGTGGGATATGCGGTCCAGACGGGCTTGTTTGGAACTAATATTGTTTTTGTTTTCATTTTCCGTATAATTTTATATGTAAATTTAGGATTCAGTTGTGTGAAAAAGTAGTTGTGTCTCTATTTTTAAAATGTGTACAAATTTTCAAATAGCTTGAGCTATATATGTATTTTATGCAGAGTACAAAAGCCATATGATCTTTGTCACTACCTGTGACAAACTGATCACATGGATTTTGCAGTTGTTTTCATTGTTTTTGTAGCCTTTTTACTAACACACTGAACTTTCAAAGTAGCAGATCGATCGATCTACCATCGAGCTGATAGGCAGTTGGACAAGGGAAACTTTTTGACAGTGGAAGAGAAAGGTTGGTCTGTCTAACAAATTCTGACCCTTTTTTGGTTAGAACGTTTGGTTGGTCCTCCCCTGCCTCCTACACTCTCAGCCTCTGATCCCTCACATACACAACACAGAATCTACCAGTCAATCCATACAAAATCTCATAACCCCTGTTTCATCTCCTCATCATTGGGCGGTACACATTTTGATCAGCCAAGATATGGACTACACGTGTCCAATTCAGCCTGGGAAAAACATGGGGCATGTATATAAGTCAGGCTGCGGTATATTAATGAAAAAGAATTCTCTACTCTTCTGATACATACATACATGAAGCTTTCTTTATTCAGTCTCTCCTCCCTTCATATATACCTTTTCTTTGTTTACTTTTGAGCTCAACTTGGTTAGATTTCCATGACCCCATTTGATCATTGGGAGTTCATAGAGCACTGCATTATCTGAAAAGAGCTCAAAGAAGGTCTCCTGCAGGTAACTCAATCATACCCTCAAAGCTTTTCCTTCCTATTCCTCTTCTTTTCCATGGTTCTTAACTCTTAAGCATGAAAATAGTTCTTCTTCTTTTTCTCTTTTCTTGCTTGGTTATCCACGTTTGTGGGTGTTAAAATTGCCTTCTTCTCTGAGTAAATTTGTTTCTGTAATGTGTTTCTGCATGTCGTTTCTCTTATATATATATTATACACACAAAAGCAAAACGTTCCCTCAATGTGTTGAAACTTCAGATAAGTTAATGCATCAAATAGAAAGAAGCAAGAACACCCCTCTAAATCTCTTACCTCTAACCAAAGACTGGAATCAAACCCACCAATGTTTTTGGTTGTAGCAGAAGTTTGAGGTTCATACATGCATTGCTGTAGGAAAATACATAGAAACTTAATTTGTGCATGAAGACTTATTCTCTGCCTCTCTTTTTGTTTTTGTTAGCTTTTTGTAAAGCCCATGTTGTTTTAGCTTTTGGAATACTGAGAAGACCTGGAAGGGTAGTTTTAGGTGCATTTTCCAACATTTTCCTACTGGGTGAGTACAAAATTCTAGAAAATCATATTAAATCCAGCACCAAAAAAAAAATAATATCCATACTATTATTGTACTCTACTATTGTATTGTTGGGTATTGTTCCATATGCCTTTTCTTAACTGTTCCATATGACTCGGTTAGGATTTGGTTTACGTGCTGTAAAAAAAAACTATAGTATATATGCAACGATCCATATTTAATTCTAAGTTTTTTTTTTTTTTATGAGAAAGCAAGAGAGTAAAATTAAATCCAAATCGTTAAAACACTTAACCAAAATTTTCACTAAAAACATTACTTTAATGTATTAGCACCGCTAATCACAAGAGAGCACCCCATCAATTACAAATTGAGTTACAAAAAATTCTTCTTACTTCATATATTAAATTGGAATTCGTCTTTAAAACATGTGATTTGCACATTCATTTTTCATATGATTAACTAAGCAAGTCAGATAACAGTTTAATAGATTAAGAAGAAAATTGTGTCCCTTAAAAATGATGTTTACAAAAAAAAAAAAAAAAAAAAAAAAAAAAAAAATTGTTTGTTGGAACCCCTGAAAGAACTTGGTAACATGGTTTTGAGTAAAATATGTACGGAAAAAAAATTAAATAACAAAAAAGTCAAACAAGTTGTTACACAACCTACTTAGTTTGTCTGCAACAAGTCAACCATCTACCAATCAGATGGTTTATGCAAGACTGGTAGTTTGAGTTGAGGGTCAGATATGAGTCCAAGGATGTTTGGTCAAATATATGACTGTTCTCAACCGTTAGATTACAAAACCACAAAAACTTTTGTCCCTTGATGAAAAGCAACAAAAACTTTTTTTGTCATATATATTTTAATTTTGGTAAGGTTGTCAGACAAATTATGAGAGAGGCCTGCGCGTAAGCATTCATGGCTGATCATTAAATATTAACTTATTTTAGGGCTTAATTCTTGCAGCTATACTCTATAACTTTACTGGTCATTAAATATTAACTTATTTTAGGGTTTAATTCTTCTGGTTATACTTTGAGTCATTCGGATGAAGATCTCCGATAATTGGTCGTTTGAATTGCGTATAATTCAAACAGAAAATTTGTAAGGTTCATCTACCCTAACAAGTTAGCCCTAGACCCCCTTAATTGTTTGGGTCAAGTGGGTTTTGCAACCTTTTTTTTTTCTATGAAATTGCTTGAATTGCATGCTATTCAGACAGCCTCGTGAGAAACTTAATTGGATTCGTCAAGTCTCAAGGACTGTTTTTCTATGGAGCAACTAATCAAAGGTTGAATTCAAATAAAAATATGGGAGCTTAATAGTTCTTGACTGTTAGTTTTGTGGCTTAGTTGGGAAAAAAAAAAAATTAGTTGTATATATAGAGAGATGTGAAGTTGCGAGGCTAATTAATTCTGTTTCTCTCTTTTTCCCAATTCCCTTAAATAATTGCTTGCTTTTAGGGAAAAGTAAGGAAAGTGGGTGTTCATCAAGAATGAAACTTTACCATGGCTTGGTTGCTGGAAGAAATATAGGAACTGGATTGAAACAAATAATTTTCAATCTTCTCTTCTTCAATATTCTTCTAAAAAGGGTGAGTAAAACTTGTTTCACTGTCTTTTTCTTTTTTATTTTCCGCTTAAGTAAAGCTCTTCACACTTATTTTACTCCGGCGAATGTCGTTTGTTTTCTTTTATTTTTTTGTTGGAAGAACTTCACTTAACAGTCATTGGTTAGAATTTTTCGTTAAATCCTATCAAAATTTCTAAAATACCCTAGTGTTTATATGTTTAAAAAATAAAATAATTTTTTTTTCAAAGATTAAGGCATGGGTATTTTTGCAAATTCCGTTCAATTATAACCAACACTTTAAATTTGTCAAAAATGGTGTTTTAAAATTTTTGATAGGATTTAACGAAAAGTTCTAATGAAATACTGAGATTGAAATTTTCTGAAAAATAGATACCCTAAATTGAGATATTTTGGAGTTCAAGTAGCTTCTTTAAATAAGGATGAAAGTTCAATACCCTTAAATGAAGTTATCCCTTTTTTATTTTAAATGGCTAACTTGAAAAAATTACCTAAAATATAACACGTCAATCGATAAAAAAAATAGTGTAAAAAATAATATTACTCATCTTCCTTTCTTTTTAACTCTTGTCTCACTTTTTAAACTAGTTTAACCTATAATTGTAGGCTTTCACATAGGTACATATAAATTGTTACGTACAATAAACTAAAATTCATCAAAATTACTGATTTTTTCAATTTATTTTACTGGTTGGGCCTGATTTTGCAATTAAATTATGAATTTTGGAGTTGAGGCCTAGTTGAAGTGTTGTTGAAATAGGGCCGTGACTGGGCCCATGCTTGCCGAGGATGATGTGGATTGAGACAGAGGAGTTTTCCTCTTACTGTCGTTGGTGGGTGTGGGCCAGAAAAAGCCCACCCATAGGCTCGCAATCTAAATTGGACTTTCAAGGAGGTTTGGAGTTTTGGGTTTTCGCTTTCTGCCCCAATCCCATCCCAAATGTATGAACCTCAGGCATGTCTTTTTTTTTTTTTCTGTGATTTAACAGTAATTTAATAATTATTTATAACACACAAATTATAGGTACATGTGAAGGGATGCTATGTTTATTTGGAATTGCAACTGAGCTACAAAATTGTAGTTAATAATTAGAGACGAAGCCGGGGGGTCCGGGGCCATGGCTCCTCGGTTTTGTCAATAAATACGCTTGATGCCTATTAAAATTAGGTTTGGTTCTTCATTCATGCTTCGGTCGTTCCCTCTAACAGTTTCATTCTTGTCAATAATAGTTTTATATATGTGCCATGTTTATTTGAAATTGCAACTAAAACACAGCTAGTTTCAAGAGATTGTGTGAATGATAAGGCAATTGGAGGCAAATTCTAGTTGTTTCCAAGAGTGTTGCATGAACACTTGTACCATAATATACCCTAGTACTTTAGATTATTGTACGTACAAACTCTCGTCTAAACTACAGCTAGCTGCTTGTTAGATGATGATAGATAGCTCAATTATTAGCTATTTAGATCAAATAAATCAGCTCATTTTTCAAGCAAATTCTAATAATTTAAATTTTAGTTTAAACCCCTTTGGTCTAGAGACTAATTAGCTTAATTAATTATTAGTAATTGGTTGTATGAATCTTGAGTTTATTTATCGAACTCACAACATCTACTCTAATACCATGCATGTCAAATCATTTAAACTAATAAAAATTGTATATAATTAATATGATAACACTTCGTATATATTCCAATTTTTACTCCCTCTTCATTCATTTTTGGGTTCTATGTATACTTAAAATGCTATGAGCTTTAATTAATTTGTTTAACATTTTACAATTTACTGCTGATTAGGCGTTTCACCATTGTATCACCAAGATGGTTCACCACGTACAACTTATGCACCAATGGAGTTTGGTTCCCAGTAATTTCAATGAAGGATGTAGTCGAGTACTGCACAACTTGGTCATCTGCAGCAAACAGTGAGTGGTTTCCTCCCTGTAGATCTGTTTCAAACTATTTAGTTTAATGTGTGCTTGCATGCATGGCTCAATATTAAAACCCTAAATTACAATTATTTACTTCATATATATATGGTGCATGCAATTAAAATACCAGATCTATGACATAAAAATGCAATATAGAATAATCAAATAGCCTATCTAAAACTCAAAATACTTGAATAAATTGGCAAATTAACCAATTATCATGTTTTGTGGAGATGCTCGATATATATATATGCTTCATAATTTTGTTCCATTCCCTAGTTTGTGTAGATTGCTTGGTAATGGGGATATTGAGTGGATTATATATGTCCTCTCATGCATGCAAGGAGAGCTAGGATCGATATATGTTGTGCCTTTTCAGATTATATATATATATATATATATATCGAAAAGTAGAATCGTGTTAGGATTGTTGAGCCTATGCGATTTAGTGAAAAGTAAAGAGAAAATCGAGAGTAAACAATACATGCACAGAGAATTTATGTGGTTTCACTTACGCTCAACTCACTCCACCTATATAGCCTTTAGAGTAATGCTACACATCATCCCTTTGTCCTCCTTTTGTCACCCCAAAATTGATGTGGCTCTTAAAATCACCATTCGATCAAAATCCAAGAGTGATATATCAAAAATTCAATGGTGATTTTAAGAGCCACATCAATTTTAGGTTGACAAAAGGAGGACAAGAGGGTGATGTGTAGTATTACTCTAGCCTTTATACTAGAGACCAATGTCACTACCTCATTTAGAATACGAACCACCATCTCTAGTACAAGATCATAACTTATACATGCAAGCGCTCTAACGTACTGAAGCCATAAACCTCAACATTCTTCTTTGATTCTAAGTAATTTTAAAGTACTGTGTCGATCTGAACCAATTCTAGTCATACAAAACTGAACAAAGCATTAACCTCAAGTACCACACCTCATGTACATGAAACTATATATATACATATCTCCGAGTCACCTTTAAATATATGCCAGCAATCATGCATGTGTACGTATATATTCTCACTTCAATGCACATTTTCACCTTATTCTTTGCCTTGTAGCGACATGAATTATACCCATGGCCTCCCTATATTCATTACAAATTAAACAAAACATCAAAGATAATTCCCCATGCAATAACATCCATATATATATATACGCCAAGAATCTGAAGATCGAATATAATCTGAATTCTGACACATCGATCTTACATGCATGAAAAGGCAAAAAAGTATATATCTAAAGAACAAAGAAATGTCAAAATTGCCATCCATACCCTAGCTAGTTTCTTATTTTTACACACAAGATCAATAACCACAAGTGAGCAGTCATGCACGCGCGTGAAATGAGTTGGAAGATGAAAAAATTTTAGCCCTTATAGATATACGTACCCTGATTCCTACAACTAACATATACTTCGAGAATGAATTCAGATGAATTGATAATTCGAGTCCTCAATAGGTTGATCATGTGCCTCATTGTGTCAGCAACGTACAGTAGGTTATATATCTAGCTATATATGTCTTTAATTAACACCCTAAAAATTAAATGAATTCTATAAAAAGGAAGCATCAATATTGGCAAAAAAAAATCAGGGACTGGATTCAATGAGAATATAATTAACTAGCTAGAAGAGAGAAATGAAAATTAGACTTGTACTATACTTGGATAAAAGTTTCGTATATATGAAATCTATGGGAAATATATAGCTAGCTAAAGCCCGGCCTCATGTGAACTTTATCGATGGAAACTTAATTCATATAACTTAAAGCTAATTAAGCTCTTAAACTCACTTCTATATATATATATATGTGTGTGTGTCTGTATATATATAATGGAAGTAATATTGATCTTAATTACAGCTTGAGCATATATATGAGGTAGGTATAGTGGTCAAACAGTTTTGAGCCTTTCATTACATGTACTGCACATACATGATACATGCATGTTGCAACCATCCCAACCAACATGAATGTATCCAATTTCATCAAAGACACAAACACCATCTCCTTGATTTTAATTGTATTCTATATATATATATATATATATATATATATAGAACAAACATAAGTTACATCATTCCATAGGGAACTAGTTACACCTCAATACATTTTATATTCTTAGATAGGAATCGTTTTCGCTTTCAAAATAGAGTAATACTAACACTCATTTATCATACTCATTTTACATCAATTAACGTGAAAAATCACTTAAAACACATCACGTCACTAGTCAATGTAAAATATATGTAAAAAGTAGTATTACTCTTCAAAATAATGCATCACATGCAACATTTTGACCATCAAAATTTGCTGAGAACGTCAAATATAACATACAAAATCAATTAGTCAATAAGAATTGCCTTCAAAATCCATATAAGCCTAGTTAACAACTTCTCGAAGAGTATGGGATCGATCAGAGGATCGGATCATTACTAGTTGCATGTCATGAAATATAATGGAAGTTTCTGCAACACTTGCTTAATTGTCAACCTCTAGCTAGCTACTTGCTAGTCACTAAATTTTCAATCCACAGTCACCTAATTGCCCTTCTCATTATATTTTTTTTCATTGCTTTGATAGGTTATCATTTATTTACCCAACCAATTTCTAGACCTAGAATCATAGAGTACGTACAGTTGGGAATTTATGCATTTAAATGAAACAAAAGCTTGATTTATAAGTGATCTGTGGAACTTGCATCCTCCTATATATCTATTTGCTGTGATGTAGGCTTTTCAAGTTAATTTTCATCTATCTCTTTAGCAGATACATGAGTATTTAAGATAATATGGAGAAGAAGAATAGAGAGAAAAAAGAAAGCAAGTAACAAAAATAGAAAGATATGAAGAAGATCGAAATAAATATGGATCACTTTTGTGTGTACTATGATAATCAAACTTGAAGGTATACGTAGCCTTAGATAACAACAGTTGTTAGAAGCATATAACCACCTTCATGGTATATACTACTTGTCAGAGAATATTGCATTAATTGCATGTCAATAATATATTACATCTGATCAGTTTCAAGTGAAATGAAAATTACTCATTTTATAATTCATATTTGATTTTTCAAATCAAATGTTACATATGTTTTATTATACTGTTAGATGCAACAAAATAAAATCTAAACTATGAAATAGATTGATCAATTACATTTCAAATATGAACTACGGAGAGAATCCTGATTGGATCGAAAAGTCTTTGGTATTCTCTTCGATGATTGATGAAGATATTTGATATATGTGGGAGAATTAAAATTTGATACTTCCAATTCCTTGAAATAGAAACATAACAAAATGTAATTCTTTGAGCTTGTGAAATGAAAATATATATACTAACAAACTGAAAACTCATTCAGATGCAATCTATAACATTATTACAAGTACTGTACTCAGTCTGTGCTTTGCCTACAATAACAACAGTACATCACCACACACGTACAACAGCCACGAAAATAAGCTGTGGAATAAGAATAGACAAACATACATAAAATGAAAATAGGACAAACCCTAGACTTTTCATTAACTATATATCCAACTGCATGCATATATTTTCATATCCAATGCAAGCAACATGGAAATTCTATTCAACTCGATTATTAGCCCTCTTAGGGTCATTTTGGTTGAAAGTGGAAGACATGATTGCAGATTCCCAGCCTGCCCCGAGGCCGCCAAAACTCGAAGTAGCGATGGAAATCAAAGGGTCAGACGACACCGGTGCAATCCCAGTACTAGGATGTTGTTGCAGTTGGTGGTGTTGGGCAGCGAAGGCATCATCATTGATCAATGAGTTGAGGAACGAAGAGAAAACATCATCGGAGCAGTAATTCATGTCATCTTCTTCTTCAGTGCTGCTGGGGCCATTATTGTAATTGCCTCTCAAACCCATCCCAGAATTACCATCAGAGTTTGGCAAAGCCGTATAGCCATGGAGTAACTGATGATCATCCAAATTAGAACTTTGGAAGTATCCAATATTTTCCTTGATGGGGATTATTCCACTGTCACTATCAGGAGTCAGCTCTTCTGTAACAACTGGAGAAGCGGGAATATTAGGGTTAGGGTTTGGGATATTGCGATTGGTTTTTGATGAAGAAGCTTTATTGGCATTGGCGGCGCCGGAGGAGTCGGGGTTCAAAGGCTTGTGGGTTCTTGGATCTATGCCTTGGCTGATCAACTTCTTGCTGAGGTGAGTGTTCCAGTAATTCTTTATCTCATTGTCTGTACGTCCAGGAATTCTCCCAGCTATCAACGACCACCTAATTACCCAAAATAGTGCGATTTAGATGCGAAAGAAAGCTGTACGTGTTTGATGTATAGATGTACATGATGACAATGATGATGAATATGATGATATATATATGGTATATATGGTGATGATGATGATGATGATGATGATGATGAAGATGGGGTTTTGAGCTAAATTGATTGTAAGACCTAAAGCAAAAGATGTATACATGGAGAAAACCCAGATGAGAGGGAGAGAAAGAGATTGAAGGCAATTTATAAACCTAATTAAATTGCCAGAAGATTGAGAGAGCTTACAGAGAAAACAGTTAAAAAAAAAAAAAAAAAAAACCAGTGTTAGGTTTTTGAGCTGAAATACAGAAACAGATTCAAATATAGGGAATGAGGGAGAATATATGTATACTGTACAAAACTTACACGAAACCCTAACCCTAGCTAGGTGAAAGAAGAAAAAGAAATGCACAGTGAACCCTAGCTAGCTGAAGTGATCAGTGATCGATACCTTTAGAAGATTTAATGAAAACCCCTAAAGCCAAGTTTTGGGAAAGAGAGGGACAGAGAAGGGAAATGTAAGGAGATATTTATTATTATTGCAGATATATTACCGGTTGCCGAGGAGACGGTGAAGGCGAAGAATGAGATCTTCTTCGTCGGGGGCGATCTGGCCGCGCTTGACGGATGGTCGAAGATAGTTCATCCAGCGGAGGCGGCAGCTCTTGCCGCAGCGTAGCAGCCCGGCTCGCTTGGGAAGGGTCCGCCACCGGCCCTCACCTTCCTTCTTGATGTAATTGGCCAGAAGCTCATCCTCCTCCGGCGTCCACGGCCCTCTCTTCAGCCCCACCTTGCTGCAGCACGGAGTCGTGGTCGTCGACTTGCCTGCAGTGACCGTCGCCGACCCAGACCCACCTCCTGCCTTTGCTGTTGGCGATGACGACGACGATGGGTTCCTCATGTCCTTTGCTTCTCTCTCGCTCTCTATCTCCCTCAAATCTCTTTCTCCGGACAAAATGTCGCGCTTGTCTGTCTATATGATGATGATGATGAGGGTGCCTCTATGTATGTGTTTTAATTTGGTTGCTATATATGATTGGCTTTTTTAGATGGGATATGGGACTAAAAAGACATGGGTGAAGTGTCGTCACTGTAAGAAAATTGCTATCCTCACTCGCCTTGGAAGAGCGTCATCATCACGCATTGTGCCTATTGTCTAGGAGTTTTTGTACGTTAATTGGGAACCTCCTTTGTCTTTTTATGACCATTAAATAAATATTTTAATGATTTTAAATGTTTAAACTTTTTATGTACATAAAAAAAAAAAATATACAATAAAATGCACAATACAAAATATATGGATGAAATTCATATGAGTAGGACTCACCATATGGGTCTCACTCTATATGTCTTCTGTTGTGCAATTTTATTGTACACTAATCACAACTCTAAATTATATTATTTTGCAATAAAGAATAGAGTGGACACTATTTTCTTTTTTTCTTTTTCTTTTTTGAAATATGAAATTATTATTTTAAGAAATATTAAATACATAACAAATAAAAGTTCATTGATGATGTTAGTCTTGAATTAAATTAAATTGTACAAATTAAATGACATTGTATTATATACACAATTAAATATAATAAACTAAAATCTCGCTTAAATTGCACTTACACTATTCAAAGAGTGTGATCCAGCGTATGAAAATTTTGAGCGAGTGAGTGTAGCTTCGTTACGTGCGCGTCGACAGTCATTCTGAAAAAGCAGGTCGAGACAGCATGGATGACGGGAAAATGGTACCCACGTGCCCGGTAAGTTACTCGCGCAGTCGCGCTTTCGAATATTCTTACTAATACAGTGGAAACAGTGCACTGCAATGGCACCCGATCAAAACCCAATCCAAAACTATGGATCAGACTTCAGAGTCACGATCTAGTGCCTTCACAGGCATCCGGCTTACCGTGAGGGTGTCGATATTTGCGGTCTCAGTTAAACGACGTGTTATTACGTGAAGCAGAAAATGTTTTAACTTTCAGTTCCTTTTCACAATAGAGCAGTGATCCTGGCACGATGTGTACAACTGTAGACACGTGGTAGGACTTATATCGTAGGACTAATTTTATGGATCTCATCTCACGTGGCCATTTGTCTACGGAAAATGATAGAAATATTCACAGTATACAACAGCAAGATACAATGAAGTGGAGCCTACACATTAGGCCCCACTCCATTGTGTCTTGGTGTTGTACACCTGTTGTGCACTGTGAGTGCAAGAATCACTCCCCTTTGTCTACATTCATGTATAATATATGTACAAATGTTGTGCAAAAGTCATTTCTCTCTCACAATGAGTTTTTTTTAAGAGTAATGTTTTTTGCACAACTCGAAATTTTTTTTTTAAAATCAACCATTGAATATTTAGGGCTCGCACGTAGAAAAACAAATCCAATAGTTGATCATAAAATAAAATAAAAAATTTTTTTAAAAAAAAATAGTTAAAGTTGTGCAAAAGTTGTATATGAGTTGTGCAGTAATCATTACTCCTCTTTAAATTACATCAAATTGTTATTTTTTGTCGAAAAGTGAATAAAAATGTAGTAAATAGGGAATACAGTCCGTTTGAATTTGAGATTTCAAAAAGTGTGATTTTAAATAACTATTTTAAAAAGTGATTTAAAAAAAAAAAACAATTAAGCATTTGGCAAAATTCTTCGCTTTCAAAAAAACACTCTCTTACCTGCAGTTTGAAAATGCAAATTTTTTGCATTTTCAAATCGCAATTTTTAAAAACGCAGTTCTCAAACGATTTATGTTCTGCGATTTGGTCTAAAATCGCATTTATTGTCTACAAAATCGCAATCTCAAACGCACAATTGAATTGGTTTTTTTTTCTATTAAAAAAAATATTTTCTTTTTTAATTTTTAAAATTTTTGTTTTTTTAATTTGTTTTTTAAAAAATATTTTTTACTTTTTAGTTTTTAGTTTTAGTTTTTTTTCGAACTTATAAGGTCATTTTGTTTTGTTAAAAAAAATATGGTCATTTTTCACATTTTGTTTGTCTTACAGAGGCATTGAATTTTTTGGTATTGAGGGATAAAATCAACATAATTGATAGTTTGAAAGGGACATTGACACTAAAGATGTAGTTTGAGGTGAATATGTGTTATTTTCTTTTCTTTTCTTTTTACCATTTTTTTTTTTTGGCAAAAACAATATTTCTTGATGAAAAATAGTTATTCCTTTTCTTTTTTTTTTCTTTGAGAGAAATAACTATTCCTCGTTTTAAACGAATTATAGGAATGATGCGTAGAAATTGAGGGAGTGGATAGCCGGTATTGGCCCCGGCCCTCCCTCCTCTTTTGATTTTTTTTTTCTTTTGTATTATTATTATAATATATAAATAGCTAATTTCATATATTTGGGCCAAAATAATTAAGCTTCACCCCTGCCTAGGAAAAAAAAAGGCTAGGCCCCTGGCCTTATTATAACAAAAATTATTTTATATCTAAAATTTAAGAGCTCGCTTGAGAGTGAGATTTTTTGAAAACCTACGAATACTAAGAGTATTTGGTTTTTGAAATTATGTTTGTATGATTTAGAAAATTTCAGACAAAATTCTAAAATGTTAAATAAAATCTTAGTAGAATTTGATATTTGAAAAACAACATTTGAAAAAAAAAAAAAATCTCACCCAAATTAAACATGCCATTAAATATTCCAAATCTATCGCGAGGAACAAGGGAAAACTGCAATTTACCCCCCTGATGTTTACACGAATTTTCAATTTTGGCATCAATGTTTAGATTGCTTCAATTGCACCCAAGAAAGTTGAAAAAAATTTCAATCCACCCCCTTCCGTCCAATTGCTCCGTCTGATGAGACAGAAATGGACCCACGTGAGCGGCATGTGACTTATATGCAGATAACCGGACGAAAATACCCTCAAAAAATTGAGCCGTTGTTTTCTAAATTAAAAAAGACCGGTCTTGTGTCCGCTTATGCATTTAAAAATTCAGAAACCACTTTCAAAGGCAAAGTAAAAACCCGAAAAACATCTCCGGAATCAACAACAAATTTTTGATTTAGGATTCCTTTGCGGATTATCATCACCAACGAATTTCAGCCGAAATCGACTTTGGGCTAAGGGTTGTCGTGATTAAACCGACCGAAGTGGGTGTTCGATCAAGGTATGTTCAAATAAAAAGACCCCTCTTTTAAATTTAGGGTTTTGTGCAAAAGTAGGTTACGTCGTTTTTGTGTTATGATATCTTTTAAATTCATTCGATAATTCCTTTATTTTGTCTTGAATGAAGCGAAAGAACCGAACTAAAATGTGCTTAGGGTTCCGTCGTTTTTGGGTTATGAAATCTTTGTTTTATTCAGAAGATGCTTTCAATGATTGGCTTTGTATATTTTTTATTGAGAAGTTGCTTTCTTACTGGGTCCGTGTGTTTTGTTGAATTTCAATTACCTTTGTGGCTTTGTATGATGATGGGACCATGTGCTTTGCTTTTACATGTGCATGATGTGCTGCTTTGTGTTGATTTGGTGTTTAAAAAACTGCAATTTACCCCATGAGGAGAAAATGGTACATGATTATGTCTGTGTGTGTAGTTAGTTGGTGTATTGTCTATTTAAAAAACAACAGTGGTCAGATGAGAAAAATGGTGCCAGTGTGTGAAGTTAGTTGCTGTATTGTGTGTTCAAAAAAGAGTAGTGGTCCCCAAATGAGAAGTTGTGGTTGTGTATATTGGTTGCTGTGTTGTGGTCCCCATATGTCACTTAATGTGTTGTTGGCCTTTATTTAATTTTACAACATGTCACTTACTATGTTTTATTAAATTTACCTCGTAGGATGGCACACAATAAACTAGTGGTTGAGGTCCATTTTGGGGGTAGGTTTGACCGGAGTTTTGGGTGTGAGTATACGGGTGGTGAAGTTGAACTGCACAAAGATAGTGTTGACCTTGATGAACTATCTTTCTTTGAAATTGAAGATATATGTAAGGAATATGGATATAAGTTGGGGGATTTAATGTATTTTAAAGACCCCGTGAAGAGTCTTGCTGATGGGTTGCATTTAATTACTTCAGACCATGATGTGCTGAACCTGTCTGCTTGCCATGATGGGCATGCCATTTTGCAATTATATATTGTGTCTTTTGGGGAAGGAGGAGGTGATGAAGAGGATAGTCAAGATGATAATGAATATGGAGGTAGGGCTGATTTGGATGATCCTTGGTGGAATGATAAGCTTAGTGATACTGAAGACGTATTTGATGTTGGTGTTGATGTTGATAGTTCTGGACCCTCTAATGTACAACATGATAATCCTAGGGTTGAACAAGGTAATGTAGAGGATAATGAAGAGGGTGGTAATGATGAGAATAGTGAAGAGGGTGGTAATGATGAGAATAGTGAAGAGGGTGAAGAGGGTGAAGAGGGTGATGAGAAGTGTGATGAGGGTGGTGATGATGAGAATAGTGAAGAGGGTGGTAATGGTGATAATGAAGATGAAGTTGGTCATGATGACGATGACAATAACTCTGATATGGCTAGAAGTGACATACTTGTCTCACCAGTAGCTAGTGATGAAGAAGTTGAAAATTCTGAGTCAAGAAGGTCTGAGTTCCATGCAGTTGACCGAGAGGATCCAAGTTTGGAAGTTAAGATGAGATTCCCAGATATACAGATATTTAGGGAGGCTGTTAGGGTGTTCAATCTGAAGAGGGGCAAGGACATTACCTTTAAAAAAAATGAGAGAAAAAAGTGTATTGTTGTATGTAAAGAACCAAAGTGTAATTATAGAGTGTATGCTAGACAGGTGGATGATGAAGCTACATTCCAGATAATCAGCCTTCAAGGTAGACATGTGTGTGGCAGGCAATTTAGGAACTCAATTGTAAACTCTACATGGATAGCCGATAAACTGATTGATAAGTTTAGAGTTCAGCCCGACATGCCATTACATGTGATACAGAATGAAGTGAAAGAAAGATGGAAGATAGATGTGAATCCGAGCATGATGTATAGGGTAGGAATCAAGGCTAATAAAAAAATATATGGCAACCATGGGGGTCAATATGCGGCCTTGTGGGACTATTGTGAGACCTTGAAAGCAACCAACCCAGGAAGTTGTGTTGTGATGAAAGTGGATAGGACAGTACCCGAGGCGAATCCAAGGTTTCAAAGACTGTATTGTTCTTTGGCAGCCATGAAGAAGGGCTTTTTGGAAGATTGCAGGCCTGTGATAGGGGTGGATGGGTGTTTCCTTAAAGGGCCATTTAAGGGGCAACTTCTAGCTGCAGTTGGACGCGATGGCAATGATAACATGTATCCGATTGCATATGCCGTAGTTGAAGCTGAGACTAAGGACAGCTGGATCTGGTTTTTGGAAACCCTAGTGTCTGATCTTGGGAACCATGAGCGGCATGGCAGGCCAACATTTATTTCGGATCGACAGAAGGTAAGTCATGGTTAGTGCCCCGTGTGATCTCATTTTATTTTAAAATGTCTAACATTCTTAATCTAATGTTGTGGTTTTTTGATCGTAGGGTCTAATGCCAGCCTTTGATTATGTCATGCCAACCGTCGATCACAGGATTTGTGTAAGGCATCTTTATGCGAACTATAGGGACATTGGGGGGTATAGAGGAATTGCCCTAAAGGAGAAGTTATGGGCTGCAGCTTCTGCATACACTGAAGGGGATTTTCTAAGGGTAATGGGTGAGCTGAAGAGAATGAAGAGTGATGCCCATGAGTACTTGGCCAAAATTGATCCTAGTACATGGTCAAGAGCATGGTTTGCTACGGATTCAAAGTGTGACCTTCTGCAGAATAATATATGTGAGTGTTTTAACTCATACATTCTAAAGGCTCGCAATAAGCCTATCTTGACCATGCTGGAGTAGATACGAAAAAAGTTGATGAGGAGATACCAGGCTAAGAGGGATGGCATTCAAACTTTGACAGGGAAGTTAACTCCTAAAATCCAAAATAAGTTGGATGCAATACGGAATGAATCAATGGACTGTGTTGCCCTATATGTTGGTGATGACATGTTTGAAGTGACTGGTCCAGATGGTAGACAATTTGTAGTCAACATGAGGAGAAAAAGTTGTGGTTGTAGAGTGTGGGAAATGTCTGGAATCCTCTGTGTGCATGCATGTGCTGCTATTCGACATAGTTGTAAGAATGCAGAGGATTATGTTGATGAGTACTTCACTGTGGAGATGTACAAGAAAGCATATGAGCCAGTTATATACCCAATGCCTAGTCAAGAGCAGTGGATACCAACCCAACATGACAAGTTGGAACCCCCAGTATCAAGAGTGGCCCCGGGTAGACCAAAGAAGGTAAGAAAAAGGCAAGTTGATGAACGTAGAGATCCGAAAAATCCAAACAGAATGAGAAAATTTGGTGCTAGGATGAAATGCTCCATGTGTAAGGGCAGAGGGCACAATAAAAGGGCATGTCCAATGAGAAGTACCCAAGCAAGTGTTGTGCTGCCTACCCCACCTCCAGACAGTGTGCGTTTATTAATCTTTATTATCCTTTATTTTTTATTATGTACTATATGCATACTGATAGTCCCACACCTTATTTGACTCATTTGGAACAGACACAAAGTACCACCTCAAGAACTCCTACACAGGCTACAAGAACAAATCTGGTCTCACCGCCTCCACCAGCAAGAACAAATCCAGTCCCACCACCTCCACTAGCAACAACAAATCCGGTCCCACCTCCTCCAAGGAGACGGAAGACACAAAGGGTCGCGGCTATTTTTGGGAAGTCCAAACCGGGTCCCACCACACCTATTGATCTAACTGAGGGTGATAGTGATGAACGAGGTGGCCCTGCAATCCGAGGGGGCCATGCAATTCGAGGTGGCAGTGCGGGAACCAGTGGGACAGCAACTAATCCGGCATCCAAAAGCAAGGGCAAACGTGTGGTGGCCACTGTTGAAAAGGCAATTGAGATTGCTGAAGCGAAGAGGAAGAGAATGAGGCCAGAATGGAAGCGTTAATTAAATATGTGCTTGTATTTAATGCACATGTGCATAATCTGTGTTTGACAATTGGTAGTTATGTGTTTGACAATTGGTAGTTGTGCGTTTGACAGTTGGTAGTTGTGTGTTTGACAGTTGGTGGTTGTGTGTTTGATACAGTACTAAAAATGCAAGATTGGTGGTTGTGTTTGATAGACAGTACTAGCAATGCAGAATTGCTTATTTTTGTGTAATGATTACAATGTGTTTTATGATGTTGGAATGCATTGCAGGTTTTGACATTTGTGTAGTTTTGGAATGCATTGCAGGTTTTGATATTTGTGTGGTTTTGGAATGCATTAACAATATGAACAGGTCAACACTGATTTTGGAGAAATAAATTTTGGGTGTGTCATGCGGTTGATATGGGACAGGGAGAATTATGTAATTACGCTACTTTGAAGAGAATGCTTTAAATTTATCTTTTGGACCCAATTGACAATTATGTGCTTATATACTTCTGATTATTATATCTAATGTTAATTATGTGTATTGGGATCGGCTTAATTTGCTGACCAAATTGTAGCCAATTTATGAAACTAATGAGAAAGGGTTTCGAATGGGCTGTTTGGACAATGAGACTCCATTGAAATTAATCCTTCTTCATTAGCTGCCCAAATCGATTGCAATTCGGTTAGCTAAATTGCAATCATTAGCATTGAATATAATTTTACCTTTTGGGTCCAAATTGTGTGCTTATATACTTGTATTGTTATATCTAATCTGAATTATACGTATCCGGATTGATTACAATTAGTTAAAAATTAAAGACAGTTTAGGCAACTAACAAGAAAGGGACTCGGGGTTCATCGGCCCAAACAAATCGACCCCGTATTTTAAGATGCTCAAGCACATGAACTCCATCAATGATAGTGTGAAAAAGATAATGGGATAAAATTCTGTTACTTTATAAATACAAGCAGCTCCAACTACAAACAATCCCACTTAAATACATGCAATAAGGCAACCAAAATACCACAACACAACTTAGTGCACAAAAAATGGTTCACTTCTAGCTTCTATGGCCCCATAGAAGTGCACAAAAAATGTCTAACAATACAACTCAAGGCAACCTCAAATAACCAACCCTATTGTCCTCCTGGTTTTTGGCTGCATGTCCGAAGAAGAAACACAATGCAAATAAAATCCACGAACACACAAGCATTGTGTGGTAATTCTTCTTCACTGCTTCAAATTTGATCCCCCAAATCTCAATTTCTTTACGGTATTGTGCAATTTCTGCGTTCCTCTCATTGTCAACTTCGGCCTTCACCTTCTCAATCTCTTTCTCCATTTCGGCCTTCACTTTCCCAACTTCTACTTCAACCATGGTTTCACATCGTTTAGTTTCTGCCACCAAACTTTCGTGCCACTCAACCAATCGACCAACAACCCTCTGACCATGTGCACACATTTTGGGATCAACCCACTCAAAGAAACCACAATCTCTGTGGATCTGCAAAACACAACAAATAATGAAAAAATTGCAACTTGTCCAACTTGTCTGGAATGCATTCCAGATTTTGCCACTTTTTAGCACCAACAATCCAACATCGAATGGTATATATGCAAAAAAGCCAGATTTCAAAAGCCGACTATAAAATTGCAAATTTGAACTCCCAAATACAAAATGAAACCCTAAAATCGATCAGAATAAGTACTACTTGCCTTCCAATTTTCACACCCCATAAACCTCCTTCCGAAATTTTTGCTCGTGTGCGCCGTTTTCACATTCATCGGCCGCTCGCAGTAGCATACTCATTGCCGTGAAAAAGTGGCAACACTCTGTGGGGACTCCGACCTTGCTTCCATCCTCTCCTTCGAGTGCCCAATCGATTGCCCAGAACAGACGGGTATCTGGCCAGGGGTCGAGTCCTGTGTCGAGGCGTCCATCGTCTCCGTCAGCCTTCAAATTCGAAACCCTTGTTTTTCCTGAAACAATATTTGAACCAAATATACATGAAACAATACGGGTGACTTAGAAAACAACGGCTCAATTTTTTGAGGGTATTTTCGTTCGGTTATCTGCATATAAGTCACATGCCGCGCACGTGGGTCCATTTCCGTCTCATCAGACGGAGCAATTGGACGGAAGGGGGTGGATTGAAATTTTTTTCAACTTTCTTGGGTGCAATTGAAGCAATCTAAACATTGGTGCCAAAATTGAAAATTCGTGTAAACATCAGGGGGTAAATTGCAGTTTTCCCCCGAGGAACAACCTAAATTTTTCATTAAAAAAATTAAGCATGAGTAATAGCGTCTAAGAGTAATGTACTAATGTAATAAAGTTTCTAACGCATTAAGCGAACCAAATGTAGGGGTGAAGCTACATAAACGAGACTGGCTAGATGTCAAGCAGCTCTTTTAGATTGGAGCTCGGTTAAATATGGGCAGACAGACATGACCATCAAGCTTTTAACTAAGAGGCTTGAGACACTGCAGAAGCAAGAACTGCCAGAAAATCTCAGGAACATTAAGCAGCTACAAAGGGAGATTAGCCTTCTGTTGGAGATGGAAGACCTGAAGTGGAAGCAAAGAGCAAAGAGGAACTGGTACAAGCAAGGAGATAGTAATACAAATAAAAATCATGCATGGGCCACACAAAGAAGGAGAACCAACTTTATAAGCAAGATCAAAGATGAACATAGCCACAGCTGGACTAAGGCAGAGGATATTGGAACGACTTTTACCAACTACTTCCAAAGTCTTTTCACCTCAGTAGGACTAGAGGAGTGGATAATTGTCTTTCTGCTGTTTCAAACCGAGTTACTCCAGCTATGAACCAACTTCTTCTCAAGACTTTTACCACAGAAGAAGTGGACCTTGCTCTCTCTCAGATGTAGCCTTGAAAGGCCCCAGGCCCTGACGTGTATGGGGTGTGCTTCTACAAAAATCATTGAAGTACTGTTGGCAATCAAGTTCGGTCTACTGTACTGAATTTTCTAAACCTTTGCATTTTTTACCCTGCTATAACCTATACTTTTATAACTTTAATTCCAAATTTTGTCTCTCCTTCTAATGTTCGGGATTACCGTCCCATAAGCTTATGCAAATTCCTTTACAAAAATCATAACCAAGGTGTTAGCCAATCAGCTAAAGCAGGTGCTGCCTTCGATAATTTCCCAAAATCAGAGTGCATTCCTCCCTGGTAGACTCATTTTAGACAATATCCTGGTGGCATATGAGGCTCTTCACACCATGGCTACTCATCTGACAAGGAAGAAAAGCTATATGGCCATAAAGCTTGACATAAGCAAGGCCTATGACCGAGTAGATGGTCATTTCTTGAATAAATTATAAGGAAGCTAGGCTTTGCAGATGATTGGATCTCCTTATTAATGACTTGTGTTAGTTCAGCTTCCTACTCAGTTCTTCTTAATGGAAATCTAGTAGGACATATCTCTCCCACCCGAGGGCTAAGGCAATGAGATCCCTTATCCCCGTAGCTGTTTCTTTTGTGTGATGAGGGTTTAAGCTCTCTTATGCAGAAGGTCGAAAGTGATGGCAGCATTTTAGGTGTCCCCATTTCAGCAAAAGGCTTTAAATCAAGCCACTTATTTTTTGCTGACGATAGTCTTCTCTTTTGTCGGGCCAATTTCATGGAGTGGGGGAGGATTCAACACTTGTTGCACTTATATGAATTAGACTTGGGCCAAAATCTGAATTCGAATAAAACCTCCATCTTTTTCAGTAAAAACACACGAAGAGAATTTAAGAAGCACATCATTTCCCTTGTGGGCATTTCAGCAACAACTGGTTATGAAATGTATCTGGAACTTCCTGCCCCAGTGGGTTATTCCAATAACAAAACCTTTGCTAGAATTCAGGGTTGTGTTAGCAAGAGATTGGAAGGTTGGAAGGAGAAGTTTCTCTACCAAGTAAGCAAGGAGATTCTTATCAAGACTGTCATCCAAGCCATCCCTACATATGATATGAGTGTGTTTCCTCTACCAAAGACACTTTGCAATGCGCTAAACTCTTTGATGAGTAGATTATGGTGGGGATCGGAGCATAATGGGAATAGGGTATATTGGATGAGTTGGGAAAAGATGGGGGTTTCCAAGCAAATGGGAGGAATGGGGTTCCGAGATCTATAAGTTTTTAACCTCACTTTACTTGCCAAACAGGGTTGGAGGCTAATCCAGTCCCCCGACTCCCTGGTGGCATGTATCATGAAGAAGAAATACTATTCAAATGGCTATTTCATGCAGGCAAAGCTAGGGAGCAGGCTTTCTTACGCTTAAAGAAGTATATTCAAAGCTCGGGAGTTCCTAGAGAGGGGCTTAGTTTGGAGGGTGAGCAATGGTGAAGATATTAGAATTTGGGGTGACAAATGGCTCATGTCACCCACCACGTTCAAGGTTCAAACTCCAGTCCGGGTACTCAATTCTGCAGCTTGTGTTTCTACTATCATTGATCCGAATACAAGGTGATGAAACTTTCATCTTATAAGGTCCATTTTCAATCTCGAGGAAGCTGCAAGTATTTGTAGTATGGCCCTTAGCTTGCTACAAAACCGTGACAAACAAGTGTGGATTGGCTCAAATAATGACATCTTCTTGGTTAAGAGTGCCTATTACATGGAGAAGAATAGAAGGGAACTAAAGCATTGAGTGTTCTATAGATTTGGATCATCGAGAGGTTTGGAAAATTATCTGGAATTTGCCAGTCCCAACAGCTCTAAAGAACTTCATTTGGAAGGTGTGTAATAATCTGGTTCCTACCAAGGACAACCTTTTCATCCGGATAATTGCACCAGATCCCTTGTGTCCTTTATGTAAAGGAGCCTTTGAATCAATTTTCCATATCCCGTGGAGATATGCATCATCGATAGCAGCATGGCAGGAGAGCAGCTGATGTGCAAATTTTAATACTCGCAAGCGTACGAATCGTTTGCAATATAGTGTATGTGCAAGTGCGAGATCATATCCAAAAGGAATTGTGTTTTTGCAAACAAAATTTAAATCCAAATTAATATAATCCTAACCTAGTTCCAAAAATTAAGAGATTGTTTTTGTGAATAAAAATTAAAAGCATAAACAAAATTAACTAGAGTGAATGTAATCAAATAAAAAAGGCATTAAGGTATCGGAATCCGCACTCACAAACTCACAGCAACATATTCTCATGATCAATAATATTTTCCAAAGTTTTCACAATAAAATCTTAAGTATGTTTTACTTTTGCTTCAAATAATTAATCAAAACCATCCCATGTATCAATTCTTTACACAAATCACAAAAGAAATCCAATTTAAATTAAGTCATCAAGTGTATCCGTAAATCACAGCAAGATATCCAATTTAAATCAAAACATCAATTGTATCCATAGAATAAATCACAAGGGATATCCAATTTTTTTAAACAAAAAAAACCAAGCACAATCAATTCTATGGAACTGTCCTAAATCATCAAATGTATCATTGAATTACAAAAGATATCCAAGAATCATTCCACAAAATTGAATTGAAGTAGAACAATTGAAAATTAAACTCATTAAAATTGAAAAATATTACATCACATGAAAATATTGTTGCTAATCATAAGTGAGGCTTCATCCTCAACCTTAGTTAAGGATTTAGCCTCTCATGGCTAAAAATAACATGCTAACTTGAATTGAAAATATTAAAAATTAAAAGAACTTACAAGAAAAATTGTTGCTATAACACACCAAAATTTTGCTCTCTAGTTTCACACATTTTTTTTTTTTTAAGCTTAGAGGTATATTTATAGGGAGAAAACAAACCCTAGAAGCCCTAGAATTTCTAATAAAATCGGAGGTTAGTCTTCTAGTTTGAGTAAGAAACTCAAAACTCAATCCAATAAGGAAAAGGATTCCAAATTCGTTCAGATTTGTAGTCTTTTATTACGGGGTGATTTTGGCATAGCAGATATTAGAATTATGGAAACTTTATTTCACAATTATTTGTAGCACTTTGAGTTAGCTTTCCAACACCACTTGATTCACCTTAATCCGATACTTGAGCTGAAAATTATGGCAAAAAAACTGTAACATGTGCATAATCTGAATTATAATCCAATCCAATTTTGACTCCAATTAGAGAAATTCTGATTTAGTCCTCTTCTTGATTTGGTTGAACATAACCACATCATCTAGGTCTTCTCAAAGTGTGCTTTGTTTCACCTTAAGCCTATTGTTTTATCTCAATGACCTGCAAAATACTAAAATACTAAAACTAATAAAAAATATTAGAAAATAACAAAACTAAAGGTTTAGTAAATGCAAATTAAGGGGTCTATATATGCAATATTTGGCACTCATCAGCAGCAGGAGGATCCAAAAGCTCTTTATATCAAAGAGTGATGGCTTGGGGCTTATACAACAACTGATGGAAAAGCTTGAGGAAGAAGAGTTCATAGAGGCGATCACAATGGCTCGTATGCTTTGGCTACGCCGCAATACATGTCTTTGATAGTGTCTTCACGGCTCCTACTCAACTAATCCTTCAGGCCAAAGAGTAGGTGGCAGGTTATGCACAAGCCAACCAGAAGGTTGATTCTGGACTTGGTGATGTTGAGCCAATCAGCTTTCATTGGACACAACCACCTTCCGGTATGCTGAAGGTAAAGTGGGACGCAACCCTAGATTGCAATAACAAGAAGATGGGCTTAGGTATGGTAGTGCAGGATTATGCTGGAGAAGTGCAGGCAGTCTTGTCCACAACTGTCCATTACATAATCGATCCCTCTGTAGCTGAAGCTTTGGTTATATGGAAGGCAGTAAGTTTTTGCAGTGACTTAGGTCTGCAACATGTAATCTTCAAATGTGATTCCATGCAAGTGGTATCGGCGTTGAACAAGGACTTCCCTTGTTGGAGTAACTAGGCTTTGCAATTTGGGTTAATGGGTCGGGTTCGTGTCAACTCGGCTGACCTGTTTACACAATCGGGTTCAACACGAACCCGGCCCGATTATTAATCGGGTCAAACACTATAACCTGAACATGACCTGGTTGTGAACCGGGTTACACGACACGAACCCGATGAACCCGGTAACGCATGCCCACTGCCCAATGCCCACCCCACAACCCACGGGACACGACGTCGACGAGGTAGAGCAGCCGAGCAGGGTTGGCGAGCCCAGGCCTCCGTATCCGACGACCAGAACCGAGGACTTTAGCCTTTAGGAGGTTCGATTGGGCTTGGACCCCGAAAGATCCGTTGGGGACGACGCCGGTGGAGATCGAAGGGAAAGAGTCGGTGGGGACAACGCCGTTTTGGAGGGTTGCGTGGTGGAGCTCGGCTTTGAGAGCTAAAATTCGACTTTTGCGGATTTGAGAGCCTGGGCCCCTGGACCTCGTGGAGGATCCGAGTCTCCAAGAGGTGTCTCGGCCGTTTAGGAGGTCTGCGGCGTGAACTTCTTGAAGACGGTGAACTGGGTGAAGCAAAAAGAAAACTAGAAATGTGATGCGTGACGATGAACAACGTGATGATGGTTTTGGACTTTCGGTCCTTTTGGACCCGACTTAAATTTTTTTAAAAAAAATAGAAAAAAAAAATACTAATCATGTCATAGTCGGGTCAACCCGATTATGACCCGAACCCGATAATGTCAAACCCAAACCCTGAATTTTCGTGTCGTATCGTGTTCGTGTTGGATTCGTGGGTCGTGTAAAAAATTACCAACCCTATGAGTAACTTCGGTAATCTGATTGAAGACTTTAAGGTTCTACTCCAAAGATTCGAATCATTTGTTGTTCATCATACTTGTAGGGCGGCCAATCAAGCAGCCCATCGGCTAGCCAAAACAACTTTGTCTCAGACGTTAGATCAAGTTTAGTTGGAGGGATGTCCTTCCCCCATCTAGAGCATTGTATTTGTTGAACAAGAGATTTCATATTGATTAATAAAATCATCATTTCATAAAAAAATTAAAAAAAAAAAAATCAATTTAACCTGTTAAATGATACAATTTTTTTTTTTTGAATGAAACAATTAGAATGCTCACAAAGAAACAGTTGGCATCTCACCAAATAAGAGGAATCATACATCGAAATTCGAAAGGAATACAAAAATTGATATAAATCTACAAAAATAATAATAATAAAAAAAAAAAAAAAAATTGATACGCAAAACTCATCTCCTTAAATGTGAGAATACAAGTTTTATAAATCATATTAACCCCAAATAGCTAGTTTTGAGCCAACTAAAAGTGTTAGATACATATAATAATGAAATGAAAAAAAGAGAAATAAACGTAACTACCAAACAACAACTACACTAGGAAAAAGAAAATAAAATAAAGAGCCTACTAGAAATAAAGAAAAATTATTAAAACTAGATTTTTATCTTACACTTATCCCTCAATATATATTGATGTCCAATATTCTTAACCAACCCTAGATTTTTTCTTTATAATGAATGATATAAAAGGTTAGTTGAGACTTTCATATTAGCATTATGGAATAAAAATGTATTTTATAGCATTACTCAAAAATAAAACATTCAACTAGCTTACGTATTGTCTTCACGTTGCATCATACCAAACAAATTTATTGACTGAAAATTTTGTTTGGACACTCTCAATTGCCTATCTGAATAGGTAAACTCCACAAGAGCTTTATCAGTTGTTTGCCAAATAATCCAAATAGATAATTGGGGGAATTTAAATTGGTCACGAACTCCGGTTATCATTTTTTTTATTACACTTCAAATACCACATTTCTTGCTATAAAAAAAAAATAAATAAATAAAAAAAAGAAAGAAAAAGGAAAAAAACTACTACATTTTTTGCTTTCTATGTACTATGCGCCTTTATTAAAGAATTAGTTCCTCTCAATTTGAATTAAAATGGAAAGTATTTATTTTATTATAAGGAATTAATGTTGGTATATTTAACGGTACTGTATATGATGTCAATGTTTGTACGGTACGTTTATAAAAATTTAAATAATATGATATCATGTATACTGTTTATATACACAAATTTTAATTGAAGTGATGTTACAAATATAGGAGTATTTTTCTATTTTTATGTTTTTACGTGATTGGCATGGATGTATGAAAGCTGGTTGCCATGGATTGTGTGAACCATTCAAAATGCTCTTGGTTGTCAACTTTTTAGTATAATTGACTCTTTCGTATTAACCATTTAATTTTTTATTTTTCATTATATCCTTGATCATCTCACTTGATTCCCCATTTTATTCTTGACATGCATGCATATCCATTTTTATATGAATCCATCTCTTTCTCTTTTACTTCTTTTTAACCTTTTTGTTAGAATTGGTGAGAGAGAGAGAGAGAGAGAAAATCATATGCTTTTTTAAAGGAGTATTTTAGGAACAAAAGGTCTAAAAGAGAATGTTTATGAACATTTATGTTAGATTTGAGGAATAAACAATACGAATTCAGGTCAAAAGTCACCCTTGCAGGCACATGAATTTGGAAAAAAAAAATTAAAAATTAAAAGTCGGCTCCATATGTTAATGCTTTTATTTTTTATTTTTTAAGTGTTGTAAAAGAGAAAGTTGTTTTCTAGTGTTTTGTGATTTAAATTGTTTGGAATTTTCCTTCTGAAGAAAGAAAGAGTAATACCAACCTTCTCACCAATTGATCTAGCGTGTTTGAAGTGGCTCACCTTAAAAAAAAAAAAAAAAAAAAAAAATCATTTAAAATACTATACGTTAGCCAGAATAAAATAAGTGTGATAAATGGGTGTACATAGTAATATTATTTAAAAAAAAAAATGAAAGAAGAAAAAAGTGTTATCAAACAAGTAGTGGTTTTTTGTTTTTCCAAACTATGTCCATTTTTTATTATTATTTAATTTAGCTTATTAAATTGACATTTGTTTAATATATTTATGTAAATTCATGTGATTTTACAAAAGTAAACGAAAATTACATGCCCTCTTGACTTTATTTATAAATGTAAAAATAAAAAATGCATCAAAATAAAACTTTGTGGGTATATAAATTTCATGATATAATCTTAAAGGGAGATGCTTTACAGATTGTCAAGACTATAAAAACAACATGAAATAATCGTAGCAGTTTTGAACATACTGTGGATGGTATCAAATTGGAGTTGAGAAAGCTGCGCTCGTGGATAATTGAACATGTTAAGCAAGATGCGAATATAGTCACTCATACCATAATCAAAAAGGTTATTTTATGTGTTATAGATAGAATTTGAATTGAATTTTTTTTTAAATTGAATCAGTGGTATATATCTAGGGAGCTTGTGCATATATGTGATTGAAGTTATTTCAATAGATATTATTGTTATTATTATTATTTATTATTTTATTATTTTTTTAAAAAAAACTTAGCGAGTATAACAGTGGTGTGAAACTTGATCAAATAAGCCCCCATTCAATGCACTTGGTCTGTATAAAATCCGTCATCTACTCACAAAACGATGGATAAATTTCAAACCGTACAAGATGCCAAAAGCCAATAAAAAAAGTTCCCGCTAGAAAACATCCAATTTTTCTCGGCAAAAGTGAAAGCATGCACGATTGGGACAGTTTTCAAACTTTTCTTGCTAAAAAATAAACTCGCAAATTTAATAATTATATAATTCATCCCCAATAATGGAAAACAAAATTTTAGAACTCGGACGACATTAGACAAAATATTTGTTTTTTCTTTCGTTTTTTTAAGATCTGTTTAGGTTTGCGATTTTAAAATGTGCGATTTAAAATAACGATTTTAAAATGTGCGATTTTTTTTTTTTAAAAAAGATTTTTAAAAACGCAGTTAATCATTTGACAAAATCGCAGTTTAGCATTTAAAATCACAAATTAACCTTTAAAATTTTGCGTTTTCAAAAAAACATCATCTTACCTGCAATTTGAAAAATCAGATTTTCTACGTTTTCAAATCATAATTTTTAAAAACGCAGTTCCCAAACAATTTATGTTATGCGATTTGATTTAAAATCGCACTTATTGTCTACGAAATCGCAATCTCAAACGCACCCTTACATGTCCACACAAGAGGAGGGAGGGACCTCTGCTTCATGAGCTGTGATCCCCAACCGATTTAGCTACTCCTTGAGAAAGACAAAATTTTTGTTTTTAGAAACATGTTATTGGTACATTTTCGACATTTTTTTTTTCTTTAAATTAGTCATTAAATTTGTAAGATTCACGTAGACAAAAATATACGAGAGATGTAAAATTAGCGCTTCTCTTTATTTAAATTGGGTTGAACAAATTTTTTTCAACTAGTTTACTAGAATGTTTCAACTAGTTTACTTGAACGAATTTAGTCCGTTTGTATATGTGAGTCATGTGTTATATTAAAGTATAAAAGTTAAAGATATATATGGGAATGAGAAATGCTAGAGATACCAAATCTTTTACCAAGAGATGAATACAAATATGATGTGAAGCTTATTCATTAGTATCCGTAACATTTCTTTTTATTAATTGTTTGATCATCTCCTATGAATAAGCTCCACATCATTTTTGTACCATTCTCTTGGTAAAAAAATTGGTACTCCTAGCATTTCTATATGAGAATTACATATTTTAAGAATATATAATAATTTAATAAATCGAATTTTCTCAAACATAATTTCAGATAAAAAAGAAAAAAGAAAAAAAAACCTTTATCTATGGAAACACAATTGGACAGAAGTTTGGATTTTCTCTTTAATAATGTTAAACCATCATTTATCCTAAAAAGTTTAATATGATAATAAGAGATAAATTTAATTATTTAATAATATTTTAACACTCCTCTCACGTGTGCTCAAACTCTATTTTAATAGATGAGACCCAATTAAATTAATATTATTTACCTTTCATTTTAATTAAATATTCTACATGTTGGGCATCATCTATTAAAAAAAAGTTTGAACATACGAGATGAGTGTTATAGTATAATTAAGTGATTAAATTTATCTCTTCTTATTAGCTTAAGCTTTTAAGATTAATGGTAATTTAACAAGTAATAAGTAATTCTATTAAACTATAAAAAAGAAAGAAGAAACAATAAAAAAAAAAATTGCTAATATTTAATTTAACCTGCATCATAATGATAGAGCTATTATTTCAAATGGAAAAAAGGTAAAACCAATTTTTGTGGTTTTACTGAATTGTAAATAGTATAATAAGATTTAAAAAGTGACTAAAAACTTTTCATAGTAAACATAAAATACAAACAGGCTCATAAGCTCACTTTTCACGTTAGTACCAATTATATTGTGACAAGTTTCACTTATAATGAAAAATTTAGAAGTTATAAAAAAATAAAAATAAAAAAACAAAAACAAAGCAAAGAAAAAAAATTATTAGACGAGGTGGTCGAGCCACCTCCATTTGGCCAAAGGGGGTGGCTCAATTACCCATTCTGGCTGACCTTAGGATGGGCGAACCACCCAGTGAGGTTATTCGGCCACCCCAAATGGTCATATGAAAGTTGTTAAAGCCATATCTTTCAAGTGGTCGAAGCATTTCCAAAAGTTATGAGGTGGTTCAACCATCCCTTTTGATCAAATGAGTATGGCTCGACTATCGCTCTATTTTTATTTTTCCTTTTTGTTTTCTTATTTATTTTATGTTATTTATATATATTTTTTTTCATTTTTATTGTAAGTGATACGTGTCGTGGTGTTTCTTGCCAACATTTTGTATGGAAGGATGATCCAGGTGCCTATTTGCATTGAGTAAAGTTATATATTATATTTTTATTTTATAATTATTCTACAATATTGATATGATAGTCTTAACAAAGTCTTAATTTTTTTTTTTTTTAAAGAAATGATTCAATAATTAGTTGAAACTACCACCTCAATATTATAAATTAATTATGAGATAAAAATATTGTATATACAATTGCTTTTATGTTTTTTGTTCGATAAATAAAAGTTTCAAGTTACTTTTTAAATCCCAATGTGCTGATAATGTATTTTTCCAATTTTAAATTATCGAGTAAATTATTTATTTCCCTCCAAAAAAACAATAAAGGTTGAACATTTAATCATGACGCATAAAAATACAGCTAAGCTTTCCCTCTTTTTCCTAAACCCCACAACCCCACTCTGCCCCCTCACTTTCTTCAAAATCCCCAACCTCTCCCCCCACCATCACACGCACGCACACAAAGAGAGAGTGTGTGAGAGAGAGATAGACAGACAGAGAGAAGAGAGAGCGAGGGGCACCGTTTTCATCATCGCCACCAAACCCTAGCTCGCTCCAATGGATCCCGAGTCGACTCAGCTCCAGCAGGCCCAACTCGCGGCCTTACTCGGAACCGACTCGGCCCCCTTCGAGACCCTAATATCGCACCTGATGTCCTCGTCCAACGAGCTTCGCTCCCAGGCCGAGTCAATCTTCAACCTCTGCAAGCAGACCGAACCCAATTCGCTGTCCCTGAAGCTCGCCCACCTTCTCCAGTCCTCTCCCCATGTGGAGGCACGCGCCATGTCCGCGATCCTCCTCCGCAAGCAGCTCACGCGCGACGAGTCCTATCTCTGGCCGCGACTCAGCGCTCCCACTCAGTCCTCGATCAAGTCTATCCTCCTCTCCTCTATCCAGCGCGAGGAATCCAAGTCCATCTCCAAGAAGCTCTGCGACACCGTTTCGGAGCTCGCCTCCGGGATTTTGCCGGATAACGGCTGGCCGGAGCTGCTTCCGTTCATGTTCCAATGCGTCTCGTCCGATTCCCCGAAGATGCAGGAATCGGCGTTCCTGATCTTCGCGCAGCTCTCGCAGTACATAGGTGACACGCTCGTCCCGCACATCAAGCACCTCCACGCCGTGTTTTTGCAGTGCTTGACAGCGTCGCCGAGTTCGGACGTCAAGATCGCGGCGCTCAACGCTGCGATCAATTTCATTCAGTGTTTGTCGAACTCAGCGGATCGGGACCGGTTCCAGGACCTCTTGCCGGCGATGATGACGACGTTGACCGAGGCGTTGAACAACGGTAACGAGGCGACGGCGCAGGAGGCGTTAGAGTTGTTGATCGAGCTGGCAGGGACCGAGCCGAGGTTCCTACGGCGGCAGCTCGTCGACGTCGTTGGCTCGATGCTGCAGATTGCGGAGGCGGAGTCGTTGGAGGAAGGGACGAGGCATTTGGCGATCGAGTTCGTGATCACGCTCGCCGAGGCGAGGGAGAGGGCGCCCGGTATGATGCGGAAGCTGCCGCAATTCATAAGCCGGCTATTCGCTATTCTGATGAAGATGCTTTTGGATATTGAGGACGATCCTGCGTGGCATAGCGCGGAGAGCGAGGAGGAGGACGCAGGCGAGACGAGCAATTATAGCGTCGCGCAGGAGTGTTTGGACCGGTTGTCGATTTCGTTGGGGGGTAATACGATTGTTCCAGTGGCGTCCGAGCAGTTGCCGGTGTATTTGGCGGCTCCTGAGTGGCAGAAGCACCACGCTGCTCTGATTGCGCTTGCGCAGATCGCAGAGGGTTGCGCGAAGGTAATGATAATGCTATCAGTACTATTTCATTTGGTTCCCAGTAGTGTAATATGATATATTTACTTCTTGTGTTTTTGAAATGTGAATTTGGAAAACGGTGAGTTGTGGGTTAAATTCTTTTGGGAAGTATACGCATTTTGATTTTGATTTCCATTTTATCATTGATGCTTGTCTCTGCTAAACAATATTTGGTAATGGAATTGGTGATGCTGGTGAGTTCTTAGAATGCTTCCACGGTTCTTGAATTCTTCATGTGAGAATGCGATGTAATTAGATGCTTCAAAAGCTAGATATAAGGTGGTGGCAGAAGCTCGGCACTGGTTATAAAGTCCCCACTATGTTTTGATTATTCTTTGTCATTGCTTTTTGCGTGAATTTGAATGGGACAACTTTGGATAGACGTTAAAACATTTGGTCGGTTACTTTGCATTGTTTGATAATGACACTTGAACTAGATTAATAAAAATGTTTTTAGTACCTGGACATCTCTTTAGTGTTTGCAAATACACAACTGGTGTAGTCTCGGGCCCTCTTGATTCCTTTTGATTCATGTGTTCATTGTGCTCACTAGATGAAGTTTCTAAGGGCTCTCTTTTGTGGTAAATCATGTTAAAACAAATTTACTTGATTAAGCGTTTTGCAAACCATGCCTTTTCTGTTTGTTTGAATGGAATTATATTCCTTTGTTGTCTTGGTGATTCTTTACATGTTCCCTATTGTCACAGGTGATGTTAAAAAACTTGGACCAAGTGGTGGCAATGGTTCTAAGTTCTTTCCAAGATCCACACCCGCGTGTGAGGTGGGCAGCTATTAATGCAATTGGGCAATTATCTACCGATTTGGGTCCGGACTTGCAGGTTCAGTACCATGGGCGGGTGCTGCCAGCACTTGCTGCAGCTATGGATGACTTCCAGAATCCCAGAGTACAGGTTAGTTGCAGAGTGGGCATTTTGTGTTTCTTTGAACTAGAGTTCCCTTTAGTTTCTTACAGTGTTATGCTGTAAATTTCTCACTCTAATGGACTAGAGTGGATTGAGCCTCCTTTTGCAATGATTTTTTTAGTATGTAATAAATGCTTGAAATGATTTTTTTATCTATTTTGTTGCTCAAAATGAGTCCAGCAATTGCACTAATGTTATTTGTTAAATATTTGGACATAGTTTTACTTGTGAACATTGACAAGGTATTTGTGAAGTTCTCAACTTGGAAATTTACATTTTACCCATCTATTGAAAATGAGCGTATGTGATCAACAGATAGGAATGCGATTCTACCTGCATCTTGTTGTATGGCTTGGACTTGGAGCATAGCTCTGCAACTGTACTTTTCTTATAAAGAATACAACTTTTTTTTTTCTTGAAAGTGTCGGACTTCCTGATTATAGTTTAGTAATTTGGTTGCATTTTTCAATTCAACGTCTCTTTATACATTTTGATTTAAATAGTAGATCTAGGAGTGATTTGAAATCAAAATGAGGGTTTTGAGACTTTTTTATTGTTTTAGGCATGCTGATTAATACGACGAAACTTAATTAAGGGCTACAATTTATGTTAGACTGGCCTTAGGACTGTAGAGGTTATGACAGCTTTAAGATAGCTGACTCTGAGTATAATGAAAATCAACCTTCAGCTTAAAAGTTCTCAAAGGAGCTTGGAGAATACTTGATATTGCATCACAAAATAGTGTTTTCCTCTTGAAAAATTCAGGCATGAATAGAAAATTTAAGTACATCTCCCTCTAACTGTGCTTTTGACTGCCTTATTTCTACACAAATTTATTTAGGTTGAAATTAACCACAAAAACTTTATTCTTTGAACCCTGCTGTGGGGAGGGGGGGTGGGGGTGGGGGGTTCTAACTAAATCTACTGTACTTGGAATCTAAAATGGCTATATATCAGGTTTTGTAATGTATGGCTAAAAGTCTTTCGTATCATCATATTAGTGTTCTTGCTTTGTATGCTACCTTTTGGTTGCTTGAATTATTTTTGCATGTAGATTGCAAGCTTTGGTCTCCTGGTATATTTAATACGGTGTTGTTTTGGTTCCTGAGGCGACTTGATATTTTTTTTTTCTTGTAGCGTGTATTAAAGGTTATTAATTGTATTTTTGAGCAGTGGTTTATTCATTGTTTTCTCCAAATTTTTGTATCTACAGGCACATGCCGCTTCAGCAGTGCTCAACTTCAGTGAGAACTGCACACCAGATATCTTAACACCTTACTTAGATGGAATAGTGAGCAAATTGCTTGTACTTCTGCAGGTATCTCAGCAGAAAAAGCGCTAACACATTTGCAATGCAAACACTTAATTATATTTGTATGAACACAGATATTTCTGTTAGGTCTTATTATCTTGTATGAAACTTGCAGAATGGCAAACAATTGGTGCAAGAAGGTGCCTTGACTGCTTTAGCATCAGTTGCTGATTCATCTCAGGTACTTCATGAGATTGTCTGGTCATTAATTTTGTTTTTGTTTCTCGTGAATGACTGTTTAATGGTAAGCATATCTGTAGGAGCACTTCCAAAAATATTATGATGCAGTTATACCTTACCTGAAAGCAATTTTGGTAAATGCCACTGATAAATCCAACCGCATGCTCCGTGCCAAATCCATGGAGTGCATTAGTTTGGTTGGAATGGCTGTTGGAAAGGAGAAGTTTAGGGATGATGCAAAGCAGGTAAGTAGCATTATGTACATAGAGCTCTCTCAAATTACGTGCTTTCTACCGCAAGCCCTTTACTGCATTTTAATTTTGAAATCAGTTTGTTTCATCTCAAAGGATACTGTATTGATAAATGAATTTCAAGGGTTTCTTGTAAGCCTTACCATTTGTTCAACTAGTCCTTTATTCACAGAGCCTAAAGTGCAAACTTTGTAACTTTTTTTTTTCTTATTAAATGTCAAAGCCTTCTCTCTCTCTCTCTCTCTCTCTCTCTCCCCCCCCACTTCTGAGGAGCTCCAAATGTGTGTTTTTCTTTCTAAAATCTAATCCTATTATAACAAGACTACCTGAAGTTTTCATCCATTTTGGGGAATGAATTGTAATTTACTAGTCCTGCAATCACTTAATTCACCTGCTATCTTTTTTTCTTTTTAATTTTTTGAGGCGTATTTTGCGGTTGACAATATGTGTATTAGTTACTTTATTTAGGCAAAACTTCTATCTAATGTTTTTATTTTTATTTTTTATTAATGCAAGGTTATGGAAGTGCTTATGTCTTTGCAAGGATCTCAGTTGGAGACAGATGATCCAACAACAAGTTACATGCTACAAGTAGGTTTTATCATTTAGAATGTGCTGAAAGCATCATCATATCATATAATAATAATTATTATTAGTGTTGTCATTATTATTAATGCTATTTTCCTTTTATCGTAATTACTCTACAATTTATAGGCATGGGCCAGACTCTGCAAGTGTTTGGGTCAAGATTTTCTTCCTTATATGAGTGTTGTCATGCCCCCTCTACTTCAGTCTGCTCAACTCAAGCCTGATGTGACCATTACATCTGCAGATTCAGATAATGATATTGAAGACTCTGATGATGAAAGGTCTGCGCATTTTTTACTCCTTTAAGTTCATTTAATACATGCACAATTGGACTTATGATTACTTTATGAATAGTGAGTGTCTGTGTTGGCTCACTGGTTATCTGTATCCAATGATGTTTGGTTTTTCATTATTTGAGCAATTCAAGGTTTCATTTTTTGCAACTTTGACAGATCTATTTTCTCTAATGTTCTCTCTCTCTCTCTCTCTCTCTCTCTCTCTCTCTCTCTCTCTCTCTCTCTCTCTCTCTCCACACATGCATACACATATTACAAACAATACTGCAAATGCATATCCAAATGCACCTGCTACTGTTGCATTTGAAATCCTATATTTGATGCTGCAACCATTGCATTTTAGGTAAGGTGTGTCAATGGTTGTCTTTGTCTTGCTAAATGGTATTGGTCAATGGTCATCTCTCTAAGAGTTGTCTTTACTACAGTATGGAGACCATTACTCTTGGAGATAAAAGGATAGGGATCAAGACTAGTGTGCTGGAGGAAAAAGCTACAGCTTGTAATATGCTGTGTTGCTACGCTGATGAGCTGAAAGAAGGATTCTTTCCATGGATTGATCAGGTGTGTCTAAGTGCATATTTGTTGTACTTTTCTTAGTAGGCTTTGTAACAACTTGATAATTAAAGAATGATTTATCTGTTATACAGGTTGCCCCGACAATGGTTCCACTTCTCAAATTTTATTTCCATGAAGAAGTTAGGAAAGCAGCTGTTTCAGGTATAGAATTGTTCATTTATATTATCTTCTTCTCTCCTTTTCTTGTTCTTGACTTTTCCAACTCTTGCTTAATCTCCCAATGGGAAACATGTACTCTTTTTTTTTTTTTTCCCTAGCCATGCCGGAGCTACTGCGTTCCGCAAAATTAGCTGTGGAGAAGGGGCTAGCTCAAGGTCGTAATGAGTCCTATATTAAGCAATTGTCTGACTATATCATTCCAGCCCTGGTGGAAGCATTACATAAGGTAATTGTTCTTCTATCTAATATGTCATGTGCTTTTATTTAAGATTTAATGCCGCCCCCCCCCCCCCCCCCCCCCCCAATTTTGTTTGATATTTTAGGTTCTGACTTTGATGGTGGTAAAGTAGTTACAGCAAATTTGTTTTTGTTTGCAGGAACCTGATACAGAGATATCCGCAAGTATGTTGGATGCTTTAAATGAATGCGTACAGGTTTGTAATACTCTATGATGTTTATTTGCATAACTTTGTTGGTGCCCAATTTTTCAGGTCTTTTGGAATTTTTCTTTGTTAAATTCAACCTTCTAGTTTGAATTCACATTCTCAGTGTTGAATTGTGTTGAAATTCGCATATCTCCTTGTCATTTCTCTGCTAGAAGCTGATAGTTAGGATTAGAAATATAATATTAGATTTTTTTTCTTATCAAAAAGAAATATTAGATTTTGATTCAGATCTTATTGGAAGGTAAAGATTTGGATGGTCCAGAATGGGATTGGATGAAGAAAGTTATGTCCGCCCCTTTAATTTGTGACAAATTTCCTTTCCCGAAGAAGAAACTGGTTTAGTGCTTGAGAAATTATGTGCACCAAACCTCTAATTTTAAGAACTGAATTTGTAGCAGTACGTACACTACAGTAATTGCAATTCAAGCAATGAGCCTTAAGCGGATCTTTGGGGTGGGCTATGTTAATCCTTTTGTTTCATGAAAAAGCTGGCGTTATCTCTGGAAGTTTGTGGTAATTTTAAAAACTGAGAGGGCTTTGAGAGTTTGTTTTCACTTGAACTTTGCTCACAATAAAATTTTGTATGTTCCTGTAATAATGGAACTTTATGATCTTAATCAAGGTTCTCCCGAACCTTTGCCCTGTTAGTTACTATGATGAGTATTTGAGAGTTGTTAATCAGGTCGTGATAAAGTGAACTAGTAATTTTTCCATCATAACGTTTTCCTTTCAGAGTCGGAAAATTAGGGTTGGGAATCATCCAGAGCCATAAGAATAGAAAACTGGAGATGCACAGTGTGTGGTGATCCTTTTGCCTGTTCATTATTATTATTATTTGTTCTGTTGTGTTATTGATGTCCTGTATATCTCGTCACTTGCGTTGTACAGTATTCTTTATAGATGATGTCTGTACCCAAATATGCGATGAAGCATGTAAAAAAATTATTTACTACTAGTTTAGTAGGTTATACTTGAGCTTATTTTTTGGTTGTTTTAACAAAAAGGTTGTTTCTTCTAGTAGCAGAGTCTCTTTTTAACCGCTCAGGAAAAAAAGTTTATTTTTACCATTTTACTATTTTTTCTTCCTTCACAATATTCTAAAGCTTTAATTGAATTACATCTCGGTTGCTTATCGAAAAAAGAAAAAAAATTACATCTCTCTTCTGGTACATTGTTTTCAAGTATATCTCTCTCACACACACCCCCATCTCGAGTGTTTGTCTGGGTGGTTTGGGTTTGGTTGTGGGTATAAGTGTATGTGCCCACTACCTTGGGCATTATCAACATTCCAAATTTTTATGTGCTTCTGAATGTGATCTTTCTACTTCTCTTGTTTCTGGTTCAATCTTGTTTTGTTTCTTAGTAGCAGTTTTGCCATTCCATGCTGATACCAATGCAATCCTTAAAGATATCTTACCAACTTTGTATTCTGTCTTTCAGATCTCTGGACCACTTTTGGATGAAAGCCAAGTCAGGTCCATCGTGGACGAGATAAAACAGGTTATCACAGCTAGTTCAACTAGAAAAAGAGAGAGATCAGAGAGAAGCAAAGCTGAAGATTTTGATGCTGAGGAGGGGGAATTGATTAAAGAGGAAAATGAGCAAGAGGAAGAAGTTTTTGATCAAGTTAGTTTTTCATATGCTATTCATTGGCGTCATGCACATCAAAATGCTTTATTTATCTAACTTTAGAAATATTTTGATTATCTGTGGAATCTCATGTGTCTTGCCTTAAACACTAATTGTTTTAGGTTGGTGAAATCTTGGGAACTTTGATCAAAACATTCAAATCCGCTTTCTTGCCGTTCTTTGATGAGCTGTCATCATATCTAACACCTATGTGGGTAAGTTCTGCCACTCCTTTGGTCCCTTCTTGAATCATGATTTGTAATTTTGATACGTTTTGTTCCTCTTAAGACTTGTGTTTTGTGGACAATTGTAGTGTTTAAACATTGAGATATGCCTTTCATTAATGGTTCATGGTTGCTAGATTTTGTGCTTGCTTTTGCAGATTTGATCATGTTGAATTGATGCCATCACCTAATCATTTTCCTTTTCCTGTATTCGTTTGACAAATATTCTTTATTTCAGATTTTTTGCTTTATCTGCTAAGCCTCGTACTATGTATTGAGTGTTATGTTTTTTGTTTTTTTTTTTTTTTCAATCATTAGTGAGCCCGATCAAAATATCTTGCTGAAAGTTGTAATATGCTAATTTTGGATTTGTGCACATTTTCCAATGATCTTAATCAAATGTATCTTCAATTGCTTTCTTTAGAAGCTATAAGTAACATGGACACAATCATCACAAATAGTTGATTCATTGGATTTATTTACAATGGGTCCGATTGTGTTTGATTTAATTAGGAAGACCTCATCTTATGTTCTTGTGATTCTTTGTAATTGAAAATGACATTTTTTCGTTGATTTTTATGGTAAAGCCTAAAGGTGATTTAAACTCTTCCAATTCTATATGAGATACTTTGATTCTTTCAAACTCTTTGATTTAATGTAATGATCTTCTTTGTTTTTTTTTTAAGTAATGATCTTTTTGTTTTGTCAACATCTTTTGGGCTCTGCATTTTTTGATCCTTTATTTTTGCCCCATTCAAAACTGTTTTTCTTCTTCTGAATACAGGGTAAGGATAAGACACCTGAAGAGAGAAGGATTGCGATTTGCATCTTTGATGATGTGGCGGAGCAGTGCCGTGAAACGGCGCTTAAGTATGCACCATCATAATGTTTGCTACGGATCATTAATCATCATAAAGAACATGTGATATATTCTTTTCTTATATTGTGGATGGAACAGGTACTATGATACATTTCTTCCCTTCCTTTTGGAGGCTTGCAATGATGAGAATCCTGATGTCCGACAGGTCTGCACTAACTAAACTGCCATAGTTCATATGCTTTAAGTTTGCGGTTCTCATTCTAGTTGCACTACTATTTTTTCAGGCAGCTGTATATGGCCTTGGTGTTTGTGCAGAGTTTGGTGGGCCTGTATTTAAACATCTTGTCGGAGGTATTTCTGCTTTCATTTCTTACAGGATTTGATGCTAATGTGTTGTATAGTATTGACAATAATTAGGGGCTTTGTCCAGAGGCTCTTTCAAGGTTAAATGTTGTGATACGGCATCCCAATGCCTTGGAACCTGATAATCTTATGGCATATGATAATGCTGTTTCTGCACTTGGAAAAATATGCCAGTTTCATCGTGACAGCGTAGATTCAGCTCAGGTATTTCCATCTCCCCCCCCCCCCCCCCCCCCCCCACACAACAAAGAAAAGAAAGAAATAAAGAGAAGAAAATTTAATAAATAGGTATTGAATGTAATACTGTATGTCTTCTGGTGTTTGGCAGGTCATTCCTGCATGGTTAAACTGCTTGCCAATAAAAGGTGATTTGATCGAGGCCAAAGTTGTTCATGAGCAGCTTTGTTCAATGGTGGAGAGGTAAGGACTTGAATCTTTGCTGACTTGCACTCCTCTCATCTTTTCTCTTTTAATTTATTTATGCCTAAGCATAACTACACCATCATATTGAGCGAGGAGCTTCTTTCCATCTACAGGTCAGACAGGGAACTTTTGGGGCCCAACAATCAATATCTCCCTAAAATCGTTGCAGTATTTGCTGAGGTTAGTTCTGATTATTGTGTAGATTAGACACTCTTGATTTAACTGATGGATTATATAAAAATGAAAAAAAATAAAATTGTGATTTCAAAGATGTGTTTCTTAAGCAAGTCCGCCGGTATGGTATCATAGAATTTTGAGATCCATCTTTCCTCCATTTTTATCTCCCAGTTAATTTTGCAGAATGTAAGAATAAATAGTAATATGATGTGAAGGCCATGCCTTTTTGTGTGTGTGTGTGTATATATATATATATATATATATTTTCAATTAGGTGTAGATAAGGATACACCATCTCCAGACAATTCAGAAGTGCCTATTCTCCATACCCCCCAAAATTGATTTTCTATGAAACTTATACCTTTAGGGACACCGTGTCACACCCATGGTCACTTTCTGCATTTCAGAAATCACCAGAGTTGGGTCTGGAATACGAGTCCAACACCTTATGAACTGTAACATTGGAGGTGTGCCTGATCTTTACCCAACAAACAGATAACTAATCCACCATGATGCTCAAGAAAAGAAAAAGTAAACTACTGAGCCACAAATTATAAGGCCAAATTTTCAAGTTCTCCCCCCTCCCTGGTCTGTTGGAAGGCCATTGAGCGTATAAGCTATACGGCAGGTGGTGGTTAGATTAGCTAGTGCCTTTTGTATTCTGTTCCTGTCTCTTACATAGGTTTCTGCAATGACGCGCCTATGTTGTAAATGCCCTTGTGTCTACCATAAGATATGGGAGAAAGAATTTGTACACCGTGATTTCTTTTAGTTATGACCCATGTTGCAAGATCTTGGGATAAAAGATTGATTTGACACCAAGCTTCCTACCCATAACGAACACTTTTATTATTGTTGATTTTAGTTTACATGTTAATCACTGGTAATGGCCTTTTATGTTCAAGTTATGCTCTGGTCTTATTCAGATGCTATCTAAGTGCATATGCATTTTAAGAATGGTTGCTCTATTTTTCTCTAATTGAGGGGTGTGATTAATTGGTAGGTTCTATGCGCGGGTAAGGATCTAGCAACAGAACAAACTGCAAGCCGAATGATTAATCTGCTAAGGCAGCTTCAGCAGACCTTACCACCAGCTACATTGGCCTCTACTTGGTCCTCCTTGCAGCCCCAGCAGCAGCTTGCATTGCAGTCTATCCTCTCACAATAGCACCTTTGATGAAAAGGCGGCGTCTTGCTGTGTTTTGAGACACTGCTTTGTCTGGTCCTCGTGTGTGAAATATATTTATCACCCATTCTTTTCCATAAGATGGTTCCACCATTCCTTTGGCATGATGCTTTACAGCAAGCCGGCATCAGTTTGAGTGTGAAAGTCAACAGTACTGCAATTGAAACGAACCGTTTTTGTAGAATGTGTATAGTACGAAGTGTTATTTATAGCGTGGTGGTTTTGAGTCCATAAGAGAAGGGTAGGGAGCTATGATTTTTGAGAGAATTTTTTTTTTTTTTTTTTTTTCTCCCCTTTTCCCCATTTTCTTGAAGGTTGGTGCGTGAGATTGAAGGGTTGCCAGGGAGGCAATTCCTGTCGCAGTTTTGGCCCCATTGTGTTTTTAATTTCATACACTCAGAATATTCTTCTGAATTATTAATGGTGATTCTTTTATTACGCTTGTGGTTTGATTACTGTATCACCATTTTCAATACAATAAATGGTTTCTTAGCTTCCTCCTTCGAGCACTAGAATCATTTATCTAATTACATAAATGATACAAACTCCCTAGAATTGGGTCATGCGCTATACCCTGGGTTTATCTGATAATAATTTGGCTTAGGTAATTGCAAATGTGAATTATACAGAATTACCACTGTAAAAACAAGTTTGGCAAACTTTGACACTGATACTACTATGCTAGTGACTAGTGAGGCCATAACCATAATGAAGACAGTTTTCCTCCAAATTGAGTTGGAGAATTCTTTTCATACCTAGTCTATTAAACTCACATTGTATTTTGAAAAAGAAAAGAAAAGAAAGAGAATTACAACTTACAAGCAAGGATATGTTCCAGTCCAGTAGGAGGAAAACTTGATCCTAGTGAGAAGTGGCTTTAAACGGTGAGGGTGGGACAGGTTTGAATAAATAAAATAGTGGATTCCCCGAAACCCAGCGTTTGATTCCATGAGAGCTTCTAGTTGTTTTCTCCTGTGTTGTTAAGGGTCCAATCTGAAACCCTAATGTGTTGCCGGGGCTCCAAGTGTCTTGCGTTCGTGCCTTCACGAACATTGGTTGTTTATCGTTGACCAATTTGGGCTTAGGTGTGTGAGGACAACAACTCCGGCCTACCAAAACGGACAACATTAAGAAAATACAAAGCATGCCTTTTTTTTTTTTATCTCTTTATCTATTCTCTTGTTTCTGTTCTTTTTTGCTTTTTCTTTCGTTTCCCTCCCTCTTGTCCCATTTGTGAAAATGGCTTGCATGTCCCTTTGAGATACAAGGATATATAAAGATATCCAATTATTTTGTATGATTTGGTCTCAACTGAACGTTGAGAAATCAGTCAAGATGACATGCTGACAAGAATTCAAAGACGAGCTCTCCACTAACATAATCCTGCTTCTCTGCCTCTTCTTGTATAAATCAGCCTCTTCCTCACATTGTTCAGCTCAAGGCTCCCTTCCAACTTACCCATGGAACACCTAACTCAAAATCATCAGAAAGGAGTGTCAGCCAACAAGCAAAGCAAATACAAACAAAGGACTGCCAACAATAATAGCAGAAGCAAGTTTGTTGGGGTGAGACAAAGGCCTTCCGGCAAGTGGGTGGCAGAGATCAAAGACACGACACAGAAGATAAGAATGTGGCTCGGGACCTTCGAGACCGCCGAGGAAGCTGCTCGAGCTTACGACGAAGCCGCTTGCCTTCTTCGTGGCTCGAATACTCGAACCAATTTTTCCACCCATGTATCCCCCGATTCGCCCATCTCTTTGAAAATAAAAAACCTCCTCCATCAGAAAAAGACTTTGAAACAACACCCTTCACCAACTGCCATCATTAAACCGATTTCTAGAATTAGTTCTGGTTGTTGTCTTGCTAGTACCTTTGCTGATTATAGTTCTAATTATAGTGCTCCATCTAGTGGCAAATTAGATCAAGGCACCCAGATGGTTGGTGATGCATATAGACCAGACTTGAGCAATTGTATTGCGGGACTTGAAGCAGGGAAGTCTCATTCTGATCACCCGTGGGCATTCCCAACTGGGTTCAATCAGCTTCCATTAATTCAGGAGAGACTAGACTTCCAGAGACATGGTGGTTTGTTGCCTGCAGGTCCAACAGGGCTAGAACTAGCAGAGTTTGAGCAAATGAAGGTAGAAAGACAAATTTCAGCATCGCTATATGCAATGAATGGAGTGAACGAGTACATGGGGAATACATGTGATCCTAGTGATGCTCTTTGGGATCTTTCCACTTTATGTCACTTGTTCTGTCCAAGTTGAATTCTCTCTCTCTCTCTCTCTCTCTCTCTCTCTATATATATATATATATATATATATATATAATTGAAATATGAAAGCATGAAGGTAGAAAGAAATTTAGCAGCTGTATTTGATTTATGAAATGATATGGTATTTTTGAGGAGTGCCACTATTTTTGGTCCAAGTTGACTCTCTCTCTCTCTCTTAATATAATGAAAAATATGAAAGCATGAAGGTAGAAAGAGATTTGGCAGTTGTATTAGATTTATAAAATGAGAAGTGCCACTATTTTTGGTGATGCATTGAGGATATACTGAAATCTTAATGTTAGGTGTCGAAGAGCATTATCATCTGTATCACATAAGCTGAGGTTCCAAATGGAATTTATCCAAAAAACTATGGAAGCTCTGTGAGATCTTCACATAAAGCAATCCTTGTTGATTTTTGTTAGAAAGGGTATTATTGTAATAAAAAAGTATTATGTCATTATTATACCTTTTTTTTTTTTTTTTAGAAATACTAGATGTACCAAATATTTTACCAGTAGATGGATACCAAGATGACGTGGAACTTATTCATTGGTACCCATAGCATTTTTTTTTATTAATTATTTTTATCATCTCCAATGAACAAGTTCTACGTCATTTTGGTACCCATCTCTTTATAAAATATTTGGTACTCTTAACATTTTTCTCTCTCTCTCTCTTATTCTTTTGTCTTTTTTGAGGAATAAGAATCAATACACTAAAAAGTCTAAACCAGCAAATCTGAGTACAACTCACTCTCCAGCAAAGAATTGGAAAACAGGTGGAGAAACTACAATCTAAAGCTTATACAACCAGAAACAACTATACATACACACATCTACTTCTTCCACCTACTAAGTAACAGCCAAAAACAATCAACCCTAACACACTCAGCATCTCACCAAAGACAACCAATACCGCACTGTACAAATCAAACCAGAATTTATTTACGAAAAATATGCTCTTGAAATCCCCATTTGTAACACACAGATTTATTGGTTACGTTCGGCCAAGCCCAAATGCACCGTTTTTTGTTTTTTGTTTTTTTTTTTTTTTTAAGTTTGATAGAAAATAAAAAATAAGATAAGTAATTTTTTTTTTTTTTTTTTTTTTTTTTTTTGTTTTGAAAATGATTAGGAATAGGTATTCTTATTCTTTAGAGGAATGTCTATTCCTCTACGTAAAGAAATTGTTATTGAAATGGGAATAACCATTCTAATTAATAAACCCCTACCAAATAAAAGAATGATCATTCTATTTTAAGGATCTATTCCATGAACTAAACGAAGTCATGGTATCATAACAAAAGTCTTAAATTCAAACATTAACTCCACTATTTACCACTCATTTTAATTAAAATTTTCACATATGCCTCTTTTATTTGAGATGGCTAGAGTTTGAGCCTACTAGCCCGCTTAGACAAAATAGTGGGTTAAATTCGCCCTTTCCTATCCCCTTAAACTTTTGAGTCAAAGTTATACAGCCGGAACCATCATATTCCTAATAGATACTCAACTTTCTCAATGTGGTGGCAGTAACAGAAACAGTGAAAATTATAGGCATCTAAGAATTTCTAAGAGATGCTGTCAACTCATGGCCCTGAAATATCACTTCATTGTTATCACAAAAGGCATATCCATTCAGAAAATAGAAATAATTTTGAATATTTCATGGCATGCACTCAACATCAATACAAAGAAACAGAAGAACAGGAAGATAGAGCAAAGGGCCAAAGGCAAACCCACCATATAAAGAACCAAACTTCTTATGAACGCCCTCACAAAATTACATTACTAATCTACTTTAGTAATCTTCACCTTCGTCTTCATCATCCGCACCCTCGGCACCAACTTCTTCATAATCTTTCTCAAGAGCAGCCAAATCTTCACGGGCTTCTGAGAACTCCCCTTCCTCCATGCCTTCACCGACATACCAGTGAACAAATGCTCTCTTGGCATACATGAGATCAAATTTGTGGTCAATACGTGAGAACACCTCAGCTACTGCTGTGTTGTTGCTGATCATGCAAACAGCTCGCTGCACCTTAGCAAGATCGCCCCCAGGTACAACTGTTGGAGGCTGATAGTTGATGCCACATTTGAAGCCAGTTGGGCACCTGAAAAATCCAACACGAGAAACAGAAAAAATAAATGTTGGAAGCTGGGGACAAAGAAGTCATTAATCCACAGTTACATTGTCGATTTCTGAACAATTTTTTTTGGCTTTAGGCAATCACTCAAAAGTCTACATAACTATGAAAGCATCAAAATTTAATACATGCTACTTAAGGCTATCCAATCAATATCACTCTAGCTAGTTAGGTGCCTTTAGAATGGAGAAATCAAGCAAATCACAACAACAATGACAAAAATGAGTTTCAAAAAAAACAGTTAGAGTTTTTCTAAAAGGGAGACAGAAAAGCAAAGCAAGAAAGAATTACACCTAAACTCTATCAAAGCAATCAAGGAAAGAAACCCCCTTTTCATTCTATGAGTTTTTGCAGAAGAAATCCAGAATAATAGGAAGAGCTAGGCATTTCATCAGTCTAGATGGTGAGATTAATTAGTTCAAACGAGTTTAAATACGAACTAAGAACTATACATTCTGAGAAAAATGATACCAAGGATAGCTCAACATTTGACAAAAGTAGCTCTACAAAAATAAATAAATAAAAATCTTAGACACCATTTCGCCAAGATAAAGTTCATAAGTATATTTCATCCAATTTCTAGTATTCCTAGGTCTTTTCCTAGGCGATTGTATCTTTTCTTTTTTTCCCCTTACCAGTCAACAAACTGAACGGTTCTTTTTGATTTGATGGTGGAAACTGCAGCATTAACATCCTTGGGAACAACATCTCCTCGGTACATTAAGCAGCAGGCCATGTATTTCCCATGCCTTGGATCACACTTAGCCATCATGCTTGAGGGCTCAAACACTGCATTTGTGATTTCAGGAATTGAAAGCTGCTCATGATATGCTTTTTCAGCTGAGATGACCGGGGCATATGAAGAAAGCATGAAATGGATCCGAGGATATGGTACAAGGTTGGTCTGGAACTCAGTAACGTCCACATTGATAGCTCCATCAAATCTTAATGAAGTTGTCAAGGATGATATGATTTGAGATATCAATCTATTCAAATTGGTATAAGTTGGCCTCTCAATATCAAGGGATCTCCGGCAAATGTCATAAATAGCTTCATTGTCCAAGAGCACAGACACATCTGTGTGTTCAAGAAGGGCATGAGTAGAGAGGACACTGTTGTAAGGCTCCACAACTGCTGTTGAAACCTGCAATAGCAAGGAAGTCACTAGAGCTGAACCCCATACTGGCTCAATCATGATATTGTAACAGAGTATTACTTTGAAACAATTTTGCTTGCTTAAATTGATCAAAATGGGTATCAGTAAGCATAACAAAAAGTGAAAGCCAAAAAACAAAACATAGTTGCCTTCATATAAACACACAGTTGAAACACAACCATAATTTTTTTTTTTTTTTGGTAAGTAAAACACAACCATGCCATTCTTTTACTTTTACATCCACATGTGATAGAACCATCTAGAAATGTTTACAGCTAGCCATTGTTAGAGCCACTCAGACAACAATGCTATAGATGAGATAACTTGTGTGTGTGTGCGCGAGCGTAATATTGGTGACTATCACTACCTGGGGAGAAGGATAGATGGTGAATCCAAGCTTTGACTTCTTCCCATAGTCTACAGACAGCCGCTCTAACAACAAGGACCCCAGACCAGAACCAGTACCACCACCAACAGCACTAAACACCAAAAACCCTTGTAAGCCGGTACAGTTATCAGCTAATTTCCTCACTCGATCAAGGCAGAGATCTACAATTTCCTTCCCAACTGCAAAACCAACCAGAATCAGGTTAAAACAACAAGATTAATGTATTAAGAGTATCTGCCTACGCAAATTGCAAACAGTGTCATTTACCTGTATAGTGCCCTCTTGCAAAATTATTAGCAGCATCTTCCTTGCCAGAAATTAGCTGCTCAGGATGGAAGAGTTGCCGGTAAGTTCCGGTCCTAACTTCATCAATGACAGTTGGTTCCAAGTCCACAAATATAGCCCTGGGCACATGCTTGCCTGAACTAGTCTCACTGAAGAAGGTATTGAAAGCATCGTGTGCAACACCCACTGAAGTGTCACTGCAAAGACATAGAGGTTCGTAACCAACTCAGTACAAATCTGACCTGGGAAGTGCAAGACCTAATAAACACTGAGATAATTTAACAATAATACAGTATGATTCTGTTCCAGATTCAGGTCATTCCCACTAAAATTTAACATCGACTACAACTATCCATTAACTCAACTATTTGGGCAAAATCGAGAACACCCATCTCTCAGATCAACCAAATCCAACTCAAAAACCATTAAAAATCCTCTCTTGCTAAACCAAGTTAGTGTCCTCTCAAATTACATCATCCTTAAAGTCGATCCAAAACCATCCACGCATCTTCAAACTATCTCCAAATATAATGATACCAACAGAAAAATCCCATCTTCCAGATCCACATTAGCTTCATTGCAATGGATCGAAAAAAGAACTCCAGCAATATATACATGCATATATAGATACTCATTAAGATGCATACTCCCAAGCATTACATATATAATATGGAAAAATAAGAAGAAAAAAAATAAAAAATAAAAAAATTTACCTGGGCATCATACCATCGGGCTGAATGCCATGCTCGAGGCAATAGAGCTCCCAGCACGAATTCCCCACCTGAATCCCAGCCTGCCCAATATGTATGCTTATTATCTCCCTCATTCTTCCTCTTCTTCTTCTTCTTCTTCTTCTTCTTCTTCTCTCACTCTCTCTCACTCTCTCTCTACGTGGGTATGCGGTTGTTTCGATCAAACTCGAAAGCAAATGTAAAGAGTGCCTTCTCCGTTTCTCTTTTATTACCAACCCTATGATTTTGTTTTATGTTTTATTATTATTTCTTTTTTCTTTTTTTTTTTCTTTTTTTTTTTCTTTTTCCCTCCTCTGGCTCTGAGAGATCGGAGACTTCCTGACTTTTAATCAAAATGGGATTTGATAAATTATTTGGAGTCCGCTTCATCAGACCGGTGGCCCCTCAATTCGGTGCCACTGCCAGCCTTCATTGGGCCCCTTCATAGCTACATGTCCTATCTGTCCAATCACCATATTGCCCCTCTATTTTCTTTAATTTCTTAAAATCTGCTGCAATAAAAAAATAAAAATAAAAATAAAATATATATAAGCATTCATATTCTGCTCAGTAAATTTTAATTAAAGAATCATAATTTATTTTATTTTATCTACTAACCTTTTCAAAATACATTCATTTTAATATCTATTTTAGCTATTTATTTTCATTATTTTTATTTAAATTTTTTTTTTTATACACTCACTCTTCTAAAATAAAAAGAGAATCATATTATTTTTTTATTAGTTTATTTAAGCATTATTGAGCTACGGTGCTCATCAAGCTAACCATTCTTTTTTTTTTTTGTTTTGCTAAAATGTCTAGCCAAGTGAGGCTCTTTTTTTGCCCATTTATTTTTATTCAATCATTTTAATATTTTTGTATAAAATTATTGTACAAAAATCATTCGGGAAAAAAAAAAGGCGCTTTGCATTTATAATGAAAAAAAGAAAAAAGAAAAAGAAAAAGAAGACATTACACAAAACTGGGGCATGGGTTTGAAAATTGAAAAGAAAGCAATGTTAGATTTGACAAGGGTAGAATGGGCAAAACGGAAGGGAGGACCAGCGTGGCCATGTGAAAGGGAACCAAGTGGTTAGATTAGCCAAAAAGAATGTGATAATGGAAATAAAATAAAATTAAAAATTAAAAAAAATCTCCCTACATCCAATGCTTTGCTGTCTATTTTCTCCAATTTACAACACCAATTTCCTTCATTTTTTTTTATTTTTTTATTTTTTGTTTAATTGGTGATTACACATCACTACACTGAGTTGGCACATATTGATTAGTTTAGGGTTTGCATAATTTCCCTAACATATATACCTCCTTCCACCTATCTTGTATGGAAGTAAAAAAATTTCTTCAAAATGGGTCAAAAGAAAATCTTTAAAAATAATCTTTTAAATTGTTACCCGTCCTTAAAGCGCGTGAGAATACCTCATTATAGCTATCTTATACGGAAGTAAAGTTTTTCTTCAAAATGGGTCGGGTGAAAATCTTTAAATACAATCTATTCATTTGTCAATCGTCTTCAAAACACGTGATTTATATATTCTACGACCCAACTTAAAAGAATACTTTAAAGCTCTCTCTCTCTCTCTCTCTCTCTCTCTCTCTCTCTCTCTCTCTCTCTCTCTCTCTCTCTCTATATATATATATATATATATATATATATATAAAAAATAAAGCAGTCCAATTATATGTGATGCTATTAGGAACAAAATAATGGAAGCTCTAGGAATCTGTGAGATAGAGAGAGTTGCCATGCTAGTAAAATCAAAATGAAAATCCCAAGATGGACCTCCAAATCCAATTCTTGCAGTTGTATATATATTTCCATTGCCGGGGGTTGGAGAGACATGGTTGGTTACCACATTTGTTTAGCTAATTACCATTAGTTTCATCTATACTGGCAAGGTGTTTTAAACCTTATTCATAAACGTTTAAGGCTGATATGAACTTTGAATATAATTCACTTTTACCAAAAAAAAAGAAAAAAAGAAAGAAAAAAAAAAGGTGTTCAATAACTTACTTATATACACATAATTAAGGTTGTATTAGAACCCTTCTACATCTCTCATTATGATTTGAAGTAACTCTAATTATTCGATGAATAAGTGAACTATATTAATAGCATAAACAACTGGACAAACTATTCCAGAATCCAACAAAATAGCTCATCAAAACAAGAAACTCGAAATCACACTAAACTAGAAACAACAGAAACAAACTGGTAAAAACCAGACACCCAACAAAACAAAGACTGCCAACAGAACAGAACTAGAATTACAGCAGTAAACTAGTATCAATGTTCTAGTAATGGCAGATTTTGATATTCTCTCTATTCATCTTGAAACTTCTTTTCGCTAAAATTTTGAACCGGACTTCTCAAAGTATTGCCTTCAATATCTACACCTCTGTTATCCAATAAGTAACTCTAATTATTCTTCCTATGCAGTAAAGAAGTTGACCATTTGGTTCCATTTCTTCCCTCTAAAGTTTACCTTCACATTGGTTTGGTGGGCTCCCAATATGAGACCTCACATTTTGGGTCAGTTTGAGTTTTAACCAAAACTATAGGAAAAAAGACTTCTACTTCCTACAAATAAGCCCAAGCCACTAAAGGCTTCCCTAAGCCCAACCCATTAAAGCTTCTCCAAGCCCAAATAACATTAGAAGAAGCTCTACGGTCTACAAACAAAGGAGTTGGTTTCTTTAAAGAGTAAGGATAGCCCAAAACCGGCCCAAAATAATAAATTTTATTGACATGGCAATGTCACGTGGCATTATCACATTAACTAAACAAATATTGTGGAGCATCTCTTATGGGCGGCTAACAATGCTCTCGGAGATGGACACACAACCACCCTCAAGACCATCATAATGGTCGCAATTATCTTCAACACACGACCACCCTCAAAACTATTATGCCTAGTCGTCTCAACCACTTTCATGTAATGGTCAAAAGGTGACACTGGCTAGGAGAGAGTGTTACTATGGACGGCCAACCATGCTCTTGGAGATGGACACATGACTACTCTCAAAACCATCAATTATCTTCAACATTTGCTCCGGTTGTTGCAGCCATTAAGTCTAGCCGTCTCAACCATTCTTATGTGATGGTCGGAGGTGACATCGATTAGGAGACAATAATTTTTTTATATTTTTTTTGTTTGCTGATGTAATAATACCATGTCAACACACGTAAGCTAGCTATATTTAAAGCGCAAATATTCAGTGGGGTTGATCTAATATTAATATTTTTCATAACTATTATAATTAGCCGATGAGCGACATTTTCAAGAGGGATATCATCGTTATTTCAAGGAAGTTGGAAGGACAGTTTTGTAAAACCGCGCCTTAATTGAGAACCTTGCATGGTAGGTTGGATCGAAGCTGAGGCCCCCGTGAAGTGGGCAACATTGATATTCCCGAAATTTGGATCTACCAAATAACCTTACGGCATTGATTTATTTACTTCCAAGCCATTGTACACCGAATAAATCGCCCTTTCTAAGATTTACAGGAATTAATAAAAAAACCTCAACAACATGCATGCCTGTAGTGAGCTCCAACTCTGCCATTTGAATATTAATTTTTGCTGTTTAGCCCTTCTTCTTCGCTTAAATTACATTGGGAAAAGTCTCTTTAGTCCAACACAAGCAAAGCATAGATCATAGTCTATAGATCTCTGACTTGCTCAATAGTCTTTCTCAACAGAAAGTCATTGATGGGGTTCCTTTGATGGCAAAAAAGGAACAACAGCCACACCTGGTTAAATGACTATGTCATCCCTTCTACTTTTTTTTTTTTTTCTTTTCCCTCCATTTCAATGAAATCGAGAGAATGATTTATATTACGGTTTGTATTTCATAGATGTAATTGTGTATACGTTGTCACGTGGTGAAGATGTTCTCTGCCATTTAAAATTTTTAAATGACACGACATTATATGTACCGTTAAATACAACAAAATATAATTTAGTTATTCCTAATCTAATATTGTTTGTAGACAGAAATTTTCTACAACCCACGTATAAAATTGACTTGTGTCAATTAACATGTGAGAAAATGCTTTTTGAATAACATTAATAAAAAAACATATGCTTCTTATATGTTTAAAAAATACATGTCACTTTTATATGTGTGTTGTATAAAATTTTATAAATATAATGTAAAAATTTAGTTTTCTGTGTTTATAAGATCTACCTTAAAAGACGGATCTATTATTTTGTAAATTTGGTTGAAGAATGATGTGGATGATAAATACCAGCAAGTAATACCCTTATTGCTTCCACCATTTGAGCTAAAAAGGCTAACTACTTTGATTGAATCATTGAAAGTGTAATTGAACAATAAAAAATACTTGAAAGGTTCATTTCTTTTTCATACTTGACAAAAAGTCTTTGCATATTTAACAATTGGGGATTTAAGTATAATCTTATATGTCATACTCTCAAGAATATCGTCCCAACCCAAATTGCTGCACTTTTATTTTTTATTTTTTATTATTTATTGAAAGGCTAAAATAAAACCAAAGAGATAAGGGGTACTACTGTCAGTGAAAACTCAAAAGTGCCAACAGAAATAAAATAGAGTCAATATAAAGTGGATACCATTTCTGTAATTTACAAGAAATCTGGTGTCATACAACTAACAAAAAAGCACTTACCCAAAAGAAATTACAACTAAAAAATAGTACCGCAAAATCTTCTTCACACTTGGGGAGAGAGAGAGAGAGAGGGTTTTCTATTCTTTTGTGTGCAGCACAATTTATTGCCTCTTTCCTTCTCTCCCTGCTCATTCTGTGAAAGCCCATTTTTCTTTCTCTTGCTCTCCCTCTCCCTCTCCCTCTCCCTTTGAGCTCCCAATCTCCCACTCTTTGAATCCAGGAAGAGAATGGGAGACGAGAAGAAGTCCAAAGCCACTGGTGTGTGGCCCACCGTGAAGCCCTTCGTTAATGGTGGAGCGTCTGGTATGCTCGCCACTTGTGTCATCCAACCCATCGATATGATAAAGGTGAGTCATTTCATGTATAGATCAATACCCATGTTTCTATTCTCTATTTTCACTGACACCCATTAAAAAGTTTTGATATTTTTGTGATGCAAATTGAGTTTTTCTTATGGGTTTCAGATCTGCGATTTATGGGTTTTGCGTTTGGAAGTTTTTCTTTGTTCAGTGGTGTAGAACGGTTGATTGAGTGCTAATTTTTTGCTGGGTTCTTTTTATTTTTGTGTATTTTGGATTGGTGTAGGTGAGGATTCAATTGGGTCAGGGGTCAGCAAGCCAGGTGGCGAAGAACATGCTCAAGGAGGAGGGTTTTGGTGCCTTTTACAAGGTTTGGTTCTAGAAACCAATACAAAGCTGAACTTTCTGTTATATGGTGTGTTGATCTGGTGGACACAGATATTTTTGTTTTCAAGTGTTGAATTTGGTTTTTGTCTAAAAGATCTTTATGAAGAGCTGGATCAGACAATTTAAGTTTCTTGTGTTATTGTGTAGATTAGGATGAAGAATGAATTGGTTCATAGATCCCAACAAGTAATATCCTCATTGTCTATAAGGTGGTCTTTTCTTACAGTACTAAAAGTTTAGCTAGTTAAGTACTCTGGTCTGTAAATTTATGTGGGGTACTTGTTTTAATGTAGATTTGTTAAATACTAATATAGTAATGACAAAGAAGCAGAATGAGAGATGCCCATCAAGGCTTACATTCTTAGTAGTGTGATTATATATGGCCATGTTTATTGTGACTTGTTTGATTCAAATTGTAGCTCTGCTTAGTGGTGTGATTAGTATAGTAATGACAAAGAAGCAGAACAAGAGATGCCCATCAATCAAACCTTATGTGCTTTGTGGTGTGAATTGATTAAATATGGCCCTGTTTATTGTGACTTGTTTGATTCAAATTGTTGTTCTGCATTGCCACTTGAACTTTGTCCTCCCCAACCCCAACAAAAAAGAAGAAGCAAATAAATAAATAAATGAAAGCACATTGGTTGGTCTAATCGCATTACTTTGAGCAGGGGCTATCGGCTGGACTGCTCAGACAAGCTACATATACCACGGCACGACTTGGATCATTCAAGTAAGTTCTTGTCAACATTTACTATTGACGAATTAAAAAGTTGGTCTAATTGTATTATTTTGGAACATTTGGTCTTGTCAATCTGGATCTTCCCATGTGGTTCAAACTTCGAAATTATATCTCATTTATTTATATGTATTCTATATTATCATTTTCATGTATTAATTAGCTACCCTTTGTTTCTCGTAGGATTTTGACGAATAAAGCAATTGAAGCCAATGGTGGGAAGCCCCTACCTCTATATCAGAAAGCTTTGTGTGGGCTTACTGCTGGTGCTATTGGAGCATCTGTTGGTAGTCCAGCAGATTTAGCACTTATCCGTATGCAGGCAGATGCCACTTTGCCTGCAGCCCAGCGCCGACATTACAAAAATGCCTTCCATGCGCTCTATCGTATTGTTGGAGATGAGGGAGTTTTGGCACTCTGGAAAGGTGCAGGGCCTACTGTAGTGAGAGCAATGGCATTGAACATGGGAATGCTAGCCTCCTATGATCAAAGTTCTGAGTTTTTCAGGGATTCCCTTGGTTTTGGTGAAACTTCCACAGTTGTAGGTGAGATTCTTTGGAGGAAATTTAGATATTGGTTTTTGTTAAAAAGTTTAATGTTGTTATTTGGTGTTTGTTTCATAGCAGAATACTTTATGGTTGAAATTTTAATTTATAATTGTACTGTGGACTACTTATTGAACAACACCTCTTCTTTTGGAGGCAAATATATGATATGGTAAAAAATTTGGGGTTTGTGTTTTAGGAAGAATTTTGATTGACCTTAAGAAAGACTTTGGAAGCTCATTTTATGTTGTGTCAGATTATATGAAGTGCAACCTTCTCAAATCTTTAAATAGTTTAGAGGCCTCTTGTACAAAATGGATTGGGTCTGAACATAGTTGAACCTTGTTTTTTTTTTATCTGTAAGTTCTACTGAAACCACGGGAAAGGATGTTTAGGGATATTTTCTATTTTTTCTCTAACGTTTTGTGCGTGTGCGAGTGTATTAGAGTATGCGCATATGCATTATGGTCAGTTGCATCTTCTGGCTGAAGGCTTGCTATTTTCCTTGGCTGATATAGATGGTTATTACCAATAACGAGACAAGTTACATTGTATTAATTTTTGTATATCACAGATACTATACAATTGATTGCTATAGAAGCAATGTTAGGCATGCTCTTCACAGCTTGTTTTATTAGACCATTAGGCCATTTTGATTCCATTTTTATAGGCCCACCTTACTTTGACTGGCTTCGACTGGTTTGGCTGAATTGGAATATGAGAGTGCTATATTTCACATGCTTTTTTAATAAATTGGAACTTACTTTATTGGTAGTGTTTACGATTATTTTCTGGTAAGTAAACTTGTCCGTTGACAAAAGGTCTTTTTAAAGTATACCATTGGAAGCATGTGTTGGACATTAAAAGATATCAGGAACTAGGCTTAGTTTCATTTTGAGCCCACGTCTCTACTTGCGTTGGACCATGTTCAAGTCTGGAAAGGGCAAATTTTATCTGCTGTGTAGGCCTGACCTGACAAATAGCTACACTCTATTAAAGAGAGCAGGTTGGATGTTGAATGGCCTAGCTAATCATCTCAGTTGCTATCTGACCAGACTTGGCATTTTCGCATTCTTCTCAGGGGCTGGGTTGGATTTTTGTGACCCATCTATTATTTGGATATATCTTGATGAAGAAATTCCTGTTTCACCCAGCTGGTTGCATCTAATACACACACACACACACACACACACACTGATGATCAGTATATGGAATTTGGAATTTGAAAACAGTGTCTGATTTATGTTGTGAATAAATTTTTGTTTAGGCAGAAGATAATGGCATTTTATATAGATATTATAATAACGACATTCATATTATAATATGCCAGAACTGTGAAATTTAGTTGGCTGTCTCAACTATTTAGCCTATGATTTTTGAGGTTCCAAAGAGTCTTCTTGAATCCTTGATACTCTCTTCCTCTCTGTTGGCACACACGGGCAAAGAGTAAAGTTTTGCAGTTTCTTCTACTAAAGTGTGCAGAAATAGGAATATTTATTTAGTCTTTCAAGCTATGTTTCTGTTTAAATAATTGGCTTTCATTCCCAGAAAAATATTTATCTTATTTCTTTGCTTTGATTAATAATGTCTTGTTGCTTCCTTTTTCTTCTCAGGTGCTAGTACCATTTCAGGATTCTTTGCTGCAGCTTGCAGTTTACCCTTTGATTATGTCAAAACCCAGATTCAGAAGATGCAACCTGATGCTGAGGGGAAGCTTCCTTACTCTGGTTCTTTAGATTGCGCAATGAAAACCTTGAAAGCTGGAGGGCCTTTGAAGTTGTACACTGGATTTCCAGTATATTGCGTTAGAATTGCCCCCCATGTCATGGTACTCTCTCTCTCTCTCTCTCTCTCTCTCTCTCTGGGGTGTGTATACCCACTGAGCCATTTGCTCAAAGTCACCTACCTTGATTGTCTATAGATCTCACATTGTTTTTTTATTATTTGGTTTCTGATGTTTGGGTGTTTGCTCTTATGCAGATGACTTGGATTTTCCTCAACCAGATCCAAAAGCTGGAGAAATCAGTAGGGTTGTAGTGTTGGTCTCTGCAGGATGGAGATTCCTTTTGGGGTGAAGCGTTAAAAATAATGTTACTTTTCGCCGTCTGGTAGTTTTTTTGGCTGATTTGACAGTTTCACACCCGGCAAGTAAAACCATTTGTTTTGATAATTTCACTGTGATTGAGAAGTAGGCTTCTACAATTTTCCTAAATTGTTCCAGTTATTTTTAGAGGTGTGACTGCAACCGGATATTACTCGATCTTTTGAACTTGGAGAGTCTTCCATTTGAAAATTCTCTGGAAGAAATATGCAAGTAAAATAAAATTTACTCTATAAACAGTTTATTGAATCAAGTTCCTTTTTTTTTTTTCCTCTGGAATGTGATCGTGTAGATGGTTTCATTACATAAATTAGAGATGCATTTGCACATGTTATATTGCGTCATTTTGGATGTACGATGCATGTGTCAATCCGAAGAGGTAGGAAGCTGTAGGGTTCACATCAGGAAATAGAAGGTTTTTGATGCAGTTAGCTTCCAAATTGGGTTGGTGTTAAGAGTGTATCTTATTATTTCTTGTATTTGATGATCTTGTGCACTGCAGGAGATACCATAATTTCCTCTGCTATTGTTTACTAGTTGAGAGTCTCTTTGTAGAGAGGACAACAGTGGAAGTTTAAAATATTTATATGACGAGGGGATTGAACATTAATGGGCAGAGCAAATCTAGCCAAACATGTCATGATATTGTAAATAATTTTAACTGTATATATTCTTTAAAAAAAAAAAAAAAAAAACTGTGTATAAGCTCAGCCACCCCACTTTTTTTTTTTTTTTTTTTTTTTTTTTTTTAAATTTTATTATTTTTAAACAAATTTTTTTTTTTTTAATATAGTCCCACATGTCAACCGTTGAGGTTGACACGTGGTGGGCCTCTAAATATTGGATGGAAAAATAAATGGAGGTACTAAGTTCGTCTTTTTTCAAAACTCAAGTACCATGTGTGATACGAATTGAAACTAGGTACCAAAAAATAAAGTTGTTAAAACTAAATGCATTCAAATTCAAGCATGTTAAGAAAAGAAGACCAAATTTTGAGCCAACTTCATTGATCATCTCTTGGGCTACTACTAGTTAAGGGTGTACATGCGATTATGGTTAGTGGTTATTGACTAAAATCGCTAACCGCAACCGCTTCCGTCTATGCGGTTATAATAACTGCTGGTTAGCAGTTATTATGTTTATAACCGTCGATTTTAAAACCGCTTTTTAATTTGGGCTTTGGACCGGTTTTGGTGCAGGTTTTAATTTTTTCAAAAAGAATTTAATAATTTTTGGAGGGTTAAATACCCTATTGGTACTTGAGTTTTTGACTTTTTTAAATTTCGTACTTAAGTTTTCATTTGTTTCATAGGTGGTACTCGTACTTCAGTTAGGAGTAAAAACTCGTTTGGTACCTCTATTACATTTTCCGTTCAAATATTAACAGCTCGCCACGTGTCAACCGCTGAGGTTGACATGTGCATTATATAAAAAGAAACAGGGAGGGTGCGGCCACCCCCAAGGGCCAAAACCCATCATTTTTTTAAAAAAAAACAAAAAAATTATTATTTTAATTTTTTTATATAGTGCCACGTGTCAATCTTAGCGGTTGACATGTGGCGGACTGTTAATATTTGGACAGAAAATGTAATAGAGGTACCAAACAGATTTTTACCCCTAACTTAGGTACCACTTACGAAACAAACGAAAATTCAAGTACTAAATTTAAAAAAGCATATAACTCATGTACCAATATAGGGTATTTAACCCATTTTTGGACCTTCTACCTTTTGGTACAAAATTAACAAATCTAAATGCAAATCCAAAATATCTATTTTTTTTTTATAAAAAAAATACAAATCCAAATAACCAAATACAAATCCAAAACCAAAACATTACAATCACCTTCATTACTAATATACTTCTAGATAAAGTCCAATATTGAGCGTCATCTACAAAAAAAGAAGCTTTGGTTAATTGAAAAATAAGTTTCATAAATAATTGCACAAATGAAAAGTTTCGACTAATTTACAAGCATTAACCTTCTTTATCTTATTTTTCCACAAATTCCTCAAACTCTCGAATGTCAATTGGAGTATTCCTTATCCAATTTTTTTTTGACTCACTTATCCAATTTTGTGTGCAAACAATTACCTTCTACATAGTTTATATATATATATATATATATATATATATAGGCGGTTAGTAATTTATAACCGCTTTCGAAAGCGGTTAGCGATTTTAACTGCTCCATTTGTATACTCATACTCCAGGTTGGTCAAATGTGTTTCAATGCCGATAGGAATTAAAAATAGAATAAATATTCAGCAAATTGTTTCCATACAAATCCTTGACCTAAATAACCGCACTTTTAGTAGGAAACGAGTGTAAAAATTGGAGGGAGAAAATAATTAAACAAATTCACTAGCGCCGGCTTTATAGTGGCCGGCGCTAGTGCAAGATTCAATTCATATGTTCTTGCTTCGAATTGGCCACTTATAGCATTATTCATTTCAAGATCAAGGGAAAAATCATTTTATTAGGGTTATTACTCCAACCAAAGGGGGGTTGTCCTTGACAATTGGCCACATCTAACTATTCTACTAAAAAAAATTAAGTTAGAGCAAATTCATGTTTCTTCCATAAAAATCTTTAAACTCAACTGCACATTAACCGGAAAATGAGTGTAAAAATTGGAGGTAGGAAAAAACCAATTAACTCACTCCATCAGCGCTATAGTGCCATTGCGATCTATGCACATATACATGCAAGTTTTCTCTTGACCAAAGTTTCCTCAAAGAGCAAATACAAAAATTAAAGAAGAAATTATATATGAAGCTCCTTTAAAAAGAAATGTGACAGAAGAGTAGAGGGAATTAAGGGGATGACTTACCAGAAACTTCAGAGGATGACTTTACGAGCTTCCATACCATGAATGTTCCTCAATTATAAACGATATAAAGGAGGGTGATAAGTCTCTAAATCCAAACCATGAGCAATAATATTCAAAGCTTTGTAGAATTCCGAAGCATCATGCTGACTGCATACAACACGCATCCCACACTCTTTCACCTCCACAGCCGAGCTGTCGGTCAAAATTAAAGCCTCAATGTAGCTCCATCCATCTAATTTCTTCGACTGTTCCAAAAACCATTTAGCTGGTATATACACCCAGAATCCAGTTGGCCCAACAGATGGGAATTTAGGGACGGGAAGGACAAAGGGTATATGTAGACGCCCTTCGTCGGTCTCAAAATGAAAAACAAAGTGATAAAGAGTAGGATCAGTGCTCTCATGGACTTCATAAACAACAAACACAGCACATCCCTTCCACTCCCTGTTATCATTCAAATCTGGATGCATCTCAAGTTTTACAGAGGAACTACCACTTTTATTGTTGAACCACTTTGGGATTCCAGGCCCCAACCACGACCCACATATTACCTTGGTACCAAAAAAGCTTCTCTGTAAGAGAGAGTGAAAAAAAAAAAAGATGAGATTTTTTGTGTTAAAAAAAAAAAGAACTTTTTGTGTAAAAATGAGAGAAAGAGACTCACCCAATAGCCTTCTTTCTGTAAATGTGTTCGTAGATCCAATTGTAAAATATTGCAGGGACTGCCACCATCATAATCAATATACAATGCTGCTATGGAGCAATCGGTGGTCACCAATATATCACTTAAAGCCCTCGTGTATATTTGGTCCGAAAACATCTCCAGCAATGGACAATTCTCAACGTACAAGTATGTTAAACTCAATGGAAGCTTTGGCAATGCTTGAAGCCTGATACAATTTCTCAAGTAAAGTGATTCAAGATTGGAAAGCTGACAAATGCTATCTGGTATTCTCGCAAACTCATTCCCGCTCAGGTTTACAACCTCAAGTGAGGATAAACAGGAAATGTCACCGGGAAAAAATGAAAGGTTTTTGCAGTTTTCTAAACTCAGAATTTCAAGACCAGATAAACGCTCAAATGATAACGGTAATTGTTCTATAGCAGTCCCGTCCAATTTAAGCATCCACAAAGACGTCATATTTCCTAGGATAGCTGGAAACGCCTCGAGTCTTGAGCAACCAGATAGATCAAAAAACTCGAGAGATTCCAAGTTGATCAAGTCTGGAAGGCTTTTAAGACGTTTGCAATTTCGTAAATTCAATCGTTTAAGACATTTAAGAAATCCAATAGATGAATGGACCTTGGACAAACTTGTACAACCTTCAAGCTCTAGTCTCTCAAGACTTGGGACTCCGGTGAAATCTGGTATCTCGATCAAGTTTTGAGACCCACGCAGGTCAATGATTTTCAAATCCTCCAAACTCTATTATAAGCCAATAAATCATTGGATAAAATCAATTAAGCGCTAATGAAATTATTTAGAAATTAAGCGGAAGACAAATAAGAATATTAATGCACATTTGCATAAGCAAAAAATCTTACCTTAACTCCTTTCCACAATTTTTCGATACGGCTAAAAGGCATACTGAGTTCAACAAGCTTGTCTGGTTCAGAACCGGTCGGCAATGATTTTAGAGGATACGGCAAGGATTTTAAAGGACATCCACACCATTCCAAAATGCGTAATTCATCTGATAGCACGAATGTTGAAAGTTTTCCACGCCATACCAGAGTGCTTAACTTATCATAAAGTTCAGAAACATTTTCTACACAACCAATGTTTCCAATCTTAAGCATTCTCAATCTTTTCATGTTTGAGAAGGCATCCAGTCTCAATCGCTCCTTTTTCCTATTAGGGAAGTCGAGGGCCATGGCTAGAACTCGTTGAGTTCCCTATTCCCAAGAACAATCAGATTAGTAGTCTAGTGGAAAATACTTGACAAATAATTATAAGAATTAATTTGTATATATGAAATTATTCTACTTTATGTTCATATATCTATTCTAATCCACTTACCATATTATTCTTCAATACGGAAAGGACATCCCTCCAATGCCACAATCTACTGCGGTTACCAGGACTCTGTTGGTCTTCATGTTCAACTATTTGCTGACCCATTTTTTCTATCAAACCATGCATCACCAATCTGCCCCTTGAGATGTCTAGAAGAGATTTGTCCCTAAGATTGGGGATAGTGGAGTTTGGAAAGTAACCAAAACTTTCTAGTTTATGTAGTATGCTAACTAAGTCTGATCCTTGGAAGAAACACGCAATATCTAAAAATAATTCTCGTCCAAAAAAGTCCAGTTCATCAAAACTGATTCGTAACTGATCTATGATTTTTTCCATAGGCCGTACTTGTATTTGATCCAAGAAACTTTTCCATTCATCTGGTGTTCTATCACGCAAGTAGCTACCCAAAACTATAAGAGCTAAAGGAAGACCTTGAGCATAAGTCACAAATTTCCAAGACAGATTCTTATAATTTTCTACAGGATAGGGTCGTTGTTTGAATGCATTCAAACTGAAGAGCTGCAAAGCTTCATAATCATTCAACATCTTCACCTCATAGATAGCAGTCGCATGCCTATTCAACAAATGAACATCTCTGCTTGTTAAAATGATTCTACTCCCCCGACCAAACAAATTAGGGTTCCATGCGACTGCTTGTATTTGTTGTGTATCCACATCATCAAGAACAAGAAAAACCTTTTGGTTACTTAGTCTTCTTCTTATCACAGAGATTTGATCACGATCATCCAACATTTTTATTTCTTTTTTCTTGAGGATCTCAGAAATAAGCTGGTTTCGTAAAGCATTCAGAGGACGATTAATTCTAGTACTATTAGTTCCGGATGAATCTTCTTCTTTACAAGCAAGAAAGCATCTAACTTCAAATTGAGGAGAAACCATATCATAAATGACGTTTGCCAGTGTGGTCTTACCCACCCCACCCATCCCATGAATCCCTATAAAGCGAACATCACCCTCCCCAATATCGAGTAACTTCATAACTTCCTCCACACGAGATTCAATTCCAACAAGATCACCCTCGGAAACACGTGAAACGCTACGAGGCAATTCATAATATATGCTTTCAACGATTTCTTCGACAATTTTTGACTCGTAACTGCAAAGAAGATGGGATAATAATTTTAATGAGACAGTGACAGTCATAAAGAAAGGGAAAATATTTTAAGTTTATAATTTCGCATCGTAGCTGAGATTTGATTTGCCTCACTCATCATTCGGCTAATTTAGGTATACTAGTTGGGGTTTAGTGTACGTTGCAGATTATGATGATCAGATGATGATACTAGCTAGTTGGAACAAAACTGATAATTAAGTTTCCAACTCATCTATAAATATGATCTCGGTGAAAGAAGAAAAGACTAATTACCGATTATCATCGATATAACATCCGGAGGTGTTGGCCACTTCAGTCAAAGCAGTTTTCCACGTTATGATCTTCTCTTCGTCAACCTTGGGGTCCCGTACATGCCGAAGAAAAGCATTAGCAAAACTGCCTCTCTGGTATCGGACGTCAGTGGGACGCACATGGTAGAAAACGGGAATAACTTTCAGCCCTGTCTGTTTCCTGCATTCGACAATCTTTGCAAGTTCAATCAGGCACCATTTAGAGAAAGCATAGTTTTCTGAGATAACAACGACCGCACACATGGATTCTTCTATTGCTTTCAAGAGCTCTTCAGAAATATCGTTTCCTAGCTCGAGTTTTTCATCGTCTCTAAAGACGATAATGCCTCTCTGTATCAAAGCAGCATGTAAATGGTCCGTAAATCTCGTGCGAGTGTCTGTGCCGCGGAAGCTGAGGAAAACATCGTGTATCCATCGAGGTTTCCATGGAGGTGTTGAAGAGGTTCTTCGACCGCTCGTGGACGCCATCGGAGACTTACAAGTTAATTTGCAGACGCAGATCGAGAACAGGAAGAAGACCAAGAGACCTTTTTTAATTTCCCCAACACCTCGGCTTTCCGTGTTGTGGAAACGTTTTCAACATGAGGAAATTTTGCAGAAGACGCGGCCTTGTAAATTAGACGTTGCTTTTTTACTCTTTTTTTATTATTATTATTTTTTTAATTTTTATAGATGCTTTGATAAGAAACAAACACAAACTGAAGCCAAGGAAGAAAAAATCTGTTACATCACTTATGACCGTTGGTCATTAAAAAGAATTGCGGTTTCTACACGTTTTTGACCTTGAGCCGGGGCCGGCTCAAAGCCTAGGCGAGTTAGGCACTCGCCTAGGCCCCGGATTTGATAAGGCCCAAAAAGAAAAAAAAATTTAGGCCCAATTTTTTTTTTAAAATTTAAGGCCCAAAATTTTTTTAGTATGGTCCAAAAAAACATTCATAAAACTTAAGGCCTCTAAATAAGTAATTTAAAAAAGGACTTAATTTAATAAGGCCCCAATATAATAAGCCCATGGTAACTTATCAAATAGAAACTTAATAGAAAATGACTAGTCTATTCAAAAGATTTAGATAGAATATTTTGTTTTTGTTTACAAGTTGTTTAATTCAAAACCTAATAGAATGCAACTAGATAATGAAGTAACTAATGACTTGAAAATTCTTAGCGCTAAACTTAAAAGTCGTGAAATCTTAGTGTTTAATTAATATAATAATAATATATATATATATATATATATATATTTTACTTAAATTATTTTTTAAGGCCCCTAAATACATTGAACCGCCCTGCCTTGAGCCATTAGCCTAACCCATTGATTTTTTATTTATTTTTTCTTCGGTTGATGACTGTTTCTTTAAGACAATTTTGTTTCGCCTGTTTTCTTCGCTTTGTCTTTAACACATGTTCATCAGTTCATGAGTCTTAAAGTTGTTAACCATTGGTCAACAAATATTTTAACCGTTGCTCACTTGGTCATGGTCTTTAAGAAAAGGAAAAAAAAAAACTGATGCTCAGTTAAACGTTGGTCAACAAATGATTTTAACCGTTGGTCATAGCCTTTAACAAAAGAAAAAAAAATCTGATTCTCATTTTTTCTTATATATTGAGTTCCTAAATGCATTTGTAAACCCACTTCTTCTTTGGCTTCCAACATATTCTCCGGCATATATTTTATTTCAAATTGAATTTGTTTTAAGTTAAAAAAACTATTTGTTATATTATTAACTTTTTTACAAGAAAAATTATTCTGAAGCCCTCTATCTACTTTGATTAAGAGGTTGTTCTATTAGTCTTCGTTTTTGGAAGTATGTAATTAACAAAGATAGACACTATAATCAAATCCTATGAGGTTGCATGTCAAGAGATCTGATCACACGGAGTTATATACTCAGGAGGCACAAATCAACGTATCTTTAAGGATAACGTTCTTGTGTGATTGTATAGCATTGTGAGATTTTTAATTACTTTAATTTTAATATCTTGTATTGTATTTATTTTTATTATTATTTCAGATTAATATGGTCTAGTATCAACAATAATATTTTCAACCAATTACTTATGTAACAATAATTTATTTAATTGTTAATTTTCATATTGATGCTATTTTATTTCAATAAGAATTTTGTACACAATCCAAAACTATTTCCAACAATTTTAAAGGTTGATTTATGTTGATGGCTGCACAAATATTTTGATTAGGAGGATAACAATAATATTTAAACTTATGAGAAGTCAAATACAATTAGAGTTTGCAGTATGCAATTTGCATATATACAAGAAAAATGAAATCAATTATTAGTTGAAAATATAAAGACTTTGATGTGAAAAAATATCTAAAAATTGATTTGTTTGTCAACTTTGCAAGGGTTCTCTTATTTTAGCCAGGGGGAAGAAGATTAACACTCTATACAAGACTGAAACAAAATTAGTCAAGGGAGATGTGAATGTTGTTGAGAATGAAACTTCCACTGAGCTATGGCACAAGAGGCTTGGTCACATAAGTGAGAATGGACTTCAAGTTCTTGCCAAGAAGCAGCTCCTACCTAATATCAAAGGTACGTCACTAATGCCCTGTATTCATTGTCTTGTTGGAAAACAAAGAAGAGATTCATTTCATAAATCCCCACAATCAAGAAATAGTAATATTCTTGATTTAGTTCAAACTGATGTCTGCACTATGAACACTAAAACTCTTGGTGGTGCACTTTATTATGTGACATTTATTGATGATCACTCTAGAAAAGTGTGAGTTTTTGCTTTGAAAACTAAAGATCAGGTGCTGGATGTGTTCAAAGCCTTTCACATGAAGGTTGAAAGAGAAACTGGGAAGCAGCTGAAATGTGTTCGAGCAGATAATGGTGGTGAATACAGAGGTCCGTTTGAAGAGTACTGCAGAAGCCATGGCATTAGGCTTGAGAAAACTGTGCCCAAGACTCCGCAGCATAATGGCGTTGCAGAGAGAATGAACAGAACTATCTGTGAAAGAATCAGGTGTATGCTCTCTCATGCAAAATTGCCTAAATCGTTTTGGGGTGAGGCAATGAAGACCGCAGTTGACTTAATCAATCTTTCTCCGTCAGTTCCTTTGAATTGTGACTTTCCTCAAAGGGTGTGGACAGGGAAAGATGTTTTTTTTGAGCACTTGAGAGTGTTTGGCTGCAAGGCATTTGTTCATGTTCCTAGAGATGAGAGGTCCAAGCTTGATAGCAAGGCTAAACAGTGTATCTTTCTGGGTTATGGACATGAAGAGTTTGGTTACAGACTTTGGGATCCAGTTTCTAAGAAAATCATAAGGAGCAGAGATGTTGTTTTCTTTAAAGATCAAACCGTTGAAGACATGGAACAGACTAATTAAAAAGCCAGAGTCTCTCTGTGAAGAATGTGTTGATTTGGGTCTAGTTGTTCCTCCTTGTGTGACACATGATGAACACATGAGAGATGTACAAGAAGAACACGTTGACACAGTTGGTAGAGATGGTGAATCCGCAGTTGATAATGTGGAGTCAGAAGAGCACCTAGAGCAAGCTTTCTCAGAGCCATATACTGAGATTCAGTTGAGGAGATCTACCAGAGAGCGTCAACCTTCCAGAAGATATTCAGTTGATAAGTATGTGTTACTTTCTGATGGGGGAGAGCCAGAAAGTTATCAGGAGGCTATGTTACATGACCAGAAAAATGAGTGGCAAAAAGCCATGCAAGAAGAGATGAAATCCTTGCATGAGAACCACACATATGATTTGGTGGAACTGCCTAAGGGAAAAAGAGCACTCAAGAATAAATGGGTGTTCAGATGCAAGATTGAACCAAACAGATCACAACCAAGGTACAAGGCAAGACTGGTTGTGAAGGGGTTTAGTCAGAAGAAGGGTATTGACTTTGAAAAAAAAATTTCACCCGTGGTGAAGATATCTTCTATCAGAGTTATTCTAGGTTTGGCTGCCAATATGAATTTGAAGATTGAACAGCTTAATGTGAAGACTGCTTTCCTTCATGGTGACTTGGAGGAGGAAATATATATGGAGCAACCAGAGGGGTTTACAACTAGAGGCAAGGAACATCTAGTGTGTCAGTTGAAAAAGAGCTTGTACGGACTCAAGCAAGCACCGAGACAGTGGTACAAGAAATTTGACTCCTTCATGGTTGAGCACGGGTATGACAAAACTACTTCTGATCACTGTGTATTTGTGAAAAAGTTCTCAGATGGAGAATTTATTATTCTCTTGCTATACATGGACGACATGTTGATAGTTGGTCGTGACACTAGCAAAATTGACAGATTGAAGGAGGAGTTGAGCAAGTCCTTTGCTATGAAGGACTTGGGACCCGCAAGACAGATTCTTGGTATGAAGATCTCTCGTGGTAGGAAAAATGGAAGATTGTGGCTATCACAAGAGAGTTATATTGAGAAGGTATTGAACAGGTTCAACATGAGCAAGGCAAAACCAGTGAGCTCTCCACTTGCAGGTCATTTGAAGCTAAGTTCAAAGCAAAGTCCTACAAGTGAGAAAGAAAATGAAGAAATGAAGAAAGTGCCTTATGCTTCAGCTGTGGGTAGCTTGATGTATGCCATGGTGTGCACGAGGCCTGATATCGCTCATGCTGTTGGAGATGTCAGTCGGTTCCTTTCTAATCCCGGCAAAGAACATCGGGCAGCTGTGAAATGGATTCTCAGGTATCTCAGAGGTACTTCGAGGGTATGCTTGTGCTTCGGTAACGGTAAACAGGTGCTTGATGGGTTTACAGATGCAGATATGGCCGGTGATATTGACTCCAGAAAGTCTACTTCAGGGTACCTGATTACTTATTCAGGGGGAGCAGTGTCATGGCAATCCAGATTGCAGAAATGTGTTGCTTTGTCTACTACAGAGGCTGAGTACATTGCTATCACAGAAGCTGCTAAAGAACTGTTATGGATGAAGAAGTTCTTACAAGAATTGGGTCTACAGCAAGAGAGGTATTTGCTTTACTGTGACAGTCAGAGTGACATACACCTCAGTAAGAATTCAACCTTTCACTCAAGATCCAAACATATTGATGTTAGGTATCATTGGATTCGTGATGCGTTGGATGAGAAATTGTTGCAGATTGAGAAAATCCATACTGATGATAATGGTTCAGATATGATGACAAAAACGTTGCCTATGTAAAAGCTTGAAATTTGCATAAAGAAAGCGGGCTTGGTGGAGCCCCCCACCTAGTCGGGAGGAGGAGATTTGTTGGGTGGTCCCTCCTATGTGGGGACCAACCCAGCTGTGCTGAAAAACAGAGGGCAGCAGCCCTCTGTTCTGCAGCAAAAGAGAAGTCACGCACAGTGCGTGACTCTCTTGACTTGCGACCAGCAAGAGAAAGAAAAAAAAAGGAAAAAGAAAATGAGGCAAGCTGATTTTTCAGCTTGAGTTACAGAGAAGGGGGAAGGGAGTTTTTTGAAAAAGCCTCTCGAGAAAACAGTGAGGGGAGGAGAAAAATAGAGCTTCTAACATAGCTATTTTCGTCAGAAATTGGAGGGTCATCTATGGTCCGATCTTGATGAAATTTTAGTATGTTGTTCGCGACGACGAGGGCTACGCATTGGCTGGTGTCAATCGTTGGACTTCCTCTCCAGTTGCTCGGTTGTTCATCCCCACTTGGTGAGACCTTTCTTTGTTTTGTTGTAATCCACTTTTTGAAGTGATGAATTTATGTTTTAATCCAAGAATGCATGTATTCTTGATGTGGTGATAACCTCTAGATATTGTTCTAGAGAAGACAATTTGTAAGCCCATTATTGTTGATAGTGGAAGTTTTAACTGGACTAGGTCCCGTGGTTTTTCCCTTCACACCGGAGGGTTTTCCACGTAAAAATTTTGGTGTCTTGCTTGTGGTGGTTGCTGGATTTATTTTTCTGCATTGTTCTTGTGTGAGTTGATATTTTAGTGCTAGCTAGATTGACTATTTAATTTGCACAAAGAGGGATAGATATTTTCGTAGTGCACTAACAAAAATCTTCAACTCTACCAACTTCAATTCATTTAAAATACTTGATTAAAAAGAGCCTCTGTGACCTAGTTCCTCACATTGTTTTTTTTTTTTTTTTTTAAAAAAAAAAATTTGGTTTCTGATTTTTGGGTGTTTGCTCTTATGCAGATGACTTGGATTTTCCTCAACCAGATCCAAAAGCTGGAGAAATCAGTAGGGTTGCAGTGTTGTCTCTGCAGGATGGAGATTTCTTTTGGGGTGAAGCGTTTCGAAATTGTTCCAGAGGTGTGACTGCAACCGGATATTACTCGATCTTTTGAACTTGGAGAGTCTTCCATTTGAAAATTCTCGGGAAGAAATATGCAAGTAAAATAAAATTTACTCTATAAACAGTTTATTGAATCATGTTCCTTTTTTTTCTTTTTTTCTCTTGCATGTGATCGTGTAGATGGTTTCATTGTATTACATAAATTAGAGATGCATTTGGCACGTGTTATGTTGCATCATTTTGGATGTACGATGCATGTGTCAATCCGAAGAGGCAGGAAGCTGTTGTAGGGTTCACATCAGGAAATAGAAGGTTTTTGATGTAGTTAGCTCCGAAATTGGGTTGGTGTTAAGTGTATCTAATTATTTCTTGTATTTGATGATCTTATGCACTCACTGCAGGAGATACCATAATTTTCTCTGATATTATTTGCTAGTTGAGAGTCGATCTCTTAATTTGTAGAGAGGACAACGATGGAAGTTTAAAATATTTATATGACAGGGGGTTGAACATTAATGGGCAGAGCAAATCTAGCCAAACATGTCATGATATTGCACATATATAAGATTATTCATATTTGGTTTAGCAAATTTTAACTTAAAAGAATTACGTTTTGTTTTTTTGGTTTCTCATTTTTTCAAAACACTTAAATCCCAAGTTCTTTTTGTTTATTCTCTCTAACAATCATATCCTTAAAAATGTCTTTTCTTAACAATTATATATTCCAAAACCAGTTTTTTAATGTCCTTAAAAATGTCTTTTCTTAACAATTATATATATTCCAAAACCAGTTTTTTTTTTTTTTTTTTTTTTTTTTTTTTTTTGTTTTTTGCTTCCGTAAAGTGCTATAGACCAAGATCATGTCGCCGTGCTTTGTCGGTACATCAGGTGTAATCATTTGCGAGGATATGAAAGGCTTTTTCTCTTGCCATTTTTTTTTCCTAATTAATTTAAGGAAAAGGGTATGCTATAGATCCTTACCGCTCCTTATCTAAAAAGAAAAAAAAGTGACTGATTCTATAAAAGAAAAAAAGGGTAGGTTCTGCAACAACAGACCCAGAACAAATCAAAATAATGCTAAAATATATATACAAAAAGTAAGAAATGAGACAAATAAATGACCCGATCCTTTCAAGGGGATGCACGAGGCAGTTTCATAAGTCAAAAAGGTACAGAATAAGACAAACTATCTATACTTCCACTTGGGATCAACAACCACCACCCTTCAAAGGCTGAAGTGGTAAAAATACTGTTAAAGCCCGAATCTGAAACAACATAAAAGAAAAGCACCAACACAAATTCAAATACAAGAGTTTCCCTTAAAATGAGACAATAACCCAAGTAACATAAAAATACAGAAGAAAATAAACAGCAAAAAAAAAAAAAAAAAAGAAAAAAAAAAAGGGGAAATCCAGCGATTGGCCCGCCGGCGCGTGAGATCCACAGTTCGGCGCATGGACAGCGGAAGAAAGATTGGCCGGTGGCATCGGGTAGAGGGGACGCCGATGAGTGCGGTGGAAGGGTGTACGTGAAACAGAAAGCATTGTAGGAACGTAAATCTAGCTTTTAAAAAACTAAATCTAAGAACTACGACAAAATTAACCACCAACGCGGGGAGGACGGCAGCGGACGTAAACAGCGCGGTAGAGAAACCAAAATACTGAAGTTACAAACCTAGGCAGGATAACTTGTACAAGATGACGGATAAAACCTCATCAAAGGTGACGTGAACTAGAGAAATCTCTAGCCAAATAACAACAAAAGCAGTAAAAGACATAAAGAAAAGAAGAGAGGAGAGGAGGGAAGAGATGTACTCCTTCCCTCCTCCCTCATCCAGCTAAAACAAGAAGAAAACAAGGTGAAGAAACGAAGAGAGAGAACAGAGCTTTCTGTTCAGTATCGCCATATTGTTGAATTAGCAGTATATAATTTGGGAGGAGACTTCGGATGAAAGTAGAAAATTTGAAATGCATTCAAATTCAAGCATGATAAGAAAAGAAGACCAAATTTTGAGCCGACTTCACCGATCATCTCTTGGGGCACTTCCAGCTGGTCAAATGTTTCAATGCTGAAAGGAATTAAAAATAGAATAAATATTCAGCAAATTGTTTCCATACAAATCTTTGACCTAATTAACTGCACATTTAGTAGGAAATTAACGAGTGCAAATTCAACCAAAGAGGGGTTGTCCTTGAAAGTTGGCCACATCTAACTATTCTACTAAAAAAAATTAAGTTAGAGCAAATTCATGTTTCTTCCATAAAAATCTTTAAACTCAACTGCACATTAACCGGAAAATGAGTGTAAAAATTGGAGGTAGGAAAAAACCAATTAACTCACTCCATCAGCGCTATAGTGCCATTGCGATCTATGCACATATACATGCAAGTTTTCACTTGACCAAAGTTTCCTCAAAGAGCAAATACAAAAATTAAAGAAGAAATTATATATGAAGCTCCTTTAAAAAGAAATGTGACAGAAGAGTAGAGGGAATTAAGGGGATGACTTACCAGAAACTTCAGAGGATGACTTTACGAGCTTCCATACCATGGATGTTCCTCAATTATAAACGATATAAAGGAGGGTGATAAGTCTCTAAATCCAAACCATGAGCAATAATATTCAAAGCGTTGTAGAATTCCGAAGCATCATGCTGACTGCATACAACACGCATCCCACACTCTTTCACCTCCACAGCCGAGCTGTCTGTCAAAATTAAAGCCTCAATGTAGCTCCATCCATCCAATTTCTTCGACTGTTCCAAAAACCATTTAGCTGGTATATACACCCAGAATCCAGTTGGCCCAACAGATGGGAATTTAGGGACAGGAAGGACAAAGGGTATATGTAGACGCCCTTCGTCGGTCTCAAAATGAAAAACAAAGTGACAAAGAGTAGGATCAGTGCTCTTATGGACTTCATAAACAACAAACACAGCACATCCCTTCCACTCCCTGTTATCATTCAAATCTGGATGCATCTCAAGTTTTACAGAGGAACTAGCACTTTTATTGTTGAACCACTTTGGGATTCCAGGTCCCAACCACGACCCACATATTACCTTGGTACCAAAAAAGCTTCTCTGTAAGAGAGTGAAAAAAAAAAAAGATGAGATTTTTTGTGTTAAAAAAAAAAGAACTTTTCGTGTAAAAATGAGAGAAAGAGACTCACCCAATAGCCTTCTTTCTGTAAATGTGTTCGTAGATCCAATTGTAAAATATTGCAGGGACTGCCACCATCATAATCAATATACAATGCTGCTATGGAGCAATCGGTGGTCACCAATATATCACTTAAAGCCCTCGTGTATATTTGGTCCGAAAACATCTCCAGCAATGGACAATTCTCAACGTACAAATATGTTAAACTCAATGGAAGCTTTGGCAATGCTTGAAGCCTGATACAATTTCTCAAGTAAAGTGATTCAAGATTGGAAAGCTGACAAATGCTATCTGGTATTCTCGCAAACTCATTCCCGCTCAGGTTTACAATCTCAAGTGATGATAAACAGGAAATGTCACGGGGAAAAAATGAAAGGTTTTTGCAGTTTTCTAAACTCAGAATTTCAAGACCAGATAAACGCTCAAATGGTAACGGTAATTGTTCTATAGCAGTACCGTCCAATTTAAGCATCCACAAAGATGTCATATTTCCTAGGATAGCTGGAAACGTCTTGAGTCTTGAGCAACCAGATAGATCAAAAAACTCAAGAGATTCCAAGCTGATCAAGTCTGGAAGGCTTTTAAGACGTTTGCAATTTCGTAAATTCAATCGTTTAAGACATTTAAGAAATCCAATAGATGGATGGAGCTTGGACAAACTTGTACAACCTTCAAGCTCTAGTCTCTCAAGACTTGGGACTCCGGTGAAGTCTGGTGCCTCGATCAAGTTTTGAGAGCCACGCAGGTCAATGATTTTCAAATCCTCCAAACTCTGTTATAACCCAATAAATCATTGGATAAAATCAATTAAGCGCTAATGAAATTATTTAGAAATTAAGCAGAAGACAAATAAGAATATTAATGCACATTTGCATAAGCAAAAAATCTTACCTGAACTCCTTTCCACAATTTTTCGATAGGGCTAAAAGGCATGCTGAGTTCAACAAGCTTGTCTGGCTCAAAACTGGTTGGCAATGATTTTAGAGGACATCCACACCATTCCAAAATGCGCAATTCATTTGATAGCACGAATGTTGAAAGTTCTCCATGCCATACCAGAGTGCTTAACTTATCAAAAAGTTCAGAAACATTTTCTACACAACCAATGTTTCCAATCTTAAGCATTCTCAATCTTTTCATGTTTGAGAAGGCATCCAGTCTCAATTGTTTCTTTTTCCTATTATTAGGGAAGTCGAGGACCATGGCTTGAACCCGTTCAGTTCCCTATTCCCAAGAACAATCAGATTAGTCAAGTGAAAAATACTTGACAAATAATTAGAAGAATTAATTAGTATATATGAAATTATTCTACTTTATGTTCATATATCTACTCTAATCCACTTACCTTATTATGCTGCAATACGTAAAGGACATCCCTCCAATGCCACAATCTACTGCGGTTACCAGGACTATGTTTGTCTTCATGTTCAACTATTTGCTGACCCATTTTTTCTATCAAACCATGCATCACCAATCTGCCCCTTGAGATGGCTAGAAGAGATTTGTCCCTAAGATGTGGGATAGTGGAGTTTGGAAAGTAACCAAAACTTTCTAGTTTATGTATTATGCTAACTAAGTATGATCCTTGGAAGAAACACGCAATATCTAAAAATAAATCTCTTTCTAAAACGTCCAGTCCATCAAAACTGCTTCGTAACTGATCTATGATTATTTCCATAGGCCGTACTTGTATTCGATCCAAGAAACTTTTCCATTCATATCGTTTTCTACGAAACAAGTAGCTACCCAAAACTTCAAGAGCTAAAGGAAGACCTTGAGCATAAGTCACAAATTTCCAAGACAGACTCTTATAATTTTCTTTAGGATAGGGTTGTTTGAATGCATGCCAACTGAAGAGCTTCAAAGCTTCATAATCATTCAACATCTTCACCTCATAGATAGCAGTCGCATGCCTTTTCAACAAATGAACATCTCTGCTTGTCAAAATGATTCTACTCCCCCAACCAAACAAATCAGGGCTCCATGCTAATGCTTGTATTTGTTCTATATCCACATCATCAAGAACAAGTAAAACCTTTCGGTGTCTTATCACAGAGATTAGATCACCATCATCCAATATATTTATTTCTTTTCCCTTGAATAAGTCAGAAATAAGCTGCTTTCGTAAATCATTCAGAGGACGACTATATCTGGTCCTTGTGGATGAATCTTTCTTACAACAAAGAAAGCATCTAAATTCAAATTGAGGATAAACCACATGATAAATGACGTTTGCCAGTTTGGTCTTGCCCACCCCACCCATCCCATGAATCCCTATAAAGCAAACACCACCCTCCCCAGTATCGAGTAACTTCATAACTTCCACCAGACGAGATTCAAGTCCAACAAAACCAAGCTTGGAAGCAAGTGAACCGCTACTATGCAATTCATTATTTATGCATTGAAGGATTTTTTTGACAATTTTTGACTCGTAACTGTAAAAAAGATGGGATAATTATTTTGATGAGACAGTGACCAAATCCAGGTCCAGGGGCCGGGGCTCGATACAATTTTTGGAGCATAAGGAGAAGAGTTTAAGTCAGTCATTTCATTTAAAATTAAATATTATATTTTTATTTAAAATTCATCATGCTCACTTTTAAAGATGCAAAATTACTTCTTAAGTTTTTTATATTAAAGTTTTTCTAATATTTTCCTTTCTAACAACTTGTAACAAAAACAAAATATCATTTTAAAATCTTTTGAATTGATTAACCATTTTCTATCATGCTTCTCCCCTTTTGATAACTTTCGTATATAAAATGTACTAAAAAAATGTCTATAGTTCTCATCTTTAGAAAAATTTATATTGCTTCTCTTATGGGACCTTTTTCTATTAATAAATCTCTTAATTTTGCATCAATATTTTTCCATTAACCTGATTTATAAATATTTGTAACAATAGAATAAGATACATCATTAATATTTTTACTTTCTTCTAAATTTTCCTTAACTTTTTCATCGAGAACTATTATATTACATATTTGAACATCATTATCATTATTTTCAATGTCATCTTTTTGTTGTATTATTTCATTATCTTCTAACTCTTTTTTATTAACTTCTAGTTCATTTATGAGTTTTTCAATTAAATTATCATTTATATTTTGTTTATTACTAATAACAAATTTATTTAGAGATCATTTTTTAGATTCAATTAATTTTTCTACTTTATTTTTTTTAAAAAAAAAAAAAAAAAAAAAAAAAAAAATTCATATCCAAAAGCATATTTTCTAATAGACATCTGTAACTAAAAATATTTACAAATTAAATAAACACGATTTATAATAAGAAATACATAGTATGACTAAAATAAAATAAATTTAGGTATACTAGTTGGGGTTTAGTGTACGTTGCAGATTATGATGATCAGATGATGATACTAATTGCTAAAAAACTGATAAGTTTCCAACTCATTTATAAATATGATCTCGGTGAGAGAAGAAAAGACTAATTACCAATTATCATCGATATGCCATCCGGCGAGATTGGCCACTTTTCTCAAAGCAGCTCCCCACGTTATGATCTCCTGTTCGTCAACCTCGGGGTCCTCTCTATGCCGAGCAAAAGCATTAGCAAAACTCCCCTTCTGGTATTGGACGTCAGTGGGACGCACGTGGTAGAAAACGGGCAAAACTTTCAGTCCTGTCTGTCTCCTGCATTCGACAATCTTTGCAAGTTCAATCAAGCACCATTTAGAGAAAGCATAGTTTTCTGAGATAACAACGACCGCACACATGGATTCTTCTATTGCTTTCGAGAGCTCTTCAGAAATATCGTTTCCTCGCTCGAGTTTTTTATCGTCTCTAAAGGTGATAATGCCGTTCCCTCCTACCAAAGCAGCATGTAGATGGTCCGTAAAGCTCCTGCGAGTGTCTTCGCCGCGGAAGCTGAGGAAAACATCGTATCTCCATCTAGGTATCCACGGAGGTGTTGAAGAGGCTCTTAGACCGCTCGTGGGCGCCATTGGAGAATTACAAGCTAATTTGCAGACGCAGAGAACAGGAAGAACACCCCCCAAGAGACCTTTTTGACATGGTGTCACCCATGTCTCGAAAATCCTCCACAAAAATTCTTTTGTCTTTTTAATTTTCCCAACAGAGGTTGGGAGTACGTCGTGGGACCAGCAGCAGCACCTATGAAGTATAAAGTGCGATTCCTCGGCCTCCCGTGTTGTGGAAAAGTGGTCAACATCATTAAGGAAATTTCGCAGAAGACGCGGCCAGTAAATTAGACGTTGCTTTTTTACTTTTTTTTTTACTTTTACTTTCTTTTTTTTCTTTTTTTTTTTTAAAGGTTAAATGACTATAAGGTCTCTGAGTTTTGACAACTTTATTTTTTAGTTTCTGAGTTTCAATTCGCATCACAGATGATACATCAATTTTGAGAAATGACCAAATTAGTACCTCGGTTAACTTCTCCGTCCAAAAATTAACGGTTCATCACATGTCAACCCCAGAAGTTTGACACATGGCACTATATAAAAAAATAAAAAATAAAAAATCTTTAAAAATTAATTAAAAAATTTAAAAAAAAAACTGAAAAAACTAAAAAAAAAAAAAAAAAAAGGGGTGGCTTGGGGTGGCCGGCCAGCCCCATTTTGGCCAGGGAGATGGCCGGCCAGTCATGTGGTGGTTCGGCCACCCCTGGACAAAAAAAAAAAAAAATGAAGCTAACCCTTTTTTTTTTTTTTTTTTTTTTAAGATGCTTTGATAAGAAACAAACACAAACTGAAGCTAAGGTAGAAAAAATCTGTTAAAGCACTTATGACCGTTGGTCATTGAAGAGAAGTGTGATTTTAACCGTTGGTCATAGTCTTTAACAAAAGAAAAAACTAATTCTCATTTTTTTTTTTCCAATATATTGAGTTCCTCAATGCATTTGTAAACCCCTTCTTCTTTGGCTTTCAACATATATATTTTTAAGCGGGTATTTTATTTGAAAGTGAATTTGTTTTAAGTAATAAAGCTATTTGTTATATTATTAACTTTTTTATAAGAAAAAGTATTCTAAAGTCCTCTATTCATGTTAATCAAAAGATTGTTCTAGTAGTTTTCGGTTTTGAAAATGTATCTTTAATAAAGATAGATGTTATAATTTAATCCTGTGAGGTTGTGTGTCAAAAAATTCAATCACATCGAGTTATATACTCCGGAAGGCACGAATCAACGTACCTTTAAAGACAACGCTTTTGTATGATTATATAATATTGTGAGATCTTTCGTTGCTTTAATTTTAATCTCTTGTACTGTATTTATTTTTATTATTATTTCATATTAATATGGTCTAGTATCAACAATAATATTTCCAACCAATTACTTATGTAACAATAATTTATTTAATTATTAATTTTTAAATTGATATTATTTTATTTCAATAAAAATTTTATGCACCAACCAAAATTATTTGATGCTTTAGATTGCGCAATGAAAACCTTGAAAGCTGGAGGGCCTTTGAAATCAGTAGGGTTGTAGTGTTTGTCTCTGCAGGATGGAGATTTCTTATGGGTGAAGCGTTAAAAATAATGTTACTTTTTGCCGTCGGGTAGTTTTTTAATTTTTTTTTGGCTGATTTGACAGTTTCACACCCGGCAAGTAAAACCATTTGTTTTGATAATTTCACTGTGATTGAGAAGTAGGCTTCTACAATTTTCCTAAAAATTGTTCCAGTCATTTTTAGGGTGTGACTGCAACCGGATATTACTCTTTTGAACTTGGAGAGTCTTCCATTTGAAAATTCTCGGGAAGAAATATGCAAGTAAAATAAAATTTACTCTATAAAACAGTTTATTGAATCAAGTTCCTTTTTATTCTTTTTTTCTTTTCTTTTTTTTCTTTTTTCTCTGGCATGTGATCGTGTAGATGGTTATTACATAAATTAGAGATGCATTTGCACATGTTAATATATTGCATCATTTGGACGTACGATGCATGTGTCAATCCGAAGAGGCAGGAAGCTGTAGGGTTCACGTCAGGAAATAGAAGGTTTTTGATATAGCTAGTTAGCTTCGAAATTGGGTTGGTGTTAAGTGTATCTTATTATTTCTTGTATTTGATGATCTTTTGCACTGCATGAGATACCATAATTTTCTCTGCTATTATTTGCTAGTTGAGAGTCGATCTCTTTGTACGTGGAGAGGACAACGGTGGAAGTTTAAAATATTTATATGACGAGGGGATTGAACATTAATGGGCAGAGCAAATCTAGCCAAACATGTCATGATATTGCACATATATAAGATTATTCATATTTGGTTTAGCAAATTTTAACTGTGTATATATAAGTTCGATCTTGGGTACTTTTTTCTTGTAAATTGATTTTCAAAGTTGAGTTCTATGTTTGTATCAGTTTCATTGTTGAATCTTGTGAACGCATAAAATGGACCAAGAATAAGAAGCAACTATGCTTTTGGTTAGTTGAAATATGGCTTGATATTATTTAAAATATGGCTAAATTATAGGTTTTACTAAACAAATTCTTACCATCCTTTGATATTAATTTAGCCGTATACATGCTATCGAGGATGAACACAATTCTTACAATCCTTTTCAATTATTTTCATGCTCAGTCCGATGATGCTGCACTTGCATGGTGGAGTAATTCTAGCCAGTGCTTAAAATTCCATCACTCGCCCATCACAGCTGATGTGGCACCACGCCACGTCAGCTCTCATTGAAAAAAATAAAAAAATAAATAAAATTGAAAAACCAACTTTGAAATGGAGCAAACCGAGCCATTTTCTTCTCCAAATCTTTTCCTCCCTCTCTCCATCTCCTCCCTCAAGCCCACTGTGAAATCAACCACGCGCGCCTACCACCGGCACGTCCAGCTCCATCTCCGGATCTCCGACGTTTCAACTATTCTCTTCCCCAAAGCATTTTCCCTCAACCCCACCGTCGACCACCTAAGAGCCCGCCAACAGCACTTCCAGCTCTATCTCCAGATCTCCGGCGTTTCAACCATTCTCTTCCCAAAAGCATTTTCCCTCAACCCCACCATTAACCACCCATGAGCCCGCCATCAGTACGTCCAGCCCACCCATGAGGCCGCCATTGGTACGTCCAGCTCCATCTCCGAATCTCCGACCAAAAGCCACCGTTTTCGATTCTCCCAAATCTTTCCCTCCTTCCTCTATCCATCTCCGGATCTCCAGTTGTTCTCCATCTCTTTAGATTTTGGTTTTTGGAGTCGAGTCGATGTTTTTATGCATTGATCTGTTGGTTTTTCTTAGCATCGATGATCTGCTGTTTTTATGAAGAGAAAAAGAACACTGCAGAGGAAAAATATTCCTCAACTTATTGTTTCTATTAAATTTATTTGGGTAAAATTTGTTGTCCTCTGTTGCTCTAAATTCTTTATAGTGCCTTCCGGTCACTTGCTTCAACATGCTCTGAATTGGTTCGAGTCCAATCATGTGCCGAGGCTGCTCTCCACTGCTGTGATGGTCAGGAAGGCTGATATGAAAAAGAGGTATGTGTTAGTCTGATTTTGTTTTGTCAAATGGAGGTTTTTAGTTTCTCTTTTGATTATGGGTTAATTTTGAATTTGGTTATTTGAAATAGGTATTCTGTGTTTTGTGTGTTAGGAGTATTTTGGAAGTCAGATTTTTTTTTAAAAATAAAAAACAAAAACAAAAAATTATGGAGGTTTGGTTATGAATTTGGTGGGTTCAGTTGGGTTTCAAGTGTTTTAGAAATTGGTTTTGTTCTGTGAGTCATTTAGGCACCCTAGTTTTAGGGGATAATGTCAATTAATTTGGTTGAATTGGGTAGGGCACATGCATTACGATAGTGTTAAAACAATGCATAGGTTCCATGACTACCGATTGAACTTTGATTTGTTCGGGCATTGCTAACGGTTGGACATTGCTCCTTTCTTTGCAGTTAATTGAAAATTGGAGGCATTTATATCTGTAACTATTCCCGCGGTAATTAATAGTTTCTTCTTAGCAATGCATTTTATATCAAAATGCAATTTGGCCGAGCAGAGAAAGAGAGATTTATTCACAACAAATGACTCATACCTATCAAATTAGAGGCTGAATTCATGAAATGGATATTAATTAGGCCTGCTATACAATGCAGGTAATTATTATACAAGAAAGTTCACAAAACTTAATTTGCAAATTGGATGTTTAGATGGATGATTAGGAAATACAATAATTCATGGAATTAGAATTGGATGCATCTCTCAAAGACGTAGCACTCAAATGTGACCTTGTAGCATAAAGTTTGTTGAGATGGTTTGGTCATGTGCAATACAGACTAAAGAATACTTTTAAGAAGAAAAAAATTGCAAAAAGTTCAAAAATATTCATTTAATGATTATTCCAAAGGGACTGCTTTCCTCCCAAAGCCCATTTGCTCTACATGCAATATTGTGATGATGAAATCTTTTTTTATAATTAGTTCTTCATAGGAGTTACTTTTTATGAGTATGAACAACTTCATGCTATCAACATCAACTTTAATGAACACTTAATATACTAATAGTATTACTCGGAGGAAAAGAATTGGAGGATGTTGATGGCTATAGAAGTTGAATCCTGTTGTTGAGAGAGATTTTGTGTTAAAAAATGCTTTGATGTAAGATTTTGATACAAGGTTGCAGGAATTACCACCATCTTTATATGTTATCATGTAATTGTTATTATTTAGAATTTGTGGCATGAAATTAAGAACAATTTATTACTGGGAATATTGTGGCAAAAGTTTGGTTATTAGAATGATGTATTAGGAGATAATGTGGAGTTGAACAATCAAACAAGAATGTGGTATATTTTGTGGATGTATGTTAGGCGTAGTAATTCTACTTTGATTATTACCTAAAAGTTGAGCACTGACTTGCTAAAAAAAAATTAAGATGCAGCAAGTGATCATTACCATTGCAATTAATTTTGACACGAATGGAACAAAAGACAATTGGTTGTGATGCTTGAAACAATCAAGAACATTGCTTGCAGATTCACATGGAAAATGAATCAACAGATTATACTATCTCATCAAATGTTGAATTTGATAAGGCAAAATTGGACGCTTATATACAATTATGACTAATTTTATCTGGTGCTACTAAATAAATAAACGTAGTCTAAAACGAATACATAAAAGTAAACAAAAGTGTAACAAATAATCTCCATGACACAAACAAAAGGATATTTGATTGCTTCTCCCTTTTTGCTTGTTTGTGAAGTTCTTCCATAGTCTTAATCATCACCCTCATTTCGTATGCAAGCTTGCTGTCACGTTCACAAATGCGTTATTCAACCCATTCAAAATACTTGCAATGTGGGCCTTTGCCGTATTGAGCACATCCAAAATATCGTCTTCCCGGATTTTTATCCGTCCTTGAAGTCTTCAAATATGTTCTCATACCACAATAGCATTCCCGAAACTCTTCACTACCATTTCCCGAGGATGTCCAATTCGACGACATCTAAAACAACAGACAAATGATTTCAAATTAACAAACAAAAGAATGTGATTCCCACAATATGTATATATGTCAGATTCGATCAATATATATGTAAGATTCGGTCAATGTCCAGTATGTATATATGTCAGATTCGGCAATGTCTTGGCGAACCAATCAGGTTTCTCTGGATTCTCAGACTCATTAGCCCCGAGAACCCCATCATCGTCAAAACCAACCTTAGTGTTTCCCACTAGAACAAATCTGATCTTCGCGAAAACCTCATCGGTTTCAGGGTCAGCCAAGAAACTAACGGCTCCAACTCGGTAAGGAACGAGAGAAGGAATTCTGGGTAAGGCCGTGAAATCGACGCGTACCTGAGGGAAATAGAAGTCCTGGGAATTAACCGGAGGCATCTGGACCATGCCTCCGGTGCAGGCGCGCGATAGCTGAGGATCCAAGCTCTTCACGACTTCCTCCAGACAATATTCAATTTCAACCAGACCCTCGGAAACAAGTGAAACCCGAGGAGGCAATTTTAAAAGTATGGTTTCAACGATTTCATTGACAATTTCTGACTCGTACCTGTAAAGAAGATGGGAAGACAATTTTGATGAGACAGTGACAGTCATCACTAATAATTGCAACAAAACTGATAGCTAGGCTTCCAACTCATCTATGATCGATCTCGGTGAAAGAAGAAAGGACTAAAGGTTACCTATCATGTGCATGCCATCCGACGGTATTATCCACATCTCTCAAAGCATCTCTCCACGTCATCATCTTCGCTTCGTCAACCTCGGGGTCCTCTCTATGTCTAGCAAAAGCTTTTGCAAAACTCTTCTTCTGCTCTCGCACGTCAGAGGGATCCACATGGTAGAAAACGGGAAAAACTTCCAGCCCTGTCTCTCTCCTGCGTTCGACAATCTTGGCAAGTTCATTCAAGCACCATTTAGAGGAAGCATAGTTTTCTGAGATAATAACGACCGCGCAGATGGATGCTTCTATTGCTATCAAGAGCTCTTCAGAAACATATTTTCCTGGCTCGAGTTTTTCATCGTCTCTAAACGCGATAATGTCCTTCTGTATCAAAGCAGCATATAGATGGTCCGTAAAGCTATTGCGGGTGTCTTGGCCGTAGAAACTGAGAAAAACATCGTATATCCATCGAGGTGTTGAAGATGAAGAGGCTCTTTGAGCGCTCATGGACGCCATCGGAGACTTACAAGCTAATTTGCATACGCAGAGAACAGGAAGAACACCAAGAGACCTTTGTTAGGGTTTAGGACCAGCAGCACCTTACTCAAAGTATATATGCAAAGTGATCCCTGTTCGGCTTTCCACAAATTTCGCGTTGCGGAAAAGTGGTAAACATGAGGAAATTTGCACAAGGCGCGCGCGGTGGGCTCGTTTCAAAATGATCTTTTGGCGGGAATTTTGGCGCGCTTTTTAGCTGAAAAAAAAAATGTTTGATGCGAAATAAAGTTAAAATTTGTTTTTAAAGTGTTTTTTTTTTTTTTTGTGAGAATTTATTTTTTGTTTTTTTTATTAATGTTATCTTTTACCAATAATTGATCCAAAAAAATTGATCATTAATTTATGTAAGATAATTATGTGATAAGAATATAATTTTTAGCATTACTATTGCTTTTATGCTTTAAAAAAAAAAAAAAAAAAAAACTAGTGAGCATTATTAAACAAGCCCTAAAACCTTTTTATATGATATTTGTATATAATTTACTTTGTAGTTGCGATGTAATATAAATATGAAAGTAATTTATAAGTATTTTGTATTTTGTAAATATAAAAGTTGTTCTAATAAGTATTACCAAACGTGCCAATATAATGCTCGTGCTAACACAAGCCATTGTTACTTTCCCCATTGAGGACACATTTACAAGGACAAGAATTCTCTCTATTTCATATTTAAGATTTAATGTTGTTATATCTAACGGTGTAAACGATGCCGTATCATTTAAATTTTTTGAAATGTATGCTAACATATTTATCACATAATAACATCTATATCGTTAGATACAATAATATTAAATTATAATTCTAAATTATTTATCACATGACATCATTTATACCGTTAGACATAATAATATTAAATTTTAACTATTAAATGACTTCTCTCCGATTGAAGTAGAAAGAATCCTATTTGAGTCAACATAAGGAACAGTATGTTTTATTGAGTTTTAATTGTCCAAGCTTCTAGAGAAGCTCCCACATCTCTCTAGCTAGTAGAGTTTTTTTCCCCTCCTCCCTTCTCATCCTTATCCTCTTATTCTTCATATTTTTCTCTTGTGTTTTCGTTTGTGGTGTTTTGGCCTCTTTTCTTCCCCAAACAGTAGCGCCAAAAACCCTCTCCATCGCGCCATCCACATTCTCCACTACGCCATCCGCCGTGTCCACTGTGTTGTAGTTGGATTTGTCCAAGTTTTCATATTGGATTTCTCAAAGCTCGAAATACCTTCCTTCGACGGACCCAGCATGCCACATGCCACTCAACCGTGCTCACTAGTGCCTTAGCTTTCTGCTGCCGCCAACCGCTCTTCCACTCAACCAACAGGCGTGGCCCTCGCTTCGTGATCTGCCGGTTCTATTGTTCCATGGGTTTTTTTGTTGATTATTTATTTCCTTGAATTGTTTGTTCGTGTTTTTTTGTGGTTAGTTGCCTCCCTTGGTGTGTATGGTTTATCATTGTGGCAGAAACTCTTTTGTGCTTGCCACCTTCTTTCTCTCTTGAGTGCTGCCCTCCCTCAACTGATTATTGATGGTCGTGTTTGTTACATATATAGTAGGGATTTAGCTAGGGTTAAAAGGTATTTTGAGTGTTTGTTACATATATGGTAGGGATTTAGCTAGGGTTAAAAGGTATTTTGAGGGTCATCCCCTGTTCGTGTCCCCTCTCTCTATTGGGGGTCCGGATAGGGTTGAAAGATCTCAAGACGTCGTGTCCCTTTCTATTATTGCTCTTCTGTAGATTATTTCGTTTATAGAATTCTGTTTAAGCTTACCGCCTTTTATGGCAGCTCCAGTTCTTCCATTATGTTGAATCATTTATTTGACAAATTCTCAACTCTTTCATGGTTAATTAGAACTTAGCACAATCTAATTTATTTGTTAGTCTCTTGTAATCTTCCATTCCTCACTTTTACCGCTTTGAATAGAGAGAATTTATATATTCATTTTAAAAAAATCTCTTGAAGTCCACATAGTAACGAGTCCATCTTCAATGGGCACATCCACCAGCTACTATGAAAACTATACTTACTCGAAGCTTGGTAAAAGATGGAAGGCTGATACAATTTTTCACATACCTAAAGTTGTATAAGCTTATAAATTTGACCACAATCATGATTGCAGTCAAGTTAAAAGGTTTTGAGCCCAATACAAAATTAATGAGTTAAAACTAAAAAATTAAATATGATCTATTTAATTAAATGAGCAGAATTAGAATTGCTCCATCCACTCATCCAGTACTTAGTTGCAGTTATTCAAATCAGGCGTCATGGAGATGGCCGGAAGGGCATAAACCCAAGAAGGAATTGGAAATAGGCAACATCTAGTGAATGTTAAGGCAACAAAATTCGCGTAATTAGATTAAGAAATGTTAAGGCAATTAAATGCTCTATTGATAATGGTAATATTATTCTATAGTAATCCAGTCCAAATGAAGGTCATGAGATAAACCCACAAGTCATATTAACTACGAACTCGTATGTAATAATTAGCTATAAATTAGTCTAATAAAGTGATAAGTGTTCCTAAACATGTGAGAATAACACATTTTTTTTATAGTACGTGTTTGTTATGTGCTTTTTTAATAGTATTAATAAAAAAACATGTGCTTACATGCTTTAAGAACACATATTATTTTGTAGTTAATCCTAAAAACTAGTTTTTAGTTAATTTATGTCATTCTTGAAATATTTACGCAAATTTTATATATATATATATATATATATATATATATATATATTAAAATGGTTGTATTTATTCATAACCGTCGGTTATTGGCTAAAACCACTAACCACATAAGCAGATATAGTTATTTTTATAACCATCGGTGAACGATTATTGAGTAGATAACCTGCGGTTGTATAACCGCTTTTCAATTTGGGTTTTGGGCCGATTTTGAACCGGTTTTGGCCACTTTTGGGCCGATTTTAGTGCAGGTTTTAAATCCAAAATCTAAAATAATAACAAATTCAAATTTAAATACAAACAAATCCAAAACTCAAATATTACAAATCCAAAATTATATATATGCGGTTAGCAGTTATTAACCGTTTTTTTCAAATCATATAGTTGCTAATCTCCTCTGCCTCGGCTATTAGCGGTCATTTATAACCGATCATATTGTTATGCGGTTAGTAACTTTAAAACGATTGTACCTGCTCCGTTTGTACACTTCTACTATCCAAATTAGTTACAGTTTCGGCGCAAAACACAATCGGGTCCGGGTCAATTATATTCCCAACCGACTCTCTTACTCTTCAGCTTAATTATTACAATTAACAAAACCCGCTCTGTCTCTATCTCTGTGTTTGTTTCCCCTGAAATCGGGGGGATCGGAGAAGAAAAATCGGAAGAATCTTTACGGCGCCTAAGCCTCCGAATTCACCTCCCACGTCCCTGTAGGTTCGAAGTCTCATAATACTGTTTATCCTCCGTACAATTTCCCCGCGACCTAACTGTTGGTTACTAGGGTTTTTGAATTCGGGATTCCACTTCTGCTAGCTTCGATTTGTTGCTCGAAGAGAAAGAAAATTAAACTGAAAATCTTGTTAGTTGCGAGCTCTCTCCTCTCTGTCTGTAGGCTGGGAATGCTTGAGGCTCTCATGTGCGTGTCCGTAGCATGAGCGTGGGAGTGCAGTGACGGAGCTTCAGCTTGTAGCGGCGATGTGGACCAACGTTTTCAAAATTGTATGTTCCTAATAAAATTATGTAGTGGATTTTTTTTTTTTTCATTTGCAGTATCATGTTCTTTTATTTGCCTTAATTTGTTTTTTACACTTATTTTAATTGCTCTGCTTGTGTTGTAATTTGGTTCACGAATTGGTATTGGGTATTATAGTTTGTGGTAGGCCTACAGACTACGGTGCCTGTTAGTAGGGCTATGCTAGTGACATCGTTGTTTTCTGGAATATTTGCTTGTTGAAAGACTGTTAAGCTTGGATGGTGCAAAGTTTCCAGTGTGGATGGGAAGTAAATTGGATTTAAGTTTAAAAGTGCTCTATCTGAAAAGTTTCTAGACTACTTTTATTTGTTCTCTTTCTTTAGGTGTGCCCATTCGTTCACTCCCTTTCTATTTGGGTTGTGCACCCTCTGGTGCTTGTGAGTTGCGATATGTTTCTTACTTGTCAAGAAAAAGAAAAATAATTATGGTTGGAAATTACTGGCTATTCTGAACAGCATACTGAACTGCAAACCTGAGCCATGTTGTTGGAATCCGAGACAGTGATTAGAATTCTTTTGGTGTGTGTTTTCCATTCTCATCACACCACATCTATGATGCTCTTCCCTACCACAGCAACAAGCCGCACATTGCTGCCACCACTCACACTGGACTACTGCTGATATCGCCTATGCTCAGACCATGTGCCAGAACTATTGTTGCCACCTTTCCACGACCTCTATTTACCAGTGGGACCTCCCCAACAGGACCAGTTCCATTTCACCTCCAACTATTCTGCCTTAACTTTAAAATACATCACATACTGGTCTGAAATAACTGCCGAATGCCATCATGAAATATACAAGTGCAGTGGACATTTGAAGTTGCTGGTATTCTTTTCTAAACTTGTGATAATTGAATCGATGCTGTGAGTAGTTGTGGGGAATTTATTGGTAAATCCCCAGGTGAACCACCAAAGTTTGTGTGACCAGCAAAAAATTGGAGTGAATTAATATGATATGTAAGGACTGCTTCTACAAGGACTTATCAAAAAAAAAAAAAGGACTGCTACTACAAGGCAAATCCGACGGCAATGGGTGTTGTCCCGTGGTACCTGTGAAATCAACTGTATGCGTTTGGGCGAACGTTCGCAGGATTGGCGTAGTGAAAGAGAAAAAGCAGCTTCAGTTTCTGACCAGGGCATGCATACCTAGGAAGTTGAGATTGGTATCCCATTGATCCAGCTGAAGCAATGGCTAAGGCTTGGACAATAACATATCCTTTTCCATAGCCGGGGTCTGGAGATTTCTCGTAGCCGCAGAAGCTACAATTCCATTCATAAATCTATTTTCTTCCCTACGAGTTTAAGTCTCAATAATAATGCTAGTTCTTACTATTCTAGGGCTTCAAACCGCCTCCAATTCCTAATCTAATGCGGAAACTCAGGAAGAACCCGATCTAACTAAGACAATATTCATTGCCTTCTGTTCTGATTGGTCTTCTGTATGCAATAGACAGATTTGCCTCCTTTCCGCTATGGTAGTTTCAACTGGTGGCGTTGAAGCACCCAGAACAAGGGTCGATCTGGACCAGACCTCTTTTGTGTACCCCAGTGGTAGTTTTGAGGACTCCCCTCTCCTTTCTGTTCAGGGCTCTCCCCTCTCATCTCTCTGTCTCAGCCAGAACAAGATCAAATCTTCAGCATTGAGATGCTTAACACAGCCGTTCCAGTTTATTGCACTAAAATAAAAGCTTGGCCTCTGTGCACACTCTACTCCTGCTGCAAAAAAAAAGTTTGCGAACGAAAGATTAATGGATCACTCAGACCAAATTCACTTGTTCTATCAGATTTCTGTTACATGTGATTACACAAATCAGATGATATCATTGTTCAAAAGCAAAGTGATGTTTATGTTTGGGGCAGAGTTTGTAGAATGGGTCCTTATCAATGAGTTTATTATGTTCATGATAATTTGGCAACTTAAATTTTTGTTTCGTGGCTTGGTTCTCACCGTATTATCTAGTCTTTGTATATTTTATTTGTGTTTGTCATCTTTTATATCGTTAAGTCTTATCCAGCTCAGCCACCCACTACGAACCATGGACATGGACTCACAAGGAAAGCTTACCTGTTTTGGCGTGGACACGATTCCTCCCTTAAATCTCTTCTTTTAATTTAGCAACTATAAATATATATTTTTTTTGAGCAATGATTCACTACCACCTAAATATACAACTTTTCACCACCTTGTCTATGTGGCAAGGTGATCCCCCACTTTAATTTATTTTTAAAAAATAAAAAAACTCAAAAAGTAGTGGGGGACCACCTTGCCACATATGCAAGGTGGTGAAAAGTTGTATATTTAGGTGGCATTGAATCATTATTCATTTTTTTTTGATAAGTAATTTAGCAACTATAAATATACCCTTGACCAAGGCTAAATAATCCTTTTCCATTTGTAGCTCTCAGGCATGGATGGGAAATTCCCTATTTATGTAATAGCCCACCATGAGGAAGGCATCAGAATCCAATTTAGTCAATTTTCAATTCAAAGTTATCTTATAACATATTGATTGTTTTTTAGCTGCTTTTGAACTAGTTTTTTTTTTGCAATCATTGACAATTTTTGTATGGGTATATCAATTTTACATCATTGACCATTTCTACAGGGAGGTCTTCATCAGATATCATGGTTCCAGTTTCTACCCCATGAATCCGATCTAAACCCTCTACCTGATAAAAGGTTGGGATTTATGGCAGGTTTCTTTCCCTCTCTTTTTATGCAAGTTGATGTAGATAAGCAGAAAAGTAGTTTAGTTACATGTGGTGAGCAGTGCCTTAGTAAGATTTCTTTTTATATTGAACAGTTTGAAAGTAGAGCAGAAAGATACTGCTACATGGTTGGTGCTTTCATCGCATCTACAGTTGCAAAAGGAAGGATTTTTTAGCACATGGACCAATTCCTTTGTTGGACCCTGGGATCCATCTCAGGGTCTGCACAATCCTGGTAGGAGATTCCGCACTATCCTGTTACCATGTATTATTTATAATGTACCTGATCATCTTTGGTCGTCTAACTGCTGCATACCTATTCTACATGCTCAGATGAGAAAATCAAACTCTGGCTTTTTCTTCCCGGGCGTCATTCATCTGTTATTGAGACTGCTCAAAGTGCAGTCTCCAGATTAAGAGGTATCATGTGTTCCTGAATTTTTCTTTTAGTTCCTGTTGCTTTATTTAAATCATGGATATGGTAGATTATGAATGTTATTTTTTGGTTTTATCAATTTATTACTTCTATGTCTAGCTCGGTTTGCATTTTGCTCTATTTTTATATGTAAACGGAAATTTATTAAAAAAGTGCAAAGGCCCTACCCAGGCATACAAGAAGTATATAAGAGATGCAAAACTAATCGGTAAAAGAAAAAAAATAAAGAAAATCATGAAAGCTAGATATATAAAAGATGTCAAAGGCAAGTGTCCAATGGTAAAAAGTATTGAAGAAAAACCTCTTGCAGTTTTCAAAATTTCGATAATTTCTCTCTCCAAAGACACCACATTAGGCAGGACGAAACCATCTTTCACATTGCTGGACCTTGAAGACAACATGCGAATAGGTCTACCGCTCATTTAGGCATAACCCAAGCTAGTCCAACACGACTGAAAACAGTATTCCATAAGGTGCTAACAACCTCACAATGAAGTAAAAGATGATCAACGGTCTTACTACTCTTACACTTACAACACCAATCAACCACTATGATTATACTACTAATGCTTTATTTTATTATGTGTTTCGTAAAGTAATTGCATCTGGAATCTGGTTGGCTCCTGGGGACTCAGAAGAAGTTGCCGCTGCCCTTTCACAGGCTTTAAGGAATCGTATAGAAAGGTCACTAATCATCCATTCTCCAAAACTCTAAGTATGGAACTTTGTCATGTTCATAACTTGACATAATCTTATTGGAATTGGCAGATCACTTATTGGACTCTCCTACATGCGATTTGGAGATGTATTTTCAAGGTATTATCCATCTCAAAGCGAGGAAATTTTCAGGTTTGTCACAAGCATATGTTGATAAAAAGTAGTAGTAGCAGTAGCAATGACAATGGTGATAAAAAATGACCTCACTATTATAAGTGATTTGTGTTTTCTTCTTCTTGTCGCTACTCAAACTGAACTCAACAAAGCTTTAATTCCAGCTATTTTATGTCAGCTACATATGTTGATGATTTATGCTACATTGTACTTGGTGGGTTTTTTTTGGTTTAAATTTCAAATATGGTGATAATATGATGTCTCTATTGGTTTTACTATAGAGGATAAGAAGGCATACAATTTGGTCGTCTGGGAAATGTACTAACTCTTATTTAGATGCAACTGTAAACCTAGTAAATAATGGTGATGATTGAGAGACTTTGCGTCCTGGTGATTTGCAAATGTGGGAAAGAATAGATTCAGACCAACATTCTCAGACATTGTCTTGTGTTGATATGTGAGAGAATTTAGATTAATAAGGGCATATTTTGCCAATCACATTATTTAAAGTCCTAGAATCAGATTATGGAAATAAGAGGGCCTTTGCAGAGCCCCATCTGTAGAAGTGCTAGTAATCATCATCAGAGCTGATGACTATGAAATTCTGTAAAGTTCTTTTCATTTAGATAATAACTGCTACATGGCACTCAAGAACTCTTCAAAGCTTTCTTAGGGTTATTACTCCATTATTTTAATTGCAAGACAAAGAGGAGTTAACCTTGCAAGTTTTCCATATCTTATTTATACTTGAAAATGTGTAGATAGCTAAAATCTGTTTTCTTGAAATCTGGAAATGTGATAATATTTGTCTTAAATTATTGCAAATGTATGAAATTTCTTGTCTCATTTGTTTTCTAGTCAGTTTTGCTATTAGTAGCGAATCTATTCACGTCTGGGCTTTATTTTGACTCTGATATATAACTTGGTTTATTCATGCAAAATATTAAATCATGAGAATATCCATGATTTGTTTTTTGTTGGTATCAATGTATATTTAGTTACCTTGATCTCTGATGAGTTACCAAACTTGCTAGCTTGATTTATGAGGAAATTTGTGCTAGCATGACTGCAGAGGATTTTAAAATGTAAAGTTCATCGATTGCATGAGATTCTGTGCGGATGGGCTTCCCCTCTAGATGGACATACAGAAACACTTGTTTTTATACGTTAGGTTTTGTTTATGAAAATGATACTTAAGCAGAAATGAGTTATTTTGTTGGACTTTCTTTCTTTCTTGTTCTCCTCGTGTTTACATGCGTATGTGAGAACTAGCTTTGCTTGTGTCAGTGGTTGTGGCTGTATTAGGCAACTTTGGTAGAATCAGGTTGGACTTTTTGATTTTTGACTGATGCGTGATTGGTGCTTCTGCAGGAGAGGGCAACCTGCTGTTGAGTTCATCTTTGCTGCTACTGAAGAGGCAATCTTTGTACATGTTATAATATCCGCAAAGTATGTTAAGTTCACACCTTATTTTGTTTATTGGTCCTATTTTTATAGTGCTTCTTTTGGTGTGCTGATAGTTTTTACTGCAATGCATGTTGAATTGATATTCCTTTTCCTATCTGTTTCTAGGCATATCCGGTCACTTTCAAGTGGTGATATTGAAAGAGTATTAAAGCGTTCTTCCAATAATCCTGGTTACAAACTTCCAGGTTTATGTATTCTCTATGCTGGGCCTCTATTTTCTTATTTGATTATAGATGCTGTGTTCTGCTAAATTTTTTTCTTGGCCCCCTATGGGTCCGCTTATAATGTCATTTCTGGATGGCCAGGCTAATGTGCCTCTGTGTGTGTGTGTGTGAGAGAGAGAGAGAGAGAGAGAGAGAGAGAGATTTGGTCCATTTTTTAGGTAGAGAGAGAGGTGAGTCTTTTGCAATATTAAAACTGTAGAAAGTCTTTGAATGGGAAAAAATCGAGCTGATTGATTCTTTTCTTTTCTTTTTTGGCTTCGTAATTTAACTCACAAAATCCCATGGGATTCGAACCTGTGTGTAAGTGCCATGTGGGCTACCTGTTGGCTATTGTGGGTCATCAACCGCATGAAATACTTTGTTTGCTTCTCCATCTTCTCATGAAACATTGATGCCCATTGAGAGAAGAGAAATTCTTTTATATGGCTATTATTAGCTAATTAAAAGCATAGCCTATTTATGGCTGTAGGCTTACATGAAGGCTGGACATTAGGCTGGCATCCTTTAGGCTGGGGTTAAGTAAATAGACTTTAATTTAGGAAAATGTAGATAATTTGCAATTAGATTTAGACGAGTTTTTAAAGTGTCCAATCTAATAACTCAATCTCACTTAGATCAGATTTAAAGTGTTTGATAATCTGATTATGATATAGTTGTCCATTAGGCTTTACTAGTTTAACGGAAACATAGGCCTCGTTTGGTTTGCTGAATGACCATTCCATTAGGAAAATGAATAGCTATTTCTGGGAATAAAAGGTGGCGGAATGGAATGGCTATTCTTATTCTTTTGTTTGGTAATAACTTACAATCGGAGTTCAAAAAAAAAATACTAAAAAAACCTTACATTATATTATTATTATTTTTTTAAAAAATAAAATTAAAAAAAAAAAAAAACAAAAAAAACAAAATTTTTTTGAAATAAATTGATGGGTGGCCGACCACCCATTGGGGTGGCCGGGCCGGCCACCCACCGTTGAATCGAAGGTGGCCGCAGCCACCTCCGAGTGGCCTCCAGGGGCCATCCCCGAAGCCCATCGGGGGTGGCCGGCCACACCTGATGAGAATCGGGGGTGGCCGCGGCCACCCTCGATGGACTATGGGGCTGGCCGGCCACCCCTGATGGACCAAGGCCACCCCCACTTGCTTCGGGAGTGGTCACCCCCCCCCCCCCCCCCCCCCCCCCCGGAACGCCTTAGTGGTCCCCCCTAGGCATTCCAGGGGTGGTGCGACCACCCCTGGCCCTCCACAGTGGCGGTCGGCCAACCACTTTGGGGTTTAGATTTACTCCTTTTTCTTTTTCTTTTTTTTTTCTTTTTTTTTTTTTATATATATATAAAAAAAGATTTGAAAGAAAATAAAAAATGAGTTTTTTTTTTTTTTTTTTTTTTTAAAATGTCGTCTTTACCCTAAGGAATAACTATTCCTCTCATTTTTTAGAGGAATAGGTATTCCTCTTCGTAAGGGGATAGCCATTCCAATGGGAATAGCTATTCCATGGAATATAGCCCTACCAAGTACTTGTTAAAATGGGGTTCTCGAGTTGTTGGTCGGTGGAAGCTAAAGAGTTTGAATTGGTGGTAGTAGGAGGGGAATCAGGGGTTCGAATCAGGGAGAGTTGTAAGGGTAGAAACAGGTTGATCGTGTTGGATAGAACCGAGTTAGCCTGGTTACTAAATACTTTCAAGTCTTTGGTTTGCGTGGCAGACTCTCGGGTGTTTTGGGATCAATCTCGGCATGGATTCCCGCGGATCATTGCACAGAGGCATTTTAACAGACATGGTGGATTCATGGTTATAGAAGAATTTAATGGTGATCGGAGGAAGGACTCGATCTTCATTCCGGAGGGAAGAGCCGGCAAAGGTTGGAAGTGCTTTCGAGAGGAATTACGCCTGGTATCTGATTATTTCAGAGCTGGTTCCAGAGCCAGGGAGTTTGATCCGGAGCCCCCCGTGAACCCAAGAGGGAGGAGAAGCTATGCAGAGGTGTTGGCCAAGACAACATTGTCGCTGGATGCGCCTTTTGGAGATTTTACCGGCCCTGTAGCTAGAGTGCCGAGATGGGTAAGAGAATGCTCGGAGGGGAATAAGTATTCCCATAATCCAGCGAAGAGTGATGCTTTTTGTCTGGCGAAGGACTATCACACCATGGAGTCTTTTCCGGCGAAGCAGTTCTGTACTGAGGAGAAGAATACCCGTGCTTGGATTCCTGTGACTCGGCAACGTTTGCCCATGCAGACGGTCACGAAGGTCCTGGCGAGGAGAGAATTAGCTGCGGGTGAGAAAGTTCCGGATCCGGATTCGGCCCTGACTTCGGCTCAAGCCGGACTCTCTGTTGCGTTGGGAAGGTCGTCTGACACTAGGCATGGTGCAGCTGAAGCTACGTTTCTCCCTACAGCACGCAACAGCCATTCTGGTGAAAGCCTCGATGTGGGTGCCTTCAGAGAGTCGTTAGAAAGGATGCAAAAGGAAATTGATTTTTGTCTGAAGGGTTTGGCCATGGTTGATGGTGGTGGTCTGGGTCGTGCATCTTCATCTAGGGCCCGGGCGGTGGGCTTCAAAGTGGCTCGGCCCAAATCCAAATCCAAGCCCAGATTGAAAATTATAGCCTTATCCAAGTCAGCCAGGGTCTCTAAATGAAGAGGCATCTTGGATTGTCCGGACCAGCCTATGGAGTTTAGGGCTAAGGAGGGTCCAGGCTCCCGCCCCCCTTGGGCCCCTGCGGGTTCATTGCCTCTTCATCGGGCTGATACACTTCCGGGCATGGACACCGGGAACTTCACGCCAGGTGCCTCTTCCTCAACGTGGGCTCCGTCTCTGGGACAAGTCGCCGGCATCTCGTCTTTGGACGACCAGCCTCGTTCGCTGGTGAGGGCTCCAACTGCGCTGGTTCCGTTAGGCTCAGTTTCAGCCGCACGGGGGAATATTTCTCAGAATAGTCCTCAGAGCCTAGTCGCCGGCTCTCCAACTCCTCCGGGTTAGTTGCCGATCAACTCCAAGGACAGTCTAGGCTCCTGGAAAGGTGCTTCTCGCCCCATAGTAGCTCTGAGTTGCAGGTGGAGGTAGAGGCGGTGCAGCTGGAGAAACCGGGTCAGCGGAGGGAGGGGGAGCTGATAGTAGGGTCCGGTGCAGCTGGGGAAAAAATATTATTGGAGCAGGAGCAGTTGAACAGTAGTGAACTCCCTGTCTTGTGTTTAGAGGGAGGTCTAGTTAGGGTGAAGGATTCGGCACTTTCTCAGTTAAGAAGTGTCAATTTTTTGAATGTGCCCCGGGAGATGGCAGGGAATGAGTTTTGGCATCAACCGTTGGTGGAAATGGCGATTGTTCCATGCATTGACAGTGCTGGATGGGAGGGTTGTGAGTGGTTGGGGGGGCCAGTAGTGGACCCAGAGTCCTCTGGTCTGCAGGTTGGATTGATGGGTGAGGCCTCCAGAAGCCTTACTCCCGGGGGTGCTGGTTTGGTGGAGTTCAAGGAGGGGGAGAGGGCAGAAGATGTGGGTTCTCCTCTCAATGCTTACTCTCCAGCCTTGGGAGGTTTGGGGTATTCAGAGTGGGTGATGCAGCGTGCTAACGAGATTTATCCCATTATAGGGATGACGTTCGTGGGGCATAAATTGCAATTGTTAGCTTTTTTGACTTGTATAGAAGAGGAGCGTCGCATGGGAAACGGATGCACGAAGGGTAAGAGGGAGATTAAGAATTTGGAGAGCTCTATAAACTATGATGCTAAAGGTTCTGGATTGATTCGCGGTAAAAGGAGGGCAAGGGGGCTAGTAGTAGTGCCATGAAGCCTAAGATTCTTTCTTGGAATGTAAGGGGGCCGAATAATAGGCGTAAACGCTTAAGGATTTGCAATTTGCTCAGAGATTGGAAGGTGGATATTATTTGCCTCCAAGAAACAAAAGTTAAAGATCCTTCTAGAAAATTTGTGCGTAGTCTTTGGGGGTGTAATTATGTGGATTGGTGTTGTTTGGATGCTAGTGGGGTTTCAGGGGGTATCCTTATCTTGTGGGATAAGAGGGTGGTGGAAAAGGTGGATGTGTGCATGGGGGTTTTCACGCTTGCAGTTTCCTTTAAGAATGTTGCTCATCATTTTGAGTGGGGTTTTGCGGGTGTGTATGGTCCGAATTTCAGGATTGATCGGAGGGGTCTTTGGGAGGCTGGGATCCTTAGTTGGTGGAGTTTGCCTTTGTGTATAGGGGAAGATTTCAATATTACTAGGTTCCCTTGCGAAAGATCTGGAGATGGTAGTGTGTCTGCCATGAGGGACTTTTGTGATTTTATCTTTGAACAGGGTCTTATGGATTTTCCGCTCGTTGGAGGTTCTTGTACGTGGTCGATTTCTTGTGATCCTCTTGTTTGGTTCAGAATTGATCATTTTCTTGTTTCCCCTGATTGGGAAGATAGATTTCCTGAGGCGTCTCAGAAGAGGCTTCCCCGCCTTTACTCTGACCATTTTCCTATTCTCCTCGATTGTGCTCACTCTTCTATAAGAAGTAGGCCGTTTAAGTTTGAGAATATGTGGCTCAAGGTGGATGGATTTGTGGGGTTGGTGAAACAATGGTGGATTCATACTCTTTTCATGGCCCTCCTAGCTTTGTGTTTGCATGCAAACTAAAGGCCCTCAAATCTAATTTGAAGACTTGGAATGTAGAGGCCTTTGGTAATGTGGAGAGGAACAAGAGAAAGCTTCTTGAGGAGCTTCAGGTGTTTGATACAGTGGAAGGTAGTAGGGCTTTGGTTGAGGGGGAAATTCTAAAGAAGCTGGAGATTGTCAGTGAGATAGAGAGATGCTCACTGTTGGAGGAGGTCTGCTGGAGGCAAAAGTCCAGGGTGACGTGGTTGAAAGAAGGAGATAAATGCACAAAATTCTTCCATTCTATAGCCAATTCAAACAGAAGGTACAACTCTATTGATTCCTTATTGATTGGAGATTCCATTTCTTCTAATCCGGCTGAGATAGGTGAGCATGTGGTTCAGTTCTATCAAGATCTCTTCTCTGAGAAGCACAGTTGGAGGCCTCGGTTGGATGATCTTTCCTTTGATGCTATTTTAGAGTCAGAAGCAAGGTGGTTGGAGAGAGCCTTTGAGGAGGAGGAAGTTAGGAAGGTAGTGTTTGCTTTTAATGGCGACAAAACGCCGGGTCCGGATGGCTTCACTATGGCTTTTTTCCAAGCTTGTTGGGAGGTTTTGCGCTTGGACATTATGGAGGTTTTTTCTAAATTTCATGCTAGAGAAGTATTTGAGAAGAGTTTGAATGCTTCTTTTATTGCTCTTATTCCTAAGACTCCAGGAGCTATGTCTCTCAAAGACTTCCGGCCCATAAGCCTTGTAGGAGGTATTTACAAGATTATTGCTAAAGTTTTGGCTAACAGATTGAAGACGGTAATGGTCAAGGTTATCTCCAAATCCCAGAGTGCTTTCATCAAAGGGAGGCAGATTCTTAATCCAATCCTTATTGCGAATGAATGCCTTGATAGTCGTATTAAATCAAGGGAGCCGGGAGTCGTTTGCAAAATGGATTTAGAAAAAGCTTATAATCACGTTAATTGGGATTTTCTATTGTATATGTTGAGGAGATGTGGCTTTGGGGGTAAATGGTGTTCGTGGATAGCTCGTTGCATTTCTTCTGCAAAGTTTTCGGTGCTAGTTAACGGCTCGCCAAACGACTTTTTCAGTAGCTCTCGAGGCTTGAGGCAAGGAGATCCTTTGTCTCCCCTTTTGTTTGTGTTTGTTATGGAGGCGCTGAGTCGTATGATTACTGCGGCGGTGAGTGGGGGTGTGTTGGATGGTTTCAGAGTGGGCGATGCTTCTTTTTCCCACCTTTTGTTCGCTGATGACACGTTGATTTTCTGTGATGCTAGCTCTTCCAAGCTTCGGTGTTTGCGAAGTCTCTTGCTCTTATTTGAGGCTGTTTCGGGTCTAAAGGTTAACTTGGCCAAATCTAGTATTATTCCAGTGGGGAATGTTGCTCAAGTGGGAAGGTTAGCCAACATTTTAGAGTGTGAAGTTGCTTATTTGCCAGTGATGTATCTGGGTCTTCCATTGGGGGCTTCTTACAAGTCTACTCGTATTTGGGATGGAGTTATTGAGAAGGTTGAAAAACGGTTGGCTAGTTGGAAAAGGTTATATCTCTCTAAGGGAGGGAGAGTGACCCTTATCAAGAGTACGCTCTCTAACTTACCTACGTACTACATGTCTCTGTTCCCTATTCCGGTGAGTGTTGCTTCGCGCATTGAGAAGTTACAACGTGATTTTCTTTGGGGTGGAATGGGTGAAGAATTTAAATACCATTTGGTGAGTTGGGAGAAGGTTTGTATTCCAATTTCGAATGGGGGGCTTGGCATTAGAAATTTGGTTCTGTTCAACCGCGCATTGCTAGGTAAATGGTTATGGCGCTTTGGCATGGATAGAGATGCTTGGTGGAGAGTCGCGGTGGATTCCAAGTATGGGAGTTTGTGGGGTGGGTGGTGCTCCCGAGAGGTTGCTGGGGCGTTTGGAGTAGGGTTGTGGAAGTTTATAAGGAAAGGTTGGGAGAATTTCTCCAAATTCCTTAGATATGAGGTGGGGGATGGGAGTAGGATTAGATTTTGGCATGACTTGTGGTGTGGAGATACGATTCTGAAAGAAGTGTTTCCTGATCTCTTTGGCATTGCTCGGGTGAAGGATGCGTCAGTGGCTAATAATTTGGAGATTTTGGGCGGGTCCATTCAATGGAACGTGAGCTTTGTTAGAGAGGCTCATGATTGGGAAGTCGATGTTTTTGCCTCTTTCTTCCAGGTGCTAGACTCTACCAAGGTGAATAATGAGAGGGCAGATTGTCTTAAATGGGTCTCGTCCAAGACAGGTGTGTTCAGGGTGAAGTCCTATTTTGGTTCTATGATGTGTTCTGGAGGTAGTCGGTTCCCATGGAAGAGTGTGTGGCAGTCTCAGGCTCCCCCGAGGGCAGCTTTCTTCACTTGGTCTGCAGCTCTAGGCAGAATTCTTACCTTGGACAATCTCAGGAAGAGGCTTATAATTATTGTTGATAGATGCTGTCTTTGCAAGCGGGATGGGGAATCAGTGGACTATATTCTTCTGTATTATGATGTGGCCTCAGCTCTATGGAACAACATTTTCTCTCGCTTTGGTATTTCTTGGGTCATGCCTAGGAGTGTGCTTGACTTAGTTGCTTGTTGGTGGAAGTTTGGGAGATCTGGGAGCGCTACTTCTTGGAAGATGGTGCCTATTTGCCTTTTTTAGTGTATTTGGAGAGAAAGAAACCTTAGGTGTTTTGAGAACCTAGAGAGCTCCTTAGAGGAGGTGTTAGAGTTGTTCCTCCATACCTTGTATGTCTGGTCGATGGCTTATTTGTACCCATTATCAATTAGCTTTGCTGATTTTCTTGCTTCTTTTTCGCTTTCTAGTTAGGTGTTTCCTGTTGTATACTTCTAGTGTACGTAGGGGCGCCTTACGCTTTCAATAAAACTATTCTTACATATAAAAAAAAAAATAACCCTACCAAACTAAAGAATAGTTATTCCTATGGAATAGCTATTCCATTTCAGGGCCTATTCTGCGAACCAAACGGGGCCATAGTGAATGACGATTGCTGATTACTTAACAATAGAATGAGAAAGTGGCTAGAACTTCCCATGCACTAGGCTTGTGTCTCTTTCTTTAGCTTTTTAATTGATATTACTAACTACTTATCAAAAAAAAAAATGATATTACTAACTAGAAAAATGAAGAAGCTAATTTGGCAAGAAGTTGAACATGGAATTATGGGCAGAGCCGCAGAGGCGATCTGTAAGTGTTCATCTTTGATTGATGATCCATGCTGAAACCTGTTTGTGGAACCGACTAGCCACCTTTTCATCTTTGATTGATCATTAGCATTGGGGGAAACTCTTTCCTATTAGATTAAGGGCTACTTTTTTTTTTCTTTTCTTTTCTTTTTTTAATATTAGTAAATCAAGTCTTATTAAAAGCGTAAGAAGCCTTTAAGTACACCGAAAGTATACAAAATGAACACCTAACTAGAAAGAGAAAAACAAACAAGAAAATCGATATAATTAAGTGAGAGTGGGGATAGAAAAGCCACCATCCAAAGATACAAAGTATGAAAAAATGAAGCTAAAATATCCTCCATGGACCTCTCCAAGTCCTCGAAACACCTATTATTTCTTCCTTTCTAAACACCAAAAAAGGCAAATCGGCACCATCTTCCAAATCGCAGTACTCAGCCTTCTAGACGTTCACCAACAAGCAAATAAGTCGATAACTCTTCTAGGCATAACCCAAGACATAAGTCTTCTAGGCTACAAATGAAGTTGAGAAATGCTTTGATGGCTGATTGCATTGTAATAGTCATATTGAAGGAAAGGCTTATGATGTGGTTATGGGGCTAATCACGAGTTGTGCTAGAATATGTATATAGTTAGGAATAACTTAGTACATAAAATGAGAATAGTTCTTAAGAATGCAAATTGCAGAATCAGAAATGATTTTATTTGTTTAAAGTGTCATCTGCTGTGGATGAGGCATCATGAGAGGAAGTTGGTTGAGGAAACTTGGCAATGTGTAACTAATACCCGCTGCTAATGAGTAATATGGCATGAGCTGAAGGTGATATATAGACAAGGGAAAAACAAAGATAAAATGTGGTTACTGCTTTAGAAAAATACATATGATGGTTTGCTTAACTAGAACATATGGCTGCAAGAGTGTTGAAAGAGGAACTTTACAATTGACACAAACAGTTGGGATCTTGGCCCCGAAAAAAAAGAAGGAAAAGTAGTTGGGATCTTGATACTATTGTTTGATGTTCACTGTGAGACAAGACAAATTAAGCTGCGCTTTTTTTTTTTTTTTGATAAGTAAGAAAATTTCATTAAAAAAGCGTAAGGCGCCTCTAAGTACACATGAGCAACTTAGCTAGCCCACATGAAAAACCCAAGAAAACCCAAAAGAAACTACATACCCACAACACCCAAAACCCACATGAAACCCAAGATACAAAGAAACCCCCCAACAAACACCCAAGATACAAAGTAATCCCCATAATAAAATAAAACCCAATAGAACCCCCATCCAACACCCAAGAAGAAACTAGTATCGAGGAGGTTTTTGATATCGTCGTGTCCCTTTTTTACAAAGCCTTCCTGGGGTTTAATTCACATGCAGTAATAGGAGGAATTTTAACCATAGGATACCAATGTGGTTGAATTCTGCACCTCCCTCCTTCTTTCTATCTATTTTCTTTCCAATTTTTCTGTTGAAGTAGTTGCCATAGACATTCTGTTATTTTGTTTCTAAACAGTCAGTTATGTAATCTTTGCGGCCTTGCCAACTCTGCTGATTTCGTTTTATTTTTATGATATGGCAGTGATTGTTTCTCCTCATGGAATTCGTGGTAGGCTTACTGGATGTTGTCCTGGCGATCTTGTCAAACAAGTGTATTTCAGGTATAATTCATTTTTGATCTATTCATTGTTGTTCTTCTACACAACTTATCTTCTTCTGATGTTAAATAAATTTCTCTGGATTGATATTTTCTTCCATTTTTTCTTCTTTATAAAACAGTTCTGGCAACTTGAAGAATTCAAATGGATTTATAGGCCTACCATATCATGTTTCTCAAAGTTCTGGGTACCAGATGAGGGGGCAAAATTTCTATGTTGAAGTTACCCTTGGCTGCCCTAGATCTGGAAGTGACAATGCCTTGCAATCAAACTCAGATTCCATGAGGAATTTGGCCAAGAATCATGTTGCTGAACCTCCTGCTGTTGGAAGGGGTGATCAGAAGGGATCACGGGATCAATTACCAGTTTATGAGAAAACATTCATATATCCAGCCGAGGCAGTGCTTGTCCCAGTCCTGCATACATCATTTGCCAGATCTTCTCTTAAAAGGTATATTCTTCTAAGTGTATTAAATATGCTTTGGGGCTTCATCCATACAGGGGGCAGGTGAATGAATCCGGTCAGCAAGGTGGTTCCAGTTGGACTAATCTTGTAAAGTAGTCATGCATGTAGACATTAGGTATTTCTTATGCTCAAGACATCAAACTGACTTCCCTTACCGGAATATTCCCTTCCTTTCTGGGGGGGGGGGGGGGGGGGGGGGGGTATGTGCATACACATGTTTATGGTGCCTATTTCTGTTCAGATTCTTTAATATCGGTATATGTTACTTAAAATTAACGATGATGGTAATTGCAGATTTTGGCTACAGAATTGGACAGGACCATCATTACCTAGTTCATCTTTCTTTATGCACTGGTTAGTGATGTTTTGTGAGTTATTGATGTTCATGCGTTGCTCTAATAAAAAAAATGTTGCTTTTATGTTATGCAAGTTAATTCTTAGCTACTTAGCCCCAAAAAGATTGTTGAGACAAGGCGTATAAATTCAAGATACTTTTTATCTCACATCAGCTTTTGAACCTGTGACCTAGATCTAATTACTGTTTGCATGTACTAAATCCTATTCTTATCTAATTAGTTTCTTTGATGTGATGATTCTTTTCTTTTCATTCTTATATCACTTAATGCATATGCGATCTATTTAAATCATATAGCTGACCTTGGCATTTTTAAATTTTGGTTACCAAGTTTCACTTTTTTCTTTTTGGATAATGATTTTATGATAGATGATGATGTGAATTGGTCCAGTTTTCAATTTTTTTTTTTTGCTCTTTCTTTATTGTTCTGGTTTCTGCAGTGCTAGCAATATGGACTTCGTGGAAGGATCATGGAATGAAACCAGTGGAATACACACCAAGCATGGTTATAAGAGTAGCAGCAATAGTAACAGTAGCAGTATCAGCAGCATAAGCAGCAGCTCTAGTGATAGTGATCACAAGATGACCGCAGGAGGCAGCGAACTTGAGGGAGATGCTGATTCTTTAGCTTGTAGACAGTCTGGTTTATCTACTAATGATCAGTTGGAGAATGATTGCAACAAATTGGTACTTCATTATCTGCAAAGAATAGTTTTTATTATCTTTGAATCTACTGTGATCCATGGACACAAACGTGTATGTCAGATTCCCAGTTGGACATGGGGTCTCAGACATGGCAATTTCCTATAATCTGTAGACTTCTAGTCAAATGGTGGACTTTATACTTGTTATGGTTCTCTTGTAGAAGAATACAATGTTGTTCTTTACGTTGTTGAAGTGCTGGTGTGCTCTTCTCTATTGCCCAAACTAGTGTTAATTAGTGTCTGACAAGCCACTATTATTAGAGAGAGGTTTCCTACACATCATAGATACATTCATATGTAGTTAGTTATAGAGGTATAATGCTCTTTTATTTTTCATAGCTACGTTAGAATTATTTAGTTCCATTTCAGAACAAAATTTGGATCCTTGGGCATTGAGCTCTAGCTCAAATGACTTCTCTTCCTTAAATAACAACAAGATGGAGGGTTGAGTCATGGGTTCAAGACCCATTGTGTGTGTGTCCAACTTACAATAGAAAAAAAATTGATCTTTGAATGCTTTAAATTGTAGTAAAAATGTTTAAAAGTTTTTTAGCTAATATTTTTTTGTAAGTAATTTTATGTCATTAATAAGGCGTAGAGAGACGCAACCCTAGTACACAGAGAATATACAAGAAAACCCCTAAAAGGAAGAAGAAGAATTATTGATAATAGATTATAGTCGAGAATAGTTTCATCAATTACAAGAGGTGGTGGATAATCTCAGGAAGAGGCATGTTATTATGGTGGTTAGATGTTGCATGTGCAAGAGAAATGGAGAATCAATGGATCACCTTCTTCTTCCCTACGATGTGGCTTCCGCTTTGTGGTGTGCTCTCTTTACTCACTTTGGTATGTTTTGGGTTATGCTTAGATGAGTTATCGACTTGTTTGCTTGTTGGTGGACGTTTGGAAAGCCGAGGAGTGCCATGATTTGGAAGATGATGCCGATTTGCATTTTTTGGTGTGTATGGAAGGAAATAAATAATAGGTGTTTCGAGGACTTGGAGAGGTCTTTGGAGGATATTTTACCTTCGTTTTTTCATACTTTGTATCTTTGGATGGTGGCTTTTGTGTCCCTATTGTCGCTTAGTTATATCGAGTGTGTTTGACAACACTCTCATCTCCCTCTTTATTTTTTTTCACTTCTCCCTAAAAAGTCAAATTCAAAGACATTCTAACATTTTTTTTTTCTTCACTTTTTACATCACATCAATCATTTTTTATTACTATTCAAATAAAAAAACCCACTATAAAACAATTTTTTTTTTCACTTTTCTATAAAACAATTCCAAACTTTTTTATACTTTACATTTTATCAATCACTTCTTACTACTATTCAAACAAAAATTCCACAACACAACCATTTACCAAACACACCCATCGATTTTCTTGTACCCTTTTCTCTTTCTAGTTAGGTGATTCATTTTCTATACTTCCAGTGTACTTAGGAGCGTCTTACGCTTTTAATAAGACTTGATTTAAGAGGTGGTTACCCTGCTATAGTTGTGAGGGGGGTAGTTGGGTATGGGGACTAAATTCAATTTTGGCCTAAGTTTATGTCCACTAGAGTGTTTAGGAATGGTGTTTATGGATGCTTCTACCTATCTAGGTTAGTTTTGGCATTGGTGAATGGCTATAGTTGCAAATGCAATTTAAAAAGGGAAATTTCTTTGTTAAATTTGATGTGACACCCTAGAAAGTTAAGCGTTATTGAGTGGATCGATTGTGAAGGTGTTGTATGGGTTTTAAGTCCTAGATTGGTTTTTTACTAGATGAGACTGAGTTTTATAAGTAATTATAAGGAACTCTAATTTTAACTTTAACTATTCATTTTGAAATATAGCGCAAATTTGGTTAGTGCTTTCCTGATGCGTGAGAAATGGTATCGTATCCAACCCAATTACACCATGTGGCACTGCGACCTAACATGGGCCTTGACGAGGATGTTAGGGATTTAAGTGGGGCTAAGTGCTATATAGGGTGGGTTGATTGTGAAGGTGTTGCATGGGTGATTAGTGTCATATTAGTTCCTTACGGGGTGAGACTGAACTTTATAAATGATGTTCCAATTGTAATTGACTAGTTCTTTTAGGATATAACGCAGATGTGGGTAGAACTTCCTTAGGTCGTGATACTTTATGCAGGTAACATTTGGGTTATATCTATTTCTTTTACTTATATATATATATAAAAAAAAACATTTAGGTTATATCTTATGAGGTTTTTATTATCAGTTCTCTCCATTTTATGACCCCTTGGAACTAATGGGTTACTTCTGAAAGTTGCAGCCTCAAAACTTCTAAGGGTGAAGGTTTATTTCATTGGTGGCATAAATGACTGTTTTTTAGGTAGAATAATTTACGGGAGATTTCTTATGACAAAAACTTGAATTTATAACTTGCTCAAAATTATGGTATATGTTATGAGATATCATACCTTTTTTTAAAAAACATAAAAAATAAAAAACAAAATACATAAATTAAGGTCCATCCCCTCTTCTCCCTGAAGGTTTAGGAATGGTTGGGATTGCCTTTTGGTGCTGTTGATTGTCATTGATGCTCAGTTATGTTATTTATTCATTGTGAACTCCAAATACAGAATTGGCTTTTGCTTGTCGGTTAACTGAAGTAATACAGTTCTATGTGCGCTATTCTATTTAATACTTTGTTTATATCATGTGTCATTGAACCTCAATGTTATGAAGTGCATTTTTCATTAAAAATTTATTTTTGGGGGTAGCAGATGAGATTTCCTTCTAAGTTGATTGTGATAGCATACAACATGGTTGAGGTAACAGACTTTATGGTACAGATGTACCCTCGAGTTTAAATGACTGTTGACTTGTGATACTCTTTTCACTTTTCATGGTTATAGTTCTCAGTGGAAGTCATCAAATGCTAGCTAATTGAGGACATATAAAGAACTTTTTGGGGATGGTGAATGTGAATTTACTTCATAACTAAATTCTGCAATCAACTAATGGCTACCTAATTTTGTTCTTATCTATCTGAGTTAAATTTATGGATTCAGCAAAAGAAGTGAACTTTAATGTCAATGCAGGGTTCTAAGCGCTCTCGAGCTGGGACGACAGAGTCATTTGGTCAAGTGGGCACTGCTACAAATTCTCTTGTGCAAGATGCATACAAGTCTGATTTTGGTTCCATGGAAGTTGACAATTCAGCCATAACAGGAGCTGCAAATGATCAGATTGGATCCCATTGGGATTGGGATGATGATGACAGAGGTAATGCCATGGATATCCAAGCTCTTCTCTCTGAGTTTGGAGATTTTGGGGACTTCTTCGAAAATGATGCTTTGCCTTTTGGGGAGGTATTTTCTTAACCCTTTCAATGGTTGCAGTTTTTGTTTCAAAGGTTGTTTGATCTATGTTGATAACACCACTGCTATGACAATGGTGGGAGCTCCATATATGGCCCATTGTTTTGAGGAAACATTTATATACACTGAACTTTGGGTTACAAGATTTAATTTTCAATTAAATAGAATAATGATTTTGTTATGGGATTTTTTCCCTCAGGTATTCCCTTTCTTTTCTGACCTTGCTACCTATATTTATGTTATTCTTGCATGGCTAAAAGTGAATAAGGTTTTCTTCTCTTTTTATGACGGAATTATGGCTTCCTGTGTAGCTGTGCCTGTCTGATCTATGTTGATAATCCTACTATTTTTGAGCATTGATGGGAAATCAATATCTGATTTATTTTTTGACAAGTAAGAAAAGTATCATTAAAAAGCGCAAAGCGCAATCAAGTACACAGGAAGGATACAAGAAAGGCATCAAGAGGAAGAAGAAAACAAAATAAGAAAATCATTAAAACTAAACGCTAAAGGTGCGAGGAACGCAGCCGACCAAGAGCACAAAGAATGAAAGAAAAAGGAAATGAGTTCCTCAATAGTTCTTTCTTTGTTTGGAGGAAGACGTGTCTTAAATTGAAAATTTGGGATGCAAAATTTGTCTAACGATTGAATAGCACTAAGGTTTTAATTGAATCAAGTTCTAGAATTGTTTTCTTTTTCTTGGTTATTCCCATTTCTCTCTACTGCAGCAGGGGCAGGGGGTATCAAGGAGGGTGGCAACTCTTGAGGGGAGAGGATTAGGGAAATTCACTCTGTCCATAATTTAACGGGCACAAGGAAATTGCCCATAAGCTATTAAATAATTGACATATAAAAACTGTCTTTGTATGGTATAATGAAAAGGCCGGCTGTTTTTTTGGACAATGGCCAAATGTTGAAGTTAACAAGCGGAATGGACAGATCATACTAAAATTCTCTTAGCTTAGCTATTGTGTGTTTTTCTCTTCCTTTTCCTATATAGCCTGATGATATACAATTTTTTTTTTTTTTCTTGAATGGAACAATAAAATTTCAAGTTATTGAAAATCTACAATTTATACTTGCATAACCTTTATTCATCCAACTCTTACAAATTGAAGCATTAAGAACCGGGAAAAAAAAAAACCCAAAAAATGAAAAAGAGGATAAAAAAAGTAAGGCTGTATTTGATGAAATTGGCAAGATGTCTAAAATAAAAATATTATAAAGGTTTTGTGATAGATCACTTAAAGAAAATATAAGGTTAGATAACATGAGCCTTTGCACTAGGGAAAATATTTAACCTAAGAGTAATGTTACTCTTTATACCTATTTGTCACATCAGCTGACATGACGTGTTTTATGTGGTTTTTCATGTCAACCACTTTAAAAAAACAAAAGTGTAAGCCACTTAATACATGTCATGTTAGCTGATCTGACATAGGTGTGATAAATAGGTGGGAAGAGTAGCATTACTCTTAACCTAATATTAGTCACCACAAAAGGCTTTCAGAATTGCCTTTTTGGTGTAATATATCATCCATTTATTAGAAGTTTTTTAATACTTACAATTCTCTCTCTCTCTCTCTCTCTCTCTCTCTCTCTCTCTCTCTCTCATTTGGAAGTATTTATATATGTTATCAGAACAGTCTTTCCTCAATAAGGCAGTGCTTACATGGTAGATGCACACCGGTTACTTTTGATAATCATAATTTTGTGTATGTCATTAGTACAGTTGCTTTGTGTGTATACCATCATGCTAAAAGAAGTTAATCTATCAGTCTACATAAACGTACATCTCCCCCATGCCCCCGTTTTTGTTTTGAAATGCTTTTCTGGTGAAATGATTAATCTTCCATTGAATCTCATGATGACCCTTTGTTTTGCGAAGCCCCCAGGAACTGCAGAATCACAGGCACTCATGTTTTCTGCACCAGATGGTGGAGATGTACGTTGCAGTCCAGTGGGGATGACGGATATTTCTGATCAGATGCTATTGCCTGTGGGTTTTCCATCTTTTGACAGTTTTGATCCACCTCCTCCAGTAGCCCAAGAGGAGTGTCTCAGCAAAAATCTAGAAGTCACAAATAGCAGTCTGTCATCAGGTCTGGTGAACCACACTCCAGCATATTCTACAGGTGAGTTTGATCATATAATAAAAGCTGAAGCACTGATGACATTTGCCACTGAATATGGAGCTGTGGAAACCCCTACAAGTGAGTTTTCCTCATCGATTTTCAGAAGCCCGTATTTTCCTAAATCTCGAAAAGTGGAGAGCTCCAATTCAAGCCCAAACAATTATATATATGGTGCAACACCACCCTTCTCTCCTTGCTTTGATGGATCAGAAGAGAAGACTAGCATGCCCTTGAACTCAAAACCATGTCCTGGAAGAAATGATGTGAGTTCTGTTATCCACTCACAGAAATATTACACTCATGTGGAGAGTGGGAAGGAGCAACATGAGAAAAGATCATTTGCAGGTAATAATAGTATTGCTATGTCTGATGGGGTGGCACCATCTCCATTCTCCAATCTCAACTCTACAAATGCTGTTAAATCTTCCCTGAGGAAATTGACTGAAGGCACCCTTGAACTAGCGCATTTCCTTCTGTCTACGAAGACTGTGCTTGCAACTGAAGTTGAATGCCTTATGTTCCAGGCCTCCATGTGCAGGATAAGGCACACACTTTTATCTTCGAGTAGCCTTATGCCTATTGGTTTGAGTAGGTCAAGTGGACATACTGTTTTGAATCAGCTGCCTGGTGAACATAGTAGTATGACAGACAACATATCTGGCAAATTTGAGGTTAAAAAGAAAGAATCTATACCAGTTAGAATAGCTGGTGATATTGATGGAGTGCTAGATGGGCACCTTAATGCACCTGTTGGGGTTTGGCGCTCTGTTGGAGTTCCTAAAGTTCCAAAGCCCTCAAATTCACCAGGTATGGAAGTTAGCCCTTCTTTGCCTCACAATACATTCAACGAGGAAGGTATCCTTTCTTTTGGGCAAATGCAACCACTTCAGGAACTTCTTGATGGAATGGCATTACTTGTCCAACAAGCTACTTCCTTTGTTGATCTGACTCTAGACGGGGATTGTGGGGATGGTCCTTATGGTTGGCTTGCATTACAAGAGCAATGGAAGCGGGGATTTTCTTGTGGGCCTTTTATGGTTCATGCAGGTTGTGGAGGGACTTTGGCTTCTTGTCATTCCCTTGACATTGCTGGCGTGGAGTTGGTGGATCCACTTTCTGCTGATGTAAGCTTTCATTTTATATGTCACTGGAATGGTTTTTATGTTAATAGGTACACCTTTTGTTTCTTTAGGTGTTGGGTTTTATACTATACAGCTGATATGTAATGCTTGTGCTGAGATAATGTTGCTTCTGATTTCATTTATATGTCACTGTCAAACCAAATGTAGTAGCTTCTAATGGAACTGTGAGACTAAGAATGTGGGAAATAGATTTTTGTATGAGAATAAATTGATTGGAGTTGGTCTTGATTATATTTTGATGCCATATCACATAAGGGTTGTTTATAATGCATCTAAAGAGTCAGTTACGACAGGCTATATGATAAATGATTATCACTCCACTCTTAGATATTTTCAATTTCAAGCTAAGGACTTTACAATCTGAGATACTATTTGTTGTTCAAAAATCAACTTGATTATTATTGTTGCGGTCGGTACAATGCTAATCTTTTTAAATGAATGTACATTTTATTTGGTTACACGATGTAGTACAATTTATTTGTGCATTGGTTCTCATGCTTTGAGTAGCAGTGTCAAAAGCTTTGTAGCGGGATGCCTTTTCGAGTTTTAGGTAAGACAATAGATAATGTTTCCTTGTTTATACTTTTTCCTTAGGAAAGCAACCTTATGGTTGGGCTTGGGGAACTTCGGAATTGAGATTAAGATGCTATTGCTGTTAGTTCGATTTTTTGGTTAACTGTTACACTGTTTATACTATCTTTTTTCTTTTTTTTTGACGGTTGTAGACAAACAGGCATAGTAAGATGTGACTGTAATATACCTATGGATTTGTCATGCAATGATCCTTATGTAGAGGATATCTTGTTTAATCCAGGTTCACGCTTCGTCAGTGATTAGTTTGTTGCAGTCTGACATAAAGACAGCCTTAAAATCTGCATTTGGCATTTTGGACGGGCCATTGTCTGTCACCGATTGGTGCAAAGGTCGCAATCAATCGGGTGATGCTGGAAGTACAGGTGATGGATTTTCTGCCGAGTCCTCTATAAGTGAATGTAGAGAGTCCTCGAGTACTGTAACGCTATCTGTTGGAGAACCAATGAGCCCATCCCAGTCTTCTGCTGGTGGATCATCTTGCCTTAAAGGTATGATTATGCTTTTATAGACATCATGAGATTATTGACTTTTTAGTTACAAATAGTTTGACCATTGATGCAGTGTCTAGTTCCATGGATGGAGCTAAAGCAGATGAGACATGCCAAAGGAGATCTAACCAAGAAATCTTTAGTTCAGAGTCAGAGCAGCAACTATGCACCCGCCTAAGACCAACACTTTTTGTTCTTCCGTTGCCTGCTATACTTGTTGGGTATGATACCTTAAACAATTTTTCATATTGACACCTGAAAAATCAAATTATTTACGAATAACATTTTGTTTAGATGGGAAGCCTTGTTTCCAATGAGCATGCATAATACATAATTTATTTCCAAGTTACTTTCAAATTTTGAAGATGTGTGAATTGGGCTCATTTATAACTGATTAGAGGCTTATTACATTTTGTTGAAGACAGAAACAAAGATTCTCATTTAAATAAAATTTTAAATTTTTTCTCATGCTTGTAGAATGGTTTTTATTATGATTCATTAGAGAACCAAGTGACCGTCAAAATCAATTTATTTTAAGCTTTTAACACTACCAAATGTTAACCAACATTTGTGCCTTAGTCCCTTATTTCAACAAAGAAAGAGAATCAGACTAATAGAAAAACCATAATACGAGGAATATGCTAATATGGACCTAGGTTTGATGGTATATTTATCTATATTTTTTTCCTTTTTGGTTCTGCCGTGGGGAGGGGACTTTCCTAGTGGCATCAGTTTTAAGTCCTTGGGTTTTGGGCCACTTTGTGCTACATTTCTAGGTTTGATGCAGGGTACTGAAGTTCTTATATGTACTCAGAAGATAGTACATGAATGCTGATGAGAAGGTAAACAAACAGCATACTATTTGGCTGATTTTTTACTTGCCTAAAGAAGTAATAGGAAATGTATCATATTTGATTGCCTGTTTGTTTGTTGTTACTACCTTTCTATGAGTAATTGTGTCATTAAGAAGTGCCAAAAGGGTTGTGACCTAGTACATTGGGAGCAATGGAAGGAACATCCTAAATAGGAAGAAAGAAGTGCCAAAAGGAAAGAAAGATGGCAATGGCATGTTTGATCTCTAGTTACTTTAGAAATAGAGGAATACTTTTCAATTTTCTTTAAAAGAACTTGTCCAAATGCTTTTCTATATATATTTTTTTTTTTATAAGTAATAATAGTTTTATTGAAAGCGTAAGGCGCCCCTACGTACACTAGAAGTATACAACAGGAAACACCTAACTAGAAAGCGAAAAAGAAGCAAGAAATTCAGCAAAGCTGATAGATAAAGGGTACAAATAAGCCATCGACCAGACATACAAGGTATGGAGAAACAACTCTAGCACCTCCTCTAGGGAGCTCTCTAGATTCTCAAAATACCTAAGGTTTCTCTCTCTCCAAGTACACCAAAAAAGGCAAATAGGCACCATCTTCTATGAAGTAGCGCTCCCAGATCTCCCAGACTTCCACCAACAAGCAACTAAGTCAAGCACACTCCTAGGCATGACCCACGAAATACCAAAGCGGGAGAAAATGTAGTTCCAAAGAGTTGAGGCTAGATCGCAATGCAGAAGGATATGGTCCACTGATTCCCCATCCCGCTTGCAAAGACAACATCTATCCACAATAATTATGTGCCTCTTCCTAAGATTGTCCAAGGTAAGAATTCTGCCTAGAGCTACAGACCAAGTGAAGAAGGCTGCCCTCGGGGGAGCCTGAGACCGCCACACACACTTCCATGGGAACCACGTACCTCCAGAACCCATCATAGAACCAAAATATGACTTCACCCCGAACACACATTTCTTGGACGGGACCCATTTGAGACAATCAGCCCTCTCAAAGTTCACCTTGGTAGCGCCCAGCACCTGGAAGAAAGAGGCAAAAACATCGACTTCCCAATTATGAGCCTTTCTAATAAAGCTCACGTTCCATTGAATGGACCCACCCAAACTCTCCAAATTATCAGCCACTGACGCATCCTTCACCCGAGCAATGCCAAAGAGATCAGGAAACACTTCTTTCAGAATCGAATCTCCACACCACAAGTCATGCCAAAATCTAATCCTGCTCCCATCCCCCACCTCAAATCTAAGGAATTTGGAGAAATTCTCCCATCCTTTCCTTATAAACTTCCACAACCCTACTCCAAACGCCCCAGCAACCTCTCGGGAGCACCACCCACCCCACAAACTTCCATATTTGGAATCCACCGCGACTCTCCACCAAGCATCTCTATCCATGCCAAAACGCCATAACCATTTACCTAGCAATGCTCGATTGAACTGAACCAACTTCCTAATGCCCAGCCCCCCATTCGAAATAGGAGTACAAACCTTCTCCCAACTCACCAAATGGTATTTAAAATCTTCACCCATTCCACCCCAAAGAAAATCGCGTTGCAACTTCTCAATGCGAGAAGCAACACTCACCGGTATAGGGAACAAAGACATGTAGTACGTAGGCAAGTTAGAGAGCGTACTCTTGATAAGGGTCACTCTCCCTCCCTTAGAGAGGTATAACCTTTTCCAACTAGCCAACCGTTTTTCAACCTTCTCAATAACTCCATCCCAGATACGAATAGACTTGTAAGGAGCCCCCAATGGAAGACCCAGATACATCACAGGCAAATGAGCAACTTCACACTCTAAAATCTCGGCTAACCTTCCCACATGAGCGACATTCCCCACTGGAATAATGCTGGATTTGGCCAAGTTAACCTTAAGACCCGATACAGCCTCAAATAAGAGCAAGAGACCTCGCAATGACCGAATCTTTGAGGAGCTTGCATCACAGAAAATCAATGTGTCATCAGCGAACAAAAGGTGGGAAAAAGAAGCATCGCCCACTCTGAAACCATCCAACACACCCCCACTCACTGCCGCAGTAATCATCCAACTCAGCGCCTCCATAACAAACACAAACAACAGGGGGAACAAAGGGTCTCCTTGCCTAAGGCCTCGCGAGCTGCTGAAAAAGTCATATGGTGAGCCATTAACTAGCACCGAAAACTTTGCAGAAGAAATGCACCGAGCTATCCACGAACACCACTTACCCCCAAAGCCGCATCTCCTCAACATATACAACAGAAAATCCCAATTGACGTGATCATAAGCTTTTTCTAAATCCATTTTGCAAACGACTCCCGGCTCCCTTGATTTAATACGACTATCAAGGCATTCATTTGCAATAAGGATTGGATCAAGAATCTGCCTCCCTTTGATGAAAGCACTCTGGGATTTGGAGATAACCTTATCCATAACCGTCTTCAATCTGTTGGCCAAGACTTTAGCAATAATCTTGTAGATACCTCCTACAAGGCTTATAGGCCGGAAATCTTTGAGAGACAAGGCTCCCGGAGTCTTAGGAATATGAGAAATAAAAGAAGCATTCAAACTCTTCTCAAAAACTTCTCTAGCATGAAACTCAGAAAAAACCTCCATAATGTCCAATCGCACCACCTCCCAACAAGCTTGGAAAAAAGCCATTGTGAAGCCATCCGGACCTGGCGCTTTGTCGCCATTCAAAGCAAACACTACCTTTCTAACTTCCTCCTCCTCAAAGTCTCTCTCCAACCACCTAGCTTCTGACTCTAAAATGGCATCAAAGGAAAGATCATCCAACCGCGGCCTCCAACTGTGCTTCTCAGAGAAGAGATCTTGATAGAACTGAACCACATGCTCCCCTATCTCTGCCGGATTAGAAGAAATGGAATCTCCAATCAATAAGGAATCAATAGAATTATACCTCCTGTTTGAATTGGCTATAGAATGGAAGAATTTTGTGCATTTATCTCCTTCTTTCAACCACCTCACCCTGGACTTTTGCCTCCAGCAGACCTCCTCCAACAGTAAGCATCTCTCTAACTCACTGACAATCTCCAGCTTCTTTTGAATTTCCTCCTCAACCAAAGCCCTACTGTCTTCCACTGTCTCAACCGCCTGAAGCTCCTCAAGAAGCTTTCTCTTGTTCCTCTCCACATTACCAAAGACCTCTACATTCCATGTCTTCAAATTCGATTTGAGGGCCTTTAGTTTACAAGCAAGCACAAAGCTAGGAGAGCCATGAAAAGAGAATGAATCCCGTTTCACCAACCCCACAAAACCATCCACCTTGAGCCACATATTCTCAAACTTGAACGGCCTCCTTCTTGCAGAAGAGTGAGCACAATCGAGGAGAATAGGAAAATGGTCAGAGAAAAGGCGGGGAAGCCTCTTTTGAGACGCCTCAGGAAACCTTTCTTCCCAAACAGGAGAGACAAGAAAACGATCAATTCTGGACCAAACAGGAGGATCACAGGAAATCGACCACGTAAAAGAACCTCCAACGAGCGGAAAATCCATAAGGCCCTGGTCAGAGATAAAATCACAAAAGTCCCTCATGGCAGACACACTACCATCTCCAGATCTTTCGCCAGGGAACCTAGTGATATTGAAATCTCCCCCTATACACCAAGGCAAACTCCACCAACTCATGATCCCAGCCAGCTCCTCCCAAAGACCCCTCCGATCAACCCTGCAATTTGGACCATACACGCCCACAAAACCCCACTCAAAGTGATCATCAACATTCCTGAAAGAAACTGCAAGTGTGAAGCTCCCCACGCACACATCCACCTTTTCCACCACCCTCTTATCCCACATGATAAGGATACCCCCTGAAGCCCCACTAGCATCCAACCAACACCAATCCACATAATTACACCCCCAGAGACTACGCACAAATTTCCTAGAAGGATCCTTAACTTTTGTTTCTTGGAGGCAAACAAGATCCACCTTCCAATCTCTGAGCAAATTACAAATCCTTAAGCGTTTACTCCTTTTATTCAGCCCCCTTACGTTCCAAGAAAGAATCTTCGGCTTCATGGCACTACTACTAGCCCCCTTGCCCTCCTCTTGCCGCTAATCAATCCGGAACCTTTAGCATCATAGTTAATAGAGCTCTCCAAATTCTTAATCTCCCTCTTACCTTTCGTGCGTCCTTTACCCAAGCGACGCTCCTCTTTCCTCTCCTCTTCTATACAAGTAAGGAAAGCTAACAATTGCAATTTATGCCCCACGTACGTCATCCCAACAATGGGGGAAATTTCGTTAGCACTTTGCATCACCCAGTCCGAGTACCCCAAGCCACCCAAGTCTAGAGAGTAGGAATTGAGAGGAGAAACCACATCACCAGCCCCTCCCCCCTCCTTGAACTCCACCCAACCAGCACCCCCTGGAGTAAAGCTGCTAGAGGCCTCACCCACCACTCCAACCTGTAGACCAGGGGACACTGAGTCCACCACTGGCCCCCCCATCCACTCACAACCTTCCCCTCCAGCACTGCCAAGGCATGGAACAATCTCCATATCCACCGTTTCATGCCCAAACACATCCCCTGTCAACTCCCGAGACACGCTCAGCAAATTCACACTCCTCAGCTGCGAAAATGACGAGTCCTTCACCCTCACCAGACCACCCTCTAGACACAAGACAGGGGCATCACTACATTTCACCTGCTCCTGCTCCGGAAAAGACTTCTCCCCTGCTGCACCGGACCCAACTGTCATCTCCCCCTCCCTCCGCTGACCCGGCCCCTCCATCTGCACCGCCTCTGCCTCCTCCTGCACCTCAGAGCTACAAAGGGGCGAGAAGCAACTATCCAAGAGCCTGGACTGTCCTTGAAGCTGCTCTGCACCTACACCCGGAGATGGATTCGATATCGGAGAGTCAGCAACTAGTCTCTGAGGACTGATCAGAGAACCAATCCCCCGTGCGTCTGGCTCTGTGGCTACCGACACCAGCGCAGATGACTCCCTCACCGGCGAACGCTATTGGCCGTCGAGAGAGGAAGTGGCGGCGACATGTTCCAGAGCCGGAGCCCACGTAGAGGACGAAGCCCCTGGCGTGAAGGTCCCGGCTTCCAAGCCCTGAGTCGAAGCAGCCCCATGAAGAAGCACCGAACTCGCATGGGCCCAAGGGGGGCGGGAGCCTGGAACCACCTTAGCCCTCCACTCCATAGCCTGGTCTGGACATTCCAAGATTCCTTTTCCTTTGGAGGCCCTGGCTGATTTGGATACTGCACTGGTATTCGCTTTGGGCTTTGGTTTGGATTTGGGCCGAGCCACTCTGAAACCCACCACCCGGGCCCTAGAAGAAGCTGCACGACCCAGACCATCTCCATCAACAAAGGCCAAACCCTTCAGACAAAAGTCAAATCTCCTTTTGCATCCTTTCTAACGACTCTCTGAGGGCACCCACATCGAGACTTACACCAGAATGGCTATAGCGTGCTGCAGGGAGAACCGTAGCTTCAGCTGCACCATGCCTAATGTCAGACGACCTTCCCAACGCCACAGAGGGTCCAGCTTGAGCCGGTGTCGCAAACGGAGCCGTAACCGTTTGAATTCAGGACATCTTGTCTTAGAGAAGACTGCCATCTTATTTTGTAGGAAAGATAAAATATTTTGTAAGTTAAATGGTTTTCTTTACAGCAATTGCAAGATTGGAAACAAAAAGGACTGTAAAAGATATCTTCCCAGACTAGCAATTTTGTAGTGGTCCATGTAGTTGTCTCTTTATCTCCTTCATGGTTGGGAGGAATTAAATGGCCGAAAGAACATATTACTAGGCGGTTGTAGTCATATTTTAGCTAAAGATGTTAGTGGTGGATTTGGTGTCTTTGAATGTTTCAAATAATGAGTATTTGCTTTGTGCATTCTGTGTGTTCTATAGTGATGGTAGAATAACATAGGATGCTTCTCATTGTGTAAGTTGATTGTTATCATGTATGGAGATTCATGCAAATTATGATTTTTGTTATAGTTACCAGGATGATTGGCTTAAGACATCTGCAAACTCCCTACAACTCTGGGAGAAGGCTCCTCTTGAACCGTATGCTTTACAGAAACCTGTAAGTTAAACTTCAGTTGCAACACATATCGGTGATGCTGATGCCCCATTTTGTTTACCGTACATTTCTGTAAATTTCTTTTGAAAGACTTTGAGAAATTGATTTCTATTTAATTGCTCCAATTTTTATTTATTATTATTTATTTATTATTTTTTTAAATAAGTAAATCAAATTCATTAATTGTTGCAGATTACTTACAATGTTATATGTCCAGACATTGATCCACTTACTTCTGCTGCTGCTGATTTTTTCCAGCAACTAGGAACTGGTGAGTGGGTCATGTTTTATTCTTTAAATCCAAATGAATTGGCTGTTGCTTAACTCTTATATGCACAGGCACCAGAATTTTTATTGCTGTTTGCATGTTGTGACTGCTGAAAAAAGGTTTTGTATTTTATCCTAGTACTGACGAGCCAACCAGAAATGGATTATTAGTGATGATAATATTATTAATATATCTACCTCTGTTTTCAGTGCTACTTTTATTGAAAACAGCATTCTCCTTGACTACTATAAAAGCGGAAACTACATTTATCCCCTCTAACTAAAACCCTATCTGCAATGTTTCCCCGGTGTTTCAATTTTTGCAATGTCCCCTTAATTTACCGTTGGGGCTGCAATGTCCCCTTAATTTACCGTTGGGGCTACAATGTCCCCATTCCATGCCAAAAATGGCAAACAGAACTTTTCCCTTTTTTTTTTTTTTGGCCTTTATTTTTTTTTTTTTGGAATTTGTTTATCTTATGTAAGGTATTTTTGTCATTTTGGGTCGCGGAAAGGGGCCCTTGCAAGGGGGTGGGACATTGCAAATAGGGTGGGTAGTTAGTTAGAAGTGGGTAAATGTAGTTTTTTTCAATACAAAATGAGTATTGCTAGATACTATTTTTTTTTATCTTACAATTGCTCGACAATGTTATGTGGCACTTCAAAGCAACCATTGGATCTTTTTTTTTTTTTTTTTTTTTCATTTAACAATGATTAATCCAAGGGTTAGTTAAGAGTTGCATGTTAGCCTTTTTAGATGAATGTTGGATAGAATTATAGTATCTAGCATTTCTCATAAAATATAGGAGTAGCTCTTTAGACAAGGCCTTTCCTATCTACACTATCTAGAATCTGGGTTACAAAAAATGCAAAGCATATGTGGACTTTGAGTTCCATCATATGAAATCCTTGTTATACCAAATGCCAATTAATGCTCCAGATCTTCATGCTTTCATTGAGAATACTTATATGCTCACCATCTTATTGATGGTAGTTTAATCTTAGTTTTCTTTCTTAAAAGAGAAGAAAATCAAGAATTTGTTCCTAAATTCTTTCTTTTTTGTTCTCTCAGTCTATGAGACATGTAAACTAGGTAGTCATTCACCACAAAGTTTGGGGAACCAAATGGAAATAGATTCTGGAAAATGGTCATCTTCTGGTTTTGTTCTACTTGACTGTCCTCAATCAATGAAGATGGAAAGCAGTAACGCTTCTCTTGTGGGCTCAATAAGCGATTATTTTCTCTCTCTTTCTAATGGTTGGGACTTGATGAGCTATCTTAAGACACTTTCAAAGGTTCTAAAAGGCTTGAAACTTGGTCCGTGCTTGTCCACAAACCCAAAAGAAGGAAGCAGTGGTCCTTGTATGGTAAGTGGAAGTACTATTTGCAATCATTTTGTTGATTGAAACGGAAAAGTTTTTAGTATTTACTGATCATGGCAGATTGGAATATAGGTTATGGTGATGATGTATTATGCTAATTTGTGGGATGCTATTTTAGCCATTTTTCTCAAATATTTAGTCGAAACTAAGCATTTCATTTGATCTGAGGCATAACATGTTATCAGGCTTACAATGTGCATTGTTGACTATTTATTTTTGATAAGTAATAAACTGGTCTTATTAAAAGTGTAAGGCGCTTCCAAGTACACCGGAAATATACAAAAGAAAGCACTCAACTAGAAAGAGAAAAAGAAACAGCCCAAAAAAAGAAAGAAACCCAAGAAACCCTCAAAACCAACAGCCTTCAAGCCTGAACCCTCAAGAAGCACACCCTATTACAACACGTGAGTAGTTGACTATTATTTCTGGTCAAGAACATTTTTACAAATGTTGGCCTTTTATATTAATTTTCAGTAATCTGGACCACCTATATGCTCTTTAATAGTTCCTTAAGACATTGAATCTAGAAGCTAAAGTTCCACTGTCCGACTTCCCTAAGGTTTTTCAGTTCATATCTTATGATGTTATGTTAGATCTAGTTCTTATTTGTTGACTTACTTGATGACTTTACTTTTCTGAAAGAAGTATCACAATTTTTGTCACTTTCTCTTCCCAACAAATGATCCTGGATGCATTTTGACCTCTCGTAACTGAGGGAATTACACCCTTAGACAGATAGAAACTTCAACAATCTATTTCCTTAGAATTGGTGAAGATCTGCATGTAATACTTCCCAGTCAGGCCAATTTTTTATTTTTTATTTTGGGGGGTGGTTGTGGATAGCTCACCGCCCATATACATGTTAAAGTATTATTTTTGGACTGTACATGGTGTTTTGGTATTATTTTACTGTGGCCAATCAGTTACCTACTTTACTGGTGCCGTATATGCAGGTAATATATGTGGTGTGCCCCTTCCCTGAGCCTATTGCAGTTCTACAAACAGTCGTCGAATCTTCTGTTGCTGTTGGATCAGTCATTCTCCAATCAGATAGAGAGAGAAGATCAATATTACACAGCCAGGTTGGGAAAGCTTTAAGCTGCTCAGCAGCCGTGGATGAAGCAACAATGTCAAATGTTTTAGTACTTTCAGGGTTTAGTATTCCTAAATTGGTACTACAGATTGTGACAGTTGATGCCATTTTTAGAGTTACAAGTCCTCCACTTAGTGAGCTCGTAATTCTTAAGGAAACTGCCTTCACTGTTTACAACAAGGCCCGCCGAATTTCACGAGGAACCTCTAATGATATGATCCAATCATCGTCATTATCTAGTAGATCTCCCTCAGTCCTGACACAAATGTCTCCTATTTCGGGGATGTGGAAGGACTGTGTCGGCCCTCGAATTACTGGGCATTCCCTTCCAAGAGAGGGCGAAATCGATGCTAGCCTTAGGTCTGGTGCTTGGGATAATTCTTGGCAAACAAGGACTGGAGGTTTAAGTTGTGAACCAACTAGACCTGGGGATTATAACATTCCTGATGAAATTCGTTACTTGTTTGAACCTCTTTTTATTCTCGCAGAACCTGGTTCTGTAGAGCATGGAGTTTCACCTGCGATTTCTGGTAATATAGTATCAGAATCTTCGAAGCCATTGTCTGATGATAGTGGTGGAGCCTTTATGCAGGGCACAAGTTCAGCAGGAAGTGCAGATGCTGGATCATGCTCTCAACTTGATGGATCTGAAACTGATGCCTTTGGATCCAGCCATCCAAAGTCTCTTCCGAGCCTACATTGTTGTTATGGATGGACAGAGGATTGGCGCTGGCTAGTATGCATATGGACAGATTCAAAGGGAGAATTGCTTGACAGCCATGTATTCCCCTTTGGTGGAATCAGCAGTAGGCAGGACACAAAGGGGCTGCAATGCCTTTTCATTCAAGTTCTGCAGCAAGGCTGTCAGATACTTCAGGCATGCTCTTCTCCTGACATTGGTGTTGTCAAGCCTAGAGATTTCGTGATCACGCGCATTGGAAGTTTCTTTGAACTTGAATACCTAGGTATATGAGTTTCTTCCGTCATGTTATGTTTCTAGTCCACATTTTTATTGTTTAGTGTTGAGAAAATTCCAACCCATTGCTGTTGTTGATTCGTTTCATATGCTCTGCTTTGCAGTCAAACAGTTAGTAGTAGCTGGCTTACAGTTGTGTATTTTTTATTAAACCAACAATATTACACTTTTTCTTTTAAAAATGATGAGATTGTCTCCCTCTGGATTCTTCTCATTACTGGCATGTAGTCTGGTGGAAGAATATAAGTTGCCATATAGTTGAGGCTAGGAAACAATTTTACCATGAGATGAAGAGCCCACATATCATTTTAATTTTTTTCCTTGTATATCCTGTTCATTGTTATTTGATTTTACAGCCATTCCAAATTAAATCTACTTGGTCAGATGTTGAAAGCATTTTCAATGGGGTAGGATTGACATTATGTTCTTTTGTTTTGGCATTTGGATTGTAAACAGAGTGGCAGAAAGCCATTAATTCAGTTGGTGGGTCTGAGGTGAAAAAATGGCCCCTGCAACTGCGACGATCTGTGCGTGATGGAATTCCTGCAACCAGCAATGGTACTTCCTTACAGCAACAGGAGATGAGTTTGATTCAAGACAGGGGCCTACCTTCCTCACCTAGTCCTTTGTATAGCCCTCACACGAAAGCTTCTGGCTATATAAAAGGTGGGTTAGGACAACCTGCTGCAAGAAAGCAGCTTATAGGTGGGCATACAGTGGTTGACAGCTCAAGGAGCTTGCTTCAGTGGGTGCAGAGCATCAGTTTTGTTACAATTTCAGTTGACCATTCTTTACATCTAGTTTTTCAAGCAGATTCACTGTCTCCTGGTAAGCTGTCACCCTCTCCTTTAGTTCCATTCCTCGTATCCCTTAAATGTGTTCATCTCACCATAAAGCAAAGTAATATCCACCGGTCATGTGGACTGTTGAAAACTTGGATCTAGGTCTTATGCATGACAATTTTCTCGGCGTTCTACTGTGACAACCTTATTGGTTTATCTTGTATCCGTGATCTGTACTGTATTTCTGTTTGCCATTTCTTTATCTAGCTAAGCATTATAATTTGTTCCTTCTCTCGTTTTCTGTTGGTAAATTACTATATGGAAACTTGCTCAGCTGTGTTGTACACCATTAAAAAAATGGTGGATATAGTCATATTATAGATGGTTCATATAAATTGTAAGGTACAGGCCACTTTAAATAGTGTGCAGAGCATGACTTGCAGTTGAGTTCTGCAAACAAAGTAGTTCAATTTCAGTATTGACAGTAAACATTGTGCAGGAGGCACCCAAGGTGGCAGTGTTATGGGACCGTCTGGCTATCTTGAAGGGTTCACCCCTGTGAAGTCTCTTGGTTCTATGTCTGCTTCATACCTTTTGATCCCATCACCCAGTATGCGCTTTCTCCCTGCAACACCTCTTCAACTCCCAACATGCCTCACTGCCGAATCACCCCCGCTGGCCCATCTCCTTCACAGCAAGGGTTCTGCAATTCCACTTTCCACTGGCTTCGCGGTTTCAAAGGCTGTACCTTCCATGAGGAAAGACTATAGAAGCAGCATGAAAGAAGAATGGCCTTCGGTTCTTTCTGTCAGTCTTATTGATTATTATGGAGGCGCTAGCATTATCCAAGACAAGATTGTTCGAGGTGTTCATAAACAGGGAGGTAGGAGTTTAAGCTCGGAGTCTAAAGATTTCGAAATTGAGACCCATTTAGTTCTTGAGTGTGTTGCAGCAGAGCTTCATGCACTATCATGGATGACTGTTAGCCCGGCATACTTGGAGCGACGAACCGCATTGCCTTTCCACTGCGACATGGTTTTGAGACTAAGAAGGCTACTTCATTTTGCTGATAAAGACGTCTCTCGGCAGCTAGAGAAGTCACAATGTGTAGGTTAAACATTAACACAGTAGGAAATGATTTAGGGTGGTTTCTTGGTGAAGATTTTATTGAAAGATGAATGCGAAAATGAGCATCGAATAGGCTGTGCTATAGTCTGTCGAGTGTTCTATTCACATGTATAATAATTATAGCATGTAATCTGTATATGTAATTTTGTCCCATTGATCCGCAGTTTTGAATTCCCAGAAAGCAATTGGACAGTCTGAGCAGAAATAGTTAGGTCTGACAGGTGTAGCTTTTACTGCAGATGTCGTTAAAAATGTATATGAAAGTTGTAGGACAGCTGACATTTGCTCAAGTTAACATGATTAGTACATTTCAAGTTGTGGTGTTTGTTTAATTGAAAAGTGAAGGGATTTCGGGAAATATAGAGTCCAATTTTCCCCACCCCTCTTGCTCTTCATGAAATGGTTTGTAGTATGCCACCATCTATGTTGTATGTATATAGTGGACCGGGATCCCATGCAATAAGGCTGTCTAAAACTGTCTTATTGTGTTGAAATAGGTAGCCTCATGTGAGATGAGAAGCTGTTGAGACACCTGTTCGAGCATGTGGGGCTTGGACAGCCTCTCACTACTAACGGTAGAAATTACCTATTATGAACGGGTTATTAAAGGAAATGATATGAAATGCTTTTATTAAGAAAGTAATACCCATCAAAAGAAACAAAATGGTAGGTTTTTGGTTGTCAATATACGTATACCAGTTTAAATTTCTAACTTCTCCCATCAAATAAAGAATATGATGAGAACCATTGAAAAAATAATTTCCATGTTCACAATGATGTTATTATAAACTTCAAGAGAAAGGTTTTCTATTCCTTGGCCTAAAAGACGTGTGGCCGTGAAATAGGGATTAAGTGGAACAAAATTGACTGGGTGGTAAAGTTGTGGAAAAACACTTCGTTCTTTCTATATTTTGGACTTTATCTCCATGGAACAATTAATAATTAATAATATATATTAAAAAAAAAAAAATGGAAGAAAAGTAACATGTTTGGTACTAATTGCTGGGTCCCCTTCCATTTCAGAGCCTTGGTGTAAAGACAAAGCTGAACCCATTCAAACCACTATTGTGGGTGATTATGTATGTTCTGTCTTAAGAACCCATGTGCAAAGCATCTGATATGATCTGCCGTGAGCCAAATTTAAGATCTTTCTCATTTGCCCTCTCTCTAGTTTACTCAGTTTTAGAGCACCACAAAAGCAACCTAGAAAGGGGAAGTATCTTCTTTGTTTCATACATGTGGTGGGTGGGTGGGTGGGAAAAAGACAAACAGAAGAAGAAGAAGAAGAATCAAATTAGCCCAGGCTTCTGCAATGAAGGCAATAAGTGAGGATTTGAGAGCTTAAAAAACAAAAGGGTTTGGTTGTCTTTTCAACACAAGTTATCTCCCCATATGGTCCCCAACTTACTTGGACCCAGCAAGCATGTGCAGTCTGTTCACAGGTTCACATCAGAATTGATTTTCTGAGACATTTTCTCTAGGAAGTGGTCAAATTTTTTAAATCATTTTTTGCATGTTAGAACTGGTATTTAAGCCAATTACTTATAACTTGAGAATATATATCACAGAGAAATTGCAGCATATAATTCCCTTCAAAATAGCATATTAGGAGGGAACCAAAGAGAGAAAATTATAATCTCAATGGTATGCAATTCCTCAATACTTCAATTATTGTATAAGCTCAACAGTTTTCAACACTGTTTGTTTATATTTTTGTTTTTTGTTCTCAATATAAATACATTAATAAACAACTCAAAACACAAAACACTCATCAAAGTACAAAAACAGTTTTCACATTTATGTCACTTTATAACATTTTGTTACAATTGAACACTCAAAAAAGTTGCCATCACCTGAATAATTCTCTCCATGTCCATTCCTCAAAGAATGTCTTCCCACGTGGTTAGGGTTCATCACAACCACAATTTTGAGTCATTATTAATTCCTCAAAAGAAGCTAAAAAATAAACATACTATATGCAGATCTGACCCATTTCGAAATTTCATCTGGGGCCATCCAATTAAGACAGCCATGGCTACTTAGAAGCATCCTAGAACTAAAATTAGACTTGAGATTCAAACCCCTCTGAAGTTGGTAATGGTTAAACTCATTCAGTCCCAAGTCCACAGGGAAACCAAGATACAAAGCCACAAAATTGACTTTCCATTTCACACAAATTCAATAACTGGCCAGAAAAATATAACTTCCACTGTAGTTCCATTCTCTTCCACAACTTCAAAGACAAAGTTACGATCCTAAGTATCTTATGTGGTTGTACAATCCTAACCATGCGTATATAAGTTTTGAAAAACCCTTTTCTTGCAAGCCAATTTTCAAGCTTGTATCAATAAAACCAGACTAAGAACCCTCTTTTAAATGCTTCAGATATACTTCCTGTTGCTTTGTTATTCAAAAGTTTGCTTTTAGACTCCACCAAGAACCCTCTTTTTTGAATTATGAATTCACATGACTCTGGCTATGCCATGCCATCAATGCCAGCAAATGTAGGCCCTACAGCCACTGTCCATCATCATAGCCACACAAAATCCGTTAGGTTCGGCCAAGCTACAGCTCATAACTAACTCTTACCACCCACCTTCCCAACAATGAAGCTAGCTTCTTCTATCTTCTTCTTTTTTCTTTCTTTCTTTTTTTTTTTTTTTGCTCTCCTGAGTCCCTATCAAATCCTCCACCAAGGCAACAGTCCAATAATGTGATTATTAATACAATAACAGCTTAAAATTTTGCAGAAATGTAATGTACAAGAATAGAATTTTATTACATCAAATGGATCACAGATACAAATGAGAAGACATAATGAAGGAGTACAAGAAAGAGGCCAAAACCAACCATCCACCACCAATCATAACATTCATCCCCGTGATCTCCTTATTAGCCTAAATCTAACCCATATAAAAAAAAGAAATACACGATTAAATAAAATTATTTTACAGTACCAAAAAAACACATCAATCACAATCAAACAAATCACAACATTACATGATCAAGATCAACAACAATTAAATTAACCAGAACCTCCCAAAAATAATGAAAAAAAAAATCCCAACCCATTTCCCTTCTCTCTCCCATAGTCATGAAAAGCTCGAAGACATGTGACTTAGAGAAGAAGATAAATGGGTCGAAAGAGAAATGAACCATAACGCTTTCTATATCTATGTGGGTCATTGGAGTTGACCACTATAGCTCAGAAGAACATCCCAAAAGCCAGGGCTGCAAGAGACGCAAGGAAAGTGGGCACAAAAATGGCAGCATCAGATGTTGGGCCTGGCGCTGGAGCATCAGCTGCAGCAGCTTTTTGCACAGAAGAGATGGCCATCAACGCCACCATCAACAGGGCTACAAAGAGCTTCACCTTCATTGCCTCCATTTCTCTGAATGATAGGACAAAGATAGTTCCTTTTAGTTCTTAGAGAGAGAAAGAAGCTCCAAACTTCCCTCTTTGAAGATGGGTTTTCTTTTGGCAACAGAGGAATGGTAGAGAGGCAATGTAAGCCTTTGACGGTGGCTGTGGGTATTTATAAACCAGAGAGAGAGAGAGAGAGAGAGAGAGAGAGAGAGAGAGAATGTGAACGTTGGAGGTGACACTGTACAGGGTGGCTCTACAATCGTTGTCATACAGCTGTAAAAAATTGCCTATATGGGTCCCGACCTTTTGCTGTCCTTCTTAACTACTGTTTTGGCATTTCTATATGGAGTATTTCTTACTTCTAATTAGGACTTTAGTCTTATTTAATTCCCCTCCCTCTCTCCTTTGAATAGACTTGTTAATTTTCTTACACGAGTAAATTCGATAAAAATTTAATACAAAATTAATGAATTAAAATTAAAATATTTGATTTGTTTAATTAAATAAGCTAGATTAAGGTTAACCTATACATATTATACACCTGTCTTAATATAACTTGAACCTGACACGCGATGTCAGGGTTGGCAATTTTTGATTTGACCCGCAAACCCAACATAAACTTACCATAAAATTAACTAGTTAAGATCGAGAGATCTGACCCGTTTAATTAAATTGGTCGAATTAAAGTTAACGTATATAGTCTTATAACTACGTTCAAACGCAACTCAAATCCAACGAGTTAACAATAATTGGTTTCCATGCTTGTGAACAATTACCGATTGGTGGAAATGATTTTGGTTTCTTGTTTGGTAGGAAAAGGAGACGTGATAGAGTTGTTTTTCAGCTTCTTTTTAGGCGGGACTTGGGGGGTTAATGTATGTTAGAGCTTTCCAGGTTTGTTGAACAGTCTGTGCCAGAAAGAACATGGGGGCCATGATTTCTTGATTTTCATCAATTATGCCCCTAAAATAATTGCCAACGGTTATAATCATTATTATTGTCATATTCTCAATGTCCAAATGAAAAGTCAGGTTTCAACCTCCAAAGGCAGCCCCATTTATTGGAAATTTTAAATTAATTTAGCTAGAATATGTTTGGTAATAGTTTTAAAATTTATTTATTATTATTATTATTTGATATATATATATATATATATATATATATATATATATATATATATATAAGCTTGATAAGTGCTTGTTGGTGGAGTACACATGCATTTGAAAAGTATCCTAATGTTTTACATTATTAGTGATTTTAAGAAGAAAAAAAAATGATTTTAATTTTGAAAACAGAAACTTAAGAAACTCTTTTTTTTTTTAACAAAAGTCGATCCATTGCCTGTTTGAAAGTACCACATCAATAAAATGAGACTACAATGAAATAAAAGTACGATTTTCATCATTTTCCCTCAAAATTTACACGGAAAAGACGAGGGCAGGAAAGACTTCAATCTTGACCTATATTGTAAAATCTTCTGCAATGCAATCCTGTTTAGCTTGAAGTTGAAGGAACATAACAAAGATATCAAAGTAGAGAGCAGGAGTCAAAGTAGCAAATCGCATGTCTTGTTCATTAAAAAAGAGTGCTCATGCCTTGTGAAAGTGACCAACTACCAAAAAAATGAAAAAAAAATTGAAACCTACTCTACTTGATTGCATTTTCTTTTACTAACATTAGGTAGTGAATCTCACTGTCAATTTATTTTTTCAAGGTCACAGGAGTTGTTGTTGTCGTTGTGTACTTGTGTGTGTTAATCTTGACAATAACAAGTTGTTCTTATTTGGTTGATGCCAGTTTAGTATCTAAGTTGACGTCAACTATACACTCAAGAAACTATATGAGTTGGGTTTTCATTTAGAATCCAAATGAAAAGAAAATGACAGCTGTTTTGAGTTACAGTAGTCAATTTTTGACACGACTCGCGCACTTAATACGAAATTAGCAAGTTAGTTAAGGTTGAAGGGTCGATCTGACCCGTTTAATTAAACGGGTCGGATTAAGGTTGATCTATATAGTCTAAGAATATCTTAACATGACATAATTTGAGTGCACTTGCATATTCATGTGTACTATTGAATGAAAAAAGATTTGGTGCCATAACTACTATGTGATCGAGCAGCTCTATAGAGAGGAGATGCAGGGCTCACCTACTTTTAGGTTGTTTCGAGTTGGTGAACTCCACACTCCAGGCAACCGGGGGAAGGGGGATGGTGGTAGGCCTCGTACCCCTTCTCTGATGAACTTCCCAAATTGCATGCAATACAGACAAAAAGATAACCTCTCTTAATAAATTGGTTTATGTTTTTTTTATTCTCCTCGTTATTTTAAGATCCAATTATTGCACGACAGACTAAGTTTATGAAGTGTTATAAGACAATGAAATCAACCAAATGTTTTGATAAATAATAATAATAGTAATAATCTATCATTTGTTATTTAAATCAATCCAGCTAAGGCCAAAGAGCGCGCAAGTCATAACTTTATTGGCAATATGTGGTTACTTACTATATTAGTCATGTCCATTTATGGTAAACCCCAAGTGATTAACATCGTTGATGTGATAAATGCCACATCGGTTAGTGACCGACGTGATAACTATTACATGAATTATCTTGTTAGTTATAAGGAGACCATTTAATTTAATTTGTAGTATTCTAGGTAATTTATGATTTGCATTATTTGTATTTGTATGTCCACAAATATCAAACAGAAATTAATTAAGCTAAAAGTTCAAAGTAATGTGGCAGTCATTTGTCATGCATACACACTTGAACCCTTGGTGCATCTACAAGTAGGGCATATATGCTTCATTTTCTGCTTTCCCAACAATAATTGACCGTTGTGAAAAGTCGAATCTTCCCAGAAATTGCTTGATTGTTTGACCCCCTATTGCTTTTAGACCATGGATCGATCATCGAGGCTGAGTGACACAAGCAAAGACTCTTCATGAAAAGAAGGTAACATTTTGAAATAAAGCATCCCAAACTGGATCCCGTTATGCTTTTATATAACAATATAACCACAATTTATATAGAAAAACTAGCTACCTCCATGGTATTTAACCAGACTGAAATATAATATATATATATATATATGTGTGTGTGTGTGTGTTCGTTTATTTTCCTTTCTCCTCTGTGTTGAAAATAATTTTGATGATGCAAAATATTCTTGCATGATTAATATTGTGGATCTCATTAATGCCCTTATCGATAGGGTTGAGTCAGGTTTTGGCACAACCGGGTTTGAGGGAGCATTTGCACATTGAGCAAGTGGGCAAGTACTATAATGGCGTGCTACAATAGTCACGTCCAGGTAGAGTAGCTAATTTAGTCGCCAATTCCTACAATTTTTTTAATTAGAAAAAAAAAAATGAGAACATCTTCAAGTCCTACTATTTTGACGATCCCATAATTGAGTAAGAATAGAAGCCAAACTCACTCCTGTCAACAAATCAGGCCGAATCCCTATTAAAAAAGAAAAAAAAAATCTTATTGAAAAGTCCAAGTGCAGTAATTGGATCATCATTCTGCTCATACGCACCAATAATTATTGAGTTTCATGAAATTAACCACATCTCTCACCTCAACCTCAGAATTAAAAATCATTTGTACATGCCCCAAATTCCAATCGACCAAATTTGAATGCTGATTTAGAAACAATGGAGAGGGTGTTGTTACCGTACACAAAAATAATTAATAATACGGAATTGAAAAGAAAAAGAAAATTGAGACAGATTTACGTGATTTGACAATATGCATACATCCACAAGAATGCAACAATATATATTTCACTATATGATCTAAAGTTACATCATAACATATATATATATGAGTCTGAACCTAGTTCAAGTAAGAACTATTGCTCTTGCAGTAGCAATAAGTTTGAGTCGGGTCCTGACATAAGTTTTGGTTGTAATGACACCTGTTGTAAAACAATTAGTGTTATGACCAAAGAAGAAGAGCAAGAAGAATTGCTTCTTGATTTTATAAGTAAAATTGAGAATCCTGAGTTAAAAAGACAATACTTGGAAAAGTTAAGAAAACTTCTTACAAAAATAGAGGTAATTAAGTCTAAAAGTCTTGAAATAAATTTAAGCAACACGCTCAAAAGATTTGATAAACCAAATGAACAAATCACAATAAAAGATTTACAACTTGAAGTTAATCGAATTAAGTTTGAGATTATGATACTTAAGGAAGAAAATCAAAAGTTAAAACAGGATGTTAATCTCTTGAAAATTGAGCACAAACTTAAGTCAGCCCCTAGCAGTCCTAATGATAGCGAAGCTGAACCTAAGCCTAAGCCTGAAGACACCCCACAATTTGAAGAAAATTGTCTAAGTATAATTAACCAAATCCATATTAAAAAATGGTATTCAAAGGTTAAGATTAAGATTCAAGATTTTGAGTTATCTGTAGTTGTACTGATTGATACAGGTGCAGATCTGAATTGTATACAAGAAGGACTAGTTCCTACAAAGTATTACAATAAGACAAAAGAAACTTTGCGTTCTGCTAATGGTAGCAAGATGCAAATTACTTTTGAAATAAGTAAAACCCATGTTTGTCAAGATAATGTTTGTTTCAAAACATCATTTGTCTTAGTTAAGAATATGATTGACAAAGTCATATTAGGTTTGCCTTTCATTACTCTGTTATATCCTTTTACAACAGACCATGATGGTTTAACTACTTATCCCATGGATGAAAAAGTTAAGTTTAAATTCCTGGCAAAACCAGAACTAAGTCAATTGAATGCTTACAAAAACACTTCAATCTCTAAGTCTGTTAACCTAGTCAAGTCAAAAGCCCAACAGATTGAGTTTTTACAAGAAGAAATTAAGGTTAAAAGAATTGAAGGACAATTAAGTCAAAAAGTTCTTCAACAAAAGATTCAACTCTTTGAAGACAAGATCAAAAGTGAAGTATGTTTTGATCCTCCTACTGCCTTTTGGCATAGGAAGAAGCACACGGTAAGCATTCATTATGTCAAAGATTTTGACGAAGGAAAAATCACCACTAAGGCCAGACTCATTCAGATGAGTCAAGAGACTATGGAATTCTGCCGTAACGAAATAGAAAATCTATTACGCAAAGGCATAATCCGTAAAAGTAAGTCCCATTGGTCTTGTTCAGCCTTTTATGTTCAGAAGAATACTGAACTAGAAAGATGAGCCCCGAGGTTGGTTATCAACTACAAGCCCCTCAACAAAGTCTTGGAATGGATCAGATATCCAATTCCAAATAAGAGAGACATAATCAATAGGTTAAGTAGATCAATGATCTTCTCTAAGTTTGATATGAAAAGTGGATTCTGGCAAATCCAAATTCATGAGAAGGATAAGTATAAGACAGCTTTTGTCACGCCCTTCGGACAATACGAATGGAACGTAATGCCCTTTGGTCTTAAGAATGCTCCAAGTGAGTTCCAGAAAATCATGAATGATATTCTCAGCCCCCTGAGCAAATATATATATATATATGAAAACCCTACTGTATAGACGGACATATTATGGAAAACTCCAAAATCCCAGTTCGCTCTGACAACTGGTCACTATACTGGTATATTTATATTATTCTCTATGCCTGAAAGAATATGAGCTACTTGTTATTCCAACATAGGGACTGGATTATAAAATTAAAAAATAAATGGTACTCCACAATACAAACCGCAATTTATATAGAAAAAAGAGAGGAAAAGAAGAAGAATATCGGTGTATTTAACACCGAAGCACTCGTAATTCTTTATTTTCTTTCCTCTCTATCTTGCTTCCGCTTTTATTCTCGTATTTTAGATTTCTAAACAAACCTATATATCTCAACAATTATAATCAGTTGCGTTTTGAGTACGTGCAATAAAGTGCATGTAGAGAAAGAGTACTACTCATCGTTCATTTATATAACCAAAAGGAGAAGCGACATAAATAAATAAATAAAGGGGAAAAAAAGAGGAGAAGAAGAAAAAACCAATAATGGACTATGATTAAACTTCAAAAGCTAATTAATCTATAAATAAGGGTGATAAATTGATAATCAATCCAGTCAACACGGGAGAAAAACGCAACCCAATTCCCACCCGGCCACCGTATATAGGAATTTAGAAAGCACCCTAGCTAGCTAGCTAGCCATCAAATATTTGATTATATATGCATGTATTAAAATGTTTATATATCGAAACAAGATTCTATTCAAATGAGACTTAATTTGTGTAGGTGGTTGAGTTAATAATTAAGAAAGACTTTACGCAGGATATATGGGTCAAGAACAACATAGAGTAATGATACATCTCAATGTTAATTAATGTGATAACGGTTGGGTCTCACTGATGTGAGCTTTATGATGGAATGGGCGAATAATGGAGGAATATAAAAATGAAAGGAAAATTGATAATGAATTCTAATTAATGGCCGAAAACAGACCCCAATTGAATTCAATTAAGGCTGAAATCAAATTACAAGACAAAAGTTTATATTAATTTTTTTCTTCCTTTCTCATTAACGACCAAATGGTCTTTAAATAAAAATACAAGTAGATAATACCTAGAGTGATAATACTTAAAGCTCAAATAAGTTCTAATCCTAATAAGTTAGAATTTTATTCCAACTCAACTATTAATCCTATCTAACTCTTTATCCCTATCACTCACCACCATAATTAAGAAAGGAATCATGCATAACTCACAATATTCTCTAGAAATTAAACAATGGAGTGCATCAATATTTATAGACCACCTACGCGTTGGACTTGAACTCTCAAATAAAATATAGTTGGACTTGAATGTTTTTTTTTTTTTTTTTTTTTTTTTAACCAAGTAGTCATTTTTCATTGAGAAAACATAACAAACACCTGAAGGGATTAATAGAAAATAGGGGCAATAGCCTCCTTACAAACATTGTCAGAAAGGAAATATGGAACTTCTTCCAACCAAATAGTATCTCTAGCTTGAGTAGAAGTTGCTTTAGCTAGCATGTGTACTATCGAATTAGCTTTACTTCTCACACGAGACACTCTAAAGGACAGAAATAATAACACTTGTTCTTTGAATCCCTTTATAAAATGTCTAAATTTGCTCTAATTGGGAAGATCCGTGGAAATCGTTGTGACTATTTACATGGCGTCGCCTTCCAAAACAAAATCAAACAAACCAATCTCCTTGCAAACAATAGCGCTTGTAGTGCGCGCTGCTCATACCTCCGCCATAGTCGGATCCATACTAATGACTTGGGTATATGCCCCGATTAGGTCCAATCGAACAAATTTGAATGCTGATTTAGAAACAATTAATGGAGAGGGTGTTGTTACCATACACAAAAAGAATTAATAATACGGAATTGAAAAGAGAGAAAGAGAAAATTGAAACATAAATTTACGTAATTTGACAATGTGTATACGTCCACAAAAATGCTGACTCGGTTGCACTTTGTATGTGATTCCCCACGACTCCAAAGGCATCCAAAGAAATTAGGTCGGTGTTTGTTTTGATCTTGAAAAAAATTTGGGGAAAAGAAATAATTTGGGAGAGTAATTTGGAGCGTTGTTGGGCGATGTTGGGGACGGCTAGGATTGTTTTGAGGAGAGTGACACAGATAGCAATTCTTGGCACCAAGAATATATCGACTGGTTTTTAAATTTTTCCCAGACGGTTTGGTTAAAAACCGTCCAAACATGAAAATTTCAAGATCTAGGCCTTTTGTTTTAAAAAGAAGAAAACAGGGAAAAAAAAAAAAAAAGACGGTTTCATCGAAACTGTCTGTAAATTTACAAATGTTTTTTTTTCAAACTGTCTAGAAATGTACAGACGTTTTTATTAAAACCGTTTGGAAATTTACATTTTCAGACGGTTTAGTTTACACCGTCTGTAAAAAAAAAAAATTATAAATGGTTTTAAAAACCGTCTAGAAAAAAAACCGTCAATAATTAGGGTTTTATTTTTTGTAGTGTCCGACCAAATAGTATATCTAGCTTGAGTGGAAGTTGCTTTAGCTAGCATGTGTACTGCCAAATTAGCTTTCCTTCTCACATGAGACACTCTAAAGGACCGGATCATAATAACACTTGTTCTTTGATTCCCTTTATGAAATGTCTAAATCTGCTCTAATTGGAAAGATATGTGGAAATCGCTGTGACTATTTGCATGACGTCGCCTTCCAAAATGATATCAAACAAACCAATCTCCCTGCTAAACGAATAGCACCTGTAGTGTTGCCCATGCCTCCGCCATAGTCGGACCCATACTAATGACATGGGTACGTAGTGCTTCGAGCCACAAAAACTTTTCCATCAAAATCATCCCAGCAGCTTGCATACCCCTTCGCTTTATTGAGGGTACGTAGCATCCCAGTTGACTTTAACTACTCCTTGAGGAGGCATATATTATCCACAAAACCAATGAGGTCCTTTGGTGCATTATCATACCTTCCGTATCACGCAGATTAACACTTTTGAACTCCTCGATCCAAAGAAGTGATTGCTTCTCGGATTACTTTCTTGAGGGAGCTGAAAGCTCCACCATGCACCACTAATAAAACACACGTACGTAATGATAAGGAAAATAAAAACCCTAATATATAACAATAATATACTGATCGATCCTAAATTAATCTTGGTTGTAGAATCGATTCTGCATCAGACTCTTTCATGAGCAAAATCAATGATAATGCTTATCAAGCGTGTTGCATGAATAATTCTTAAACACTTAATGGAATAGATTGTTTAATTAGGTTATCAAGAAATCTAAACCTTTCACAAAAGCAAAGTTTGAGATAATTTTATGCTTTTTATTTTTTATTTTTTATTGTTGTTATCAAGCGCAATTTTTATTAAACTAACAATTTAAGCACGATGCTCAACAGATATAATATCATAAATACAATGGAAAACTTCCCCGATCAAGAAAACATTGATCATCACTTAGTGATAATGATTACTTTACGAGACGGTGAGCCACACCATTTAAATTTCGTCTAACGTGATTAATTAATTAACCTTCCACTTTTGCAGACAATTCAATATCCCTCGCGTTAGACGGCCATATGATCTCCTCAAATTTCTCCCATCTTTTTCCAAAGCCTGCAACACTTAAAGACCATCACCTTCCAAAACCAACCTATAGAATCCCAATTCATGACTGACTAAAATTTGCTGCCCTTAGTGCCGCTGTTGCTTTTGCAATATCCAATGCTATGATGTAAAATTTTGGTTCTGATAACGTTGTCATCATCTCTCGCCCATACTGTTTTTAATTATAACAGTAATGCACATCTTTTTATTTTTATTCACAGCCGCATCCCAATTAACTTTAACAAAATCATCCACAGGGACTTGCCAGCGGAACTCCCTATTCCGCTCCCTATTCTGCATTATCCACTACTTTTTTCCTTTTTCTTTTTTTTGGAATATTTCCTAGCCGTTTGAAAAGCCGCCAATGACTCTTGAGCATTGTTTAACATTGTTAGATAAGGGCTAATCGGTTTCCCATATACCAGTCCATTCCAACGTAGACACTGTTAGATTCAGCCTTCTCTAATTTTTCAGAACAATTGCTCTTCTATAAACCCTAGATCTCCCTTTTCTTCTTGAATTAGAAAGATAGCAACATTATTATTGTGTCAAAAAATTATTGGGCCAGGCCATTTATTTTGTCCATTTCTAAATATTCTTAGATGTTTGTACTGTAGTATTTGTTGGGTGATCACTCTCTCCTTTTGTACTTTCCTTCCTTTTATTAATGAATTTTTCACGAACTCATAAGCCAAAATAATAATAATAATAATATTCAAGCACAAATCAAAACAGATTGAATTAGTTTCTTCTTCGCCCACTCTGTACTCAATATAATCGCGAACTATACTTGAAAATGAACTATAGAAATAACTATTTTATTCTAAAGGTTTATCCCACGTTTCAAACATGTCATTAAACGTTGTTATGTATAAAAAATATGATACGTTTACAACCTTAGTATAACTCATGTACAACTCTAACAATTTTCTTTCAAATTAATTAGCTAGTGGATCTGGTTTCCTATATGTGGATTCTAAATACCCAATGATTAATTTTTTTTCTTCTTTAAAAAAAAATGTTATAAGTATACAAGAGTTGTACAGAAGTTGTAAACGCATCATATTTCTAAGTGCAAACAAATATATTATTGGTAATTAAACCTACATGGGCCCCTAGGATGTCCCAAGTTCAAAATCCATTGATTCCCAATCAATGCTTGGAATGAGAGCATGGGCTGGGCCCATTTCGCTTGCACTTTTCAGCTTTGGGCCAAGTTGGACTGCTCCAACTCCCAGTGTAATTCAACTTCCCAATATGATGAACACGTGTCAAAGTCAAAGAAAGAATGATTGTGTTGCTCTCTCAATATAAGATCAATCTACTCTTTGTAATTCCAACTTTAGTTTGATTTTCTGTACCAACTACCAAGCATGTCCAAACAAAAAATCACCATTATTGATATCATTAAAATTCGAATCCTTGAGGTGATACCATTGTAGAATCCCCACCACAACTTAAGCTTTTTTTATGGGTATTAGAGGCAATGATTCATGTGAAAAAGACATTCAAACTCTACTGGTTTGGACAAAATTTTTGGATAGCGAGCTACTGATCGACCACAAGAGAATTTAGATGTCATTTCGCATGAATTGCTCGTATTGCATATAATACAAACAACTCATTACACCAAACTCATAATTCAAGCTCTACCATTACAAGTCCGACCTTGTTTAGTCATCACAATTCAAGCTTTTTGATTGGTATTAGAGGCAATGATTTATGTGCGAAGGCAGTCGAATGCTACTTCTTTAGACGGGTGTATAGATAGCGAGCTATTGTTCGAACAAAATAAAATTCGAATATACGTTCACATGAGTAGCTCGAATTGCATACAATAAGAACCTCGTTGAACCCAATTCAAATTGTAAGCTTTTATAACTTTTGCATATAAATTCAATAATAAATTTAAAAATGAGATGGTAAAAAAAAATATTTATACCATTTTTCCTTAACAACTTGGGGGCAGAGGATTAGGGTATTAGCAGAGCATATTACCACAGACGCGCAGTCCTTGAATCGATGAGATGGGCATTGTCACGTGCTCTTTATAAGACCTAAAGGAGGAGACCCCAATCCAAAAGCAAATCCTCTCCAACCCAATTCAAGCAAACTTAATGGGGAATAATGCTGGTCAGTTGGAGGGAAACTCATCTGACCGTCCATTCAACGTCGAACGGTCATGATCATTCCCAACCTATTTTCTTTTCTTTTGTGTTTTTGCTGACAACCTATTTTCTATGCAGAATATGATTTTACTTTCGAGTTTTGAGTAACAAATACACAAACAACAAAGAAGCCAAAGTAGGGTGAAAAGAAACAGAACAGAGAAAACAGAGAGAGAGAGAGAGAGAGAGAGAGAGAGGTTTGGGTGAAGATAACAGAAAAGCGGCCATTTTTTCTTTTTATTTTGATGTGTTTTGTCCTCAAGGATCAAAACTAACACATACCCAGAAATCTTAGAACGCTGATTTCTGGATTCTCTTAACTTTCTCGGGAAATTTCTTCTTTTGATTTTCTCTCAGAAATTATAAGTCTTTGTAAATGAAGTCTCGTCCTTGTAATCTCTCTCTCTCCCTCTCTCTCTCTCTCTCTCTCTCTCTCTCTCTGTGCAGTAATGGATTGTTTGGTTGCCGAGAAAGAAGTATAGGAAGCAAAATTGAGTTATTTGAATCTGAAAAGTGGCGATTCCGGTTGGATTCTAATTTTTTTTCCCACACTTCCTCAGCAACCAAACCGCGTCCTTTACTCTGTTATTTGCTTTAAATGAATGCTTAAGGTCAATAATTGGTTATGCTTTATCTTTGAAAATGCAGGCTGATTAGAGACCAATTGCATAGAACACGTCGTGTTGTCCTCGGATCTTGAGGTCAGTAGCCACATCTCGTCCACAGATTGGCACCATCTTCTCGCACTTTTTTTTTTCATTTACGCAGTATATCTCAGTTTCCGAGAGAAAACCCAACTGGGTATTGGTTAATTTGTGAAAGTTATAAGATTTTGTTGCAGGGAAATGGAAAAGGAATCCAAGATTCAAAGAGTGCATAACAATAGGGCTACAGAGACTGACTTTGGGTTGCAATGGGGAAACAGAAAGAGGCTTAGATGTGTGAAAGTCAAAGACCAAAGCTTAGCCAACAAATCGGACTGTTTGGGGAAGAAGAAAATAACTTCTCGTGTCGATCGCTGCGTGGTTGGCACCGCTGAGAAAGACTTGGTTTCTCCACAGGCTCATCGACTCAACAAGTAAGATTAGCTACAACCCGGATGGAAAGAGAAAGGAAAATCTTAAATTTTTCTGAGGAAAATGTAAGAATGTCAAAGTTTGTGTCTTTCACTGACTTTCTTCAAAACTAATTTGTGGTCGAGAAATTTTCAAGCTTTGGAAGGCTTAGAAAACGATTTTACGGCCTGTGTTTGATAGCTGGGAAAAGGTTGGGAAAAAAGAAGGAAAAAAAGGGACAAATTTGGAGTCATATTACGGTTTGTGGTTGGAGTGGCTGCCATGTTTTGGTTAGATACATGAAGAGCATATGATTTATCTCATTTCTTAAATTGGCTGTTATTATTAGATTAGATTGACTTTACTATTAAGCTTAGTTTGATCTAACGATGTGCCACTGTAAATGGAAGAAAACAATTGAAAAGAAAAGGAAAAAAAGAAGTTTGATTTGATTTATATTGGTTGCTAAGAAAACGTAGGAGAAGAAACATACACCAATAGGAATCATATTGAAGTTGTTGTTGAAGTGGTTGTTATTACGATCATATGAAAGTACTCTTTAGTGTAATCTTATAGGACTTTACACAAAACCAAATTGATCATTTAGAGAAGGAAATTGCTAAACTTTCTGTTTGTTTTTGGTCCCTTAGGAACTCTGACTCGCCATTGAATAACCGAAAGGCGTTGATGGCATCACCGGAAAAGGAAGATCGATATTACACAACAAGGGGTTCATTGGGATTTGATGATAATGGGAAGGTGTTGATGGATCATGTAAAGGAGGATAAAGGGCTTGTTTGGCCAAAGCTTTTTGTTACACTTTCTAGCAAAGAAAAGGAGGAGGATTTTATGGCTATGAAAGGGTGTAAGCTTCCTCAGAGGCCCAAGAAGAGGGCTAAGCTGGTACAAAGAAGCTTACTTGTAAGTCTATTAATCATACCTGTGAGGAATTTTCTGTTTTGATAAGAAAATTAGGTAGAAGACACTTTTTTTTAAAAAAAAAAAAAAATTGGACTTGGCTGTTTGTTTATGTCTTAATTTTTCCTGTATTTTGCGTGCAGTTGGTCAGTCCAGGTGCATGGCTGTCGGATCTGTGCCAAGAGAGGTATGAAGTGAGGGAGAAAAAGTCTTCAAAGAAGGTAAATTTATACAGTTGATTTGTTGTGTTTGTTTAATGATTCCCTTAATGCTGTCTTGGTTGCTTAGAAAATGTAGGAAAAGAGAAGAAAATTGAAATCTATCGAGTATTAGATACTTGGGATTTGAAAAAACTGTGTCCACTCAGCTTGAGCTTTGACTTACATGGATTTTCTTTTTCCTTTACCTGTGTTTTCTGAGCAACCATATCTAGGGATATAGGTAAATTTATACGGTTGGTTTGTTGTGTTTGTTTAATGATTCCCTTAATCCTGTCTTGGTTGCTTGGAAAATGTAGGAAAAAGAGAAGAAAATTGAAATAAATCGAGTATTAGATACTTGGAATTTGAAAAAACTGTGTCCACTCAGCTTGAGCTTTGACTTACATGGATTTTCTTTTACCTTTACCTGTGTTTTCTGAGCAACCATATCTAGGGATATGGGTAGATTCATACAGTTGCTAGAAGGGTACGTGATTTGGCTAAAAATGTGATGCAGAGACCAAGAGGATTGAAGGCGATGGGAAGTATGGATAGTGATTCAGAATGACAAATTTAAATGGAAACAGAGGCTGGCAGGGGATTTAATTTTTGTGGTTAGGTGAGAAGTGGAGAGGGAGAGCAGAAAAAGGGGTAGTGGGGGAAAAAAGCAAGAAAAAAAAAATGAAAGAAAATCAATGATGAAGAGGTTCTCTGTCTTATATTGTTTGTTTTTTTTTCTTTGTAGAAATTGCTCTGCCAGTTTTACTTTCCTGAAATAATTTTCTTCCTTTTTTTTTCTTGGCATGGACTTGTTCCTTGTCCTTCAATGATTCTTTTTGTCTACTTCTGACCCATGCTTTACATTTTGCTTTTATTTCATCTCACGGGTGCTGCCGAAGGTGCATTGCATATGCATGGGTGCATTTACAACTGGTTTAGATTTTGGATTTGAGCTATCCCACCCTAGATTCCTTGCCACTGAAATGGTAAAAGGGTTATCACCGAATCTGATATTTCTGATATTTTTCAGTATGGCTACTATTTACACTCATTTATAACATTCATTTCATGCCGTTCGATGTGTCGTGTTTTAAGTGGCATTTTTTTTTAAGTGAATTTTCATGTCAGCTGCTTAAAAGATGTTATGTCAGTCAATATGAAATGGGTGTGAAAGAGTAGAGCATTACTCTATATTTTCTGTGCCTTCTGGATTGGAATTCAATGCAGTTAGATGCGGCAAAATTCAGTTTTTGTTTTCAGTTGTTTTTGGCAGCAAAGGCAAAGGCTCATAATTTAGACGTTGAACCATGTCTAATAAATATTAGCTTATAACCCGCTCTATGCTCATTGTTTCTTCAATTAAATTTAATTTAATAAACTCTTTGAGGAAACTACCTTGGAAAGAATAGTAAAAAAGAATCTTTGTGGCATTCCTATTAGGTCTAAGGTATTATTTATTTGGGTGTAAACAATTTTTTGGTGCCAGTCCGTCAGCGAATGCATTGTGTTATTCGATCTGTATGGAGGGGAAGCTTTGCATAGATCCGAGATTTATCTAACAAAGATGGACAGGAGTAGGTATACACAAAGTGACCCTGCCTTGAAAATAAAAAATGAAATCTCTTGATTTGCTGGGTTGATGCACACATTTATATGCTTGCAGGAAGCACCAATAACGTCCAAATGTGAAAAATGTATGTTTTCTTTTGAAAATTAAGTAAGTTTGAATCCTTAAATTGACCTCAAACTAGCAGCTGACGGTAAGTAGCATACTCAACAAACTCGGCTGACCACCAAGGAATCACCAAAGTAAATGTGCATGAAACATGCACATTATCCCCTATTGCTATATTAACTCGTGTAAATTTAATAAGTTTTCATAATTATTTCGTTTAAAACATGATACATGACTAATGCAATTATGTTGTTTGAGTTTAATCCACAAGAATACATGTATTGTCATCACCACCAGTCAATGGTTGCAACATCAATGGCTATCCTTTTCAGCAATTGCTTGTAGGGACTAATCCTCATTCACCATAATGCACCAAGCTTGTTCTTGAGATGTAATGAAGCAATAAATGCAAAGCTTTCTCATATTAATAGCAAATTAAACACATCAAGACAAAATTCCAGGTTCTAACATCATCTACAAAGGATCAAATACTCCAAAGTCCAAAGCACTTAACACTGTAAAATTATTACTTTGATACAACCCAAGAACCTAAAATCTAAATGGTCTAAAAATTCAAAATTCTGACACGTATCAATCCCACAAAATTTGGATCTTTCACCTCATTGACCCCAATCGGACCTCCTCCCTGATCTTCGCCGCCAAGTCCTTCCTCAGATACTCCAACACCAACACCAACACCGCGTACACATCCCCATCCTCGTGTTAGAAGTACCCGTGCAAAATGATGATGTTCGGGGAATTGCACGTGATGTGTGGCGGACCTCATTCTCTCAGAATGCTGACTAGTAGGAAAATACTTGACATAAAAATAAATGCATTTATAGGTTCCGATTGTAGTTATTAGGTCCCCCAAATAATATATATATTTTTCAGAAAAAAAAAAAAAAAAAAAAAAAAAAAAAAAAAAAAAATCTAATGACTGAACAAAAACATAAAGGAAGATTAGAACCAATATGAAATGGGGATTATATTGCAACAACAAACATTTGTACAATTTCTTTTCCAATTACAAAGCACTTTCAAAACTGCAGCTGAAATTATAAACCCTTTTCCCAGCTACAAATGCTTTTTTCTGTATTCCCCTTAAACTAGGCATTACTAATTATTTTCCTATTGCTTTTCATCTTTCTTTTTCCCCCCTCATTTACATGATGACACATCCTATATCCCTTACAATATCTGCTTATGTACAGAAAAACCCCCAAGAACCCTCTCCAATGCCATGCAGAAGCACGTAACCCCCAAAAAAGACCAGATTTCATGGACAGCATTTCTATTCAATCATCCCTCTTGTCTGTGAAATCAAAATCTCATTCAGGAATCATATCTTTCAAAGCTGTGAGAGCCTGCGGAAAGAATGAAGATTAGGTTGCACAACTCCAATGGATTCATAACTCATAGGCCATCCTCACGGCTGAGAATCACATCCTATGACCTGCAAAAGACGTAAGATTAAGGAAAAAGGTAAAAGGAATGAAGATATAAAGGAAAAGGCTCCCCATTTGAAGTGCTTGTGAATCTAAATGACCCAATCAAAAGGAATTTGCTACACTCTTTTGTGAACCACAGCTAAACTACATTGGACAGGCAGAAACTTACCTAGTGATTCTGTATACCGAGGTCCAACAAAACCTGCCTGCAGGATTTCATGATCCACGACAACCCAAGCAATTCAAAAAATCCGCAAATACGCTCTCGGCCCAATGGACAAAAAACCAACTGAAGAGCCATTTTCTTCGTACTATAAAGCTTCCAGGGATATTGACGCTTTCGTGAAAACAGAAAGAACAAATGGTGCTTCTTCCCCAGGGTGTATAGTTGTAGGCACTATCGTGTAACCCTTTGGATCAGGGTCCAGAACCATTTCACATGATATTTCTCTAGAATTTACATAGTCTGTCCCACCAACTGATTCATGTAGGTATATGTTGTAAGCAGCACGACGGCCACGGGTTTTGAGTATCCTCATCCCAATGTAGAACATCATTGAATCATGACTGGATTGATAATTTCTGAAACCAGCTGCGGTTCTTGAGAAACCCACTCCCTAATTTTTATTTTTATTTTTTTAAATAAAAAAAAAAAAAGTCAGAAAAGATCCAGTGAAAAATATTGTTTCTATAAAATACAAACTTGAATGAAGGTCCATTGCTAAGCTTACTTGCGTTAAGGTTATGAACACATGAATGGGTAATGATGCATCTGATCCAATGGCTCTCAATCGGAACTGTGGATTTTGATTCCATGTTTCATAATCTTGGCAGCCACCAGCACTGTAACCACGCCATTGTCCATGAACAGAATAGCGCATCTCTGGAGGGTAGATACGACAAACATATATTGATCGGAAATGAATCTGAAAGTCTTGCCAAGACATCCAGAATATACCATCTTTTGACTGTTCAAGAAGTACAAAATTCAGGCAATTAGCAAAAGATTTCACTTAAGTCCAACCATTAGGTAAGATTATGTCCAATTTAAAATTATCTAAATAATAACAAGAACTCGTATGGGAAAGAGAGAAAAACTCAAGTAAAAACACAGTAGAATCCTCTGATATAATACAACATCAGAATAAGTACCTGAGGAATGTGCTTCAGCTTGTGCTTCATCCTGTCAGTCCACTCCGGAGACGAGTCAGACCAAGGCCCATTCCACTCAACTTCATTAGCCCATGGATTTCTAATTTGCACAAGCTTATGGCCATCAACTTCTCTCACCTAAATAGTTAATTAGAGAAGAAAAAATCACCTTAATCAAAGTTTTTAAGTTGGTATAGGATCAATACAATCGCATTAGTTTCGCAAATATACCTGCAGTAAAGAGTAAGCATGCCCTTGCACAATGCCACTGGAAGAAATGTGTACGTCTGAACCCGAAGGACTCCCAGCACCAAGTAGGAACCCCTCTTGTTTGAAGCGCAACAACTGAGACCACAGTCTACCACTTGCAAGATCAATCTGGGCTTGGGCACTCCTCATGTCAATTTCCTCGCCAGCACCACCAGTGAGGTCCACAAGAGCATCCTGAACAAGCCCGCCTTCTAATGCCTCAAAAGAACCATGCAATTTGGCATATGCCTTCTCCAATATAGAGACCCAGAGCTCATTGCCCTTCCTGCTGGTGGCAAATGCGGGTTTACCAGGCGCTTCACATGGAATCCAATCATCCACAACAACCAGGACCCACTCACCCTAGAAAGAGAAGAAGAAAACCACAATATGCAGTTATATAAATGCTAATCATAAAAAATAACTAAAAGAAACTATTTTAACAAACTTCAGATATATCTCATGGCAAGACATAACGCGACAATGAATTTCATGATTCACAATTATAAGTTGCATCAGTCAAGGAAGTCAGAATCACAACCTAGCGAAAATTCATCCATCTGCAAAGAAATATAGCAAGGTCATTCTTCAAGAAAAGTCGAGCACATCCATCCAAATGGATCTACAACTGACTAGTAGAGAATCAAGCCAGATGAAATTAAGCCTGAGTTACACCCCAACCCCTATGGTGGAAGGCTGGGCATTGGCATTGCTCAACTTCTTAATGCAATTAACCTGACTGCCCTAGATAGAGAATTGACAAGACGTTCTTCCATTATAGAACCTAAAGCAATATTATTTTACGGAATAGAGATGATTCCCATTCCAATAGCATAGACATTGAATAAATTTTCCACAACAAATTATAGCTTTTGAACTTTCTCCTCTTCTACTGAAACCCTAGGAGCTCTAAAAGAAAAGTTTCCACGTAAATTTTTCAAGGACTTTGATAAGGACATTTTTTGCTTTCAGCTAACTAAGTTAAAGGTCTCTCCAGCTGCAGAAAGTTGATAAATTTTTTCATTACATTATGAAAAAGTCTAGAACACGAAACAAGCCATAAGTTTTGTCCATCATAAATTGTAGGCGCATCATTTGGAAAAGCACACTCCAGGATACCAACCCAAAGCGGACACAAAGAAAACGTTTGATTCCCCCTCCCTCTTTTTACTATTCAAAAAACTAGCCCAAGTTATGTTCTAATTACCTGAATACAGAAGCGGACGGTGTAGATTCCTTCCTCATTATACTCCGGGGTAATAATCACTTCTGATATTCGTGAAACCTCTGTTAAAACAGCCACAGCACTCAAAAACCAACAATCACCCAATCGGCCCTGTTTAATAGACAATTAACCCACTTATTAAAGCAAGCAAAGCATCAACAAATTATCTTCAAGAGATGCAACTCTTAACAATAATGAAGATGATTCAGACTAAAGCTTTACATGAGATATTACAAAGGGACTAAACCTGACAAACATCTGAAGGATTTGCAGCCCCAAAAAACAAGCATGGATCAGAATCCATGCGGCTCTCTTTCACAATTTCAGCAGGCCGCATCCACTTAGAAACAACCTATATTGGAAAACCAAAAGGCTTGCAGTCATCAAGATAATAAACATATCTAAAAGCAATCAACTAGTCAAGAAAACACACCTGCAACTTCAAAGGGGGATTTTTGGGATCTACAAATAACGACTGATCATTTGGAGGAAACTCTTGATCTGTGAAATGTCTCTCTCCCCTTGCACAGAGGGCTTCTTTGACAGCCAGTTCCACTGAAAGCATCCGTTGATTGATTTCTTCTTGTGTTTCCATCCTAGGTTTCCTATATCTCCTAGCAAAAGAATCCACATCAATCACAACCCCATCACGATCTGACCTTCTTTTTCTCCCACTCGAATACTGTCCATCCCAATCTACATCATCCCTATCATATAGATCTACATCCGCAGGATCACTATCCCACCCATCAATCTATAAAAAGCACATTACGCAGTAATTAGTGACAGGTTCAGCTAGACATAAAACAGTATGTTCTGCTTTTTCCAAAATTTGAGCAAAAATACTATGGTATTGAAGAGAACTTACTCTAGAGGGTGAATCCGCCCATTGCCAATTATCTTCTGGAAAGTCGATGGCACTAAAATCAGCTGATCCAATAGCAGCATGAAGAGCAGCTATCTCATCTTCACTTAAGCACCTTCCCCAAAGAAAAACATCCATAATATGCATCTTAGACTCAACTCCTTCACTATCTGATCTCCCAAATGCGTCCATATCTATGGGTGGTCTAACACCAATCCAAACGTCTGTCCCCTGCTCCCAAATGCTATTACCCACATGCAATGGTAACCCAGTCTGGTAGCCATCAAAACCACCATCCAGAAAGCAAGTTGCCTCACCTAGATCAGCATCAATTGTCATTGTCACAATATGCCACCTGCAAATCATTTATAAAACACAGGTGAAAGTTAATTCTTGTCGAAGTATTGACGATAACAGCACAATGCAACCACGACAGAGACATGCAAACAGAATGGGAAACAAAAAGGTCCAAAATAAATTATATGAAAGAGGCAATGAAAGCACATGCAATATAATATGGCAGAATTGTGACAAGTACATTAAGAAGAAATTCAAACCTTCCATCTGCAATACTTGTGACACTGATACTCCACTCCTTTGCAACAGTTGTTTGTCTATCACCTTTGGTAATCAATCTAAGCCCAACTTGTCCAGCCTCAATACCTTGTTCAGAACCAGCCACCAGAATTTCCCAACATACTTTTTTCTGAAATTCAGTGCCTAAAAGACAAACAGGTCCAGACTCGGGTTGGATCATCACCGCAATGGAAAAACTAACCTTTTGACTTTGACATACACTGGGGTCAATCAGGCCACAGGTTCTGCCACTTGTAGTTGGTTCATCATCAAGAATACACACAGCACCCGCAACCCCTGTCTGCCAATGACATTAACAAGCACTAGCTTCAGAGTCATACTGGTTGAGAATACCAAAAAGCAATGCATCTCCATTGACCATCAGAAATCACAAAGGTCCAAATAAGCTGGACTGAACAGATAAGCAGAAAAATATTAAGCAAGATTAAAATAAATGTAGTGATGGTGTGGATACACTAACATTTCTGTACCCTACCCAGCAAATTTAATTTTAAATCCAGGAAGAAATATTCTGTGTAGATGATGGGGCAAAAATGTGGATATTTGAAAAATAAATTCTGTGATGGTGTGGAGACACTGTAACATGTCTGTACCCTCCCCAGAAAATTTAATTTTAAATCCAGGAAGAAATATTCTGGGTAGATGACGTGGCAAACATGTAGATATGGATATGGCGCCAATAAGGCAGGGTTGGCGTATCACATTCTCGAGGAAAAGAAATGTGGATATGGCTTGGACAAAAATTTAGGAAAGCCAAAATAGACAACCTCAAGAACAGGACATGGAAACAAATCTATATAAGTGGAATTTTGACAAGAATCCAAAAACCAAATTATAACTAAAAAAACTAAACCTGAATTGCTCGGCGAGCTAACTGAGCTGTCCGTATCCTACGTGCAATGCTTGAAACCCTCTCTCGTGCAAAAGAATCATCAAGAACAGCATCACCTCCAACTGCGCGTACCGCAGCTGCCATGGCAGCTGCCTCTCGGTTGCCAGCATTAGGAATAGAGGAAATAAGTGAAGCTTCTATCTCCTTCCATTTACGTTCTTCTTTCTCCAGAAGAGCCTTCCTTCTTTCTTTACCTCTTCCCTCTTCTTCACGTCTCTGCATTAAAATTTCCTCTTCCATCTCCTTTTCTCTTATATAACTACAAAATTCATGTAGATGGAGATTCAGAAACGCCACATAAATTTAAGAGTCCTCTGTTTGGTAAAATAGAAAACCCAATATGCATAAGAGCCAAACTCTTGTTTGACATGTAACTACCTCTCTTGAATGATTTCAAACTGCCTACGGTCTTCAGGCATCCATTTTTTTATTTTATTGGCGCTTAGGTCTGAGAACCCTATGCTATCAAGAAAGAGTCTCAAGCGAACCTCATCCTACAACAGGAAGAAAACAATGATATATGATGATCAATAACCAAACACCTATCATGCATGGTAAGCAGCTCAGGTTTTTTTTTTGGTCACCTGCACTCGTTCCGCCTTAGCAGTCAAACCAAGCAAAAGAAGTAAATATCCACCAAATTTATCCCACATGTACACCCATTCAGTATCAATTGCCTCTTCCAAAGCCAAAATACGTGCGTGAGCACACATTTCTCTTCGGTGATCTACATCATTGGCATGTCCATGGCGGAATGTTCTTCCACATCTGATTCTGCAGAAGAATGATCCAGCAGCTAATTCTTCATTTCTTAAACGGTCTCTTAGTTTCATGACATCAGCCCTGGGAAGCACAAAATTTCCTGCCCTGTCACGCATGATGGCAGGGTCTCCTACCAAAAGGGCAGCTGAACTGGCAGATCTCTGTGGAGCTGAATAAGTTCCAGATAAAGCATTTCTAGTCTGCGAGGGAAACAAAATGAACTCTGTTGAACTTAACTACCACCTTTACTTAGTCAAATAACAACGAAAACATTCACCTAATGAAAGCATTCCAACATGATTAGAAAAGTATAAAAGACGCAACGTCCAACAAAATAAATAAGCAATCATCCTTTAAAATGCACATTTCTATTAATGTTTTGAAATGTAGGCTCCTATTGATAAAATGAAAGCAAGAAATACTGTTTTGAAATGGAAAGCTCCTATTAATAAAATGAAAGCAAGACAAGCTGATATATCAACATTGTTGCCATGTTGACAACACTACTAAATATGTACCCAGCAAGGAGATATTAACTGATGGCATCATAAAATTTTCATTAGGTAATTTGGTCTTTGAGCAACCTAACATATGTCAAGTTATTCCAGAGTTTTCAGTTTCTTGCTGCACTTCTAATTGTTTCTTTGGATTTATTTTCTCAAGTTAGTGTTTGAGACATTTAGAAAGTTTGCTTGAGGTTCTGGACCACTAAATCGTAGCCTTAATAGTATTATTATTTTGTTCAAATGAAAACTCTCATCTGTATCTCCATTCTCTTGCATTTGAAGAATTGCCGCCGAGTCATTCATGCATAAATGTAGACAAATTTGGATGTCAGACGAAAAATCATACATTCTACAATATCAAAACATGAACTTGTTTGAAACCATTCCATGATAATTTGGTGCCAGCAAATACAAACAAATGACATTATTCAAAAAGTATTTGGTAAGGTTTTGTCTATGGTAAATATCTGAAGTAACAAACTTGTAAGCATTAGGAGATCTTTGGTGATCACATTATCAAATACCCATATTGCCACCTCTAATCATTAGCAGCAGTTAATTTTTATGCCTTTGCTAAAAGGCTGGAAAAAAAAAAAAAAAAGTTACATACATTTATAAGTACCTATACGTGCTGATACTAGGTTTTAAATCTCAAGTGCAGTTTAAATTATATCAGCAGCAGAACTGACGGAACAAGTTCAAATTATATAGCATGGTCAAGGAATTTTTATCTATGACTACATCTCTAATTGTCCAGAGCCCAATTTAGTTATATCATAAGTTATGGTACAAAAAATTGCAAAATGAGACAACACAGATTTTCTGAATATAGCTCCCAGCACTGAGTATCACAGACACATGAAAATAAGGGAAAGAAGTTTGTCACAAATTTGAGAATGCAATCTTATCTTCTTTTTATAAGTAAGAGAGCATGCAACCTGTATAACTAATTAAAATATCTGAATATCAAACAGACGGACAACACTGGACAACCATAACAAGTGTGCGTGTTTACATATATACAAGCATGCCTTCTGTATGTTGTGAGAGAAAGTACCAACAGAGATGTAGTATGGATCAGCAGTTCTAGATAACAGAAACTGACCTGAGTTGAGAAGATAACATAATAAATAATAATCTAGCCTTCATATATAATAAAATCTCAAATCACAGCGATGACCAACCCCACCCCCCCACCCCCCCCCAAAAAAAAAAAAAGGATTTTCAGTAATTATCTGGAAATCTGTGGATATGTCCAAAAGGCAATTTATAAAAAAATCGACACACCTTTGTCGCAGATCGAGCAATTGCTTGAACAACAGTTTCCCTACTAAGAAAGTGCACGGCATCTTCCATCGTCTGGAGATCGAAGTAAATAACATCCTTAGATAGAAGCAAAACTTCGAAAAGATGACAAAGATGGTTGTGAATCAACTCCAAGTTGCAGCAACAAATTGGTTACAGTAGTGCACAAACCTTAAGAGTCAGGCATGGACGAGAGACAGCAAATCCAAAGGCCACAACAAGAGTAATTGCTGATACAGCAGCACCAGCAAATGGTGGATATATTTTCAAACTGGCAACAACCCCCCAGCCCTCAGTCGCCAATGCAATCCCATAGAGCACAAGAAATGCAGCACTATCAATCAATTGATTTGAAATTCATTAGGTTTGAAGAAATTACCCAGTCACGGTACTTGACATGTCAATAGCAAAAGTAAAGCAAAATAAAAATATTTAGTTCGAAATATGCTAACAAACAAAAGACAAAAATAAACAGGACACTCAACACACCTGACATTCTTTCCACAATCTGCGTGAGCATCATAGACATATACAGGCAGTACTCTTGGAGAATAAACTACAATCGGAGGTGAAAGAAGAACCTGCACAAAGAGGGTTATACTATAATGTAAACGAAGATGAGGTAGAACAACCAGAAATAAGACAACCCAAATACAAACAAAAAGATATGAAGTTTGAAAGAAAATAGAGTAATATAACTCACTGTCAATGCTCTTCCAGCAAGAAGAAACAGAAATGAAAAATAACCAACAGAGGCGCCAACAAATGGTTTATCTGAACAGCAAATGTGAGAAAAAGTTAATGTCATAAGAAGCACGGGAACAATTTTTGCAAGAGAACTATGAAGATATGTGGCATGGAAAATAACATAGGATGGTAATGGATTCTGTTTTTCACCTTCAAACAATCCAACAAGAAATGCTGCCAAAGCCAAAAGAAAAGCGAGGAAACAAACAAAGAGCATCTGTATTCTGGTCAAATAAAAATTGTTTGAAGCCCAGTGGTGAATAGCACCAATAGCTAGTACCAACATGAGAAGAACCAAGAGACATGCTACACCAATCTGTTTCCGATAGAAGGGGGAAAAAAAAGCACCAAATGAGATAGGTTCACTACAGCTTAAAGCAAAAATGAACTGCAAAAACCAAAGTGAGCCTCACAGTCCAAGGTTTAACAACAACTATAACAGCTGATATTGCACCAAGCAGGAGGAGGAGACCAAAGCTAACAAATGCATATACACCTCCAGAAAGTCTCCAATCATCATCTTTCCTGCAAATATTTATCTCAGCGCATAAGAAGGTGAACGAGCAGCCATGGTACTATCTATGCCTATCTCCGAAATATCTGAACAACATGTTTGTTTAATACGCATAGTACAGCTAAGGTACTAAATTAAAGCCATGAGTTACTCACCATTTATGCAAACCAGAGCACAGTGACAGCACTGCTGGAATACAAACCAAAGGAAGTAAAGCAGCCAGGAAATCACCCTTGGTTGGAACTTCATCATCTCTAGATTTGACGACTTCTAAATACGATGCACCACAAAATGCCACAAGAACAACTACAAAGAAATGCATCAAAGAATATGATAGATTAATATGTCAATCCAACTCAAGGTAGTTCCAATTGAAGGGTCAGGAATCAAAACCAAAGCAAATAACTACCTGAGAATATCCCAACGCAGATGGCAGAAGAAAGAGAAAACCGATATGTTGCAAACCATGAAACAATTGGAAGCACGCCAGTAACTACTAAAGCAATTGCAGACGCCATTGCCCAACCAAGGTACACAGATGATGCATAAGGAGAGCTAAAACTTTTCTGTTCACCAGTCAATCCCTTGTACCCTAAATCATCTAAAGGCTTTGCAGATATTATCGCACCTAGAGCTAATACAGATCCAGCAAATACTGATATGCAAATGGCAAGAACAACACCCTGAAAGAGAACAATATTTAGCTAGAACTGTGAAAGGAAATCAAGACATTATAAAACAAATTCCAGGTAGAAAAGGTACAAAATTGGAAAGAGTTACAATAGGCTTCTAAACCACAAGACCCTTCAAAATTAAAAGAATAATATGTGCTTCTTCAGATAGTTAAAGCTTGAAGAAATTTTTTTTTTTTGATAAGTAAGAGAAATATCATTAACTTCATATTGAAGTTAATATGAAGAAAGAAAACCGAAATAAAGAGATTTCTGAAGCAAGAGAATTCTAAATAAGCAGTAAAGAAAGACAAAAAGTGGAAAAACTTAGAAATGATAGCAAAATGGAAAACACAAAACTAAGAAAAGTGCAACATGGGCCTTCAAGGAATAAAGACTTATCAATGCCTAAATCATCAGATACTATGTTATATGTTCCTCCCTTTTAGGATCGCTCTTGTATACTTCCCGTGTATTAGGGTTGCGCCCCTCTGCGCTTTACTGATGAATTTGAAATTACTTATAAAAAAAAAATGTGTCAAGACCAGCGATATGGGGAAAATGTAGCAAATCAGAAAACAGAAAGAAACTGAGGAGAAGAAGTGTAAGGAGGAAAAAGCCATATACAATGGATAGCACACAACACATGAACAAAGGAGAAGAAGGCAATATGCATAAAACAAAGGAGAAAGCAGAAAAATAAAAGAAATATATAGAAAAGGAAATATTACAGAAAACTGAGACCTTAATTTATATAGCAAAAGCATATACAATGGATAGCATACAACACACGAACACAAATTCAACAAAACTAATTTGAGCATATGCCCTGTACATGTGTTAAATATAAAGGGCAAAATCAGAGGCATGTCACAAATACAAATACCAAACTACGAAAGAGGAAATAGATAAATAAGAAAACCAACCTTTAAAGCAGTGAAAAGACCAAATACTAATTATGAAAAAAAGTAAAATTCCACTAACTGAAAATATAAGATAGCAACACAACCAGCAAGCGTCAATGCACGGTCTGTGTGCATGAGATTTCATCCTAGAACCCAAATTAAATCTTATATACAACTCTGTATATTTAAAAGATAATCGTGCAATTACATTAGAGCAGTGAGGGCAAGAGACAAAGATCAAACCTCCTTTGTCCCAGGAAAATGATGATTTCCAGCATTACCAGCACATTGTACTCGAGGAAGCCAGAACTGGTAACCATTACGGATCCATATAGGAATGGCGATAGAAAGGCATGCGACCATAAGTGGAACAGTCAAAGACAATCCAAGAAGAACTGATGATTTGCTGCAAAACAAACACAGATATCAATGCATAATAGGGTATGCAGCTAATGCAACAGCCACATTAGAAATAAAAAGGAACCAAAATTATTTTATTTTATAGCCAAAAAAAAAAAGGATTAATATATAAAATGAAAATGACAGAAAGAAAACGATAAAGAAAACTTTACTAAAACACTTACTGCTATTCTCTTTCTTATATTTGTAAGATCTGAGCCTAAGACTTACCCAAACCCCTCAATAAACATATTCAGTGTTTAGTTGTAAATTTCCTGGACATTTTAGATATCTGGTTTCAAATAAATCATTGTTTCTTAACCTCAACACCAAAAAGGTATTTAACACTAATCAGTATAAATTGATCACTAACTAACAATGCTACTATATAGTACATTGGGGGAATATTAGGCAAGATCTGGCACAAAAAAGAGCAGTTTAAAGGCAGATATTAAAATCACAAATGGAAATTGATCAGAAACAGTCTTATCCATTTATGGACAAGCTCAAATGTTTGCCAGTTTCCACACCGGTTCTTTTACTATAGTCTATATTACATAGGCAAAATGCTTTCATCCGAAGAAGACAAATCCTAGATCTTGTTCTTATTGTCAATGAATGCCATGATAGTAGAATAAAATCGGGGAGCCAAGTGTACTCCGCAAACTAGACTTAGAAAAAGCTTATGATCATTTTAATTGGGATTTTCTGTTGTACATGCTGAGGAGGTGTGGTTTTGGGGGAGAGAGGTGCTCTTGGAAAGCTCATTGTATCTCCTCGGTGCGTTTCTCGATTTTGGTGAACGGCACTCCCACCGATTTTTTTAGTGGCTCTCGTAGCTCGAGACAAGGGAACCCTCTGTCTCCTTTGATGTTTGTCATTGTGATGGAGGCATAGAGTAGGATTATTTATGCTGCAATCAATGGGGGCTTGTTATCTGGCGTATTGGTGGACTGTCTGCAGCATTCAGAGTACTGTTGTGTGGAAGATGATACCTTTGTGACTTTGTCCCTTTTGTGGTGTCTATGGAGGGAAATGAACGGCATAAGTTTTGAGGACCGTGAGAGGACATTGGAGGAGATTAAATCTTCATTTTTCAATACTCTGAATTTTTGCACAGTTGTTTTTGTTTCTCCTTTTTTTTTTGATAAGTAAAGAGTAATGTCATTAATAACGCAAAGCGCAATCAAGTACACAGGGAGTATACAAGAAAGCCATCTAAGAAGAAGAAGAAAACAAAACAAAGAAATCATTAAAGCTAATCACTAAAGGTGCGAGGAACGCAGTCGTCCAAAAGTACAAAAAATAAAAGAAAAAGGAAATGAGCTCCTCAATGGTTCTTTCTTTATCCTTGAACTGTCTATCATTGCATTCCCTCCACAAGCATCACAAAAGACAAGCAGCGAATAAATCTACCACCCGAAAAGGCATAACCCAAGACAGACTGAAACGACTAAAGATGGCATTCCATAGAGTGCGTGCAACCTCGCAGTGGAGAAGAATGTGATCTACAGACTCCCCTTTCATTTTGCACATGCAATATCTATCAATCACAATGACACACTTCTTTCTGGTTTTTGTTTCTCCTTCTAATTAGTTATCATGATTTCCTTGTTCTTTTCTCCTTCTAGCTAGGTATTCTCTCATGTATACTTCATGTGTACATTGGGAAGATGCAAAAAGAAATGCCTAACTAGATAAACGATTATGGGAATTAAGAAAGTTAAAAGATAAGGGAAACACATAAGTTGTAGTTCAAAGATACAAAGTGTAAAAAAAGGATAATAAAAGCTCCTCAAAGGTCTTCTCCACGTCCTCAAAGCTTTGGTTATTTCTTTTCCTCCATAAGCACCAAAAGAGGCAAGTGGGCGCTATTTTCCACGCCATAACACGCCTCGAAATGTTAGAGAGGATAAGATCAACAAAGAAGCTGCCAAAAGTTGCAAAGGTGTATTTTGAAAATTCAAGGACATTGATGGTTATCTTACAGCCATCAAGCTTCATCTTCCTTTGGTTGTATCTTTCACCAAAATTACACTCCATAGAATCTATTTTGCAGTCCAACTAATCTGGAAACTTTCTGTTACTAATCATTTCTTCATTATTGTAGTGTTTATCAAACTGGTTTCCTTCATTAATAATATGCTGTCACTTGGTCAAACATCATACCTAAAGGGAACTCTAATACAATTCCTGCAGTCTTCTCAATGATACAGAACAGAAAGTGACAAAGGCTTACGCATTGACAGAGGGCATTCTACGGGCATACTATGCAATCAACTTTGAACCTATTGTTTGTATATCCTCAATCAAGCTGAAGAGTATGTAAAATAACCAATTAAGTTGGTTCATTAATGCTGCATAAAAGCTCTAGTTCAGGAATACAACTATGAAAATGGAAGTCATTTGGGAAAGTTGATAACCATGTGTCCAGAATTTGATATGTTTTAAGAAAACGGTACAAAAGCAAATTATATGCTAGCTAAAAAATCCAAGCAATTTTGAATGCCAGGGTCTACCAACACATGGTTAACCATTCTAGTGAACCTAAAGCAGTTGTATAACATAACAGAATCATCATGTTCATACATCAAAGGATATATGCTACGGAAACCAGTATCAACACATTAGGAAAAACATGAAACAATGGAAATGATCTATTGAAACATAAGGGCCATACCTTAAGAAGGAAAGCAACAGTCCAACACAAGTGCTCAGTAGCCAAGCAATAAAGCCATACTGCAGAAACATGGTATAATTGAAACAGACAAAACACCCAAAATTCCATTAGGAATAGCTTATAAAAGGAGAAGCAGTGCTCATGAAAACTACTGCACGAAGTTAAATGCATTTGCATATTGTTATATATGGATTTTACATATCGGAGTTAACGGTAATAATTACTTTTATGATGGTGGACTATTTGATACTGGAGTTTGCGACTGAAGTACCATATTTACGAACTTACTTTAAATTGGAAATGGAATAAGTACCAGCCTCTTTAAAGAGGCTTTTAATCCATGTAGTAAAGCAGGGTTAAAGAGAAAAAAAAAAAACTAAGCATGCAAAACGGTTGTAGGCTCATAGCCGACTTTTTCCCTATGTATTACTTTATCCTGATAAGCATTTTCATGAAATTGACATCAAAATTTTAAACATACAGATGTGCAAGTAGACATCCTTCCATGATAGATCGTGTATTCATTTACTAGTTCCTTACAAGAATATATACATATCCATTTCAACTTCAAAGACTGACACACTGCAGAAAAGTTAACTATGACCATCACAAAACCACAATTATATCTCCAAGAGAAACTGGAGTAACAGTATTATAGACCACTGAGTTAATTCCAAAACCAGATGATACATACAAATTCAATAGCTCCCATGATAAATATTATCATATAAAATATATGCGAGGTGGTACCTTGCGTGGTTTCGATGTCATGGCCATTTCTTCTGCTTGAAGTGAACGCAAGAAAGCCATGATTGAACAGACAACCAGAGACAGCAGTAGCACTGCGATGCCGAATTCAAACTACAAACATAACAATTCACTAGATACGTAAGAGATACGTACAAGTAGAACCAAGTTACAACAAACAATCTTGAAATTATATAAATCCATTTAGTTCCCACTATTAATCCAGAGCTATTTATAAACCAATCACGATGCCACCAAATAAAATGAACATTAGCCCAAGGAAAGAGAGATCTTGCTACCTGTTGGTGAGTAGCATTAATGATTATGATCGTCTTTGGACGAAAAATTGCCACAATGACCGTTTCAAGGATGAAGACAGAACTGAAGAGAAGCCATGCTCTTTCTGGAGTACCAACTACGTGGTGCAGTACAAGTCTAGACAATTGGAGCCACTTATCAAGCCCATGAAGCCTCAGTTCTTCCGACAAAGAAATTTGATTGGGCATAGCATTGTCAACACTGTTCGAGTCAATGATGGTGATGTCAGTATTGTCACGATGATCTCTATCTGCATCCAAACTACTCCTCTGTAACAATGCCAGAATAGTCGGATCCAAGTTCTTCTCCTTCAACATCATGGCAAAATTAGGATCCAATCCTTTATCTTGCAATAAACTTGTTAGTTCTACGTCACCTTCTCTTGCCCTTCTTTTCAACATAGACGCAATCCTAGGGTCGTTCAACCTTTCTTGGAATGCAAGAGCTAAATTCAAATCTAACGTTTGTTGATTTACAGAAGCTGAAGCACTAGACTCACAGCCTTGGCTTTCAAGACCACTACTGGAACAAACCACCAAGGAGCTGGTGTGATCAACATTTTTATCAGCAAACGATGTCCCTACTTCAGGCTCTTGAACAACTGAGCGACAAGAACTACTACGTAAGGCTAAACTTGGCCTTCCACTATCTATGCTCTTATCACTGTTTATTCCCTCTTGTGAACTAGCAGTTCGACAAAGGACAACATTGTTCCAGTTACCACCATCAACTGTGCATTGTGCCATACTTCTGCTACTTGCTTCAATTACATTGCCAAGGTGACCCGCTTCAACACTACTACTGCGTTTCATACTTGAGCCACAACCTTCAGAGGAGCTAGATGAACTATTCTGTTCCTTCCTACGAAATCCCTCTCTTAGGCGAATCACTGTACTTTGTAAGGCATCCCTCCTTGCAGCTAATGGGTTTGTAGCTGATAAATGACGAGAAACAGCAGCCCCTAAAAGGACAGATGCCACAACTGCATAACTAACACAATGCCCCAAGTACCTGAAAAGAAAAAATATGACGGTGACAACAATAAACAAAACCAGTAGCATCACAGTTGCTAGTTGCGATCAGAAAGTCTAGAACAAACCAGTAATATACTCCAAAGCAAATGAGAAAAACCCGAGATGTGCCAGCTACAAATAGTGCTGCAACACGACTTTTAAGAAGCTTAAACCCATACAGGCACGCCCCGATATTCCAATCTACAGGATAAGAAATGCAAAAGAATAGATCAGCCCCATAGTAACATCGATGTTATCGGCAAAGATATTAATGTAAATTGTCAATCTACATACTAACAGATGGATTAAAAACAGACCAAGAATGATAATTGCGGCTGATGTAATGGCTCCCAGCCAATTTGCCTCCTTTGCTGTCACACCATATAAGATTGAGTACACAAGAAGTACTATAAGTGAGCCAACGTAGAGAAGTCCAAGATGTGAAGCCCTGCAAACACAAATCATGAAATGCAAGTTGTGAAACATAATTTCTCTATATCAGATCGTTAGGCAAACAAAAGATACAACAATTCAAATCACGAGATTGAAAAAAATATGCCAGCCTACTACAAAACAGCAGTTGGTGCCATTTTGAAGATCCTGTAACAGCTGATTCAATATAGTACCTTAATTCTAGAGCAAAATATTAAGGACTTGCCTACTAGATTCCCGAGGATACAATTCATTGGGGTCTGGAGGTTCTGGTAAACAAGCCACAGGACCAACTTCTATACAATCTGAATAAGCAAATTTGTATGCCCTCCGCACATACTCATCCACATCTAGGCCATTTCCTGTGTAGATTGATATAGAGTAAAAAGTCATAAAATAAAATAAAATTATGCCAGTAAGTACACATTAATGCATCATTAATATTCATGCCTAGCGCATTGTGAAGTACCAAACCACAATTACACCTCTGAAATTATGGAAATGAAAAAACAAGCATCAGGATGAGAAAATTGCAAGGCCTACCATTAAATACCATTCTGCAAATAAAGAGCATGTTGATCGCCATGGCAATTGCGGATACACCAAAAAAGAAACCAGAAGGTGAATATCGCTCAGATGCCCTGGAACCAGCTGTAACATACACAGCACAAAGTTCGTATGCACAAAGTAGGGCAACAGCCAGAAGAAGTAGAATAGCAACAGCCCCTGTTAACGCAAAAAGGAGGAAAATTAAGTAGATAAATAGCATCCAATTTACATATGTCCGTGTTAAGACGTACTATATAAAAAATAATTCCCTCCACCCCCTTTCACCCTTATTTACTGTACAGCATTCACAAAGAAATTTTAACAACTGAAACAAGAGATAAAAATGACAAGATAGAAACAAATCTATTCAACAAGTGAAAATAAATTCTTCCATCAACTATTCCTCACAGAACACATTTTTCAACAATTAACGAAGAATACTTTCTGCCTACATGTTTTAACTACTCTTTCCTTTTTATAAGTAATTCAAATTCATTAAAATCTAGTATACAAATGAACCCCTAAAGTAGAGAAAAAGAAGAACATAACTCCAAAAAATTAGAAACAGATAGACTATTCCACGCTACTATCCATGTATAAAGGGATTGAAACAACATCTTCCACTCTAACATCACAATCTCACGATGTTCAAAGCTCTTTGCGCTTTGCTCTCGTCAAATACACAACATTAAACACAAATGAGCCAACCTCCACATTTTCAAAGAAGTACAGTGTCCCAATTGTCCCTACCAACACACCAACAACTCTCTCACCCTTCGAAGCATAACCCATGCAACACCAAACAACTGTTGAAGCAAACTCCATAATTCGGTTGCAACCTCACAATGAAGAAGAAGGTGATCAATAGACTCTCCACTTTTCTAACACATACAACTTCAATCCACCACGATAACATTCCTCTTTCGGAAATTATCCTAAGTTAAGATTTTTCCTAAAGCCATCATCCACACAAAGAACGCCACTATCGAGGGAGCCACAACTTTCGAAATACTCTCCATGGAAAAGAGGAACTTACCAAACCAGATAGTAAGACTTAACTTCAAATGATTTCCTTTTAGAAGGAATCCAACAAATTTTATCGTCGCCTCTTACCTTACTCTTTGAGAATATACAACTCAAAGAAAACAAAGACCACTTCCACCTTCCAATCATGCACAAATATTGAAAAGAAAATATTCCAATGAATGTTTCCATTCCAGAACTGCATATGATCCGCCTTCCACACATCCTTACAATCAGCAATAGTGAATAATTCCAGAAAAGAGAACTTCAAGGGTTGCTCCCCACACCATACATCATGCCAAAACCGAACCTTAGATCCATCTCCTACCTCACACCTTACAAATTTAGAAAAACCTTGCCACCCCCTCCTTAAACATTTCCACGCTCCCACACCATAGGGCCCCCCAACCTCCTTAGAACACAGACCTCCCCTCAAACTACCATATTTACTGTCCATCACCGATCTCCACAAAGCCTCCATCTCTATATCATACCACCACAACCACTTACCCAAAAGGGGTCGGTTAAACTAAATAAAAAATTTCAACCCCAAACCCCTTGAAATTATCGGAGTACATATTTTCGACCACTTCACTAAATGAAACTTTAACTCATCACCAATAACCCCCCCCCCCCAAAAAAAAAAAAAAAAAAAAAAAAGAAGAAGAAAGAAAGTCCCTCTAAAGTTTTTCTAGTCACTCCTATCGGAATAGGGAAAAGGGACAAATAATACGTTGGTAAATTAGAAATAGTACTTTTATCAAAGTTAACCTACCTCCCTTTGATAAATAAAGCCTCTTCCAACCCGCCAATCAATGTTTCTTCTTCTCAATAATGCCCTAACAAATGGTAGAAGCCTTGTAAGGAGCTCCCAGAGAAAAACCCAAATACTTCACTGGCAACAAAGCCACTCTACACCCAAGAATGCTAGTCAAACCTTCCACATCACCCACATTGCCGACGGGAACAATTTCTTACTTAGACAAGTTTATCTTCAATCCCAACACCACTTCAAAACATAAGAACAGACATTACAAGTTACGAAGTTGTTCACAACTAGGCTTACAAAATATCAAAGTGTCATCTGCAAACAACAAATGTGACACTATCATCTCCTCATGATTCCTCAATCCCACCAAAAATCCAACTAAGAGCCTATTGTCCACCGTAGCATAGATCATCATGCTTAATGCCTCCATAATAACCACAAACAATAAAAGATACAACGGATCCCCCTGTCTTAATCCACAGGAACTACTAAAGTAACCAGATAGACACATTATTGAGAATGGAAAACCATACCATAGATATGCAGTGACTACAAACTACCAAAGTTTAACAGGCTACAACGGCTTATGTGTTTTTACCGGGACTCATATTTTACCAATCATTGTGTTTTTAATTGTTAAGATACCACAAATCTGACCAAACTAGAGTCAAGTAACAGGACTACAAACTACCAAAATTTAACAGTTTAGCTTTCACTACTAAGCTAGATTCTACAGCCTTTAACATATTCAGCTTTGTAACCAAATATAAGAAGGAAATTAGATTGCCAACTAAATAAGATTAATAGATCAGAGTAGCTTTTCCCTAAAGGAAAGAAGAAATCAATTTTTTTGACAATAGAAAGGTCAACAGAGTACATACTTGAGCTTTGCCATTGTGATCTCCACCAAAGCATGATTGAATAGAATGCCAACAAAAGAGCAGTACCGGCCATTATTACAGCCAACCCAATTATATCTCGACCTAATATTACAATCAACCAACATCCCCACACAATAAGCACCACAACAGGAGAAATAACAACCATCCATGCAGACAGATTCAAGAAACCACAAAGTAGACGGAGATGCATCCCTTGCAAGATATCTGGCCATTTTCTTGCAAAAATCCAACTGGAAAGAGAAACCAAAAGGGGAAGAAAAGAAAAAAAGAGTCAGAATACTCTCTCAGGTTAATTACAGAACAAGCAAGCAAGGATTGAAAACAGGCAATAAACTGTACTCTAAGCAGCATGAAACATATCAGGTAAAGTAATGTCATAGAGAAAATTTACAAACCATCAAAACAAATAGAGAAATTATTGACTCCACTAAACAAGCTCAACATACAATATGAAAACTAATTGTACAAAAGAATTTGCAGAAAGCTTCTTCAACATTCTAGAGAATTTGCAAATCTATACGAACATACTGGAACAAAGACTAACAGGATGCAACAGCAAATGGCCAACTGATCATCTTTCACAGAGTATTTTACTTTCTAAATTTTTAGACTCTCTTTCACACATTATAATACAACTCTTTCGCCATGGATGAATTCTCAGATTTTATCTTAGTCCAGAGCCTTATGGACATCCCCCTCCAAGGTGGGAATTTTACGTGGTCTAATATCAGGATTCACCTTCGTGGGCTAGAATAGTCAGATTTTTCATCTCTCCTAAATGGGAGGATCATTTCCAGAATGTTGTCCAGAGTAGATTACCCAGAGTTCTCTAAGATCACTTCCCTATTCTTCTTGATTGTGGCAACTTTCAAAGGGGTAGAAGTTGTTTTAAATTTGAAAACACTAGGCTGAAAACATATGGTTTCATGGAGAAGGTGAGGCACTGGTGGTCTTCCTATTATTTTCATGGCTGTCCTAGCTTAGTTTTGGCCCAACAACTAAAAGCTCTGAAAGCTGACTTAAAAACTTGGAATGATACAGAGTTTGGTAATGTGGAATATAACAATAAAATAATCCAACCTCCCACTATAAAATGATACCATTACACTAATTATATCATACAGACAAAGACACCAAACTAACTATTTTCTCGATTCACACTCCCCATAACTATTTTCTCGATCCACACTCCCCAACATTTCTCAGCAGCTTTTCCTCCAAGTGTTTGTCAAAATATAAGCAGTTCCGAATTTTAGATTCACAAATTTCTCTATGAACTGCAATTTTCCACCCATTACCCATGTCTTTGCTATTAACTTTCCTGGTAATGTTAAAAGCAATGACTACTGAAACAGGAATAGGTGTCCCATAAGCAAGCAAGTGAATCACAACTTAGCGATCATCAAATTCATGAATCAAAGACAGTTCTAAGAAAGTCACTTATATTCTCATAGATTAAATAAAAAACAATATAAATATTACAAGCTCACCACGTAGAGATCACTTTGATAGTTAAAGGGCCAAATTTTATTTCAAAAACACATAGAATGGTATTTCTTTAGTGAATACTTCAGGAAAAAAAAAAAAAAAGTATTCAACGAGTACCCTGCCAATTCTAAACATTTCAAAGAAAAAAAAAAAAAAAAGCTGATTGTGAACCAAATTGTGCCTTTTAGTGTTTCATTAATTAAGCATTTACGAGTCAAAAAAAAAATTAATTAAGCATTTAAGCTCCATTAAAAGTAAATCCAGCTATTAACATATATACATAAATTTACTTGATAATAAAAAAAACACATACAACACAGTATAATAATGCAACCTTAATTTATAATCCAATACCATATTATGGCAACAAACACAAAGGTTCCAAATTCGTAAAAGTGTTACCTATAAATCCTCCAGGGCCTCCAATTCACAGCCCAGAGTATAGAAAACGAAGCCAAACCCAAAACCGCGAAAAGGGTCCCCGAAATTACACACGCCAAGAGAACCCCATGCTCGTCCCCTTCCATGGCTTCCCTCTATCAGCTACACCCACATGCACCAAATCAAACCCAGCAAAACAAAACCAAAAATTTTAAAATATAACTAAATAAATATCAAAATTGAAGCCCTTATAGCACACAGTAATGTGGGCGGGCTTTACCTAGCCAGAAATGGCAATGACATGGTGGAGAACTGAGGGCAAATGGGTCATTTTGGAAGTGGGTTTTGAGGCCTGAGACTAGGGTTTGTAGCAGAAATTTGAGAAGGGCATGGAGTACTTTAAAGTCAGAGTTAGCTGAAAAGTGACAAAGCTAGGGTTTTTGAGGAAACACAAACGAAAAACAAGAAGAAGTTGGAATTTTCTTCTCTGGGTTTCTCTTCAGATTAAAACCCTACTGTTGTCTCTGTGTGTGTGTGTGAACTGTGAAGTGAAAAAGAGGGATTTTTAGAGAGAGAGAGAGAGTGCGTGTAGAGAGAGAAATGCAAGACATAATAAAATTGGAAAAAGATATAGGAGAGTGGCTATAAAATAATAACAGCTAATCTTTCTGCTTGTGGGGAAGTTACACCCACTCAAATTTGGCGTGTGTCTTTCACGTACCAATTGAAAACAAGATGGGAAGTTACTTAGCGAGAAAATGAATGGCCCGTGATGCCCAACTGGTTTGGAGTGGAGGTGGGGAATGGGGAATGCCATGTGTGCGTGTGTGTATTTTTATGGGAACAATTTTCAGACAAAGAATAAATAATTTATGGGCAAATTAGCCTTCATAAAATACTTTTTAATAGTTTAAGGGGTCAATTTGTTGATTTGGAGAGTAATTTCTTAAATTAGTAGGTGAAGAATTTTTGCAAGTCTTCAAACATCAGTTGTTTAATTAGGTATAGAATTTGGAATGGTTGGTTTCTTTGTTTTCTTCTGTTCATGAATTGACTTGCATCCGACTTGGTCATTTCCAAATTTTGCAGCATAACGGAGAGGCTGCTCTAGTCTCCTTTGCCAAGACTGTCAAGGTCTTAAGGTCAGTGATTTGGATCAGCATTGGTTACATTTTCTTGACCGAGAAGGCTTTGATAGAGTCTACTTGTCCGTAAAGGTGAGCCTTGCATCTCGAGTTGTTTGGACATTTGGTCAAACAGATGAATCCCATCGAAACCGTCTCTCATTTGCTATTCAAATTAACTGCAATTCAATCAACCAAATTGCAAACAATGCCCATTCCAATAGTCATCATCAAAGGTTTCTTATTTTTTATTTGCTCATAAAAATATATATATATATAAAAAAAAAAATTGATAATTTTGTCAATGTGTTTTTTAGGTGTTTTTTGTTATATATATATATATATTTCAGGTGAAAACAATTTTAAATATTTTATTATGTTTTGAGTTTTAGGTTGTTTATTAATGGTTTTGTTCTGGGTTGTTTAGTAATAATACTGCATAGGCTATAATAGTTTAGAGGTATAGAGTGTAGCCCTGTTAATTGTATTTTTATGCCCAAATTTTGAGATTTCCCAGCTACATACTTCTATATGCCTGTAAATGGATAACCTGCATTTTGCTTATGAAAATAATAAAAGAAAATAAAACACCAAAATACAAGACACACATAACAAATTATCAAATTCCCTTAAACTTTCTATTCACCTACCAGGGGAGGAGGTTGAAATTCCTTGAAATTCACTGCTCGAATTTAAAAAAATGAGAGAATGAGGCGAGGAGTTTAAATGTCCGAGTAGGTGAGCTCCACACCCCAATCAGCCCAAAGACCTATTCAGATAACTCAGGTCTCACACCTTCTCTCTCATTTCCTACTCGAACTTCTTGAAATTTGAAAAAAAATATATATATATATCGAAAGAATTGGGATCCCCTAGAGGATCCTAATGAATGGAGGAACCATCTAGGGTTGGCAATTCGGGTTCGGGTCAACCCGACTGACCCGATTATATAAACGTGTCAACTCGAACCCGACCCGATTATTAATCGGGGTGTGACACGTGACCCGAACACGACCCGATTAATTATCGGGTAACCCGAACACGACCCGTCAAACCCGACTAAAAAAGTGTCACCCGTTTACCCTACACGACCCGATACGGCATCAATTTCACTGTTTTTACATGTTTCAACCTTCATTTTTTTTTTTTAGCTTCAATTATTTATTTTTTTTTTTAATCGGGTTATAATCGTGTTATCGGGTCATAATCGTGTTGGCGGGTTGACGCGGCAAACACGATTATAATCGGGTCATAATCGGGTCAACCCGATTATGACCCGAACCCGATTATAACAAACTCAAACCCGTTTTTTTCGTGTCATGTTCGGGTCTGGTTCGCGGGTCGTGTCAAAAATTGCCAACCCTAGAACCATCCGTGCTTCTTCCTAATCCAATGAATGCTTGTTTTAAACTTTATTTAGATATTTAAATTAGGTAGCAACTGTGTGTTAAAGGTGTTAAAAATTTGTTAAGGAAGAGTGAGACAATAGGATAAATGAGACTCCAAGCCCGGGTATTCATGGAAGACCCGAGAATATGATTTGCACCCAAGTAGTAAATTGCATTAAAACACATTCCAGCTTGACCATCAAATGACTAGCAACAGTGTACAGGGATGTTGGTACAAGGTACAAACACAAATCTACTCTTCATAAAGACATCAATGTTTTGTTCTGCTTGAGTTTAAGGATCCAATGTTCACACTGAAGTGGAATATGTTAGAGGTATTGGAATGCCTAGAATCTAGCAAGGCCTAGCGGGCCCAACCCGACACTTATATTGCCCCAAAAAGGGACCCGACCCCAGCCCAAGAGACTGAACTCACCAGGCAGCTCACACAGTAGAACCCCTCACTTTTGCTTGTGCCCCCAACAAAAATGAATTCTTCAAGGAATTAGGATCCACCCCATTCATGACTTGCCAGTTAAGAATATGCAAAAAGAAGAGGAAAGTAAAGGGAAAGCCAGCCAAAGTCCTAAATGACCTTCCCTTTAGAACTTTGCATGTCTTTGGCATCGATATGTATTACAGCTATAAATCTTTTTACAGATGTGACAATTTATGTGTTACTTATTACGTTAACCATTAAACAATTAAATATATTTGTCAAATTTTGTTGCTTAATTTTTTTCATTTATGTTGTGACATGTGGCACTCATATGGATTACTACAAGAGTTTGTAAGAAGTTGTAGCAAAATTGTCGTATTCTAAACATTTTTCATATGTACTGCAGTACCGGTTCAAAAGGAAAACAAAATATATTTATAAAAAGGTCTATATTATGTTTCATAAACACCATCATAGTTTTTTTTTTTTTTTTAAAAAAAAAAAAGAATACAACATTCATTCAACAATAACAGAGTTACAGAAGATAATCTAAAGGGGTGGGTGCCCCAACAATGAACCCAAAGCTAATAAAACTGTGCCAAAACTCGTAATACCAGTGAGGGAATGGGTGTTTTTTAAATTCCAAATGAATCAAAAATTTACCTACCCTATCTACCTTTGACAAAGCCAATAATTGGTCTATACAAAACGGAAATAACACCAACACAGTGAAGAGCAGGAGCACGACCCTTGAAAGAGCCTTCCACCCTATAAAAAATAACAACTCCTCTGCGAGGGTTGAGAGGCGGGCACTGAGTTAGAAATGGAAACAACAACCCCTTTGCAGGAGTTGAAGAGGGATAGACACAGCTAAAATCACAACAAAAGCTCTAGAGAAAGGGTCTCCCACATAAACCAAAACCCAACAACAGAAAATAAAAAGCTCGTAAAAGCTTAAGATAAAAAAAACTCTTTACAAATCATCAATGACATGCATGGTGGAGAACGATGTGGCCTACCGCAAACCACTGACATCATAAGTGGGGACGAGGAGAGTCGCTACCACGCGTCAGCTGGTGAGAATCACTCGCTGACGTGTGCAAGCCACGTTATGGTGCGTGAGTTTCTAAAGGGGATGGGGTTGGTGTAGATGGAAGCGGAAGACGACGACAAACACAATGGAGAGGCGCGTGTCCTATTGAATCTGGAGGAGGAGCATAAATCTAGGTTTGAAAACTTCAACCTAATATCCGAATCAAACTCGGCGGAAGACACAGTGAAGGAAGGTGGAGATCCATGAGAGCTGCGTTAATATGTAGAAAAGCTAATAAAGTGCTTCCAAATAAGACACAAATAGGGTTATAGAGAACTTCAGCTGGATAGACGCATCCAAGAAGGCGTTAGCAGAGGTGAAGGGGAGGAAAATAATGATATGAACTCCACCAACAATTGTGATGAAACCCGATAACAATGATGGTTTGAAACCCCAAGATCATGTAGACAAGAATTGTTGAGCCTTGACCCATCACCTAACTAGATGAGAAACCAAGACTACGAAGGATTGAAACGCCACACCAAGAAACCTAAGAATCTCTCAATAATAAAGGTGATAAGTTTGGTTATTTGAACGCCACAAGATTAACTTGATAAGTTCAAAGAGTTCTTTCAAAAACAAAGATTAACACAAGACCTCACAATAATGATAATTTTCTGAAAACAATATCTGCCTTACAAAATTCATAATGCCCATCTATATACTTGGAACAACCCTCCAATAATAGAAAAATTCATAACTACAGCTTTAAAAGCAACACAAACAACAACATAAACAAGTCCCCACAAAATAACTAAATGACTAAGTTCAATGTATTTATCATAACCAGTCAAGACCAAGTTCATTCCCTTATTTAATATCCTTGAAACTCAACAAGTTCACACCCTTTAATGGTCAAACCATGTTGGTCATATTTTTGCATGCTAATTAGCATCTTCAATTGTTTTGATGACATGGACTAAGTCTTGATTATTATTTAAGCCAATCTTGGTCTTTTTAGAATCAGCCCAATTCTCTTGGATTAGCTCATTTAGTGCTTCCTTGAAACGTTTGACTCTAAGTCTTGTAATTGGGCCACTAGGAAGTGACAAAGGGTCTTGTGCAACTTCAGCTCCATTCCCACGTGTATGATCAACATGTCGAGTTCCTTGATTTGCATCATTCTCCCCATCTTGAGAATGATTTGTCCTCAAATCGTCACCTACATAAAAAAGAGACAAATCAGCAACATTAAAGCTTGTACTGACACCATACTCACCTGGTAAGTCAAGCTTGTAGGCATTATCATTGATGCGTTCCACTACTTGGAATGGTTTGTCACCCTTATGTAGGAGTTTTGAATGTCGTTTCTCCGAAAAACGGTCATTCCTTAAGTGCAACCAAACCCAATCTCCTGGTTCAAATACTACCTTCTTGCGCCCCTTGTTGGCTTGCTGGACATATTGTTGAGTCCTCCTTTCAATGTTCAGTCGTGCCTTTTCATGAATCATCTTTACAAATTCTGCCTTCTTTTTGCCATCTAAGTTCACACGTCCACTCAAAGGTAAATGAGTTAAATCCAAAGGTGACAATGGGTTAAAGCCATAAACAATGTCAAATGGTGAAAACTTAGTTGCAGAATGTATACTTCTATTATAAGCAAACCTAACATGTAGCAAACAATCTTCCCATGTTTTCAAGTTCTTTTTAATGATAGCACACAACAAAGAAAACAAAGTTCTATTTACTACTTCAGTTTGACCATCCGTTTGTGGATAACAAGTAGTAGAAAACAACAACTTGATTCCCAACTTTCCCCACAAAGTCTTCCAAAGGTAACTCAAAAACTTTGCATCCCTATCAGAAACAATGGTCCTAGGCATGCCAAGTAACCTAACAATTTCTTTGAAGAACAAATCAGCTATATGTGATGCATCATCGGTTTTATGACATGCAATGAAGTGTGCCATCTTGGAAAATCTATCTACCACCACAAAAACTGAATCTCTCCCCCTCTTAGTCGTAGGTAAACCTAAAACAAAATCCATAGAAATATCAGTCCAAGGTTCACTAGGTATTGGCAAAGGGGTGTACAAACCATGAGGTTTCAACTTAGACTTGGCATGTTTAAACGCGATACACTTCTCACAGATTTTTTCCATATCACGTTTCATATGAGGCAAAAAAAAATGATCATGCAAAATTCCTAAAGTCTTAGCTACACCAAAATGACCCATCAAACCACCACCATGAGCTTCTCTCACAAGCAATTCACGCAAAGAACACATAGGCGCACACAGTTTATTTTCCCGAAACAAAAATCCATAATGCCTATAAAACTTATCAAACGCCACTTTTTCACATGCATTGAACACATCACCAAAATCAGAATCTTGTGCATACAAATCCTTAATGTATTCAAAGCCAATCAATTTTGTATCTAAAATGAAAAGTAAAGCATACCTTTGGGACAATGCATCAGCCACCACATTTTCCTTACCTTGCTTGTATCTGATCACATAAGGAAATGTTTCAATGAATTCCACCCACTTGGCATGGTGTTTGTTCAACCTTTGATGTCCTTTCAAATGCTTTAAGGATTCATGATCTGTGTGAATCCCAAATTCCTTTGGCCCTAGATAGTGCTGCCATTTTTTCAAAGCCCTTACCAAGGCATACATCTCTTTATTATAAGTGGGGTAATTTAGGGTTGCCCCACTCAACTTTTCACTGAAATAAGCAACTGGACGGCCTTCTTGCATCAAACATAGGTGACAACGAGCGAAGCAAAGATGGAAAATAGCTCCAATACCTATTCCTGAAGCATCACACTCAATTTCAAAAGTTTTAGCAAAGTTAGGTAAAACAAGCAAATGTGCATTGGTTAACTTTTCTTTTATCAGATTAAATGCCTTTTCTTGTTCTTTCCCCCATTTAAACGACACATTTTTCTTGATGACTTCTGTAAGAGGGGCGGCTAAGCTACTAAAATCACGCACAAACCGTCTATAGAAGCTAGCTAAGCCGTGGAAACTCCTCACTTGGCTAATTGTTGTAGGCGTTGGCCACTATTGGATTGCCTTCACCTTTTCCTCATTCACTTCAATTCCTCTCTTACTAACAACAAAACCAAGAAACACAAGCTTATATGTGCAAAAGGTGCACTTCTTGAGGTTAGCAAACAACTTTTATTTCCTTATAATTTCCAAAACAGATTTCAAATGCATTACATGTTCTTCCAAGTTTTTGCTATAAACTAGGATATCATCAAAATACACAACTACAAATCTGCCAATAAATGCACGCAAAACATGGTTCATCAAACGCATTAATATGCTCAGCACATTAGTTAAACCAAAAGGCATTACTAACCATTCATACAAACCATATTTAGTCTTAAAAGCAGTTTTCCATTCATCAAATTCCTTCATCCTAATCTGATGATATCCACTTTTAAGATCAATTTTTGTAAAGACACAATAACCATGCAATTCATCCAACATATCATCTAACCTAGGAATGGGATGACGATACTTTACCGTTATGTTGTTGATGGCTCGGTAGTCAATACACATCCTCCATGTTCCATCCTTCTTAGGAACTAATAGCACCAGAACCACACAAGGACTCATGCTTTCACGCACATACCCCTTCTCCAATAATTCCCCTGCTTGCCTTTGAAGTTCCTTGGTCTCCTCGGGATTGCTCCTATAAGCAGGTCAGTTTGGAATTGATGCACCAGGTATGAAATCAATTTGATGTTCAATCCCTCGAATTGGAGGTAAGCCATAAGGTACCTCTTCGAGAAAGACATCTTCAAACTTCTGCAAAAGAGAGACAATATCCCTTGGCAAAGCACCGACAAGATCATTAGTACATAAAAGAGCCTCCTTGTACATGAGTACAATAAGGGGCTGGTGTGAAAATAATGCTCTCTTGATCTCATTTTTTTTTTTGCAATGTAAGTGAATTTTTCCTCTCTTGCTCTCACTATGGCCGAAATCCTCTCTCTTTCTTTTTCACTCTGATTAATGTTTTTCTCTCTTTCTTTTTTTTTTAAACTCTTTTTTTTTTCAATTTCGGCCTTCCTTTCTTTTTTTCATTTGATCTTTGTAACTTTAGTTGGTCCTCCATGACCTGTTTTGGAGTTAATGGCACAAGAGTAATAGGTTGCCTTTTAAGAGTGAAAGAATACTTATTTGTGAATCCATCATGCGTAACCCTCAGATCATACTGCCATGGTCTTCCCAACAATAAATGGCATGCATGCATAGGAACCACATCACAAAACACATCATCCTCATATTTGCCAATGGATAATGCCACTAACACTTGCCTTGTCACCTTGATTTCACCACATTCATTCAATCATTGAAGCTGGTATGAGGATGTTTTAAGGTGGTTAAGGCCAATTTCTCCACCAAATAAGTGCTAGCTACGTTTGTGCAACTCCCTCCATCGATAATGACACTGCAAACTTTGTTATTTACAAAGCACCGAGTATGAAACAAGTTCTCTCTTTGGTTACTTTCTTCCTCCTTAACCTGCACATTGAGAACTCGCCTTGTTACCAATAAATCTCCAACCACAGCATTTTGCAAATCATCGGCATCCTCCAAAGGTGGTATGTCATCATCATTTACTTCTTTCTCATTCTTTGACTCAAGCTCTCCTTGGACGTTTATCACCATCACCCTTTTGTTTACACACTGGCTGGCTATGTGTCCCCGCCCCTGACATTTAAAACACTTAATATCATGTGTTTTAGAAGTAGAAGCCTCGGTGTTACCTGGAGTAGTGGCGGTCGTTGGTTTGGCATTCTTAGAGGGTTCAAATTTTGGCTTATTTTGAAGCTACTCGTCCATTTTTGGAGCTGTCTTCCACGGGCTGGTGGTAGCCATAGGTTATTCCCTCCTAGCCAATCCTTTCCGTTTGAATTGTTCTTCCACCTTTATGGCTTGATGCACCATATCCGTTAACTCAATATAGTGCTACAACTCGACTATATCTGCAATCTCACGATTTAAACTGTGCAAAAACCTAGCCATGGTGGCTTCCCAGTCCTCTTCTACATTAGCCCGGATCATAGCTACCTCAATTTCCTTGTAATACTCATCCACACTCTTGGAACCTTGAGTTAACCTCTGCAACTTTTGATACAATCCCCTATAATAGTGGCTGGGTACAAAATGCTTCCTCATAAGCATTTTCATCTCCTCCCAATTGTCCACAGGTGGCTCTCTATTTCTTCTCCTATTAATCAGTAATTGATCCCACCAAACAATGGCATAATCGGTGAATTCAATTGCAGCCAACTTAACATTCTTTATCTCCGAGTAGTTGTGACAATCAAACACCATCTCCATTTTAGTTTCCCACTCCAAATAAGCTTTAAGATCATTTTTACCTTGAAAAGATGGGATTTTAATATTTATGTTTCCTAAATCATTATCCCTCCTAGGCCTACCCATCATAGCTTCTCTATTCTCATACCTACGCTCAAACCTGCCCCAGTTCAAATATGGCCCATCAAACTCCTCCAACTCCGCTTCTTCCTCAACATTCCGCCACGGAACACGCCCACCTTGCTGCCTATTGGGATTGTCTTGTTGTTGTCCCCTAGGAGTTTCCGCTTCTACCCTGTCCAACCTCTCGTGAATAGGTTCTAATTCAGCCTTCAACATACGCCTCATCTCCCCTAACAACACTTGCATTTGGAGGTTCGAAGCTGCGGGTTGTCGAAATTCTTCGATTGTGTCTTCTTCTTGATTATTGGACATGTTTAGAATCTGCAAAACAAGGGTTAGAATCCTCACAAGCACTCCCTCACGTGTTTCACTCAAGAATTGATACACTTGCACTCGTGTTTTCACTCTAAACGGCTTTTACCCTCTTATGGTCTCACACACTTTTGTCTTTTTTCACTCTTTTGTGTCATCTTAGTTCTTAATTGAACTTCAAGAAACTAATCCAAAATAATCCAGCAGCAATTCAAAAATGAGAAACAACCAAAACTCATCAAAAAGGTCAAAAACTTGAATAAGGTGAGAAACAAGATTGAAAGGAAGAAATTTTCTTACTGGAATCGAGTACTTTTTCTTTTCTTTTCTTTTCTTTTTTCACAGCAGGGAACAGGAAATAAAAAATAATAATAATAATAATAAAAGATGGTCAAACTTGCCTTAGAACCAAGGCTCTGATACCAAAATGATATGAACTCGACCAACAATTGTGATGAAACCCGATAACAATGATGGTTTGAAACCCCAAGATCGCGTAGACAAGAATTGTTGAGCCTTGACCCGTCACCTAACTAGATGAGAAACCAAGACTACGAAGGATTGAAACGTCACACTAAGAAACCTAAGAATCTATCAATAATCAAGGTAATAAGTTTGGTTGTTTGAACGCTGCAAGATTAATTGGATAAGTTCAAAGAGTTATTTCAAGAACAAAGAGGAACACAAGACTTCACAATAATGATAATTTTCTGAAAACAATATCTGCCTTACAAAATTCGTAATACCCATCTATATACTTGGAACAACCCTCCAATAATAGGAAAATTCATAACTACAGCTTTAAAAGCAACACAAATAACAACATAAACAAGTCCCCACAAAATAACTAAATGACTAAGTTCAATGTATTTACCATAACCAGCCAAGACCAAGTTCATTCCCTTATTTAATATCCTTGAAAATCAACAAGTTCACACATTTTAATCGGCAAACCATGCTGGTCACGTTTTTGCATGCTAATTAGCATTTTCAATTGTTTTGATGACATGGATTAAGCCTTGATTATTATTTGAGTCCATCTTAGTCTTTTTAGAATCAGCCAAATTCTCTTGGATTAGCCCATTTAGTGCTTCCTTTAAACGTTTAGCTCTAAGTCTTGTAATTGGGCCACTAGGAAGTGACAAACGGTCTTGTGCAACTTCAGCTCCATTCCCACGTGTATGATCAACATGTCCAGCTCCTTGGTTTGCATCAAATAAGAGAAAAAAAATAAAAGAAGAGGGGGGGAGGGGGAGAAGCTTGGAGTTTCCCTCCGATGGCAGTCGGCACAGAAAGCTTATCATAGGAGAGGAGAGAGAACAATGCTTATTTCTTAAGCAGCTTCTTTTTAAACCCCATCATAGTTGAACACACTTAATGACTACTAAATGAAAGATGCAAATAAAAATTTTGGGAAGGTTAATTAAAATAAGCTATTTCTTTGCCCTGCATTTTTATTTGGACAAGTGTTTTGAGCTTTGAATGAGATGTAAAAATTGAGGATTGATTTGATGGGGAACTCAGAATAAAAGTACGAGGAATATGGCGCCATTGGTGTCATTAAGGGATGGGGTTTTTCTATTTTGTTTGCGAATAATGCATGTGAAGGTGGTTTTCATTATTGAATATGAATGGAAGTCTACATTTATAGCCCTAACAAACACTTTCGGGTATTAATTATTGGTGCTTCTTGGAGCATCAGACCATACAAGGACAGTCAAAAGGGCCATTTCGACCCAAAACTATTCTATCATAACAAAATATGGGCTTGAGAAGTTATATATGTTCCAAAGCTAGTCAAAGAGAATGGAAGGGATTCAGATCTTTAGTAATTTGTTATTTGAATTGTTAGTATTCGGATAATAAATGTAAGAGAGGTCATATAAAGGGGCTTACTTACCCGAGTAGGGGGTGGGCTATTCAAGACCTAATCGGACATGTGGCGTCATAAAAGCTCTCTCACATTTGTTGTCTTAATTGTTAGCAATCTTGATAGCAAAATTGCTGGAGATCGATCTCTGTCCGAATGGAAGACCTCTTCGGTGTAATACATGGGGAGTTGAAGGTTCAAAATTATTAAATCATCAATTATTTTAAAAGCTTAAATCGATAGAAGTTCAACAACGTAAAATATTTAATTAAAATGAAAGACGAGATTCAGGACAAGTAGTGTTATATCCCATCTTTTCATCCTATCAACTAATAATCTTCTCCTAAAGGTAAGTGGTGAAGAAACTTGTACAATTTTGCTCAAGTTTCAAGCATTTTTCTTAGAGAAAAGATGCTAAAAGATGACCAATTTCACTAAAAATTGATTTTGCAACTGGTATTGCTGGAAGCCTGAAAACAACCAAGTTTCACGGTGCTACCAACAACAACAGTGGATCACATGTTAAATCATCATTTATCCTAGAAGTTAAAGTCAATAAAAATTTGATGATTTAATTATTCAATTAATATTCTAACACTCTCTAAATAAGTGGGGCCTAACACGTAAAATATTTAATTGAAATTGGAGGTGAATAACGAACACAAAGTTCGAACTCATGATCTTTACTTTAATATCATGTTAATTCATCACTTATTCCGATAACTTAAGAGTTAAGATAATAATAAATAAAAAGTAAAATTTAAATTCTATCAATACAAGTTATACAACCATCATCACCTCTTTGAAATTAGAAATTAGGTGGTATGTCTTCCAACATATCAGGTCGTTGGATGACAATGACAGAAAACATCAAAATCATCCCACAAATGAATTGAACTTTTAAGACCCTTTTGGTCAAAGAATCTATCATGCATGTAATGGAAGTTTATAAAAGAAGAAATGAATGGGAACGTAATACTTAATTTTAGTATCATAATAATTGTTTTTTGTTCGGATTATTGAAAACATAAATATTTACGCAATTAATAAAGGGAATTGAGATGTTCCACTCAAAAGGTATCCACCCCCTCCATTCTCTCAACAAATCGTGCAGGAATCTAAGCATAGACAGGGAAAGGGAGAGATCTGGGGCTACCAGATATTAAAGTACTGCCATCCACTCACATGCAACACTAATCCAAAAGCCTTTTCATAGGGGGGCTCATACTTCAAGCCCACCCCCATCAAAAAGCATAGTTGAAATTGCTTCAAGAAGAAGAATATCCCAATTTGCTCAAACAACAAGACCAGAAACTCGTTCATTCATTAACAAACCACTCCCAAGAGAGGAGTAAACAAACAAATAGAATACAGAGGGTTATAAAAGGCCTGTTTCTTTTAGGCTTTTGAGAAACTTTGGCCACCTGCCCACCACTTACATGGAGAATCTTTTTTTAAAATAAAAACAAAAGAGTCAAAACTTCCCACTACAGAAAGGTTACTTCACTTGTTGTCACTAGCCCGGTAGCCCCACCTAACAGTAAGAAAAGGTATACAAAAGAGAGAAAGGCATTACACTAGATCGAATGATACATTAAGAAGGATAAAAGAGGGTGAATGCTGTTTTGCTTCATGCGCAATTTGGATTTCTACCAGGGCCTCCATAGTAAAAGTAATGGCCCCAATCCCCATTGTTTCCAGTTTGTACATCATAGCAGTTAGATTGCTCAGTGAAGGTGCCAATCCCTTTGGGAGCCTTGAGATTGTTGGAGCCATCAACAACCTGGACATTCCTGAAATAACTTGCCTTGCCAAACCCCTCCTCAGGAAAATGACCACTGCCCATTTGAGTTGAGGTGTGCTTACCATCAGCCTCTGAGTTTACCACTTCTCCACCCCACTCAATCATGGAAGCACTTTCAGCCAAGTATGAGAACAGGAATGAAGGCCAATAGCCCAATACATAGTCATTGCCAAACTGCATCCACCAATGCCCCTCTGTTGGATCCTACAAAAGTTCCCAAACACAAATAATAGATAAAAGTAATCAATTTTAAGATCACTAATAAAGGGGGACAAAAAAAAAAAACTGTGGATCAGGAAACCCACTCTATTAGTATTCTACCAATGTTTCATGATGTGCAGTGACAGGTAAGTGTAACTTTTCAAAGTCTGTCTAAGCGCAACAGTGAAAGGTGATCGTAATTTTATCAATTACAACGAGTGTCCCAAAAAAGAAAATGGCAAAAGATTCTTAGCATCAGAACTACAATGATGTCTCTGACTCCCGACCCCCTCTAATGCAGGTACTTATTTGGCTGCTCATATTTGCCAAGGACGCTCACATGCACACTTCCTTGGCAGTATCAGCACCATTTGCCTTTTCGTCCTCTATAAATCATATTATTGTGAAAGGGGGGCCCCAGTATTTTATCTTATATTATCTAGGGCTGTGAGTAAGGATGCTTTGGCTTTTACCTTCCAGACAAGTATACTGATATCATATTGGGAATTACGAAAGCCAGAAACAGGAGAGATGCTTGCACCCATTGCTATCTCACTGTTGACTTGAATAAAGCCTGAGCAGAGGAGGTTGTAGCAACCCGTGGCTTGGTATGCATCACTCTGAAATACATCGACGGAGAGGAAGGCAAGCGTGTGAGGAAAACCCATTAAACATACCAATCAAAATCACTGAAGAAATAGTAAAAAGGAGGAGTTGTTCAAATGTGGAAGCTTACGGTCCAGTACGTGAAAAGCCTAGTGTTGTTGTCACCATATAGATCTGGGCTAACCTGATTCATGCAAATTCAAGTATTAATTAGCAACAGTGTCAGATCAATTATTTTTGGTCAATCCGGGTCAATGACAATAGTACCTGCCAACCAGCTTCAATACTGTTGAGATCTTCACCAAAAGAACCTCCTAATATCCAAAGCTGAGACAAGCTGAACTCATTAGGCTGTTGTATTTTGGGTTCCCACACATTTATGGTTGCTTTTGCTCCATAGTACTTATCTCCTTCAACATAAGCTATTGCATGCTAATCAACCCCAAGAGCAAAACCAAGCAAGTTAGAACAAATAAACAAGAAAATAATAAGAAAAGCCACTTTACTACTTTTAAAAATCATAACTATAATTACCTGATGGCCGCTCTGATTGATGAGATCAGGATCTGCAGACCTGGGCTGAGGGATGCTTCTGTGCTTCTTCCTTCCGTATCTTTTCACTGAGCTTGCTCTCAGAATATCATCCGTCTTCGTTCTCCTTACGGGTATGGTGCCTTCAGGACACCTACCATTTTGGTGCCACAGCTGGGTGATTGGGCTTGATCTCTCTGTGGGTTTCGCAGCCACCTTGTTCTCGTCAAAGAGCCCTTCTGGGTGGTAACTAGGCCTCATCTAATAAAGCAACCAGACCAACATGTTAATAAGCAATTTAGAATTTAGATTATAAAAGAACAACAATATAGAGATACACTGGTGAGTTGTACGGACCTGAATTTTGTGGTCTTTAAGGAAAGGATGATCAAAAGCTGGCTGTTGAGAAATATCAACACAATCGATTGTGTCCCCATCTGAGCTCTGCTCAACCATCAAAAATCATCAAGGTAACATGAGACATCTTGCACTGTAATAAAACATTTCGAATATCATACCTATATAAAAGAAAAAATAAACATTCCCAATACACATAATTTTCCCACAATATGAATTACTTTGAAATTGAGAGGATAAAACTAGACGTGTTCAAAATAAGCAAAAGAAAAGGAAATAAAAAGAACCAATCTGAAAAATAACTTAGTATGTAAGCATTAAAGAAAACACATCTTGAATATTGCTCCGTTATTTATTTGGATGGTTTTCTCTATTGCTCCAAGTTCGATAACAACATAAATAGGAAATCATTGCAGAGAGAGAAAGACAGGGAAGGGAAATGATCAGAAAATCATATTGTTCCTTCAAAAACCAAATTTCCACGAAAATGGAAAAAGTATTTGGCGGAAATCCTATAACAATCACTGAAACTGCAGAAATACCCATTTCCATTTACTCACCATATGTTCTACTGAAAACGCGAGACAATAAAAATTTTGCACACAAGACATGCACAAAAAGAAAACAAACCCATTTAACCAAAACCAACAGGAACATAACTTTGAACCAGGAAAAGGGGTATTTTGTACTTCACTTTCTCTCACTTTCCTTCATTTTCTCAGGAACCAAACGGAGGACAAAGAACAACAAATCACGGGGAAAGTTCCGAGAAAGAGAAAGTAAAGTAAAAAAGAGAAGGTGGACCTTAATGCTTTTCAAGGCGGGTTTGTTCAAGCGCTTCAAGTGCCTCTGGACCTCAAGCTTCTGCCGGGAGACACTCAACCTAGCGGCGCAAGACAAGGAGATCAGTCCCCATAAGCAGAAAAGCACTGCTAAAACTCTCCTTGTCCTCCCTCTACTGCTAAACTGCGCACCACCCATCTCCTGAAACCCCAACTACAAGCTCTCTCTCTCTTACACTACTACACAACAATCCCAATGCAGGTTTAGAACTGAAGCAGCCTGTGCACCATGAACCTTTAACCCAACAAGCTCCTGCTTATCCTACGCACCCCCACCACACCTCAAAGACACAAACTTTGGCAGTGGGACGCTCCGTGTTCCCACAAAAATCCAATAAAAACCCAGTGCCCAGTGCCCACCTCCCTCTCTAAAAATTCAATAACTTTCTCTCTCTCAAGTCTCTAAAATGTCATTTTCTCTCATACTTAACTTTCCCATTAAAAATTCTGCCCCATTTCTCCTATTTCTCACTCTACTTTCTCTCTCTTTCTTGTCATTTTCCCCCTACTTTTTCTCTCATTAAGAATGCCCACAGCCCACCTCTCCCTCAGCCCCTCCCTCTCTCTCTCTCTCTCTTTCTCTCTGAAGCCTTTTCTTTTTTATTCTTGTTTTGCACGAGGGGTAAAAGTGGAATATAAAAAGAGTTGTGGGAAAGTGGAAAGTGGTGTGCCCGGTGCCGTATACATGGATGGTGGGGAAACGGGTTTGGCCTACATGGACCGATGGACGTGTCTTGGGTTTCCCATCTTGTCCTTCCCATTTCAAATTGGACTGTTGTTGACTGTTGTGCATGTATTTACTTTCTTCTTCTTCTTTTTTTGAATTCCAATTTACTGTTTTTTTTTTACCCTATGCATGCATGAATACTTTCGACCTTCAAATTATAAGTTAAGCCAGTATTGCTTTAATATTCAATTCTAATAATATAAATTTATTTAAAACGTTAAAAATATATAAATTATGCTACACAACACAAGTCTAACGTTCAAAATAAAACAGGAAAAAAAAAAGAAAGTAAATACTAAACAGATGAAAAGTTTTCAAAATATTTTATTCAATTACAAACTCATCTCTTTATAAGGTTCTATTTTTTTTTATTTTTTTTTTTATCTATTTTCTTAATCAAGTCTTTTTCAAATTTGAATCATTCTCTTCTTCAACAATTTCATTATTTTCCAACAACTTATTATTCAAGGCATTAAAATCATTTCATCGGTGATCAGTGATAAAAAAAATCTCAATCAAAAAAAGGTCTTTACTATTAAGAATAACAAATTGGTATTTTCTTGTGCAAGTTAAAAATGTAATATAATCCTATTGAATAATGCTATGAACCATATTTTTATCTTCTAAAAGTTGACGTGACTTTTAAAATTGCCATGAAATTTTAGATAGATCACTATTAAATTTTGATCTAATGATGATTTTAATATTCACATCAATTTAGGAATATCAAAAGATGGTCATTATCATTACTCTAATCCTATCATTGTTATATTTTTTAAATTATTTTATTGATAAAATCTTACCTAAGATTAACAATGTCACAAAAAATATTAAATTGATTAGTCATGTTTTCAGTTGAAAATGAAATGTTAGGAATGTCGCAATAATTTCGCATCTCAAAAAGTAAGAATAATCATTTTTTTAATAAAAATATAATACTAATATTTAAAAATGAAGGAAATACCTCACTTAAACTTGTGGCTTTTAAGACTAAAAATGTATTGCGCCGACCTGCATGCATGCACTTGTTTTATTTTGTCAAATTTGTGGATAAATTTGGATTAGTTATTTGTTTATTAAAATATAATTGTTCACATCATTAGTTATGCTTTTATATAATTTTTCAAAAAGAAAAATTCAGTCTCCTATAAATAAAAAAATAAAAAAATAAAAAAATAAAAAAGGACAAAACTTGTCTTCCAACTTGATAGAATAAAATTCTTCTAATTCAATTTATTAAACTAACATAATTTTAAAATATGTGTGAGTCTTATATGATTTTATTAAAACTTTAAAGACAAATACCAATTTAATATAGTGAATTGAAATAATTATTATTAAGTGATTAATAATAATTATTTCAAATTGTACTTATTCTGTAGTTTTACACAAATATAATGTGCTTAAATAGACTAGGAAGAGAATTGTCTTTGAAATTTGAAGATAATTATTGGTGATGATTTACCATAGTTGTTTGTTGATACAGGATTTGGAGGTGGGTTCATCAATCATCATTGAATATTTGATCAATTTTTTTTTTTTCCACTGTAATAATTGCATATTTTAACTACCGTTTGATGGAATCCAATGAGCGACCCTTTCACACACACATATTTGAAATTATATTAATATTGACTTATTCACTCACACGAATCATTTACAGCGTGGCGTCTCATCCACGATCATGTTCTAATGTTCTATGCTATTATCATATTCAAAGACAAAGATTCCTTTGTTCCAATCCCATTTCAATTTTTCTTTATTATTATTATTTTTTTATTATTTTAATAATCCGAATAATTGAAAATGATATGATTTTTAATTAAAGATACTCGGAACAACGGTCGAACACATTTTGTTTATTTTACTCCAAATGTTGTAAGGGCACAATTTCCCATAACATCGAAATAATAAAAGATAAAGGCTTAAAAAATAAATAACAAAAGGTTAAAAAAAGAAAAAAAAAAAAAAAAAAAAAAAAAAAAAAAAAAAAGAGATTAAATGAACCCATCTACGATTTTAGATTATTGAGAAAATTTATGAGATTTATCTTTTTAAATATATTTATAAGATCGAATTAAGTTTAATTAAACCGAACTGAGTCGAATCGAGTTCAAGAGTAGTTGAAAACCGATTCTTTTAAAATTCAACTAAATCGAATAGTATTTAGCTAGTTATAAATATAGGAATATTTTTGTCTTTTCATATTTTTTAGGACAAAATTACCCTTACAATACAATTAACCGTGATGGTTACATTTTGTAAAAAATCACTTTATTGTAAAAAGTAAAAAATTAAATAAATTCTGACGAAATAGGGTGTTTTGTGATTTCAGCAGAATTTAGGGGCAAGTAGAAATTCTTCTTTCCGATAGGAAGGCTCAGGCCAGCGTCCTCGTCAGTCGTCATGTCCATCACCCGCTCGTCAGAATAGAATATCCCCACACGAGGAGAGTATAAAAGTATTAAAAGACAAGAAATTGACGCAAAGTGTATTTGACAACCCCGTGGGGTTGCATCACTCACCGTACACGTGTAGGGCCGGCGTCCAGAACGCGCCCGTGAAGCGGCTCTGTTATAACCCGTTGGCACGGATGACGAGGGAGGGGTAAAAAATGAAAATAGAGTAAAAAAGTTAGTCAACAGTTAAAAGATGAAAAAGAATCCAATGGTGGGGTGGGGTTAAAGAGTCATAATTACATTCAAAATGGCGCAGACCATACCTCTGTCCCTCTATGCGTGTACCGGTGTATATATATATATATATATATAATATTAGTAATATTTCATTACTTAAAATTTGTAAGTAATATAATAAAATATTTATTATATAATAATATATAGGCCATTAAATATATAAAATTTAGAGAAAATTTTACGTACCATCCTCAAATTATCTGGGATTTTACTACGTTATTTTCAAACTATTAAAAATTGCATTGTGGACATTCAATATTTCAACTATTTTTATTTCTTATTTCGTTAACTTCTAACTAAATGAATAAAAATTATTAAAATACATTTATTTATAAAATGAAATAAGAAAAAAATTGAAAGAAATAATAATAATAAAAAAAAAAAACTCAAAGCGGACGGTTTGTCGTGAGCCACCACACCCATTGTTGTTAATTTTTATTTTTCAGTCTTTTAAATTAAAGATAAATTTTATAAGAATATAAATAATATTTTACTAGATAGCCGTTTGAATTAACAAGAAATTCTAATAATAGTAAAATTGAAAGGAATTGAAATATCAAATACCCCTAAAACAGACTCAAAGGCGGACGGTTTGTTGTAGGTCACCACACCCATTGTTATTTATTTTTTTATTTTTTTCAAGTTTTTAAATTAAAGATAAATTTTATAAGAATATAAAAAATATTTTACTAATTAGACTTTTGAATTAACAAGAAACTCTAATAATAGTAAAATTGAAAGGAATTGAAATATAACTTTTGAAAGTCTAAAAAGGACATTCCAAAAATCGTAATAATTAGAAAAAAGGGGTTAAAAACATAAAAGAGTGATATATAATTACTTAATTAGATTAAAAATACGTGGTTGTGTCTGTTTGGGTCAGTGGCAGTCTGCCACATGGGGGTTGTGAATCTGAGTGGTGTACTTTGTCAGAGAGAGGGCAGGATAATCTTGTCCACCAAAATCCAACCTTCAATTTTCTGGCACGACTATTTTATCAACATGTGTGCAATCTTTTTCCTTTTCTTTTTCAATTTTCATATTTTGTCATAACTTTTTTTTTTTTTTTTTTTTGGGATAATTGAGAAAATATCAAATTAATTGGTTTTTTTTTTTTTTTTAATGAAACTCATATAAAATTATAAATAAATTTCAAAATAAAATAAAATAAAAATAACAAAAGAAGAAGAATAGAGGGTTGATTTCAGGTGATGGATCCCACTCACCCACCCTCTCTCAGGGAGGGGGGGAATCCATTACCCACCCTCTTGGGTGGTGGTGGTAGCCCCAATTCTCTCCACCAATGAGGTCGGCTCATCTCCTACTCTTATATTTTTTTTTTCATTTGTATTTTTTTTTTTTACTTTTCTAAAAAATATAAAAATATATTATATTTATGTAATAAATGATTAAAAAAATAGAAAATATATACAAATCGAATAAAGAAACATGTTATTTAATATATTTGGTCCTTCTTCTGTCCTTCAATTTTAAAAATTAATTATTAGATATGTAAAACTCACACACGACCGACCCACGTGTAGGTCTTACAGCTCCGATTGTTAATTTTCAAAAGACAAAAATAAGAGAATGAAAATATGGAAATGTTTTTAGACTTTAGTTTCAAAGGACAGCATCAACTTCCTTTCTTAAGGATTCTATTTTTTTTTGGTTCCATTGTCACCTTATTTCTTATTAGATTATGGTAAAAAGTCGATTCCTATATTTTTTTATGTGCTAAAAGTAATTAAAAACTAAGTGGAGACTTTTATGCCTTTGTCTTTGTGGAGTAAACTATTAGTCCTGTGATTTGTTAGGCATCAACATCCAACCAGTAGTGATTGTTCTTATCACATTCCACTTATGTGTGACCTTTTTTTTTTTTTGTGGTTTGTTTTATGCTTACTTTGAAGCCAAAAGAGGCTTTTCCCCTCAATATTTCGGCAATGTTTTTTTCCCTCTTGGTTTCTTCTATTGTTGGACTGATGCTTCATGGCTTCTCTTTTATATAATTCCCTAGATTCCAAATAAGGGAAGACAGTATCATTTTGAGAGCTATCATATCACCTAAAAGAATAATTCCTTCAAAATGCTTCTTCTTGTGAAGCATTGTTTTGCATATCATGTTATGATCAAAGCATCCCCTCCTTACAAATACAAAGAAAAGGGTTGTGCAAGGACAAACCCGGAGCGCGCGGGTGTCAGTACCTCATTAATGCTTTGGTCATTCCGATGAAAAATTATGATTCCGTCTCTGTTGGTACGGGATTAGTTAACACCATGATGAACCTCAATTTGCAAAAGACAACTTCTTTTGATTCCCATCTCCAAAAAGGATAACTAATCATCCCTCCCTCCCTTCCTCCCTCCCTCCCTCCCTCCTTTGTTAATCTTTTATTCAAATCATCAAAGCTCCCTAAGCTCCAAAGTTTCTTTTCCAATTTGTGGGACGAGGGGTATGGGCTTTTTGGGTATGCTCTTTGCAAATTTCTCATAAAATCATATCCTTCTTTAAACCCTAATTTGGCTTACAGTTGTGATATTCCTTGGAATTTGATCTCACCCAGATGAGATAAAAGAGAAAAACATGAATAAGAATTTTGGGTCATTTCCTTCTCCATCTTGGAAGCTCTACCAACATAAAATTAATGGCTGCCTTTGTCGGTGAGCCATCTGCACCATGAGCTAGCTCCTCCTTCAGATCAATACAAAATCAATTATTAGCTGTTGTCAATTATCAGCTGGACATTGGTTTGAGCCACATTTGGGACCCCCCAAAAAAAAATTAAAAAATTAAAAATAAGTTAGGTAGTGATACAAAAATGACTTTGTACGTTGTGGCCTACTTGGGGCCAAATTTTTGTAGGAGTAGTTCTTGTTGAATGGCCCAGCAAAAAGAAGGTTCTTACGAATGGACGAACCAATTTTGTTTGACAAATCTTCTTCTTAAAAAGATAGTTTTGAGCTGTTTGTTAATATATATATATTTTTTGGGTAAAAATATATGGCTATAAAAAACATTATCAAACGAGCCTAACATGTGTATGGACATGGTTGAATTTTAGTTGTATTTGACATAGAGATATGGAATATCTTTGGAATCCTTTATCCAACTACAGATGGAAAATATGAAGTTTTTTTTTTTTTTTTTTTTTTTTTTTTTTAATATATCTAATTATATTTGAATTTTTTAATAAAGATTGGTCAAGGATAATTACATTTGCATTATAAAATAATTATAAGATAAGAGGGTGTTTCTAGCATTACTATATGATGAATAAACGAGAGTTCCTTCAATAATGATGGGCCGTAAAACTCAATTTTTGCAACTTGTAATGAGATATTGACATATCATTTAAATGCACACTAAACATTAGACATGAAAACACCAAATTTTATACCAAAAAACAAAATCAACGAACAAAAGTGTACTTTTTGAGTTTTCTTCCTTATATATAAGTTGCAAAGATCACACCATCCATACCGGATCTGTCCAAGAAAACTGAGAAAAAATGAGGATCTACTGTCTAGAAATCGTCGTTGTTTAATTTATTTTAAAGGGTTGTGCATTTTTATGTTTATTGTATTTTTTTTTTTATTTTTAATGACTTGTTTGCTTAATAAATATGTAATATATTCTTTGGAATATGGAGTGGAAAGTGCAAACGTACCAAAATTAGGGAGCTAGCAGCTAGATCTACTGATTCACGTCTGGTACGTTTAAGATATCAATCATGTTCTAAAATAGTCAAATAAATTAATTAATTGGTAATTATGTTGTGAAAAGTAAATCCAATTTTCCCCTACAGGATTGTATATGCTTACGTATCTATCCAGAAGATAAAGATAAGATTATTTGTTTTTTTCCACTCCAAATGATAGATTAGTCAAGATGAGTGGGGGGGGGGTGAATATATATATATAATAGTCTTTAAAATGATAATTTCCAATCATGCCTAATGGTACAGCTCAGCTTAGAAATTCAGAATACCATCATCTAGCAAAATTAATGATTTTTCACTCGACAAAACAATAACTTATTATATTAGTAAACACTATTGGAAGATAGATGAAAATGATTACTATTTGAATTCAATATGTTAAATTGATATTTGTCTTTAGAACGTGAACGTAGTTCTCACATAATTAAATTGTTAATGGATTAATCATGTGTTTTAAAAACATATATCAATTTAATAAATTAGATTGAAATACTTTTTTCCAACCAAATTTATAGAAAAATTTGAAAAATATTACATGTACTTAAACTAATGCAATAGGTTAGTCTCATGTGAGAGCATAGTATGGGTTTTATCTATTCGAGCGAACGGGCGTGGTTTGAATTGTCCGAACACATGTCCGAGTAGGTGCATGCATAGGGTTTGCCCATTCGCACGGTCACATGGGTTGCCGTGTTGCACAAGACAGGAATCCAGTTAGTCTTAGATCAATTTAATAAATTAGATCGAAATAATTTTTTCTAACCAAATTTATAGAAAAATTTGAAAAATGCTACATGTTCTTAAACTTTTACAAATAAAATTTGAGAAAAAAAGAAAGTGATTCTAGAGCTACTTCCATAGTACTAACAACCAGGCCGCCCTGAGGGCTGAGGCCATAATTCTTTTGAGGCAAATTCTTTTATTTTTACAAATTAAAGCTAATGCGCGCAGGAGGTTAGTCTCATGTGAGAGCATAGTACGGGTTTTATCTATTCGAGCAGACGGGCGTGGTTTGAATTGTCCGAACACATGTCCGAGTAGGTGCATGCATAGGGTTTGCCCATGCGCGCGGTCACATGGGTTGCCGTGTTGCACAAGATAGGGATCCAGTTAGTCTTAGATCAATTTAATAAATTAGATCGAAATAATTTTTTCTAACCAAATTTATAGAAAATTTTGAAAAATGCTACATGCACTTAAACTTTTACAAAGAAAATTTGAGGAAAAAAAAAAGTGATTCTAGAGTTACTTCCATAGTACTAACAACCAGGCCGGCCTGAGGCCTAAGGCCATAATTATTTTGAGGCAAATTCTTTATTTTTACAAATTAAAGCTAATGCGCATAGTAGGTTAGTCTCGTGTGAGAGCATAGTACGGATTTTATCTATTCAAGCGGACGGGCGTGGTTTGAATTGTCCGAACACATGTTCGAGTAGGTGCATGCATTGGGTTTGCCCATGAGTGTGGTCACATGGGTTGCCGTATTGCACAAGACAAGGATCCAGTTAGGCTTAGATCAATTTAATAAATTAGATCGAAATAATTTTTTCTAACCAAATTTATAGAAAATTTTGAAAAATGCTACATGTACTTAAACTTTTACAAAGAAAATTTGAGGAAAAAAACAAGTGATTCTAGAGTTACTTCCATAGTACTAACAACCAGGCCGGCCTGAGGCCTGAGGCCATAATTATTTTGAGGCAAATTCTTTATTTTTACAAATTAAAGCTAATGCGCATAGTAGGTTAGTCTCGTGTGAGAGCATAGTACGGATTTTATCTATTCGAGCGGACGGGCGTGGTTTGAATTGTCCGAACACATGTTCGAGTAGGTGCATGCATTGGGTTTGCCCATGAGTGTGGTCACATGGGTTGCCGTGTTGCACAAGACAGGGATCCAGTTAGGCTTAGATCAATTTAATAAATTAGATCGAAATAATTTTTTCTAACCAAATTTATAGAAAAATTTGAAAAATGTTACATGTTCTTAAACTTTTACAAAGAAAATTTGAGAAAAAAAGAAAGTGATTCTAGAGTTACTTCCATAATACTAACAACCAGGCCGCCCTGAGGGCTGAGGCCATAATTCTTTTGAGGCAAATTCTTTTATTTTTACAAATTAAAACTAATGCGCGCAGTAGGTTAGTCTCATGTGAGAGCATAGTACAGGTTTCATCTATTCGATTTGGCGGGATTTGAACTGTCCAAACACATGTCCTAGTAGGTGCATGCATAGGGTTTGCCCATGCGCGCGGTCACATGGGCTGCCGTGTTGCACAAACCAGGGATCCAGTTAGTCTTCCACAATTCACATTACCCTCACTGTTTGAAGCTAGCAGACAAATTAAGTCGACGGTCGTAATTCTGGGCTTGACCTTAATTTGTTGGCAAGTGGCAAAACACACACACACACAGGGAGGGAGGGAGAGAAGTTATAGAAGAAAGTCAGCAAAGGGTTGGCACCCCCATAACCCCACCAAGTGAAAAGCTGGAAAGTTGGCGAAGAAAAGCCATCAGTCAATTATCATCGATCATGTTCTAAACAAAGGAAGAAGAAGAGGGGTGATGGTGGTGTTGTATATATAAATCTTTTCTATCACCTCCTTTTCACATTTGATGGCCCTTTTCCCTCCTTTTCCGTCCCATAATTGTGCTAACTCTATGATTATTATTATTAATTTTTTTTTCTTTTTTTTTTCCCCCCTCCCATTATTGTACTATCGATTCTTGTCAAACGCTGCTATATATCTAGAAAACTGAAGGCAAAGGCCCCATGTGTATAGTAGGAGACACATGTCCCGTGATTGGTGTATTGCCAGCACTCTCAGTTACTGTTTGAAATTATTAAAGTCCACAACACAATCTTCCATATCTAAAATCTAAATTCTAAAGTCTATGTCTTCACACATCACATATTATAATCCTCCACTACTTACTTTTCCAGTCAATGGCCTGTTAACTGTATTGCATAAGTGGGGGAGTAGTTTAAAGCTAAGGTTTTTGACATGAGATAAAGATATGTGAAAACTTCTGTTTTTGTGATTTGAATGGTGTTCGGTCGGTTGTTTGTAATTAACGTATTTGTAGCGATTTACCTTTAACCATACAATATTGCCTGTTTTTGGCTCTTCCGAACCGAACTGTTTAAAAGATCATCGATCCAGCTATTATTCTCGCTGAAACACTTTTAACTGCGGAGTTTTTATAAGTTCATAGCTATCACAACTTTAAAATTTTTTTTTTTTTTTTGTTTTGAAATAAAAGCTTTCATTGAATCAACTAAACCATATACAACTCTTCAGTTAAAACTGGAAGCACACTCCCTAATCTAGAGGAAACAACCACACTGTCTTTAGGACAAGAACAACATGCTACAGACTAACTTTATACACAAAGAGGAAACCAGCTATACAAATACAAACAAAGAAAACAACCTACTGCGTTGTATCAAAAAAAGTGCATTTATATATATAAGTACATTTTCATTCCCAAGTGATGTTAGACATCAATTGTATTTGTCTTTTAAATAAAAAAAAATGCGAAGACACAAACAAAAGTAGTACAAAACTAAAGGGAGAGATATCTTATAATAGAACTCGTATCTAATGTAAGATAGAAAAGTGCCTTCTCTTGCAGAAAGCATGAAGCTTCCGTTGAGGTATGTTGTATTCAAGTTGTTACAAATTAGTTGCTTTATAGTGCTTAACTGGGAAGTGTAATAAAAGATTGAGAAGGTCCATTTAGGTTTAAATGCCTCCGGAGTAGAGTGGCAATTCGTGTTGAGTTCAGATCGTGTCGAGACACAAATATAAGATTAGGTCAATTTTAATCCGATTCATTTAATTCAACGGGTCAGACGTGCCCTTCAACCCGAACCCACTAATTTCGTGTTGAATTCATATCGGGTCGCGGGTTGTGTCAAAAATTGACAGTCCTAAATGTTACATGTCGGGTTCGGATCGTGTCGATGTATGCGTATAAGACTACATAGATCAATCATAACCCGACCCGTTTAATTAAACGAGTTAAGACCTCTCCTGCTACTTTCATGTTGAGTTTATAGGTCGTGTAAAAAATTACATGTCAGCCTTACAGTCCTGAGCGTGAAAATTGGTCCAAGAAAACTGAAAAGCAAATTATCCTGGCCTCCGAGTCTATTTTTTGTGTAACAGGGATGAAGCAAACAACTTGTATTTAGGGTGTAATATGCAACGTACGAAAGTTGATTGTTTTTTGGTTGTTGATGCCATTGGAGCAGGGATGTCACGAGCATGGGCAAGTTGTAAACAATCTATAAGTCTTGGTACCTTTTCAGAGGAAGACAGCTGTGGGAACCAAACTCTAGCTTATAATGTTTACCTTTTACGTCATTGTGACAATATTCTAAGCAAATCTAAGTCGTTTCCACAAGGACTTAGAATTTCACGATAATATAGAAAGTAGCCAGCATGGCGCAGCTGCCATAACCATGGAAATAGAATAATGGCCAAACCACCACCACCACCACCACCACCATCAGTGTGAGGGTCATTTTATAGAGGTGTTAGCTTTAGAACATGGGCAGCATCTCCTAAAAGATATAACACAGCAGAAAATGCAAGATTATCTATCACAAGTGAAAGATTCTGAGTTGATGCTGTCATGCTGCGGGGAAATTCTCACCTACTAGCCATTTTCTGCTATATAGCAGTCAAGGCTTGACTGATGGTTCCAAACAGCCTATTCCAATCAAATCTTGAAATAGTGCAAAACATAATGATGGTTTTGTTTCTTAAGTTACCCAAAACCCTTTTCAGTTTTGTCAATCACGAAGCATCAGGTTGTTATGAATTAATGCTTTCAAATAATGCAAACAATTCTTTATCATCAAGGCATCTCATTAGCTAGAAAATACTACAGGAATCGCAGCATCATCACTGCAGTTTGGAATCTGCATATGTTTAATGTTTTATTCTCCACCACCACAATGCAAGCCGATATTCTCTGCCACCTACCACTAGCTGATTCCTAGCTGAACTACACATCTTTCTTTCCTACCAATCTACCTTCAATAATTATCATTTACTTCATTCTCCTGGAGAAAGGAATATGACAAGCCATATACAGGCAACGGGTGCCCCGGAGATCATATAAGGTGCCAGCCCCCTACCAATATCAACTAACACAGCAATTTCAGAAGGTCGAAGCAAACAAAGTAGAGGATCACAGCATTGAAGGAAAGCTTGCAAAAGCTCCTGTGACACAGTAAATTTCTAGACTAGAAGCTACACTCTAACTATCATGAAACCCTGCATTTTCTCATAGAAGGATGCAAAAATCATGCTGTGTTAAATGGAGTGGTAATATTGAGTTTTTGGTATTTTAGCAATCATACTGAACTCTTAAAAGGAAATTCTCAAGCGCTCATGAACTGTAACTTATTCACCCACAAATTACAAAAAGAAAAAAGTATGTCAACTGAAGTCTAAAAAAGCAACCAAGGTCATAGTCATTCACATTATCAAATCTCATAAATGTATGTGAATGGTAGTAATCGCTTTCGAAATACATTAGAGCGACTGCAATAATATCATAGACATCAAATGCAAGTAAACTTTAAGAACTCCAAATCTCATTCTTAAGAAAACTGACTTGGACAAGATGAAGATTCAATGTGGTTGTTCATGGTATTTGGATCCATTTGATGCCCATAAACTATAAGCATGCTCAAAAAGGTTTGCATTGGACTCTGCAAAGAGGATAGGGAGTCCCAACTGTTACACAACCCCATATTGGCAGATCTTACAATCTTGTCACATTATAAGAAGCTTACATCTGATTGCCAAAGTCCCCATACATACACAACCGCATACAAAACAAATGCGCATGTGTGTATGATATATATACATATATATACCCTGACCCAAAGTAAATACTAGGAAGAACTCACCGTTAAATTACCACTTATCCCAAAAACTTAAACTAAGAGGAAGATGTAAATTTAATCATTTAATCAATACTTTAACACTCAGTTTGCTTGCTTTTGTCTAATGTCCATTATTCTTTTCAAACACCTCCCGAAGCTTGCTACCATGTAATCACCCCCATTTACTTCTATTTACTTTATTAATACATTTTTATTCTCTTCTGACCTTATCACTCTTGCTCAGCTCAGCCTAGCCTATTTTCACTTACCTAGTATTAGGGCTGGTAATTTTTGACATGGCCTGCAAACTCGACACGAAGTTAAAGGGTTAGGGTTAAGCTTAAAAAAGTTGACCTGTTAGACCCGTTTAATAAAAGAGTCATTACAGGGTCAACTCGTTTGACCCATGGGTCGACCCGTATACTTAAACATTTTTTTTTTCTTTTAATATTAAAAATTAAATCTAAACAGTCATGTTGCCTCTCTCTTTCTTTCACTATCTAAAGAGTAAAGACTGAACTAAAAAAATATCACAAAAAACAAAACAACTCAATATTTCATATTTCAACTGTTAAATAATATGATTATTCAAACAATATGATTTTTTTTTGTTTAAATTTGTGTTTGTGTTTTTATTTTTATTTTTATAGACTTTATTATATAATGGGTCAAACGGGTTTGTCAACCCGACATGACCCGTTTGACCAATTTAATAAACGGGTTGGGTCGTGTCAACCCGTTATTGAAGTGGGTCGTGTTAGAGTCGAAGGGTCTGACCATTTTATTTAAACAGGTCGTGTCAGGGTTGACCCTTAACAGGTTGGCGGGTCAAACGGGTCATGTCAACCCATTTTGACAGCCCTACCTAGTACCCTGGACCAAGTCCTTGGATATACCTTATTTGGGCATATCTTACTCTCTTAGCCTATAAAACTTGCCACCCCCACATATAAACCGCTAGGCCTTGTTGCACCTTGCTATCCTTGTTTCCTGCAACATATAGCTTTCAATAACATTTAGTTAATTAGTCACCCGGTGTCCTGCTTATAAATTTCTATCCAATTATTAAACTTGATATGATGTAAGTGAAAACAAAAGCTCATTATTACAACCATACACTTACTATGTTCTTTATTTTATAGATCCTGATGCCCCAAATTTTAACACGTAGATTATGTAACTAATTTTTCCTCAGCTACAAGGATAAGATCAATAGCGATAGGTATAAGGATCTGGTGTGGGGGTGACAAAGTAGGTCTATAATAGTGAAAATTTGTCACAGAATGAGAAGTAGATAGGGGAAGTAAAAAGAACCGGATATAGGGAACCAACATTTTGCAAGAAGAGTATGGTAATGGTGCCACAGCATTTTAGACAGAAGCAGGCAAGACTGAAAATTTAAAACATTGACTTTGGGGTTAGGGAGTTGAATGTGATTGTTCAGTTTTGACAACAACAGCCATGAGAGAAAACACACTGTATTCTCACGAATTTAAACTGAAAAGTGGGTAAAGTAAGAGAGTGAAGAGAGTGAACACATCAATTATACACATGCTTTCGTGGAGAGACAATAGTCTTATGTAAAAGTGATTCAATACTGATGAAACACCCAGACTAACTCACTAGCAAAACAGTGGAAGACATACATTGACCAACTTGAAAGACATCCTGTGATTGCTCAGCCAAGCTAATTTTCTTCCATCCAAAAACAGCGTACAAAACCCACACTTAATTGTGTGTCTATCCCAAGTACATAGATATTATACTCACCTAATCTGCTTAGTGAAAGAATTTATTAGGGTTTTCAATTTTTCTTTTATCAATGGCAATAGTAGGTACAAATTGGATAGCCTTACCACTTCCAAGAACCTCCCCTCCCATGGCTTGAACAAAAATCTCCGCCCTAATAAAGGGGGAGAAGTACCGCCTGGCTACAAGGGCTTGTAGTCACATGGGATTTTCATTGATTGATTAATTTTTCACATATATTTTTATGAATTGTGAAAATCAACCCAACTAATGAAAAATATAAATCCTTGAGATCATAAAAAATCACCACTAAGATCTAGGACTATCTAAAGTTGATGTCGTACAGAGAAATCAAGCTCAAACACATAATTGAGGTTTCCTAATAATCTTTGAGCAAAAAATATTTTGTCATCACCAAGTAATTATTTGTACAGTGACCAGACAAGAATCAAAAACTAACCTTCAAATCATCTCCTCCAGCAGTGGTGGAACCAGAAACTTTTTCTTGGGAAGCATGGTTAATATCAATCCTATAGATATACATACCCATTGCGCATTAAATCCAATCACAAAACTACAAGATAATTATAGTGTTTCAAAGTTCATTTTGGAACTAACCATACTGAACCAGATCATAAATTTCTTTGGTAGAAAATTCATAATGTATATGCTTATTCATTACAAAATAATATTTTTTTCATATAATATATGAATGGTTGTATATATATATATATATAGAATGCTTGTACTTAGTATGTAATTGATGGATATTTTTTATTTCCTTGTGTAAAGGGTATAATTTTAGGGGTTATGACTTAATTTCCATGCATATTGTCCATGAATACCTTATTAATAAGGGGATATAAGTATTCAAAAGATCTTTTATGGGAGAAGAGGGGGAGTGCGATGAAGGGGGTTTCAGAAACTCTGGGGGCGCCAATGGCCTCCTCTGGTCTACATGAGGCTCCACCACTGTCCTCTAGTCCCCAGGAAGTTAAACTCTATGACTATTAAACATGGCCAAGAGACTAAGAGATCTACCTCCAATCCTGCAAGTCTCATTATGGAACTCGACTAGCAAATTATAAGAGCAAATAAATTCCTCCAGTCATATACTACCCCCATTCCTCAACAAGAAACTAACTCTTTAGGAGCAGCAGGGTCTTGACTGGAACTGTTATGAACCTCCACCCCCCCCCCCCCCCCCCCCCCCACACACACACACACAAATTACAAAAATCCTCCAAATAACTGTTAAAAATTCTTAAACTCGTATAAGGCTGAAGGTATTTCCTTGGCAAGAGAACTGGATATCTTGCTAAAGTTTTGCTCATTTTGCTTGATTGCATTGCAGATCTATAGATAGATTTGCAACTAAAAACAATCATATTTTATGGTCTTTAAATTGGCATTGCAATTACCAAAAAAATTCAGCATTGCCTTTTCTCCTGCACTATTGGTCAAGCCAAAGAGCAAATAAGCAATAAGACTCACATTTCTGTAGCTTCTCCTATAAAAAGAAAAAAACTCACCAATAAAACTTGTCATATATTATACTACAAAGATTCTTATTTCAGTTTCACAAAGCCACCACACATGTCATGTCAACAACTAAAAATAAAGAAATATCCTATTCCTTGATTTCAGAACAAAACCCAATTTCCAGTTATACCAGGATATTTCCAGATTTACTGGATGAAGATTAGTGTGGTTCCTTATTTTCCTCTGCTATTGTAGACTTCAACCAGCATCAGTACAGTCATTGCTCTATTGGACATGTCCTAAACAATGAAAATAGGCACTCCCTCCCTTTACGAGAAGCTTTAGGTCGCTCTATCCTGAGTGTAGCAACTCTAGATTTTAAGCCCTCCCTTTGTTGATTCTCCTTGCTTGGTCAAGAACATGAGAGGCTTCCTAACTGACTTATCTGTCAACACATTGATTGAGTACATTGTTAAAGGTGGATTTAGCATGATTTATTTAGACTTCTTCAAAACTATCAGAGTCATAATTTAAAATTTTACCATTCTTTTGTCCCATTCGAAAATAAATTCTCCTCGTTGCATTGTCAAGTATAACAAAGTCAAAGCAAAAAAAAAAAAAAAAAAAAAACTCAAATCAAATATGCGACTGCAAATTATTGATGCTATACAAGATTGAGTTATTATTTTACTTTTAATATAACTATCATATACTCTTTTCAATACAATCTTTAATAAGATTTAAGTCACGGATATCACCCCACTAGGAAAATAAAAATCCCTAGAGATCCAATAATCAGAACTGTGGTCCTCTACACTATCTTACATAGAAAAAAATTCCTTCTCACCCAGCAATGACCATAAAAGCAACCAACCAAGAAGCCTACGCCTGCTTAGCGATGATCTCCAGTCATTTTTCTGTCAAACACTGCAATTCTTTAACATAGCCAGGAATTCATCCAAAGAATCGGTCTCCTGTCCATCCTACAAGTTCCTACAAAAATGCATGAGACTCAATAAGCCAGTGAAGAAGTCAAATCATAATTCAGAAGCAATGACAAATATATCCAAAAATGATTAATGATTAGGCAAATCCCTGAGCTGATCCTTAACACAGCTCCCCAACAAGAAGCCAACTCTTCTAAAAGCTTGCAACCATGGAGGGAACTCTAAGGAACACGTCCAGTTTAAGTTCCAATTTATTTTTGAAAGACCTTGAAGTTAATCATCAGTGAGAGAATTAAATATCTTGCGAAGTTTCAGTCAATTTAAAGGGTTTACTTCTCTGGTTGCAAATATCTACTCTCACAACCCCCCTTCCCCCCTGCCTGAAAGAAAAAGGGTCCGTGCTTGTTAATTAGGCTAAAAAGCTAAGGAAAAGGATTAAATAGAGGAACTCAAGAACAGAAGAAGGTTCCATATAACAGTATAAGGAGGTAGTGATACATGGAGCCCTGTATTCACATGACCTAGCCGTTCTCTTTGAACAATCTTTGCAATTAACTCAGCCTATTGGGTTGTGATTTTGCTAATATTGCATTTGATATGGATTTGTCATGTCAGACCCATCGCTACTTCCAAAACCCTCAAAAGATCCTATGTTTGAGGATTAATAGATGGAAAATTACTCCAGACTACATCCTATCAAGAATTAGTTTCGAAATTATATATGATCAACAAGAAGTTATTTATTCAATTAATGTTGATTTAGGTGTTAATAAATGACAGCAATTGTGAATCCACAGTTGTACTAATTAAACAATCCCAATAGTTGAAGGGCATTGGGAAGCCAACACCAGGAACACTTCAATCTCTCAAACAACCCAATTCATGAATTCAAACCATTTACCCTAAACATTAAGAGAGAGAAGAAAAAAAAAGATCCATTCTTGATCATCACCAATCACCACAATCCAACATTACCAATTTGAACAAAAAAAGAATTTGCAAACAGCGCAATTTATTTATCCCCATAATCCACCTAAAAAATCAACCTAAAGAAAAATTCATCCATTAATTTAATCAGCAACCAAATTAGCATAAACCCCGCATTAACATAACTGAAACGAAAAGGAAAAAAAGAAGAAGCAAGAAATGGACAGGAAGTAAGTTACTGTGCATGAATTCCAGTGAGAGAGAATCAATCAGAATGGGAGTGGTAGTAGTAGTGGTTGTAATTGACGGTGGAGGAAGAGTCATCGGAGTCCTCGTCACCGTCGGAGGAGGAGGAATAGGAGTAGTAGAAGGTATCAGGAGGAGGGAGGCAGAGAAAAGTCCAGAAGCAGAGAGCGAGGCGACCCAGTTGCTGTAATGGGAAGCAGCAGATGAGATCCAACAGCTGCTGGCTGCTCAGCCGCTCTGGCATGCACGCTATGAATTGCCATGCGTCGGCGGACACGTGCGCCACCGAGAGCACCATCGAGCTGTTGAACACCATTTGGCTGTCTCTGTATCCCCTGTTTCTCTCGCTCTCTGTGCCTGGACACAAGAAAAGCTCTGTTTCTCAGACTCTGTCTCTGTCTAATTAATTGAGGTTTGCTTTGGTTTGTTTGTTTAGAAAGTCAAAGTCGGTTCGCTTCTTTGATTGTCGTTCTCGTTACGTTTCTAAAGTTTGAGTTATTACTTCATCTTAAAAATATATATATATTATTAATTATTTTTAATTAATAATAATAATAATAATATTATTATTATTTTTTTAACATTCATTAAACTATATCGAATATGGTCAAATTTATATTATTAATTCGACAAGTTTAAATAAGGGATAAATAAGTCTTTATTTTTTGCCCATGTGATTTAACGTCTTTATTTCTTGCCTTTTGTGATTTATTTCGTATCGTAGATGGTACTTCATTTATAGTTAAACCTCTATCCAAACTTCCATCCAAAAATTTACGGAAATTCACGTCAACACTTCGACATGTGTCATATACATTTAAAAAATTAAAAAATTTAAAATAATAAAAACTTCAAAAAATTTAAAAGCTTTAAAATTTTTATTTTTTATTTTTAAAAGAAAGAAAGAAGAAGAGGGGTGACTGAGCCAAACTCCCTAATTTTTTTTTTTTTTCCCTCTTTGGTCTTGTGGGGGTAACCGAACCGCCCCAAGGGCCAAGCCCACTAAATTTCCTCTTCTTCTTTTTTTTTTTTTTCCTCTCTCTCTCTTTGGCCATTGGGAGTGATTGAACCCAAGGTTGGCAAAACGGGTTCACATCGGGTTTGAGTCAACTCGTTTGACCCGCCAACCTGTTAAGGGTTAACCCTGACACAACCCGTTTAACTAAAAGGGTTAGACACTTCAACCCTAACATGACCCACTTAAATAACGGGTTGATACAACACGACGTATGACCCATTATATAATAAAGTCTATAAAAATAAAAACACAAATATAAATAATAATAAAAAAATTATATTGTTTGAATAATCATATTACTCAATAGTTGAAAGTATGAAACGTTGAGTTGTTTTATTATTTACTTGTCTATCCAACTTCAAGTTTGAAAACTTGAAAGAAGACAAAAATTTGGCTAATTTTTTTTAGTTTTTGCCTTTTTTGATAAAGTTCTAACTCATTAAAAAAAAAGACTTGTTTTGTCTTTTGTGAGATTTTTTTAGTTTAGTCTTTATTTTTTAGACGGTGAAAGAAATAAAAAGATAACATGATTGTTTATGTTTACTTTTTTAATGTTGAAAAAAAAAAAATAAAATATAAGTGTACGGGTCAACGAGTTGACCCACTAATGACCCGTTTATTAAACGGGTTTAACAGATCAATTTTTTTTATAACCCGAATCATTTTAAGCTTAACCCTAATCTTTTAACTTCGTGTCGGGTTCACAGAATGTGTAAAAAATTGCAAGTCCTAATTGAACCACCCCCAAGAGTCAAACCTTCTAAGCTTTTTTTCTTTTTTTTTTTTTTTTTTTTGCTCTTTGACCTTGTGGGAGTGGCCGAACCACCCTCAAGGGCCATGGAGGTGGTTCGGCCACCCCTAGACCGGCCAAGGGGGTGGCTGAGCCACCCTTCATTTTTTTCAAATTTTTTTTTAAGCTTTTATATTTTTTTAAGTTTTTATTATTTTATGTTTTTGGATATTTTTTAATTCTTAATTAGTTATAGGACACGTGTCAACACCTTAAAGGTGTTAACATGGATCTCCATCAATTTTCTGGCGAAAGTACCATATCCGTCTTTAATCATAAAGATGTACCATCTACGATACGAAATGAAACATAAAGGACAAAATAAAGACGTTAAGGTATTGATTTGTTTTTCCCTCCCAACACATTATACATTTAAATACTTTTATTTGAGTTTAATTTGTTTTTCCCTCAACTTTTAAGGATTAAAAAAAAAAAAAAAAAAAAAAAAAAGGGATAAAATCTAATCTTAGCCATGAAATGAAACGTTGGGAGCTCGATTTGCATTGTATTCCAAGAGTTTTTAAGCCACAACCTGTGAATCACTCATTAACCATTGACCAATCATTTATCATCTAGGCAAATTTTAAGCAAATTAATTTTTTTGTGCTTCTCCACACCCATCCAGGTGGGTGGATTACATTTTTTTACTCTGCTTAATTAAGTCCACCATTCTCTTATTATTCTATCAAAAACAAGTCAAGGAGGATGTCATGAAGAAAATTGAGGATTTACGTGCAAGAATATGGGTTATAAGAATTCAGCCTTAGTGATGATGATATTGATTTCTGTGTTGCTATTGTTGTTGACGGCCCATGCAGAAAGGAAAGACACGTTCTCACTGTGCGCCAAAGATTGCATGCCTATATGCATGGCTTTACATCGTGCCACACTATTGGCTTGTAAGTTTGGATGTGCCGGTGGTTGCAAACAGTTACAAGGTAAAAGACCTGCGTTTGGAATTCCGGCTCTCTTGTAACCAACTTCTTGTTTCAATTTTTTTTTTTTTCTTCTTCTATATATCTTTACCATTTTTGTAATTTTATAACACTGATGTATCTTCGGTTTGTAGAAGTGATCATAAATGGAAGAGATATGTTAAACATACTTACTATTTTAATATAAGATCTTCATTAACTGATGTGGCACTGTCATGTTAATTATTAAATTGAGATGGCCTTCGAGGCAATCACACCACTTCTGAAGATATTAGGAGTGGAGCAAGATTTGTTGGTCACGGGTCACGACCATTATCATGTGGTGGTTGGAGGTGGCGTCGATCAACAAGAGGGCCAGAGAGGATTTGTGCAAATTTTTTAATTGGCTACCACGTCGCACTGCATTGCTAGTGGTGAAAACTCGGAGCCAATTCCTGGTTATTGGTAAAACCAGTAATTGGCTTCAGAGTAGTAGATAATTTACTTAATTATTTTTTTATAAAATAATTATTTTTAAATCAATTACGAGGGTCACGATCCTTGTTGGCCTTAACATAGCTTCGCTACTACATATATTCCCTACACATCTCCATACGACAAAGTTTCAAATCCATTATTGAATTTGTAAGACTAATGTGGGTCCCATAAAACTAGTGGTAGATTTAAAATTGAAATGTGTAGCATATATATTTATATAATTTATCGTTTTATTGAGATCTCAGTGGGGGCGTATATCAATTACTTAACATTTTTTTTAAACCAGTTGCAGGGGCCTTAACGTGGCTCTGCCAGTTAGTATCACCAAGTAATATTGAATTATTTATATTCCTTCGTCTTATGTCTGGCCTTCATAAATGGAATTCTATCGCATGATAATAACAAACAAATTGTTAAGTGTTAATTATAAGGGAAATACACTTACCCTTCACAAGTTGTGAAGGTCGTTGAAATATTCATACAATCATAAACTAGTTGTTTTTTAATTTGTTCCTTGATTCCTTCTTCATCTTTGTAATCTATTATCTTGAATCCGCCCCCAAATATTGACATTATCTTCTGAAGAAACATTGGCATAATTATTATTTTTTATTAAAAAAAGACAAGTTTTATTTCTTATACCTGTTATGTTGTCTTTTTTCTCCACTTCCTATTTTTTTTTACTGTAAGGCCGCCATAAAATTCTTCTTCAACGATTTCGTTATTTTTGATGTAGAGAAGAGCCATGTCAACACTATATTCTTACACTTTTTGTTCTTTAGGGCAGCAATAGTCTACTAGGTATTGGGCCGACAAAGTCTTCAGAGGTTCGTCATCTTCATTTTTCAATACTACTGCGAATATCTCGGCAGCAACTATGACCCAACAACAATCTACGATTAAAAAAAAATATATAATTAATTTATGAAAAATAGTAATACAATTAAAATGTCTGATAAGTCTTGAATTATTCGATTAAAGACCCCTTAATTTACGTTTGTTATACTTGGTTTGAGTTGTATATATAACATTTTGTTGTAGTTTTATGTTATATCTTATTTTTAGGTCTTAGTTGAAATCTAGTTCAAAGCACTTGAATTATACCTGAAAATACATCAAGGGCAATTTGGTCATTTCTAGAGTTCAAGGTTGATCCTAAAAAGATGAAAATTGTATAAGGCAATTCGATCGATCGATTATTTGTACAGTCAATAATTCGATCGATCGACTTTTAGTCAAACCAACTTCGATCAATAGAGATGCGATTGATCGATTCTCAGAGCATTATAAAGTCAATCGATCGAAATTCGATCGATTGACATTATATTCGATCGATCGACTTCGCGTTTTCCAAAAGGTCCAGATATTTTTAAATTTTTGTGCGATCCAAATTAAAAGTTGAGTTCTATGGACATAAATGGACGCCGACCAGCTCTGAATACTTTGCTATAATTAATTCTTGTAGACCTTTTGTAAATCCAATTCTCTATAAATATGAGGATTATGATTTAGGTTTAATTATGCATCTTTGGGGGGTTTCGAATTTTATCAGGTGTATCACTTAATTTCTTGTGTTTTTAGTTTAATTTGATGCACGTTTTCTAGGCTTAAATCCATAAAGCAACTTCCTTTGTTAAATTTCAAGTTATTCCTTAGGTTTTGTTTTTCCTTTTTAACCTTTTGTAATCCGAATTTTTAGAAGTTTAATATAGTTGTTTTTTATTCTTCTTTTTTTCCCCTTTTTTCTTTAGTATTTTTCATATATTTCATGCTTAAATTAGTTTAATCATGTGTAGCTAAAACCCTTTCTTGTGGTTTTGATCAAATGTTTTCCAAAAGCCATTGAGTGTTCTTGATGTTCTTGAGATTTTCTTGATATGTGTGATGATTGTGTAAGACTAGATGATATCAAAACGCATGCTAAAAGGTTTTGTTATCAATATTCAAATCTATTTATTCATGAAAAAGGGATTTGATTGTCTACGAGTTTTTTTGATTTATTGAATAAAATCATCGTTCTTGAAAGAGAACGATGTCTTTTGCAATGGTTTCATTTGACATGATTTGTGTTTACCTATTAGAGTCACCTTATAGGGTATGTTAGGGAGCACTGGTCGTTTCCCACCTTTGGTAGCCTAAAACGTTTTTCAATAATAGTGTACCTTTTATGTGGATGAGATTAGTGTGAAACTAGATACCTTATCATTGTGGCTTAATTAGGGTTTTCATGTATTGTGTATGCTTATTAGGATGTTTCATAGAGAAGTAAGTTAGGGAGCATTAATCACCCCACACCTTTCGTATTGTAAACTTTTTTTTTTTTTTTTTTTTTTTTCAATTGTAGATTAATCTTTACGTGGAGTTGTTTGATGTGAAACTATGTGCTTTATTATTACGTCTTAATAAAAGTGTTTTCATGTCAAGATCGTCGTAATGGTTGACGTCCATTACGCGCTCATATTATACATGTTAGGAAGATCCGTAGAGAATTGAAGTATTTCATTGGTTGAGGATTTGATGCAATCATTATCCTAAGTTTCTTTTAAGTTTGTTTCAATTTTCTTTGTTTTCATTACTTGATTCGTTGTAACTTCAATTCTACAACTTTACTTTTGTTTTTATTTTTAAGTTAAGTTAAATACGTTCTTTTGAATATCCCGTTATGCAAATCAAGCCCCTAATCCTTGTGGTTCGATAACCCTTACTATAGTACAATTGATTCGTACTATTGCGAGTAGTAAAACTCATAAATTTAAAATCCACGTATCGTGTTGTTGAGACGTGTACCAATGCCATATTTTACTATTTTTCAAATTTTAATAAAAATTTACGAGTCCTTTAATTTTTGTTTTCCTTTTCTTTTTAGTCTTGTGTTGAATCAAATTTACCAACTAATTTGATACTTTTTCAACAAAATCTACTAAACCTCAAAAGACAAGACTAAAAAACTCAATGTAACATCATTTTTTACTTTTCCAACATAGATTAGCAATAACATACTAGTAGAAAAATATTGTATCATTAATTTAATTGAAAAAGTATAAATAAAAATCGTGTTTCACTTACTGGTTATGTGTTCATGAATAGGTGTATGTAGCACTTCAATAACTTGATAACGCCAGTCCCACTCTTGAATCTACTATTATATTAATCAGTGTAATATATTTATAAGATAGGAGCATAATAATCATTACAAAAGCATGTTATTTATAAATCTTCATACAAAAATAGTCAAAATCATTGTAAGCAATAATTAAACTAAATCTATTATAACCTACAATACTTTTTTATTATATAAAGAACTTGACACTACAAGTCTACATATCTATTGTACATGGCCGTCGTGACTAATAAAAAAAATCATAATAAAGAACCGCGTGTGGGGCGTGGATAAATTACTTAATTATTTTTCTTATAAATATATATATTTTTTAAACCAATTGCAGGGGCCACGACCCCTGCTAGCCTTAACGTAACTCCGCCACTGCATACATCCTTACACATCTTTATACAAAAAAGTTTTAAATCTACTATTGAATTTTTGGGACCCATAAATCCAATGATGGATTTGAAAATGAGATGTGTATGATATATATTTATATCATTTATCGTTTTGTTGATATCTCAATTTTGACAAGCTCTTATTGAGATCTCAGTGGAAGCGTGGATTAATTACTTAACAAATATATATATATATATATATATATATATATATATATATATATATATATATTAAAACTAATTGCAGGGGCCATGGCCGTTGCTGGCCCTAACGTGGCTTCGCCTCTACAACAACATTATACAAAGGGAAATACTTTTATTATTCATCCTCATATTTCAGAATATTATTAATTTTTTTTTTTTTTAGTTTAATTTGTTTTTCCCTCAACTTTTAAGGATTAAAAAAACAGGAAAAAAAAAGATAAAATTTAATATTAACCATGAAATGAAACATTGGTGGCTCTATTTGCATCATGTTCCAAGAGTTTTTAACCCACAACCTGTGAGTCATTCATTAACCATTGACCAATCATTTACAAGGAAAAGATCTGCGTTTGGAATTCCGGCTCTCTTGTAACGAACTTCTTGTTTCATAATTTTTTTTTCTTCTATATATCTTTACGATTTTTGTAATTTTATAAAATTGATGTATCTTCGATTTGTAAAAGTGATCATAAATGGAAGAGATATGTTAAACATACTTAGGGTCCGTTTGGGTTTGCGATTTCAAAAAGTGCGATTTAAAATAACGATTTTAAAATGTGCGATTTGAAAAAAGTGATTTTTAAAAATGCAGTTAAGCGTTTGGCAAAATTGCAATTTAGCTTTTAAAATCGCGAATTTACCTTAAAAATTCTGCGTTTTCAAAAAAGTACCATCTTATCTGCGATTTGAAAAAGCAGATTTTCTGCGTTTTCAAATCGCAATTTTTAAAAACGCAATTCCCAAACGATCTATGTTCTGCGATTTGGTTTAAAATCGCACTTATTGTCTACGAAATTGCAATCCCAAACGCACCCTTACTATTTTAATACAATATCTTTTCTAACTGATGTGACGTTGTCGTGTTAATTATTAAATTGAGATGACCTTCGGGGCGATCGCACCACTTATGTATAAACCATATTTGGTGCATGTGGTTTGTTTTGTATCAAATTTAGTGATCACAACCATGAAAAGTGATACACAAGCGACAGAAGAGCACACACTTTCTATTAAAAAAGTGGATTTTAATCAAAAAAATTGTCTCTAATGAAAATATGATGAAAATGTTCATCTTTTGCCTATAAAAACACAAAAATACCCCTAAAAGATTAAAAAAAAAAAAAGAAGACAAAAACATTTTAAAAAAAAATATATAAAATGACAATTGTTGTGGGTTAGTTTTGTTTTATTTTTGTTGGTCTTTTTGAGGGCAAAGGGGAACATTACAATATTAATGGTAGATCAATATGACATGTTAATCAAACTGAAAGATTAAGAGACATTGCAAATAGGGTATTAGATTGAGGGGTAAATAGAGTTCTTGTTGTAAACAATATTTGAATCCGCTCTATTTTTTATTTTATTTTGACATGTCCACACAAGAGGGGGATGGGAGTGACCAGGGGCGGAACCAGGATATTTGGTAAGGGGGGACGAACTTATATAAATGCATAACTACATAACTACATACGTATATAAATACATGTAGTTTTTTTTATACGTATAAGATTTTTTTGTTAGAATTTCATTATATTTCTTATTTCTACTAACAAGTGATATTTATTATAGTTTTTATTACCACTAACAATAAAAATAAAAAAAAAATAAAAAAAATTGTATAATTTTTTTACATCAAAGTACCAATTTGATTCAAAATTATAATTTTAAATTTTCACGATATTACAAACACACAATAAAATAAACTAAGCAGGGTTAAAAAAAAATAGTATCTTTGAGCATAGACTCTTTCTAAACTAGATCCCCAAAACCTCCCAACAACAATAATTCTTTTGAAATTTCAATATGTTTAGAAAGAAAACAAATAAAAGTATCAGTAATTTCAAGGTAGAACTGGCGCTAAAATGAACTTGGAAGGTCAACGATCAAGAAGATAAAATAGCTAATAAACAACAAAACTCTTCCAGATTTTATTAATTATTGATTGCTCAACGAATTGCAGAGATCCTGATCCCCCCCCCCCCCCCCAAAAAAAACCAAGTTTAGCTACGCCTGGTCAAGCCTCAACTCTGCCTCAGTCTCCACCTTTTCCTTCTTCATCCTTCGAAAAATGAACTCCTCGTCCCTTTCCCACGGTATTTTCCGGCCATATAGTCTCAACAATGATGCTCAACTTTCACTTGCGAATCCTTACCAGAAAAGAAAATCAGTAAACAAAACCAGAACAAAAAGACCCAATAAGGGCCAAACGAGTAATTGACTACTTGTAGGACGAAAATGGCGAAATGCGAATGCTGAAATTGTACATGTTAGAATACCAGCTGTGAGGTAGAGATCGAAGCTCGTGGGGGATTTGAATTGTTGCGAGATTTGAAGCAGCGACCAAACCTCTTGGGACCCTCGGAGAGAAGGAGATGGAGAGATCTACATCAAGATATATAGAGAGACAGAAATAGAAGCTATAATTTTGGAAAAAATAAATGGCAGAAGAATTAGAGATCGCACAGAGATGAGAGTGATGGGCGAGAGAGGAAGAAGATAGACGGTAAAAACGAATGAAAAAAATAGTTTATGGAAAAAAAATAATAATTAGAAGAAAAAAGTGGTTTTGTTCTTTATCTATTTGTAAAATGGTTGGAAAGCTGCTATTGTAAATGTTTTAATGGTAAAAACTATGGATATGTTTTGGTCTTTCAAAATAAAAGAGGGGTCAAGATATAAACAAAAAAAATTTGGAGGGACAAAAAAATTATTTTGGGGGGACAAAACAATTATTTTGAAGGGATAAAGTTATAAATTTACATATTTTAAAGAAAATTTAAAAAAATTTAGGGGGACATTCGTCCCCCCTACCTTGGCTGTGGGTCCGCCCCTGGGAGTAACCTCCGCTTCATAAGACATGGTTTCTAGCCGATTGAACTACTTCTTGAGAACAAATCATAATCTTCCTTATTTCACTTGGAATAAAAACAAATCATTTTGCGGATAATATTTTATTTCACAAATTTAGTAATGTATATGATGCGACGTGGTCGTTATATATCATCTCATTTTAAAAGAAACTGACATTACATACGTTATTAGATTTTACGAGAAAACATAAAATAGTTTAAAAACTCCAAGAGAACAAGAATAAACGACATGTCGTTTTACACCGAACAAAGGAAAGAAAGGCCATCGTCATCACCATCGGGCATCCACGAGTCGCAACTAGCAGGGGAGTAGTGCGGATAACAAAATCCGAAGGAAACGAAGAAACACTAAACAATGGAGGCATTGAAGGTGACAAGCTGGCAGCCACTGAGGCACCTCTTTCGCTTCGCAACGAAACCAACCTCCTTCGCCAGACTCGTACTGGTCAGATGCTCCTCCTCCTCCGCCGCCACCGCCGGACGTAACCGCCGATCTTCTTCTTCTTCGTCTTCCACTTCCGACAGAGACGCCGTCCGCGCCATTCGCTTGAAAAAGGTTTGCAAACCAAAAATAGAATTAAGATTTTGAATTGCAAACGGTTTCATTTTTTTGAAGACTCTGTTTGGTTGCTGGGAAAAGGTAGGGAAAGAAAATGAAAATGAAGGTTTTTTCAGATAACATGTGCTATGTGGAGTTTCAATTGTAGTTTACAATATTCAAAGCAGATAAGAAAGCTAATCTCATTAATTACCCGCGTAATATTTGTCCAGCTTATTTTTTTTCATTTCTTTATGGCTCCGTCTGATTTATAAGAAATGTAGGAAGGAACAGAGAAAGGAAGTTGGAAATTTTGAATGCAAAAGGTTTCATTGTTTAAGAGTGGTTGGTTGCCGAGAAAAGCTAGCTAAAAAATGAAGGATTTTTTTTTTTTCCTTCAGAGAATCTACTATTTTTTCCCCCCCATTATTTGGAACTTTGAAACAAAAATGACAACTTGAAAACAATGTAGGTGGAAGAATTGCGGAGTAAGGGCTTAGAGCCGTATGCTTATAAGTGGGATAGGACTCACACTGCTAATCAGCTGCAAGATATATATAAGCACCTGGGGAATGGCGAGGAGTCCAATAGTGAGGGCGATGACGTTTCCATAGCAGGAAGAATTGTGGCTCGCAGAGCATTTGGGAAGCTTGCCTTTTTGACGATCCGTGATGATTCCGGGACAATTCAGGTTTTGCAGTGCTTACTATGTTTTGTGGTTTATTTTAGGGTTGATATTATTGATCCTGGATATGTCCAATACTGGTTCCATGCTTGTTATATTGTATCTACCTGATGGTGATGCCTAATTTGGAGTCTCTGTCAAAGCTATTGTCAAAACTCAATCTAGTGGGTTCTTAAATGTCAAGTGAATCATTTCAGAAGGTCTAATTGAGTGTGGAGAAGCAAGCAGTTTATTGTCGAAATGAAGTAAATTATGTCCTAGTAATGATTATATATCTTAAACCAAGCAAGCGAGGTATGCAGAAGACATTTAGTGTCGTGAATGGTTAATGTAAAGCTTCTACTCTCTTTTTCTTTTTCTTTCTTTCTTTCTTTTTCTTCTCTCTCTTTTTTTTTTTTCCTTGTTTGATTGTCCAACAGTGCAATGGAGTTGTTGGTTCTGTTTAGCTGTTCATGTCATGTTATCTTAACATGGCTGAAGAGTTGATGATTTCATGCAGTAAGTTAAGTGGCGATGCATTTTGTGTGGGATATTTATGATTGTCATCTCACTTAAAATATTATCAATTTTTTGTTGAGTTTATTACATTATTTATCTTCTGGGTGCATAGATGGTGTTATTGATAGTTCTGGTATATTCAACTATAAATAAGTGTAGCAAGGCACTCAATTAAGTAATGAAATTTTTGCTATCAGCTTTACTGTGAGAAGGAGAGGCTTGTAGATGATCAATTTGACCAGTTAAAGATGCTTGTTGATATTGGTGATATACTTGGTGCAAGTGGTTCAATTAAGCGGACAGAGAAGGGTACGTCTTGCATGATATCTTGATATGTAGTTTTAAGAAGACCAGTTTCTTGATATGTAGTTTCCTGGATTTATTTTCCTGGGTAGTAGAGTGCTAATATGTGATATACATACATACATACATACATACATACGTATGTATGTACATTCATATATTTATTTATTTATGGCATATGGTGATTTTTCAAACTTTGGGTAACATGAAATCAAGTCCTACAAATAGTCATTTGGGAATTTTTGTTTCACCATTTTCTATAAATGATTACTTCTAGATCGGTTTCGATGGCCACCAAGAAGACAATTATATCTCTAATAACAAAAGACTATGTTTCATGTATAAAGGAATTCCAAATTGAGTGAGGGGGATGCGTGGATCCTTTCCCCTAGCTCAGTTTTCTTGCTTTGCTTTGTCCAGGATAGGTGCTTTGTTAGATCCTAGAAACCCTAGAAGGTAGTACATTCTCTATAATTTCCTTTGATTTATGTTTGATTAGGGTCCTTGTATACTGCCTATGTATCAAGGCTGTGGTGTCTTTCCATAAAAAGTTGACATTGGGGTTTAGAGTTCACTTTCTTACTGATTAGTTGTGGCTGTTGGGCTTGCATACACACCTCAGTGACACTAATGTTACCTGATTAGTTCAGGGCATCCAACACGATCTGTTACATTTACATTTTCCTAGTTCCAGTCATGAAAAATAAAAAATGTCTTTGGTCGGGGCCATGCCACTTTCTTTGTTGATATTTGATTATGAACCTCTGCAGCAAAAAGTTTGAATTAATTAATTTTTCTTCCTTGGTTTATGTTCAGGAGAACTTTCTGTTTATGTGAATTCATTTGGCATTCTAACTAAATCTCTACTACCATTGCCGGACAAATATCACGGTCTAACTGATGTGGATAAGCGCTACCGCCAAAGGTGAGTTCGTATTTTAGATGTCGTGGTTGTGCTGCTTGTGCTTGTGCATACGTGTGTGTGCATTTTTTTGGCTAATGCGAGTGTGAACTATATTACAAATAAACTAGAACTTGAAATGACTTCATGAAGATATCTGCTAATGTAGACAATCATTTATGAAGGATGTGATTTTCGTAATAATTTATGAAATATTCACCAAGTTGGGAGATCTTGTGATTTTTCAAGTTGCACCGAGGCTCTTTGGTTATACTGTGTGATGTGAGCTGTTCGAGCTAATCACAATTCTGTATAAATCCTGAATATGGTGCATTTGGCATAATAATTTGTCGTGGATTTTTATCAAATACATACTGTTAATTCCAAGTCTTAAATGCTACTAGTCTAAAGTAATCAAGTGTTTATCTTTACATGTTTTAGCTTATTATGTCGCTTTGAGTTACTAAATTACTCTTATGATTGCTATTTCTCCAGTTGTATTGGTTTGTCTATGTAACAACTGGATATATTGCCGAAGTCCTTAAATGCATTTTCTTTGGTGGAACACCTTATATATGTATCCAACTTCATATATATATATATATATATATATATATATATATATATATTTTTTTTTTTTCTTTCATTTTTCTTGGTGCAACACCTGATAAAATGTCATCCTTTATTTCCAAAATCTCTCCATGGTCATACTTCTTTTCCTTCTCAATGCTTGATTCCGCCTTTAGATGCCAGAAAATCTGGTCTGTGGCAAATTGGTTGAATCCCGATACCTGACTGTATCTGTATGTTATCTTATTTATGTTTAGGTATGTAGATATGATAGCAAATCCTGAAGTAGCTGATATATTCCGGAAAAGAGCAAAGGTAGGTTATCTCCCTATCCCCACTTTCCTTTCCAAAAGGTTAAAAAAGGCCTTATGGAGCTTTCAAATTTTCACTATCTTTTCTAAATAAAATATTTCTTTATTCTTATCAAATAAATATAAATTTAACTGTAAAACTGCCAGCAGTATAATACTTCCGGACATATGCTTCATGCTACTGTTTGCATATCTCTTGATTTTTTGTATTGAACCATCAATAGGATGAGATTTTCCACTCCAATAATACTTTTCAAACATTTTTATTGCAATGTTGAGTTAAATATATCATTAAAAAATTTGATTACTTGAAATTAACAATGTTATTAAGGTGACATCTTAAAGTTGTGCTCACTCTATCTAACGGACCACTTCTATTATTCTGTGTCAAGTACTTAAGTAGTGGTGACTTTCTAATGGTATTTTGGTTTCCTCTTTTTAAATTATCTGTATGAGAACCTCTTTGTGATTGTGGTGATTGTTATATGATCATTATTTTTTATAAATGCTAGAGGAATTTGATAAATGGAAGTTAGATATACACATACAAAGCTCCCGACTTCCTGCACTGTTATCCAGGTTTCTGATTTTGTTAAGAGTATCTGATATGGTTCTTTTTTGAAATGAAACTGTCTTTTGAATTGTTAATTATATTTTACTGTCTTATTGGTCGCAATTGTATTGAGTCATAACTTTGAAAAAGCCTTAGCTGGTTTTGAGATTTCCATGTTTTTATAATTTGTGTATTGGCTCTAATTCAAAGAGGAGTTTGAAATTCTTATTCTATTGTCGGATGTTTCAACCTTGTACCAATGTAGTTTCGTGGATTGCTTTTCATTTGGTTATCCTGTTCTTTTATTTATGCCTGAGCAATTAAAGTTAACTTTTCTGAGTAGATTGTGTCAGAGATACGCAAGACAGTGGAATCTCTAGGTTTCCTTGAAGTTGAAACTCCAGTTCTACAGGTTTGTCGATATCTTCATTGTCTCTCCCTGCCTTCCCTATTTTATGTAATGCAATATTGTATGTAGAAAGATTGTTTGTGCCTGGAGCTTGGCTTTAATTGATTTGATTAACTAGGGAGCAGCTGGTGGGGCAGAAGCTAGGCCATTTGTTACATACCATAATTCTCTTGGAAGGGACCTATATTTGAGAATAGCAACTGAGCTTCACTTAAAGAGAATGCTGGTAAGATTTTACATTTGATGTTTGAGGTTGAGTTAAATTTAATGTTTTCTTCTATTTCTATCCTACAACTTTCTATGAGCTCCAGATATGACCAAAATTACCTTTCTTTCTTTTCTTTTTTTTCTTAAGCTAACTGGAGATAAAATACATTATTCAGCTCAATTCATTTAATGTTGAACTCTCATTAGTCCGGGATATTATCCAGCTACCTATGTTGCTGGAAGTTTCTCCTGCAACCAAACTCAAAAACTCAAAATAGTCTCACTCCACTTTGCTTGGCCTGTGCATCAATTCTGTTCATCCAATTTATGCTATCTTAGGAATTTTCCCCTTGTAACTGGCATCCTTGTCCCTTCGGATTCTGTCACTTGTACAGAGAGATTTAAAACCTTCCCTCGGAGTTTTGGAGCCAGTAGGCTTGATGTTGATTCTTTAGTGTGGAGAACAGCTTCTCTGAAATAGTGTTGTTTTGTATCCTCTAATAAATATTAGTTTCCTACTTGTTTTTCTCCCTTTCTCTGTTTAGTGCATTTCATCCTCTTTACTATATAGAGGTTTTTTGTTTTTTGTTTTTTTTGGAAATGAACTCAATTTACAATTTTTTTCTGCCCTATCATTGTTATTGTAGAGCCTTCAATTTGAACCAAAATAATTCCTTCTTTAGGTGTGATGATGCTCTCCTAGGAATCTGACCTCATCAACATTATGTCACAGTTTTTCTAGGTGTGCTTCTTAAGTTTTTCAACTATCTGCTTGTTCTATTGGATTATTTTCTGATATCTAAACCTTTTACATACATAATTGCTGGTCCTGTAACAATGAGATAATTGAATAGTATGTTTGCTTCCTATAAAGGTTCTCAATTGGTTTGGACTTAAATTTATATCTTGAATAAAATCTGCTGTGGATGACAGGTTGGGGGGTTTGAAAAAGTATATGAGATTGGGCGAATATTCAGAAATGAAGGCATTTCAACTCGTCATAATCCCGAATTTACCACAATAGAGGTAAACGTTTCTCTATTTTTGCTTTTGTTTGACCTAGTACATAGTTTATGGCAATTTACTTAAAAGTGAGCTTATGGCAATGAACTTAAAAGTGAGATTAATTGTTGATTGCCTCTTATAGCATATGTTATGTTGTTAACATTTCAAATCTATTAGATGAAGCTCTTATCATTATTGGTATTAGTTTGATCATAGATGTATGAAGCGTATTCAGACTACCAAAGCATGATGAACATGGCGGAGGAAATTGTTACTAGATGTGCTCTTGCAGTTCATGGGAAGCTTACCATTGACTACCAGGTAAATGATTGCTCACTTGCAGTTCTTTAGCATCTAAGAAATACCTGTATTTTAGTGAAAAATCTACTGGCATTGGATTCACTGCCAAATAAATGAAACCAAAAAGTAGCCACTGTCAATAAAAATTAATTGAATGTCACCTCTTCTCATTTCAATATTGCTTCTAAGATTGGCTGCTTTCCCCCCCCCCCCCCCCCCCCCAATGATCTAGGGTACTGTTTTCAAGGCAATCTCAGTGTTGAACATGGTCACAATTTAGGCATGCATCTTGCCCCAAGTATGAGTTACTTTGTCAAACTTTAACAACTGCTCTATCATATAATAGAGTGACCAGTTTCTCATATATGACAATTCTAATAGTTTTAGTCAGCAAAATGTTATGTTGCGCCTGGTTTTGGTTGTTTCCATAGTTTTCGCATGCGAGCATGCTAGTGATTGCTTCACATGCTTGGAATTGCTGTGGAAGCAACAGATGGGCAATGACGCCTCCCTTCAGTCATTTATGATAGTGACTGGTCTCTTGATTTGTTAAAGCTGGTGTAACACATCTATGCAGGGTGTGGAGATATGTCTTGAGCGACCTTGGAGGAGGGAAACTATGCACAATCTTGTAAAAGAAGCCACTGAAATTGATTTCAATGAGTTGGGCAATGATCTTAAAGCTGCTAAAGAAGCCACTCTGACGGCCCTTGGAATCAACCTTGATAACAAAGACAAATCTTCTATTGAAGCATGTCAATCTGTTGGCCACCTCCTTAACGAGGTCAGCCAGCATCTGTATATCAAGGAATCTGAACTTTAGTTTCTATGTGCACATATGCAATAGACGGTATTTCCTTAATAACTGTACTGTTGGTGGACCTTTTTATTTTTTCCCTCCCATTTTTGTTGTCCTAGATAGCCACTTTCAAAATCTGCAATCTCTCTTTTGTGTAAATTGCTTTGTTTTCTCTATAGTTGGAGGGTGTTTGTATGAAAAACAATAGAGCTGAAAAGGAATAGCTCCCTTTTATGTGCAGTTGCTTTTCTTTTCATTTGTGTTATCCAGACTTCCTCTTACATTTAGCCTCTCTCAGTATTTAGTCGTATCATTTGCCCAGGTTTTTGAGATTGTTGTTGAACCAAAGCTTCTGCAACCCACATTTGTTTTGGACTATCCTATTGAGATATCTCCTCTGGCAAAACCACATCGAAGGTAATTAAAGTTGTATGATTAGATTGTTTGGTTACATACTACTTTGCGGGGCCATAATTATTGTGAACAGTTTGTGGGATATGGTGTAATCTTGTAGTTTATGTGTTTTATATGTATTACCATGTCAGTTGCATTAAATCATCAAATATGACTTCAATTTGGAATCAAGTTTATCTTGTAATTTTGAACCTGAATATATTTTCTGGCTGGAATTTTATCCAAATCTTTTGTATTTCTGGCATTCTAGAGCCTTTATTTTGCATGAAGTAATTTGTTTTAGATCTTTGCTGCACATGGCCAACCTGTCTCAGTTAGTTTCCTTTGGGGGAAATGCTACACATCCCAAAAATTTTCTCCAAAATTTGGTTCCAAATGATGTGTCACAATCTCATGTGATTTATCATTTTGGGAAATGTGTCACAATCTCATGAGATTGTGACACATTATTTGGGAACAAAATTTTGGGAAGTCTAGCATTTCTCTTCCTTTGGTGTATCATATACCGGGTAATTCGTAGGTTTGTGTTATGCACTCAATGTTGTAGACATCATTCTTTGGAGTATATAACATAAAATATAGTGTGAATCTTGCTAGGATAAGCATTGAATGTTGCTTTACAAGTAATTTGCTCAGTTAACTGCCACAATAGCTTAGGAACTTAATAAACCACCATCCTTGCCAAAAAGAAAAAAGAAAAAAAAGAAGAAGTTAATTTGAAGAATCATTATATAACACTAGGCCATGTTGCATATGTACCTAAATAAAAATAAAAGTAACTATTTATTGAAAATAGGAATTCTCATTTATTATGAATTCTTAAGAATGAACTTAGTTATTTGTTGGATGGGAGAGGAGTTATAGGATAGAGAAAAGCTAAACGATGGAGATAAAAGTGGAGAGAGGAAACAGGGAAGATAGTGATGAAGAATAATACATTTTTTAATTAACTTTGCTAAATAGCTTGGTAACTTTGAAAGATTAATAAAGTATAGGTAATCTTATGCGCCTATTTGTTTTCCTCCATGTTGTCTTTGAGCAGTGCATTCTCGTTTTTCTTGTCCTAAGAAGACTGATCTTTATAATCAAAATGGTTGCGTGCTTATTTCTAATAGCAACTGTGGAATGCTGCTTAATTTAAATTTACTTATAGTTTCTGCTTTATGCATTTTCCTTCCATGCAATGAACATGTGATAGTAGGGAGATGATTGGGACTTATTTGTTATATGGGAAGAATTCTTTCTCATCTATTCTTAATCTTTCCACATTAGGCATGCGGGGTTAACTGAGAGATTTGAGCTTTTCCTCTGTGGTCGTGAGCTGGCCAACGCATTTTCTGAATTGACTGATCCTATGGATCAGGTAAACTTTTGGATTCCTTATTTGGCTTCTATTTATCAAGTGTCGACTTATTGTAACAAATATACAATTGAGGAGCATCTATTTTTTATAGCAGTTTCATTCTTAATGAATCGTGGGTGGTATGATGACTACTAGATGTTTGAAATAAAATTAAAGAAAACACTTTAGAATGCTGCAGAAAAAGTGTTCATTGTTGATTGTAGTATACCATTGCCATCATTGTAAACTAATAACTTGCATAAACAATCTGTAACAAGTGAAGCACAACATAGTAAAACCAAGTGATATGACCAATGTGGATGTAATAAAATTGAGTTATGCTTAATACAAGTTTCCTTTTTAAAAAGTTTGGTCAATTAGAAGAACATGATGTATAATGGGCTGGATAGCATCCGCTTGCCAGATTTTCCTTGGACAGACTGTATAGTTTTATATGCTCAACATAGTCTAGTGTTGACTTGTACCTGAGTTGAAGTACATTGTTTCATTATCATTTGGTGTTTGCTGCATGTTAAAAACTGTAATTAGTATGGTTTTGGCTAGAAAGCAGAAATGGCTTGTGATTAATCTTGTCTTTTGGCAGAGAGGACGCTTGGAAGAGCAAGTGAGGCAACATAATGAGAAGAGAGCAGCAGCTGTTTTGGAAACACATGGTGCAGAAGAGAGAGGAAATAAAAATGAGGATGACTCGTATGAAGTGACTCTTGATGATGACTTCCTAACAGCTTTGGAATATGGAATGCCTCCGGCTTCAGGAATGGTATGGTTGTCCTTTTTTTCTACATTAATCTTACTAGAGTTGTCTGGGCAAGGATGGATTGAGCTCTTACTTTTCATACATCTAGAAAGGGCATCAGTGTAATTAAAACTTCGAATTCTTTCTATTTTTGTGGTACTTCATATTATTTTGTATGGCACAAGCTGAGAAAAAACTTTCACCCAACAATATCTTTTGATAAGTAAGATAAAAAAATAAAGAAAAAAAATATTGTTGGGTGAAAGTTATTTCTCACCCCAAGGGTAGCTTAATCGACCGGAGACCATGCCTCATGAAGTCAAGGTTACTAGTTCGAATTTCTCTTTTCCCCTGTCCTTGGGGCCAATTGCTTATATATATACATATAAATCTAGATTGTTGAAAATGAATTTAGAATGAAAAAGATGCTTACAGTTGGGCCTGTAATACTTCATATCCATGGTGGAAAGAAAAACATGTTAATTTTTAGGGAGAATCATGTATAGGAAATGCCATTTCATAAATTTAAAAAACAGGTCATTTTCTTTACTCATGTATCACATTCTTTTCAACAAACTATAGGCTATTCATGTCATATTAAACCCAATAAGCTAGCACCTATTAAGTCCGTCCATTGAAAAAGAAACAAAGGACAGTCCTAAAGATGTAAGGTTAATCCCCCCACCCCACTGAAAAAAAAAAAAAAATCCTAGTTGCAATATTTCACATGGTAAATAATTATGCAATCCTGAATTCTCACACTTTATATAGACAGATGTGCTTGTAAGAATGTGTGTTTGCGTGTGGGTGGACGGATGTGCACATGCCTGTGCTACATCTGTTCATTCTTGCAAAAGAAATGGAGGAATGAGAACATCAAATGATCTTATTTTTAACTCAATGCTATTGTAATTACATCTCCCTGAGCAATCCTTAATTGAAAGAGTTTGTTTTCAGGGACTTGGAATTGACAGGCTAGTGATGCTTCTAACAAACTCTGCCAGTATCCGGGATGTAATTGCTTTCCCGGTCCTTAAGATTCAGCAGTAGTGTCAAAACAAAAGGTCTGGTTGATGAGACTTCTTCTGGATCAGCGCTCTTCAATGTCCACCTCCTTTTGGTAGTTAGTGCCTTTGCTGTTTTCTTCAATATCTCAGTATCATTTTTAGGAAGATTTTGCCTTGTATGTGGAGTTTGATGAAGTCTGGATTGGGGGAAAAAAAATAAAGCTTCAGTATTCATTCTTAACAAAAATACAATATAGATTCTTGATTTTTTTTATTTTTTCTTAGAGTCCAGGGTATTCATTCTGCGGGTGGCTGTAAATTATGACTACGTTGAGACACTTAAGGCTGCAATAGAATTTCATTGACTGAATATGATAATCATGTTATCTGTACTTGAAACTGGATTTTAATATGGGTAAATTTTAATCATGTTCTTGATTCATGGCTACACATATAGCAAGATGTATATTTTATGAAAGAAGAATTTTATAGCATGGCATTAGTCTCATTTTTCCATTGATCAAGCATTCGAAGCAGCAATGGTAATCCTGTGGACTAGGGTTTCAGAAGATAAATGTACATCGGTTTTCAAGGGATCCGGCTTCAGTGCTATAGCTTAAAACTACAGCACATCTACTGTAAAAAAATGGAGGGCCTAGATCTATTTTCCCAAAACACTGTCGTTTCACTTATAAACAAAACTCAAAAATAAAACAAGCAAACTTGACGGCATTTGAGGATGGTTTGCAACGTTCATGCCCATTTCTCAGAAGCAAAACAATTCAATCAGAGGCCGAAACGATATAGATTCACGCAAAGATGGCGCGAGCACGCTTAGAAGATGCCTGCTGAATCCAGTGGAGAGTCACATTCTGGGCAGAGGTGGAGGAGCTCCGCACCAGAACCAGTAGCAGAGGAGGGTTTGAAGAGGTGAAGGAAAGGGTTTTGAAACTTTAAAGAAACGTAGAGAAATGGGTTAATAGAGGAAAGCTGGGCAAGGATGTGCTCTTGGAGGAATCCACCCTTGATTACAATACAGAGGAGGGCCACTCATGCTTCGGTCCGCGTGCTTTGATGCGAATTAATGGGTTTTCTTCTTTCCTTTTCTTTGTGCCCCGAAGCCCTATCTCTAAGATTTGCAGTCCCTTTTCGCAGTTTTTGTTCCTTGATTTTGGATTCTTGGGGAGTGGGGACTTGGCTATTCTTTTGTGCCTGATTGGACTTTGTTTTTCTCGGAGATCATCTAATTCTGAGACGTAGGTCGAGGGTAATATCCCATCTTTCTTAAGGAAAAGTTATGAGGGAGATGTAATCTGAGAAAGGTCAGAGAAAATTCTTGGACTTGTTTTAGATGAGGAATAAGAATTTACTTATTGGAATTAATGGGTTTTGGAGTTTGAGGTTCTGGGGTGTTGCATTGGGGCACACATGATGGGTTCTGTTGAAGAGAAAATCAGAGCTGGAGGGTTGATTAGAGTCCGCTGCCAGCCTGCCACTGAGGACTCTTCAGATCCGAACATGCCGAAAACCGTCACCTTGGCCGGAGATTGCTTTGAATCGCTTGAGGAAGATGTTTCAAACGGCGTCAAGTTTGCTTGTTTATTTTTGAGTTTTGTTTATCAGTGAAACGCAATGTTTTGAAAAATTAAATCTAGGCCCTCCATTTTTCTACAGCAGATGTGCTGTAGTTTTAAACTACAGCACTTAAGCCGGATCCGTTTTCAAGGGAGAAAAAGTGGGAGGGGTTGTCTTTGAAGTCTCAAACATGTTTCGGTAAAAAGAATGCCTTCTACAAAGCATTGATACTCGTGGGTGTTTTACAAAGAAAAAATGTTGCTAAGAGTATTAAAACTTTTATTATAAGTCTTTTACAAATTGACATGATAACCCTGCATGATATTTACCATGCTAGTCACAAAACAAAATTTGATTGTTGCTAGCACCATTCAGTATGTAAGTTTCCGTAAAATTTATGAAGTTAGCCACTAAATTTTAATTTAATTAAGGTTAAATACCTTTTTGCCCTCTGTGGTTTAAAAACTTTATTTTTTGTCTCATCAGTTTTTATTTTTTTCATAGGTGGTACCTGTGCTATAGGAAAAGACAGAGATGATACCTTTGTCCATTTTTTTTTTATCTAAAACTGACGGATTTCTATGTCATCGATAAGTGACACCAATAAAATTGTGACACGTCGTTCCCATATATATATATATATATGTTGTAGGGGTGGCTTAACCACTCTTTTGGGCCACATATCGCAATTTTAATGGTGTCACGTGTCGCTAACGAGGTCCGTTAATTTTGGACAAAAAAATAGACGGAAATACCATCTTCCTCCTTTCTCATTACACAGGTACCATATAAAAAAAAAAAAAAAAAAAAACTGGAAAGACAAAATTTTTTTTTTTTTTAAAACACAATATGTGTAAGGTATTTAATCCATTTAATTATGACAGACATGATACTGTCACGTAAAATGTAACAAAATGGTGTCCTGCTTTTGACGTCAAAAGTGGTCTATAGAAACGTGTGAACAATGGTATGTGTTTTTTGGCTCCGACAACCGTGTTTATTTGTGTGCGTATATTGGCCTGAACCATGTTATATGTTTGATTCACACAACTCTCCTATCGGCTATCAGGCTTTTATTTTATTTTAGCAACTCATTATGAATAAAGCCAAATAGCCAATGCCTCTTTCATTGGGAAGAGGGGTATTTATTTCATGGGGAATTGGGGATGAACCAACCAAGGAGATTAGACACCGAACAGAAGCCCTTGTATTAGCGAAAAATAGAGACACAGACAAATTACCTAAGCCTAGTGAGTAGTGGCAAATTTCATTACCAAATGAATGGACGGACAGCTTTTCTTCGGGAAGTCAAAAAAAGTCTTTAAATTATGTAATTCTCACACTTACTATTAAAAATGTAAATGAAAATCACTTGTTTTTAAAGAAATATGTCAATTTAATATATAGATAAATTTTTTCCAAATCAATTTGAAGAAAAATCTGAATCAGGAATTTGCTTAGAAGGGATTCTAAGTAATTTATTGTTATATTAAAAAAAAAAAAAAAAAAAATTGGAAATTACATGCAGTCATAATATATGGAAGACAAATTTGCAAAAGCGAGGGGACCTTGTGTCTCCACAATCAAATACATATGGGCATGCGCCTGTCTCTAACACATTAAAAAGAGGGCAAAGGCTAAAACTGACATCCCAATTCCATTGATGATAGGATTTTCAATCACCAGCTTTAATTGCCTTCTCTGCAATGATGCTGGTTTCCAGGTGTTGCACATCTGATTGCTGGGCAGGGTCACCCACCACATGCCCATGTTAACACGTGTCAGTGACACCCTTCCATATTAATTGAATATTGATTAACTATAATTATTTCCTAGTGTTGCCAATAGAATTACAATTTTTACTTCAAATCTTATACAAATTAACGTGATACTTCACGTGAATGGCTATGATTACTTGGCCTTGAGTTGGTCAGCCTCCGAGGGGCTGTCTGGCCAAGGCCAAAGAGGTAAAATCTCGATAGCTATGATGTTTTTGAATTAGCAATCTCTTAACTCGGAAGAAATGAAGAAAATAGAAGAGAAACAAATGAGTGATACTTTTGACAGAATGCCATCGCTCCATGCGATATTCAAGTGGGAATTATATAAGCCGATAAGGGTGTATAACCGGTTGCGATAGATGGTATTAGCTTATAACCGCACCGTTTATACACCCATAGAAGCGGAGGAATTGATTTGTTATTACGTCATGGAATAGAAGGAAGAAAGAAAGAGGAAAAAGCATCTTTAATCTTCAAATGGGTATGATATTATTATCCATGTTAAAAAGAAAAAGAAATGGTGATAAGCAAAAAGTTGCATCATGTAACCGTCAATTTCTCTCACCCAAAAGTGAAAAAGGCACCTTGTATTGAGGAAAAGGCAGACAATTTCATAGATAAGAAAAGAATAAGGATATAACATATATGAGAAGGTCAATCCCCAGGCCCTAAAGAAACTAATAATGCTTGCTTTGCCTTAAATCTTCCCAAGGTCCTTGAAATCCTCGTGCAAGATCATTAGAATATTTACACATGGATGCAACTTGGAAGATTTAATGGCAATCATTTAAAAAAAAAAATAGGAAACTTAAACAAGCAATTTTATTAAAATAATAATAAAAAATCAATGGGGGGTTTTGGCTTCGATCTGCATATGTTTGTTCTTTTCTTATACCAGTTCATTGGCCACAATCTTTTATGATTACTGATGATCTCATTCTAGCTGTTATTTAAATCTATGAAAAACAACCACATAGAATATTTAGAATAAGAAAACTCGATCAAATCTTAAACTTCTATATATAGTAATGTTGGTTGGCAAATGGCAGTGAAGAAACTTTGGAATTCAAAAGCTGTATGTTTGTGTACACTGTACACTATAAAATATAAAATATTTATGGCGGTTACTATTTAACTTCCTTTTGGAGGGACGAACAGTTACATAATAGAATGTTGGACAGTTGGGTTTTGTTTGTCTTTTAAGTTTCCAATTTGGTCTTGTCTCTCTCTAGGCTATCCAGCTAAGGTTTTCATCTCTTTCTTGTTCTTTCTAATCTCAGATATTTACATTAGGTTTCTTTCTTCTTCCTTTGTTCAACATTAACAATGGAGGTGAAATCCTCAAAGAGGGTATGATAGTCTTTTTAGGATCTATACAATAGGAGTAATTTGTTTGCGTCTGGTAGATTACAAAAAAGGTGTCTTTTCTAACACACAAACTGAAGAAACAGAGGTTTCTGGACAGTTTCAGGTTTGTTTCTGAGACACCTGTTTCTCTTAGAGTTGGCCTTCATTATCAGAAACCTCCAAAACTCAAATTCCTTTCTGGGTTTCACTTCTTTCACTGCAAAAGATTGTCTTTCGAATCCTAAAACTCAGAACCACTAGTGCATGTAAGCCTTTCTTTTTTTTTTTCTTAATCATTATTTGCTCCTTAATTTGCTTCTATTTTTGTAAGATTTTGCTATTTGAGTCCTTTGTTATTTTAATATATATATTCACAGTGGATCTCGTCGTCCTTCGCTGGGAGCCAACTTTGACAACAATTTTACCATTTAATAAAATTTTCTTGTGAAGTTCTCATGTTGGATTTGTTGGGTTTTCTCTCATTATACTTGAAGAATGATAATGAATGTGTTGATGATTTAATTTGGATTCATGCTTTTTATGTGGAGTTATAAAGAAATGGATAATTGCAGTAACATCAGTTGTTAATCAGGCAATTATTTCATGAGGTTTTTGTTCTGCAAGATTCATTGTCCGTCCTTCATTTGCTTTTGCAAACCCTCTCCTCACATTTACACTCCTGGACCATTGAAATTGGAAAATACCCCACATGTGCCTACAAAACTTGTCTCAGTTCCTGAAGCCTCTGATCAATTACCTGGTGAGACCATTGAGGTCAAGGAAGAGAGTTCAGATGGGAAACAACCACCAGCTGAGAACTGCCTGAAAAGCAGTCTCAGAAGGCCGACTTCGGCATCAGGTGCTGTGGAAGAGAATCAGAAGAAGCAAGTACAATGGATGGATTTCTTAGGGAAAGAACTTGTTGAAATCAGGGAATTTGAATCCAGGTAGGCACTCTCTCTCTCTCTCTCTCTCTCTCTCTCTCTCTCTCTCTCCCCCTATAATCTACCTATGCAATCTGTTTTTATTCTTTTGTGCAAGTGGAAATTGTTAGCTGTGTACAATTTGGTGGTGTCGAATTGAATGCTAAAGAGATTGATATCCCTTTATCATTGTTATTCTGGATCTGCTGCTACATTTGGAAGTGGTGGGAAAAGCAGATTACTCATATTGAGCGAAATTCTAGAGTGATGTCCTCTTGAAACTTTAAGCAACTTATTCTAAGGACTAAAATAAACGTCTATAAGACATCACTGGAACACTTTCAAGCGTGAACAGTCCTCTGCCGAGAGATGGCAGCCCCCCCTTCCTTATGTATTTAAGATCAATTTCGACACGGCTGTTAGAGACTCCTTCTCAGCCCAAGCTGCTGTCTGCCGGAACTCCAAAGGTCACATCATCCAAGCTGTAACTGGTATCCCCCCATCCTAACAATTGAAAAGATGTTCTGGATGCATTCCCACCACCTCAAAATCCCATTTGCCAGTCCCTCTTGATAGCGGGAAGGACCCCCCCTATGTTGTTCTTGCTCTGTTTTACTTATTAAAAAAAAAAAACGTAAAAGAAATTTTCACCAATCACCACCATGACTAAACTTCCATTTTACCATAATTATCTTCATTTCTTGAAAAAATAAAAATAAAAATTGCCTTTAGCTGCTCTTTCCCAGACTAGGAAATCATTGAAAGTCAAATAATATGCCTATGATACCAAAAGTTCCAATTGGATCTGATTTTGAAGCCATACTACTGTATTTGTATTGGTATGTCCCTCTCTGAAGAAGCATTAAGCTGCTAGCATTGCAGAGGCAAGAAAACTCGTACAAAGCACCATTTGTGCTCAACGATGTGATTGATATCACTTTCCATTTCATTTTACATTTTTTTCTGTGTTATCCTTATGAACTTGAGTGAAATGTTTGGTGCAAGAATGATTGTTACTTACGGATGCGTAGAACTCCTTGCATGATGCTTTTTTATGTTAATTTGAACCTATTGGTGTTGCCTCTTCCGGCAAGAATATGGGGATTGAAAAGGCTTTAGGGTGAATGGAATGTTAATGCAAGTTTGGGATCCATGTGAAATTTCTAGTTCGGAATTTTTATTTTCTTTTTCTTTTTCTTTTTAAGATATTGGAGACTAGGTGAAAGGAAAGAAAAAGTCTTGGGAAGACTATACTGAAGAATACAGAAGTCATCCGTTGGTGAGACTTCATAAAGATAGCAACTAACTTCTAGATGAAAGCTACAACCCATTTGATCATAATACTGTGGTTGAGGAGGCACAAAGGGGGCAGTCTATAGGTTGGATTAAAATGTATCAGTACTCTATATGTGCATAATAGTAAGTCATTGAATATTGATAGATGAGTGGAATTGCAAAAGAGAAAGGGCTACCATCAGGTTAGTGTTGATATAGTGGGTTGCCGTGAACATCTGCTGCAGAGCATGGTGGTATGATAAGTGTCCCACATGGCTTAAGTACAATCTTAACCATGTGTATATAAGCTCTTGGACACCCTCTCATTGCAAGTCAGTTTTTAAGGGTGAGTTCTATCCAAGGTTTGTTTCACTTTCATTATTTTGTTTCATTAAAACACACAAGAATAAGGTTGCTTCTCATTGAACTTAAAAAAAAGAAGCCTAGTGTGGGTCCATTGTTCAATCATATTGGGGAACATGGGAGAAATTACAGTTGTTAATAAGAGACATCTAACAGAGATAAGTAATGATCCTGTAGCATCAGTCAGTCAGTGGTGGGTGGGAGGTGGGATGGCATCCCATGCCCGTTTCAATACCTCCCTTATGGTGAGGTTTTTATTATTGTTGAACCCCATAATTTGGATATGGTATCTCTCAACTTTTATATGTCTCCATTATCTTTTCATGCCTAATCAATTTCGCTGAGTTCTCTTATTTCAAAGATATTCTTCTCCCACATTACAAAACTGTTTTTTATTTATATTTTTACCTCTCAAACTCTTTCAATCATTAATATGATGAAAGCTTGATGCTTCAAACAGATAAAAGTTCTCAATCAAAGGAAAAGTACATAAGGCCAATACTATGATGGTTGTAATTTCTTTGAATAGGATGGATGTGGATTTTGAAACATGTCTTCAACCATTCAACATTTGCTTACTAATGTGTGTGTCTGTGTGAGTGTAGTATTTATATGCATGTGCATATATTTTACACTAATGCAATAAGAACAAGGACATTCAAGGGCACATTGCACTTACCTGTTGCAAGTTGAGAGATCTATGGTCATATTATGCTGATTAAGTGGTTGTTTCATGATCTTCTTATCTTGTCCTTCCATTTTTCTGACAGTGAAATAGAGTATGCTGACAATGAATATGACGACAACAGAGGATGTGTTTGTGTTATTCTATGAACCTGCTCAATCAGCTTCTGCTTCTGCTCTGCCATTCCCAACAGCGATTATTACAGCAGCGACAAGAGAAGGACAAAACAGCTTAATGGTCTGAACTTCATCGTACTTATCATGTGTGGGAAAGGAGCTACATCAGGCTGAAGGTTCGACTTTGATTCTCTTTGGTGCTGCCTCATCAGCTTTCTCCAAGACTACTTCAGAAGAATCCTATATAGTAGATAGTTAATTGCTTTTCTTTTGTAAGAATGCCAAGCTATTATTTGTTTTATTTTACGCAACAAGATTTGATTCTTCAACAGCTAATGAAGTTTCAGGCAACCTCTAATCTTTGCCATACTTGGTATATTTCTGCAGCTGGTATGAATACTGTTTCATCACATTCATGTTTCTAACACTATGGCCTTCTTAAAGCTGCTATAATCTTTAGTGACATGCAAACACCTCACATCATCCATTGCATCACAAAGAAGTTGACGTGAGAATTTCTTTGGAATAACAAATACTCTTGCATCAGCTATTTTCCTATTCTTCGAATTTCAGGGGGTAAAATTATTTTCCAGAGAATTATATGGTGGGAATTTTCTGTTTAATGGCTTTGCTACCATTGCACAAAACATACAGGGCGTACCAAAAACATCATCGCCATGTAATCCCTTCCTTTTCAGTGCACCTCTCTGATGGAAAACGTAGTAAATAATTGTCAGTATACTCCCTGTCAGCGAGTGATTCTTATGGTTATTTATTAACTGTTTTAATGAAACACGCACACGCAAAGAAAGAACCCAAAAAAAGAAAAAGAAAAAGAAAAAAAAAAGCGCAACAATTTAAGACTTAAGTCCAATTCTTCCAACTCGTTTAAGTAGAGAAATGAAGGTGGAATCCTACCAACGAGATTGTTGCCGCGAAGAAACAATTGCTGCAACTTTGATATGTTCCCCATCTCCTTAGGTATATTTCCACCAAGAAAGTTTTCATCCAACTTCAATACTGTCAAGTATTGAAGAGACCCCACTTCCCCACTTTGAATACAATGGAATGAATTACTACTCATATCAAGATATTGAAGATGCCTCAAGTGAAAAAGTTGAGAGGGAATGGAGCCGCCGAAGCCATTATGATTCATGTCAAGATACACCAACTTGCTCAGATTGGCAAATCCGCTGCCTGGAAATTCTCCTTGTATTTGATTGGAAGACATGTCAAGCAGCATCAAGCTTCTAATGCGGAAGAGCGGTGTCGGGATGATTGAAGTCACCACTATGACCATCCTGAATCTAAGCAAAAACTACAAATTTAAATGACCCTATCCCAGTGGCAGCAATCTGAACTGGAATTCCATGATTCTAAGTCAACCAACTGGGTTTCTGATGAAGAACCACTGGTAGCTTCGACGAGAGAAGCTTTAAACTGGAGAAGGGCTAGTTTTTTATCTTCAGAACAACAAAGGGAAGGGGTAAAGAAGATGAGAAACGTACCCAAGTAGTAGTCCCCCCATTTTGGCCATTGTATTTGTCTCTGTTCTTTGTTGGGTGGGGATGGAAGTTGAGAGATGATCAGTACAATAAAAAGGCACTACTGATCATCATGGTGTATTGAAGTAAAGTCAATCTGTAGTAGTAGTTTTTTGAAAATCGGTGGTAAATTATGGAAAGAGACTGGGAGTGGAGTGCACGTTGGCTTGTGTCTTTCATTTCCATGGAATGAGTTTACTCAAATTTTGTCGCTTGATGTCCATGTGTAATGCACATTGCTTTCTTGTCTTGATTTTAAATCCTCTCTTCTTCTACATTTTCTAATTCTAATTGTCAGCTCGTAGGATTGTTTTCCCACAGGAATGCGGCGAACTGAGAGTGGTGAGAAAAGTAGAGAGTTTTGTATCACAATAAAACTTTTCTTTCAATGCATTGTTGGACACACCATTATATACGGCAAACACACGTACAGAATAATTACAAGTGACTCGATCACCATATTTCCTATTCAGCTTGACGTCAAGTTTCCTTGAGGATTGGCACGCAATGGCTTAGCTGTATTGCTTTCCTTACCTACGTGATTTGGCGGTCTTGAACAAGACTTGCTGATCACGCGGCTTATCAACATCTCACACAACCAGTTACATGCAACATGTCCACTGCAGAATGTCGTAGCAAGAAGCACACAGATCAACAATGTGATATCCAGGTATTATAGTTCTCACCAATCAGTGGTTGAGAAACTAGAATTGCACCAGGACTATCGCCATTGTGCAGAAAAAAAGGATTAGAGAAATTGTCAATAAGGGAAGAAGAAGAAGAATCTTGTGAAACAGTCGCCATGGAAGGAATTTCAGAAGAGCTCTGATACCATATCAATTACCGAACGGTTTAGGTGAAAACAGAGAAAACAGAGAATGAGAATGAAATCTGTAACTTGTATTGAATAATTATCAAGTATTCCTTTTATACAACTTGCAGAAACTTGAAGACTAAGCTACGTTGTAATAAACCACACTGATTAACATCTAACTAACTATAGTTAATACAACAACTAATTAACTACAGCTAATACAACATGTGATGAAAAACAATAGAGCATGTGCTCTCTAGGTGACAGCCTGGATATCACATTGTTGATCTGTGTGCTTCTTGCTACGACATTCTGCAGTGGACATGTTGCATGTAACTGGTTGTGTGAGATGTTGATACGGCTGGCTGGCTCTTTCTTAATTCAGCTGACACCTTCCTAATACAACTTGTTGACTTGCATGGCTGGTATAGCCGTTGCTTCATGATTCACGATATCAGCTGAGATATGATTCACATGATTTGCTGCTTCCGCAGCATGATTTGCAGCAGCTGCAGGAAGGAGTTTGATGCTCTGCGGGAAGAATTGAGATTCTCACCCATTTGCTGTTCAAATTGTTAATGATTTAGACAATATATTATGAGAAAGCTTGCATGGGATTCACCTGCCCAAATAAATTTTGAATTGTCCGACTACATACTCGAGCAAATAAGTCTCATATAGATTCTTTCACATTTGGATAGATCCTCATCATTGTCTGTTTTTCTTATTTGGTCAGCTTTTAGGGTTTTTAGGAGTGCAAATAACTGTTTACATTGTGTTGCTCAATCGTCGCTCCTCATTATTGTTATAGAAGCATTCATGCAAAAGGGTGGATGGGGCTCTCCACCACCACCGTCCGTCCTTGAATTCAATCTAGCAAGCATGAGAAATGAGACTTAATATTTTGCGTTTAAGTTCTTTTCTCTGCTTTAATGATGAAGCACAACCCATGTACCAATAGTTGTTATTATCATTCAAACTTAAGATTTTTCTTTGTATTTGAGTGTATTTTGCTGGATTTTTAAAAGATTAAATTTGCAGGAGTGGGATATGTGAATATCAAATGTTTATTTACTTCCCCCCCCCCCCCCCCCCCCCCAAAAAAAAAGAAAATTTCAATTTAATCAAGTCTTGTTTGTATTTTTCTATGGTTGCTAGGAAAGTGTTGACAGTGTGACGTGACAGTGCCAGATCAACACAAAAAATAATTGCCAAGCCCCTTTCATGGGTAGTAGCCACCCCACTTGAACCTTCGGGATAGTCGCACTACTATGGAGCCATTTTGGCCGGTCCAATGGTCTCGACTATCTTCATGTGGTGGTTGGGGGTGACGCCAACCAAAAGGAGGTGTGCAATTTTTTTGCTAACGTGATTATACCACATTAGTGCACAAGAAAAATAAAAAAATAAAAATGCATAAAACACATACAAGTAGCATTACTCAATTTGAAACTATTGACTTATGTTGGTGTCGAGTCCACGAGATGAAGCCATTCCAAGAGGATGTGAAAACCGAGCAATTAACAATTTGGATAAAAAATGTGAGAGAGTTTTTATGAAATCTACCTACACTTAACAGGTTGGTGGGTTGTCCAAAATTTGTTGGAACAATAAGCCTCTTAAAAACTATTTCATATTTATAAGGGATAATTGCATCATTGGTCTATGTGGTATGCTATAATTATTTTTTACTCTCTATGGTTTAAAAAGTGCATAGGAGGTCCCTGTGATATGCAATAATTACGTTTTACTCTCTGGGTCGATTTTCCGTCCACCATTTTGACAGAATCTGTTAGTCATACATGTCAGCACCACGTGTCGCCAATAAGATGGCGACACATGTCCATCTTCATAAAAAATATAAATTTATTTATTTATTTAAAAAAAAAAAAAAACTGGCAGGCAAAGGGGTGGCCTTGGTGGCGGCGCGGGGCCACCCCTAGATCTACTAGGGGTGGCGCGCAGCCACCCCCTTGCCACCTTTTTCCTTTTTTTGTTTTTGTTTTTTTTTTTTGAATTTTAATTTTTTCAAAAAAATAATTATTTTCATTTATTTTTTAATAAATTTATATTATTTATTAAGATGGACATGTCAACGCCACGTGTTGCCAATAAGATGGCGACACGTGGCATTTTGACGGAATCTATTAAAATTTTTAACGGAATTTGACTGTAAGGATTGATTTGTAATTATTGCATATCACAGGAACCTCTCATGCACTTTTTAAACCATAGAGAATGAAAAATAATTATGACATACTATAGGGACCAACGGTACAATTATCCTTATTTATAATCTGAATTTCTAGCCATCCAACAACAAAATACATCTCTATCCATTCAAGGTCTTGTGCTAAAGAAAATTGAAATGCCTACAAGTGAAAAAGAAATTTAAAAAAAAAAATTGTACAATATTGTCATGCCAAACCAACCCTATGTGACACGTGGCAAGACACCATCGAACTCAACGCAACGGCCTTCGAGAGCCACTGGTGAAAATACCTGTAATCCAAACCTCTTCTTTGAGACCAAAAGCGTCTCCCTCTCTCTCCAAATGGCCACGTTCAAACATCTTCTTCCACCTATGGTCTGAGCTCTGAAAACTCAACCAAGCCAAGTCAACCTAAGGAGTGAACAGACCAACCATGTCTTTAGCTTCAAGTAGTCATCCTTCTCTCTACTCTTCACCACCATTCCCAAGAACCATCAAAACCAGGCGAATCCTAGCTGCCTTTTGCCAAACCAGCCATTCCTCACTCAAGAACCACTCGTGTCTGAGCACTTCAAGCGGTTTCTCAAATACCCATTTGCTCAAACCATCGATTTTGGTCGTAAAAGCATCGGAAACTGAGTCCCAGACATCGAAATCGGAGAGTGGAAGTGAAGGGGGGCAGGGAGATGACGAAAAGTATGAAGAGTATGAGGTGGAACTGCTGCAGCCATACGGTCTGAAATTCGCCAAGGGCCGTGATGGTGGGACTTACATAGATGCGATTGCGCCGGGTGGATCGGCTGACAACTCTGGGGTGTTCACTGTTGGGGATAAAGTACTTGCCACCAGGTTTTCTTTCTGTTTTTGTTACTAAGTTTGTTCATATTGTGAAGGATAGAATATAGTATGGATATTTGCATATATGGGCAATTCTATTTTTGTGACATGCTCACTGAAATTGTTAATGAGGCGGCTTGGTCAATATAAGGAGGATTCATATACTAATTGGGATTCTCAGCAGATTCATATTTTTTTTATGGGTTTATCTGCATCTATTCAATTTTCCCGAATCTGAGAAGTAAATTCTGTGATTTTTGTTGGATTGTCAACAAGACATGGTTGACATGCTACTAAGGAGTTGTAGATGAATGCAGTGCAGTGTTCGGGACAGAAATATGGCCTGCTGCTGAATATGGAAGGACAATGTACACCATTCGCCAAAGAGTTGGCCCATTACTGATGAAAATGGAGAAGAGATTTGGTTAGTTGTTCGTTTCCCATTCTCATGTTAAAATGAAAATTCTTGCTAAAAATTTAGTGCCTGTTCACATCTCCATAGAGCATAGTTTCAATGACCTCATTTTGCATCCTGATCTGAGGCTGCTGTGGATTAAATGTTTGTCAGGGAAGCAAGAAAAAAGCGGCGAATTGACAGAAAAAGAGATTATCAGAGCTGAGAGGAACTCTGGCGTAATTAGTAACAGAGTGAGGGAAATCCAAGTATGTATATCCTTTCTCAAAATGGCGGCAGTTAATATCAAGCTGAAATTGCATGCTAGAAGGCTTAGGCCCTTTTACTTCCTCAATTAGTGAGAATATTTTTCCCTCTTCATTAAAACATAAACAACATATAGTGTCTAACTTTGTAATTGATTTCAGATGCAAAATTTCCTGAAGAAAAAGGAACAGAAGGAGCTTAGGGCAAAGGACCTTCGTGAAGGACTGCAACTTTACAAGTAAGACTTGCTCATCCTGCTGGATCTTTTCTAAGCTTGTTTTGCTTTGTTGGTGGGTCTCTAAGCTGGTGACACTGAAATTGTATAATATGAAAATGATGGACTATCACTTTTTATCTTAAGGATTTCACTTTTCATGACTTTGAGCCCTATAATAGCCTTATTTGGACTAGAATATACAGATTTTAGCTTTTTGACCCTGTTCTTTCTATCTTTCACATATAGAATATACTGATTTTTCCCTCTGCTGGTAAAGTGAAAAATCCATCAGCCTAATATTCTCTATTTTCCTTTGCTCCTTTCTTTAACTCATTTACTTTTTCTTTATTTCTTTCTTTTTCCTTCTTGTTCATTTTCTTTGTTAATCCTAAAGGAATGCCAAATATGAGGAAGCACTAGAAAGGTTTGAGTCTGTATTGGGATCAAAACCAGATCTAGCTGAAGCTTCAGTCGCAAGTTACAATGTCGCTTGTTGTTATTCCAAGCTTAATCAGGTAGTGCTCTTGTTTGCATGAATAGAATAACATCATTAACATTGATTAGTAAGTGTTTCCTACTGCTCATTTGTTCTCAGTGGTGTTCACATCATTAGACTTTGCAAACTTTGACCTAGCAGGCTATAGTGCACCAAAATGATCAATTTTAAAACATTTGATTTGAAAACGTGATTTATAAAACAAGATTAAGCGTTTGGTAAAATCGTAGTTTAGTTTTTAATATCCTGGATTTTTAAAAATGCATCTCATTGCCTACGATTTGAAAACACATATTATTCTACGTTTTTAAATCGTAATTTTTTAAAAATACATTTTCAAACTTTTGATCTACAAAATCGTAGTGTCAAATGCACTCTTAAGGCCACTAGTTCTCATGACTTCCTAAACCCACATAAAAACTGGCAAAACTAAAATTCTCAGTCTGCTTCTTTTGCCTCATCTAGAGCTGGGTAGCTTTTTCGCAGTAAGGTGTCTCTATTCTAGTTCAAGTGCCTGACTAGGAAGAACATCTCATGAGGGTTGATTATGCTACTTCTTGTATAGATTATGGCATTTGATGAAGGATATGTTCTTGTTTACTGTCACTCACACTCGGTTGCAAGGAGATATTCATTTTATATATCTTTTCTTATTTCTTAAAATCTATACATTTTAAAACAGATACAGGCTGGGCTCTCTGCTCTTGAAGAGGCCTTGCAATCAGGATTTGAAGACTTTAAGGTAATGAACCAATGATATAGAAATACCATGTTACTTAGACTGTACAATCTGAAAGCTGTCTGAAATTGTTGCTACTGTGGAACAGAGAATCCGAACAGATCCAGACCTGGCCAATATAAGAACATCCGAGGAGTTCGACCCTCTTTTGAAAAGGTTTGATGAGTCATTTATCAATGAAAATGCCATCAATGCCATTAAGTCTATATTTGGCATATTCGACAAGAAATAGAGCCTTGAATGAATGAGTTCAAATAAAAGGAAGCCAAGCTCTCTCTCAATGGCATGTGAGTTCACGACAAAGCCGCCAATGCAGGGGTTGGCCTACCCATGTTTCAAACATCAGTTTCTCATATGTGAATTTGTTCATATCATTAGTTTTGGGTGACTACTGAAAGGAAATGTGATTTTTTTTTTTCTTCCTCTTCTTATGGATACTGAATGAAATTCAATGAGAAGGAAATTTGTTTATATAAATGTTTATGGATATTCATTTATATAAACTAGCTCATAACCCGCGTTATGTGCAGGATTCTTTATTATAGTTAATTTCAGAATTTAAACATATCTTCAACGTACTTTTTATTATAGGTTAAAAAATGGGTGTAAAAAAAACTATCACACATCTTTCAATAAAAAGACATTAAAGGTTAAGACCCTTAATTTTATTTTAATCCATAAAAATTAAAACTTTTTAAAATATTTGTTCACATGGGTGTAGTTTTTAATGAAAAGAAGTTAAAAGAAATAGCAAGAAGAAAATCTAAATTCTAAATATTATAGTATATGTGCTATAGTTTTTTCAATGGTCAAGATAGTGCGGTAGTTTTTTTTACAACACCTAAGCCAAATCCTACAAAATAAAACAAAACTTTTCACTCAACATTTAATGCAATCAAATAAATCCTCTCACATCACGTTCAATGCTTAATCAATAAATTTTTACCCTATTTTGCTTTCAAAATTAGAGAAAACACTTCAAAAAAAAAAAAAAAAAGAGTGAATCATACAAAAAAAAAAAAAAAAACCCATTAAACATTCAAATGAATTAAAAAATAAGACACTTAATTTTATTTTAATCCATATAAATTAAAACATGTTAAAATCTTTGTTCTCATATTAGTAGTTTAAAGTGAAAAGAAGTATAAAGAAAAAACAATAAGAATAAAACTTGGAGATTAAATAGAAACACCAAACAGAATCAATACCAAATTCAACCTCCACAAAACCCAAAAAAAAAAAAAAAAAAAAAAAAAAAAGAAAAGAAGAAGAAGAAGAAGAAGAAGAAGAAGAAAACAAAGTCATTTAAAAAAACAAAACAAAATAAAATTATGTATTTCAAAATTCTGTTCTTCTCTTGAATGTTGTTGCTAGATGCTTTTAATTTCACAATTCAAGATATTTCAAACCCTAAAGAGTGAGAGATATATAAATAACCAGTCTAAAGAGAGTAATGTGACTTTTTAACTTATTTGTACGGTTTCTTTCTTCACTGTTTGTTATACGTTAAGGTATTACTAAAATGTTTAATTTTTTTAGAATTAATGCATGCAATACATATATGATCAATTATGGGTAGTTTATGTAGTACGTTCTTAATTTTAAATTTTGTCTCTCTATAATTTTGGAGAGTAGTAAATTATGAAACCATAATATTGTACATTAAAATTTTAAACTTAATGAAATCTCATATAAGGAAAAATTTTGAAATAAAATTTTAGAGAAAAAAAATCCCACAACTTAGAATTAAGGCATGCAATACCTATTTGGTCGAATATGGGTAGTGAATATAGTATGTTTTTAATTTTAAATATTTTTAAAAAATCTCAGTACTTAATGCGGCTATAATGACACTTAATGCTATAATGCAAAAAAGTTCTTATTTTGGTATCAGATTCACACCCATGAGATTTTCATTAAAACACAATAAATTTATTAAAATAATGATAAAACCGGTTCCGCTTTTAAAATTCACCAGTTTTTTTACTTAAAAGACCAGCTCAGTGTTTAAAAGTTATGGGTTCATGCCACATGTCATAATTCTATGACAATTCTAAGTTGGAACTCAAATTTTATATATACTAGCTCGTAACCCGTGCTATGCACGGGATTCTTCCTTATAATTTAGTTTCATAATAATAATAAAAAAAAAAAAATGGAAGAAGAGAAGCATAGAAAATATAGATAAAAAATAAAAACTGAAAAACACTAATATAATATAATAGGGACAAAAATTTCTTATAAACTGGTTTATAGGAAATTTTCTACAACTCACATTTAAAAAAGACATGTATCCTTTAAACATGTGAGAATCACATGTTTTTTTTATTAATGCTATTAGTACATGCTATTTAAATAACATATGCTTCTCACATGACAAATGACACATGTCAATCTTATATGTGGATTGTAATAAATTTCCTACAAACCGGTTTGTAGGAAATTTCTGTCCATATAATAGTGTTATCTTTTTTGTATTACACAAAGTAATAAAAAAACTACTCAATAAACATAATACGCTAAAAAATCATCATACCCCGTACAAAAAACAACCATAGGAAACTCTCTCTCACCATCATTTTCTTGAATTTAGTGTAAAATTTACAAAATATAAAATAAGTAATTTGAATGAAAAATAATATATTAATTACATAAAAAATAAAGAAAAATAAAGAAAAAAGGAAGAAGAGAGGAAATGAAATAAGAGAACCATAGATAATATAGACAAAAAATGAAAAATAAAAAATACTAATAGAATAAATTAGAGTTTTCTTTTCCATATACTTTTCCGGTTCATATGAAATCTTGAAAATCAATATTGTCTATCAGAGCACGTTAACAATGTGCATTATACAGGAAAAAAAAATCAATGAGCAATATAAATTAAAAAATCGTCATACCTCGTACTCAAACGACAATTAATGTAAATTCTCTCTCTCCATGGTTTCCTTGAATTCAATGTCAAATTTAGAAAAGGAAAAAGAAAAAAAAAATATAAGCAATTTGAACAAAAAAAAATATAAATTAGGAAATAGGGACAAAAAAAAAAAATGTAAAGAAAGAACAAAATCATAGAAAATAAAGTAAAAAAAAAATGTAAAATGATAACCACTAATATAATAGAAAATAAATATTTTTTTATATACTTTTTCCAGTTCCAAAGAAATTTGTAGGTATAGGAAGAAACTACGGTCAGATAGATATTTTTTAATTCGACCATCATTCTTATATATAGCGTAAAAGAAACTACTTTTTCAACAAAAAAAAAATATATAAATTATCAATGCAAAAATAAGGATAGAAAATCAAATCAGAAAAACAGAAGCACATAAAATAAATACAAACATATTATTTACAATTCTATTGAACACAGCCCCGACAAACTTGAAAGACAAACTAAAAAAAGGGGGGGGGGGGGGGGGGGGGGGGGGGTGGGGGGGCTATAGCAGTATTACAAACAAAAAGGTTCCAACAATAGCAAAAACTTCGCTCTCTTTACTTTGAGCACCACTCTTCGGTAATGTAAACAACATTGCAGTTTTGCATAGCCACAACCCATTACTTCTCCATATATTTATTTGAGAAAGCGAGAGATATTTGAGTGACTTTTAACATTTCCTAAAGAAAAAAAAAATTGACATTTAACTCTTTGAGGTTTAGTTTGTAACGGACATTTAGTGGGAGGGGAAACAGTGTTAGAGTAAAAGATTTTACTTAAAGGAAAAGAGAGAGAGGTAGAAATTAATGAGAATTTAATAACAACAAAATTAAATGGAAGAGATTTGATTAGCAAAAACTTCGCTCTCTTTGCTTTGAGCACCACTCTCCGGTAATGTAAACAACATTGCAGTTTTGCATAGCCACAAATCATTACTTCTCCATATATTTATTTGAGAAAGCGAGAGATATTGGAGTGACTTTTGACATTTTCCAAAGAAAAAAAAAAAACTGACATTTGACTCTTTGATGTTTAGTTTGTAACGGACATTTAATGGGAGGGGTGGCGGTGTTAGAGTAAAAGATTTTATTTAAAGGAAGAGAGAGATGTAGAAATTAGTGAGAATTTAATGACAACAAAATTAAATGTTTCTATTCAATGGAAGAGATTTGATTAGGAATATTAAACGCACCGTTTATTTCACTTGAAATACATAGAGCAGTTCAATTTTACTTTTTTTTTTTTTTTTTTTTTTTTTTTTTTTTTTTTTCCAGTTTTACTTAAAGGAAGAGAAAGAGGTAGAAATTAGTGAGGATTTAACGACAAAAAAAAATTAACGTTTCTATTCATTTTTTATTCAATATAAGATAGTTAATTAGTCATATTAAATGCACCATTTATTTTACTTGAAATACACATACCTGTTTAGTTTTACTTAAATTACCAGTTTTTTACTCAAATGGCCGGTTCAATATTTAAAAGTATGGATTCATGCCACGTGTCCTAATTCTAGGCTAACTCTAAGTTAGAACTCTTTCAATAAAAATAAAATTCATATAATTTTGAACATTAAAAAAAAAAAAAAAACATTTCAAATTTAATGCTTAATTAACTCTTTAGTGTTTTAAAAGCATTTATATTCCTTTTGTGCACAATAATCAAATAAAATTTTGCATTTTTTGACTTTCAAAAGCAGAATAACACTTACAAAAAATAAGTGAAAATCGTAAAAATTACATAAAAGAAAAACAAATATCCCATAAAACATTTAAATCAATTAATACATAAAACCCTTATTTTTAGTTTAATTCATATAAATTAAAACATGTTAAAATATTTGTTCAGATAGGTGTAGTTTAGAATGAAAATAAGTATGAAGAAGAAAAATAGCAAGAAGAAAACCACGATTTTAATTATCAAAATATAAAATAGAAAATTAGTAGGAATTTTTTTTAATGTCGGTGTGATACCTATTATATTTCAATCCTATATAATTCTGAACATTCGAAAAAGCAAATGAACAAAAAAAAAATCTCATAAACATTCAAATGAAGAATTGTTCAATCACAAATTTCACAAACAAAATGGAAACATATTATTTCAACAAAAAATATAAAAATACTAAAGAATCATACTTATATCATTAATTGAGAGAGAGAGGCTACTTGTATCATTAATAGAGAGAGAGAGAGATTAAATAGACCGTTATATTTAGATTTCAACCAAAAATATAAAAATACCAAAGAGTCATACTTATATCATTAATTGAGAGAGAGAGGCTACTTGTATCATTAATAGAGAGAGAGAGAGAGAGAGAGAGAGAGAGATATTAAATAGACCGGTTCAATTTTATTTAAAAGACCGGTTCAGTATTTAAATGACCGGTTTAGACACTAAAAAGTATGGGTTCATGCCATGTGTCACTATTCTATGTCATTCTAAGGAAAAACTCGGCTTTTATATATATATATGACTAGCTCATAACCTGCGCTATGCGCGGAATTATTCATTATAATTTAATTTCAAAATTTAAGCATATCTTAATCGTACTTTTTATTATAGGTTAAAAAATGCTTGTAAAAAAAAAAAAAAAAAATACCACACATCTTTCAATAAAAAGACAATAAAGGTTAAGACCCTTAATTTTATTTTAACCCAAAAAAAGCAAAAAATTTTAAAATATTTGTTCACATAGGTGTAATTTATAACGAAAAGAAGTACAAAAAAAAAAAAACAGCAAAAAGAAAATCTAAATTCCAAATATTACAGCATATGTGCCATAGTTTTTTTAATAGTCAAGATGGTGTTGTAATTTTTTTTAACATCACTTAAGCCAAATCCTACAAAATAAAACAAAATTTTTCACTCAACATTTAATGAATCAAATAAATCCTCTCACATCACGTTCAATGCTTAATCAAATAATTTTTGGGCCTTATTTTGCTTTCAAAAACAAAAAAAAAAAAAAAAAAAAAAAAACTCCCATATCAGTAGTTTAAACATATCTTCATCGTACTTTTTATTATAGGTCAAAAAATACTTGTAAAAAAAAAAAATTATCACACATCTTTCAATAGAAATACAATAAAGGTTAAGACCCTTAATTTTATGGGATAATTGCACCGTTGGTCCCTGTGGTATACCATAATTATTTTTCACTCCCTATGGTTTAAAAAGTTCATAGGAGGTCCTCGTGATATGCAATAATTACAAATCGATCCCTGGCGTCAAATTCTGTTAAAATTTTTAACAGATTCCGTCAAATGCCACATCAGCGCCATGTGTCGCCAATAAGATGGCGACACGTGTCTACCGTAATAAAAAAATATAAATTTAATAAAAAATTAAATAAAAATACTTATTTTCTTATAAAAAAAATTCAAAAAAATTCAAAAAAAAAAAAAAAAAGCTGAAGGGGTGGCTTGGCCGCGCGCCACCCCCAGTGGCTGCAGGGGGTGGCGCGCGGCAACCCCCAGAGGCCGGGGGTGGCACGCGGCCACCCCCAAGGCCCAGGGGGTGGCCTTCGGGCCACCCCTAATCTATTAGGGGTGACTTGGGGTGGCGCGCGGCCACCCCAGTGGCCGGGGGTGGCCATCGGGCCACCCCTAGTAGATCTAGGGGTGGCTCGAAGGCCACTCCCAATGGCCTTGGGGTGGCCGTGCGCCACCCCCGGCCACTAGGGTGGCCGCGCGCCACCCCCGGCGGCCTATAGGAGTGGCGCGCGGCCACCCCCTTTCCCCATTTTTGTTTTTTTCTTTTTTTAAAAAAAAAAAAGTATTTTTTTTATTTATTTTTTAATAAACTTATATTATTTTATTAAGATTAGACATGTCAGCGCCACGTGTCACCAATAAGATGACGACACGTGGCGCTGCCGTGGTATTTGACGGAATCTGTTAAAAAGTTTAACAGAATTTGACACCAGGGATCGATTTGTAATTATTGCATATCAGAAGGACCTTCCATGAACTTTTTAAACCATAGGGAGTAAAAAATAATTATGGTATACCACAGGGACTAACGGTGCAATTATCCCTAAGTTTATTTTAACCCAAAAAAAGCAAAAAAATTTAAAATATTTGTTCACATAGGTGTAATTTATAATGAAAAGAAGTACAAAAAAAAAAAAAGCAAAAAGAAAATCTAAATTCCAAATATTACAGCATAACAGCATAGGTGCCATAATTTTTTCAATGGTCAAGATGGTGTTGTAATTTTTTTTTACAGCACCTAAGCCAAATCCTACAAAATAAAACAAAATTTTTCACTCAACATTTAATGAATAAAATAAATTATCTCACATCATGTTCAATACTTAATCAAATAATTTTTTGCCTTATTTTGCTTTCAAAAGTAGAAAAAACACTTCAAAATTTTTCTTGAGTGAATCATACCAACAAAAAAAAAAAAAAACCATTAAAAAAACCTATATTTTGATTATCAAAGCGCTAATAGTAAGATTAATAGTAAGAATCTATGATATTGTTAATATGATACGTACCTATTATGTTTCAAAAAAAATAAAATCCATATAATTTTGAACATTAAAAAAAAAAAGCATTTCAAATTTAATGCTTAATTAACTCTTTGGTGTTTTAAAAGCATTTCTATTCCTTTTGTGCACAATAATCAAATAATTTTTTTTCTTTTTTGCTTTCAAAAACAGAATAATACTTCCAAACAATAAGTGAAAATCGTGTAAATTACATAAAAGAAAAACAAATATCCTATAAAACATTCAAATGAATTAAAACATAAGACCCTTGTTTTTAGTTTAATTCATAAAAATTAAAACATATTAAAATCTTTGTTTCCATAGGTGTAGTTTATAATGGAAATAAGTACGAAGAATAAAAATAGTAAGAAGAAAATCATGATTTTGATTTTCAAAGCATAAAATATAAAATTAGCAGGAATTTTTTTTTTATTTTCAATGTGATACCTATTATATTTCAATCATATATAGTTCTGAACATTCGAAAAGGCAAATGAAAAAAAAAAAAAAAACATTAAAATGAAGAATTGCTCAACCAAAAATTTCACAAACAAAATTGAAACATATTTAGATTTCAACCAAAAATATAAAATACTAAAGAAACATCTTTCTCCACAAAAGAGTCCTACTTGTATCATTAATTGAGAAAGAGACTAATTGTATAATTAATATATATATATATATATATATATATATATAGAGAGAGAGAGAGAGAGAGAGATATTAAATAGATCAGTTCAATTTTATTTAAAAGACCGGTTCAGTACTTAGAGGACCGGTTTAGTCACTAAAAAGTATGGGTTCATACCACGTGTCACCATTCTATGCCATTATAAGAAAGAACTCGCATTTTATATATATATATATATGATATATGACATGACTAGCTCATAACCCGCGCAATGCACGAGATTATTAATTATAATTTAATTTAGAAACTTAAAAAAAATATCCATTGCACATAGAACATATTGCATGAATATATAAATCACATAAAATTTTATTATAAAAAGAATTATAATTTTAGTTTTAATCCATATAAATTAAAACATTTAAAATATTCACAGATGTGTAGTTTAAAATGGAAAGAAATGTGAAATAAAAAAAAGTAGAAAGAGAAAAACCTGAATTTTGATTATCAAAGAATTAATAGTAGGATTAATAGTAAGAATCTTTGATATTGTTAATGTGATACGTATTACGCTTTTTAATTTTATTTTTTTTAGTGTGTACCACGTATATAGGACTTTGTGTACAAAGTATGTGCAATAAACATTTCTCTAAATTAAAACATGTTAAAATTTTTGTTCCCATAGGTGTAGTTTAGAAAGAAAATGAGTATGAGGAAAAATAGTAAGAAGAAAATCATGATTTTGATTACCAAAGCATAAAATAGAAAATTAACAGGAATTTTTTATATCGTCAGTGTGATAATTCTCACCACTTACTGCTATAATGCGAAAAAATATTTATTTTGATCTCATGAAGATTCACACTCGTGATCTTTTCATTAAAGCACAATAAATTTATTAAAATCATGACAAAACCGGTTCAACTTTTAAAATTCACCGATTTTTTAACTTAAAAAACCGGGTCAATATTTAAAAATGATTGGTTCACGCCACGTGTTACAATTCTAGGCCAGCTCTAAATTACTGCTCGGCTTTTATATATATATATACACGATTCAATGCAAAGGAAATTCTCTCTTCAATTCAGTTTGAAATAAGACTTTGTCCAAAAAAAACCCATAGACACTTCCTTTAATTCAATTTGGTCAAACTTTATCTTCTAGAACCACCCACCAAGGCTTGAGCTGTCACAAAAATCCATCTAATAGTACAATTCCCCCATAAACTAAAAGAACTCTACAGATTCACTTTCCTTTTATTTCTATGCAATGCAAAAGAAAAGTTGCCTGCCAGCCTACAATGTGGATACCATATTGTACGTCCAAGATGTGCACCAAATCCAAAGGACAACAAAAACAAAAATGAAAAAAGAAAATCATCTTCCATCTTTTGATGAGCTGTTAAAGGCATCGATGACCTGTTTCTTTCCAGCTATGCCCTTCAAATTCTGAACGTCAAAAGCCAAAAAGCCCAACTCGCTTTACTTCACTTGCTTATTACAGAATATACAGGATCTTCTTGAACAATTAAACCTATATGTGAAAAAAAGAAGAAGCATTAGACTGCTCCAACAAAAATAGAAGGAAAAAAAGAAAGAAAATAAGACCAAGAAAGCTCAAATGCCATGTCTAGGGCAAATAAAATTTGTGATCATACCCAAAACTTATTTCTTCAAACCGCTGCTAGAGAGAACTTTCTTCCCATATGGGCTTGTCTGAAGCACAGGATCATGGCGTTTTATGGCGGCCAACAATGCAGTATGAAAAGCTCCCTGCGCAAAAAGTATAGTATAAATAATAAAATAGTGAAAACAAAAAAGAATCTAGTCACGTCATGGCAATTATGATCTCATTTTTCTTAACGTTAATCTTGGATTTCTTACTCTAATATCAGGTTATTGTTCCCACCAGGAATTTCTAGAAGATCATATGGACATATAATGCAGGAATCTCAGTGATCCTCTTATTTTTGAATCACATAACAAACCTTTGTTGAAGAAAAAGTTTTTAATACAAGAAAAAGAGTGCTTCTCAAACCATAGCAATCACAACAATGAGGTTATATGTTGAGGTTTATTATACATTTGTAGCTTAACAAAACCAGACAATTATAATCCCCTAATTTTTAAAGTTTTGATTCCTGCTTTCAATCTCTTGTGACCACATCATAAACTGATAACTGTGCTTTAAAGCTTGCTAAACATGGGTTCGCAAGATAGATAATAATAGAAATGGAAACCAAATTTAAATTCCAAATAGAATATGGGACAACACCTAAAGAGAAGATGTGTGTGTATGTATGTAGAGCATAATATGCTAAGACGGGAGTTTTTCATTAAAACAAAAGATAGTTTAAAACAATGCATTTGCTAACCTTTGACTGATTTAATGCTGCTTGAACAACATAATTTCCATAAGGGTCTTGCATAATTTGATCTAGCCGAGGATTCTCAATAAGCTCTTGGATAAGACGAGTGCGGTGTTCATCATCTGCATACTTGAGACATTTCTCAACCACATGACTGCTAAATTTCTGCATGGACAAGTCCGCGTAGTTACCCTCCAATCGGTCAAGAATATCTACTGTTGCCCATGGAAGCCGGAGCTCAAATACAAGTTGCAAAACATAATTCCTGCAGAACTGAAAATGTTAGATTCCGAAGCTCAACATTGTACATTCAGAAGCACACATTAAGAAGATTAAAGTCTCACTAAAACTCCTAATGATGTAGTGTTGTAACAGTCCCACTGAAATTTTAAAATCAAAATAGTGATGAAGCATAATAGATGTTCAGTATTGTGTTTCTTAAACAGGAAATGGAGCTAGCTACCCATTTGCAACTGAGCCCTGAGACTCCAAGCACTGGTTCTCAAGCATGATAACTACACACATGGCATGTATTACGTGAGTTCCAATTCCTCTGACTGGTAAAATTCAAGAGTACCATAGTTTCTAAAAATCAAGTCAAGGACATATTTGCTTGTTGCCAAATTTATTTACATACAAATATATCACACAGTCACACACGCATGTATATATGTATGTATTTATAATCACGTGTGTGTGTGTGAAAGAGAGAGAGAGAGAGAGAGAGAGAGAGAGAGAGAGAGAGAGAGAGAGAGAGAGAGAGAGAGAGAGAGAGAGAGAGATTATAAATACACAATCTTTTCCTAGCCATCCTGCTATGTACAAGGCCATATCTATACTTTATAAATCATGAGCAACCATTATGCAGCTCTTGTCCCATGTGAAAGACAGAAGATAGCATGGTTAAAGAAAAAGAAAGTTAAAAAACAGAGTACCCGAATGGATCTTGGGAGAGGGTTAAAGAATTTGATGTAATCTCGCATATTAAACGGCGTCTTTGCTCGCCATCACAATTGCTAAGGCACTTTTGAAGCACACAACAGCCATGGCGGTCCGTTGCAAGTTCAACACAATTAGTAGTTGCAGCTTCAATAAGGAACTGCATAAAAAAAATGTTACTATTGTTTTATTTAATGCCAAAAAATTACTTTAGATTGCAAAATTGAAAATACTATAAGATTATAACAGCAGAAATACCATCAGATGCATCCATGTATAGGAGCTGATCAAATGATGGAAGATGATAATTTTAGTTACAATGTGAATAGAAATTGTTAGTATTGGAATCATTACAATATTTTTTTTTTTTAATTGGTGAGTTACAGATACAAATAATTACTTTTTTTTTTTTTTGGAGTCGCAAATAATTAGTCTTGAATCCATAACCTTACCCTTCAACTCTCTTTTATGAGAGGGAGAAGTGCCAGTTAAGCCAGAACTCATTGACCCAAAATCCTTACAATTTCCTTTTCAAAACTTGGAAGGCACAAAGTAATATACTAGATGTTACATTATAAAGGAATATCATTTTCAGATTAATGGAATCATCACAAATAATGATACTGAATATAATTTGTGCAATGTGTTTGCTATGAACAGTATTCCAATGCTATAGATATGAAAACTGGCACATTCCGCTAATTGCAGAATGCTTTAAATTCCCAGTGATATCAGAATAGAATGAGCTAATGTACTGATTTATTTTTTTATTTAAAAAAAAAAAAAAGAAGAGAAAGAAGAGAACTACCAAAGAAAACTTCCAAAAGTCCCATACTTGTGATAATTTTAACAACAGAACTACCAAAATAACAATTAGCATATGCCAGAGAATTATCCTTCTTGACAAGATACAAAATATGAACATGAAGCATAATTTTGGTTAACCAGCAATCTTGACTTAAACATCACCTATTTAAAGCACAGTTTAATAAAAGCAATTACCCATAGGCTAAGAAGAAAATTATTGCTACTGTCCAAAGCATAAAACACTGAGAAGCCACCAACATGTGCTAGATATTTCAGCCATCTTTCATGATATGAAGTGACACACCAAGTAACAAATCAAGGCCAAGGTATGCTCTAGAGATGAGTTATAGGAGGAGACGTGCTAAATGAGTTCCAAGACGAGCCAGAGATGGGGGCTATATTTCCTGACCAGATATTCTCCATCTGAATGCAGTTCCAACGAAATTGAGAGTATGTTTTTTAGAACGCTTTTTCATTTTTTAAAAACACAACCTGATAACATAAACACTTGGTAAAGAATTCAAGCACAGAGTTTTTAGAGACTCTTCCCCAAGAAGCGTTTTCCCCTCTGAGAAATGTGTGAGATGTCTTCTCTAACAGTTTTTTGCGGCATCAAGTACACGGGAAAATTTTACATCAGACACTATGCTTTTGGTTTGTCAACTTGTCCAAGTACAGACGATTGCTGCCAAGCATTTGAGACGCCCGATATAAACTATGTTGGAAGCCAAAGAAATATTTCAGAGACGATGTTGAGGTGAGGATTGTCTGAACGAAGTAGGTTATTAAATGGGTGGTGATTGATGGCCATGACTTTCATTAGTAACCTCAAAGGATTCTAGGATTAGAGAACCCAAAAAAGAATCTTCAAATAAAGACAGCATAGCCATTTAATTCAGGATTGGATAGAACTTTTCCTGTGGAGGATTTTCAAACCTAGATATGCAAGAAATCATTTGATAGCGTAGCTTTTTACCGAGACATATAGCAGCACTCATCCATCATGAAGTTTAAATCTAACGTCATATATATCAAGGAAATCAAATGGAAAAAAAACATATATCAAACATAGTACGCCATATTTTATGTATCTGATCATCATTCAAATCAGCTGCAAAGGGCCATCTCTTCTGTTGATTCACATGCCAGAAAAAATTTCCTATTCTATTGCATCCTTAGTCACACCAATTTTTTTTTAAAAAAATTCTGCCTTCAACTTGGAACATGTCAATCTTTCTTGATTGTTTTCCCCTCTGATATTTTTAAAATCTTTTTGGCATACAGCATTCTTTCTTTCTGGTAATCTTCCAAAGTTGTTTGATGTAGCCTCAGACATGTATTGTTTCAACAGGCACTCACCCAACTACGCCCAACTGCTGTGGTTGGGTTACCGAGCCACCGCAGATGGGCCAGCTCAATCGTAAACTCCCTAAGGGGTAGCTCAATCGGCTGGGGACCACATTTTTCAGAGTAAAGGTTACTAGTTCAAATCTGTCATTCCCCTTCCCTTGGGGGCAAAAGGAGTAAAGGTCACTAGCCTTTGTTTATGATACTTAATGTCCTCATAGACAAACATGACAACAACAAACCTGCAAGGCACCCCCAGCACAAAGGCTAGTCAACAGTAGGATTCCAACAAAGAGACATCTACGACCAGAAAAATCCTAGCACCTTTCAACCTTAAGTATCATACACGAGGTACTTACAGGGTTGGGAGAATTGAACATCCATATTTTGGGTGCATTTGCAAACGTGACAATAGTTGGTTGCTCAGCATTTGGATCCAACAAACAAAAACAGTCCTGTTTTGTTTTGGAAAAATTAAGTTTTTGTTAATTTCTTTACATTCCGTCAGACTCATGCCGTGAAGAACAACTTCATAGTCTCTTCCACTTGATGAAAGTTAAGCTAAAAGATATCAAGGTGGCTGCTTTGAGGTACAACTTAAATCTACAAAAAAAAAAAAAAAATGTCTAGATAGCCACATAAACCTAGAACTTGGATCAAGATATGCTATATTCAACTCTGTTATGTGTGCATAAAATCTTGCTTAGAGAAAGATTTCCATCCTAATTTTTGATCGCTTTCAACTTGAGGATGCAAACCCTAGATGGCCAGGTATACCAAACAGGTAAGCTTGTTTGCAATTTCACACAAACACAGTAAACATCTTTTTCAGACAAGTTGGACAAGACAAATAGTCCTTACCTTACTGTATTCGGGCATTAGACACTGCAAGCAGCATTGTGCAACATGGTTGCCGTTCGTGTTTTTTATTAATGTCACAATACCAGGCTTCAGTGCGGAAACAACTATGGAGAACTGCTCAGGAGTCCTAAGGGTTTCAATGACCTTCTGAACAGCCCTAGTCCTGTGGTTGGGAAGAAAAAGTCAGCAAACAACTAAAACATATCAAGCGAAAACAGTAACTACTAATTGCACAATAACACAAAAGTTGGAGATAGAGAGGGAAAGAGAGAAAGAGACATGCAAAGAGAGAGAGAGAGAGAGAGAGAAACCAACCCATGCATATCGCACGAAATCCTAACAAGTTCTCCAGATTTTCTTGTGATTGTTCGAAGTATTTGAATCTGCTGAGCCTCATCACAAACTTCAAGCAGCTTTTGTACTAGGTAGTTCCCAAAAGAATCTACCATGAGCTCAACAATGTAATCGATGATCTCAAGAAAAATCTTTTCAATGTCTTTTGGGATGCCCTCAGTAAGTTTTTTCTGTAAAAAGCGGCAACCATGTTGGTCTTTAGCCATGAGATATATTCTTCCACTGACTTCATCAACAGAGTTATAATTCTGAGGCAGTGGCTTCAGATCAGTACTTTTAAGATCTGTAGTTTCAGGGGACAAACCCCGTGATCTCAAACTATCTAACTGATAGCATCCAGCCCTTGGCGTAGAAAAGCTATGCCATAGGTGATTATTTGAGAGAAATTTCCCATTTGGGCTGACATGGGTTAGTGATTCATTTCCACCAACAGATCCAAACTTCACAGCTTTGAGTGTGTTTACTCCATGTGATCTTGCTGGAAACGTTTCAGGAAACTTATGTTTAGTCACTTTGTCCAAAACTTGCATTGCGTTAAAATCCATGTAAGAAACGGAAGAATTTGATTGGTTTGAACCCCTATAGTTTGTATAATTGTTCCAAAATGGTTCTTGTTTAGATTTTTCAATCTGGTGAGAGATTGGCACCTCAAAATATGGCTGCCTCGAGCTCTCACTCATCAGCTTAGCTGTGAGATTTCCATGTGCTTGAATAGCACGCTGAGCTTCAAACCGCTGACTGTGAAGCTGCTGCAGGTACTGGTAGTGCTGATGCATCCTACAATATTGTTCCTCGTTCACATTCCTCCAACTGATCTGAGGCTGGTTTATTTGTTCTGGATGAAAATAAGGCAACAAAGATTGTGCATCTAAGAAGAATTGCTGCTGATCAGGCATTGCAGGAAACTGCACACCTTGGACAGGCACATTAGAGAGGAACTGGAAGCCTTGCACTGCATGAGCAAATGGCACAGTAGAGAAATTTTCAAGTTGATGAAAATAGTCTCCTTGCCACTTGTTTTCTTCAGCATTCAGTTTTAACAAATTTGAACTTTCCTGGACAGCTTTTGTCCCACTAAACTCATCAAAACCACAAGGTACATCTTTTGCTGATTTGAAAGAAGATGCAACTGTCATATGTGAATCCACATAATTTGGTTTATTTAAGCCGTTAAGATATGGACGATCAAATAAAATGGTGTGATTCTGTAAGGATTTAGACTTTGCCAAAGGACTTCCAGCTCCCACTGTCACACCATCAGTAAAGTTCAATCCTGCAAAGGCAGATGTCAAGGACTGGTCATCAGGCAGATTCATTTCCTCTGGTTGAAACCTTTTAATGGATAATTGCTTAATTTTATCCACTGAGATTTTTTCCTCATCCAAACTCCCATAGTTTTGAAGTTTCTCACTGATTGGCCCTTTGTAGGAATTCACACAGATAGGAGACAAGCTACCCTCCAAAGACACCATCTTTGGTCCAGATTCCTCATAATGTGGTTTCCCATAAGTAGCATTTGGTATCTCCCCTAGTAGCCTCTCAAATTCATCAAATTCGAGGTATCTTCCTCTTTCCTCCATTTTGTGAATCACAAAAGATATAAGAATCCAATCTGCCAAACAGAGCAAGCTCTACCTGGCAACGCAGATGCACAGAAAAATTCTTCAATTGAGGAAGGAAAAAAAACAGCTCAAAGCTACTCATATTTTAAGCAAAGTAAAATTCTAAAAAGACTTCACCTAAATCAATTAACTAAAGGATCATCAACTTCCTTCCTCCCTAAACAATATCTTTACAAATTAATTGCAACCCACATTGTGAAATAAGAAAACATTCCAGAGTTCTTTTCCCAACAAGGACTAAAGAAATCCAACATCTATAAAAACCCACTATCTTAGCCCCTCCCTCCCACCACAGCGACTGAATTTCAAAATTCCAAGTTAGAAGAAGATTGAATGGATTCATCAATTGATCAAATTCTTCCAACCCAAAACAGGGTCTTTTTTTTTTTTAGAAAAAAAAAAAGAAAAGAAAAGGAAAAGCTTTCTATATAATCAGAATCAAAATTCAACAAGTTCATCACATGTGCCAAAACCCACTATTGCATGATCGTTAAAACCCAGAATCGAAGAATCACAAATAATTAGAAGCTTAAGAATATGTAACCCAATGGTACAATTCAGAAAAAGCGATGAAGGAGCAATGCGGAAGAAAGGCAGAGACAAAAAGTGAGACAGAGAAACAAAGACAAACCCATGTCTGAAAAGTCGTACCAGTGCAGTGACAGAAGAGGCGGCATTAGAGAGAAGACAAGGAGGCCATGGGTGAGCGTGAGTGCAAAAGCAGAAGTGAATGCGGATGGAGTGAAGAGAAAGAGAGGCGGCGTGGAGAAGAAGGAGAGGTTTTCAAAGGAGTGAAGAGAGAGATGGGAATTGGGTATTTTGGCATAATACAATCGAACAACAACAACAACAACGCATGCCAACTACAATGCGAGATTAGCAAATTACATGCATGGAATGATATTATGGTATGCCATGGTTTCTTCTCTTTCTCTCTTTCTCTCTCTCTCTCTCCCTTGGTACGTTTCTGTATAAAGTGCTTTTAATAATGTTTTTATTTTAATATATACACACCTTTAATGCCTCCTCCTCTTATTTCCACTCCTCATTCTCTTTTCCTTTTCTTTTCTCACCTTACCTAAATTAACCTTTTACACTTTTTCAACATCTTCACCAAATAATCAAATAAATGCGAGTCTCAGCTTCTTAGGTAAGCTACTTTTATGTGTATATATATATTGAAGTGGATCGAGCAAACCTTTTATTAGAAAAATATATTAATCACAACCCTAAAAACATTTCAACAGCTTATATGAAAAGTTGGGTTCTACTGTCCGGAGCAGATAGGCCACGTAGTGATTGAATTACACTATAATTCAAAAATCAATATTATGATAGAAAAGAGAGGAAGTTCAAACGAAATTGAAACTATTTTTAAATATAAATTTATGCAGTATAAAGAGATTTATGATAATTATTTGAATAAACGTGGTTGTCTAATGATTATGAATTATCTTTATCATTATTAAAAACACTTATTTAGTTGATTGTAAATTGGTAACTTATCTCCCTCAACAAGGACCAAGATTCTCTATCTGTTTAAGTGAAATAAAAATAGCTTGAATTTTGTTATATTTAATAATGTATATAATACCACCACATTTAAAATTTTTAAATAACATGAGAAAATATCTACTCAATCTGATCTAACCCCACGAGGCCATGACAATAGCCAAGTGGCCCAAGTAGGAGGAGAGGTCAAAAGGTTCCACTTAGTCAAAGGGTATATTTGAAATTTGCTTGGTACCTCAATTTCTAATTATTCTTCAGTTTTGTCAACCCCATAGACCACCCGAGTCCTTAGGTTTGAAACTAGTAGCTACATATCACCCCTTTCTCATTTCACCTTCACACAAGCCACGTTTCTTCTTATCCCTTTTTGCATTATAATTTTATCAATGAATAATTCTATTCTCCAGTGGCCTGATTTTTCAACAAAAAAAAAAAAAAAAACTAATTTATATGCACTAAATGCTGCTATGAGAGGGTCACAACAATCATACATGTAGGCAATGCGTGTTCCAACACAAAACAGTGGCTTATAGGAAAATCACCAAGAGCATTCGGATATATAGACCCAACGTTGAACATGTAATGGCATTTACCCTTTAAAGCCTCGAAAATATGCCGCCCTCCGGCGAGCTAGCCTCACCGGAATCTTTTTATTTTATGTTTTACTGGCACATAAATAATTTTACAAAAAGAAAAAAAAAAAAAAAAAAAAAGGCCGCCTCTATCAACCTAACATCTCTTTGGCCACCACAAAGGTTCCACCTTTCTCGCCAACCCATCTTAGTAGCCGTATCCTGATGCAACCAAGAAAGAAAGAATCAGAAGGCATGAATGAATTTCAATGGCAAGAGTTAAAAGAGTTTCAAATCAGCAACTACAGACCTGAATTGTCCATGGGGTTCCCAGCAGGCACTGATTCAGGCTCCTTGATTTCAACAACTACACAATCTGACATCAAGAATGTTTTTGCCACCGAGGCTGCATGCTCAATGCAACACCTCACCACCTGAAACAACAACAACGACAACAAAAAATTCCACAACTCTAGTTACACACCTCAACACCATTACCAGCATTATCAGATGGTTGCACTCGCAATAAAATTTATCCTGTGTTTTTCTTGTAAAGTTCAATGCGGTCACTCACCTTAGTTGGATCAATTATTCCAGCAGCCATTAAATCTTCATATTTTCCAGTTGCTGCATTATATCCATATTTATAGTTGTCACTGGAAAGCACCTGAAGAAAAACAAAACTTCTAAGGTCAGTACGTTACAGTTCAATGTAAAAGCGACTCGAACACATACCACAATGACAAGAAGGATGATATACCTTCTCGCTAACCACACTTCCATTAACACCAGCATTCTTGGCAATCAATTTCAAAGGGTAACTCAAAGCTCTTTTGACAATATCTGCCCCAACCTGCAATTAATCCAAATAGCTTAAGCCCAATTTAAGACTTCCACTTCTATATGAGACTTCCACAATTTTCCAAATCCCAAGACTTGAAACTTCAGCAAATAGCTTACCTTTTCTTCATCATTGTCAAGGGTGTCCTTGATGGCATCCACCTTTGATGCAAGTCTCAGCAAGGTGCATCCACCACCAACTACAATACCTTCCTCAACAGCAGCCTGAAAATCATTCAAATTGTAAACTTTGATGCTGCTTTGCTTGTAGCAGAAAACATAATAAGGACTTACCTATGACATTGAGCCTATTTGTACTGGTATATTTTAATCGGTATATAAATTACCTTTGTTGCATTGAGAGCATCTTCGACTCTCAGTTTCTTTTCTTTGAGCTCTGTCTCAGTTTGTGCACCAACCTTGTGTTCAAAGGAAATTGATCAGGCACAAGATTTTTATTTACAATTACAAATCACTTTTACAACCAGTAATTGGTAATTTACCTGTATCACAGCAACACCACCTGACAATTTCGCAATCCTTTCATTTAATTTTTCCTTCTCATAGTCCTGCTCAGCAGCCTGCATGAGCATACCATTTTCATTAGCCTCAAAATGATCAAAATGAACCAAGCACTCACTATTTGTGTATGCACGAGTGGGTCAGACACAGGATGAGATATGTATACCTCAATTAGATTTCTAATCTGTGCAACTCTCTTGTTTACTGCTTCCTGTGTGCTTCCATCACCAACAATCGTAGTAGTATCCTTGGTAAGCACCACCTTAGAAGCATGACCGAGTACCTCCTTGCCAACTTTGTCTAAGGTAAGCCCCACCTCATCTCTGATTACAGTTCCTACAAGCCAGAAGAAGAAATCCCTCAACAACATGCAACAACACTAGTGCAGAAGAGTGCACCAAAACACTTGAAAATCAATACAACGCAACCAGCAAAGAAGAGACCAGAGAAAGATTAAGCCAAAAGAGAACATGATGTGAACAACTGACCTCCAGTGAGAATGGCAATGTCATCAAGGTATTGGCTCTTGCGCTCTCCAAAACCAGGGGCTTTGAGCGCAGCAATCTTCAGAGCTCCTCTAAGCTTGTTCACAACCAGAGTTGCGAGAGCTTCTTGTTCAATGTCTTCTGCAATTATCAAAACTGGGTATCCACCTCTAATAGCATCCTCCAGAATGTTGACAAGATCCCTTGCATTTGTTACTTTCTTATCAACAAGAAGCAACTGCAATAAAAAACAATTGCATCAATTAGCAACGCTGACATTTTTTTTTGTAAGTAATAATTTATTAAAAAGCGTAAGGCGAATCAGCAACTAACATATATTACTGCAGGTTAAAAGAAATAGCAGGTAAACAATCACCTGGCAATTTTCAAATTCAACTGCCATTTTCTCACTGTCGGTGACAAAGTAAGGTGAGATGTAACCACGGTCAAATTGCATTCCTTCGACAACATAAAGGCTATTCTCAGCACTTTTCCCTTCTTCTAGAGTCACCACACCCTTACGACCCACCTTACTCATGGCTTCAGCTATCATATTTCCAACTTCATAGTTGTTTCCAGCACTAACTGCTGCAACATCAGCCAGCTCACCGTCTTCAACCTGCAGTCCATTGCCGTTATAAATTATTAAAAAATTGATTGGACCAAGAAAGAAGAAAACTAAGCTGAGATGGTACAACGATAGAAACACTTGAAACCAGAAAAAAGAGTTTGACAAACATTACCTCTTTTGACATTTTCTTAAGCTCAGACACTAGAGCTTTTGCGGTCTTCTCAATTCCTCGAGTAATTAAAACAGGGTTCGCACCAGCTGCTACCACCTGAAAAATTAAAATCATTCATGAGGTGATGAAAAAATAAAAGAAAAAACTTTTGCAGTCAAAGTGAAGAGAGTTAAAAGATTTCCATCAATGCAGTGGTATGAATCAAAACACGAACCTTGACACCCTCAGTAATAAGACCTTGTGCAAGAACAACAGACGTTGTAGTTCCATCACCAGCCAAGTCATTGGTCTTTGCAGCTGCTTGTCTCACTAACTTAGCACCGATGTTCTCAACTGGGTCCTCCAACTCGACCTTAGAGGGACAAACCAAAATCCATCAGTATCTCACACTAGCTGATATTAGAAGTATAAATGATCGGTAGAAAAAGAATAAGATACAAGGGAGAAAATGTAAAAAGATGAATAGCATAACATATAAAAATATTCTTAACATAATTTCGTTAGACATATCTAATTCAGTTGATCCTTAGATTCAACAGTAATTGAAATCTAAGACCTAAATGTTTCAACAGTAAAAGAATATGGCTTTTTGAAGTTCAACGGACAACCTTGGCACTATAAAACAACGAATAGATTATAGATGGAATACCTCTTTTGCCACAGTAACACCATCATTAACAATTTTTGGGGAGCCATACTTGCTTTCCAGAACAACATTCCTGCCCTTTGGACCAAGAGTAACCCCAACAAGATCCGCAAGCTTGTTCACACCAATCTGAAACAAAACGAGAAATAGGTTATACAAACTATGAAAGGATAAAAAAAAAAAAAAAAAAAAACACAAAGTAGAAACTTCTCCCCATTAAATCAACACCCAACAGTGTCTTGGCTAGAGACTCACTTGCAGTTTCCTAATAGCCGAGCCGTCCTTGTTGAAATGCAGTTCCTTTGCCATGGCACAAATCCTGGGAGAGCGATTTCTTCGTGACATCACACTCTGCCTCCTAACAAATGAGCACGAAGAAATGGAAGCAGAAGATGACAACTTGTCCGAAGGAGCAAATTTCATATCCATAACACGGCAGCTAGGAGTAGCCAAGGAGCCAACTGAAGACATGGCTGTAAAAGTTGATGCCATCGACTCCTCAAAAAGCTGAAAACAGTGACCACTATTTAGTAATCTCAAACATATAAATTAATCAAGAGAGCAAAGGGAGCAGTGCGACAAATCGTTCGAGAGATCCGAATATTTTGGAAGGTTAGCAACAGGATGCATACATAATTTCATTATTCTACAACTTTGTAACATCAAATAGTTCGAACAAGTAATTTCAGCAGTCATTAGCTCGATCTTACATAAAAGATTGAGTTTTTTCCACATCAGAACAAATATACGCTGGGGCTCTAACAAATTTCACAGGGGAAAAATAGAAAAATAGAGTACGATTCTCCCAGAATTTCAAACAACAAAAAAGCACCAAAATTTCCAATACAAGTACTCATCGATGGCATAGCCGAACGTTTCCACTTAATTCACCATTAAAAATAGTCATACATATACATGAAATTCTCAATCTTTATTAAGAAAATGAAGCATTTTCGACAGACAGAAATAGCAAGGATTCATAAACACAAGAAGAGATTAAGAAACTAGTAGCCATCACGTTTAATTATCTCAAAAAATGAAGGGTCGGATATTTACAGGCAAAACCACTCAATCCCCACAATAACTCAAGGAAATTCAATCTCATTTCAGCACACAGTACAGAAATAAATGCCACGAGAAACTGAACCGTGCCCGCATAATTCCTGGAGACGATCACCTTCTTCCCACTAAACTCTTAATCCAACAGAAACCCACATCTTTTTTTCCACTCAAAGAACAATTGAAAGAGATTTTGAACCAAAATGTTATCCACAAGAAGCCAAACAAAAACCAAAGCACACACCAAAAGCAATAACGGAACATCTATGTATCTCAACAAAAAAGCAACACCAACAAGAACAACGAGGGTTGTTGGTTGATAGGGTGTAAAGGGAATCTGAAATGCTTACCGGGAAACGGCGACGGCGAGTATTAGGGTTTAGGGAGGGGTTTTTGGATAAGAGGGACTCGGAGACTACGTAGCAGTTGTTGCAGTAGGTATAATAATACTTAGAGGCTTATCGAGACTCGCTTTCACCTTCCTGAACCCAAAGTGTGATGATATAAAAGGGCAAAACAGTCCCTTACTATATAAAAGGATCCTGAAGCTTCGAGTGAATCTAGGCCGTTGATCTCAATATGTGCCGTTCTATTTGTCGTACTTCGGAACCCTCTAGAACCTTTTTAGAAATTCCACGTCAGTAAAAAAAAAAAAAAAAAAAAAAGCCACGCTGTTTCTTTGCAGCACGGAGTGGGGCCCGTTCCCCAGCTGTTTCTTCAGCGCAGGGCCAGACCTCTGTAATTTCAATGGGCCTCGTAGAATCAGCGAAGCCCAGTGTATTCCATTGTGTAGCCCAAAGTAAACAAGTGGGATTGATTTCTCTTTTGCTTTGTCAAGGCCCAACATATATCTCCTTAATATGAGTGATTGTACACAATTTGTGTACAATCTTATTGTGTAATGGGCTTCTCTTTTTTTTTCTTTTTTTTTTTAAGACAAGCCATATTGGTTAGACTTATAAATAGTAAAATCTACGTGCATGTATGTCACCCACATATCTTTAAATGATGTAGAAATTGTGGATGTCCAATAAACAGCATGGGGAACAGCAGCGCCAGCCGCCAGGCGTAGAAGAAAGGGAAGGGGGGCTCATGAGCTGAATGTGACGTCATTATCGTACAGCTCGGCTTTAACTTCAAAGAAACCGCCCCACGCCTTGAATTGAAACCCATGATTCATGAACGTCAATAATTGAATTTTGGGTAATCGTCGCTTGTGTTTCCACTTTCCACGCCATGAACTAATCCACCGCTCAAAACGGACACGTGGAATTAATCTAAGTACACCTTCTTTTTCTTTTTCTTTTTTATGTATTAGATCAATAAAGAAACGTACAAATGTTCACCTAAATTTTTGTCCGGATAGATTTATGGGATTCACAACGTCTTGGCTGTCAAAACGATAATCTTTCCTGGGATTAAAAAGAAAAAAAAAAATGTTATTTAGTATATTTTTATAAAAAGTGTCATATTATTGGGATGATACGTCAATAAAAATAAGTCAATTAATTTTTCATTTTTATAAGTACGGATTCAATGGTTTATTTTTACTACCATGTTATTAAATTGTATAACAATCTCTTAAATAACATCTACACGTCAAAAATACATATTTTATTTAAAAAATGCATGTAATTTTTACATGTTTTTTAACACATGTTAGTTTAATATATTGATTTGGAAAAAGTTCTTCAACCCAATTTAAAAGAAAACTTACATGTTTGTTAATGTATTTTATGAGTGCTTTTTCGTTTTTTATTTAAAAATATATTATGATGTGACGAGGGTCCGCTTAGTAAGTAGGTAGGCCATTTTCCTCTTAAAAAATAAAAAAAATAATAATAAATAAATAAATAAGAAGTAGGTAGGCCATTTAATCTAGAAGACCCTAAATATTAGCCTCTGAAAATTGTGAGTGCATTTTGCCTCTTCTCGTATAGAAGTTTCGACACTCGGTAGCTTATAGGTTCTATATGTGATAATTTTGTATTTTGACCATTTATTTTTACGCGTTTGAGAGATCTAGATTCTATAACAATAATGCCAGCAAACAAAAACTTAAGTAGCAAAATGAGAAGAATGTAATGAATTTTAAGGAGAAAACAAATTATATATATATAAGTTTGTATAATGGTCGGATCCATTTCAACTATTACCCAGACTTCACCGTAAGTTTAAGTGATTCTTATGTGTTAAAAGCTTTAACTTTGAATATCAAGACTTCAGGATATAAAATCTTAGAAGGTGTTCAGCTTTTAGCTTTGATCTACAGAATCTATTACAAGTACACTGGAACCAACATGAACTTTCAGGCTATCTCCAGAAGTCCTAAGAATCAAACTCTGTTGATTCAAAGTAACCAGGGTAATGCGAACATTCGTGTTCCCTCCCCACATCATTAAGTGGACTGACGTTAGATTACCCCAAGAATGGTCCTTAACTAATGAAAGTCACCCAGGTAATATAAGCCATAATCTAGATTATATTATATCAAGCAGTATCTAGACGGTACTGTTAAAATAGACTTTGGTAACAAACCTAAGCCATATATTCATATAGAAGAAATCATGCGATCTAGCTCATCTAGACTAACCAAAGATAATACCCCAGCCAGACATTCGTTTGTCGGTTCAACCACAACGGAATGACTAAAACGAAGAGATCTAGATTTGAAAAAAGACTTAAGAAACCTTAAGTTAAAAGGAGTACAAACAAGTTCTCAAGTAAGTCGTCCTTGTTACACGGCTGATAGCCAACTAGAAGAAGAGTCTCAATGAGGAAATATTTTCCCTACGGAATCTGATTTAATAATTGAAACAGCCATTGACCCCCAATTAAGCACCCTAACTAAGTTTTTTAAGATAAATTATAAAAGATTTAATGAAGATATTGAGTCTAAAGCAAATCTTGAAAGAAGAAAGATTTACAGCGAAAAGTTCAACCTTGAGCAAAAGAAAGAATTCTTGAGTCATTGGAAAGAACACATAAATCAAGTCGAAACAGAAATTATCTATGTCGATTTTGTTGATGAATTTTACCTTGCGAAAAACATAGTAAAAATCATCTCTAAGGAAAAATGGGTTAAAGAAGATAACACAGATGTTTATTCAATTTACCCTCCTCAAGAAACCATAATGTTTAAACACCGTACAACAACGGTTAAAGCCTCTCCTTTTAAGGTTACATCTAAAAATATAAAATATATCTTAATCAAAATTATCGCATTAGGCCTCAAAATTTGACTCTGGACATGTCAATAAAAATGATCAGCTTGCCTCCTGTTATTCAATAATTGGACATTTCATTTCCTTTAATTTCATATGGATGGTCCAAGTATTAAGCGAGTTTGTTACAAAAAGAGTGGGTTTACTTGATCATCCGTATTGAATAACATGATTACCAAAATATATTGAATAACAGGACATCAATGTATGTATTAGAATATAAATTAAACAATTCAATTTACTAATTTTTATCAATTAAATTTTTGGGATAATTAGTGATAATTTAATATGGACCGAGAGCCAAAGTTTTGGGATTAAAATCTAAGTACAATTTAATTCATTTCAGTTAAATATTTTACTTAATTAATTAACGACACTAAGTAATTAATAATGTTAAATCCTTTTTTCGATAAATCACAAATATGTACAAACTGACTGAATATATATATATATATATATATATATATATATATATATATATATATATATATATATACCTTCATTGTTCTTAACTGGCAGTCTGGCAAGGCTTTCTCCAAGGGGAAAAAGATGCCTTAAAGAGAAGTAGTACTAGTTAATGGATCGATCTCCGAGAACTTGTGTCAACAAGTCATATTGGTTGGCAGTCGAAGATGAAGTCCCTGAGTGGCCGGAGGAGGCAGATTCTGATGCCGGTAAGCCATGGGTGTGCACCCCCTCATACACTACTCGAACAGAACCGGGCTCCGAGGCCGACCACTCAGCTCTCTTCTTCACACTACAATTGCTCCTTTGGCACTTGAAGTAACTTCTGATGATCATTGATCAGCATATACATAAATTCGATCAACTCGTTAATTTCCATATATACATGATGCATTAGCATTTATTCGAAAAATATAAGATGATCATATATATTCATATATAGAAATTAAAAGATCGATCCTCCAGCTAGCTACGTACGTACCTGAATTTCCCAATATTTTTTATGAACTTTTCGCCATATTTTCTCCATTCATAGCCATCTTCTGGCAAGACCAATCTGTTGCCTTTTCCATCCATATCTTGCTCTTCTCTATCTCCCTCCTCAATTTCCCTAATCGGAAGGACATCAAAAGGGATTAAATAAACTATACCTATTCTCTAGCCCTATGACCGGCCTACAGTTAGTTGCATACATAAAATCATGACCAAACCCATCTCTTACCTTGTATTGTGTATATATATATATATATATATTCCATGTTCAGCTATATATTTGGTTTAATAATATTGTTCAAAAACTAGGTAAGCATTATAACCTAGTTTTTGAATCAACCACAAGTTCTACTCAACAAATTAAAACGCTTGAGGGATATATTATAAGCCCCACGGTGAGAAGACTCAATCTCAACATCAAACACTGGATGATAAAGCTGATGAGAAAGGATATATGGCTTCATATATATATATATATGACATGCTAAAGATAGATCAAATGCAGATAATCATGATATCAGTAGTTTGAGGCCGAAGTGCACCTTGATAATATATATATGTCGTGTGGGTGCGAGAGGATCGAGCATGTAGAGGCGGCGGATCTGAGTTTAAAACTAGAAAACCTTGCAAAAGTGTATACTTATTCTGAACGTACAGATCATACTTAGATCCAAGCATGGAAACGTAGACAAAGTAGATCAAGTGCGGAAAAGCAGTAAAACAAGGTGCAAAATCTAGATCCATGGACAAAAAAAGACCAACAAACTAGCATCGCAAGTGCATTTAATTCAGAGTACCTTCATGCTTGTAGTACATATTTACATGCATATACATATATATATATATATATAGACTTAGAATTAATTAAGCAACTAAATAAGAACAAAAGGCACTGCCTGCGACAAAAATTTTATGATCAAAGAAAAAAAACATGTGTTCGATCTATATAATAATACAACTTAGACGGTATTTAAAGGCCAGAAATACGAATCTATGAATTTAAGGAAATCTCCGAGAAGATATCAGGAAAATAAAAGGAAGCTGCTTGAAAATAACTGAGTCTTTAGCAATACTTTCTTTTTATTTTCCTCGTAACTTCGAGGAGGACTGAAAAAGCTTTGCAAAGAGGAGGAAGGAGGCATACATGGAGACTTGTCTGCTTTGCGAAGCTTCACTACTCATGGCAGCTGTGCTCTCACTACCCAGAAAGAGCTCAAAAGTATATTCAACTCTGTGGAAAAAAAGTACGAGAGAGAGAGAGAGGAAACTACTGTTCTGTCTTTTATAATAATATTATCTTGTCTGGCATTAGGCGTTTTTCCATGGAAACAAACACGTATGGGAAAATTCATTTTCTATTTTTTATAAGTAGGAGCCGTTTTCATGAGATTTCTATGACCATACGGGGAATGAAGTTTCGGGTTTCCCTCACTCTAACGGGAATTCAACCAATGAAACCGGGCCTCGGATTCCATCCAAGTTGGCTCGTTCCCATTGTACCACGTGTCGCTCTTCTGTAGGAGTGTCATGGAAGCTTTGTAACACCATGGTTCACATAATTATTCACATTCAGATCCTGCTGGCGATGGAAGAGAAAATTAAATGGTGGAGAACCGAGGTGTAAAGTGACGTCGCCTAGAAACGTCACCTCGTATATACGTACTATTTTGGCATATTACAATATTAAGCTTTTCCAAGGGTTCACGCATTTACAATTTTTTACCTTTTTTTTTCCTAATCAAAAATTATTTATTAAATTTTTAGTATTGGCAAATGCTCTTTGGGAGTAAATTTTATATTTAGGGTTGAGTCAATATATATTTTGAGCTAAAAGAGTGAAGAACCAACAAATTTAAGATCACATTTGATCAAGACTAGGTTGGTTCAAATTAACGAGATTCTATGCCCGCATGCTGAATAAATGGAGAATCAAAAGGAGTTTCAAAGAGCTCCATTTACAACTACGTTTGAAGACAGTTTTATATCGGAAAACTCTAGCCGACTTGGTCTAAATAACTTTGTTTTCTCTCGTTCTATAGAAGACTCATAACCCACGCCTTCCGGACACAAAGAGGCATTATTCGTTTATATTTTGAATTAAATTTATTATTGTTATCGAGCTTAAGCATATCATCGATTTCTAATAGTTCTTTCTTTGCCAAATCAAACCATAGAATAGCCTGCAAGTATCGTAGTTCTGATTTTGAAACCTCTGTCAGTAATTACCACTTTTCAGCATTTCTTGGATGTGTTGATTTGACCATATGTCTATTAAGAGCCCTACATTAAGCCTTTAACAAATCTCTTCCTTCAAGGTGCCTTTTGTGAAAGAGTAAAGCTCAATAGACTTTATCATGGTATCAGAGCTTCAAGGGCTTGGACAATGTTGGACATTTTCCTCCCGATGTTGAAATGTATACTTGAGTTGTGGGCTTTATAAGCCTTAAGCAAACATTTTCATTTTTTAAGTGACTTTTGTAAAAGAATAAAGCTTAATAAACTTTATCAATATCCAATAAAAAAGAATTTGCCAAAATATAAAGTTATGGCAAATGAAGGACTACATATGTTTGACTCAACTCGTCGATATTTTGCTCTAATTAAGAAAGATTAAGAATATTATATAGGGTAAAGTTTAGGTAAGGGTGTTGGCTAGCTCTAAAATAATATGAATGACAAATTAAGAAATAATAAAAGATTTTCTTTTTTCTTTTTTATTATTGAACATCGCAAACAATTGTATTCTTTAGAGTGCCTACTGCCTAGGGACATCGAAACTGAGGAACTGATGATCTTTTCTAGAGAATAAATTATGTGATAATTCAGTTTATATATATAAATTATGTGATAATTCAGTTTATATATATATATATATATATATAGTGCTAGTATGAATAATTAAAGTAGGGGGGGGGGGGCTAGGGCTACAAGTCCTAGACTTAAGGGGTTTTTGTTTTTGTTTTTCACCTTGGGACAAACAAGAAATCATCCAAAACGAGTCAATCATCCACCTATGAGAAGTACTTCTTTACAGCATGTGAAGTGGATAACGCTGTGTGACCATGACCAAATTTCGAGTACCATTTTTTTTGTGGTCCACCTAGTTTTGTTAATGAATTAATTAAATAATTTTTTTTTAAGTTAAATTTTTGAATAAGTGGTGATTATCATGATATCAAAATACAAAATTATAGGTTTGAACATTAACTCTATAAGCTATCCTCTATTTTAATTAAATATTTCAAATATTAAACCTTATTTGTTAAAGAAATATTTGAAATCGCACCAAAAAGAAAAAATATAAACATAAATAAATTACTTAAATAATTAAATTTATCATTTTCATAACGATCTAAGTATGCTGATGTCCCCTTGCCCAAGGAAACTGTTGAATCTTATTTTGAAGAGAGTGGTGGGACAATGTTTAGCCATCACATCTCATGTTTTGTGATTTCTTTATGCAACACTTTATAAAATGCAGAAAACTTGTAAAATAATAATAATAATAATAATATATATATAAGGAAAAAAAAAAACTGAATGATATGATTAAAATGATAACCTCCCCCAATATGGTTTCCAACTAGGATTTCTCTACTTCCTCATGGATTCCAGCATGAAGAATCTTCAACCCAAGAGTGTCAAATCAAACCATAATTTTCCTTTGCTTTTGGCTTTGTTTGGCAAACCATAAAATTTTTTTTCACTTTTCAATAACAATCGATATCAAAACATTCTAACTATTTTTACTTTTTATATCACATTAATAATTTTTTATTAGTATTTAAATAAAAAAATCAACTATAATACAATTATTTTTTTTTCACTTTCTATGCAAATTCTTTTTACTGTATATCGTATCTATCACTTTTTACTGACTTCAAAATTAACAATTCACTATCATGTTCTACACAAAGTTTTACCAAACAAGGCCTTATTTGCAAGACCCACCAAAAGAGGAAAGAAATAGAGAAAATTAAACCAATGGGAGTAACCTTATCTTATCATAAGAGGATGCCATGATTCAATAATAAAATTTGAGAAAAATGAGGTTGTTTGTCACATCCAAAAAAGTTAAGTTTCATGTGTATATATATATATATATATATATATATATTCGTTGGGCAGTTCGTGAGAAAAAAACACCGCTAAATCTTATATTAATTAGTTTTTTATTACGTGAAATTATATTTTATAAGTGATTTCAAAGAGCTCAAATTTTAACTTTTTGAGAATTATAACATAAAAATGGTTAGCATTTTCTGGTGTTTATCTTTAGCAGTAATTAATGTTGGGCAATACAATTTAAAAATTAAAATAAATATAATATAATTAATCATTAAATATATTCACAAAAAAAGAAAAAAAAAAAAAAAAAAAAAAAAAAAAGACTGCTTTTGGCCTCAAAATTATAAGGGGCTACCGCCAGAAAATCCTGTTGCAAGCTGATACTATACAATCATACACACATGTTTAGATTGATATTTACCTACAGTTAAAATGATAAAATTCCAAGCAACTATGACAAACATGTTTTAGCCAGAGGAACAAAGAAAAAGAATACAAAGCATTAAAAAGAAGAAGAAAAAGAAAAAAGCTACCTAATGCAAAAACTCTCCCTTTAAACTGGAGAAGAAGCTTAACACATAAGAAAACCCAGGACCATGTCAGCTACTCTATGCATCTTCTTTTCCTTTTGACTCTGCATCCGGAACCTCGCTAATTACAGTTAGGGTAGTTTTTTCAGTTGAAACATCCTCAGTAGGGGCCTGTAGAGGTTCCAAGGAGTCCACTATATCTCGCATTAAAGGCCTTGCCTTTGGATTCCTGTTTAAGCAATGATAGGCCAGCATGGCAGCCTTGTGAACTCCTTTAACAGGATATTCTCCTTCCAGCCTTGGATCAATGATATTCAGCAATTTTTTCTTCTCCTTAAGCAACGGGAGAGCCCAATCTGTCAGGTTCTGCTCTCGGGCTGATCGCGACTTGTCTAACGATTTTCTTCCTGTAAGAAGTTCAAGAAGAACAACACCATAGCTGTAAACATCACTTCTAGGAGTTAGATGGCCTGCGCAGAAGAAAAGATGCTTATGATGTAAGTTCTAACAAAACCGAGGTCCTAAATTCAAATTCTGTCTTCCTTTCAACTTAAACTTTTGAGATACGTGATGATCTAACGTAACGGAGATAGGGAACTCCGGTCAGTAAAATACTTTACCTGTCATAATATACTCCGGAGCAGCATACCCGTATGTTCCCATTATGCGAGTAGAAACATGAGACTTGTCTCCCACTGGTCCATCTTTTGCAAGGCCAAAGTCAGAGAGCTTTGCATTGAAGTCCTGTTTGTGAAGCATGCATATAAAATCCACAGTTTTGAGTTAAAGCTGGTGATTTGACTATAACATGATAAATATTCCTCATCCAAGCTATGCTGACTTATTAAATATCTAGGAAAAACATTGTTTATTTAGGAGTTTTACTTTTTACTCTGTTATAACTTATTTTCTGGATATAGAACTTGCTAAATATTCCCTCAGTGATTTCATCCTTAATGAATTTCTTATAGAAAACTAGATTTCTCTCATTACCATCCATATACAAGGCTTCATTCAACAAATTGAATGGTGTCTTTTTCTGTATCTTTTTTCTGATACAAAAAGACAGGAATCTGAATAAATTACTTGATTTTATCTGTTAAGGAAACTAATATCCACTTCATATACTAACCGAGTCCAACAGAATATTAGACGTCTTAAAATCACGATAGATGACAGGTTTCTCAGCTTCATGGAGAAATGCAAGTCCTTTTGCAGCACCAAATGCAATTTTCATTCTAATGGACCACGGCATAGGCAGCAATACTCCTGCAACAAAAAGAGGAATTATGTTCAATTGTCATAATAGAAAACTAAAAGAGTTGTCCTGCCCAAGCCTCCGACAAACAATAACAAATTCGGAAATTTTAACTTGCTAAAAAAGAGTTTGGAAATTATATACATTGTCTGATAAAAGCTCCCATACTAATTTTTTGCATCTAATACTGAATATAAATTAGACTTAGTCCTTCAAAACACCTTAGAGAAAATTAAACAATAGGCTTTCCACATCCACACACAAATCTTGAAACTAGATAGTTATATCTAAAAACAATTTAAGAACTAATGGGTTTTTTTTTTCTTAAAATAACCTCCCACTTTCAGTTTTTCTCCCTTCTGGTACATAAGACTACAAGAGAAATCAGGCTTAGGCCTTTAAAATACCTTTTCAGCAGTCACTAGGGGCCGTTATTTCTAGGGATCACCTCAAACTATGCATAGATAGAAACTCATTAAATTGCCAGGATTATTGCCAAGTAAGCAGCTTTCGACGAAATGAGTGAATTGGAAAATGCAATAAACCTAAGGAGTGAATTGTCGGTTGTAGAAACACAATGAATAAATTGAAATCGTGCAAAAATTAAGAGAGTTTTGACCAAATTTCACTTAAATTTTAGCACCTCCTCTCCTTCAAATAAAATCTGATTTAAGGCTGCTAGACATCATTGTAGGCGCATCTTTTTTATCAAGTTACTGTTTCCTTTAACTGCTTTACATAAAGATGCATCCCTAACACATGTTAAACCAACATCTTAAGATGGTTACCAGAATCCTACAATGTGACTGCCCCAAAACTAATCTTTCAGAAAACAACATTGAGAAGGAAAAGCGAATGAAAAGGGAAGTGAGAAGCAACAGGAAATGCTTACTTGAAAAAAGATTGTTCTCCACACTACCCCGAGCCATATACTCATATATTAGTACCCGTTGTTCATCTTCACAGCAATATCCAATCAATTTTACCAAATTTGGATGAGAAAGCTGCCCCAAAAATATGACTTCTGCCTAGAAACCCACAAATTAAAGCACTTAATCAATCTGATATAAGTTTTTAAGGTTCCATAGAAGATACAAATAGCACCATAAGTTTTAAAGAGTGGAACTATAAAGAACGTAAAGATTACCAGCCATTCTCTGTGGCCTTGATAACTGTCATCACCATCATGAACCTTAACAGCTACAGGTAGGGGAGGAAGCCCCTCTTTTAGATCCTCAGAAATAAACCCTTTATAAACCCTTCCAAATCCTCCTCCGCCCAACACTCCGTCTGGCCTAAAATTTCCAGTGATTACCTTTAGCTCATTGAAGGTGAATGCAATCAATGGATTTGCAGCTGAATCACGTCGTAGGTCTTCTACTTCTTCAGGGTTTGATGGTAACTTACTATCATCGTTCCTTGGTTTCACAAATTGGCTCTCGTCTTTTGGAGACTCTAAAAAGCAAGATGACAGCATTATATCACATATCGAGGTACAAAATTCATTTCTGTTTTACTTTCGTGACAAAGGCAGAAAGAAGAAGAAAGAATCTAAAGAAAATAAAAGTTCTCACTTCACTGCAACAGTAAACTTGGTGAAATATTTGTAGGTAAATAACGCTTTTAATATCCAACACTGAAAGACATTCAAACCTGATGTGAAGAAACAAAAACATTCTACGAGAGAATGTTATGAGGGGGGAAAAAAATCCATTTTGACAACAATGCGAAAAGAGTGTACAGTTTCGAGCCTAAACTTATTGGTTAGCTACCAAAAAGTTTCAACAATGCGAACTCATGAAGTCACCTAATGATCTCTACGTGATCTTGTGTAGATATGAAAACAAAATATTTAATTTCCAAACTGAAAAGGGGGGGAGGGAATTTGACTGTTGAGCTATTTTGCAACTCATTACCGTTATAAAGATAATATCTAACATAAGAGTCGGTATGCTACAGTAAGATCCGTCCGGTTTTCTTTGGTAAGTAAAGTGCGATGTATCCACTTCCCACACAAGAAAAGGAAAATAATAAATAAAAAAAAAAAATCACCTTTATAAGTGGTATAAAGTAGAAGTGAAAAAAGGCCCAGAAAGAAGGAAAAAAAGAAAAAAGTAGAGGTGAAAAAGTTGTATCATCCTCATTTTCTTTTTAGTCCTCCTATTAATTGCTAATGGACAGCAATTAATGGATAAATATGCTATAAGTGGGATAACGCTGCTTTCCTACGGATTCACCAACTCCAGAACCAGGAAAAAGAACAGACAAACAGAAAAGAAAAAGGCCAAAACAGAGCATGAAGAGAAGATTTTTAAATAATTTGGCAAACAGAACACTCTTGAACATGTAACCCTCAATCCCAGGTTTCAAGAGAGAGCATAGATCAGCTAAGGCAAAAATATACATAAAGCGTTACTCATACAAGAAATTCAAAGACACAGAACAAAAAGCAAACAGAGGAAAGCAGCGTTATCACTCAAATCAAAGTTGAACTCTAATCTCAAGTAATTTGAGTGAACGAAAGAGAAAAAAACAAAAACCCAGCACTGGAATCATGTATAACACAAAACCCAATTGCAGAAAACAATCGAACAAGTAAAAAAGCAAAACTTCCTTGAAAACCAACCTGACTTTGCATTGGATGAGACTCTGTAAACTGAGGGTTCCCACCTACACCAGCAATTCCCCATCACACCAAACTCAGAAACAGCCCAAGACGCACTTCTTCACCAACCACCCATCACCAAAAGCAAAGTTATTTCACTCTTTCAGAAAGAAGAATTATACCCCAAACTACAAAAAAAAAAAAAAAAAAAAAAAAAATACACACACACACACGAAAAAGAACAATTTAAGAAGCTCTCTGTTTCACAATTGTTGGTAAGAATTGTGTGTGGGTGCAATGGTTGATGAAAGCAAGAAAGAGTGTGAGAGAATTCTTGATGTTAATGATGGGGTGAGTGTTGAGGTGGGGGATGGTTCCTAGCTATGGCGAAAATGGGCCCACAGAGTTGGGGGATTTTGTTCTGTTTCAAACTGTGCGTTTCTGAGCTTTCTTCTTAGTGCGCATATACGGTGCACCCAGATCCCCACCAATCTTTTTCCATCACTCTCCAACATACTCTTCTCCATCTTTTTCCTTTGCCTCCGCCATCCTTAATTTTTTAATTTTTTTTTTTATCTTCCCTCGCTCATCCACACCGAGTAATATCCAATTGCAGGAAACTACCAACTACTTTACCTAACATTACTTCTTATTTATAATTCTGATTTTTTTATTAATGTAGCTAGTACCACCTCAGTGGGTATAATTATGTAGTGGGCAATTATATAATTATCCACCCAGCAATTTATACAATTATAGCGACCTAATTACCAATGCAAACGCACAAATATGTGTATTTAGTATTTAGTGATCTTGCCATCATGTCCTCTAATCTAGGGGTTTTTGTATGCCAATAATTACAGGTGTACAACTGGGATTGGGTGCCCGGCCACAACCCCTCAAGGGCATTCCAATTGTTTGTAAGAAATCCTAATTCATACATTGCAGAAAAATTGCACACCACAGCAAAATCAACCTGGTCTAATTGTAGCTGCTATAGGAATTTTTGAATGAGTAATTAGGGTGACGTGATTATGATCCCAAATGTTCCATTGCAAACCCGTTTTTAACGGTGAGTTCTACCCAAAGTTTGTATAAGAAACTAGATTTTATTTATGTATTAATATTGTTGATCATTAATTTGTTTTCCTCTTTGAAGTTTCTATATTCAAGTGCTTTACTTTTTGTAATTTTGAATGAACTCTAACGCAAATGAATTCCAAGAATCTGATTAAACAATAGTAGAAGGGAAGTGGATATGCATGAAGTAGTTCTCTGAATTGTTTCAAACCTATACTCCACTAGCCTAAATTAATTGTTTTTGCTAAATGTAGAATGACAACAGTTGAATATTAGTTTTACCTAAAAAGTATTGTGGCCTACAAAGTATCATGGGCAGAGAAATTGTCAACTTCGAGTAGTGCTTGATGCTATGTTGCAGTGCAGTGCAGTGCAGTGCGTGCTACGATGATTATGTGGTATACCATCATGCTATCATTTGATGGTGTCCTCATCTAAAACTATTTTGAAGCAGTTATTAGGCTAATGTTTTATGTTGAATTTATGAAGCTAAAGAGCTCAAAGTGTTCATTTCCTTGTGTCAGTCTTGTGCAATTTAACACCCCCTCTTCACCAAAATATGTTGGAGAAGAGAATGAAGGAAAAATATCAAACTCGATCGTTCAACACATTTTGTTGAGATAATGTTTAAATGCAAAAGATCAAGATGGGGTTTCTTTTTGGGTGTCGTTTTCTAAACTGGAAAAGTTTATTAAAGGCATCTGCTGATCTGCATAAAACTATTTCTTATGCTTGGATTTTATGGAAATGATGTGATGTTTTTCAGAACTTTCAGCTGGCAACAAAATATGTTTAGCACCACTGCACCAGGGAGCCTCAGAGTCAACACCTTAATGAGTAATCAGTACTCTTCAGAGGTTAGTGATTTGTGTGGAAAAAAGAAGAATTGAAACACAGAATCTAGCGCTACCCAATAGCTTTTTGACACTATTCCTCAAAAAAAAGAAAAAAAAAAAAAGAATTCCAGATTGTTCTTTTGATCCAAACATGCCTACTAGTGTAAGGATGATATTGTTCCACATGTCAGTTAACGCATATGGCTCATGTAAAGACAATGCAACTATGGTCACGGTACAAACCATTTTCTAACATGATGCATGAAAAATCTGTCTCTAGCTATGCCGGCAAGCTAGACTTCAATGAGCTTGCTTATTGCTGGTGGGCAGGTAGTTTAATAGTATGCTTAGGTCACATGGTCGGCAGATAATTTAATAACACTTATTTTTACCATGTCTATTGAAGGAGAGAAGAATATCTTTTGTATTTTTCCTCTTTCTCTTGCTTTTTGTCTAGTAAATTGAAGTTGTAGAAGTTGGAAATGTAATGGAAAGATCAGTTCAATGCCCCACCTTTGTAGATATGTCCTTCTTCTGAAATGACTTCAGAAGCACTTAAGAAAGGGAGAATTCCAAGTGAAAGGGAATATGTTAGTGATGAGCGGTGGTCCAAACTCAAATATAGTCTCTCCTCCATGTTTTGATTGACATGGACCGAAGACCACCATTTGTTTCTTGGAAACACACCCCCCCTGCCTTTTTCTCTCTACCTCTCTCCTTCTGTCCTTCAGACATATGCAGGCCCACATTCACACTCAATGTCTTTTCTGGATAATAATGCCTGATATAATTATTATTTGTGCAGATAATTAGAAAATTATGTATATATACATTGCTTATCATAATCTAATATAGCTGTTATAAATGCTAATGTTACATTAAATTATGATAAACATATATACATTATTATAATGTAGATTTTAATTACAAAGCACTTTTTATCAATACAGGGCCTACATCATACAGGGAAAATCAATGGCAACATGTTACCTGCATCTACTGTCTACCACTGCTCATTCAAATGCATATATAAGAATTTGGTCCCATCTCTGCAAAGACCACAGCATGCTAAATTTGTGCTCGACAATCATCAAGCTTGAAGCTGGGGCCAAATGGTCATTTATCATAATTTTCCATAAGTCGTTAGTTGAATTCCTAAAAGCTAGCCATGCAACTAAGACTATGGTATCAGACAACACAGATTTCAACATCCTCATTTCCTCGCACCATGCCTTCAATCATATACCTCTCTTAGAACCAACTTCCTTGGAGAGAAAAGACTTCAAATGGTTACAATCCCCTGCCTGTAATCTTGCTACTGAAAATGCTAAGGCATAGGAAAACTGAGTGGGCAGGGTGCTTCACGGTTAGCCCTTGAAGTAACCATATTCTAGCTTCTCTAGAAAGCAGATGATACTTCTTCTTATATATTCATCTCATTGTTTTTTTTATCTGCTAGCAATTTCAATCTGAAAAATATATTCATCAAATTATAAAATTGCATAATGGAATTGATCTGCTTCTGATCAGAAAGTAAAAAAATCTTGACAATCAGGGTACTTAGCATGTTCATCCTATTTTCAACATTCTTTTGTATGTTGTCTCTCATACAAGCTAATAGTTAACCTTCTCTTTTTTGCTCTAGGATATACATAATATTATTCCTTTTATATATCATTTTCCAATGCCATATTAAAACATGACATACATGCTTGAAACTGTTATGTATATCTGATACAAGGTGAATAGAATTTAACTAAATAATCCAGCTGTTAAAATGTCCCAACATAGTTAAATATTTATGTTGCATGCACTTGAAATTACTGCCTGTCAAAGCAAACTAGATGTATACTTTATTTCTATCAAATTATGATACATGAAGACACAATAATAGATTGCCATGAATGAAATCTGATGCCTATTCACAAAGCAAGTTCATATAGCATTCATATGGAGAAAGGTCCAATGATGTGAAGATTTAACTTCGAGACGTATCTCGAAAGTCTTAGGCCTTGATTATAAACCTCTGATTACGCAAACGATTACATTCAATTTACGCAATGTGTTAGGGTGCCTTTAGCTAAGTAATGATTCTCCTGACTAAGCCTAATATTGCATTTTTTTAATCAAATTAGTACTTGTATGTAGGTTTGTAAAAGATCATTGTGTATATATTTTCCTTGATGTTTGAAGGCTGGTTTTCTTACATAGCCGTAGTTCTTGGGACATACTAAATGTACAGAGTATGAGATAAGTTTAATTTATATAATAATCAAAGAGAAAAGAAAGGAATATTTTTGTTGTGAACTCCTTAATTGTATTACTCATAGAGAAGCAGTTGTAGGCAACACTAGGAATACTCTGCTTATTAGATGTGATTATGATAGTTTTGAAATATTAACCCTTAAAGATGTATCCTATAACTAAAACAGATATATCTCATCTACCTTAATGCTAGCCAGGCGAAAGTATCCATCTTTTGTTTAGAACATTCAATAGCTTAAAAGAACAATAGCACCTAAAACTAGGGTTGCAGGCTCTTGAAGAGGGCTACAGAACATTTTCATTTGGGTAATTTTGGTAAATACCTACTTGCACAAAGCATCTGATTAATACTTTCACATGAGTAAGAACATGTGTACTTGCTACCAGATTTAAATTTTAGTTTCAAGGTTCTTTAATCTCATTTTATTTCAAGAAATAGAAGTTAGAATAAAGAGTATAACATGTAATGATGATCCTTATATATGAAACTGTTGACCCTTGTGTTCTACCTTTCTTTTAAGATTTACATTAAATTGATATATGAAACTCAAGCAGCTGATGAGGTAGTGCAGTTATTTTATTTTTTGGTTAGAGGAAAATGAGGCTGAAAGATCTTAAAAACATGGCTAATGCAGTTATCTTAGACTCTTTATTTTTTATAAGTATCTTCGTCAACAAATATTGTTTCCTAGGAAAAGGAGCCTGAAAGATCTTAAGCATAATGAAGGTCACATGCATTTCTCTTTATAGTATTCATTGTAACCATGATGTAGCCTCATGAAGGTAGTCCTTGGCCGTAAGTCTACCACAGGCACAATATTACTGTATAGGTCAAGGTACAAGAAAAGAAGAGTGAGAGACAGAGAGAACGGGGGAAGGCTGGAGGTTGGTTGTCCTCATCTTTCTTAACGGGCTATCTTCAAAAGAAAATATCATCATGGAGTGCTCAAGAAGGTATGTCAGTGCTCTTGCAGCTTGGAAGCCTTAGAATGCACGCACCTTAACCATCCCTTTTCTAGGTCATGCTCTTGGAAATCATGCTCAGCCCCTTACTACAACACTATATAATGCCATCCAACCATGTGGTTCTTCCATGAGAGACAATGGCTACTTATCTTCAGTGTTTTTGGGGCCTATTTCTCTCACTTTCACTTTATTTTATTCACTCAACACCAACACCTCATGTAACTTTATTACTAAAAGCTCTTCAGCTTTTTTTTTGGTCCCCTTCTCTAATAATGATCTCAGATGATCTTTATTTTTTTTTATTTTTTTTCTGTTTTTCCACAGGTTTATATAGTCTATTTAGGGCTCAACCATATTCATGATCCTACTCTCACTTCAAAATATCATCACCAGCTGCTTTCTAATGTCTTTGCAAGGTTTTTGTACTTATATATTCCAAATGATCCTGCTTATTATTCTTTAGAATTTGTCAAGCTGCTATTACTCAACTATTAATTAGTATCACTAAATCGACTCTCACTTTTCTGTTTGCATATGTTATTCTTCAGTGAAGAAGATGCTAAGCGGTCCATGCTCTACAGCTACAAGCATAGTTTCTCAGGGTTTTCAGCAAAGCTTAATTCAACCCAAGCAACTGCTTTAGCCAGTTATTAGCTAACCCTTTTTTTCTTCTTAATTTATATATCTTCTAAGATAAACCGGACATCCTTAATTATCTTGTTTTAGACTTGAATAAGAACCTCAAGTAAGTTTCATTATTGACAAATATTAATATAAGAAAGAAATATATATTGCAGACATGGAAGGAGTCATATCAGTGTTTAGGAGCAAGACACTGCAGTTGCACACAACAAGAAGTTGGGATTTCCTGGGCCTTACTTTGGACAACAGTGAAGTGATTCCATTGCAGCTAGCCTTGGGTGATGACATTGTTGTTGGGATCTTTGACACAGGTTTTCTAACTACTACCTCACCTTGTTCTATATATCTTTTACCGTAATATGGTCTTAAGTTAAGCTCACTACCAATCCTAATGAGTAATATGGCTGTGATCCTCGGCATATACATACATAGATATATACTTTAACGTATGGATATGCCTGATCTAAACGTTGATTTTTACTGCCACTTCATCCCAATTTTATACTACCTCACCTTGTTCTATATATCTTTTACCGTAATATGGTCTTAAGTTAAGCTCACTACCAATCCTAATGAGTAATATGGCTGTGATCCTCGGCATATACATACATAGATATATACTTTAACGTATGGATATGCCTGATCTAAACGTTGATTTTTACTGCCACTTTATCTCAATTTTATAGCAGTCGTATAACAGTCTACTAAGTAGCATCTCTTTGTGAAAAGGTGTATGGCCAGAATCTGAGAGTTTCAAGGAAGAGCAAGGCATGAAGCCGATTCCATCAACCTGGAAGGGAAAATGTGTGAAAGGTGAAAACTTCAACCCAGCAACAGCATGCAACCGGAAGCTAATTGGTGCTCGTTACTACCTTAAAGGGTTTGAAGAAGAAAACGGGCCACTAAATATGAGTGGGAACCCAGAATATCGATCACCTCGAGACTTTCTTGGCCATGGGACACACACAGCTTCAACAGCTGTAGGGTCCATAGTGAAAAATGCAAGTTTCTTTGGACTGGGGCAGGGCACTGCCAGGGGTGGAGCCCCTAGAGCCCGGCTGGCGGTGTATAAAGTATGTTGGGGCAAGGATTTGAATGGGAAGTGCTCCGAAGCAGATATACTGGCGGCTTTTGAGGATGCATTGCATGATGGAGTTCACATAATCTCGGCCTCATTTGGTGAATCCCCACCCTTGAGGCCATTCTTTGCATCAAATGCCGCAATAGGTTCATTTCATGCAATGCAGCTGGGTATTACTGTGGTGTTCTCGGCAGGTAATGACGGGCCTGACCCTTCTCTTGTAACCAACGTTGAACCATGGTCCATTTCTGTGGCTGCCTCAACAGTTGATCGTATGTTTCCGACCCAGATACTCGTGGATAATAATCTCTCCGTCATGGTAATTCAATTTCTGATGCATATATACTTGTAAGATCTCATTAGGCTAGCTACCGCTTTGATGAAGCAGGGATGGAGTTGCCCTAGATTAATAATCTATGAACATATTGTTATATGAGTGCATATAATCTCAGTACCTTTTTTCCCTAATCCTTAAGCAGATTCGCAATATAATGATCAGTTGTGTTAAATCACATATGTTTGCTTTTAACATATAAAAACCACCCAATAATTAGGAAATGAAAGTTTAGACTGTTATGGTTGTGATTACCTGTTGACTTGGGACATATGTGGGCATGTTATGTGCAATACTTGTGGGTCATGACAACAATCATTCATTTTCTAACCAAGCTTTGGCATGAGTGTGTGTATCTCATTCACTACTCCTTTTTTGTACAGGGAGAAAGCTTAATTACCACAGAGATTCAGGCAAAATTGGCAGATGCAGTGATATATTTCCGTGACGGGTGACTTTCTCTCTCTCTCTCTCTCTCTCTGTGCATGACTTGATACGACAAAATTTTACTTTCCAAACTAGGCTAGTAGGCACATTTGCTCTATCACCAAAAAATGACTAATCAATTTAGAACTTCCTTAAAATTATTTATAAAATCCAGTTTCATCAAGTAACTAAGCAATGTGAGACGTAACACCTATGAGTATCTTTATAAATCACCCACTATATAAACTACTCATCCGAAGAAAAAAAAAATATTATATTTATTTCCCCATTTATAAAAATTTCTGGTTCCAGCCGTGTTGCTGATATTGTTATTCAAAGTTTCATTACTTTTGCAGGGTTTGCAGGCGGGAGAATTGGAATTCTAGATCAGCTGAAGGGAAGGTGGTCCTATGCTTCTACACCGTTGGACCAAAAACAAGTGATGAAGCAGCAGCAGGAGTGAAGAAGGCCAATGGATCCGGGTTAATCTATGTTGAACCTATGACTAGGGACGTTGCTTATGTTGATATCATCCCCGTAGTCCTTGTCAACTTTCAGCAAGGGACTAAACTTAAGACCTATCTTGCTCAGTCTCGCAGGTGACTGAACTAGCTTGTTTAAAGATATTATTGTTTGGCATGACTTACCTCAACTGGAAAAATCACTGGACTGTGAAGATTGCTTCCAACAAAAATTAATTAATTGGAATTTTCTACCACGTACTCTTACAATCTTCACCGTTAAATTTTTTTTTTTTTTTTTTACAGTAGTTTTTTAATCCTAGTCATTAGAGCATCTCCAGCAGACCCTTCGTACCATTTTATCCCTCCAATAGATGCTTCAAAATAGAAGTTTACTGTAGCATCTTCTGACTTGGATATTTTGACTATAAAGCCTCCCTCAGGTGCGGATAAAACAGACTAAAACCATAATTGGAAAGTCACCAGCACCTATAGTTGCAGACTTTTCTTCCAGAGGGCCAAGCTCAATTACACCTGATTTTCTCAAGGTATATTGTGAGGATTTTTAATTTTAGGAAGCATTTAATTTCCTTATTTTATCATAACTAACTAATGCTATTTTGTGTCACATTTGTGCATCCAACATGAAATGACAATAAATTATATTTGGGTTACTACAATTTGTACTACAAATTAATCTCTTACAAATTGACGTGGCAAAAGTATGTCACATAAATTGTCACGTCAGTATGTAAAAAACTCTTAGTACTTCTAGCGGCACTTGAAAAGACCATACAACTTTTTTTTTTTCCGTATGCATAATTTATAACTTCATTCTTCTATTTTGTTAATAGCCGGATGTAACTACTCCCGGAGTAAATATAATAGCAGCATGGCCTCATGTAACTCCGCCAACATTAGCACCCATTGATAAACGTCGAGTGAAGTGGAATTTCCAGTCCGGAACATCAATGTCGTGCCCTCATGTGTCCGGGGTTGTGGCCCTTATCAAATCGGCACATCCAAGCTGGTCCCCATCAGCCATTAGATCTGCTCTCATGACCACAGGCAAGAAAGAAAATGTCTTTTAACCATTGAAACCCTTTTGCACCACAATGCTACAATGCATGTTCTTATCAGACTATAAACCACATGCAATAAGGCTCCGATGGGATCTATCTGTCCAAGCAAATTTTTGACTGTCTGAGTACTTGCCAGGCAGATAAATCCCATTGGGGCCCTCTCTCGTTAATGACTCAATCACGCTGTAATCCAGTCAACAAATTGCAGCCAACCCTGATCTATAGCGTACCTACTTTCTTTTCTAAAAGAACACCTAACATATTATTCTTATAACCATGTCATTGGTCCTATTGACCTTATTTGGTAGTACTTTCACTGTTCTTCTAAACTATGTCTTGTGCTCCTTATCACACAGCCTGCACTAGGGACACAACCTCGGACAGCATTCTAGCCGGAGGATCAATGAAAGCTGCCGATCCCTTTGACATTGGCGCCGGCCACATTGACCCCTTAAGAGCAGTGGATCCAGGGCTAGTTTATGAGATGAAAACCAGAGACTATATTATCTTCCTCTGCAATATTGGCTACAGCAGACAAGATATAACGAAAATAGTTCTTCCCTCTCCTGGGTTGGACACAAGCTGCGCACAGGTACTCCAGAGCAACACAAACATAAACTACCCATCAATCACAGTTTCCAATCTCAAATCAACGGTGACGATCAAAAGGACTGTTCGTAATGTGGGCCATAAGAAGAACACCATTTACTTTGCCAGCATTGTTAAGCCTGATGGAGTGGAGGTATTTATATGGCCCAGAGTTTTGTTTTTCTCATGGTTCAACGAAGAAAACTCATATTACGTGACCCTCAAACCACAGAAGAAGTCTCAAGGGAGATATGATTTTGGAGAGATAGTTTGGTCAGATGGCTTCCATAAAGTTAGGAGTCCATTGGTTGTGTTTGTGAACACTACTACTCATGGTGACTACAGTAATTCCATAACATCTGCTACCACAATTTAATCAGGTTCATATATATGCCATTCAAATATTAAAGCTTTGTTCTATGCAAATTTACAATGTAATAACTGCAAGCAAGTTTCTTGCAAAATAAATGCTGATCGATATCTCATATCTATACAAATTTATATATATATATATATTAAACCTTTTTAACGATTCTATTGTTCTAACAGTTTCCTAGTGCCAAACGCTCGACCAATTCACATCTGCAAAAAGAAAGAAAGAAAGAATTTAAGCAATAACGGGTTCCAAGGGTGTCGGTGAGGGGATAGCTAGCTATGATGCATGCTTAAATCAATACTGTTTATGAGGAAAATATGAATGTACTAAGTGCAAGTTTCGAACTTTAGGGCAAAAATCACTTTTACCTTATTTGAATTTACTTTTTATAATGGTTTTTGAAGTAATTGTCCTGATATCACGTTCTTACATTATCATGCGGGAGCACCTCAAATTCCCAACAATTATACGTGCATGAATGAGATAGTTCAAATTTTATTTTGTTGTATTCGAAGATGTACGTGCACGGTGTCGCGTTATTTAAAAATTTTAAATAACATTTTTCAAATTGACTTTTCAAAAAAGGCCCAAATTTTGATTGTGTCAAAAGACCAAATTACCCAGCATATAGTTTTATGTAATATAATTTTGGTTCCTCAAAATATCATCGTTTTAAAGGGTAGTGATTTACAAAAATGCCCAACTCGATCTCATATGAATGCATCGTTTTAACTTTGCATCCACAACAAGAGGGTGGCCACGTAACCACCCCCAACACCCCTTGCATCCCCAATAAGAGAGTAGTTGAGTAACCGCCCCTTACATCCACAACTAAGGGGTAGCCGCACATCCGCATGTGTTCACCTCCCCACTAGTGACACTCATTGAGAAATCAAAAGAGATAAAATGATGGAGAGAAGATAAAGCCAAATATTAAATCCCCCTTTATTTTATTTTTTTTAAGCTTTTTTTCTTCTTAAGGAATTGTAAAATAAAGGCGATCCTTTAATTTATTATTATTCATCCAAACCAAAAAAAAAATATGGACAAATTTTTTCCTCTAAACTAGGTTGAAAAGAAATTAATTATTTAAAACCAAATATATTAAATTGATATATGTCCTTGAAAAAAATCATGTACTCTAAAAATAAATGTTAATTTAATAAATCGGTTCCTCCAACTCAATTCAGAATAAAAGTTTTGTTCAAAGAATAAAGTACACTGTACACACATGGGGTATTTTTTGATACATAGTGGGCTAGGTATCCTTCCTTTTTCACACGATCAAAATCAAAATCAGAGGTTAACATTTGAGTTATTGACATAGGATTTGCATTTGCATCTCAGGTTTTGATTAGGAAGGCTCAACCACCAGCCATTAATTAATTTGAACTTTTGCTTAAATTAGTATACTAGGAAAATGGAGATTTAATTTCAGCTAGCCTTCGGGTGATGATGGATCTTGTACTTCGCATGAGTGCTACGTAAATTATCACGTTAATTTGTAAGTAAGAAAATTTTGTGAAGGAAATTTGCTACCCTTAACAACACTCATAAAGATTTATCACAATATCAAAATACATAATTTTAAAAATTAACATGAATAACGGAAGTTAAGAGAAAATTAATTTTATCTACTCTATCCTCTATTTTTATTTTTTATTTTTTATTTTTTAATTTCGTTCTCCACGTTTAAAATCATAGTTCCTCCCCTAACTATATGTCTCTTGAGCATTTGAAAAGCACATGATTTGGAGGAAATTCTATTAAAAAATGAAGAACATGCTAATTAAAAAATCATATGCTAATTTAAAAATTATGTTCTTCTCAGATTTTAAGGAAATTAGAAATATATAGTAAATTAATAGATTGTATTAGAGAAAATTTCTCTAATCCAGTTTAGAAGAAATCTCTTATACTAATTATTATAATATGTTTTTATTACATTAAAATATAGAAGGAAATTATTTTTTTTAAAGAAAAGAAAAGAAGCCATTTAAGATGTCACTTTTTTTTTAATGTATGACCATAAGGCCCATGCATTATGTAAAGGCACGAAAGTAAAGATGGGGACATCCGTGTCCTTTTCTGATTAGGTTTTCGACCTTTAGCCCAAAGGGCACGACTCTTAAGATTGGAAATACGACTTGTGAAGCTCCCCCCTCACATACACCAAACTATCTGACCGACCAATGAATTTTCACTTTCACGAAAAGACACCAGAACCCCATAATACAAAATCCCACTCACTCCTCGCCACGTAGGAATTTGGTCCATTCGTAGACCGTGGATGATCTCAGCAGCTCACCCGCGGGTAACGTGAGCGAGGTTGGGAAAGGGAGCCGTGGTGCTATTTGAATCACCACTTTTGGATGAACAAAACCCTTTCTCTTCCAAAACCCAAACCCTTGGCGGCTGTGTGCGTGTGCGGGCGTGTGAGACCCGTTGTATCCCCCACTCTCTCTCTCTCTCCTAGGGTTTCCCTCTCTGTCTTTGTCCTCTAAAACCTCCCAAAAGCACTATTGGGTTTTAGGGTTTTACCCGTCGGAAGAAGATCTGTCCACTGATACCGGTCATGGCCACCGTTGCTCCTCCTGCGGATCGTATCCTTATTCTGTTTCCCCATATGGGTTTGCTTTGGATTCTGGTTTTTTTTGCTTGCTTCTTCTCTGATCTGCTTTGGTTTGGATCCAACTGGGTCTATGTGTTGTTGATATTATTGGTTTGTTTGTAAGATATATACATGTAGATCGGGGTGAGATATGTTTGTTGGAGTTTTTATAGGGATTTGGCCTTTGATGTTTAGGGTTAGTTTCTATTAGGTTTTATGTTTTTATGTATTTTTTTTTTGTGTTTCAGATGTATGGACTGGAAATTTTTGTGTTTTTGTGATTTGAATATGTATTTAGAGCTGAATTTTGTTTCGTGGATATGTGTTCTGGTTTCCCTTATATGATTTATTGGTGTATCTGGCTTTTAATGGGGTTTCGCTGATATTCTGGGCATTTTTCATTTTAATGATTTTCTTTGTTGAAAGAGTGATTGAATTGACTCTTCTTGAGAGCTGTTCATTGTTTTAGTTAATATGTCAATTAGAACGCGCCTCTTGGTTATACCAAGATCTGGACTTTGGAAATTCAAATTCGTGTGTTTGGTCTGTACTACTACAGACCTTGGCTCGTTTTTTTTTGGGGGGGGTGAAATTATGTGACTTGAACATATGTCGATTGTGATGCCACATTCACTGGAGACCATTACTTAAACTTGGGGCGCAGAAAAAATTTTGTTTGTCTGATGTGTTGATTAGGCTTTTGGAACATGGATTATATTTTGAATGTTCCAGTGTGTGTTTTTTTTATGGAGTCTTTTTTTTTTTGATAAGTAAGAAGACTTTATTAATGAAAGCGTACAACCAAAGCAAACCAGCAAAAACCCAACAGAATTTTATGGAGTCTTGAAAGTATGTGTTTCCTTTACTTTTCGTTTTTTATAGAAGCTACGGATTTGCTACAGAAATTGTCATTGGACACTCAAACCAAGACCCTGGAAATTCCGGAGCCTACCAAGAAGGTAATTTTCTCTGTGGTATATGTCATTGACTGGTCAAACGCTTCAAATTTTCCATATTATGTGTTTATGGGAATTCCGAGTTCCTCATTCGCCTGATGAATTATAGAAATCTACTGTGCCCTAATTTGCTTTTAAAAAATGTATATTTTTCGTATGTGAAGATATTTCTTACCCAATAACTAACTGGAATTGGGGTAGAATGTTGTCAAAACTGCATAATGAAACATCTCTTTAGATATGTTGATTTATAACAAAAAATACTACTAGCGTGAGTTCTGGTTTAATTTTATGACATGGCATCATGAATGTACAGCTTAAGATTGATTTATGCTTTTATGCAGCCTTCGACTAATCAGTATGGGTCTGTTGATTTGGGCAATGCTACAAATGGTCAGATTCCATCGTTTGAGCGGTCTGTGACACCATTACTACCTGAGTTTATAGATCCATCCATGTGTTATGTTCCTAATGGTTATCCACCTACTGCCTATTACTATGGGGGTAAGTTAATATGTTAACTTAGCCGAATGAGCTTGGATTTAATTGATTGGATGAGAAAACGTTCCTGTATTTTGATTAGAATTTCTTATTATGATTATGATGCATTCTGTTTCTGATACTTTTTTGAAGTGTTGGAAGGTTCTCTTTAGTTTTGTACTTACCTGCATAAGAATTCTTTGTAGGCTATGACGGGACTGGTAATGAGTGGGATGACTACTCGAGATATCTGAATCCTGATGGAGTTGAGATGACTTCGGTAAGTCGTGATTTCTCATTGATGATATTTTTGATTCTTCCTTATAACATTGGTTTCAAGGGAATTTTGTGATTGGTGGTACATGTCATTAGTTATCCTGTCATTCAAAATTCTTTCGTGCTTTTGTATTCATTTTGTTGGTTGTTTACATCAAATGATTCTATATATTCTAAGTTGTGTTGTATTTTCCTGTTGCATATGTTCAGGGAGTTTATGGGGATAACGGGTCTCTTATGTATCACCATGGTTATGGCTATGCACCATATGGCCCCTATTCGCCAGCGGGTTCCCCTGTTCCTACTTTGGGTAATGATGGTCAGTTATATGGGCCTCAGCACTACCAATATCCATTCTTCCAGCCGCTGACACCAACCAGTGGGCCATACACACCTAGTCCTGCTGCCTCTCCTCAAACTGACGTTTCTGCCTCTGTAGCTGCTGATCAAAAGCCACTCCCTGTGGAAGCGGCTAATGGGAATTCTAATGGCGTTACAAATGGTGGCAGTGTCAAGGGAAATAATGCTTCTGCTCCTTTAAAGCCCACTTATCAGAATTCGTTTGTTTCTAATGGTTCATATGGAACTGGTGCTCTGCCAGGGCGTGGTCCTGCGTCCAACTATCAGGATGGAAGATATAGTTTTGATGTGTTAAGGTCTCCCTTCCCATGGTTGGATGGCCCGCTGCTTTCTGATGGGCAGCCTAGGCCTGTGACTAGCACAGCGATCTCTACTTCAATTTCAAATGGCAACAACGTTCCATCTTCAAGGAATCAGAACTTTCGACCAAGTACTAATTACATGGTATGCATGATTGACACTTAATTTCTCTTGCTATGTATAGTTTTATATTATAGTTGAATAGGTGTAGTATAGTTTTTTGAATTTCAGGCCTGTCCTGCTAGGACTGGTTGAAGCTTCTATTAGGTTTCTTGCTGGTTGGTTTTAGTTATGGATATGGTAAATGTGTGGTTAGAATTCTTCTCGGTGCAGCCTGTGTGCTGATTCCAAGCTTCAACCTCCATCATCAAAAGTCGATGGAGTAAAACCAACTTATTGAAAATGCTTGGCTCATACGTTTATTTTATGGCCTCAAGGTTGCTCTCTCTCAGGATTATCTGAGTTGAAATATTTTTCCTCATGTTTTTCCTATTGAAGCTTTATTTTATCCAATTCCACAGGGTTTGCACCATCCAAGACCAATGCCTGGTATGAGTACAGCTCCTGGGTTTATGGGTAGGGCGTACCCACCGAACAAGTTATATGGTGGTCAGTATGGGAATGCTGTTAGATCTGGCATGGGCTTTGGATCTCATGGATACGATTCAAGAGCAAATGGGCGTCCATGGTTGGTGTTTGATAATAAACATAAACCCAGAGGACGATTTGGCTATGGTAATGAGAACTCAGACGGTTTGAATGAGTTGAACAAAGGGCCTAGATTTAAGGGCTCCAAAACCAAGAGTTTTGCACCCAGCATCTTAGCAGCAAAGGGGCAGAATGAGCCAATAAATGCAACTGTTGATGAGGAGAAGGATAAGATGAGCGTACTTCCAGACCGTGAACAATACAACAAACCAGATTTCCCAGAGGATTATACTGATGCCAAACTTTTTGTTATAAAGTCATATAGTGAGGATGATGTCCATAAGAGCATCAAGTATAATGTTTGGGCCAGCACTCAAAATGGCAACAAGAAGCTTCATGCAGCATACCAGGAGGCTCAGGAGAAATCTGGTGGCTGCCCCATTTTTCTTTTCTTCTCGGTGAGAATCTAGATCCAAGAATTTAATGGGGTTTATTTCTTTCAATGCCTGTTCCTTAGCATTGTTTTCTGAATTGTTGTCCAGGTCAATACCAGTGGACAGTTTGTTGGCCTTGCAGAGATGGTGGGACCCGTTGATTTTGAGAAGAGTCTGGAGTACTGGCAACAAGACAAGTGGAACGGCTGTTTTCCTGTTAAGTGGCACATTGTAAAGGATGTGCCTAACAGTTTGTTGAAGCACATTACCCTCGAGAACAATGAGAATAAACCTGTCACTAACAGTAGGGACACTCAAGAGGTAATTTTACTTTTTGCTTTTGTCTTTGCCTGCTTTTTCTTTGTTTTGACTTTCTAACGGCAGACTCATGGGTTTGTGTATGTAGGTCAAGTTAGAGCCAGGGCTTAAAATGATTAAAGTATTCAAGGAGCATTCCAGCAAAACATGTATTTTGGATGATTTTGGGTTTTATGAGGCTCGCCAGAAGACAATTCAGGAGAAGAAGGCTAAGCAACTGCATTTTCCGAAACAGGCAAGACTTACCCCTGTGCTTCATTTCTTTGTCAGAGACTTTTATGTATACTCAAGCTCTGTGTAGGGATGATGAATTTCTTATACTTGTGTTTGATAATTACCCTCAAATTAGATTTCTTTATAAGTTGTGAACAATGTTCATAGCTATTTGCCACGTGAGCTTAAATAATCTGTGTACTATTAATCTTGCAAATGCAGGTCTGGGAAGGGAAGCACACTGACGAGAAGAAAGAAAGGGCTAATGGTGAACTGAAAAACGAGAACTCGGTGGAGGCTGCCTCAGATTTGATCAAGGAGCCCATGCCTATCTCTTCTGCACAGACAAAAGAGGAAGTGAAACTTTTGGAGAATGGTTCAGTTGCAGAAAAAGATGCGCCAAAGGGTGTTAAGCCAGTTATGGTAGCAGAGAAGAGGATCCTAGCAAATGGTGTTGCAAATGGTGTTGCCAATGGTTGCTAAGCCTCTGCCTTGCAGGTCGGCGGTCCATGTGCACTGGAGTTTCTGACAAGGAATTCGCCAGAAGATATTGGTTTTTTATATGATACAGAAGTAGCTACTGGCTAATTCTCCATATTTGTTGGGCTGCCGTGTTGGATGTCTTGCTCCTGCTTACAAGAGTCTTTTGTTGAGCTAATGTCATCTTTAAATTTTTCAAGCATGGTGAAGCCAGGCTGGGTTTATTTGAAGAATCGAAGTGTCAACCCCGGCTTCCTCTGGATCTGTTTTAAAGTGGTTAGCTCCTAACAGGTTTTGGTTCCCTAGGATTTTGGGTTTAGGGTTTCTGTTTCACAGTTTCAGTGGCTTTTATATTCTTATTATCATGGTGTTTTCTTTTCTTTTTCTTTGTTTCTTCCTTCTTTTTTCTTTCTTCTTTTTTGGGTTTTCCTTTCTCTTGGATATTTCCTGTCTTGTAAATCTAGATCTACTTTGTTGCGGAGCGACTTTGCTTTTGTAATTTATAAGAGCTAGAAGCAAGGTGGGAAAATATTGCTGCAATATAGTCAGAGTTTAAGAAGATTTGCTTTTTACTTTCCAATTGTTTTGTTGCTTTTATGATTGTCACACTAAAAATCACAATATTACGGTCGTTTAAGCTTTGTTGCCCTCTATTCAGACAAGCTGCATAATCTCACTGGAAAAGACAATGTTGAATATCATATAGAGAGACAGCATTTATTCCTGGTTATCTCACTGGGCAAAAGTGGCATTCATATTTCCATGCACATTCATGGAAAAGTCACCTTCTACTGAGAGGAAATTAAATTTGCAGCACGATGAAGGTATCTTGTTTACCATATTGGATGTCAATTGGTTTTGTAGTCAGATTCCTTATTATGGGAATTATTATTATTATTAATTTTTTTGTTTTTGGCGACTGCTATTTGTCATACACCATTTCTCCACACTTATGTAATAGTGTACATTTTTTCATATTTCGTCAATCCTTGTTACCAAAAATAAAAAATAAAAATGGTGAAAATGGTCACGGTTACATTTATATAGTGGGACGAGGATATAACAAATATAATCTCTTTTTTGGTCCCTTTAAACTTTAAAGGAGGGTATAACTTATAAGCTTATTTTATTTTGTTTTTATTTTTTATCTGACAACATCAGATTTTCCTTTTTCTTTTCTTTTTTCATTGGGATTAATTATATAATAAATCCTAGACTTCGATTTTGACAAGATTAAATTAAATATTCAATAATAATAATATGTATTCTTATCTAAGGAAATCATTGTAATTTAGAAGTTTGATTTAACTTTTTCTTTTCCCTTTTTTTTTTTTTTTTTTTTGTGTTTTTAAGAGTTTTGTACTTGAATTGTTTGTTAATATTCTTATTTTGATTTTTTTTTTTTTTTTGAAAGATAACATAAATTTTTGCTAAAAAAGTCATTTACTTTCCCTTTGGACCCTTCCTTCAAAAATCCCTCTCAGATCCATTTCATTTAAAGTGAAATTTAAGTACTTTAAATGAAAAGAATCCATTTTATGGTTTAAATTATACTTCACATATATATAATTGCCAATTTAAACTCCTAGCCTCCCCAAAAAAGGAAAAAGAGTAATCTCATAGGTTACAGCCTATATGATTGCCATCTTTATTTAAAATTTAGATAGAATCTCTTAAAGACCAAATACATTAGCTTATATATTCTCGACCTAAATGAGAAATGATCCCTACACTCATTTTTCACAACAGCCCCACAACAAGCTGACGTGGTTAGTAATATTTTTTTACTTTTTTACAAAAGGAAAAGAAAACAAAACAAAAAAAATAATAAAATATTACCAGCCACGTCAGCTTGTTGTGGGACTGTTGTGAGAAATGAGTGTAAGGATCATTTCTCAAACATAAAATAGAGAGATCAATTGCATTTATAAGTTGTCCATAAATATCATTTATGACACTTTTGCAAAAAAAAAAAAAAAAAAAAAAAAGAAGAAGGGAAAATCACGTTACTTTAAAAAAGTATTTAACCGTAAACATAAAGATAAACATATAAACAAAGAAAGCTCTTCTGGTCTGAGAACTGTCTGACATGGCAACCAGCACTCTCAGGAGATTTGGAAGGTCGGTTTGTTGGGTTTCTAGGAGGGGGTTTTCCACATCCTGCGATGACAAGCTTGTACAGCCAACCTCCAAATCCACGAACCTCTACTCTGCGATCAACCAAGCGCTTCACATCGCCTTGGAAACCGATCCTCGGTCAGCTTTAGTGTTTTGTTTTTCGTGTTTCCGAGAATTACCCAGCTTGGTTTTTCGCTTTAAAAATTCTGGGTCTAGTTTGTTTTCTGAATTGGGTCCCTTCCAGCGTTAAAAATGAAAATTGTATTCTGGTTCCTATAGAGGGCCATTTACGTTTCACATTGATTAATCAATCTGTAATTTTTCTTCAACTGTTTTTTCTTAATTCCAAAAGTTTATCTTTATAATATCAATAAGGTTACCTCGTTGTGCTTATGTTTTTATATATAGCCATGTCTGTTTCAACTAATATTATGCATTTCCTCTTAGTGCTTATGTATTTGGAGAAGATGTAGGCTTCGGTGGGGTCTTCCGTTGCACAACAGGATTAGCTGATCGATTTGGTAAAAGTAGGGTTTTTAATACCCCTCTTTGTGAACAGGTAGTTTTGTCATTCTATATTTGCACCTTATCATGGTATATAATTGGAACAAAATTGCCATTTTTTTTTTAATTTATATCAAGGCTCCAACAAAGCTGAGTATAACCTAAAGCTTTGCCTCACAGTTGGTAATGTGTGAGATGCTAAAATAATGTTTGTTATTCTAATGTTATTATCAGTTTCCTGTTTTTTTTTTTTTTTTTTTTTTTCTCTAATCAGTATCTTTTGATTAAGGAGCATTTGATGGGTATGTACTAACATGGCCTTATAAATAGGGAATTATTGGGTTTGGCATTGGTCTAGCAGCAATGGTGAGTTTGACCATTTAGTGTATTTATTGGTTTGGTTAAAAATAAAATTGTCAATACAATTTGCTTTTATAATTTTGTTGCACCCATAGCTTTAACTTTTTGTCTCATCTGACATGCTAGGGCAATCGTGCTGTAGCGGAAATCCAGTTTGCAGATTATATTTATCCTGCCTTTGATCAGGTATGCATCCTTCCCAATGCTATGTCTATAATTGCATCACTGTTGACCATTGAGTGACAGAATATTTCTTGTAGATTGTCAATGAAGCTGCGAAGTTTAGATACCGGAGTGGGAATCAATTTAATTGTGGAGGTATTCTTGCTGTTAGTTTCTACAAAAAAAAAAATATTCCTTCTAGACATTTTCTTTTTCTTTCTTTACTTTCACATGTTGAGGTTCTACATTTCTCCCTAGGTTTAACAATAAGAGCCCCGTATGGAGCTGTTGGCCATGGTGGACATTATCACTCACAGTCCCCTGAAGCTTTCTTCTGTCATGTTCCTGGTATCAAAGTATGTTTTCAGTCTGATTAGACATCTGGTCCGCTTTGCAAGGATATCTTTTCTATTTTTGTTATTATTCCCTTTTGAAAAGGAGCAATGCCCCACCATGCTACTGTAATATGGGATTATTCTGAAGCACTTCCATTGTAGGAGTGGATGATTAGTTGAAACCCATGTGTTCAGTGATGCAGTCTCCTTGAAAATGAGTTACAATGGTGGACCATCTATGAAGGAAATGTCAACCACACCGTCAGTGACAATGTTTTGATAAACATATTTTCTTTTGGAAGTTTGTGACTGTACTTATGTCTTATCCTGTAACACATGAATAAACATGTCCACCATCATCACATCAGACAGTTATGGCATTTGTGGGAACTTTTCGTACTCTTCTTTTCAAATTTAGGTTGTCTGAAATTTGAGGACATGCATGATGCTGCTGATGTTCAATACTTCCTTTAGACTTATAGCTGTGCCAAATTTATGAATGTTCTGACTTTTTGTCGAGAAACTCAAACAGAATTTTTGAAGAAGTGTTTTAGGAGCTATGGTTATTTTGCATGCAAAAAAAACTCAAACACGTGTGTGTATGTGTGACACTTACCAAAACAAGTCTCTTTTTGTGTACATATGTTATATCTGTGTCTAATAATATAATTATAAAAACAGTCATATACAGTCAGGTCAGACATTATGGCTTTCGCTAGTTGTTATGTCTGAAATCAAGTGTCCACTTCAAAATGTGCCACCAATGTCTACATCTAAACCTAGTTTTTATTTTGTATTTTTTATGTGCACATATACACCTTGCTTTGTTTGAGCCCTTTGCATTTTATAGTAAGATGGCAGCACCTACTTTCATCACGACCTTGATATTTTAATTGAAAATGGCTGACCAAGTTTTAAGACAGCTGAGTGCCATGAGGTCAGAAGAGGATTTTGGAAACATTGCATTTCTATTTGCCTCCTAAACCTTGTTGCAAGGGAACTTTTCTTCTTGCACATTGTTGTCTAGTATAGCATTAATCCATTACTATCAAATCTCTCAAAACAAGTTCTTATATAGGTGGTCATCCCTCGAAGCCCACAGCAAGCAAAAGGGTTGTTGCTATCCTGCATACGTGATCCAAACCCTGTTGTGTTTTTTGAACCAAAGGTATTACGTTCTTTAACCGTAACTTAATTGAATCATTAGCCCCTAATTAATTAAATGCGAACTTTGAAATTAAAATTGGATTTAAAATGTATGGGATTCAGTGGCTTTACCGTTTGGCAGTAGAAGAGGTTCCCGAGTATGATTACATGTTGCCTCTATCAGAGGCAGAGGTACGCTTCTTCTGGATTCATTATAGCTGAAGAATTAACATGTAATACTTGATTTAAATGTAATTTAGAAAGTTTAATATTGAAGAAAATTGAAAATGTGATACTCAGGTGATTCGAGAAGGCAGTGATATTACACTTGTTGGGTGGGGAGCTCAGTTATCTCTAATGGAACAGGCCTGTCTTGATGCTGAAAAGGTATGTGATTCTCATTGCTGGAAAACTAGTCTTTAGTGTTTGCAGAAGCCAACAGTTTCTTATTAAAAGTTAAAAAAATACGATGTTTACTAATAATCAAAAAATTTTATTTTGTTAATTATTAACAGAATGACTATTTTCTCAAAGAGCATTGCTTTTACACACTTCAAATGAACTTTTCAAGAAATCATGTTTGTCTAGTCCAGAGAAATTTCCAAGTTTGAAATATTCCCTGGTTTATATAAATTCATAATTGCAAGTATGTAACTAAGTTTGATTTGGTATTCATAACATATGGGATCAAATCATGGGATTAAGGATTCTGATTATCATCCTTTCTCCTCCTATAATCTCCATTCAAACCTTGTGACTTTGCAGGAAGGAATTTCTTGTGAACTGATAGACCTGAAAACTCTAATTCCTTGGGATAAGGAAACAATAGAATCCTCTGTCAGAAAAACTGGAAGACTTCTTGTAAGCATAATGTCTCCATACAACATATGCTTTATGAGATCAGTAGGTGGAATTATAGGCGATCTGCAAATTTTCTGTGTGTAGATTAGTCATGAAGCTCCAGTGACTGGAGGTTTTGGTGCTGAAATCTCTGCTTCTATTGTTGAACGTTGTTTCTTAAGGGTAAGTGCCAACCTTTTGCATATTTCTATTTTCATGATAATATGTGGATATTACGCTTGGCGGTAACATTATTCTGTCTGGTTTTATGCTTTTCCTTTTGATGATTCATTTGTAGTTGCAAATTCTAGAAATTGTGAATTGGATGTCTTGTATTTACGGCAACTAGGGCTTCTAAGGCACCCATACTAGTATAGTGGCATGGAAGTGACTAAAAGGTACTTATAAAAAGAGAAATGATACAAATTCATCCCCTGCCTATCTCTTACCAATCTCATTTTCAAACTAACCATTGGATTTGTGGGACCAATATGGGTTTGTTGGGTCCCACAAACTCAATGGTCAATTTGAAACTTGGTTGTATGGAGATGGGTAAGGGATGGTTAGGGGATGGATGTCTAACATGTCCATTTTAAAAATAAAATTTTAATAGGAAAAACTTGTAAGAGCACCATGAACCTCTTTTCTTTATTTATTTTTTAAGTTCACTTACATTCTATGGGATCATGAAATGGATCCTGAACTGAGTGAAGCTGAGATTTACATCCATTTGGTTTGATGGTTTGAAAGAGCTATATGACTTGTTAGATGGAGATAAAAAGTATCTGATAACTAAGGGCTACAGCGCGTGTATTTTTTATTTTTTATTTTTTATTTTTTTTAAATTAAATTGATTGATCAACCATACAGTTCTCATTCTGGTATGTGTCTACTTCAAACAAAACCATGAATATGCCTCTCTGAAGGCACTCCTGCGCAACTTATTATGAACGTCCGATCCTTTCTTTATTGATAAATATCAAAATTCATTAAGAAGTTATCATGAACATCAATGCTTTTGTATCTGATCCTGCACCTACTCTGAATTAGTTGCTTAGACCATGCCCTTTTAGAGAGGACTTGTGGACCAAGTTTTGTTTTGGTCCATCTTCCAACCCAATGGATAAAGGGTATCCTCTTTCCATGGTCAATACATGGTTGATTCTTGGATTGAACACGTGCGTAGCTTCTATGGTCTATATGCCTTTATCTAGGATTACTTACAGTATCTTTGCATTCTCCTTATATTCATTTTTTATTCTTCATCGTCTGCCTGCTTAGTTCTTCTCCTGTTAGCGCTCTTCTGTCTGTCTTAAGTTAAATCATGCTACATTAAGTTACATGAAGTATTGTTACTTTGAGTGGAAAGGCTACTTGAAGAACTTCTTTTGCCCAATTCTATGAAGAGTCCAAAATATAATCACGTGCTTGCTCTATAATTGGTAAAGCAAACTGGGTCATCTTGGATGTGAGCTGATATCTAGAACTTGGATGAATTAGTCACTGTATAGTTTGTCTTTTGCAGTTAGAAGCCCCTGTAGCCAGAGTATGCGGTCTGGACACTCCCTTCCCCCTTGTATTTGAACCATTCTATATGCCTACAAAGAACAAGGTAAGTTGTTTAGATCTTTTTCCTGCATAGCAATCTTGTCTGGATATGAGCCATTCTTGTTGATGCGATCTCTGCTCTGTCTCTTCAATTGCAGATATTGGATGCAATCAAATCAACTGTAAATTATTAGGTGCATAAGCTTCTTTGCTGCTTTGTGCTACAGATGCACCATAGTCGTCATCATGTGCATCATCAGTACATGCAAGTAGTACTCGCCTCTAGGCTCTCCAACAACGATGAACAGAGGAAGAAGAAATTTATATTCTGCTGCTCTTTTGTCCCAATCTCTGAGAATGTGAAAAACAGACTTGTAATGAATGGCTGGTTTTATCTAATTTATACATGCGCAGTTGAAAATTTTCAGTGAAGTAGAAAAAGGCTTGGAAGTATGAAATAATGGAAGGAGGCCTTGTATCTTGACTCGGTAAGAGGGTAGAGAGCCACAGAGTAGTTGTTTCTCAAAAACCACCATAGATGGTGGAGAAGAAATATAACACCAAAAGATTTGAGGAAAAAAAAAATGACAAAATCGGTCGCTGGAGTTTTTACCCGCAATCCATGCTGATATTTTCGCTATTTTCGCTATATGGAGCAAATAATACACATATTTTCGCTATCCGCCTGCTTAGGGTTGAGGAATGAAAATTTACCCGCAATCCATGCTGATAGGCAAATAGCGGATGTAGGATGGTTTTTAACCGATCACCTAAAACCCCCAATTGTCAATTGCGTAGGAGGGCCTAGATTTTAAGCTAAAATGAGGTGAGGGGCCAAGGTTTTGGTTCGTTGATAGTTTTGATAGGATTTTTTTTTTTTGATAGGAGATCATAGCTGGCCGTGGTTTAAGATCGCGAAAAACATACGAGTTTGTTCGCTATTCTATCGCCATTTCCTGACACAATTCCAGATCGTATTGGAGAGGATGATTTGATATTCAGTGTTGGAGTAAAAAAATGTTTTGAGGACGTTGTTATGACACCCAAAATGTGTTGAAATGAACAAGTGCTTTGATAAAACTTGAATTTTGTGCTAAGATTTGAAGTTGTGGAGAAACTTTAAAGCATGGTTTTGATATTATCTTAGTTGTAGGAAACTTATAAACAAGGGTTAGTTAATATGAAAAATAATGAAAAACAAGGAAGTTTAGGAGTTTTGTCAAAACCCCAAGAGGCAAGAGCCTCGATCGATCCCCATTTCCATAGAAATTAAGGTCAAAGGAAGATATGCGAAAAGGCGACTACAGAGCCTACACAATTAATTTCACGCAAATCTTTTTTTCTCTCGATTATCCACAAGTGCTTCATTTTTTACAAATAAATAATTTATTAAAAATCAGTAAGAATGACACAGCTAGAGTTTATCATGTATCCATGATACCCTTTGACAAAAATCACAGCTAACAATTGCTTTTCTTGCACCCATTGATCTGAATGAGACTGGCAGTTACATTTAGTTAATGTTCCACATTGGACTATTGGAGAGACCTCGATTAAACCCAACAAACAGCACAACAAAGTTTTCATAGACCAACATTCTATCCAAGAAGTCAAAAGCAAGTGTCCAAGGAAAAATCAAAACTTCTTATTATCTCTCTTTTTTTTTTTTCTTTTCTTTTTTCACGTTAACTCTGTAATATAATGTTTTCCCATCACACATCTTTTAACTTAACCACCAGAGAACCAATGCATAATTTGCTTTCCATATTTACAGTTCAATCCAGGCTCTCAGCAATTACATTGCCAGGTCTTTCCACCTTCAAACTTTCCGCGAACACAATCCGACTTTTCTTCCCACAAAATCTGCATCAAATCAAAAATTACAGATGAGATGAGTTCACCTTGTTGTCAGGACGAGTATACTGCGTAAGTAAATGTAAAAGATTCCTCGCAAGCAAAAACACGCCAGCTTGACTCCCATAAAATCAAGGCTAAGCATGATCATGGCCAAAAAAATTCAGCTGCAACAACATTTTCAATCTCACAACTATTCTACTATTCATCAATGCTGAGATAGCACTCCCAAGTCCCAACCAACGTTGAACACCTCAGTATTAACAATTGTGTAATACCTCAGTCCCACATTGGGAAGAAGAATTGGTTTATAAAAACACTTATTAGTGCTAAATTTCACATTTATTCCTTATTAGGTGAGACTATACATTAGAAGTGGTTTTTAAAAAAACTCAAACTTGACTAGTCTTTTGGGAGTGATAGCACAGATCTCACAAACGTTTTTCCTAAGTAGTTAAAAAGAGAGGACAGGACTGTCTCCATAAAGAAAGTGTCAAATCTCCTTCTTTTTAAGTACATCAATCTCATTAGAAGAAAGCATAGAAGGACGCAACCCAAGTACACAAGAAATATACAAAAAAGACCCCAATTAGAGAGAATAAAGAACACAAGTCAAGAAATTTAGCAAAGAAGTATCACATCTTAACAAAAGCAATTACAATCAAGTGTCGTACCATTGCTGGTTTTTCCTGAACTCGGTAAGAACTGGGTATATGTTCTCAAAGGCTGTATAGGTCTCATCTCTGACCTGAAGAATAAAAAATGAAACAATGCATGTCAGATCAACAAGAATGGCATATAAAATCTGGGAGGGCAGAACAAACGAAGACTAGCGATATCACCTTAGCTCCTGTAAGAACAATTTTTCCGGACACAAAAATTAGCAGCACAATCTTTGGTTGTTTCATTCGATAGATCAACCCCGGGAATAGCTCTGGCTCATACTGACATCGAGAATGAAAACACAGTCAATACAGGATCCCACCATTCTCTGGTTCATAACACAGGCTTAATCTCAACATATCCTCACGTACTTGTATGTACATGTTACATACAGGTACGCATTTAAGTAAGAGAAAACATAAAAACTCCAAGAAAGGTTTAATCTCAAAAATGGATTAGAGAAGGGAAACACAGTGAAACACTTTTTTCTTTTTGTAATTACATGCTGCTACAATTCAAAGAAAAATAAACAATAATCGCTCTGACATTTAAGTGAAAGAACACATAACACAGATGGGCATACTGCCATCACTTACGCTTGAAAAGGCACCATGGGAATATGCAAGTCCTTCAAGCCTGATGGGGAATTTAACATCGCAAGAACCAACTATGTTCTGAATCTTGAAATCCTACAACAGTGAAAAACATCAATGTTAGACAAATCATAACACTTTGTTACTTACCAAAGCTGGGCAAGACATTTGTTTGCGTCTGGGTGTGTGAGAGAGAGAATTAATACCTTGAACTTAGCTGGAAAACCAAGCTTCTGAATAATTCGAGCATACTGAAAAACAAAGATACCATGTAAGATTGGGAAAAAGGTGCTTCAATAATAAAACAAAACTATTGCCAACTCGTTGAGATCTTTAAAGTTTTTATAGGGGCAAAGTGATGAGCGGGTGATTAATTTTTTTCTCTTACTAAGAAAATAAGGAACTGTTTGCTTGTTACAGGTATGGGCTTGCACAGTTTCAACAGCATCTGGTTCTCTTAATATGTGCATGACTTTAGGTGCCAAACTACAAATTTCCAAAGAGACCAAGGCATATGTTGCTGGCCAGTTTTCAACATCTCACAAACAGCTCTATATCTAAAACCTTACTTATGCAGCTAGATGCAATTTGCAAGGCATCCATTACCTTCCGTGCTGCCAACTTTGACTGTTGTTCACTCTTAGCTCCAGTACAAACCTAAACATCATGCTAACATGTCAGTATTCACAAAATCATATTTAAAATAAAATAAAGATGCCAATCATATTTCTGTTCAACATGGGAAGCTTTCAAAGAGAATTTGCAATTCAAAACAAAGAAAATCAGCTAAAATACTGAATTCATTTACAGGAGAAACTAACAGAAACTATTGAGCCTCATCCATCCATAAATTCTGCGACCACAATTTTACCTCATAAAATATTCCAACTAAATGGCATCTTATCACTCTAGTCAATTTTCATGAATGGAGAGAGAGAGAGAGAGAGAGAGAGAGAGAGAGAGAGAGAGAGAGAGAGAGAGAGAGAGAACACTGCATCAGGAAACAGTAACTATAACAAACCCCGATGGCATTTTAAAGGAATATAAAAAGAACATCCACTGCTGTAAATAAAAGTACCAGATACTTTGGCTAAACTTACCATCTTTCCAGAAGCAAAAATCAATGCTGTTGTTTTTGGTTCCCTTATTCTCATGATTACAGCAGCAAACCGCTGCAAGAACATAACAAAAGTACATTTAAATGTTGCACATTATGAAACAGAAAATACCATTCTATGTGACAGATGAAACAAGCTTAACCATCTTCATCAAATCACCTCAAATATTATCTACAGAAAAGAAATTCAGAGGTACAACAGCAAATCTGAGTGAGATAGTGATTTCCTATAGAATAAATTACTTAAACTGAGCTTCCTTGGGTGTAGGCAAATTTGTTGTAACATTGAGAGGATTCGATGAAGTACAAGTACCCCCCACACCGAAGAAAAAAAAATCTCCAGAAAGTGAATAACAAATTAGCCTGAATTATCAAACAAAGGATGACGAGGGAGAAAGAGAGCTATGCCCACAGTCATATACCTTTGGATTGTATTCTGCATTACGAGCTTGCAGTGCAATTTGCTTAAGATCTAACTTGCAGTCCAAATTGACCGTTGACACAATGTTCCTGAAGAGCAAACAACACCTTGTTAATCTACCATGAATTAGATAAAGAAACACACTCATTTCCAGTCTGACACTTTGGTTATAGTTTACAAGTTCATAGCTTGAAGTACATTTAAAAGATACGCTCAAAACTATAGAAGTAAATAACATAAATGAGCAGTCGCAGAGTCCACTTCTTTAACAGAGCCATTCAATCAAAGGCACAAACAAATAAACTAGGTCCATGTGTAATTCGAATATCATGAGGATACAAATCCATCTCTCCAGGAGATTCATACTAACCTGGAAACAGAACTAATATTCATCTCTGCCACCAATATATATCTCAAGGCTTCAGTCCTCAGATTTATTTAATATGAGCCAGCAAGGTGCATGTCTAATTTTAAGTACTCTCACGGACAAATCAAAACTCAATATGGAAAGACAATCACTACAAGTACAAGAAACCATGTGTGTCCGTGCACACGATTTACTTTAATAACAAAGTACCAAATTATTTAGATACAATCCAGAATCATATTAAGTAAATGATTTCAAAGTCACATGCTCGACTCTAGATTATTTTGCTAAATATAGCACAAAGCAATATAACAAGAACCTTCCACAAAAGGCATCAAAACCTTTGTAGCCAGCCTATGATGTCAAATCGCAGCTCTAGCGTATCAAAACCTCAATGCTGTGTTTGTGTTACAAGGCTGCAGGATCATATCCCGATAAAAGTACACGATTTTTAGCAATTAAAAACAAAATTTACATACAGAGCAACTCTCCCACTGTTCTCCTTTCTCATGGATTGACACGGGTTATCAACAACCGTCCCACATCAGAACGCCACACCATCTCATTGTTAGACACATAGTACCAATTACACAACTCATTGACCGAAATACTTCCAAAAGGAATTAGCCCATTTCAACATCATAAAACCTATGATCTTTCCAGCATCGTATTGATAGCAGCATCCTCTTCCTGGTCTTACAACAATTGACCAACGTCTGGATTTTATGTTTTAGTGATTATGCGTGAAGCTTAGCCAACCAACCCAACAGGTGGTATACATAATTAAATAGTTACATATAAATAGGGACTCACTGTAGGGTGGGGACGATCCCAGAAGGATGCTTCTTGAGATCTACGGGTTGGCTCCCTTCCAAGCCTCCTTGATCGGCCATTCCCTATAAAGTCTTTTGCTCTATAAAACCACCCAAAAAAAAACACAGATTTACAAATTATTCTCCACCAAAACCCATTTCTAATGAAACCCAGAAACCTAAACATCCATACTCAGACAAAACCAAAACATATTTTTCTGTGAAAACATTTCCAATGAAAAATAAATAAAAATAAGTTTCAAACTAAAAAAGAAAAAAGGATATCGTAATATACCCAAAAAGATAAGCAAAAAAAAAAAAAAAGAAGGAAAATCTTTGAGTGAGAGGCGAAGAAATCGGGTTTAGTAGAGTTATTCATTCTGGGTAATCCAAATTTATTTCATTTTGAAAAAAAAAAAAAGGGGGGGGGGGGGGGGGGGGGTAAAAAAATTGTTTGATATAAATCTGATATATAAGTGGGTCGGGTAGGAGAGTATGATCGGGTCGTAAGAGAGAGAAAATCGAAGTAAATAGCTAGTATTAGGAGAGGATCTGGGTAGAGAAGGAGAGAATGAGAGAGATCAGACCTTCTCTGCAGTGGAAAGATAATCTAGGGTTTGCTCTGTTGAATTTAAAGGAAGCGATTGGAGAATAGCAGATCCAGAAAAGAAATTGGAATTGGGAGCGGGAAGAATTTGAAAAGAGGGGTGTTTTATAGGATATTAGAGGCTTTATAAGAAAGAGATTTGTATCTGAGAGAGCTTTGTTCTTGAGAGAGAGAGAGGAGGGGGGGTTTTGTGAGAGGCTGTGGAAAGATCTGGGAGCTTATGGGGAGCGCTGGGTTGCGTTGTGGATGGATCTTAGCGACCTAACCTTCCCTATTTATAGTTCCCTATATTGGCCTCGCCCCCAGTCTAGTGGTCAACTGGCCCCGCTGGGGGTATTCCTGGAATCGAAAAAGGGATTGCTATTCCATATCCCTGTGGTTTCGGATTTATCAAAGCCCAATGGTTCACCGCCACGCTTCCATGCCACATATAGCATTTTTTTTTTTTTACAACTTCACTTATAATAACCCTTTATTTTTTTTCACTTATGAAAAAAAAAAAAAAATTACTCAAACTTTAATTAAACTCAATTTAAGGTATCTATCTTTTAAATTTTTTCTGATTATAACCATTTGTTAGAATTTTCCATTAGATCCTGTCAAAATTTTCAAAATATCTTACTCTTTTTTGAAAAAAAAAAAAAAAAATTGCTATGATTTAGGTGTTGATCAGAATTTAATGAAATTTGTAAAATACCCATGCCTGAATATTTGAAAACTTTTATAATTTTTTTTTAAAATATATATATATATAGGGATATTTTGAAAATTTTGATAGGATCTAACGGAAAATTTTTACAGATGATTGAAATTGAAAAAAAAAAAAATTGAAAGATGAATACCATAAATTAACAATTTTTAAAGCTCGGGTACATTTTTTCAAAAGTCATAAAAGATAAAGGTTATAATTAAAGTTTTTCATTTTTTTTTTAAAATGTAAGTAACGATATAAACTACATTTTTATCTCATAATGTTGATGTAATAGTCTCAACAAATGCTTAGATTCGTCCTTATTAAGAAAAAATATAAAGGTTAATTGTGATTGTCACATCAACATTATGAGACAGTTATTGAATAAAAATGTGGTATATAGCATCTCTCTTTGTTTATCAATATATTGTTCAGTACATTATATTAGACTAATCAATTAAGCTCTCGTTTGACATGTCACGTGTTAATTGTATTCTTAATTATCGGAGGTTCTCGGCCACTTTTTTATTTTTTATTTTTTTTGTTAAAATTTATTTAGTGTATATTTATAAGGATTTGGCTTAGGTGTTATAAAAAAACTTATATCATATATGTTGCAATTTTTTCAACAGTCCAAAATTAAGTTAAAGATTTTCATGAGAAAGAGAGATAGTGGAATTAAATTTAAACCGTTGAAAAAAAAACTACAGCATTTATGATAATAGTTTTTTTCAACACCAAAGCTAATTCCTACTTATAATTCAAAATAAATGTATCATATGGCACATATAGCTGGCATATGAGTATTAACACAAAACTCAAATGACATTAATTGATTGGTCTGACTTGACGTATCATTAATTAATTAGATAATAGATTTAATTGAAAAAATCATTTGAAACCGGTTAGGGACATATATAATTGTTGAAATTTAAAACTTAAAAGATTAAATTAAAATCGCATAAAAATTTAAAGACTAAATTTATTTTTTTAATTTTAAAAAAAATAGCTTTTTCGTTTCTTGGGCAGGTGAAATTAATATCCAAGGGGAAATGCCAAGAAAAAAAAATAATATATATTTGTCTTTTATCTGACATTGAATTTGCCTGTACGTAATAATTCTTTAATTTCTTTGACATGCTCGATTTCGACCAGTGGCCCGTGGGACTTTGCGGAAGGTGCTATATATATATATATATATAGAGAGAGAGAGAGAGAGAGAGAGAGAGAGAGGAGGTTTGTGACTCTAATCAATTTAATTCGTTAACTATAATATTAAGTAGGGATTATATTACTTGTTGCTTTTTGAGCTTATCGCTTTTACTAAAAGAAAACACCAAAATAAAATTTAAGATTTGAGCTTGAGCTTGAGCTTGAGCTTATTGGGTATATATATATATATATTATAGTTCCTATCTAGCTAGTGTCTCTTGTGGTTGAACTATAGTATTAATAGGTTTTTTTATTTATTTGAAAATTCATTTTTAAAATGGTTCTCTCAACATATATATATATATATATATATATATGCGTGTAAAAGTACTTATACAGTTTTTTTTAATAGAATTTCTTCTAATCGTATTAATACTAAAAAATAAAAATAAAATAAAAAAGTTTTTCTATCTCACGCGCGTGCTAAAAAGATCGAATACATAACAAAAGTTGTACGTAACCATGCATCAACATGCAGGAGGAGTACTACTGTAATCCTGTTAAAAAAACAAGGCACGTTTCATATATATATATGTGCTCAAACATTAATTGTTTAATGCGATCTTTAATTGTTTCTCCATTCGATCTCGATCATGTCATTAATTATGAAGGAAAAAGGGTTAATTAATTTACCAAACAAAATGCTAATTGTATATGTAATTCTGCATGCTTTCTGCTATATATGTAATTCATCAGGAAAAAAGGCCAGCCTGTAAGGGGACTTGGGTCCCTTGCAACCAGTTTTGTGCTTCGATGAATCGACCGGCCGTATAACGCAGGGCATCACTTCTGTTGTTGATGACACTGTAACCCGGCCACTTCACTCTCTTGCTGGTTCCAGCTCCAGGCCCCTTGTTTCTGTACTCGGCAAATGTCACTGTCTCTATCCCATAGTTATTGTTGTTGTACCATCCATCTGGATGAATTATATCTTCCAGAGATGATTCCATTACGATTGTTCTTGAATATTTCTCCACCGCCATCCCCAAGTAAGCAGAATTCTCCAGTACCCCACTAACCGTGGAAGATTTGTCTGGCTCGATGGTGCACCCATGGATCACAAAGCCAGTGCTTTCACGCTTGTCGCTCCTGCCTTGCAAAGCTATGATGTTTGCCGATACCGGTACTGTTTCCTGTGTCACAATGATTTTGGAGCGTTGGATTACGACCGCAGCGTCGCCTCTGATGATGTTCGTGACGCCGTAGATTTCACAATCTATGAAGAACTGCCGATGCGCTAATGCAGATATGCTCGATGTTGTGCTGCCATTTATTCTGCAGTGGAAGAAGGCTGCGCTGTCAGACTGGATTTTAACAGCCGCCATGGAATTTCCTCTGCTTTTATCTGGGATTTTGATTCCAATATCCTTGCAAATAAATCCATTGCCAATTACCGCTGTAACATGATCAGATCGACAGAAATTAAAAAATTTGAAGCAAAAGATCAGATAGAGAAAGAGACAAATGGTAATTGAGAAAACTCACATAAACTAGCTCTCCTATAGGTAGTCCCATTGAAATCTCTTCCAGAGATAACGGTTCTATTAACCCCATCACCATACATGAATATCTGGGTGATATTCTTGGAGATGATAACGTTCTCCTCGTAGACGCCGGACCTCACGTAGATGAGATATCGTCCTTTGTGGGCAATTGGGTATGCATTAAGGGCGGCAGCGATGCTTGCATATTGCCCACTTCCATCTTTAGCCACAACCGCATGGGGCGTCATCATCTGGCCGCCCTTCTTGTAGGAGTAGTGCAAGAGTTTGCGGTCCGCTGCGGAGAGTCGATCTGGATATATCATTCCATCATTATCTGTTGTTCCCGTTCCCCAATTAGGTATAGAATGATCGGCCTCTAGATCATCGTTTTCGGAATGCTCGTAAATTATAGCCAGCGCATTGCTTGCAAGCTCACTGGGCTTTTGAAGACCTCGATCCATGTCGGATGTGGAACGAGACTCCTTTAATCCCTCAAGACACGCTCTTTGGTACGATAGCACAGCGCTCAAGCTGCTCCTTGCATCGCCTGAATCTTTGAAGAACAAGTTTGGCGTAGCGTTTACCATTGTAAGCACGGACTGAAGCTCCTCAATGCATAACCCAATCAACTCGATGCAATCTTCAAACGCCATGGTCGTTTCAGTACTTCCATGATCATCCCTAACCGCGTCAGCATCAACTTTCGCCTTCTTCATTGCAAGCGCCATTTCTGAAATAGTAGCGTTCACTGCAGCCCTGAAATAGGTTATTACTTGGGCGTAGTTACCGACCGGTTGTAGGCTAGCCATGCAGGATTCCTTGTAGTCAGTTAGGTCGCAAATGGCATCAAGGGTCATCTTCTCCGGTTTGAGAGGGGCATCGTCGTGATCAATTCCAGCAACAACGCCAATGACAACGGCTGCAATTACTATGAGAGAGACCCCCAGCACGACCATGTTACCCAGCAAGTCATCCGGATTATCCTCCTCAAAATGCACCATTATATTATATTATAATTGATTCTTTCTTTTCGTAATGATCGATCTTAATTCTCTCTCGATCTCCTGGTGATGATGATGGAGGCGTTTGGAAAATTGGGTGATCGATCTGGTGTTTTTTTGTATGCGTCGCATGGAGGGAGGGAGGTTAGAAAAGTAGGCCAAATGAGTTTGGGGCCTCGCGGAAGCAACCAAAATCATACTGTCGCTAACAGTATTTGGTTACGTACGTTTCTCAAAACTACGTGCCTAATTTTAGAGCCTAGTTTGGTATGAATAGGCGAATTAAAGCTGATTGGCTTGGTGATGGGAACCCTCTTTCATTTTGGTGGCATGCATGCATGCTCAACTTCCTATTGCCATATTAATTAATCAGGAACTAATTAAAATTTTAGGTTTGGAGTAATTTTTTTTTTTTATAAAAATATATATATATATATATATATATTTTTTAGGAGAGTTATTAAGATACTTTTAAAATATATATATATATATATATATATATATATAGCATTCATATCTCACACAACAAATTAACTTTTCAGTGATCTGGCTACTTCTAAAGTACTAAAATGCTCCCCATGTGGGCTCTTCAATTTAAATAGGCTTTTTGTAAAGAAAAATATTATACACTACACTTGTATCTTATTTTGTTTATGCGATACTATTAATTAGTCATTATTTTAAAAAATATAAAATAAAATAAAATAGAATTGAAAAGTACACTTATCCCCCGAAGTATCTACTCATTTGCATTTTGGTGTCCAATATTCAAAAATCTGTAATAGACACCCCTGCCAACTTTAATAAATAATACATTCCGTCATGTCCATGTTGTACATCTCTTTTGATGGAAACGAGGTCCTGTACATTGCACGTGACATAGTAAGGCTGCAATGAGACCATTTTGTCCCTCAAAGAAATATTCATCTGAATCCAACAAGCCACACAGCAATCCAACACCGTTTGATGCACTCACTGCTTGATCGGTGTCATTGTCGCAGGCATCAGAGCCCAGTCCCTAGCAGCTACGCCATCCAAATCTCAAGCGACTCTGGAGGGTGCTACTTCACCGGTTTCATCACCAGCCGCAACTCCATCTAAGCCACAATCACCGGCCAAAGCACCTTCGAAGCCTAAATCTCCGGCTCCTGCCACGTCTCCATTGTCGTCTCCACCGACTTCGAGTCCTGCGAAAAAATCGGGGGTGCCAACTCCATCGAAGCCGACTACACTAGCTCCAGTAACCTCCAACATCGTCGCCTCCGGCAGCTACTTCATTAAGGTCACCACCGGCCCCGATTTCGATCAACTCTACGCCTTTGCCTGCACCGGAGAAGTCTCCTCCGTCACCTGTGTTGGAGACTGATCCCTCCAGCACTCCTCCGGCTCCAGTATCTGCACCGACTGCAGAGGTTCCAACTCCATCACCTGTGCCGACAACAGGGTCTAGATCTGCAAAAGGGCAAGACCCAAACCAACCGAGTCTGAGGGCATAAAATTTGTCTGAATTGAAGGGGGCAAAATGGTCTTGATGTAGCCTTAAAATGTCATGTGCATGCATGTGACCTCGTTTCCGTCCAACGAGACGGATAACATGGACAAAATGTATTATTTACCAAAATTAGCTTGATTGGGGGGTCTACTACTGATTTTTAAACATTGAACGCCAAAATGAAATTGGGTGGGGAAAAAAGAAAAAAGAGCAATGGTTCAGGGTGTAATCCTGGACCGGTTATAGCCAGCCGGATAACTGGGAAACCGGTTTGGTATTCGGAGCCGGAGCCGGAACCGGGAATTAGTTTTCTAGACACCCAGTTATAACCGTGTAACCGGCTCTGGGTGCATAATATATTAAAAAAAAATTAAAAAAATTATCCCCTACCCTTTTACCCTAATGCTACACCCGTAACACGCCCCTCACTACAAAAAAAAATTACAAATTGCCACGTGCATTTTGACATGTGTACAGTGTTGTACACGTGTCAAACAGTTTGACACGTGTCAAAAAAAAATCGGGTGATTTTTGAATCGGCCTTCATCTTTGATCTTTCGATTCTTTCTCACTCTTACTGATTTCGTCTTTCTTTTTTTTTTCTTTTTTTCTTTTTTTTTTTATTTTATAGATCTGATATTTTTGAAGCAGAATGAGCAAAAGAAGCAAACAGTTAGGTTCGATCTTGTTCATTTTTTTAGATCTGGTTAATTTTTGTTTTTTAAATCTAGTTCATTTTTAGATATGTTTTGATACTTTGAATACTTTCTGTTATGTTTAATTTGTACGTTTTTAGATCTCTTTAAAGCTCGTACTTTGAATACTTTCCATTTTGATCGGATGCTTGAGTACATAAAACAGATATCTTTCTAGCATCACATACATAGAAGCATAAATAAACAGGATTTGATATTATAATTCACGAAAAACTTTAATCAACCGTCTTTGGTTCTGCCTTGAGTTTTTTGTACAATAGTTCTAGATATAAGTTTTTTAATCAATTAGCTTCCAGCTTGCTACATGTTCTTATATGGGTAATGTCGTAAACTGAGAAAAGGGAGCACTCAAACATATCACACAAATTGAATCAAATCAATTTTTCTTCAATAGAATTTTTTTAGCCCACAAAGCAGCTTCTGTTAGTCCCCACCAGAAAAGAATATTGTAGGAGAAAACCAAAATGATGAGAGCAGAGCTTCTGTTACTCTCCACCAAAATCATTTTACTTTTCATTATTATTAATTTATTTTAGTTATTTATTCATTTAACTCATTCTCTTTTTCTTCTTCTTCTTCTCTTTTTTTATTTTTTTTATTTTTTTATTGTAGTTATAGATCAATGATTGATAGTAGAGATGGAGAAAGCCAGAAACTGGACCATGCTTGGATATGTTTAATATGTTTATGAACTTTTGGTTATGACTTTTTTAATATGTTTATGAACTTTAGGGTTTGAACTTTTTTAATATGTTTATGAACTTTTGATTGTTGGTTTGTTTAAAAATGGTGATTGAATTTTAGTAGACTTGTTCTTAATAATTAAATTTTAGGTTTATGGAGGTTTGACTTGTTCAGCATTGGAATTTATAGAAATTGATAAATGGTTGATGCTTCTGTGCATTGCAGTGGTGTCAGTTTGGTTTTTTAGGGTTTGCTTTGTGTATAAGAACTTTTCGGTTGAGTTTGCTGCTCTGTTTTTGTAGTTTGATTGTTTTGTTGTTTTTGTTTGTTGCTATTTGTGAATAATTGAATGATTAGTTGTTGCTACTGTTTAGGTGGCGTAATCTAGTTTTCTGGAATGTATATTCTCTTACGTTTGAGCTTTATAAAGAATTTGATTCATCTAAAATATATATATATATATATATTGTTTCCTTTGAGATTTAAAATTTTTACATCCCAATTTAATTTATTGATTGAATTAGGCTCAATACCTTAAAAAATGGGCTAAAACCGTTTAAATAAAGCCGAAAAAAAGTTTCAATGAAGTCCAAAAAAGTAGGCCCAATACTTAAAATAGGCCCAAGAAGTAATTTTTTTATTTATTTATTTTTTATAAATACTACTGGTTCGGATAACTGTTTTTCACCAAAGTATCCGGGTAAAAATCGGTTAACTGGTTCCAGAGCCAGTTTCTGGTTATTACCCAATAACCGAGAGCTAGCTACGGGTTTACACCCCTAGCAATAATACATACTACACCAGTACACTACCATCCTATCGAACTATGGACACTGTCACATCATCCAAATAAGGTGGGGATGCAATATGATTTAACATTTTATTTTTTTATTTTATTTTAAAAAAATCAAGAGCTAATTAGTAATATCATGTCAATAAAATAGGTTAAAAGTATGGTGTATAACATTATTCAATTTAGCTAAAGTTTAAAAAGCCAGACGTAAATGCTCTTAACAAAATAAACAAACATACAAGTCTTTAACCTAAATCAAAGGTGATGCCTAGTCTGATAATAAATTATTTAAAAAGAAAAAAAGAAAAAAAGGAAGACATTTTTACCTCAAACCTAATGCTAGGGAACCCGACTATTTTCCAGAGAGAGCGTTCTAAACTGATGTGGCTGAGCCACGTTGGGTTTTACTTAAAAAAAAAATCCCGCTGGAGTTTCAACTTTTACTGACAATGATGGACGTGTGATGTTGTTTGATTTGTTTGCAGAAAAAATTGCAGCAACAAGAAAAGAAAAGGCTGGCTGAAAAGCGTCTCTCTCTCTCTCTCCCTCCATTTTTAATTTTTCACCTTCTATAGGTTTCTCTCCATTTTCTCATCGGAGCTCCTCTGCCCACCGAAACTCTGTTTTATTTTCAGTTAAAAATGTGGGTTCTTTGCAAGGTCTCTCTCCATGTCTCCATTTTCGCAACTCTCTCCAAGGTGTCTCTCTCTCTCTCTCTGTGTTTGGCTTGGAGACCCCATGAACATAAGCTGCTTGGCTCTACTGGAAATTTCTTCTGTACGGTGGTGCTGTGGTAATCCGTTGGGCTTCTCCTCCCTGCTGCAACATTTCCTGTCTCTTTGCCGCTGGCCTTCTTTGACTAGTCCTCGCTCCTCACTGGAATTGGTATGCCCAAAACTGAAAAATTCTCTTTTATTTTCTGGGTTGTTCTTTGTTTGTATAGGGGTCTGGGTCGTTCTTTGTTTGTATCGGCTGATTGTTTGGAGCAATATCTTTATACAGTGGTACTGTTCTTTGTTGCACTGAGATAGGCTTTGTTATTGGTAGTTTGTTGGGGATGGTTTTGCTGATTATTGTGGGGCCTAATGGCCTTGGGGACTTAGCAGGTTTCTGCTAGTGTATTGTAATTCTTCTTTTGGTGTTAATAGAAATTCATTCATTGAAAAAAGAATTAATGACGCCATGCACATATAAGGAGAAAATGAGTCAATGGACAGTACCCAATCACAATAAAATTGATACATATGCACATAAAAGAAAAAAAAAAAAAAAATTTAAGAAAAGAATTAAAAAAAAATTCAGGTGACCTTCTCCAAACAGTAAGGCAATACATCCTACAAAAATATAATACTAAGAACTGGTCTAATACGTAAGTAAGGGACTTCCAAAATCTTCACCTAAGATGCATAGCATCATCCTTCACATAAGATTCAACAACTTGAACAAAAGTAGAAACAAAAAAATAACTAAAAATTATATTCGGCTGTTAATTCCTATTGTAGATGCCCTGATTGTAAATTCCTCTGTTAGCAGCCATTTAATGGACTTCTGAAGATTTTAGATGTATATTTGGCTGCCCATTTTTTTACCAATCTTGATATTTTTCAAGCTTGATTAATTGTTGAGTATAACCTGTCAGGATTTCAATCCAGTCAAGATCTCACATAATTTGTGTAATTGAAACCGAGCGCAACAATGAATGTGAGCAATGATGAAGCTCTTGACCCTCCTCTTGGTTAGTTAAACAAAATAAAATTTGTGTGTATTGCATGATTTGTTAAACTATGTTAATTGTTTCCTATTAACTTTGTTTTCTTCTTTATAATATAGATGGAAATCAAATTGAATGTGAGTTAGATGTGGATGATAATGAGAATAATGATGGGCCAAATAATATTATTTTTGGAAATCAAATTGTTGAAGAACCGAAGGTCGGTATGAAGTTTGATTCTGAAGAAGATGTTGTATCATATTATATGCAATATGCCAAGCAAGTAGGTTTTGGTGTGACAAGAAGAACCCGTAAAATTGGAGATGATGGAAATTTAAGATACTTCACCATTGCATGTGCTCGTGAAGGCAAGTCAAAAAGCAAATCATCTAGCATTGTTATGCCAAAACCAATGGAAAAAATGGGGTGCAAGGCAAAGATCAATGCAAAATTATATTACGATGGAAGGTTTACATTGTCTACTGTCGTGCTTGAACACACTCATGCAATAAGTCCAAGTAAGGCAAGATATTTTACATGTCATAAGAAGTTAGATGCTCATGTGAAAAGAAGGCTTGAAGTAATGGATAAAGCTGGAGTTCGTCCAAGTAAAAACTACAAAGCTCTTGCTATTGAAGCGGGTGGGTATGAGAATCTTTCTTTTGGAGAGAAAGATTGTAGAAATTACATTAACAAAGTAAGGAATGAGTTGCTTGGAGAAGGAGACGCTGAAGCATTTCTTAAATATTTAATGAGAATGCAAGAAAAAAATGACCGCTTCTTTTATGTCATAGACCTCGATGAAGAAAGTCGTTTGAAAAATGTGTTTTGGGCAGACGCACGAAGTAGGGCAGCATATGAATCTTTTGGAGATGTCATAACATTTGACACAACATACTTGACTAATAAATACAAGATGCCATTTGCACCTTTTGTTGGAGTGAATCATCATGGTCAATCCATACTTTTTGGGTGTGGATTACTATCAAATGAAAATACTGATACTTTTGTGTGGTTGTTCAACACATGGTTGAAATGCATGTCAGGCTGAGCTCCTAATGCAATTATAACTGATCAAGATAGAGCTATGCAAGCTGCAATTGAGATAGTATTTCCAAGAGCTAAGCATAGATTTTGTTTATGGCATATAATGAACAAAATTCCGCAAAAACTTGGATCATACTCTCAATATGAGAACTTTAAGGGCGCTCTATTAAATTGTGTATATGACTCTTTGACTTGTGATGAATGGGAACAAGTAATTGAGAGATATAATCTTCAAGAGAATGCATGGTTGTGTCAGTTATATGGTGAGCGACATCATTGGGTACCGGCATATGTGAAAGGCACATTTTGGGCTGGAATGTCCACTACACAACGAAGTGAGAGTATGAATGCCTTCTTTGATGGTTATGTGGGGCCAAATACCCCATTGAAGAAATTTGTTGGGGATTATGATAATGCTTTGATGAGAATGGTTGAGAACGAGCGTTTAGCTGATTTTGGTTCATTTAATAAAATGTTTCCACTTATAACTCTTCATTCTATTGAGCGTCAACTTCAAGGTATTTACACAAATAAAAAATTCAAAGAAGTTCAAGAGGAGTTTAGGGGATTCATGATGTGTTTTTCATCCTTATTGAAATGCGAAGGTGCAATTTCTACATATGAAGTTATTGATCGTGTAAGAGTTAATGATGACTTCGCGAAAGAAGTAAAGTATTGTGTTTACTTTAATGATGATGAATGCGATGTGAAATGCACTTGTAGATTGTTTGAATTTAGAGGAATCATGTGCAGACATGCCCTTATTGTTCTCACCTTGATAAAAAGTGTTGAAGAGTTGCCATCCAAATATATTCTTGACCGATGGAGGAAGGACTTGAAACGAAAGTATACATTCGTTAAAAGTAGTTATGACGATTTGAGTGGCAACCCTAAGGCACAAAAATATGATGATTTGTGCAATGATTTTTCTGAAGTAGCATTCATCGCATCGGATGACATTGAAACATATATGAAGATGAAGACTTGTGTACGTAAGTTAAAAGAGGAATTGCTTCACAATGGGTTAAGGGGTGAAAGCAGATTAAGTAGTGCACCTTCTCTTCATCTTCCAGGTGCATATTCCATTGGTAGTAAAGCAATTGATGGGAGCTTTAAGAAATGTAACAAGTTGCGGAGTCCTTTAGTTGCAAAAAGTAAAGGGAGGCTACCATCAACACGCAAGCAATCTGTTGTAGAAAGGGTAGTTAGAAAGTTAAAATTAACGAAGATACAACAAAAAAAAGGACAAAACCAGGTTGCTTATTTCTTCTTTTCTTATTTGTATATCTTGTTCTAAAAAACAAGTGCATATTTTTGAATTTTTCATAGATTTTGTAACCCTACTTATTGGTTGTTTTGTGCATATCTTAATGAAAGACTTCTGAAGCAACAGAAGAGGTCGAATGCCTTCTTTGAAGCCCAAGCAAGATAAGAGGTTGAAGAAGTTTGAACTCAAGAAAGTATAGTTATTCAGGTGCAATTTATCTTCTAAATCACGGTCAATATATAATAATTGATGCTTTGTACATGAAATTTATGTTCTAAACTAAAAAAAAAAATGCCTACATACAAACTCATAAGTTTATGGTACTTGGAAACTCAACATAGAGCATCACATCAACCATATATATTTGTGACATTAAGAAGCCCAGTTTAAATAACTAATCAAGATTTTTTATTTTACTTTTTACTGAACCTGAATGGCATTGGTTTTGCAGACCAAAGGGATACTTTAGTAAAATGCATTCTGATTTTGTAGTAATTTGTTGGTGCTGGGGAAGTTGCAGTGGTGGAGAGATAGAAGACTTGAAGTTACTGCACTTTGTAATTTGTATTCCTATTTTGATAGATTGTGTTGACCAAAGGCTTTAGATTTGTATTCAATCATTTAATTTTATTTTGTTTTTTCATTTGTTGGCCTCAATATGGCTGCACATGTGTGTTTATAACAGCGTTTTGATGCTTATCATGCCTGACATGTTTTTCGGTTAGGAGAAGTAATTGATTCTTACTGTTTTTCAATCACCAATTTGGAATCCTTTAGCATTACTAGACACACATATATAACGCATAGCAAGATGATTTTTCACGTCGTCCTTGGTGAAATCTTGGAAGAATATTATCTCTCATTTTTTACCTTTTTGCATATATACCATGTGGAGTAATTTCAAAGCAATTTAACATGGACTTGATTGAGTACGCGTGAAAGGCAGGTAAGTTGCATTTGAATTCGTGGAGAAGTAATCTCGAAGTGAAAGATTAAAATGGCAAATGGCAAATGGGTCAAAAAGCTTAATTGAATGGCCACGCAAAATCACTTTATTTCATCACATGACAGTGGTTGCCCCCCATCTCTATCAAGAACGCCCCCATCTGTATCAAGAAAAGCTTAATTTTTTTTTTCTTTTTTCTTTTTAATGAATGAAAAGCTTTATAAAACAAACACCAAAACAGAATCCCACACCAAGCCACTCACAGGGGATTAGTTATGCAAAGCTAGCCAACTTGCCTCCAATTCTTGGCCTATGTGAGTGCTTTTTGTGTCCACACAAAAGCATTAATTAAGAGTAATTTTTTTTTTAACGGGTTTTGGTGATTGCTTAAATATAATGCAGATTCAAGCTTCGTTCCACCATTGGTTTATGCAATTAAGGACAGCTCCAGAGATTTGGCTGTGGGGACTATTGCTTTTGCATCACTTTCCACGGGTTGAATGTTGGGGAAAGAAGCTAATATTCTTTTCCAAACACCAAGCCACTCACAGGGCAAAGGGGAACAAAAATAACCCACAGGCCCTAGCTCAAAACTCAAACTACTCAAAGGGCAAATACACGCCCAAGCAAGCCTAAAAAGCACCAAACAACAAAGACCAATCAAAGAATACAACTGCAGAAATTTTGCAGGAAAGAATAGAGACACAGCTAATAGCCAAGAAAAACAACTAAAATCTGAAACAGAGAGGCCTAGAGACCAACACCAAGCAAAACCAACAGGTCTACAACAGATCAACAAAAAGCATCAAAGACTGATTAACGAAAAATTCCATGAGGATTCCATATAGCAGCTAGCTGAAGATTCAACGAGAAAAGCTTAAATCTTTTCGCTAAATAATCTGTATCTTTCTGGAATAGTTCAAAGCTCTAAACAAATAGATCATAGATGGGAATCTATATCCAACCCATACACATTATAGGATTACAACGCATCATTCTTTTTTTCATTTCAGAGCTTTCTCAAGCCTATCTCAATCGACTTTTAACCTATTATTCGTGCAAAATATGGTGGCAATTCAAAAATCACAACTGAATTGGTGGCAATTCAAATATGGTGGCAATTTCTCCAATTCAAATATCACAACTTCAACATAAACTCATAAAAATCAAGCCCTGATTCGAAATAAGGGCAACCCAAAACACCCAAGAAGTTAACTCCAGCACCCATTCATAATCAAACCCACATCTAAAAACTGAAAAGAAATTCACAGCATGGGTGGAATTTTCGGTTTCCATCCTCAAGTTCCCAAAATCAAAGGTTAGGTTTTGGAATCAAAGGTGGAAATCAAGAAAAAATTCCATTATTGTCGAACTCAAAAATCGCCAATTGGTTTGGTCCAACCGAGAAAGAAATGGTCACCACTTTCCTCAATACACTGAAAGATCTCTAATATGCTCATCTCATTGGGCATACCACTTCCAGTTTCGCAGATCTGGTCATCGTCGGAGAACGTGGAGAAGATGGAATGAAATCAGGGCGTCCGGTGGACACCCACTTGTTACAAACACTGACGGAACAACGGCAAAGAGACATGAAACGTCGCAGAAGGGAGGAGATGTCCAACGAATTACCACAGCACCACCATGCGAAAATGGAGACATGGAGAGAGACCTTGCAAAGAACCCACATTTTTAACTGAAAATAAAACAGAGTTTCGGTGGGCAGAGGAGCTCCGATGAGAAAATGGAGAGAAACCTATAGAAGGTGAAAAATTAAAAATGGAGGGAGAGAGACGCTTTTCAGCCAGCCTTTTCTTTTCTTGTTGCTGCAATTTTTTCTGCAAACAAATCAAACAACATCACACGTCCATTATTGTCAGTAAAAGTTGAAACTCCAGCGGGATTTTTTTTTTTAAGTAAAACCCAACGTGGCTCAGCCACGTCAGTTTAGAACGCTCTCTCTGGAAAATAGTCGGGTTCCCTAGCATTTCTCAACCTTGAAAGCAAGTCTTAACTTCATTGGTTGGGTTGCAAATCATATTTAGAAATTACGGTGTTGAATTGCATGAGATTAGGATTGAGTACATTTTAAAAAAATAAAAAAATAAATAAAAAATTGTATATTTTAAAATTATGTGAATTCAAGTAACAACTTAAAAAATTAAATAGATAGCATCTTACCAATAAGAATTGAGAATTAAAAAAACTGTCTTTTAGTTTATTGAAAAATGTCTTTTTAAAAGTGAAGAAAAAGCTAAACATTAGTAACATGTCACATTTTTAATAAGTAACATTTTTCTGTAGTTCAATGGAAAAAACAACTTAAATTCACATAATTTGATAATCTAAAATTGTAGAAAACCATTTAGGGGTTGGAAAAATCTCCCCATGGTGTGTTGCTGACTCTTTTTTCGACCCCCTCTAGCTATTTATTAGATGTCAGTATCGTGTACAATTATTTGCTCAAATTGTGAAAGGCGATTGAGAAAAACCACTTGTAAGAATATGTGACCAAATAAAAATTGAGCTATCTAATTACTTACCCAGTCAAGTATATCTTATAAATAATATCTACAATTATTTGCTGATAAACCACTTGTATGACTTATTGACCAAATAAAAATTAGACAGTCAAATTACTTATCCAGTTAAGTATGTCTCATAAATAGAGTGTTTGGCAAACCACTCTCACTCTCACTCCCTCTCTATATTTTTCACTTCTTTCAAAAAAGTCAGACAAAAAACTCTCTTTTTTCATTTTTTATATCAAATCAATAATTTTTTATTATTATCCAAATGAAAAAATTCACTACAAAACAAAACATTTTCACTTTCTTATAAAACAATTTCAAACTTTTTTTTATACTTTATATCACAATTACTCGTCAATCATTCAGACAAATAATTGTAAAGAACCCATACCCCTCTTTAAACTTCCATTTTACCTCATTCCAAATATGCATCATCATTTTATCTTACGCATATTGGGTGATGGCTTAGAAAACTTCTCCCATATATGGGGATTTGATCTCACTTGGCAGAGGAGAGAGCATATGAATTTTATCTGTTGCATTTGATCTCACTTCGCAGACGAGAGAGAGAGAGAGCATATGGTTTTAATGTTATTTTGTTTCGAGTCTGATATGCTGTCTTCTAGTGACTATTGATAGGCCTCAGAGATCTCGGTGGAAAGGAATCATCAGGTGGGATTGTTTACCAATTACCATCAAGAGTAGCAAATATTTCTTACATCATCGGCCTCAATTTGATCTATCATCACTCATCCTAAATCTAAACAAAATTACAAACAAAAAATACGCATGATGTTGTCAGAAGTAGCTGGACATGATCTCACATATTTTGTCAAAGCAAAATATCAAAGGGAATCCGTCTGATTTTTCTCATCATCCAACATCATGAACACATCCTTTGAAAATAAAAGAAAGAAAAAGAAAGAAGACGAGAAAAAATTGTATCTGCCTTGTCACCGATATCCTATGAAAAGAAAGGATAGTCGGAGCTAAAGGCCGAGTCACGCGTAAGGAATACATACACGTAACAAATTCTACTTCAATATAGCCTAATGATAGATTCCATGATCACCTACCAATTTCTCTGATCACAGAATTGCAATATTAGGCGAAAATGCAAACAAACAAACAAGGAAATATGTAGAAGAACAAAATAGAAAAGCGACAACGATGAAACCTTTTGCCATGGAAGACTTTGGGGGATTTCAAAGCGGGGCGGAAGCGACGAAGAATTTTCTATTCGTATTTACTGCTTTGTCCTTGTGAAACCTACTGTATACTCAAGAAACCCATGGAGACACCGTGAAACAGCAGTGAAAAACTAAAAAGACTCAAAGCTTGAAACGATGGAGGACTCCACCGGCAGCACTCGACGGTGGCGGTCGAATCTCTAGCCACCGACACAGAGATTACCGGCGTCGTTACCGTGCGAAGAGAGGCCGCTTCCCGCAGCCTCTCCCCGTCACTGTGACGGGCAGCCCGCAACAGCATCGGCGGCCTTTCACGGGCCGCCTGGTATCTAGGTGAATGGCAACCCCTATGGGTCGCCGTGGCCGCCGCATGAAGATGCACGGGATCAAGGGGCGGCGGCGAGGGGCCTGTGGTTTTCAGGTCAAAATTTTGGGCATCCGGGTAGAGTTTCAAACCCGTTAAGATTTCGGGTCCGCCGCGCACTGGCAAGGATTCCAAGGAATGATTCGAGTGAAGAGGGGTGTTGTGCCCCTTTTTATAGAAGAAGGGATGGCAATAAAAAGAGTAACCCTAGAGGATGAACGAGGCGGCGGCATTGTGATAATTATGAACAAGTATTTGTTTGGGTTGCTCATGGAGTCATGGGCAATAGGCCCATACTCTGACCTAATTGTTTTTAACTGCTTTTACTTCTCTAATTGTTTTTTAATTCTTCTTTTCCTTCTATTTATTCGGCCAAAACTATCCTAATTATGGTGGATATATATATATATATATATATATATATATATATATATATATATATATATATATATATATATATATATATTAATGAAAGCTATCAATCAAAATAATGGGTTGTCATTTGTAACAAAGATTTGGAATACCTCTAGCTTGTGTTCTAGTTTATTTATGAAAAGATTTCTAAAAAATTACTTTAACAAAAGCAACAAAAAAAAGAAAAGAAATAAAAGACAGTTTTTATCTAAATTGGATGAGAGAAAATTCATTTAATCTAATATATTCAACTAATATGATTCTCACGTGTATTTTTTAAAACATATCTAAAAATCACATCATCTATTAATAAATGCATAGAATTGAAAACACACTTAGCACACCCTAGTTTTTGTTGCTATAGAATTACAAATTACAGAGGCTTTACAATTCAATAGCCATATCAAAACCATATTGTATTGAAATTAGAGTCTCAAACTATAAGAGAGACCCACCCTATAACAAAAAGGGAAATCTCAATATTGAAAACTATTTGCAATACTCTTAGAGTAAGTTTAAAATTGTGTTAGAGAGCTTGTTATGTTTACTTATGTTTTTGTTCTGTACAAACACAAAACACTCCTCATATCATAAAAAACGTTTTCATGCCACACCGTTGTTAGGATATAAATTAAATATTTAAATTCATTCTTTTCTATGAACTTAAGCTTTTAGGATAATCAGTCACTTCTAACAATCATAACACATTTTCAAACCAAAAAAAAAAAAAAAACACCCATCAAAACACATTAACAAACAAACATTTTCTTATAAAATACATATAAATCACATCTGCATTGTAGTGAGTTTAAATGGGTGGAACAACACATATACCAGCAGCCTATACCAGTATAACCATATATCCATATAAAATGTCAAGGGAAAGTTGTTTTAAGAAAATAAAGCCTCAAGTGAACCCAGATTCGAAAGCACGGTAAACAAAAAGATCCCTCAGAATGCCTAGTATCAACCTGGGCAGGGCATGAAACAATGGTTCCTCAACCTCGATCTGCAAATAAGCTTGCCAAAGGGAGCCCCACGGGTCTTCCTGCTATGAATTCCATGCACCCATTTTAGATTACTAAACTTTTCCTCACTGGGATATCATAAATCAAGAAATCAAAATAAAGTCATAATCTTTAGCATCTAATAAGACACTACACAATCACAACGCCTATGCATATATTGTTGGGTCTGTGAGCCGTGAAAGTGTGAGAGTAATTGTTCCAGCAGCGTAGGGTTTTGTTGCGGCTATAACGGTGCCACAAGAGAGCATGAGGAGGCTATTGTTTTCTTTTTTCACTTTCTTTTATTTTGTTTGAATTTTTTATTTTATAAATAGGTATTTTGGTCATTTTTGTTTGAATCATTAGGATTTAACGATAATAGGAGATGAGTAATTTATTTTTTTGAAAAAAATAAAATTTTCATTGATCAATATGCTGTATAATCGGGAGGGCAACCATCCACCTAGACTTTATCTAACAATTTGAGAGAGTGCAAATTTGGCTATTGAGAGAGCGCAAATTTGGCTATATCATGGGCCACCTTATTCGCATCCCTTTTTAACATGTTTAAAACTATGATGTTCTAAACTAGAAAGAATAACTTGAGCGAAGATTAACTGTCCACAACCACTCCCACGAGGGCCTATCCTTTGCAAAGCTGAAATAACACTAGGAGAATCCCTACTAACACTACCTTTTGGTAACCCATCTCGCATACAAACGGGGCAGTATGCCACACAGCAACAGTTTCAGCAGTGAGGGAGACCCCATGCCATTGGCATAAAATTATTCAAAATTCTAAGAACGTTGATCATCCCAATTCAGACTTCAGACCTTAATATAATCATGGGATCATTTTAATTTAGCGGTACAATTCTTGTTCTGTGTCATTCATCAACCCTAATCTGAACCATTTGTTTATTTATTTATTTTCTAATCAATGGGGGAACGTGGGATTACAAAGGGGATCTAATCCCTTCAATCCTATTACTCTAAATCCGTGTTTGTCAGATTCACAAGTTAGGTCATTCCGCAGCTATGGCTACCATGCGGTTTGTGCGGTATAGATACAGCCTAAATTGTGTTTGATAATAATGAGAAAATGAGGCCTCAGAGATCTCGGTGGAAAGGAATCATCAGGTGGGATTGTTTCCCATCAAGAGTAGCAAATATTTCTTACATCATCGGCCTCAATTTGATCTATCAACACTCATCCTACTTCTAAACGATTACAAACAAAAAAATTAAACAAAAAATAACGCATGATGTTGTCAGAAGTAGCTGGAAATGATCTCACATATTTTGCCTGGCAAAATATCAAAGGGAATCCGTCTGATTTTCTCATCATCCAACATCATGAACACATCCTTTGAAAATAAAAGAAAGAAAAAGAAAGAAGATGAGAAAAAATTGTATCTGCCTTGTCACCGATATCCTATGAAAAGAAAGGATAGTCGGAGCTAAAGGCAGAGTCACGCGTAAGGAATATGCACGTAACAAATTCAACTTCAATATAGCCTAATGATAGATTCCATGATCACCTACCAATTTCTCTGATCACAGAATTGCAATATTAGGCGACAAAGCAAACAAACAAACAGGAAAATATGTAGAAGAACAAAATAGAAAAGCGACAGCAATGAAACCTTTTGCCATGGAAGACGTTGGGGCATTTAAAAGCGGGGCGGAAGCGAAGAAGGACGCCCGCCGCGCTCTAGCAAGGAATGAAAGGGGGTGTTGTGCCCCTTTTTATAGAAGAAGAATGGGATGGCAATAAAAAGAGCAACCCTAGAGGATGAACGAGTATTTGTTTGGGCTGCTCATGGGCTGCAGGCCCATAGTCTGACCTAATAGTTTTTTAACTGCTTTTACTTTTCTATGATTCTATCTTCCTTGTGCTTGGCCCAGAAGGATAGCTTTTACCCGTATATATGAACCTACTTTTTTAATTTTTCTTTTCCGTCTATTTTTTCTAATTTTGGTATATTTATATATATAGGGGCGGAGGAGAGCCTCAGCATTCCATGGCGAGAGGGGAGAGTTTCTCTCCCATTCGCTGGATCGAAATTTATAGATTGACAATTTTCAATATCTACAAAAACAGAGCACAATGCAAAAACTTAAACCTCTAAAAATTCACAAACATGAAGCAAACGAAAGCAAACCTAGGGCTCCGCTCTAGTCCTCCACCTTCCTCGCCAACATACAATATGGTTCGAACAACGATAAAGAGAATTGCTCATAAACCACGCCGAACAACGAAGTAAATCAAGCCGGAGCTAGCTAGGTGTATCCACCCAAATCGCCTTCACTGGGAACCAAAGAAATAACTCCTGCGACAAAAATCCTCGACAAGGACCCGATCTGACCGCAGCTCACAGTCTCTAAAACGTTCCGATCATAATGAAATAGGTTCTTGAAGTGGGCTTGCAGGCCTGATACAAAGGGCACCTGCTTGTGTTGCTGGGGATGCTGTGATCTGTTTTACCATTCGATAAGAGTTCGAGAATCTTCTATTAGAGTTTTTATGTTTTAATATATTTTTTTCTAAAAAGCAAAAAAAAGGGCACCCTATTCCCCGCGAGGTTTTTAAAATAAAAGGATCAAACATCACATACGTAGCCCCAAAAAAAAAAAAAAAATCACATACAGCCCTTTCTAGGATACACCTGCCGTTCTAATCCTCATTTTTTAATATTTTTTTAGGGGTAAAGTAATAACAAAATAAAATTAGGAGGATCTAGAATACATCCCACGTTCTAAACTTCTGGATCCGCCACTCTATATATATACATATAAAAAAGAAAAAATATAAAAAAAGCTCACTAAGGCACTAAACGAATAGGCGATTTTATAATAGTTCTATGAAGTGACCCAACAAATTATCAAAGTGTACCAAAAAGGTTACTTTTGTCGAAATATTCCTATAATACTTTTATTCTCTTAAAAATCAATCCATGTAGTTGACATAAATTATAAATCGTTCGCTATGGAATAAAAAATAATTTAAATGTCTTCAAGGTAGACAAAAAATAACAATTTAGTCATTGTAGTTAAATTTCGTCAAAATACTTGACGGATTCTGTTAGTGTAAACGCCAACACTAATAAAAATATGACATGTCACTTTTACTAAAAAAAAATACCACTATATTCCGTGGTAAACTAAATGACTTCTTACAGTCAAATTTCATCAAAATACTTGACGGATTCCGTTAGCATGTCATATTAACATCAATAAAATGATGACACGTGTCACTGTTAATATATATATAATTACAAAGTTAAAGAAATTAATAACTTAACAAATTAATTTTTTTATTTTTATTTTTTAAAAAAAGGAAAAAGAAAAGGGGTGGCTGCTAAGTCACCTTTTTTTAATATATATATATAAAAATAAATAAATAAGTTTATTACTTTTTAGATTTTCTATTAATAGTTTTTTTAAATTTCTTTATTTTTTAAAAATAATTTTTTATTCTAGTTTTTAAGATAATAAGGGTGTAATAGGAATACTTCGATAAAAGTTTTTTTTTTTTTTGACACATTTTGATAGTTTAATGAGTCACATTAGTGTACTTGAAAATTCAATGAGCTATTATAAAATCGGTTATTAGTTCAAAGAGCTTTTTTATATTTTTTTCTATATATAAATTAAGGAAAGCTATCAATCAAAATAATGGGTTGTCATTTGTAACAAAGATTTGGAATACCTTTAGCTTGTTTTCTAGTGTATTTACAAAAAGATTTCTAAAAATTTACTTTCACAAAAGCCAACAAAAATAAAATTAAAAACAAAATTAAAATAGAAGATAGTTTTTATCCAAATTAGATGGGAAAAAATTCATTCAACCTAATTCATTAAATTAATATATGTTCTCAGAGCAGCATGTGATTCTCACATTTATTTTTTAAAATATATGTAAAAATCACATAATTTATTAATAAATGCAGAGAATTGAAAACACACATAACACCCCTTTAGTTTTTGTTGCTATAGAATTACAAATTACATAGAGGATTTACAATTCAATAGCCATGTCAAAACCATACCTATTGAAACTATAGTCTCAAACTATAAGAGAGACCCACACTATAACAAAAAAGGAAATCTCAATATTAAAAACTATTTGCAAAATTCTTAGGTCTCGTTTGATTCGCGAAATGAGTATTCCATTAGGAAAATAAATAGTTATTGTTAGGAATGAAGAAGAGTAGAATTGAATAATTATTCAAATTCTTTAGTTTGGTGACAACACATATACCACAAATTGGAATTAACCCAAAATTACTAAAAAAACATGCATATTTTTCTTTTTTCTTTTTTAAAAACACAAATCTTTTTCTTTTTTTTTTTTTTTTAAAAAAGGGTTGGACCTCCGACCAACCACAAATCTAATCTAAATTCTTTTTTTGGTTCAATTTTGTTTATTTTTATTTTTTTTTAGTTTAATTTGAAAAAATTAAAGAAAAATATGATTTTTTTATTTTTTATTTTTTTAGAAAAGGTTGTCTATTCCCTCATGTATAGCTATTCCTCTCAAATATGAGAAGAATACCTATTCTTCTTCGTAAGGGAATAATTATTCCCATGGAATAGCCATTCTAATGAATAGGTCACTACCAAATAAATGAATAGCTATTCCAATGGAATAGTCATTCCATTCCAAGAACCAAACGAGATCTTAAAGCATGTTTGAAATTGTATTAGAGAGCTTAAAAAATACTTTTAATACATAAAACGTGAGCATATTTGGTTAAAAAAACTCAAAAAAATACTTCTTTTAACTTATTTACTTAAAAAAAAATGGGCCAAAAAACACATCGACAAAGGCTTAAAAAGTGAAAGCGTTTGCTAAAAAGTTATTTTCAACTTTAAAAATTTTACTTCTCGATTCCCAAACTGCTCTTAGAGCCGGTTTGAGTTTACGTTTCAGAACATCAAACACGCTTCTATCATCTAAAACACTGTCTCAAAGAAAAAAGTGGTCGTTGTATTCTTCCAACAAAACACTTTTTCCCACCAAAAAAGCTGAAAATTAATCAAGAGAAGCTCAAATTTGATGTTATACAATCGGAAGATTTAGTTATAACATCATCATTCTAAGCTCTATTAATACAACCTAGCTTGCCACACCTGCCCTTACATTTTTTAACTTCTAATGTAGAATGCAGTGATACCCCTGAAGAGAGACAAAAATTTATTTTCCCTTGGGGTTTTCCAGCATCAACAAACTAAACCATCACCTCCTGAATGAGGTTCTTCGGTCTACTACTGGCTGTAGGAGCTTCCACAATGTGAAGGAACAGAGCAGTAATCGAAACAACTAATATTCATACATTAACTGATCACTTTCTGTTCTTCTAAGGCCCGAGTCAAACCAGTTTCTTCAAGGTCTTTCACAAAGGTCCTTAGACACCCATTGATGATACGAGGTGCTGCTCCATCACAGAACCTTTTAGCAAGATCGACAGCCTTCACAAATAGCCATGTGATTAGATAAATAGAAATCGATACAAGTACACCAAAGCAAAGATAAGCAAACTCAAAAGCAATGGAAGTGAATATATTACTTCGTTAATGACAATCTGGTGCCTTGTCCCTAGCACTTTTATTTCAGACATTGCCAAATGAAGAATACACAGCTCCAAAATTCTGCCTGCAGGCTCACTCTGCATTACATAGATATATCTTTTTTGATGAATTCACTCTGCAGTATATATATATATATAAATAAGATGCAAACATTTTCTGACAGTAGTAAATTTTGTGAGATGTAAACATAAAAAACTATGTAACCTAGTTTTTCCTCAGCCAAATAATACTAAAAATAAAAAAGTAGTTCTGTACTCTAGTTTGAGATGTTAAAACTTGTAAGGCTTGTAAATGGGGAAGTAAGATAACATTATGTAAATGACCAACGTTTCCAAAAGAGAAAAAAATAATGAAAATGTAAGAGAACAAAAAAGTTTTCTTGGGCTCAGCTCGATTTGATACTTTTTTTTTTTTTCTCAGGTAAGATTGATTTTACATGTAATAAGGAAATGGACAAATTTATAAGTACCCCATTACTTCTTTTAGCTATTGTTGTTGCTACTTCTTTGAGCTATGCCTACCTAAGAATGAGTGTAAACTAGCCATGCAGCTGATGGCCATCTCAAAAATTGAGCTACAAGAACAGTATAAAATGAATAAAATAGTTAATAGAAAGGCTATGCATGTAGTAACATTTAAGTTGGTATTTACATCTTTACTCTGTCCAAGTCATACAGTTCCACCAAATGCTAAATAAGGAAATATGAACATGTTAATGATGGAAAGTGGTCCACGAGAAAGGTAAAGAAATCTAGCATGGTAAGGTCAGGACACAAAACTACTGGAAAATGCACAAATTACAGCTGATGCTTTGCAAATAAATGTAGGTATGTATTCTATGTAACGAAAAAACAATGCCTACAACTGTGTTAACAAAGAGAATCGTGCTAGCAGAAAATTGAAAACCAGTCATTTAACACTTCAACCGTTTCAACCTTCCAATTTGGAGGGGCAACTTTGTCAATGACGAGCACATGACTATCCCATCTATCCACAACTGCAGCTAAAAGTTTCCTTGTAAATCTGCAATAAAGCATGAAGACAGAGTTAGCTCTCTCTCTCTCTCTCTCTATCTCTCTCTTGCTTGTACATATGCATGCACAAATGAAAGAAGCAAAAGAAAAGAAAAAGACACGCTCCACTTGCTTCAGGCAACAAATGTACTTCAGAGGGTTTACCGCAAAATCAATTTGCTGTATACCAGCTTTGGAGGAGCTGCGAGGACTTCTGATTCTGAGGCACAAACGAAACAAGTCATGCCACTAAAAAGAGGGACCCCGAAAATTGAGCAGATATAGAATAAGCATTATTACTAGATCTAAGCACTATGAATAATTGCATATACAAAGCCATTGCTCACTCAACTTGCATAAAGCTACTGAAGTAGCTTTGACTTCTTAGTATCAGAGAAGGTCATTCTATCATGGAAGTAGCGTAACATCGAGGGTTGTTATAACATTATGAGACCTGAGAATTGATAGGTTTTTTGTGCACGCCCTGTTAAACTATAGAAATATTCACTACAAGGTTCTTTGATGACAACAAAGGAACACACATTCATATTGCTAAATCTCCACACCTCCCACATTGACTGAATACCACCACTCTACAATTATGCATGACCATCTATGTAACTCAACAAGTGTGTATAAAGTTACCTGATCGATTGTTTCCAACTTGAATCGATGAACTTTGGTAATTTAGAAACCATCATGCAAGCCCTTAGGATCTATAAACTATTATTTCAATCTATAATATATTGCAACACATCCAGAGCATGAATAGCTAAAAGTTAAACCATGATAGAGAACAATTGGCGCAGAGGGAGGGGAGAAAACATTCTAAAGACATGAAAATTGCCTAGATTGTGTCCTAATTACAAGCAAGTGCTCTCAATCATTCTATTTGATCTGCCTTGGAGTTGAAACAACTTATTGATTGAGTCAACACTGATTCCGGCACAACCATCAATTAATTAAGTCAAACAGATACAGAGGTCTAGACAGTTCTAAAATCCACCAGCAGTGTGAAAAGGTCCTCTAAAGTTTATGCTATGAAAGAGACTACATGGTTCTTAAAGTTTTTAAGCTGGATAGCATGACAGAAAGACATACAAATATTATTAATTCACTGAATTAGCACTCGAACCCAATCTTCATTCTAGCCAAAATTAAAGCATTAGCGAAGGCCATGTAAAATTAAATAATAAAAAAAGAAAAACTTTTACAGGATTACCGATTGCAGATTCCTTTTCATTGTCACGCAGAAGCTGGTCTGCTTCTTCAATTGTGTCCACCGTGACAGGTGGCCCTCCAAAGCTCATGTGGTTGTATGATAACAACGAAGCTTTATCGAATTCATACCCGGGTTCTGAGAGAATGCACATAGCAACATAAAAGATAGTCAGATATCCATTTCTTTTCCTCAACATAAAAGATTCAAACTCCAAAAAAGAACAATTTTTTTTTTCATATGAGAAAGCTTGGTAAATAGTTGGTACCTCGGCGCACATTCAGTCGCTTCTCAAACAGCCGAATTGGGTCCGACCCTTCTAAACACGCCGCATAAATTATTGACCTGTCAAACCCACCGAATAAAATCAGATTAATTTCCCGAGAATCAAACATGGGCGAGCATCGAATAAAGAAGAGGAAAAGAACAAAAAAAAAAAAACAATTACAGAGCGAACTCTCTGGCGGCTCTTGGACTGCAAAACCTGCCACTCTTGTCAATCTTGGGCAACATATCTCTGGAAGACGAAGACGTTGTTGAGGTTGAGAAAGAGTCCTTAGATTTCTCCAGAGCTTCTTGTTGGACTGCAAAAGCTGAAGTGCGGAGAGAGGTGGTTCTCCTCCGGGGGCACGAAACAACAAGTAGGGCGCTCTTGGGCCACCCACTGCATTTGGGAGCGGAAGTGAGCACTCGGTATTTTGCTACAAATGAAGAAGAGAGAGGGAAAGAAGTGAACTCGAATTGGGGTTTAAAGGTTGAAGGAGGAGACGAAGAACAACAAGTATAGCCGAGAAGGAGCGAGCTTCCTTCCATTGCTTCTTCTTCTTCTTCTTCTTCTCTCGTGTCCGAGCGAGCTGTGAAGGAAGAAAGCCTTCAGGATAAACGACTATCCATTTCTATTCGTCGGTCTACATTTGTCAGAGTTTTTAAGAGGGCTTTAGGGGATATTTTATTCTGGACGCCGTCGTTTCGACCCTTTAACAATAATTTATTTATTTTATATTAAATATATATAGAGACATTATATATATTAACTCTAATTTAAATTATTTAATTAAAGATATCAGACATTATATTCATTTGTTTTGAATTCTTTTTAAATTTGTCAATCGTGTTAAAAATGGTAAGACTACAAAGACAAGTAACAAAGCATTGAAAGGGTTGTTAAAAATGTAATTAGTGGAGGCAAAACCATCTTACTTACCCCTTTAAGGCTTTAATCCAGTGGGTTAAGCCGTACCATAAGGCGGAAGGCCTCCGTAAAACTTCTCCAGGGCCTGCTGATTGCTGAACTAGTTCTTCGCCAAGTCCCACTGCTGACTCTCTCTCTCTCTCTCTCTCTCTCGCTAGTCGCTATCGCTCGAACTGATTTGGGTGCACTGGGCAGAAGAAGATGAAGCTAAATATGGGTTTCGGTCTCATTTCACTTGTGATGTGCCTTTTTTTTGTGAGATCTCCGGTTGCGGTTAGATCAGTATCGGCATCTCCTCATCCTCCTCTCAAAGACCCCTTCATCGGGATTGCTCCGGAAGGTCGACCCATTGTTTCTTTCCAAAATCTATCTGTTCCTGCTTCTTTTTCTTTTTTCTTTTTTTCTTTTCATTTTTAATCTAGTTTTGTTCATTACCACAGACGAGAAGTATTACAAGACGTCGTCGGATTTTATAAAATGTAAAGATGGATCCAAGAAATTCAGCAAAGCCCAGCTTAACGATGACTTCTGCGATTGCCCTGATGGCACTGACGAGCCTGGTTCATCTCTCTCTCTCTCTCTCTCTCCATTCCTTACCTCTATTTTCTTTTTCTTTCTTTACTCTCTCTCTCTCCTTGATTGATTTATTTTTTTACCAAATGGGTATGATTCTTCCATTTTGACCAAATGGGTATATTGTTTTTATCGTAACACTGTCGTTCTGTAACATTTTGGAATGTGGTTCATGTTAGTGGTGTCTTTTGATAATAATTCATAGAAAAAACTATTGGCATTACATTACCATATTGCTATGGCTGTGGTTTCTTGTTTACTTATGCTGCACCGAGGGTCCATCTTCATCAATCATAGATGGAATTAGAGGTCCGCCATATTTCTTTGATCTTTGCACTTTGAAATAGGAATTGCTGTAATTTCTTTTTTTATGAAAGATATTTTCTTCTTCTTCTTCTTCCAGTATGTTATTTCTGTTCACATTTTCTTTTGTGGTTTACAGGTACATCCGCATGCCCTGCTGGAAAATTCTATTGTCGCAATGCAGGACATGCTCCTCTTTTCTTATATTCTTCTAGAGTGAATGATGGTATATGTGGTAAGTGTTTTTTGCTTCATGACTCGGACACTTCGCTTTTTTAGTGTTTACCTGATGGGCTGGCCTTATCTCTTTGATTACTATCAAGAACATTGTGCATTTTTCATTACTCAAGTTGCCAACCCAACTATTAATTTTCCCCTTTTCTAAGGCACACTAAAAGGATTGCACGGAAGCTTAACCAGGACAGTTTAGGAGACCAGCAGAATAGAGAATGCTTGGTCCCAATTGAAACTGAACAGACATAATCTTGCATTTGAAAGATAATGCTCCCTGTGTTGTGGAAAGAGAAATTGTTTCTTGTGTTGGTGTTATACCTCCAAATACATCTTCTTGTAAATGCTGTTTTTGTTGCTAGATCCTCTGTTTTACTTTCACCTGTTTGCTCAACTCTTTGTAATGAGTTTAATTTTCAACGATCTGTAGATTGTTGCGATGGGAGTGATGAGTATGATGGTAAGGTGAAGTGCCCAATTACGTGCTGGGAGGCAGGCAAAGTGGCTAGAGATAAGCTGAAGAAAAAGATCGCTACATATCAAGAGGGGGTTGCTTTACGACAGCAGGAAGTCGAACAAGCAAAACTCGGTTTAGCAAAAGATGAGGCAGACCTGTCAAGGTTGAAGGCCGAGGAGAAAATATTGAAAGGGCTTGTTCAACAGCTTAAAGGTATGGTTCTAACTAGGTGATTCACCCTAGGTTGTAGCCCAACTATTTGGAGTTGAATAAGTTCATATTTGGTATAGAAAATTAAGTATATGGTCATATACGTTAATTGGTGGACCTATGAATTTTGTGGAAGTCCCATCTGTTAATATCCAATTAGAAAATAGTAACTTGTTTCAAGTATTAAGGGACTTGTGCTCCTAAAGTTGCTTATTTAAACAAATCACCCCATGTCTGCGAGCAAGAAATTCTTATTGGAAGATGTTCTAATTAGGGCATAACCTTCATAAAGTTTCCATATGGAGTGTGATGCAGTGGTGTTACATTAATAATAGGACGTTGGTAACCATTCTAATTTGGAATGAAGAGGGCTCAAGGAGACATGATGAGCCATGTGCTGTTGAGCTTGCAGTAAAGATAAAAAAATTATACTGTTCTCAAAGTACCTTGGTCCTCTTTCTGACTCGTGGATATAAGTATGTCACTTGGGTATACTCTAGTAGTTGTTTGGTATGTGAAGTTTACCATCAAGTAATTGTTATTTTTCTTCACCTTCAATGCAGAGCGTAAAGAAGAAATTGAAAAGGCAGAGGAGAAAGAACGTTTACAGAAAGAAAAAGAAGAGAAGGAAAGAAAGGAAGCTGAGGAGAAGGCTAATGAGGAAGAAAACAAAGCTGAGCAGGAAGATAATCCGGATAAAACCGCAGCTGTGGAGAATACTGATAGTGAAGAAATACCCACTGAAAGTATGCAGGACGATGAGATTGGACTTTTGGAGGATTCTTCTTCATATCAGGTTGTCATGTAAACCATAACATTAATTTGATGCTCAACTTACAACAAACATTTAGATTTAACATCTGTACTGTACTTATTCGTTCATTTTTCTGTTCTGTATAAATCTTAGGGTCACAATTGTTTGAAAATTCTATTTGGCAAATCACTTTGTCAAATCAAACATATTCCCCTCGCCTTTTAACTATTTAAGCTGAAACACGAACGGGAAGCACATGGTACACTTTGAAACTTCTTGCACTTGGGGTGATTATTCTTCCTTCAACAGCCACATCTAAAACTTCTGCATTCACTTATTGAGCTGTAACACCCCCAATCCATAAGGATTAGGGTTGTTAACCTAGAAGCCTCAAAGGCCAAAAGGTCATAAATAGGAACAGCAGAGCACTTCATAACATGTTAAATGCATGAGTTTAAAAGAATTTATGAAACATAAATGCATAAATGTAAGGGTCTAATCATAGCATAATTAAAGTGTCTGGAAAATTTTCTTGCCCTTAGGCACTAATTGAAAATAAGTTAATCTTAAATCATGACATGAAATGAAGTCCCCCCATCTAAATTGCATCTGTCCTCCTACTGCAATTTTATACTGACTTGAAAACATGAAAACAAAACAAGTGAGCGAAAAGGCTCAGTAAGTAATAACTCCCAACCAATTTAAAACTGATTGGGTAAAAACCTTTTCTTTAAAAAAAATTCTTTGAAAACACTTCATACAACATAATAAAGAAGATTCTTAAACTATTCTAAACTGTCTTTGAAAACCTTGACTTCAGCATGAAAAGAAAATTCTTAACAAAGTTCCTTTTAAAATAGAACTTAAGAAAATCTCTTTCTTTATCTTATACTATGAGTAAATACAATTCCTTCAAAAAATTTACCTGAAAAGCATCTAATTGACAATATTAGGGAAACTCTTAAAATTCTTTCTTCCTAACATTGAGCTTAAGAAATTACCTTTCTTCTTCTCTTACTATGGCCAATGCATGTTGTTACGCTTTGTATGCTAGGATTTTGCAATCCTTGGATCATGGCAACAATCCGTAGCCACGGACGTGTCCTCTGACTAGTTGATTAATTTTAGGCGCACTCAGCTTAGCACACTAGGTGATGAACCACCTTTGGGCGGTTGAGCTCCATCCTAGTCCGGTATCGTGCTTCTATCTTTTCTTAGGCCAAAATAATCTTCCTCTTCATATGCCCAAACTTTCTTTTCTGTTACTTAAACTTTTATCTCATAACATCATAACATTTTCAAAACTTGAACAGAACTTCCATAAAATAAAATCCGAAGGCTTTAGCGTCGTCTCCCTCGACCCTTATCATACCATTTTCCTATTTTGCTCGATAGTTGAGGTATGGCTTGAGGATCTCGCTACTTTAAATTTGAGAACATGTGGCTGAAAGCAGAAGGCTTTGGTGACTAGATGAAATTGTAACGACCCAACGAAAAACACTAGCCATATTTGCGATATCACCCTAAAAGGACTAGTCAATTTGAGGTTTTCCTAAAATTACTTATAAAGCCCAATTTCACTAGTAAGTAACCAATGTAAGACTTAGCACACATGAGTTTTTTTTTACAAACCACCCACTCTGTATGGGCAACTTTCTTCCCAATATGGGATCGGGGTGTCACAAACTCCCCCCTTTTAAATCTCTGACGTTCTCGTTAGGGCTATGCCATGTGGTGCTAACAGTACCACATGGTGCACTAGTAGGTAGCTCTGATATCATTTGTAACGACTTAGGGAAAAGCGCTAACCACAGCTGCACTATCACTCCAAAATGACTAGTCAATTTGGAACTTCCCTAGGATCACTTATAAAACTCAATTTCACCTTACAAGTAACTAATGTGAGACTTAGCACTCATGATTTTTTTTTTTTTTCCTACAAACCACTCATTCTATATGGCCAACTCTTCTTCCCAATATGAGACTGTAGTGTTATAGTGGTAGCTTCTTTTGTATACTTTTCATGTACACGAGTTTTGCTTCTCCTATTAATAAAATTATTATTCATCAAAAAATAAAAGCATAACACGTGATATCATAAACATAAACATAAACATTTTGTAGCTTCAATAAAGTTATAACATGTATAAAGTCATAACATTTTATCAAAGCATAGCATAAAACATGTACATAGAAGAGGTAAGGAACATCACTAACTCCTAAGCTGCAAGTAGGCTGACCGGCTTATTCTTAAAATTCTTTCTTAAAAATGTAGGCTTAGGGTTTAATTGTGGTTAAACACAGTTTCTTTTTGGAAATAATTCCGAAAATAACTCATCTTATTTAAATAAACGTTCTTTTTGCAAAAATAATTTAATCTTGAACTTGCTAGATTTTTAAAACATTTTCTTCCAGAGAAATGCTTTTTAGCCTTTTTTATTTTAGAAACTTCTAAAAATTTTCAGAAATTCTTAAACCTATTCTTGGGCCTTCTAAATTGGGCAATTACCAAAATTAGCCCATCTGGACCTTCTCCGAACTAAGTTCAAAATTTTAAAGCCCAAAAACACTAAATCAGGCTTAACTACACATTAAACTAGCTTGGGTCCAATTAGCTACAAATGTCTCTTGGGGCCCATAACCTAAACTAAATGGATCAAACATGTGTTCTAAAAACTTTTCATGAACTTCATGCACTTTAATAAAATCAGTAGCTATGCATGTGATTTTTCTTGAAAAATCAAAGTGGTATGAACCCGAAATCTTCTTAGAACATATAGGAATTGATTGCTTGAATTTAAAAATTGATTTTGGGACTTTGGGGTTGATTTTTTGGTCCCTGGAGTTTCTGTCCAGACCAAAAAATACCCCTAAATTCAGTTCTTGAAAGTTCTTTTTAATGAAAACACTTACTAGAATGCTTATAATCAATTCGGTGTTGAAATAAAACTTTTTGATGCAATAAAGGGTGTGTGGCCAGGCCTATGGCCGATTGCTACATGATGGTTTGAATTCATCTTTGTGAAATCAAATTGAACTAAAGTCACGTGATTATGTTTTCATGAAACTTTATGAATCAATTCCTTAACGTGTAAAACTATGTAAAATGAATTTGTGTGATGTAGATCATTAGTAAATCAGTAAAATCTTCATGTCTATATGATATTCCAGGTTTGTGAAAATCTTGAAATCTTGAGTTCATGCAATCTTATCATATATCTTACATAAACTAATGTAAACTTACAAAAAATGATGCACAGTTTTATTGAAGCTAAAACTTTAACATAAACTTTGAATGAAAAGCAGGAGAACAAGTAAACTTACAATTGGGAGATGACATTTTGAAGCAGACTCTGTTGCTAGGGTGTGTTCTTGGCCATGTGATGTAGAAGAATTGAAGAGAATGAATTTTTCTCTAAGAAACTATGGTGGCCGTTTGGTACAGGGGCTAGGGGGCTTTGTGTTCCCTTGAAACTTTGTGAAAATTTTGAGAGAATGAGAGGCAATAGGGATACACAGACATAAGGGGTCTTTTTATAGGTCTAGGGTTTTTCCTTTTCCAAAAAGAACTAGGGGGGCTGCAAGGGCTTATTTGGCTTAAATAATAGCATTTAAAATATTTATCTATTAAAATGATCATGCTACAAATAAATTTAGATGGCATTTAAGTGCTTAAAATAGAATTCTCATGCAATTTCATGCACATATGCGACTAAACTGAATTTATGAAGCTTTGAAAAATTATTTTTAATATCACAAAATTGATAAAATTAATTAACGTGTTTAATGACATTTGATCCACTGAGTTAGGTTAGACTAATCAAGGGTTGGGATGTTAGATTTGTCAAATTTGTCACACAAATGTTGTATATACCTATTGGTGTCTGTACCTGGATAAAGCCGCAAACATCTCTGTATAATGAAGTGTATACATCCATGTGAATTTACCGGTGATTGGTTCGTTATTTCTCAATTGCAAATAGTTTGTTTCTACTAGTTTCTCATTCACAGCCTTTAATAGGATGTGGCAAAGGACAATGATGAGCCAACAGCTGAAGTTGAGCACAGTGATACTTCAGGAAGTGAAGGATCTCTGGTTAATGAAGTAGAACAGGTAAATCAACATTCCATGCAGTTGCATTTCTCTTCCCCAAATAAGTGTAGAGAGTAGTAATCAATCTTTCATATCTTCCCCAAATAGATGTAGAGTGAACTTCCATATCTTATCCATTTATCTCAATGTAGCCTGCAGCAGAAGCAAAGGAAGAGTCTGCAGTTTTACCTGATTCTGGAAGCAAGGTGTCTCCTCATGAAGCCACTATCTTGATATTTTTCCCTCCAATTCTATTTGATTGGAAATATAATTTTATTCTTTGATGTCCTCTGTTATCTCCAAATCTAACTTACCACACTACTTGATTGCTTTAGTTGTTTGTTTGTTAATTTTTTTTTTCTTCATGAGTAGTTGTTTTTTGTTTATAACCTAACTGTTCTATAGACTGTGATTTTGCTTCTCAGAAATAACATTGCTTCTCAGAATGAAAATAATTATATTTACATTGAAAACCTATATTTTCTTGATGCTTCTAACTCCTAGAATGTACATTAGTTACAATATATACAACAGACATGATAATATGGTGATTAATACTTTGAAGATGAAATTTTGAAAGAGGAGGCTCCACATGAAACTTTAGCCAGAAATAAAAAGTATTTTCTGTTGGAATGTTGATATATTGCAGATATATTTTTGCGTATTTCTCAGCCCTCACTGATACTTAGCATATCAAGATTTATATATATCAGAATGAAAAGTTGTTTCTTCTTTTATTTTTTATTTATTTTTTTGGGGGGTAGGGGGGGGGGGGGGGCTGCTTTTTTTTGTTTCTCAATTTTCTTGGAATCGGAAATTGTCGCATCCCTTAAATTTTGCATTTTTCTTAACTTCCTTGTTCCTGGAGTTCTTAACTATAAGCCTATTGGTATTCGCCTTTGCTGTCCTTAGGGAAATGATGTATCTGAAAATACTGAGGGGTTATCAAAGGAAGAGTTGGGTCGCCTTGTTGCTTCTCGCTGGACAGGAGAGACTACTGCAAAGCAAACAGAAGAAGTTGATGCTACAAAAGACAATGAGCATGAAGAGCATGAAGAGCTGCCTAGGGGCACACATGGTGAAGAATCTGATGGCTACGCTTCCGAAACTGATAATGACAGCGAAAGATATGATGATGATAATGATGATGTAGAAGATGACGTAGATGAAGATTTTAGGGATGAGGATCATGATGACCCTAGTTCTTCTTACAAATCTGACTCAGAAATTGAATCAGACTTGTCAGGTTTGCAACAGATTGTTCTCGGTGAATAAGTTGTTATCCTTCAATGCAAGCTGTTTTGATATAACCTACTTTTAATAATCTAACTTATTTTAGATATGACAATCCCAAGTAACCCATCTTGGTTGGAGAAGATACAAAAGACCGTACAAAACATTCTACGTGCTGTTAATTTATTCCAGGCTCCAGTGAACCAGTCAGGTACAAACTGAAGTTTTAAGTTATATAGTACTCAGCAATGAAAATAAATACAAGGAAATGACTTTCTCTGTATCATTTTGACTTCTTTAGAGGCCGCTAATGTACGCAAAGAATATGATGAGTCCAGTGCCAAGTTGTCCAAAATTGAGTCAAGAATATCAAGTTTGTCGCAAAAGCTGAAACATGATTTTGGTTAGTACATGATGGACTGTATCTATATTTGTGCTGTACCATTTGTCTTCATTGTGAGGAAGTTTGTTGGTCACTTGGCTTCCATAAGCTGAACTCGAGTTGTAATATCACAGGGCCTGAGAAGGAGTTCTATTCATTCTATGGTCGTTGCTTTGAGGGCAAGGAGAACAAGTTAGAAATTTTATCTTACCCTAAACTGTTATTGACTATTGTCTTCATATGATGTTTTGGGTTTTCAAGGAAATTGCAATAGTAATCATTTTCATTTTTCTTTCCTTTGGGAAATCAAATTTTGGTTCAGGTATGTTTACAAAGTCTGCCCATATAAACAAGCTTCCCAGGAGGAGGGGCATACTACAACTCGTTTGGGGTTGGTGTCTATTACATATCTTTATGTACTTTGCATTTCTAGCTTTCTGGGCTCTTTTTATGCCTGTGTTATTTGAGGTATCATTTGGGAGATCTTTGTCAGAGATGTTTCAATTGAGTATCTTAGTTGTCCAATCAATCAAGTTGCTCTAGATTGATGTCCTGGGATCAAGAAGAATGGTACATTGAATAGTGAAAATGACATAATTGTACCATCTCTTAGATCTCCTGGTATAGACTAAAAATAATTGGTACCATTCTAATGCATATATATCACCTTATCTTGTCAGTTGGCATGCAGTAGAGTTGTAGCCAATTCTTGCGGGTTCATCACATCTTATGATATTCCTTCTGGAATTTGCTCTGGAAATATTCAAGAATATAGGTTTCTCATTTTTGTGTCTGATGTAGACATGGTCTCTACATACACGCATGCACAATGTGGCTCGTCTTACTTTGACATCTTTCTCTCTTTCAGAGATTTACATATTTCTTCATTTTCAATCAACTCATTTCTTTCTATTTTCTCCATTTTCCTTTTTGTAAATAGGCGCTGGGACAAATTTGAGGATTCATATAGAGTCATGGTATTTTCAAATGGTGACAAATGCTGGAATGGGCCTGATAGAAGTCTGAAGGTATTTACTGCCATGCTAATAAGTAGGGGCATGCTTCTGTTTTCTTTAACAAGGATGATTCCTTACGTACCCTGATTCTTGTTTTAGATGATTGAGGTTGTTTAGCAGAAATGGTTTAATTGGTCTCTTTTGGAAGTTGTACTAGGATATGCACATAAGGGGTTCTTTATAAGACTATCTTTTTTATGCCCCATGGGGATAAAGATCTATTATAAAAATGAATGGGTATTTGGTTTTAAGTGCTCCTTTTTTAAGGTACTTACTGCCATGCTAACAAGTAGGGTGGTGCTTCTCGTCTTTAACAAGGTTGATTCCTTATGTCTCTTTATTCTTGTTTCAGATGATTGAGGTTGTTTAGCAGCAATGGTTTAATTGGTCACGTTATGAAGTTGTACAAGAGTTTTAATATGCACATAAGTGGATTATTTGTAAGACTATCTTTTTTTATGGCCCACTGGGATAAGGATCTATAAAAAAAATTAAAAAAAGAAAAAAGAAAAAAAAAGTTGAAGAGTATTTGGTGGAAAGTGCTCATTTTTTGAAAGGGTGGGGTGAGTAGTAGCTGTAAATGGCACCCGTATTTTATGAGGAAAGGGTTACTGTAGACCAGAATGTGAAAATTAAACGTTCCTATAAATCTGAGAATTTCAAACTAGAAAATAAAAAGGTAGATTTGATGCCTTCTACATTTGTCTGTGATGTTTTACAGGTCAAGTTAAGATGTGGGCTGAAAAATGAGGTTGCTGACGTGGATGAACCAAGTCGTTGCGAGTAAGAATTGCTCTCTCTCCCTCTCTCTCTCTCTCTGTCTCTCTCCCTCCCTCTCTAACTAACTGTTAATTTTCTTGTGGCAGATACGTGGCATTGTTATCTACCCCAGCTCTTTGCCTTGAAGAAAAGCTGCAGGTACCTTTTCTTTTAAAAAAGAAATTTGCTCCTAAATAATTGCAGTTTTAGTTGCTTCTCTTCTGCACTGAATCCTAATGGATGTGGATGTGTAATGAAATGTGATAGGAACTACAACATAAACTAGACTTGATGAATAAAGAACAACCACAGAGCCATGATGAACTTTGAAGTGTCTAGATGGATTTGGCTGCGAATACTCTAGAGTAAGCTGACTGGTGAAAGTAATCATTTGCTTATGGAGACTAATATTTTCATTCTCGAAGATACAGAGAGGTATAATGCGGCTTTTGTCAGGTAGTTTCAAGCAACACCCGAAGGTGGCCTCCCGAAATTTTATTTTTTGGATATGACAGTAGTTCTTTGGGTGGGGATGGATTGAGGCTTGGGAGCCCTCATTGCAAGTTTGGGTTAGCTTGAACTGATCTTGATATACATTCTTGTACCCAGAACAGTGGTCCTTTTTCCTACATCTGCAACTATCAAAATTTGCATGTCGTATTATATATTGTATTTTGGAAAGCCCTTTCATTTGGCCTGTGTGTTTTTTTCAGTGGTACTGACTACTGAGAGCTGGTAAATTGATTTCAACATTTTCCCATGACTGCCAACTGTGTTTTAATGTTGAAATTGACAGCTAAACACGTAGAACCAGTGATGGGTATACCTAAAAGAACAAAGACAATCAAGTTGGGGACTTTTTTTCGGATAGATATTTCTAACAATTTTGCTTTCTAGATGGCAAATGTGAGAGAGTTAATATGATGAGGCCTCTGCTTGATTGAGCAAATTTTGGACTTTTCGTCCACCTCAAGTAGGCTTTATAAGAAGCCTCTTATATTTGCTGGATCCGGGTCGGGACTTTTTCATCCCGTCTAAGGTGCATGGGCAAAGTTGAACCTTGAATTTCATTAGGTGCCGTAGACTTTTTTGTGCTTTGAATATCATTAAAAGCCACTTTAGACTTTTTGTGCTTTTTTGAGCAGGAAAATTGAACAAATGAAAGTTCTGAGTACTTTTTCCACAATACAACTCTGATAAGGTGGGCAAAATAAGAGGAGAGTCGGAAACAAGAGGTAACTGGTAACATTAACATTAATCATTAATATTTGTGGAAGACCAGTTTTCTTCTCCTTTTTTTTTTCCCACCTCAAAACATCACTTTCAGACATGGAAGAACAGGTGTAAACTCCTCGGGTACAATGCTCTCTAATATTGGTTGCCCCTTTCCCTCCGCCTGGATCTCACCAAACAAATAGCCTTTTTTTTTTACTATCTTTATATCTTCTAATGGAAAAAACGTGGGATTGGCAATCTTCATGAACAGATTAGAGTTAAAATGGGTGACCCGTTTAATTAAATAAATCAAATTTAAAATTGAATAATATAATTTTATATTATATATCTCAATACAGTCCAAACTTAATGCAAATCACCAGCCTAAAAGCTGTTCCGAACATGTTAATAAGTTGGGCGCGCATGCATACTGCATAGAGAGTATATTTATTGAATGAATATGAATAGTGGAGCAGGAGCAGGAGCAGGCACCATAGTTGACCTGCATAGTGAGTGCATACCCAATATTAGCCATTTTAGCGGCTTAAAACCTATTAGCCGCACCGCTATTAAAATCACTCAATACCAAAACCAAACACGCCCACAGTTGGATGCTCTTTCAACTGAACTTAATATATTCCCACGTAATATTCCTTTTTTACTGTTTGTTATTTTGGCAGGACGCCTTGTGGCTCAAGAAAATGCCCTCTCTCTTTATATATATATATATATGACTCGTTACAGCTGTGTCATCGACCATCATATCACGCTTCTTTCCTTTTCTTCTTCAATCTTCAATCTTCACAGCCTCACAGGTTCCTTTCATCCATTTTTTTTTTTTAAACTGATATTTTGGTTCCCCTTCTCTCCGTCTCTATTCTTTTGTGGTACACGTGTATCGTATCTAGAAGACTTTTTTGACAAGAGGGAGAGTAATTGGGTTCTTCATCTCCTTCGATCGTCTTTGTTGACGATTCTTTTGGGGTGACTTCCATTACGATTTTCTCTGGTTTCTCTCTTGTGGGTAACAATAATATCATCTCATCGTCGTCTAAGGCTTTTTTTTCAGCTCAAAGAATGGAGAAGATTATAAAACCCAAGACGAAGATCGTGTGCACTTTGGGACCGGCGTCCAGGTCAGTGCCCATGCTGGAGAAGCTGCTGAGAGCCGGCATGAATGTGGCTCGCTTCAACTTCTCTCACGGATCTCACGAATATCACCAGGAAACCCTCGACAACCTCAGGACCGCCATGGAAAACACCGGTATTCTCTGTGCCGTAATGCTTGACACCAAGGTACTATATTTTAATCTCTCTCTGTATTTGTATCGATCGGATTTAATACGGTTGGGACTTTTTGGCACCTGGGTATTCATTGCGTTCTCATTGGATTTGTTTGTTTTTCATCTGATGCTGGGAAGGAAGGCCATGTTGTTTCCTATCTTTCTGTGTTTCTTTGTTGGTTCGCTTGCTTATTGGCCTTTCAGTTTCATTGTTTGTGGTCCACTTTTGGCATGCCTCTGCGTTGTGGTTCTTTCTTACATCTGGATCTGGGGGGCTTTTGGATGACTTTTCTGTTACTTCCATTCTATGACGGGGTTTGGTTTTGTCCTTTCTATTACTATATATTCATTTCACTTATTTATTATTAGTCTCTTCTGTGCAGAATTTCCCATTTCGTTCCTCAATTGTCAGTTTCCACTTGTTCTTTAAGTACTAGTTAAAATCAAGCATGTATTATCTGAAACTTTTTAGCATGTAGGCACAATTTGTTGAATGAAACAAATATCTCCATTTGGATAGCTTCAATAGGTATGAGGTTTTACGCCAGGTGTTCATCTTGAACGCTGCCGTTCATTTCTCGAGCTAGTACCCTCCACACGTCCACTAGCCATGTTTTCTTGTATACCCTTGGAGATATATGAACTGTAAATGATTTTATTTTATTTTTTTGTAAGTTACGACTTGCATTAGGAATCTCAAATAGCTATGTGTGTAAGCTATGGGTTGTTCAAATGTAACCCCACATAATCAGGTCATTTTATAAAAGAAAGAACTGAACTCCAATTTATACAAAGCTGGAAAAAACCCTTCATTGCAGAGGCCGTTTGTGTTTGTTTTCTGTATTAAGCATCCCATTTCCTGTTTTTGTTTTTGAGATTTTCTAATTATGTTGTTTGTTATTTTTAGGGGAAAAAAAAAGAAAAGAAACTTACATTGTAACCTAAACCATTTCGTACAGTTGCCAACGATGGTTGTGAGAGGGTCAGTAGTGGCAGGTGAGGTGGTAGTGGTGTTTTGGAGTGTCTAGTTGTGATATGAACCTATTTTCCTCATAATCAAAACCAGTTATGTTTTTGGGTCATCTTAGTCTTAGTCTAGATGCTTTTCTTTTCTTTTTTTTTCTGTCTGTTGATTATATTCTGGTTTTTAGAAATTTACAGACCAAAAAAATTGTCTCTTGAAGTTCTGCACTTCTTTTGGAGAAACATGCTTGAAAAGTAAAAAATGTGTTTTGTAAAGTGCATGTAACCTTCTACTGAACAAACTACTGTGTAGATACGCCAATGTTGTAAACTTGCCTCAGGCTTAGGCTTTTGAATGGACTTATTTCTGTAGCGATGACTTTTTTTTCAACTATTTTTTGGCCTTTTTTCATTTCTAAATTTTGTTATTATTCTGCATCATTTAAGCTATATCTCATGTTAGCCCTCCCTAGTGGCAAGCTTTCAAAGTTTCTAGATTTACTAAAGAAAAACATAAGCAAAACTCGTTAATTGTTCATTTGTAATTAATGTCACAGGGTCCAGAGATCCGAACTGGATTTCTCAAGGATAGCAAACCCATCCAGCTAAAACAGGGTCAAGAAATCACCATATCTACTGACTATAGCATAAAGGGTGATGAGAATATGATTTGCATGAGCTACAAGAAGTTGGCTGAGGATGTAAATCCAGGAATGGTGATACTTTGTGCAGATGGCACTATCTCGTTTGCAGTTCTATCTTGTGACAAAAAATTGGGTTTGGTTCGATGCCGCTGTGAGAACTCTGCAGTTCTTGGTGAGAGAAAAAATGTTAATCTTCCAGGGGTTGTAGTGGATCTCCCAACTTTAACAGATAAAGACAAGGAGGACATCTTGCAGTGGGGAATTCCCAACAAGATTGACATGATTGCTTTGTCTTTTGTTCGCAAAGGCTCAGACCTTGTGGGGGTCCGGAAGGTGCTTGGGGAACATGCTAAGAACATACTTCTCATGTCAAAGGTATGCTGATATTTGTGGAAACTTCGAATTATCTTGAGATTTGGTTTAACCCCTGTTGGATATGGTGGAAGTCGTCAGTACCAACCATTTGGTTTGTCTTAGTCTTGGTTGAGAAACAATAACAGGCAGTTTTTGCTAGTTCGGCTGATTTTATAGGGAATACATCCCGAATTCCTTTGGAATTTTCCGGAAGTTCTTTGGATATTCACTGATAACTATGAACTTCTTAGCAATACTGAATTGCCTTATTGGTCATTAAAACGATCATTGTCTGTACTTCAATTCAGTTTTAACTACTTGATTCTGATACTTGTCTTTCATTTTGAAACTTGTTTTGTAGGTTGAAAATCAAGAAGGGGTAGCAAATTTTGACGACATCCTTGCAAATTCAGATGCATTTATGGTAGCACGAGGTGACCTTGGAATGGAAATCCCAATTGAAAAGATATTTCTCGCGCAGAAAGTGATGATTTACAAGTGCAACATCCAAGGAAAACCTGTGGTGACTGCAACCCAGATGTTGGAGTCAATGATCAAATCTCCCCGGCCAACTAGAGCTGAAGCTACTGATGTTGCCAATGCGGTTCTTGATGGCACAGACTGTGTGATGCTGAGTGGTGAAACAGCTGCTGGAGCTTATCCAGAACTTGCAGTTCAGACAATGGCCAAAATATGTGTAGAAGCAGAAAGCACCCTTGATTATGGAGACGTCTTCAAAAGACTAATGAAACACTCGCCAGTGCCCATGAGCCCGTTAGAGAGCCTGGCATCTTCTGCTGTCAAAACAGCCAACTCAGCAAAAGCAGCACTTATATTGGTCCTAACCAGAGGAGGAAGCACTGCTAAACTGGTGGCCAAGTATAGGCCAGGCATGCCTATACTGTCTGTGGTCGTCCCAGAGATGACAACCGATTCTTTTGACTGGTCGTGCAGTGACGAATCTCCGGCAAGGCATAGCCTAATTTTCCGCGGGTTGGTCCCAGTTCTGAGTGCAGGATCTGCTAGAGCTTCTGATGCTGAAACAACAGAAGAAGCATTGGTGTTTGCCATACAACATGCCAAGTCAAAGGGTCTCTGCAAAAATGGAGATTCTGTGGTGGCTTTGCACAAAGTTGATAATGCATCTATTATCAAGATCTTGACTGTCAAGTGATATGATCGTTTCCATGATATTTTTTGTCTCGCTCTCTATATGTCTCCGTTTCTGTTTTCCCTTTTTGCCTCTTGTTGGGAGGGGTTAGTATAAAGATGAGCGAATGAGGATGCTTCTAGTTTTGCTACCTTGCTTTTGTTTCTGGAGGCAGAAACATTTACTACTATTATGTGTGTTTCGATGAGAAAAAAGCATTGGGATTTAGATTTCCAAATGTTTGATCATCTGACTTTGACTTAATGGAACTCTGTTTTTGTTCTTTGCTACTCGATATTGCAACTGAATGGGAGTATGATTCATAGAGGAGTGATTGTTCTTTGTTAGCGTTATGTGAGACGACTGGCTGATTGGTTAATACTTACAATGGTTATAAATAGGGCTAATAATTTTTTACGTGACTCGTAAATTCGATATGAATTCATCACGAAATTAACAAGATAAAGTTAAAAAATTTGATATGTTTAATTAAATTACTCGAGTTAAAGTATTCTCATACTCATTCAAACCCCCAGTAAGATTTGTCAGTTCACAAAGCATCAAGAAAATGAATTGACGAGCCTAGATGTGAGCAAAGCTACACAGTGAGTTGAATATAATTCAGGACAAAGGTGGGTGTAATATATTTGCCAGCAACACAGCTACATGATTTGCCTAGATGTGAGCAAAGCTACCAAATAATCCGGAGACAAGGACCATTTCACATGGCTTCAGCGTATCATTGAAGTGATAGACAGGCAACTTTGTCACAGGCGGGACCTCTCAGCATCTGATAGGTCGGCATTGTTAGTGCATAGAAAAGAGTCAGATACCTCATGGGGCCATTCTTAAATTCTACCCGTACTGGGAGTTTGGTCCAATATCAAATAAGGAGAAAGTCCAGCCACCAATTTCAATCACATTGAATCTTTCAGAGCACCCCAAAAAAAAAAAAATTATACAAATGTAGAGTAGGTCAAATAGGAACAGTAGAAATTCTTGTAAGAGGGCAAGAGATATCTACAAAACACTGAAGGATGACAGCACAAATTATTCTTCCCAGATTCGGAGGCAGCAAGTAAGATACTATGTACATAAAAAGATAACATGTACATAAAGCAAGGCAAAACATTCAGGCAACATAAAGGGAAAGAATCTGATATTAAAAAATAAAACTGACGAAAATATACTCAATTCTCATCTGTTTGAGAGGAAGCATTTCCACCTCCGGTTGCATTAGCCGACGAAGATGAGGAGGTTGAGGAAGAATTCCCTCCACCAGAAGAAGAAAAGAAACCATTAAAAGGCCATAGAAATGAAAACCTTCTCCCACTTCCACTTCTCCCATCCCCCCCATCTCCTTCTTCGTTAGTACCACTACCATGATCAGTTTCCCTCTCATTACTCTCCCTCTCTCTCTGATTGCTGCTGTTCCTAGAACCGTCTGTATCACGCTTGGTCTCATCAGCAGGCAACTGAAACCTGCAAACTGGACAAGAACAATGAAGCTCCAGCCATGGCATAATACACCCACTATGAAATTTATGCTTACACGGCATCTCCTTTGCTTCAGCACCAATCTCAAAATCATCCAAACACACCGAACACTGCAAGTTCTCCTTAACTGTCACAGTAGGTAATGCTTCAATCGCCTCCTTTTGCGCAGGTGGAGGGCCATATCTATTTGGATCATTCTCAGCCAAATGCTGCAGCAATAAATCTAAACCAGGCCCAATGAAATAATCACCTAAAGACCCAATGGGGCTCTGATTCTCGCTTTGACTCCCCCTGCTGGAATCATAAGAACCCTGAACGAGGATAGTCTGACTGAAAGGGTTGATCAAAACCAGGCGCTCTCTTTCTCTCTCTCTATCTCTTTCCCTATCTCTCTCTCTATCCCTATCAACTTCAGAATTCTCAGACAATTCAGAAGCCATTCCAGCTCGAATGCCTTGGAGCAATTGAAGTATAGTAGCTGAGCTTCTTCTCCTCCTCCTCATGATGGACTCAAGTTCACGATCCAATTCGGTCTCCCCTCCCCCGTGGCTGTGGCCGTCCTCATGGTCATTGTCATGTTCATCATCTTCGTCTCCAAACTCGAAATCACTTTGTCTGAATCTTCGGCGTCGGCGACGGGGTTGACTGCCCATCATGCCAAGCAATATGGGGGCCCAGAGAGAGAGGGCGCGGTCGGACCCAAAATTGGTGTCAGTATCAGCGTCCACTTGGGCTTGATTCTCCCTAATGGTTGTGCTACTCATCTCTTCAACGAATCCGCTTTGGCAAAATGGGCATTTGATCTCAACTTCCATGATGGGATCAATAGTTTGAGAGCACATGTGACACCAATACCTTGCTGCTACTGCTTCCTCCATTCTCTTCTCTTTCTTCTTTCTTTTTTCCCCACCACCACCAGTTTACGTTTGCCTTCCTCTGCCACAATCACAAACAAAAAAAATCATATCATATAAACTCGATGAATAAAACACCCCCACCCCAACCCCCATGTCATAGTCACAACTCATTCGAGCGGAAACAATAATACAAACAATTTCTAGAATTTGACAGATCTAACCCATGAACACCTTTTTATACCACGACAGGGATTCCAGCAGAGAAATTAAAAAACAACAACAACAAAAAAAAAAATCCCCATTTTGTTTATTGTTCGAGATTGGAGAAGAAAAAGGGTCAAAGATTTGTAAATCCATCAACCAACAGAAATACAAATCATCCCCGAAGGACCCCAAAAAGAAAAAGAAGCAAAAGGGTACTAAAACCTGAACAAATTGCATAAAAATATTTGAAGAGAGAGAGAGATATTTCGAGGTTATGTGGTCTTACCAAATCCTGAAAGAACAAAGAACAACAGCTACCGCAGAGAGAAAAATGGATTTTTTTTTTTTTTTTTTTTTCTTTCTTCAAAAGCTTTATGGGAATTTGATGTAAGGAGGAAATAAGGGGGTTCTAAATTTGATTATAATAAATTAAAAAAATAAAATAAAATAAACGAAGAAGAAGAAGAAGAGAGTTAGGCGAGAGATACTAAAGGCAAAGCGAAATCAAGAAGAAAAAAGAAGGATCTGGAAGCATCTTATTCGATTCATATTCACACAATTTACAAATAAAACATTTTCCTTTTTGAACATAGACGTCTACAGACAGGCAAGGGAAGAACAAATTTGACACGCAAACCATAAATTTGTGCCACGATTTTCAGGAAACATAACTTAATACATTCAAAAGGTGAAGAAATGCTTACCAAAGTTTTAGGCTGCTTCGCTTCAATTTCCCCGTTGAAATCAATCTGTGACTCTGCCTGCCTTTGCTCTCTCTTTCTCTTTCTCTTTCTTTCTTGCTTTTATTTTTATTTTATTTATTGTTCGTATTTATTTATTATTCATCGAAAAAAGAAAAGAAAGAAGAGAAAGGAAAAATGAGGCAATCAATCAATGAAAATCACTGCAAATATTCTGATAAAACAACATTGACAATTGACAACTGACAACCCAACCCCTCTCTCTCTCTCTCTCTCTCTCTCTCTCTCTTCCCTTATTTTCTTCCCTCAATACTATTTTCTTTTATTTTTCTGAGACGCGTGCATGTGGTGGTGACTGGTGGTGGCAAGTGGCAAGTGGCAACCTCTCATTCATTCTCTGTTTTTCCTCAACGATCAGATTTGTCAGGCGGAAGGCTCCAGTTCCCCACTCATCCACAGCCCTTCGTTTTGTGTAATATGTTTCTTTTTCTTTTTATTTCCACAAAACTAAATAATATATATTTTCTACACCTTTGGCTAAATATTAAATAATATTCTAAATTAAAATTAAGGTATGGCACATACAATAATCCACACAAATACTCTACAAAATTGATATGCCAAGATTTTGTAATTATTGATTTTTTCTTTTTGGGAAAATTATATTTTACTCGCCCAAGTTTTACCATTTTTTTTTTTAATTTTACTTCAAATGTTTAAAAGTTATCGATATACTCCGACCAAGTTTTTGAAATTTTCAATGTAACCCCTTCGTTAATTATTTGTCATTTTTAACGGAAAGTACTGAAAATACCTAAATACCCCTACTTTTCTAAGAAAAAATAAAATAAAATAACAGAAGGATGGCATATGGCCAAAAATGGGCAAATGGTGGCTATAACCACCTCTATTTTTTTTTTTTTTTAAAAAAAAAAAAGGTTATCTTGAACTTTCAACCCGTGTATATGAGACAATTTTGAAAAGTTTGTATCGAAGAATATATGTGTGGCGCACGTGAGCCATTTTTTGTCAAATAATACGAAAAATGAAAAAATGAGGTCATCTTGAAATTTCAACCCGTGTATATGAGACAATTTTGAAAAGTTTGTAGCGAAGAATGCATGTGTGGCGCACGTGATGGCTAACGGATGAGTTACGTTAAGAATTTTAAAAACTTTGTTGGATTACATTGCTAATTTTTAAATATTGGAGGCAAAATGAAAAAGTAGTAAAACTTATACATTTTTTCCTTTCATTTTTAATAAAGATTAATCTAAAGACTACTAAATTCTACTACATCATCTCTGTAAAATATTTATTAAATATTTATATAGTATATAACATTATTTTGATGAAAATTATGTTGTGAACATTGCAGGCGGGCATGCTGGTTATTGAAACGGATTGATTAATTTGATTCTTTTTTTTCTCTTTTTTATTTTTTTAGATGTTTTAATTTTATTCTCATTTGTGAATGTAGTTTTATATATATATATATACATCCCACGTAAGCAAATATTTATATAGTTAATTGCCGGCATGAATTGAATTGAAAATTGAAATATTTTTCTAGTGTTGGCCTGCCACGCCAAGCAATCGGATCACACCCTTGTCCTTGTGGACCCTTTGCATCATCATCCTGTCCACACTTTGCTCATTGTCATCAATCCAATCAATCATAATTTTGTTTACAATTTCACATCAATTTTTTTATTGGAATTTTCAGTAATTTTTTCACTTAAATTACTAATAATTTGGACAAAAAAAAAAAATGAGAAAATTCCAGATAAAATTTACTTATCTAAAGAAATTTAAACTTTACCCATCCAAGCAGTCCTAACTTTAGAAATTACTATATAAATTGTTACAAAATTATTGGAGATCCCAAATTCCTAATCTCCGATCTCTCATTTTTGTTTAAAAATTTTGTCGTAATTTTTCAGCATTTTCCAAGATTAATAAGTTTAAGGATGTTAATTTTTCAGTCTAAAATAGATAAGATGCCAACGGGAATGAATCTAAGGTGACAAGTGACAACTTTAATTTATTCTCTTAATATGTATCTGTGATTAATTATATTTACACAACTTGTCGTTGTTCTCTCATTTTTCTAAGGTTTACTTGTATTTGCACAACTTGTCGTTGTTCTCATTTTTCTAGGGTTTACTTGTATTTGCAAAACTTGTCGTTGTTCTCTCATTTTCTAGGGTCTTGTAGCAGTGTTGAAGGGAAATTCCTATTAGACTATTAGTATTCTACAAACTTAAACCGCAACTTCTTGCAGTTAGCCATGATATATGACCTTTCTACCGGTCAATCCTCCCCTACTTAACCATTTCTCATTTGAGTCATTTATGTTTTTTTAACAACCTTAACCTTAACTCGTATGCTCAAAATTATTTTGTATCAGTTCCGTGAACGACGGAACAAATTGTCATTTTGAATAATATAATTCTTCATATCCATATATCACGTTTTTTTGTAACGTGTTTTAATTGATTAATACTTTTGTTTTTTATTTTTTATTTATAAATGACTAACAAAATTTTTTACATCTATCAGTATAAAATAGACGTGAAAAATAGCATTACTGGTACTCAATTTTCATCCCCTACCATCCCTATGTGGTCTCATGTTCATGTTGGAGCGGGGTTCTATGAGGAGCTTGTGACAACCCCTTGGCACTTTGATCAAATTACTCAAATTACCATCTCCTCTTATTGATGGCTTCTGTTATATATGGAACGGTAAACAAACGAACGGTCGGATGGGGGTAAGAGTTTCTTGAGCAAAGAAGATCAGAAAAAGAAAAACTAGTGGTAGCAGGGCAACAAAAATTTAGTGGTTCAAAGTTTTTTTTTTTTTTTTTTTTTGCCCGTAATCTTCATATTGTGAACTACCCTAAAGCATTAAAAAAAAAAAAAAAACTAGAATGTTTGAACTATGTATATCTTCAGCGTAATCGAACCCAAGTGGGGGGTGGGGGACATAGCTATGCTGTTCAGCGTTGGTATTAGCTTCGTGCCTCCGACGTTTGACAAATAAATTAAAAACTTTTGTGAAAAGACCGCAATTATTATAAACAAGACAAAATAATCACACTAAAACACTAGAGTTTACATTCTTGGTTACCAAGAAATTCACTACAGATGAAATATAAAAACAATAAATAAAAAATCACTCGGAAACTATAATCTGATATACTCAAATCTCCCTCTCCTAAAAGAGAAAACAAAATATAAAAGTACAAACTACGCGATTCTTTTCTCAGGCGCGGCGCCTCCAATAAGAGAGAAAACATACACTTTCACACGATACTCTAAAAAGGACAAAAATTTCATATAAACTATTGTTGTATGAAAGTTCTTTCTTATTCTCTCAGTTTGAGTTTCTTTCCTTCTTTTGTTTTTTTTTTTTTTAACCTAACCTCATTTGAGTCACTTGATTGTCCCTTGTATGGGCCGGTCTACCCATTTCTCACGGACAAGCCACCCAAAACGCATATCATAGTTGTTTTTGTAATTTGCATCAAATCTATTAAAAACATATGAGAGTCATTCTCGATCACTTGTATTTTAAAAATATGTTCATTTAATAAATTAGATTTGAAGAAATTCCCACAATCTAATTTGAAAGAAAACTTTACTGCCACAATATAATGCCATAACAGCTAAAAATCTTTGCTGTGGCAAAGTTGGGTTTCATCAATATCTCCATAGATTTTACATGTTGGCGGCTGCAAAGAATCAATTTTGAATGTTCTTCGTTCTACATCGCAATTTGAATGTCAGACTTCCATTTTTTTTATTTTTTTTTCTCATTTAGATTCATGTTCTTATGATGGCTAAGAAAATAAAAAAAAAAAACAACAATATACATGAATATATTCATCCACTTCTTTGAAAATATTGCAGCTATATTTCATGAATCATGACATTTGAACGGGCTGTCAAACCCACCAAAAAATGAAGTGAAAAAAAAGAAAAGACAGCCACTACATTCTGAAAGGCTTTTACCAATCTGACTTGGGGAACAACATGCGATTAACTGGGGTCCCTGAACACGACAATATATTGGCGATGTTAACCTAGACCCACCCTGGAAATAAGAATTCAGTGCGAGCCAAATTGCATTGTCTATGTGCAGCTGAAATATTTTCAGGAAAGACAAAATACTTTCTTGTATTCTCCTGTCTTTCTCCAATCTTTCATTTTGAAAATCGACTACAGAATTTGTAGGACCCACACATAGCATGTATGTTGGTAAAACCTTTGACACTTGTCACATTCCCTACAGAATAAAGGGGAATAGGTCTCCTTTAACTTTGACAAGCAGCGCTTTTACCCTGGGAAATAATGGCTAAAAATTGTAACTGTACAAAACCTACTCGAAAACAGTCTGGCCGCATTGACTAATGAAAAAGAAACCTCAGAACAATAATTATGGAGAGTGGATACCGAGGAGTTAAAAATTTCATGGATACCACACTTGAGTTCAAACTGTTTGAGGCTGGCTTGCTCCAACCTCCTCCTGCAAGGAATATATTAAGTTAAAAACAAGTAGCAAGTTGGCATTCTATGTGACTGAAAAAAAGAAAAAGAAAAACTAATTAGAAGGTTAATAATAATAACATAACAATGTCCAACTTTTTGTAAATATCTCACTGAAAATTGATACACGGAAGTCAAACCCAAAAACAACAGCAATCACACAACCAACATCAAACATAGTATGCTAACACGCATGGACCAATCTTGTAAATAATCCCTAAGTTCCGAACCAGATAATTGTAACAGTATACATTTGAAGAGGTACCAGAGAGCAGAAAATAAGCCTATAACCCACAAGCCCTGTGGCTAAGTAGGTGAAAAATGACCTCTAGGAAAGAGTTCAAAGAGAGGGAAAAAAGAAGAAGCATGCTACTCAAATTTACTAAAACAAAAGAAAGAAGAAAAATCAATTTTGTGAAATTTCTAGTTAGTTGGAACAGGAAAGCAGCATCAGGAACGCAAAGCAAGTGACTGAATAAACCTGTCAACCTTGAATACCCAAAATGACTGTTTCTATTTAGTAACATAAAAATGTCCATGGGAACAGCATATAGTTGCAGCTAAAATTGAGGACCATTCATGCAGAGTCAAATTCTGGGAGTGGGAAATTCATGTTATCTGGAAAAGAGACTACTAATACAGAAAATGCGTTCAGATACATGGTTATTTTATTACCATGTGAGTGTGCCCATTCTGCTCATGGCCAGATCAAACTACTCTACTTGGCCCTTTTTATTTGCTTCTTATTTACTTAAAATTTGGAAGAAGAACGAAAAAAAAATTCACTGATTCTTGGAATTAAAAAATTTCATATTTTTCTGGCTAAATGAGTAACCACCCATATGAGCAAAATTATGAAAAATGGCAAACATATCATTTCAAATGCAACTTATTCAAAATGCAAATGTACTATCGTACTTTGAAATTAATTCCCAAAAGCTTTCAATCAAATGTACAAGGACAAGAAAAATGTGTAAATAAACCATAAGAAGACAAGAAAAATAGTGGTTTGTGCTAAACTTAATGCAAAAATGAATTGATATAGTCAAATTATAAAATAGGAAGAATAGGAACAAAATGAAGCAAAGACACTTCATAGTTTACCAAATCCAATACTAAAAATTAGTATTGAACCCGTGGTATATATAATCTGATACTTCTTGAATTTGAACGCTATTGACTGCAAATGCTAATAATTCTCAAGACTCAAGCCAGACTAGACGGAAGCTTTCCCCAAAATCTAGATAATCCTTGAATACTGCCAAACGGAGAAGCAAAAAGGAAAAAAGAAAAGGAGATGCATTTAAAGTTTCAGGTATTCAGTCAGCATGTCATTTGGCTCAGATGGTAAGACAATAATATCAACCTTGACCCTAACAAAAGGGGTTGTTTTCCTCTCTCACTCTCTTCTAGAATGTGCGACACATAATTGAACCAAACAAAAATAGTTGATTTTTTTTTTTAAAAAAAAAAATTATGAATAATAATAATTTTAATGAAGAAAAGGAAACAAAAATAGTTTCAGACAGATAGTTCAAGAAAAATCTTATTTTCTCCCACCTTCACCATTTTGACCCACAAAAGATTTGTCAGCGTGCTGAGTTTCTTTTACTCCTACAGACTGATGAAATGTATTCCTACTATAGATAATAGGTAGGAAATTCTTATTGAAATGCATTTCTAAAGACTTGTGATGAGAAAATGCAGTAACAAGTACTTACATCTATAGCCTGAAATGACCTGCCTACAGATGGCTTCAACTGAGAAGCTTCAGCAGCAGAAGTAGATCCATTGTCACCATTACCATGATTTTGACCCTACAAACAGATAGCACAAAGAGATGCAAAATGATAAATAACCATTAATACCTTCATATAAATAAGGAATGAGATCATGGGGTTGGAAGAAACCGAAGATACTCAACTCAACTAAATCCAATTAAATTTTGGTTGCCTTATTAGCATAGGAAACAACACAACTCCAAAGTAGCGATAGCAGCTTCAATCATTTACATCATAGCAGAAGATAGCATTGAATACAAACACTCAATCTATAAGATATTAATCTATTATAAAACAGAGATAGAGTCCATAAACAGATTCCATAGCTAGGATGATGACAGCATACCTCCAACACTCAACCAGGGAAAAAAGAAAAAGAAAAATTATCAGCCACAGCTTTTTGCTTAAGTAAACTTTACATGAATGCAAAATGACTGAAAAGGGGCTAACCCACGTTTAAGAGAAAAAAGAAGTACTGTTTACGACCTTTGTAGAGAAGGTGTCAATAGAGTTCAATCATCTTTTTCCCTAAGGGCACTGCCACAGAGGAGTGGATCAACTCTGACACATTACTTCAGAGGTGAATAAAAGAGGCCTAGGTAACACTCTACATAACATTCACTACCAGCCTACCCAAGCAACTGGAATAAATGCGTTGGTGGGTCGATTACCATACGTTTCACTAAAAAGATTAGTAACTGTCACCTGTTTAGCATTTTGAAACAGAGTGTAGAAGCCAACAACAAGAAGAAAGCATTACTCCATCCAGTGGCCAAATCACCCACTACCTCTGTAGTTTAACTTCTTCTCCCCCTTTCTCTTCCTCCTTTAGATGAGCAATTTATGAGAGAATCACAGACATCTTACTGATATCTCACCACCAGCCATCAAAATAAATAAAACCAAGGCGGTTCATATAAAAATGTTCGGTTGCATAACAAGGACCCATAATCCAGGTCATGTGGGAAGGTGGTAGTGTCGGTGTCCTTGCCTTATGTTATTACTCGATGAGGAATTTCAAAGTCTTCGCTTGAATAGTAAAGAATGACTTTCATAAGTCACTCCCAGATCATTCCAAAGATAACAAAGCCTCGCCAATAGAAATTATAAAATCTTAAATGAATTAAAGACTCTCCTAAAACGCCTTCTCAACTAAGTAAAAGATATTAAAATACATACTCATATGGGTCAAGGGTAGCTTGTGTAATCAAAAGAATTTATGTCAGGTCACTTGTTTACTTTTTTGTTATTAGTTTTTTCATAGTTCTACCCTATTCTATTGTTCATTTCTTGTAAATTCACCAGTCATCAGCCAAGTTATTGATCAACTCCTAAGCAGAGAGAGAGAGAGAGAGAGAGAGAGAGTGATGAAATAAAAATTTTACCAAAAAATTTGGAAACAAACAGATGAAGTTCACCCAAGAAAAGTCAAATAGGTGTTCTATTGCAAGCAAGTGAAGAATACCATACCCCAAATAAACGTCTACTGTCTTGAACATCAAAGAGAGATGAGTAGTAAGCAGGGTCATAGATAGATCCTCCTAAAATGTCATCAGACTCTGAGGATTGCCTGGCTACAGCAGGAGTTGCAGGACTCAGAAAACTACTTCTTAAATCAAAATCTGCTTCTCGAGCAACTGTAGTGTCAACATATGAAACCCCCAACCTGTAAATCTGAATCCATAAAAATGAGGATAAGAACCTCACAGTAAACCCAATGATTTGCATTGCCAGACTGAGTCTCACTGAAAAGATAATGAATGGTCCATAACTCTCAGAAGATATGTGCCTGCAGACACAAAATTTCCGTCAGATAAGAGATTAGAATTACCAAACACATGCACACAAATACGGTTCATGTACACACAGAATAAGGCATTGCCACATGAGCCAATACAACAAGTTCAGATTGGAAAAATATTCTGCAACCAGAATCCATTTTTTTCAACATGTGAAGTCGTAGAGAACACATGCAACCATATGCTGCAGCAATTTGTATAATTCTTCTACCACGTATTAGAGTCCTTGTTTGTTAAATATCCGCTTATCCCAAAAGCTTAAGCTAATAGGAAATGATAAATTTAATAATTTAATTAATACTTTAATACTCATCTCACATTAGAAACCAGAAAACACGTAAACTATTTTAAATGAAATGAGAGTGAATCACCAAAACAAGGTTCGAGCTCAGAAATTTTGAGCATATACCATTTTAAATCACTAATTATCTCAAGGAAAGACAAATTTACTCATTTAATTAGTACTTTTAACATTGTTCACCAAACACTTGTTGCATTTTGAATAAATAAAGCAGCGCATAAGAAGGCATGAGTGAGGGGTTAAAGAGTTGAAATCACATAATTAGTTGTTCTGGCGTCACAGCTAGAAGACTTATTCAAACAAAACAAATACGCTTTTATTTGTAAATAAATAATCAAAGATAAAAGGGGGGACTGACCAAATGTCGTAAGTGAAGAAGATGAACCAGAAGACATCGAGAAAGATAGCGCAGAAGAGAAGAACCGCATACATACGCCCCAGGCTCTGACTGCTGCTCTCTATGGCTACCAGAGCGAACAACGCGATGGCCAGATTTATCAGCAAAACTCCGTTGTACAATGCGCCCAGTGATCCAATCAACGCGCAACCAATCTGTTTTATTTGTTTGATTTTTATTTTTTATTTTTATTTTTAAAAAAAGAGCCCTAATTAATTGAAATTTTTATTTAGAAAATGAAAATGTAATAGAAAAGGAGAAGAAAGAAACCTGGATGTAGATGAGGATGACGGCGAAAGATTGAAGGCTATCGTAATCGCGAAGCCACGGCTGTATTCGACCCCACAATGATGAACAAAGCATCATATGCCCCCCAACCCCTTCCGATCCCTATTTTCTTCCCCTCTTTCTTTCTTTTTTTTCTTCGCCTGAACCCTAATTGAAATGATTACTGAAACAGAGGAATTTGTTTTTCAAATGAATCTGAAACTGTTGGTTTTGGCGGGACCATATTGAAGAAGAAGAAGAAAAAGCAGCAGCAGCCATGTATACTCTCTGGCCTCCGCCACCAGAAAAAGATAATTACTACCGTATTAACAGTATACATGGAGACATAAATGCTTTTTGGTTAATTAACAGTTTTGCTTAGAGGGGCATGGGCGCTTAGCGAATGACGGAAACCGAAAAAAAGCCGCTGCCACCGTTTTCCTTTTCGTTGTACCTCTCGAACTAACTTTCCTTTTTTTCTTCTCTGTAATTACGAGTTACGACAAACATTTTTTCTTAAAAAAAAAAAATAATAATTTAATTTACATATTATTTTGATTCCTTATACATATATTTTAACTTTGTCACAATTTTTTTATTTTTTATTTTTTATAATCATTGTTTCCGAATAGCCACATTATATTTATACCTTTACGGTTAAATAATTTTTTTTGTTTACTGCTCAGGGAAAAAAAAAAATGTACATTTGTGAAATAAAGCTTAAAATTTAGACCGAAAAGGGAAGGCAAAAATGGAAAAATGGAAAAAAGGAAAATTTATTTTTCATTGACCATTTGGTGTAAGAAAGCATATCCTTTTGTGTTTCTTCTTTGCTTGGCGCTTGCTGAGAGACTGTATGAGCGCCCACTCGCTCTACCACCGTTGGTGCAGTGACACGTGGTGCACGACTTTAATTTGCTGCAATTGTAAGTAATATTATGAAAACCAAATAGTCAACACTTTATATTTTTAGAAATCGCTATCATTAAATTAGCATTAAGTGTATTTTAGAGCATTTCCAAGCTGAGAGGCGTTTCACCTAATAAAAAAGCACGTTTCTCTACTTCACCTACCCTTTTTCAATACAAACTCCATTCAATTTTCCATTTCAATCCCTATTTTTGAAAATATTATTTTTTATTCCATTTTTTGCAACACTTATTTGCCATCACAAATTAGTACATTAGAGCACTTTCAATTACTTATGCATTTTTATATCGGCTAACCCAAACTTATTTTATATATTTTAACTGATGTTCTGTTTGTTTCGGTGTAAAATGATTTTGACATTTTACGGTATTTAGTAGGGGCGAAAATAATGGTCAACGAAAATTATTTTCAGTTTGATCGTAAAAGGTTATTTAATTTTCAAAACCATAAAATCGTTTTCCGAAATTAAACTCTTCGTCTTTGCACGCATGTTTGATATCCGATTATTGGAATTCAACAATTGTCGGTCGTCGAAATCCAGCCGACGCCGAAGTCCGGCAACATCTGGTCACCAGAATCTTGTCGGCACTTGAATCTGGCGACATCCGACCAGATTCCGGTCAAAAACTGGCCAGAATATTGCCAAATTTTGGCCATGGTCAGAAGCTAGCCGGGATCTGGCTGGATCTGGACGAATTTGGCCAAAATGGCTGGGATATGACCGGATCCGGCCATTTATTCGGAAGAGTCTGGTAGGAATCTGGCCAAACTTGCTTGCTAGAATCCTGCAACGGCGACCGAACATTGCCGAATTCCGGCGGCATTTGCCAAACTCTGATTTTCGCATTTTGTAATTTTTTCGTGCGAGTCAAATGCTGGAAAATATTTTCGAAAAAATCATTTTTTCTGAAAATGATTTCGCCGAAAATATTTTATGACGGAAATTATTTTATATCGAAACAAACGGAGCATAATTGATTTCAAAATGTACAATATATCCGAGTCTCTATTATTTAAATATTATTATTTTTTATTATTTCTTTATCTTTCTTTATTTAATTTTAAGATATTTTTTCAACGGTAAGTTTTTTTTTTTGGATAATTATTTGCTATAAAGTCAGCAAATTTTGTGTTCACACCTGAGGTGATTCGCATGAGTATAACCTTAAAATGACAATTACAAATTTTGTCATATAGACATACTTTGAAATACAATTTTTAAATTCAGAGATATATTACAATATTGCTATGACGTAAATGAATTTGGGTGAGAGAAAAGGGAGAAGAGAGAGAGAGTGAAAGAAAGAAAGAAAAACAAATAAAAAATATATATATACACGTGTGAATAGTGTGTGGAGTTGCACTATTCATAAAGAGTAATGATTCACCACCCTCATAAATACCACTTTTTACTACTTTGCTTATGTGGCAAGATGGTCCCTCGCTAGTTTTAAAAATAAAATAAGATAGATGACCACCTTGCTATATAGGCAAAGTGGTAAAAATTGATATTTTTAGGTGGTGATGATGAATCATTACTCATTTACAAATGCATCATAAATGCATTTTGCATTTGATTTACATAATCAGACGAAAAGATTTTTAATAGGGAAAAATACATATAACCTCTTCAAACTACCACCTCATTGTCAATGTACCCCACAAATTACCAATTGTGTCAATGTCCCTCCCTAAACTACCAAAAAATGTCAATGTCCTCCAAATAACAAAAATACCCTTCATAAAATTATTAAAATAAAATAAAAACTAAAAAAATTATTAAAAAAATATAAAATAACAAAGATTTACAACAAAAAAAATAATAAAAAATTTAAAACTGTTTTTTCTATTTCTTTTTTGGTTTGTTTATTTTTTTTTAAAAAAAATGTTATTTTCCTTTAATTTTTTAATTTTCGTTTTTTTTTTTAATTTTATAAGGACTTTTTTTTTTAATCAAAAAAAATTTAGGGTCAATTTTGTCTTTTTCTTGGTTTTAGGGGGGACATTGACATTTTTTGGTAGTTTGAGGGGGAACATTGACAGAATTGATAGTTTTGAGGGTACATTGACAATAAGATGATAGTTTAGAGAAATTATGTGTACTTTTTCCTTTTTAATAAATTGGTTAACTATTTTAACGTAAAGGTAAAAAAAATTTACCATTGGCATTGGGAATGCTCTATAATCTATATTGCACATCCGCTTGTTCACTTGTTTGTTCACCAAACCCATTTCCAACAATGAATTGTTTCTCTAGCTTGTCCATCAATAAAGATGCACCTGTCCAATAATCTCGGCGTAGGCGGGCTCATAGACGGCCCATATCCAAGATGGGCGGCCCAGTGAATGTGAGAAAAGAATCAAGACAAGCACGCAAAAGAAATAAACAAAGAAACCTTTCCGACCTGCTTCGGGGAAAAAAAATGGCGGAGATGGCGTCGTCGGGGGGTGAAGAAGCGTCGATGGAGCAGCAAACGAAAAAGCAAGAATCGCAGGCGTCATCATTATCATCAATAACGTCAATGGCGGAGGATCTCCAAAGTAGTGTGATCCAATCAACTCGTTCTCTCCAGCAAAACTCTTCCGCCCATCTCCGCACCTTACAGGATTTCGTACCGCGTGCGGTGTCCCGGTGTAAAAGCTATGAGGACGCTTTCTTCATCAAAATCAAAGGTCAATCGCTCCTCGTAATCATTTTTATTTTGAATTTGTAGGAAATATGTTTTTCTTTTCCATTAACAAAAAGGATTTAGTTGCATGTCTTCAGATGAGTTGAAGAGGGCGAGGGAACATCCAGGTGCGGCTGTAGGGGTTGCAGCAACCGCTGCTTTCCTTCTTATACCAGGTATTTCATTTCGCATGAAAAGGATTTGCTAAAAGCTTAGTTCCTGTTTGCACAATGGCCGTACGCTTTTTCCCATATCAAAGGACGCTACTCCAGTAAATCACAGAGGGGTTAAGGGAGGGATAATGGATTATAGGCGGGTGTAGAGTACCTTTACTTAAATCCCTTGTTTGGGTTCAAAAGGAGAGAAATTGTAAGATCGCCTGAAACAGTATGCCTGAGTTTATCTTGTGTCAATTGAAAATTGGTTATGGACTATCAAAATTTACTGAGCTCCCAATAAGCTCTTCTGTCTATTTCAGTAAATATTGATCAGTTAGCTGATTTTTGGTTCATAAACTGTGAATCGAACTTTCCAAGCACTTGCATGTAATTGCATTGTTCATATAATATCTAGCTCCTCGCATCTCTTCTTGACTAATGGATCTCTTGACTGGTCTAGACACAACTTTTGTTAAACTAGTTATATCTACTAATTTTTGCTCGTAAATCTTATGTGAACTGATTCCTACAGTGAATTGTTTTCTTTGCAGGCCCGAGAAGGTTTTTGTTTCGTCATACATTGGGTCGACTACAAAGCGAGGAGGTATCTTTCTTTTTTTCCTGAGATGCTTCCTTCACCTATGAATAAGATCTTCATTTTTTTTTTTTAGAAAAAAACAGCATCTATACCGCTTAATCTGCTATTGTCACTTGTTTTAGTACCAAAATTCTAAGATTGTAGGTTTCGGGTATTTCAATATTAAAGACCATACTCTTCCGTCCTTTTGATACATTCTCCCCCTCCCTCTACAAATATATATGCAGGCCCAGTTTGTTAGAGCTGAAAAGAATGTGAAGGAGTTGAACATTTCTGTTGATCTCATGAAGAAGGAGAGCAGAAAGTTGCTCGAAAGGGCAGCGCTTGCTGAAAAGGACATGAACTACGGCCATACTGAGCTCATGTAGAAGAGATTTAAGTACCCTAAATTAATTCTGTGGCTATTTCTTTAAAACGTCTGATTATTCCAATTGAAATGTGTAGGAAGGCTGGAAGTGAAATTCAAGACCTTGCGGAATCAGTTTATGCGGTTGAAGCTCAAGCCTCAGGTTTGCATTCTTGACTATCTCTTCCCCCCAAAACGTCTCTCTCTCCTTTATGCTGTCCCCTTTCAGTTTGTTTTGTGGTTGATGAGGTGGTACAACCATCAGAGCCCGATTGCTTACATGGGAATTCTTCTTTACCTTGTCCATAAGTTGTGGTGTGGTCTGGTGCATTAGCCTTGTCAAGGCTTTACTTTTGCTAAACTTACTGATTTCACAATATGGTTCCCTTGGTTACTTAGAAGAAGGAGATATATACAGATAGAGAGTGGCAAACGTAGAAATACAACTCTCCTGTATCTCTTCCCCCCAAAACGTTTCTCTCCTCCTTTATGCTGTCCCCTTTCAGTTTGTTTTGTGGTTGATGAGGTGGTACAACCATCAGAGCCCGATTGCTTACATGGGAATTCTTCTTTGCCTTGTCCATAAGTTGTGCTGTGGTATGGTGCATTAGCCTTGTCAAGGCTTTACTTTCGTTAAACTTACTGATTTCACAATATGGCGCCCTTGGTTACTTAGAAGAAGGAGATATATACGGTTAGAGAGTGGCAAACGTAGAAATACAACTTTCCTGTGCCAATCATAAGCAAAACAGAGGAGGTTCTGTTTTCTTATAAGTTTCCACCCTTCTGTTGTCTAAAAATGATGGAGAAGAAAAAAGAAAAAAAGGACTCCAGGCTTAAGTATTTTGATGTCTATTTACTTTGTGATCGTTCCCCACTAAGTAGCCAAAGATATGGTGCGAAAATATAGTAAAATGATTCATGATCATTTTTAAGGCATTTCTTTTGTTGATTAGAAGGTTAGTTGAGGATCATGCAAGGTTTGAAATCAAATGTTAAAAAAAAAAAACCTGAAGATAAGAGGTTGCTTAATTTTATTTTATTTTTATAAGAAATTGCAAGTATTATTAAAAAGCACAAATGCGCAACCCAGGTACACAAGATGTATACAGGATAAACACTTAATTAAAATAAGAGAAGAGATCTAGAAAAGCTTGAAAGCTAAAAATAGAAATATTAAAATCTAAAGTGTCTTAAAGAAAAAAGCATTTAATTTCACTGATGTCTGCTCACGATTCTCAATATTCCGATCGTTTCTTTCCCTCTAAAGACATCACGTAACGTAGGATGGTATCATCTTCCATACTGAATCAAAATGAAGCCTACCAACTTGCTCTTCAGCATGCGAAGAAGTCTACTACTCGATTAGGCATAACCCAAGCCAACCCTATACCGTTGAAGATTGCATATTCCAAATAGCATTCGCAATCTCACAATGGAGCAAAAAGTGATCCACTGGCTCCCCATTATTCTTACACATGTAGTATCAATCAACCACAATGACATGCCTCTTCCTAAGGTTGTCCATGGTGAGGATCTTCCCTAATGCGGTCGACCAAGCAAAGAAAACCACTTTCAAAAAAGTCTTATTCCGCCAAGTACTCTTCCAAAGGAAAAGAGTACTATCATGAGGAACAAGGGCATTTTAGTATGATCTAACCTCGAATAACCCGCTTGTCTTCACCACCACGACAAAATCTTAAGGAATACAACAAATTGGTGAACGAGGTAAAGAGATCCACCACCCAATCGGGACCTGCTCTAAGAAAGTTAACATTCCACTTATGAGAGACACTAGAGAGATCCAAATGGTCTGCCACGAAAGCTTCCTTAAATCAGGCCATACTGAACAAGTCTGGAAAAGCGATTTTGAGGGCTTGATCCCCACAGCACACGTCAGGCCAGAATCTAATTTTCGAGCCATCACCCACCTCAACTCTAGTTTGGCTAGAAAGCTTTCTCTAGCCCCTCCTGATATTTTTCCAAAGCCCCAACCCATACGACCCTTGGACCTCATTATAACACCGCCCACCCTACAAGCTGTTGTATTTAGAACCCACAACCACCCTCCATAAGGCCCCTCTCTCATGAGCATAACGCCAAAGCCACTTCCCCAAAAGAGTTCGGTTAAACAAAAGTAAATTATGCACCTCCAACCCTCCTTTAGAAATTGGAGTACATACTTTAGGCCAGCTAACCAAGTGAAATTTGTACTCTTCACCAATGCCATCCCACAAAAAATCCCGCTACAACTTCTTTATGAGATTGGCAACACCAACTGGGAGAGGAAAAAGAGACATGAAGTAAGTAGGCAGATTAGATAAAGTGCTTTTTTATCAAGGTAACTCTCCCTCCCTTTGACAAGTACATCATCTTCCATCCAACCAAACGATGTTCTATTTTTTCAATAATGTCGTCTCAAATAGATTTGGCCTTAAACGAAACTCCTTAGGGAAGGCCTAAGTATTTCATAGGCAAAGAAGAAACCCTACAGCCCAAGATGCTAGCCATACCTTCAACATTAGTGACATTTCAAATGGGGACCAACTCTAATTTAGCCATATTAATCCTCAAACATGAAACTGCTTCAAAGCATAAAAACAAACAGCGCAAGCTATGAAGATGATTTGGATTTTCCCTACAAAAAATTAAGGTGTCATCTGCAAACAAAATATGAGAAATGTTGAGGGCACTCCCACTCTTAGACCCATCGAGAAGCCTGATAATAGCACCCCATTCACTATAGAAGAAATCATTTTACTTTACATTTCCATGACAATAAGATTCAGAAAGGGAGACAATGAATCTCTCCGTCTCAAGCTATGAGAACTACTAAAGAAACCCGACGGAGTGCCATTCACCAGTACAAAAAAGTGCATTGAAGAGATGCAAAAAGCTATCCAATTACACAATTTCTATCCAAATCCGCACCTTAGCAAATACAAAAAAAAAAAAAAAGAAGTCTCAATTGACATGGTCATACTTGCATAACACACCTGGTTTCCTAGATCTGATCCTGGTATCAAGGCACTCGTTGGCTATGAGGATAGAGTTAAGAATCTGCCTATCCTTGATGAAAGCATTCCAAGGCTTAGATATGATCTTCTCCATTACCAATTTCAGCTTGTTAGCTAGAGCTTTGGCAACAATTTTGTAAACTCTCGCCGTTAAGCTCATAGGACGAAAGTCCTTAATGTCGACTGCCCTAGATTTCTTTGGTATAAGAGCAATGAAGCTGGAATTTAAGAGGCTTTATCAGTGGCTAGTGGGTTTAGTAGTGGGAAAAGATTGAAAAATGTGTGGGAATAGATTTAAGGGAATATGGAAATGATCTAAAGGGGCTGCCTCCTAATGCCAAGAAACGTGGAGTTTGATTTAACATGAACTAGAGCAGTGTATCGAGGATCCAGAATAGGCCTCACATAAAAATTAAGCCTGCTTTCAAGTTTTCTTTTGGCTTCAAGTCATTTCTTTTTCCTTTTCTTTTGCTGAGCTCCTTGTATCCTGTGCAAGGTGAACTTATTTAATTTTTTACATTTTGTATAGATTTGATGGATGGGCTGCGAGAATACCCTGGTAGGGAGGCTTTGAAACTTCGAGCAGAGGCAAGTCAATCGTTGTCATGTTTATATTCATCACTTCTCCAAAAGATTTTATACATTTATATTAGGTTAGATCATAATTAATTACTTCACTGAAGTTGTTCCTTCCCCCTCTCTCATTAGGTTGCTTCTATGGCATCACTTCTGAAACAGCAGAGAGATAAGTTGCACAAAGAGATAATGAAGATTTCTGAATTAGGGGTTCCCGTGTAATAAATAAGAGAAATATCTTGATGACATTCCTTGGGTACCCTTCCTTTTCTTTTCTTTTTTTGCCCTTTTTCCTCCTTTTTTGTATTCCTCCAATGTTATACGTGAGGAAAGGAGATACGTGCTAGGAGTATATTGGGATTTTCACTTTCCCATATTTGTAATGCTTTTTGGTGAATTTATATTTTTAAGCAGAAGCAGAACAGAATTGCATATAATTCGTAACTATTTTGGGTTAACCCCCACTACCAGTCTCCCCCATTCAATCATACATATGATGTTGATTCCAACCACAAAGCATAAGCAGTGGCCTAGTCTACTAATTACTTGTTGAAGAGTAGAATGATGTTAAGCACATTTAGGAACTGGAGTTGAGCCTAGTCTTTATCTTGTAGAAAGGGCGACATGGTAATACAATCAAAGCCTTTCCACATTCAGTAGAAATTTAGGTAAGGGTACAGAGCAACGGGAAATAGAATTCTAATGCTAGCGTGTTAAGGATCACGGCTGTCGAGCATTTGCAATTTTAGCAGCCTGTTATTTGTGACAGCTTGTCATAGGCAGCTAGGCAGGCCATCTTCATGCAAAGTTTTCCAGTTGATCAAATACAACTTGTGATTGGGATAATTGACTTCATATTCACAATTATGCTTCCAGAGTCTTCAAGCACACTGAAATTATCGTTTTTACTAAGGGTGATTTGGTCGTTCATCAATTGTTGGCCTCAATTTAAAAAGAATGATCAGAGAAAAAAAAAAAAAAAAACAATCATTGTCACACGCTTCGACCTACTAAATTAGCCAGTTACATATATTCGAGAAAGAAAAGAAGCTTTAACCTCTGGAAAGCCATATCATTGTACATAACTGGGAATCTTATGGTACATACCATGATACGACAGGGAAGCCTATGGCCCAGCGAGTCTCTCGTTATATATATATTTAGGGGGTTGTTCTATAATTGTCTTCATTGGAATCTGACTGCTGTGATCAAATTAAGCTTCCCCATGAGCTTTTATCTATATATAATACGGCAAAACTATTTTCTCATCTGTGTGAACAACTCAGAAGGTTTTCCAGCTCCTCCTGTGCTGCCATTGAAAGGAGAGAAACCACTACTACCTTGGCTGCTGAAGGCCCCAAATCCACCACCTAAACATTTTTGCATAACATAAATCAGAGAAGACCTCAGAAAGAAGTTAAATCAACACCATGTAAAATAAGATGGATAAAATACTACCTGCCACAGGGAGCCCACCAACTAAGGCAGTGCCGCCAGACCCACCGCCTGCTGAAGCCATACCTGCAAATCCCCCAACCCCAGAAGTCGCACCAGCAAACCCACCACTAGCCGAAGCCAAACCAGCAAACCCACCGGCAGGAGATGCTACACCAGCAAATCCACCTCCAGGAGATGCATTTGAAAACCCACCACTTGAACTAGTGCCAGGGAAGCCACCACCAAAACCGCTGGGAGACGCAAAACCTGCACCCGGTAGACCAGTACCAAGCTGTCTTGACTGTCCAAAAGCACCAAGAACTGATCCCAGTGCTTGCTGCCCCGATCCAATCTGTGCCGGCTGGCCAAACCCAGTCTGAGTTGGAGCTTGAACATTCATCCCAGTACCGAAGCCACCAGAGAATGCAGTCGAACTCATTGGCTGAGATGGTTGTGAAGAGTGGGGAGATTGGAAGCTAAAAGATGCAGGGCGAAACAGCTCTCCACTAGGAATTGTCATGTTAAATGCTGAGCTCATCGGACTTGATACTACATTACCAAATGGACCACCAAATGGATTTGATTTAGGAGCAGCTGGATTGGGAGTTGAGCCGATTCCAAACCCACCAAGGCTTCTCAAATTAAGTTCAGCTGTGTTACTTGTCTCAGAAGCCTCCTCCTCCATCTCGTCCTCTTCTGTTACTGCAACATCCAGACTTTCGTTCTTTTCACCAGCTGCGCTCCCAGAAGTTGAGAGTGGTGTTGGGAACAGAACACGTGCAGCAGATGGCTGTTCTGGTTGAGCATTCAATGAGACATTAAGTGTAGGATTTGCCATGTTGCTGAAACTGGGCTGGCTTCCAGATGCCAGACTCGTTGAAATATCAACCGTAGGACCAGCTATTCTTGAAGCTTCAAGCTTCGATTTAACTTCACCCTTGGAAGCCTCAGACTGCATAGGTGGTGCTTGTGTGCTAGCATCTGTATCTGTTTCTAAACTAAATTTGGCCATGGGAGGCTCTGTCTTAGGATACTCGGAGTTGGACGCTAAAGGAGTATTTGAGCGCGCCAATGTTTTAGAAGCCTCCAAGGAAAAGGAACCAGAGGGTGCAATTGGAGAAGTGGAAGTTGATGAGGAGGACGTTGAGACTGCTTGGTTAGGATCTGCACTTGAATTAGAAGTGGTGAAAGATCTGCTTAGTTGAACTGAAGATGAAGAGGTAGGCACAGTTGGAGTAGATAATGAAGAGGGAGGAGCTGTCATGGAATTGATCATTGGAGATGAGGGAGCTGAAACTGACACAGGAAATATAGGAGAAAGTAACACATTTTCACCAGGCTGGCTTCTGCCCACAGGAGCATCAAGCTGAACTTTTCTGCTTAGGCTGGGAGCTGCCGGCACATCAAATGTGGAAGAGGATGGAGAGTCATGCTTTTCCTCAGATTCAAAAAGTGAGATTCCACTGGATTTCTTTGGCAATGACAGTGCTTGTGTGGATAACATTGTGGGTATTAATGGTTTCTGATGTCGATTAGTCTCGGACTGCAGCATTGACTTAGCTTCATTTATTGGAACTGAACCAGGCTTATTAGTCATCCCACTTAAGGAATTTTCTGTGGCCATATCGCAAGTTTCCCTTGTGTGATATTTCCCTGTTACAGGTGAAAACTGAGATGCTGGCAGAGATGACAATGCTGAAATATTGTGTCTTTGCAATGTAGGAGACTTTGGCCCCACAGTTTGTGATGGTGCCGGAAGCTCATTTGCACATGTGAATTGATTTGTGCTCTTAGAGGCTTGATTTGTTGATGTATCCTGAATGCCTGCTAAATACACATCGAAATGGAAGAGCAATGATCAGCTACTCTCTTATTAAGCTTCCAACCGTAAGCCAAAAAAAGTTTTGAGTTTGCACTTAGTTTTGCATCACCTTTATTTGGAGATGAATATAAGAAGGTTAGAGGGTTTGTGTGATCTGGTGGGCGAGCAAATGCTGAATCATCCAGCATGCGAGGGGTAGAATGCTGCTTATTCATAGAAAAAGATGACCCACTCATGCTTTCCTTCTGGCATTCTGGCAAAAGGATCCTTTTAACAGTTGTTCTTGAAGGCTCAAAACTAGCCCAACTCTGATGCAGGTCATCGGGAAAAAAAAATTATAAGTTGGTTTTTGATCAGTCAGCACTACTTGGTGAGAAGTAAAAAATTTCTTATTGCAGTTTGGAAAATTAAGAGAAATGAGGGGATTGAGTTATCTCACCTCCGGTACATGTATCCTAAATGTACGCAAGTGGTGATATCTACTTTAATAGATAAAAGAAGTAAACATTAAAAAAAAAAATTAAACTTTGCTTGACCTGAGAAGAGATGGTCATATTACTCTGCTTCATAGGAATTCCGCAAATACAGGCAGAACAATTAAAAGAAATTCTATTACTAACTAGTGGCAAGAGAAAAACAAATCAAGCAATCATATCGCTAACACCATAGCAGATTCATTTCACAGATTTGGTAAAGATTTGGCCGTTAAAGTAAAAGCTAATATCAGTAAGACCAAGTTGAGCTCTGAAACTAAGCATCAATTGAAAGAGTAATATTTAATGCAGAAAGTGGCTTATATAATTATTAGGGAAACTAAAATACAGAAGTAGTCCGAGGAAATATTACCCGATCTAGCGAGTCTCTCCTCCTCCTTGCTGTTTCTGGTTCATAACTCTTCATAGCACTCAATTGGTTTCCCCTGGACTGATCTTTAGCAGCAGCAGAACCAGAAGAAAGTAAGAGTTTCTTACTTGAAGGGGTATCACTAACTTTGGCTGCATCTGGAGAGCTGAAAGAGGCGTCATAAGGGATCCCTATTGTTTCAAACAACTCTTTTTTTACATTTTGTCGTTTTGCAGGCGACTTTATACTCAGAACTGCCATTTGTTTGGAGAGACATTCAGAAAGTTGCTCAGCAGCTGCTGACAGTGAACTTGTTGTGCTATGTAAACTATGTAATGACTGAATTTGTCTGCAACAAGAGTGTGTCACTTAAGTAAAAATTAGAAATTATGACTTCTTTGGTTCAGAGATCTAAAACTAAATAGCATTCTGCAATTAGCCTGGTTTTGGGATCCCATAAGCATACAATAAATGCCAACAAATTAGAAGGAAAAGCTAAATGTTCTATAGTTGAAGTAAAATAAAGAATTTACAAGTAAGACGAATTCACTTGTCTTTCATAAAAGCAAACAATATACCTTGAAGGCCTAAATCTACTCTGTAAAGCTCTCTGACCCACATGAGTGCCACCATTTTCACCAAATTTATTGACCTCGAGGCTGTTGAAATGCCTTTCCAATTCAATTAATTGATTGGTCAAATCCTGGGGCAGGTAGCAAAAAAAAAAAAAATTTGAACCTCAGGTCGGACAAGTCTATGTCTAAAGAAAAATAACTGATATACCTGATTCATTTGTAATATATGCCGCCGCTTCAGCTCAAATTCAGAACTCAACTTCTGGCGATTCCAGAGGTCCCAATAGTGGCTATCAGAAGCTTGTTTAACAATGCCTTCCATGTATATTTTCCTTGCCAAAACTGAGAGTCAGACAACTATTTGTAAGTTATACTGAACAATGCATAAGATTGTCAAACAAGACAAGCAGAAAAGATGTAAGGCCACCAGGTGGGATGGGTCATACAAGAAGAATTCATCTTTCTATATTTATCAAAACATTTTTTTCTATAAGTAATTAAATCTCATTATCAAAGCGCAGAGGGGCACAACCCTAGCACGAAGAAAGTATACAAGCAAACCCCCTTTAAGGAGAGAAAGAAGAATGAACATCCAAAAACTCATACATATACTACCGAAAGAGCACTATAGTAGATTTAGGCTGCTTCCATACTTATTATCTGAGTGCTAGATAAAATATTACAGCAATATAGTAAGAGCATACTAGATGCACGTCGTTTGAAATTGTAAGAACCATGAAATTGAGCATAGGACCCTCTAGATGAATCTATAACATTATCCATTATAGATCTCTTCGGGTTCTTAAATTTATGATAAATAAATCAATACTGTTCATTCAAGTTATTCATTTGCATAGAACAATACCTTGTACAGTTTTATCAAGAAGATGTTGGATCTCTCCAAGTCGTTCATCCATTATACTCTACAAAGTCCAAAGACAACCAAGATTCAAACACGAGTGATAAAGTTTACGAATTACAACGGAGAACACAAAAGTTACCAAAGAAAAGGAAAAACACATGCATATACTACCAAAAGAGCAAATGTCTAAAATTCAAACAAGTTTAAGACAAGCATATGTATGTATGTATCTATGTGTGAGTATAAATTTTATCAGAATAAATGGGAAAACTCGTGTACAAAATAAGTGTATAGAAAACTGTCCTAAAGAATGATAATCGGGAAAAAAAATAGAATCCATTAAATCTATATATATATATATAAATTAAAAATTTTTAAAAAAATCATTTACTATGTTTCAAGTGCACAAGACCTCTCAAACAACAATCTCCAAAATATTCTTTTTCTTTTTTCTTTTATTTTTTAATTTTTTATTATTATTATTTTTATATATATATATATAACTAACAATCTCAAAAAAAGTGCAACTCAATAACAGACAGCTCAACACCACTAAATGTAGGATTATTTCTTTCCTTCAAAATAGTCCACTTTATCCTTTAGGGGGCAACATTCAAAATGAGAAAAGTCCTATGCTTTCTGAACATATATATAAGGACACATAATTACCTTCTTAGGCATTACCCATTGAACTTTAAAACAGAGAATACAAACAACCATAGCTCGTTCTTGAGCTGTTTTGACCATTAACTTTAAAAGGGGGAGATAATAGAGGTTAGATTCATCAATGTCCAGTTAGGAGCATTTGGCATTCCCAAGTTCCATTTAAGGCTATCTTCTTTATTGGTCAACACAGATGATACCGGATACAAATGTTTTTCATTTCACGTCATCTACTCCCTAGTCTAATGATTTTCATTATCTCCCAAATCAGCCAGTTCCAAAGGGAACTTTATTGTCGGACAATAGCTCTCCCTGAATTTTGTTTTGGAGGGATGGAGAGGGAAAAGGAGGTTGGGGGGAGTTACCTTGAGGTTCTCTCCTTTAATGATCATTCCCACTAAATAGTATGTAGGGTCGTAGGCTGGCGTTTTTATTAGCCACTGCCATCTCTTGCTTTTTTCTTGCAAAAGCTAGTCTCCTTATGGCCTTTTCCACAGAACGAGAAGACTGGAGAACTTTCTTCTCCTATTATTTTTTTGATAATTAATCGAAATATCATTAAAAGCGTAAGGCGCCCCATGTAACTTTCCTCTCCTATTATATTTTTACTTTTAGTATCCATGAAACTCTTTTCCAGATTATTGTAAAAAGTAACTAAGTATGAAACTGGACCTTATTGTTTGGATTGAACAGGATCCTTGTGGAAATCTCACAAACCAACTAATGACATCATATAAAGCAACTCAAAGCTAGAGCCAACAAGTGCGTAAAATTAATATAAAAATGACAGAATATATGAGCGAGTCAAATACAAATAAAAAAAAATTACCTTCCATTTTCTGCATTTGTCAGAATGGGTCCTCAGGCCTTGCTCCAATGCTTCAACTGAACTTTTATGATAAATGGTGCAAGCATCCCTGAAACCACCCTCTGCTTCTATAGATTCCAAAAGTGTATCCAGCTCTTTGGTCATCTCGTTTATCTGGAAGGAGGAAAAAATGAACACAAGAAGATGAAGGAAATTGCAACCATTTATTTTCAGGAAAACATCTCCCTGTTCCCCACCCCCAAAAAAAAAAGAAAAAAAGAAAAGAAAAAAAAAGAAAAAAAAGAAGAGAGAATGAGAAGAAAATTGGTGGACTTGGATCTTCCAACAGGTTCGCAACACTGATAGAAAAGAAAATTGGACTTGAGCATAAAACTACAATCTAAAAACCTGTAAAAACGCTAGCAAGGATGTCCTATCTTGTGAATTCCAGGAGCATAACATAGTAAACTTAGTCAGTCATAGATGGGACAGCATTTGTGTTAATCTTAATAAGAACTACCCTCTAATGCTGATCTGAACTTCTACTCACTGGTTATTTGCGAAAATTGAAAAGTATAAGAAATGTACATTACATTTCCAAACTGTTTCGATAAGTTTGGTTCAGAGTTCAGCATGCCTGACAGGGGTGGAGTTCGGTAATCTTCCTTGGAAGGATGAAGCTTATGGTTCGGAGACTTTCGCAAAGCAAAATTTTCTTGTGCTGACATTTGTGAGCTGCGAAGCGAAGATAATGATTCAATATTCCCTGTCCCTGTTGATGTTCTCTGTGCCCCACCCTGAACTGGTCCACCAGAAAAATTGATTGAAGTAGATGTATTGGAGGAATCCTTTAAACGAAAAGGTTTTACAGCTAGGCCTCCAGAAACATTTGCAGCATCAAAACTGAGGCCAGAGTTTTCAGTTTGGTTGCCTTGAATAGAACCTGAAGGTAAAAATGAAGATCTTGTATTACTCTCTTTTGGAAATATGAATTTTCTGCTTGACCCCAACTGAGATGAAGCACTCTGTAAGCTAGTTGATCCAATATTTCCCGGTGATTCCTTACGCAGCCCAATACTGTCTTGTAAATTTTTGTGGTTTGATTGACCAGGGGTATCAGCAGGACTTCTTCCTACAAAAGTGCTAGATCCAAGATCTGCAATTTCTTGATTTCCCATCTTGCTTAAGTCACTACACATGTTAAAGGAACCTGCCAAAGATGATTGGTCTAATTTTGTGCTTTGCTGTCTGAAAGGCTGTATTTGTTGCCCATCTGCATCTTGGTACAGCGTGACAGGGACAACACATTGCCTATCAGTTTCAAAGGACTCTGAATTTACTTGGGATTCAACTTTCCAGCTTTTAGAATTACTTTCTTTGAGGGATACAGGATTGGCAACAGGAGGCACTGAAAAAGGATTTGGATCACTTTTGGTAGAAATCTCGCTATCTTCTTTAAGTTCCTTGCTGTTCACATCCCCGAAATGAAAACCCGGAGACGCCTGCTCTAGTTCTGGTTTATCTAATCCAAGTGAAGGTTTGGATATATGACATTCTGCAGGTACCATTGTATTAGCATCCCCTTCCTCCTTTTCCTCATCAGAAGAGGCAGCAATAACCTCTGGTGGAACTGAAGTTCCTCGGACACTGCAAAAAACTCCATTTAATGTCTAATATAGACAAATGTAGCAAAAATCATAGTAACAATGCTCAGGGAGATCAGAACCACATAAACAAACTTAGACACCTACTTGTGCAGTACCTGAGTGACATGATACTTAACATAAAGGGAGGTGTGAAAGACATCATAGAGAACTACCTGGCCACATGGAACATGACAAGCTTGCCTTCCAGAGTAAGGCATAGAAGAATGCAATATGGTGAGAGCTCTCTACGTTCCTCAACTCCAAGTTGGATTTTCACTTTCTCATAGAGTGAAACTTTGTCAACACAAAGCCCCAGGATCAAATTATCATCATCATTTTCTGAAAGAATGGGCATATGAGCAAACTTTTAATTAATAGTGGTAACAAAATCCTGAAAAATAAGCATAAATAAATTCAAACCACCACGCACTTGCACACACATATTTACAAGCATGTGTTTGTGTGTGTTTGTGCGTTTATGCATGCATTGAAATATGTGTATATATGTGTGTATTTACGTATGCATTGATGTATGCACGCGCACATGTGTGTACATTTTTTTATGAATAATAATTTATTACAAGAAAAGACAGCCCTCCTACATGAAAGAGCATACAAGAGATAGAACCACCCTAAAGACGTCGAAAATCTAAAAAGTTAACAAGATCTACAAGATTTGAAGAGGAGAAATTAGGAACATAGACTATAGCCCAATCTAGGTGAGATCTCAAAAAAGAGAAATTTTAAAAATTTTATTTTATATATAAGTAATTGAAAAATCATTAACAACGTAACGCACCCCCAGGTACACAAGAAGTATACAAGAAAAAGCATTTAGCTAGAAAGAGGGAAAAAAAAAACACGGAAATCTAATAATTTTTTTTTAAGTAAACGAAATATCATTAAAAAGCACAAAATGACAATCCAGATACACAGGAAGTATACAAGAGATACACCTAGTTAAAAATAGAAAAAATGTCAAGAAAATCATGAAAAGAAAAAAGAGGATTTTATATAGAGTACATTGGACTCGCAGTCCTTAAAGAGGTGCCGATTTCTCTCTCCAAATGCTCTACAGTAAGAACGCAAGAATAACTTTCCAAATAGCTTCTAAAAAAGGTCCCCATCTTTTTTTCTTTTTTTTGAGATGCCATCCAAAAAAAAAAATGTGCGCGTATTTATGTATGCATTAATGTGTATTGTAGGTGTGTATTTATGTATGGTTACGCAGACACACACACACACCACATATTTAAGTGTGTATGTGTGAGTACTAATGTATAAATTAATGTATGCTTATATATGCCTATTTGTGTGCGAGAGAAAGAGAGATACGAGCAGCAAAGCAATTGAAGAAACGGGGTTAGCAAAGCACTTATAATATCTCATTGGCACTATTAAAATTTTTATAGGAAAAACCTAATAGTAGACATAATAGTCAGTTGTCTAAACACTATGATGAGGGTCATGGAATTCATTACAAACACACATAAGCTCAGAAAAATATGGAATTCAAAGTAGCAGCACCCTAATGTGTATATAGGATCTTCAAGTTATCTAGCCTCTTAGAGGATAAATAGAAGACATTGGGTGTTCCCAAAGATTTAGAGGTAGATGAGCTATTCAGATTTTCATGTAGAAAGTGAATGTTAATGTAATAAATGTGTAACACAAACTGCTGATTCATAGTAATGGGGAAAAAATCATGTAAAACGAAAAGATCACTTCATCCATTTGCTCTTATAACACATTGGTCTTCCAACAATGCACGTGTGTGCGCATTTATGTATGCATTAATGTCTATTGTGGGTGTGTATTTAAGTATGGTTACACACACACACATACACACACCACACATTTAAGTGTGTAGTGTGTGTATTTATGTATGCTTATATATGTCTATTTGTGTGCGTGAGAGAGATAGAGACGAGTAGCAAGGCAATTGCAGAAACGGGGTTAGCAAAACACTTATAATATCTCACTGACTATTAAAAATTTTATAGGAAAAACCTGATAGTAGACATAATATTCAGTCGTCTAAACACTATGATGAGGGTCATGGAATTCATTATAAACACATACAAGCTCAGAAAAATATGGACTTCAAAGTAGCAGCACCCTAATGTGTATATAGGATCTTCAAGTCATCTAGCCTCTTAGAGGATAAATAGAAGACATTGGGTGTTCCCAAAGATTTAGAGGCAGATGAGCTATTCAAATTATCATGTAGAAAGTGAATGTCAATGTAATAAATGTATAACACAAACTGACGATTCATAGTAATGGGGAAAAAATCATGTAAAACGAAAAGATCACTTTATCCATTTGCTCTTATAGGATACAATTTTGAGCACCTTGAAGCTCAATCCTCGGTAGCCATTTTTCTCGTTCAATATCGAGAACTGCAACTTCATTTATCTCATCACCTAGTGACCAACCAAGCAACACAATATGCCTATTTGTATTCTTCCTGTTAGCAGTAATTGCGAGGTCACTGTTGTTAACATGCAAAAAGAATAAAGTTAGGCATCACCATTTTGTGCTAGAGTAATCTGTTTATTATTACCATCGTAAAAGAAATTTTTATTTTTCAAGTATATAAGGATTTAGAGGTGCGGGGAATCAAACACAAGAAAATACTCAATTGAAAGATAAGATTACTCAACTGAAATTTACAACACATACCATTGTTCTAAATAGCTCAAGAATAAATGCGGTCCACTTCCAAAGGGCAAAATGTCATCATCAAAACCTAGAAACAAATCATAAAATGATACCACAACTGGCTCGAAAGAACCCTACAAGAAAGATTTCACAAAATCAATGCTCAAAACTATAACAGTACATACAGATTTTTAAGTAAATACAATACATATGCAAAATATTTATAATCATGTAGCACTATGGGGACCCCAAGTTTGCACTCCTTACATTTAAGTGCGTGAATTTGCCAAACAGTGACAAGTCAATAAGGCAACCTTGTTAATGCCCCATTACTATTATTTGTATTATATGAAAAATAATTTTTTTTTTTTTATAAGTAGAGAATTTTATAAAAAGCGTAAAGGCGCCCCTAAGCATACAGAAAGTATACAAAAGGACACCAAAACAGGAAGTATTATATGAAAAATATTAAGGAGTCGAAAACCTGATTGCTTCATTATAGACCACAAAAATGTAAAAAGTATCAAAATCTATATATCTGCATTCTGCTAGAGAAGGCCTCCATTTCATACCAGCAGATGAGGCAGACACAGTAATATAAATATGAATCAAAAGTATTAATCAATATTTGAACTACCATAAATGGTAAAGTCAATGATCTTAATTATCTCTTTTTTTCTTTTTTCTGTTTGCTGTGGAAAAAAGGGTGGGGGGGGTGGCAACATTATTGTATTGGGTTCCAACCCAAGAATGATCCTCATTTTCTAATCCAACATGAAAGTGAAAGATATTGTGTGTATCTATTCTTTCATAAACAACAATTTGGCCACTAAATTGGCTTTCACAGCCACCCAATTGTAATGAATAAGCAGTAGAAAGGAAATACACATTGCTAGCTCATCTTATATAAGAACTATAACAAACTTTACAATAAGTTTAGGGTCAGTATCCAAAAAGTAGTGACTAACATCAGTAATTTTGCCATCATTGCTCCTGATAACTTGGACAAGGTAATTTTCCTCTTTGCCATCGGCAGTAAGTTGAAAGCACCCTAGAATAATGCAATCAGGACGAACCCACCTGATAGAATCCACTGGTGCAATTATTCAAGAAATATTTTAGTTTCAAAGCCAAAGATTGTGGAATATTTTTTACAGAACAAGGAAAAAACAAAAGAATGGTTGCATTTTACAAGAGACAACAAAGTTTCGCATAAGCCAATGAGCTTTAGCTAGAATAGAAACTCCTCCACCCATAAGAATGGGGTAGAGGATGAGATCTGTCGTTTCAAGACCCATCAGGTATATGTGAATTATCAATTAAAAAACGAAAGCATAGCATCTCCATCAACAGTTGAAGTTTTAACCTGAAGAAAAATCAAGACAAATATGTACTAGTTCAGAGTCTCATATAAGTTTTTGATATAGGTGTACCATCGTTAAAACATATTAGAACTGTATAGAGCGCATTAAAAAAATAAATATCTAATCTAACCATCTAACATTACAGATTCTCATCTATAAACTCCAAGAAATCTGATTTGTAACATAGAAGATTTAATAAAATTCATGTGTCTGCGGCCAAATGTCAAATATGAGTGCTTGCAAAGATATGTTCTAGGAATTATAGGCCTCATTCCTTAATGAGGATGTAAGTACAAGGAAATCTTTGGAAAATGACCCAGGTGCAACTATAAATGGCATTTTTTGAAAAGGACATAGGCACAACAAATTGCAAACTGACACTTGAAGAGTCCAACCTTTTGTCTCTCTTTGCTGTGTCAAAAATAAAATTAAGTTGGACTCTAACCTTTAAGCAGAGGTATATTGGAGAAATTCCAACACTCGAAATCCCTTAAACAGCACAAAATTAACTCCCAAACAAAGTAATTGTAATTGACGACAGTTGTGCAAGGAATTAATGTAGCATATCTGCAGCCGGTGTGAAGGAAAAGTGATACTAGGAATTCTTTTCTAAATTCTAAAACAACTTTGGAATCCGTTTTAAATTTGCATATATGAAGACTGCAACATTATTAAAAGGACAAGAAGGATACTGCCCTCACTTTGTGAGGAGATGTTTCTTCTCACACGATCCAAGGAATTTTACTCTTTCAAAATCTACTTTAGGCACAACAACTCTGCAATCCCTGAACTAGCAAGGACTAGAATACAAGTGGATGAAATCAGAACTAGAGGATGGATTCTTTTACTCAATATTACGTTGAAAATTGATTGCTTTTTGATAACAAGGATTTTAATTTGATGACAACAGTCAATAAATATAGAATGGAAGCAAAGATACATGAAGCCGACTCCAACTAGTTGATAAAGGATTCATGGAGTCAATACTAATTGCTAGGGATCAAGGTTTAGTTGAGGATAAGGAATACCAAAATTCTTAGCAGAGGATTGGGGGTTGGTGAGTTTCCCCTTGAAGGCAGAAGGATTAGGGGTTCCAAAGTTGAGCACTTGTGATCAAGCTTCATTATGGAAATGGTTACCAACATGCACAGCAGCCACCAGATTGTTGTTCACCTGCAAGGCAATCTAGCCTTTTAGAGTTCCTTCTGTATGTCTATTGTTCATCAGAGCTTCCATGTGTGTATATGTTAGGTTGGTAGAGACTAAGCACAGAAGACCAGTTATAGACGCACGTTATCCATGTGAAGTATGTTGGAAGCATGGGATCAATGAACTTCTGTGACAGTTAAGAAGGCCACGTGGAGTGCTATTGTGGAAAAGTACTAGAGGTTAGGATTTGTTTGCTGGCTATACTAAATTTGCAGTAGGGAATGCCACACAAGTTTGCTTTTATTATGAGTTATGGTGTTGTGATTTTACTTCAAAAGATTTCTTCCTTGACCTGCTCCTTTTGGCTGTGGACAAGAATGCATCCCTCACTTCGTAAAATGGGAAGTCCAAAGGATGGTGAGCGCGCTTTGTGAATCTTCATTTGTTCGTGCTTTTCATGATTGGAATTGGAACTAACGACTACCTTCATTGATTTGGCATATCCAAATTTTTCTTCTAATGGAGGCAAAGAAAAACTGTCTTTGATACTAGTTTTACAAAGCCTTGAGAGGGACTGCAAGTGTTGGGTTCCCTTGTAAGTGTACATGTCGGGCCAAGGTTCATAGAAGGTTGCCCTTTTTACTTTTACAACTGTATTGAAGATCTTAACGGTGGACAACCTTCGTGATATGAACATTATTACCATGGATTGATGTCTTATGCATGAAACTAGTGGGGAGTCGATTAATCATCTTTTACTCCATTTTTCGGTGGCAAGAGATATTTGCTCCCTTATGTTTTCTCTCTATGGAGTTATATATGTAATGCCAATAAATGTAGTTCAATTGCTTGTGTGTCGGCAAAGGAAGTGCAGTCGCCATAAGAGTGTAAAAATTTTCAATGCTATCCCATTCTATAACACAATGTGGACAACTTCATGACAAATGAATAGTAGGACGTTTGATTGGTTGAATCTTTCTATTGCTCCCTAGTTTGTAGAGAAGGTTGTCGCTTCCCTTGGAATAGTGTGTGGCGGACTAAGGCTCCTTTGAGGGCAGTCTTTTTCGCTTGGTCAGAGGTTCTAAATAAGATCCTTACCATGGATAACCTCATAAAGCGGCACGTCATTGTGGTGGACAAATGTTGCATGTGTAAGAGAAATTGGGAGTCTGTGAACCATCTTCTTCTTCATTGCGACGTGGCTTATGCCATTTGGATTACCTTTTTCAGTCGTTTTGCTTTGTCTTGGGTTATGCCTAGACATGTAGTCGAATTGCATGCTTGTTGGAGGACCTCCGGTAGTCTGCAAAATGCTACTGTGTGGAAGATGGTGCCTACGTGCTTTTTATGGTGTTTATAAAGGGAAATTAATAACAGAAATTTTGAGGACTGAGGGAAGAATTTGGAGGATATTAAAGCATTATTCTTCAAAACTTTATATCTATGGACAGCTACTTATGTGCCTCCTTTGACGATTAGTTATTGTGATTTCCTTATTCTTTTTGCTACTTCTAGTTAGGTGTTTCATTTTATATATTTTTTGTGTACTTAGGAGCATCTTATGCTTTCAATAATATTTGTCGATTACTTATAAAAAAAAAAATAATAATAAAATAAAAGAAAAAATTTATACACTTGATGAACATTATTCTCAAAGGTTTGTAATCAATTTTCCAAGAATTAGTCCCTCTGTTTTGACACCTTTGACAAGTCCCAACTATCACAGTTTACATGCCCCAAAATCACACAAATAAGTCAAATGTATATGCTAGGAATTCATAAAAGGCATAAACTACCAAGAAATTTTTGTCATTGAATTAACTAAGCAAGACAAAAGACTTAAATCGAATTAGGAAAAAAAAAAAAAAACAATTGCACACCATATTCATGAGGAAACAATCAATAGATTGGAATTTAATTAAAAAGAACATAAAAACCTTTTACACTGCAGTTCACATTTGAATCTCCAATCCATGACTTGAATGATAGTGACATGCACAACCGCTCCTCAAATCTTGAAGAGAGAATGCTAAGGACATTTTTTCTTGCCACAGCAACAAATTCGCCTTTTACACTCCATTCAACTATGATAAAGAAAAACTTAAAATAAGGAAGGGCAAAAACTATATGAGAGAGAGAGAGAGAGAGAGAGAGAGAGAGAGAGAGAGAGAGAGAGAGAGAGAGAGAGAAATACCTTTATACCACATTCTTTTTTCTTTTTTGGTTTTTTATACCACATTCATAACAGAAAGCATATATCGCCAAGAATAATCTACTCCTATGTAGTTTTCAAGCAAATCCTGACAATGTAGCATAACTAAAAGATAAAGGCTTCCAGAAAGAAAAAGAAAAAGTCATGTCAACAGATGCATGAAAAAAATAACATCAAGCAGTGAGTTGATGTGCCAAAAGGCAAAAGTTTTGCAGTTTTAAGTGTGTAGTGAAGCTTAAGTGAAGAGTTTGGACAACAACTATTGGTTACTTGTTCCTTTTGGTGACTGGTGCATCGAGAGGTTACTTTTTAGTTCATAGGGTACTAAGAAAGGTGATTCCCAGTACTGTAATGCAGGAAAAGTGTCCTATTGGCTTATGTAGAAAATGAAGTGAAACATATGGATTCACGGGTGGTACTTACCACTCATGTCAGTCTAAACAGTCAGGAAATTATATTTCCTGGACGACCATTGATTGGTCCCAGATTTACTTCAGATATCATACAATTAGTAATAAAGAAGACATCTATGTGGACCATTTTACATACAAATAAGGTCTCCCTTACGGATACCTTTAAAAGAAGTAGCGCCACTAAGAGTATTATTATTCTTTCACAAAAACATAGAGCTGTCTTCCAGTAAGTCTTACTTTACAACCAAAAAGAAGCAGATGCACTCTGATCAGAAATATCACAAAATTAGTAGGAAATATTTCAAATAATGTTTTGACACAATACTTCTACACAGGTAAGCCTGGTGGTATACTTAATATAACCATGTGAAGAATTTTTCACATTACATTCAATGTTGCTGATATGACCACCATATAAATCATCATCAGTTCTTTACACTCAACGTTATAGTAGGCAGACTTTGTGTCACTAGTCTTTCGTTTTCCATTTCAAACTAAAAACAAAAAAAATAAATAAATAAATAAATAGCATTCATAACAATTGTAATTTTAAACCAGAAAAAAAAAACAAAAACAAAAATAAAAACAAAACTAAACAAAACTTTTTGTTCTTGAACATTGGTGCATCAGGAAAATAAAATAATGAAATTTATAATGATGTTACAGCATGCCAATGTGAGAATGTAGCATAAACACATCTGTTGGAGAGGCAAGGATGCAAATGTCACATCAGCAGGACAGAGTAATTACTAAAAACTGGATGCGACTCATATCATAGAATAAAAGACAACAGGATATAACATACCAGCATCGACATTGTCCATTACATCTTTAAATGGCCCATCAACCACTCCATGATATAGCTTCCCAGAATTTGAAAGAACAACATAAGAACGTTCTGCCTTTTTTCTCCATTTAAAATCTTTGACAAAGCTTGATTCATCGAGTGAACATAAGAAAGATGGTCTAAGTTCCTGCATAATGGGCAGTAGAAATAAATATGAAAGAGACAATTTTCGGTTGCTGCTGATTTGAATAAGCAAATGCCACCAAGAAGACAATTTTAAATATAAATTGAACCAAATCATTGCGGTTACTGCTTTCAGATGGATGGACAATGATGTTTCACTCTACACATTTGCTTCTTTTTTTTCTTTTTTGGTCCTGGAAGGTTTGGAATGTCTATCATGAAGTTGAAATATATATAAGACAGGCCTAGCGTACTCAAAAGTGTAAGATTTGCTTAGCATCCAAGTGTCACTATGATTATCCTAACAAAGAATGAGTTTTTTATTCGCATCCACAGCACATGAATGTACGCCCAAGTGGCATTTTAACAAAAGGAGAAGAGGCTTCGAAGAGAAGTGGATTAAATCATGATTGTTGCTCTGAGTATATTAAATTTAAGAAGCCTTGTCAATGACACTGCATGCTGCTCTTTCAAATTTTCAATGTATGTGGGGCTAGTAAAAAGTATGCCATATGAAAGATCTGTGTAGAACCAACTACAGCCAACAGAAAATGAAGTGTCCACATGCAAAGCAAAACTATACAGCATCAAGAAAAAATAGAAGTTTCATGCTGAATTTTTTTATTTATACATGTAACCTTCATTAAAGATGAGTAAAATGAAATGTTTATGGCCATTGTGCTATATCTTGGTTTATCTGCTTGTTTAATAATGGCCCATGACAGCCTCCCAGAACCTCAAACATACTATTTACCTTCCCCTCTTCTCTCAAACACTGTAGTGCGGAAAGGAACCAACAATTTTACTATCAACAATGCAGTAATCCATGTTGCACATTTTTTTTTTTTTTTTTTATAACGAGAAACCCCTTTAAGGCAATGCCACTTCATGTATCCACTCCTGTTGGGTAAACCTCAGACCCGTACAAAGCACTCCCTCCATTCGGATCGGGCGGGCTAGTCCCAAGGAATTGTTTACACCCATGGGGATTTGAACCTTAGACTTTATGGAAATGCCACCAAGACCAAGGCCCTTACCACTTGAGCCAACCAATTGTTTGCACATGATAAACAGCATTCTTAGCAACAAGGATCAGTATTTGGGTTTATCTCCAAATTGAGCTAAATATATGTTATGGTACTAAGTATCCCACATGGCTTGCGTATAATTTTAACCAAGTGTATGTAATCTTGGGCACCCTCATGTTACAAGCCGATTTTGTGAGTTCTACCTAAGATTTGTATCAATGCAGGGGATTAAAAAAATGAAAACTTTTAAAGGTCCTTTGGCTCTATAAAAATCACCTAAGCAAAAACAGTAAAGAATCGCGTTTCCACGCATTGCAGCTCTAATGAAAAGCATAAGAATTGAGCGAGGATGAACAGAAATGAAAGGGTGGGGTAGCGTAGCGTACCTTATTGAGAAGCGAATTAAGAGGGAAAAAATAGACATTTCGATCAATACAAGCAGCGAGGGTAGAATTTTCGGCGGAGATAGCCAAGATGTGAACCTTGCCGATGGGCACATCCACAACACTCAACTCCTGAATAGAAGAGCCGCTTCCCTTGTCCTTGATATCCTTGGCCGAGGCAATAACGTCCTTGGTCCTAGCAACACAAAATCCACCGTAATGGGCAACGAAGATGAGACCGTGGAGCTCGGAGACGGCGAGGGGCTGAGAGGGAGGGCTTTCCACATCGAAGTTGGAGTCATGGGTTTTGATCGGCACGGGCTCGCCGATCCTGTCGAAGTAGTAATCGGTGTTGCCCACGTTTCCTCCTTCAATCTCATCTTCTAATTCTACTATCTTCGTTTCATTATTACTAGTGTTATCATCGGAGGGAGCCATTGTAGATGAACCCTAGCTGTCCGCACCCGGGAGAGAGGGAGAAGGGTTTTGGGCGGGAAGAGAAGAGAAGAGTGAAGTGAGTCCTGCCCTATAACTCGCTCCACTCGGAAGAAGTGTGGCGTGATTTAGAGCCAACTTCGAAAATGGAAATTCTGTTTCCCACCTACAACTTTTCTGTTATTGTATTTTTTTTTTTGTATAACTCAGCAAAAACTTTCACGGACAAGTGACAACTACAATTTTTTTATTTTTTATTTTTTTATATATTTGATTTGAAAAGAAACACACAGAAGCTAAAGCTAAAAAAGTTCCAAAAAAAAAAAGTAAAAAAAAGTAAAAACCGTACGAAAGGAAAAGATAAAACTAAAGCTAAGGCTAAAGTTGAAGCTTTTAGAGGGAGCTATCCGAGCTAAAACTAAAGCAATAGCTAGGACTTTACCACTTAGGTGAAGGATAGATGCCGGCAGAGCCACGATTTTACTTAGGGAGCAAGATTTTTTTTAAAAAAAAATAAAAATAAAAATAAAATTATTAAAAAATATAGCTAATACAATATTGTGAGGCCCACATGATTCTTAACTTCTTCTTTTTTTCCCAATTTTTAAACCCTTTAGTAACAAACGAATATCCTTTTGCTTAATTTTTAGTGTTTGGTCTGAAAATATAACAATATAAGCAATACGCACAGCATTTTCTAAAATGTTGTATTCTAACCAATCAACATATTCTATGAACCATGCTGAATTAAAATGACGTCATATTTTTTCATATTATGTTTTTGAAAAATCATGATCAATTGGTTGACAAGATATTTTTTTGTAGATATGTTCTTCGGATTTGATCTCTGCCACTAGGATGGTAATTAAATTTTTATTTTTTTTTAAGCAATGATTTGTTGGTAAATTTGTTAGATCTACCTTGACACGAGCTCCTTTAAAATTTTATTGGAGTTCATTAGAATTATTATTATTCTCCATAATTACAAATAACTACAATTATATATTTTATTCGGTCCGTGTACCTGCGTGGACTAAGAATTGATGTTCAGATTTTTTTAAAAAAAATATTGGCCTCTCACATCTAAAGTGACTCATGACTCACTCACCCTTCATATTTTATTTATTTTTTTTTTTTTTTAACTCTGTCCCTTCACAAACCAGTCACCTTTCTTAAGTCTCACCAATTCGAAATAAAATCACAAAAGTTATTAAGAGTGAGTTTGAAATTGCGATTTTGTAAAGAAAAAGTACAATTTTAAATCAAATTGCAGAAAATAAACCGTTTGAAAACTGTGTTTTTAAAAAATTACGATTTGAAAACGCAAAAAAGTACTTATTCAAATCACAGACAATGAGGTGCTTTTTGGAAAACGCAATATTTTTTAAAATGCTAACCTGTGATTTTAAAGGCCAAACTGTGATTTTGCCAAACGCTTAACTGCGTTTTTAAAAATCACTTTTTTAAATCGTACATTTTAAAATCGATATTTTAAAATCGCAAACCTAAACGGACCCTATGACGGCGTCAGCAACCGTTGGAGCGGATGACTACTTCCTTTTTGGGGTATTTTTATTTATGTTAAGCAATAAAACAGCAAGTCTCTATGTAATTACTGGCGTAATAGCAGGCGTGGACAGCAAGTTCCTGTTAATAAGGAATTTTTTCAGAAGTCAGCAGATTTGGGTAGCTTGATTATAGGCGTAATAAGGTAGGGTTTTCAGTATTTAATAACCTACTATATTGGAATGGAGACAAAAGATGATGAATAAGAATTGCTGTGTTTGTTTTTGAGGTGGGATTCCTCTTCCAACGAGACGTTGGTTGTTTCTTTCTTCCCTTTCTTCCCTCCAACTCCAGTTATAGCCCTCTGCTGCGTCACCCTAAGTCAAATGGTGTATTTGACGAAACATAACTCCAAATAAATGAAATGTTGCGTTTTGAATCAAAACTTTTGTTTTGCAAATTCTTCCGCATGAAAAACTGCGTTTTACAAATGTACCATTCATCTTCAAGCTTGGTTCTTTCTTTTGGAGATTCAGAACGTACACAATGACCTAATTTAACAAAAATTATAAGTAGTTGACTTCAATGACTTGAGTCATAAATTTTAATACTTCTGAAAAATAATTTGCTTCTTAATGAGTGGTTGAAGGGGCAACAAGGATATTAAAAAAAATCAAAATCAAAATGAGTAAAAAAAAAAATTTAAGAGGTGAGAGGGGCACTTTGCCCCCTTTCAACCCTGGCTCTACTCCTGGAGAGATGAAAATGCCGTCAGAGTTTAAACTTGACTGCAGAAGTGACAACTACAATTATTTGGTCAAAAATAGTATTTTCATTTCGTTGGATAATAATGTAAGGAATCTAATAGCTGTGGGTTTGGGTTGTTGGGCTATTAGCCCATTTGTATTTGAACGTGCCTTTTCTCTTATACAACTTAATTAGAAGGTAACTGAGATAGATTATGGTGGTTGGGGCTGTCTTTATAAATAAGCCCATTTACGATGTAATCTCATTCAATAAGAAATTTAGAACTTAATTTTACGGACAAAAATTTCTTACAAACTAGTTTATAGAAAATTTCGTGCAACTCACATATAATATTGACATATGTCTCTCAACATGTGAAAATCACATATTGTTGGACACATCGAATTAGCCCATTTCATTTCATAATTAATCTTCCATTTCCATTCATCTATTCTCATATCCAAACACTATTTCATTCTACAAAATTCCATCATTTCCATTACAATTTCTTATAGAGTCGGTTGCTCTACTCAATCCACTTCCTTCACTTGGGTGCTCTAATGGGTGTCTGCCCCATACAAGTCTAGTCTAGAAAATATGGCCTTATAGGCTTGTTGGGGTGATCGACCCGGTAGAATACCTCTAATATCTAAGTCAATATGTTACTTATTATTGGCGTTATTTCTAGTGGAAAAAACCTTTTTTACAGTGAAAATAAATATCTTTTGTGTATGGACTCACCTTTCCTTTTATACCTTGGCTTGCCAGTTGGGGTGGACTAGTACCCATGTTGGCTCCTACCACATCTTGCTAGTTGTATGGGCTGCTCATTTACTTGGCCAAAGAAGTGTCCCTGCCCCTCCTCCTTATGACAGATCAATGGCGTTAAATGTCCAACCGACTCCATTTAATAATTTATTTGTTCCATAAAAAATGAGAGTGAGATGAATCGTTAATGTGGTGATCCCCAAATTCTGTTGATGGAACTGTTGAGAGAAATGATATATATTGAATCACACAAATACTGTACATGAGAGGCCTATATATATAGGCTAGTACATGAAAGACATATACACAACATACCCCATGTGGGACAATACAATATATAAGAATATAATCTAACACCCCCCCTCAAACTCAAGGTGGAGTGCAAGAGACCATCTTGAGGTTGGACACAAGATCGCGGAACCGCCCTGGAGGATGAGACTTTGTGAAGAGGTCCGTGAACTGATCATGAGACGTGACAGAATGAAATTGTAGAGAGCCCTGAAGAAGATGATGACGGACAAAGTGACAATCAATCTCAATATGTTTGGTCCGTTCATGAAAAACATCATTATGGGCAATCTGAATAGCACTTCTATTGTCACAGTAGACAGGAGTAGCTGAAGAAAAAGTGACACCCATATCTTGTAATAGCCATCGCAACCAAAGGAGTTCCGAGGTGGTGTCAGCTAAAGCACGATATTCTGCCTCAGTACTAGAGCGAGCAACAACAGACTGCTTCTTACGGCGCCAAGAAATAAGAGAGGTGCCAAGTAGGAAACAATAACCGGTGGTGGAGCGACGATCTGTAGGATCACCTGCCCAATCCGCATCAGTATAAGCATACAACTCAAGAGGAGACAGAGAGGAGAAGTGGAGCTCATGAAATAATGTCCCCTTGAGGTAGCGAAGGATGCGAAGGACAGCAGAGAAATGAGTAGAACGGGGAGCAGCCATAAACTGACTCACCTGATGGACAGTATATGAGATATCAGGCCTAGTAACAGTAAGATAGACAAGGCTACCAACCAAATGCCGATAGAGAGAGGGATCATGGAGAGGCTCGCCATCCTGTAGATTGAGGCGGACATTGAGCTCAGTCGGTGTGTCGACAATCTTACAGTCTGTGAGATTGGCCCGTGAAAGCAGATCAAATATATACTTAGCCTGTGTCAAATATAAACCATCAGAAGAAGAAGAAATCTCAAGGCCAAGAAAATAGCTGAGAGTGCCAAGATCCTTCATCTCAAAATGCTGACTGAGAAACTGCTTGAGCTCCAGAATACCAAGAGAATCATCGCCAGTGATAATCATGTCATCAACATATAACAACAGAAGAATGATGCCTCGATCTGTGCGGCGAATAAATAAGGTAGAGTCATACGAGCTGATGGAGTAGCCAAGACTAGAGACAGTGGCGCTAAATTTAGCAAACCATGCCCGTGGAGCTTGCTTTAGACCATAGAGAGCCCGACGAAGACGACAGACCTTGTTTGGAGGAGAAGAGAGACCAGGAGGTGGCTGCATATAGACTTCCTCACTGAGATCGCCATTAAGGAAGGCATTTTGACATCCATTTGAGAAAGTGACCAATGTCGAGAGGCGGCAACAGCCAATAGAGCACGCACAGAAGATAGGCGAGCAACAGGAGCAAAGGTCTCCTCATAATCCACACCATACTCCTGAGTAAAACCTCTGGCCACAAGACGAGCCTTGTATCTGTCAACAATACCATCAGAACAAGTCTTGATTTTGTAGACCCACTTACACCCAACAACAGACTTCCCTCGAGGCAAGTCAACCAGATCCCATGTATGGTTCTTGTGTAATGCATCAAGTTCCTCTTTCATCGCGTCCTGTCAAAGAGGGTTAGTGGAAGCCTCACGATAGGAGTGAGGTTCATGTAAGGCAGCTAAGGCATGAAAACAATGAAAGTCCTGGAGATGAGATGGAAAAGACTTTACTCGAGTGGATCGGCAAAGAGCAGGTGGGGAGGCAGGAGCCGGAGCCTCGGATGGAACGGAATCTGGGGACTCAAGCGTAGCGACATCATGAGCATTTGAAGACTGCGGCTCAAGCGAGGAAGACTTGGGACAAATATCACCAGAGGTAGAGTGAGAGAGAGAGGCGTCTCTAGAAGTGTGGTAAAGGGAGGGAAAGAGGGCATGCAAAATTTTCCTACTTCGTGAAATAACTTATGCTCTCAGAAGACCACATGACGGGAGATGTGAAGGCGGTGTGACACGGGATCATAACACCGATAACCCTTTTGTTCTACCCCATACCCAAGAAAGCAACATAATCGAGAACGAGGCTCGAGTTTGGTATGTTCATGAGGTTGGAGCAAAACAAAACAGGCAGAACCAAAAGCACGAAGTTGATGGTAAGTGGGAGAAGAGCCAAACAACCGCTCGTGAGGGGTACAATGTGCAAGAAGAGGTGTAGGCAACCTGTTGATAGTGTAGACAGCTGTGAGAGTGGCTTCACCCCAAAAAGGAGTAGCAACCAAATAGGAAAGAAGAAGAGCACGAACAGTGTCTAGAATGTGCCGCAGTTTACGTTCAGCTCTTCCATTTTGCTGTGAGGTGCCTGAACAAGACAAGTGAGGAACAGTGCCATAGTGTTTTAAGATATTTTGAAAAGACTGTTGAGTATATTCTAAGGCATTATCAGAACGAAAAGCTTTAATGTGTTTAGAAAACTGGGTCTCAACCATTTTTGCAAAATTGCGATAGATATCCAATAATTCAGAACGTGATTTCATTAAAAACACCCAGGTGTAACGGGAAAAATCATCAACAAAAATCACAAAATAGCGTGAGCCACTCATACTAGGAACAGGGGAAGGCCCCCAAACATCAGAATGAATTAAATCAAAAGAAGCAGATGCAATAGACTCACTATTATTAAAAGGCAAAGCTGGTTATTTCCCAAGTTGACAAGAAATACAATCAAAAGACTTATTGGACACTGAACCTAATAAACCCTTAGAAGCTGAAACTTGTACTCGAGACACAGATGCATGACCAAGACGCGAATGCCAAAGAGCAAGAGATGGCGGCGATGAAGCGGCAGCAGCAGAGACACTAGGGATGGAAAGGTGTAAGGAGGAAAGCTCAAACAGTCGCCCAATTCTACGCCCGGTCCCAAGTGTCTGGCCCGTCCGAGGATCATGCACATACACACCAGAGGAGTCAAAAACAAGTCTATAACCCAATTCACACAATTGCCCAACAGATAAGAGATTAAAGGATAATTTAGGCACATGAAAGACATCAGGAACAGAAAGGAAAGGTGTATGAACAGTGCCTAAGGATTGAACCGTCATAGAAGAGTCATCAGCTGTGTGAATTAAAGATGTATGTGGTGGAGGGATAGAAGTGGTAAATGAAGAGGTATATGGCGTCATATGGTTGCAGCAGGCGGAGTCAAAAAGTCAAGAGGAAGATTTACCTGGCAAAACGGAGAGGACAGAGGAAGATGCTTTACCAGAACGAGCGAGGACCTGGTTGATAATTGCCTCAAAGTCAGCTAGAGATAAGGTGAGAATAGATCCGGTAGAGTCGCCAGAGGGAGCAGCTGGGGCAACCGAAGAAGAAACACTCTCAGTAATGGTAACAGCTGCAGCAGGTGTAGAAGATTTGGCCTTGCGCCAACATTTGTCAATGGTATGCCCACGACGGCGACAATAACGACAAAAATGATTGTCACGATTCTTGGAGGGTCCATGAACAGACCTGTCAGAGTGCTCGGTCTGAGGAGATGGAGCAGCTAAGACTGGATGAGTATGCGGAGTGTGCTGAGAGTGCAAAGTAGACAATTTGGTCTCCTCTCGAACAAGCTCACAAACAGCCTGGTCCAAAGTGGGAAGAGGAGAGCGATGCAAAAGTTGCCCACGAACAGGCTCAAAATCATCCCTCAGAGCCATCAGAAACTGATAGAGACGATGCTGGTCCCTGCGGGCAGCATACATCTGAGCATCAGTAGGGTCCCTCCAAGTAGGATCAGAAAGAGCCAACTGATCCCATAAGAACTGCATGTGAGCAAAAAAATCCGTAATAGTCTGATCTGATTCTTGCCTCAGACGATAGAGATCAAGAATAATCTGGTACTCGCGAGAACCATCAATCGATAAGTAGCGAGAAGCAAGCATATTCCAAGCACCTTGAGCATCATCAAAACTGCCAAATAAAGCCGCAATAGAGGGAATGGTGGTGTTACGAAACCGCGTAAGAATCTGATGATGTTTGCTGTCCCAATCAATAAGACGAGTGTGGAAAGCATCATCAGTTTCGGCATCGACTTTAGTAGGCTTGGGGATATCCCCAGTCACATAAAGCCAGAGCTTGCGGCCTTTAAGAAAGCTCCTCATAGATTGGGACCAAACAATGTAGTTGGTGCCATCCAATGTAGCATGAATATGAGTAAGAATCTCGTTTTGTGCCATCTGGAGATGCCAAATGCAGAAATAGACCAGAAAAATGAAATCAGAACGAGAAAATAAGTAGAAAACACCTGGTCAGCCGATGCAGTGGTCAACATTCAACGATCAAAGTCAACAGTCAACGGTCAAAGTCAACGGTCAAAGAAATGCTGACGTGACGTGGTAGTAGCTGATGTGGCAGTAAGCTAACATGGCACTAGGCTGACGTGGCGCTAGGGCTGACGTGTCACTGCAGAAGGTTGGCGCGTGGATGACACGCGCGAGGTGTGGCGGCGCGTGGGCGCGTGAACCAGCATGCTGCAACCTTCTAGCGGCGCGTCCACCGTCGGATTTGGACAAACTTGGTGTCTTTGAGCAGCTAGGCGGCTGATCTATGGATCTGTGCTGAAATTGGAGCGATCGAACGGCTGGATCGTCTGGCGGCGGAGCGGCAGCAGAGTCTGGCAGCGGCAGAATCTTCAGGCGGCGCGTGGAGGAGCGTGGATGCTCTGATTGGGCTGTTCTTTACGGCTCTAGCACGGTGGTCTCCCAAGGTTTCGATTGGTATATAAACCAGGTCGAAACAAGGACTGGAAGACAGAGAACCGAGGAAGATAGAGCGATGAGATACGGCGGAAGCAACGACGGCGCCAGAAAATTGCTGGGAAGAGGCCGGAAGAAAAAAAAAAATTAAATAAATTGGTGATTCAGAACCTATGCTCTGATACCATGTTGAGAGAAATGATATATATTGAATCACACAAATACTGTACATGAGAAGCCTATATATATAGGCTAGTACATGAAAGACATATACACAATATAGCCCATGTGGGACAATACAATATATAAGACAATACAATATATAAGAATATAATCTAACAGGAACAATTGCTTGCCTTCTTTATTAAATAAGGGGATTGATTCAGAAATATATCTAAGAAGAGGAGGGAGCAGATTTGCTCATTTCTCCTTTCCTTTTCCGTTTCTACTCTCTGTTCCTACCATCCTTCTCCTATTCTAGCTTTTTCTTTTTGTTTGTAAATGTTCTTCGACCATATCAACAATTTTGGGCCTCTCTACTATGCATCCATTTATTTACATCTATTTTGTGCCGTTAAACTCCTCCTTGATCACTGCTACTGTTTGCTGGTTGTGTTTTTACTTTGAATAAGAGTTTTATTCTCTTTAGATCTGCCATCATGGACGATCTATGAGATAAAGGTTGGTTAAGTGTGAGAGGTTATCGATCTTTCACAGCTTGGATAGTTCGGTGTGAGGGGTTATCTCTCACGGCTAATTTAAATAATTTTTTCGAGGATAATATTTGGCTACCCTTGCCTTAGATTTAGTATGCTCGGAGTAGATATGCTCTTTAATTATTTTTGTACATGGATTAGCGGAAAGTGAAAGTCATAGATAATACTTTATTGTAAGAATTTTGTTATTTGTATCTATGATTTTGTAACCTCATAGCATGTGACTATGCTTTTGCAAAACTTTGTGCTTTGTAATGTAAGAACTTTATATTCGTGATCTTTGATAAATGAAATATTCAGATATTTCGTTCCAAAAAAGGGAGGGGGGAGGGGGGGAGGAAATTGATCCGATGCTATTCACTTAATTTTTCTAATTGGGTGCAGCAGCGGAAATGAGCCAAGAAGCCTAACTACGCCCAGGTCAGTACTAGGTATGTACTTACAAGATGGAGTACTTACACTGGCCCAATAAATTTGGCCCGAACCCATTACACTCAAATTCTCAAAGATGTTGTGAAACCCATTACACTCAAATTCTCAAAAATGTTGTGAAACCCTAGGTCCATTAGAGATAAAAAGGACTCGTTGGGCCAAATATATCTCAAATATATCTCTCCTCCTCTATTTGTCAACTCTTTTTCTTTTCTTTTTTTCCACTTATTTCCTTCTCCTACTCAATTTTTTTTTTTTTTATTATTATTAATCTTTCTCAAATTTTGTATTTAAAACAATATCCTATCAAGAAATGCATTAATGAAAAAAAAAAAAAAAAGAAAGAAAGAAAGAAAGAAGAAGAAGATAGAAGAATGTTTTTGTGAGATATGGTGGAATGAGAGGCTTGGAAGCATGCCTAGGTTATTATCACACTTAACTAATAAGACAAATATGAATTTCATGTGACCAAGGAAGAACAATAAATTTGTTTATGAAATAATAATAATGTTCATTGGGAATGTGTAAGATTGTATAGAAAGATTAAGTGGATTGAATAAAGGTAGTGGTGGTTAGATGGCCAAGATAGAAAGTGGTAGCCTGGTAGAGTGAAAAGGCTAAGAATGAGAAAATGACATGTATCATCCATCACGTGCAAGTGAGTCCCCCATATTTAAAAATACATAAATTTCTCACTACATGACTACATCACTCTAAACAAGAAAAAAAAAATATGAATTCTAAAAAATACACTTTAAAATTTAACAGGTACAATGGGCCAGCGGCTACGTTCAACTTTAACCATAAATTTACAATTGACGAATTATAGGTCGTCGTCCTTTGGTTATAATTGATAATATCTTTCTTGTTGATCTCAAAGAATAGCTTAATCAGTTACAAATTATATATTAAGAAACGGAGGTCATTTGTTTAAATCACCCGATTGATCTCCGTCTCACCTCCCCTTGATTTGTCATATAATTTTTTTTTTTTTTTTTTTAAAAAAAACAATATTTTCCTTGCTTTTTTCTTCTTATATTTTCCATTAATGCATTTCTTGATAGGATATTGTTTTAAATAAAAAATTTGGGAAAGATTAATAAGAAAAATAAAAATAAAAATGAGTAGGAGATCAAGGAAATAAGTGGAAAAAAAAAAAGTTGACAAGTAGAGGAGGAGAGATATATTTAAGAATAATGATTCAATGCCACCTAGATATACAACTTTTCACCACCTTGCCTATGTGGCAAGGTGGTCCCCCACTACTTTTTGAGTTTTTTTTTTTTTTTTTTTAAAAAATAAATTAAGGTGAGGGACCACTTTGCCACATAGATAAGGTGGTGAAAAGTTGTATATTTAAGTGGTAGTGAATCATTACTCTATATTTAAGGGATTTGTAACACATTATCTTTATATTTTTGTGTCCTTTTAAGTTTTAACCAAACTTGCATTTGTCTCTTGTTCTAACATCCTGTCACCAATCAACTTGTTCATATATATTCTTCAAAAATTTCCTCCCTTGTTGTTATCACCAAAATAACTTGGCTAATTTTCAGAATACGACCTCTTAGCTTATTATATATATATATACATATGGAATATCATAACCCAAAGAATCTAACCAGCCTAAAAAAATCAAAATTTCTTACAAGCTCTAGCACGTCTCTTATTACCGAAAGTCGCATTCCCATCAATTATTTTAGTTCTTATCATTATTTTCTGCGAGAAAATCGGGGGATCGAGTCAATAGTAGCAAAGGCATAAAATAAAATGATGAAATGGCATTTTTCCGCGAGAATATTGGGGGGAGGGAATTCATCGTCCCGAGATTGGCATGAAGACAATTAAAGAGCCCAAAACTTGAGGCGCCTGTACAAATTTAAGTGTGGCACGTGAATTAGCGGTCAGAAGGGTGGAGTTGAAGGCCTACAAGGTCCAAAGTGAGGACTGAGGAGGCACCACATTTGCATGGTCTCCAAGAACGCGTGAAAGTTTCGATTGTTCAAAGCCACATTACCGAGACATTGATTTCACAAATCAAACCTCTCTTTTGGCTTACAATTAATCCAAATGGTCCTCCACATACAACTTGGCAAAAAATATACTTTATAATTAATTTAGATATATATTGAAGTTAAGAAATACAAAGTAAAATCATGAAAGAAATACAGTACGTACTTTCATCCACACAAGAAGAACACATGCTGTACTCCATAAACACACTCCAAATATTTATTTCCTATATACGATATACTTAATTCGAGGACATATTTCAGCCGACAATTATAGCTGTTTACAAGGCCTTCAAATATCGCCCACGATCAATGCCTCAAGCAGAAAAAATTTGCTCTGCAACATCTCATTCTTTCTTTACCCATTTGAAGAGTACTAAACCAGCAATCAGATGACAAACAAAAGCAACTTCTTTGGGGCGGGTGACAAGCCTTGTTCACCTCAGCCAAAATGATGCCCGGCCAGTAGTCACACTCACACGGTACAATTAATATATTAATTACTAGAGGTATATAGAGGCCTTCTACAGTTTGCATGGACCCTCAACAGACCTAAAACCGTTGGTAGCTAGAGAGTGTTATTTAAACTCGGTCACTCAGACAAAAACCTATAAGGGCTAGCTGTTCCAAAAAAAAAAAGCCCCCCCTTGATGATTTACCACGATACTGAACACCACAATATACGTACCTTATATGGTAGCTAGCTAGTATAATTAGAAAAGAAAGTCACACTAAAGTTAGAGGTGATAGCTAGGCTTAATTTATATAGTGATCGAATTGGCCGGGTGGGTCTAGAACTGCTCTCCAGTGTAGGTTTGGCCAAAAGACCAGTTGGGAGGAGCCACATTGTCGGAGACCACAGACCGTCCGTCGCTGGTTGTGACCTTGAAAGAGAGGGTCTGACCATTAAGGTAAGAGTTACTCTGCCAGTTCTGTCCCCAGTTCCGGGACATGGCCTGCCAACCGGTTTTAGAGCCTTGAATAGACACAGCAACAACATCACCAGCTCCACCAACATTGGTTACGAGAACAAGATTGAAGTAAGAGTGCCCGTTGATTGTGAACCTGATTCCACCACTCTTTTTGCAAGCAACCCTGCATATATATATATATATATATATATATCGAGAGAGAGAGAGAGAGAGAGAGAGAGAGAAGATTAATTTGAGTAGGACCAGACAGGATTGATTACATATACTAAAATGATATATATATATATATCTATCTTACCTTCTGTACTGAACAGGGACAATTCCTGCCTTGTAGCCAGCAAGGCGTTGGAAAATAGGCTGAGAAAGATCAAAGTGTTGCAGGGGAGGATTACACCAGCCTCCAGCATTATTAGGGAGAGCATTGTTTGGTGGACAGAAGTTAGTTGCAGTGACTATGATGGATCCTGGTAAGCACCATGTTTTGTCATTAACGCATTGAATCTCAAAACAGGCTCCGCAGCTCAAACCACTGTTGAAAAGAGCAGTACTCAACGCAGCTGTGTTTGTCCCGTACCCCTGGCTGTAAAGATTCCCATACCCACAAGCCCCACCTGTACGCCCGAAATTATTTAAGACCATTAATTAATTAAAGATCAGGTTCTAATGCTAATTAATAATATATATGTGAAAATTTATGTTCATGCTTTTCTTATTTACTTACCCATTGTCCCAGAGGCATCACTACCTCCATAGAAAGTAGCATGGGCGTTTGTCCACCCACTTCCATAGCCCTTCACAGTCTTCAACATGGTGAGAAGGGCTACTAAGCCTACTATGGTATAGCCAAGGAAATCCATCGATCTCCTGCGAAAAGAAAGAAAGAAAGAAAATTTATATATATATATAAATAAATGAGAGAACGGACCCATCTGAAATTTCAGCAATAGTGGTGACAAGGGCTTACAGCGGCCGCTTAAACGCAGCTAGCTAGGACAATCAAGTACTGAGGAAACTGGGGAGCATTTGTGAGAATCGGAGTAGTAATGGACTTGTTTATATAGATGTGTACGCAGTGCAAGTGGAGGATTAAAAAAATAGGATTAATGTCCAAAATTTGAAATTAGAAACGCGACAGAATAGTGTCTTAACAACTAACTGAAACATATATATTCAGTTAAAGTAACCAACCATAGAGTTAATAATAAATAATCAATTTTATAATATATATCTATATTAAATAATGAATACATATTTTAAAATTGCCTCAACCCTTCCCATTAGACAAGTGGGCTTTTGTTTTGACCTTCAGTTTTAGAAATCAAATATTCTAGCTAGCTACCTCATTATCAGGGAGATTGATAAGTAAATTTTTATTTATTTTTAATGAGACAATAATATAATATAATATAATGAGGTATCATTCAACCTTGAAATTTTATTAACTTAGGTTAAATAACCATTTATTCTAAAAACTTAAATTGATAAGAAATGATAAATTTAATGAAGCCCAACAAGAGAAATATTAATTTAATTGAAATGGAAGATAAATTATGACGGAAATAGAGTTTGGACTCGAACCTCTGCTCTGATATCATAGAAAATCGATCATCACTTATCTCAAAATTAGGTTAAGCAGATAAAAAAATGATAAATTTAATCATTTAATCAATATTTAATCGGTTTGAATCCAATTATATCATATTGGTAATCAATATTCTTAATATGAAAGCTTAACATTTTTATACTTGCAAGTGTATATTAAACAATCTCTCTCAAACATGTGAGCCATCACCATATATATTGTCCATAATATTCTCTTTGGAACGAAAGTCTTTACAAAATATTGTGCAATTAATATATCATAGCTAATAGCCCATCACTTACGTTAGTGTATGCATATTACACGCTCTCATGATCGAGTCCACTCTACCATGGGTAAGACAGATCAAGAACTGTATGCGAGTCTAGTCTGCCGTATGGATGTTGCATGTATCACTTGACTTGCCAAACCATAAGCTTCGATGTCACTGTTAGAGAGATCAATATTTAAGGAGTTCTCTCGATGGGGGGAGATCACACTATTTAACAAAAAAACCTAAGCTATGAGGTTTTGTTCAATTGTTTTATAAGAGTTACTTGATAAATATTTAAGGATCGAGTTCTCTCGATCGGGCCGGAGAGATTGATCACACTATTTAATTAACAACAAAACCGTATCTAAGCTTATGAGGTTTTGTTCAATTGTTTTATAAGAGTTACTTAATTACGCTTGTAAAATTTATCTAATGCGTAATTTATTCTTTTTACGCTCGCACGTGTATACTCAATACTCATATCTATATAAACTATTGGACCGACCACCTGTTTTTTAAGGTATATATATATATATAGGAGAATCTTACTATTGTTGTATGTTAATCTGATGTAGAGTGAGTTTATTATTCTTTTCCTTGTAAAATCCTAATTAGTAATTAAGACCCACTCCTTCACCTCCTCCATTAATTGTTGGATTAGTGGCAGGTCCATTGTTGCAAGGAACTTGCATATATGTACTGGTTACGTACTACTAATTGTGCAATATATATATATAACATATTTTGCAGTGCATTAATTTGATGGTTAATTAGCGCGCATTAGCAAAAAACAGATGCTGGCCGGCATCCGCTTTTCTCCTTATTGTCCATATATATTGAAAAGCATACATTGCCTACAAAGATATCAGCAAGAGGACATCAGAAAGTTAGGTAAATGGAGAAGTCTTTTTGGTCTATTATTCTTAGATTCCTTTCGAGAGGAACAGGTTGAAATGAAATTTGTTCCCTTTCCTTTATTCATCGACGTCTCTTCTTCTTAATTTGAAAGCATGCAAACTGATGTCCTCTGCTTCTTGGGGCTCTACTTAATTAGCCCAGAAGTTAGAGGTACCCTATTCGAACTTATATATATATATTGATCATCCAATCGCGCGTGTAAATGAACCCTTTTCTTTTTCTTTTTCTGTACGTATATCTGAATACGGGAATCTCATGGCCCCAAGGAGGCACATGGGGTTATGCGGAGTACTGCATGCTTCACTTTGACTTTATGTTACCTTAGTTTTCTTGGTAGTTGTGAATATATATTACATTGCCCCATCCCTTTATCACTGTGAAGCCATCTCTGACTTTTGATACCAATACTGAGAAAAGAATCCCATATAAATTAAGTTGAAACAAAAAAGCAGGAAACTTGTCTAGCTACCTCAAATTCAGGATCTTATGGGATTGGATCAAAGTGCTTAGCATGTGTCAAACCATTATGATGACAATCTGCTCTTTCTGTTCCTTCACTCCTTTCATTAAATTATATTTTTTTCTTCTCTTTTATTAAGCAATCTTAGCTGTACGTGACCATCTGATAACCCTCACTAGTACTTATTCTCATGCTGTTGCAGTATTTAAGTGTATAAATTCCTAAGCTTTACAGCTCAACGAACAGAACCAGGAGCATGATTGAACATGCCTATCATCACCTATAAGCTAGCTTTGTACAAACTTCACTTTTTTCCTTCTAATTATCTTTCGGTCGGCTAGCGGATAAGGAAGAAAAGCTTACCCCACTGCAAACCACCGTCATGATACTTCCATGCATGGAAGATTAAAAAAAAAAAAAGGTACAAAAGGGATGCTGTTATATATGATTAGCTAGTCATATAATTGTGACATCTTTCTAACCTAACTATGCTATATAATCCAACTCAATTGAATTGAATAGTATAAAACCTTTTAACTGCCATAACTTCTACACAATATTGTATTAATTAGAAGTAGCAAATAGGCAATTAAGTTTCTTGCTCAGAAAAAAGAAAAAAGAAGCCAAGTTTCTTTCCACTAGCTAGCTAGCTTGTATGTATTATTTTAATATGAAGTGGGTAGGGAGTAAATGTTATTCAAGTCTGCGGCAGGCGTGGAGGCTATCACCCTTAAGTGCGATGTGCAGGCTGGCTCATCGTTTCACGCCGCATTGTATTGGCTGCCGTGCCATCGCAAAAATAGGGGTCATGTGCAGACTCATCTTGCACACACTACCGAGTCAGTCAATAGAGTTCCTTTTCCTTGCATTTGTTCCTTCTTCATTCATTTTCTAGTGTCAAAATGTCGTTAATTGTTGGTGGAATAGGATCCTGAAATTCAAGAGAAATGGAGATTTCTTCCTGTTATTCAATTCCAGAACAGAATGTCAACTATTCTATCTACGTACGAATAATTCTTGCATCTGAATTGTGTAACAAACTAATTTAAAATACAAAAAATTGCTTGACATCCCAACATGTTTTTTTATAGAATTTGCTTCTAATATAATGTGTCACAATCTTATGAGATTGTGTCACATTTCTTAATATGATAGATTTTATGAGATTGTGACATATCAGGTTATAACCAAATTCTGAAGAAAAAAAAATGTTTAGATGTCTAGCATTCTTCTTTAATACTGGGGTGATATATAACAATGAATCGAAACATCTTTTAACTTATGGGTACAAAGTAATGAATGAGAAAATTCGCACAATATTGACCCAATTAAACACAAATAGAGAAGGGTGAATAGGTATTTTCAAACAACTACAATCAATTAAAAATTTCACAACTGCTAGTAATCATCAAAACTAAGTAAAGCATAAATTAAATCTGACAGAAACTAATTAACTAAATGTGTTGAGGGCTGATTTTTTTTTTTTTGCTCTCAATCCCTGTTACACGATTTCAGAGGCCAACCTATACTCAATTATGATTTTGGACCAAAGTTTCTTTTAAAAAGGGCCCACATGATGTCCATCCACAATTTTAATGTTTATTGGATAGATGACCCTACCCATATGACAATTTTATTGGGCTCATGGCCACAGAAGGATGAAAGCCAAAGTCGGGCTTCAACCCATGATTCATTTTCTCCACACGAGCTAGTCCATGTCATAATGGGCCAGCATTTACGGTAAATGACTCATCAAGATCCTGCTACAAAGAAGAGTTTACATGGCTGATGGCTCTCAGACATAGAGTTATACAACCTACTAACTCTACACGAAATTAGCATGGGTAATGAACATGTATACAATCACTACTCAAGACACCACCGGCTATAGAACCAAAAAAAAGGAAACCCAAATCACCCTAGCACATCTAAGGAAGTAAAATCGAAACCCACCAAAATAAATTTTTGTATCTTCTTTCCGTACGTTTTATAAATTAAACCACGTACAAACATCTTTTATAAATCATCTAGAAATCAATGGCGTGTAATACCTGCTTAATTGGCTGCTTCTATAAATAAAAATGGCCTTGTGAACATACTGATAATATGAAACTGATCACAATGTCAGGCTATATATATAATTAAACAGCCATCTTCAATTAGCGCGCGCGCGAGAGAGACATTGGCATTAAAGATAATTAAGGTTATAGCATGCATTGTGTAAAAAGGGATTATTACAATAATTAATTTGACATAGCTTCGATCAATTCGATCCGAACAATATCTATGCAAAACAACAGTACGTATTTGTTGGACGTACATTTTAAGTACATGCAACTCGATCTTCCTCTGCATATATATGTAACTATGATCATGAGTACCAATTTGATTGTGTCGCAGGAATCTAGAGAAAGCGCCTCGCTGGCCAAACTGCTGCAACACTCGCTGGTTCCACTGCAGCCGGCTTCATAACACAGTATCCAGTCCTTGAACAGGAAGCCATCCTTCCTCTCTTCGTCCCATCACAACCGTTAATATCCATGGCAAGTCTTCTCTCTATTTCGTGTCTTTCGGCTCTCCTCCTGAGATTCTGCCTCTTTATGATAGAGCTCAACTTTTCTTTACCATCTCTGCTACTCAACGGCACTGGCATGGCCTCTAGACCCATCAACTTTGCAACCACTCCGGGTTTGCACCACACCACACTCTCTCCAGCTATAGTTTGAGGCAACGACCAAGTTTTATTGAAGTTGGAATCGAATTCAGTTTCCGAGAATCTCCCTCTTACTCCGTGGTCACAGCGGATTGATTTTCTGCCTGCCTTTTCGTTAATACTAGCCAGGTTTCTGAACGAAGACCGGTACATGGCATCCTTTCCATCTAGAGAAAAGCGAGGGTAGTGGTTCAATGCATTCCTAGCAGACCTTAAGATGTCAGAGTTGTTGACACATGACATCCTACCGTGTATTCGGTTGCAGTCATTAAGCTTTGCTTTTCTGGCAATCTCCTCTTCTAATTCCAACTGCAATATCATCTCCTCCAGCGTTGGGCTTTGTTCTGAATTAGCATTAATATTGTGCAAATTGTAAGGGGAGCCAACAGGGGGCTGGCCATGGGTGACCATGTTGATGTTGGAGGAGTCGCCATGGTTGGCTTTATTGTGCTGATTGAGGGTAGAGGTTGAGTCATCACCGTTGCAAAAAGTTCTGATACCCTTCTTCATCTTGGCTCCCAGAGAATTCTTGAGGAGAAACAAGGATAGATCCTTCATTGGTTGTAAAGGCTTGATCGGTCGGCAGGGATTGGGCTTCGGTTGGACTTTACTCTATACAAAAAAGAAGAGGTAATGTGGGGCAAATTATAATTAAAACGTGAATGGAGTGAATGGGAGCGGTGTGCATGGGTTTTAAGTTTGATTGCCTTAATAGCAGTCACATGACAGATGAGAGGGCATTCACAAGTTTTTCACCTATCTGTGCAAAGCTCTTTAGATCTCTGCTAGTGACTCATTGCATTACTTATCATTTTCACTTGAATTGGTTGAGAGATCTGAGGAGCATTTACTCGGATCAAGATCCACGGAAATTGCCTGATCAACAATTTTAACATACACGACCATAAACATGCCACGTTGTTGACTTACATGCAAAACCAAAGTACGACTGCAGACTCACTTTCTTTCTTTTCTTTCTATATATTCCCTTTTCCCCCACATTCTTCTTCTTCTTCTTTCTCATTTTATCTCCGTTAACTCTTCTCAAAATACACTCTTAATGTTAGTTTTTTTGGATGAATTCTTAATGTTAAGTTTTTCACAATATATATGATTTTTTTATTTGGAGTTCAGAAAAGACAGCTGTCATGAGGATGGGCCGATGGGGTTCTTTGTTTTGGACAATCGGATTCATCTGATTCTTTAAGCTCCATGGGTTGAAATTTCTAATCCCAATAAATGTCAAATAAACAAGGATCCTGTGACGTCTCACATTGCCTGGAAATGGAGATGTGCTTATATGTATAAATGCATCATTTATAACACAACGCGTTTTAAAGCCGTGATGGTCATGAACCTATCAGAACTCCGCAGTTAACCGTGCTTCTGCGAGAACAATCTCAGGATGGGTGACCTCTTGAGAAGTCTAGTTTAGGGAGCCAAAAAGCGGACAATATTGTATCATTGAGGGTGTGTCGTTACAAATGGTATCAGAGCCATTGCCCAGCCTGAGATGATGGGAGCGTGCACAAGTTCATGACGGTCGCTGGCGGGCACTCGCTGGGACGCCAAGAATGGGGTGATCATCCCATGAGGGTCGCCAGCGAAGACGCTGGGTCTTAAGAGGGGGTGATTGTGACGTCCCACATCGTCTGGGAATGAAGATGTGCTTATATGTATAAATGCACAATTTATGACACAACGCGTTTTAAAGCCGCGATGGTCATGAACTTATCAGAACTCCGCAGTTAAGCGTGCTTCTGTGAGAGCAATCCCATGATAGGTGACCTCCTGAGAAGTCTAATTTGGGGAGCCAAAAAACGGACAATATTGTGTCATTGAGGGTGGATCGTTACAGATCCAAAACACACAAGGTTTACAATGGGTTAAATAAATAGCTTGGCCGTTGGCCCAATGCACATATATATATATATATACATACACACATAGGCCAAAAAAGAGGCTACGCAGAAAAATGATGGTTTTTGAGACAATTCATTGGATGAGCTATCTAGAGAAACCCATGCTGCGGCGACAAAGGATCTTGGTCGTCACAACAAATAAGAAAATATTATAACATATTGTAGTACTGAAGCCGCTAAAGAGGAGCTCTATTGCTATGGTTGGTGAGGGAAGTCCCCCTAATAATGCTCATGTGACATTGGATCTGAATTTGGTAGTCTCCTAATGCAAAAAGGGGGCATCGGCTATGCAGAGGCAAAAGAGAAGGTAGAGGAGAGCCAAAAAAGAGTAACAACATGTGTAGATCACGCATGTCAGGGCGAAGCATGTGGGGTACATGTACGTACGGTAGAGGGGAGTGATAGAGTGGGGCAGGGGTGAAGGTGAAGGCAGATGGGCAGTAGATCTAACTTTCAAAACACAAACAGAAGAGGAATAGAGAGAGAGAACGCGAAGGAAGGAGAAAAGGGAGGCAACTGAGCACTTTCTTCCTCCTCGGGCTATTGGAGGGAGGAAGGCCTCTCACTAGGAGTCAAACGCTCTTCGAGGGAAGAGAGAAGAGAGCTTCGATCTCAATCTAAACTGGCCATGGACGACTTACGTATATATACTTTATCACTTAAGAGTGCATATTGTCCCAAGCCATTTTTGCTCAAGAATTCTTAGGGTTTTGGCCCTTCCATATAAAGACTAATTAAGAACTTGCTGTAGTTACGTACTTTGCAATTGCTTTAAGCAAAATCAATAGCGAAGACCAACATACTTGGATATCGAAGATTATAGAGTGAATCAGCTTAAACCTTCCCTTATACGAAAATATTGACTTTGATTTTGGGTACATAATTTGATTTTGGCCACAATTCTCTTTTGTGGACAAAACGAGGAGTCTTAAGACTATCTCTTCCTTGCTTGTCCTTCCTCCATGAGCATTCGGCACTTTCTTTGGAAGAAATGCAACATCCCATGTGTTGTGTAGTATTGTCAAACTCAATGTTAGAAACTATTTTGATTTTTTTTTTCTAGCTTTATATCATAGCAAAATGACAATTTTAATTTTAATTTTTTAATTTTTTATCCTGACATTAAATGAAGGCAAATTTGGTAGCATTAGAAAGGCGATTCAAAAGGCTACAATTTTGTATCATGAAGATTTTCCAATTCTGTTTTTTTTACTAGGTCAAAACAGATTGTCAATAGAAGTTTGAAAAAATCTGGACATAATAGCTCGGTAGATGTCTTGGCCTATCATCGATCTACTGAACAGTGCCCATCATCTTCTATACAAAAATTGGAGACACTCAGTGGATGACTGGGGGGAACATTAGTCGATCGAGTGCCTAAGATTGCAAAATTTAGCATGAAACCCTAGTGCTCGATTGTTCGAGCTTATGACTTGGTTAATCGAACCCAGCTCTCAAGTGTTTTATTTCCACAGACTTTAACCTAAAACCCTAATTTTTTCCTCTCTCTTTAGGCATCTCATATCACAATTGCCATAAAAGAAGAGAGACATTGTCTCAGTTGTTTTGGAGAGTTTCTTTAGATTTTTTAGCCTGAACAGTTTCTTATCGTCTCCTTGATAATTCTCTTCATTAGTCAAACTACATAGAACCTTCCAGCCATCAGTGTTATGGGTTGAAGTGGATGGAATTCGTTTGTAAAGGTGATTCATATAGAAAAAGGTCATAAGTTCTGAAGCCACTATACATGGGAGGTGAATGTGTTGTTTATTGGAGTTTGCAAATTGGGTTTTTAGAGGTACAAAGGCTTTGTATGCAAGAATAATTTGTAAGATAAGTTTTATATAGGGAATGTCTTTGGAATTGTCTGGTTCCCATAGTAGTTTTTCTTTTTGAAAAGTCATTTAAAAAGGTTTTAATTTTGTTACCAAAATTTTTATATTGATTTTTTTAATACATTGCATGATTTTAGTATTCATATATGATGTGTGGATTGAAAGTTGATAGCTTTATTAATATTGATTGATTGTTGATAACATTGAGATATTCCTTGTTTGTTACAACTTAAGGTGTGAACTAGAAATTTTACCATGTACTTCTATATAAAGTGGAAGGACACCCTTTACTGGATGGCCATTAGATTCAAAGGAAATTCTCTTCTTAGCCTAATTATTATAGGGTGATGCTTGCAGCTGTACGTTGTTTATGGCATTAATTAATTAGGAGAGGATCGGAATGAGGACTGGTGCCAAACTCCGCTAGGTTAGGTTTAAGATTGGCTCCCTTCACACGATTTAGTTGTTAAGAGGAGAATAGACGGCTTTCTTCGTTATCAAAATTAATTAATGATGGCTCCCTTGACACGTATGATTAAGTTTCTGATCATACATCATCCTACTCATCATTTTCTTGTCCTCCTTTTGTCCCTCCAAAATTGATGTGGCTCTTAAAATCACCATTGAATTTTTGATATATGACTATTGAATGCTGTTTGGTAAGTTGTGGGAAATGGATGTTTTATTTGAATAGTAGTAATAAATGATTGATGTGATATAGAATTTGAGAATGTTTTATAGAAAAGTGAAAAAGTTTTGTTTTGTAGTGAGTTTTTTTATTTGAATAGTAATAAAAAATTATTGATGTGATGTAAAAAGTGTAAAAAAGTTGAAATGTTTTTGATTTGATTTTTTTGGAAGAAGTGAAATGGAAATTGAAATTGTTTGGTTGGGTTACCAAACAAGCTCAAATAATTCAATGGTGATTTTAAGAGCCACATCAATTTTGAGAGGATAAAAAGAAGACAAGGGGATGATGTGTAGCATTACTCCCTGTAATATTTAATATCAACAACAAAAAGCATGCGTGCCTCAACACACATATGGGCATTAAACGTTAACTCCCCACATCATAAAATGAAAAATTCTATAGAAGAATCTGTTCCTATAGCTATAGCATGAATCATGATCATTCACTGTGTACGTACGTACGGCACGTAGTTGTTGCTTAGTAAAGCATTTGTTATAAAAGGTATATATATAGCCCATAACATTTTAATTTAGTTTCATGATTGTAAATGCATGGCAATTGGCAAGCAAGTGGCATCCCGGAATGGTTGTATTAAAAGAAGAAAACGGCAGTCGTATGGCACACAATTGGGAAAATAGGAGGAAACAAATTTAAACAATAGGCCGGGACTCGGGAGTGGCATTGTAAACGTGGTCCCGATCGAATCTAGTCAGAATTTGCACACGGGCTGGCCCGGAGCCGGAGAGCGCTAACGCAGCCCAATCCAGCCCACTCCTGAGACAAGTGGACTCAGAAGTCAGAACCTCTCCCTTGCCTATTGGGCTAACGATTCTTTTTGGCTCGGAGAGAGAGAGAGAGAGAGAGAGAGGGTGGGGGGAAGTGTAATATTGAAAGATATTGGGGATAAAGTGTGATATATCAACAAAACACGGACTGAAGGTGGGCCTGGGTGCAAAATGCTGCTGGTCCAGCAGTCCAGGTACAAGGCCAAGGGAAGCATCCCGCATACGACGGCCTACGTTATTTGGGATCCCTCTCTGTTACTCTCTGTGAGGAGTAGTAGTTCTCTTGGATATTTCAAGATCGCCCTCTCTAACTTGATCTTTCAAGCGAATCGCCGTTTTGATGGTATTATATATCTAAAAGCCCAGCCATAACCCCAACCAAAAAGGCAATCTCAGTTCTGCTTTTTCTCTGGTAATTTTCCCGAAGATCTAATCATTCTATGCACATTTATTTTGCAATCTCCTAGTTCCCTTTCTTTCGGTCGTTAATTTTAACATAATTTTCTCGTTATTCCGCGCAATTCATCTTCTCCTCTCTATTTCCTATGAAACTGTTAGTTTGATGTGAATTTTCTGTATGTAAGTAATATTTGTTTGGTGATTCTATGTAGGACGGAGATGAAGACGAAGGCGGCTTCTTTGACTATGGTGTCGGCCTTGATTTCAGCTCTGCTTGTGTTTGTGGGCGAGTTTCCGGGTGGGCTGGCCTTGCCTTCCACCACTGCGCCCGCTTTTCTCTGGTCACCTCACCTTGATGATGAGTACGAATGTGCACTCTTTTTATCCTTTTTTCTTATCTTCTAGAGTATGTAGTTGTTCGAAATGTATTTTGCTCTTTTTTTTTTTGGATGAATCAAAGTACTATAAAGCACAACCAAACAAAACACGCCAGCAAAACTGGAGCAAGTTCTCCCAGCAAACAGGGAGAAACACCAACAGCACTGCTGTAAAATCAGAAACCCCTAGGCTAAACAAAACAAAACGTTAGCACTAGCCAAAAGAAAAGGAAAACACCATGTATCACTGCTTCAGAGCAGTAACCTCTAGGCCAAGCTACTGCACTAAATCATTACAACGAGAATCACTACAATAAGCTCAATCGAGAGATTAAAGCAGCATCCTTCTCAGAATGCTTGATAGGAACCTTAGCAAGGAGCCTAGTCTTCACTTCTCATCTGATATGCTTAAGAATTGCCTACTCTGTTCTTGGGTTGTTGCCATGAAGCAAAGCATTTCTTTGCTTCCACAAACGGTAAATACAGCCCCTAGACAGAGTTTACCAAGACTAGCCTTCAGCCCTTTTCCACACAATTTCAAAAGACTCCACTACACAACATTTTCCCATACAACAGGCGGATTAGGAAGAGAACAATCAACCATCAGAGAAACCTAGATCCTTCTGCTGAAGCTACACTGAAAAAGTAGATGATCTTGGCTTTCCTGACATCCTCGACAGAACAAGCAAAGGCTGTCTCCTTAATTCCCCCAGCTACACATACGAACTTTGGTGACTATAGCTTCCTTGAAAACTAGCCATAAGAAGAAAGAGTGTCTAGGGATTGAGGGGGAGTTCCATACTAACTTCCACCAATCAATAGTCGACTTCTTTCTTCTCAGATGGTCCCAAGTAGAAGCACAAGAATAGACACCATTGGAATGTATTTTGCTCTTGCTTTGAAGAGCAAGGCTTTCTCTTTAGTGAGATTTTAATCTTATGTGAATAGAACCCTTGTTTAAGTATATGTACATTATGATCCCTAATCATCTGTTTTTTTTTTTTGATAAGTAAGAGAAATATCATTAAAAAGCGCAAAGCGCAATCAAGTACACAGGAAGTATACAAGAAAGGCATCTAGGAAGAAAAAGAAAACAATACAAAGAAATCATTAAAACTAAACGATAAAGGTACGAGGAGCGCCGCCGCCCAAGAGTACAAAGAATGAAAGAAAAAGGAAATGAGTTCCTCAATAGATCTTTCTTTGTCCTCAAACTGCCTATCATTGCGTTCCCTCCACAAGCACCACAAAAGGCAACAAGGGACCATCTTCAACACAGCTGCACTCTGAGAACGACCACCCGTCCACTAGGAAGCAAATAAATCTACCACCCGAAGAGGCATAACCCAAGACAAACTGAAGCGACTAAAGATGGCATTCCATAGAGCGCGTGCAACCTCGCAATGGAGAAGAAGGTGATCCACCGACTCCCCATTCATTTTGCACATTCAACATCTATCAATCACAATGACACGCTTCTTTCTGAGGTTGTCCAAAGTGAGGATCTTCCCTTGCGTTGCCGTCCAAGCAAAGAAAGCCACTTTCAAGGGAACCTTGGTCCGCCAAATACTTTTCCAGGAAAAATGAATAGCCTCTTTGCAAACAAGAGCCTTATAGAAAGATCTAACATCAAAATTCCCTTTGTGAGAAGGAGCCCACCAGAGCTGATCTACCCCATCACAATTCACTCTGGTTGAGTACAACAAGGAGAAAAAAGAAGCCAAAACATCCACCTCCCAGTCGTGGGCCGCTCGGAAGAAGCTAACGTCCCACTGATAGGACCCACTCACCACAACTAAATGGTCTGCAACATGTGCGTCCTTGTCGCACGCAATGTCGTACAAAACTGGGAAGGCTTCCTTAAGAGGCACCTCACCACACCACACATCATCTCAAAAACGGATCCTAGATCCATTTCCCAGAATAAGTCTAGTATAGCTGCAAAACAACCTCCACCCCTTCCTAATATTCTTCCATAACCCCACTCCATGAGATCCAGGGGGGTCTAAAGAACACCAACCATCCCAAGTAGATCCGAACTTTGCATCCACAACAGATTTCCACCAAGCCTCTCTCTCATGGGCATAGCGCCACAGCCACTTCCCTAACAGAGCCATATTGAAAATTCTCAAATTTCTGATGCCCAGACCACCACTAGAAATAGGAGAACAAACTTTGGCCCAATTAACCAAATGAAACTTAAATTCTTCACCTATGCCACCCCACAAGAAATCCCGATGCAACTTCTCAATATGATTAGCAACACTGGAAGGAATAGGGAAAAAGGATAGAAAGTGCGTAGGAAGATTAGAGAGAGTGCTTTTTATAAGGGTTACTTTGCCACCCTTTGACAAATACAACCGCTTCCAGCTAGCCAACCGCCTCTCAATCTTGCCAACTACCTCATCTCATCTAGACTTATTCTTAAAAGGGGCCCCTAACAGAAGACCAAGGTACTTTAACGAAAGAGAAGAAACTCCAAAACCCAAAATGCCAGCAAGTTCATCCATGTTATCCACAAGACCCATAGGAACCAAAACTGACTTATCCAAATTAATCTTCAATCCTGAAACAGCTTCAAAGGACAGTAAAAACATACGAAGATAGAGAAGATGTTCAGGACTAGCCCCGCAAAAGACTAAAGCATCGTCTGCAAAAAGCAAATGAGAAATATTAATCACTCCATTGCTACTAGAGCCCACAGAGAACCCAGAGAGAAAGCCCATTTGAATAGTAACAGAGAACAACTTGCTGAAGGCCTCCATCACAATGACAAACAAAAGAGGCGACAGAGGATCACCCTGTCTAAGACCACGAGAGCTGCCAAAAAAACCAGCAGGGGTGCCATTCACCAAAATCGAAAAGTGCACCGAAGAAATACAATGCGCTATCCAAGAACACCATCTCTCCCCGAAACCACATCTTCTCAACATATACAATAAGAAATCCCAATTAACATGATCATAAGCCTTCTCAATATCCAGTTTACAGAGCAACCCTGGTTCACCAGATTTGATGCGACTATCCAGGCACTCATTAGCTATAAGAACAGAATCAAGAATTTGCCTTCCTTTCACAAAAGCATTTTGGGGATTCGAAATAATCTTCTCCACAACCTTTCTGAGCCTATTAGCAAGAACTTTGGCAATGATCTTGTACACACCACTTACAAGACTAATAGGCCGAAAATCTTTAAGATCCACAGCCCCGAACTTCTTCGGGATTAAGGCTAAGAAAGTGGCATTAATGCTTTTGACAAACTTGCTATGAGTGTGAAAGTCCTGGAAAACCCCCATGAGATCAGTCTTGATCACCTCCCAACAATCTTGGAAAAACGCAAGAGTGAACCCATCAGGGCCTGGAGCCTTATCATGATTCAAACCTTTAACCACCTCTAAGACCTCCCTTTCCTCAAAAGGAAGTTCTAAGGAATCGGCTTCACCCTCATCCAAATTGTCAAAAACCATGTTATCCATCCTAGGCCTCCAACAGAAAGGTTCTGCAAAAAGAGATTTGTAAAAATGAACAACATGATCCTTAATAACCTGTTGATCTGAAGAGATAGAGCCATTGATAGAGAGAGACTCCATGGAATTGGATCTCCTGTTCGAGTTGGCTACCCGATGAAAGAATTTAGTGCATTTATCACCCTCTTTAAGCCAAAGAGCCCTAGACTTCTGTCTCCAGCTAATCTCCTCCTGTAAAATAGAGTTCTCCAAATCTTTGATGACCCCACATTTCCTCGCCTTTTCTTCAGGAGTTAAACCCCGTTGTTCCTCCAATTTATCAAGAGCACACAAATCTTCCATATGCATTTTCTTGCGGAACTCCACATTGCCAAACTCCTGATCATTCCATCTTTTGAGATCAATTTTCAAAGCCTTAAGCTTTTGAGAGAAGATGAAGCTGGGCGAGCCTTGGAAGCTATATGACTCCCATTAAAGTCTCACCCTATCCACAACCCCTTCTGCCTTTAACCACATATTCTCAAACTTGAATGGTCTGGGACCCCAATGGACCCCACCACAATCAAGAAGAATAAGAAAATGATCAGAACACAATCTTGGAAGCCTTTTCTGAAGAGAACTTGGAAACTTGACTTTCCAATCTGGAGAAACAAGAAATCTATCGAGGTGAGACCAAGAGAGAGTCTCCTGATTATTAGACCACGTAAATGGCCCTCCTGTAAGAGGTAGATCCATAAGATCCTGCTCAAAAATAAAATCCGAAAACTCCATCATAGCCGCATTAATACGAACGTCTCTAGATCTTTCAGCAGGAAAGCGTGTGACATTGAAGTCACCCCCGATGCACCAAGGCAGCTCCCACCAAGAAGAAAGGCCAGCTAACTCATCCCATAGAGAACTTCTAAGAGAGTCCAAGTTAGGACCGTACACCCCAGCAAAAGCCCAAGAGAAATTATCAGCAACACTTCTGAAAGAACAAGCAACAACGAACTCGCCCACATACACATCAATCTTCTCTACGATCCTTCTATCCCACATGATCAAAATACCACCGGAGGCTCCGCGAGAAGCTAAATAGCACCAATCAACAAAGTGACAACCCCATAGACTTCTCACTAAGCAATTGGAAACAAAATTCAGTTTAGTTTCTTGCAAGCAAATAATATCAGCCTTCCACTGCCTTAATAAGTTTCTGACTTTCAACCGCTTATCACCCTCGTTTAACCCTCTAACATTCCAAGAGAGAATTTTGGGCTTCATTAAAAACCACCAAAAGCCCTGCCTTTGTACCTACCACGAGAGGTGCTTCCACTATGTGCATCATAATTAACCGAACAAGATAATCTGTTTAATTCCCTCGTACTTTTGATGCTCAAGCTCGAGCTAGTACTCGCTACCTTCTTAACATTACTGTTGATTATAGCCTCAAACACAGCCGAAAGCTTCCCTTCAAAGCCATCGCAAGTAATCCCCACCCAATGGCTATATGCTAGAACTGCTTTCAAAAAGCCCTCTGGGGTCTTCTGACCAGAACAGTCCCTGACTTTGTCAATAAAAGACAAAGGTACAGGCTCTTCCTCTGGGAATAAAGCAATTTCCAGCCCATTCCTTTCTCCCAAGCCTGAACTGTGGGTCAGCATAGGAACAGAAGAAGAAACTCCCGAAGAAATCAAGGGGTCTGGAGGACCCGAATCACACCGACAACACATCATCTGAATCCCTAAGAATATTGTCACAAACAACTGGAGCTATGGGAGAAACCCCCGAAACAGGGATGGGCAAAACATGCCCAGAACCCCAGACCGAAGGAGCAGAAGCACTTACTGGCACCCGGATTTCCAGGGAGGAGGAAGGACCTCCGGCGACCTCTGGCAGCTTAGAAGACCAACCTAACTTCTCAATCGAACCCATTTCACCCTTCAATGACTCTTCGTCATCTTTTGGCCCTGAACCCCTCTCAAAGCTATAGGAGCACCCGACAAGCAGGTTCCCCGAAGCTAGATTGCCGAACGACTGAATACCCAACCCACCGAAGTTCTTTGGAGCTACCAGAGACTTTTCTGAGCCCGCTATGTCCTTCACCGGCGGCAAGCCCTCCCCAGGACACTCAACGCAGTCATTCTGGACTAAAACGTTGGGCTTCGGATCTTTCCGAACCCAACGGAGCCTCCTTTTCTTCTTCAGCTTATTCTTTCTCTTCCGCCCATTAACGTTGGGCTTTAAACCAGGCCCAAACTCAAGGAGCCCTTCATAAACCCTGCTCAAGGCCTTGTCCACCTCAGCCTTCAACTTCTCCAGCTGGCTTTTCCAATTCAAGAGAGAGGAATACGTGTTCAACTCTCCTGTCAGCTGAATTCCTGCAGAAGTATCACCAAAGGCGCAATCTGTCTTGTCACGAACAGCAGGAACTGCCTTGGCCTTCGCATGTTCAGAACCACAACGGTAACAGTGGTCCATACCCATAGGATTTTCTGGACCATTCGAAATCACAACCGGCAGCTTCTGCTTCTCCGGGCGTTCACCACAATCCTTAACCAAAGGACTCGCTGATTGAGACATCATCCTCTCCACCTCCATGCTGCCGGGACCTGAGCGCAGAACATCTGTGAAGGATGGTGTAACATCATTGCTGAGAGCTCTAGAAGAACCAATCATGTCATGTCCTCCAATGGCGCCGTCACCATTTCTCCTTGGCTTCTCTAGAACTGTAGCAGGATGAGCCACTCCAAGCCTAGGCGATGCTTTTAGAAAAGCACTGATCTTGTCCAAAACAAAGACAAAACTCCTCTAGCCCCTCCCATCACGACCTTCTGGGATGTAGATAATTCCTCTCCGACCACCCACACCATAGACTGCCACTTCAAGAAACCTTCCTGCTGCGTTACCACCTCGTCTGGCAATAAGAACCTTAGACCCCTCCCTAAAGGACTTGATAAAGTCCTTCTCCCCCGGACACCACTGCAAATTCTCCATTGTCGACGCCAACCACCCTAAGCTTTGAGAACTGAGAATAACCAGCCCTGAGAAAGACTTCCTCCTTTCTACCAATCTCACTACTGAAGCCCCTTCTACTACCATGAAGACAAAAGTCTTGGCCTCCACGCAGCACCAACGCTCCATAGATTAATTCCTTAATACCTTAATATCCTCCATAAAATGTCTTACACCTAAGAAAACTGAAGCTGGTGTTACCCCTCCGCGAAGACCCTTACGCGCCACCCCAGCCCTCACGCGCTACTCCTCATAGAGAGAGAGAGAGAGAGAGAGAAAGAGAGAGAACCCTTTACTGTTTGTCATTACCTTCTGTTTAATGATTCAAGTTATATTTTGAAGCTTACAACAATATCTCTTCCAAATATGGAGCCATTCAACTTGAACTTGCTGATAAATTTTACTAAACCTGTTTCTTCTTTCTTTCTTATCTCTGTACTTTGATATAAATTATGGTACTTTTTCGAGAATGAATCTTAAAGGAGTTTTTTTTTTTTTTTTTTTTGGCCTTTTAAAGGTAGTAGCTTCCCAACTTGGGTAAACAATTTGATCTCTATATTCTTCTGTCAAAGTGAAAAAGAAAGTAGAAAGTAACCAGTAAAACTGATTTGTCAAATGAATTAATTAGCACCCAAGAACTCTAGTCAGTTCAATAGTTTTAATATTCATGAACCTCTTAACTATGGGTGGGCAAAATACTCGATCCCAACCCCAAGTTGATGTTTTGGACCGACACTGACCTGAAACAGTTGGTTTTTGCTATCTTGAACAGGGGTTGGGTTGGCTGTTGGTAAACTGTTACCACTGATCCAACTGACCCCTGCAAGATCTGCCACCGAGAACAAGCCAAACCCAACAATACCCAATAAAGTTTTTTTAGAGCACCAATGAGGAAAGCACCCCCAAGTGCAAGATCTCGCACCTCTGCCACCACCCAGCCACAATCGACAAAGTGACTGACAGCCATCAGTGTTCGCATGGTTTGGGAACCATGCGATGGTTGGTCCGTTTGGAGGTCATTCCTCGTAGTCGACACCTATCGGCTCGGCTGTTGGGAATGTTTGGCAATCAACCTGAAGGGTTCGGTGCCCACTCCTATCCCTTAGCACTTCCAAATCTTCTGAGCTGAAAAGAGAGGGTAAGGATCTTTGCTGCTGAGAAGTCATCATCTCTGATGAATTTGTGGGTGAAGATAGTGTAGCCATTTTACTTATCAAAAAGATAGTGTAGCCATTTTGCTAGAAATTGAATTTTTATAAATAACCAAAGGGTGTTAAAACTTTATCATGATGATCATTTTCATTTTCCAAGGGAGGAGTCAGCACACTATTTTCCTTTGTTTCTTCCTTTGGGTTTGTTGTCTGTAGATGATGTTTTAAGGACATAGGAATGCCGTTAGAAAACTGCATCATATAAATTTGTAAGGATTGTACTTATCAAAAAAATAACTTTGTAAGGATTGTCTTCCAAGTTCCAAGGTGACAAAAGACCCATCAAGATGTTGAGAGTCATTATATTTCCTCTATCTTTCTTCCCCAAATACCCCATTAATCAGCAAGATACACAATTTGAATGGAGGAATTTTTAGAAGTCAACTTTGCACTTTTGTGATGCTTTGCAAGGAATGTTTCTAAATAGCCCTTGTTGTGCATGGAGGCATGGATTGTTGTAGCAAGTCTTGTATTGTTACATATGGAATATAAGATATCCAATTTCTGAAAGATTTCACTGAAATCAAGATAACTCTTTATTAGGTGATCAGAAAGGCCAAAATGCTCATAGTCTAGTGTGGGTAATTTCAAGAGTATCCTCTTTTTGCCACAAAAAAAAATAGTTGTTTTAATTATGGTCATGTACTAGTTTGGGTAAAATCTCTCTCTCTCTCTCTCTCTCTCTCTCTCTCTCTCTCTCTCTCTCTCTCATTTGGATAAGTACAACGAAACCCCATCCTCCTGCCCGTGGGGGGCATTCACATACAAAAAGAAATATATTTTCGAAGTGTAAGCTATGGTATGCTTTATGGGACTAACATACTTTCTATTTTCAGCTTTCAAGTTTTTAAAATTGCATCTTCATTCTATCAAAATAACTTTATCGATTCATGCCTCCATATATATTAATGTGGAATAATAGGAAAAAATGGCACTTTGGGGTTTGTGCATTTGAAGGAACTACTTAATCACTTCTTACTAAAAATTAGAATTTGTTTACTATCAAACTTGAGACAGCTAGACCATGCACTTTTTCATGCGTAGCATGTGTCATTTGTTTGTAACAATTTTTCATATTGTCAACACACTGATGTTATGCTTCACCTTGCATCCTATTGATAAATTTATAATTGTTCTGAACATGATTTGCTGCTCTATGCTGATGTTCCTAGTTTCCTGTTGTGTTGCTACCACGACTTGGGATCTGATATTGTGTTACTCATGGTTAATCTTAGGTTCTCAAGTAACTTAGTTAAAGATGTTGTGAATTATCAGACCATCTCTCCAAAGGAGCTAGCAAGGTCTGTTCTGACTGAAGGTGGCTGGTCTAACTTATTGGTAATTTTAATCCTTGGAGTAATAGTTGGCTTCTTCTATTATATTTTATTGTACTGTTCTGTTTGTTCTCAAATTTTAAAAGAGACGTAAGCTGTTTCTTTGCGGTGCTCTTGATTTCCTTATGCTGCAACTTTTTATTTTTCAATTGCCTTAGTGCTCTGGGGAGAAACTTCAGCACTCTGTGGATCTAGCACTGGTCTTTGTTGGTAAAGAGGTAAGAAAATTTTAAATTGTCGCAAATTCATCGTGTAAACTTCCACTCTGGTTCATTCATAAAAAAGAAAAAAAGAAAAACTTCCACTCAGGTTCCCTTTGACATTTGTTTCATCTTTCTGAATCCCTCACCATTACTAGAGTAGCATTCAGCTGCTTAGTGATAATTAAAGCTTAAGACTTTATGTCTTAGCTGTATTGTATATTCTAGATTTTAAAATCCTTAAAATTTGGGTTGGTTACTTAATGAATTCATAGTTGCAAAACTTACTAGTGTTTCCTCATATTCTCAAAGGCTCTAAGTCCATATATGATATATCTTGGGTTTGTGAGAGTTGAGAGTTAACACTTTGGTACATCAAGCTACAATCTGCGTTGTCTCCCTAAACGAAAGTCTTTTTCTTAGTAATTTAGGTGTAACATGTCATCATCAAGCCCAATGATCTCCATTGGATTGCCTTTACTTAACCTTAGATGGAGCTAACTCCCAAACAAACAAACAGTTTCCTTGACTGACCACTGTTAGAACCTTGAACCTTATGTTCACCATTAGAATCCCTTTACTCAACCATGAGTGGAACTAACATGGGATTCACGATGCATTACAATGGAGACCAGCACACATTCAGATTCACTTTTGTTCAAGGGTGGAGCTAACATGCGAGTCACTTTATACTAGCAAAGGAGCAACCGACACAAACATAGGCGCATCGCCTCGCCACCATTAGTCATTAGAGCCTTTACTTAACCATGGGTGGAGCTAAGTTGAGGGTTACCATTGCTCCATTGTGGGAACCACAGACGATTGACATAGTCACATCAAACATTTTCCCAATCAAACCATTGGCTTGGAGAGTTGACATCTTGGGAGTTTTCTTGGAAGGGTTGATGCTACATGTTGGGGTACCACCTTAAGCAAAAAGTTTAAACTAGTGAGTTTTTGTATGTCAATCACTCTTGTCATTATTACCTGGTATTTTGACCTCTCACTTGTTACTATTCCAACACATGTAATGATGGCTTCTGTTTCTCTTGGAAGAGTGTTTGGGGATTAAGGTTCCATTGATGGTGGCTTTTTTTGCTTGGTTTGCGGCTCTAGGAAAAAACCTTACCATGGACAATATTTTTCTCCATTATGGAAGCGGTGCGACTTGTGGTCGATAAGTGTTGTATGTGTAAAAGGAATGAGGAGTTTGTAGACCATCTTCTTCTCCATTGTGAGGTTGTTTGTGCTATTTGGAATGTTTTCTTTAGTCAATTTGGGCCGTCTTGGGTTATGCCTAGACACGTAGTCAACATATATACTTGTTGAACTGCCGGCAGCACTTGGAATGTTGTTGTGTGGAAGATGGTGCCTTTGCGCCTTTTGTGGTGTTTATTGAGAGAATGAATGACAAAAGTTTTGAGGACCATGAGAGGACTTTGGAGGAGATTAAGTTTTATTTTTCAACATCCTATATCTTTATGTTTGTTGGTGGACTGCAAGTAGCACTTGGAGTGCTGCTGTGTGAAAGATGGTGCTTTCATGCCTTTTGTGGAGTCTATAAAGAGAAAAGAATGACAGAAGTTTTGAGGACCGTGAGAGGACTTTGGAAGAGATAAGTCTTTATTTTTTAACACCCTGTATTTTTGGACAACTGTTTTTTTTTTTTTTTCTTTCGTTTAATGATTAGTTATCATGATTTTCTTGTTCTTTTTGCTCCTTTTAGTTAAGTGGCTTTTCTTGTATACTCCCTGTGTACCTGGGGTGTCTTACGCTTTTAATGATATCTCGATTACTTATTTAAAAAAAAAAAAAAAACTATTCCAACACATGCTTTCGTGGAATATATTTTCAATTGTTTGCCTAGGATTAACTATGTTGGCGCTCATTTTACATCTTGAAAAGAAAGAGGGGAAGGGAAGAAGACTTCTAAAATTGGCTTCCTTCCAACACATTTGAGAATATTTTAAAGGATTTTTCTCTTGTATTTTCCATGAACCATAAAGAGGGTTAAGAGCCCATGTAATACTTTGTGCTGATAAACCTTAACTTTCTGAAACATGCAGAGGTGATTTAATGATGTTCCCTTTCCTTTCTGCAGTTGCGATCTTCTGATATTTCAGCTAGCAAACATGCAGACCCAGCTCTGGTAGACTTGCTCAAGGAAAGTAGTGTTTGCCCAACTGCATTTAACCAGTATTGTTATTAGAAATTTATGACTCAGGGTTCCCATAAATTGCATAAAACCTCCCAAGTTTCTTAATTAATGGTTAGTATTCCATGTGAACAGGTCTCTTTCTCAAGATCTAATTTTTCCATGGCATTCCCATATGTTGCTGCGTCAGAGGAGGAGACAATGGAAAATTTGTTGGTTTCAGGGTTTACAGAAACGTGTGGGCATGGTTTAGGAATCAGTGATGTTGCTTTCATGGATTCATGTTCTGTAAAGGGTGAAAAGTTTCAAAAACTTGCAGACCTGCGTTCAGTACATGTAAATCAACTTGACGATATTTGACATTTTGAAATTTTGGGTCTATGACAATGATTTGATGCTGTTTATAACCCATAATATGAACAGGATTATCTGGTTTCAAGGACTGGAAATAGGCAAAAGGGGCAAGCAAATTTGGTTGTGTTCTGCCATGGAGGATCTCATACCTCGAAAGAACATGAGCAACCACAATATGAAAGTATGTTGAGTTAAAATTGTTTTAGATAGGTGTGAGAGTATTTGTAAATTGAACTGTTTAATCTATGTCATATGTCAAGTGAGTCTCATGGATTCATTTGAATGTTATAATCAAATCGGCAGGTGAGATTTTCTCTGAGCTGATCAATTCTGTGGAGCAGTCTGGGGCAAAATATGCAGCTCTCTATATTTCAGATCCCTTCAGGTCAATTCAGTATCCTTATCAGGAACTGGGACGGTTTCTTGCAGAAGGGGCCTCAGGAAATGAATCAGCTAATTCTACAATCTGTGATGGAGTTTGCCAGATTAAATCATCACTTCTGGAGGGACTTCTAGTTGTAAGTTGTTGTCTTATCCATTTTTATAAGAAATTTTGATATGATGGTACTTTTGTAGTTTGTGTGAACTTCTTCACTTTTGATCTTGCACATGACCTATTACCTCCCTCTTTGACAACATATCACAAGCATGATTGTTTAGGCTGCTCCGCTTTTTGTTTCACATATTCTCTATGCAAACATTAAGAAGTTTAAATTTGATAAAATTACCTGAACATCACAATACTCCAGATGGCATGTAAGGTATGTGACGAATAGAATGTAGCCATCATCTTCTTTTTTCTGTTGCCTTTCCTTTCTCTGGAGTAGGGAACATGTGTTATTTAAAGCACAAAGGCATTTCCTATGTTGAATATGTGAACAGTAACATTTCATAAATTGTGACTCCTACTTTTAAGTCACATTTGGGACGCGGAATAGACTCCTAGAATAACCATTCCTTTGTTTGGTTGCACACCATTCCTAGGAATAGCCATTGGAATGACTATTCCTCTGAAAAATGAGAGGAATAGTTATTCCTAGGGGAATAGATTGTGCTATAGTGGTGGATCCTCAAGTGGCTCTAGGGGTTGTCGCCACCCCCCAAGTGTTGTCGAGGGTAGCCGTGACCACCCTTGATAGCACTGGGGGTAGTCTTGTCCACCCCTGGTGTTCATTTAAGGGATGGCTGGCCACCCATAAAATTTTTAGTTATATATATATGTTGGGTATTTTTTTAGGAATTTTGGTTCAATTCTAGTGGGAACATGTGTTGTCACCAAACAAAAAAATAGGAATGGTCATTCCATTCCACCTCTTATATTCTCAGTAATACTCACTCCTATTCCTAAATGAATGACCATTCCGTGTACCAAACACGCCCTTGCTTTCAAAGGAAACTTGCCTTTGAACATTTGGTTATGTAGGAAGTACTATAACGCCCTTAGTTATTGGTTATAAGTTATTTTCAAAGGAAACTTGCCTTTCTTTAAGTTAAATGATTGAAAATTGTAAATAATTTTTTATTGAACTAATATTGTTAAACTGACTTGTTTACTTTACCACAGATTGCAAAAGCAGCAGCAGCAGCAGGCACTGTTGTGAATGATGGCCTTGTTAGTTACTTCCGCCACTGCTGCTGCCTGCTGCTTCTGCAGTATCTTCTAGTCACTTAACTGAACTTTAATTTTAATTGATTGCAGATCTTCTGACCCCTATTGCAGTCTGACATTTCTCAGGCAAATGAGTTAAAAATAATAGCATTATCAAATTATATGTTGAGATATGCAAACGTTCAAGAGCATGCTTCTGACTAGTAATCATTTTGCATTATTGTCATATGAAAGAAGTATATATGTTTATTTCTTAGCCTAAAATCTGACAATGTTCTTTGCTGTACAACCCCCGATCCCCCTCTTCTTTCCCTTCATTTTTTAGGTTTTATGGTTCGAGGGGTATTTAACACTATTATGAGCATGTAGGGTTTCATTGGGTCTTCTTTACACAATTGCTTCTGTAATGTACTTTCTAACACTGTTGCTTCCCCAATGCTTCAGGGCATTGTTTTGCTTATAATTTTAATATCAGGTCTTTGCTGTATGATGGGCATTGAGACTCCAACAAGATTTGAGGCACCCCAGGAGACTTGATTTATAGGCCATTTGTTCTGGAGCTGGGTGTTCTCTGAGGCATTGGTAAAAGTAGTTACTTGATACAACGTTGCAGCGGGCTGGGATGTTAGCTTGTAATTCAGTTGCTCACGGGCATTATATAATGTTGGAAATAATCTAGAATCATGTAACCTTTTTTTTTTTTTTTTTTTTTTTTTTTTGTTTTTTTGTGTGTGTGAGTGAGAATTGTGTATTTTATTGTCATCTTATAATGTTCATTTTGGGTTAAGCATGGCGTGTTTCTGAAGTAGCTCCCTCTCCTGCTTTTGATCAGCCGTGAGGGCCAGTGTTGGATTTCATTCTAAAAGATTTTGGCAACTTTTATCGGATAGGCCAACGAAAAATATGAACAAAAGTGTTTCGAGGATGCCTGCACATATTTCCAGCTTCAGCCTAATTATTTAATCATTGTATTCGAAATGATGAGCATATGAAATTCTCTTTGTTCTCTTTTCTCTTCCTATCAAAAGTTTGTTTGTTGGACTCTGCAGAGGTTGACATGTAAAGCCTTCTATTAGTCGAAGAGTAATTTTGAATTGCTTATATTGTTCTCTGCCTGGATGTGGATTGCTGCCATTTATTGCACTCAACCGAGAGTTGTAGGGCTTTTTATTAATAGTTCTAGCATCTGCCATGCATGCACAATCTGTCATTCATATTTAAGAATGTGAATTAGACTGATCATCAGAAACTACAAGTTGGAGATCTGGAAGAGCGTACGTAGTTGTTGAAAGGGATTTTGGGCCGATGGCACGTATATCATGCTCTAATTATGGTTTGACCGCTAAACCAGGTGTGTGTGTGTGTGTGAGAGAGAGAGAGAGAGAGACTTCATGCTGAACGCGTCCTTGAGCTTCAAGAACCTGCAAAGTTGAACCGATCGAAGGGATAAAAAAAAATTGAACCAAAGTAATTTAATTAAATTAAATATCATGAAAAGGAAAATATGAGAGAAAGGTAAGTTGGTAACAAGGTGGTAATTAGTTAACTGGAGGCCGGTTACAAGGAGAAGTAAATTTCATGGATATTTGAAAGCGAGAAAGCTATGGTGAACTGTTGATGGAGCTGCCTTTTTCTCAAGCATTATCCGGAGGGATGCTGTTAAAATAATAGATGGCTAAGATTAAACTTCAATATTTGTAGGCCAAACATTGTCGTGTGAGCCAACACAACGTTTCATACAAACTTTACATTTGACGCCATTTCAAGGAAAAAAACCCCTCTGCCATGCATTTGCCCTCTACTGCAAGAAAAGATATTAGGCTATTACGCCAACTCCACCGCAACAGCCGCCTAAGTTCGCAACCACCACCATTGAATATGACCAGGAGTTCAAAAGCCACAATGGACTAGGCCCTAGTAACTAGGACTGGCCCCCACTGGACAACTAAGAACATTTCTTGTAAGCCAAAATGATTTAGACCTCATAGAGTCCATGATGGACGATGAAACATGACTCATCTACCACACATAATAAGTCTTTGATCAGAGCCATTCTTGAGCAAGACAGGTTCCATATTAATTATTTGATAAATAAAACAAAATCAAATATCTTCTTATGATTTATTTCCTGTTGTTTTGAATAAATTTACATATTTGCTTTGTTATCATCTGTAGACCATAGGATTTCTCTAGGTGAAAGACCTAGTTAAATCAATTTCAATGCAAAAATCTTCAACTTCATCTGCTAAGTCTCTTCCACATAACATATGGCCACATAAAGCATGAAGGGTCATCCAATGTAGGAATTAATTCGAGACTTGTTAAAAATGAATGCAACAAAGGCTGAAAACCAATATTAATGAGAATATTTTACAGTACTCCCACGTCAAGGAAGCTAGTGAACTCTATTCTCCCCCTGTCCTGTAGTCTGAAAACAGAGGAATAAAAAAAAAAAAAAAAAGATCAAACTCTTGCTGTCCAATGTTCACACTGATGCAGCTTTTTTTTTTTTTTTTTTTTTCTTCAACAATATAGGCGAAACACATGGAAAGAGATTGAACATTAATTAAATGTTAACCACCTGGTGCTCGCTTCTGACTGGTGCATGCCTTCTCTGATCTCCAATTTCAGGATAGCTAGCTAGTTTCCCAATGCATATGAAAAATAGATGACTTCTATTTTAACCGTGTATGTGTGCACAATGTGTTAACAAAATAATATAAGTGCGGGATTTAAATGACACGAGAATTTTGTTAACGAATTGAAAACTCAATTAAGAGAAAAATCACTCCGAGACGGCTTAACTCAGGATATTCACTATTTAGAAAACAAAGCTAGTACATAGACAGTAACACTCACATGCCCGATGCAGCGATTGTATCTAGCACTCTAATGTGTAACCCAACACAAACGCCTCCTAACCAAGTCTCCAACTTTAAGAGGTCTTCAATGGAATCTTTTACTTTAGGGCCAACCTCTAAGATAGACTTCATTTCAGTACAGCAACAGCACACAACGACAACAGCTTGAGAGAGACTGATTTGGCACAATAACTCTAAAATAGAACTCTCTAAGCTTTACAGGATTTACAACCGAATTCTTACAATCAACATGCCTAAGGGCCTCTATTTATAAGGTACAAAAGACCTAAATCGCATATGATTAGGTTTTCCTAGGCGTCGTCTGGATGGTAGACGTATGGCGTCCGAATGGACAATTGTGTGATCAGCTTTCCAAATTTGTTGAAATTCTTTCCTGAATTGAGCCGCGTCCTGACGGTGTTGCCTTTTTCTGGACAGTTGCACTTTAGCTGCACACATTTTCCATATCAAGGTTTTGAGCGTCCGGATCATGAAGATTGACGTCCGGACGGTTGAACTAATGCACAAAATTTTCATATATGAAGCTTGAGCGTTCGGACCATGAAGACTGACGTTCGGACAGTTGAACTTTGTGTGCACGACTTGCCTTATCAAGGATAGCGTCCGGACGGGAACACACATCATTCGGACGATTGCAGTTGTCTTCCCATATCTGTGTTTTGGAAAGAAATCTTTCAACCTGTCGAACACTTAAAGGCGTCCGGACGTGTTGCTGAGACGTCCGGACGGATGCAATTTGGAATAGTTCGAAGCTTCTCGACACAGAGGAAGATTCGGACGGAAAGTTCTCATTGTCCGGACGGATGATGCTTGGACAATTAAGCGTCCAGATGAAATATCAAATCGTCCAGACGAATGCAAGGAATCCGATCAACACATTTTGAATTCTGCACAGAGTCTTCTGGAAGCTCATAGCTAAAGTGTAGATTCTGAATAAAATAGCATCCCTGTATAATAAGCATCATTGCATAGAAGTGATTTTGTCCAATAGAATGCAGCCAATCACAAACTAACAGTATAAATTTTTTCTTGTAATCTGAGAACAAGTTGTTCCTTGTCGTCCATCGAGGGCCAGTCCCAGTGACTGGGGCCTAGTCAATTGAGGTCTCTGAACTCATGGTCATATTCGGTTGTGGTGGCGGCTGCGGCGATAATTGCGATGGAGTTGGTGTTGTAGCATGAATAGTCATTTCTCATGTTAGAAGACAAATGCATTGGCGAATGTGTTTCTCCCTTATCCTTACATGGTGTTAAATGTAAAGTTTGTACCAAAAGTTATGTTGTCTCTGCACGACGACATTTGGCCTACAAATATTTAAGTTTAATATCAGTCGCTTATTATTTTAACAGCAGATCTCCTGTTATTAATTTTACAGCATAGAAGTCAGATCTTATCCAGAGTAGTTTCCTTAAATTACCTGAAGAAGGAATTTCTAATTTTCACGCAATTAAGATCTTTTTGTTTTCATGAAGTTCAACGTAGAGTTGTTACAATCTTAACTATTTTGTTTTAATTAATTGATTAAAATGGTTTACAATTGAATCTCAGTCCGCCCTAATTCCTATCCTTCACAGGACAAAATCCCGGCCATGATTGTGGGACGGACCAAGTTACACCAGAACAAAAAACATCCAAAGTACATGTGATTCGGACTATTCCAGCTGAGCCCGGTGAGCCTAAAAAGGTCGTTTCCACCAACCACGGAGCCCTTTTTAGCGTTGAGTAAAAAAAGATTTGGGTGAGTACCACCACCAACCACATAATCTAGTTCTAGGCTTTAAGATGCTCCTTCCCATTACCCAATCCCCTATCCAACGGGCCCCCACCATGGCAGGCCCCATTCGTCTTCACCAACAACAAATACAAGAATCGTTAATCATTCTAAGGATTGTGGGGCTCAAAACACTAAAATCATGCTTACAATATTTTCAAAATCATTTAAAATAGATTACAATAAAGGCTCAAAGAATGTTAAAAAAGCACGTTACCTGATATCTGTATAATGATTAATAATCGCATTTAAATAACTGCAATAACCGTACAGATAGCGGTCAATAACAGGCCCACTCCTAAGTCTCAACCTACTTCTGCCTAGTTGTGATCTTGTGTATGAGGGCCCATTAGTTAAATGGCCGGAGTCATGCCAACCAAAAACGAGGATCAAACAAATGGCACTGCCGAGTCCCCACCATCCAACACCGAGTAAATGTCCCAAGTCCTGCCCCCCAAGTAACTGGCTCTCGTCTTATTTTTTTTTTTTTTAAATTTTTTGAGAGGGCTCTCGTCTTATTGAAGATACAGTAACGCTAATTTTGGGGTTGAGCGCCATAAAAAACCCATTCCTTCACTAAGTCTTCATTTTTTTCCTCAAGTAACTTTCATAACTTAGAATGTGATTAACTAAAGTGATGGGTTGGGGAAGTTGCGGCTGTTAAAGATATCTAACATATATCTTTAGCATATATAATTCTGCTGTTAAAGATATATTCTCGGTAATTCATTGTTGTAATATCCTTTTTTTTTTTCTTTTTTTTAAAAAAAAAATTTTTTAAAATTTTTAAAATTTTTAAATTTTTTAAAATTTTTAAAATTTTTAAATTTTTTTAATACTTAAGGGGAAAAAAAAGGTTTCACCCACCATTCACCAAAATCTTCACTCTTAACACCGAAATTTGTATGCCTAGAGAAAAGGACCAAAAAAAAAAAAAAAAAAAAAAGTTTTAGTGAACATTTGGTATGTCTTTTAACTTAACTAGAGAAATTTGTATGCCTAGAGAAAAGGACAAAAAAATCTGCATACTTAACATTTGGCATGCCAAAATTTGTATGCCCAGAGAAAAAGGACAAAAAGAAAAAAAGAAAAAGAAGAATGAGTTTATTGAACATTTGGTAACTTAATTAAAGAGACGGTTTATTTTGGTTCCAAGAAGATATAAAAATTCACCCCACAGATGTAATGATATTCATAGTACGAGATCGAAAGCAAGTACACATTATTAATACAAAAGGAAGTTTGATCATAACTTTTTTCTTGTTGTTTGGGTCATCATCGTAAGATGGAACCGAATTTTCTTAGGTCCATTGATTGGTCTATGTTGGCGTAGTTTGCAAACTTAAAATACTCAAACCATCCATTAAAGATAGGAGCTTGAGAGAGATTGGAAGATTGAGAATGTGGAAAGCTCCTGGTTGGTGAGCTCTAATACAAGTCATTAATGGCAGCTCATTTAGTCTGGGACGGTGAAAGTGAACTTTAGGCTCTTTCACTCTACCCACCGACCTGAAGAGTGAAAATGTTTCATGCTGCACTCCGTAATGGGGCCCTCACCAACAGGCTGCTCTCTCTCATGCAGTGAGAGGGAAGGTATTTTGTCAAGAAGCAAGAATCCAACAATGATTGTCTGTAAAATATATGAAAAAAAATGTGGCTTAACTTGATGCTTTCACATGGCCTTCATAGATGTCTTAATAAAGAAAAAGTTTGCAGGGTTTTTCCCTACGTGTTGAAATAGCTTTTAGTCATAGCAAGAACACAGACATAAATTCTTTCGTCAGCATTGAACCCACCTCTGAGATTTCAACTACCTCTCTTTCTCTCCCTTGCTCTGTTTCTCTGCTTCTTCTTCAGTTACGCTTACGCTTATAATATTCTACTCCAAATTCTTTGAAATGGGCATTTGCTTATTCAAAGGTTACAACTTGGTGAGATATAAGTCGGGGCTTCCTTGTTGCCGTACTTGACATTTTCATGGTCCAGGACGGCTTGTTCAGACATCCAAATTTCGGCTGTGGAGCTTTGAAGCGTTAAGCGGAGAAATCCAGATTAATGGTACTCTCTCTGTAGATTCATTCACCAGATATTTCACTAAATGAAACACAGCCATCTTTCTGTTACATTTTCTTTTATATCTTCGTCCCCACACCAATAAAACTATGATTGTGTCTTCTCACATGGTGTAGTTTAGCTTGTTTACAAACAAATGAAATTGGATGTTTTATTTTTGCATTGTCGTCATCGTATTGAGCCTGCTCTCCGTACGTCCTTCTCTGTCTCCATTGATTGCCGATTCTCAGTCTCAGCGACTGATGATTTTCCTCTTGCACAAACTCTTTTATGCCTTCTAAACCTAAACTGTAACAGATTGATAGACTTAGGAAACTAACAAACTATGGGCTTCCTTAGCAGCCTAGCCACTCTTCCATAGTATCTTATCTAAGCCCCATTTGCCTTCTTTAACCATATTATTCTTAGACAAAACTTGCTTCTTCGCCCTCAAGTTCTGCCACCTAATTCTTGGATTTCCCATCCTTTATTATTTTTTTTGGCCATCTCCTAATATGAACATATAGTATTATCAGCCTATATTGGGTGGTTTTGCTCTCTCCTGGTATCACTTTACAATCTCTACAACATTCCCTGTCAACCTTTAAAGGATGAAATCTATTTGACTACGATTTTACCCACTTTTAAAGGTTATCAAAGGTGACCCTCTTCTTAAGCCACTTGTTCCTCAGTAACAAACATTGAGCAATGCTATAATATCAAAAAAATTGTAACAAAAAAAAAAAAAAAAATCATATGTCATGATGTGAGGATGTTCTCCATGCACTAAATGTATGAGAGGTATGTGTTACATGTGTATTGATAATAGAGCTTTCGTATCATTACAAAAATCTTGTAAGAATGTCTTAGAAGAGAGACATTTCCCATCATAAAGATATATATTCTTTCCCCCGATTCCCTATTAATTTAAGTTGAATAATTGATTTTAGAATATATCCAATTATCCATTGATTATACAATATCATATCCATGATTCTGCCCATTCACATTTTTCAGTGCCACAAATCATTTTGTTCGATTTATGTACAGTTACAACATACATAATAGATTAAAGGACAGAGGAGAAGAGGGAAGACTAACCTGCTATAATATATTACAGCTGAAGAAGACAAAGACCATGGAGCCAAGAAAACCTGTTCAGAACCTTACAGAAACAATTAATTCCCTACAAGGACGGAAGGCACATTTTACTTCCAGCTGGGTCAAATCAGTTTGTGATATAATAAGAAACCTACGATCTGAAGGACCATCCATTGAATTGAAGTCAGCAAACCCAAAGACAAGTGATTCTTTCAGAAACAAAGATGATGATTTGGGTAGTGCAATCTCAAAGATTAAAGGTGAATCCTTTCTTTTTTATGTTTGCAGATGTATCCCTGTGTGCAGATGTGTGTGCCTGCACATGCATGTGAAAATTTCACCATCACTCAAAATTACTGTTTACGCTCATGCCTATCAGTTTTCTTGCCCCGTGAACAGATGAACTGGCTGCCTTAACAGCCAACATAAGTCAACTGAATATTCAGAGAAGGCAGGTCTTAAATGATTTTCTGGACTTGAAAGGTTAGTCATCTTCAATTGAAACTGTCTTTTACTTTGTAGACTGAAAGTATGGTTTTGCAATGCTAAATTGCCAAGGAAGAGTATTGCCTTCTTCCAAATCATAAACTTTGAGTAGTCATCTTGGAGAAGGGTTCAAATTAGATTGAAGTAGGGTCATCAGTTCATTGGATAATAGGTTGCACTCAACCTGAAAAATCTTTGTAGCTTCTTTGCTGGGAACACCAATATATATTGCAGTAATGTGCTCATCATATTTGCACTGCAGGAAACATTCGTGTACATTGTCGTATAAGGCCCATCACAGTGGAGGAGAGTTTTGGCCATTTTAGACCTGTTGTAGCTTTCGATTCAAGTAATGTTCTTCTAAGGCTTTCAGATAATAAGAGTAAAAGTTACAGTTTTGACAAGGTTTTCCAACCAGGTTCATCACAAGGTGTTTGAATTATATCAAACTTTTTCTCATATCATTTCTTCTTCTTAGCATATATACAAGCAAACAAATCAATTCATTATCTGCAAATAGAAAATAAAATATAGTTATCTGTTTTGCGACCAAGAATTAGATTGACAATTTTCAGATGAAGTCTTCTCTGAAGTTGAACCAGTCATTAAATCGGCACTAGATGGCTACAATGCATGCATTTTTGCATATGGGCAGACAGGCACAGGGAAGACTTTCACCATGGTGAGGACCTTCTTATGCCATTATGGGCTTATTACTAAAAATGCTGAGGAGCCGCTACAAGTTACCACATAACATAGCCAAGCAACATGGTGTTAGGGAAAAGATTTGGGTGAGAGAGGTTTAGTAGGATTAGGATATTTAAGATTATGATTAAAGTTAATTTTAATATTTGAAATCTTATTAATTTAGGGGTTATCCTATTGTAGTCTATTTAAAGACCATTTACTCTTAATAGGTATTTGGTTTAGGACTCATCTCTTATGATTTGGATGTATTAGTTGGGTTGGGATTAGAGTTGTATTAGAATTGCAGCAGCTTTTCTTATTTAAGGACTATCGATCAATAAAGAAATCCTCGTAGAGAAATTTTATCAAACAACTGTGGTCTCTCCTACCCGAAAGTAGCTATTGTGGTCTTTCCTACCCTAAAGGAGCTCTCTCTGTTTGCTTGTCGTTGTTCTCTGACCTATCACATGGTTTAGGCTTAATGAACCAGATACCGAAAGACTTGGTGCCCTCAAACTCATGGCATGCCCTGATCTGGCTTGTCTTTTCTCTGTTACAAAGTGACTAAAATAAGTTATCACATATAGCATATTCAGACAAATTCTTTGGTGTTTCTAGCTTAAAACATGATTATGACTGATCAAATACAGATGGTAGTTCATATCCTACTTCACTGATGACTTAACATACTAATCCACTTTGTAGCTTTGAATTAATTAATGCTATCACTAAATTAATTTCGTACAATGTTTGTTCCTGGTTTTTTTTTTTAAAAAAAATCACAGGAAGGCACTCCAGATTTTCCAGGGGTGGTGCCCCGTGCAATTGAAGCACTCTTTAAGCAAGTGGTGGATAGTAACCATGCATTTCTGTTCACTTTCAGTATGCTTGAGATTTACATGGGAAATCTCAAAGACTTGCTCATCCCTCAACAGAGAAAAGCAATGGATCCTATGCCCCCATGGTGAGATGCACTTATAGGCAGTCATTCATCAGGAACTTCATTTTAAATGCTCACTTTTGATATGTTTAATTAGTATATAAATGGAATCTAAGGTAGAGAAAATTGGAGCCTATTCTTCTTGCATATTCAACCAATAAGCAGCCCACTTCTGCAGAGAAATCTAAACAAGATAATTTGGTATCAGATTTTCATTTATTTACCTAGCTACAATTACTGCACGCTTAAAATGAAAATATGATAAGTAGAAGAAAAAATTTGGTTAATAGGGGTAAACTTTTTACTCCAGATCAAATCTAATAATTTATTTCACCCCTAAACAACACTAACTTGAGTTGGGTTGTTGGTCCTTCTTCCCTTCATTACATTCTGAAGGTATTAAGATGGATTTGCAACTGACATAGTTGATTGGGTTCCTTCAGCTTTATTTTACTTCTTTTTTTCATTGTACATTGAGGTTAGGAAGTGGGAGCCTCTCAATCAAATCATATGCTAATAAACTTGCCAGTAATGTATGTGTAATACCTAAATTTTGGACCGCAATCCCCAACCTACTGAACGTAAAAGACAAGTTCTGGCTCACATGGTTACCATGTGTCTATAAGAAGAATGAGTATCGGAGCTTACATCCTTTTCATGGTGTAATTAGACAAAATTGTTGTTTACATCAATTCTCGGTATCTATGTTCAACTATGATTCTCAAATGCTTAAGCCAAATGCATCTCTCATTGTTGCCTCGACTACGATGAAAGCTTACTGGAGAATGAAACTCCTGGGCCTTTTAAGTTTCTACTTGTTAGATGTGTAAAGGCAGTGCTTACTGACATAATTTTATAAATAAATTCTGTACAGTCTTTCTATCCAAACAGATCCCAAGGGAGGGATTGAAATAGACAACCTTGTGGCCATCCAAGTGAGTGACTTCAACCAAGCGTTGAGACTGTATAGACTAGGATGCCAGTCCAGATCAACTGCTTCAACAAATTCTAACACGAATTCTAGCAGATCACACAGGTAAGTCCTTTCCCTTAATAAAATTATAAAGAACTGTCTTCAACGTTTGAATAAACAGGGGCCCAAAATACTGAACTCCGTTTAGCAGGAGTGAGAGAGAAGCTTGAACACCATAAATCTGCTCTGAGTTCGAAGTACTAATTCTAGAACTGATCAGTGAACAATAATGATGTTCTGTTCTGAGTTTATCCTTTTTGCTTGCTGCTTTAATAGCCTGATTCGCCTATCGATCACATGTTTCGATGCCCCTGAGAGGCAAAGGGAAACAAATAAAGTTTGGTTTATTGACCTTGGTGGAAGTGAGCGTGTACTAAAGACGAAGGCATCGGGGAGAAGATTTGAAGAAGGAAAAGCCATTAACTTAGCACTTTCTGCGCTTGGAGATGTCATCAATGCCCTTCAAAGGAGAAGGTTTCATGTACCTTATAGGTAACAGCAGCACTCAACTCAATGAAGCCTTATTCCTTATTGAGTAGCAGCTGGCTATATATATATATATATATATATATATATATATATATATTTTTTTTTTTTTTTTGAATTCTCCGCCATTTAGCTCTAACTAAAGTTATATCATTGATCAAGGTAGAAACGAGATTCTCGCAGACCACTGGAAAACTATCGAAGTCAACTCAATTAATGTAGGATTTGACACAAATCAGAAAGGAGCTTTTCATTAAATGCCACTCTTGTTTTATTATGTTGACCCATCCGTGGTCAGTGAGATTAATTGACTAACAACTTTAAGTACATTGAGAAACAACTTTCCTTTTAAGTACATTGAGAAACAGAAAGCTAAAGAACATAAAGACCTTTATATATAAAAAAAATAAAAATAAATAAAGACCTTGTTTGACTAGAGCCGTTTGAAAACGGCTTTTCCCTCCTCTTCCCTTCACTTCTCTAAAAAAAAAACATCAACTTTAAAATATTTTTAATTTTTTTTACTTTTTATATCACATCAATACTTTTTTATTACTTTTTAAATAAAAAATTCATTACAATACAATTTATTTTATTTATTTATTTATTTATTTTTATTTTTTTTTCACTTTTTCATATAAATTATTTCAACTTTATATCACATCAATTTTAATTTTCAATCATTTAAAATAAAAAAACCAAAGGGAGGTAAGGGTAAGGGGGGATAATTTTTTTTATTTTTTTCATTTTCCCTCTTCGCTTATCCCAAAAACAATCAATTTCAAAACATTCTAACTTTATATCACATCAATAATTTTTTATTATTATTTAAATAAAAAAAATTCACTGTAATACAATTTTTTTTTTTTTTCACTTTTCTATACAAATTTTTTTTACTTTATATCACATCTATCACTTCCAATTATCACTTCCAACTCCCACTACCAATTTCCCTTTCCTTACCAAACAAGGCCAAAAGGAAGAGAGGGAATCTTTTCCACTACAGTGGAAAAGAACTAAAGAAATGGGAAAAGATGGAATACACTCCGAAAATATTATGGGAAAAAGGAAAAGAACTAGAGAAAGGAAAAATGATGAGAATGCAGTTAGAAAACATTTTGGTTACAGTCCAAATTGTCACATGATGGGCACAAAAATTTGCATTTCGATTAACTTTTTCAGCTGTCCAGCTAGTGGAAGTCGAAATAATGGAATAAATAATGAAAATAGTGAAATAGTGATTATTATGTATGATTATACCTGTCAATAAGGGTTGGTTATTTAGTGGGCTTCTCCAGCATTATGGATCAAACCCTAAATGAGAACTTAAATTTTTTTTTTTTTTTTTTATTTTTCCTGACAGGAATAGCAAGCTGACGCAAGTTCTTAAAGATTCTCTCGGTAATTATTTTCATTATTGACCTCTTTATTACCTGCCATGCGAAATGGTCAATCTAGTCATTATATCATACCATATAGTCAAAGTTGGGAGAGAACAATAATCACAAGCCCTAACAAGCCACTCCCAACCTTAATCATATATATGGTATGGGATGGGTGGTGGTCTGTTTTTACCATTCAAGGGTGCCACTTGGGAAACTCATGGAGCAAACGTAAACATGTATCTCTTCTTTCATAGTCACATTTATTTATGGAAATAATTCTACGTAAATTTCTGCTAGGGAGGGAGACGGTATGAATATTTCATTGGAATGTTCCCCTCCTATCAGTGCTTCTGGCATGCATATGATTGTTCTTGTTTATCAGCCTAATAGAAACTTTCTCTTGCCTTCATCCAACATCTTCCTAACTTCAGGAGAGGGTTCAAAAACGCTGATGCTTGTCCATGTTAGTCCCAAAGAAGAAGATCTGTGTGAGACAATATGTTCTTTAAATTTTGCAACAAGGGCTAGAAGTATTGAGCTGGGGACTGTAGACTCAACTGTAAGTAAATTTAACATTGTGTATCTTACATTGCCATTTAAGAAATTTAATAATGCTTGCTGCCCAAGTATAGAAGCTGGAAAAGTAAGATTAAACAGTAAAAAGAAGATCCAAATTTAAATTATCGGGATCCAAGAAAAAGTTACATACTTTGATGTTTTTAATTCATTAAATAATGATAAGATGTTGATGAGTTTATACTACATATATGAATAAACGTGATAGAGCCTTTATGATGGAACAAGATACTTGATAGATGTTTATTAAATTTTGTATATCTAGAGGAACGGATATTACCAATAAAACACGTAATAAGAGAGACAAACACAAAAAAAGAAAAGAAAAGAACAAGAAACCACATCTATAAAATGTTCAAATCTGACTTTGATGAGAATCACACAGGACAAAAGAAGATTATGTTAATAGTCTAGTTAAACTATAATTATTATCCAGGAAAATTACAGTTTAGAAAAAGATGCACTCTATTAGATGTTTCCTGTTAACAATCTTATAGATTATAACATATGAATAAGCATTTTGGTGCATCAAATAACATCCAATACGGCTGTGAGCAATCACAATTTAATGACAATACCAGGGCCATAAAAAAAAATGACAATAAAGACATTTCCACCAACAACTAATGTGTAGGGTGCATTACCTGGTTATTGGCTAGAATTGCCATTTCCAAGCTTCATGGCGACTGATGCTTAATGTTGCTTCTTATATCCATTTTGATCTTGTGAAATTTGATATGACCACTGAGGTGAAATTTTCAAAAGCAGGAAAAAAGGAACGAGAAGGAAGTTGCAATGAGAAATCTGCAGCAAAAGATGAAAATGGTCGAGGAAGAGCGTCGAAATGTTAGGAGAAACATTGAAAAGTTAAACGAGAAATTAGAAACAATAACAAGGACTGGACAAAATTCTAGTCAGCAGCTGGATGATACCCATTTATCTATTGGACTGCCCCAACCTAATCTTGAAATTTTAAGTAACAAGACTAGAGATGTCCCCATAAGTATCATGTCACAGTTACCAAGATTTATGAGGCCAACTATATGCAGCAGAAGAAAATCTGGACTAGATTACCCAAATTTAGAAGAGAAACACATATTCCCTGCAAGAAGGAGAAGGCCAGTGTCTCATCGTGCTGAGTCTGTGACCTTCCCTGTAAAGGGTAATTCAGACTACAGCTCAGAGTGCAGTATATCCAGAAGTAGCTGTGTGTTGGGTTTGAACACGAAAGGTACTGCAGATATTGAAACAGAATACAGCCAAGACACATCTGAATGTGATATTAAAGCGGTTGCATTCCCAGAACAGGAAATATCACCAAGGGGGTCACTCAATCAAAATGCTCACCTTAGTCATAGTGAGGGATGTGGAAATAGACTGAAAAATAAATGTAGCTCTACAAATTTTATGAAGGTTGACAAGTGGCTTCATCTACATAAGAATGAACCTTCTATCAATAGTTGTTCTCATAGGAGTAAACGGGTTCTAGCTATTCCTACTTCTGAGAAGAAATATGGGTTGAATGGGCAGAAGAAAGAGAACAAACTTAGAGATGGGAAAGTGCATAATTATAACTTTAAAACGAAAGAGATCTTTTACCCTGAAAAATTGGAGAAACAAGTTGATGTTGATAAACCTCAAACACTTATGGAGGACTGCCTCAGTAAGGACTCAAGATCTGGTTCCAATTGTGTATTGCATGTGATTGATGGTGACTTAATGATACAAAAAAGAGATTTGGTAAATTGCCCATTAATAGTGGACAATGAGCGTGGCACTTCTTTTTCACCCAATATTTGTGGCTGTACTTTCTACCCAGATCATGATGATAATGGTATCAATTTAATGTCTATGATTCAGGCGGTAAAAGGTGAAACAAGATGCCCAGTCAGTTTCTTGCCAGAGAACATTGGTTGCTGCCACGTTTTGCCATCTGATTTAGATTATAGTGTTGTCAACCCAAAAGAAGATTCTAACGTCTCATTGTTCTCATCAGCAGTGGAACCAGACTGTCAACAAGTTCCTGCAGGAATAGGTGTGGAAAATAGTAAAAAGGAGGACTCTGACACCTCATCTAGAAGCTCAATGAAAGGGACAATACCTGGCCCACAAAAATTAAGATCACAAATAGCTCTATTGATGGTCAATCCAAATCCAGAGGAACAAACCACACCTTTTGTTAAATCACAAGAATGTGCACAGAGCGCAGGTAAGGAATATAAAAGTCTCCACTAAAAGTAGCTCCTATTATCTATAATAAAAAAATAAAAAATAAAAAATAAAAAAGAAAAGAAGAAGAAAAAAAGAAAAGAAAAAAGTAGCTCTTATTTGCTGATATATCCAGATCATTGTTTCTCAAGCAACAGGTTTTTACAAGCAGACTTTTGAGCACAAAATATGAAACTCTGGCTAACAACTAACAGCTAATGGTTCCTGCACATATTAACAAATTCTAAAAAGTTTTCTTATTCTATTGTGGTCAGGAATATGTCAACTCCTTAAACAGAAAATTCAGATTGTATATGCCAGTGCAGTTCTAGGATTGGGATTTCAGAACTTGGGTTTTGAGCACGACTTCTTCTATGGTTTAATGCTTTAAAGTGTTTAGCGACGCTATTGGCAATTTTTAATGCATTGAAGTGACTCTGTGACGAGAAGAAGAAGTTAAGCAAACATTATTTGCCGATTTATTGCTGGTGGTGGTCAGGGTGGAAGTCTCAATGGACCGGCGACATGATCCCCTTTTTGTATATGCTAGATAGGAACTTCATTCTAATAAAGAAATGCATCATTCATGCACATAAGCATAATGTACCAAGACGTGTCTGTGTACCTTATCTAAATTGTCTTCAGATTTATGCCAACGTCTGTAGCTGAAACCCTCCAACTAAAGGAATAAAGAGTGCCAAATTTTTGGATGTAGCTCAGGAAAAATTGTATTGATCACATAAACATGTATCTTTGGAATTATTTCTTGAGTAATGCTACTCTTCACACCTATTTATAAAACCCATTTATAGAACCTATTTTACACTTGTTGACGTAACGTGTTTTAAGTGACTTCCCATATCAGCTGGTGTGAAATGAATGTAAAGAGTATCATTATTCTTATTTCTCTTGCACATCTTTTTATGCACTGAGCTCATTTACTTGTTTTGGAGATAATAGCGCCTTCTTATAAAGTTATAAATAAAGCATAATTATTATTCAAATAGATCTGAAAGAGGCATCAACCTTTTAGTTCATGCAATCTTTTAGAAATTAAAAAAAAAATGTAAATGTATTTGTTCGGATAAGTTTGTAAACAATTTTTCTTTTTTCTTTTTTATAGATTACTTGCAAAGTCTAACAGAAAGCATTAATATTCTTCAAGGAGATCTCAATGAGTCATCAACCTTTTAGTTCACACATCTTTTAGAAATATAAAATAAAAAAACAGGCAGAGATACAAATAAAGCAAACCCTTACCAGAGCTGTCCAAAACTATTCTACCCCACACCTTTGCCAACTAAACTAATGCGTGACACTAGCAATGCAACTAACACTACTTTACTTTTTACCATGGACCTTATTCAAAATTCGCCCCAAGAATTTCAAAATCAGTGACCAACAAATTAGATAAATCCAATTATTGGTGCCAATTGGCTTTCCAAATAGTCTTCTATTGACAGCCAATGACTCATGGAACACACGAGTTCTTTTGAATGGCTCCTTCGTATTTGTTTTAACGGGTTCTGACACATAAAAGGAACATCAGGTGCAGTAGGGAAGCCAATATTATGAATGACGCTGATCCATTTTTCCCTCAGTAAACATGGGGGTTCATGCACGCTATGCCTGTAAGAATATAGAGTAGGACATGGAAGGAAGGGGAAGGGAATGAAAAGAAAGCCCCTACAAGTCGTTGTAAAGCTAATCTATTCAGCTGCTTGAAAAGACATAAATTTGGAATAAAATACCTGCTTTGTTGATGAAATGGCAGGCGAAAACATGCTGATGCACCGAAGCTTCCTTCATGACCACGACATCGAGTACGTCAGGTAGGACATCTTATAATATGAAAATGGCTCCCAACTGCATAGGAGTCCAAAAAAATTGATGTCGCTCATCCGATCTTGTTTAAACAAGTTTAAGGTCAAATCTTCTCAATGAGTTGGAATAAATTGAGTTTTTAATTCATGAGGCAATGGCTGTGCAGGTGGTTATGGCATACGTCCCTAATGGTACTCAAAGCTAGTTCAAAACCATATGTTCTAAATAGTATATAATCCTGATTACTTATTCAAGCAGCCCACCGCCTCCTTTTTGCACATGCCCAACCATCTTCGAATGTCCATTTATCGTACATAGAACTTCATATAACCTATCGAACTGCGGATGTGATTTATCTCCTGCAATGAATTCATGAACCCTATTGTTCACTTCAATGAAACTCCCACCTGGCATCTTCTTTATATCCGTGTCTCTCATCACCTTCCTTACCATCCCAGAGTCATTCCACCGACCAAGAGCAGCATATATGTTAGATAAAAGTGCATAGTTTCCACTGTTATGTGGCTCCAAATTTAAGAGATGCCGCAAAGCATGCTCTCCAAGATCGGCATCACCGTGAACATTAGAGGCAGCAAGAAGAGAGCCCCATATAGCAGCATTTGGTTCAAATGGCATCTGCCTAACTAGTTCTCGTGCCTCTTGGAGGTAACCAGCTCGTCCTAGTAAATCGATCATGCAGCCATAGTGTTTAATTTGTGGTTCAACGCCATATCTTGATCCCATGTTGTTGAAATACCAGCGCCCCACTTCGACCAATCCAGCATGGCTACAAGCAGAAAGGATGGCGATGAAAGTGATTTCATTTGGCTTAACTCTAGCGCTTTCCATGCGAGAAAACAAATCAAGAGCTTCTCTTCCAAGTCCATGCAGAGCCAGTCCAGCAATAATCGTTGTCCAAGTTATGACACTAGTATGCTTCATACTTTGAAAAACTTCTAATGCTTTCGTAATGTTGCCCGATTTTGCATACATGTCAATGAGTGCATTGTTAAGAGGAACAATCTTGTATAAGCCGTGTTTTTCTATGTAGTTATGAATCCATTCCCCTAGCTCGAGGGCCCCCAATTGGGCACATGCAGAGAGTACAGCCACCATTGCGATTTCATCAGGCTCCACATCCTCAAGTTGCATTCTGCGGAAGACCGAGACCGCTTCGTCAGGACGGGACATCTGAGCATACCCTGAAATGACTGCAGTCCAAGAAATCACATCCCTTTCAGGCATGCGCTCGAACAACTCCCGCGCAGTGTCTAGATCACCAAGCTTAGCATAACCTGCAACCATTGCATTCCACAGGGCCACATCTCTAAATGTCACCCCGTCGAACAGTCTCTGGGCATCGGGAACACATCCACAGGAGGAATACATTTGAATCAGGGCCGTGACCACATTAACTTGGGAGTCCAACCCAGTGGCTATAGTTTGAGAGTGAATAACTCTTCCGAATCTAACCGCGGATAGTCGAACAATGGCCTTGAGTGCAAAAGGGAAAGAGTAAGTGTCGGGTCGTAAGCCGGCGAATCGAATTCTGTTATAGAGAAAGATGGCCGCTTTGGCAGAGTGAGTGTGACAGAGACTCTCAGAGAGAGCCTTGATCATGGTGTTATAGAGATATATGTCCGGTTGTGCTTTGTGGGTGAAGACTGAATAAGCGTAATCGGAGAAGCCCAAAGAGGAGGTGGCGGCAATGAATCGGCTAAGGAGGAGGTTGTCCTGGTCAAGGCCTCTGAGAACCATGTAGCCGTGGGTTTGGAATATGTGGTTGAGGTCGGAGCACCGCTTTAGCAAATAAACCAGGTCTGGAGCTGCTGTGGTAGATATCAGCCGTTGGCCTCCGTATTTGAATAAGAATAGTGCTCCTAACAAGGAGGAGGAGGGTGATCTTGGGAGGCGGGAGCAGAGCATTTGATTTGAGAGAAGAGAAGATGGGCCGGCCGGTACAACTGGATCTGGCTTCAGTGTACATCTATTGTAAAAATATAAAGGGTGCAGATTGTTTTGAGTTAAACTCGTCGTTTTACTGCACTTAAGACTTACGAAGCATAAGCTTAGACTTGACGCCGTTGAAGTCTCTTTCAACCCCTAGCCCCTTCACACAAATCACGGCTCATCTGGTTTTGGGTAGATGACATTGTACTGTACAACATCAATTGCAAGCGCTTCATAATAACCAGTCCCTTCGTCCTCACCCTCTCATCTCTCTTCAGGTCATGGACAACCAGGTGCATCTCTTCCTCCCACATATCACTGTAGCTATGCACGACTGTGTGTGGACTGTGGAGGACCTGGCTAGCGAGTTCGGGGTTGGACGCCACGGCAAAGTTTTTGGAGCCAAGTTAATTTGAGGAAGAACAAGGGGCTGTAGGTAAGAGCCCTGATGTCACAGAGTGCCATGGTGCAACGACATTGTCGTGTAGGCCGAAAGACTTTGACTTTTGGTCATTTTTTAACTCTTCGAGACATCTTTATAAGGAATGTTATATATCATCTCTTTATCTTCTTTTTGTCCCTCAAAATTAATGTGGCTCTTAAAATCACCATTGGATCAAAATCCAATAATGATCTATCATAAATTCAATGGTGATTTTAAGAGTCACATCAATTTTAAGAGGATAAAAGGATGACAAGGGGATGATATGTAGCATTACTCTTTATAGCACTAGCAGCAGGTTCCCAACCTTTTTTCCTAATTTAGAGTAAATTTAGGGAACCAAACCACCTTTTTTTATCCTATACAAAAACACTCTACAACAACTTTCCTTTATCTCCTCCTATACATTAAAATAATATTTTTTTTATCTTTTATTTTCTTTTTTCTTCTTTTTTAACTTTATTCCAAAAACATCTTTATTCGACAGCCACCGCTCATGAGCTCATCTCCTATATCTATCACCAAATCTTGGGTTCTCTCTGAAATTTCTTGTTCTGTTTTTTCCATCAAATCCTCCTATTCATACACAAACACACTCAAAAACCCTATTTTATCGTTTTGATTCTGATGGCTACGAATGATGGTGCTAACAACACCAATTCGGCCTCCTCGGCTAACGAGACCAATATACCCAAACCCATCGACCTAGGAGAGAAACCGAGCGATTTTGTGAAACCCATGCCCAATCTCCAATAGGTGTTACTGAGCCGTCGCCAACAGAGCCAAAGGAGTCGATTTCCAGCGAAATCCAACTGTTCAGTGACGGCGAAACAGAGGAGACCCGATCCTCTGATGGGTCGTTGCCGACGGTTACTAGAAGACGTGATTATGTGGGTCGTTGGTGGGCTGTTGGAGGACGCAATTTCCGACACCGGTCCAAACTCACAAGAACACCATCACCGGTTGAAGACTTGCTGGGAAACACCAATACTAGAGGGTTGGGTGCTTGAACAAAATGAAGAAATCAAGAACAAAGGCTAGGTGCTTGAACAAAGATGAAGAGATAAAGAACGGGCGTGCGAGAGAGAGAGAGAGAGAGAGTTTTAATGAGAGAGAAAGGAGAGAGACGAGTTTTTTTTCATTAAAGTAATGTGTTGGGTAGCTACAGTGCTACCCAATGCATTGGGAAGCACTGTAGCTTCCTAAGCAAGTCCATGAAAAATGAGGAATCTGTTGTGGCATGTATTTTGCAATTTTTTTTTTTAAAATTTTTTCCTATTTTAGGGAATAGAACCACTTATAGGGCATCTGTTACTAGTGCTCTTAGCAACCTCAGACTTCTCTTGCTTGACCAACCCAGATCCAAGACCTTTTGACTTTGGTTTCAAGGTCTAAGTCAACCTTTGAAGAAACTCCTCCTCCCCCTTTAGGATCCACCAAACACTCCAAACCCACTACCGCAAAATCCATTTTGGAGATACCACCGATCTACAACAACTCTATTAAGCATGAGTTCATGAACATGAGGGAGGATAAGCTTGAGATAGACATTTCTTGGAGGGCGGGTTTTGTACTTTGCTGAGCTTCGAGTGCGACCCTCACCCCTCTGCCGTCTTCCCCAATTGCCTCATTCGTCCAAGATGACTCTTGCAAAGAGATGGGCCACGATCTATGTGAAGGGGTAGCCGGTAGGGGTTGCAACTTGAAGACTTAAACGGCGTCAAGTTTAGGCTTATACTTCGTAAGTCTTAAGTTTAGTAAAATGATAAGTTTAACTCAAAATAATCTGCACCCTTCAATATATTTATTATTTACAAAAGATATGCTGTAGTTAAAATTACAACACTGAATTTGGATCCGGTACAACTAAAGCAGTAAAGCATCATAACAAAGCTCGCTTTTTTTTTTTTCCTAAGCAAAAAGAAGAACAAAGCTGGTTTATTAGAGTAGGTTTTGAATGAGTAGCCCGTAGCCGCGAGTTCTCTAATCTATTCGCTCTCTCTTCTCTGAGCGTAGCCGCAATTTCTCTCAGTCTCTGCCAGGGACGGAGGGAGGGGGGGGCTGGCAGGGGCCATGGCCCCCCCTCCCCACAATTTCCTTAAAATAAAATATATTTCTTAGGTAGAAAACAAAAAAAAAAAACTCTAAAAAATTAAAATATATATATATATATATATATATATATATATATATATATATAAGGTAAAAATCAAAATTTAGCTTATTTGGCCCCTACCAAAATTTTTTTTTTTTTGGCCATCGGCCCCTGCCCATAAAAACTTCTGGCTCCGTCCCTGGTCTCTGCTAGAGTTCCTCATCGTACGAGGTTCCAACTTCCATGCATTGCTGTCCAATGTGTCCATAAATGAAAAGACGAAATCAGCCCATTCGGCCTTCGGAAGGGAGGGCACCAATGCTTTTTCCGTTTTCTTTTGTTGGGCCTACTACTGATAGAGTGTCAACTAATAAGTGCTTATGTTTCGCCCATGGACAGACATTTTAACGAGAGGGTGTCAAATAATTTTTTTTATTTCTTTATTTTTTTATTATAATTGTATCGTTGAACATTGAAATTGGTTATAATTATTTTTTATTCATTATAGTTCAAAAAGTTCATGAGAGGTTCTTGTAGTAAACAATAATTACAGATCAGTCCCTGAACATATTTTCCATCTAAAAGTTAAACAGATTCCGTTAGTTAGTCATTACACACCCAATATGAAGCTGACACGTGTCCATTACAATAAAAAAAATATAAAATTTAATAAAAAATTTTGTTTAATTTTTTTTTTTTTTTTTTTTTAAAAAAAATAGGGTGGCTAGGGGTGGCCATGGCCTCCCCCAGAGGTGGTTGCCACCCACCTTGTTTTATTGTTTTATTTATTATTTTTTTTTAAAAAACAAATATTTATATTTTATTTATTTATATTTTTATTAGATTTTATATTTTTTTTATTGTAATTGACACATGTGGGCTTTCTATTGGGTGTGACGTGACTGAGTAACAGAATCTGTTAACCTAGTGGATGAAAAATTGGTCCAGAGAGTGATTCGTAATTATTGTTTACCACGAGGACCTAGCATGAACTTTTTAAACCACCCAGAGTGAAAAATGATTATGGCTAATCCCATGGACAAACAATGTAATTATCCTTAATTGCACTATTGGTCTCTGAGGTTAGCTTAAATTATAAATTACTCCATGTGATTCAAAAAGTTAATAGAAAGTTATTGTGGTAAAATATAATTACAAATCAGTCTTTGAACACGTTTTTCATCCACCAAGTTAACAGATTCTATTAGCTAGCCACGTTAAACCAAATAGGAAGCTGACATGTGTCCATTATAATAATAAAAAAAAAAAATAAAACAAAATAGTTGTCTTTTTTTTTTTTTTTTTTTTTTTGTCTTTTTATTTAAAAAAAATAAAAATTACTAAAGGGGTGGCCGCACACCATCCTTGGCCACGTCTGGGGGTGGGGGTGACTAGGCGCCCCCCCGCCACCTAGCACGCCACCCCTTAAGTATTTTTTTTTTTTTAAAAAAAACAAATATTTTTGTTTTATTTATTTATATTTTTATTATATTTTATATATTTTTTTATTGTAATGGACACGTGTCGACTTCTTATTGGGTGTGACATGGCTGACTAATAGAATTTGTTAACTTGGTTGATAGAAAACGTGTACATGATTTATTTGTAATTATAGTTTACTACAATGACCCTTAATGAACTTTTTGAACTACGTGTAGTGATTTGTAATTTAAGCCAACCTCATAGACCAATGGTGTAATTATCTTATTTTTCTTCTTCTTCTTTTTTTATTTTATTTTATTTTATTTTTATTATTTTTTATTTTATTTTTTAAATAGGAGTTAAAGTGTGTGTATATATATCTTATAGACTTTTTTAATCCCATATATCTAGTTATATTGCAATGAATCTTCATTTTATGCTACCTTTGACACACATCCTTAAGAAAATTGAGCTTTGTCAGGCTTGTGACTCCTTGTCTTTGAACAAAATCTTGACAACTTTGCAAAACTCATTTCATTGTTACTTTTCTTAAACATGTCTGTTGTTACCTATGTAATATTAGAAGAAAATTTTTTTGACAATGAAACTATCATCGCAAATGAGATAAATCAGTTTTAAAGAGATGATAAAAAGAAAGGAGTTAAAAAAAAAAAAAACAAATAAAGAAAATAAAATAAAATTTGTTGCTAGGGGCTAATGGCAAAAAAAAAACCTTATAATTTTTTATTTTTTCACCTTGAAATTGTTTTCTACTTGAGAATTAAGGAGGACATGACCCCTCTCCCTCCCAATGTGGTTGGGCATGTACATATTTACTTTTTGAATGCAAAGTTAAAAACGAAAAAAAGAAAAAAGAAAAAAAGGAGCTGCACCGAGTCCAAGGATGATTCCTGAAGGAAAATACGGTACCTCGAAAACGAAAAAAAAAATAAAATAAAAAAAATCAGAGGTTATGGAAAGTAGATCGTTGTGGAAGTCAATTAAAAAGTTGTTAGGCGGTAACTGCTGTCAGCGGATGAAAAGCTTTTTGCTTTGTCTGTAACGAGGTGATGGATTCATGATGTATAAAGGAGGGAATTAGTTACTGCAAGCAAAAGGAATAGTATTACTAACAGTGAGTGAATATATAGTAACAGATGCGCCTCCCTCGCCCCCCTCTTCCCATAAAAAACGCGATTTTGGTTTAGGACATGAGAGAGAGAGAGCATTTGAATTATTATAAAATAGGAACTACTGGTAGTAGGAATTTATATGAATTTATGATATGAGAGAAAAATAATAGGCCATGCCAATTGCCAAATATGAAGAAGAGACTGAGTCAATTCCCACCGTCTCCCATCCATCCTCCTCCTCCTTCGAACCCCTAATTTACAGAACGAACCGCTATTACTAATTGTGAGCCATCCTCCAATTATTCTTCAGATCTGCTACCTACCAGTCTCTCAAACCATAATTGATTAGACTTTTGCTTCTTCTATTAGCTCGATTCGAAGCCTGAGTGGGTGGTTTTGGTTTGCTTTTGACCGCTATTTAGGGCTTAGGGCTAGGGATAGAGTTTTAGAATGGAGGGGAATTCGGGTGATGGGAGTGGGGGTGGTGGTGGTGGTGGTGGTGGTGGTGGTGGGATGATAGGAGGAGGGATAGGGAATGACGTGGAGCTGCTGTGTAAAACGCTGCAGGTGGAGCACAAGCTCTTCTACTTCGATCTCAAGGAGAACCCTCGGGGCCGCTATCTCAAGATCTCCGAGAAGACCTCTGCCACCAGGTCTACCATCATCGTCCCCTTCTCCGGCATTTCCTGGTTCTTGGATCTTTTCAATTACTATGTCAATTCCGATGATCAGGACGTCTTCAGTAAGGAATTGCAGCTCGACACCAAGGCATTTCCTTCTTTCTTTCTCTGCCCTGGCCCTTATTTTTATTTATATTTGTTTTTTTCTTTTTTAATTATTTTCTTTTTATCCATTCTCTTCTGACTACTTGTTTACTTTTCAGGTGTTTTACTTCGACATTGGCGAAAATCGGAGGGGTCGCTTCTTGAAGGTGCTCACTCTTTCCTACCCCTCCCCCTCCCCCTCCTTCCTCTGTTTCCCGCCCTTCCCCCTCTCTTTTCTTTCTATAGCGAACAACTTCTCTTCTAGTATATCATCATTTTTTACATTCTTGTTTACTCAAGTTCAAAGACCATTCCTTTCGCTCTTCACATATTACTACTTCGTGTTGCTCTTGTGGTTCTCTGTTCTCTGTTACATCACAAGTTGTTCTATAATTTGACATATAATTCTTTAAATTCAGCAATGCGTTTCGATTTAAGATGATTCCACTGTACAATGCACACACATTGCCCCACATCAGAGCATTTGCTTTGATCTAATTCTATAACTTCGTGGAGTGTGTATCACTAGCCTTGGTTGATGCCTTCAACTATTTTCTCTTCCTTTCCGTTACCATCCGGTGAGATCATGATACGCTGAAAAGAAAGTCTTATCAACCATTCTTGACATATGAATGTCTAACTAGTATCATTTTACCAGAAATAATAGAGAATCATGGAGTTCCTAACTATTACTCGAGTAATGCTAGAAGGATTAGTCCTCCTTGTGTCATCTCAAATGTTATGTAGCTTTTAAAATCACTATTTGACTAAAATCCAATAATGATCATCTAAAATTTAATGGTAATTTTAAAAGTCACATGACATTTGGGAGGACTCAGTCCTCCTTCTAGCATTACTCCCTGTTGCTTAGATAGACTGCCTTCAACTGCACTCAGCCCAATTCCACTTCGGATTCTAGGTTTTTGAGTTAGAGTTTGTCCTGCCAAAACCCGCATACAATCACACAGACAAATACATACAGACTAGATTAGATCCATTTTGCTGGGCTTGGTTCAAGAATAAGGTTATCTTTCCTTTCAACCCTCCTTTTTTCCCCGTCTTTTATTTTATGTATCTTGTGTACTTTGCTTTATAACGTGTCTTTATAGTCAATTGGATATGCTGACATTTATCGGATATCTTACGGATATACTTACATTATTGGGAATTGTATTCAATAATATGTCGATGGATGAAAGTTACAACTGTTTTATTTCAAGGTAGGGCAAGGAATCCACAAATGTGCCCTAGGTTTGTTTCCCTGTTTAAACCTTTTTATTGCCTATCAGATTTCTGCATGTGGCAACTGCTTGAAAAGTAAGGATCTTGCCTGATGAGAGTTTACTTTATCGTCTAGAGAGGACAAAAATTGGCAGCTTTTCTCACTATTAATACCAATCTTGACTGACTTCACTAAGCATTTTTTGTATGAAATTATATCAAGTTCACATATCTAACTACAACTGGTGTAAGGGTTCTTGCCCTTGACACATATCTACTCCTAGTATAGGAGCCTTTTTATGATATTACTTTTTAGTTTATGTAGCTTACAACCAGCGTTAGTGATGTAGAACCAACTATAGTTACAAAAATTACATGGTTAAAGTGGCGAAAAGGGAGGAGAAAGGTATACTTCTTGAGTACTAGAGTTACGCCTCTTCGCGCTTTTTAATGAGATTTAATTATTATTTTTTTTTTAAGAAAAAGAGGGGAAAGAAGCCAAGGGAAGAGAAAGAGAGAAAGAAAAAATCTAAAAGAGGGAAAGAAATAAGAAGCTAAGGGGAGAGAAGGAGAGAAAGAATGAGAACGAATTTCACATAATTTTTTATTTCATCAAAGTCTGTCTCCATGGGAGTATAAAAGACACTTAATAGACCTACGACTAAACCCTAATATAGGACAAAACCTATTTATTTGATTACCAAAAACACCCTTTACTCTTGAAAATTAAACAAATCATAAAACTAAATACTAATAACCCAATTAACAAATAGGACCTAGATTAAAACTACAGGGACCAATATTACCAAAAAATTTAAAAAGTATAATTGATCTCTAAAATTAAATAACACTAAATTAAAGTTGAATTCATGCCTCACCCCTTGCATCAATTAGGTTAGAGGCTCATGTTGTGTATGTGATGCATGTATGTGATGCATGCCATTTTTTTTTTCTTTTGATGTTTTCTAACTGGCAGCTGCATTTGTTATAATATTCATAAAATGTCTTATGTTCATGTTGCTCACATTTAGGTATAATTCATTAATTTATCCGATGGATATAGATCAGGTACTAAAAGGGTTCGTTACTGATGGGGGCAGGGGAGGGGGTTATGCACTCATGCCTTGAGTTACCGTTGTATGATAAACATGAGAAAGTAGATGCACAACGTGAATCATAGGAGCGTCTATACACTTGTAGCCTGAACAAATCATGACTTCCAACTACCATATATGGTTGTTAAGGGAGTATGCATTATCAGTCTTACACTTGGTGTTGGAATTTTACTTAGATTCATGCCTAGTATAAGGGCAGGTATGTTGTGGAGAGAAGCTTATTGGCGACAAGTAGTGGATAAAAATATGGTAGTTAGGTGGGAGGTTGGTGCTCTAATGTCGCCACCAGGTCATATGGGGCGAGTCTTTGGAAACATATTAGAAGGCATGTGATGCCTTCTCTAGTTTTGTTGGTATCGAGGTGTTTGATGGTGGTCGAACCAGGTTTTGGTACAACATTTGGTGTGGGAACTTTCTCTAAAGGAAACCTTTCTGGAGTTATTTTGCATTGCATGAGATAAGGATGCTTTGGTGGTGAACACATGTTAGCTCACAATGGAAAGGTAATTGAGATATGAATTTTATCATATTGGTGCATGATTGGGAGATGGACGCTGTTTCTTCTCTTTTCAATGCGCTGTATTCCATTAGGTTGGGTCGGGGCATGAAGATAAGCTCTGTTGAATTCCTTCGAAAAGACGATTATTTGAGGTCAACATTTTATATAATTTTCCTTCCCAGCATTGATTTCTCTTTCCCTCATAAGAACATTTTAAGGTCTAAGGTTCCTTTGAGGGTGGCTTTCTTCAATTGGACAGCTTTCTTGGTATGGATAATATTCGTAAGCGTCACATCATAGTGATGGATTGGTGTTGTATGTGTTAAAAAAGTGGAGAAACACCTGATCATCTCTTTCTTCACTGTGATATTGCAAGAGAGTGGGTTTTGCCCACATGGGTGGTGGAGCTCTAGGCATGCTGGAAAGTAGGTTTGGTCAAAATGATTTTAACATTGTTAGAAGATTGCGAGAAAAAATGGGTTTGGAGCTACAACTGTGTTTTCTTTGATCACTATGAGTGGATATCTATTCACACCTTTTTCAATAACTCTAGCTTTGTAGATTTTTGCGCTCTTTCCTTGTTCTTGATCTTGATGGATGTTTTTCTCTTGTTTGCATCTGTGTACTTGAGTTGCGTCCCTTGCGCTTTTAATGAATTTGTTTTATTTATATAAAAAATAAGTATAAGGGTCGAAACTTCAGAAATGTTGGGGCCAAAATTGGGGATGAGATTGTATGATATATAAGATTTGGAAGTCATATGATAAACAAGTAACCTGTTTTGGTAAGATATGGAAGTCATATGAGAAACAGGTAACTGGTATTGGTTTTTTTATTTTTATTTTTGGGAAACTAAACTTTACCCCTTGATCTATCAACTCAATTGTAATGTCCTCTAAACTAAAAAAATGTTGCAATTGACCTCCAAACTACTTGCCCCTTTCACTTGGCTCCCTTCATTAAATTTTTTTGTTAAATTCGACGAAAAATAAGTCAAAATGACTATAATACCCTTATATTTTGATTTATTTTGATTTATTTTGATTTATTTAATTTTTTAATTTTTTTTAAAAAACAAACAGAGGCTTGTCCACGGATGAGACCCACAAGGTCTTCATGGAAGAGGAGACCCCACGAATGGAGACCTCGCTGTGGGTCTCATCTAAGGATTTCTTTAATTTTTGGTATTTTCACATATTTCACCCGGTTATAATAGACTTTTCATGCGTTTGCCATCCAAGTTAACCAAAAACCCTAATGACAAGGGGTTAAGTGAAAGGGGCTAATAGTTTGAGGGGCAATTGCAATTGTTTTTAGTTTGGAGGAACATGACAATTGAAGTGAAAGTTCAGGGGGATTGAAGTGTAATTCTTTTTTTTTTTTTTTCGAAACAAATAGGATATAATATTCTTGTATTTTACTTGATTTGACTTTTAGATCCCAATTTTGCAAATTTAAGATTTGAGTTTACTATCATTTTAATATACTTCACTAAAAAATGTTCTTGAATGTAAAGCAAATTTAAGCACTTTCAAAAAGCTTAAGCTATATCATAGCTCCGCCATTTTTACTCCTGCATGTGTTATGGGGGATAATTCACTACTTCAAATATAAATCCTTGGACTTTTTTAGCCAATTATGGCTTGCCCACAAAAGATTTTTTTTTAGGGGTTTGCGATTCTCTATGCACCCCAGTTTGATAGCGCACCATATGTAATCCAAGTTATATGGTACTTGAAGGAGTTAACATCTTGCTACGGATATGAGAGTAGCAGTCTGATGTACTTGCTGCCCTGCTGATGTGGGGAACAGGCCTAGGGAGCCTGTCAGTTACGTTGCTAACTCAATGAAAGAAGGGATGTCTCAACTCAATTCCTTGAATCATACAAGCTCCTTCTTGAGTCAGTTTGAAAATGTTAAAAGAATCTTGGCTTGGTGGCTAGAGTTGAGGGTTATATTTTGGAGGTTCTACTCAACCTATGCAACCATCCACAACCTTCCTAAGGATACCGGGCTTACTTAGTCTCTCTCTCACGCATTCCTCTAGGACACCTGAGACACCTGACTCTCTCTACTGATTCGCTGGGACATGTGTTACCCTTAGTGTGTCCCACACATTAAATGGCTTCAAGCCATGCTTCAAATGATTCCAGTTGGCTGGATGATGACACGGGTGATTCTCATTAGCTTAGGTGACACCCACTACTACTAGAAGTAGCCCCTTGTGCTAGCAAGTTTTTTTTTCCCATTCAATATACCTAGAGAAAGAGAGCTTAATGCTTGGATAGAAACCCTCTTAGTGGATGGTTTCAAAACAATATTGAAGTGGACAGAAATTCCTCCAAACCCGGTTGGAGGAATTTCCTCCAAACCCGGTTGGAGGAATTTCCTTCAACCCAGTCTAATAAAGTGTCATGTGTCTTTCTAACATGTGAGAATTTAATTTAATATGACTAACAGAATCCTTTACCACCGTTAACTCCTTTTCTAAGATCTAAAATTTTTTCACTCTTAAGCAAACAGAGGAGACCAAGAGTCTCTTCCTCACCAAAATTCTCATCAAGACCAGAATTCGTCGCACTCTGCAGCAATACGTCCAATAACGGTGAAAGGATTTCTTCATATGCCTTCAAGTGGACGAATTTTCCCTTACAGTGCCATGTGTACTGAGTTCTGCATTTTCACTCGGGAGCACATACAGCCTCTGCAAGATTTTGCTCAGGAAATTTTGTCATTGTGTAGCTTGTCTTGTTTGGCAATGAATTGGAGGCGCTTTTAAGCCCTAGCGCTATCGGAACTATCTATTATCGGACTTGTAGGGTGAAGTACTAGGTTTCTCAGACAGTCCTGGGCCTTGCTCCCTCAGTTCCAGGGGGAACATCCACCTCCTTCTCTGCGACACCCCCATTCATCTCATGCAATCGCCTTTTACTTTGCATGAAATGGTTCACTTTTTCTCAGTACATAAGTGGAAACGATGCTTTCAGTGAACCCAAATTATAAACATATATCCACGCGTTGGTCTTCGACCTGAAGGCATATGAAGAAATTCTCATCTGTTATAGATGAGAGACTCATGTCTAAGGGAGAGAAGGGAGATGAACTGTCAAGAGAAAGAGACTCTTGGACTCTGTGTGTTTGAGAGAAATTTTAGACGTTAAAAAAGAAAGAGTAAACGGTAAAGGATTCACACACATGTGCCTCTCACATGTTAGAAGAACATGTCACTTTATTATACTGGGTTGGAGGAAATTTTTGTCCTATTGAAGTAGCCATCAGGGAACCTAAAGCACTGGCTATTAGCCTGGCTCTCCTCAGAACTGCCCCACTCTCCCTCAATCTACATTCTCAATCATTTTCTTTTGTCTGCCAGTGCACCTTCTCTTTCAAATCCTAAGAATTGGAACAATCTTTTGCGAAAGAGTTCTCTCTGCACCAAGCCTCCAAAACCTTTTTTTTTTCCTCATATTTTCTGTATTTTTTTATTTTATTTTTTGTAATATGATGATGAGCCTGTTAAGAATTTTGCTACCAAATCATCACCGTCTTTGTAAAGCACCCTTTGACCAATTGAACTTATCTATCCCGCTTGAGGAGTAGCGTTTGGCAACTTTTTGGCCCAGCCATCACTGAAACTGGAGTTTTGCACTACAATGGGATTCAAGTTCGCCAATTAGAGAGGCCACTTTTCGACAATGTCAGTTTCTTTTGGACTCACCACTCTTTTGGTTGGTAACACCTCAAAGGTAGGGCATTTTGATCCAGTTTCTTCCAGTTTGAAACTTTTTTGGACTCACCACTCTTTTGGTTTTTCCCTTCTAAACGTTGTACATCTATCATAAGTTACCTGAGCTGCTAATTGTTATAGTCTTGCTTTTCATGATCACTAACTATTGTGAACAGGAGAAGGAAATTGTAAGACTTTTTATTTTTTGTTCCCAGAAATTAATGGCTCTAATAGATCTGCTTATGCAGGTATCCGAAGCTTCGGTTAGTAGAAATCGTAGTACAATCATTGTTCCGGCAGGAAGCTCCAGGGATGAAGGATGGGCAGCATTTAGAAACATTTTAGCAGAGATAAATGAAGCATCAAGGCTTTTCATATTGCCCAATCAGGTGTCCCTGTTTTCCATGCATAAACTTCTCTCCTTGTTTGCCCTGTGAAAACATTTCCACTTCTGAAGTCACATTTTTTTTTCTTTTTTTTCTTTTTTTTTCTCTCTCTCTATTTTTACTCCCCCTGTTTGTTGCATGCTTACAGCCAAGTTCTGAACCTTCGGAACGCCTTGGGCTTTCAGATGATGTAGGTGCTGGCTTCATCTCTGGCCACAGTAGTCAACCTGCCCCAAGTTCTGAATTGAATGTCGACAGGACTGTTGAATTGCCAGCGCAGGATGAAATTGGTAGCATGGGGGCTTCAAAAGTAATTAGAGCTGATCAGAAAAGATTCTTCTTTGATCTTGGAAGCAATAACAGAGGCCATTTCCTAAGGATATCTGAGGTGTGCCTACAGAAAACTTCTCTTACAGAGCCTATAGAACTTTTGTTTGTGTAATTTCTTGTTGAAGGTTTATGATGACAAATATAGATGCATATTATCCTGGAATGCTATGAATATTGCAGGTTGCAGGTTCTGATAGGTCCTCCATCATTCTCCCCCTGTCAGGTTTGAAGCAGTTCCATGAAATTGTGGGTCACTTTGTGGAGATTACCAAAGACCGAATTGAAGGAATGACCGGAGCAAATGTTCGGACAGTGGATCCCCCTCAAAGATGAATGCTAGCCTGGGTTTTGGCGATAAAACAAATGAACCCATTTGTTTTTTTAGAGCAACAATTAGGTGTTTGGTTAGGGGTGCGGTTATGCTTTCAGTTGTGGTCAGTTATTTGCTTCTCTTTCTTTGTTATCTTATTCAAGTCTGAAATAACCCGATTTCTGTTTGATCAACAGAAAATTCGGAGATGCTTGCTTAGCTTAATTTCGAACAGGGAATAACAGAAAAAAAGAAAGAAAAAAAAGAAAAAACTTGTTATGGTCAGTTTGATAGTGTGGCACCTACATTACATTATTAATAATGCTTATTCAAGATATGATTTCTTTCTTCTTTACTTTCAGCTAGTTTTTAATGTAGGTTATCAATTTTACTTTTATTGTAACCATGGTTACTAGCAGATTGCAAGGACGTCAGTCGTCAGCTAAGAGGCCTTGGGATTGTACTGTAGGGAACCCAAGCGAAGAGGTAAACAACATATGCATGGGTATACCATCCAACCTCAGTGTTGGTTTGAGGGGATTTGGAAATCCTGGAGATGGATTATCAATGGAACCGCCAAGTTTCAGGTCTGAGGGCTATGCTACTCCATTGGCAACATTGTACAGTTGATTAATTTCCATTGTAACTTCTCGTAATACCCCGGGCATACATCCATACACACTGTGTTTGCCCGACGTTCCATTTAGTGATCCTTTATTTATTGGGAAAAGCTCCTAGTTCGGGTGGACCTTCAAACTACTACATAATTGTTAATGTTCTCTCAAATTATTGATTACGTCAATGTTCACTTGAAACTATCAAAAATTGTCAATGCCTTCCCCCCAATGATAAAAATAACCTTTATTTTTTTTTTTTAAAAAAATAAAATCTAAAAAATAAAATAAGAAAAAAAAAGAAAAACCAACAATCAATGTAGGGGAAAAATAAAGGGTAAATGTATGATAAATTTATGAGTCGTTGAGCGATTTGAAATTAGTCACTCATTTTTTAAAAATCAATTTTTCCTTCTTCAGTTTGTCGCGGATTTGAAATCAGTAATTTTGTGATTATTCCGTTTAATTTTTTAACTTCCGTTAGTTCCACGTCAATATTTTTCATCACATCATCATAAAATTATATTTTTTATTATATTATAAATTTAAAAACTTAAAAACTTAAAATTTTATTTTTTTTAAAAATGAAAACTGGGGGTTTGGGGGGGTGGCTGCCACCTACGAGCCACCCCCATGAGCTGGGGGTGGCCGCGCAGCCATCCTTTACCCATGCGGGAAGTGGTGCTGGCCACCTCTAGGTGGCTACCGTGCCACCCTTGGCCTATGGGGTGGCCGCACGGCCACCCCCATGGGCACGAGCCACCCCAAAGCAAGGGGGTGTCCGTGCGACTACCCCATAAGGTGGGCCACCCCAAAGCAAGGGCCGTGGGCCACAACAGAGCAAGGGGATGGCTCACGAGCCACCCCTCGCCCCAAGGGGTGTGGTTGCCACCACCCTCCCAAACTTCCATATTTTTCATTTATTTAAAAAAAAAAAAAACTTTAAGTTTTTAAATTTATAATATAATAAAAAATAATATTTTATGATAATTTGGCCAAACTGCTGATGTGGCACTAACGGAAGTCAAAAAAATTGGATGGAAAAATCATGGAATAGCTGATTTCAAATTCGCGACAAACTGAAGGAGTAAAAATCGATTTTTAGAAAGTGTATGACTAATTTCAAATCGTGTGTCAACTCAGGGATTTATTATACATTTACCCAAAAATGAAATAAAATACACACCCTAGGGTGGATGAGCCACTCCTAAACACGTGGAGGTGGCTTTGTCACCCTAAAGGGGTGGTTCGATGTACACTCATTCTTTTTTTTTTTTTTTTCTTCGACAACCACCCATTCTTTTTTTTTTTTTTTTTTTTTTTTTTTTTTCATTAAAGGGCCCACGAAATTGTCACCCTAAGAGGTGGCCCTTTTCTTTTTTTTTTTTTTCTTTTTTCTTCTCGAATTTGTAGGGGCATATTTATCTTATTGAACAAATTTTAAGTGTGATTTTTGTCTTTTTGCTGGCATTGGATGGACATTGACAATTTTTAGTTGTTTGGAGGGGACATTGACCAAATATATAGATTATGGAGACATTGACAATTTGGTGGTAGTTTGAAAGGGTATGTAAACTTTTTCCTTATATATTTAAAGGGATAAAAATGGAGACTAGTAGGCCCTTTAACGATCCATATGCACACGGAAAACAACAAATATTAATTATGAGAGATATTAGGGTTGTAATCAAATCGAGTACTAAATATTCAAATTTGATTGGTTTAATTTTATTTTGAATATGATCCAAACTTGAGTGTACTATTGAGCTAGATAATCTCTTCAAGTTCGGTTTATTTATTTTTTGAACAAATTCGAACTTGTTTACAAGTTGTTCAATAAACTTATTTATTTCTTATATAAAGTAAATTTCGTTATTGTTTGTATTTTCTATAAATTTACACTAATCATTAGTTACTTAATTATTGTTAATATTTTCATTTGAGTTAGTAAAATAAATTACTTATTATTAGAAACTTATAAAAGTCAACTTTACAAATCTTGTTTTTGTAATAAATCATACATAAGTTTTTCTTAAAAATTTATAACCTTATCTAAAATCCTAAACAATCCAATCTCGAGTATATACACACACACATACATACATGCGCACATATACACAAATACACATATCTCTATACTATAACATAATTAAAATAATGCAAGTTATAACACAAATCCCATCTTTTTTTTTTTTTTTAAGTTTTATTGTTTAATAAAATTAATGATTTTTTTTTTTTGATGTGGCAAAAATGCTAACATAACACTAATAGAAGGTGTAAATGTGGCCGAAAAATTGACAAAATGACCCATATTAAATTCACAACAGACTTACGTAGTTACAAAAAAAGAAAAAAGAAAAAAGAAAAAAGAAAAAAGAGGTTTGAAGTATTATTAAAAATAGCGTGTTGACCCAGTGATTTATCTTAAATTTTTTCTATATTATATGATATATAATTATTATATATCATATAATATGTAATTATAAAGTATATAACTATATATAAGGAGTATGTGAGACATTTGTTTCAATCAGACTCATTTCGATAAGACCGTTTGAATTATAATTTTTTTTTCATTAGGACAGTCTAATCACCGAATGATATATATGCTTTAAAAACACTAGTTATATATTGTTACACTCCTCTCTCTCATGAAATGAGACCCACTCCATGTGAAAGTGGTGTGGGTAACACTTTAACGGTGTATAACTGATTTTTTTTTTAACACCCCTTATATGTGTGTGTGTATATATATATATATATATATATATATATATTTCATATCAACTAGAGGTCATATGATTATATTTTTGCTTTTTAACTTCTTCTTTATGCATTTGCCACGTGTCGCACTTCGGCTTAGACATGCCTGTCACTACAAAACATTATGGGTTCCCTCGTATCCATGTTCAATCAATCGCTACTCTTCATCTGGACCATCCATCCCTTATCGTCACATTTAATTTTCCGACCACTTCTAATCTAATAAGGGTCACTCATGTAGTACCTCACGCATTCCCATCCGCCCTGTTTTTTTTTTTTTTAAAACAAACAAACCATTCATTCATTATAATAAGAGGAAATAATTGTAAGATTGGTTCATGGGTTTGCCTAAATCATAAATCACTTTCTGTAGTTTAAATTTTTTTTAGAGGATTATTGTGATAAACTATAATTACAAATCAGTCCCTGAACACGTTTTTCACCTATCAAGTTAATATATTTCGTTAGTCAACCACGTCACACCTAATAGGAAACTAGCACGTGTCAATTATAATAAAAAAATATAAAATATAATAAAAAGATAAATAAATAAAATAAAAATAATTGTTTTTTTTTTTTTTTTAAAAAAAGAAAAAAAATACTGAAGGGGTGGCCTGGCCACCCCCATAGGTGGCCGAGGGTGGCGTGTGCCACCTCCAAAGGCCTTCTACGGGTGGCCTTTGACCAGAGGTGGCCGGGGGTGGCTATCGCTGGTTCAGTATGTTTTATTTTTATTTTTTTTAAAAAACAAATATTTTTATTTTATTAGATTTTTTATTTTTATTTTGTTAGATTTTTTATTTTTATTTTATTATAATCGACACGTGGCAACTTCTTATTGGGTATCACGTGGTTGACTAACGGAATTTGTTAACTTGGTGGATGAAAAACGTGTTCAGGGACTGATTTGTAATTATAGTTTACCACAAGGACCATCTATGAACTTTTTAAACCATAGGGAGTGATTTGTAATTTAGGCCAACCCTATAGACCAATTGTGCAATTATCCCTAATAAGAGACCTAAAGGGCCAGTGGCAGTAATTAGGAGTACAAAGACACCCTAAAAAAAAGTCAGACACTGAGTCTTGACTTGGGAGCAGCCGCCTAAGCTTAAAATATGGACAACATTAAAATCCTCCATTTACACAAGAGCTCTACTAAAGGATATAAGAGAGGGCATATCTGAGCTAAAATAGCCATAAAAGTCTAGTTATGATCTAAAATCTATTAGGTAGGCTGTGAAGGATAACTTAAATATTACAAAAAAAAACAAGAAGACAGAAAATAAAGGAACAACATTGGCCGGCGGTTCTCTAGTCGCTTGCCGACACGTGAAGACCACGCGTTGACGATAGGAGTAAGGCGACTGGTGGAAGGTGCCAAAAGCTCCACGGGAGGTCGGTGATAGCGGGGGAAGGCGGAAAAGCTGTCACGCGCAGTTCTTTGATCTACACGCTTCGATGCGTGGTTAATAGATGGAGAAACTGCTGGCGGCAGAACGGCGTAGAGGGAGTCCTGAACACGTTGGTGCGGCGCATGTGGCGGTAGAGCTTCTGGAATTATACAGATCGGACTTTGAAAAACCAGATCCAAAAAACTCCCTTAACAGTGGCGGTTTTGGGCTTGCGGGCAGTATGTAGAGGCTCAGATTGGTCCTTCCACAAAGAAGAGAGGCAATTGGAGGTGTTGATTCAAGATATTCGCCCGAAGGCAATAGATAGGGCATCTAAAGAGGCAAAAAGAGCCCCTAAAGGGCAAGAATGGGAAGGGGAAGGAGGAGGAGGGGATTAAGGGGAAAAAAGGGGAGGAGGGCAGCCCGGTGGAGGTGAGGGCATCTGCAAGAAAGAGAGAGGGTAGAGAAAGGAGACTTTAATGTGACGTTTAAAAAGTGTCTCTCTGCATCCTTTTCAGTTACTAAAAAAAAAAAAACTTGATTATTGGTGAAAATAATTATTGACTTCTAATTTTAACCAAGTGTGTGTGTGTTTGTGTGCAAACAAATATCTTAAATGCGGAATTTAAAGAAGATAAGATATTTGTTACAAAGTGAAAATTCTGTGAAGAGAAAAACCACTCCATGGCAGCCAAACCCAGGAAATCCACTATCCAAAAACAAAGCTAGTTACAAGACACTCGTACTCACATAACCATATGCAGTAGTCATACTTTTAACTCTGACACGAAGCCCATCGTGAACGCTTCCCAACCAGATCTTCCACCTGAAGGGGTTTTTGATGGATTCCTTTACCTTAGGGCCGACCCCTAAGATAAACTTCACACGAACTGTTGAGCACACACCGGCAACGGCTTGAGAGCTAGCGAATCTTCGATTCTCCCTAAACACCCTCTCTAAGCACTATGGAATTCACTGTCGAATTCTGTACAAAACACAAGCCTAGGACCCTCTATTTATAGGCTTACAGGAAACCTAAAACGGCTGAGATTCAAGCTCTGGCTGGCGAGCGTCTGGACGGAAGTTAGCCTCGTCCGGACGGTTTTCTGCGATATCCTTTCAGAAACAGCGCAATTCTATCTTTATCAGGTTTACGTCCGGATGACTTGACTGAGCGCCCGGATGGTCTTCGCGAAAATCATTTCCGCGTTCGAACGGAACTCTGAAATATTCTGAAATACTGAACATCGTCCGGACGTGTTGCCATGTTGTCCGAACGGCTTGCTGAGACTTCTCAAACAGTGTCGACTTCTGAAATCCAACTCCTTGTTGAATACTGATTGACCTAGCGTCCGGACGATGTTGCTCTGACGTCCGGATGTTTTCATCGTTATCTGCTGGACACTGAGGGGCTTCCGGACGCCTTCAAAGGCCCGTCCGGACGGTTGCACAGGAACCGATTGTTTTGAATTGGAAATTGCATGAAATCTTCATGGACATTTTCTTAGAAACTTGTGACCATACACATGGCATGAAATGAGACACTGTCCATATTACTTGAAGACTCTGAATAGAACCGATAATCCTGTTAAAAAGCAACCGTTACATAAAGTGTTTTTATCAATCAGAATGTTGCCAATATAAAATACTAACAAACTCCTACTTTGGCCATTCTGGGACAAAAAACACTTGACCAGTTTGAAAATACATTCCTGGTCCAAAACAAAAAATATTCCCCTTTTTTGTCTCAAAATGACAAAAGGTAAACAGAGTATAAGAGAAAACCACAATTACTAAAATTCAAAACAACAAGAATAATAGTAAAGTGTTTCACCAAAAGATCAAATCAACAAGAGAAAACCAAAACCTCAAGAAATCACATTTTTTGAATTTGAGCCACTTCGGCTTCTTGCTTCTAAAGCCGAGAAACCATAGACTGAAAATTTTCAGTCACTTGTGTCTTCTAGCCTGAAACAGATCATCCGCAGAAAGAAATCCTCTATACAAGTGGTCTGCAAGATGATAAAGAAGATTCACCATTGAATCTCTAGTTGGTGCAGATCTAGAGGAAAAGGTTACGGAAGACTCTGTATGAGCAGGGGGAATGAGTTTATCTAAAATTTGAGATCTCTGGAACTTATGATTTCAACACTGGTTTGTTTTCCAAAGAGCCCTCTGTCTTTGGAAGCTGCCGGACAACATATTCCTGAAAATATTTAAATAGAAATCTATCCAAAAATAACACCACAAGGAAATATTAGATCCTGTTAGTTTCAAAAAGAATGTGGCATTATGATGGCTATCAATTGGATGTATAAAGAAATACAAAAGTAGATATAACAATCCAAAAGACAGATTAATAACATCCATTCAGCATAAAGACAGAAAAAGATATTCATGCATAATCTCTCAAATCATAATCAATTAAAGATTTCAATATTCTAAAAAGAACCAAAGCTTAAGAGAATAAGGAAAGTCAAAGGAAATGCCTAGGAATGAGAAAAGATGTGCAGAGAATGCCAAAATCTCGGGATCAGTTCGAGAGAAAACACACACAACACATCATGATAGAACAGGCAAAAAGTAGTGTGTGTGTTTGGCAGAGAAAGCAAAAAGCTCGCGTCCGGACGTGGCACATACTCATCTGGACGGCATGCTGTCAGATAAGAGATCGACAGAGCCGAGCGCGTCCGGACGCAAGAACATGTCCGTCCGGACGCTTCACACTGGAGGCTGAAAAGCAGAGGGAAATATGCAGAACAAAAATTTCCTAACGTTAGCTTCAGAACACGCATGTATAAATAACTAATAAAACAATCAAATAGCATTTCAAAAATATACCAGAACATAATAGAGAGTTAAGAGTCAATAAGCACAAAAAATTTCCCTACAGTTAGAAATTTTTCAATAGTAAACTTAACTCATGCAATGCGTGTGTGTGTGAAAGCTTTCTTAATAAGGTATGAAGTTCACTGATATGACTTCAAGCAACCGGATTTTCTAAATAAGAGAGAAAATCAATGTTAGATCAGTCAAAAGTCAAACCTTATTTTACTAGGGCCTAGCCACCCTCATCTGATACACTCCCCCTAAGTTGCAACACTTTTTCTTTTACATCGTCCTTTAGTGACCGTCTATTTTCGCAATGATTTGGTCACTAACTGTTTCTATAGGGACAAAGTTCAAAAACAGATTTATAGCACAAAAACAGTGGATCTTTTATTTATCCATATTTATTCAGTTTTAAATGCTTTTTATCACTTGGTGCTGCAACCTAGAAAGGATGCCAGAATTTATTGGTTCTAGGTTCAACTAGCGAGTTGGTCAATTTGACCATCTTAGCAAAAAATCTCATATTTGAATTTTCAGAAGCTAAAAGTCAGAGAGAAAAAAAAAAAAACCTTAGAAGAGCTTTGGATAGTGCACAATTTTTTATTGCATGAAAAAAGCAACTATCTAGAATTAGGCAAAAACACATACAATATCTGAAAAACAACTCAAAAAAAAAAAAAAAAAAATTTTGCATCTTCTCCCCCAATTTTTTTTTTTTTTTTTTGGTTGCTATTGTTGAAAACAATAAAATAGAAAAACAAGAAAAACATGATTACACAGAGAAGAAGACAGTTTAGTTCAAGCATGTAAGACAAGAGCAAACTTGACCTTTGGGAGAGAGGTTTGACTATATCAAGACAGAAAAGCAGTGACATGCTTTCTCTGTCATCCCTAGAATGTACCTGTAAAAAATTCTCAAAGCAACCAAGAGAAAATCTAGGGATAGAAAAAGTGGTTCCTCAAACAGAATGCAAGGCAAAAATAGGATATATAAGATATGACAATCAATGCAATGCAAACATACCTGGTATGCACTAGGATTTAGGAACCAAAATCCTAGGCATGGTGAGACTGTACCTATACTAGGTGAGTCCACTCTCCTTCAAGGGGTGAATGGTCTCATCCTTTCTGACTCAACCCTGGTGTACCCGTGGTAGATGTGATCGGGTATTGCTCATACTGTCCATTCTCCTTAGCATCCCTTGTACCAAACTTAGCAACCTTTCATAGGCATGGTTGCTATCGGGCTTTTGCGGCTTTTTCTTGTAGTGCCTTGATGTGTTCTTCGGAACAGACCACTATTGTTGCCGCTGATGCCATGGAATCTGATGTCCCGCTAAAGGTAGAGTACCTGATGCGGTCTTAGTAGGCAACTTCCTCTGTGCCTTCTTCTTCTGAGCTAGGAGCTGTGGATATTTGGGTCAGATGTGACCGGTGATGCCGCAGTGATGACAGGTGGGCAGGCTTCTTTTGTTGGAATGTTGCTTAACTTTCTCTGCAGAAATATGGTTAGCATTCTTACAAACAATATTGCCCTTACCTTTTATATGTCTCATATGCGGAGGGACATATTTTGATGAGGAAGAATCTTCAACTTCACTTTTCCTCAGAGCATCCTGCTTAATCCAAAGCCTGTGGAATCTCAACAAATAACAATTTGGCCTAATATGACCAATCTTCCCACAATTATGATACTTAGGAATAACCTTACCTTGTATTCCTAATTCCTTGGAGTTAGGCATCACATGATTAGTTAAGCTAGAATTATCTAAACAAGTTGTATCTTTTATCACAGGCTTGATACCAATTGAATCTAATTCAGAATTAGAAGTATGTGAAGTAGAAGTACTTAAATCATTAACAATTAAATCAGGCTTGTTAGAAATATCTGTATGAATATAAAGCATGCTTTTAAAATTATTACTAGAGAATTTTTCCAAGAGATCCTCTGATTCTTTTAATTTATTCTCTAGTGCATCAACAATATCAAAAAGCATGGTATTCTTAGATTTCAAAGAGTCAATCAAAATATGTGATTCAGATAATTGTAAAATCAAAGACTCTTTTTCTTGCTTAATCTTCTTGAGTTCTTTATTGGATTTCTTAAAGAGTTTATCTATCAAAAGGGTATATTTAGAGAAATCATAAAAATCATCTTCAGAGAACTCAAGACGATTTATGTTAGAAGAAGTCATGGATCGCACTCAAGAAATAAATCTAAAACACAAGTGTAACCTGCTTTGATACTAATTGAAAATAATTATTGACTTCTAATTTTAACCAAGTGTGTGTGTTTGTGTGCAAACAAATATCTTAAATGAGGAATTTAAAGAAGACAAGATATTTGTTACGAAGTGGAAACTCTGTGAAGAGAAAAACCACTCCGGGGTAGCCAAACCCAGGAAATCCACTATCCAAAAACAAAGCTAGTTACTAGACACTCGTACTCACATAACCATATGCAGTAGTCATACTTTTAACTCTGACACGAAGCTCATCGTGAATGCTTCCCAACCAGATCTTCCACCTGAAGGGGTTTTTGATGGATTCCTTTACCTTAGGGCCTACCCCTAAGATAGACTTCACACGAATTGTTGAGCACACACCGACAAGGGCTTGAGAGCTAGCGAATCTTCGATTCTCCCTAAACACCCTCTCTAAGTACTATGGAATTCACTGTCGAATTCTGTACAAAACACAAGCCTATGACCCTCTATTTATAGGCTTATAGGAAACCTAAAAATGCTGAGATTCGGGCTCTCACTGGCAAGCGTCCGAACGGAAGTTAGCCTTGTCCGGATGGTTTTCTATGATATCCTTTCAGAAACAGCGCAATTCTATCTTTATCAAGTTTACGTCTGGACGGCTTGATCGAGCGTCCTGATGGTCTTCATTAAAATCCTTTCCTCGTTCGAACGGAACTCTGGAATATTCTGAAATACTGGACATTGTCTGGATGTGTTTCTATGTCGTCCGGACGGCTTGCTGAGACTTCCCAAACAGTGTCGAATATGTATATAATGCTTATGCTTATGATTGAGATGCTTATCTACTCAACTAATGATACTTGTACCATAATAACCACACTCTGTAGGTGGTTGCGCTGATCACAAATAACACTTGGATCCAGTTTACAAAGTAACATCTCATCAATAGAGCCATATGGTCGATCAAGTCTAATAGAAACTGGTATGCACACATTACAAAGTTTCTTTTCAACCTTTTCATTCAATAGTTCATTAGTGGCCAAGTAATATTGTAACGACTCAAGGAAAACGCTAACTACATTTGCCCTATTACCCCAAAAGTACTGGTCAATTTGGAGCTTCCCCAAAATCACTTATAAAGTTCAGTTTTACCTAGTAAGTAAATAATGTGCGACTTAGCATCTATGAGTGCGTTTATAAACCACACATTCTATATGGACTACTCATTACTCATCTTCTCAATATGGGTTCGGAGTGTTACAAACTCTCCCCTTAAACCCCTAACATCCTTGTTAGGGTCATATCATATAGTGCTAACAATACCACATGGTATTAGTAGGTGGCTCTAATACCATTTGTAACGATTTATAAAAAGTGCTAGCCACATCTGCGCTATTACCTCAAAATAATTAGTCAATTTGAAGTTTTTCTAGAATCACTTGTAAAGCCTAATTTTATCTAGTAAGTAAGCAATCTGTGACGTAGCATCCATGAGTATTTTTATAAACCACCAACTCTATGTGAGTTACATATTAACTCATCTTCACACATACAATTTATCTTCCTTTATATTATTTTTCATGTTTGTAAATTATGTGATTGAGCATATCAAAGCCAACACATTTCATTTCAAATCATAGGGCTCACAACATATAAATTACAAAACATTTCATGCTCATAAGAATCCATTTATCCCGATCAAAATAGTCATGCTTGCAAAATAATTGTTTTAGTGTTTCTCATGAGTTTACTCACGTTGATATAGTAATCTCCAATAACATCTCCCTTGAAAATCTCGACTTCCTAATCTGCAATGTATTCTATTTTTAGTTTGGTCCATAAACCAAAATCCTAATTTCCAACATTTTGCTGGGTACTGTTAGAATATTGTTTGAATAATCAACACCATTAGAATAGTTTTTACTCTTGTCCAAATGGCACTGTTCTAACCATTGAGGTCTAGTTCAAATAGTAAATGTTCATCGTCTTCTCCAAAATTACTCACTTCAAAACTCATGTTTTTCACTCCACTACAAAAAAATCATCATTTCTAGATGATTTTTTTTAGACGGTTTTAAAAACCGTCTAGAATTAAATTATTATAGATAGTTTTTTGAAAACCGTCCGTAAAAAAATAAATTACTACGGTTTCAATAAAACCGTTTATAAATTTACTGACGGTTTAGATGAACTGTCTAAAAATGTAAATTTCCAGATGGTTTTAATAAAACCATATCCAATTTAGAGTTTTAGTTTTTTTAAGTTTTTTTTTTCCCAGTTTTCTTCTTTTTAAAATAGAAGGCAAGAAGAGCCTTCTGGAAATCGACTCTCCCGGCCATGAACCTCTCTCTCTCTCTCCGGCCGGCGACTGAAGACAGGCAATGAGATCTGGACAGAACGGCAAGATCGGAATGATGGGAGAGAGTGCCGGAGATGGAGTGCCAGATCTGTCAAACCCACGCCGGTGTGAGTGGGTTTTTGGCCGGATCCGGCTGAAACCCATGCTCGACCTCTCTCTGTGGCCAAATACAGAGAGAGATTCGATATTCCGGCTGGTTCTCTCTTCCTCTCTCTTTCTCTGTCGCTGGCCGATGTGTGTGGGTTGGTGTGGGTTGACAGATTTCCTGCCGGATCTCTCTTCCTCTCTCTTTACATGTCGTCGGCCGGTGTATATTGTTGTGGATTTGCTTTGTTTGATGTTGTTCTCAGTAGTCTTTGTTTATTACATGTGCCAGTGTAGATCTGCTTTGTTGCTGTTGTTTTGAATGTTGTATGTAGATATGCTTTGTTACTTGTGCTCTATTTATCGTTCATGTGCTACCAAACATTACTGGAATGAGGTTTGGCCAATTTTGTGTTTTACTAGATTTGCTTCAATCTATTCATGGCCGGTTTGATTGTTATTTTCCTTTTATCTCTTTGACTAATTTTAATTTGGCTTTAGGATTATCTTTTAGCGGATTATTCTCGCATATCAATCCAATTTGGAAGAAGAACATTATTCAAAGAGTAGACAGTGATTGGAGGCTTGTGCTTGTGATGGATTCACCTGAACGTGGTCGGAGTTATGCGAACATGAAACATAGCAAATTAAAAAGAGCAAATCTATAATTAAATTTTATAGAATTAATTATTAATTCTGGACTAAAATGAAAATAATATCATTATATTATTAATGAAAATAATATAAAAAATTAATTATTAATTTTGGACTGTTTGAGCAAAACTATCTAGAATTAATTATAGACAGTTTTTCCCAAACCGTCTAGAATTAATTCTAGACGGTTTGGGCAAGACCGTCTAGAATTCCAGACGGTTTGGCCCAAACCGTCCAGAATCCGAATTCCCGGCAAAAAATTCTAGACGGTTTTAAATCGTCCAGAATAAACCGTCTGGACTTTATTCCAGACGGTTTTTTACCATTTATGGATGGTTTGAAACCGTCCAAAAATGGTGATTTTTTTTTTGTAGTGCTTCTAGCTCATTCCCCTAGTGTCCTAGAACCCTAAAAACACTTCCTTTTCTACCCCTAACATTGTTTTAAGCTTAAAAACACAATCTTTTTTTAAAAAAGATCAGAAGTTATATCCTCCTCCATGTTCATCTTCAACTAGCTCTTTAAGGGTCCTATGGATCTATCCTACAGTGTACTCACACCCTAAAGTTTCCCCTTTTATAGTGCTTAGGTTCATTTGAAGCACAAACTATCTAGACACCCTTGCTTCATGACTTTGACGCTTGGATTTTTTTCCATGAAAAATCTTAGCTTTTCACACCTACACTTTCAAACACCCAAAGCTAGTTCATATAACACTTGCCCATGAAAATACACTAAGACAATACAATGTAATCGAAAATAAAAGAGGAAATGTGGAGGTTCTTACCTTTCAAGCTTGGTTAATCCCTCAAATGCCCAATAGCTCCTCTCTCTCTCTCTCTCTCTCTCTCTCTCTATACGTAACTTCGGTGGCTTTGGATGAGTAAAATGAAACCCTATGGCTCATCATAGGGTTTAAAGAGCCCTTCCTCTTGTCTATAAGTTTTGGACTTATCTAAATTGCATCGAGCCATTCAAATGGTAAGGTTTTCTGTAGTACCCCGCGTATATTAATGCCAACATTTATATAAATGATACTATGACAATTAACCCGTTACTTTTGCGCATTTTAAATCATTAATAATTTTCAAAAAATATATATAAATATTTTAAAAATTAATTTTAATATTATTTTATTTTCCTCAAATGTTCGCCTATCTTTTTTGGAACGTTCAAAGGTAAACCTAGAACGAACGTTCGAATAACCTTCACTAGAATGTTTGATGGTTGCCCTAGCTTACGCCACCTTTTTCCTTCTTGGAACGTTCGATGCTTTTGCCGAACAATTGACGTATCATTTCCACGAATGTTTGAAGTACGACATAAACATTCAAACATGTCTAGAAAGCAAATTTAACTTAGTATCCAACTCATTCAATCTTATCCACTTCCCCTACCTTATAAATACAGCCCCTTACGCCCTTCAGACACCACCCCTCTCCCATGCATCCTACCCACCCTACCTTGAGTGAGAGAGAGAGAGAGAGAGAGAGAGAGGGAGAAGATTTTGAGGTTCTTCCACCCCCATTAAGGTAAACCTCGACATCTAAACTTTTTTTTCATACTACTAATATTTTGTCCATGTGATTTATTATGTTTTTACAAGTTTTAAGCATACCATGGAGTTTTATAATTGTCCCTTTTTAAAGAAAAATGTTTTCTAAAAAGTTACAAATTTAGTCTTCATTTCCATGATCCATCACATTGATATGTTTTTAACATGTTTATACTAGGCTATTAAAAGTTTTGGTTAAGGGTTGATATGTTGTGGTTAGAAGATTTCGGTTTTTCATGCATTCTGATACCTGTCGAACGTTATACTAAACTTAATCGAACAATCGACCCTAGCCTACCAAACGTTCGATACCAAGGCCGAACGTTCGAAGATGCCTATAATTCTTGATTTGGGATTTTAATGATAGTTTAGTGTGTCTAATTCATGATTAGGGTTTTACGTGCTTAGGTTAAACTTTTGAGTTATTATTTATAATAGGGTTAAATATATTTTTGCCCATTGTGGTTTAACGACTTTATTTTTTATTCACTATGCTTCATTTTGTATCATAAATGCTACCACATTTATGGCTAAAAACAGAGATGATACCTCTATCCAACTTCTGTCTAAATATTGACGAAAGTCCATGTAAGCACCCTTAAGAAATTGACACGTGTCATATTCCCCATTAAAAATTAAATTGAAAAAAATTTTAAACTAAAAAATTTTAAAAAATAAAAACATTAAAAAAATAAATTTGACAACAAAATAAAGGAGCCACCCCCATGGCCGGTCTGGGGGTGGTATAGCCACCCCCTAAATAGCAAAATACGGGTGGCTGAACCACCCCCATGGCCTATTGGGGTGGTTAGGCCACCCCGAAGAGCCAAACCCTAAGATGATATTTATTTATTTTGGTGGCCTTGTGGGGGTTGCTGAACCGCTCCCAAGGGCCATAAGGGGTGGTTTCGGCCATCCCCATGGCCCTTACGGGTGGTTTTGACCACCCCTCTATTTTTGTTTAAATATTTTTAATTTTACTTTTAATGGGACATAAGACACGTGCTAGTTTCTTAAGGGTCCTGATGTGGACTTCTATCAATTTTTAGACGGAAGTTGAACAGAGGTACCATATCTATTTTTAGCCATACACAATTACCATTATGATACAAAATGAAACACAGTTTGACAAAAATAAAGTTGTTAAATCATAGGGGTCATAGGTATTTAACCCTTTATAATATTAGGGTGTGTATCATAGTAGCAAGAATCCAAGATGTCTGAGCATATGGTTGAGCGAACGATGTAAGTAAATACTTACAAAACTGGTCTCACTTTAATGTGCGATATATCAGCGGATGGAGCATGCTTTTTTTTTTTTCATAATGATATGTCATCAGCCTGCTAATTTTTATATAACTACTTCGAGACGAGTATTACTTATTTTATGATGACAATAAATGAACAATATTTGCATTGTATGACATGGTACACTAGTACGTGCGGTAAAACGGCCATGAGCTTACTATACAGGCTTGACCCTATAGTCATAGAGATTTACTTTTATGTTATAATGGTCCTTGAATCTAATGATTGTTTTGTGACCGACACACCATTTACGAATGGGGGTAAGGGTGGGCGCGGGCCGGATTGGAGCGGATTTACACGTTTTCTACAACCTGCTCCGCAATGAACGGTTTTGAAAATTGGGATCCGCAACCCATGTAGTGAATGGCCAATTTGATGGGCCACAGGTAGCACGGATTGGGGGCGGGTTTTGTGGGTTCGGGTATTTTTTTTTTTTAAAAAAAAAAAAAAAAAACTTTATGGACCCAAAAAAACTTATTGAATTATTGAATTAAAATCAGTTTATATTTTCTGCCAGTTATCACCTTAGAGGGCCTAAAGGCCTAAATGTGATCCATTGCCCACTGGTCAGTAAATGGGGTGGTGAATCACTGAATCTGCAGGCTCCTTACCATTTAGCAATCAAAGTAAATTAAAAAGTATTACAGATTCATATATTGTAAACGTAGACTGTAGTATTTGGACTTAGTACAACAAATTTAAAATAAAAAGTTCCAATAAAAAAAATTAGAAACTTAGTCCAACAAATTTAAAGTTTCAACAAAAAAGAACAAAAACTTAGTCCAACAAATTTAAAGTTCCAACAAAAAAGAACAGAAATTTAGTCCAACAAATTTAAAGTCCCAACAAAAAAGAACAAAAACTTAGTCCAACAAAAATTAAAAGTCCCAACAAAAGAACAAAATAAGTAATTCTGTAGAATCAATGAACACAAAAAAATCAATAGTCCCATCAACAACTGAATGCTCTAAACCAGCAACAAAAACAAGAAACCCCACATGGCAACATCTTCAACTAATCATCTTCAAGCAAAATGCTGACGTTCTTCAAAGTTATTTCTACAAAGGAGAATGAAAAAAAAAATGATTTACAATCATAATTCAAATTTGTTAAATAGAGTAAGTGAATATTTAAATAAGAGAAAGCTTATCTGATTCGAGCCTATAACTTACAACATCATCAATTATCTCTAAATCATAACCATTGCCACCGCTTATGGGTTTTGACCTTAACCAATTATGTGAACATATCAAGGCTTCAACTGTTGTTGGAGCCAACAAACTCCAAAAAGGGTCCAAAACACGCCCTCCAGTGCTAAAAGCCGACTCTGAAGCAACCGTTGTAATGAGAATTGCTAAAACATCTCGTGCTATTTGGGCAAGTACTGGGAATTTGGTTGAGTTTACCTTCCACCAATTCAAAATATCAAAATTAACATTCATTTTCTCTACATCCTCCATCAAATACCGATTTAGTTCCGATTTGCTTTCTACATCACTTGTAGAAGCCCGGTACTTTTGGAACTTACTCATGAAGTGAAATGAATTGTCACTACTCTCACTTTCATCTATTGTGGTTGGCGAATCACTACCATTATGAACCCGAGAGGAACTCCCACCATTGTTGTCATAGTGATCATATAATTTATCCAAGTGGTGCCTCAATTTTGTATTCATTCGAGTTGCTTGCTCAACACTGAGAACTTCTTTGAGCCAATAATCTAATGAATCCAATTTGGTGCGTGGATCAAGAACAACTGCAACAAACAACATCAAGTTAACCTTATCAAGATCTCCCCAATACTTGTTGTACTTCGTCTTCATTTTCTCTGTCATGACACTTAATACATAATCCCCACTCTCACTAAAAGCCTGTAAATGTGCTTGGATGCCACAAATCTCTTGTAAGTACATATTTGATGTCACATACAAAGAACCAGAAAGTCGCATGGTCACATCATAAAAAAGTTTTAAAAACTTGAGAAAAACCCTAAAATTTACCCAATCCTCAAAAGTAGGAGGTCCCAAACCCCTTCTCCCTTGCCCTCCCTCAAACAACGTAGAAACAAAGTATCCATCTTCTTCCTCCATTAGATGTAAAGCATTTTGACATTTTTCAGCGGCTTCTAACATCTTATATGTGGAGTTCCATCTAGTTGGAACATCAAGACACAACAAACCCTTAAACTGAATTTTTTGTCTCCATACAAGCCTTAAATTTCTCAAATCTTGAAGGTGAAGACTTCACATATTTCACTGCATTTCGAACCTTCACAATAGAGTCACTAACCTCTTTTAAACCATCAGTCACAATAAGATTTAATATGTGTGCACAACACCTCATATGCATAAACTCATTACCCAATATGGCGCCCACCTTATCTCTACTTTTTCTCTTCAAGTATTCAATAGCAGTATCATTGGCACTAGCATTGTCAACAGTGATAGTAAAAATGCTACTGATATCCCACTCAAGCATACAAGACTCTATCTTTTTCCCAATAGTCTCTCCTTTGTGATTAGGAATTAAAGAGAAATTTATAATTCTTTTATGTAAATTCCAATCACTATCAATAAAATGGCAAGTGACACACATATAATTAAGGTTTTGAACTGAAGTCCACGTATCGGTGGTAAGACAAACCCGAGCACCAGTTGTCAAGAACATTGCCCTAAGCTTTTCCTTCCCAGATATAAATATCTTCATACAATCCTTCATCATAGTATAACGAGAGGGAATTTTAAACCTAGACTCAACCGTCTTCATAAAATGGTGAAACCCTTCACCCTCCACAAACTTAAAGGGCAACTCATCCACAATTACCATCTTAGCCAATGCCTCCCTTATTTTTTGAACATTATATTTTGCAATAACAAGATTGCCAACAGATCCTTCTCCCACTTGTCCTTCATTCTTAGCATCAAAACTCAGCGTTGACTGTGACTTATCTAATTTGCCAAACCTACCAGGATATTTCTTGCAACTATTTATGATATGTGATAACATGGATGAAGTACCTAGCCTTTTGGGGTGACAACTAAACAATTTGCTACAATAGTTGCATTTTGATTTAGGATCTTCAGGATCACCCCCCTCTACCATAGTAAAATGTTCCCATACAATTGATTTTTGCACATTTGATTTAGGTTTTGGTGGGAGAGCTTCAACTGAATTAGGATTCTGAGTACCAACATTACCAACATATTCAACATTTTCAGTATTAACGAAAGGCATAATGCTATCTAAAAGACTAGGAGTAGGAGTAGGAGTAGGTGAAGCCGAAGCATCAACACTAGAACTAATAGTCTTGGCACCACTATTTGCATTACCAGCCATGAATCTACAATTAGTTTTTTTTTTTTAAAAAAATTCATCAACAATTTATAAAATATTAAACTTTATATGTATATATATATATATATATATATATATATATATATATATATATATATATATATATATATATATAAAAGATTCATAACAAATACATATACAATCTAGATAATTCACATATAACCCAAGTTACCTAACCAACAGATTACATATACAATTAAATTTAGGATTCACATAATTCAAAAAGATTCAACATGTTAAAGATTCACATAAGGATTCATAACAAAAAATTGATACAAGAGCATAAGCAAAAACAGATAGAAGAACGCCCATATAATTCTCTAAACACAACATACATGATCTTTCCAAAAGCCCTCAAGAACATGTGTAATAAATGATATTATAACAAAATATACACGGATTAAAATAAAAAACCACATCAAGATGAGATTAGATTTTGTTACCCGTTGATACTCTGAGATTGAAAAAATGAGGTTGAATTGGGGCAAAATCAATTGAAATATATAAAAGAATTATTGTCAAAAACATCAAACATGCTCTGTTAGACCAAATTTCAATTATGGGTTTAGGCAAAATTTGCTTCATTCTTTGGACCGGAGATCACAGCTGAAGTTGGTAACTGGTAAGCATTTCATGTAAAATCTTAAAAGGGTTGAAAAGCACAAACCTAATTAGTAATATAAACTTAATTGTGGATGCAGGAAAGAGTGGGAATGATGTATATAAAGTCCGACTTATTTCCAACACCAACCCAAATGCATCTCCTAATTAATGCAGTGTATATGATGGATTTTAATCTAATTCTACTATTTGGTTTGCCTTCACAAGTCTCTTGTAATGTTTTGTATAATGTTTAGAATCAGCTGGTATAATATTATTAGAACAAAATCAAATTTTTGAAAAGAGAAAAATATACAAAAGTATATATTCACACACTACAGTGACTACACAATAGACCTATTGAATGGGAGAATGATCTGAAACATCAAATAGAAACATCAAACATCAAATTGATTCAAACATGCTCTGTTATTTATTTATTTTTTGAACAATTTCAAATAGACACATCAAACATACTCTGTTATATATTTTTTTTTTTTTGAAGAATATCAAATAGAAACATCAAACATGCTATGTTATTTTTTTTTTCGATCAAACATCAAACATGCTCTATTCAGTAAAAACTAGATCACAAATCCAACAAGGATTTCACCCAACAACACAGGCCACTCACACCAAATGCCAAAACAGTGGGCACTGGGTTCTCTTACTCAACAACCCAGAAGGCTACTATATGGATGACCTTAAATTTGCATTACAAATTTATCAGTTTCTAAAGAAGGTATATGTGTGGAAATCAGCCCAGAAAATGCAAAAATCACTTGGTGTTCTAGAAAAAAAAAAGAAAAAAAGAAGTAGAAATCATTGTAGTAGACCCCATCTTCATCCAATTATTGATGGATATATATATATACTCCCCAAAACACCATAACTAAATAGTGATGTCAGTGATATATCATATCTTGCATTCAGTTATTTCATGTTAGAGGGAAGGATTTTACGATTAGATTTGAATAATTTAGAGAGAATATGTCATCACTTATCACACGGTTTCACACCAAAGGCCAACAAGGATTTCACCCACTAACATTGTCAACACAAGCCACTCACACCAAAGGCCAATACAACAGCCAACAACCAACTACATCACCGAAACAGAGCCATACAACCCTAAAAACACCAACTAAGCACATCAAGTTCTGCAGAAACAGAACACACAATACAGTAGAGCATAATCATAATATAGTTTGAAAATGAGTCGTTTTTTAGAGAGAGAGAGAGAGAGAGAGAGATTGAACTACCTAAACCAACGGCTGGCGGTGGAAGTTGAAGAGTGAAGATTTCTTTAGCATAGAGGCATCGGGGCACAAATTGTGTGGAAGATGAGTGATGGACGACAGTCAAAGCTTTAAATAGTGAAGCACCCATTAGATTTCAAACCCTAAACCGAAAAGAAATCAAATTATTAGCTAGAATTGGAAAGAATCAATGAATCTTAGGGTTTTTTTGGGGCAAAATTTGGTTTGAGGATCAGAGGATGGATGGGGAGGCACCGAGTCGCCGACTCTGGTTTGAGGGAAAATCTGTTTCACGAGAATCACTGAATAAGGGCTTTGTTTTGGGGGAAATCTGAAATTTCATACCATGTATGAAATGTACGCGGTGTGGGGCGGGTCTGCGGATGGGGAAAAAAAGAATACTGCAACCCGCCCCAAAACACGCGGATCATCAATTCATGAATCTGTGTTTTCAAATCTTTGCCGTATATTCGTTCTTTATGGGTCAGATCGGTGCGGGGCGGGTCGGTTTCACGGGTACAGGTGAATTTTGCTCACCCCTAAATGGGGGTCACGGTTACGACTTTACTAGTAGTGTGGGCCACCTGAGGTTAGATTCGGTCGGGCTGCTAGTATATGACGGTATGTGCACAATATCTGGGGCACCGATGTTGTATTTTAGGTCACTTTGGACAATGCCAACCATGCCAAGAAGGGTTTAATATCCTGGGTAGACCATGTGAAAAACAACAATGACCTAATCTATATGTATGGATAACATGTTTTCTCTTAATTATTTCTCATCAATTGTCTAAAATAAACTTCCTTTCATTAGGCGTAATAACGGAGGCTACACACATCATTTTTTGAAAACCTATGTTTATAATTCCAGAGTTATTAAATGTCACTTAAGGCTTATTGCGTAACTAGCTTTGTAATAATTTATTTACTGAGGTATTGACTTATGCAGATATTTCCCTTTTCCCCGTCGAACATCTCTATGTTTACTATTTAACAGGTTGCTAGTATTTGTACCAAGAAATTCACTAGGATGAAGATGCCAAGCGAATGACTCATAGTAGCAGGTTTGGTTAATTTAAGTATTTTTCTAGAATGATATTGGAGGCTTTGGGTCTATAATTGATGATATGTTAATGAATGATTAAACTTAGTAATCTTAGATCATGATTACTGTTTTCCGCATGCTTTTTACTCTGATATATTTATAGGCAATTTCACTAGTCAGTTACTAGTTAATTAATCTGGAGGAATCGCCAATAACTTTGTAAATACAATTATCTAATTTTGGGTATGTTACATTTTCAAGTTATCGTACATGGCTTCTCCCACATTCTATTCAAAGAGTCCCTCACTCTGGTTTGAATGATATTGGACCAAATTTCACTAAGTGTTTCCTAATTTCGCTTTCCTCCATTTTGGGTTCATGCTTAATTTCCATCTTAACCATTGTCTCTTAATTTTGTAAGGAAATTTATCTTATTTTTCAAGACCCGTGAGATGCGAAAAAAAAAGAAGACATCAAAATTAAATCAATCACACACTACATAAAGATTTAAGTCGTTCCCTCAAATTGAGGTACGTTCACTGGTGGAGGCAATCCCGGAGAAAATTTACTATCAAAAGGTGAGTACAAGATAGTAATAGGGTGAATAAACCACTCAAGTCCAAAGCCTCAATACACCAAATTCTCACTTTAATTCAAAAGGAGATTAATAACAAAAAAGAAAAGACCTCTCTTCTTTTTTTTTTTTTTTAGAGCTCTCACCTTTTCTTTTTCTCTCAATTTTTGCTCACTTGCTCCACACCCTTCAAAGGCACGGTGTGCTCTATTTATAAGGACACTAGTCGGTCATGCACCCTTTCTCCTTTTCAAGCTTTTGTAGAGAAAAAAAGCCAAAGAAGGAAAGAGCCCCACCGACTTGTACAAGAAAAGAACTACAATTCCATATAGAACAAGAAAACCAAAACCGTGTTGTACTCTACCAAAACGTGTTGGGCTCCACCGCCAGATTCAAGGCACTTTCTCAACAAATTTATCTCTTAAGCCTTTATTAATGCGTTCTTAATTCTAGTTTAAAACGGAATATTTCTTGAGTGCAACCCTAGATCTAAGGAAGGGACAAACCCACGCGAACCGGGCGACCTACCGCCTAAATATTTTGCCAAAAAGTCCCCTTGCCGAAATATTTGAAAAAAGCTCCCAAAGAATTTTGGAAAAAAAAAAATTAAATTAAATATGTTTGGACTTGTCATATTAGTATTTTCTTAGGTTTTGTTTCACTGACTCGATCTTGTTGGAAATGAAAATTGAGAGCCTTTTATTATATTGTTGATAATTGTCTACCAATTGCACAAAAAGAAAAAAAAAATTGGTAAAATTTTGAGAATTGTTTTTCGATTTTGAGTTTTGAAGAAGGTAAAATTTGAAAATTGATTTGGCGGGGGCTAGGTTTGAAAAAGAAAAAAAAAAGTGTTGTATGTGGGGTACTCTACAAACGAAAATTCCATTTGTAAATTTTCGAGAAATGCTTTTGAAAAATAAAAAATTGAATAGTTTTTCCAAAATAAATAATAATAAAAAAACTATTGCAGTTTTACATTCAAGGTGGTGTCGCTTGGCGCCAACCACTGCGATGTCCCGTCAGACTGTCTTGACGGTTAACTCGGGGCTGCCAAAAGTTCATGGCACCTGTGAAAGTTGCGAGTCCACCATAAATTCATGGTGGCCACTGCGAGTCCACCATAAATTCATGGCAGCCTTTGTGGTATCTTTGAAAGTTCTTAACAGCCACCCCTGTGACTACCAGAAGTTTATGGAGGCTGTCATGGGGTCTCTATAAGTTTATGGAAGCCACCGCGGGGTTTGTAAAAGTTCGTGACAACCATTGCAGGGTTGACCAGACATTCTTGGTGGCCACCGCAAGATTGTCAAAAATTCATGGCCACCGTTGTAGCCCGTGGGCTTGTTGGAAGTTTCTGGTGGCCATCACGATCGGAGGAGCTCCAGAAGTTCGTCGCGGCCAACGTAGGGCTCCTAAAAGTTCATGGTGGCCATCGAAAGTTTATGGTGGCCACTATAGAGTGTCCTAAAAGTTCATAGCAGCCATCGTAAGGCTTATAGAAAGTTTGTAGCAGCCACAACAAGGCCCCTCCTAGTAGCCATGGCGGCCACCGCTTTGTTGCTTGAAGTTTATGGTGGATACCGTAGGGCTGCTAGAAGTTTATGGCAGCCATCCCGGGGTAGTTAGAAGTTCATGGTGGTGACTGTGGAGTCATGCGGCGTTCCGGCTTGGTAATTATTTTTTGAGAACTATTTTGTATTTTGTATTTTGTATTTTTTTAATTTCAATGCTTCTTATTTCTCTCATAAACAACGAAATCATGGCCCTTCTTTTTTCTTTTTCTTTTTTATTTGGATTTGGATTTGGATAAAATCATGGTTAGCTTTATCTTATTTTTAGTACTTTTCTTTGATTCACTACTTTCTTCAGGTTTCTTCTCAAAGCATCTTAAATTTTGTATCTATTTTGTAATTTGTTTTAAATTTTTTCATTAAAACTAATTTTGTGGATATATTCAAAATATATATTTGTTAACCCAGACGTCATTGAATATTTGAAGAATTGTTTGGACAGCTACCTGATATCTCTGAAGTTGCAAACATCCTTCAATTCCTACTATTTTATATGCAATGTGTAGATCAAATAAAAGTGTGCCAAAATTGATATTTCGTTATATATATAATCTATCTTATAATTATCTCATGCATGTATTACATACATCTTAAAATTTACATAAAGCATGTTTTTGTGTAGATACTCGATCGAAAATTTAGTTATAAATTAATTGTTATTTATTTATATTTTATTTTAAAATTATATTTGGTCCTTAATTATCTCCGTCCTCTAATTCTTTGAACTCAAATGTCTTTATATTACTTTGCTATTCGAACTTACTCTTCTTCTCTGTACACGTACAATTAAAATTGGCATGGATAATATTATTGGTGACAAATTTTGGATGGTGGCATGGTGCTGTTGCTCTTTATGCCGTTAGCGTAAGTTCGGTGTTGGGTTGGTAGACTGATGATTGATATTTTGACACGTTCCTCATAAGGGGGGAATCGATCCGATCCGTAAATCATTATCATAATATCATATGACCATTTGGGTTGGTATCTATTGACTTTGTTTTTCAAACTAGCAAGGGTAAGAAGTTCCAATGATGTCCACGTACATCAAGTTAAAAAAAAAAAAAAAAAAAAAAAAAAAAAAAAAGAGAAAAAAGATAACGAAAACTAGGGCTCACTAAAGCTTATGTCTTTCGAACTGAAAAATGATCTTGATTTCACACTACTTCTAGTATATATATCACAATTCCTAGCAATTATGTAGAAAATTCCTCAAAAAGTGTGAATTAACAAATTTTAGGGATATGTAATGTAAGTTATCCGGATGATCAAGATAAGAGTCAACATGTAGTAGTTTCTTAATTTCTCCCGGTTCCTCATAAAAAGACTACAGACAATTTGAGGTTTGTTGAGAATCTTGAGATGTCACATGTAACCATAAGTACTAAAGGCGAATCCACCTAAAAAAAATAAAAATAAAAAATCCGCTTAATTACTTCAAAATTGAATGAATTAGGAGGTGGACTTTTATTCATGAGTAATAATATATATCACATTATTATCTTACCATAATTGATGTAGCATTAACAATTTATCATTAATTTTTTTGTTGTTTTAATAAGAACTGATCTAAGCATGTAGTGGAATAATGGTTTGATATATAACATTACTCTTCATTAATTGAAAGAGTAATGCTATATATATACTACACCTCCATCACATTTTTATTTTACCGGATTAATGTGACAGTGTCTATTAATCTTTAGATTAATCATTATTTTTTTAAAAAAAAAAATCTGAAAAATGATGGACACATTAATCCAATAAAATAAGTGTGAAAGCCTGAAAGGTGGATATAATATATAGCATTTTTCCAATGGAAAGATTAAGGGGTTGGCCTCATAGACAAGAATGAATCAATTAATAGATTCCAATTCAATGATTAATTGGCCACGTGTTAAAAATGGAGTTTATTGACCGACGTGTCAATGTCAAGATTCATTTTCATACTTGGTATAAAGAAATATAAGTTGAAAATCAGTGAATCAAAGTTGGCAGGCTTTGAAGTATATATATATATATCAGAGCGGTGAACGAATGACACAACCAAGGAATAACGCACGTAATTTTCAATCTTCCAGCTGGAAGAAAATCTAGAGGGAGTTTATTCCTTTTTTATTATTATTATTGGGAGGGGGGTGCGGGATAGTGGGGTAGGTTGTATTATGTATACGTTCCAGATGGGTCACAGCCATGTTGATGGCAACTATTCAGAGGGATTGTCTGACAGACAGTACTAGCAGTTGAATGATGAGATTGAAAAGTGGTAATTCTTCCCCGTGAAACTGAATGGTTGGATTTCATTCACCAGTCAGCTAGCAGTCTGTGGGGTTCTGATGCTGCAGGCTATGGCCTCTCTGAATCCGACTGTGTGAAGACTGCTATTCTCCATGATTCCTATATATCGATGAAGCAACTGAAAAAGCAATTCCTCTCCTAACATTGTACTACCACTTTTTTCTTCACAAAAAGATAGGTAGGGGTCTACTTCAGTTCATTCCCCAGGATTTTAAAACCTAAACTCAGGAATGACACCCGGCGCACCCCCAGGAAAAATTGAATTGAACTTAACCTTCCGTTTCGGCTTTTCATGATTATCATTTACTACAATGATTTTTATTATATTTTGAAATTTCTCCTCTCCTAATGTGCAAGTCAAGGGGGTTTGCATACCTACAAGTAATATATATATAATGGCTTCCCTACAGTAATTTGGCTGGACCAATACAACATATAAGATTATTAATATTTATTTATACAAAAAAGAAAGAAAGTGAGAAGATGGTAGAAGGTGTCCCATGCAGGGCGGGTACTGGACCACTTTATTGCCTTTCGACTTGTACCCGTAGTTATTTTGTGATGTATTCTTGCCGGTCACTCAGAATCTCAGATAGACTGTGAGGTCTCTTTCCTTCGTAAGGATTTAGGACCACCTCCCTCTCTCTCTCTCTCTCAGCGATACCCGTGGGACACAAGTTTTCTTGTTCAGCCTTTTGAACAAGGATATCCCACTTCTTTGAATAATGATTGTCCTTGCTACGTAGGCACTTTACACTGATGGGAACAATACGAGCCAACCAAGCACTATAACATACATATAATTCCCCCCAATTCTTTGTTTAACCTTATATTTTTGACATAATTAGAAGCGAATGTGTTGTAAAACGTCCTTAAGATAAGGTAGCATATAGTGTTAAAGTATTAAGTAAATAATTAAATTGACATAAGTTTAAACTTTTAAGATAAGCGATAATTTATAATATTAAAACAAATATATTTATTTTAAATATTAATTTCATAATTTATCTCTTATTTTAATTAAATATTCTAAGTGTGCGGCTTTAATTATTTGCGGAGAGTTTGGGCTCCGCCCATCTTTACTTGTAATTATATGCAGCCCGGAAGTGAGAAAAAAGGCGCGCGTACAGTGAAATTTCAAGAGAAAAACTACATGTAGAGAACAAGCTAGTTTTGGATTTTATATATATATTTTTTTCCTTTTCATGCCGGATTTTTGCATCTTGTTGAATGCATGTTTTTGAGTTGATAAACCACCTCAGAAGCAACAGAATGTCTCTGTTGAGACCTATCGGCCAATATCACTCTCTTTGATAATTCTTCTACGATATATGTAACGATCCACCCCTAATGATACAATATTGTCCACTTTTGGCTCTCCAAATCAGACTTCTCAGGAGGTCACCCATCCTGAAATTGCTCTCGCAGAAGCACGCTTAACTGCGGAGTTCTAATAGGTTCATGACCATCATGGCTTTAAAACGTGTTGTGTCATAAATGGTGCATTTATACATATAAGCACATCCTCATTCTCAAGCGATGTGGGACGTCACAATATATATGTTCGGTATCCAAGGAAAAATTGTTCTAATGTTAAACTTATAATGCTATTTTCTAATGCCAAACGCAACGCATCGAGAGATACTCTGAAAGTAAAGTAAGGGCGGCTCTTCCAATATGGGGGTCCCCCAAAGGTGCAAAATACAGTTGGTTCCCGAGATGCTGTAAACATCCTTCGCTAGTCGCTACCCACAAATAAAAAATAAAAGAAAAGAAAATAAACAAAAACAATAAAAACGAAAGAAAGAAAGAAAGAAGAGCTGTTAACAATATTCCAGATTTATCTCACAAGCACCCACCTCTCATCCCGTGCAAGAGAGTGAGAAATGTCTGATAGCATATGTTGGGAATTAAGCTTATAGATATGCTAATACTACTAGAGAAAGATCTGTTACTTTTATCGTTACTAACACACTGGCAAATCATTCCACGGAGAAGAATATCATCACTCTCACTCATGTGTAAAAATATCTAAAAGCTGGGAGATCAGTAGAATCCGAATTTTTATTTGCTTTCATGATTTCAATACATACAGTTCTCTCTGAAACAGCATAGTTAATAATCATAAAGTCTAGGAGCAAAAACCCTAGGGTACAACCCCAAGGGGTTGGCCTAGTGGTTAAGGCCTGGGGCTTCTAGGGTGTGATACTCATGAGGTCACGAGTTCGAAACTTCTTAGGTGCAAACTCTCTCTTGGGGCCGGTCACTCAAGTTGTGTGGATGGGGTCTTTGAGCCTTTGATCATCTGCCTGTGATTTAAGGCCCAATGCCTGGAGTGACGTCGGACATTGGGCCGGAGATTAGTCTGTGGTTTCTGACATGTGGTCACTACGCTCGGAAGGTTTGACTACTGCCTTGTGTGGGCCAATCGTTCAGCGAACGAGATACATCATAGCTATAAGTACTATGGGATACCCTTAAAAAAAAAAAAAAAGAAAAAAAAAAAAGGTATTTAGAAGCAAAAAGACTCTTGAAGAATAATCATACTCTCTTTGCTTTTTGTAGGACCTCGACTATCTCCCTTCTTTGCTCAAATAAGTTCCTTTCCATGACTTCGGACACCAAAGGATGCATGCATCAGGTTAGCTGGGAGCTTCTCATTTCTCTCTGTTAGAAGTCCAAGATAAAAGGGCACGTCAGAGTTTGTTTAGGAGTTGCTTAATTAGGAGTTTGTTTAGGAGTATGCTAGGTTGTGATTGTTTAGGAGTCCCTATGCTATTTGGAGTTGGTTTTAGGTTAGTTCAGTCCAGTAAGAAAACCATATACGTATGGTTCAAATGGGTATAGGTTGGCTTTATATATATCAACAAATTAAAGCTTGTGGTTTGTACTCCAGAGTCCAGTCTTGAGTGGAGTTGTTCTTTTATTTTTCCTTGTTTTGCAACCGTTATCTTGAGTGTTCGTCACTCTCTCTCTCTCTCTCTCTCACTCTTGGTCAGAAGAGAGGATATATGAAGGAAACATCGAGATCAATTGCCATATCCACCGATAGGGAGGCTTTAGAGCCCGAATACAAGTACTGCTTGCAGACATGGGCAGGAGGCCTTCATAGATTTCTTAGTATGCAAGGTGGAGATGATGACGGCAGCTATGCCAAGAATTCAGAAGCTCCTGCATCTGCAATCACCATATGTAAGCCATTGTTCTTAGTGGCTATACAATCACTAAAACTTTTTAGGAGAGAGGAGGAAATGGATTCTGTAAGAATAGCTGACTTGGGTTGCGCAACTGGGTACAACACCTTAGCCACAATTGACATGGTTGTTGAGAGTCTAAGACACCGATACATCCAAGAGTGTGGCCTGGAGCCCGAGTTTGAGGCCTTCTTCTCCGATCTCCCTTCAAATGATTTCAACTCTTTATTCCGGTCATTGCCTGCAGCCATGTTATCGGACGGCAAAACAAGGCGATATTTTGCTGCTGGTGTGCCTGGATCATTCTATGGTCGCCTCTTTCCTAAAAGAAAGCTTCATGTTGTGGTTAGCTTAAGTGCTTTACAATGGCTCTCCAAGGTGATTTATGCATATCCATGATCTCTCTCTCCTAGAGACTCACACGCGCACACCAATGCAAATATACTATTCCATTGATATCTCGAGAAATTGTCTTAAATATATAGTTTTCTCTACTTCGTGTCTTGTTAGTTGTGACAGAATATATATATATATAGTTCACCTAACATCTTGCAGTTATATACATGGTGTTGAGTGGCACCAAGCTAGGACTCTGCAACTATATAAACCAAACGTACGTGATTAATTGAAAACTAATTAAATTGATTGTATATATTTAATTTTCTTTTTTCATTTGATAAATCAGATACCAGATGCAGTGCTGGATAACAGATCACCAGCTTGGAACAAGGGGAGAGCGTGGATTGATGGAGCAAAGGGAGAGGTAGTTGAAGCCTATGCCAAGCAATCCGAAGAGGATTTGGAGAGCTTTTTAAGATGCCGGAAGGAAGAGATTGTACGAGGAGGAATGCTGTTTATGGTAATGGGAGGAAGACCTCGATCCGAGCAACCTGAGAATCAGTTAGGGGATCCAGACTCAAGGGCCAAGCACCCTTTTACAACTTCCTTGGACCAGGCTTGGCAAGACCTATTAAATGAGGTATCGGATCAATCCCCTCCGAATTAATTTATTATTGGTGTATACACACAAACACATTCATATTTATATATGGCCCCTCTAGCTCATTTACATGTACATTCAATGCAAAACCTCCTCTCTCCAACCTTATACCCCCGGCCGTCATATCACCACTTTGCCTTTTTCCACATTTTCTTCTTTGTTTGTGTCTTTCCTTCATGCATTTTATTCTCACAGCAATTCCTCATATCTATATATATATATATATCACATGCACATCACCATTTTGTAATCTACTAGACCCAACACCATTCACATCTTGATATTGATCAATTCTTTTTCTTTCCTCCCAAAAAACACTTTGTCAAAAAAAAAAAAAAATGAATGATAGGGTTTGATAGACGAGGAGACCAGAGACGGGTTCAATATTCCGGTATACATGAGAAGCACGGAGGAGGTTGAGAGGGGAATAAAGAGATGTGGTGGCTTTGAGATACAAAGGATAGAGTATCAGAAGATAGTGGAGCATTCAGAGGAGAAGCATGAGGAGTGGATCAAGGATCCTGTTTCCTATGGGAGAGCCAAAGCAAACCTTGTCCGTGCCACTCTGAGGCCCATAGCAGAGACCCACCTCGGTCCCTACCTCTCTGAGGAGTTGTTCAAGCGCTATGAGAACCGGGTTTCTTCCGACACTGTCCTCCTTCATAAGACTTGTTTCTATGGTGTTATTATTGCTTGTGCAATTAGAAAGTGAGCAAACTAAAAAGATCATTTAAATTCGCTCCCCAAGTGTCACCGAAAGATGTAGAAAAAGCAACAACCACTCCGGTAAAACGACTGGCCGATGCCCATCTCCATAGTCCTATATATACTCCTATGTTTCAAGTTACCTCTCTATGTTTCAACCAATATATTAACTTTCCGTTTTTTGGTTTAATGAAATATATATATATATATATATATATATATATATATATATATATATATATATATATATATATATATATATATATATACAAGCTAAAGGCACACAAGTGACAGTAGTTCAGGAAATACTAGTGCATGTGGATATGTTCGGTAGTGCGTTGTGCATATGTTAAAGGAGAAACTTTAAGGAAAAAAGGAACCAAAAAAAAAAAAAAAAAAAAAAACTGTTTCAGAAGAGCAACGGAAACTCTTTGAGGATGTGCTAGTTGTAATCATTTGCTTTGAAAAAAGCAAGAAAATCTGAATTCTCAATGGAAATTAATTATGTTTTCAAAATATCAGCTCTAAGTTGCAGAAAAAGCTAATGGTCGACTATGTGAAAGGATGATTAACATTCATGGAAAAACTACTTAACAGAATATATAGTCCATAGAAATTTGCCATTTATAGGAATGGGGACTAAACGGAAATGTAAAGAAGGTGTTTGTAAAAATGTCTGAGAGAAAGGTTTCCTTCGTATTGCATTTTCAGGAACAGTATTGCTCAACTTATACATGTACATCAATCAGCCACAATTCAAAAATAAGATTACAAGATTATAACAACATCAAATTGAGATTTTCAAATTCAAACATCACATTCTATCCATGGCCTCGATGATCGAGCATGAATTTGAGTTGACTTGTTCAGCAACTTATCCTTATCTGAAGTGTTGTTTGGAGATGGCTTGGATGGGTGTCGATCCTTATCAGAATTACTCTTATCTGGTGGGCTGTCGTGACTGTCATCTTTATCTTAGGTTGTACGCACGTAAGAAATGAAATCTGGTGGAGATCAGTGGCTTGGTGAGGATATCTGCAGTCTGGTTTTTGCTTGAAATAAAACAAATTAACATCCAAGGTCCAACTTGCAACCTTATCTCTGCAAAAATGGAAGTCGATATTGAAACAAGATTAATGGCTAAAGGTGGGAAGTCAGAGCTAGGATTATGGCTAAAGGGCACTTCAAGAGGTTAGGTAATCAGTTAGCTCTTGTCTCTAGATGGAATCTGGTGTAATTGATTCTGTCTGGCTTGAGTGACTGTGGTTGCTGGCCGGTTTGGATGGTTCTTGTATCCTTGCTGGTGGTTTTTAATTGTAGTGTGAGTAGGATTTCGCTATTGTTGTTTTGTGGTTCCAGAGTTTTCTGGTTGCTGCTTGTTGCAGCTTGTATGTAGCTTGTAGTTGAGGTTTTGCTGCTGTTGCAGTACTAGCTGCTTGTTGCAGCTTGAAAGTGTTTTGTAGTTTTGATTTTGCTACTGTTTTCAGTAGTTGAGTCGTGTTTCCTTTTTGGAAGAGTTCCAGTTGTTACTGGAGAGATGTACTGTTTTGGTTGGTTATAAAGTTTTAATTCATCAAAAAAAAAAGAAAAAAAAAAAAAGAAAAAAGAAAAGAAAAAAGAAGCGGGATTGGAGGTGAGATAAGTTGCCCAAATATTGTCACCCCAGAGAATTGAGGGCTGAGATAGAAAAATCCCAAGCTCCTTAAGAAGGGATTGAAACAAGATAAATTCAGCAATGGTGTTTGCTATTGACCTTGCTACAATGTGTTTCTTGTGAGAGCTCCAAGAGAGCAGACTGGGGCAAGATAAACACAATACCCGCTAGTTGAATGCCAATCATCCAAATAATAGGCTCAGCCAGTAACGCACCAGCTTTAAATTAAGGCAAGTCAAAAGCGGAAAATAATCCACGTGCTTTTTTATAAACAACATACTTTCCTCAAAAGAAATATACCAGATCATCTAATTAAACATCAAACCTTATAAATACTTATCATCCTTATTAAAAACTTATACACAATAACATCTAAATATTGTTTCTCAAAAAGTGCCACAAATGGTAACTAAACCGAAAATCTGACTATAGTAAGTCAGCCTTTTCAAAAGTTGAGGCCCCTCTTGCCATCCTCATGAACAAAAGTTATGACACGCACACAGGTCTTCATCCTCCACTTCTTTAACGTCTATAATATTATAGGCAGATGTGTGTAACACCACGGTATTCGAATTAGCAAAACCGTAAGTAGAAACATCCAGTTTCCACGTGATACTACTTCAAAGATAGAACTCTCGCAACATAATAATTTGTTTTTTTTTTTTTTTGGTTTTTGTTTTTTCCCTTGTAAAGTCTTAGGAATAGAACACATAACATATCAGAGCTTATTGAAATACCTCAAAATATCATAAATATAATTTAGTTTTATATTACAATGTTTAGATTCTTTAACCATTGTTGTAGTTCACACTAAGTGTATCAAATAAGTGCCACAGATGGCACATAAGCATAAATAATTAAGGAAAAACTGCAATTTACCCCCCTAATGTTTACACCAATTTGCAATTTTAGTACCAATGTTTAGATTGCTTCAATTGCACCTAAGAAAGTTGCAAAAATTTGCAATCCACCCCCTTCCGTCCAATTGCTCCGTCTGATGAGACGGAAATGCACCCACGCGCGCAGCACGTTAGTTTTTTGGGCCAAACTTGACGAAAATGCCCTCATCAAAACGCCGCGTTTTGCTTATCTCCTTCAGCGAATTTTCTCGAAGGCGTTGGTCGCTGGTGGGTTCCTCGAGCTCGACTGGGCCAAATCAAAGGATCAGCTACACAAGCCAAACACTCTCTACTGATCAAACCCACAAAACACTCATAATCAATCCATCAAACACCACCACCATTCGGCCATCAACACACACACCACCGTTTGGCCATCAGTACACACATATGTCACTGGCTAGAAAACAGAGGTACACGGCCAAGAACAAACGACAACCCAGAAATACCCATCTTCAAAAATCAAACATATAATCGGTCAAAAATCAAGCAATTCCCAAGGTTTAATCACATTAAGGAATTCTACCAAAATCCACCGGAAAAATCCTAATGAAATGGCCGAAATCCGTGCTCTTCGACAGTCCACCGTTGAACAAACGAAAACCTAGCTTTGTCTTGCTGGAAATCGCTCTTGGTTCAGCCGGTGACCCCTGGTTCTACTCGAGTCCTCTACGATCAGCCCCTCTCGGAACTCGCCCGGGCCAGCTTCGATCTCCACCGTTCGCTCGCGCAGGAGCTAGACGAGCCCCAATCCTATGGCTTCAGAGCCCTCATCACTCTCGGCCTTTCCATCATCGAGTCCCCAAACCCTCTTCCCTCTGGTTCCTCCAATAAAGTCTCAGTTGGGTCGATGGGCTGGTTCAAGCCCCAATTTTTGCGAAAATTCGTTGAAGGAGATGAGCAAAACGCAGCGTTTTGATGAGGGCATTTTCGTCAAGTTTGGCCCAAAAAACTCTCGTGCCACGCGCGTGGGTGCATTTCTGTCTCATCAGACGGAGCAATTAAACGGAAGGGGGTGGATTGCAAATTTTTGCAACTTTCTTGGGTGCAATTGAAGCAATCTAAACATTGGTACCAGAATTGCAAATTGGTGTAAACATTAGGGGGGTAAATTGCAGTTTTCCCAATAATTAAACATGCTAAACATAAGCATAGTTCCAAACATATTACACACAACATGAAAAATAAACATAAATAAACACAATTAGCTCCTCAAAGGCTAGCACAAAATAAACTATAGATGGTTCAGAAACCATCAAAGCTGGCAAAGGGAACAGTCATCAATTTTCATAATATAAGAGACCATTGGATTAGTAACAATTTTAAAGATAACAAATGTAATGAATGTGTAAATATGCATCGTAGTGACCAATTGGTTTGAATCTTAGATTTTATCTTGTTCTTCTCCTCTCGTACCAAGGCTAAATACCAGCCCGTCTTAGTGACCGTTAAACCTCACACTTATATAGCTTACTTGTTTGTTGTTGGAGTCCTACTAGTCCCAACTTAGTTATATATTAAGGGCCTTTGGACTGTTATCCCTCATTCCATTGGTTTGCCATTCTTACATGCTACCAACCTGCTTTTGTTGATAGCTATCTTTTCAGCCATTTAGTTTATTGGACACCATATGAATTTCATGAACATTTATCCAAAGCGATAAACATATAGAACATCAATCATTTTAATAATGAAACATAGAATAATTCCTTAATAAGTACTTCTATACTTACTATTCTCAGTGCAGATTTTTAGCTCATTCTCTGTGTTATATATTTATAAAATAGCTTAAAAGCGTTTATTTTTCCCATTAAAATAAACATTATCATACTTTATTATGATTTAATTCTTGCATTTTATATTTAATTATGAAATATTGTTTAATTATTAATCTTAAGCTTAAATGATATATTAATGCAAGAGATTGTGTTATGTAGGAATTACAAAAGAAAACAAAGAGTAAAAGCCAAGAGGTGGGTCAAAAGAAGAAGTCCATCCTATGCCTAAGATGGAGTCCAACGTGTAATACAAGAAGATGTGAAACCAAACTGTTGGACCTACAAATTGGAGAAACATTCTAATACTAGTACATGACAAAACAAGGAAAAGAAAAAGAAAGATTGAAATCTACTCTATCAATCCGATTATGGGTAATACAAAAGCAAGAAGTAAAGGTCTCTTTGGCCCTTATAGAAAGAAGAAGTAGTGTTTTATTTCAAGTGTAAGAGAGATCTAGAACAAATAGAAGACTGTGATTCCTATACTTGTACGAATCCCAAAAGAAGAATGACTCTTATTTCTATAAGAGAAGACGCACGGCACAGGAAAAAGGAATGAATAATTTTCAGCAGTTTTTCTCTCCCTTCAAATAAGTGACGGAGTGGATGATTTAGAAGGCTTCTGGAGATTTTCGATTGGTTCTAGTATTTATTATTTTCAATTTATTTTCTTTTAGTTGTTTAAGTGATGTTTAGTACCTTAGTTATGGAGTTTATTTTCATAGTTATAAGTGGTTAAATCTCTAGCTAAGGTTAGGGGTGAAGCCTAGTATTTTTATTATGTGTTCATGAGACTATTTTATTTGTTCTTCATAGATTAATGATTAAATGTTGGGGATGATTTTTATTTGAGAATAATTTAATGTTACAAGTTTATATATATATATATATATATATATATATATATATATTAAATGCTTACTTTGTTTGATTTGTTATAATTCGAAAATATATTGAATGCTTAATTTATTGTAACATGTTTTTAAAATCAAATTCTCAATCAATCCATGTTTAATTTATTTTATATTTACTTTGCGCTTAATTGTTTTTATTAGATTATGTTAGAATATATTATTATGTGTATGTATGTATTGTCCCACATGGGTTATTGACGTGTATCTCTGTAATTACTAGCCTATATATATAGGCCCCTCATGTATAGCATAAGGTGTGATTCAATATATAACTTTTCTCTCACATGGTATCAGGGCACAGGTTCTAAATCACCTTTATTTTATTTTATTTTTTTCGGCGTCTTCTCAGCAATATTTCGGCGCTGCATTTGCTTCCGCCATACCTCATCGCTCTATCTTCCTCGGTTCTCCTTCTTCCAGTCCTTGTTTCGAGCTGGTGCATATACCACTTAAAACCTTGGGAGACAACTGTGCTAGAGCCGTCAAGAACAGCCCAATCGGAGCCTTCATGCTTCGCCACACGCCGACTGAAGATTCTGCCGCCAAACGCTTCTGCCGTTCGATCGCTCCAGTTGTAGCTCAGATTGATAGATCAGTCGCCTACCTGCTCAGAGCCACCGAGATCGTCCCAATCCGACGGCAGACGCGCCTCCACGCGCCGGTAAAAGGTTCCTGCCCCCTGGTTCACGTGCACATGCACCACCTTTATTCGCGTGTGTATCCCACTCGCCAGTCTCTTGCTGTGCCACATCAGCCCTGGAGCCACGTTAGCCCTAATGCCACGTCAGCATTGTTGACCGTGGACCGTTGACTACTGCATCAATTGACCATGTGTTTTCTACTTATTTTTTTGTTTTGATTTCATTTTTTTGGTCTATTTTTGCATTTGACATCTCCAGATGGTACAAAACGATATTCTTACTCATATTCATGCTACATTGGATGGCACCAACTACGCTATTTGGTCCCAATCTATGAGGAGTTTTCTTAAAGGCTGCAAGCTCTGACCTTAGATTCCAGCTCAATTCATTATTATTATTATTTTTCGTTTTCTGTTGTATATTATGATGTTTAAGGTAGTTATTCCAGCTCGTTACAAGTTAATTAGTATGAAGTCACTACGCATAACACTTCAAGTTAATTAATAAAGTAATTAATTATGTATTTTAAGTACTCAAAAGCTCCCTTGACTTTTTGTAATTGCATTAGATTCCTCCATAAATATTCATAGTAAAATAAAGTCATACATAAAATTTACTTTCACTTTATTTTACTGTCTCTTAATTCCTTGAGTTCTCGATTTAATTTTTTGATTATTCTTATACTCTTGAAATCAATTTCACTGAGTATATATTTATTTTAGTAACTCATTAATAAAATGATCAGGCTAGATACTTCACAATAATCAATATTCATTAAATTTATCTTAATTAAGATGATAGTTCTTTTCTTTTTAACTTTTATGAAAAAGATTATGGATTCCACTCTTAAATGTATCAAAGTGACATACATTTCATACTCTTCTTATAATTGAGAGTCAATGCTATAAGCAGTCGTGAATTCAAGTTATTCAATTGATAGAATTTTATAGAATAACAACTCACATGGTCCTATATATATTCAATATATTCCAAATGCATCAACATTTCAATAAAAAATATCCACTTTCATGATCAATGTTGGTTATATAATCCCACCTTTCTAGCCTATGCTTGGGTCATGGGCCAGCCCGGTCTACCATGCCCATTAAGACTTATACTTCACTAGAAGCCCATGTGGATACAATCAATCACAAATGTCTTTGACTCAATTCTAATGGGCCCCGGATAAAGGATGTCTCCGGAGATCCATATCTAGAGAACACTATGAAAAATACTCAACTGAGGACTCCCAGAGGCAGATACGCTTCAGAAGATCATGACCGATGAGATATATTTTCAATAAGTCTCGGGATGTTGCTATCCTGAGACCACGAAAAGAATTCATACAGAATCCCAGATCCAGATGGTCCTGGAACTGGATTTGTCGGAACTGCCATGAGGTGATTGGGAGAAAAAATGTGGGATCCTTATCCCGATATTCAAGAATCCCAGATCCAGATGGTCCCGGAACTGGATTTGTCGGAACTGCCATGAGGTGATTGGGAGAAAAAATGTGGGATCCTTATCCCGATATTCAAAGAGGGAGTAATGGGGAGAATCTATCCCGTAATTCCAGAAAGGGTGTTGCGAGGTCTCAATCTCAGATTTTTCGAGATAAGCTCTTATCTCACATGATATGGGATAAGAGTTCTATTTGAATTCAACTAGGGAACAGTACTCCTAGTCGGATAGGACTCTCCCCTGAATAAATTCTAATCCCACACGATCTGGGATTAGAGTTTTTGTTGGATTCAAGTAGGAATAGTCCAGGTTGAACAAGACTGCTTGCCTGTAAAAAGGCCCATATCCCAGGTATCAAACTAACTCTGAATTCATGCTTTTGACAATCTCCATATTTTATCTACAAGAATCTGACTTAAACATCAGAGTGAGATCTCGCCAGCACACCCGATAAGCACTCTTGTTTAAATTTTTAAATCTTTTTGTCTTACAGCACACCGAAAAAGCACATTCAGAAAGGGCATGTCACCAAACCAAAAATTGTATCAGCAATCAAGATAAATTATAATTATTTATATGTTATAGTTTTCTAAAATAAAATGCCCAATTTACCGAAAGGGACAAAAATAAATATAAGAGATCACTACAAGAAATTTGCACATTAGCGGCCAACTTTTTAGTGGCGACACCAAAGTCGCAGCTAAAGATACTTCATTAGTGGCGATATTTAGAGGTTGCCGCTAATGAGTGATCTTTAGCGGCGACTTTGGTGTCGCTGCTAAAAAGTTGCCACAAATATAGACTAGATCATTAGTGGCGACCAGCTGTCGCGCTAATGATCCTTCATCAGCGGCGAACCTTGTTGGTCGCCGCTAATAATCGAACATCAACGGCAACTCCTTGGTGTCGCCGCTAATAATGGGTCAATAGCGGAGACAATTGGAGTCACCACTATTGACCCAACACAATAAAAAAAATAGAAAATAATAATAATAAATCATATTCATTAGCGGCGACATCTAAAGTTGCCGCTAATGCTAGATCAATAGAAATGTCGCCGCTAATAATGGGTCAATAGTGGCGACAATTGGAGTCGCCGCTATTGACTCTACACAATAAAAAAATAGAAAAAAAATTATAAATCATATTCATTAGCGGCGACATCTAAAGTCGCCGCTAATGCTAGATTAATAGCGGCGACATCTAAATGTCGCTACTAATAATTGGTCAATAGCGATGACAATTGGGGGTCGCCGCTATTGACCCTACACAATAAAAAAATAGAAAAAAAATAATAAATCATATTCATTAGCGGCGACATCTAAAGTCGCCGCTAATGCTAGATCAATAGCGGCGACATTAGATGTCGCCGCTAATAATGGGTCAATAGTGATGACAATTGGGGGTTGCCGCTATTGACCCCACACAATAAAAAAATAGAAAATAATAATAATAAATTATATTTATTAGTGGCGACAATTGGGTCACCGCTATTGGCCCTACACAATAAATAATAAAATAAAAAATAATATCATATTAGCCTATTAAATTTTTTAAAACAATTAAACCCTATACAGAAAAATTGATTTTTTTTTTTTTTAAAAAAAATATTATTAGTGAAGTTTTTTATTGACTATGCTTATTTAATATATATTCACTGTTTATAATTTTTTTTTTTTTTTTTTTTTTTTTTTTTTTTTGTATATATATATTAATTGTTTTCGTCATGATTGATAATGACAAGATCATAGGATTGATAGAAGATCTGATCAATCCAAGTGTATTAATGTGATCGATCGAACATCCGATTGAACCTATTGCATTAATCTAATAGAGTTCAGTCGATCAAATTTGACACGGTGAAGGTTCAATCGAACGTCCAATTGATCCTAGTGTAGTATTAGTTTGATTGATCATGATAGAATAATATGATCGATAGACCATCCGACCTAGTGCATTAGTTTGATTGATCAAAATTGAGATAGTGAATGTTCGATCTAACGTGCGATTGATCCTAAGTACTAGTTCAATTGATCATCACATTATCATAGGATCGATAGAAAATCTCATTGATCCAAGCATATAACTCTGATCGATCCAAGCATATTACTCTGATTGATTGAACATCCAATCGATTCTAGTGCTTTAGTCTGATTGATCGTAATATAGTTCGATTGATCAAACTTGATATAGTGAAAGTTTGATAGAACGTCCGATCGATCATATTGCAGTAGTCTGATTGATCATGATAGAATAATATAATTGACAGACTATCTGATTGATCCTATTGCATAAGTCCGATCAATCGTGATAGATTTCTATCAATCAAACTAGACATAATGAAGGTTCGATCTAACGTGCGATTGATCGTAAGTAGTAGTCCGATTGATCATGATAGGATCATAAGATCGATAGAAGATCTCATCGATCCAAGTTTATTTCTCCGATCGATCGAACGTCCTATCGAACCTATTGCATTAGTCTGATTAATTATGATAGAGTTCGATCGATCAAGCTTGACACGATTGAAGGTTTGATTGAACGTCTGATCGATCCTAGTGTAGTAGTCTGATCAATAATGATAGAATAATATAATTGATAGACCATCCGATTGATTCTAGTGCATTAGTTTGATTGATCGTGATAGAGTTTGATCAATCAAACTTGACACAATTGAAGGTTTGATCAAATATCTAATTCATTCTAGTGCTTCCGTCTGATTTATAGTGATACGAATGTTCGATCTAACGTGCGATTGATCCAAAGTACTAGTTCAATCGATCATGACAGGATCATAAGATCAATAGAAGATTTGATCGATCCATGTGTATTACTCTGATCGATCGAATATCTAATCAATCCTGGTGCATTAATCTGATCGATTGTGATAGAGTTCGATCAACCAAACTTGATACAATTGAATGTTTGATCGAATATCTAATTCATCTTATTGCATCGGTATGATCTATCGTGATAGAGTTCGATCAACTAAACTTGACACAGTGAATGTTCGATCTAACGTGCGATTGATCCTAAGTATTAGTCCGATCGATCATGACAGGACCATAGGATCGATAGAAGATCTGATTGATCTAAGTGTATTACTCTGATCGATCGAACATCCAATCAATCTTTGTGCATAAATCTGATCGATTGTGATAAGATTGTTTGATCGATCGAACATTTAATTAATTCTAGTGCTTGGTATATTATGAATGTATTATATAACATCTATATAAATGTTATATCATATATTATGTTCGAAGCCGTTTTTTTTTCAAATTTTCGCCCAAAAATTGGCGCGACTTATGAATTTCGCGAAATTTTTTCCTTTTCTAATCTCCCGCCCTTCTTCCTTTTACTTTCCCTAAAATCTCTCTGTCTCGTTGACTCCCACATACAATCGGCCCCCTCCCCCCAAAGCCTCCTCTCTCTTTCTCTCTCTCTCTCTCTCTCTCTCTCTCTCTCTCACACACACACACACACACACACAGCGTCGCCGGCTGTCCCTTTCCAAGCCTGTTTTGTCTCCGGCGGTCTCTCTCCGGCAGTTGCTTAAATTTAATGTTTGTAGCAGAGAATGGGCTAAAGGGAGACCCAAGTGTTAGAGCCATCTCAGAAGCCATAAGGGTCGTTCCTCACTTCCCAAAACCAGGTTCAATGCTTGCCTTTTACTTTCTGTGTTTTTGTTTTGTTTTGGTTTTCGTCTTTCTATTGCTTCTTTGTTAGCTTTCAGCGACCATATAAATCACCTATTATCTCCTTTTTTATTATTTATTTTATTTTATTTTTTAAAAAATATTTTTTGTGGTAGGAATTATGTTTCAAGATTTAACAACTTTGTTGCTGGGTCACAAGGCGTTCAAGAACACAGTGGATATCTTCGTTGATCGCTACAGAGACATGGGCATCTCTGTTGCTGGTTATCACACTCATCTTTTTTTTTTTTAATATCAATTTCTCATTATTTTATTTTCTTTTTTGTGGCTATATAACTGGGTTAGTGATATATTGGGTGAAAAGGAGTTTCTTTGTTCTTATTTTCCTTGATACGAAAAAGAATTTCAGGGAATTGCCCCCACAGAGAAACATAAATTCTCTTTTCTTTCACCTGAAATAGTGCACAATTTTAGCATAAATTCACTATTATACAAACTCTTTTGCATTATTAATGGAATTTATATATTATTTTGTTAAAATGTTAAGTCTAATAGTTGAATTAAGAATAAAAAAATCTCGGTGGCTAAGTACTGTGCTAAAAAACTATCCAATGACTGTTGGGTTATTGCTGTTAATAATGGGAAAGTTGTGAATGGTAGTATTGGATTTTTAATCAAATCTAAAATGGCATCAAACCAAATCCTAATAGTGAGTTCAAGCCTTAGATAATTTCTGTTAGATGTGATTGGAATCAATATGGACTCATTGAAGTTGCGATATGAAGTACAAGGAATGATTCCCCTTCCCTTGTTATTTCTGTGTGCGATTATAATGGTTTCTTTTCCTTTTACATTGAGCTCTTGTTTATTTGGCTGAATTTTCTGTAACTATTTCATGTTCTGTCTTGTTTTACTGAGCAGGATATGCAAGCTCTAATTAACAAAATAAATAAGTCTATTGTGGCTCCCTTTCCGACCATGTACTCTGGTGCATTGTGAGTCTGCTTGCTCTCCATGCGAATTCTGATCTTAAGTTCTTCTGAAATTTTTATCCTTCTATATATATTTTTTTTTCTATTATGTAATATCTTGGGATTTTCAATCTCAATAGAAAATAATGTTTATTGAAAGAGTTGCTGTGTGTTGGATTTATATGATAATGAAACCTATAGGTATGATACTTGCCTACTTGGGATTGCATTACAACAAATGAGATTGTTTTTAGAAATGACACTTTTATATACATTCTGTAAATTTTTGTAGGCATGCAAACTTTCTGGTGTTTGAAAAAGGAATATTTAACTAGAAAGCAGATTGTTTGATTAAGTCACTTTGAGAAGTATATGCACAATTTTGAAGCATTGGACTGATGTCCCATAAGATCCTTATCCAAGTTTATATTATGTCATGTTGGGTTTGGTATTCCATCATTCTTTGGCTGCCTTAGCTTGTCAAAACTAAACACTAAAGCACCCCAAATGCAGTGCAAAACCATCAGGCCAACACTCTTGTTCTGTTTACAGTTGAACTTTAAATGATACAACTATACAAAACTTTGTCAATTAAATATAGATGCTCCAGACCTAATGGCCTTTTCAATTTATGCTCTTGCTTCTGTTCCTTGAACTTTTATCTTGGGTTTTCACTGAATTTCAAGTCCCAACCTTTCATGCGCATATAGATGTATTGGATGGGAGTTTTAACCAAATGTTTTTTTTTTTTTTTTTTTTTTTTTTTTTTTTTTTTTTTATCTGGGTTTTGAATGTGTGAGTGACTTAGGTAGTGCCCCTTCCTCTTCCATTTTATAATTCATTGACCTTTTGAATTCTAGATTGTAATTATTTGGAGCAGGTCTTGTACACCTTCCTTGTAGTTGGGTATTCTCCCCTTTTTTCCTTCGATAAATTTCTTTGTTCCTAGGTGCTTGTGGAAGTTTCTTCACTTCTACTGTGGTCAACATATTATGTATGGTAGTTGGTGGATTCTTTTGTTTTAGTATGACTAGTTATGTCTCATGGTTGTATTATCTGCTTGTAGTAGCTATACTAACCTATGGTAGTTTCTTTATGATGTATTTGTATTTAATTTTATTTATCACTTAAGATTGTTGCGAGGATGTCTGAGAAAGGCTTCATTAAAGACAAAGGTAGAAATGCATTGATTGCTTCAGATGATGTGCATAATGTAGGAGTTAGACCCAGAAACGGAGACAAAGTACACATTTGTATTGTTTTGTTATTATTTTTATTGGTATTGTTTTTTTATTGATATCTAAAAATATATTTTCCAAAAAATATTTTTTTTTGAATTTTTAATAGTATTAGCGGCGACATAAGTTGCCGCTAATACTTATTTTTTTGATTTTTTTTAATAGTATTAGCGGTGACACATGGCTTCGGTTCAAAAACCACCTAGCGGCGATAAAAAATGGTTTTAGTGGCGACGTTTGTCGCCGCTATTGAGTTATCAATAGCGGCGACATGTTGGGTTGCCGCTATTGATCATTAGAGGCGGAGCATCTGCGGCGACAAAAAGTTGCCGCTAATGATGTTTTTTTTTTTTTTTTTGGTTGTTTTTTTGTGTAGTGGATACTCATTTAAAAATAAACAGTACAAAAATTCGATGTCATGTTCAAATGGTTGACGTAAGAGCAGCAACTCTATTTTTTCCAAACCCTCTTATTCCTTTCCTCTTGTTCACTCTGTTTAAAAAATGCTTACGAATTACGTAACTAAATGGTTTCTTGTCTCTCACACACAACTGTCTCGTTCATTCCTTCTCACGATGTCTGTCATTGTGTGAAGTGGCTTATCATGGAGGTGGATAAGCTTAGATGCTGTACGGTGGGGGCTTGGGCAAGTCCTTGACGAGGCCACAGAGCAAGGCGTTGTCTGGAATGTTGTACTCGTCCCTGAGCGAGCGTGCAGGAGAGAGAACGCTAGCATAGAGCTGTTGTCCGAGGTAGCGCCTCTCCGCTATCTCGGACCTTATGTTCCACATTCCGGCATTATCGGTTGTCAACAGGATCGCTGCCCACGATTTGGGAAAGACCTGGACTGTATGCCTGCTTACAGCGTCAAGAAGATTGTAATTCCTTCGGCGTTCTGGGGTCCACCTCCCGGGCTCAATGCTATTATTTGTATTTTAGTCAACAAAAAACACAAGTCGTCAATACTCAATCATCATCAACCGTTTGAAACTACAATTAATAAAGGAAGAGCTCATTGTTGCATTAGTAGCCACACTTACGCGACTGCGAAGAAGGAGTATCCATCCAAATGCCATGATTGGATGCTCTTCTCATGGTTCTCAAAGATGATCTCGATAAAGTTACGGAAAGTCATGTTCAGCACAACCGGTGCCGAAGTGACTTTGGGTGCACCTCGAGCTTGTGGGTCATCAGGGATGGTGTCGTATTTGAAAACCTTGTCCGCAATTCCATAGTACTCGGCCAGCTTCAGTGGGGTGGGAGGGTCAATGTGGGAGATGCCATTGACAGCATAACGAAGCTTGTCGTCAACCTTGTTGGCGGAGTTCACGAGCTTGATAGTGCGGGTAATGTTAATGGCACCGTAATGGAAAGAGCCCTGAGGGTTGGGCCTGGCAGCACTGGAAGTGAGATTCCAACGGAATGTTCGGAATTGGTTGAGGGACCAGGCCCAACCGACAGGGGCCTCAAGGATCTCAGGTGAGGCTGGGCCCTTTCCGCCGATGTAGCGTATAATACCCTTACCGCTAAGCACGCTCTTGGTGAACCGGGTGGAGGCCACCACGTAGTAGTCCTTCGGCTTTTGGTCAGCAGTGACAAGAACTGAGAAACATTGCCCTACGTGCACGTCAAGGGATTGGTATGTGTTTTGGACTGTGTGAGAGCCCTCCATCTCAACCAGTTTCATGGCGTGGCCTTGGATTCTGAAGTTGAGGGAATTCTTAACCCCAACATTGCAGATCCTGTATTTGTAGGTTTTGCCAGCCTTCATGGTGAACAAGGGCTTATCCTTGCCATTGCCCTTGGCAGATTTGCCATTGATGAGGACACCGTCCGGCCTACCAAGGGAGCGACCACTATCCAAGAATTTCCTGAGCATGGAGTGGCTCTTAGTATACCAGTCACCAATGAGGACAGTGTAGTCATCCTCAGGATCAGCATACGGGACAGGAATGAGCAAACGACTGTTCACGCGCAGACCACCGAAGGCACCAGCTACCCTATGCATGGCGGTGGTGGGGTAGTAGATGTAGCTTCCAATTTGGTCCTTGACTTGGAAGTGATAGGTGTAGTTCGTCCCAGGTTGAATAGGGCACATGGTTCCAAGCACTCCATCCTGCCACGAGTTCTTCCTATTTTGGATGCCGCTCCTGCCAAACCAAATCAAACATTAGCATTGATGATACACAATATACAGTGGTTATTCGAGTTTTTTTTTTTTTTTGGCATTTCTTGGATCATAAGTGACAAGAAAAGAGGAAAAAAAAAAAAAAAGAACGAAAATGATGAGAACCATGTCAACAGGAATGGCTCATCAATGTTGTTGAAGACATTAAGGACAATGTTGTTGTTAGTGGTGGAGTTAATGTTAGGTCCGGGAAATTGACCGTTGATGAGAATGGCTTGTTGGGGGACTCCAAGCGGAGAAATGGTTCCATAGGTGACATTCCATCTGAAAAAGAGGTAAGGGTCTTCACCGCAGACAAATGCCGTAACAGAGAGGCACAAAAGCAACAAAAGCGTCACATCTCCCATCTTTCTCTCTCTCTCTCTCTCTCTCTCTCAAATAAGTATTGTCCTTCTTTGGCAAACTCAATTTGTCCCTAAAATGGAAGAAGATAGTTCTTCTACCGTCCTCACGGCGCCCCATGCTTCCCTTTTATAAATGCCATTGACAACTTCCCAACCATTCGAGCTTCCCGCGTCATTGTCTCTGAGTTCTCCCTTCTTTCTTGCCCCTTGCATTACGCAGTTCCTCTCATTGTTTTATTTTATGTTTTGTTTTTGACTATGTCAATGATGATAGTGTAATTACCTTAATTTAATTTAATGTTGTGATTGGTTAATATGTTGGTGGTCATAATATTCTCCCTATATTGAATAAGAGAATTGTATAAAAGGAAAATCGATTAGTTTGTTGCAGACCAAATTAGAGCGTTAAAAAAATAGAAATTAATGTAAAATTTAAACTCGATACACTACGTACATTCCGGAGAATATAACCCTCATGAACAAGAAATTCGATCTGAAGCCCAAAAATTATTGAGAATGCTTATTAGCAACGACAAAATTTGTCGTTGCTAATAAATCGATCTTTAGCGACAATTAAAGTTGTCGCTAATAATATGCTTATTGTCGCTGCAGAAAATAGGCATGTGAGCCAAATATGCTAATATTGTTGGTAAATCTTTAGTGACTATTAAAGTCGACGTTAATAATACTTATTGTCGATCATAGTTGAAAATAGGCACATGTGCTGAACATTTGTAATATTTGATATCAAAATATCAGCGCCTTAATTATCACACTACAAGAATTTGGCTCATTAGTGGCGAACTCAAAGTGGCCGCTAATAGTTCATTATTAGCGGCGACACAAATTTTGCGGCTAATATTGGCCACTAATAGTCTATTATTAGCGGTGAGCTTGAAGTGGCCGCTAATAATTTTTTACAATGCGCGGGCTATTGTGGGAATATATTAGCGGCGACCTATGTCGCCGCTAATAATAAATACATTAGTGGCCACCTCGAAAATTGACCGCTAATATAATACTATTAGCGGCCACCTCGAAAAGTGGTCGCTAATAAGATACTATTAGCGGCCACATTTCGTATCGCCGCTAATAGTTATTGAAGAAAAAAAATTATTAATAAAAGTAGTATTGGCTTTCGTGTGAACTCATTAGTGGCCACCTCCAAAAGTGGCCGCTAATAATATACTATTAGCGGTCACCTCGAAAAGTGGCCCCTAATAAGATATTATTAGCGGCCTTATTTCGTGTCGTTGCTAATTGTTATTGAAGAAAAAAAAATTAATAATAAAAGTAGTATTGGCTTTTGTGTGAACTCATTAGTGGCCACCTCCAAAAGTGGCCGCTAATAATATACTATTTGAGGTGGCCGCTAATAAGATACTATTAGCGGCTACATTTCGTGTCGCCGCTAATAGTTATTGAAGAAAAAAAATTAATAATAAACGTAGTATTAGCTTTTATGTGAACTCATTAGCGGCCACCTCGAAAAGTGGCCGCTAATAATATACTATTAGCAGCCACATTTCGTGTCGCCGCTAATAGTTATTAAAAAAAAAATTAATAATAAAAGTAGTATTGACTTTTGTGTGAACTCATTAGTGGCCACCTCCAAAAGTGGCCGCTAATAATATACTATTAGCGGACACCTCGAAAAGTGGCTGCTCATAATATACTATTTATTAGTGGCTGCATTTCGTGTCGCTGCTAATAATTAAAATTGCCTTTTTGTGTGAAGCTATTAGCGGCGACCGAAAGCTCGCCGCTAATAATATACTACTAGCGGATGATCTATCGATCCTATGGATCTATCATAATTGATCGGATGATCTATCGATCCTATGGATCTATCATGAACGATCGGATAATCTATCGATCCTATTGATCTATCATGATCGATCGAATGATCTATCGATCCAATTGATCTATCATGATTAATCGGATGATCTACCATTATTGATCGGATGATCTATCGATCCTATTGATCTATCATGATCGATCAGATGATTTATCGATCCTATGGATCTATCATGATCGATTGGATGATCTATCGATCTTATTGATCTTTCATGATCGATCAGATGATCTATCATGATCAATCAGGATCAATCAGATGATCTATTATGATAGATTGAACGTTCGATCCATCATAGTGTAGTAGTCTGATTGATCATGATAGAATAATATGATCGATAGACCATCCGATCGATCATAATGCATTAGTCCGATTGATCGTGATAGATTTCTATCGATCAAACTTGACATTGTGAGGTTCGATCTAACGTGCGATTGATCGTAAGTACTAGTCCGACCGATCATAATAGGATCATAGGATCGATAGAAGATCTGATCGATCCCAATATATTACTCCGATTGATCAATATTTTATTTTATTTTAAAATTTTATATCTTAGTTGATTAAAATTTTATTTTCCTTTTTTATTTATTTATTTTTTTTAATCTTTTCTCGAAATAAAAATTTTAACTCAATTAAAAAAAAAAAAATTAGATTTAGTCATTTTAGAAAATCACTCTTTTTGTAATTTTTTTTTAAAAAAAAATTATTAACTGAATTTTTGTCATATAGCAAAAAAAAAAAAATAGATTTTATTTTATTTTTTTAGTTTTTTAGTGTTTTTTTTTTTTTTAATTTTTATATTCAATTGGAGCTTTTTTTTAGGAGGGGGCACGCGGGATACCAAATTTTTCGTGTCCCCCGCGCACGCCCACTGTTGTTTTTCAAAAAATTTCACTTCCTTTCTCCCCTGCCCTTTCTTTCTTCTTTCTTGTTCTTCTTTTCTTTTCTCTTCCCTTTTCTTTCTCTAAACTTCACTTGCCTCAGCCAACTCGTCCTTCCCGTTTCTCTTTCTTTTCCTTTTCTTTCTCCATACAAGGTTCGTTTTCAGTTATTTCTTCTTCTATCCTTTGTGTTTCAGAATAATAATCCTTGCTTTTTTGTTATGTTTTTCTGTTTGGAGAGACCTACTTCTAAGCCATATACGTGTATAATGTGATTGTGTTGGTGATTCTTGTCGTTGATGGTACTCTTATGCTTTCGCTTAGAAATTGATCTAAATTACTTTCCTGTTTGATTGACAGAAATTTTTTCTTTTTAAATTTTAATTGTGTATTTTTGGTTAGACGGTCTGTTTGGTTGTTGAGAAAACGTAGGAAAATCTAACAGAAATCAAGAATTTTCAATTAGGGTTGTCTTTATGGGCATTGAAGTTTATTGGGTCTCAAAGCGACAATCTGCCATTGTTTTTTTTTTTTTCTCTTCAGCTCTTTTGTTTGTCTTTTCTCTTTTTGATATTGACACGATTTGATCTCATGGCTTATGGTGTTCTCTTGGAAATTTTTGGCTTTTAGGTTTGTCTTAAAGGGCATTGATGTTTATCAGGTCTCTTCAGCTCTTTCTAATTTATCTTTTATCTTTTTAATAATAACTTGATTGCCATTTTTTGTTCATTTCTTCTGGCTCTTAGTTTTCTCTTGTTCATTGGCTTAAGTTTTATCTTTCATTGTTGTTTCTACTTCTTGAATAAAAGAATTATGGTACAACCATTGTCCTGTCTTCTTCTTCTTCTTTTTTTTTTTTTTTTTTTTTTTTTTTTTTTTTTTTTTCTGGGTCTGGCCAATGCACTCTATTTTTCTTGAATTGGGTGAGGATGGATTTTAGTTTGTATTCAAGATTTCTACTGCAATGATTTCAGCTTTCTGAGTTTCGTATTTCTGGGGTCTTCTTAAATTTTTTTTTTTTTTTCTTTGGTCTTTTTCTTTTGGGTCTGGTGAATGTGCTCTGTTTTTCTTGAATTGGGTATCGATGGATGGATTTGCGGCACAACATGTATAATTCATATTCATAGAGTTTGCCCCATCCAAAATCATCAGCTCCAGCTTATATGTTAACATTCGCATGACTCCTATATGTGCATTTTGATGATATGCATTAAGATGACATAGATATATCACATTTCCATTTGTTGCTCACAATAATGAAGTTACTTTTTTTTTTTTTTGATGTACACTACAATAAAGTTACTGAGTATGGTAGATAATGTAATCCAGGACAATGATGTTCATGTTCATGTCCATGTGCTTGCTACAATTCCTAGCGTATGGTAGATACAGTAATGGAAATGAGCATATCTTGTAAAACTGTTAATTACATTTAAGTTCCCAAACCTTTTAGTTTTTGTCTTTAGCTTTTTGATATTCATGGTAGGTAACTTTTAATTTATCCCAAGGGTTGTGATGTCTGCAATCATCTTTCTTTATTTCTCTGTGTTGCTAATTACGACAAGCTTCTTCCAGGTTTGATATGTTGATGAGTTCGGAATTTTTCAGTCGTGTGTATTGTTCTTTGGTTCTGTTTGGTTGTAATCATGTAGCTTCCATTTGTTTGGGGAATAGGCTGGAGCTATTTTGTACAGTTGTATGCATTTTATTTATTTATTTATTTTTTCATTTCTTGCATTGATGCGATTGATTAAATGTACGTTCTACATATACATTACATCGATTTTGGAAGAAAGAGCATATATGACTGGGGGTGGGAAAAATTCATGGAGCTGTCGAAAGTGTTAGATGGGTTTATTGATGCCGACACTCTTATAATAAAGGCTCAAGTTCAAGTCATCAAGTGTGCTATAATTAACCAATTTGTAAATCTTGTGCATTAGTGTTTAATCCAACAACGTTTTGCTTTTGACATTCTTTAGTTGATATTTATGGCTTTGAAAAAGTTTGATCTTGTGGAAGTTTTCTTTCAGGACACTATTCTTTGTTTGTTCAGCTCTGATTTCTAAACCCTAAAACCCTAAATCCGAAACTCTAAACCCCAAACCCCAAACCCTAAACCCTAAACCCTAAAACCCTAAAACCCTAAAACCCTAAACCCTAAACCCTAAACCCTAAACCCTAAACCCTAAACCCTAAACCTTGAACCCTGAACCCTAAACCCTAAACCCTAAACCCTAAACCCTAAAACCCTAAACCTTAAACCCTAAACCCTAAACCCTAAACCCTAAATCCAAAGTCAGTTTCAGAACACGCATGTATGATCTACTGATAGCACAATCAGAGAGCATCTCAAAACTAAGCAGAGATATAAAAGAGAGTTGAGATTTTAATTAGCACAAATATTTTCCTGGACATAGAAAATTCAAATAAACCCACTCAACTCATGCAATGCGTGTGTGTGTGAAGACTTAACCCACAAGGTATGACTATCATAGATATGACAAAGAGCAACCAGATTTTCTAGACAAGAGAGAAAATCTGTGACAGATTAGCCAAAAGTCAAACCTTATAACTTACTAGGGCCTAGCCACCCTCACCTGATACACTCCCCCTGAGATGCAGCATCTAATTGTTTTACTTGTACCATGAAGGACAAAGTAAATTTTTACTTGCACGTAGAGGGCAAGGCATATAGCAAATTCAGTACATAAGCAGTGAATATACAATTTAAAGTGCATAATTCATATGATTTACTGCTTGATTCTTATGGTGCTGCAATCTAGTGGGAATGCCAGAGTTTTTAGGTTCTAGGTTCAACTAGCATGTGGTTAATTTGGCCATCTTATCAAAAAAATCTTCTCTTATCCAAAAATTCTTAGAAACACAAAGTCAGAGAAGGAAAGATGTACCTTTAGGGGAGTCGTGGATAGTGCACATTTTTCATCGTATGAGAAAAGAAGCTATCCTACTTTTGCATATATAGGAAAACACTTGGCAAATTATAGTCAGAAACTCTCAATTATATCTAAGCAAAGTAAATTAAGACCCAAAGAATTGAGATATCAGGAGAAAAGACATGCAATTATCTGATATGCCAAGAAAAAAAATATCCTGCAAATTCTCCCAATTTTTTATTTTTTATTTTTTATTTTTTATTTTTTTAATTTTATAAAAAAATAATGCAATATGGAAAAACATCATATGCATGACAAAATCAAACCTGATGATGCCAATACAAAAAAACAGTTGCTCGACCTGCTTTTTCTGTCTTCTCCAAAAAGTACCTGCATTGCTCTCTCAAGAGAATAGGGGGCACAACAAACTGGTTCCTAGATTGCATAGTAAGCACACAAATATAACAAGTAAAAGTGCAAGCAATCAAACTTGATGCCTTAGGATTAGGAACCGAATCCTAGGCATGAACACCTTCTCCTGCTAGGTGCGTTCATTCCCCCTCATGGGGTGAATGGTCTCATAACTCTTGACCCATACCTGCTTGACCTGAGGCGGTGGCTTGCAGGTCTTGTCCATGTTGTCCATTCTCCTTAGCATACCTTGCATTAGGCTCAGCAATCCTTCATAGCCATGGCTGCCATTGGGCTTCTGCGGCTTTCTCTTGTAGCGCCTTGATTTGCTTTTCTTTGTTTTGCCACTCTGATTGGCAGGAACAAACCTCTGCTGATGCCGTGGAGCTTGAAGAGCCGTAGAAGGTAGAGTGCCTGATATAGCTCTTGTTGGCAACTTCCTCTGAACCTTCAATTTCTGGAGCTGCAGACATTTGGATCGGATGTGATCGGTGATGCCGCAGTGGTGACAGGAGGGCAAGCTTCTTTTGTTTGAATGCTTCTTGACATTCTCTGCAAAATTATGGTTAGCATTCTTACAAATAACATTGCCCTTACCTTTTATATGTCTCCTATGCGGAGGGTCATATTTTGCTGAGGAAGAATCTTCAACTTCACTTTTCCTCAGAGCATCCTGCTTAATCCATGGCCTGTGGGATTTCAACAAATAACAATTTGGCCTAATATGACCAATCTTCCCACAATTATGATAAGTAGGGACAAACTTATCATGAGCTTGTGTACCTGTATCTTTGGATTTTGGCATCACATGATTAGTTAAGCAAGAATTTTCTAAACAAGCTGTATCTACTATCACAGGCTTAATAGCAATAGAATCTATTTCAGAATTAGAAGCATGTGAAGTAGAAGTACTCATATCATCAATAATTGAAGCAGGCTTGTTAGAAATATCTGAATGAATACAAAGCATGCTTTTCAAATTATCGCTTGAGAATTTTTTTCAAGAGATCCTCAGATTCTTTTAATTTATTCTCAAGTGTATCAATGATGTTAAATAGCATGGTATTCTCAGATCTCAAAGAGTCAATTAAAGCATGTGATTTGGTTAACTGAACAATCAATGACTATTTTTCTTGCTTCACCTTTTTAAGCTCTTTATGAGAAACTTTAGAATGTTGAGCATTCCTCAATTTATTAAAAACTTTAAAGAGCTTAATATCAGAATCCTCATTAGATAACTGAGAAGAATTCATAAAGGTGTAATAAAAAAAATAGAAGTCACAAAGATATGAGGATCACACTTAGGAAATAAATCCTTTCAACGGAGTGTGCCTGCTCTGAAACCAATTGAAAAATATAAATAGACTTCTAATTTTAACAAGTGTGTGTGAACAGTGTGCAACAAAACATTAAATGCGGAATTAAAGGAGACAAATATTTTGTTGACGAAGTGGAAACTCAATTAAGAGAAAAACCACTCCGGGGCAGCCAAACCCAGGATATCCACTATTCAGAAGACAAAGCTAGATACAAAGCAGTGACACTCACATACCCCTGATGCAGTGGTCGTACCTTGCTCTCTGACATGTAACCCAACATGAATGCTTCCCAACCAGGTCTCTTACCTGAAGGGGTTTTCAATGGAATACTTTACCTTAGGGCCAACCCCTAAGATAAACTTCAGTTTATAGCTCGACAACAGGACACTTGAAAAGGCTTCATAGGGATCTTGAACTTCTCTGAGCTCTTGTGGAATTCAATACCGAATTCTTGTAGTTCTCAATGCCCAGGGTCCTCTATTTATAGGCTGAGGTACAGAATGGGCGACTGTAGTGTTTTGTACGGACGCCGTCCAGACGGACAACTGTGCGACAGGATTTTTTGAAAATTTCGCTGAAAATCTCTCATGTTTAAGAGCCGCGTCCGGACGGTGAGACACTGACGTCTGGACAGTCATACGTCCGCTGCAAGTAACTTCCATATAAGGCTTTGCTCGTCTGGACCATGGGGGATGAGAGTCCGGATGGCTAAACTTCAACACACAATTTCCATATCAGATATGCGCGCGTCCGGACCATGAAGGGCAGGCGTCCGGACGGTTGAAGTCGAATCGGCAATTTCCATCTTAGTTGCACGGGCGTTCGGACCAAGGCTGTCTGACGTCTAGACCGTGAAATTTGAATTGCGATTCTTGCCTTATGAAGTCGTGCGTCCGGACGGGATACCACATCGTCCGGACGGATGTATCGATCTTACCTTATTTTGAACTTGGAAAGAATCTGAAGCTGGTCGATTACTGAAGGGCGTTCAAACGGATGCAAGCTGTCATAGAAGCTTCTTGATACAGTATAGGGTCTGGACGGAATGACCGAGCGTTCGGACGGTCAACTGTAACCGCCTTTCCAAAGTAGCACTGAAAGCTTCCATAACAAGGCTGCGTCTGTACAGTGTTGCCCAAGTGTCCGGACGGTTGCACTTTGGCTGCACGCAATTACCATAATAAGGCTTTGAGCGTCCGGACCCTAAAGGCTGATGTCCGGACGGGATCACACATCATTCGGACGGTAGCAGCCGTCTTCCCATCTGTGTCTTGAGTTAGAAACCCTAATGCTTGTTAAACATTGAACGGCTTCCGGACGGTATAACCACGTCGTCTGGACGGATGCACTGAAACACTGGGATTTTCTCGAACTCTGAAAAGTGTTTGGACGATTTGCCATTACGTTCGAATGGATGCAATCTTGAACTGTTCGAAGCTTCTTGACACTGATGGGCATCCGGAAGGATGTTGCTGACTGATGAGCGTTCGGACGGAATACCATGTCGTCCGGACGACTGACAGGGAACCGAAATAAACTTGCTTCAAAACTTCACAGAATCTTCTTGAAGAACATAGTTGAAGAGTAGACTCTGGATAAAGCAGCATCCCTGTGAAAACAGTAACATTACATAGAAGTGATTTTGTCCAACAGAATGCAGCCAGCACAAAAACTAACAAACTCCCCCTTTGGCCATTCCGGGACAAAAATCACTTGACCGGTTAAAAATACAATCCTGGTTCGAATCAAAAATTACTCCCCATTTTTGTCACAAAGGGACAAAGGGTAAAACAGAGTAATGAGAAAAACCACACAACAATTACTCCCCCTTAATCTCTCAGAAGAACAAGGGTAAACAGAGTAACAATATCCACAGACAAAAACTTTCTAAGATCCAAAACAAAAGGAAAATAGAGAAAAGTCTGCAAGTGGCCCAAAAGAGAGGAACATAAATCCTCCAAGTATCAAATCCTATTGATCCACTGAAATCAAGTAACGGAGAGAAATCCGTAATAGCTGGATTTGTACAACTTTGGCTTCTAGCTCCAAAAGCTAGGAACCATGGACTAAAAAACCTTCAGTCGCTTGATTGTGCAAAGCCTGAACCAGGTTATCCGCAGATTGACATCCTCTAAGCAACTGGTCTGCAAGATAACTGAGGAGATTCAGTTAGGAGTCTGGTTATCCACATTTAAGATATTTTGTTTCATGATTGATCACACACCCACGATAATTAGGAGTCTGTTTTAATTTTTCAGCTTTGGCTATCTTGAATGGGACTTGTTTGACAAGTGGAGGGTGATTTCTGGTTTAATATTGATTTATTTGAGTAGTCAGAATGTTGTTTTCGATAATGTCGATATGACTTTTAGATAATATCGAAATCCTTCTCCTTGCCCTGAACTTGGTAATAGAAGGTCATTAACCTTCCCCCATATATGAGGATCTCCTAAAAAAATTTGTCTGAATTTCAAAGGAAATGAAAGATGGAGGTTAAGACCTAGGTGCCTCGGGCAGTCCAAGGTGCAGGGCTCACCTACCCGGAGCAACTCGGGCTCCCAATCCCTCTCTCTCATTATAAACTTTGGGCAGTAAGCCAGCAGTGGGTTTTAGTGGATCGTCACTTTTTTAGATGACCTTAATGAAATAGATGCAGCCATAAAGACTTAAAACACTAAACCCATAAAACTACTAAAACCCAAAACTCTAAACCCTAAACCCTAATATTGTATTGTTAATTTATTGTTCTATTGTTCAACCATTTTTGTTGAATTCCTTTGTTTTGAATGTATTCAATTTTAAAAATATTTGTACAATTTAGAAATATTGGTAAATAAGTAGTTCTGTTTCCTCTCTTCTTTTTCTAACCATTAGCAAATTGGCAATAGTATTTTAAACATTCAAATTTAACAGAAATGACGCCTTGTTGTCTCTGATTATTTTAATATCAACAATGACAAGCCTTACTGTCGTTGATAATATTGATATCGGCGATAGCAAGGGTTGCTCTCGCTGTCAATATATATGATATCAGTGGTGATCCACTACAAAAAATTTGCTTATTAGCGTCCAACAAATTTGGCTGCTAATAATATTATTTTGGCTGCTATTGATCAACAGTAGCCAAACTTGGCCGTTAAAAAGTGGCCGCTAATAGTCCGACGCAAAAGACTATTAGCGGCCACATTTTTGACTCGCCGCTAATATTTTTTTTTATAGAGGCGAACTTGGCGGCCACTAAAAATAATTTTACCCGCCGCAATTTTTTGTTAACCGAGTGCAAGAGTTGCCGCTAATACTAGACTATTAGCGGTGACACGTATGTGGCCCCTAATAGTGAAAATAGTCTAGTATTAGCGGCCACACGTATGTGGCCGCTAATACTATTAAAAAATGAAAAAATATATATATTTTAAAAAAAAATTAAAAATTCAGATCCACCCATCCTCACTAATACTATTAAAAATTCATAATAATATTTTTATTTTGGAAAATCTATTTTTAGGTATCAATAACAAAACAATACCAATAAAAATAATAACAACACAATACAGATAGATCAAAAGGCAACAAAATATACACAATAAAGCAGATTTGAACTGCCACAACACTCTTTTAAGTTTAGCGCATTATAGGGAAAAAAAAAATTAAAAAAATAAGTTCCAAACTCAAACATGTTACAATACAAATAAGTAACCTGGCTTCCCAATCAAATCAACCAGATATTCCTCGAAATATGTACAAGTTATACCAAATAAGGTGTCCCTGCCAATAAGATGATACTGAACAATAAAGAGTATCATTTCCAATTTGTCTAATAACCACAAATGCACCTTACCTAGAATCAACAGCCAACATTCTTCCAGGCTGATGCCTTGAGTTTCCAGGATTGGGAAGTTGAACATGTGTTAGCGGGAGAAACCTATATCAACAACCAATATACGGTAAGCAAGCTTAATAAGGACTAACCTACTGTAAAAAATTCTAAAAAAAAAATAATTTTTGGAAAATATATTTTTAGGTATCAATAACAAAACAATACCAATAAAAATAATAGCAAAACAATACAAATGTGTACTTTGTCTCTGTTTCTGGGTCTAACTCCACCATTATGCACATCATCTGAAGCAATCAATGCATTTGCTATATTGGGGACTATTGATCCAAATGATAAATTACATTCAGAAAAAGCAGCACAAAAGGAGCTGCTTGAACTAAAGAGTAAAGAAAAACTTTGCATAGGACAACTACATTCAGGTATTGACATTTGGAAACACAAAAGCCTACAATCCACTTTGAATTATATTGGTCCAAAACAATATTATCCAATACATTAATGACTTCATAGACATCATATTGCCATAAACTTGCAATAATAAGACGCAATGAAACTGAAAGTGGAATACTGGTAACTACAACATATATTAGAAATCAACAAGATATGAACTAAAGAATATGTTACCATGTTGGTACGTCGAGTCTAGACGACTCCGAACGTGGATTTTAAATTTATATGTTTTACCACTTGTAATAGTACAAATCTATTGTACTATAGTAAGGGTTATCGAACCACAGAGATTGAGAGTTGTTTTACGTAACGGGATACTTAAAGAGCGTATTTAACTTAACTTAAAAAAAAAAAAAAACAAAGTAAAGGTTGTAGAATTGAAGCTACAACAAATCAAGTGATTAAAAACTAGAAAATGAAACAAACTTAAAAGAAAACTTAGGGCAATGATCTTATCAAATCCTCAACCAATGGAATGCTTAAAGTCTAAATGGATCTTCCTAATATGCATGATATGAGCGCGTAATGGGCGTCAACCATTACGACGATCTCGACATGGAAATACTTTAGTTAAGACGTAATGATAAAGTACCTAGTTTCACATTAAACAACCCCACGTAAAAATTAATCTATAATTGAAAAACGTTTACACTACAAAAGGTGCGGGGTGATTAATGCTCCCTAGCTTACTACTCTATAAAACATCTTAATAAGCATACACAATACATGAAAAACATAATTAGGCCACAATGATAAGGTATCTTAGTTTCACACCGATCTATTCCATGAAAAGATTAAACTACAATGGAAAGATGTTTTACACTACCAAAGGTATGAAATGACCAGTGCTCCCTAGCATACCCTAGAAGGTAACTCTAATAAGTAAACACATATCATGTCAAATAGAACCGTTGCAAAAGACATCGTTCTTTTTCAAGAACGTTGGTTTTATTCAAGAAATCAAGAAAACTTATAGACAAGTGTAACTCTTTTTCATGAATAAATGGATTGGAATATTGAAGACAAAACTTTTTAGAATGAGTTTTGAAATCCTCTAGCCTTACACAATCATCAAACATATCAAGAAAAAACTCAAGAACATCAAGAACACTCCATCGCTTTTGGAAAAGATTTGATCAAAACCCTAAGAAAGGGTTTAGCTAGACATGAAGTAAACTAATCTAAGCATGAAATCAAAGGAAAATAGTAAAGAAAACAAGATTTAAATAAAATAAGAACACAATATTAATCTAATAGAATTCGGATTACAAAAGGAAATGAAAAGCACTAAAATTAACTAAGATACACTTGAGAAAATCGAAGCCCCCAAATGATGCATAAAAACTAACTCTCTCTACAGTCTCCTATTTATAGAGAAGAGAGTTTACAAATATCTAAGGAAGAGATAAGATAAGAGATAAGATAAGATAAGATAAGATAAGATAAGAGATATTTCTGAAATATCTAAGATATTTTGGAAATATCTAAAAATATCTAAGAAATATCTAAAAATATCTAGAAATATCTAAGAAATATCTAAGAAATATCTAAAAAATATCTAAAAATATCTAGGATATTTAAAATATCAAGGAAGAGTGACATGTCAACATTGTTTCAGATTGTTCCGAAAATATTTAAATTCGATCGATCGATTATAAATTCGATCGATCGCATTTCGCTCAATTGCATTCGTGGTTGCCCTGTCTCGATCGATCGCATATCGCTCGATCAATTTTTCTTTGACTGCTGATTCAATCGATAGATTTTTCTTTGACTGCTAATTCAATCGATCGATTATAAAGTCTATTGATCGATTTGCCTTAGCCGATTCTTCACTTGGCAGGTGCAACTTTGAACTTTGAAAATGACCAAATCACCCTTGATGTATTTTCAGGTCTAATTAGGGTATTTTGAACTAGATTTCAATTAAGACTTGAAAATAAGACAAAACACTAAAACACAACAAAATGTTATATTTACAACACAAACTAGGTATAACAAATGTAAATTAAGGGGTCTTGAATCGAATAATTGAAGACTTATTACATGCCAGAGCTGAACAAACAAAGAATAGTGTCCTGAAAGAAAACTTCCGCAAGATCAAACTTTTTCAAAGCCATAAATATCAACTAAAGAATGTCAAAAGCGAAACATTGTTGGATTAAACACTAATGCACAAGATTTTCAAATTGATTAATTATAGCACACCTGATGACTTGAACTTGAGCCTTTATTATAAGAGTGTCGGCATCAATAAACCCATCTAACACTTTCGACAGCTCCATGAATTTTTTCCACCCCTAGTCATATATGCTCTTTCTTCCAAAATCGAGGTAATGTATCTACAGAATGTACATTTAATCAATCACATCAATGCAAGAAATGAAAAAATAAATAAATAAATAAACAATGCACACAACTAAACCCAAAATTAACCAACCAACCAGAAGATTTTGATTTCTTTGGAACTTTATTCACAACAGCTATAGTAAACTGTGCAAAATAGCTCCAGCCTGTTCCCCAAACAAAAGGAAGCTACATGATTACAACCAAACAGAACCAAGAACAATACATGCGACTGAAAAATTCCAAACTCATCAACATATCAAACCTGGAAGAAGCTTGTCATAATTAGCAACACAGAGAAACAAAGAAAGATGATTGCAGACATCATAACCCTGGGGATAAATTAAAATGTACCTGCCACGAATATCAAAAAGCTAAAGACAAAAACTAAAAGGTTTGGGAACTTAAATGTAATTAACAGTTTTGCAAGATATGCTCATTTCCATTACTGTATCTACCATACCCTAGGAATTGTAGCAAGCACATGGACATGAACATCATTGTCCTGGATTACATTATCTACCATACTCAGTAACTTCATTGTAGTGTACATCAAAAAAAAAAAAAAAGTAACTTCATTATTGTGAGCAACAAATGGAAATGTGATATATCTATGTCATCTTAATGCATATCATCAAAATGCACATATAGAAGTCATGCAAATGTTAACATATAAGCTCGAGTTGATGATTTTCGATGGGGCAAACTCTGTGAATATGAATTACATGTTGTACTGCAAATCCATCCATCGATACCCAATTTAAGAAAAATAGAGCACATTCACCAGACCCAGAAGAAAAAGACCAAAGAAAAAAAAATAAAATAAAATTAAGAAGACCCCAGAAGTACAAAACTCAGAAAGCTGAAATCATTGGAGTAGAAATCTTGAATACAAACAAAAATCCATCCGCACCCAATTCAAGAAAAACAGAGCGCATTGACCAGACTCAGAAGAAAAAAAAAAATCCAATAAAAAGTGAAATAAAGAAGAAGACAGGACAGTGGTTGTACCATAATTCTTGTATTCAAGAAGTAGAAACAACAATGAAAGATAAAACTTAAGCCAATGAACAAGAGAAAACTAAGAGCCAGGAGAAATGAACAAAAAATGGCAATCAAATTATTATTAAAAAGATAAAAGATAAATTAGAAAGAGCTAAAGTGACCTAATAAACATCAATGCCCATTAAGACAAACCTAAAAGCCAAAAATTTCCAAGAGAACACCAAAAGCCATGAGATCAAATCGTGTCAATATCAAAAAGAGAAAAGACAAACAAAAGAGCTGAAGAGAAAAAAAAACAGTGGCAGATTGTCGCTTTAAGACCCAATAAACTTCAATGCCCATAAAGACAACCCTAATTGAAAATTCTTGATTTATGTTAGATTTTCCTATGTTTCCTCAGCAACCAAACATACCGTCTAACCAAAAATAAACAATTAAAATTTAAAAAGAAAAAATTTCTACCGATCAAACAAGAAAGCAATTCAGATCAATTTCTAAGCGAAAGCATAAGAGTACCATCAACGACAAGAATCACCAACACAATCACATTATACATGTATATGGCTTAGAAGTAGGTCTCTCCAAACAGAAAAACATAACAAAAAAGCAAGGACTATTATTCTGAAACCCAAAGGATAGAAGAAGAAATAACTGAATACGAACCTTGTATGGAGAAAGAAAAGGAAAAGAGAGAAACGGGAAGGACGAGTTGGCTGGGGCAGGTGAAGCTGAGAGAAAGAAAACGGAAGAGAAAAGAAAAGTAGAACAAGAAAGAAGAAAGAAAGGGCAGGGGAGAAAGGAAGTGAATTTTTTTGAAAAACAACAGTGGGCGTGCGCGGGGGACACGAAAAATTTCATGTCCCGCGCGCCCCCTCCCAAAAAAAGTTCCAATTGAATATAAAAATTTAAAAAAACTAAAAAAAAAAAACTAAAAAACTTAAAAATTAAAAAAAAAATAAAAACTTTTTTTTTTTTTTTGCTATATGACAAAAATTCAGTTAATAGTTTTTTAAAAAAATTACAAAAAGAGTGATTTTCTAAAATGCTAAATCTATATTATTTTTTTTTTAAATGTGTTCAAATTTTTATTTCGAGAAAAGATAAAAAAAAAAAAGGAAAATAAAATTTTAAACAATTAAGATATAAAATTTTAAAATAAAATAAAATATTGATCGATCGGCGTAATATATTGGGATCGATTAGATCTTCTATTGATCCTATGATCCTATTATGATCGGTCGGATTAGTACTTACAATCAATCGCACGTTGGATCGAACCTTCACAATGTCAAGTTTGATCGATAGAAATCTATCACGATCAATCGGACTAATGCACTATGATCGATCGGATGGTCTATCGATCATATTATTCTATCATGATCAATCAGACTACTACATTATGGTGGATTGGACTTTCGATCTATCAAGATAGATCATCCGATCGATCATGATAGATCATTTGATCAATCATGAAAGATCAATAGGATCGATAGATTATCCAATCGATCATGATAGATCTATAGGATCGATAGATCATCCAATCGATCATGATAGATCAATAGGATCGATAGATCATTCGATCAATCATGGTAGATCATCTGATCGATTATGATAAATCAATTGGATCGATAGATCATTTGATCGATCATGATAGATCAATATGGTCGATAGATCATCCAATCGTTCATGATAGATCCATAGGATCGATAGATCATCCGATCGATCATGATAGATCCATAGGATCGATAGATCATCCGCTAATAGTATATTATTAGCGGCCATTTTCAGAGGTGGTTGCTAATGTGATATTATTAGAGGCGAGCTTTCGGTCGCCGCTAATAGCTTCACACAAAAAGGTAATTTTACTTTTATTATTATTATTTTTTTCAATAATTATTAGCAGTGACACGAAATGTAGCCACTAATAGTATATTATTAGCGGCCACTTTTGGAGGTGGATGCTAATGAGTTCACACAAAAGCCAATACTACTTTTATTATTATTTTTTTTCTTCAATAAAATTAGTGACGACACGAAATGTGACCGCTAATAGTATCTTATTAGCGGCCGCTTTTCGAGGTGACCGCTAATAGTATATTATTAGCGGCCACTAATGAGTTCACACGAAAGCCAATACTACTTTTATTCTTATTTTTTTTCTTCAATAACAATTAGCGACGACACGACATGTGGCCGCTAATAGTATCTTATTAGCGACCGCTTTTCAAGGTGACCGCTAATAGTATATTATTAGCGGCCAATAATGAGTTCACACGAAAGCCAATACTACTTTTTATTAATAATTTTTTTCTTCAATAACTATTAGCGGCGACACGAAATGTGGCAGCTAATAGTATCTTATTAGCGACCACTTTTTGAGGTGGCCGCTAATGTATTTATTATCTATGTCACCGCTAATATATTCTCACAATAGCCCGCACATTGTAAACAATTATTAGCGACCAATATTAGCGGCCACTTCAAGCTCGCCACTAATAATAGACTATTAGCGGCCAATATTAGCAGCAAAATTTGTGTCGCCGCTAATAATGAACTATTAGCAGCCACTTTGAGTTCGCCACTTTGAGTTCGCCGCTAATGAGCCAAATTCTTGTAGTGTGATAATTAAGGCGCTGATATTTTGAAATCAAATATTACAACATGTTCGGCTCACGTGCCTATTTTCAACTATGATCGACAATAAGTATTATTAACGACGACTTTAATAGTCACTAAAGATTTACCAACAATATTAGCATATTCGGCTCACATGCCTATTTTCCGCAACGACAATAAGCAAATTATTAGCGGCAACTTTAATTGTTGCTAAAGATCGATTTATTAGCAACGACAAATTTTGTCGTTGCTATAAGCATTCTCAATAATTTTTAGGCTTCAGATTGAATTTCTTGTTCATGAGGGTTATATTCTCTAGAACGTACATAGTGTATCGAGTTTAAATTTTACATCAATTTCTATTTTTTTTACGCTCTAATTTGGTCTGCAACAAACTAATCGGTTTTCCTTTTATACAATTCTCTTATTCAATATAGGGAGAATATTATGACCGCCAACATATTAACCAATCACAATATTCAATTAAATTAAGGTAATTAAACTATCATCAATGACATAGTCAAAAAAAATAAAATAAAATAAAATAAAACAATGAGAGGAAGTGCGTAATGAAAGGGGCAAGAAAGAAGGGAGCACTCAGAGACAATGACGCGGGAAGCTCGAATGGTTGGGAAGTTGTCAATGGCATTTATAAAAGGGAAGCATGGGGCACTGTGAGGATGGTAGAAGAACTATCTTCTTCCATGTTAGGCACTAATTGAGTTTGCCAAAGAAGGACAATACTTATTTGAGAGAGAGAGAGAGAGAGAGAGAGAGAGAGAGATGGGAGATGTGACACTTTTGTTGCTTTTGTGCCTTTCTGCTACGGCATTTGTCCATGGTGAAGACCCTTACCTCTTTTTCAGATGGAATGTCACCTATGGAACCATTTCTCCGCTTGGAGTCCCCCAACAAGCCATTCTCATCAACGGTCAATTTCCCGGACCTAACATTAACTCCACCACTAACAACAACATTGTCCTTAATGTCTTCAACAACATTGACGAGCCATTCCTGTTGACATGGTTCTCATCATTTTCGTTCTTTTCTCTTTTCTCTCTCTCTTTTTTTTTTTTTTTTTTTTTTTTTTTTTTTTTTAAAAATTTTTTCTTGTCACTTATGATCCAAGAAATGCTAAAAAAAAAAACTTGAATAACCGTTGTATATTGTGTACCATCAATGCTAATGTTTGATTTGGTTTGGCAGGAGCGGCATCCAGAATAGGAAGAACTCGTGGCAGGATGGAGTGCTTGGAACCATGTGCCCGATTCAACCTGGGACGAACTACACCTATCACTTCCAAGTCAAGGACCAAATTGGAAGCTACATCTACTACCCCACCACCAACATGCATAGGGTAGCTGGTGCCTTCGGTGGCCTGCGCGTGAACAGCCGTTTGCTCATTCCTATCCCGTATGCTGATCCTGAAGATGACTACACCGTCCTTATTGGCGATTGGTACACTAAGAGCCACTCCACGCTCAAGAAATTCTTGGATAGTGGTCGCTCCCTTGGTAGGCCAAACGGTGTCCTCATCAATGGCAAATCTACCAAGGGCGACGGCAAGGATAAGCCTTTGTTCACCATGAAGGCTGGCAAAACCTACAAATACAGGATCTGCAATGTTGGGGTTAAGAATTCCCTCAACTTCAGAATCCAAGGCCACGCCATGAAACTGGTTGAGATGGAGGGCTCTCACACAGTCCAAAACACATACCAATCCCTTGACGTGCACGTAGGGCAATGTTTCTCAGTTCTTGTCACTGCTAACCAAAATCCCAAGGACTACTACGTGGTGGCCTCCACTCGGTTCACCAAGAGCGTGCTTAGCAGTAAGGGTATTATACGTTACATTGGCGGAAAGGGCCCGGCCTCACCTGAGATCCCTGAGGCCCCTGCCGGTTGGGCCTGGTCCCTCAACCAATTCCGAACATTCCGTTGGAATCTCACTTCCAGTGCTGCCAGGCCCAACCCTCAGGGCTCTTTCCATTACGGTGCCATTAACATTACCCGCACTATCAAGCTCGTGAACTCCGCCAGCAAGGTTGACGGCAAGCTTCGTTATGCTGTCAATGGCATCTCCCACATCGACCCTCCCACCCCACTGAAGCTGGTCGAGTACTATGGAATTGTGGACAAGGTTTTCAAATACGATACCATCCCTGATGACCCTCAAGCTAGAGGTGCACCCAAAGTCATTTCGGCACCGGTTGTGCTGAACATGACTTTTCGTAACTTTATCGAGATCATCTTTGAGAACCATGAGAAGAGCATCCAATCATGGCATTTGGATGGATACTCCTTCTTCGCAGTTGCGTAAGTGTGGCTACTAATGCAACAATGAACTCTTCCTTTTTTAATTGTATTTTCAAACAGTTGATGACGATTGAGTAATTGACGACTTGTGTTTTTTGTTGACTAAAATACAAATAATAGCATTGAGCCTGGGAGGTGGACCCCAGAATGCCGAAGGAATTACAATCTTCTCGACGCTGTAAGCAGGCACACAGTCCAGGTCTTTCCTAAATCGTGGGCAGCGGTCCTGTTGACAACCGATAATGCCGGAATGTGGAACATAAGGTCCGAGATAGCGGAGAGGCGCTACCTCGGACAACAGCTCTATGCTAGCGTTCTCTCTCCTGCACGCTCGCTCAGGGACGAGTACAACATTCCAGACAATGCCTTGCTTTGTGGCCTTGTCAAAGACTTGCCCCAGCCCCCACCATACAGCATCTAAGCTTATCCACCTCCATGCTAAGCCGCTTCACACAATGACAGACATCGTGAGAGGGAATGAATGAGACAGTTGTGTGTGAGAGATGAAAAACCATTTAGTTACGTAATTCGTAAGCATTTTTTTAAGCAGAGTGAACAATAGGAAAATAATAAGAGGGTTTGGAAAAAACAGAGTTGCTGGTCTTACGTCAACCATTTGAACATGATATCGAATTTTTGTACTGTTTATTTTTAAATGAGTATCCACTACCAAAAAAAAAAAGATCATTAGCGGCAACTTTTTGTCGCCGCTAATGCGGTCGCCACAGATGCTCCACCTCTAATTATCAATAGCGGCAACCCAATTCAAAGTTTATGGCAATATGATGTCTATGAAGTCATTAATGTATTGGATAATATTGTTTTGGACCAATACAATTCGTTAGGGATTGTAGGCTTTTTTGTTTCCAAATGTCAATACCTGAATGTAGTTGTCCTATGCGAAGTTTTTCTTTACTCTTTAGTTCAAGCAGCTCCTTTTGTGCTGCTTTCTCTGAATGTAATTTATCATTTGGATCAATGGTTAGTATAGCAAATGCATTGATTGCTTCAGATGATGTGCATAATGTTGGAGTTAGACCTAGAAATGGAGACAAAGTACACATTTGTATTGTTTTGCTATTATTTTTATTGGTATTGTTTTGTTATTGATACCTAAAAATATATTTTCCAAAAATTATTCTTTTTTTAGAATTTTTTACAATAGGTTAGTCCTTATTAAGCTTGCTTACTGTATATTGGTTGTTGATATGGGTTTCTCCTGCTAACACATGTTCAACTTTCCAATCCTGGAAACTCAAGGCATCAGCTTGGAAGAATGTTGGCTGTTGATTCCAGGTAAGGTGCATTTGTGGTTATTAGACAAATTGGAAATGATACTCTATTGTTCAGTATCATCTTATTGGTAGGGACACCTCATGAGGTATAACTTGTACATATTTCAGGGAATATTTGGTTGATTTGATTGGGAAGCCAGGTTACTTATTTGTATTGTAACATGTTTGAGTTTGGAACTTATTTTTGCAATTTTTTTTTCCCTATAATGCGCTAAACTTAAAAGATTGTTGTGGCAGTTCAAATCTGCTTTATTGTGTATAGTTTGTTGCCTTTTGATCTATCTATATTGTTTTGTTATTATTTTTTGTTATTGATACCTAAAAATATATTTTCCAAAAAATATATATTTTTTTGAATTTTTAATAGTATTAGTGAGGATGGGTGGATCTGAATTTTTAATTTTATATATATATATATATATATATATTCATTTTTTAATAGTATTAGCGGCCACATACGTGTCGCCGCTAATACTAGACTATTTTAACTATTAGCGGCCACATACTTGTCGTTGCTAATAGTCTAGTATTAGCGGCAACTCTTGGACTCGGTTAACAAAAAATTGCGGCGGGTAAATTATTTTTAGTGGCCGCCAAGTTCGCTTCTATAAAAAAAAATTAGCGGCGAGTTAAAAATGTGGCTGCTAATAGTCTTTTACGTCGGACTATTAACGGCCAGGTTTGGCTGTTGTTGATCAATAGCGGCCAAAATAATATTATTAGTAATCAAATTTGTTGGCCGCTAAAAAGCAAATTTTTTGTAGCATCATATATATTGACAGTGAGAGCAACCCTTGTCGTCGTCGATATCAATATTATCAATGACAATAAGTCTTGTCGTTGCTGTTATTAAAATAATCAGAGACGACAAGGCGTCATCGCTGTTAAATTTGAATTTTTTAAATACTATTGCCAATTTGCTAATGGTTAGAAAAAGAAGAGAGGAAACAACATTACTTATTTACCAATATTTCTAAATTGTACAAATATTTTTAAAATTGAATACATTCAAAAGAATGGAATTCAATAAAAACGGTTGAACAATAGAACAATAAATTAACAATACAAGATTAGGGTTTAGGGTTTAGAGTTTTGGGTTTTAGTAGTTTTATGGGTTTAGCCTTTTAAGTCTTTACGTCTGCATCTATTTCATTAAGGTCATCCAAAAGAGTGACGATCCACTAAAACCCACTGTTGGCTTATTGCCCAAATTTTAGGTAATGAGAGAGAGGGATTGGGAGCCCAAGTTGCTTCGGGAAGGTGAGCCCTGTACCTTGGATTGCCTGGGCCACCTAGGTTAGGACCTTAGGGTTTAGGGTTTAGGGTTTAGGGTTTAAGGTTTAAGGGTTTTAGGGTTAAGGGTTTAGGGTTTAGGGCTTAGGGTTTAGGGTTTAGGGTTTAGGTTTTAGGGTTTAGGGTTTAGGGTTTAGGGTTTAGGGTTTAGGGTTTAGGGTTTAGGGTTTAGGGTTTAGGGTTTAGGGTTTAGGGTTTAGGGTTTAGGGTTTAAGGGTTTAGGGTTAAGGGTTTAGGGTTTAGGGTTAAGGGTTTAGGGTTTAGGGTTAAGGGTTTTAGGGTTTAGGGTTTAGGGTTTTAGGGTTTAGGGTTTAGGGTTTAGGGTTTAGGGTTTAGGGTTTAGGGTTTAGGGTTTAGGGTTTAAGGGTTTAGGGTTAAGGGTTTAGGGTTAAGGGTTTAGGGTTTAGGGTTAAGGGTTTAGGGTTAAGGGTTAAGGGTTTAGGGTTAAGGGTTTAGGGTTTAGGGTTTAGGGTTTAGGGTTAAGGGTTTAGGGTTAAGGGTTTAGGGTTTAGGGTTTAGGGTTTAGGGTTTAGGGTTTAGGGTTTAGGGTTTAGGGTTTAGGGTTTAGGGTTTAGGGTTTAGGGTTTAGGGTTTAGGGTTTAGGGTTTAGGGTTTAGGGTTTAGGGTTTAGGGTTTAGGGTTTAGGGTTTAGGGTTTAGGGTTTAGGGTTTAGGGTTTAGGGTTTAGGGTTTAGGGTTTAGGGTTTAGGGTTTTAGGGTTTAGGGTTTTAGGGTTTAGGGTTTAGGGTTTAGGGTTTAGGGTTTAGGGTTTAGGGTTTAGGGTTTAGGGTTTAGGGTTTAGGGTTTAGGGTTTAGGGTTTAGGGTTTAGGGTTTAGGGTTTAGGGTTTAGGGTTTAGGGTTTAGGGTTTAGGGTTTAGGGTTTAGGGTTTAGGGTTTAGGGTTTAGGGTTTAGGGTTTAGGGTTTAGGGTTTAGGGTTTAGGGTTTAGGGTTTAGGGTTTAGGGTTTAGGGTTTAGGGTTTAGGGTTTAGGGTTTAGGGTTTAGGGTTTAGGGTTTAGGGTTTAGGGTTTAGGGTTTAGGGTTTAGGGTTTAGGGTTTAGGGTTTAGGGTTTAGGGTTTAGGGTTTAGGGTTTAGGGTTTAGGGTTTAGGGTTTAGGGTTTAGGGTTTAGGGTTTAGGGTTTAGGGTTTAGGGTTTAGGGTTTAGGGTTTAGGGTTTAGGGTTTAGGGTTTAGGGTTTAGGGTTTAGGGTTTAGGGTTTAGGGTTTAGGGTTTAGGGTTTAGGGTTTAGGGTTTAGGGTTTAGGGTTTAGGGTTTAGGGTTTAGGGTTTAGGGTTTAGGGTTTAGGGTTTAGGGTTTAGGGTTTAGGGTTTAGGGTTTAGGGTTTAGGGTTTAGGGTTTAGGGTTTAGGGTTTAGGGTTTAGGGTTTAGGGTTTAGGGTTTAGGGTTTAGGGTTTAGGGTTTAGGGTTTAGGGTTTAGGGTTTAGGGTTTAGGGTTTAGGGTTTAGGGTTTAGGGTTTAGGGTTTAGGGTTTAGGGTTTAGGGTTTAGGGTTTAGGGTTTAGGGTTTAGGGTTTAGGGTTTAGGGTTTAGGGTTTAGGGTTTAGGGTTTAGGGTTTAGGGTTTAGGGTTTAGGGTTTAGGGTTTAGGGTTTAGGGTTTAGGGTTTAGGGTTTAGGGTTTAGGGTTTAGGGTTTAGGGTTTAGGGTTTAGGGTTTAGGGTTTAGGGTTTAGGGTTTAGGGTTTAGGGTTTAGGGTTTAGGGTTTAGGGTTTAGGGTTTAGGGTTTAGGGTTTAGGGTTTAGGGTTTAGGGTTTAGGGTTTAGGGTTTAGGGTTTAGGGTTTAGGGTTTAGGGTTTAGGGTTTAGGGTTTAGGGTTTAGGGTTTAGGGTTTAGGGTTTAGGGTTTAGGGTTTAGGGTTTAGGGTTTAGGGTTTAGGGTTTAGGGTTTAGGGTTTAGGGTTTAGGGTTTAGGGTTTAGGGTTTAGGGTTTAGGGTTTAGGGTTTAGGGTTTAGGGTTTAGGGTTTAGGGTTTAGGGTTTAGGGTTTAGGGTTTAGGGTTTAGGGTTTAGGGTTTAGGGTTTAGGGTTTAGGGTTTAGGGTTTAGGGTTTAGGGTTTAGGGTTTAGGGTTTAGGGTTTAGGGTTTAGGGTTTAGGGTTTAGGGTTTAGGGTTTAGGGTTTAGGGTTTAGGGTTTAGGGTTTAGGGTTTAGGGTTTAGGGTTTAGGGTTTAGGGTTTAGGGTTTAGGGTTTAGGGTTTAGGGTTTAGGGTTTAGGG